>NC_090283.1:11972500-14822500 GCF_037392515.1 Haliotis asinina | reverse complement strand
CCTGAGGAAAATGCATGAAGTTTAATACTTATAAGGTACACTTACCACTGTGTGGCAATGAGTGACTACGACCTCTCATGCAGTTGAGTTCTCGAAGATCATTATAAGAAAATTAAAATACAACCTTGATAATGGTATATAAGATACGTTATGATAAAATCCACATATCTCACATCTACCCTCACCATTTGATATCACATTCACACGATTATACAGTCACACCATCTGTTAGTTTTAGCCTGATAGAGACTAACTGTCTATGCCATATTTAATGTAAATATTTAATGTATATTCAATGACGTAATTCAGATAAATTTCACTTAAAATACTCATCCAAACGACGGTACTGATAGTTGGGAACATGGTGATACATTTAGTTATACAATAGATACATCTAGGTATACAATAGATACATCTATTTATACACGGAAGCATTAATATAGCACTTCCGTAAGGAGTACACTATATACAATATCATAAATACACATACAATCTATGTACTAACTTGATAAACTCCTAATTAACTCCATAAAACATCCAATATAGTGAAATGATCCTCCTCTTTTCATGGTCTTTCTTGACTGCCAATAAGCTGTGTGTGACACAAACCTTTTCAACTTAGCAGACAATAGGTGGCAAGCTGACCAGAGAAACTCAGACAGAAAGACAAAAGAAGCATGTGCAGAGTGAAAGCGCATGGGTCAGAAGCTGGCCTGACCCATTAGAGTGACCATTGTTAATTGGAGTGATTGTGGGTGCAGGGATACATTTAACTGAGAGGGTTTGTTATATTTTATTTGTACACATAAAAGCTGACACCTATACACTATATATTAACTATATACAAGTACTTCAAATTGAAACATATAAACTATGAAACTAATAATGATTAAAAACATGACTTGGCCACACTTCCACACATGGATAATTACACTTATATTTACAATAGTTAAAACATAGCAGCTTATATTAAAACACATTCTCTCGTCTCACACATAAAGTGAAAGGATAGTAAACAGAAGAATATATTAGTAATACGTACTTGTGTTTAGCTTAGGATAGAAAAACCAACGTCATTAATTCAGCGCACTTTACATGCTATACAATGTAATGCTTATTTGAATGGTAGTAAATAGACATACTGTTATTATGAAGATACAGCAAGTATTAAATGCAATGTTACTTTAATTAAATGAATACTAACCTTAATCTTCCACCGTCTGTCTCAGCTGTCTTCAGGTACAGAACGAGTGTCATTGTGCAGGGAATTAGTGAGACCAATCAACTGAGAAGTGTCATCGCTTGGGCAATGAATCGGTGTGGCCAAGCTCTAAAGCTTAACCCTTAACCAGCTGCCTCATAATAATACAACTAAAAAGGTGAGAAGGAAAATAATTAAGAGAATAAGACTAAAATAATATATTTACACTAAAATACGCCTGCCACAATCGCACTGACAAGTCTTTCACCCAAACAAAGCATTATACGTGTTTAGCATAACCTAACAGTCCTTTGCTGAAGCCCGACACGTCAAACTTCCATGAAGAAAACTCAGGAACCGTGCTTCCTCAACGTATGCACCAACAACCCGTACTGGAGGGTCTACGGCAGACTATGCTCACCTTAGGTATATGGTACTTTACATGTGTAGGAATACACCTTACCTTACGATTTATTTTTTATAATGTCGTTCAAACAGGACAATATGCTATCATCAACAATACCAAAGAGTAAATAAAGTGTGTGTCATATATATTCCTCTCTCACAAATAGCATTATAATGGCTCTTCAACAGCCACAAGACAAGTTTCAAAGTAACCGTATTATAATGGCTCTTCTCCAAGGCATATGCAATTAGTGATGGATATATAACTCTGTATGAATATATCGTGTTATAAAGGCTCTTCTACCCGCAGCGTATAGAGCATCATACATGTTAATGCATGAACAGCATGACGGCTCCTAGCCTAGCCTAGCCTAACCTAATACAGTATGGTTCAAAATTATTGAGAATAGCTAAAGCATTTCATATTATTAAACGAGAACAAATCAGATAAAATTGAATGTATTGTGAAAGTGAACTGACCTTTTCATGTCGTGTAGGTAACAATTTAATATTTTATCAAGTCTCCTTGAGCTTCACGGCACAGTCTAAGATGGGTAGGCATACTTACTATCAGAGAGGTTAGTATCTCGTGAGTTATGCTGTCCCAGTATCGGACCACTTCTCTCTTCATGTCTTCAATTTTTGTAAACCCCTTTTAATTCACACATTCCTTCATCATCCCCCAAATGTTCTCAATGGGATTTAAGTCAGGACTATATGCAGGAAATGGTAATGCAGTCACATTTTTCTCCTGAAACCACTGCTTGGCATGTTTTGCGGTGTGTTTAGGATCATTATCTTGCTGCAAAATCCAGTCATTTCCATAAAACACATGTGCACTTGGAAGGAGAAAATTATCTAATATGTTAGTGTAGCGTTGACTTGTCAGATTTCCCTCAAACACACACAGCGGGGTCGTTCCTAATAAGGATATCCCTCCCCATACATGAAACTTTGGGCTGTATTTAGGTCGTCGATACAACGGTGCTGACGCAGACTTTGTCCATATTTTCACATTACTGGGATATACCCATATTGAGCTTTCATCAGTAAAAATCACATTTTCCCAGTCAAAGTTTTCATGTGCCAAACACCACTCAACACGCCTGTCTTTATGTTCTTGTTTCATGAGAGGAGAAGGAATTCCAGTCTTTTTCTCCCATCCAAGATCAATCAAATTTCTTCTAACTGTAGATTTTGATACAACTGTTGATCCCCTTTCTATCATTTCATACCTGATGTTGGAGATGCTTGCCCTTTGCTTTTTAGACGCTAAAATTCCCAGCCAGACGCGATCTGAGAAGTCCAATTTTCTGGGTCTCTCTGCTCCTTTCTGGTGCCCCAAATCCTTTCCCTCTTTAAAATTCTTCCTAATCCTATACACAGTAGAAAGAGGAGTTCCTGTTCTCTCTGCCAATATATTTACATCATCAATTCCTTGCTTACACAACTCAAAAATTAACCTTCTTTTATCTACAGCAGACATTGTTGACAGTGCTGAGGAAAATGACGTCTGCTACAAATTCAGGGGAGGTAACTCTAATTGTACTATACTCAGTAGGCCAAGATGAGTTACCTCCCTTATACCATTACTTAGTTTTAAGTATCAGTGAATCAGTTGAGGTGTTAGGATAGCTCAAAGTAAGAAGAAAAATTCTCAATAATTATGAACCAGACTATATATACACATATATATTGTAAGTCATTCATTTCAGTACATAAATCCATTTTCTGGTGTCCCCCGCCGTGATATTGCTGGAATATTGCTAAAAGCGGCGTAAAACCAAACTCACTCACTCACTCACTCACTCACTCACTCACTCACTCAGTACATAAATAAAAGTATTATCACGGCTCTTCAGCTCAACAATGGTGTACAATGGTATGCAATGGTATATTTGCTTCATTTCAATATACAAACTTGTAAGTATTATCACGGCTCTCCAGCCGGGATGCAGACACAAAACATGCACATCTTACATTTATCATCAGAGTAATCAACACCTGCAACATATCAACATTGTTTCATTATGAAATGCAAACGTACTGAAGAAAAGAAAAGAAAAATTCATGTGGCCGTGATATACTTCTGCGGGAATGGCTAATTTGAGTAACCCTTACATACTCTTAACAGCGCCACCCAGCTAACTGTCGTTACATACCGTTAGGAGAAAACAAATTCCTACTAATTCATCCTTCAAACGTAGAAAATATAATTTCATGAGACCACATACGGCTATTTTCCACACATTTATGGTCCGCTTCAATCAGTCGGTGAGTCCATCAAGCCAGTGTCTGTGTAGCCTTGAATCTCAAGAGACCTTGTAGGTAGGTAGGTAGGTAGGTAGGTAGGTAGGTAGGTAGGTAGGTAGGTAGGTTCAGGTTCAGGTTCAGGTTCAGTTAGATTGAGGTTTAGGGGGTTTGAGGTTGGGGTTACGTTCGGGTTCAGGATCAGGTGCAGCTTCAGGTAAGCATACCACGGTGGCCTGCGCCTGTATGTAGTTTTTATCTATCTCTTATGCAACTCCACCCGTCTCCTCAATAGTTTTGTGGATTTGTTCTTGGAAAACGACTAAGTCTGTGTTAAGAAACAGGAGCTCTGAAGTAAGTTTGTTAGACGAACGGTACCATGTATGACGGTGATATACTAGATATCCTTGGTCTGAGCAACGTTTTGCAAACAGCCTACTTCATCCCCAAACTCCTGCCCCTGCCAACAAAGCGAGAGATTCCCTGGTTTTCGGTAATCAGCTCTTATTCAACTCAAAACATTCAATCCCTCTACAACCGTCAGCACAACATTTGCACTCGGCCCAATTCCCCTTGATGTCGGTAGGGCAAGGGTATACACTGATTTCGCCCAGCAGAGTATTACGCTTGTGTGAGTATTGGTTTCCCTGTTGGGTGTACAAATTCACATTCTACGCGCAAGTGCATTCACAACAAAATCAAAAACACCATTCATACCATAATAGTTTGACTAATTTTACTAATGCATACATTGGCATTTCTTAATTACGGTGAGTTAATGCGCCTCGTGTGTTTAAAGTTTCATTAACTCTCATGAATATTCCTTGATTGTGGTTGATGGAAAGAACTGATTACGTCATCGTAGCGCTCGTTTACATTCAGTTTTCCCTTCATTTCCAGCATAGGTGTAACAGATGTCCCCAAACAATGTACATCGTTTAGAACATGGGTTTCAGTTGTATTGCTTCTTGAAAAGAGAAAGCAATTATAAACTGGACACACTCGTGGTTCTTGAATGATTAAAAAATACTTGTCCAAATTGCATTCAGGAGTGTTATTGTTGCAATCACAACAAGAACCGAAAAAAAATATTTTCAGTAGTTTTGGGGTCGGATGCATAATTATATAAAACTGACCCGGAAGCTGTCGTGTTTACCACCGATTCCATCGTGTGACTGCGCTTTCCTGTATCATCTCGGGGTCGGAAAATTCCACAGCCTGAAGTCGTGGCCAAAATTCTTGGCCTGAGCACCAAATCGGCATCCCTGACTAGAACCATCGAGATCGGTGCCAGAAGACATCGCAATCCGTGCCCTTCTTCATTTTCTTGTGGGCACTTTCGAACACCGTTGCACCACCTTCCCATCGCATACACTATTGATAACATCGCAAACAATGTCCACCGACCAATCGCCTTCAGACACATCCTCAACCAGACCACTCCCTCCGCCACACATCGGAATCGCTTCGCCACAACCATCTTCATTACGCTTTCGCTTTCGCAACCAACACATATCTGTATATCTACCACACATCCACATCCACATCCACATCCACATCCACCAAATTATACCAAAGCCCCCCGCAAAACACTTCAAACAAACAAAAAAATCAACTCACACTGCCTCAACTTCATTCATCTCCCATATATGGTCACATAGTACTATCGCCTCCACTCACCCACACACGCCTACCTAACACCTTCGCGCTTCTCAAATACACTTCGCCTGTATTTAGCCCCTCCACCATTAACTTTCCAGAAATTCTCTTTATTTTCTGTATCTACACAGACCCTTATTTTACAGTGTATTCTCTTTTCCATAACAGCTCCAATTCACTTCTGCACATGTCCACTTTTCACAATAACACACAGCTGGGGATATCACTGTGACCCGCACTCACTGGCATTCCTCCGTATACCGGAAGCAGCATGCCGCAAGCACCAATCACAGGCCACATGCCAATGTTTACCTCCGTCAGCTGATCATGGCGGCGTACACTGCACGCCAAGGAACCGAGGGCTTGTAGTCTCTTTGCTACGCCGTCGCTGGTCAGCCACGACTGTGACATGAATCTGGAGGTAAGTACATTGCTGTCTTTCACTCCACATTCTATTTTTCCTACCGCACATCTGATTGACGTCTTTCGAACATTGCCATTTTTTGCAAAGCCAGTTGCTGCACCTCTTTCGTGGAAGATAGTGTCACCCGTTTTCGTGCCTCTATGCCAACTGCTTTTCATGGAGAGGCAGCAGGCAGGGCACTTCTTGGTTTCTGCTGTGTATAATACCAATGCATGAACCGCTGTGCCTTTCGACGTATAACCCAACAATTGTAACAGAGACCTTATACCGATATATGGTCACTCATTACCGATACGTATTACGTACTTTTTTGTTCAGTGCCCAAGTTATTTTACGAGCGCTTCCTTTGGTTTTGTTTCAGTCTTTGCTTTATTTATTTAATATTACCCACTTATGTCGTGTTTATGAAGACGCATCGAATACAGTACACTCTGTTCTCATTTCTCATGCCGTGCACATTAATGAACAGGACTGTACAGAGCTTGGTTTCTTAACATCAGGAACGTTCAAAAATGGTAGGCCACACTCAGTTCAATTCCTTGCATTTCTTGTCGGATCTGACAAAGGTGCCTTAATGATGGTAAATGTTACGCCTCTCATTGTAATTATTCTGCTTTAGTAAGTAGGTGACTTTGTACAGATACTTTATATATTATTGCAAATCATTCAAAAATATTGGTGAAAACAAACAGAATTTTGGTGTTAAATGTTTGACAAATCTTATGTTGAATATAGGATTTATTTTTGAGAGGATACAAAACCGGTACTTTACACGATCTTCCTGCTGTAGTAGTTTCCGTTTGTCTTTGACCATTTTGTTTAATGTGAGCTTGTAAGTTTCTCCCGGTGCCTCAATTGCAGGTTCGAGAAAATATGTGTGATGCCAAGTCTACTGCCCTTGAAGCTGGGAGGCGGTGAAGGAACAGAGGCATGGACGAGAAATGGACCTCCAGAGAAGATTCATCCAGGAAGCATATCACAAACTGACCGTACAACATACGGAGGCCCACGACCTACCCCCACTCCACCTCCCGCCAGACACCAACTCTGACAGTCATTGCAGGACCGTTCCGGTTCCCCCACCCTTTATATCCATGGAAGGTTTACTTGCCTTAGTTGTGAATCTAATTCAAAACATACACGTGTTAGTATGGACTTCACTAGTTGGCTTTTGTCCTTCGTAATTATCTCCCCTGACAGAAATGGAGTTGTATTTTAGTGTGGTGTAAATAGACAGATATAGAACAGCTTTAACCAGATTCAGATGTACAAATTATGATTCCATGGTCAGAATTGCTAGAGAAGAGAGAAAGAGAGAGAGAGGATGTTCAAGTCCTGTTTGACTATGCCCAAAAGTATTTGAGGATGAAATTAATTTTTTACTAGTAGCCCTCAATGTGATGATCTTCGATCCCAACTGCTGAACATTCCCCATTATCTGTCCAATGAATGGAAATTTGTCCACATTATGACGTGCAAGAATCGGTCATTGTTAGCAAAATACAGATTCAAGGCCTCAGTTGGGAGACAGAAGTAGCCCAATACCTGATGCAAGGGAGATAACTCCGTCATATTTCACAGAACACCTTGTCTACCTACAGCTGTTATGGTTTAGTTGTCTGACTTGTAACAACTACATAATATTGTTCTCATTGATCACTGTATACAAATATAATTTGCCATCATTCGGTATGCTTTTCGTGCAGAATTTTGCTTCAAAATTGTTAGACATCAATCTCCTTTTCAAGCAATTTTGCATCAAATTGTTGCTACTTTTTCAATGCAAGAGAGTGAACTGTACCAACCTTTGCATCACCATTCTGTCAACTTATAATCACTATTATTCAGTTGTACAATGTTTCTGCTTGTATAATTATGCCATTCACGCTCTTGCCTAAAAGCACAAAAACAAAATGTTATATATTGCTTGTACCCGGGGCCCAAGGCCACTACTACCGAAATAAAGTGAACTTGAACTTGAACTAATTTATGTGATGTAATGTAGACAAATCTAAGAAAGTTATGGAGGATGCTACTTTGTCACAATCTTTAGCACTGTATATTCTTGAGTCCACACTCACGAGACCGCTAATGTTAACTGCCAAGGGAGACAACTCATCATTTTACCACCGCTTCATCTACTTTCGGTTCTGAATCACTTGCAATCTGTCTAAAATAATAGTATTGATTAGATAGTTCCAACCCAAAACGGATAACACATGATCTTTCATTCATGTCAGAAAATCCATTCCATTCTTTGTGTGTGATAAGGCTCCTAACACCTTGAAATTTTATTAACTTTTTCTTAAGAGTAATAAATAAGTTATTTCGCATGGGCAAGTAACAACAGAACGCCATTAGACACACTCAAGTGTCTTGCTTTCACGAGGATTAAGTTATAATAATGCATGTCTGATTTCCTTGAAAGATATTCAACATTCTGTCTTCGTGGTGAAGTCAACCAAGGCCAACGACAAAGATAGAGAGACAGCTCCTTTCTCGCCTCTCAGTAAGAAGATCTCCCTCAGCAGCCAATGGCGTCTCGCTTCAATGATTTCTCCCTGAGGGGTCGCTCGTTTCAACTTCTTACCAGTCAGTAGTCGCGTTACCTTATAACAAAACGGTAAGCTTGATGTGCCACATGACAGTTTAAATATTTCTACTGCTTGTGTTGACAGAAATGTGAAGTTTAATGGTATGACCAGCGTCAAACAGGCGATAAATGAAAAGAAGGGCGGATTACTTTTACCGACTGCTAACGCTACTTGTCTTCGTGTTCGGGGTTGGCCGTAACGATAGCATTCACTTTGGAAGGCGGAACCCAGTTGGGCAGAACAATTGCCGATAACATGCGATATGAAGACGGTTTGTTTAAGACGAGAACAAATTGAGGAAAGCAATAAAGGGCTCTTGTATATCCTTTTATATTAGATTTGATTGAATATATCAAATGGCTATGCGCCATGAAAGAAATGATTACATTTTTTGGTGAGGTTTATGAATGATAATACAATAATTAATACTGACATTACACATATGTTATTTATCAAAGTATCCAGGTATGGCTGTTCTTGAGATAGAGTGAGTTTTATCCTACGGCGTTGTAGCAATATGTTACTATCACCCACTCAAACGCGCCAACTCGTAACCGTAAGGTGAATGAACAGCGTTTTCTATATAGACGGTCATGTGCGTTTGTCATCTGTGAATGATGTTTTACGCCACCTTGGCTGTATCCTATCATATAGTCATGTAGTTTTGTGTGGGCCACTGCGGCAATTACTTCACTGTTGAAGCGACTGAGTGAATGAGTTAACTTTAATTTTACGCCACAGTATGAAAGCTATGTGGCGGCGGTCTGTAAATAATCGAGTCTGGACTAGACAATCTAGTGATCAACAGTATGAGAATCGACCTGCGCAAATGGGAACCGATATCACGTGTCAACCAAGTCAGTGAGCCTGACCACCCGATCCCGTTAGTCGCTTCTTACGACAAACATGGTCGCCTTTTATGGCAAGCATGGGTTGCTGAAGACCTATTCATTTATGTGCAGTAAATGAAGTGATGGAAGAAAAAGTTGTGTTTCAAGGGTCTGCTATTTGATATAGCAAAACTCAATCCAAAAATGAATTGATCCAGAATTATGGCTGTGCTTGACGCCTCGTCATTTCAGGTTGGCCATGCTTGAGATGACATGGTATAATAGTTGTTCACTGGTCACGAGGGGGACATGGGTTGAGGTACCTTCGATGTTTGTTAATGGATACAATTATTATCAGTTAAAATAGTTATTCTCAGTACCTTTAACTAAAACAGTACAACATGCAACTAAAATAATTTCCAACTGTCTCAAACAGTTGTCTCCAAATGTTTACAAACGAATATTCATGATCAACATCTACGTACAGATGTGTAATACACCCATTCCTACTTTATTTGCATGTTTATACACATGCAAATTTATTTCATAGATATGATCGGACCTAGGGGTCCTACTGAAATCGTTCGGTTGAACAAGTTTTCGGGATAAACGATTCATTGTTACAAAAGATTGTCATTTTGGACACAGCCCGAAACGTTACCCACAAGCAAACACCCGGTGTCTTCATTTAATTCCAGGGATTCTTTTTCCCATTCCATTCTTGTCACCTGATGTATAACCAGTGGTATATGATTCATAGAATTATTGAATATTCTTTGGTGCAGGCGTTTTATTTTTACAGGGTGCGGTATCACGAGGTTTCGCTGTATGGGGGGTTTTGTTAACTGAACCAGAACCGTTATTGTAATAATATTATGAAAACATCCAACAATCGTCCTCGGTTATATGAAAATGATCATGAACGGCAGAACCATTATGGAATCGAGATTACATTATTTTTAAAACTATGTCAAAATTTTAAAATTGACATCCTGACATGAGTGTTTTCGGCGTGAGACACATGAAACCACACTTCCTGTCAGAAATATTTAGGAAAACTACTCCGGTAATATATCAAAAATGGAATGAGTAATTCTGAAAATGACCCACCAATTCAGTCAAGGTGTCCCTTGACAGCTTTACGAGATTATGTTTGATCGCGGAGGTATTTTACCCGCTGTGCACAGTTGGTAGTGAAGAGGCATAAACCATTTTCTGATACACGTCCTAAACGTGTCTCATCCCAGACAATGTAATGTACTTAAATCAACAGGACCTTTGTTGGGAATCGTCATGGATTTTATCATTTTATTATATTTCATCTGTTGTAATTTGCACATAGGATTGAAATCCAATGAATGGAAATGAATGAAATATGAATATCACCCACCCTGAGAGGTTTCCCCCGCATCTTGCCCTTCATTCTGAAGATGGAATGAATTGTAGTTGTTTTGTAGTTGGTTTATTGTACATATTTATGTTAATATACACAAAAACACTATTTTTGCTGTTGTCTATTTATTCCTTGTTTTTAGCATCAATCAGTTTGTTTCGAGAAAAGATCTACGTATAATATTTTCATAGTTATTCATAGATGAAAACATAAAATAATTTTACATTATTAAATGTCAGTTAGAAACCTTGCCCATTCACATCGCACACTGAGTATTTGAAATACTTATAAATCTGCATGAAATATTCTTGTTTTGAAATTGGAAATATTGATGTTTACATTATTTTTCAGGTAAACTGTACCTTACCTTTACATATGCATCGGACGGGTTTCACCAAAGGGGCATGATATGTTTACTCTTACTGGGACACCTGGTGTCATCACTGCTCGATAGGACCCGTCAAGGTCCCGGGGTAGAATAGGCCTTCAGCAAGCCATGCTTGCCATAAAAGGCTACTATGCTTGTCATAAGAGGCGACTAAGGGGATCGCATGGTCAGGCTCGCTGACGTGGTTGACACATGTCATCGGTTCCCATTTGCGCAGATCGATGCTCATGTTGTTGATCACTGGATTGTCTGGTCCAGACTCGATTATTTACAGACCGCTGCCATATAACTGGAACATTGCTGAGTGCGGCGTAAAACTAAACGCACTCACTCACGCACGCACCCATTTGCGTAGATCGAAGCTCACGATGTTGATCACTGGATTGTCTAGTTCACACTCGATTATTCAGAGACCATCATGTAGTTTGAATTTTACTGACTGTATGTAAACAACATCATCCATGACCCAGTATGCTATGGCACCATAGTTCTCTGTGCTTAGTCGTTTCCCTTTTGCACGCCAGGAACCAGTGATTGTGGGTTCAAATCTCTGCTTCCCACCTACTGTATTCCTAGCCTTGTGGTTAAGGCCACATGGGTACAGTGGGTGAAGCCCATTTATGGAGCCCCCGTCTTAATTTTGTCGAAATATTTCGAAAAAAAATATGTGAAAATGATCTTCCTCATTCTCCCGTTACAGCTCTGCCTGTCCGGTTTAACGTGTCAAAATGCACGTCAACCAAGTACTACACATGCAAGAGCGGTAAGATGTGCATTCCGATGGAAGAACTATGTGACGATACAGTGCAGTGCCATGATGGCAGCGATGAAAAGAGCGACCCCTGTTATTCGAACAACCGAGAAGGGTCGGTTGGCTATAAACTGGTCAAGGACACAGGTTTGTATATTTATGAGGTTCTGGTATTACTTGTGGAAAAATCTCATTACACACCGAAGTTATTAGTTTGCAGGGGAAATGACTTTCTCCCTCTTCTTGACCCCGGTGACCCGTGTAGGTCCAGGGTAGAATAGGCCTTCAGCAACCCATGCTTGCCATGAAAGGCGACTAACGGGATCGGGTGGTCAGGCTCGCTGACGTGGTTGACACAAGTCATCGGTTCCCATTTGCGCAGATCGACGCTTATGTTGTTGGTCACTGGATTTCTCTGGTCCAGAATCGATTATTTACAGACCGCCGCCATACAGCTGGAATATTGAGTGCGGCGTAAAGCTAAACTCACGCACTCAGTTGACCCCGGTAATTTGCTATTTAGAGTTGTCTCCCTTAACTGTATAATTGTCTATGTCTTAAATGGGAGGTAGATCACCATTCAACTCATTCTGGACCTAGTCGCACACTCGACGCCTCAAGCACACCCTTCCTTCATATATCATATCTCTCTTAATTAACACATTCTCATCGAATCTTCCATCCTCTATGTATACACTCACTTAGTACTTAAGACCCGAGACCATTATTATAAGTGTCCGTTACAATATACTTACTCGCATCCTAGTGACAACTGTGACCCCAGTCAGCTCTCTCTCTCACAAACATCCCACAGTCGAAGTAATCATTAATTACGTACTCACTCGTTCTTTACTTGCTCGCCCGCACAACGTCACACTCGCTCACCAAACTTTCTACCCAGTCACTCCTCACTCCTTTCTAACCCAATCACCCACCCAGACCGCTTTACCTATTCCTTTAACTCCCTCACTTCCCCCCTCACTAACTCATCACTGTCGCTCACTCATCAAACCCCACACAACCCCTACTCTCCACCCCCACAGACACACCGTACTCACCCTTAACTCAAACTCCCTTTACCACATCTCACTCACTCACTCACTCATCACTGTCACTCACTCACCAAACCCCTCTGAGACATTTACTCCACATCTATTCACTCCCAGTCTTAGCTAAAACTGACTCACTGACCCACCCTCTCACTCACTCGTCCACTCTCTCCCTCCCTCACTCACTCACTCACCTACCTACCCACCCACTCACTCTCACTCACTCGCTCACCCGTCCACCCTCTCCCTCTCCCTACACCCACTTGCTTATTCGCTCGCCCATCCGCCCTCTCACTCATCCACTCTCTCCCTCACTCGTTCACCCACCCACACTCTCACTCGCCCATCCTCCCTCTCGCTCACTTACCCACTCATCCACTCACTCACCCACTGACACTTAACTTGCTCCTGCTGCTCTGAACAAGCCAAACCTCAACTTTTCCCGACAAGGAGATATCAATGATTGAAAGATTACACTCAATTTATAAAGACACGATCAACATTATTCCAGTTTTCGCACAAAATGTTTATGGTTTTCCTTAGTTGTTTGACATTTGATTTATTGCTGTGTTTGAATTTGTGGGGAATTTTATAGCTCGACTATCAGCCAGACCGAATTTAATACCATGACATGGGGAATCTTGCTAAGAACTTAAACCGTTTGAAAACAGATTTTTTCCACTTTAAGGAGAGTTTCAAAGTTTTCATTATTTTTCGTAATTGTGTCAAGAACAGGGGAAGTGTTCAAATATTGATCCTTACAAGCCTGTGGCGTCTTTCTGCGCATGTGAATCCCCGTGGTATATTGAACACTGGTGATAAGACAGGTCGATGTGTTCCGGAAGACATTAAGAAGTGCCGGGGGACATGCTGTATGACGTCCATGGCTGCAACAGCGATCTGACCTTTTATTATTCGTCTATAGTTTAATTATTCAGAAATTACAAATGCTCCATATTTTGCTACAGGTACTTCGCACAGTGGATCTCTCTCCGTCATCGTTGGTCTGGTTGTCATGGCGATTATGATGCACATCATTGGACACTGTTGATGAGTGAAATGGACATCGCGTCGTCAATGGCAGACGGATGAAATATACATCAAATCAAATGATCGGAAGGCGGCATTTTTATTCTGAACTATTCTTTGCATAAAAAAATTGAACTTCTGTATTACGTCGACAAGAAGGAGAAAGTCGAGACACAGACTTGTGTGACAAACATTGTTATTCATTATGACGATAAGATGACGTCAGATGACGTCATGATGACGTGAAGTGCCCATGGAGACGATGTCGAAGACACCGGGATGCAACACATAGATACATACAACTATTTATGAGAAAATGAAATCAAATAATGTGATTATTGACATGATCACGGTTTGGGGGAGAAGCGTTTTCCGAAAGGGATGCGTCACGTGACTGAAAACGCGCTAAAACATTACAAGCGTCACTTCAGTGAAATTTGCATTTCTGCAGATGATGGCACCACAACACGTGGCTGTGTACACGTGCATATGCCGATATGAAATGTCAACTCCTACAACCCCTTCAACATGCGCACGCTTGTGTGTGTCCTGAAATAGACAACGGCTGGTGTGAAATCCACTCCTGTACATTTCAGCCTGACAATCTATGTCGATCCGGTGTGTACTTAACCCGTCTTCTCACTCAAACCCACAACGTACTAATATGTTGTTTACAACAAAACAGGACATTTTGTATACTTAATCAAAATACCCATTAGTCCATACTTCATGGGGGTGGGGGATGGGAATTTGAAACGACGTCCTGCACGTCAGGACACGCTATAAAGAACGTCCATTATGTGAAATGGGTTACCCGCGGGGGGTGAAAAACGAAAACAAGGGGAAAGCAAAATCTATAGGCTTTCCAAATTATGAAATAAAAAAAGATCGCCGATTATGGACCTTTTTGATTAAAAGTATCTTAAACCCACAAGCACATTTGTAGATTAGTCACAAACCTTATGATGAATGCCTCATCCAGGTCTACCAGTTAATCAAAATGTAAGATGATGTTCAGCTAATGGTAAATTTTTACTTTCTCAAATCAAATCAGCATTATAGTAGGCGTACCGAAAACGTTTTAGATTTATATAACAGTGATAGGTATGTTACCATGACAACAGAGAACTCGAGTTAGTTCGAGTGAACGATGTTAGAGTCTTCATCAGTTGAAATTACAATCATTCATACAGTTTCTTTAATCCTGTAGAATTCGTAAAGACAGCTGTTGTCATTGGTCCTATGCAAATTAAATATACTATAGTGTAAATCACTTCTGCAGATCTGACAGTGGCTACCGTCTGCTACAATGGGTAATTTTCTTTTGCGTTGTACGAGTGAAATTCTCATTTTATTTGGACATTTATCACATTGTCACTGGTTAATGCAGATTACAGACATATGTCTCGATGCACAAAGCGTTAGCAACTTTACGGCCTGTCTTAAATCTATAGTTTGTGATATGTTTGTGAATATCGTAGTTCTACGAACGCTCTGTGAATTGTGGTTCCGATCCTCAAAGCATTCTTTACGCTAAGAATTCCATAGGATTAAAATACGCTACAGAGTTACGACAGGTCGTAAACTTACCAACGTTTTGTGCCCCGGGACACTGGACCCTGTTCATACTTGATCGTTATTGTAACAAGTTGTTTTCAACATGTTACCGAAACGCACAGTTACACGCGAATCGTCCTACAAATCAGTTGATGTTTTAGAATTTTATGTTGGAGTATCTCTATTTGAGAAGTGCTAATGTCTTGACACATTACAGGTCCGAAAAGGACAAATTAATGTTGTTCATTGATATTTTGTGGTTAGAAGTCTCTTGTTTCACTTATCGATAGTACGTATTCCGAAAGGTGGTAGCACCTTCGTGATGAATGTCCGTCGAATCTATCTGGTAATGATTTCAAAGAAATATCACAAGTCAATGAATTCAGATGACGACAACATGGAGCATCGATCATGAATTGTTCTGACACTGGATATTAAATAAACCATGGTCCTCCGTACATACAGTTTCTGCGCATGTTAACAGTTATCGTTATCTGCGCATGTCACTACATCACGTGACCGTTTGATGTGTGAAAGGGATGCTGTCGTTAATAAGGATATCTGGTTAATGAAAACCGTTTGCTTATTTATTTCTATGTTTTCGTCTTGAAATTAATTGTTTTAGTGAGGAGGAAACTTGTTAAAATCATCCCTTTGCTCGGCACGCGGCCATGTTGTCATTGTTATTGTTGATAGGGTCGAGTCACAACTGAACGGTGCTTGTTTATGATGTCAAAACATATTTTCCTTCATGCCTCGAGGCTTGTCCTATCTTGTGTATATACTTCATCTCTTGTCTGTTTGTATATTTGCCTATTTGTATATTGTTGTTACTGGAAATGCTGTTACGCATCCACTTGCCTTTCACAATTTCTCTGTATCATAGCAACTGTTTCGCGAAGTCTCGTCCAAGTCTCGTTACCTGCGAGATTTAATCCATTCGCCACCACTCGCGTCTTCCCGGAATCGCTCGACGTGTTCCGGGCGGACACGAATGGACACGATCGCCAGACAATCTGGATACTCGTTTTCTTTCTACGCAAAACTATGCGTTTCAATACCCATTTTCTTTTGCTTGGATTTGATAAAGTTATTTTGTTTTGTAACTGCTGCTTATTTCTCTCTTATATGTTTACTTTGATGAAGACATTTATGAGGCGTATATTAGCACCGAAATGAAATATTGAGCTCTTACAATCAACTTCGAATGTAACGAACAGAGGGATTAAGTTTCGCCATCCTGACCTCTGGCGCTGCATAGAGGGGCTGGACAAGCCATGGTGGGGCGGAACCCAAAGGTAGCTAAAACGTCGCTACCATTTCTGATATGTGAATTTGTCAGACCAAACACCAAGATTCGTTTCTTTACATAAGGAAATGTCTGAATATTATTGCTACCCCTTCCCTTCCAACCCCCTTGCCCGTAGTACTACCACTGAAAATATTTAGTAGTATGACGCTACAATGTCACTGATTCAATATCTTCGGAGCTGACTGTTAAATATACACCACCGATTTTGTATTTGTTTATACACTCGTGCGTGTTTCATCAATTACAAGTATTATGTTGTACATTCCCTTGCTTCTTACGTTCATCCTCGCTACACAGGGGCATGTTTTATGAAGTACCACGTATAACCCTTGGACGCAAAGTTGGCAAGCGTAATTCCCCTGTATGGCGAGGATGTCTTGTTTCATGTTTCGCTGTTTCATTTTCCGACACATAAAGCAAACGTCACTCCTGACTCAGCCGTGCGTCACAAAAGCAATAAAAGCGCTACTGTTAATTTCAGCAAGTAATCGTTGATTTCGATACACAATTTAAAGAAGCAAATGTTTGCAACCAATAACTTATCCCCTATAATACTGCCTCATTATTCATCACAAAACGTCAAAACATTCTTATTTAACTGTTTGTCTTTTTTCTCTCAGTACTGTGAACTGAATGCAACTTGTGGTGTATGTTTCAAAGGTATTTTATAGCGTATGACTCGACCAATTCCAGAGTGTCTGTCGCACCAAGAATGTATCTTAAATTATTTGTTAAAATTATTTTTAAAGAAAACATAAAGTATTGGAAATCAAAAAGTGCCACAAAAATGATTAAATAGAGTGTTGAACACTTTTAGAAATATAAAGTTTATAGAAAACATTTTGTACGTTTTCAAAGTTTCTTTGACTTAATTGTGTGTGATATATTTACGGGTGTATTACTTTCATTTTCATTTGGCATCCAATGAGTCTGATATTTGTACATGAACTATTTTCGCAATGTTAGAGTTTTTATAACGAATGTGATGTACCACGATGCGAAATGCCTCTACTTTCATGTATTATAGCTAATGGCATATCTCAGCTTCGTGTTGGTTATCTTAAATAAACATATTTGAAATATTCCACGGGTTTAGTATTGAACTGTATCAATGCCTAAGATAACGAGTCTCTGTGGTCGATTGCTTGCGAGAAATCTGTTTGTTCTAAAGACTTTCACTTCGCCTACAAACTGGGAATGCCCGAAGACATTTTCGTGTGATGTTTGAATGTTGGGATGGGTCAGATGATAGTGGCACTAAGTCACATTTAGAGGTCAAAACACTGCTGCTGCTGCTACTACTACTGCTACTACTACTACTGCTACTACTACTACTTATACTACCACTACTACTACTACTACCATGGGGCGGTGGCATAGCCTTGTGGCGGCAGCGTTCGTCGCACGTCACGATGGAGTTCCGGTTCAATTCCCCACATGGGTACGATGTGTGAAGCCCTTTTCTAGTTGCCTTCATGTTGCTTGAATATTAATACTACTATCACAGCTGATCCGTAAAGGTCAAGTTTACTAGTGATCTTCAGTAACACATGCTTGTCGTAAGGGGATCGGGCGGTCAGACTCGCTCACTCACTCACTCACTACAGCTTGTACTTTCTGCTTACCTACTACTACTACTACTACTACTACTACTACTACTACTACTACTACTACTACTACTACTACTACTACTACTACTACTGACCCGTGAAGGTCAGAATACGTAGAATAGTGCTTGTCCTAAGAGGCGACTAACGGGATCGGGTGGTCAGGCTTGCTGACTTGGTTGGCACATGTCATCGGTTCACAATTGCGCAGATCGATGCTCATGTTGTTGATCACTAGATTGTTTGGTCCAGACTCGATTATTTACAGACCGCCGCCATATGGCTGTAATATTGCTGAGTGTGGCGTAAAAGGAAACTCACTCACTCACTCAATTCAACTGCTGCAGCTACTATATTGCCGCTACTTACAAATGAACCTACAACTCTCTACTGTCTACCACTACTACGTGCTACTGAAACTACTACTACCTACTAAGATACTGTTTAGTTACTAGACCCGTGAAGGTCCTGGGGTAGAATAGGCCTTCAGCAACCCATGCTTGTCACAAAATATAGCTGGAATATTGCTGAGTGCGGCGTAAAACTAAACTCACACACTCACTTTAGTTACTACTACTTATTAGTGATCAACAGCATGATCATCGATCTGCGCAACTGAAGAACGATTGTTATGTGACAACCAAGTCAGAAAACTTGCCCGTCTGATCTCATTAGTCGTGACTTATGACAAGCATGGTTTTGCTGATGGCCAATTCTAACCCGGATCGTCACGGGTCTTGTCAAAATGGGATTGGATGACCTGGGTCATGAATTTGCTGAACGTCGCTGTTTCATAACCTGTACAAATCAATGTTTGTTATGACAATCACTGACTTGTCTGGTCCAGATTGTATTATTTACAGGTCACCACCCTGTAACTGTAAAACTGCGATTCGGTGATACACCGCTAACACACAATTTTAATAAAAATACAAACTTGAGTGACACAACGTTAAACGCAAGATTATTTTACTTGCGCTTCGTTTACTCAATGTATTTCAACTAAAGATTACACGAAACTAAATGTTTCCAAACTGACTTCAATAGTAACCTTATAGTGCTTCACAATAGGTAACAAGAGCAGTTACCTGTACATCTGTGCATAGTTTGGCCTTACAGAAGCCATACAAATATAAATTATGACCGTCTCAGTCAGCCAGTGTTCCGAATACCGGAAGTTAAACAGACCAACCCCAGTTCCGCACAAAATGTCGACCGCTTGAAAATGCCTGTGAAAAGTCATGTGAAAATCATGTGAGAAAATACAGCACTGAATATTTAAAAAAACATTGGCACTTTCGATTACTGCATGGATGTATATTTAAAAACACACAATATACATTAATCCAATCACAGCTGTCAGATGCTTTAGTCTGTACTGAAGTCTCAGGACGGAAAGTGCTTGTTAAATTACAGATTCTGTAATTCTCATTCTAATCTCACAAGGCCTCAACACCTCTGTATATATCTACGACTGAGTATGATTTTACACTCCTATTAGCAATATTCATACAAACATTACAGCTATACCTCAACAAGGGACACAAAGAACAACTTTGACACATTGTAACCATGTGGGGAATCGAAACCGACTTTTTAGCATGCTCAGCGAACGCTTTGATCACTGGGCTACCCCGTCGTCCTCAAGGATGAGTAGCGCCATTCACTACAAATCGAGCGCTTGTGTGTCGCTGATAAATAATCATGTCTGGGACTTGCAAATCAGTGACGGATAAACGCAATGTCCCACGCATGTGGTTGCGTCTGTGTACAATCAAGACTGGCCTCCCCCGATTACGATCCAATTATGTTTGACATACAAACATAGAAAGACATACCAGTATGCATACAATACAACTCACGTAAGTCTATACTTTTCAAAAAAAAGTAGGGGATCTTTATTTTTTTTATTATTATTTACGATTAAAAATATTCAGGAGATTTATGGGAGTCAACCAATGTAGATATGATATCACTGAATGTTTTAAGAGTGCATCACCATTTGCGCTTCCTTCCAACCATAGTTCTTTCAAATGTAGTTGCTTTTGAAACATGATTGTTGTAAGGCATGTAAGTTGCATGTATACGATTTTCATTTTAAAACAAACGACTGGAAACAGCCACTAACATATGTGTGATGCAAGATGAGTGTCAAAATTAATGTTCTAAGTGATTTCTCGACCTTCTTGAAAAATCATCAAAATCAAGAATGGGACCCATTGTATGTGTAGGGGGCTACTACGTTGTGCATGTGGATATCATGCGTTGTGTTTAGGTGTTGTTACGATTAAGAATTTTTCATGACAAACGATGTAAGAAATCCCCTGTGAACCAGCAAAACAGAACAAAGACATGTAAAAAACATTCAAATATTGTATTATTAGATCTATGCAAGAGAACAAGTTATACATGGTCAAAAGTCAATTTCACAATACTGATTTCAAATACAATACAAGTGAGACAAAATCTAAGGCAAGGGGTCACAAAATATAATCGAGCAAACTCACCAAAGTTTTAGTGTGAGAGATAAACAGTCACGCAGAATGTAACAAAGCGAGCGGTCTGACAGCGGTTAATGTAGATCAAACGTGGGCAGATTTATGATACTAGTCCAGTGATGTGAATGTGTATCAGTCCAACATTGCAACTACACTTCATATGTATTCTCAGTCATTTCCCGAAAGCACATACCACCATCGCCAACACTGCTTAGAAATCTTCAGCACTCTAGCAGCCACCCGGAAGTACAAATAGAAAATCAAGGGCAGGTAATTCCCGGACAGCCTGCTACCAAAATCTTAAAAATGCCGACCATCTATTATACGAAATGTGATCCATCATAATTATTATTCAAAACACTAAACGTTGTGACCCAATAATAATGATTACTTAATTAATAACAAAAATATACAGAAAATACATACACACTCGTAACAGGGTGTTTATAGAGGGAAATGGGGGTGCGTTCATAAGATGTCTGTCCTTGAAATGTTTGTTAACGTTTACACTTCCTGTCCTCATTGAAAATTCATTATCCCCTACTATTTTTGAAGAGCATATTTGACCCATCGTATTCTTCCGAGATAATTTAAACACTGTTTTTTTTCCCTGTAACATAAACAAACGTCAAAGAATAAGAAGTAAGAATATAAACATTCTGAATAAAAATGTAGATACGATATGATAACAATCACCACAATGCAACAGTCAAGGATCATGAAAATGTTTGGGCGCAACGTTGTTGTATGTACTGTCGTAATGCAGGATAATTGCTTCCGTGAGCAGCGTGAATTAAGTGAATGATATTCGAATGAATGATTGTAGGACTGTTCACTGACTCACTGACATGATCCAATCAAAAATATATTAACGACCGTGCCGCAATTAACGCAGGAAGAAAGACAGAGGGCATTAGACTGATGCAAATGGGAGCCTGTTGGCACATGTTGTTACAACCTTGGGCTGCGCTCGTATTACAATCACCAGACTCCTACAACGTTATAGGACCGGTCCAGAAGCGAGGGACCTCCTGTTCCCACGCCGAATGAGGACAGGCATTTACGACTGCTTCATCTCAGAAATCGTTTCCTTCCTGTGACGTCATCAGCAGCAACTGCTCTTGGACATCGTGTCAGCCGACAGACAGTTGCACGACGACCACAACGGCATGGTATTCGTGCTCACAGACCCTTTTGAGGCGTCACCATCAACGTCAACATCTGCAGTGGGCTCGCACCGTTCGACACAGGGAGAACCGGCATTTGCAAAGGGTCATGTTTTCTGACGAGAGCAACTTCCTCTTATTCCATAATGATGGCATGGCTCGAGTCTATTGAAGACGAGGCGTACCTTATCATCGTAACCGCGTCCACGAGGTGGTTCTATGTTTTGGAGACGGTGTCATGGTTTGGGATGGGATGTATGGTGATGTGAAGACATCTCACTGTGGTGAATGGTACTTTGACCGCTCGGGTATACATTGACCAGACACTGTGCCCTGTGCCCCTTGTCCTTTCCTTTCTGCAACATCACCCAAACCGCATGATATTTCAACAGCACAACGCCCCTCCGCATACAACTTGTGTTACCACGAATTTCCTCCAAAGAGATAACGCCAACTTGTTGCCTTGACTTGCTCGGTCGCCTGACATGTCACCCACTGAACATCTCAGGAACCATTTGGGTCAAGACCTGGCCCCGATTTCTCGAAACAAACTTAAGTTTTTACTCAAATCTCAAACTGAGTTTGAGTTTTTTACTCAACTGAGTTTTCTCAAAATTTCTGTTTCTCGAAGCAATCTCAACTCAAACTCAACTGAGTTTTAATTTGAGATCTCGCCGAATAATTTTTGTCCATGTTGTAAGCGGTTTGAAGTGCCCGTAACTTCCGTTTCTAATGACAACAACATCGTCTGCTACCAACTCGCAACATCGTCTGCTACCAACTGGATTGTCCTGAAGCCATGAATGCGTCTAAGGTTGAGGGTAAGCGGCGACCAAATTGGTCAGAGGAGGAAAAAACCTATTTAGTAGAGGAAGTAAATAAACGACTGGATCGTCTATCATCCAAATTCAAGGGGTGTGGCTCCGTTAAAGGGACAAAGATAAAGGAGCAAGCGTGGATGGAGATCGCGGAAGCTCTCAACATGTAAGTTGAATATGAAATATTTCAGAATCTTGTCCTTGACTTACTGCTGCCTGTAATTACAACTTGAAGGTACATTCTGTCACGTAAAGGTTGAAATAAGTCTTCTAGTCTTCTACATTAATCATCCCGAAAAAACAGATTTAGAAATTTCATCTGATCAGATGCCGATCGCTTACTCACTACCGAGTCCGATTTTCGATCACCCACAGCACGTACGTTTTCAATATTGTCATTTTTCACGGATGTAAACATACTTATAAATGTCAACCTGACTAATAATAATTTTTTTGCATAAAATATGCACGATGAAGTCACAAGAATAACACGTTTTTCACTGTGCTTGACATTGACATGATCGATGTGGTTTATCTCTTTATTAAATATGATGGCATATCAACTTGAATTACAGTCCTGAGAACGTGTCAGTACATCTACTCAAAAGTTTCCAATATGTAATCATGGAGTATCTTGATAATATATTGTGAGTGAATAGAATTTTGGAGGCAAATATGCAGTCATTACAATTCTGATCAATATTTATCTATTTACATTTGACCATCCTGAAATCATGTCAATTTATGTGTATACTGAATATGATTTACACAATAATATTTTAAAACAAGAAATGTAAATCATCAAATTTCAATACTATTTCAAATCCTATTTTTATTCATCTGTACCATTAAAAGTCAACTGAAAATATCTAACAAAATGTCTTTTGGACTGTGTCACTATTCAAAATCGAAAATATATTGCAGTATATGTTCATAATGTGACCAGAGATAATAGAACAGATGGTAACTTGCAAATATTAAATCTGTGCCAATAATTTAAACATAACTGAAAATTATTCATAACATAATGTTATTGTTGCAGGAAATCCAATTTGGTAAAAAGAACTGTGGAGGAGGTGAAGAAGCAATATGCTAATATAAAGCAGAGAGGTATGAAAATAATATTCAGTACACAATCATAATTTTCAAACATGAAAGTGATTGATTTAGAAGTAACTGTTAATGGAAGACATACCATCAATTCCTTTCAAATGTATATCAGTCTCTGGACTGAAGTCCCAAGGACAATGCAATTACAAATATTAATACATGTCATATACAAGTAATGAAGGAAGTGAGTAACAATTCAGGGTAGGTAATTGAAGTTTGAAAATCCTGTTATGATTTGGTTTTATGTCTTTGGCAATTCATAACTGGTAGTATATTAAAACTGTAAATGTTACATAGTCATAAATGCAAATATGACAGTGTTTTGTGAGGTTATTACACCATATAAGAAATACATCAATATATTGTATTATTCACAGCGAAAGACAAAGCAGATGCGATACGCCGCCCCAAGACAGGTGGTGGACCGAAGCCCTCATCACCCTCTCGACCTGAGGCTATGGTGCTGGAGGAGTTGTCAGACAGGCCTACACTACAAGGCCTGGTAGATGGGTTTGACTCAGAAGGTACACCCTATTGCATTTGATGACAGTTTGTCCTTGTACCTTTAATTACTACAACTGAAGACTGATAAATATGTTTTGAAGTCAAAACTGAGTAGTTGAGATTAAAATATTATGAGGTCTATAAATAACTTGCCTTAAGTTAAGGCAGATTACCCACTTTTTGAGTATTATTTGTTTCAGATTTCAGTAGTGTGATCAGCTCCATGGCAGTGGAGGGATGTTTACCTAATGGTGAAGCCCACCTACCCATCAATGAGGAATGTGGCCTCACCAGTACTTCCATCCCCAGTGAGTATGACCAATGTAACACATACGTGCACAATATGCCCTCTACTAAAAGTTATGAAAAGAAAGGTATTTTCCAAAGCTACTAGTTCAATCTCCAAAATCTGAACATTTGTTTGTATCTCTCTATAAGTTCAAAGTCTGAACTGATCAAGATGCTCTGCAAGATTAATGATTGAGGATGAAATGTCAAAATGTGTATGAGATAAATAAGGCACAGTCACATCTACAGTATTTTAAACAATGAACCTGATAATCATCAGAATAAATTTTAGTCCCAAACTGGTGATATTTGTTCCAGATTGCGACTTGCCTGTCAATGTGATCATTGACAATCAGGGTATCCTCCACGTACCCTCCACAACAACTACAAACGAGAGTAAACCAAGCAAACGAAAGCTTCAAGATGAAGAAGTGTCCGTTCTACGAGCGGAAAGGGACAAATACATTGCTGAATGTGAAAAGTTGAAACAAGAAGCAAATTATTTCAAAATTAAGGCTGAGGTGGAAGAGCTGAAAAAACAAAGATTACAATTGGAAATTATGAAGCTGAAATGTGAAAATGAGTATTGACTTGTGATGTACATACCATCAAAATATCTTATTTGTACATAAGATGATTAAGACACTGACAGTTTGTTTGTTCATTACATTATACGGTGGAAGCTGTCACAACCGGCATCTGTCGGATCTAGTAAGTTCTCGATACTGGCATAGAGGCTCAACCCCACCCATTTTTACATTTATCGTCAGCTCTACAATATGGCACATTGCCTAATTCAGAATATTTCTTCAGTCCCAACGAGTGCCTGCTTTGAGAGCTTCCACTGCATAAGAAGTCATCACCTGAAGATAATTTGTTCACTTTTCAGGTGAAGTATGCCTGGCAAAGATAATTTCTAACATTTGTTCCAGTCAATTCATCAGCAACTTGGACAGTGAATGTATCATCATTACAATCATCGTAATGAACATTGAATACATCTTGTCTTGCAATGCCAATATTATGTAATATTACACTAGTTACAATCACATCACAAGCACGCTTGGGTGACATGCGCAAACCACTATGCAGACAAGAAAATCTTCGCTTAAGAATTCCGAATGTTTGTTCAATAAGAACTCTGGTTTTCGTTTGACTTCTGTTGAATCTCTCTTGAGCCCTGTTTGCTGGAGATAGATACGGTGTCATCAGGTATGACTTGCACGGGTAGCCAGAGTCCCCTAGAAGTAAACCCTTGTAGGTACCTGAAATATTATGCCAAATTACAAATCTCAAGTATTCTTTGCTTATTACTGGTATATGATATCAGTTGGATGAATTTAAAGGCAGGAGGATTATTGTACAATGAACTGGATCGGAGGTTTGGATATGATGCTTTACTATAGCTGGTTTATCACATCATCTATGTATCATATATAAGTAAATATGACTTCATCGGTACTACTATTAGTAATTTTGTGAACCTACTCTAAGTGTTGTGTGAGTAGGTGGATTATTATGTACATAATCCAATGACATGTCAGGTAATGTCGCATGTAGTGCCTGTTTGTGGACATGGATGAAATGAGAAACATTGTGTGGTGTGTGTGTGTGTGGCCGGGGTGGGGGGTGTACATATATCTTGCTTGGCATTATGATGTATATGACTTTTGTACCTTATCAAGTTTGGTTTGTATGACTGCAGTTTGTAACATATGCTTACATGTATGCATATGTTAAGTATGTATTGTGTTCAGGAAATGTTAAACGTAATTTTACGTTTACGTACAGTTGGATAGTTGCTGTTTCACAACAGTCATTTTGTATATTTTATTTTCAAGGGTTTATTCACAACATCCACTGTGAGGGATCATCAAATCCCAGACGATAAATCTGTAAACCCTTCAAAACTATTTGTCATTACTAAATCTCAACAAGATATCATTGTTACACTAGTAATTTCACACTGACAAAAAATTGGAATTATTAATTTATTCTCATTGCTCTTAATACTGGAGGTCTTATGATACATTAGTTATTGGTCTTACATACCATTTTCGAATGCAAGACTGATTTTACTGTCCCGGAAAATTCGACTGTCATGTACGCTCCCAGGCCACTTGGCCACACAGTTTGTAACTCTGAACTGTGCATCACAGATCATCTGCCCCAAGAAAAAAAGATTATTATTTGCAGAGGAAATTTAACATTTGTGTTGATTGTGAACTCAATATTATGTGGTCACATTTTACTATATCTTCATAGATTAATTTTAATAAACAAAATCAATTTTAATTAACAAAGTTATTTTTCATTTACTATGATGCAAACAATTACAATGCATTAATCATAACTTTCTTTGAAACTAATTCATTGCTTTTTATTTTTTGACATGAAGTTCCATGAATATGAACAATATGAAGTATGGAAAATATCCTTAATTGTCAGAATTTCAATACATTAACTCACCTGAACATTGAGTG
The DNA here is from genome assembly GCF_037392515.1 of Haliotis asinina. Classification (NCBI taxonomy): domain Eukaryota; kingdom Metazoa; phylum Mollusca; class Gastropoda; order Lepetellida; family Haliotidae; genus Haliotis; species Haliotis asinina. The sequence goes on along the minus strand of NC_090283.1, from coordinate 14,795,184 downwards.
AATGGAACCCCTTTCTGTTCACGTAGTCACCTTCATCTTTACTGGGGGCTGTGATCCTTATGAATGTCCCATCGACACATCCCAATACGTTTGGAAATCCTAAAAATGTATAGAGAATTATAAAAATTTAACACTGAATCGATAACGATACCATAGGCAATATCTTTGTAATATTGGTACATTCAGAGTTGATTTTGGTTATTCCGCTTCGCAGTTCAACTTTTACATTTCGACACCGCATTTAGATTGATCTCCCTTTACATAACATTAGGTAACGATTCCGTACCGTGGTTTTGTTATGATATCTTGCTGAGAATAATAAAGATTCTTACCTGCAATCTTGTAAAACATGGACTTGCATGTGTCTGTGTCCGCGGGCATCTTAATGAATCGATGTGCCAGGGGAACAAAAGCTCCGCAAAAGTCCCTGATTGACCGATAAACAGACGATGCGGAAATGCTACGATAAGTATCGGCAATCAGGGAACAAAACCCACCGGTCGCCAGAAACCGGAGGGAGACGAGCACTTGCGTCAGAGGAGGCAGGGGGCAGCTCCTAGCTGTCTCTCTCCTCAGCTGGCCAACTATCAACGACACTATGAAGAGAACAGTGTGAGGCCTGAAACGATAACGCGCAAACACCGATTCCTCCGACATGGTTTCCAGAGGGTTGCTGCGGTCGATCAACCCTCTCTCCACCCTAGCTTTGTTTCTCCGACGGCGTTGTCTCCTTCTCCTGTACGCCATTTTGATCTCAAATAATGACTTAAGTTACCTACCTAGCAGACTCAAATAATTTGAGTATTTAACTCAAGTTGAGTCGAAAAAAAACTCAGTTTTGTTTGAGAAATGCATTTTGCTGAGTTTTCTCAAATTTGAGTAAAAACTCAGACTTAAGTCTGAAAACAGACTTAAGTTTGTTTCGAGAAATCGGGGCCTGACCTTCCCGGAGACCAACAGCAGCTTGCTAAGGTTCTCCAAGAGGAGTGGAGGAGGTTACCCAGGCATGCTATCCGGAATTTGGTCTACTGAGTAGAACTCGTTGCCGCATGTATTGATGCACAAGGTGGACATACCAGATACTGATTGCTCTGATAAAATTCACAGAATCATTATGTGTCTATACATTGTGACCTGATCGAATACTGGACAGATGACACCATTCTTTCAAGACTTTTTTCCACGTTTGCTATCACCGATAAATGGATGAATCTCTGAAAATTATAGTGAATATTCATCGGTTTATCAAATGCTAAAGTCTTGTCAAACATCATGTGTTTTTATGGCATAGTCAAAATATTCTAGGCATCGTTTCTTACAAAGACTACGAGAAGCATGTGTTGCTGCAGACCAGTACTAGCCCGGATGTTCACGGAGAGAGACAAATGGGTTGCTTTAGAACACTTCTAGGGGAGACAAGTTCAAGGGAGACAAGTGTAACGATGTAGCCAGAGTTGGTAGTGCCAACGACCACCGGATTTCCCAAATGGCGTCACAACAGAAGAACCAGATTCGCTAAGGAGTGTGAGGACACTGACCGGAAACGCAAATAAAATTTGAAAAACAAAAACAAATAAAATAAATACACCAAAAACAATATGGTTTCACGGTGTTTATTATACAACGTGTGATGACATAAAAATGTAGAAATACACGCGCAATAGCTCCGAGCCTTTTTCCAAATCCGACCTAGTTCTCGGACAAAAATACAAAGTCACACACAAGAAATTACATCACAAATTTCAAAGCATCTAAATAAACATCCTACAGTCAGCAATACCCACCAAAACCATCATATCAAAGCCTTGATTCTAACTTACAACAACCAAGTGAACAAAGTCCCAATCACCCAACTGTCTGCAAAGCTCACCCATGGTGAAATGCACATCAGCTTATCACGTACCCCTCCACCAAGGCCAAGGGAACACTGAAGACTGTGCCACAGATAATTTTCCTCCGTGCAGCTAAATTCCCGCGTGCGTCCACCAGCCAAACAGTGCGAGCGACATTGTGTGTGCATTTAATACTGCATAGGTGGCTATAGTCTATTTCAAGAAACCGTCGTTATGCAAGCATGAGTTGCTGAGACCAGTATAACCCGAATCTTCACGAGAAGACACGTGATCCTTACAGAAGATCTTCATGGGTCATGATCCGGATGACCAATGGCGAGCAACGGATTGCAAATGAAGCACCGTGAACCTTTCTTCACTTTAACAAATAAAGATATCACCACAAAGTCTTTATTCGTTTTTTTAGCCCTGTAGCATGTACAAGCTTAAGTACACACTTTGTCAGAAGCAATCAGTCTTCGACGTCTGTGGGGATAAATATCACAATGTGTACATTATATTTCAAGAAATTTCATTAATATCAAATACACAAAGACAATGTTTCCCAAAAAATGTATTATAATGATTGATGTAGAGGCAAACACCGATTTGGCGAACTGCTGTCATGTCGAAGTTAAAGCATCAACGCTATGTATTGCTATGTCGGAACCAATTTGTTGTTGCAAACTCGGATAAATGGGAATCGAAGTACATGCATAGCTTTTTTCATGTACGACTCAAGGGTATCTGTGCATGTAGGTATTTATGATTTATGTGCAATATTAAACAAGCGAAAGATAAGAAGCTCCTATCTGCCAAGACACAGAATACAATTACAAAATACGTTTTAGAAACAGTCCATAATTTATGTACAGGGGTGCCTTTAAAGGGAGATCACCCATTTTGTGGCCGGAGTGGCGGGGAGATTTGTTGGGGGTCATCAATCTTGTACAAATTCACCCATAAATATTTACAGAAAAAAAAACAAAAAAAACTGACTTGGTTGAAATGTTGAAAACGTGAATCGAAGTTGGTGAAGCCATGTTTCGTTAGTCATTTGACCATACGCATTGGAGGCCGAATATTTGACATTCTGTTGGCCCTGTATATCAAAACTAAATAATCAAGTCACCAAAAAGGCTGAAAAAAGTCTTTCCGTGAAGACCACAATGTTCTGTCTTCACATCTATCCCCGTCAATCTAACGATAAGCTCTGTTAACTTGTCACTTGTTACAAACAGTTGTTGCAGTGATAAAAACATTGATGAGATCCCTATAGAAATTAGCCTTGACATTAGTCCGGTTGCATGATTCAGCTGTTAACTATGGTAACGTTCTCTTCCGACTCTGAAGGAAAGTCACGAGCCTCATACAATCAATGAGAACCAGTCCTACAAAGGGAAGTGCGGTAAGGACGATCCCCATCTTCCCGATGGTTTGGGCAGCTGGGCGCTCATCTTTTGCCGACGTCTTCTTGCGTCTGGTCGAAGAGAGGCTGTTTTTTTCCAAAATTAATTCCCTTATAATTTGGGACATTTCATCGCTTGAAGGCGCGGCAGATAAAAAGCAAACACACCTCGCGATCGTGGAGTTGGTCGCGTTGGCACAGTCTCCTGAAACATGAATAGAACAAACGAAGTTAGCAGCTGAAGAAACAGGTACGTAATTGGTTTCTTGTTTTGCGCCGCACTCATCCACTTTTTGCCAGAGGGGCGGCTGTGACTAATCCTTCCGTTGACACCGTCAACATCGATCAACGCAACTGGCATATGATTTCTTGGCCAGTGACCCTGACAACAAATTGCGTGGACTCGTCGTCGATTGTTTTGAAAGGGAAGTAACTCTGAAACAGCTTCATCACAGGTACATATAGCGATGCCTAACGCGTGCAGTTGTGAAAAAAGGCGGAATCGGTAGTTAGCATTTTATGGTCATTCTATTTTAGCACAGTGGAGTCTGCGAATTGTTGTATTAACCGCAAGAGAGGGAAAAAATTAGTTTCTGTCAAGTCGAAGGATAATTTTTCCTATCATATGAATGGGCTTTTCTTGGTCATAAATCACTGTGTAAATCGTATCATGGTCATTCGATGGATGTCTCCATGATGTAGTCCTGACGAATACATATTGGCGGGATTGTAGAATGTCAGAATGAGACGAAGGGAAGAACGCCGAGGACAGTATCTCAGTAAAGAGGCCCTAACAATGATTTCAGATCAGTACATTAATGATTGTCAGAATGAGACGAAGGGAAGAACGCCGAGGGACAGTATCTCAATATAGAGGCTCTAACAATGATTTCAGATCAGTACATTAATGAATGTCAGAATGAGACGAAGGGAAGAACGCCGAGGGACAGTATCTCAGTAGAAAGGCTCTAACAATGATTTCAGATCAGTACATTAATGAATGTCAGAATGAGACGAAGGGAAGAACGCCGAGGAACAGTATCTCAGTAGAAAGGCTCTAACAATGATTTCAGATCAGTACATTAATGAATGTCAGAATGAGACGAAGGGAAGAACGCCGAGGGACAGTATCTCAGTAAAAAGGCTCTAACAATGATTTCAGATCAGTACATTAATGATTGTCAGAATGAGACGAAGGGAAGAACGCCGAGGGACAGTATCTCAGTAAAAAGGCTCTAACAATGATTTCAGATCAGTACATTAATGAATGTCAGAATGAGACGAAGGGAAGAACGCCGAGGGACAGTATCTCAATATAGAGGCTCTAACAATGATTTCAGATCAGTACATTAATGAATGTCAGAATGAGACGAAGGGAAGAACGCCGAGGGACAGTATCTCAGTAGAAAGGCTCTAACAATGATTTCAGATCAGTACATTAATGAATGTCAGAATGAGACGAAGGGAAGAACGCCGAGGAACAGTATCTCAGTAAAGAGGCTCTAATACTGATTTCAGATCAGTTCACTAATGAATGTCAGAATGAGACGAAGGGAAAAACGCTGAGGGACAGTATCTCAGTAAAAAGTGTCTAATACTGATTTCAGATCAGTCCAGAAGTACCTGACAATGACGTTGACGCACTGGGATGTATCGCCGTCAACAATGACGTCGCTTCCCCTGACTCCGAAAACGCGCTATCTGTCATTGAAGGTATTATGGTTACATCAGTTTCTGTTGAATCTGTTGGACGTGTCCCTCCATCTGAAGTCATCATGCCATCTGAGGGAGCAGTTCCATCTGATTTTGTTACCACTCCACTTAACATTGCCACTATTTCTTCTGATGATGTCGCTATAACATCTGTTGGTGTTACCATTCCATCAATTGATGTTGCCAGTCCATCTGATGATGATGCTATCTCATATGTTGATATTGCAAGTCCATCGGATGATGTAGCTATTCCATCTGATGATGTAGCCAGTCTATATGTTGATGTTGCCATTCCATCTGGTGATGTAGCCATTCTATCTGTTGATGTAGCCATTCCCTCTGATGATGTTGCCGGTCCATCTGATGATGTTGTCAGTACATCTGACGTTGATGCAACTATTACCGTTGTTGCACTCAAACTCCTTGTAGATCCACCAAACAAAGTGGTTCCTGTTCCAACAGACCATGTCGTTATATCGTCAACGTATGATGTAGGTGACACAGTTGTTTGAAGGCGGCTTTGGCTGCTTTGAAGGTCACGTGCAGATGTGTCTTCTAATTTTGCTGAAACATAAAATAGATTTACTTTCGTCATGCCTCTAATTTTCCTGACACATAAAACTGAATTTACGTTCTGTATGCCTATAAGGGTCACGAAACATTAAATTGGATTTACATTCGACATGCTTATAATTTTCCCGAAACATTAAATTGGATTTACGTTCTATAAGCTCATGACTACTTGATACAACAGTGATTGATTTCTTTTAAAATTGGCCCGTAGGAAAAGGAGAAAAAGACTTAGTTTATTTTCAAGAAGAGCCCAACGCAAGTCTAAATGTGCTACTTTGCTAGCTTGTATTTCAACTACTGTTTAAACGGAAATTCCTCGTTATATCATGTATTAAACCTTAGTGTTCACAATTTTCTCTAAGTTTTATAATGTTTTCGTAATTTTGCTGTTTTATTGAAACATCACGTTTACGATTAAATACAACAAAATATTCGAAATTTCGAGTCTTTGAAAGAAATTTGTGAAACAGAGAATATAACTGAAGTCACTGGAAAAACATATTGATCTCGATTTATTTAAAAAAGGAAACAAACTTGAATTAACAGAAGTGGCGGGAATAACACACACAAATTAAGAGAAAAATAACGGAATTACGAAAATAGGATCAAAACGACAACAGAAAACTCGAAACTTCGTTAAAAATGAATGTGTGCGTCTAAAGGGTCACCATTAGTCATCTCACACATACCTTCATAACATCGTTTTATATAGACAGTTGACTGAGGATTCGGCTGCAACTGATGAGGTGTCGAAACGTGGGTATAATCATGACTTCCTCTGTATGTTCGACAGACAGTGCCATTGTGTTCAACGGCAACACAAAGTTGATCTTCACTGGCCATTTCCAGGCAAGTCCTCTTGCACATGTCCACATCTTGTCTTGTTCTTGAGTGTACTTCCAAACCGGACACCGCGTTTTCCTTTTGCTCAGTAAACCAGCATCCTGGAGTTGATGATAATTATCACTATGAAACACTGTTACTCACTTTCATTGGGGAGTAAGCGATAGAATGTGGTTGCGTCATTCCAAAAGTGGAAAAGACAAGAAAATCAAAATTGTTTCAAAAACTATTGACCAATCAGTATATACTAGCTTCATTCACTTCAGCGTGTAAAGTGTTCGGTCGTCACGCCGTGTTAGATACACTCAAGTCGAAAAGAAACGTTACCGTCCTTCCTTTATGAACTACTTTAAAACCAACAAAGATATGTTAGAAGGTATTAGTCCACTAGAAAGCTGAACAGCACAGCTTTAGGTAAATCGCGAAAACAAATTCTATGATACATTGATTTTTTTTCAGAAGAACTTAATTGTCCCATTTTCATTCATGCCGAAATAAAGCAATAACAATGATTTAGATGTCTAAAGGCTGAAATATACCTCTGCTTTGACAAAGTTGAACCATTTACAGTGAACATTTTGTAATTACTAAAACACGAAAGAAGTGGTGTAGAGCGTGTAAAATTGTAAAAGAATCATTCATATGAATTCAGTTTTTAAGTATTCCCTGGAGAAAACATTAGTAATTAGAAAACATTGCATTAGTGAAAACAAGTACGACACGTCTTTGATAGTGTGAAAAGGTCTTTAGGAGCATATACAGTTTCCTTTTTTTCCTTTTTCCGTTTCCATGAAGCACTATTTACGCAAAAAACGTAGTAATGTTCAAGCAGAATTTACAATCATTTCTTTAAGGTATAAAGAGAGAATCGAATGCATGATATGATATTCTCAAGTACAGCTGAAGAGATTAAAAGCTGAAGAGAGAGAAACATCCATTATCATGGTGCAGATGGGGGTCGACCTACAATGATGTTGCCGACGCCCTGGGATGCTACCGTGTCATGATTATTAAACTTCGTCAGAGTTATATGCAGTAAGGGGTCACCACAGACAGACCAAGTGAATGTCCACCCATCACACGCCAGTTGAAGATCGGTATCCCGCTCTACAAGTAAGGTTACGTTCCGTTTGGTGTGCACCAGAAAGAACGTCGTCATTGCAGATTAATATTTCCTAGTGTGTGAATGCTCCAAATAAATTGGTTCTTCAGTCGTTTATGCTTGGGGATAATTTAGTCTCGGTTGATGCACGTCATCATATTTCTGATTGATTGATTTCTGGTCATGATGTCAGTCACCGGATTACAGACCACCGTCATATAGCTGGAATATTGCTGAGTAGGATGTTAAACAACAAACAAGGTATGTCGAATCCCAGTTGCGCAGTTGTGCTCGATTATTTACAGCCAGCCAACAAACAATCACACAAACGTATGGCAGAATGGGCAACGTTAATTATCATTCAAGCACTCACCTGTTTCCGTTTCGCATATTGTTGCATATAGCCTGCCACAAACCATGGTCCTGAAATTCCGACTGAGTGTGTACCGGATACAATTCTCAACCCCTTTCCCGTTAGGTTCATCCACTGCCCAGTTTAAAGATGTTTCGAGTGCAGTACCGTCTGTCCATGTGTGCACAAAGTCTTCCCCGTTGTCTGGCTCCAGGTCATAAAGACCAACCCAGACGTCAGAATTCCTGCAAGATAGGTAAGCACCACGGTCCTATGAAGATCAGTGTTAGAACTGGTCATCATTAATCCATGATTGTTTAAAGGGGCAGCTAGCGAGATCGGATGTTCATACCTGCTGACTTGGTTGAAGCATGTCATTGTATCCCATTTGCTGTAATGGACACTGCAAACTCTGCTGGACACGTCAAGTGTATTTCAAACACGTGTGTAATGCTATCGCACTAATTGCTTTTTCTATTATAACAGTAACACGCCATATATCTGCGAAATCTGTAGCTTCAGAAGCCACAAAGTTACGCTCAATGTTTCTTCCATATTACTCTTCAAATGAATACAGTGATTATTCTTATTTAACGTAGTGGGTAAAGCGTTCGATAAGGTTCGAGACGGGTTCAAATTACTACATGAGTACAGTGTCTGAAGACAGTTTCTTGTTGGCCCGCTCTGATATTGCTGAAATATTGCAAAGGCGGCGTAACATTAAACTTAATCACTGACTGAGACCGAGTGAACAATAAACTTACAAGTCTTCGTCCTCTTCCCATATTGTCATAGACAACTTGAACATCTCGCGCTGCCTGTCTGTCTTCAGTTGGAGCATTTGTTGTCCGTGACTCCTGCAAACTGCACGCGTATCATGCCAGGAATGCGAGTTGTTGTACAGTGTGAAGATTCTCCCGCAACTGGCATGTAAAATAAATTCTGAAATAACGAAATACCTCCTATTACATATATGTTGTCCTACAGTCGGATGGCTGACACATGCCATTGTATCCGAACTAAGTAGATCGATACTGTTGATCACTGGATTGATGAGTCCAGCGATCTTATTCTCGAAGCGTACGTAGGCCTAAGAATTCTTAACTTTGATCGTACCCAGTGTGTTAAGAATGGGTTTTAAAAGTTTGTAGAGCTACGAACGTTTCGAGAATAGCTAGCCAGACCTACGTATATTTCGTATACGGTGATATGTGTCAACGATGCCAATCGGAGTTTTGCCTTTATGAAATGGGGTACAATTTTTGCAGGTTTTCATCTACATTGTAAACCAAACGTCACTGTGTTCTGTAATGTGATTGTTTGAAAAACATGATCAAATGGTATTAGATTCCTGGAAACTGCAAGACTATTCACTGCGTATTGACACGTAGAAACGTCGTAAACAGTTGTTTTGTTGTGTCATCAACAGTAGTGACGTCATTCAAATCATATTGTGACGTAAAGTTAGAATGACGTCACAAATGAGCAACTCCAGATGCTACCATGGGAACCAGCTGAAACGGCCAGCTGATGACACTTCACTGCTGTACCCTTACTCGATGTGAACGAGTAAAATCCTTTGGTTTACTGTTTTGTTTACAATGTTGAAAAACATCATGTGTTGGCCAATTTCCGGGTGTTATTGAGTATTTGAAGCACAGGAATATTTCGTTTGAAACCTCCGGCTGCTGAAGCCGGTTCCTGACGCCGGAGGTTTCAAATGAAATATTCCCGTGCTTCAAATACTCAATAACACCCAGAAATTGGCCAACACATGATGTTTTTCTCCTAAGTAAAGGAATCTACATTCCATTGGGTCTGTGTCATTATATACGAAGTCAGTGAGGATTTACTGAAAATATTTTCTTCGTCAATACCTTGCTCTGTCGAGTAACACATGGCTAGATGATCGTATGAACTTAAGTTGTGGAGTAGTTGCTGCTTTCATCGTCCGAAAAGTTGAGTAGCCCTCTCCGCTAAAACGACTGGAAAATGTTTCTGCTGGACACGTCAAAAGCGTTCAACCCAGGCACCGTCCAGTTCAACCATTCGCTTCGAACGTATGTGTGAGCTATGCTGAGTGATCAGGCGGAAACGTGTTGCGATATCATTGGTAAAAGGGCCACTTGCCATACGTAGAAACAGTTCATGGCCAACGTCGAGGATGCCATCACATCTCAGGTTGATCCGCCAGGTGCGATCCAACGCTGTTAAGACATGCTGGAAAACGTCCAGTTAAAGGTCGAGTATGTATTTGGTGTGGGACTGAACTTGGTTCCAAATGACATGCAACTGAGGATCCATGGCAGGCTACAAGAACACAATCATCATTTTGTAAGCCAGCCAAAAATTAAGGATCAACCATGAGATCGACGCGAGTCAAGTCCCACCAACCATGCTCACCGTCTCTCGTCTTCCAAGTTTATCTGTCTTTTGGCGATGTGACGTTGACTCAACTCATTCTCCGCTTCGTCGAGTTTCGTTTTTTCACGTGCAATGTGTTCGTCGATCGCGTCCAGTTTTGCCATGTTGTCCACGAGGCACAAGCATACCGGCACATCTTTCTGATCATCGCGACTGACTGTGAGATCTGAGCGTGGACAAAGCAAGATATTTTCTTGTGCGGGAGTACACGCGATTGACGTCTGGAGCCTCTTTCACTCGCATTATCCCTTTACGACTGAGTTCGCATTTTCATAAAGAAGAGCTCTATTGTCTTCTGGTTGCCTTAGGGCAATGTAATAGTCATCGGCAGTCGTCCTTAGCACATCATGACCCTTATTTCCTTGCGAGATTTCGTCCTTAGCATATCATCGCCCATATTTCCTTGTGAGATGTTCTCGTCATCACTGGGCACAACTGGGCTCCATTCCCACCCAAATCGTCCATCTCAATATCATCGTAACCACATCCTCCAGCCATGGATGTTCTATTGAAGATATGAAAACCTACGTTCAATGTATGCATGATGTCGCCGACCTACAGACAAAATTAAATACTTTCCGGATATTGAAAGAACACCTGCGAGTCAAAGCTGTGCCTCATTCGGTGGCCATCACCAACAATCCGAGCACGGTCAATGAGAATATTGTTGGTGCATTTTCCAAACCTGGGCGAAAACGACGTCATCGTCCCCAAGACGGCTCACCTGTCCTCTCAGATCAGGATTCCAATGATACCAAAAGAGAAATCATCAAAAACGAAACCATCAAAATTATTTTTTCATGCATTTTTCATTTACACGGACCTCTGGAGAACTGTGAGCAAACAGGAAAACATGAAATATCAGGGCATTTGCCCAACCCATTGTCCGTTGACACGATTGTGTGTTGGGTATGCTTACGGCCAAGATAATCTCGCCACCATGGCGGATAAACAATGGCAGCATTAGCGAACTGATTTTGCATTCCGCTCAACTTTGAGTTGCAGGGGGGCCACATGCAGCTGGAATATGAACTCACGTTTAACGATTATAGCCATGTGATTTTGACAGAGAATGACAATCCTGGCAGTTACACTATCAACAATATTTTGTTGGAGTTCAGCAAGGTCACAAACCCAGAATTGTCCCGTCAGAGTTGCAACCAATATTCGGACACGTCAGTCACCTTGTATGATCCAGGATTATCGGAAGATCATCATGAACAAAAGCAACACATTGTGGAATATCAATCTGAACGAACATCGCTTCCGGTGGCCCGAAAATGTTGTCTGAGTTGACCAAAGGCGTATGGGTGCACATTACAGTGCCTTACAATCATCACATCTGAAGAAACGAGATCCTGATTCTTGTCGTCTTGTTTAAAGCGTGTCATTTTCTCAACGTGGTCCTTGTGGTTTTATAGGGCGTGGGTAATGTGCGTGCACAACGTTTCTCATGAATGTGATTGCTTACGAGAAATGTCAAAGGTTCAGTTTTAAGCATCGAAGTTCATAAAAACTCTTTTTTTACTCAAAATCGAAATGGGTAAGAATATCAGACTTTTATCCCTACATCCTCTGTATCGTAGGTAAAAAATCTTCAATAGAAGTTTTCTAAGTTCCAGGACAACAAATACCAACTGCGTTTTAATGACCAAACTTGGTTATGTCTAAGTTAACTAATGTGACCCAAGATGCTCTGACCCTTTTCAAGAATTTGTGTGTGGAATGCCAACGCAAGAGAAAGAGGCCAACTATGAAAGGGACTGTTGTTAAGCCTATTGTCAGCAATAACTCCAATTCCAGATGACAAGTTGATCTTATAGACATGCAGTCGATGAGTTGAGGCCATTTGAAGTTCACCATGGTTTATCAAGATCACTAAACGTCCAAATCTGCTGCTGAGGTTGCTTACCATTCATTTCATATTTTCCTTTTGTTTCTCCAGAGTGACAGAGTTTACTGCCCAGGTAATTGCCGACCTGTAGAAAATGTTACCAGATCTTGTAATAGTTCACGGCAAGCCTAGGCATCTACAAAGTCACGGTTCTGTTGAGAGAGCCATTTGTGATATCAAGGACATGTTGGTACCATGGTTAGGTGACAATACACCTAATTGAACGGTCACACTTATGTTTGTGCAGTTTCAGAAAAACTCAAGTTTCCATAGTGACATTAAGTGCTCTCCCTTTGCAGTACTCATTGGGGAAGATGCAAAGACAGGAATAACTGTATCAAGCCTTCCTCATCAGATCATCCAGAAGCTTCAAAGTGAATATGATCTTCTTGCTGCAGTATGTAATCCCACATACTAGTAAGTAAAGAGACTGACACTTCTACACTTTAGTGTTTTGAATAATAATTATGATGCGTCACATTTCGTATAATAGATGATCTGCATTCATAGGATTCAGGTTGTCCGGAGTTTACCATTCTGCCTCTGCCAACGCTTCATCTCCATAGCCACCGTCGCTCCGCTCACTGTGTTACATTCTGCACGACTGTTTCTCTCTCGCACTAAGACTTTGGTGAGTTTGCTATATTATATTTCGTGACACATTACCTTAGACTCTGTCTCACTTGTATTGTACATTCTTCCAAAAAAGAAACTATACATTGGAAGTTCAGATGGATTTAATGAAAGTGAGCAAATGGTAGGTCAACAAACTGAAGAAAATGTGACAGCAAGGTCATGTAAGCATAATACACAGCAAACAAAACCAACGTTGACGTCAAAGAAACACGTTTGCAGTCACATTGATGCCTGGGGTCAGTGAAAAGTCAATAGCGGGTATGACCACCATGTTCAGTGATGACAGCATGACATCACCTGCCCATAGATGCAATGAGGGTCCGAATCACAACCTGGGGAATGTTCTGCCACTCTTGTTGAAGCGCCAAGGAGAGTGCCTGGAGCGTCTGAGGTGGTGGCTGTTGCTGACGTACACGGCGGTCAAGCTCATCCCAGAGGTGCTCGACTGGGGATAAATCCGGTTAACGTGCAGGCCAGGGTAGAATAGGCACATTGTTTTGCTGCAAAACGTACGTACACACACGTGCGACATGTGGCCGAGCGTTGTCAGGCTGGAACTCACCACCATTGACGTTGATGAATGGGACAACGTGTGGCTGGAAGATCTCGTTCCGGTAATGGACGCCAGTTAAAGCTCCTGCCACGTGAACGAGTGCTGTCCTACCACCATGTTGAATTCTTCCCCACACCATGACACTTTCTCCACCGAAAGGATCAACATGTTGAATGCAGTTTCTGGCGTAACGTTCGTTTCGACGTCGATAAACTCGGGCACGTCCATCAGCTTGTCTCAGCAGGAACCTCGACTCGTCGGTGAATAAGACACGTCTCCATCTTGCCAGAGGCCACCTGACTCTTTGACGACACCACTGAAGACGTTGCTGGATGTGACGTGGCGTAAGGACGTTACGTCGAATAGACCTCTTGGTGAAAATACCGGCTGCCCGCCGACGATTACGGACAGTCTGATCAGAGATTCTGTGCATACCCGGAAACTGTAAGGCTGTTGGCGTTGCTGTAGTGAAGCGATCCTGTAGGTGTCGTAGCCGGATGTACCAATCCTGAGCAGGTTTCGTTACTCTAGGTCGTCCTGACCTTGGTCTGTCACGGACATTACCGCTGTTGTTGTACCGTCTCCACAGGTTAGTGATGGTTAACCTTGTCACACCCATAGCCCTTGCCACTTGCTGCTGAGTATGCCCTGCTTTTAGACGTCCAATTGCGTTGTTCCGTTGTTGTTCTGTTAGACGTGGCATGTTGATGATTGCACTGAGGATTTCTGAAGTGTGTGAAAGCAATCGTTGTTCTTCCCTGATTGGCAGCGACATCTTCATGATTGTTCATGAAGATGCATGACGCACGTGCAGTTTGCTATGGCTGTGTTTTGGCTAATCGTAAATCATGACGTGAGGACGTTGCGCTTCGTCATCATTTGGTGTTTGGGCGATGATGTGGTAAAACAGCTAGACAACTTTCAAAAGTTACCTATGCCATAGAAATACTTTCATTTTGTATTTTCACCATATTTATGTATGTATAGTTTCTTTATAGAGTATATTTGAAATCGATATTATAAGGTGGAGTTTGACCTTGCACGGGTTCAGTCTTGTGATCAAACACATTAACGGAAAGACAATGTTTGTGCTGATGCACTTTCCTGGGTATAAATGTATGATGACGTCATGATGCTGTATGTATGTATCGGCATTTGGTCATAGTAATTCTGCAAGAAGTTTCTCATATTACTCATAGTATTACATGCCATGTCATTATGTTATTACTGCTATGATTGAACAGTGAATTTCTATGAAACTATCTTTTCCTCCACGGAGAGTGTTACGAGAGTGTATGTTCCGTGATTTGAGTTGTTATTAATTATTATTTCAGTAGTAATTGGGTAAAAAAGCTTTTGGTGTTATTTAAGCAGCATGCCTTTATGGCAGTACTTTGGAGTTATCTGCTCTTGGCTTTCTATTTGCTGACTACCGGGACACTGTCCTAGAGCATTCCAAGTTAGTGGCGATGGTTGTATGTGCTCAAACTTTCAGTAAATGACTGTATGTATAAATGCTAGTTTCGTTGTTTTCTGCACAGACACGGACACGGACACGCACATGGATTAGCATCATCAATCTCCGTCAACGCTTGATCTACATAACCGCTGCCTGACCACTCGCTGTGCTACATTCTGCATAGCTGTTTCTTTCTCACACTAAGACTTTGGTGAGTTTGCTATATATTTTGTGACCCATTGCCTTAGATTTTGTCTCATTTGTGTTGTATATGAAATCGGTTTTGTTAAACTGACTAGTGACTTTGTGTAACTTGCCCTCTTTCCTTAATAATACAATATTCGAAAGTTTATAAGTAGACTTGTCTTTGTTCTGTTTTGCTGGTTCACAGGGGATTTCTGAAACCTTTTATAATGGCAACTTTTAACCATCACAAAATGTATATATGTATGTTCGCATGATACCGTATGTTTTCTGCGTTACGTCTAGATGAACCTAAGTGACAAACTGTGAATCTTCTCCATGTAAGGCACAGACTAGCACATTAGTACTTTCCTTAAAATATTCAGTATACACTAGCAATGTATCAGCGAAAACGCTTCTTTCAAAGAAGATTATTAAGCACGGACATAACTTTTTTTTTTTGTACTGCCACTGACATGGATGTTTTTTACAATTTACCGTCACACAATGACAGTTTGTTTCATGTCTTACATACCGGATACAAAGAATACATACATGTTAAGAAAATATATACGTACAAACCAGCAAAGGTCAACAAGAGAATGTGCAATAATATTACGTAAAACATTGCATGTATGATATTGTTATGAAAGTGTATTTTCTGTAAATTATTGATTAAGTAATAGTTACTATTGGGTTACATTGTTTAGACTTTTGAGTGATTGTTATTATGGGGCACACTTCCTGTCATAAATGCTCAGTACTTTTCGTATTTTAGCAGCAGACTTTAAGCTAGCGCTGGGTGTATGTGTGTGTGTGTGTGTGTCACGAAAAGCACTAATAATTAGGGTTGAGAAGCAGCACGACCTAAGTCAGATCTGGGTTGTTATGACATAATAATTTCTCATTAATCATCATGTTTAGATCTACTTTGTGCTGAAAGTTCAAGTTGGTGCATTTATGTTTCATTCATGTAGATTTAATTTAGAAAGACGCTTAGTCCCAGAGTGTACTAGTTTTATTCAATTTGGTGACTGGCACTCAGTTTCAGTGTGTTCCAGTTCACATCAGTTTGACATTATTCAATTTGGTGACTGACACTCAGTTGCAAGTGTGTTCCAGTTTCCACCAGTGTGACATAATTCAATTGGAGACTGAAGCTTAGGTCAAGCATGTTCCGGTTTGTATCAGTTTGACATTATTCAGTGTGGACACTGAGGCTCAGTTCCAGAGTGTCCCGGTTTGTATCGGTTTGACATTATTCCATTTGGTATTTTTCTGCTATGGCAGCTACACTTTCCCAAACAGAAATGATGCATTTTCATGGATATTACATGAGAAAATAAATGACAGTTATATTGCTTGTCCTTGCGGATAGAGGGCAGAGGAGACACGCGCTTTACTTGGACTTTGAATTCTGCAGTATACATTTTACAGTAAATGTTTCAAATCAGGAAATGTGTAAATGTCCTGGAATATTTAGGAAATGTGCACATTTTCTGATCACTCAGTAAATGTACACATTTCCTAAATATTCCAGGAAATTTACACACTTCCTGATTTGACGCATATACTGTAACATACATATTATATTACATGAAGATTAATTGTTTATTACAGATTCATGCCCAGAATATTTAATGTTTGAATAAATTCGATAGTAATTCCAATATGGAGATGTTGTATCACTCATTATGATGTGCATTGGCTGTACCACAGTCTGTAAACAAATGAACAAGCGTCACTAGTCTCCAGAAAGTTTGAGTTAAGTCTCAGAAAAAATACATCGTTATAAAACACAATATGCCTCTCAAATGTTCACAAGAAGCATGTGCAATAGCTGCGTGCATCTTGGTTTGCACCTTTGTCATAATTATTGCGTTAATTCTTGAAATGATTTTATGCATAATGACTTAGGTTGTTTTGCTTCTCAATGCTAGAGAATAGGGTTGTTCTGACACGAAAAATATCCCTCACTTAGGTCAGTCTGACAGAAAACGGAAATTCCATGTTCAGTTTTTCCTCCATAATTCGGAACATATGTAATGAAACAACATTACAGTAATACAGGATTCATTTTATCCCACCACGCAAGTCTAACAAAGAAAACAAGGACTTTTTCCCAAGTAGTTTTCACGATACCAGTTCTTCGTCTCTCCTGAAAACCTATGAAATATGACTTAGGTCGTTCTGCTTCTCAACCCTTCAATTAGTCTCGCCACAGTGAGCCAGGTAATCAGCATGGGGTTCCAAATGTTGAGCAGTGAAGTGACTCTCGGACTTAATGAGTTAGAGAACTTAAGGTCGACAAGTAATGTGAATCGTTCAACCGAAAAAAACCCAAACAATTTACTCAGCTTCATTCACATTAACACTGCACGTTTATCTTAAACAATAGAAGAGAATTTTTTAATTTATTTTTTAAGTACCCGTCCCAAAAAAGGGACGATATACATAAACGGGTTAGGGACTTAGCGTATCAGCTAGCATGCTCCATGGCAACCGTAAATAATATATTCATAGCTATAAACCCCACAGAAACACAAAAGAACGCTATTACGTTTATTCGGCTTGAACTTTTTTAGGAGTTGATCTTTTGCGGCCTCTCAAACAGCTTTCACGCTTAATTATTTATGTTTTGAGAATGAGGTGCAACGGAGCATAGATGTCGATATCTTTTCGGACTGTCTCTGTCAACAACAGCAACAAAAAATAGGAATGGATAGTGTATGTGGGTACAGCTAAGGCTATTCTGGTGTGAAACAAACAGTACATAACATGGGGTCGTTGGGGACAGTATCTAAGGAGATCAATGTAGCGGGCATACCCGGATAGGCCACGATTGCTGATACGTGTTGAAATCATATAGTTCTTGATTACTGACACGCATTCCCTCATAACAAGAAGATGGTTGGTGCTTAACACACCAATCAACAACGTTCCAGCCATGTGGAGGTGGTCTGTAAATAATCCAATTTGGATCTGTCAGTTCAGTGATCAATAGCATGAGCATAGTTCAATGGGGATGTGATGACGCTTTAATCACTAGGCACATAATCGAAGATCATAGTCGGTGAGGATCAGAGATCTGAATCCACAATCCCAGGTTCCTTGTTTAAGCAAGGGAAGTAGCCCAGTGTCAACGGTGACCCAGTTCACTTGCAGTCAACAATATTCCATTTACATGGAGGTGGTCTATGAATTGTCGAGTCTGGACCGGACAATCCAGAGATCAAAAGCAGGAGCATCGATCTACGCAATTGGGATACGATGATATGTGTCAACCAAGTCAGCGAGTGTGACCACCCGATTTCGTTAGTCGCCCCTTACAACAAGCATTGGTTGCAGACGATAGATTGTAGATTGGATATTTATATAGCGCACATATCCACGCACTAGTGCATGCTCAAGGCGCTGGTATTTTCCCCTCGATCACCAGATGTCAATCTCAACAGCACATCGTATTTCAGTCTCAACTCCATGGGGAGTATACAACTCTTGCTGCCAATTGGCGCACCGAGTTTATTGTGGCTCTCTCATCCTAACGAGGTACCCAATTGACAGCTGGGTGGACTGGGACACATAGTCACAGCACTTTGTCCAAGTTTACTGCACGTTGCTGTACCTGCAACTAGGTGTATGCACGTGTTCATGTGGCCACCATCTGGTCATATATCAACGGATTCGTGGGTTCTTTTAAGTGCACAGGGTTGTGTACTGTACTATCCCGGATCGTCAGGGGTAGAGAAAATAGGGGGAATACTTGCGAAGTTAATGATTCAGGTTGATTATTCATGGTGACGGAAGCGCGCTTTTGCTGATCATTCGTGTATGGTGATCTGACATTCAATGGCTAATGTAGCAGTTGAAAACTTCTGTTGCAATAAAGATTTCGTCTATCGATTAATAATTGGACCAAAAAATGTTCCTCTGCGTCTGGTGCCACCACTTATTTTCAACCGGCTACTCACGTAGTTTGTATTGCTAGTTTATCTTTGGTAACGAATGGACGGTATAGAACTGCTACGCTTATAGTTTTGCTTTTCTGAAGTCTTTCATGTATACATGTGTGTCTGTAATGTACTATTTTCGACACATTCTGTGACACTGTGACACTGTACTACTGTACTTACCGATATGTACTATTATCGACATATTCTGTAACACTGTACTACTGTACTTACCGATATGTATCATGGTGACTGGAAACAGAAATGTCCGTGGATTCATCTCTACCTTTCGGGAACTGGGGATAGAAAATATATATGATAGAGGTGTACATGTTTCAATTCTGTTGCTGTTAATTGTTTTCAACGCGACATTTCTCCAGATTTCTCCAAATTATGTCTGCTCCTATGTAGTCGAGTCTTCGCCAACCAATCCAGTGATTAATCATATGAGTGGCCATATAAGGGTTTCAATGTGCAGCGTGGCAGTGTACATATAAGCTTTTCACATGCGTTCCAGTATACACTGTTTCAGCGTGCATGTAGGGGTTTCAGTGTACAGGACTTCGGTGTATAGGATTCCAGTGTACAGGCTTTCAGTGTACATATAGGGGCTTCATTGTACGGGGCTTCAGTGTATATTTAAACGTTGCAATGAATAGTTAAGGGTCTCAGGATATATATATGGGTTTCTGCGTACTCATGGGGGTTTCTGCGTACAAAAAGGGATTTAGGGTATATATAAGGGTTTCATCTTTTATGTAAGGATTTCAGTGTACATAGTGCATGCAAGAGTTGTAAGTACACACATGGGTTTCTTCGTATATATAGGGGCTTCGGTGTGCAGGGTTTCAATGTACAATGGTTCAGTGTACAGGATTTCAGTGTACATACATAAGGCTTTCAGTGTAAAGGGTTTCAGCATACACATAGGCATTTCAGTGTACAGGGTTGTATTCTACAAACAAGGGTTTCACAGACACAGTTCCAGTATACAAGGATTCAGTGCACATACAGAGATTTCAGTGTACAAGGTTTCAGTGCACAGGTTTTTGCGTATATACATAAACGTTTCCATGTACATTTAAGGGTCTCAGCATACACATATGGGAATCTGCGTACATACAAGCGTTTCAACGTATGTGTAAGATTGTAAGATGTAAGAGTTTTGCGTACATATAAGGGTTTCAGCATACATGTATGGGTTCCTGCATACATAATAGGGTTTCAGTGTATAGGGTTTCAGCGTACATATTAACATTTAAATGTACTTTTAAAGGTCTCAGCATACGTATGTGTGTTTCAGCGTACACATGCGAGATTTAGAGCATTTATTACGGTTACAGTAGATATGCATTTCAGAGAACATATATCCGTTTCAATATAAGTATAAGGGTTCCAGCATACATATAAGGATATCAGCGTACATATATGGGTTTCAACGTACATGTGCGGGTCTTACCTTACGTATTAACGTTTCAGCGTATATTTAATGACTACAACGTGTGTATAAGCATTTCAGACGATAGATGTTGGTTTCAGCATATCTATGAGGGTTTCAGAGAATATATGTTGGTTTCAGCGTACATAAAAAGGATTTCAGCGTACACATATGAGATTCTCCATACATGTAAGGGTTTGAGCGTACATTGGATATTTATGGGTTTTTCAATATGAAAAGGTTTCAGTTTATATATAATCCTTTCAATGTATATTCAAGGGTCTGAGCATAAGTATAAGGGGTTTCACCAAACACATAGGGGTTTCACCAAACACATAGGGGTTTCACCAAACACATAGGGCTTTCACCAAACACATAGGGCTTTCACCAAACACATAGGGGTTTCACCAAACACATAGGGGTTTCACCAAACACATAGGGGTTTCAACGAATGTATTATAGTTACAGAATATACGTGACGCATTTCAGAGAACAGATATTGGTTTTAACATACATACAAGGCTTTCAGCGTACATATAAGGGTTTCAGCATACATATTTGATGTATTGTGTACGTCGTGCATGTAAGGGTTTCTGTGTACATACAGGGGTTTCAACATGCACATAGGACTTTGAGCATACGTACAAGAGTTTCAGCGTACATTAATGACTTCAGCATAGATATATGACTTTGAAAGTACATATAACAGTATTAGGGTATTAGGGCTTTAGCGTATACAGTGAGTGAGTGAGTTAATATTTAAGGTCACATCGGCAATATTTCAGCCATATCGTGACGAGAACATTCAACAGTGACAACGACCATATGTACGTTATAGAACCTGTCAACGAAGGACAGTAAAAGAACTAGAATATCACAATTCTGTGTACATAAAGGGGTTTCAACATGCACATAGGACTTTGGGCATACATACAAGAGTTTCAGCGGACATTAATGATTTCAGCATACATATATGACTTTCAAAGTACATAATAAGAGTATGAGCTTATTAGGGCTTCATCGTATGCATAATGGCTACAGCATAGGTATAAGCATTTCAGACGATGAGAGAAGAGATGTTGGTTTCAGCGTACATAAAAGGATCCTATCCTAATCCACGGTGATATACGGTATGAAAACGTTTATTCGCTTGTTTTATTTTTAACCAAAATGTCCACACGAAGTTAATGTGCTGAATGTTTTATTCAGCAACTGTCCCGAGCTCGGAACAGGCTCAGAATGTTAGAATAATGTAGTTTCAAATTCCAGTTTGAGTGCAAATCAGATCAGTATATACAGACTTATGTTCCACTCTGCGCAATGCTCCCTGATAGAAAAAAAGAAGCGGTTAAGTATGTTCAAATCGTACAAAATATATGATGGCAGATGAAGATGCGATGGTGAGATATGGACAAAGCACTCAGCGAAGATACTCACCCAGCACGTGGATGTCCTTCTGTACAGTGGAAGTTTTCTGTTCATTGCCCAATCAGTCTACTACGTACACAGACATATCATTACTGACGTCATTTGTAATGGTAATGTTTACGCTCGAAGGGTTGTGAGTACTGTCTAGTGACAGTCGATACTGAGCATGCACAACGATGCCATCCACCAGAACTGCTGAATACTAGCACTTGAGAACACTTAGTTTAAACATATTTTATTCACAATGTGAAAAGGATTGGGGACTTCTTTCAGCTTATAAAACCCTTCACCAAAGATATTTACGATCACTTATTACATCACAAGAAATGATTAGAAACAGAGAAGACTGGAGGATAACAGAGGGGAATTCTAGAGAGATCACAACTGAGAACACTTACAGCTTCCTCTGTGGCCGACCAATGTGTTCATGCATATACGTAGTGGCTGCCTGTGAGGTAGAGAGGGAATTTCTGTGTTTGTCTGCGTGTGCAGGTTCAAGATATATGTGTGCCACATCTGAGTATTTTCTGGGATGTTTTTACGAAAATATGCACCAAAATAAAGTGGATTCGTAGGTAAATTTTCACCCCCAAATGTTACCTTCAAGTACCAACAACTGTTCACATTTGCGAACATGACTGTGGCACAAGTTAGTTTCGTGGTTTTAGTGAATAGATTTGTCAACATTATGTCTTAATCGCAGGTACCTCTTGTAACATTTGTACTTAAAACTTTCTGTAAAATGTCTATCCAACTGTCATTGCAAGATATGGATAATTAACACAGAGTTATAGTTCATAACGACGTATATTTTCCAAACTGTTCGATGTTTTAAGAAACCAGCCATGATGTAGTTTGACATGTATCAACATATATGTCATTCAAGGAATTGTGCGGTATGTGTTACCTACCTATGTTCCACCAGAAATTTAGTTTTTTATACATTTTCAAATTTGTTGCACTTACCGAGGCTCCACCTATTTTCTCCCAGATGAATAATATCGATATGTAACAATGATTTTGTGTGCAAAGGTCACTAAGTGGCGCTGTCTCACTTACACCATACCAAGGTACTAAAATGGTTGTGTTTTGAGCTTAAGGTAATTTAGACGAAAGAAACCATGATATAGCTTCAGACTTTGTATTCTTCTTAACATGTTGTGCATGTAGAACAACAGTGAATTTGGATGTTAGGCAACATGAACTCATCTAATCACGATATGCAAGGTATGATGTTGGTATTTGTGAGTAATTCAGAAAATCTGCATTCAGCTTCAGTGACCCACCAACATAGAGCTTAAGATTGGACACCATACACAGAGCTTATACTCTTCATTGGAATAGACTATATGTGCATCAGCTTGCATGTGCATGTTCATCAATGATATCGATTTCTTTTCAAAGACCAATAATTAAACGTACCCGTGAAGGTCGCGGGGTAGAATAGGCCTTCAGCAACCCATGCTTGCCATAAAAGGCGACTCAGTTTGTCGTAAGAGGCGACTAACGGGATCGGGTGGTCAGACTCGCTGACTTGGTTGACACATGTCATCGGTTCCCAATTGCGCAGATCGATGCTCATGTTGTTGATCACTGGATTGTCTGGTCCAGACTCGATTATTTACAGACCGCCGCCATATAGCTGTAATATTGCTGAGTGCGGCGTAAAACTAAACTCACTCACTCACTCACTCACCAATAATTAAACGAGTGTTAACAGTGATCGAAAGACCCTTAATTGTTTTCACATTGAAATTATTCCTTATGATGGAGAATTCAACACGCAGAACTTGCCTGACCGCAGCCCTCTCATCACAGAGGATACAAAACAGAGGATCTTCACCTTTAAACGAGCATTCATAAGTATAACGCGCATGACCATTGCAACATCGTTGTATGACGACCTCCTCAAATCTGGACTGACAACACAAGTAGGTGTAACCTATTTCATACTGTCCCATATATTCTGCATCAGATCACAAATGAAGGATCTAATTAATGTTACCTTTGTAATTAGGACAAGGAATGAGAATTGGTGTCACAGATTTTGTTGAGTGCTCCTTGGCAGCATAATCAGCCATTGTGTTCCCAGAAATGCCAACGTCACTGGGTAACCAACAAAAGACGATGTCGTATTGGCCGGTAGCAAGCTCGTTATATAATTCAATTATTTTGATTAAAAAGGGATGCTTGCACGATAGATTTTTTATAGTCTGACCCAAACGTGTGTTGTTATAGCAACTTGTACGCCAATGGTTTGGACATTTGAGTTAAAGTTTGTTTCTGAACGCGAATGGTAGCGAATGACATAAAAGATAATGTAGGAATGCTTACGACACTTTTAACATTTCAGAATGATCTCCCTTTGATGTTTACGCCAATTTTCTTAAGAAATTGCGTTGGTGCTTGTGATCCTGACTAGCCGTAAATAAAGTTATCGTCACTTCTCACTCATTACAGCGAAATGATATTACCCACTGAGTTAGGTTCACATTGGCGGATATTTGGAGAAATCCTGGCACCCACTGTTTGCAAAATATTTTGCATGAGCTTCAACGAGTATTCGGCTTTGGTTGCGGGTCATTTCTGAATGGTATAACAGTATAATATAATATTGTTGTGATGTAAATGCCGTAATGTGCTACAATCTTTACTTGATTACTTATTGTTAGGATGTTTGCTTCACGAAGAGCCTTTTGCCCACTCAACATAGGGACAACATCGTTTATTGTGTAACTCGTTCTTGTTCCTTAACGCAGTGACCAGTGGAGGTAACCCATGTCCGTTATAAGAGATGACTAACGGGATCCGCCGGTCAGGATCGCTGACTTGGTTGCCAGATGATATCATATCCCAGATCTATAGACTAATGCTCATGCTGTTGATCATTTTATTGTCTGGTCCATGGCCAGAGTCAGTTAATTATTTACAGACCATAATATTGTTATATTGCCTCTGTGCGGCATAAAACTAAACTCACTCATTCTTACGTCGGCATTCGGACAATATGTCAGCCATATAACTAACGACCAGATAGTCCGGTGATTGGAATCATACGCCTGACAGAGGATATCACAAGCAAGATATTAAGACGGAGGCACGGCTATCAATTGTATATCATTCTTGACTACTGACACGGAAAAGTCATCTCCAACGGAATAATACTCAAACAATAATACTTAGATTAAGGACGACAACCGGGTATAGATTATCGAACAAATGTTCTGGATTTTGGCAGTAAGAGATCTAAAAGATCCTACCAAATTTATTATGGAACACATGTTGCTGTTCCTGGCACCACCAAAGTTATAGTTTGGCATGAAATGCATGTGGACCCGGTTGTTTGTAAATAACTCTTCATCCAATGATCCAACCCACCCTCATGCAAAACTATGTAAGAACTGACGAAGTATACTGGTAAATATGCACTATATTGTTAACTTTAGAGTTACTATGACGACCACTGGTTCCCGGACCCGGACTCCCCAAATGGTGATAATGATGTTTATGACGTAGCCAACCAAGATCCAGGATAGAACAGGCCTTCAGCAACCAATGCTTGCTATAAAAGTTAGCTATGCTTGTCGTAAGAGGCGACTAACGGGATCGGATGGTCAGGCTCCCTGACCTGATTGGCACATGTCTTCGGTACCCAACTGCGCAGATCGATGATGTTAATCACTGGATTGTCTGCTCCAGATTCGATAATTTACAGACCACTGCCATAATCCAGGAATATTGTTGACTGCGGCGTAGAACTAAACTCACTCACTCTTATATAGGTATTCCTATTCTCCGGGCGTTTCTTCGTTTGTCTTAGAGAAATGCCACTTCATCATTACAGTGAGTGAGTGAGTGAGTGAGTTTAGTTTTACGTCGCACTTAGCAATATTCCAGCTATATGGCGACGGTCTGTAAATAATCGAGTCTGGACCAGACAATCCAGTGATCAACAACATGAGCATCGATCTGCGCAATTGGGAACCGATGACATGTGTCAACCAAGTCAGCTAGTCTGACCACCCGATCCCGTTAGTCGCCTCTTACGACAAGCATAGTCACCTTTTATGGCAAGCATGGGTTGCTGAAGGCCTATTCTACCCCGGGACCTTCACGGGTCTCATCATTACAGCACACAGCAGCATACTCACTTCAGAGTCCACCTACGTATCATAGCTCATTTGCATACTACCAGGATTCTCCTCGTCAGCGCCGTTAGTCGTTACCTCCCAGCATTGTTCCTTGATAATATTCCAACCACATCTAAAAACTGATTCACAAATTCTCAAGAAAAAAGACATGTTTTTATTGCTCTTATTGTGATTTTTCTTAAAGTGTCAAACATCAAAGTTTACATTCGTAAGGAACACATATAATTCAATTTTCTGCGATTATAACCAAAATATGTAACTAAAACGTTGCACAAAAAGATCATAAGCATGATACGAATTTACCCCCAATTGAGCAGCGTCACATAAAACAGTTAGAAATGAATGTCTTAAACATATACACAGAAACGAGGATAAAAATATATTCATTCAACTCCAAATACAAAAATCATAAATCGGACGATTGTTATGTCCCTAAGAATGAAAAAAGACAAATCCAGATAAAGCATACAGTTTCTTTTATGGACAGTAAACAAAAACACATGCGACGTTTTGTGTAGCATATCTTTTGATAATAGGAAACAAGTCCACGGTAAAAGGTCCTTGATAAACAAACAAGAGCAAAAACGTCCTCGGTTAAAAAGTCATTTTGTAGTAAAAACAGATTTGGTTATTTATTTGAAAAATAAAAGCATGTCGAAATCACATGCTAGGACAGAATACTTTTTTTTAAATTGGTGTTTGATCTTTTAAATGGCATCTATATACATGATAGACAATTAAACAGTGTTGATGAACGTTGCCTATTTCAAATTCAAAGAACCGATACAACAATCAGACTTAGGAAATCATATGTGCCACAACACCACAACAATTAACCATTATTGATAAAAAGATATAATAAAGACGAAACGCACTCATCATGTGCCATTGATAACTCAAACAATTAGGTTGATAAATGTCTTTTTCAAATTGACAGGTCGGCTTCAAGAATCAATATTAACACGAAATATTTTGAACAGTCAAAGAAATGTCACACTTGGAGAAATGAATTTTGTTGAAAATGGATAGGAAAAGTAACAGTACGGGCGATTACCACACGAATATTGATAAGGGTGGCGAATTTCAATCTACAGACCCGATTTAAACACTAATGGTTAGAACACATACATTTACAGCTGAAACTGATAAACGATGGATATTGCAACTACAGAGACACACAAAAGGAACCAAAAGTACCACAAAATATCTGCCATAACGCACTAACAATTAAACATGGACATGGTATAACAAAGAAAAAAGTCTAAATATGCATCATTATTGGATGTTTCAAATCACAGACCATATAAAACATTGAAAGTTATATGATTACAATTGCGTTAAACCTACAAACATGGGATATTGCAAATACTGAGGCCCAATACAAAATCACCAAGAGCTGACAATTAACCAACAATGCCATAAGACGGTATCAACTTAGCACCATTGATAAACGTTGCGGATATCACTGATAACAGCCTGACTATCACATGATATTTGCCGTAACACATTATCAGTAAAGTAGTATTACTAATTAAACGTTATCGATTTCTAATTTAAGACTCTCTTATGACAGGAAACAGGGCACAACATATGTGCCATAAAGGGCTCTAACAAGTAAGTAACTTTGTCAAATGGCGTCTGTATCAGATTGACAGATGAGATATTGCAATGAAAATTAGCACAGACTACCGCAATAATCAACAAACTATTACGTACCATTGATAAACATTTAGTATTTAAAATTCACAGACCAGATATAGCAAGCAAAGGTAGCACTGATTTTTTGGATAACGAACCAACATGAAAGTGACATTATATTGATAGTAAAACTTTACGAATTTCAAATTCACAGATATGTTTTATCAATTTAAAAAGAAGCTCTAACAATTAGGTGACATTATAATATAATACATTTCAAAACTGGAAATGTGTGCACAAGCATACATTGTCTGTTTCGCTGAACACTGACTTGAAGAGAATGGTTCTCATGGGTTTTAGAAGGGCAGGCGTCTTCTCCTTCGCATGTCAAGCCAGTTAACGAGTCTACCAGCGTCCAAAAGGACCACTACGACAAATCCGAGGACACAGAAGACCACCCCAGTCTGCCCGATTGCTTGAGCAGTTGGCCGATCGTCTTTAGCCGATGTCTTCGAACGTTTGTAGGTCGAGAGTGTCTTTCTCTCCAAAACAAGTGATTGGATAAGCTTTTTCAGTTCTTCCACAGACAGACCGTCAAACGGAACCCAAACACGTCTTCTACTGGTAGTTTCACAGTCTGGGCCTGTTATAACATTAAAACTGAACGTACGCCATAGACACGTTTTACACCACTCCAGCCTAATGGCCACTATCTGACGAAACAGAGTGACCTTTGCACAGGAGAATGCATGCTTGAGATTTATTTTCAGAAAATGTCTGTTGTTTTACATATTCGTGAAAACATTTATATAGCTCCAATTAATGCGAGTACAGATGACGTCAGTATTTGATTTATACTACAAACAACAAGTATAGGAACACCCAAAAATTTTATAGTCATACATAAACTTAAAGGTGGTAAAGTCACTTGATACTCTAAGGTACATGCAACGTTTTGTGTGCTTTATGGATACTTTCAACCACATGTTATAGCCCATTTGGCTAAGCAGAGAACCGATGAGTGATTGCGACTTAGCTCAAAAGCTAAAAAACAGAAAACACTCAATGAAACGTTCATCATACTGTTATGAGAGTGTATCTTCTGTGATTTGAGTTGCTATTATTTATTATTGCTGTAGTTGTAATTGGGTCATAATATCTAAGGTATTAGTGTTAGTTATAATGGGTCACATTTCCTGCAGAAAATTATTTAAGCGGCACGCCTCTAAGGCAGTATGGACAGGACGGGACGGACACGGACACGTTTACTGGAGTACATGATATCAAACTCCTTTGTCAACGCTTGATCTACATTGCTGCTGCCTGACTGCTTGCTGTGTTACATTCTGCTTAACCGATTCTCACTCTCTGTGTAAATCAAGACTTTGGTGAGTTTGCTATATATTTTGTGATCTATTGTCAATATTTTGTCTCATTTCTATTGTATTTGAAATCGGTATTTTGAAATTGACTTGTGACTCGAAATTTCGTCCGTGGGAGAAAATTATGCACTGATGTCATAAAGGTCGATTTAAGGTAATTAAATGTCGAAATGAGTGGTTTTAAACGGGGTTTCATTTATAACGATGATAATAAATGATATATGCATTTGCGATACCCTTGAGTATATGTGATCTTCAAAGAGAGGAACAGTCCTGTGCACGCGAGGCATGTGTACATTTTTTATTCATTAACCTTTGTTTTCCATCCGTTTTCGCACACCTGGCTGTTCCTCTCCTTGCACTTGTAACAAATGGTGAACTGTGTAAATATATTATTGATAATTTGTTGAACAGTTTTTTTTGTTAATTTGAGGACACATATTCTGCAGAAATATAGTTGGTCTGATGTTTAGGTTATGATCAGCATTGCTTTGAGTATAATATGCTTATTAGTCTGGGAATTAGAATGCAATTCAACGGTCGGGTTTTGAGCCAAACAGACTAAATCATGAATATCACATGTGGGAATTAAAAGATGTTCATAGTGAGGTGAAGGGATGGAAAGCAAAGGACATTGGTTAGCTGAAACAAATATCTTATTATAATGATACAATGACGTTGACTTACTGGGATTCATCACCGTCAGCACTGATGTCTCTCCACATGCTGCCGTATCTTTTAATGATGTTGCTATTACTTCTGCTGGAGTTGCCATTTCTGTAGACGACGTTACCATTCCATCTAATGATGTTGCAATTCCTTCAAATGAAGTTGCCGATCCTTTAGGTGTAGCACCTATTTGTGTAGCTTCCTCCATAGTCAGTCCATCTGATGATGTAGCAATTCCATTTGATGATGTTGTCATCTCATCTGATGATGTATCCACTCCATCTGATGATGTAGCCATTCCATCTGATGATGCAGCTCTTTCATCTGATGATGAAGTCACTCCATCTGATAATGTAGCTCTTTCATCTGATGGTGAAATCATTTGATCTGATGATGTAGCTCTTTCATTTGATGATGTAGCCATTCCATCTAATGATGTAGCTCTTTCATCTGACGATGTTGCAATTCCATCTGATGATGTCATCTCATCTGATGATGTAGTCACTCCATCAGATGATGTAGCTCTTTCATCTGATGATGTAGCTATTCCATCCGACCATGTTGCCAACCTATCTGATGATGTTGTCATTCCATCTGATAACGTAGTCATCCCATCTGATGATGTTGCCATTCCATCTGACGCTGATACATCTGTAGCCGTTGTTCCACCCGAAGTCCGTGTAAATCCACCAAACACAGTGTTCCCACTTCCAACAGACCATGTCGTCGAATGATCAACGTTCAGTGTAGACGACCAAGTGGTCTGATAACCGCTTTGGCTGCTTTGAAGTTCACCTGCAGATTCGTCCTCTAATTTTGCTGAAACATAAACTGGGATTTTCGTTCAATAAGCTTATAACTTTCCTGAAACATATAACTGGATTTTTTTGTTCTACAAGGATATACTTTTTCTGTAACATAAAATGGAATTTACTATCAATATACTTATAATTTTATACACTCAAGTAATTAGAAAAATGATATTTATTTCGATTGCTAAACCAACCCTGAAAAAATAGAAGTGACGAGAAAAAACACAAAACTAACAGAAAAAACGGAATGAAGAAAATAGGTTCAAAGCGACACAATTAATGCGTGCTACTAAAGAATCATCATATGTCATCTCACACATACCATCATAACATCGTTCTAGATAGACAGTTGATAGTGGATTCGTCTGCAACTGATCTTCTATAGAAGTGGCGGTGTCATGATAACTTCCTGTGTATGTTCGACAGACACTGCCATCATGTTCAACGGCAACACAAAGTTGATCTTCATTGTCCATTTCCAGGCAAGTCCTCTTGCACGTGTCCACATCTTGTTTCATTTTTGAGTGTTCTTCTAAATCAGACACCGCGTGTTCCTTTCGCTCAGTAAACCAGCATCCTGGAAGTTGATTATTATCAAACACTGTTACTTACGCTTTCATTGGGGAGTAAGCGACATAATGTGGTTGTATCATGCCAAAAGTGGAAAAGACCAGAAGATCAAAGCAGTTTCGAAATCTATTGACCAATCAATCTATACTGATACTATTCACTCAAGTGTGTGAAGTGTTCGCTCGTCACGCTGGGTGGGATACACTCAAGTCCAAAAGCAACATTACCGTCCTAACTTTATTAACTGCTTTAGAACTATCAAAGATATGTTAGTTCACTAGAAAGCTGAACAGCACAGATATATGGAAACACGAAAAGATTCTATGAAACATTGAGTTTTTTCAGAAGAATTAAATTGTCCCATTTTCATCCATGCCGAAATAAAAGAAAGAAAGGTTGAAATAAAATTCTGCTTTGAGGAAGACCATTTAAGTCAGCATTTTTCTACTAAGAAGAAGTGGTGTAGAAAGTGTAAAATTGTAACAGAATCATTCATATGAATCCAGTGTTTTAAAACATTCCCTGGAGATTTGCATCAGTGAAAACAAGTACAAGGTGTCTTTGATATTATGAAAAGGAACAAATTACACATTTTCACATTTTCTCTCTCCAAACTATCAGTCTCATAAACGTGTCAATGTTCATGCACTATTTGCATTCATTTCACGTGTAGAATGATTCTACAGGATATGAAGAGAGACTAGAATGCATGATATCATGCCACCATTAACAGCTGAAGAGAGAGAAGGATCAGTTGGAATGGTGTAGATGGGGTTGACATACAATGCTATTACCAACGCCTTCGGATGCCACCGTGCCATTGTTGCAAGACCTATTCAGCGCTACAGCGAGACTGCAGTCACAGACCAAGGTGTGGATGTCAACGCATCAAAACGCCAGTTGTAGATCGCTACCTCCTTCTTTAAGGAAGGAGCGTAACGTTCCGTGTAGTGTCTACCAGAAACAACGTCACCATTGCAAGTTCATGTGTA
Organism: Haliotis asinina; assembly: GCF_037392515.1. Taxonomy (NCBI): domain Eukaryota; kingdom Metazoa; phylum Mollusca; class Gastropoda; order Lepetellida; family Haliotidae; genus Haliotis; species Haliotis asinina. Next base: position 14,763,182 of record NC_090283.1, on the reverse strand, counting down.
CTGAGTGGGAATGCTCCTTTCATCAGTCATGCTTTGGGATCAGGAAGTCTCGGCTGATGCACGTCATCGTATTTAAATTCCGTTGATCTCTGGTCATGATGTCACTCAGTGGATTGTCTGGTCTCGAATATTTACAGACAGCTGTCATATAGCTGGAATATTGCGGGGTAGGATGCTAAACAACAAACAAGATACATCAAATCCCAGTTGTCTTGATTAATGCTCTTGTCATTCGATTGTCTGGCCCAGAATCGATTATTTACAGACTTCCAACAAAGTGCGGGAATATCAATCAATCACACAAACGTATGGCAGATAGGGTAACGTCAATTGTCATTCAAGCACGTACCAGTTTCCGTTTCACATATTGTTGCACGTGGCCTGTCACAAGCCGTGGTCCTGAATTTCCTACTGAGTGTGTACCGGATACAATTCTCGGTCCCTTTACGGTTAGGTTCACCATATGCCCAGTTTAAAGATGTATCGAGTGCAGTACCGTCTGTCCACGTGTGCACAAAGTCGTCCCCGTTGTCTGGCTCCAGATCATAGAGACCAACCCAGACATCGGAATTCCTGCAAGATAGTTAAGCACCACTGACCTATGAAGATTCGTGTTAGAACTGGTCATCATGAATCCATGCTTGTTTAAAGGGGCAGATAATGTGATCGTGTGGTCATGATCGCTGACGTGGTTGACGCATGCCATCCTATCTCAGTTGTGTAGATATGTGCTAGTGTTATAAATCACTGGATTTTTCTAGTCCTGATACTGTTATTACACACCGCCGTCATATAGCTGGAATACTGCATTATGGCACTCTGTGCAACATGCTGTTGGACACTGCAAATGTATCGTACACCATTTAAAACGTAATTCTTTTCTATTATAACTATTCCACGTGGGTTCATTGTCTGAATCAATCCAGTCTAATCTTGCTGAAATACTGCAAATGCAGCGTAACACTAAACTCAATCACTCATTCATTGAGACCAAGTGAACAATGAACTCACAAACTGCCGTCCGCTTCCCATGTTGTCAAAAACAAATTGAACATCTCGAGCTGCTTGGCTGTCTTCGGTCGGAGCATTTGTTGTCCATGACGCCTGCAAACTTTATGTGTATCACTCCAAGAATGCTGGTTGTTGCACAGTGAGAAGATTCTCCCACAACTGGCATGCAGAATATATTCTGAAATAACAAAACCCTTCTCTTTACATTCTAACGTGAGGCAACACCGTATATCCTCTAAAGAACACCAGGTTCAAGCTCCACAAATTAAAAAAAATAATCTGGATTTATCCATGTAAACAGACACACAAATCAGTTACAAAATTCACTGGTTTTGTTAATCATCTACAATAGTCCATGGGTTGTGGTGCTGGCTGCCTTGGCTGAGATAATTAAAATATTACGAAATTATTTTTCTTGCTAATACCGAAAGAAATAATGCGCATAACATCATGACATTAATAACAATACATACGTTCACGAGGAGATGACAAAAGAAATCCAAGGGAAGCTAACAGAAGATGTATTACAGATTAGCTAAATATTCTGTTTCTGTAAATTCAGATATCGAAATGTTTTACTAGAACTGGTCAATATGTCAGTGACATATTTGTTAGTTAATATGAATTGTAATCTGTATGTTATACAGTTGTTTCAATATTACGAATTGAAATGGGCTTCCTGTTTGCACCGTACAATTATAACCTCACTACTACAAAAGATATGGTGAGGGAAGTACCTCGAGAACGCTGTTCACTCGCAGTCAGGAATATTCCAGCCATATGGAGGTGGTTTATGAATAGTCTGAACCAGACAACCCCGTGATCAAGAACACTAGCATCGATCTACGTAGTTGGGAACCGATGACATGTGTCAACCAAGTCAGCAAGTCTGACCATCCGATCCCGTTAGTCGCCTCTTACGACAAGCATTACTTGATGAAGATCAGTTCTAACTCGGATCTTCACGGGTAGGGTAAAGAGCAGGATACGTGTAAAGTTAATAATTTAGATTTTCCATGGTGAATGATGGACGGACGTGTGCTTTGGGTTATCATTCAACAAAATCTATGGACATTCCAGGGCAAAACCTTGTGTTTGTTGCAATAAAGATTTCGTCTATCCATTAAGAACTGTACCAAAAACTGTTCCGTTTCATCCGATGCCACCACTTATTTTCAATGTGTCACGTAGTTTGTATCGCTAGTTTATCTTTGATAACGAGTGAACGATACAGAACTGCTACTCTTGTAGTTTTGCTTTTCTGAAGTTTTTCCTGAATACTTGTATGCCTGTAATGCACTATTTTCGACATATTCTGTAATACTGTACTTACCGATATGTATCACGGTGACTAGAAACAGAAATGTTCCTGGATTCATCCCTGCCTTTCGGGAATAGAGGATAGAAAACTGAAATAGAACATATATATGATAGAGCTCGACATCTTTCGATTCTGCTGTTATTTATTTTCAGATTTCTCCATATGAAAAATGATGGCTGCCCATATGTAGTATACTCTTGGCAGAGCAACCGAGTGATTGATCACATGACTAGTCAAGTCACTTCGCCTGGCCACAATACAAACTGTATGTTAAAATCCTCTTAAGCGCTTCAGTATACACATAAGATTTCAGCGTACACTAAGTCCTAAAGCGTTTCAGCGCACACGTAAGTGTTTCAGAATATATATGATGATTTCTGAATATACGTAAGGATTTCAGGGTACATTGTACAGGTTTCATTGAACAAGGTTTCAGTATAAAGGGTTCCTGTGTACCGGATGAGAGTGTACATATGAGCATTGTAATGTGCACTTAAGTTTTCCAGCATGCATGTGAGGGTTTCAGAGTAAACATAAAAGCGTCAAGGTATTCATTATGATTACCGTATGTACATTATGTATTTCAGGAAACAGATATTGGTTTCAGCATATGTATAACGGTTTCAGCCTACATATGGATTTTAGTGCACACAGGGGTTTTAACGTGCATATAAGGGTCTCAGAGTACAATAGTGATTTCAGCATACTTATAGGTTCAGCCTTGATGTAGGTGTTTCAGCGACCATATAAGGGTTTAAGCATACACGTAAGAGTTCAGCCTACATGTGAGTGTTTCAGCGGCCATATAAGGGTTCAAACATACACATAAGACTTCAGCCTACATGTAAGTGTTTCAGCGACCATATAAGGGTTTAAGCATACACGTAAGAGTTCAGCCTACACGTAAGTGTTTCCGCGGCCATCAAGGAAGTTCAGATGTTGGTTTCAGCGTACATAAAAGGATTCTTTTCAATCTCGAAACCCAACGGTGATACGTACGGTATGGAAACGTTATTTTGCTTGTGTTATTTTTAACCATACTGCCCATATAAACTTGCTAGTGCTCAATGTGTGATTCACAACATCAACGCTCGGAACAGGCTCAGAATGTTAAAAGATGTATTTTCACTGTATGATTTCCAGTTTGAGCGCAAAAGTACATCAATTGTGTGGAATTTGGTTCAAACATATGCTGTGTTTTCCTAACAATTTGTTTCTCCTCGGAAAAAAACACAGGTCTCCAGAAAAAAGGCAAACGGGTAGGTTCAAGTTATACAAAATGGTTGATGGCAACTGTAGATACGATTATCAGACATGGACAAAGCAGTCAGCAAAAATACTCACCCAACACGACGTCCGTCTGTACCAGTGGAACTGTTCGGATGAATGCCCCACCAGTCTACCACATAGACAGACATATCATTAATGAGGTCGTAAGCCATCATTCGCAACAGTAATATTAAGACTCGAAGGGTTGTGAGCAGTGAGTAGTGACAGGCAATACTGAGCAAGCACAACGATGCCATGCTCCAGAACCGCTCAATTCATGTGAGCTGTTGCTTAACAGTTCTACCTTTGTGGCCGATCATTGTGCTTATGTATATGTAATGTTTGCGCCTTTGGGAGTTTGCTGTGTTTGCCTGTGTGCACATGCGCATTTGTGTTCGTGTGCGTGTACATGCGTGTGCGCATGCGTCTGTTTATTCTGGTGTACAACAATGCATGTGTATTTGCCAATGACCGTTTGCTCAAATGTTATTTCACAAATACCACCAAATACGAGACCATATTGGCGTCAAACGGGGTTTTCACGAAATACTCAACTATCATGTAGAGATTAGAAAAAATATGAAAAATAGGCAGTTTTCAGGCAAATTCAATGAAGCTTTGGACATTCCATATTTGGACCACTGAGTTTATGTAAGTTACTGAGTGCGTGTAGTTTTACGCCCCTTTCAGCATTACTCAAGCAATGTCACGGTGGGGGACACCAGAAATGAGTTCACACACGCATTTGACAATGGCACATTGTACCCATGTGGGGAATCGATATCGGGTGCATATATGCAAACGTAAGTAATGCGTTATAAAAAACATGCACATCCATTACCATCGATTTTATACTTTATTCATTTTTGTATCCATAACTTTTAATATCAATGATTAAAGAAATAGGGATGAACTATTTTTCAAGGGAATGTATCATGTATTTCCATGAATGTAGCGCGTTTGATCATAGATATTGTGCTATTGCGAAATTCGTTTGTTCATATATTACAGTCACTGTCATATTTATCGCTTCTTTCTTCATACACACAGCCGCCTACAAAACTGTTGGTTAAAAGACAGACACACCTCATCCTGATCAGAGCCAAGGATGGTAGCATCATCTCTACACAACCGCTGGTCTTGATGGGAGATGGTGATGGTAGCATCTGCCCCCTTAAAGAGTCTTAAAGAGATTTCAGAATTATCTACACGCTGTCAGAATTATGAATGCTGTTCTATTGGATTCCAGATCACCCCTGACCCCAAACGTGTGTTGTTATAGCAACTTTGGACATTTGAGTTTAGCCTTGCTTCTGAACGCTGAGGATACACCGAGATCTATCCCAAAACGTGTAAAAACCTCTAATCATTGTTGTTCTGTCAGATTCCAGATCGCCCGTGACACCAAAAATTTTATTTAGCAGCATCCAGGCCACTGGGTACATCAGGTTGACAGGAATACACTTCTGACAGCCCAAACAAATCTCAGGAATCTTTTTTCATTCGTTTAGTTTATAGCTGATTCGGACCTTGAATAATTTAAAGTATTTACGGACGTCCTTGCTATGATTTTTTTTTTATTTTCAGTTGTCTCGAAATAATAGCCTGGCTTATATGTATTCCTTAAGTTAAATCGAATAATTTCAAATATTTATGAAGGTCCCTCCATCGAACTACATTGTTTTGTGTCGAACATCAGATAAGCGGAAATAGTTACTTTACTTACAACATTGACTGGATATGAAATGGGAAACTTTTGGAATACCAGTTGCTTCAAACTAAAGCTTAGTCTCTAAAATAATAATTGCGATTAATAATTGCATTTCAGTTTTTGCAAAAGTTTTGAAAGTGCACGTTCAAAGTAAGTTCGCAAGATCGCCAGAAATACATTCTGTTGTATGTCAAGAAGAGCACCTGCGTGTATTTGAATCTCTCCCGGCACTTCACTTACTAAATTCTACACGAAGCAACACGGCTCAGATAGCTATGGTCGTTGAGGTTTAAATATGACGATAGAAATACTTCTAATGGTTCTTTTTAACCAATACATTAGGACATAAACGATATAAACACCGGCGCATAATTTTATCAATGCATGGCAGTCATTACGGTCATTTCGAATCGTTTGTTGTATTTTTGTGCACAACAACGGGGACGGGTCTTCTTGGAGGTTACGGAATGGAGAGAGTGGAGACAAATGGCTTTTGATCACTTCCAAAGGGGCGAATGGTGACGATTGACTTAAAAGGTAATGTATAAATGCTTACGACACTGTTACCATTTCAGAGTTATCTCCCTTTGAGGTTTATGGCCCCCATCTATTTTATGAAATTGTTTTGATGCTTGTTATCTTGACTTGTGGGTAAATAAAGTTACAACCGCTTCTCACTCGTTACAGTTGAATGATATTACCCATTGAGTTAGGTTCACATTGGCGGATATTTGGAGAAATCCTGACACCCACTGTTTGCAAAATATTTTACATGAGCTTCAACGGGTATTCAGCTTTAGTTGTGGGGCATTTCTGAATGGGACAACAGTATAATATAATATTGTTGTGATGTAAATGCCCTAATGTGCTATAATCTTTACTTGATTACTTAATGTTAGAATGTTTGCTTAATGAAGAGCGTTTTGCCCACTCACCTTGCGGTTAACATCGTTTATTGTGTAACTCGTTCTTGTTGATGAACGTGGTGACCAATGGAGGTCTTGGCCTGGGTGAGTGAGTGAGTTTAGTTTTACGCCGCACTCAGCAATATTCCAGCCATATGGTGGCGGTCTGTAAATAATCGGGTCTGGACCAGACAATCCAGTGATCAACAGCATGATCATCGATCTGCGCAATTGGGAACCGATGACATGTGTCAACCAAGTCAGCGAGCCTGACCACCCGATCCCGTTAGTCGCCTCTTACGACAAGGTTAGTCGCCTTTTATGGCAAGCATGGGTTGGTGAAGGCCTATTCTACCCCGGGACCTTCACGGGTCGAATTGACCTGGAGTAACCCATGCTTATGATACCTACGTATCATGGTTCATTTGCATACGACCAGGATTCTCCTCGTCAGCGCCGTTAGTCGTTACCTCCCAGCATTGTTCGTGTTCATTTGATAATATTCCAACCACATCCAAAACTGATTCACAAATTCTCAAGAACAAGAGAAATGTTTTCATTGTTTTTATTGTGATTTTTCATAAAGTTTCAAACATTAAAGGTCACATTTGTAAGGAACACATATAATTTAATTTTCGTCGATTATAACCAAAATATGTCACTAAAATGTTGCACAGAAAAAAGATCGTGAGCATGACATGAATTTAGCCCCCAATTGAGCAGCGTCATAAAACAGTTAAAAATGAATGTCTTAAACTTATACACAGAAACGGTGATAAAAATATACTCATTCAACTCCAAATACAAAAATCATGAATTGGACGTTTGTTATGTCCCTAAGAATGAAAAAAGACAAATCCAGATCAAGCATACAGTTTCTTTTATGGATAGTAAAGAAACACATGCGAAGTTTTGTGTAGCATGTCTTTTGATAATAGGAAACAAGTCCACGGTAAAAGGTCCTTGATAAACAAAAAAGAGCAAAAACGTCCTCGGTTAAAAAGTCATTTTGTAGTAAAAACAGAATTGGTTATTTATTTGAAAAATAAAAACATGTCAAAATCACATGCTAGGACAGAATACATTTTTAAACTGGTTTTTGATCTTTTAAACGACATCTATATACATGATAGACAATTAAACAGTGTTGATGAACGATGCCAATTTCAAAGTCAAAGCACCGATACAACAATCAGACTTAGGAAAGCATATGTGCCACAACACCACAACAATTAACCATTTTGGATATAATAAAGACGAAACGCATTCATCATGTGTCATTGATAACTCAAACAATTAGGTTGAGAAATGGTGTCTTTTTCAAGACAGTGAGTGAATGAGTGAGTTGAGTTTTACGCCACACTCAGCAATATGGCGGCAGCCTGTAAATAATCGAGTCTGGACCAGACAATCCAGTGACCAACAACATGAGCATCGATCTGCACAGTTGGGAACCGATGACATGTGTCAACCAAGTCAGCGAGCCTGACCACCCGATCCCGTTAGTTGCCTCTTACGACAAGCATAGTCGCCTTTTATGGCAAGCATGGGTTGGTGAAGGCCTATTCTACCCCGGGACCTACACGGGTCTTTTTCAAGACAGACCGGCTACAAGAATCAAAATTAACAGCAAATATAAAAAAAATAAAAGTAACAGTATGGGCGATTACTACATGAATGTTGATAACCGTGGCGAATTTCAAATTACAGACCCGATTTACTTACATTTGGGTGAAACTGATAAGCAACGGATATTGCAAAAGCAGAGAGACCCGATAAAGGAACCAAAAGTACCACAATATGTCTGCCATAACGCACTAACAATTAACTATGGACATGGTATAAGGAAGAGAAGAGTCTAATTATGCAACATTATTAGATTTGACCTGTTACAGACCCTATAAACACTGATTAGCATGATTACAATTGCGTAAAACGCATAAATGTGGGATATTGAAAATGCAGAGACCCAGTACAAAATCACGAAGAGCTCACAATTAATCAACATTGCCATAAGACAGTATCAACTTAGCACCACTGATACACGTTGTGGATTTCATATGACAGGAAACAGGGCACAACGTATCTGCCATAAATGGCTCTAACAAGTAAGTAACTTTGTCAAATGTCGTCTCTATCAGACTGACAAACGAGTTATTGCAATGAAAATTAACACAAACTGTCTGTTGTAATCCACAAGTTATTAAGTGTCATTGATAAACGTTTCCTATTTAAAATTCACAGACCAGATCTAACAAGAAACGCTAACACAGATATTTTGGATAACACACTAATATTAAAGTGACATTGATAGTAAAGCCTCTTCTCATGGGTTGTAGATGGACACGCGTCTTCTCCTTCGCCTGTCAAGCCAGTTAACGAGTCTACCAGCGTCCGAAAGAACAACTACAACAAAGCCGAGGACACAGAGCACCAACCCAGTCTGGCCAATTGTTTGAGCAGTTGGCCGATCGTCTTTAGCCGATGTCTTCGAACGTTTGTAGGTCGAGAGTGTCTTCCTCTCCAAAACAAGTGATTGGATAAGCTTTTTCAGTTCTTCCACAGGCAGACCGTCAGATGGAACCCAAACGCATCTTCTACTGGTAGTTTCACATCCTGGGCCTGATAAAACATTAAAACTGAATGTACGTCATAGACACCTTTTACATCATCCTAGCCTAAGGGCCACCATCTGACAAAACAGAGTAACCTTTGTACAGGAGAACGTATGCTTGAGGGGTTTTTTTTTTTATAAAAAAATGACTTTTCTGACGTATTCGTGAAAACGTTATATTGCTTTAATTAATGCGAGTACAGATAACGTCATTATATCTGATATATACTACAAACAACAAGTATAGGAAAAACCCAAAAATTGCACAGTCATGTATAAATTTAAAGATGGTGAAGTCCCTGATACTCTATGGTAAAGGCAACTTTTCGTGTGCTTAATGGACACTTTCAACGACATGTTATATCACATTCGGTTCAGCAGCAGACCAATGAATGGCAGCTCGAAACCTAATAGACGTAAAACACTCAATGAAACGTTCATCATAATCAGAACATCACACCACCTCTGTGCGGATTTTGCAGAGGGTTTGTCCAAAGTAGTTTCACACTCTAATAAGTATCATTACATTATTGACAGAGGTCACTCTTCGTTACGAGGGAGGACTGCAGAGAAACGGACAGCTATGTGTGCGAGAACGGATGGCGACGGTACAGCACAGGTTAATGAATACATAAATTTGTCGACACTTGTGCACGTGCTTCTCAAACACCTGGCTGTCCCTATCTCTGGACTTATTTAAAGATAGTTTGGTAAACAACTTATATTTTCAGAACAAAATTTCTGCAAAGCTCTCACAGAGTTGGTATGAAAACCAGTCTTGCTGAAACACATCAGAACTACGCTTGATTCAAATAGCCAAGTACAACAGCCTATAGTTTGGCATGAAATGCATGTGGACCGGGTTTTTTGTAAATATCTCTTCATCCAATGATCCAGTCGATCTCAAACTTTGCAAGTGGATGTCTTGTCAGACAACCTAATCACATTGTAAATCACCGCTTTTATGCATTTGTAGGAAAGAATCTGTCTATGTAACTGTCAACAAAGTAAAACAGCAGAACGCTGACAACTTGCAGAGGGAGGCAGCCAATGACCAGTCACAGCGGCAGTGTTGTTGCTAAAAAGTCACTCTTGCACGCCAACGAAACCTCAAACTGGTTACTTAACTCTGTTGTTAGAACCGTGCAGTAACGGCATGTGAGGAAGGGTTTTCAGTTAGTGGTATATAATGTGGACAGGAACTGCCTATGGTTCTAGCTGCTACGTTCAGTCATCAACGGGAAGACGTTCTCTACAATAAAACATCCAGTGCACTACTAGTCAATAACCTTAGGACGCCATTCTTTCAAGTGTCCCCAACATTGTTCTGCCTCTGCATGAATGCCCTGGCAGAGGAGATTACCAAATGATCGGTTTGATTGGCATTTTAGAAGTAGATGCATAATAGAAAAGTATAATACTTTAGGGATGACAACTTGATTATTTCTATGACGCGACGTTTCGGTATAGCTTCTTATACCGTTTTCATACATAAAGTATTATACTTTCTGAGATTACCAAACTCAGTGACGGTGTATCTGTATATGAACTATGTGTTTCCGTGTTACTGTGAGTGAGTGAGTGAGTTTAGTTTTACGCTGCACTCAGCAATATTCCAGATATATGGCGACGGTCTGTAAATAATCAAGTGACCGACAGCATGAGCATCGACCTGCGCAATTGGGAACCGATGACATGTGTCAACCAAGTCAGCGAGCCTGACCACCCAATCCCGTTAGTCGCCTCTTACGACAAGGTTAGTCGCCTTTTATGGCAAGCATGGGTTGCTGAAGGCCTATTCTACACCGGGACCTACACGGATCCATATCACTGTATGCAGACGATGTAGTTCTACTAGCCCCAAATGAAAACAACCTGCAGCAGATGCTCGATGTGGTGGCACAGTGGAGTTCTACATGGCGTCTCAGTATTAACACATATTAAACAAAAGTTGTGCACTTCAGAAGGGTTGACGGTGACAGATCTAATTACCAGCTTCGATGCTCCAACAGGGTTTTATCATACAGTGGCTATTACAAATACATAGGATTGTGGTTTAAGGAAAACCTTGATAAAAAGTTCCCAGTTAAGGAGATCTGGGGAAAGGAAGGAAGGAAATGTGCGAGCCACACCCTCTCATTATCACCAAATAAAGACAGTGTGGAGAAACGACATATGGCCTGTTCACTAAACTATATGAATCAACGGTGCAGCCTATCTTACTCTGCTGTGCATCTATATGGGGAAATTACCTATGTTTTGCGATTGAAAATCGACTGACGGGAGATAACTCTAAGTCTGTTTACCTTGTGTTGTCTGCAAAAAAGGCGATTCGCCTCGCATTCAACAGAATTGCTACAAACAGTTCAAAATTAAAATTCAGGTGTTCGGTAAGATAAATACGTTTGCTTTGACGTCCAGTTTCAATATAAGATACCACAGAGTAATTTACTAAGATCACTTCGATTATACCTGGACATAACATGTCTTCCATACAGCTCTGATCTACAATATATGGCTCGGGGAACATAAATAAACCTCGAGGGTACATGAGCCCATGGCCCCCTCGTGACTAGAGAACGTAAGACGTCGAAGCAAACCGCTCACACTCATAAATCAAAGATTATGCTCCTTTTTGTGATTCTTTAGAGTCTGGAGGTCATTTACGTTTAAGTTGTACCTATTACCATGATCTTAAATGTATCCTCATGAATGAATTTAGTTCAGATGAGACTGATCATTTGAAATTTATTATGGTAATGAATCCTACTGAAATCAATGTTCTTAAACTTCTAGCCGATACCATACACGATATGTTCCGTAGGAAGCAGGTACATATATTTTACCAAAGTACTTTCTTATGTATGCTATGAATACAATTGTCCAGATTGTATATTGTACATCTTTTTATGTTTAGCAGAGCCTCGTAAGCCAATATTAAGGCTGGATGATATTTCTTTTCAAAGCAAATGAAAAACTGTTTTACCTGTAGCATATCATGTGACACTTAAATGAAATATTTTTGTCTGTCTGTGTATATAAGACGTGTAACAACCTCGCCAATTTGCTGATTTCCCGTCGTCAACAAAAACATGCCGAGTCGTTGTGTTGCTGTCAAATGCTCTCAGGTATTGGTATCACCGTGCACAGATTTCCACCGGTCCCCTTAGTTCCTGCTAAATATGTTTTTTGTGAGTGCGAAGCGAGCGTTTCGGAAACCTGCACGTATTAAATCGTGTGGTTCGACACCTACCTCGCTTCCGAGATAGAAGATTCTGTTTAGGTTTGTTTACATTGAGTCACTTCACGGTCTAAAGTTAGTTTGAGAATCAGTAAGATTATGGTTTATTTTATCAAGTTATAAGATCACAACTACTAACTACTCGTAGTGAATATGTTTTTCAATCATAAATATAAACATTATGACAACAAGTGATTTTGACAGAATCGTCGATGGAAACAAGTTGTATCTCTGAAAATAAGTAAACCAGGTCACAAGACAAAATGGCAGTGTATCGTGGAAACATAAAGCTTTCATTTTTCAAAACAGCTTTCACGATACAAAACCTATAAACAAGATAATGTACCCTCGGCAATGCAGTTGAATACTGCAGCAACTCACATCGGTATACCTCATATCACGTCCGGGAGGCGTGCCCGTCTGATTGGTTGAACTTTCGTTCATGGGAGAGAATTATGCACGGTTGTCACAAAGGTCGATTTAAGGTAATTATATGATGAAATGAGTAGTTTTAATGCCTGGGTCTCGTTTATAACAATGTTAATAAATGATTTATGCATTTGCAACAGCCTTGAGTATATATGATCTTTAAAGAGAGAAACAGTCCTGTGTACGCGGGCATGTGCAAAAGTGTTGACATTTTTTAATCATTTACCTTTGCTTTCCATCCGTTTTCGCACACCTGGCTGTTCCTCTCCTTGCACTCGTAACAAATAGTGAACTGTGTAAATATTTTATTGCTAATTTGTTAATTATTTTCAAATTTGAGGACAAATTTCAAATTTCTACAGAGCCCCCATGTAGTTAGTTTGATGTTTAGATTATGATCAGCGTTGCTTTGATTTAACTATACTTATTAGTTTGCCAGTTAGACTGCAATTCATCTGTCCGCCTTTGGGCCAAACAGACTATATCATGAATGTTACATGTCGGAATTAAAAGAGGTTCGACGTGAGGAGAAGGGAAAGACATTAGTTAGCTAAAAAATTCCTTATCATAATGATATGAGATCAGTGTAGACATAGTTATACCTGACGTTGACGTTGACGTTGACTTACTGGGATTCATGACTGTCAGCACTGATGTCTCCCCACATGCTGCCATTTCTTCTGATGAGGTTGCTATTTCTTCTGATGATGTTGCTATTCCGTCTGTTGGTGTTGTCATTTCTCTGGACGACGTTACAATTCCATCTAACGATGTTGCAGGTCCTTCAAATGAAGTAGAAAGTCCATTAGGTGTAGCACCTGTTTGTGTAGTTTCCTCCATAGCCAGTCCACCCGATAGTGTACTCATTCCATCTGATGGTGTTGTCATTTCCACTGATAATGTAGCCACTCGATCGGATGATTTATTTCTTCCATCTGATGATGTAGTTATCCCATCCGTCGATGTTGCCAGCCCATCTGATGATGTAGTTATCCCATCCGTCGATGTTGCCAGCCCACCTGATGATGTAGTTATCCCATCCGTCGATGTTGCCAGCCCACCTGATGATGTAGTTATCCCATCCGTCGATGTTGCCAGCCCACCTGATGATGTAGTTATCCCATCCGTCGATGTTGCCAGCCCACCTGATGATGTAGTTATCCCATCCGTCGATGTTGCCAGCCCATCTGATGATGTAGTTATCCCATCCGTCGATGTTGCCAGCCCACCTGATGATGTTGGCATTCCGTCTGTTGATGTAACTATTCCATCTGATGATGTAGTCAGTCCATCTGATGATGCAGCCATTCCCTCCAATGACGCTGTCATTCGATCTGATGATCTTACAATTCCTTCTGATGATGTAGCCACTCCGTCTGATGATGTTGCCATTGGCGTTGATACATCTAGTGTCGTTGTTCCACCTGAAGTCCTTGTAAATCCACCAAGCACAGAGCTCACACTTCCAACAGACCATGTCGTCGAATGATCAACGTTCGGTGTAGACGACCAAGTGGTCTGATAACTGCTTTGGCTACTTTGAAGTTCACCCGCAGATTCGTCCTCTAATTTTCCTGAAACAAAAATGGGGTTTTCGTTAAATAAGCTTATAACATTCCTGCAACATATAATTGGAATTTTGTTCTGAAACATAAAATGGAATTTACGTTCAATATACTTATAATTTTATAACTGAAGTAATTAAAAAAACATTAAAAAATGATATTGATTACGATTACTATACCAACCCTGAAAAAATAGAAGTGACGAGAAAAAACACAAAACTAACAGAAAAAACGGAATGAAGAAAATAGGTTCAAAGCGACAAAATCAATGCGCGCTACGAAAGAATCATCATATATCATCTCACACATACCATCATAACACCGTTTCAGATAGACAGTTGATTGGGCATTCGTCTGCAACTGATCTTCTATAGAAGTGGCGGTGTCACGATAACTTCCTGTGTATGTTCGACAGACACTGCCATCATGTTCAACGGCAACACAAAGTTGATCTTCACTGGCCATTTCCAGACAATTCCTCTTGCACGTGTCCACATCTTGTTTTGTTTCTGAGTGTACTTCCAAATCGGACACCGCCTGCCCCTTTTGCTCAGTAAACCAGCATCCTGAAAGTTGATGATAATGATGATTATTATCAAACACTGTTACTTACTCTTTCATTGGGGAGTAAGCGATAGTGTGGGGTTGCGTCATGCCAAAAGTGGAAAAGGCCAGAAAATCAGAACAGATTCAAGATCTATTGACCAAACAATTTATACTAATATTATTCACTTCAGTGTGTGAAGCGTTCGATCGTCACGCCGGGTTAGATACACTAAAGTCGAAAAGCAGCATTACCGTCCTACCTTTATGAACTACTTTAAAACTGCCAAAGATATGTTAGAAGGTATGAGTTCACTAGAAAGCTGAAAAGAGATGAAATCAAATCACGAAAACAATTCCATGATACATGGATTGTTTCAGAAGAAATAAATCAATAATAATGATTTCGATGTTCAAAAAGAAAGGTCGAAACATAATTCTGCTTTGACAAAGTTGAACCTTTTGTAATCACCATTTTTCAACAATTGATACAAGGAAGAAGTAGTGGAGAGAGCGTAAAATTTTAAGAGAATCATTCATATGATTTCAGTCTTTAAACATTCCGTGGTGATTTGCATTAGTGAACGTGTCTTTGATATTGTGAAATGGTCTTTTTTTTCATTTTCTGTTTACACACTATCAGTTGTAAAAACGTTTCAATGTTTAAGCAGTATTTGCATTCATTTCACGTGTAGAATGATTCTATAATCTCTATAAAGAGAGACTAGCTAGAATGCATGATATGATGCCACGATTAGGAGCTGAAGAGAGGGAAGGAGCAGCTGGGATGGTGCAGATGGGATTGACATACAATGCAGTTGACAACGCCATCAGATGCCACCGTGGCATGGTTATACGACCTATTCAGTGCCAAAGCGAGACTGGGGTCACCGTAGACAGACCAAGGTGCGTTCATGTGTACCATTGCACGTTCATGTGTACTGAGTGGGAATGCTCCAAATGACAGGCCTTTTCAGTCAGTCACGCTTTGGGATCAGGAAGTCTCGGTTGATGCACGTAATCGTATTCAAATTCCGTTGACCTCTGGTCACGATGTCAATAAATGGTTTGTCTGGTCTCGAATATTTATAGACAGCTGTCATATAGCTGGAATATCACTGAGTAAGATGCCAAACAACAAACAGGATACGTCAAATCCCAGTTGTCTTGATTAATGCTCTTGTCATTCGATTGTCTGGCCCAGAATCGATTATTTACAGATCGCCACCAAAGACCTGGAGTATCAAACAATGACACAAACGTATGGCAGAATAGGCAATGGTAATCGTCATTCAAGCACTTGATTGTCTGGCCCAGAATCGATTATTTACAGATCGCCACCAAAGAGCTGGAATATCAAACAATCGCACAAATGTATGGCAGAATGGGTAACATTAATTATTATTCAAGCACTTACCAGTTTCCGTTTCACATATTGTTGCATGTAGCCTGCCACAAACCATGGTCCTGAAATTCCAGTTGAGTGTGTACCGGACACAATTCTCGGTCCCTTTACGGTTAGGTTCACGAGATGCCCAGTTTAAAGATGTATCGAGTGCAGTACCGTCTGTCCATGTGTGCACAAAGTCGTCCCCGTTGTCTGGCTCCAGATCATAGAGACCAACCCACACATCAGAATTCCTGCAAGATAGTTTAGCACCACTGACCTATGAAGATTCGTGTTAGGGCTGGTCACCATTAATCCATGCTTGTTTAAACGGGCTTCTAATGTGATCGTGTGGTGATGCTCGCCGACTTGCTTTCCGCATGTCATCCTATCTCAGTTATGTAGATAGGTGTTAGTGTTATAATTCACTGGATTTTTCTAGTACTGATACCATTATTACACACCGCCGCTATATCGGTTGAGGATTTGTTTCATCAAAACACTTGCGAAGTGTAAATATTTTGAACTTGACAACGTGACCAATATCTTGCCTGAACGTCAGTCGGCCATCACTGTCTGGTTAGTCGTCATGTTGAGAAGTGTTCACAAAGAAGAAAATTCTAGGGAGCATTTAATTAGGCGCGGCAAACTCAACAGCAAAGATGAATGTGGAAATAGGGAACTGTATGTCTCAAATAGTTGAGCTTAATGTTCTTCATCGAAGGAAGAGTTACTGTAAATAATTCGGCGACGCTTTGCGCAGTGTGCCAGTGACGCCTTCTCATCTCGGCTTGGAATTCCCACTTGTCGAGATTTGATGTTTATGTTGAAGACTCAATCGAAAACAGCCTAAAACCTCGATCGTGTGGTCATGCTCGCTGACTTGGTTGACGCATACCATCCCATTTCAGTTATGTAGATAGGTGTTAGTGTTATAAATCACTGGATTGTCTGGTCTTGATGCCATTATTACCCACCACCGCTATATAGTTTAAATACTGCTGGGTGCAAAATGATCTACCAATTATGGCATTCTATACAAGACAGTACATGCTGTTGGACACTGCAAATGTATCTTACACCATATATAACGTAATTCTTTTCTATTATAACTATTCCACATGGGTCCACTGTCTGAAGCAATCCAGTCTAATCTTGCTGACCAATTAAACAATGAACTCACAAACTGCCATCGTCTTCCCATGTTGTCAAAAACAAATTGAACATCTCGAGCTGCTTGGCTGTCTTCGGTCGGAGCATATGCTGTCCATGACGCCTGCAAACTGCATGCGTATCATTCCAAGAATGCTGGTTGTTGTACAGTGTGAAGATTCTCCCGCAACTGGCATGCAGAACATATTCTGAAATAACAAGACACTTCCTTTTACACACTAATGTGTGTAATAGTAATATCCTTTAAAGAGCACCAGTTTCAGACTCCACAAATTCAAAAAAGTAATCTTGCGATATCCATGTAAACAGACACACAAATCAGTTACAAAATTCACTCGTTTTGTTAATCATCTACAATAGTTCATGGGTTGTGATGCCCGCTGCCTTGGTTGAGATAATTAAAAATATATCAGAAGAAATTATTTTTCTTGCTAATACCGAAGGAAATAATGCACATAACATCATGACATTAATAACAATACATACGTTCACGAGGAGATGACAAAACAAACACAAAGGAAGCTAACAGAAGATGTATTACAGATTAGCTAAATATTCTATTTTCGTAAATTCGAATATCGAAATGTTTTATAAGTACTGGTTAATTTGTCATTCACATATTTGTTAGTTAATATGAATTATAATCTGTATGTGATACAGTGAAACATTATAAGAATTTTATTTTTATTTTTTCAATACTACGAACAAAATAGGCTTCTCGTTTGCACCGTACAATTATAACTTCACCACTACAAAAGATATTGTATGTGACAGAGGAACCAATATCCCCGCACATTGAAAAGAGTAAAATAAACCCTCCACACGAAGCGACGAAACGCCCTAGAAAGAATCGATGCCTTGCTTGTTAGTACGTTGCTCATTGTATCAAACGCAGCGTTGTAGTTCAGACTTACTGTTCACAGGCCTTTGTCACACAGCTTGACTTGATTGTGATCGTAAACAAACATGAGCAAACATTGCAATACCGTGAAGCATTTGCGATACATCATCAATGACAGGGGCGTAAAAGTTAACTCGTGCCATGGAAACCGTAAATAATATATCTATGACTATAAACCAGCAAAAACACTACTGAACCCTATCGTGTTTATTCCGGTTTGAAAGTGGTTTTGAGGAGTTGATCTTTTGTTGCCTTAACTCTCAAGAAGCTTTCACAGTTTATTATTGATGTCTTGAGAGTGAGGTGCAACGGATCATATCTCTTTGTCGTGTCCACGACACACACTTTAGAACTGGGGAATATGTGTAAGTAATTCTGGGGCTATTCTGACTTGACACAAACACTACATAACATAGGTCGATGGTAACAGTATGCAGACAGATCAATGTAGCGAGCATACCCGGATCGGCCACGATTGCTCATATATATTGAAGTTATGCTTGATTATTGACAGGCATCGTCTTAAAACCAGATGACTGTTTTCGTTTAACACCACAATCACAATATTCCAGCTGTGTGGAGGCGGTCTGTAAATAATCCAGTTTGGATCTGTCAATCCACTGATCGGTAGTGAGCATCGACCTTAACAATTGGGATCTGATGATGCTTTAATCACTAGTCTAATAATCTAGGAACATAGTCAGTAAGGATCAGAAATCTGAATCCACAATCCCAGGTACCTGGTGTGCCCAAGGGAAGTAACAGAAGAACAGAAGGCTGTTCGTTAACAGTCAGCAATATTCCAGCTATTTGGACGTGGTCTATGAATATTGTGGACCAGACAATCCAGTGATCAAAAACACTACCATCGATCTACGCACCTGGAGTACGACGATATGTGTCAACCATGTCAGTGACTCTGACCACTTGATCCCGTTAGTCGCCTCTTACGACAAGCATTTTGTCACTGAAGATCAATTCAAGAAAATCTCTGTTGATCTCTCATTCATCGGCTGATATAGTAGATCAAACACCAAAGCCTCGTGACTATTGAAATAAATATTTCGTCTATCCATTAAAAAGAGTACCAACAATTATTTCTCTTCATCCGGTGTCACCACTTATTTTCAATGTGTTACCCACGTTGTTTGTATCTATACACCTGGAAATTAATCAAGCAACACCCCAATTTTTTCTATTGGAGCAACTTTGAAGTGTTCTGACAATCAAAATATGCCGGGTTGATATAGTTTGACACTTTTTTATTCAACAGACGATCTCTGACAAACAACTTAAAGGGAAAAAGTATCAAGACTTTGCTTTATTGCAACGAAATCCAAATTCTTAAAACTGTCTTAAATTCATGAAAAAATGGACACAATTTACTATTCATCCACAGACGTTGTTGTCAGGTGTATTAACACAAATGTCACATGGAAAGAAAGAACAGTCATCTGAGAGTCTGCACACCGACTTTCATCAATATCTAGTGTGTCCTCCCTGCGCACGCACCACCGATTCCAGACGCCTCCTCATTCCTTGGATGAGTCTCCGGATCTGATTCTGGGGGATCCTGTTCCACTCCTCATGCAGGGCAGCCGTCAATTCGTTGAGATTATGGACTGGTGGGTCTCTCTGCCTCACACGACGGCCAATAAAGTCCCACAAATGTCCAATGGGGTTGAGGTCAGGGCTCATGGCAGGCCATGGAATTCTGTCAATTGCATTTTGCCGCAAAAAATCATTTACAGCATGCGCCCTGTGAGGTCTAGCATTGTCGTCCATAAATATGGGTCTCGTTGCCAGAGGATGGTTCTCAAAATGAGGTACCACAGCCCTGTCAAGAACCTCCTGTTGGTAACGAACACCGTTAAGGTTGCCACGGATGGTAATGATATCCAACTTGCAGTTCATGGAAATGCACCCCCATACCATAACGGAACCTCCCCCAAAGGCCACAGTCTCCTGGATGTTCCGTGGAGCCATTGCTGTGTTCCTCTGCCTCCAGACCCGAGTACGACCGTCCACCATGTGCAGCAAGAACCGGCTCTCATCTGAGAAATGGACCTTCCTCCAAGAGGCAATGTTCCAGTGCAAACGGTCATTACACCAGGCCAGTCGGGCTGCCTTATGGGCTGGAGACAGTCTGGGTCGCTTGATTGGCCTCCTTGCCCGGTATCCTGCAGCTTTCAGACGATTCCGAACAGTCCTGTTCGAGATGGGTCTCCCTGGAAGCCACTCCTGTCTCAACCGAGAGCTCGAGTCGAAGGACCTGCGCCGTACAAGTCTCAGTAAAGCTCTGTCCTCCCGGACTGTGGTCTTCCTGGGTCTTCCTGGTCTAGGCAGGTCTTTAACTTCATTAGTGGCCCGGTATTTTTTCAAAAGTTTTGAAATTATGGAATGATGTCGTCCGATTTGAGTCCCGATTTGTCTTAGAGACATACCAGCATTCCTCATGCCGATTATTTGCCAACGAGTGGCCTCTGATAATTTCCTACGTGCCATGACATTGAAATGAATGAAAAACCGAATGCAATCGACAACCTGCGCTTGTAAACACCCCAGGGAAAAAGTGCATTTTTCGAAAGTTGAGGTTAAAGCAATGCACGTGCGCTGTGCAAGCTTCACGCGCGTCATATCAACCCATGAAAAGCTCATGCTGTATGTCAATACATCAAAATTGAATAATCAATCATCAAAATTACTTCGTTAAACTTTGTTAAGTTTTTATGTGTCTTTGAATTTGGTGTTGCTTAATTAATTTCCATATGTATATTTCCGACATATTCTGTAATAATGTACTACTGTACTTACCGATATGTATCATGGTGACCGGAAACAGAAATGTCCGTGGATTCATCGCTACCTTTCGGGAACTGGGGATAGAAAATATATATGATAGAGCTACACATCTTCCGATTCTGTTGTTATTTGTTTTCAAATTTCTCCAGATTAAAAATGAAGGCTTCCGTATGTAGCAACCCAGTGATTGATCACATTAGTCAAGTCACTGAGGTTTGCCACGATGCAAATTGTTTGTTAAAATCCATTCTGCATAATCTTAAGGGTTTAGCGTACACATAAGATTTCAGCGTACACATTAGAGTTTCAGCATACACTTAACTGTTTCAGCATACACAAAAGGATTTCAGTCTACACTAAGTCCTAAAGCGTTTCAGCGCAGACGTAAGTGTTTAAGAATATATATGATGATTTCTGAATATACGTAAGGATTTCAGCATACATATTAGGGTACACATAAGCGCTTCATTGGACAGGTTTCATTGAACAAGGTTTCAGTGTAAAGGGTTCATGTGTACGGGATGTCAGTGTATATATGAGCGTTTTAATGTATATTTAAGATTTCCAGCATGCCTGTCAGGGTTTCAGAGTAAACATAAAAGCGTCAAGGTATTCATTATGATTACAATATGTACAGTATGTATTTCAGGAAACAGATATTGGTTTCAGCATAAGTGTAAAAGTTTCAGCCTACATATGGATTTTAGTGCACACAAGGGTTTTAACGTGCATATAAGGGTCTCAGAGTACAATAGTGATGTCAGCATACTTATAGGTTCAGGATTGACGTAGGTGTTTCAGTCTTAAGGGGTTTCAGCGCACACATATAATTATGTTTCAGAATATATTTAAGGATTTCAGCATACAAGTAAGGATTTCAGCGTACATATTAGGGTTTCAGCGTACGCTTAAGGGTTTCAGTGTACACATAAGGGCTTCGTTGTACAGGTTTCGTTGTGCAGGTTTCATTGAACAACGTTTCAGTGAAAAAGGTTCCAGTGTACCGGGTTTTAGTGTACATATGAGCGTGTTAATGTACATTAAAGTTTTCCAGCATACGTGTGAGTGTTTCAGAGTAAACATAAAAGCGTCAAGGTATTTATTATGATTACAATATATACATTTTGTATTTCAGAAAACAGATATTGGTTTCAGCCTACTTATTGATTTTAGTGCACACAAGGGTTTTGACGCGCATTTAACCGTGCAATAGTGATTTCAGCATGCATATAAGAGTTCAGCCTATCTATCTATCTATCTATCTATCTATCTATCTATCTATCTATCTATCTATCTCTCCCTCTCTCTCTCTCTCTCTCTCTCTCTCTCTATATATATATATATATATATATATTGGTTTCAGCGTGGGTACAAGCGATAAAGGATAGAGGATAGACTGGTGTTGGTTTCAGCATATGTATAAAGATTTCATAAATCAGACGTTGTTTTCAGCGTACATATAAGGGATCCAGCCTGTATAAAAGGATTATATTCTACATCGAAACCCAACGGTGATACGTACGGTAGGGAAACGTTATTTCGTTTGTGCTATTTGTAACCATACTGCCCATATAAACTTGCTAGTGCGCAATGTGTGATTCACAACATCATCGCTCGGAACAGGCTCAGAATGTCAAAAAATGTAGTTTCAATGTACGATTTCCAGTTTGGGTGCAAAAGAACATCAGTTATGTGGACTTTGGTTCAGGCACATGCCGTCGTTTCCTAAAAATTTGTTTCTTCACGAGAAGAAAACACAGAAAAAAACAAACGGGTAGGTTCAAATCATACAAAATAGTTGACGGCTACTGTAGATACGATTGTCAGACGTAGACAAAGCAGTCAGCAAACATACTCACCCAACACGACGTCCGTCTGTACCAGTGGAACTGTTCTGTTGAACGTCCCATCAGCCTGCCACTTACACATACACATTATTAATGACGTCGTAAGCCATTATTCGTAATGGTAATGTACAGACTCGAAAGGTTGTGAGCAGTAAGTAGTGACAGTCAATACTGAGCAAGCACAACGATGCCATGCTTCAGAATTGCTCAATTCATGTGAGCAGTTGCTTAAAACATCTACCTTTGTGGCCGACCATTGTGCTTAGGTATATGTAATGTTTGTGCCTGTGGTAGAGAGGGAACACCTGTGTTTGCCTGTGTGTGTGCATATGTGTCTTTGTGTTCATGTGCATGTACATGAGTGTGCGCATGCGTCTGTGTATTCTGATGTATAACAATGCATGTGTATCTGTCAGTGACTATTTGCTCAATTGTTTTTTCACAAATACCACCAAATACGAGACCATATTGGCGTCAAGCTGGGTTTAATGCAATCCTTAACTAGCATGCAGAGATATGAAAAAATATGAAAACTAGGCAGTTTTCAGACAAATTCAATGACGCTTTGGAAATTCCATATTTGGACCACTGAGTTTATGTAAGTTACTGAGTGCGTGTAGTTTTACGCCCCTTTCAGCAATACTCAAGCAATGTCACGGTGGGGACACGAGAAATGAGTTCACACACTCATTTCACAATGCCACACTGTACCCATGTGGGGAATCTTAAACCGGGTGCATATATGCAAACATAAGTAATGCGTTATAAAAACAGGTACATCCATTACCATCGATTTTATACTTTAACCATTTTTCTTATCCAGATATATTAATTATCAATGATTAAAGAAATAGGGATGAACTATTTTCAAGGGCTTGTATCATGTATTTAAATGAATGTAGCGCGTCTGAACACAAATATGTGTTATTTGGATTTATTCACATATTACTCAGTAACCTTGAGTAATACCGTCACTGTCATATTTATCGATTCTTTCTTCATACACACACTCACCTACAAAACTGTTGGTTAAAAGACAGACACACCTCATCCTGATTAGAGCCAAGGATGGCAGCATCATCTCTACACAACGGCTGGTCGTGGTGGGAGACGATGGTGACATCTGCCCCCCTTAAAGACTGTTAGATCTGTTAGATTCCAGATCACCCCTGACCCCAAACGTGTGTTGTTATAGCAACTTGTACGCCAATGTTTTGGACATTTGAGTTAAGCCTTGCTTCTGAACGCTGAGGATACACCGAGATCTATAAATATAGTTTAAAACATCTAATCAGGGTTGTTCTGTCAGATTCCAGATCACCCGTGACACCAAATGTTGTATTTAGCCGCTTCGAGGCCACTGCGTACATCAAACTGATACGAATAAATAGCCCTATCAAATCTCAGACGTCACAATTACATAATAGTAAAGCATTAGTGTGGGGAACTTACGTCTGTCTTGACAAAACTTTTGCGTTCTGTTTTTATATTTAGTGTGTAAGTTATATCTAATAATTTCGAATATTTACGAAATATAAATATTTACTGCGTCGAACTGGGATCTTTACCTCGCCTGTCTCGAAGTAATTCCAGCAGTATCATGGCAGGGGACACTAGAAATGGACTTCACACAATGCTTATTCAGCAAGTTCTTTGTTTTGTGTGGAACTGGAAATATTTACTTACGTCCTATCAACACTGGCTTGGTATGAAACTTGAAATTTATGGAATAACAGCTGCTTAAGCTAAGTCTCTAAAAGAACAATTCTGATTAGTAATTGCATTTCATTTTTTGCAAATATTTTGAGAGTGCACGTTCAAAGCAAGCTCGCAAGATCGCCAGAAATGCATTCTGCTAGACGCAGGAGAGCTGCTGTGTCACCAAATGCACGTGCGTGTATTTGAATATCTCACGGCACTATACTTACTTAATTTTACACGTGGCAACACGAGTAGGAATAAAGTAATCTGTCATAGCCAAACAATAGCATTCCATAGGTTCAGTTCGTACAACAAAAGATATTCCTGTAGGTTGTCTCAGGTTCTGTAACTCACACAAACACATTCCATATGTTCAGGTGGTACAACAAAGGAAATTCCTACAGACACAACCTTAAAAATGCAGGTTCGCTACGAATGAATGGTTCAAGAAATTCCTGTAGGTTGTCGCAGGTTCGGTAACTCACACAAAGACATTCCATAGGTTCAGTTGGTATAACAAAAGAAATTCCTACAGGCTCAAGCTTAAAGAATGTAGTTTCATTACATTCTGAATGACATTCAAAAATCGATCAAAGAAATTCCTCATCTAGGCTCAACCTTAAAATATGTAGGTTCGTTATGAATGAATGGTTCAAGAATGTCATCATACACTCCTTCTATACAAAACTAAAGTCAAAAGACATTCCTACAGGTGCTCCCAGGTGCATACTGGTTCGCTAACTCATTTTCTATAGGTGCAACATTTAGACAATACAAGTAGTTTAAAGATATACTGATCACCGAACAGTGGTGGTGAAAGGGTTAATCTTCCTTATTCAACGGATTGCAGTCTCCTGACAGCTATGCCCATATCGCGTTATCACATGTTACATAACGTTGTAACGTAGGTCGCTTTGTCACTCATACAGTGTATCGCTATATAATGTTTGCTTGCTGCAGTTCAAACATGCAATTTTAGAACTGATAAACTGTGTCAGCTGGGTCTATGTATATTTTTTTCAAACGTAGACTGCAAAGTAAATAGGGTCTATGCAACACAGGGGGTGAATTGAAAGAAGTGTAAATATCCAACACTTACTGAACCGAAAACTAGACTTGCAAAGTCTTTAACATTGATAAAAAGTTCATCACTTTTAGTATAAAATACAGCTTTAATAGAAAAGAAAACAAATATTTTTTGCTTAATAAACATATTATGATTTTACCCACACTGAATGCATACATAGGCATGACGAATCCAGCATCAATACCAAAAATCTCATTCTCTTTATCCAATCAATCCAGTAAGTGCAGGTCAAATCCCTTTTGTGGAAGAACAAGCATATACTTGTAGAAAAACAATCAGATAAATGGTAATAGCAGTTGTGTTGTCTTACTCAACTAAAAACCACAATGACAAGAGAAAGAGACTTTCATCAGCTCGTGTGAACCAGCAGACAATGTCAACTTGGTATTGAAATGTTCCCATAAAGTATAAAAGCTTATGATAACTTATCCTGTTAACCTAACGTTCACGTGACTATTATAATAAAACAACCATGACTGAGAGATGATATAACAAAATGTAAAAAGTGGAAACCCTTTTATTCTTCCTATCTCTAACAAAACAAAAACGTCCTCCTGGTGGGAAACATCCATCTCCTCCTCCTCATGAGAATACTCCATTCCCTCCTCCTCATGGGAACATCCACGCCCCTCCTTCTTCTTCTCCTCCTCCTCCTCCTCCTCCTCCTAATAGTCACACCAACTCCCCCTACCCCCACCTTGGTAGGAACATGCACCCTCTCCACACTCACACATGCATACTCTGAGGACAGAAGTAAACCTAGGTCTTTAACTGTCGTGTACATGTCAAAAGAAATAATAAAACCTCACTGGTATCTAGCAAAGAGACAGTTTTATGCTTTCCTGCTTAGAGAAAGGACATATTGTGGAACCATGAGGACAAATTCAATAGATGATATATTTGGACCTATATCATCACAGAGAAGGAGAGCAAAATCATGTAAAAGGGCATCATGGAAGAAAAGATAATTTAATCTACAAGAAAAAGAAGAGCAACATTAGAGACAAGATGGGAACAAAGCCTCCACAGAAAATACAGTCTGTAAAGATAAAATATGTTTCCACAACACAAGCTGTGTTGCAACGAGCCCAAACTAAATTGAAACGAGCTCAACCAAAATTGACACATAACAAGATGGTTGGTGGGTATAAAAGACTGCTTCAGACTCATAAACCTGCTCATTTGTATTTGGAACACCATGGAAATGATGACCTGTCCTGAATGTGGTAAGACATTTACAAGAAGCGATAACCTACAGAGACAACTGAAGCAGTTTCATAGGTCAACACAATTCTTTACTCCTCGGCCTACTCCTAATGGCAACATAAACACTCCTCCTCCTGATCAGAACACTCAACCTCCTCATCCACCTAAGAATGTATGCTCACACCAGGAGAAAGAATTCAAATTTGTAATTCCTTCAAATGTTCTTGTTGTTGGACCAAGCTCTTGTGGGAAATCAATGTTCACATATCACCTTCTACGAGATGGTTTGATTGAACCTCCTCCAGATCGTATTGTTTGGTGTTATATGCAATGGCAACCCTTATATCAAACTATTAGTGAACAACTTCCCAAGAAAGTTACTTTTGTTAAAGACCTACCCTATGATATCACTGATGATAACTACTTTGATACAAATTTGGTATTGGACAATTTTTTTACTAAATCAAAAGGTGACCAGAAAATATCTAAACTGTTCAAACTTCTCATCACAAGAATGTACTGATTCTTCTTGTTCAAAACCTGTTTCCAAGAGGACGAGAATCCAGAGACGTTGCACTGAACGCTCATTATGTCATTCACCAATTGACAAACAACAAATTAAACATTTTACTCGAAGAATCTTTCCTGAAAATATGGATTACTTTTTGTCTGTGCATGAAAAGATTACAGAAAAGCCATATGGTCAGCTTGTCATTGATTTAAAACATACCACAAAAGACGGGGACCGACTGCATGTGAACATCATTAAAGAAACAGGTGAGGAAGCAAATGCTCAGTGTGAACGTGAACACCCTAGGAAGCAGATCATTGTCAGTCCCAGCAAAACAAGAGCCTCATTTGATAAACTTCTACAGACAAGCAGGAAAACTGAAGAATATAGCAGAGCTGATCACCACCCCTATACAGAAACAGATGTAGACACGGATAGCGATACAGGTCCTTTCACTATGGCTATTGCTGGTGCTGACTCTGGAGTGTTGATGGATAATGTAACAGATCTGCAAAACCACATCAAGACCTGGTGTCCTGTCAATAACCATAAAGCAATTAGGAAATGAACCAAATGGTCTGAAATCAAGAATGTCAATGATAATGATGATGATGATGATGATGATGATGACGACGAAGATGCCAATACTCATCGTCTCAAAAGGGTGGAGGACCTGTTCCCAAGCGTCGTCGAGGTCAGATACTGCTCACCAACATGGAAGTAGAGGAGAGGCAAAATGTGGGCTTACAACACATCTAGAAGCGGGTGTATGACCTGTATCATGACAATATTCATCTCCAAAGGAAAAGGTTGAAACAGAATGGTCGAACCGAGGAATGGATTGACAGAAAGATGAAACAATTGTGGGAAAATCAATTGACTAGCAATCTAAACAGCGTTTTAGAATACATCCAATAATTTAAACAGGCACCTCTGTTTCAAACGCTTCTAGACAGCCTATAAGATATGAATCCCTCTACAGATCAAACCATCATCCAAAGTAAGATCAAACTCTTTCTTAAACCGAAAATGAAAGAGATAATAACTCGTATAGATATGCCGGACATGGAGAGTGATGCTGAATCTGACATGGTTACACAGGAAGAACAGAATGATGGTGCTGATGACCAGAGTGAGCAAGAATGAAATGTATACCTGTTCAGGCTATTTTCTTTGTCATTTGAATAACTGACATTGAAGGAGGAAGATGCAACCTAAACCTAGATCCAGCTTGATTCATATTTTGAAAACCATTCATAGCCAGAAACGGGATCATGTTAGACAAGGGAAAAAGAAGATTTCACTCTATGTGAGAGGACTTGTAAAGCTGGGACCTCCTGGAGTGACATCATTAAGAAAAATCCCTGATAGCAAATAACACATTTTGTACAAGGAAATGATGTGTTCTTGTCATTAAGACGTTGTTTAAAATTGGACATTTTCATATTATTTGTCGCAGAGAAAGACTTTATGACACAACTGCTACTTGTACATGTTCATGTAATCAATGATTTTGTGTCTTTGGAAATCTACAAAAAAGTTTCATGTCAAGGTTTCAATAAAGTTTGAATGCAAGCTCTCCTTGTTTGTTTGTTTATCTTGTTTCAGAGGGTGTCTGCCTAACTCATTCTTTTTATCAATAATGAATTGAGTTACACCCTCAGCAACTAATGTATAGAAGAACATAAAACAAACGCTTGACTTCAACTAAACTAAATCTTTTATTTAAAAAAAACCCAAACTTTTCTGTATATGTATACGATAATTGATACATACATAAACACATAAATACTTGTTGTCACATGGTTATAGTCAGCCCATACACAAAGGATAACAGTATTTAGAATAACAACAAATATATTAGGACATGAACATAACAATCAACAACATTAGTAAAACCCCATCTTGATTTCAATTTGTTTTGGTATCTTGGGGTTCACCAACCATCTGAATGTAGTCAAAATGAGGAGACAGTCTAATAGGTTCACTCATGGGATCATCTTCTGGTATCCACTGTGATGCATGAAGTTTACACTTAAAGCAATACACTTTATCAGATTGCCCTGTGTAAATAAATCCTGTTTCAGCCATGGACTGTTTCATCTGAATGGGCCAAGTCTTGAAGGAAGCCTGTCTATCAATTAACTTTTGTCCAAACTGTTTGTTAAAGGGAGATATTTCAACACAGTCAGCCACCACTTCATCATTAAGAAAATGTCCGCTCACATCCATGTTAGTAGATATTTTCAAGTCCAACCCCAGTTGAAAAATGATCAAAGGTATGGCCTCAACTTTGGTTTTATTGAGTCAAGTGCACTATCCATGACTGTTCACTGAATATTGAAGTTCTCAAACGACCATAATCTTACATTGTAGATGGGATAACATCAACAAGTAAATAGCCATATCTTTTCCCACCTACACCATCTTGAAATGATTCAGTGAAATAGTTCATTTGACCAGGAAATATCTGAGACGTTGAAATTTTGTATTCATTGAAATAACATTTGTTTGATAAAAGTATAAAGTAGTGAGTATTTAATGAAATTGTTCTGCTGCATTCACCTTTGGGATAGGCACTTTGCTGTATGGAAATGACTGAAATTCCAAGATGATGTGACAGAGTTGTGTAAAGATTTAAAATCAATTGGCTTTTGCAAATTTCGTTCCTTTTATCATCCAACACAAGCAAACAGTGTTTATCTGACTGTTATGAGTAGGATTTCAGCTCATCTTCTGTAGGCAGTGTATCTCGAAATTGAATATTGTATACACTTCCCTCTAAGTCAGCATAAATGTCTTACCACACAGCATAACAATACACAATCAAGTTAGGGGGTGTATCATACATCCTGGTTAGATTTTTTAACAATCTTGCCACAAAGTAAGTCTTCCCTGAACTCGAGCCGCCAAGAACTGTAAGTGCTGAAGGTGTGTGAAGTGTTAAGAGACATTTCGTTTCTTCCATGATGTTCCAAGTGTTCACGACATTCTCAATAATGACTTGATTGACACTAATACCAACTTAAGTATAAAAGGACATACAACAAACACATCATTTCAACTAATATTTTATTTTATTTTATATTTATTTTATATAAATACTTCTGTCTAATGTTTAACACACACACATTCATTATTACACATTATGTACAGTCCATACACGGAGGGTAACAGTACCTGAAATAATGACAAACATAATGAGATATGAACATATCATTCCATGTCAAAGTTTTCAATTTACAGAGTAAATAAAATAAGCAATACAATCCACATATATCAGAATCAGACGATTGTAACTGCTCATCATTGCATACATAAGAACTAGCATACAACTTTAGATAAATTCTTTGCTGACAGGCTCAGCTAGACTGTCAAACAGTTCCGATTTATTGCCTTTCAGATACATTGCAAATCAATGTCGGCCCAACACCTCTCATCAACATTTTAGATGTAAGCACAGGTAGAGTGTCTCTAGCACACACTCCCAAGACATGGTTTCTAAGAACAGGATCACACTGAATAGCACATAACAATTCTGTAGCTTTCATTTTGTATTCTCTCACTTGACATACACATGCCTGGCTTGGTCAATTTCTGTGAGTGAGGTACTTTCAGTCATGACAATACAACTCAGTGTTTTGGTTAAGGCAGCATTGAACTGAATTTCTAGTGATACATTTCCCCTTCTTACTTGACTGATATGTTCAGTCCCAGTTTCGTTCAGTTCGAACACAAAAAGGGCACTTCCAAGTATAAATTCTTTTCTGCGGATGAAGTTCCCTTTACTTTCTCTCTTTACATTCATACCATCAAATAGATTCAGATAGGTATCTACATCGTCTGCATTGGATGCTCTCCCTGGAAGATTGACACCATTTACATTCAGAGTAACCGTTTTGATCATACTCGAATGAAAGTTGTATGGGTTCTTCTCCAAAGAACCTGACATGCTACTGCTCTCGGCACCCGTGAACGGCCACCTCCTCGTGGTGGGTGCTGGGTAACGCCAAGAGCCGATCAAACCCCCGTGTAGCACCCCATTGCTGGTTGCAAGGAGCGACCGAATTGGGCAACCTGTTTGCCGTGGGTAGCGTCCCGTGTTGGTGGAGGATGGTAGTCTGGTGGTTGAGGGCAACAGGAGCCTGAACCGTGTTCCTGTTGCCCAACACACCACTTCGGCCCTTACTATATCATCCGGGTATCCTTGGTGCTGCAAGTTGGAAACCCACTTGTTTTTAGCATTGTCCTATTTAGCATTGACGATGAGCAAAGACCATTAAAATCTGTAGAACATTGGCCACAATTTTTAGTGCTTGAGACAGTTGACAAAACAACTCTGAAACTTAACCCTTTTGCAATATCTAAGGGCATTCAAGGCATAGCTGGTGAAGTTAAAAACGTCCGAAGATTACAACGGTTCTTTGCTGATAGAATGCAACAGGAAACAGGAAACAGCATTCTACCAACCTTATGTCAACAGTTTCATTTGTCGGCATTCCGGTTTCAGTTACAGCACATAGAACGCTCAATACCAGTAAAGGAATTGCACGAGACAGGGATCAGTTGGTTGCTGATATGACGGACGCTGACAAAGTGTTTGAGATCAGGGCGTTATGTTTGTTAAACGGTTCTCAACACGAAAGAACTCACAAACACAACCAAATAACAAGTACCTTTTTTCATTTTCAACGCCGACTTCTCCGACATCAATCAAAGCAGGTTACAGCAATATCAAATTTGACACCTTTATTCCAAACCCATTAAGGTGTTTCAAATATCAAAGATTTGGCCATGGCGTCATTACATGCACAAGACCTGTCACATGTGCTCATTGTGGTGAACAAACTCATAAAACGGAAGACTGTGACAGTGATGCTAAAACATGTACCAACGGTTCAGGGAGTCACCCATTACGGTCTAAAGACTGTCATGTCTGGAAAAAACACATGAAAATAAATCGAATTAAATTCTCCAGAAACATCAGTTTTTCTGAAGCAAAGAAACTTGTTCAATCTGAGGAAGGCACGGAAACTTATGCGTCTGTTCTCCAGACAACCCCTGAAATAACAACTAAAGTCACAAAATTATCTGTTGACTGCCAGACAGACTTGACATGGTTGAACCTTGTAGCGCCTCAAATATATTCAAATGAACAGTCAACTCAAACATCTGATTCACGCTCTGACATACAGACTCTTTCTCAAGGTCAATCATCATCTCTCACTCAGAAGAAGTCTCAAGCACAAAAACCACAAATATCTCAAAGAAATGTGAAACAAAGCAAATCGAGAACTGAATCTTCGAAAGGACATCAAAGTGATAAGATTTCAAAGGGGTCAGATAATTCGATCCAACTATTTAATAGGTTTGGATCTGTTGAACGAATGGATGTGGCTGAAACCATCCAGCCACGGGCGCAAAGCGTATCGCCCTCTAAAAAGGTATGGGGTAGATCCCCAATCATACCTCCCAAAAGATAGATTCTCAAAACAATATTATACAGTGGCAATTCCCGAGGACTGAAGACCAACTCCAGGACATTAGTCCATCAGCATTCTGTCTCAAAAAACACATTTAAAGCAGACAGATAATTTCAGTTTGCGTCACTTCAATGCATATCATTCTTTTTCTCTCCGGGTGATAGGGCCACGGGAGGATCATCCATGCTTGTGAGACATAATTTACTCCAAAGCCCTGTTATCCTTAAAACTAATCTTCAAGTTGTTGCAGTACGACTTACTTTGCATGTTGCTTTTACTCCCTGTTCGCTATATATTCCACCATCTTCAGCTCTACAGCAGGCTGATATTCAAACCCTTTACAATCAACTCCCGAAACCCTGTATTATTATGGGTGATTTTAATGGCCACAACCCACTCTGGGGTGGTACAGCTATTAATGTTAAAGGGAAAGTACTGAAGGAGTTTATTACAAACAATGATATATGCATATATAATGATTGTTCAAATACATATTTACACACATGAATCTATTCAGCTCTTGATTTGTTACTTACTCACTCTGGTCTATTGAGTGAGTTTGAATGGTTACTCCACGAAAGTGACCATTTCCCAAAAATCCTAAAACCCCTGAACCCATCTGATGTCCCTCCATCACCTAGATGGAATTTTGAAAAGGCCAACTGGAGTTTATATGAAATTCTCTGCATTGACAAACTTAAACCTGAACTTTTCATTGATGTTCCTGATGCTATTAAATATTTTTTCTGATAAACTGAACGACATAGTTGATCAGTGTATCCCAAAGTCCTCAGTAATTCCTCACATACGAAAACCATGGTTTGATGTTGAATGCAAACAAAGCTCGCAAGGCACGGAAAAAAGCTGAACATTATTTCCGTCGCCATCCTATGGTCCATAACTTGAACAAATGTAAAATCTTAAACGCTAAAGCATGGCGTACTTTTAAACAAAATAAACGTCAGTCTTGCCAAAATTATGTATCTAAAATATATTCACGCACGCCGATTTCTAAAGTATGGAATATGATCCAGAAAATCAAAGGTAAGGGCTCTAGATCTAGTATTCACCATCTCAAAGATGGAGACCAGTTATTAACTAATACTTCTGATATTGCTAATAAACTTGGTGAAACACTGGCACAACATTCTTCTTCCACAAATTATGTACCTGAGTTCCAAAGATATCCACAACAGCAAGAAAAGAAATCTATAAATTTCACTTCAGATAACGGTGAAGATTATAACGAGGTATTTTGACTTCATGAACTCCATACTGCTCTCCATACCAGGCCCACGATACTGCTACAGGAGCTGATAACATACATTATCAACTTTTGAAGCACCTACCAGAATCCTGTTTAGAAACTCTTCTAAATATGTTTGATGATATTAGGACGTCGGGGAAATTTCCGTCATCACGGCGAGATGCTATAGTAGTCCCAATACCTAAACCTGGACGTGACCATACCGATCCTTTAAATTATCGCCCAATTTCTCTCACAAGCTGCGTTTGCAAAACCATGGAACGCAAGATAACAAATAGACTAGTTTGGTACTTAGAAACCAATAACTTCGTCACAGATATTCAGTGTGGCTTTCGTAAAAACAGAAGTACCATTGATCCCTTAGTGCGTTTAGAATCTTTTGTCAAAAACGCTATAATTAATAAACAGCATGCAGTGTCTATCTATTTCGATTTAGAAAAAGCATATGACACTACATGGAAATACGGCATTTTGAAAGATTTACATGACATGATGGCCGATTGCCTCTATGTATATCCAATTTTTCAAATGACAGGCAAGTTTTAAATGATTCGATTGACGGATCGCTTTTTGTGGATGATTTTAATATTTCTTGTCGTGGTAAACATATGCATACTATTGAGAGGCAACTGCAGTTTAAACAAAATTAATAAATGGTGTCTTGAGAACGGTTTCAGATTTTCTAAATCAAAAACTAATTGTATACATTTCTGTAGACGATATAAACCACATAAAGACCCTGAACTGTTTCTAAATGGCACTGCTATTAAAGTTGCAAAAGAGGCCAAGTTCTTGGGACTGATTTTTGACTCGCATTTAACGTTTCTCCTCCATATCAAATCCCTTAAGACTAAATGCCTGAAGGCACTTGACCTGTTGAAAGTTGTTTCTAATTGTAAGTGGGGAGGGGACCAAGCTACCCTCCTACAACTTTATCGATCACTGGTCCGTTCGAAACTTGATTACGGTTCCATCGTATACGGTGGAGCCTTTAAAAGCAACCTTAAACTTCTTGATTCAGTACACCACCAAGGTTTAAGACTTTGTCTTGGGTCTTTCCGAACTTCACCTATTGACAGTCTTTACGTTGAAGCAGATGAACCATCTCTTGCACAACGTCGTACAAATTTATCCTTACAATACATTACTAAATTATACTCTAATGAATCTAATCCTTCATATAAATGTGTGTTCAATCCACTTTATGAAGATTTGTATGACAAGAAGTCTTCTCTTGTTCCACTTTTAGAGCGCAGAATTAAACCCTTTCTTTCTTCAGCCGCCATTCAACTGGAAAACATAGCTCCCTCCCGTCTCCTTTCTTCTCCTCCTTGGCAGTTGGTTAGGCCACAAGTCGAGCTAACATTAACTTCTTTTAAGAAATCAGAAACTAATGAATTACAATACAAACAAGAATATAATCAACTAAAAACTGAATATAGCAATTACAAACCCTTATTTACAGATGGATCCATGGACGGTGGTGCAGTGGCTTGTGCCACTGTCATTGGATCCAGAACAATATCTTCTAGAATTCCAGATAACAGCTCTATTTTTACTGCAGAAGCAAACGCCATATTAACAGCTCTCAGATATATTCAAAGACACCCTAAACGTAAACGATATATAATCCATTCTGACTCCCTTTCTTGCCATCAGGCTATTAAAAATATTTCTTGTAAAACATCCACTTTCAACTGAAATTATTGAATTGTATAATAATCTTGCCACTGGCCAATACGACATCGTCTTCTGTTGGTTACCCAGTCACGTAGGCATTTCAGGGAATACACTGGCTGATCTTGCTGCCAAGGCAGCACTCAATAAATCTGTGACTCCACTTCTTATTCCATATTCAGATTGCAAATCTACAATTAGATCTTATATCCGTGATCTGATGCAGACGAAATGGGACACTCAAGTAGGTATCAATAAATTACATGAAATAAAACCGTATATTGGTTACACCTACTTGGGTTGTAAGTCCAGATTTGAGGAGGTCAGTATGCGATGATGTCGCATTGGTCATATTCGGTATACACATGAGTATTTGTTAAAAGGTGAGGATCCTCCGTTTTGTATCCCTTGTGATGAAAGAGTCACAGTCAAGCATGTGTGAACTGAAAATATATCGTTTCCTGGAACAGGTGTGCACTTCAAAACGTTAGCTTAGAAGGAGTAGTGTTGTGTGGCTGACGTATCCTCTTGGAAGTGATGATCTGTCCACCTGCAGCTCGTTTTAATGACTTGCGACGTCTGTCTTTGGCATCTGCGTTCTGTACTGTGCTCTGTGCTCTTACTTTAGTTGATAATTTTCCTTTGTGGTATTGCCTGTTACTTGTGCTCAATGTATTGAAGTAATGTTTCATAGTGGGGGACATAGAGAGGATAGTCCTCCATCGTAACTTGCAAATGGATATCACTGTAAGTGAAGTGTTGCAGTGGTATCCTCGCTCAAGAATGACAAGCCTACTTCATCACTGGATTTTATAACAATTTCTATGACAGGTGATTCTTTCAATACCACGTGAATATTGTATTCGTTTGCAAAGGCGAAGTCAGGTCCCAACCTCAAGTCAGTACGTCTCAACAATGGTAACTGAGCATCTCCTTCCAGCGAACTGTCACACAAGTTGCACAGTATGTTTACATATGGAACTTTTATTTTGTCCACATCAGTTTCCCAAAATTCAACTCACTTACTTTGTTTTCTTAACCTGCTGCTTCTTTGGCTTCTTTACATGAGGTTGAAATAGGTCATCCTCCGTGGTTGTTCTGCTTCTCTTCTTTTTCTTAGGAGCAACTATTTTCTGTGCTCTTCCTCCTACGAGATCAGTGTAATCCGTCAACCATTTCAAGAGAGGAAGTGACATTGGTTGAAGCTCCCCGTATAAATGGTTTTGTAGAACACACTCGATCTCATCATAATTTCATGTAGATAAACTTGACTTTCCAGAATGTCCTTCACTTTCAGAAGTGTATCCCAAATCTCACCACTGAGGAGAGAGCAACATCCACACTTTTCTGCGTCTCGGTGAATATGTAAAAGATGGATGATTTTCAGCACCTCCCTGCTCTAAGATACTGATGAAACTGATTTGAAATAGCTAAAACGTTTGAGGTGACAAAATTGTGTGGAAGGAATTGTGGTCTGATTGGATGCTGAGTAATACACATTTAGTTTGATTGGATATGAGATATGGAATGATATGAATTTGCTTCAAGTGAATGAAATAGATGCAAATTTAAAACGTTTTGTCATTATTCTGTTGTAAACAATTCTTAGACAATACTTGAAATTATTAAGATAAGAATTTGATATTGTATAGAATTTTCAATTTAGTATTGTATAGAAGGAATGTGTATTGTCTAAATGTCACACTTATGGAATGTGAGTTAGCGAACCTGTATGCACCTGGGAGAACTTGTAGGAATGTCTTTTGATTTTAGTTTTGTATAGAAGGAATGTATGATGACAGTCTTGAACCATTCATTCATAACGAACCTACATATTTTAAGGTTGAGCCTAGATGAGTGTGAAGGAATTTCTTTTGACTGATTCTGGAATGTCATTCATAGTTGTGGAATGTCAATAGTTACCTATTGTTTGACTATGACAGATTACTTTATTCCTACTAACACGCCTCTGGATGCTATGGTCTTTGAGCTTTAAATATGACGATATATATATTTTTCATGATTTTGTTTCTATCAAAGCACGCCAATCATCACGCTCGTTCAGATTAGTATTTCCTATTTTTGAACATACCAAGCATCGAGACGGGGACAGCTCTGCCTGGAGATTGCGGAAAGGGGCAAATGGTGAGGAATGTCTTAATAGGTAATTTAGGAATGCTGACAACATTTTTAACATTTCGGAGTTATCTCCTTACATGTTTACCTGGAACTATTATTGGCATTGTGTTGATGATTGTGCTCATGACTAGGTGTAATAATGTTATTTCTGTTTCTCACTCATTACTGTGGAGTGATATTACCCACTGAGTTTGGTTCACATTAGCGAATAACGGGATCGGATGGTCAGACTCGCTGACTTGGTATCCCAGCTCGTAGATCAATGCTCGTGCGGTTGATATCTTTATTGTCTGTTCCAAAGTTGATTTATTATTTACAGAATTGGAATATTCTGAGTGCTGAGTTAAACTCAGCTCACTCATTCTTAACGCGGCATTCGGACGATATGTCAGCCATGTAACTGAGGTTCAGATAATCCGGTGATTGGAATCATACGTCTGACAGTGGAAAGCCTGATTTTACGATACCACAAACAAGACATTAAGACGGAGGCAGGGTTATGAATTGTATACCATCCTCGCTTTTGTTTCCGATACGAATAGGTCATCTTCAACGAAATAAACTTCAGACAAAAGACTAAGGAAGAGAGTAGGGTATGGATTATGAAACAAATGTTCCAGGGTTTCGCAGTTGGAGATGTAAAAGGCACCATCCAAGGTAGAAAAGCTGAAGAAGGATACTGATATGTACTATATCAACTGTTTTTAGGTCACTATGACAATCTTTGGTTCCGTCAGACCCAGACTCCCCATTTGTGATAACGATGTTTATGATGTAACCAACCCGAGAAGGTCCAGGGTAGAACAGGCCTTTACCAACCCATGCTTTCTATAAAAGGCGACTAACGGGATCGGATGGTCAGGCTCCCTGACCTGATCGGCACATGTTGTCCG
Source organism: Haliotis asinina (assembly GCF_037392515.1). Classification (NCBI taxonomy): domain Eukaryota; kingdom Metazoa; phylum Mollusca; class Gastropoda; order Lepetellida; family Haliotidae; genus Haliotis; species Haliotis asinina. Next base: position 14,724,499 of record NC_090283.1, on the reverse strand, counting down.
TTCCCAGCAGGCTCCCTGACTTGGTTGACATTGGTTCCCAATTGCGCAGATCAATGCTCCTGCTGCTCATCACTGGACTGGACTGTGTAGTCCAGACTCGAATATTGACCCGAAGAATGATCCATATCAAACATTTTGCTTATTTATTTGAAGAATAAAAACATGTAGAAAGCACATTTATGTACTAGGACAGATTAAACTTTTAAATTGGTGTTTGATCTCTTTAACGACATCTGTATAGATGATGGACAATTAAACAGTGTTGCTGAATTGCCTATTTCAAATTCAAAGAACCGATACAAAAATCAGGAAAGGAAAGCATATGTGCATATACTAGTATACAGGAAAGCATATGTGCCACAACACCAAAACAATTAACCATTATTGATAAAAAGATAAATAGATAAAAAGATGATAATAACATCATGTGCTATTGATCACTCTAACAATTAGGTTGATAAATGGTATCTTTTTCACATTGACAGGCCGGGTACAAGAATAAAAATTAACACGAAATATACTGAACAGTCAAAGAAATGTCACACTTGGAAAAATGAATTTTGTTGAAAATGGATAGTAAAAATAACAGTACGGGCGACTGCCACACGAATATTGATAGGAGTGGCGAATTTCAAATTACAGACCCGATTTAAACACTAATGGTTAGAACACTTACATTTGGGTGCAACTGATAGGTGATGGATATTGCAAAAACAGAGAAACCCTATAAAGGAACCAAACGTACCACAAAATATCTGCCATAACGCACTAACAATTAACTATGGACATGGTATAAGAAAGAAAAGAGTCTAATTATGCAACATTATTAGATGTGACCTGTTACAGACCCTATAAACACTGATTAGCATGATTACAATTGCGTAATGAACGTGGGATATTGAAATGACACTTACTTTTGGGTGAAATTGATAAACGATGGATATTGCAAATAGAGAGACTCAACAAAGGAACCAAAAGTACCTCAAAATATCAGCCATAACTCGCTAACAATTAAGGATGGACATGGTATAACAAAAAAAAAGAGTCTTAATTATGCAACATTATCAGCCTGTTTCAAATTACAGACCCTATGAACCTCTGATAGTTAGCATAATTACAATTGAGTAAAACCGATAAACGTAGGATATTGAAAAAACAGAGAACCGATACAAAATCCCAAATAGCTCACAATTAATCAACAAAGCCACATGACGGTAACAACATAGCACCACTCATAAACGTTGCGGATATCACTGACAAGATATAATACACAGACTTCCACAGAAGATTTGTCATATCACACCAACAATAAAGCAGGATCGCTAATAAAACGTTACCTATTTCGAATTTAAAACAGGAAGCAGAGCACAACATATCTGCCATAAAGTGAGCGAGTTTAGTTTTACGCCGCGCTAAGCAATATTCCAGCAATATCATTGGCGGCACCACTGTTGAGCCAAACAAGCACTCTCGAAACTTGGGGGTAATCTTTGATTCAACCCTCTGCACGGAGAAGCATGTCAGCAACATCTGCAAAAATGCATACCACCAACTCAGAAACATCTGACAGATCAGGAAATATGTAGACGAGGCTGCCCTAAAAAGTCTTGTACATGCATTTGTAACATCACATTAGACTACCGTAACAGTCTCCTGTATGGCACCCAACAGTAGCATCTTGACAAGCTACAGCGTGTGCAAAACATGGTTGCCAGACTCATTACCCATACTCGTATGCATGAGCACATACCACCAGTCCTGAAAGAGCTACACTGGCTCACAGTGAGACAAAAAAACGTCTAACACTTGTGTACAAGTGGATGTACCTGCAAGAACTGACAACCATACACCAGCCTGGACGTACACTGAGATCTGCTGACCAGAAAATGCTGACAGTTCCACCATTTCGGACCAACACATATGGTGGCAGAACCTTCAGCAGAGCAGGAGCTGCTCTGTGGAATTGGCTACCAGTGGATGTCAGGCGATCTGAAAACGTCAGCTGTTTCTGGTCCACACTGAAGACCATCCTCTTCAAAAGACCGTACGACTGAGCGCTCTTGAGCAGGAGTACTTTCTGGATAAGCTGGCGCTATATAAATGCATAATTTATTACATCAGATTGACAGACGAGATAATGCAATGAGATTTAACACAAACTATCTGCTATAATCCACAAATTATTAACTGCCATTGATAAACGTTTCGCATTTAAAATTCACAGACACGATATAGCAAACAAAGTCAGCACAGATCTTTTGGATAACACACCAAACTTAAAGTGGCATTATATTGTAGTAAAGCCTTACGAATTTCACATTCACAGATCTGTTATATCAAGTACAGAAAAGCTAAACAAATAGGTGAGATTATAACATAGTACATTTCAAAATTTAAAATGTGTGCACAAACATACATTGTCTGATTCGCTGAACGCTGACTTGAAAAGAATGGTTCTCATGCGTTTGGAATGGGCAGGCTTCTCCTCCTTCGCATGTTAAGCCAGTTAACGAGTCTAACTGCGTCCATAAGGACCACTACCACAAAGCCGAGGACAAATGGGGCCAACCCAGTCTGTCCAATTGTTTGAGCAGTTGGTCGATCGTCTTTAGCCGATGTCTTCGAACGTTTGTAGGTCGAGAGTGTCTTCCTCTCCAAAACAAGTGATTGGATAAGCGTATTCAGTTCTTCCACAGGCAGACCGTCAGATGGAACCCAAACACAGCTTCTACTGGTAGTTTCATAGTCTGGGCCTGATAAAACATTAAAAATTAACGTACGTCATAGACACGTTTTACTCCATCGTAGCATAAGGGTTGTTTTAAAAATGTCTTATTTGGACGGATTCGTGAAAACGTTTGTATTGCGCAAGTTAATGTGAGTACAGATGACGTCAATATTTGATATATACTACAATTTTTTGTGTGCTTAATGGACACTTCCATCGACATTTATAGCCCCTTTGGCTCTGCAGCAGACCGATGAATTGCAACTAAACTCGAAATCTAAAAAACACAGAACACTCAAAGAAACGTTCATCATAATTTTCAGTTAGTTGTATATAATGTGGACAGGAACTGCTTATGGTTAAGCTGCTACGTTCAGGCACCAACGGGTAGATGTCCTCTACCATACACTCGCGATCACTCTATCAACAAAGCATCCAGTGTAGTTCGAGTCAATAACCTTAGGACGCCATTCTTTCAAGTGTCAACGGGGCAAGGCAACGCTGCACCATGTCTCCCACACTGTTCTGCCTCTTCATCAATGACTTGGCAGAGGAGATTACCAGACTCACTGACGGTGTATCTGAAATGCACTATGGGTCTCCATATTACTGTAAACAGACGATATAGTTCTACTAGAGCCAAATGAAAAGAGACTACAGCCGATGCTTGATGTGGTGACACGATGGTGTTCTACATGGCGTCTCAGTATTAACACAGATTAAACAAAAGTTGTGCACTTCAGAAGAGTTAACAGTGATCGATCTAATTACCAGCTTCGACACTGCAAAGGGGTTTTATCATACAGAGGCTATTACAAATACATAGGATTGTGGTTTGAGCAACGCCTTGATAAAACGTTCCCAGTAAAGGAGATTTGCAAAATGTGTGAGCCGGGCTCTTCCTCTATTCATCACCCAATTCAGACAGTGTGGAGACATGTGATACGGCCTGTTCACTAAATTTTATGAATCAACGGTGCAGCCTATCTTACTCCGCAGTGCACCGATGTGGGATCTATACGGACATCACGTAATAAGTAACATACGATACAGAGCTGATCGCTTCTTCCTAACGCAAAACGCCCAAACCCATAAATCAAAGATTATGCCCCTTTTTGTGATTCTGTACAGTCTGAAGTTAATTTTCTTACCTTTGACCATGATCGTAAAGATATCCTCATGAATGAATTTAATTTAGCTCAGATGATAGTGATCATTTGAAATTTATTATGATAATGAATAATACTGAAATGAAGGTTCTTAAACCTTTAGCCGATAGTAGTCACGATGTGTTACGTAGGAGGCAGTGACATTCTTGATATATTTTACCAAAGTACTCTTTTATGTATGCTATGAACACAATCGTCCAATTTGTTAACTGTAATTTTGTATGTTTAGCAGTATCTCGTTATGCCAATATTATGGCTTTGTGATATGTTTTTACTAAAACAAGTGAAATACTATTTTACCTGTAACACATCATGTGACTCTTAAATAAAACATGTTCGTCTGTCCATATAAAATATGTGACAAGCTCGTCGATTTGCTAATTACCAGACGTCAACAAAGACATGCCTTGTCGTTGTGTTGTTGTTGTTAGGTTTGCTTTCATTGAGTTAAAGAATTTAAAACCACTAACTAGTTGTAGTAAATGACTGATGGATTTTGTAGTAGATGAAGGATTTCGCATGACACAACTTGTAACACAACGATTTCTTCCTCGGAAGCGAGGTTGTGGTAGAAGTGGGAATAATATTGACACCCACCTCGCTTCCAAGAGTGACATTGTTAAGAAATAAGCAATGCCGCGCAAAATGTTATTGTCCAGAACTCAAATACATATTTTTCTACCAGTACAAAGTAGTTTAGATTTTGTAACTCGGTGAAAACAATCCTAAATCGCATTTACATTCAAACTGGTGGATGTTCGCCACAGGGCGCAGCCATTTTTAAGATCGCCGCTTCACTGTCTAAAGTCAGTTTGAGAATAAGTAAATACTATGGTTTGCTTTATTAAGTTAAAAGATCAAACTTACTTCCTACTCGTAGATCGCCGCTCCTCTGTCTAAAGTCAGTTTGAGAATAAGTAAATACTATGGTTTGCTTTATTAAGTTAAAAGATCAAAATTACTTCCTACTCGTAGTTAGTATGTTCTTGAATCATAAACATAAACATTATGACAAGAAGCGATTTTGACGGAATCGTCGATGAAAACAAGTTGTATCTCTGACGAAATAGCAAAGCAGGTGACAAGACTAAATGGCATTAGATTGTGGAAACATAAAGCTTTCATTTTTCAAAACAGCTGTCGCGATTGCAGATTTAGACAAACATATAAACAAGATAATCTGCCCTCGGAAATGCATTAAATATTACGGCAGCTCACATGGGTATACCTCAGGGAGGCGTGCCAGTCTGATTGGTTGAAATTTCGTTCATGGGAAAGAATTATGCACTGCTGGTAAAAGGCCGATTTAAGGTAATTAAATGTCGAAATGAGTAGTTTTAATGACAGGATTTCATTTATAACGATGCTAATAAATGATTTATGCCTTTGCAATACTCTTCTTTATATGTGATCTTTAAGGAGAGAAACAGTCCTGTGCACGCGAGGCATGTGCACGAGTGTCATCGTTCTTTATTCATTTACCTTTGCTTTCCATCCGTCATCGCACATCTGGCTGTTCCTCTCCTTGCACTCGTAACAAATAGCGGACTGTGTAAATATTTTATTGCTGTTAAACAGTTGTCTTTTTTCACATTTGAGGACATATATTCTACAGAAACCCCATGTAGTTAGTTTGATGTTTAGATTATCATCAGCGTTGCATTGGGTATAATATACTTATTAGTTTGAGAGTTCGACTGCAATTCATCTGTCCGCTTTTGGGCCAAACAGACTATATCATGAATATCACATGTTGGAAATAAAAGAGGTTCGATGTGAGGTGAATGGATGGAAAGCAAAGGACACTACTTAACTAAAAACAAATATCTCATTATAATGATACCAGGTCAGTGTAGACGTAGTTGTACCTGACGTTGACGTTGACTGACTGGGATTCATCACTGTCAGCACTGATGTCTCTGCCCATGCTGCCATTTCTTCTGAAGATGCCGCTAATTCTTCTGATGATGTTGCTATTCCCTCTGCTGGTCTTGCCACTTCTTTGGACAACGTTACCTTTCCATCTAATGATGTTGTAGTTCCTTCAAATGAAGTTGTCAGTCCTTTAGGTGTAGCATCTGTTTGTAATTCCTCCATACCTAGTACATCCGATGATGTAGCAATTCCATCTGATAATGTATTCATTCCATCTGATGATGTTGTCATTTCATCTGATGATGTAGCCACTCCACCTGATGATTTAGCTCTTCCATCTGATGATGTAGTTGTTCCATCTAACGATGTTGCCAGCCCATCAGATAATGTTGCCATTTCATCTGATGATGTAGCCACTCCAATTTCTTCTGATGATGTTGCTATTCCCTCTGCTGGTGTTGCCATTTCTCTGGACGACGTTACCCTTCCATCTAACGATGTTGCACTTCCTTCAAATGAAGTTGTCAGTCCTTTAGGTGTAGCATCTATTTGTGTAGTAGTTTCCCCCATAGCCACTCCACTTGATGATTTAGCGATACTATTCAATAATGCAGTCATTCCATCTGATGATGTTGTCATTTCATCTGATGATGTAGCCTCTCCATCTGATGATGTAGCAACTCCATTCAATAATGCAGTCATTTCATCTAATGATGTAGTCATTCCATATGACATTATTGCCATCCCACCGAATGATATACCCATTTCATCTGAAGATGTTGCGAGCTCATTCGATGATGTAGATCTTCCATCTGATGATGTAGCTATTTCATCCGACGATCTTGCCATCCCACCTGATGATGTAGCCATTCCATCTGATGATGTTGCCAGCTCACCTGATGATGTAGCTCTTCCATGTGATGATGTAGCTCTTTCATCTGATGATGTAGTCATTCCATCTGATGATGTTGTCATTCCATTTGTTGATGTAACTATTCCATCTGATAATGTAGCTATTCCATCTGATGATATAGCCATTCCATATGACGGTATTGCCATCCTATCCGATGATGTAGTCATTCCATCTGATGATGTTGCCACTCCGTCTGAAGATGTTGCCATTCCATATGACGCCGATTCATCTGTTGTCGTAGTGCCACCCAAAATCCTTGTAAATCCACCGAACACAATGTTCACAGTTCCAACAGACCATGTCGTCGAATGATCAGCGTTCGGTGCAGACGACCAAGTGGTCTGATAACTGCTTTGGTTCCTTTGAAGTTCTCCCGCAGATTCGTCCTCTAATTTTCCTGAAACATAAACTGGGATTTTCGTTCAATAAGCTTATTACTTTCCTGAAACATATAATTGGATTTTTGTTCTTCAAGGTTATACTTTTTCTGGAACATAAAATGGAATTTACGTTCAATATGTTTATAATTTTATAACTGAAGTAATTAGAGAACTGATATTCATTAAGATTATTAAACCAACCCCGAAGTAATAGAAGTGACGAGAAAAAACACAAAACCTAACAGGAAAAACAGAATGAAGAAAATAGGTTCAAAGCGACAAAATTAATGTGTGCTACTAAAGAATCATTTTATGTGATCTCACACATACCATCATAACATCGTTTTAGATAGACAGTTGATTGGGGATTTGTCTGCAACTGATGAGCAGTAGAAGTGGCGGTGTCATGATAACTCCCTGTGTATGTTCGACAGACACTGCCATCATGTTCAACGGCAACACAAAGTTGATCTTCACTGTCCATTTCCAGGCAAGTCCTCTTGCACGTGTCCACATCTTGTTCTGTATTTGAGTGTACTTCTAAACTGGATACCGCGTGTTCCTTTTGCTCAGTAAACCAGCATCCTGGAAGTTGATGATAATCATTATTATTAATATCAAACACTATTACTTGCACTTTCATTGGGGAGTAAGCGATATAATGGGGTTGGGTCATTCCAATAGTGGAAAAGACCAGAAAATCAGAACAGTTTCGAAATCTATTGACCAGTCAATTTATACTAATGTTATTCACTTCAGTCTGTGTTCGCTCGTCACGCCGGATTAGACACACTAAAGTCGAAAAGAAACGTTACCGTCCTTCCTGTATGACGTACTTTAATTAGTTCACTAGAAAGCTGAACAATACAGCTTAATGCAAATCACGAAAACAGTTCTGTGATACATGGATTTTTTCAGAAGAAATATTTTTTCCCATTTTCGACCATGCTGAAATAAACCAATAATTTCGACGTTCAAAAAGAAAGGCTGAAACATAATTCTGCTTTGACAAAGTTGAACCATTTGCAGTCACTATTTTTCAAGAGTTGAAATCAGAAAAAATGTAGTGTAGAGTACATACAATTTTAAAACAATCATTCATATGATCGTTTGAATCTTTTAACCAAGTACAGCGAGTCTTTGATATTGTGAAAAGGTCTTCTGTGACAAATTACCTTTTTTCCATTTCCTGTTTACACACTATCAATCGCAAAAACGTTTCAATGTTCAGGCACCATTTGAATTCATTTCACGTGTACAATGATTATACAGGGTATAAAGAGAGACTAGAGTGCTTGATATCATGCCATGATTAAGAGCTGAAGAGAGGGAAGGAGCAACTGGGATGATGCAGATGGCATTGACATAGAATGCTGTTGCCAACGCCCTCGGATGCCATCGTGTCATGGTTATACGACGTATGTAGCGCCAAAGCGAGACTGGGGCCGCCGTAGACAGACCAGAGCGTGGATGTCAACACATCACAACGCCAGTTGTAGATCGGTACCTCCTTCTTTAAGGAAGGAAGGTAACGTTCCGTTTAGTGTATACCAGAAATAACGTCATCATTGCAAGGCATGTGTACTTAGTGGGAATGCTCCGGATCAAAGGCTTTTTCGGTCAGTCATGCTTTGGGATCAGGAAGCCTCGGTTGATGCACGTCATCGTATTCAAATTCCGTTGATCTCTGGTCATGATGTCAATCACTAAATTGTCTGGTCTCGAATATTTGCAAACATATAGCTGGAATATTGCTGAGTAAGATGCCAAACAACAAACAAGATACGCCAAATCCCAGCTGTCTTGATTGATGCTCTTGTCACTTGATTGTCTGGCCGAGAATCGATTATTTACAGATCGCCACCAAAGAGCTGGAATATCAAACAATCGCACAAATGTATGGCAGAATGGGTAACATTAATTATTATTCAAGCACTTACCAATTTCCGTTTCACATATTGTTGCATATAGCCTGCCACAAGCCTTGGTCCTGAAATGCCTACTGCGTGTGTACAGGACACATTTCTCGCTCCCTTTACTGTTAGGTTCACCCACTGCCCAGTTTAACGATGTATCGAGTGCAGTACCGTCTGTCCATGTGAGCACAAAGTCGTCCCCGTTGTCTGGCTCCAGATCATAGAGACCAACCCACACATCAGAATTCCTGCAAGATAGTTAAGCACCACAGACCTATGAAGATTCGTGTTAGAGCTGGTCACCATTAATCCATGCTTGTTTAAAGGGGCAGCTAGTGTGATCGTGTGGTGATGCTCGCTGGCTTGCTTTCCGCATGTCATCCTATCTCAGTTATGTAGATAGGTGTTAGTGTTATAATTCACTGGATTTTTGTGGTACTGATACCATTATTACACACCGCCGCTATATCCGGTGAGGATTTCTTTTCAAAAGCAATAAAATAATTCATCAAAACACTTGCGAAGTGTAAATATTTTGAATTTGACAACGTGACTTAAATCTTGCCTGAACGTCAGTCGGCCATCACTGTCGGGTTAGTCGTCATGTTGAGAAGTGTTCAGAAAGAAGAAGATTCTAGGGAGCATTTAATTAGGCGCGGCAAACTCAACAGCAAAGATGAATGTGGAAATAGGGAACTGTATGTCTCAAATAGTTGAGCTTAATGTTCTTCATCGGAGGACGAGTTACTGTAAATAATTCGGCGACGCTTTGCGCAGGATGCCAGTGACGCCTTCTCATCTCGGCTTGGAATTCCCACTTCGAGATTCGATGTTTATGTTGAAGACTCAATCGAAAACAGCCTAAAACCTCGAACGAAGACGATTTCAAGCCTATTGTGTTCAGATTCTGGGAAGTGCTTTTGACCCCTACATAAGAAACCACGGGAGGAATGGCAGTGACAATATGTTTGTGCAGGAAGACGCGAATGGATGCGGCTGACAGTGGCAGTGAAAAAGATACAAGAGCGCCGCTCGTCTTTTGATGTTGTGTGTTACTGTGCAGTCCTGACAACATACACGCAGAAGGTATTCAATCTCTGGATAACATTCACAACTCTTCAAACCAATTTTGACGAAATAAATAACTTTTACGGGCGACGCCATATTTGTTAACACTCATGAGAGGCCTACTGGACGTATTTGTTTACGTATTTTTATAGATTGTTTTATTTTCGTTTTTATTACAGAAACTTGAGTTATCATAGAATTGAAAATAATGCTAGTAACCACACTAAATGAAATAAATTTTATCTAATTCCATGAAGTGTTTTCGTTTTACATGCTCTCGGGTGTGAGAACTTGAATGAAAATCATGAATGGAATGAGTGATGAAAGTGCTACCAGTAATGTCTAAGTTCACGCATTAGCCAATCAAATCACTCGAAGGTGTTATGACACATATGTGTGATAACACTTTGTTATGAAACACCTTTACGATGTACCACGTGGGTAACAATATTTTGTTATTATAACTATTCCACATGGTTCCAATGTCTGAAAGCAATCCAGTCTAATCTTGCTGAAATACTGCAAATGCAGCGTAACACTAAACTCAATCACTCATTCACTGAGACCAAGTGAACAATGAACTCACCAACTGCCGTCCGCTTCCCATGTTGTCTAAAACAAATTGAACATCTCGAGCTGCTTGGCTGTCTTCGGTCGGAGCATTTGTTGTCCATGACGCGTGCAAACTTCATTCGTATCATTCCAAGAATGCACGTTGTTGTACAGTGTGAAGATTCTCCCGCAACTGGCATGAAGAATATATTCTGAAACATGAAGACACTTCCCTTTACATATTATTGCGTGCTAAAACTGTATATCCTTTAAAGAACACCAGTTTCAGACTTCACAAATTAGAAACAATAATCTGGCGTGTCCATGTAAACAGGTACATAAATGAGTTTCAAAATTCACTGGTTTTCACATGGTCGCTGACTTGGCTGACACATGCCATCGTATCCAAAATACGCAGATCGATGCTCATGCTGTTGATCCTTGGATTTACGCGTCTAGTCCACGTGTCAACGAAGTCAATAATTCTCTCACCTTCATAAAATGTGACACGTTGAAAGTGATTCTTTCAGTTATCGTTCTACTGAAAAGGAATCTATATTTTATGTGTCCTGGCAATTCTATTATATACGCCCTGTTTGGAATGTTTTGAAAAACAATGACTGTTATCAGAAGCTCAGATATACAAATATGTCTCAAATGGTCAAAAGAAACTTGTTGTAGTTCTTGCTAATACCGGAAGAAATAATGACGCACGTAACATGACATCAATAGCAATACATGCTTTCACAAGATGACGACAAGAGATGGATGAGTGAGTGAGTATAGTCTTACGCCGCACTCAGCAATATTCCAGCTGTATGGCGGCAGCCTGTAAATAATCGAGTCTGGACCAGACAATCCAGTGACCGATAGCATGAGCATCGATCTGCGCAGTTGTGAACCGATGACATGTATCAACCAAGTCAGCGAGCCTGACCACCCGATCCCATTAGTCCCCTCTTACGACAATCATGGTCGCCTTTTATGGCAAGCATGGGTTGCTGAAGGCCTATTCTACTGCGGAGATGAGAAAATACATCCAAAGGAAGCTGAACGACTGTTACAGATTAACTAAATATACTGCTTCCGTAAATTCAAATATCGACATATTATGTAAGTACTGGTCAATTTGTCATTCACATGTTTGTTAGTTATTATGAATTGAATTGTAATGTGTATGTGCTACTGTAAAAAAAAATAAGAATTGTACTTTTTTCAAAATAACGACTGAAAATAGGATTCTCATTTGAGCACATCACCCTACAATTATAACCTTACTACTACCTGAAAGATATGGTATCTGCTACAGGAAACAACATCCCAGCACATTCAAAAGGTTAAAATAAACCTTTAATACAAATTTTCTCGTTAGGAAGTCGCTCATTATGTCAAACAAAGCGTTGTAGTTCAGCGTTTGTAGTTTACTATTCTCAAGTCTTTGTCACACAGCTTGACTTGATTGTGATCATAAACAAACATGAGCAAGCATTGCGATACCGTGAAGCATTTGCGATACATCATCAGTGACAGGGGCGTAAAAGTTAACACGTGCCATGGAAAACGTAAATAATATATCTATGGCTATAAACCAGCAGAAACAGCACTCAACCCTATCGTGTTTATTCCGGTTTGAAAGTGTTTTTGAGGAATTGATCTTTAGATGCCTAAACTCTCAAGAAGCTTTCACAGTTTATTATTGATGTCTTGAGATTGAGGTGCAGTGGAACATATCTCTTTGTAGTGTCTGTGTTAGGAATGAATAATATATGTAACTAATTCTGGGGCTATTCTGACATGACACAATATACAGACAGATCAATGCAGCAGGCATACCCGGATAAGCCTCGATTGCTCATATATGTTAAAGTTATGCTTGATTATTGACAGGCGTCTTCTTAATACCAGGTGACGGGTTTTGTTTAGCACCGCAATCACAATATTCCAGCCATGTGGAGGCGGTCTGTAAATAATCCGGTTTGGGTCTGTCAATCCAGTGATCAGTAAAATGAGCATCTGCCTTGACAACTGGGATGTGATGAAGCTTTAATCACTAGTCTAATAATCTAGGAACATAGTCAGTAAGGATCAGAGATCTGAATCCACAATCGGCACCCATGAAGAGCCACCTCCTCGTGGTGGGTGCTGGGTAACGCTAAGTGCTCTTCTTCCGTGTGGACCCGGGACAGAATGTGCCTACAGCACCCTATTGCCTGTCGTAAGAGGCGACTAAATTGGGCAACCTGTTTGCCGTGGGTTAAGTCCCGTGTCGGTGGAGGACGGGAACCTGGTGGTTGAGGGCATTTGGGCTTTCAACTGCTTTCCATTTGCCCAACACACCACTTTGGCCCTTACTGCACCTAGACGGGTGGTAGAACTGGCCCAGTTCTATCTATCGGCTGGTCACACCATGCCCTGAGCTGCAACTGTGTATGCTCAAAATTTATGAAATTGTTAATTTAATGTTTCATGCTTAGTCCTTGAGACTGTCATTTCAAATGCATCATGTTATGTATGTTTTTGCCTAGAGTCGTAAGCCCAGAAGGCGGTGGCTCATGGGCCAATCTGGTGGAATAATTACTTTTATATTACTCTACTTGAGTATATCATCCGGGTATCCTTGATGCTGCAAGCTGGAGATCCGCTTGTTTTTAGCATTGTCCTTGTGATACTCCGTGGTGGGTGGGGAGCTCGGATGATGAAATCTCAACCCTAAACATGGCTTATGAAATCCCCACCAAAAAAACCAAACGTCCTCTTGAAAATGATGTTGATGATGATGACCTTCGACCGTCCAGAGCAATTGACTTTTGGCCACGCTTTCTTGTGATTGAAACTGTTGACAAAACATCTTTAAAACTGAACCCGTTTGCAGTTGCCAAAGGTACTCAAGGTATTGCCGGGGAAGGTAATAACATTAAACGGTTACGTTCAGGTGCACTGCAGGTTGAGTGCGGGAAACGGCAGCAATCAGTCAATTTGTTGAGTACAGAATCGTTTGTTGGCATTCCAGTTACTGTTTCTGCTCACATGACTTTAAACACGAGCAAAGAAATCATCAGAGACCGTGACCGGTTGTTTTCTGACATGACAGAACTTGACATCGCGACTGAAATGAAAGACGAAGGTGTACTCTATGTAAAACGCTTTTCAACACGTAAAAACAATGAAACTGTTCCAACAAATACCTACCTGTTTTCCTTTTCGTCACCAACTGCTCCCAAGTTCTTGAAGGCAGGTTACTGTAATATCACTGTTGACACCTACATTCCCAATCCTCTGAGATGCTTTAAATGTCAGACGTATGGCCATGGTGTGAATACGTGTACATTGTCTGTTGTGTGTGCTCGCTGTGGTGAGAAGACACACACAACTGAAGATTGTACAAGTACTTTTAAGAAATGCACCAACTGTTCAGGTGATCATTCTTCTTTCTCTAAAGAATGTCCAATTTGGAAAGAACAAATGCAGATCAACAAGATCAAATTTACCCAGAACATTAGTTTTTCTGATGCCAAGAAACTTGTACAGAGATCTGAGCTGACAGAAAGTTATGCTTCAGTAACCAAAACACCAATCGAGCTAAGCACTAAAGTATCTAAATCAACCACAAGCTGCCAAACAAACTTGACTTGGATAAAAGGCAACTCTCCACAGAATCTATATCCTGCTACATCATCTCAAACTGCGGAATCAATACCTAGTACGTCAGAGGAAGTTTCACAACCGTCATCTAATCATACGTCGTCTTCTCAATCACGTTCACAGTCTCAGTCATCATCTGATAGTCAGCAAGCCGTGAAAAGCAAAACTAAACTGAAGTACGATGCTCCCAAAAAGCAAAGTGGCAGAGCCCCCAAAGGCTCGGAAAATAGAATTCAGCTATATAACAAATATGGATCTCTCGAGGGCATGGACGTCTCTGAAAACGTCCATTCTAGGGCCCACAGTTTGTCGCCCTCAAAAAAAGTTCGGGGTAGATCCCCAATCAACCCACCTAAAAGATAATGTCTTCTAACAATATAGTACAGTGGAATTGTAGAGGATTAAGGACTAATTTTCATGAATTACAGCTATTAGTCCAAGACTTTGCACCATCAGCTGTCTGTCTACAGGAAACGTACCTCAAACAGACACTTTTACTTTACGTCAGTTTGATGCATATCATTCTTTCTCACCTGCGGGTGATCGAGCCACCGGTGGATCATCGATCCTTGTTAAGCAGAATGTTATTCACAGCCCAGTAACACTAAAAACTAACCTTCAAGCCGTTGCAGTGAGACTAACTCTTCATATTGCTTTTACAATATGCTCACTGTATATTCCGCCTTCTTCCACACTTCATTTGTCTGATCTTCAAGCTCTTTATGATCAACTTCCGAAACCCTGCATCATAATGGGTGATCTTAATGGCCATAATCCACTCTGGGGTGGTACAAATACCAACACTAAAGGTAAAACACTGGAAGATTTTATCTCCAATAACGATTTGTGTATATACAACGATGGTACGAGCACTTACCTGAATCCTGCAACCGGCACCTACTCTTCTCTGGATTTGTCTCTTGCAGACTCTACTGTACTTAATGAATTTGCAAGGTCAGACCACAGTGACCTTTGCGGAAGTGATCACTTTCGTACGATACGATCAGGAGCTTCTCCAACTGATTCTGCATCTCACACACGATGGAATTTTTCCAAAGCAGATTGGTCCTTATTTCAAACCTTATGCACATCTAGACTAAGACCCGAATGTTTCTTGGATATTACTGATCCTATTCAGGTGTTTTCTGATGCCTTAAATATAATTGCTGATGAGTGTATACCAAGGTCCTCTACAGCTCCACGGAAGCCATGGTTTAATGCAGACTGCAAAAATGCTAGGAAAGCAAGGAAAAAGGCAGAGAAATATTTACGTCATCACCCAACTGTCCATAACTTAAATAAATTTAAAACACTAAATGCGAAGGCACGTGGTACCTTCAAGCAAAACAAACGGCAATCCCGGAGGAACTATATTTCCAAAATTAATTCACGAACGCCTATGTCCAAAGTATGGAACATGATTCAGAGAATAAATGGCAAATGCACAAAATCCACTGTTCACCATCTTAAATTATCAAATTATGTTCCTGAGTTTCAGAGATATCAGAAACAACAGGAAAAGACAAAACTTAATTTTGAATCAAATAACGGTGAAGATTATAATGAAGTGTTTTCATTACATGAGTTACATACTGCTCTTGAGCAAGCTCATGACACTCCAACGGGTGATGATGATATACATTACCAGTTACTGAAACACTTACCTGAGCCATGCCTGGTCACACTTTTAGACATATTTGATAAAATATGGACGTTTGGAAAATTTCCTCCTTCATTGCGTAATGCCATTGTAGTCCCAATACCCAAACCTGGCAGGGATCTTACAGATCCATCGAATTATAGACCGATATCTCTCACTAGCTGTGTCTATAAAACCATGGAACGTATGGTTAATACTAGACTAACTTGGTATCTTGAAACCAATAACCTGATCACAAATATTCAATGTGGTTTCAGAAAAAATCGAAGTACCATTGATCATTTGCTACGTTTAGAATCCTTCATGAAAAATGCTATGGTCAATAAACAGCATGCAGTATCGATTTTCTTTGATCTCGAAAAAGCTTATGATACGACCTGGAAGCATGGTATTTTGAAGGATTTACATGACTTTGGGTTGAGAGGTCGTCTGCCCCTTTTCACATCAGAGTTTTTAACAGACAGGCAATTTCAAGTACGAGTAGGTTCAACCCTGTCTGATCATTATAATCAGGATCAGGGTGTTCCACAAGGCAGCAATTTGTCTGTTACATTATTTAGTATTAAGATCAAACGATTCCATTGATGGATCACTTTTTGTGGATGATTTTAATATTTCTTGTCGCGGTAAAAATATGCATACTATTGAACGGCAACTACAGTTGTGTCTAAATAAAATAAACAAATGGTGTCTTGAAAACGGCTTTAAATTTTCTAAGTCCAAAACAAATTGTATACACTTTTGTAGAAAATATAAGCCGCATAAGGACCCTGAATTATCTTTAAATGGCACTCCCATCAAAGTTGTCAAGGAGGCCAAGTTCTTGGGTTTAATTTTCGATTCTCATTTAACCTTCTTACCGCACATTAAATCCCTCAAAGCTAAATGCCTGAAGGCACTAGATTTGTTGAAAGTTGTTTCCAACTCAAAGTGGGGAGGGCATCAAACTACCCTCTTACACCTATATCGATCACTGGTCCGTTCAAAACTCGACTATGGCTGAATCGTATATGGTGGAGCCTGCAAAAGCAACCTTAAAGTTCTTGATTCTGTCCACCATCAAGGCTTAAGACTTTGTCTGGGGTCTTTCAGAACTTCACCCATTGAAAGTCTCTACGTTGAGGCCGATGAACCATCTCTTACACAACGTCGTATAAGCCTGTCTTTACAATACATTACTAAATTATATTCTAATGAATCTAATCCTGCCTATAACTGTAGGTTCAATCCGCTTTATCAGGATTTGTATCACAAAATGTCTTCTCTTGTTCCGTCTCTAGGGCACAGAATTAAACCATTTCTTTCTTCTGCGGGCATTCAGCTGGAAAGTATAACGCCTTCCCGTCTTCTTTCTCCTCCTCCTTGGCAATTGGTTAGGCCACAAGTTGACCTAACATTAACACCATTTAAAAAATCAGAAACAAATGATTTACAATATAAACAAGAATATCATGAGTTAAGAAACAAATATGACAATTACAAATTCACAGACGGGTCCAAGAACGTTGACGCAGTATCTTGTGCCACGGTCATTGGATCCAGAACAATATCTTCTAGACTACCGGATAGTAGCTCTATTTTCACAACGGAAGCTAACGCCATATATAACGGCTCTTAAATATATTGAAAGACATCCTAAATATAAACAGTGCATAATCTATTCAGACTCTCGCCTTTTGTTGGTTGCCAAGTCACGTAGGAATTTCTGGTAACATGATGGCCAATCTTGCTGCCAAGGCAGCACTCAACAAATCTGTGACACCACTTCTTATTCCATACTCTGATTACAAAGCTAGCATTAGAACTTACATCCGTGATCTGATGCAGAAGAAGTGAGACACCCAAGTAGGTACAAATAAATTACATGAAATATAGCCGTATATTGGTTACACATACTTGGGCTGTCAGTCCAGATTTGAAGAGGCCGTTATGCGACGATGTCGTATTGGTCACACCAGATATACGCATAAATACCTTTTGAAAGGTGAGGATCCTCCATTTTGTATCCCTTGTGATGAAGGAATCACGGTCAAGCATGTCTTGCTTGACTGCGTGGAATATTCCATCACAAGGGATACCTATTTAAATCACGTAGTATGAAGGACCTTTTTACTAATATCAGTTCTCATTTAATTATTGGATTTTTAAAAGAATTAGATTTATTAAATAAATTGTAAATAGATAATTTTTTATTATCGGAAGTTTAAATTGGTAGCTGTGCTTGTTAGTGCCTGTATCCTCAAAGGGGGTTGAAGTACTGTATAATTACTGTCCTCCTGAGAGGGTACGTAAGTCCAGAAACATTCAAAGTAAATTCTAAATTTCCACGTTTTTAATCGTAGTATAAGTGGTTTTTTTATTGTATGGCTAGATTTCCCAAATTGCTGACACCTGAGGGGATGATGTAAATCCAGCTAGGGTCCATGCAGGTAGCAAAGGTAATGTAAGTCCCCATGGTCCCTAGTATGGTGATCTACCTTCAGTTGTTAGCAATCTATAGCCCAGTTTTATATTGTATTGTCCTCTATCGATAAATTGTTTTAGGCATAGCTACTGGTTTTACATTCTTTCCTGTGATGTTCTAGTTGTTTTACTGCCCTTCGTCGACAGGTTTTTATAATACTCATATATTCCATTTTAATGTTACGTTCCCGTCATGATATGGCTGAAATATTGCCGATGTGACATTAAATTTTAAATCACTCACTGACTGAATCCACAATCCCACGTTCCTGGCGAGCCCAACGGAAGTACCTCGAGAACACTGCTCACTCGCAGTCAGCAATATTCCAGCTATACGATGTGGTTTATGAAAAGTAAAGTCTTGACCAGATAATCCAGCGATCAAAAGCAGGAGCATCGATCTAAGCAACTGGGATACGAAAATTTGTGTCAACGAAGTCAATGAGTCTGACCCCCCGATCCTGTTAGTTACCTCTCAAGACAAGCAGTTTGTTACTGAAGAATTTAACTCAGCTCTTCATGGATGGAGAATAGAGCGGGATACGTGCGAAGTTAATGGTTTAGATTTTTTATAATGAATGATGGACGGGAGTGCACTATGTATGATCATTCAACAAAACATGTGGGGATCTGACATTCAACGGCAAACGTAGTATATGGAGACTCCAAAGCCTTGTGTGTATTGCAAGAAAGATTTTGTCTATCTATTAAAAAAAAGTCGACCAAAATTGTTCCTTTTCATCCAGTGCCACCACTTATTTCCAATGAGTTACTCATGTGGAATAGTATAAACAATAGGGGTACAGGACCACACCATATAACCCAAGAATATAAAACTATCCTTCCCTCAATCATATATACTCATGGAAAAATTTAAGGGAACACATATTTCTCAGGGCAATTCAAAATTCTGTTTACTAACTTCAGTGCCATGTATTATTGTTTTCGTGAAGAGCAGTTCACTCAAACACACCATAATGCTTTCCATGCACGTGTACTACATGCTCTTAAAGTTACATACACTTATATTTACACCTGACATATATGTGCATTGTCAAACACAATGGTTAAAAACATTGTTAACTCATTAACCCCAGAGCCACTGGAGCCCCATTGCCTGGCTGATTGCCTGGCTGGCTGTGGCAAGACTAACTAGGGCTATTCATGCCTGATATCCCTGGCAGGTTTCAGAGATTACAGGAAACTCTCTCGCCATATGAGCAAGTCCTGATTGTTTAATTGTTTAATTGTGTTGTAAAGATATATGTTGAAAGAAAGCAGGAGTGAATACATGTCATACATGCAACGTATATATTACGTAATTTTATTGCACTTTCTCTTGTAGACTTTTGGTGGTGTGTGCATGTGTATTTTCTAAACACATGTTTGTATTCTTTGTATGTAAGACATGCTTAAACAAAATGTCCCTCTCATATATGTGCATTGTCAAACACAATGGTTAAAAACATTGTTAACTCATTAACCCCAGAGCCACTGGAGCCCCATTGCCTGCTGATTGCCTGGCTGGCTGTGGCAAGACTAACTAGGGCTATTCATGCCTGATATCCCTGGCAGGTTTCAGAGATTACAGAAAACTCTCTCGCCATATGAGCAAGTCCTGATTGTTTAATTGTTTAATTGTGTTGTAAAGATATATGTTGAAAGAAAGCAGGAGTGAATACATGTCATACATGCAACGTATATATTACGTAATTTTATTGCACTTTCTCTTGTAGACTTTTGGTGGTGTGTGCATGTGTATTTTCTAAACACATGTTTGTATTCTTTGTATGTAAGACATGCTTAAACAAAATGTCCCTCTCATATCATTGTGTGAGGTTAAATTGTTCAAAACATCTATGTCAGTGGCAGTAAGGAAGAATTTACACACATGCCTAATAATCTTCTATGAAATACGCGTTTTCGCTGATACGTTGCTAGTGTATACTGAATATTTTAAGGTAAGTACTAATAAGCTAGTGTGTGACGTACATGGAACAGTTTCACAGTTTGTCACTTTGGTTCATCTAGATTTAACGCATAAAATATATGTTATCATACTAACATACATGTATACAGATTGTATAATGTTATTACTTGCACATACATAAGACAAAGGGTCATGGGATGGGGCGTCATCAAAGTTCCCAAATAGGACGTTTTGTATCTCAATATAGTCCCTGATTTTTTATCTATGACCAATCGTACCGAGGGATACCTGTCACATAGGAAATGACAGGTGATGGTGCGTGGACTAAATTTCTGAAGAACACGTTCAGTCACTAGACAGCTTAGATACAGATTGACTAAAGGTTAGATTGTTGACCAATCGATATGCTAGATTTCGGCTTTATCAACTATAGCCATCATGAAAAAGTTTGTGTATCTTGAACATAAATGGTCGTAAGGATGCCTGAAATGTACAAGCAAGAACTAACAAGCACTTTGACGAGTTTATTTTTCTTTGAAGCGCTCAGAACGCTACAATCCGATTGTTTTTACCCCGGATAACCCAATCCAACCATTGAGTAGAGATAGTATTTATTTGCATATACATTTTGCGCACACTACTTGTACATCAAACATAATAGCTTGCTGAACATTTCAATATAATCTGCACATTGTTACGAATAAATATCATAATTCAAGTACATGTATTATAGAATTCAAAACAGTTACAAAAAGATACTGATTTATTGTGATGCATACATCATAATCTCCCCAAATATTTATGAAGATGGGCATACTTATATTTGTTTTGAAAGAAAACAAGGTTCAGAAGGTTGGCAATGGGCGTGACTCCAGAAAACAGGTTGTCCAATGATCTAACAGCGCATTAGTTTGTTTTACACTTGTCACGGGACAAAACTTTACCTAGACATGTATTTGGCCGGAGGCTGTTATTTTGAGGTTGAAAGAGGTGTTCATGTATCTCATTTAGTGTTGTCTGATTGAATGATTATACGCTTCAATTCCGTAACTCATATATTATCTTCTTTTATTGACGATGGATCTAATACACGTGAAAATTACACTGGATAAGATAATTACAGAGATCAAATACAAACTTTTCTTACACAATGCTTATGTAAAGTGCATTGAAAAATCACATTTCAAATCAACATGAAACAGCTTGAACAAAATGCCCCAGTTACCTTTCTATGGTTTATGTGTGCTATATATGTATATTATGAGTAGATGCAAGAGTTATCACTTCATATTCGATTATGTATTATTGTCAGCTTTAAAAATCAATAGTCGCAAATGAATTAGGTCTAAATTAGTAACTTGGTTTATTTCAAATCTACACGAACATGAGTGTAATACCGTATTTCTGTTTATGTCTACGATTCATTATATGAACTATTACAAAGAATCAATGATTTAATTTAGAAGAAGGTTTTGTAACCTTGTCACCATTAATTCAATCAATGTGCAAATATAGTATCTTAGTATTCACTCCCAATGACGAGTAACAAGCACTTACCTCATGTAACAACATCTCATAATCCCCTTTCTCGCAGACATGTGTTCATTTGCCTGTATAAGGCCCCGACATTGCAAACAATTGCTATAAAAACACATTAATAGTTCTTCTGATTAACACAGAAAGTAAGTAACCTCTCTCGGAAGAAAAGCTAATCTTTGATCATTACTGCTAAATTGATTGAAATAATAGGTACAGTACGAATTTAAAATGTAAAACGCATATGCGAGTCTCTCACTGAATGAGAAGTGCTTTTTATTACCCCAATATGCGTCTCTCTCTGAATAACCCCCAATACGTGGCTCTCGCTGTGAGAAGTTTGCTTCTAAATAACTAATTTGCTGCACATACGCATCTCTCGGCCTTAATATGTTAACATGGCGAGACAGTACTTAACTTTGGCACAGAAATGGGAGGCAATTGGCATGGTTAATGGTGGAAGCTCATTACGATAGGTTGCAACAACTTTTCACAAGTCTGTTAGAGTGATATCCAGACTTTGGAATCTCTATAGAGCGACTGGTGAAGTCATAATGAGGCGTGGTCGGGGACGGAAAAAGAAAACCAAACCACAGGATGACTGGACCCTACGCCTTATTGCTCTGCGAGACAGGTTCAAGTCTGCCTCCAAATTCAATACAGAATTCAGGTGAAGAACAAACGTCAGAATTTGTTGGCATACAGTGCATAATTGTCTTAAATTGACTGGTCTAAAAAGCCGCTGTCCATTGGTTGGAATCAACATGACTGAGCAGCACAAGTGCTTGAGACTGCAGTGGGCACAGAACCATGGAGGAAGAACCGTACGTCAATGGAGAAACACCATGTTTAGTGATTAGAGCAGGAACATACACCATAATGACGGTCAAATTCGAGTTTGGAGACGCGTTGGGGAACGTCACAATGCGTGCACCATCAAACAGCATGATCGTTATGGAGGGGGCTCTGTTATGATGTTGAGCGGGTTTACCTTTAACCACAAAACAGTTCTTGTGCGTGCTGATGGCAAGATAACTGGTCTACGATATCGTGATGAGATCTTGAACGCCATTGTGATCCCCTTTGCGCATACAGCAGGTCGAATGTTCGAGTTCCAGCATGACAATGCCCGCCATCACATCGCTCATGTTTGTCGGGACAGACTGAGGCCTGCAGGTGTCCGGGTATTGCAATGGCTGGCTAAAAGTCCTGACATTAACCCCATCGAACATCTTTGGCATGTTCTTGGCCACAATGTTCAGGACAGACCTGTTCAACCCAACAATTTGGATGAACTTTTCATGGCTCTCCAGGAAGAATGGCGTAGAATTCCGACTTGTACCATCCGTACACTCATTCGCAGCATGCCACGACGATGCCAAGCAGTTCTCCAGAGACATAGGGGACACACCCGATATTGATTTTCATCACTTGACATAAGCCTTTTCATCTGTATGAACTTTTCTTTTACTGTTTCAAAGATTAGAAGTCACAGATATTTCACGCGTTCCCTTATTTTTTTCCATGAAGATATTAGTTTAAAAATCCCATAACACGACTACTTTTCATCTCCCCTGTAAAAAGTACCCCAACAGTATTCTTAGTGAAAAGAAGACTGTTGGAGTACAGGAACAGTTTATATAAAACAAGGAATCAATTTGTAATCATATCAATTTAAAACATTTACTCCAGTGATCCCCTTCTTTTCCATCATTTATTAATTCATCTAAAGTATCTATATATTTATCTTCACCTTTTTCTACAATCGCAGTGAAATACTGGTACTACTAAAACATAAAGAACTAACATCAACCGCCCCTGAATATTTTGACTCTCTAACAAGAAGTCTAGGAACCGGTTTTGGCTACAAATTACAAGACCGCCAAACATGACTCTACAAGACAAGACCAAGAGTACGATATTTGTCTGTGACCAATTACTTTAAAGGACATACCAGAGTTATGTGCTCCACAATTTGCCATCACTGGTCTTTTGATAATCATTCTTACCTTAGAGGCAGTAAACTCCACATGCGAGCTGTATAGTAGTAGTATAAACAATCGGGGTAAGCTACCACCCCATATAACCAATGGAATAAAAAAACTATCCTACCCTAACTCATATTAATATATACACCCCCATAACACGACTACTTTTCATCTCCCCTACAAAGCAGTCTTCTTCTTGAGATGAAAGACTGTTGGGATAATGGCTCACCCCATATAATCTATGGAATAAAAAAAACTATCCTTCGCTCACTCATATTAATTCATACACCCCATGACAGGACTACTTTTCATCTCCCCTGTGAAAACAGTCTTCCTAGTGAAGACTGTGGGGTATTTATATAAGGCAGGGGACTTTTTCATTATTTATTAATTCATCTAAAGTATCTTTATGCTTATCTTCAACCCTTTCTACAATCACAGTTTGTAATTTAACACCACGTGAAGTACAAATACTACCAAGATATATAGAACTACAACCCCTGAATATTTTGATCCTTTAACCGGAAGTCTATGGATGTTATTCTAATCAGGTTCTTTCCCATTTTCCATATTAATGGATTATAACCAGATATTTTCCCCTTTATTATTCTTGGTTTTCTTTTATCGTATAATTTAACCAAATCAACAAATAGAGAAGAATTAGGTAATTCATGTATTTGAATTCTGAGAATAGGATTATCTATAGGGGTAGCATTTTTAAGAGTTGCTTGAATTTGTGAAGTTTTATCTCTCACTCTCAATCATGGTATACCAATTAAAAATAAAAGTTTAAATGTGAATAAAAGTCTCACAAGGAGGACTGCATTGCTGCCTTCACGCCCCATGAGGGTGCCCCAACTCAGCTACGCCCTTTTCAGACGTAACTGATATGATCGTTATACGTTACTCACAAAATTTGCAAGGGACGCTTGTCCGTTGCATCACGAAATTGTGCAACGAATCCTAAGGAATATGAACTCACAATGCACAGCTGCGCAACTTAACATGATAAGCCTGCACCTCAAACGATTGAGCTACTAAGGACCGAGAGTAATAATCTCAGTTTAATGGGTATATTCTAGGATTACATAATCCTATATCTATTACGCACTTTTACAGAATTGTCATTTATGGTATAAACACTGTGTGTGAAACATGATTGCAGTACATGAATTGAAAAAACAAGCACATGAACGTGGCCTTCAAGTTTATTCTCCTATGATGAGATTTGAGTTACTAGATTTATTAGGTTTAAAGTGCCAAAAACACCTGCTGTGAAAGAACTAACAAAGCAAGCTCGTCTACGTGGAATGTGAGGTTATTCTCGTATGAGGAAATCTGAGCTAATTGAAGTACTGAAAGAACAAACCCCTATAGAATTACTACAGACTTAGAGTATCCAGAGGAATTGCACACATCACACAACAGCTATCACCTGGCCCCCAAAAGTTTGAGGATTAACTAAGACTGGATGTCTGGGTACCAACATAACTTGCTGCATGGGCCACTGGCAAGCATTGAAAAACTGGTACTGAATTTGATAAACAAACCAAAGTATATCGTTCACTATCGTAATTTACAGCTGACTAAAGTACATAGAATACTGAAGTTCGATCAAAGCCCCTGGATGGACCCATATATCAGGATGACCATGGACCTGTACAAAAATGAAAAACCTGTACAAACTAATGAACAACTCTTTATTCAGTAAAACGATGGAGAATATACAAAAACGCATTAACGTGAAGCTAGTCTGGTCGACTGAGGAAGACAAGCTCAGGAAACTGATAGCAAGCCCTGCATGCAAGAGAAGTACTATATTCGATGATGAATTGGCAGTGATACATATGAAAAAAATCACATTAAACTTAATCAGCCAGTCTATGTTGGTATGAGTATTCTAGACTTATCCAAACACCTGATGTGTGATTTTTACTACAATGAGCTCAAGAAGCAGTACCGCAACAGGTGTGAAGTGTTGTGCATGGATATGGATTCCCTGCTGATGGAGATTCAAACTGAGGACGTTACGAGGATATGAAAAAAAATATACACCTATACGATACCAGCGATTACCCAAAAGACCACCTCATGCATAGAAAGGTAAATAAAAAGGTGTTAGGTAAGATGAAAGATGAATGTCCGGGCATAGCAATCACTGGATACTTTGGACTGAGACCTAAGATGTATTCAATCAAAAAAGCAGAAGACGCTGAAATAAGAAAGCCTAAAGGTGTGAAAAAGAATGTAGTGAAACGATATATTAAACATACACTCTACAAACCAGCCCTAAAATTCGGTATTCATATACCTAATCAAGTCCTACGTAAGTCCACAAACTTTCAAAGTAAATTCAAACACTCCGCTCTTTTAATCGTAGTATATGTGTTCTTTTAAATGTATGGCTATATGTGCCTAAATTGCTAGCGACTGAGGGAATGATGTAAATCCAGCTGGGGTCCATGCAGGTAGCAAAAGTAATGTAAGTCCCCATGGTCCCTTGTGTGGTGATCTACCTTCAGTTGTTAGCAATCCATTGCCCATTTTTATATTGCATTGTTCACTATAGTTAAACTGTTTTAGATCTAATTACTAGTCTTAAATGGATATCTGTGATATTTACTAGTGTTTGTATTGTTCGTTGTCAACAGGGTTTTATTTTCTTATATTCATTCTTTCTACAATGTCAGTATTACTTGTTCTCGTCACGATATGGCTGCAAGATTGCCGATGTGACGATAAATATTAACTCACTCACTCACCTAATCAAGTTCATCAAGCTGACTTCTTGTTTCTTCCACAAGATATGGTCAGGGGTAAAACCTACAAGTATGCCCCGTCAGTCGTAGACTTAGCCAGCCACTACAAGGAAGCTGAACCCTTGACCACTAAGGATGCAACCCAAGTAGCCTGCGGATTTGAACACATATACAAGAGCAGTCCGGTGACGTGGCCCTCAGAGCTGTACGTCGATCCCAGCCAGGAATTCATACGTGCCATGTCACAACTGCTAGCCAAACACAATACTAAGATAAGACATGTGGAGAACATGGAAGTCAAGCCATAGATTCAATCGCTCCATAGCCGAACGTTTGTTTTCATACAAATATTCATGGTATTTTCAGGTATAATACCTTGCTTTACCAGAACGTCCTTGGTGGCCATACCAATGTTCATAGTAAGCAAAAAAGTATCTTGCAGGTCGATGTCGCGTTTTACAGTCGGTTGTTTTATAATCATTTAGTCAACCGAGCATATCCTACTGCTAAACCGGAAACCACTAATACATGGTGTGCATGGTTGACGATTTTTTTCCCTCAGACATAATATATATTAATGAAAATATAATTTTGATTATAACATAATACGAGGATTGATCTCCTCTGGGGGTGTTGGTGATGGCTGTGGTTGGGGATGTTTGGGTTAAATAACATTTATAATGAAACCATCTACAGTCACCCATACTATGTAATTGTGCCTGGTTATGGCGTTTTATCTACCAGCTTCAACTCTTTTTTGGTTCTTCCTCTTGGTGACATGCGTCTCGGGCTCCGGTTTCGGTGTTTCCTCCTCTGCAATCTTGGTTATCTCTTCCTGGGCAGAATCCATCTTGTATGATAACATTATTATTTTTTTCTTTTATAGCTCACATGCAACAAAAAAATCAAACATAATTAAAACACAATTATCACTTATTCATGACATATGATATACATTGCTGCTTGTAATAAAACAAATGAACAAAATTTTAAGTTTACAATCGTGATTCAAAAGTGTAATAGTTTGTACTTGGGCTTACTTCCCTCGAAACGGAGCCCTCGGGAGACGGAACCCAGTCATCACGGGTGTTTATGCACTCAAGTGTAACGACGTGTTTAGATTGGCTGGTTTGTTTGCTGATACGCTGAGGGCTCATTGTGTGTACAGACAGATGACCTGTTGATGGGCATTCTAGAAGTATGGCGAGTCACAAGGCAATAAGATTCTTTATGGATAGCAACTTCGTTTATTGTACTTAATGCGTTGTTTCAGTATGGATTCATATACTGTTGTCAAACAAAATCATATACACTAGAAGAAGTTGTTATTCATAAAGAATGTATATACAGATGTTGGGTTTTGTAAATACATAGTCTCTGAATTTGCGTTCAACCCAATAACAAATCATCTCAGTAGAGATGGTGAACTACTGTGTAGCTGGAAACTTGGCATTAGTCCAACTACAAAGCAGGACTTGACACTGACGAGTTTGCACCAGTTTCCGACAGATCCAGTCATCCGAGAAAAATGAATGCAGTTTGTTTGCAACCCACAGACATAAAAACATGTCATGTGTGGCAGAGACAGGACTTGGGTGCATGAGTTATAAATCAATTTATTTTGTTAATGGCATATAGCCTGATAGGTGTTAAGTTCAAATTGCACGTGGTCAATGATTGAAGCTGTCTTTTGCATACTGTCTTAAGCAGAGAGACAGGCAGATTTATAGGTACAAAAACAACAGACATTGGGCTTTCTCAGTGAAAGAGGCTGCTTACCACAATCAACAAGTTCTTTTTATGTAATGAGTAGATTATTTACTAGCGTGTGTACACAGCCAAGATTAGACTACTGCTCACGACCTCATACTCTGGGCAGGGATAGTGTTTCAAGCTCTGCGAACCTATTCACTCTGCATGCGTTATGGGCGCAGCGTACCACAGGTGTTGAAACCACTTTTTCCTGCAGTACTCCGATTTCGCGGGGTTTTTTTTTCATCGCATTTTTTTATCTTTGAATTGGCAGTTTTGATGATTTGTTTGCCAAGCGAAAGGTATCAGAATCTGCAAAGTTGTGTTGCATGTGACCTTTATCAAATTTACAATGCTTTGCCGTGATGATCACTGCCGTCATCGGGGCTAGATACATACCGTATTTGTGACATAAAGCACAAATGAAATAGCTCAAGGCATTATCTGTAAACGGGTCGTTCTCAAATAGTCCTCCCTCAAATAGAATCGACGTTCCAGTGGGATTGGTAAAAGGTGTGACGCAACACCGATGTACATCTGGGTAATAGTAGAACTTATAACTTTTTGTCATCTCAGCCCCGAGTTGTGCATCATAACTAGTGTATAAGCTATTTATTTCCTCTTCTGGCATTTTCTGAATTTTATCAGCAGTTATGTTATCTCCTAAATACTGTTTTCCCTTACCACCCACAACTAGTGTTACCAGTCTGTCTCGGTGCTTGTTGTCCTTTTGTTCATCTGAAATTTACATCTGTTCTAGTAATTCATCACACTCCATTTTGTAACGGAGAAATCTTGTTTTAATTTTTAAAAATTAATATCCAATACACACTAACGACATAGAGATAAAGGTTACGTTACACATGACTAGAACTTCAAACACCGACATTCATACTAGAATTTACTAAAAATTACCAAAACATGACTGAAGTTTACTAACAAATACTAAACATGGTCAGGCAAAAATAGTCAAACGGTTTTCAACACGACCTTGGCATGCTTTGTATACGTCCGGGTCCGTCATCACCCAAGATCCATCCCTGTAAGTTTTGTTCATGTTTATTTTAGGACAAACGATAATGATAATGTCAAATACTTATTTATAGTACCCCTCCAATAAATCCAGTATGAAAACGGTCTTACCACAACCCGTCCGCCTACATATTATGGCGCAGTGCGAATTGCATGGTAAATTAATAGATAGCTTGCACAAATCTCCCATTGTCTATATAAGTTGCACGTCTATAATTAGATATAAATATAATTTTAATTTACCTCCTGGTTGAGCCTTCTTTGTCATTTGAATGGTTATACTCTCGCTTCCATTGTCAATGCGACGCCCACTACCGTGTAGAATGTCATCATCTGTCGATCTCATATCCAACCATAACACCTACTTTGTGGTTAAGTAATCACCGATATGATGGGAGGGTACACTGACCACGTTGTTGACTATTGAGTTTCGTCTGATCGCTGGTAGCCTCATTATTTCATCCCGATGCTCGTATGCTCTCATTTCACGACTAAATAACTGATTAAGCACTCCCTCTACAGTCACTTCTACTTTGGTGATACCTGGGTTGAAAAAATTCTCGCTCTCTCTTTCGAATGGTATGATCAATATAGCTTTCATCGATCGCGCTGGAACTTCCGTGTTGATATTCCATACAGTGTCGCACTTGTCACGTACTATCATTCAATGTCGCAGTATCCTATTGTACAGGATGGGCAGCCAGGATCTTGACTAGTCACCGTGTCGAACTCCAACGATATGTTGTCAATCTCGTAACTACCCTCTTCACTGTTTTTTGGTGTACGCACGACTTATTCCAGCCTGTAACCCAATGCGGCTTGGTAAAACGGTGCATGTCCAGTTAGCAACCCAAAGTCTAGTGAGATACAAAACCTATTCCCATACACATTAACGATTGCTTCTTCACTATCCGGTAGTTTGACTGTCTCGTCTGGCGTGAATACGTACCCGATGCATAACCTATTCGATTTGCTGATTCCCTGGAACATGCCATTGGCGCATTCTCCTTCACTTTTCCATAGGTGTGTGTAACAGTAATATACATTACTGTCGTCCATGCTAAGCACCTGGTTACACCTTGTAGTCTTCTTGAAAATAGCACGGCCCACATTATTCACGAGCTGACGTTTGTCTTTGTCTGGAGTCAACGTGAGTCAACAACAGCAGACGATTATTACGATGACTTAAAAAGCGATAAAAACTACGTCGAGCCTCAGGATCGAAACTATTCGAAGTTTACCGTAGATGATAGGGGCATTCTACGTTTTAAGGATATACCGGAGGTTGACATGATTGACAGGCGCTCTAAGAAACCACTTGCCTTGTCAACTCTAGTCAGTCGTTATGGTACCAATTTTATCTGTGATAAACTAACCATGCAGGATTATGGTGATGCAAAACGTAAGATTCCCCCAAAGGTTGTTCAAGATCTGCAAGCTACTAGATCAAGAACAGAACTAAGTAGTAGTGGTGATACAGCGTGCTACAAAAGCATCTGACAGCATCGAGAAACTGTTCAGTAGTTATTGGGACAAGCCATTACCAGGATTTACATTTCTGATGAGGGAACTATACGTCCTTGATGAAGCCTTGAAAAATGTATGTGGTAAGCTTGTTACTGATATGGGAAACTTAATGAACTACATGAGCTCATCGCTAATGAACAAACTAAATTAAAAGAAACAGAAGATGATGATATTAAGAGTCATATAACAGAGCGACTATGCAATTTAGAAGATGATCTGCAGACACATTTGTAATCCGCTTCATCAAATTGTGAACAGCTTTGTTACCAGATCAGACGAATACAAGAAACAATTGATAGAATACTTAATGAGGACATTGGCCAATAAGATAAGGACATTATTCCGAGAGCAAGGTATCACAATTGTCAGCATTCATACACCATTAGGATATATCATATCAACAACTGTAGTATCTGTTACTGAAGGTGGTGGAACAACAACAAGAAGTGGGGGCTCTTCAAAACCATCAGGTGATTTAAAGGACTGGATAAAAAAACCCAACTAAAATCAATTGGAGAGGCTCTTGCTAAACTTGTACTTGTAAGGCCGCAGGAGCACTTCCTGGCATCCTAGGAAGCATCGTCGTCTGGCTGCTAAGCACACTGGGTAAAACTGTCATGTGGCTTGGCCAAAATGTGTGGGAATTATCATCGTCGGGGCTAGTCTGGTATACGTTGCAGCTAAGGAATTTTTAGCCAAATGAGACACAAGCCGACCACAACCACTCCGACAACCAACGTTGTTTTACGGTCGATGTGCTGCTGATTGCTCGCGAGCACGTGCGGTGGCTGTGGCTGTGGGTGTGCTTGTTTAACCCTAGACTCTGGTGGTGATGCCACTATACCTGTTTCACCATTATGTGTGGATGGTGGTACGTGGGCGACGTTAACGTCGGCGTTAACACCCAATTTTTGGTCAGCAGTGATGATGATTATTTCATTGTTATTTTATTGATTTTCAGACGCATACTGCTTGCAGCCATGTACAATCCCACACCGAACACGTCTGACCTGGCATATTGTAACGTGTCCTGGTATTGTTTAAAAGCACTAGGTAGATCTACTGGTGATGCGATAGCATCCTCAATATTTACCACGAACTGTTTCTGTGCACCATAAACGGTTCCATTACCTATGATACTGGAACGCGTCTGTGATTGAGCCTAGAGAATAGCCCACATGTACGTTCTAATTGAATCGTTCAAATGGATAATACCCGCTGGAGTGCATCCTTTCAATATATCCAGCATATGTTTTTTACAATAGTCACCTGGCATTTGTTTAAACCTCCAAACACGGTAAGTAACGGTCGTCCAACTCGTTTGTTTTAAAGAAGTGATACGATTTGTAACCCCATTTTTAACCACATCTTCACTGAGAGACTGGTTGTGAACGATAGGATTTCCTAATCTGTGACTCGGGCCCAGCAAACGCCAGTCCATCTTCGGATCGACATCGAATTCGTTACAAACTCGTTCCTACCCCTGTCTATCGTACTGGTTGTTTATTGTATTCGACGCCTTATAATGGCTAGTAATCAAGGACCAGGAATGCGAATACAAATATGCATTAATGTAGGTCTATCATACCTAGGTGATACGAGAGGGTTTGATGACACAGGAATAGATGGTAAATTGTATGCTTTTAAGCTTGTGAACAACATTTACAGATGCGTTGAACTTCCCTTCGTCGGTGGATCTGGTAATACTTTTAAGCTAGATCCTTCTCACGTCCTTTAATCCATTAAAAGATAATACTATACAAGTATTACAAATACCAGGCCACACTGGTAATATGTTAGCTCCAGTCAACTTGAATGCCAGTTTAGTCAGTCGTAGAATATATAATCACCAATGTGATATTTTTTTCAGATTCAAATTATGGTATGAAACCACAAACTACACTGATTATAGACGAATATCTCACAGAGATGTCCAGTCCAAGGATACTTTTAGATGGCCTTAGAATAATTTGGTTTAAAAGACACGAGAATAAACATTGTCGAATCATAATAAGACAAGGCTATGATCCATCAGTAAGCCCCGATAGAGTTTGTATTATAGATGAAAACACACCTATTAATGTATCACCCATTTACCTGTATGATAAACTAAACCTTATAAGACTTAAATATATCAATCAAAAATTAAATGATAGATAATTAAAAAATGATTTATAAAATATATCATAGACACACAGAATGGAGTTATATCCAGCCATAGATGAAGAAGGAAATGTAAAGGGGGTGTAGAGGGGTTTCGACTTAAACAGATATGTGAAATAAAATGTCAGCTAGAACAAGACTGTGATATTCGGGCATCACTACATAAAAAACTTTAAACTTAATAGATGGTGCTGATACCACCCTAATGATAACTAGCACGGGAGTAGGAGCAGTAGGAGTTGGGTTGCTGACAACCATCGTAGCCACACTGGTGGTTTTAGGACTTGAATTAGCAGCTATAGGGACAGGAACAGCTGGATCAGTGCTTAAATTATAACCCTCAAATTCAATCGTAATGCAAAAGAAAACACGATGAAATTAGAATCCTTGCATAAGCAAAATTAAATACGCTAGAAGACCATATTTGCACTGCACTCAATGATAATAAACTCTCACAAGAAGAGCTTTGTTTGATCCAAGGTGAACAAGAAAAATACCAAAAAACGAAAGAAGAGATTCGAGCAAAGATTCATAAAAATATTTCTGCTATAAACGAGGACGAGAAAAATATATATATATGAAACAAGAGGTACAACAGGCCCAACAAACATTTATTATGAAAGCCAATGACATAATAAAAGATACACCTTAAACTGTTTCGCTAAAGTTAATGTTGTAAATTCATATGACTACAAACTGATTTCCTGTCTTATACAAACTACTCCCGTACCCAACAGTCCTCCTCTCACTAGTAACACTGATGGGTACTTTTTACAGGGGAGATGAAACGTAGTCGTGTTATGCGGTTTATAGATTAATATGAGTGAGAGAAGGATATCGTTTTTATTTCATGGGTTATACGGGGTGGTTCCATACCCCCATTGTTTATACGACTACTACTCGTAGTTTGTATCGCTAGTTTATCTTTGGTAACGAATGAACGGTATAGAACTAGTGCTCTTATAGTTTTGCTTTTCTGAAGTCTTTCATGAATACAAGCATCTCCATAATGTACTATTTTCGACACATTATGTAAATATGTAGCATGGTGACTGGAAACAGAACTGTCCGTAGATTCATTGCTACCTTTCGGGAACTGGGGATAGAAAACTGAAATAAAAATATATATATGACAGAGTGAGTGAGTGAGTGAGTTAATATTTAACGTCACATCGGCCGTATTGCAGCCATATTGTGACGAGAGCATTCTTAAAAATGGAATGTATGCATATGATAAAAACCTGTCGACGAAGGACAGTAAAACAACTAGAATATCACAATGAGAAATAAAACTAGCGTGAAAAGTTAAAATTAATATCCCTATTCAGACAACACAATATAAAAACAGGCTATATGGATCACCAAACTGAAAGTAGATCACCATACTAGGGGCCATGGGGACTTACAGTACTTCTGCTACCTGCATGGTCCCTAGCTGGATTTACACCATCCTCTCAGCTGCTGGTGACTGTATGCAAGATTAGCCACAAATTAAAATGACAGAAATACTACGACTAAAAACAGGAAGATCAAATTTGACTTCAAATGTTTTGGGACTTAGTACCCTCTCAGGAGGACAATAATTTTACAGTGCTTTAACGCCCCTCGAGGATACAGCCACTAACACTCTAAGTTCCTAATTCGAAATTCCAAGCATAACATATTTATGTATTTACAATTCATTTAGCAAATCTAATTCTTTTAAAAATCCAAGAATTAAATGAGAACTAACATTATTAAAAAGATCCTTCAAAGTTTTTGAATTAAAATATTTATCCCTTGTGATGGAATATTCAACACAGTCAAGCAGGACATGCTTGACTGTGATTCTTTCATCACAAGGGATACAAAACGGAGGATCTTCACCTTTTAATAGATACTCGTGAGTATACCTCGTATGGCCAATGCGACATCGTCGCATAATGACCTCTTCAAATCTGGACTGACAACCCAAGTAAGTATAACCGATATAAGGTTTTATTTCATGTAATATATTTATACCTACTTGGGTGTCCCACTTCTTCTGCATCAGATCACGGATATAAGATCTTATTGTAGCTTTATAATCACAGTATGGAATAAGAAGTGGTGTCACAGATTTGTTGAGTGCCGCCTTAGCAGCAAGATCGGTCATTGTGTTACCAGAAATGCCTACGTGACTAGCTAACCAACAAAGGACGATGTCGCACTGGCAAGTAGCAAGATTATTGTACAATTCAATAATTTCTATTAAAAGTGGATGTTTACAAGAAATGTTTTTAATAGCCTGAAGGCAAGAAAGAGAGTCGGAATATATACTGTTTACGTTTCGAGTGTCTTTGAATATATTTAAGAGCTGTTAATATGGCGTTAGCTTCAGCTGTAAAAATAGAACTATTATCTGGTAATCTAGAAGATATTGTTCTTGATCCAATGACAGTGGCACAAGCAACTGCGCCACCGTCCTGAGACCCATCTGTAAATAAGGATTTATAATTGCTATATTTATGTTTCAATTGATTATATTCTTGTTTATACTGTAATATATTCGTTTCTGCTTTTTTAAATGTCGTTAATGTTACGTCAACCTCTGGCCTAACCAATTGCCAAGGAGGAGAAGAAAGAAGACGGGAAGGCGATATACTTTCCAGGTCTATACCGGCAGAAGAAATAAATGGTTTAATTCTGTGCCCAAGAGGTGGAACAAGAGAAGACCTTTTGTTATACAAATCCTCATAAAGCGGATTGAAGACACAGTTATAGGCAGGGTTAGATTCATTAGAATATAATTTAGTAATGTATTGTAAAGACAATTTTATACGACGTTGAGTAAGAGATGGTTCATCAGCCTCAACGTAGAGACTATCAATAGGTGAAGTTCTGAAAGACCCAAGACAAAGTCTTAAGCCTTGATGGTGGACAGAATCTAATAATTTTAAGTTGCTGTTGCAGGCTCCACCATATACGATGGATCCATAATCAAGTTTAGAACGGACAAGTGATCGATATAAATGGAGAAGGGTAGCTTGATCACCTCCCCATTTAGAATTTGAAACCACTTTCAACAAATCAAGTGCTTTCAGGCATTTAGTTTTCAGAGATTTAATATGAGGCAGAAACGTAAGGTGTGAGTCAAAAATTAATCCCAAGAACTTGGCTTCCTTCACAACTTTAATGGGAGTGCCATCTAGAGATAGTTCAGGGTCTTTATGGGGTTTGTATTTACGACAAAAATGTATGCAGTTTGTTTTCGATTTAGAAAATTTAAAGCCGTTTTCAAGACACCATTTATCTATTTTGTTTAAACACAACTTCAATTACCGTTCAATGGTACGCATATTTTTATCACGACAAGAAATATTAAAATCATCCACAAATAACGATCCATCAATTGAATCGGTTAAAACTTTGGATAAACTATTTATCTTTATGCTACAAAGTGTAACAGACAAAATACTGCCTTGTGGAACACCCTGATCCTGATTGTAATGATCAGACAGGGTAGAACCCACTCGAACTTGAAACTGTCTATCATTTAAAAAGTTGGCTATAAATTGAGGTAAACGACCTCGCAAGCCAGAGTCATGTAAATCCCTCAAAATGCCATACTTCCAGGTTGTGTCATATGCTTTTTCAAGATAAAAAAAGATAGACACAGCATGTTGTTTATTAATTAGTGCGTTTTTCACAAATGATTCCAGTCGCACTAAGTGATCGACAGTACTTCTGTTTTTCCGGAAACCACACTGTATATCTGTGATAAGATTATTTGTTTCCAAGTACCAAACTAGTCGATTATTTATCATGCGTTCCATGGTTTTGCAAACACAGCTAGTTAATGAAATCGGACGATAATTGGATGGATCCGGATCACGTCCAGTTTTAGGTATGGGTACTACTATGGCGTCACGCCACGAAGGAGGAAAGTTACCCGTTGTCCTAATACCATCTAAAATATTTAGGAGAGTTTCCAGACAGGATTCTGGTAAATGTTTCTGGAGTTGATAATGGATGTTATCAGCTCCTGTAGCAGTGTCATGAGCTTGATCAAGAGCAGTATGGAGTTCATGAATAGAAAACGTTTCATTATAATCTTCCCCATTATCAGAATTGAAATTAATAATTTTCTTTTCTTGTTGTTTTTCATATTGCTGAAATTTAGGTGTATAATTTGAAGAGGAAGAGTGTTAAGCAAGGGTTTCACCCAGTTTATTAGCAATATCTGATTTATCAGTAAGCAATTGATCTCCATGTCTAAGATGATGGACGCTAGATTTAGTACCTCTACCTTTGATTTTCTGGACCATGTTCCATACTTTGGACATAGGTGTCCGAGAATTTATTTTAGATACATAATTTTGAAAAGATTGGCGTTTGTTCTGTTTAAAAGTACGCCGTTTTTTAGCATTTAAAAGTTTAAATTTATTTAAATTATGCACCATAGGATGGCGACGGAAATAATGTTCTGCTTTTTTCCTTGCCTTCCCAGTTTGTTTGCATTCATCGTTGAACCATGGTTTTCGAATATGTGGAACTGGAGAGGACTTTGGTATACACTCATCATCTATGGAGTTCAATTCATCAGCATTTAATAGCATCGGGAACGTCAATAAAACGTTCAGGTGTAAGTTTTTCAGCACACAGTGTTTCATATAAAGCCCAGTTAGCCTTTTTAAAATTCCGCCTTGATGATGGAGGAACATCAGATGGAGTTACAGCTTTTAATACAGTAGGAAAATTGTCACTTCCACATAGGTCATCGTGGACTGACCATTCAAATTCATTAAGTAGTTCTGAATTTGTGAGTGACAAGTCGAGAGCAGAATAGGTCCCTGTACCAGGGTGTAAATATGTGTTGGAACCATCATTATAAATACACAAATCATTGTCAGAACAAAAGTCCTCCAACAATTTACCTTTAGTGTTTGTAGTTACACTACCCCAGAGTGGGTTGTGCCATTTAAGTCTCCCACACTTGATTACATTCACGGTTGGTGAAGGCGATGTTCCGGTAACAGAAGCATACGTTTCTGTTAAGTCTGATCTTTGGACAAGTTTTTTTGCATCTGCAAAGCTAATGTTTTGAGTATATTTGATTTTGTTGATTTCCATGTTCCGTTTCCAAACTGGACAGTCTTTTGAGAAAGACGAGTGACTTCCGGCGCATTTCTTAAAATCTTGAATGGATCCGTATGATCCGTATGATCACGTCCAGGTGTAGGTATTGGTACTACTATGGCATCACGACATGAAGAAGGAAATTTCCCGGAAGAAGGAAATTTCCCGGAAGTCCAAATATCATCAAATATTGACAAGAGCGTCTCTAAACAGGATTCTGGTAAGTGCTTCAGGAGTTGATAATGTATGTTATCAGCTCCTGTAGCAGTGACATGAGCTTGATCAAGAGCAGTATGGAGTTCATGAATACAAAACGTTTCATTATAATCTTCCCCATTATCAGAATTGAAATTAATAGTTTTCTTTTCTTGTTGTTTTTGATACTGCTGGAATTTAGGTAAATAATTAGAGGAGGAAGAGTGTTTAGCGAGGGTTTCGCCCAGTTTATTTGCGATATCTGATTTATCCGTAAGTAACTGATCTCCATGTTAAAGATGATGGATAGTAGATTTAGTACCTTTACCTTTAATTTTTTGGACCATGTTCCATACCTTGTAAATGGGTGTCCGAGAATTTATTTTAGATACATAATTTTGCCAAGATTGGCGTTTGTTCTGTTTAAAAGTACGCCGTGCTTTGGCATTTAAAATTTAAAATTTGTTTAAATTATGCACCATGGGATGGCGACGGAAATAATGTTCTGCTTTTTTCCTTGCCTTCCTAGCTTGTTTGCATTCATCGTTTAACCATGGTTTTCGAATATGTGGAACTGGAGAGGAGTCAAAGTCAAAGTCTTAAGCCTTGATGGTGGACAGAATCAAGAAGTTTAAGGTTGCATTTGCAGGCTCCACCATATACGATGGAGCCATAATCAAGTTTCGAACGTATGAGTGATCGATACTGGTGTAAGAGGGTTGCTTGATCCCCTCCCCACTTTGAGTTGGAAACAACTTTCGAAAAGTCAAATGCTTTCAGGCATTTAGTTTTAAGTGAGTTAATATGTGGTAAAAAGGTCAAATGTGAATCAAAGATTAGACCCAAGAACTTGGCTTCCTTCACAACTTTAATGGGAGTGCCATCTAGAGATAGTTCAGGGTCTTTATGGGGTTTGTATTTACGACAAAAATGTATGCAGTTTGTTTTCGATTTAGAAAATTTAAAGCCGTTTTCAAGACACCATTTATCTATTTTGTTTAAACACAACTTCAATTACCGTTCAATGGTACGCATATTTTTATCACGACAAGAAATATTAAAATCATCCACAAATAACGATCCATCAATTGAATCGGTTAAAACTTTGGATAAACTATTTATCTTTATGCTACAAAGTGTAACAGACAAAATACTGCCTTGTGGAACACCCTGATCCTGATTGTAATGATCAGACAGGGTAGAACCCACTCGAACTTGAAACTGTCTATCATTTAAAAAGTTGGCTATAAATTGAGGTAAACGACCTCGCAAGCCAGAGTCATGTAAATCCCTCAAAATGCCATACTTCCAGGTTGTGTCATATGCTTTTTCAAGATAAAAAAAGATAGACACAGCATGTTGTTTATTAATTAGTGCGTTTTTCACAAATGATTCCAGTCGCACTAAGTGATCGACAGTACTTCTGTTTTTCCGGAAACCACACTGTATATCTGTGATAAGATTATTTGTTTCCAAGTACCAAACTAGTCGATTATTTATCATGCGTTCCATGGTTTTGCAAACACAGCTAGTTAATGAAATCGGACGATAATTGGATGGATCCGGATCACGTCCAGTTTTAGGTATGGGTACTACTATGGCGTCACGCCACGAAGGAGGAAAGTTACCCGTTGTCCTAATACCATCTAAAATATTTAGGAGAGTTTCCAGACAGGATTCTGGTAAATGTTTCTGGAGTTGATAATGGATGTTATCAGCTCCTGTAGCAGTGTCATGAGCTTGATCAAGAGCAGTATGGAGTTCATGAATAGAAAACGTTTCATTATAATCTTCCCCATTATCAGAATTGAAATTAATAATTTTCTTTTCTTGTTGTTTTTCATATTGCTGAAATTTAGGTGTATAATTTGAAGAGGAAGAGTGTTAAGCAAGGGTTTCACCCAGTTTATTAGCAATATCTGATTTATCAGTAAGCAATTGATCTCCATGTCTAAGATGATGGACGCTAGATTTAGTACCTCTACCTTTGATTTTCTGGACCATGTTCCATACTTTGGACATAGGTGTCCGAGAATTTATTTTAGATACATAATTTTGAAAAGATTGGCGTTTGTTCTGTTTAAAAGTACGCCGTTTTTTAGCATTTAAAAGTTTAAATTTATTTAAATTATGCACCATAGGATGGCGACGGAAATAATGTTCTGCTTTTTTCCTTGCCTTCCCAGTTTGTTTGCATTCATCGTTGAACCATGGTTTTCGAATATGTGGAACTGGAGAGGACTTTGGTATACACTCATCATCTATGGAGTTCAATTCATCAGCATTTAATAGCATCGGGAACGTCAATAAAACGTTCAGGTGTAAGTTTTTCAGCACACAGTGTTTCATATAAAGCCCAGTTAGCCTTTTTAAAATTCCGCCTTGATGATGGAGGAACATCAGATGGAGTTACAGCTTTTAATACAGTAGGAAAATTGTCACTTCCACATAGGTCATCGTGGACTGACCATTCAAATTCATTAAGTAGTTCTGAATTTGTGAGTGACAAGTCGAGAGCAGAATAGGTCCCTGTACCAGGGTGTAAATATGTGTTGGAACCA
Source organism: Haliotis asinina (assembly GCF_037392515.1). Classification (NCBI taxonomy): domain Eukaryota; kingdom Metazoa; phylum Mollusca; class Gastropoda; order Lepetellida; family Haliotidae; genus Haliotis; species Haliotis asinina. The sequence goes on along the minus strand of NC_090283.1, from coordinate 14,683,593 downwards.
TCATTATAAATACACAAATCATTGTCAGAACAAAAGTCCTCCAACAATTTACCTTTAGTGTTTGTAGTTACACTACCCCAGAGTGGGTTGTGCCATTTAAGTCTCCCACACTTGATTACATTCACGGTTGGTGAAGGCGATGTTCCGGTAACAGAAGCATACGTTTCTGTTAAGTCTGATCTTTGGACAAGTTTTTTTGCATCTGCAAAGCTAATGTTTTGAGTATATTTGATTTTGTTGATTTCCATGTTCCGTTTCCAAACTGGACAGTCTTTTGAGAAAGACGAGTGACTTCCGGCGCATTTCTTAAAATCTTGAATGGATCCGTATGATCCGTATGATCACGTCCAGGTGTAGGTATTGGTACTACTATGGCATCACGACATGAAGAAGGAAATTTCTCGGAAGAAGGAAATTTCCCGGAAGTCCAAATATCATCAAATATTGACAAGAGCGTCTCTAAACAGGATTCTGGTAAGTGCTTCAGGAGTTGATAATGTATGTTATCAGCTCCTGTAGCAGTGACATGAGCTTGATCAAGAGCAGTATGGAGTTCATGAATACAAAACGTTTCATTATAATCTTCCCCATTATCAGAATTGAAATTAATAGTTTTCTTTTCTTGTTGTTTTTGATACTGCTGGAATTTAGGTAAATAATTAGAGGAGGAAGAGTGTTTAGCGAGGGTTTCGCCCAGTTTATTTGCGATATCTGATTTATCCGTAAGTAACTGATCTCCATGTTAAAGATGATGGATAGTAGATTTAGTACCTTTACCTTTAATTTTTTGGACCATGTTCCATACCTTGTAAATGGGTGTCCGAGAATTTATTTTAGATACATAATTTTGCCAAGATTGGCGTTTGTTCTGTTTAAAAGTACGCCGTGCTTTGGCATTTAAAATTTAAAATTTGTTTAAATTATGCACCATGGGATGGCGACGGAAATAATGTTCTGCTTTTTTCCTTGCCTTCCTAGCTTGTTTGCATTCATCGTTTAACCATGGTTTTCGAATATGTGGAACTGGAGAGGAGTCAAAGTCAAAGTCTTAAGCCTTGATGGTGGACAGAATCAAGAAGTTTAAGGTTGCATTTGCAGGTTCCACCATATACGATGGAGCCATAATCAAGTTTCGAACGTATGAGTGATCGATACTGGTGTAAGAGGGTTGCTTGATCCCCTCCCCACTTTGAGTTGGAAACAACTTTCGAAAAGTCAAATGCTTTCAGGCATTTAGTTTTAAGTGAGTTAATATGTGGTAAAAAGGTCAAATGTGAATCAAAGATTAGACCCAAGAACTTGGCTTCCTTCACAACTTTAATGGGAGTGCCATCTAGAGATAGTTCAGGGTCTTTATGGGGTTTGTATTTACGACAAAAATGCATGCAGTTTGTTTTCGGTTTGCAAAACCATGGAACGCATGATAAATAGATGACTAGTTTGGTACTTGGAAATAAATAACCTTATCACAGATATACAATGTGATTTCCGTAAAAACAGAAGTACTGTCGATCACTTAGTGCGACTGGAATCATTTGTGAAAAACGCACTAATTAATAAACAACATGCTGTGTCTATCTTTTTTGATCTTGAAAAAGCATATGACACAACCTGGAAATATGGCATTTTGAGCGATTTACATGACCTCGGCTTGCGAGGTCGTTTGCCTGAATTTATAAATGACAGACAATTCCAGGTCCGTGTGGGCTCTACCCTGTCTGATCATTACAATCAGGATCACAAGGCAGTATTTTATCTGTCACTCTTTTTAGCATCAAGATCAACAGTTTATCAAAAGTTTTAAACGATTCAATTGATGGATCACTTTTCGTGGATGATTTTAATATTTCCTGTCGCGGTAAGAATATGCATACTATTGAACGGCAACTGCAATTATGTTTAAACAAAATAAATAAATGGTGTCTTGAGAACGGTTTTAAATTTTCTAAGACAAAAACTAATTGCACCCATTTCTGCCGTAAGTATAAACCACATAAGGACCCAGAATTATTTTTAAATGGCACTCCTATCAAAGTCGTTAAGGAGGCCAAGTTCTTAGGTTTGATTTTCGACTCTCATTTAACTTTTCTTCCGCATATCAAATCCCTGAAAACTAAATGCCTGAAGGCACTTGATCTATTGAAAGTTGTGTCAAACTCAAAATGGGGAGGGGATCAAGCTACTCTCCTGCACCTATACCGTTCACTTGTCCGTTCGAAGCTTGATTATGGCTCCATCATTTATGGTGGAGCCTGTAAAAGCAATCTAAAACTCCTTGATTCTATCCACCACCAAGGTCTGAGACTTTGTCTTGTGTCGTTCCGAACTTCTCCTATTGACAGTCTCTATGTCGAAGCCGATGAACCATCTCTTACACAGCGCCGTATCAAATTAGCTTTACAATATATTACAAAACTATATTCTAGCGAATCCAACTCTGCTTTAACTGTGTTTTCGATCCTCTTTATAAGCATTTATACAACAAAAAGTCTTCTCTTGTTCCGCCTCTTGGGCACAGAATTAAACCATTCATTTCTGCTGCCGGCATTGAGCTGAAAAGTATAGCGCCTTCTCGTCTTCTTTCTTCTCCTCCTTGGCAATTAGTGAGGCCACAAGTTGACCTCACATTAACAAAGTTAAAAAAATCAGACACAAACGAATTACAATATAAACAAGAGTTTAAGCAATTAAAAATAATTATAGTACATACAAATCCTTATTTACAGATGGGTCCAAGGATGGTGGCACAGTTGCTTGTGCCACTGTCATTGGATCCAGAACAATATCTTCTCGATTACCTGATAACAGCTCCATTTTCACTGCAGAAGCAAACGCAATATTAACGGCTCTTCAATATATTCAAAGACATCCTAATCATGTACAGTATATAATTTTTTCTGACTCTCTTTCTTGCCTTCAGGCTATTAAAAATTTGTCTTGTAAACATCCACTTTTAATTGACATAATTGAATTGTATAATGATCTTGCAACTGGCCAGTGCGACATCGTCTTTTGTTGGTTACCCAGCCATGTAGGTATTTCTGGGAATGCAATGGCCGATCTTGCTGCTAAGGCTTCACTCAACAAATCTGTGACACCACTTCTTATTCCATACAGTGACTATAAATCTAGCATTAGAACTTACATTCGTGATCTGATGCAAAAGAAGTGGGCACCCAAGTGGGAATAAATAAATTACATGCCATAAAACCTTATATTGGTTACACTCACTTGGGCTGTCAGTCCAGATTTGAAGAGGTCATTATGCGACGATGTCGCATTGGCCATACGCGTTACACCCACAGTTATTTATTCAAAGGCGATGATCCTCCGTTTTGTATCCCTTGTGATGAGAGAACCACGGTCAAGCATATCCTGCTTGACTGTGTTGAATTCTCCATCATAAGGGATAACTATTTCAATGTCAAAACAATGAAGGATCTTTTTAGCACAGTTAGTACTCATTTAATTCTTGGATTTTTAAAAGAAATTGATTTTCTTATTGAATTGTAATTGATATGTTCTGTAGATAGTTGCATTTTAATGATTGGTAGTTTAAATTAGTAACTTAGATTGTTAGTGACTGTACCCTTAAAGGGGGTTGAAGTATTGTAAAATTATTGTCCTCCTGAGAGGGTACGTAAGTCCAATACTTTCATAGTCAATTTAAATCTACTACTAGTTTTTAATCGTAGAATATTTGTTGTTTTAAGTAATGGCTAAATTGCAGGATAATCGCCAATAGCTGAGGGGATGGTGTAAATCCAGCTAGGGTTCATGCAGGTAGCAGAAGTAATGTAAGTCCCCATGGACCTTAGTATGCTGATCTACCTTCAGTTGTTGGCGATCTATAGCCCCGGTTTTATGTTGCATTGTCTTCTTTAATTCCAATGTTTTAACTTTCAATGCTAGTTTTATGTTCTGTGATACTCTAGTGTTTTTACTGTCCTTCGCTGACAGGTTTTACTTTTTCTCTTTTCTCATCTTCACATTACTATAACTTATATTGTTCTTGTCGCGATATTGCTGCAATATTGCCGATGTGACGTTAAATGTTAACTCACACGTTAAAACACCTGAGCGGGTTGGGGATGTAGGTATCAAGTTGTATGTTTCAGTAGCCTGCCTTCACTGATTTTGGAGCGTTTGGACATGAGAAAGTAAACAGATACGTATTTGTTTTGACGGTTTCGTTGTTTCTGCGAGTTGAAAAGCGCTTGACATATAGTACACCTTGATCCTTCATTTCAGATCCTATATCAAGTTCCGACATGTCATCAAACAATCGATCTCCATCTCTCACGATACCTTTACTTGTATTCAAGGTTTTGTGTGCAGAAACCTTGACGGGAATGCCCACGAAAGATTCAATATTCATCAGATTTGTTGCTTGCTGCTTTTTCCCGCACTCGACTAGCAGGGCACCCGAACGTAAGCGTCTTATGTTCTTCACACCCCCAGCAATGCCTTGAATACCCTTGGATACAGCAAAGGGGTTCAACTTCAAAGGTGACTTATCAGGAGTCTCAATCACAATGAAACGTGGCCAATACTCAATCGATGCAGACGGTCTATGGTCAGTGTCAACAGGGTCAATATCAAGTAGACGTTTTGGGGGGTTTTTTTGTTGGAGTTTCATAAGCCTTGGTTAGTGTAATACGGTTCATCATCCGAGCTCCCCACCCACCACGGAGTATCACAAGGACAATGCTAAAGCAAGCGGGCCTCCAGCTTACAGCACCAAGGATACCCAGATGATATACTCCAGCAGAAGAATTAGAAATAATTAATCTACCAGATTGGCCCATGAGCCACCGCCTTCTGGGCATAAGACTCTAGGCAAAAGTTCAGAACTTCAAAAATGCATTTTAAAATTTGAAAAGCTCAATGAACAAATAGGCCAAGACCGAAATTATAAATCCAAATAAAATTTGTGCAATGATATATATACTCCATGCACAGGGCTTGGCATGACCAGCCGATTGGTCGAACCAGGCCCATTCGACCACCCGTGTAGGTGAAGTCAGGGCCAAAGTGGTGTGTTGGGCAATGGAACGCAGTTAACAGCCCCAGTGCCCTCAACCACCAGGATCCCGTCCTCCGCCGACACGGGACGCAACCCACGGCAAACGGGTTGGTGGACCAAATATCCCCCCGGGTCCACTACGGGGGTGTCGGCGAGCTCTTGGCGTTACCCAGCACCCACCACGAGGAGGTGGCTCGCCACGGATGCCCATATGACAGAGCTGTACATGTTTCGGTTCCGTTGTTGTCGTTAGTTGTTTTCAACGCTGCATTTCTCCAGATGAAAAATGATGGCTGCTCTTATGTACTTGAGTCTTAGCCGAGCAATCCAGTGATTGATCATATGAGTGGACATAGAAGGGTTTTAGTGTGCAGCGTGGCAGTGAACATATAAGGGTTTCACATAGACAGTTTCAGTGTACATACAGAAGGTTTCACTGTGCAAGGGTTCAGTATACAGGGTTTCAATGTACAGGGTTTCAGCATACATAAAGGAGTTTCGGTTTACAATGCGTCAGTGTATAATTAAACGTTGCAATGTACATTTAAGGGTCTCAGGATACATATATGTACCTATGTAGGTTCCAGCGGACATATGTGTGTTCCTGCGGACATATAATGGCTTTGGGGTGTATATAAGGGTTTCTAAGTGCACAGTGCATGTAAGATTTTTAAATACGCGTATAGGTTTCTGCGCATATATATAGGAGTTTCAGTGTGCAGGGTGCCAGTGTACAATGGTTCAGTGTACAAGGTAGTGTACAGGCTTTCTGTGTACAGGGTCGTATTGTACATATAAGGGTTTCACAGACACAGTTCCAGTGTACAAGGTTTTAGTGTACATATAGAGGTTTCACTGTACAAGGTTTCAGTGTACAGCGTTCATATGGACGTTTCAGCGCACAGAGTGCATGTAAGAGTTTTGCGTACATATAAGGGTTTTAGCATACATAATGGGGTCTCAGTGTACAGGGTTTCAGTGTAGATGTTAACGTTTAAATGCACTTTTAAAGGTCTCAGCATATCTCTCAATGTAAAAAGGTTTCAGTTTACATATACTCCTAAAAAATAGAAACGCAAAGCCGGATTTTATGGTAAATTTCAAATTCATAATTCAGAAATTACTAGCAGTAGGAATGCGAAATTGCAAGACTTGAACAACATGACGGCACCCTTAGTTAGTGGCCAGTACAATTCCCAACGTCACATGTACCGTCCCACACCGTCAGTAACGGGTGTGACAACATCAGATTACGGATCACATCATCGGGAATTGCAGCCCATTCAGTGGTTAACGCATCAGCCAACTGTTGCAGTGTCTGTGGCTGGGGTTGTCGCCGTCACAGACGTCCATCCAATTCGTCCCTGAAATGTTCTATAGTGTTCAAGTCGGGGGATCTGGACGGCCATGGCATAACGTTGGCATTGTTGGTGGCAAGGCAGGCTGTGGTGATGCGTGCTGTATGCGGTTGGGCATTGTACTGGTGAAAAACAGCGTTGACGTTGGCCATAATGGGGACGAGATAGGGACGTAAAATCTCGTCCACATAGCGCTTTGCCGTCAGGTTGCCTCTCACCTGCATCAGCTGTGTCCTAGCGTTGTAAGAGATGCCCCCCCCCCCCCCCACACACACACACACACACAGACATCATTAGTCTCCCCTCAACAAATCTGTCAATTTCCTGTTTGCAGTTCACAGCAAATCGTTCACGTCTCCTGCGGTAGACACGAACCCTTCCATCTGCTCTGCGGAGTAGGAATCGGGATTCGTCACTGAACCAGACGTTCCTCCATCGTACCTGAGGCCACACCCTGTGTGCCTGAGACCATTGGAGTCGACGTTGGTTGATCCAGTGTCAGAATGACACCTCGAACGTGTGGTCTTGGACGCAGCCCTGCGTGTCGCAGACGGTTCCGCATTGTCTGGTCCGAGATTCTACGGTGACCTGGTATTGCCGAGGCAGTAGAGTTGGCAGTGGGCGTTCTTTGGCGTAGGTGGCGCAACAGGATGTAGCGGTCCTGGGTTGGAGTAATCACCCTTGGTCTGTCGGACCTAGGTCTGTCACGTGTGGATCCCTGCTGTTGGTAGCGATTCCAGAGTCTGGATATAGTGCTAGGGAGACATATTGAAGAATCTGGGAACCTCAGATCTGCTTACGCCTGCTTCCACTCGCCCAATAGCGTTGTTCCTCTGCGCTTCAGTCAGTCTTGGCATTATTTACGTTGGGCTGGCAGTTGTAACCGAAGTGGAGGAAATTCGGGAACCCAACACTTTTAGAGAACTGGTTGTGCATGTTGCACGTGCAGAACATGAACATGCTGTGGTGACTCAAACAGACACAGTTGCGTTTGGGCGATTTGTCACTTTTACACATATCTACTGGAAATGTGTGACCTTAAAGAAACATTGTTTGATGAAAATGCATTCCTTAAGCTCTCTCGAGCCATATATTCAGCTTTTGTAACACAAACTTTCCATTTGCAAACATTAACCGGATATATTTCCCTTTTCCGTTTCTTTTCTTTCTTTTTTTTGAGGAGTTTACAATCGTTTCAATGTACATTCAAGGGTCCGAGCATAAGTATAAGGGGTTTCACCAAACACATGAAAGTTTCAACGAATGTATTATAGCTACAGAATATACATTGCGCATTTCAGAGAACAGGTATTGTTTTTAGCATACACACAAGGCTTACATATAATGGTTTCAGCATACATATGTGATTGTCTGCGCACACGGAAGGGTTTCCGCGCTCATATAAGGGTTTCATCGTTCATATACGGGTTTCAGCGTACACTGATAATTTTAGTATACATATCAGGGTTTCAACGTACACATAAGCATTTCAGCGTACGTCGTGCATGTAAGGGTTCCTGTGTACATAAAGGGGTGTCAACATGCACATAGGACTTTGAGCATACGTACAAGAGTTTCAGCGTACATTAGTGACTTCAGGATATATCTGGGACTTTTAAAGTACATATAAGGGTATTAGTTTATTAGGGCTTCAGTGAGTGAGTGAGTTGATATTTAACGTCATAACGGCAATATTTCAGCCATATCAAGACGAGAACATTCAAAAATGAAAACGGCCATATGTAGATTATAAAACCTGTCAACGAAGGACAGTAAAAGAAATAGAGTATCACAATTATCATTAAGACTAGCGTCGAAAGTTAAAATTAATATCACTATCTGGACAAAACAATATAAAAACAGGCTATAGAAGGTACATCACCATACTAGGGACCATGGGGACTGACAGTACCCTTGCTACCTGCATAGAACCCAGTTGAATTTACATCATCCTTCAGCTGCTGGAAAGGGTATTAAATGCTAGCCAAATTGAAAATAACATGAATAATACGATTATAAACCTGGTAGACTTAAATTTACATCAAATGTTTTGGGACTTACGTACCCTCTCAGGAGGACAATAATTTTAGCGTATACAGAATGGCTACAGCATAGGTATAAGCATTTCAGACGATAGATGCTAGTTTCGGCATATTTATAAGGGTTTCAGAGAAGAGACGTTGGTGTCAGCGCACATGCAAGGATCCTATCCTACGCCACGGTGATACGTACGGTATGAAAACGTTAATTCGCTTGTTTTATTTTTAACCATGATGCCCACATGAAGTTACATGTGCTAAATGTTTTATTCAGCAAGTGTTCTCAGCTCGGAACAGGCTCAGAATGTTTAACATATTGCAGTTTCAAATTCCAGTTTAAGTGCAAATCACATCAATACTAGTATATATACACTTTTGTTCCACTCTATGCAATATTTCCTGACAGAAAAAAGGAAACGGTTAAGTTGTTCAAATGAACAACGTATAAGATTGCAGCTGACTATGCGATCGTGATATATGGACAAAGCACTCAGCAAAGATACTCACCCACCATGTGAACGTCCGCCTGTACAGTGGAAGTTTCCTGTTCATTGCCTACCAGCCTACCACGGACACAGGCATATCATTACCGACGTCATTCGTAAAGGTAACGTTTACGCTCGAAGGGTTGTAAGTAATGACTAGTGACAGTCAATATTGAGCAAGCACATCGATGCCATCCACCAGAACTGCCGAATACAAACATGTTGATTTTACATTGGTTAAAAAAGTTCAAGTGGCAAGCAATTCTGTTTGGACCCCATACACAGAGCTTACAATCTTCATTGGAATAGACTGTATGTGCATCTGCTTGCATGTGCATATACATGTGTGCGCGCATGCGTCTGTTCATTTTGAGGTGTTGATATATACATGCATGTGCATCTGTTAATGACCATGGGATCAAGTCTTATGAATGTATGAAAGTATTGGGTATTACATACCTCAGGAGGACAATAATTTTAATGCTTCAACCCCCTTTGAGGGTACAACCACTAACAATTCAAGTTACTGTTCTAAACTACCAGTCATCAAAATTATGTGTGTATACAATAAATATCAATAAATATCGGAATTCATCAATGATATCGATTTCTTTTCAAAGACCAATAATTAGACGAGAATTAAAAGTGATAGAAAGACCCTTAATTGTTTTCACATTGAAACTATCCCTTATGATGGCGAATTCAACAAGTAGCATATGCCTGACCGCAGCCCTCTCATCACAGGGGATACAAAACAGGGGATCTTCACCTTTAAACGAGCATTCATAAGTATAACGCGCATGACCATTGCAACATCCTTGTATGACGACCTCCTCAAATCTGGACTGACAACCCAAGTAGGTGTAACCTATTTCATGTAATTTATTTATACCTGCATGGGTGTCCCACATCTTCTGCATCAGATCACGAATGAAAGATCTAATGTTACTTGTTACAATGTTACAATGAGAATTGGTGTCACTGATTTTATTGAGTGCTGCCTTGACAGCATGATCGGCCATTGTGTTCGTAGAAATGCCAACGTGACCGGGTAACCAACGAAAGACGATGTCGTATTGGTCGGCACCAAGCTCGTTATATAATTCAATTATTTTGATCAAAAGTGGGTGTTTGCAAGATTTCCTAAGATCTGAAGTCAAGAAATAGAGTCTGAATATATGATCTACTGCTTGCATTTTGGATTATGTTTGATTTTTTAAAAGCTGTTAATGTAGCATTTGTTTCTGCTGTGAAAATAGAACTATCGCTTGTTAATCTAGTAGAGACAGTTCTGGATCCAGTGACAGGGGCACAACCCACAGCGCCACCACCCTTGGATCCATCTGTAAATAAAGGTTTGTATGTTATATATTTAATTTTTAATTGCTTATACTCTTGTTTATATTGTAATTTTGATTTTTTTCTTAAATGTCGTCGGTGTAAGGTTAACTGTTGGCCTAACCAATTGCCATGTAGAGAAAGAGGTTAGAAGACTGGAAGGAGATTTTCAACATCAGTGCCTTCAGCGTGACGATACAATCAAATAAAGGGTTAGAACTGCCAGTGTTGTTATAATTTTTGCATACATGCAAACGTAAGTAATACGTTATTAGAACATATTTATCCATTACCACCGATCTTATACTTTTTCCATGTTTTTATCCAGGCATTTTAAATATCACTGATTAAAGACGTAGGGATGAACTATTTTCAAGGGCATGTATCATGTGTTTACAGGAATATAGTGAATTTGCACATAAAAATTGTGTTATTGCAAAATTCATTTATTTTCTATTTTGAAAATGTGCTCTGGAGGAAATGCGAACTTGACAAACCTGATCCTTCTTTGTAACCTTGAGCAATACGGTCGCTGTCATATTTATCACTTCTTTCTTCATACACAGATAAAACCCTCTAGCCATTGTTGTACTGTCCGATTCCAGATCACCCGTGACACAAAAATGTTATTTAAGAGCTTCCATGCCACTGCTTCAGATTGATAGGAATACCCTTCTGACAGCCCAAACAAATCTCAGGAATCACAATTAAATTATAGGCAACCATCAGTGTGTGGAACTTAACGCTGTCTCGACGAAAACCCACATTTCTGCGTCTTGTTCGTACATTTAGTTTTTAAGTTATATCGAATAATTTCAAATATATACTAAGGTCCTATTGTCGACAAATGATATTTACCTCGCTCGTCTTTAAGTAAAGGCTTGACGTCTTTGCAGTACTTGTTCGGTACCTAGAGCGGAAACTGTCTAAACGGACACTCACAGGGACTGAAGTAGCCGGATTCTAGAGCTGATGATAAATGTAGAAGTCACGGATGGGACATATACTTTATGACAGTGTTGACAACTTACCATATTGGACGCGTGTCGGTCTTGACAACTTCCACTGTACTTTGTTTAGCGTCAAACATCAGATAACCGGAAGTATTACTAAAGTCCTTTCAACATTGGCTGGATATGAAAAGTGATGGTTATGGAATAACAGTTGTTGTAGACGAAAACTCAGTCTCTAAAATATTATACATTTCATCATGGTGATATACTAGTATTTCTGAACTTAGCTGAAGATCACGGTGCACTGATTCACGAACTTTATCCATACCTTGAAAGCTAGTCAGACAATATTCTTTTTCCCATAATTTCCATTTCCACTGTTATTCCGAGACAAGTTGAATAGTAGATCGTGCTCCTCTGAAAGAATTTCATATTGGCGCATGAACATGAGAACTGATTTTAACAAGAACAATAACTCAATCCCTGTTTGATTCCAATGTTTCTCAAATCACCGAAACACGATGGGAATTGATTTATTTAACAGACAAATAAAACAATCTGTTTCAGCTACGTTAAATCCCTAAGCAGATACTAAAAATGACTCTGATATAGTTCTCAAATTGAACATTCGTGTAACCTTGCTAGCGTAACCCTGGAGAAACTGTGAAAAATATGAATGACCAAAGAATGGCCAGACTAACATACCCCCAGGGATATGAGACCAGTCAAGGTCCCGGGACAGAATAGGCCTTCAGCAACTAATGCTTGCCATGAAATGCGACTATGCTTGTCGTAAGAGGCGACTAACGGGATCGGGTGGTCAGGCTCGTTGACTTGGTTCCCAATTGTGCAGATCGATGCTCATGTTGCTGGTCACTGGATTGTCTGGTCCAGACTCGATTATTCACAGCTTGCCGCCATATAGCTGGAATATTGATGAGTGCGGCGTAAAACTAAACTCACTCACTCACCCAGGGATATGACATATCGACTCAATCTTAACAATTAAAGTTGGTTAGTTACATACTGAGATAATTTCATTGTTTTGAAACTCGTGGCGATTAATAATTGCATTTCATTTTTTGGCAAAAGTTTTAAAATTGCACGTTCACTACAAGCTCGGAAGATCGCCAGAAATACATTTCGCTGGACCCATGAGAGCCGTTATGTCAAGATACGTGCGTGTATTTGAATCTCTCACGGCACTATACTTACTAAATTCCACACGAGGTAACATGGCTCTGAATGCTATGGTCTTTGAGCTTTGAATATGACGATATATATACTTTTCATGATTTTGTTTTTATCAAAGCACAGCAGTTATTACGGTCATTGCGATTAGTTTGTCGTGTTTTTGCACATAACAAGCACCGAGATGGAGACGGGTCTTCTTGAAGGTTACGGAAAGGAGAGAGTGGAGATGATTCCAAGAACAGAATCCGATCATATGCCCGTTGGGTGTACCTTTCCAATCTTATTTACAGGTCAAGAAAATGTAAATACAGCCTCATATGTGAAGAGCACCCCTTCATTCAAGATATTCAGTACCTATTCGAAAGATGTCAGCTATTTGTGCAAGTCACGAGATAAGTTAGTCAAATTTCACTCTCACAGTCAGTTTTCACTTACACAGATATTAATTCATGATCAGCAGTCTCAATGCCAAATTACTTACAAACTGTTTAAAACTAGCACCGAAAAAATGCCAATTTTTCAAGAGACATGTTAAATATATGGGCTATATAGTTTCTGAAGATGGAGTTGAGGCGGATCCAGAGAAGATCAGTAAGATTCAGGAATGACCGACACTTTGCACATCAGAAAATTCCTTGGATTTGCTAGTTACTGCAGGAAGCTTGTGAAGAACGTTTCTAAAATAGTCAGACCTCTGTCAGAATTGACCGCCATATGCTGGAATATTGCTGAGTGCGGCGCAAAACTAAACTCACTCACCAAAACTCTGTCGGAATTGATGCCTAAGATTCTTCGAAAGAAATCCCATCATCTTCCTGAGAGGGAGCAAGTTCAGTGGCAGTGGGGACAAGTCCAAGAGAGGGCTTTCCAGGAACACAAGAAGTGTCTATCAACACCTCCAGTTCTTGATTATGTGGATTATTCTCTCCCCTTTGAGCTTTACACAGATGCCAGCAGCCATGGTCTTGGAGCAGGTTTTATCAGCAACAGGAAGGGCATCCACGAGTGAGTGCTTACGCTAGCAGGGCACTTACCAAATCAGAGCGCCATTACTCTGCTCATAAGCTTGAATTAACTGCTTTGCCATTTGTGAGAAATTCCATGACTACCTTTATGGACAGACATTTACAGTACTAACGGATAACAATCCACTCACTTACATCCGCTCGAGTGCCAAGCTGGATGCCACAAGACACCGATGACTAGCTGCCCTCGCATCATACAAATTTGACATCAAGTACAGAGCTTGGAAAGCTAATAAGGATGCAGGCGTACAGTCTGGGCTCCCAGAGTCCAAAGAAGTAAAAGAACGAGTGGAATTAATCGCTGAAGATTCTGTACAGTCTGTTTGTGGCAAGGTATTACCTATAAACCTTTTGGAAAGTGTTTGTTTATCAGCAGATGTTTTACCCATATATGAAATAAACATAAAATCTATATATTGGATGACCCAATCCAACCATTGAGTAGATATAGTATTAAGCGCACACTAGTAGTACATCAGACATAAAGTTTGCTGAACATTAACATATAATGTGCACATTGTTACGAATGAATATCCTAATTGAAATACACATATTATAGAATTCAAAAAGTGACACGATACTTATTTATCGTAATGTATATACATGCATTTGAATCCCCCAAATATTGATGCTTATATTTCTTTTGAATGCAAACGAGGTTCAGAAGATTGATAATGCGCTGCATGAGAATTATTTTGTTCTACCTGTCATTTTTTACATTTGTGGAAATTTGAGTTTGAAATTTTGGCATAATTGTATTATGTCATTTTCAATATTATATCGTTGCAAAGGGCTTTTTTGGTATTTATTCAGCCTGACTTTAACAATAAAGCTAATCATCTAAACCCTTATTTAAACGTAATTTTAGGGAAAAAAGAGGATTTCAGGCTTGAGATAGAACGCTTGAGCTAAAATCTTAAAATAGCCTATACTTTTTATAGCATATGTTTAGTTTTATAGTGTCCTATTTCCTTCTTCATTATCTTTGTAATCTATAATTCAGAAATAATCGACTACAACGAAACCATACGTAAAACCAAATACGTGAATTGGGTGGATTTGTTTGTTTTATCCAAAGGTGGCATTAATATTTGAGGCAAGGAGTAACATAAAGGTTCAAGTTTGGTGAATACTTTTAATTTAGAAAAATATTTGCGTAAATAATACAACTCAAAAACAAGAGAGCATATAAAGATTTCAGCTCAGCAATGTTGGAAGGAAAAGATAAAAGTAACTTAGCCTAATGTGTTGAAAGCCAGCATTGGCTTATTAACATTTCTGAACGATAACGAACATGATGATTTAAACATGACCATCAACCATTCTTGGAAATAATTACAGTACCAACTATGGCTGAATTACAAACCTTTTTAATATGGAGTTTTCTCGCCAGAAAAAATGAAAAAGAATGAAGAAAACATGTTAATAGACCAGGCTTTCAAACATGGCTTATGAACATTAACGAGAATCCTATTTACCTGTTTCACAGAGTTAAACATTAACAAATGGATGTGATTTAATCCAAAGGACAGAGATTTCAAATATTAAGATTATAAGTTTCCTTGAACAACAAACATCACCAAATATACTTAATATGGCTGAGAAAGAGGTCTTGCAGAAATATTGTACAGCATTGTCTGATAAGATGTTAAAGTACAAACTTTAAAGACTGCTAACATGTCCAAATTGTCATTAACTGGTAGGTTAAATTCTCATCAGTGACCTTATTTCTGAACAGAAATAAATGGAAATTACAGAACTATGAAATCATGAAGTCTATTATTAAATGAATACCATGGTACCATGATTTAAGTATTAGTTCACCTGATTTTGTGAAGATCACTACCATCCCATCCATTCATTACGAACATCAAAGAAACTTTTGATCACATGATGCAAATTAAATCAGTTGATTGGATGAAATTTATAGAATAGTATAGGAATCAAATCAAGTGAAGTTTTGTAGATAGAACAAAATGATTCTGTCTCTGACAGCTTGATTATTGAGAGAATCTTACTGATGTTAATTCTATCTTACAGAGCTCCCCAATAGCTTTCCAACGATAGCAAAAGGTCAATATGTCCTAGTTTTGACGATAGAACAAAATAGTTCTCATGGAGCGAATGGACTCCATAAAACAGGTTGTTCAATGATGTAACAGCGCATTAGTTTGTTTGTCATGGGAGAACACTTTCAACAAGGGCGCAACTGGACATGCATTCTGCCAGAGGCTGTTCAAATTTCTCATTACTATTGTCTGGTGGAATGATTATATGCATGTACATCAATTCTGTAACTGATATATCATCCTACTTTTATTGACGATGGATCAATAGAGACTTGATACACGTGATAATTACACGGGATCAGATAATTATAGAGATCAAATACAAACACAACGCTTATGTAAATTGCACTGAAAGATCACATTTCAAATCAACATGAAACTTTCAACAGCTTGAACAAAATTTGTATGGTCCATGTGTAATTTATATATTATTAGTCGATGCAAGAGTTATCACTTCATATTCGATTATGTAACATTATCAAGTTATTGTGAAAAATCAATAATCGCAGCTAAATTAGGTCTAAATTAGAAACTTGGTTTATTTCAAATGTATACGAACATGGGTGTAATACAGTATTGTTATTTACGTCTACGATACATTATATAAACTATTACAACGTACATTCAAAGTATTCTTCTCTGAATGCTGTATATGTCCTTGTCATTTCGCATCTTGTTTTATGTTTATTAGGTAGTATTTGCTTTTAGAAGAGGGTTGGGTAACCTTGTCCCCGTTACTTCAATCAATGTGCAAAAATAGTATTTTAGTATTCACTTCCAATGACGAGTAAAAAACACTACCTCCTGTCACAACATCTCATAATCTCCTTTCTCGCAGGTGGGGAAAGCCACATTTCCCTAACAGATAGCCTCAACCGATGCTGCCCACTTCATCCGTGTACATACTACCAATAAGGCCCACTCCCACTTGTCTCTTACCAACTTGTTATACCACATCACCCACGCCTAGATTAACACTCCCTGGCTTCCCTTGTCCATTATACCTCACCCCATCTGGCTTCCTATTGTTTGGCTTACCAATCATGCTTTGGTTAAGAACCACCTGACTTCCACTCCTATCCATCCACCAATTAACTACTGGCTTCCTATGTCGTACTGTTGTTGTTTCTGTGTGTACATAAACAGCCCATTGTACTCCCTCGTTTCATTCAACTGATGATGAAGTAAGAATAAACTTCGATACGTTGTGACTCCTCACAATAAAGACTTTGTCATCCATAAAAACCTGTGTCTTAATTTGGTTCTTCCGCCAATAGCTACGGTTGCGTGAACATCGAATGTGGCTCTCTCGCCTATGCTGTCAAAACATGCTTAGTGATGCAAAGCCGTTACCGTATTTAACAAAGAAAGACATGTTTCCTCATAATTTTATTCAGATTGCTTAGTTTTTATAATTAGCACCACATTATGTACTAGTAGGTATATTATATACATTAACAACACATGATGATAAGCACATAAGCAGTGTCTCCTCACATATAAGAAGTGTGCGGACGGTCAGTTATTAAAACTGCCATGCAATTTCCATGAGCAGAAAGTATAAACCATATATACTACTGATCAGACAGGTTTATCAGTATCCAAACACCGACATATCGCCACCACCCTACCCTAGGCGTACCCCATCCCACACCTCTCACACACCAGCATACACACTGAACATATTGTTCTGGCCAATACACCCAATATTTGAACCATTTAAACAGACATGTGAGTGTCAAGGAAGACACGGACGTAAATGGCGGTGTTCAATCGGGGTACCTCTTCACATGTTCCTAATTATCTCACTACATTATGACACAGTCGGACGCGCTAACGAACCCGATGTGACAGTTGTATTATAGAACCACTCAAATACATACAAAAGCAGTGTCAATCTTGATATGAACAATTTACCCACTACCAACCATTTACGCGTGTACTAAATATAGTACATACAAAATTGATTAAATTGTCAATTAAAGTGGGGACGCTATTTTACCGGTTACGGTAATGTATTCATTAATTAATGTTTTGGAAATGTGGCTTTACCGGCTACAGCCATGTAATTGGAATGTGGCCTTCCCGGCAATAGGCATTTCTAAAATGTGGCCTTCCCAGCAATAGGCATTTCTAAAATGTGGCTCTCACAGCCTGCCACCGTTCAGTTACCTGTATAACCCTATGACATTGCCAGCAACTGTTATAAAAACACTTTAATACTTCTGCTGATTAACAGAAAAGGTAACCTCTCTCGTAAGAAAAACTAATCGTTGATCAGTACTACTAAATTGATTGAAATACATGTAGTTGGTACATTACGAATTTAAAACGTAAAGCGCACTTGTGATTCTCCCGCTGAATGAGAGGTACTTTTCTGCTGACGAACATGTGCGGCTCTCGCAGAATAAGAAATGCTTTTTGTTACCGCCCATACGCGGCTCTCGCTGTGAGAAGGTAATTAATTTGCCGCACACACGCGTCTCTCGGCCTTTATGAGTTAACTGACCATCAAGTGAATGATGACACGCGTAGGTTTATATCATCAAAGGAAGATATAATCTATGTGTCGCATGCAGCCTGCAAACGCATATGGGCCGAAACTGTTTTTAGGATACCAACGGAACTTCGATGTTACATAAGAAGTACATACAGTCATTTGCTGTGTACTTGGGTAAATAGGTGTAATCAGTGTAAGAAAATTTTCAGATTTCTCTACCGATGGCAAAGTCGTTGTTTTTAGTTTACGAATTCAAATGAATCAACTGTGTGTTTTTATTATCATAGATAATAAACCAGGGTAGCTACCATAGCTACCAAAATTTACGTATGATTTTTGCTATGACAGCTGCGCCAACTCTCAAAACTAAATATAAACTTTGCAATCTTTCGGAAACAAATGGCTTGCTACGTGAATGTAGACATCATATTTTCACATGACATGTGAATATCGAGGTAAAATACACAGAAATAGGATCAAATTGGATTAGTCACTATACCATCCATGCATCAGAAAATAATACACTTCTTGGATATTTTGTTACAATCAGACATGGAATACCATAGATATTTTAAAAGAATGGCATATGATGGGCATCCGGTCTCCTGACTGTCTAGGGTGAAGAAATTCTGCTAATGTGGACAGGAGCCCAGTCCCTTTGTCCGTCACGGTCGAGGGAGGTCCGCATCAGTGCCCCTTTAAGAATACGTACGACATTTTCAGTGTTACTTTCATGTTTACTTCAAGTATTTTTAGGATTTGTGTTGATGCTTCTGATCATGGCTAGTCGCAAATAAAGTTATAACCGTTTCTCACTCATTACAGTGGAATGATTTTATCCATTGAGTTAGGTTCACATTGGCGGATATGTAAAGAAATCCTGGCACCCACTATACAAAATATTTTACATGAGCTTCAACGAGTATCCTGCTTTAGTTGTGGGACATATCTGACTGGTACATCTGTATAAAATAATATTGTTGTGATGTAAATACCGCAATGTGCGACAGTCTTAACTTGATTACTTAATGTTAGAATGTTTGCCTGATGAAGAGCCTTTTGCCTACTTAGGGAGAACATCGTTTATTGTGTAACCCGATCTTGTTGCTTAACGCTGACCTGTGGAGATCTGGGTTAGAATTGACCTGTAGTAACCCATGCTTGTTATAAGAGATGACTTACGGGATCCGGTGGTCAGACTCGCTGACTTGGTTGCCAGATGTCATCGTATCTCTATTGCAGGGATCAATGCTCATGCTGTTGATCATTTTATTGTCTGGTTCAGAGTCAATTAATTATTTACAGTCCATAAAGTTGTAATATTGCTGGGTGCGCAATCTGCTGATTGGAATCATACGCCCGACAGTGGCGGATCTTAGCCGGATCTTACGATATCACAAGCAAGATATTAAGACGGAGGCAGGGTTATGAATTGTATATCATTCTTGCTTTTGTTTCCGACCAGGAAACATCATCTTCAACGGAATAATACTCAGATTACGGGTATAGATTATGGAACAAACGTTCTGCTTTTTGTCAGTAAGAGATCTGAAAAAAACACTACCAAAGTTATTATGGAATACATGATACTGTTATAGTTTGGCATGAAATGCATGTGGACCCGGGGTTTTTTTTTTGTTTGTTTTTGTTTTGTTTTGTTTTTGTTTTTTGTTTTTTGTTTTGGGGGCTTTTTTGTGAATAACCAACTTCGTCCCAAACTATAGAAATAAGGATACTGAAATGCACTAAATTAACAACATTAAGGCTGCTATGACAACCTTTGGTTCCCGGAGACTTGTATTCAGACCCGGACTCCCCAAGTGGCGATAATATTTATGACGTAGACAACCTGTCAAGGTCCGAGGTACAATAGGCCTTTAGCACCTCATGCTTGCCACAAAAGGCGACTATATATGCTTGCCGTAAAAGGCGACTAACGGCAAAACAGTTACAAATGAATGTCTTAAACTTGTACACAGAAAAGGTGATAAGAAATTACGAGCAACGACTGTTATATCTCTAAGAATGAAACATAACAAATCCAAATCAAGCATACAGTTTATTTTGTGAACAGTAAAGAAACACATACGAAGTTTTGTGTAGCATATCTTTTGATAATAGGAATCAGGTCCAGGGTAAAGGGCCCTTGGTAAACAAGAAATAGCAAACAGATCCTTGGAAATAAAGGTCCTTTTGTAGGAAAAAACAGATTTGGGTTTTTAGTTGAAAAATACAAACGTACACATCACATACTAGGACAGACAAATTGATGTTTGATCTTTCAAACGACGAATGGTGTTGATGATTGTTGCCTATTTCAAATTCAAAGAACCGACACAACAATCAGACTTAGGAAAGCATATGTGCCACAACACCAAAACAATTAACCATTATTGATAAAAAAATATAACAAAGACGAAACGCACTCATCATGTGCTATTGAGAACAATTAGGTTAATAAATGGTATCTTTTTCAAATTGACAGGCCGGGTACAAGAATCAAAATTAGCACAAAATATATACTTAATAAACAAATAAACGTCAAACTTGGAGAAATGAATTATATTGAAATTGGATAGTAAAAGTAACAGTGTTGGCGACTGCCACAGGAATATTGATAAGCGTGGCCAATTCAAATTACAAACCCGATTAAAGCACTGATAGTTAGAACACATACATTTAGGTGAAATTGATAAACGATGGATATTGCAAATACAGAGATCCAATAAAGAAACCAAAGTACCATAAAATATCTGCCACACCCCGCTAACAATTAAGTATGGACATGGTATAACAACGAAAAATGGGAGAAATGTCGGCCATAAAAATATCTCTAGTTATGTGACATTATTAGACGTGGCCCATTTCAAATTACAGACCCAATAAAACACTGAAAGGTAGCACACATATAACTGAGGAAAATCGATAAACGTGGGATACTGAAAATACTAAGGGCCAATACAAAATCACCAAGAGTTCACAATTAATCAACAATAAACGATGTGGATTTCACTGACACGATATAACACACAAACAACCACGGGATATTTGCCGTAGCACACCATCAGTAAAGTAGTATTGCTAATTAAACATTACCTTTTTCGAATTCAGACCTATCTTATGACAGGACACAGAGCACAAACAATCTGCCATAAAGGACTCTAATAAGTAAGTAATATTGACAAACGGCGTCTATGTCAGATTGACAGACGAGATATTGCAATGAAACTTGGCACAAACTATCTGTTATAATCAACAAACCATTAACTACCATTGACAAACGTTAAACTTCATAGACAGCACAGAGCATAGATTTTGTGGATAATACACCACCCTTAAATTGACATTATATTGATAGTAAAACCTTACGTATTTCAAATTCAAAGATATGTTATATCAAGTACAAACAAGCTCTACCAATTTGGTGACATCATAATATAACAGATTCCATAACTTGAAATGTGTGCACAAGCATATATTGTCTGATTCGCTGAACACTGAATTGAAGAGAATGGTTCTCATGGGGTGTAGAAGGGCAGGCGTCTTTTCCTTCGCATGTCAAGCCAGTTAACGAGTCTACCAACGTCCAAAAGGACCACTACGACAAAGCCGAGGACACAGAGGACCAACCCAGTCTGCCCGATTGCTTGAGCAGTTGACCGATCGTCTTTAGCCGATGTCTTCGAACGTTTGTAGGTCGAGAGTGTCTTCCTCTCCAAAACAAGTGATTGGATAAGCTTATTCACTTCTTCCACAGGCAAACCGTCAGATGGAACCCAAACACATCTTCCGCTGGTAGTTTCACAGCCTGGGTCTGTTATAACATTAAAAAATGAATGTACCTCACAGACACGTTTTACACCATCCTAGCCTAAGGGCAGCCATCTAATGAAACAGAGTGACCTATGCACAGGAGAACGAATGCTTGAGATTTGTTTAAATTTTGAAAAAATGTCTTATTTGGACGGATTCGTGAAAACGTGTGTATTGCTCCAACTAATCTGAGCATAGAAGACGTCAATGTTTGATGGATACTACAAACAACATGTATAGGAGCACCCAAAAATGGCGAAGTCACTGATACTCTAAGGTGAAGGCAAATGTTTGTGTGCTTAATGGACACTTTCAACGACATATCATAGCGCATTTTGCTCAGCAGCGGACAGATGAACTGCAACTTAGTTGGAAAACTAAAAGACATAAAACACTCAATGAAACGTTCATCATGAACAAAACATCCCACCAGCTCTGTGAGGATTTTGCAGAAGTTTTCTTCAAAGTAGTTTAACACACTAAATTATTGACACAATTCATGATTCGTTACGAGGGAGGAGTGCAGGGAAAGGGACAGCCGTGTGTACGGGAACAAATGGCGACGGCAGAGCACAGGTTATTGAATAAATAAATTTGTTGGCACTTGTGCACCTGCTTCTCCAAAACCTGGCTGTCCCTATCTCTGCACTTCTCCCTTATAACAAACAGTGAACTGTGTCAGTAAATTAATAATTGTTTGGTAAACAACTTTTTCTTTAATTTCAGGTAAAACATTCTGCAAAGCTCTCACAGAGTTGGAATGAAAACCAAAGGTGCTGAAACACATCAAAACCAAGCTTGATTCTAACATCCAAGCACAACAGCGTGTAGTTTGGCATGGAATGCATGTGGACCCGTTTGTTTCGTAAATAACTCTTCATCCAATGATCCAATCGATCCCAAACTTTGCAAGTGGATGTTTTGTCAGACAATCTTATCACATTTTAAATCAGCGATAGTATGCATTTGTATGACAGAAACTGTCAACAAAATAAACAGCAGAACGCTGACAGCTTGCAGAGGGAGGCAGCCACTGACCTGTAACAGTGGCAGTGCTGTTGCCATAAAATCGTCTGTTTCACTCTTGCCCGCCAACGAAACAGACTGGTTACTTAACTCTGTCACGAGAACCCTGCAGTGACGTCATGTGAGGAAGGATTTTCAGGTAGTTGTATATAATGTGGACAGGAACTGCTTATGGTGAAGCTGCTACTTTCAGGCATCAACGGAAAGATGTTCTCTACCATACACTCGCGATCACTCTATCAACAAAGCATCCAGTGTAGTTCGAGTCAATAACCTTAGGACGCCATTCTTTGGTGTCAGCGGGGTTGCGGCAAGGCTGCACCCTGTCCCCTACACAGCTCTGCCTCTACATCAATGACCTGGCAGAGGAGATAGCTAAATATTCTGTTTCATAGACATTTTAGAAGCTGATGCATAATAGAAAATAATACTTTATGGATGACAAGTTGATTATTTCTATGATGCGACGTTTCGGTATCGCTTCTTATACCGTTTTCATTCATAAAGTATTATACTTTCTGAGATTACCAAACTCAATGACTACGTATTTCTATATGAACTATGTGTCTCTGTATTACTGTGTACAGACGATATAGTTCTACTAGCTCCAAATGAAAACGAACTACAGCGGATGCTTGAGGTGGTGTTCCAGATGGTGTCTCAGGATTAACACGGAGAAAACAAAAGTTGTGCACTTTGGAAGGGTTAACAGTGATAGATCAATGCGGCAACATGTTTTTATCATACAGTGACTATTACAAATACATAGGATTGTGGTTTGAGGAACACCTTGATAAAAAGTTCGCAAAAAGTGGGAGCCGCGCACTGCCTCTATTCATCACCAAAAACAGACAGTGTGGAGATATGTCATATGGCCTGTTCAGTAAACTCTATGAAAAATCGGTGCAGCCTATCTTATTCTACTGTGCACCTATGTGGGAACTATATGGGCATCGTGAAATATGTAACATACACGACAGATCTGATCGTTTCTTCCTGGGAGTGCCTCATAATACGCCTAACTGTGTTGTTCATGTGAACTTGTTTGGAGAGCATGTCCCACAAAACAGCGGATAGAGTTTTCTCTGTTTTGTCAAGTTGTATCACATGAAAACAGGCTTACCAATAAGGTGTTCAAGTGAACTATGAGTTAACAGGGTTCCGTTGCTTTAAACCTTGTTAAATTGAATAAAGTTAAAACAATTGCTGTTATATGATGCTTTGTTATCGCCGACTTCTGGTATCCATTCTAAAATATCAGTCATTGAACACGTAGATACGATGAGGAAAAGTGGTTTTCAGAGTTTGGGGACGACGTGGGAAAGGCTAACGGTAACATATTACGCACCTACAGGTTGTTTAAGAACGATTGTAGACCAGAGCTGTATGTATGACGTCAACGCAAACAGCCCTCACCCATAAATCAAAGATTATGCCCCGTTTTTGTGATTCTGTAGAGTCTGAAGTTAATTTTCTTTCAAATTGTACATATTACCATGATTTTAAATGTATCCTCATGAATGAATTTCGTTAGCTCCGATGGCAGTGACCATTTGAAATTTATTATGAATCGGACAGACATCAATGTTCTTAAACTTCTAGCCGATACCATACGCGTAGGAGGCCGTTACATATATTTTACCAAAGTACGCTTTTATGTCTAGCAGCTGCAGTGACTCGTAAGCCAATATTATGGTTGGGTGATATGTTTTATTTCAGCAAATGAAATACTGTTTTACCTGTAACATATCATGTGACACGTAAATGAAATATTTTTGTCTGTGTATATAAGATGTGTAACAACCTCGCCAATTTGCTGATTTCCCGTCGTCAACAAAAACATGCCGAGTCGTTGTGTTGCTGTCAAATGCTCTCAGGTGTGGGGTGATGGTGTCACTGTGCACAGATTTCCACCAGTCCCCTCAGTTCGTGCTAAATATGTTGTTTGTGAGTGCGAAGCGAGCGTTTCGGAAACCTGCACGTATTAAATCGTGTGGTTCGACACCTACCTCGCTTCCGAGATAGAAGATCCTATTTAGGTTTGTTTTCATTGAGTCGCTTCACGGTCTAAAGTTAGTTTGAGAATCAGTAAGATTATAGTTTATTTTATCAAGTCATAAGATCAAAATTACTTCCTACCCGTAGTGAATATGTTTTGAATCATAAATGTAAACCTTGTGACAACAAGCGATTTTGACAGAATAGTCGATGGAAACAAGTTGTATCTCTGAAAATAAGTAAAAACAGGTGACAAGACTAAATGGCAGTAAATTGTGGAAACATAAAGCTTTCATTTTTCAAAACAGCTGTCGCGATACAAAACCTATAAAGAAGATAATCTACCCCCGGCAATGCAGTTGCATACTACAGCAACTCACTTAGGTATACCTTATAACGCGTCAGGGAGGCGTGCCCGTCTGATTGGTTGACATTTCGTTCAAGGGAGAGACCTATGCACTGTTGTCACGATTAACGATGTTAATAAATGATTTATGCATTTGCAACCCCCTTGAGTATATTATGTGATCTTTAAAGAGAGGAACAGTCCTGCGTACGCGAGGCATGTGAACGAGTGTTGACATTTTTTACTCATTTACCTTTGCTTTCCATCCGTTCTCGCACACCTGGCTGTTCCTCTCCTTGCAATCGTAACAAATAGTGAACTGTGTAAATATATTATTGATAATTTGTTAAACAGTATTTGCTTTTTAATTTGAGTACACGTATTCTTCAGAAACCCCATATAGTTGGTCTGATTGTTACATTATGACCAGCGTTGCTTTGAGTATAATATACTTATTAGTTTTCGAGTTGGACAGCAATTCATCGGTCCGCATTTGAGCCAAACAGACTATATCATGAATATCACATGTCGGAAATAAAAGAGGTTCGATGGGTGGCGAAGGGATGGAAAGCAAAGGACATAGGTTAGCTAAAAACAAATATCTTATTATAATGATATCAGGTCAGTGTAGACGTAGTTGTACCTGACGTTGACGTTGACGTTGACGTTGACTGACTGGGATTCATCACTGTCAGCACTGATGTCTCTCCACATGCCGCTATTTCTTCTGATGATGTTGCTATTCCCTCTGCTGGTGTTGACGTTTCTCTAGACGACGTTACCATTCCATCTAGTGATGTTGCAATTCCTCCAAATGAAGCTATCAGTCCTCTAGATGTGGCATCTATCTGCGTAGTTTCCTCAATAGCCAGTCCATCCGATGATGATGATGTCATTCCATCTGATGATGTAGCTCTTCCATCCGACGATGTTGCCAGCCCTTCTGATGATGTAGTCATTACATCTGATGATTTAGCCACTCCGTCTGATGATGTTGCTATGCCATCTGACGCTGATATGTATGTTGCCGTTGTTCCACTTGAAGTCCTTGTAAATCCACCAAACACAGTGTTCACAGTTCCAACAGACCATGTCGTCGAATGATCAACGTTCGGTGTAGACGACCAAGTGGTGTGACAACTGCTTTGGATACTTTGAAGTTCACGTGCAGATTCGTCCTCTAATTTTCCTGAAACATAAACTAGGATCTTCGTCCAGTAAGCTTATAACTTTCCTGAAACATAGAATTGGATATTTGTTCAATACGCTTATACTTTTTTCTGAAACATAGAATAGAATTTACGTTCAATAAGCTTATAATTTTATAACTGGATTTAGATCACTAAAACAACCCTGAAATAATAGAACTGACGAGAAAAAACACAAAAATAACAGAAAAAAACCATAAAATTAATGTGTGCTACTAAAGAATCATCATATATTTATGTCATGTCATACATACCTTCATAACATCGTTTTAGATAGACGGTTGACTGGGGTTTTATCTTCAACTGATGCGCAGTACATGTGGCGGTGTAATGATAACTTCCTGTGTATGTTCGACAGACGGTGCCATCATGTTCAACGGCAGCACAAGGTTGACTTTCACTGTCCATTTCCAGACAAGTCTTCTTGCACATGTCCAGAGTTTGGTTTGCGTTTGAGTGTAAATCTAAACCGGACACCTCGTGTTCCTTTTGCTCAGTAAACCAACATCCTGGAAGTTGATGATAATTATCATTATTAAAAACTGTTACTCACTTTCATTCGGGAATAAGCGTTAGAATGGAGTTGCTTCTAATACTACACTAACGTTATTCACTTGTGTAAAGTGTTCGCTCGTCACGTCGGGTTTGATACACTCAAATCCAAAAGAAACGTTACTTAACTGTCCTACCTTTACGCACTACTTTAAAACTATCCAAGATGTGTTAAAAGGTATTAGTTCACTAGAAAGCTGAACAACACAGCTTTATGCAAACCTGAAAAGATACTATGATCCACTGATTTTTTTTCAGAAAAATTAAATTGTCCCATTTTCGTCCATGTCGAAATAAACGATTAACAGTGTTTTAGATGTCCAAAAGAAAAGTTGAAATAGTCGGCTGATACACGTCATCGTATTTAAATTGGGTTGATCTCAGGTCATGATGTCAATCACTGGACTGTCTGGTCTCAAATATTTACAGACTGCTATAATACCGCTTGGAATTTTGCTGAGTAGGCTGCTAAACAACACACAAGATACGTCAAGTCGCAGGTGTGTTGATTGATGCTTTTGTCACTCGACTGTCTGGCCCAGAATCGATTATTTACAGAACATCACCAAAGAGTTGGAATATTTAGCAATCGCACAGACATATAGCAGAATTGGGTAACAATTATTATAATTCAAGCACTTGCCAGTTTCCGTTTCACATACTGTTGCAAATAGCGTGCTACACTCCTTGGTCCTGAAGTTCCGACTTAGTGTGTACCGAACACAATTCTGTCTTCCCTTATGGTTAGGTTCACCCTCTTTCCAGTTTAAAGATGTATTGAGTGCAGTATCGTCTGTCCATGTGTGCACAAAGTCGTCCCCGTTGTCTGGCTCCAGGTCATAGAGATCAACCCAGACGTCAGAATTCCTGCAAGATAGTGAAGCACAACAGACCAGTGAAGATCCGTATTAGAACTGGTCATCCTCAATCCATGATTATTAAAAAGCACGGCTAACGGGATCGTGTGGTCATGTTCACTGACTTGGTTGCCGCATGTCATCCTATCTCAGTTGATTACTTGATTATCTGGTCGCGATATCATTACTGCAGACTGCCTCCATATAGCTGAAATACTGATCTACCAATTATTGCATTTTATGCACGAGAATATATGCAGTTGGACACTGCAAATGTGTCTCACACATATCTATAATGCTATTGCAGTATTTTGTTCTATTATAACTACGTCACGGAAGTCACAAGTCTACGCTCGATGTTTCTTGCAGATTAGACTTCAGATGAATACAGTGATTATTCCCACTTAGCCTAGTGGGTAAAGCTTTCGATAAGTTTCAAACCGGGTTCAAATTCCACATGGGTACAATGTCAGAGGGCAATGTCTTGTGGGCCCCAGTCTAATCTTGTTGAAATACCGCAAACGCGGGGTAACACTAAACTCAATCACTATTTCACTGAGACCAAGTGAACAAACTGTCATCCGCTTCCCATATTGCCATAGACAAATTGAACATCTCGCGATGACTGTCTGTCTTCAGTTGGAGCATTTGTTGTCCGTGACACCTGCAAACTGCGTGCGTATCATCCCAAGAATGCGAGTTTTTGTACAATGTGAAGATTCTCCCGCAATTGGCATGCAGAATATATTCTGAAATATCAAAACACTTCCCTTTACATATTAACGTGTGTGAAACGGTATATCCTTTAAAGAACAGCAGTTTCAGAGTCCATAATTTTAGAAAAAAAATAATAATCTGGCGTAAACAGATGCATAAATCAGTTCATTGGTTTTGTTAATCATCTATAACAGTCCATGGGTTGTCATGCTCGCTGATGTGGTTGACACATGTCATCGTATCCGAAATATGTAGATCAGTGCCCTTGCTGTTGATCCCTCGAGTGACAGGTCTATTCCTACGCAGATTCACTAAATATACAGCTTCCGTAAATTCAAATATCGACATCGACCGGTCAATTTGTCATCCATATGTTTGTTACTTGTACTGTAAAACAATGTAAGATTTTTTTTTCAAGATAACGAATAAAAATAGACTTCTCATTTGCCCATGTCGCCTTACACTTATAACCTCACTACTACAAAAGATATGGTATGTGACAGAGGAAACAATATCCCCGCGCATTGAAAGGGGTAAAATAAACCTTTCATACGAAGGGACGAAGCGCTCTAGAAAGTCAAAACTATCAAACACAGCGTTGTAGTTCAGACTATTCACAAGTTACTATTCACAAGCCTTTGTCCCACAGCTTGACTTGATTGTGATCGTAAACAAACATGAACAAGCATGGCGATACCGTTAAGCATTTGCGATACATCATCATGATCAGTGACAGGGGCGTAAATGTTAACACGTGCCACGGCAACAGTGAGTAATATATCTATAACTATAAACTAGCAGAAACACAACTGAACCCTATCGTGTTTATTCCAGTTTGAATGTGGTTTTGAGGAGTTGGTCTTTCGTTGCCTTAACTCTCAAGAAGCTTTCACAGTTTAATACTGATGTTTTGAGATTGAGGTGCAGCGGAACATATCTCTTTGTGGTGTCTGTGTCCACGACACACTTTAGGAGTGGATAATATATGTATACGTGGCTATTCTGATGTGGCACAAACACTACATAACGTAGGTCGATGGTAACTGTATGCAGACAGATCAATGACCACGATTACTCATATACGTTGAAGTTATGCTTGATTATTGACAGGCGTCCTCTAAAAACCAGGTGACGGTTTTTGTTTGACACCGCAATCACAATATTCCAGCCGTGTGGAGGCGGTCTGTAAATAATCCAGTTTGGATCTGTCAGTCTAGTGATCAGTAACATAAGCATCAATCTTCACAACTGGGATGTGATGAAGCTTTAATCACTAGTCTAGTAATCAAGGCACATAGTCAGCAAGGATCAGAAATCTGAATCCTGGTGTGTCCAAGGGAAATAACTCGAGAACGCTGTTCATTCGCAGTCAGCAATAGTCCAGCTATGTGGAAGTGATCTATGAATAGTCAAGTCTGAACTAGACAATCCAGAGATCAAAAGCAGGAGCATCGATCTATGCAATTGGAATCGTGTCAACCGAGTCAGCGAGTCTGACCACTTGATCCCGTTGGCCGCCTCTTACGACAAGCATTTCGTTACTGAAGATCAGTTTAAACTCTGGTCTTCACGGGAAAGAGCGGAATACGTGCGAAGTTAAGGATTTGGACTTTTCATGGTGGACGGAAGAGAGCTTTGGGTGATCATTCAACAAAATCTATCGTGATCTCACATTCATCCGCTAATTTAACAGATCGAACACCAAAACATCTTGTCTATTGAAGTAAAGATTTCGTCTATCCAAAACTTGTTCCTCTCATCCGATGCCACCACCTATTTTCAACCAGCTACTCATGCACTTTGTACCGCTAGTTTATCTTTGGTAACGAGGCACCCGTGGCGAGCCACCTCCTCGTGGTGAGTGCTGGGTAATGCTAAGAGCTCGTCGACACCCCCGTAGTGGACCCGGGGGGTATTTGGTCCACTAACCTGTTTGCCGTGGGTTACGTCCCTGTGTCGGCGGAGGAAGGGATCCTGGTGGTTGAGGGCAATAGGGGCTTGCAAACGTGTTCCTGTTGCTCAATACACCACTTTGGCCCTGACTTCGCCTAGACGGGTGGTCGAATGGGCCCGGTTCGACCAATCGGCTGGTCATGTCATGTCTTGGCCTATTTGTTCATTGAGCTTTTCTGATTTTAAAATGCATTTTTGAAGTTCTGAACTTTTGCCTAGAGTCTTATGCCCAGAAGGCGGTGGCTCATGGGCCAATCTGGTAGATTAATTATTTCTAATTCTTCTGCTGGAGTATATCATCCGGGTATCCTTGGTGCTGCAAGCTGGAGGCCCGCTTGCTTTTAGCATTGTCCTTGGGATACTCCGTGGTGGGTGGGGAGCTCGGATGATGAACCATATTACACTAACCATGGCTTATGAAACTCCAACAAAAAAACCCAAAACGTCCACTTGATATTTACCCTGTTGACACTGACCATAGACCGTCTACATCGATTGAGTATTGGCCACGTTTCATTGTGAATGAGACTCCTGACAAGACACCTTTAAAGTTGAACCCCTTTGCTGTATCCAAAGGTATTCAAGGCATTGCTGGGGATGTGAAGAACATCAGACGCTTACGTTCGGGTGTCCTGCTAGTCGAGTGCGGGAAAAAGCAGCAAGCAACAAATCTGATGAATATTAAATCTTTTGTGGGCATTCCCGTCACATTTTCTGCACACAAAACCTTGAATACAAGTAAAGGTATCGTGAGAGATGGAGATCGATTGTTTGATGACATGTCGGAACTTGATATAGGATCTGAAATGAAGGATCAAGGTGTACTATATGTCAAGCGCATTTCAACTCGCAGAAACAACGAAACCATCAAAACAAATACGTATCTGTTCACTTTCTCATGTCCAAATGCCCCCAAATCAGCGAAGGGAGGCTACTGCAACATACAAGTTGATACCTACATCCCCAACCCGCTCAGGTGTTTTAAATGCTAGAAATATGGACACGGTGTAAATACTTGCACATTGTCTGTTGTGTGTGCTCACTGTGATGAGAAAACACACACAACAGAAGATTGTGACAGTGATTATAAAAAATGCACCAATTGCTCAGGCGACCATTCTTCATTTTCTAAGCAATGTCCTATTTGGAAAGAGCAAATGGAGATCAATAAAATCAAATTTACTCAAAATGTCTCTTTTTCCGAGGCCAAAAAACTGGTAAAGAGATGTGATCTTCCAGACAGTTATGCTACAGTAGCAAAAACATCATCGGGATCTAACTCTAAAACAACATTAACCACAGGTTGCCAAACTACCTTGACTTGGGTAAATTGCGATTCTCCACAGCTTTTGTACCCAGCTATATCATCACAGACTGGGGAATCACTTCCTAGTACCTCAAAGTCGTCTTCTGATCACAAATCATCATCCCAGTCACACTCGAAGTCTCAATCGACAGCTGATAGTCAACAAACGGTGAAAAGTAAACCGGAGCCAAAGTCTGATGCTTCAAAACAACAAAGTGGCAAAACTCCTAAAGGGTCACAGAACAAAATTCAATTGTTCAATAAATATTGGTCTCTTGTTCAATAAATATGGGTCTCTTGAAGACATGGACGTTTCTGAAAACGTCCAATCTAGGGCACATAGCTTGTCGCCCTCCAAAAGAGTGCGGGGTAGATCCCCAATAAATCCCCAATAAATCCCCCCAAAAGTTTATTCCAATAATATTGTACAGTGGAACTGCAGAGGATTGAGGACTAATTTACATGAATTACAGCTATTAGTCCAAGATTTTACACCTTCAGCGATATGTCTCCAAGAGACATATTTAAAACAAACAGATACATTTGACCTTCGTCATTTTAATACATATCATTGTTTTTCACCTCCGGCTGATAGGGCCACTGGTGGGTCATCCATTCTAGTCAGACAAAACGTTATTCAAAGCCCTGTTTCACCTAATACTAATATCCAGGCTGTTGCTGTGAGAATTACTTTACATGTAGCGTTTACGCTATGCTCACTCTATATTTCGCCGTCTTCGGTGTTTGCCAAAACTGATTTTCAAGCTCTATATGATCAACTCCCGAAGCCCTGTATTATAATGGGAGATTTAAATGGACACAACCCACTCTGGGGTAGTGTAAATACAAACACTAAAGGTAAATTGTTGGAGGACTTTTGTTCTGACAATGATTCATGTATTTATAATGATGGTTCCAACACATATTTACACCCTTGTACAGGGACTTACTCTGCTCTCGACTTGTCACTTACAAATTCAGAACTACTAAATGAATTCGAATGGTCAGTCCATGATGACCTATGTGGAAGTGACCATTTTCCTACTATATTAAAAGCTGTAACTCCATCTGATGTTCCTCCATCATCAAGACGGAATTTTAAGAAGGCTAACTGGGCTTTATATGAATCACTGTGTGCTGAAAACCTTAAACCCGAACGTTTTATTGACGTCCTTGATGCTATTAAATGTTTTTTCTGAGGAACTGAATTCCATAGCTGATGAGTGTATACCAAAGTCCTCTCCAGTTCCACATATTCGAAAACCATGGTTCAGCGATGAATGCAAACAAGCTAAGAAGGCAAGGAAAAACGCAGAACATTATTTCCGTCGCCATCCTATGGTGCATAATTTCAATAAATTTAAGATTTCAAATGCTAAAGCACGGCGTACTTTTAAACAAAACAAACGCCAATCTTGGCAAAATTATGTATCTAAAATAAATTCTCGGACACCCATGTCCAAGGTATGGAACATGGTCCAGAAAATCAAAGGTAAAGGTACTAAATCAACTGTCCATCATCGTCAACATGGAGATCAATTGCTTACTGATAAATCAGATATTGCTAATGAACTAGGTGAAACCCTTGCTAACCACTCTTCCTCTTCAAATTATGTACCAAACTTCCAGCAATATCAAAAACAAGAAGAAAAGAAAAGTATTAATTTCAATTCTGATAATGGGGAAGATTATAACGAAACGTTTCCTATTCATGAACTCCATACTGCTCTTGATCAAGCTCATGACACTGCTACAGGAGCTGATAACATACATTATCAACTCCTGAAGCACTTACCAGAATCCTGCCTGGAAACTCTCTAACATATTTTTGATGATATTTGGACATCGGGTAACTTTCCTCCATCATGGCGTGACGCCATAGTAGTACCCATACCTAAACCTGGACGTGATCATACCGATCCATCCAATTATCGGCCGCTTTCGTTAACTAGCTGTGATTGCAAGACCATGGAACGCATGATAAATAATCGACTTGTTTGGTACTTGGAAACAAATAACCTTATAACTGATATACAGTGTGGTTTCCGGAAAAACAGAAGTACTGTCGATCACTTAGTGCGTTTAGAATCATTTGTTAAAAATGCACTAATTAATAAACAACATGCTGTGTCTATCTTTTTTATCTCGAAAAAGCATATGACAACCTGGAAATATGGTATTTTGAGGGACTTACATGACTTCGGCTTGCGAGGTCGTTTACCTCATTTTATATCACAGTTTTTAAATAAATTAAAGTTCGCGTAGGTTCTACCCTGTCTGATCATTACAATCAGGATCAGGGTGTTCCACAAGGCAGTATGTTGTCTGTCACACTTTTTAGCATAAAGATAAATAGTTTATCAAAAGTTTTAAACGATTCAATTGATGGATCGTTATTTGTGGATGATTTTAATATTTCTTGTCGTGGGAAAAATATGCATACTATGAACGGCAACTGCAGCTTTGTTTAAACAAAATAAATAAATGGTGTCTTGAAAACGGCTTTAAATTTTCTAAATCCAAAACTAATTGTATACATTTTTGCAGAAAATATAAACCACATAAGGACCCTGAACTATCTCTAGATGGCACTCCCATCAAAGTTGTAAAGGAGGCCAAGTTCTTGGGTCTAATCTTTGATTCACATTTAACGTTTTTACCGCATATTAAATCACTTAAAACTAAATGCCTGAAAGCACTTGACTTGTTGAAAGTGGTTTCAAATTCTAAATGGGCAGGGGATCAAGTTACCCTTCTCCATCTATATCGATCACTCGTTCGTTCTAAACTTGATTACGGCTCTATCGTCTATGGTGGAGCCTGCAAAAGCAATCTTAAACTTCTTGATTCTGTCCATCACCAAGGTCTAAAACTTTTTCTAGGGTCCTTCAGAACTTCACCTATTGACA
The DNA here is from genome assembly GCF_037392515.1 of Haliotis asinina. Taxonomy (NCBI): domain Eukaryota; kingdom Metazoa; phylum Mollusca; class Gastropoda; order Lepetellida; family Haliotidae; genus Haliotis; species Haliotis asinina. The sequence continues at coordinate 14,648,921 of NC_090283.1, read as the reverse complement.
GCCTGTACGTTGAGGCCGATGAACCATCTCTTGCACAACGCCGTATCAAATTATCTTTACAATATATCACAAAACTATACTCTAACGAATCTAACCCTACATGTAACTGTGTCTTTAATCCTCTTTATGAGGATTTGTATAGCAAAAGGTTTTCTCTTGTTCCACCTCTTGGGCTCAGAATAAAGCCGTTTATTGCTGCTGCCGGTATTGAGCTGGAAAATATAGCTCCTTTCCGTCTTCTTTCTTCTCCCCCTTGGCAGCTGGTTAGACCACAGGTTGACCTAACATTAACTACATTTTAAAAAATCAGAAACGAATGAATTACAGTATAAACAAGAATATAATCAATTGAAACATGCATATAACAATTACAAATCCTTATTTACAGATGGGTCCAAGGACGGTGGAGCAGTGGCTTGTGCCACTGTCATTGGATCAAGAACAATATCTTCTAGATTACCAGACATTAGTTCTATTTTTACAGCAGAAGCTAACACCATACTAACAGGTCTTAAATATATTCAAAGACACAAGAAACGTAAACAATATATAATATATTCCGACTCTCTTTCTTGCCTTCAGGCTATTAAAAGTATTTCTTGTAAACATCCACTTTTCATTGAAATTATTGAACTGTATAATACTCTTGCTACTGGCTAATACGACATCGTCTCTTGTTGGTTACCCAGTCACGTAGGTATTTCTGGGAATGTGATGGCCGATATTGCTGCAAAAGCAGCACTCAACAAATCTGTGACACCACTTCTTCTTCCATACTCTGATTACAAAGCAAGCATTAGAACCTACATCCGTGATGTGATGCAGAAGAAGTGGTACACCCAAGTAGGTATAAATAAATTACATGAAATAAAACCGTATATTGGTTACACCTACTTGGGCTGTCAGTCCAGATTTGAAGAGGTTATTTTAAGACGTATTGGCCATACTAGATATACTCATGCATACCTATTGCAAGGTGAGGATCCTCCGTTTTGTATCCCTTGTGATGAGAGAGTCACGGTCAAGCATATCCTGCTTGACTGTGTTGAATTCTCCATCACAAGGGATAAATATTTCAATGTCAAAACTGTCAAGAATCTTTTTAACACTGTTAATTCTCATTTAATCATTGGTTTTTAAAGGATATTGATTTCTTGATTGAATTTTGAATAATATGTTCTATAAATAGATGTATTTTAATTATTGGTAATTTAGATTTGTGACTTGCATTGTTAGTGGCTGTACCCTCAAAGGGGGTTGAAGTATTGTAAACTTATTGTCCTCCTGAAAGGGTACGTAAGTCCACAAATATTCAAAGTAAATTCTAAATTTCCAGATTTTTAATCGTAGAATATGTGTTTTGTATTGTATGGCTAGATTTCACAAATTGCTGACGACTGAGGGGATGATGTAAATCCAACTAGGGTCCATGCAGGTAGCAAAAGTACTGTCAGTCCCCTTTGTCCCTAGTATGGTGATCTACCCTCAGTTGTTAGCAATCTATAGCCCAGTTTTATATTGTATTGTCCTTTATAGATAAATTGTTTTAGGCATAGCTACTAGTTTTACTTTCTTTTCTGTGATGTTCTAGTTGTTTTACTGTCTTTCATCGACAGGTTTTTATAATACTCATATATTCCATTTTAATGTTATGTTCCCGTCACGATTTGGCTGAAATATTACGGACGTGACGTTAAATATTAACTCACTCACTCACTCACTCACTCACTTTGGTAACGAATGAACGATCAAGAACCGCTACTCTTACAGCTTTGCTTTTCTGAAGTCTTTCATGAACAAATGTACAATTTTCGACATATTCTGTAACACTGTACTACTCTACTTACCGATATGTACTATTTTTGACATATTCTGTGACACTATACTACTGTACTTACCGATATGTACTATTTTCGAGATATTCTGTAACATTGTACTACTGTACTTACCGATATGTATCATGGTGACTGGAAACAGAAATGTCCGTGGATTCATCTCTACCTTTCAGGAACTGGGGATAGATGCTGAAATGGAAAATATATATGATAGAACTTTACATGTTTCGATTCTCTTGTTTTTATTTGTTTACACATTTCTCCAAATGAAAAAAGACGGCTGCCCGTATGTAGTATAGTCTTGGAAGAGCAATCCAGTGATTGATTACAAGATTAGTCAAGTCACTGAGCTTGGCCACAATACAAATTGCATGTCCATTCAGCATACTCTTAAGGGTTTATCATACGTAGAATGTTTATGCGTACACATTAGGGTTTCACCATAGACTTATTAACTGTTTCAGCATACATATAAGGGTTTCAGTGTATACTAAGTCTTAAAGGGTTTCAGCACACACATAACTGTTTCAGAATATGTTTAAGGATTTTAGCATAAGCGTAAGCATTTCAGCGTACATATTAGGGTTTCAGCATAAACTTAAGGGTTTTAGTGTACACATAAGGGCTTCATTGTACAGAGTGTCATTGAATAAGGTTTCGGTGTACAGGGTTCCAGTGTACCTTGATTCAGTGTACATATGAGCGTTTCAATGTGCATATAAGTTTTCCAGCATAAATGTGAGGGTTTCAGCGTAAACATGAAAGCGTCAAGGTATTTATTATGATTGCAGAATTATAATAGGTATTTCAGAAAACATATATTGGTTTCAGCCTACATATTGATTTTAGTACACACAAGTATTGTAACGTGCACACACTACTGCCTACAGGATGTAGAGCGTTTTATGATAAACCTATTTCCTATGATATATACCAAAATGTTTGTAAAAAGTGGCAGCTGTTATTCCCGGAAACAGACTTTGACTGGGAAAAATATTTAGAGGATACAGCGAAGGTTTGCAAAACACAAAACTCATAGATTTTCAGTATAGATTTCTACAAGGTGCTATTTATACTAAAATATAATTGTTTAAAATGAATAAAGTTGACAGTGATATTTGCTGTTTCTGCAAAGATCTAAATGGGAGTGCCTGTGTACTGGGAATGCCAAGTGACACAACCGTTTTGGAGAAAATTACAAATTTGGTTTAGCAATTCATTCTCTCATCCATTTCACTTTACAAAACATATGGTTTGGTTTGGTACTCTACACCGAAATATATTACTAAACCACATCATCATTGCAGCCGAAAGACACATTTACTTATGTACTATTAAGAATATACTTCCTAACATAACTTCATTTACAAAAACCCTGAAAGAAATATTCTTTGTCGAGAAGCATATATGCCCAAAAATAACAACATAAAACGTTTCAACCATAAATGGAGCCTTGTCTTCCCAGTAGTTGGATAAATTTGAATGTATCTACTTACTTCTCATATATCCATATATCACTCATATCAGCCTGTATATGTGTTTTATCACGTCGATATAATATCTGTTCATCAACCATCGATTAAAACAAACAAAAACAAAAAAAACTCATGCAATATAGAGTGTGTATAGATGATGAATGATGCCTAAGGAAGTCACAAAGTTATTTTATTTTCATTCCGTTTTCATAACATTTCATAAGATTTATGCGACGACCTGCTTTTGGTAATCAATTCCCCTCTGCCTTGAAGTTGTATATAGGTGAAAAAAACATGATTTACAGAAAGGCCATAATAAGCTATCGATAGACAGTCTCTTATTTTATTCAGATAAGATCATTCTGGTAGTGAAACCAAATATTCTGCCAGAAATTTCTGCAGCAAAAAACTTTTACCAGAAATGTCTGCAGAAATGCAGTTTCGGAGCCAGTTTTTGCCAAATACTGCACAACAATGTTGACGGATGACATCACAATTGCTAACCGATTTCATAAAAAAGCTCGTGCCATTGGTGTGCGAGGGCCCCAGTCTAAGTAAACTTACTCTCAGTGTTATTCGTTATACTCCACTACAGCAGAAAAGTGTAAGCTTAACGTTTCGTATTAACACATCACATCCCTGTATTGTATCCGGTTTGAATTTCAATGTATATCATTGGTAATTAATATGCTGTTTTTTGAAAGTCAGTTATCCGATTTTGGTTTTATATCTCCGTCATGCACCCCTTCCCAGAGATGGATTATAATTATATTTTTATAAAAATCATTTCAGCAATAGGCCTTCATTTCCTTCGATATTTTTATTGAAGCAAATCATCTTCTAAAAAGATACATACATTGCTATATAATTTGACGAAATGTTTTCTAACATAAACATTGCTCTCGCAGCTGATGTGTAAAATGTGTAGGAAAAAACACAAAACATCTTTGTCTGTTGTGGGTGATATGTAGGACTACTTTGTAGTCACTTTCATTTAAGGTTAGATTTTAATATCGAAACACGATAATGTTTGGAATTTTAACTTATCTTACAACAGTATCTGAATGCTAATGTTATACTATGACAGGTTCATATAGGGAATACAGTGGCACAATGATATTTTTCTGCAGCGTCGTGGCGCCGTTTCATTTTACACTTATGACATATAATACATGTTTTCCGTCCTTAAAGGCATTGGAAAGAACTATTCATGCATTTTCTGTACTCACATGAGAATTGAGCTAAACTGGGGTTCGTCTCATTAATGGTTATATGTTCATCTATAAATTAGACGCAGCTTCGTGTTTTAAAAGACATATTTCAAAAATATGCGTCTGTGGAGGCGTTGAAATAATGGCGATATTTGCGCAGTATTATTCATGAGATTACTGTCAACAGTGCTTTCGGATAATAGATCGGTTTTACTGAGCAGTGTTGGCCACGGGGGCTATAGTGCAATTAAAGTTTGATCTACTTGCACGTGGTGCCAGTAACATATTAAATTTCCTTTGGCTTTGAATTTATATTTCAGATAAAAAGGTAATGGTGTTCATTTCACGTCTATATTGTTTCATCCGGCAATGTGTGGCCATATGTTACAATTTTTGACGACTTGGCAAATACTTAATACATGATATTGATAACATGTTTATGACTTAGCCATACAGTCATGACAACTTAAGGAGTTAAAAATGAGCAATGGGTCTTATGGGAATTCATAGTTTCATTTAGACTGCAGCCGTCTAAACTTTACTTATGTGTAATATGTGTAAATCTTCTATCCACGGACAACATGCTTCTACTGTTACCATCATTTTCATACTTAACCTATAGATGTGCTACAGTTTCTCATTAAAATGTCTTTTTTATGTCGGAATGGGAGTACGTACTACACAGAGCTGGGATCACATGAAATATATATAATGTTACACTATGCACACACACACACACACACACACACACACACACACACACACACACACACACACACACACACACACACACACACACACACACACACACACACACACACAACCTCTAAGATACTAGGGGCCCCCAGTAAACCTGAAAATCTTAAAAACATGAAGACAAAACACCACATTTTCCCATATTTTCAACCTCATGTTTCACTTTTCTTAATGTTCCGGTTTCGGCTTTTAAACTCCGAATCTGAATATGTTTTTTTCCATATTCGGAACTCACTTCTGTCACTGAAGTGAGTGTTTGTGTGTTTGATTTAAGATCTTAACACGTCACTATATATACATTTTGGCCCATGAGCAAGAATATTTCCTTTTCACTCCAAATACATCTTTCCTAATGTTTTGGAGGATGTAAATGAATGAAAGTGCCATTATGAGTATCATGACACAAAATTCAACTCATTTTGACTTAATTTTGCGAATTCAGGACGATTTTTTTTAAAATATGTCAGAATAATTACTTTTACTCAAAATACATATTTTCCTGTGTTTTGGAGGTTGTAAATGAATGAGGATATATTTTTAAGTATCATGGCACAAAATTCAACTCATTTTGACTTAATTCCGCTCTGGACTTCCACTTAAAGTTTCATAGGTTTTTTTTATTGCCTTGGAGGTTGTAAATTTATGAATGAAAGTGTGTCTATAAGTATCATGACAAAAAAAATGAAATCATTCCGGTCTTAATTCGACTAATCTCGCTTGTAAAATATTTTCGTTGGCTTGTTTTCTTTATTTTGCAAACATATGGATTAAAAAAAGATGAAATTCTAATGACAATTCAGTTTAATTTCGTGAGTTTAGTTTTATGTAATATCCCAGCAATATGGTGGCGGTTTGTAGGTAATCGAGTTTGAACCAGACAATCCAGTGATCAATAGCATCAGCATCGACGTGCACAATTGGGAACCGATGACGTGTGTCAGCCTAGTCAGCAAGCCTGACCACCCGATCCCGTTAGTCACCTCTTACGACAAGCATAGTCGCCTTTTATGGCAAGCATGGGCTGCTGAAGCCCTCTTCTACTCCAGATCTTCACGGGTCCCGAACACAGAGCTTTATTCCAGCAACATATACAGTACACTTGGAATACTAAGCCTTGAGATTCTTTTGAATTTAGGTATTCTATAAATATAACAAAATTCAAGATATATCTATGAAGTTGAAGCCCTAATCAAGAGTGACCGAACTCCAGTGACTATGCTAGGACACATTAATAAACAGTGTTGTGAGATCTTTAAACTGTATTGAAATATGTCTTGTCAATCTCACTGACATTCGCCAAATGTACCTACCTAATAGTTTTAAGTGTACCTACCCAGTTTAGCATGTTCGTTTTAATAGTGTGGTCTCCATTTTAGTAATTCCCGTTTGCCCGTCCCGGCTTTTCTTCGTCCGAGCTTTTATGGGGTATTCTCCTATTTGTCAGACCAGAAATAATCTACAACAGGGACAGGTCACTCGCTTGTTTTCTTTACCATTTGTACTAATTAGTATGCGCCTCGTCTTGCTCCAATGCACACAGTGGCCTGGTTCGTTTCCATCGCAACTTCAGCTGCGTTTAACAGTACTTCAGCCAGTTTACTGTATCAGTCGAAATCTTACAATGAATGAATGAATGAATGAAGAGCAAGAAGTATATGTGAATGAATGAAAGAAATTATAAAAGAAGTGCATATGTGAATGAATGAGAAAGAAATAATAAAAGAAAAAAGTACATATGTGAATGAATGAAAGAATAAATGATACACCACGGCCATCCCTTCCAAAACATGCTAAAGAACGCAAAACTATCGTTAGATCACATGTGTTAACATCAGCTTGTTATTGTCTCCTTGCTCAGACATAACAATTGTCAGACAGGTTAAAACAACAAACTATCTGGTTGACTGCACAGCTGCCTGTTGACGTAGTATACCCACATCACCTACTTTTCCTGCGTAACCTTCATCTACATCACCATCCTTAATATATTGAGCAGAGAGCACAGAAGGCCGTATAGCTATAACCACTGAACCGTGCCGTCTCTCCGCTCCCAAGTTTCCAAGTGGGGGTGTCCTTTTCTACCTCTTCCATTAATCTTTAAAACATCTAACAAGCTCAACGCATGCAACGTTGATAAATTATCATTTTATGATACATATATGTACAATATTGTGCTTTGATTCTGTAACTACCCACATTATGACATTGAGACCATTCTGATTTATCGCGTAAAATACGATTGTATAGTTTTGAGTTTGAATCTTGGCATATTTTACCGGTTTGCCACTTTTCCACTTTACCTTTTTAAAGGAGGTGGGTGCATATTTTGGTGGTTTTTAGTATTCCATCTATTCGTTTAGATTTATTGATTTATTTGTTTTTGTTTTGGTTTGTTTTTACTGCTAGTGTGCTTTCATAACTGTAAATTTATTCTGACGTTTGACGAGCGGAACATGAAGTGTTGTCATCATGTATGTTGTGTAATTATATTATTGGTATGGAGTGGCATTGATATGCATATTTATGCTTGCCAATCCAGTCACGATTACTTGAGAAGATTAGTTTAAACTATAGATTAAAGTATCCATACTATTAATGTGTAATCTTGGGCTATGAGGAATACGTAATATAATCTAGATTGATTTTGCTTTAACTTTTCTATTTTTAAAATAAATTTTCACTATTTTTGCTACAGTCGAAAAGATTTACTTTGGCTTTCGTGATTGTGGTCTCTAAGTATTTTCGAAATTATGTTGTTGAGACAGCTGGAACTGTTGATCTGCAGTCTTTCAAAATTCTGTTTCACGAGATACATTCTCCCTTTTACCATTTCTCAAAATGAACATATAAGCGTTTACACGTCTTCCCGTAAAATAAGTAGGAGGAAACGTGAAGTATAGCAGCGCATTTGCCATAACTGAAGTTGTTAATATGATAATGAAAACTGTCATTTCCAACATTTACCTTGCAAGCAATTTTATCAAGAAACTAAATAACTCATTACTAATGGAAGGAGTGAAATGAAAGTCCATTTTATTAACTGAAGTCACAGGTTGATTCACTTACATTCTGGGACACGTGTCTTATTTCGTTTCCTGAGGATACACATTTTACTTTTTTTTAGAAACCCTGTGTCTAATCCCTTAAAACAACACCGTTGTCACTACACCTAACGATTTTGACCTTGACCCAAAACAAAGGTTTAACTTACAGAACTACCCCGTAGACATCCCTTTCTTGATAACGAGTTTAACAGCAACGCCGAAATGCTGCTTACCTTATAAGAAGTTGTATATCCATGGAACTTTCTCTGTTTTTTTAACAAATTACATGACCTGAACAGATATTACTTTGTCAGAGACTTCATGAGTGATTTTCAAGTTCTAATCCACACACTGATTTCCACTTTTTCATCATTTTGACTTTTATCTCAGTTTGTTGAGTATCTCAGCATAACTCGCAAAGACAACTGAGCGGAACGATGACGCTTTCTGTTTCTTCCGCGTTCACTTACGTAATTTCCGCAAAGCGCGTACGACAATTTGCGCCGAAAAAGCCGTCTCTCGTCCGCTGGTCTTGTTTATTGGAGTGAAACAGCTGCCGCTTTCAAGTGTATTTTACTTGTCATGTACACAATTCACCCATGGATCACATTAGGCCATTAGGTGACATCAGCTTTGAAATGAACAGGTGTTCGTGAGTGTATATGGATGAAAAAGACTGATTGTGCAAGACGCGCAGCCAAATATCTCACATTCAAAGGAAATCTCGAATTGATTGTTTTATAAGGCGTCGTGCTGACCAGTTGGTTTTGGTGTTGTGTATAAACCTCCTTTGCAAGAACTTTGTCAAGCATACCTGCTTTGTCCTTTTGCAAGACCTGCACATATTAGTCTTTGAAAGACATTGACATTTATGTGCATGTGCTCTGGAAAACCTTGTCCGGCACGATATTCCTTCCAATTTAGTTATTGTGTGCATGCTGTATTTCAATTTTGGAAATGGGCTTAAAACATATTTTGATTCTCAAAGAATGTGGTTCGTTTAGCAAGCAAAATATTGCTTCGGTTAACACTTCACCAGTACTATACAATATTACAGAATGCACAAAACCGGATACACAAAAAACGACAAATTATAGCATTGTGATTAGGGGTATATGGGTTTATAGGAGTCCCTTTTTATCCACCGAGTCAAGTCCTACACGGCCTGGTGGGGTGTGGATTCGGGGGAGGGAGTAACGGAGGAGATGACCAAGCCAAGGAAGACACAAGTATGCCATACGCTATCATAGTCTTCCTTACTGCTTGAAGATTGAGCTTTTCTCGCTGTGGTCTATGATGACTTCGGTGAACGGAAAAAAGAACTTATTCACTGTGAAAACCAGAAAATAGTTGAATCCGTCCACGATTTTATCATAAAACACAAAGCTTGATTTTTAATTTGTTAACAGGAAATTAATTAACTTGTCAAAACCCTTCTCACAAATGTTCAGTGTTTCTACAAAGAGCTAGTCAGACACAACAAACCATAACTCTATTTTTCATGTTTACTTATATGATAGTTGTATTTGATGTAATGATATGTATGCATATGTTATTATATGATAGTTCATATGGATGACGACACATGCTCCAGGAGGTAAGCAGGCGTCAACACTATGTCGTTTGACGCTCCGGACATGAAGGAAAACAAAATACATGTACGTTATAGAGCACAGTAATGTGGTCACTATGAGCGAGGCAGACAGTCTGATGAGCACAGCTCATTACGGAAATCTCTTGTCTTTGAAGCTGGTCGTTGAGACGCTGAAGCCTTCTGTCAAGTTCTTCTTTATTTCTTATTGTGGCCACTGTGTCACAATATGCAGTTTACATTGCTCACAGACCCTCGATTCACGATGATGCCAACTTTCTCGACTACTGTTCGTGCGACGACTATCATTCAGGAATAGGTTCCACAGCTCATTCTTTCACCGATGTCTTTGTGTATGTGTTTTAGCTCGTTAAGTAGAGTAGAAACGAGTCTTCTGCTATTCTCTTCTCTGCTATGAACAAGTTCTCCAAGGCAGTCGACGCTCCGGGTGTCATTAGAACCAGGGAGCCTATATAGAGAGTTATAGAGTGTCCCTGTTAGAACAGAGTTGAGCACTGTCACACAGTCCTGTTGTGTATTTGATAAAACATTCGACAGTCCGGTTATGAACCAAAAGAGCATACCATCAGTCTCATCGGTGGATGAAATGGGATGAAGAAACCCGCATACTCCTCATCGCTCCGCATTTACCATAACGAATGTTTAAATATCACTTTATGTAAACAGAGCATCAAAACAAGCTGAAATCATGTATTATATTAACATGGTACTAACTATAGTCGATTCGAACCACTGTTTTACAGTTCACTGACTGCCGTGGATGCATGGTTTTCCCACGTGGCGGGGTAAAACTTAATGATCTATTCTCCCTCGCAAGGCCACGTGAACCAATCAGAAATGGACATTCTTAAATGGGGTAGGAGAAATGTGCCCTGTACGTTCTTATGAACCTTGAACTTTCAGGTACATTTCATCAGTTATGTACAAATACTGGTCTAGAATAATGTTTCAAACACTTTAGTCTTAAAAGTGTATTGATGCAGGGGCTCTATATATGTTCTTGTTTACGTTCCGCTCGTCAAAGGTCAGAATAAATTTACAGGTATCAAAGCAGACTCACTCGCTGGGCGGGCACTAGCAGTACAAAAAACTCAAACATAGCAAAAACAAATAAATCAAATTAATTTAAACAAATAGATGGAATACTAAAAACCACCAAAATATGCACGCCTCGTTTAAAAAGATAGAGTGCTAAAGTGGCAAACCGGTAAAATATGCCAAGATTCGAACTCAAAACTGTTCAATCGTATTTTACTCGATAAATCAGAATGGTCTCAATGTCATAATGTGGGTAGTTACAGAATCAAAGCAAAATATTTTACATGTATATGTACGATTTATTTAGCTAAGCCAGAAGAATCCCCGACAAACACGGCCGCTTCTCCTCAATATGTGGGTTTGTGAGAGTGAGGCTACCCCCTACAAGGCTCACTCCCATTAGTTAACAGGGTGTCCTCCCATTTTATGTATTTTTCACTAGATAGGTATGGAAAATTAATTAGCCGATGTGGGTATGTCATGCCTGGTTCATTTCTCAGGATTAGGTGAATTGGGTATGGGAGAGTCCATATACTATGATGATAGGGAATTTAGCAACCATGTTGGAGTGAAAGAATGACTCAGTGATAGATTAATGAGTGTCTTTTTTAAGCATTATGAAAATGGGCATGATAAATTAACACAAAATGCCCTATACCTGTCCAATATGTCATGCATACAGAATCAAAGCACAATATTGTACATATATGTATCATAAAATAATAATTCATCAACTGAATAATACATAAAATACTTTTATGATTATGTATAACTTCACATTTTAGTAAAAATGATGCATGCGTTGAACTTGTTAGATGTTTTAAAGATTAATGGAAGAGGTAGAAAAGGACACCAACACTTGGAAACTTAGGAGCAGAGAGACGCCACGGTTTAGTGCTTACAGCTATAGGGCCTTCTGTGCTCTCTGCTCAATATATTAAGGATGGTGATGTAGATGAAGGTTACGCAGGAAAAGTAGGTGATGTGGGTATACTACGTCAACAGGCAGCTGTGCAGTCAACCAGATAGTTTGTTGTTTTAACCTGTCTGACAATTGTTATGTCTGAGCAAGGAGACAATAACAAGCTGATGTTAACACATGTGATCTAACGATAGTTTTGCGTTCTTTAGCATGTTTTGGAAGGGATGGCCGTGGTGTATCATTTATTCTTTCATTCATTCACATATGTACTTTTTTCTTTTATTTCTTTCTCATTCATTCACATATGCACTTCTTTTATAATTTCTTTCATTCATTCACATATACTTCTTGCTCTTCATTCATTCATTCATTCATTGTAAGATTTCGACTGATACAGTAAACTGGCTGAAGTACTGTTAAACGCAGCTGAAGTTGCGATGGAAACGAACCAGGCCACTGTGTGCATTGGAGCAAGACGAGGCGCATACTAATTAGTACAAATGGTAAAGAAAACAAGCGAGTGACCTGTCCCTGTTGTAGATTATTTCTGGTCTGACAAATAGGAGAATACCCCATAAAAGCTCGGACGAAGAAAAGCCGGGACGGGCAAACGGGAATTACTAAAATGGAGACCACACTATTAAAACGAACATGCTAAACTGGGTAGGTACACTTAAAACTATTAGGTAGGTACATTTGGCGAATCTCAGTGAGATTGACAAGACATATTTCAATACAGTTTAAAGATCTCACAACACTGTTTATTAATGTGTCCCAGCATAGTCACTGGAGTTCGGTCACTCTTGATTAGGGCTTTCACAAATAACTTCAACTTCATAGATATATCTTGAATTTTGTTATATTTATAGAATACCTAAATTCAAAAGAATCTCAAGGCTTAGTATTCCAAGTGTACTGTATATGTTGCTGGAATAAAGCTCTGTGTTCGGGGCCCGTGAAGATCTGGAGTAGAAGAGGGCTTCAGCAGCCCATGCTTGCCATAAAAGGCGACTATGCTTGTCGTAAGAGGTGACTAACGGGATCGGGTGGTCAGGCTCGCTGACTAGGCTGACACACGTCATCAGTTCCCAATTGTGCACGTTGATGCTGATGCTATTGATCACTGGATTGTCTGGTTCAAACTCGATTACCTACAAACCGCCACCATATTGCTGGGATGTTACATAAAACTAAACTCACGAAATTAAACTGAATTGTCATTAGAATTTCATCTTTTTTTAATCCATATGTTTGCAAAATAAAGAAAACAAGCAAACGAAAATATTTTACAAGCGAGATTAGTCGAATTAAGACCGGAATGATTTCATTTTTTTGTCATGATACTTATAGACACACTTTCATTCATAAATTTACAACCTCAAGGCAATAAAAAAGACCTATGAAACTTTAAGTGGAAGTCCAGATTCTTGTACTTGTTACAAATTAGCGGAATTAAGTCAAAATGAGTTGAATTTTGTGCCATGATACTTAGAAATATATCCTCATTCATTTACAACATCCAAAACACAGGAAAAGATGTATTTTGAGTGAAGGCAAATATTCCCGCCCATGGGCCAAAATTTTTTTCTCCCACTGGCGAGAGTTTTTAAAATTGCTCTCATTTAGAGGAATGAAGTCAAAATGAGTTGAAATACATGATACTCATAGATGTACTTTCATTCATTTACATCCTCCAAAACATTGGAAAAGGTGTATTTGGGGTAAAAGGAAATATTCTCGCCCATGGGCCAAATTGTTTTTCGCCCATGGGTGAGATTTAGTTAAATCACTCTAAATTAACGGAATTAAGTCAAAGTGAGTTGAAATTTGTGCCATGATAGTTATGAAAATACTTTCATCCATTCAGAAGCTCCAAAACATGGAAAAAGATGTATTTTGAGTAAAAGTAAATATTCTCACCCATGGACCAAATGTTTTTCGCCCATGGGCGAGACGTTTAAAAACTCACTCTACATTAGCCGAATTAAGTCAAAATAAACTTAATTTCATGTCACGACACTAATAAATACAAGTTCATTGATTTAAACCTGCAAAGCATGGAAAAACATGTATTTTCAATGAAAGTAATTATTCTCCAAAATGTTTTTCACCCATGGGCGAGATTTTTTAAATTCCCTGTCAGTTAGCAGAGTCAAGTCATAACAAGCTGAAATTTGTGTCATGATACTTATTAACATTTTTTCATTCATATACAACCTCCAAAACATTTATTCTGGACGAAATTAAACGCTCTCGCCCATGGGCCTGCTAACTGGCCACTGTTCGCCCATGGGCATGGCGAGCGAGTTTAAATTTTGAGTTTTCGAAATTTTTTTTTTTCATTTTTTCATCCTTAGCACATATACATAACAGCTGCATGTTTAATTTTGCCAAACCCCTTGTGAGAGAGTGGCCACAGTGCTGAGAGTTTCTGGACTTTTGTGAGTCCAGAATTAAATTGTGACGAGTTATATATATATATAACACGTCACAATTTAATATATATATATATTAAGCATTTCGGAGAATAGACTGATGCTGCTTTTCATAAATCAGATGGTGGTTTCAGCGTACATATAAGGGTTCCTTCGTCCTTAAAAGTATTTTATTCTACTTCGAAACCCAACCATGATACATACGGTATGGAAACGTTATCTCGCTTGTGCTATTTTTGACCATACTGCCCACATAAACTTGCTAGTGCGGAATGTGTGATTCACAACATCATCGCTCGGAACAGGCCCAGAATGTTAAAAGATGTAGTTTCAATGTTCGATATCCAGTTTGAGGGCAAATCACATCAATTATGTGGAATTTGGTTCAGGCATGTGACGTGTTTTCCTAACAATTTGTTCCTTCTCGAGAAAAACACAGGTCTAAAAAACACAACAAAAACAAACGAGTAGGTTCTAATCATACAAAATAGTTGATGGCAACTGCAGATATTATGATTGTCAGACATGGACAAAGCAGTCAGTTAAAATACTCACCCAACACGTCGTCCGTCTGAACAAGTGGAACTGTTCTGTTCATCGCCCTATCAGCCTGTCACTTAGACATACATATTATTAATGAGGTCGCAAGCCATTATAATGTAATGTTCAGACTCGAAGGGTTGTGAGAAGTGAGTCAGTACTGAGCAAGCACAACGATGCCATGCTTCAAAACCGCTCAGTTCATGTGAGCTGTTGCTTAACAGTTCTACCTTTGTGACCGACCATCGTGCTTATGTTTATGTAATGTTTGCGCCTGTGGTAGTGAGGGAGCACCTGTGTTTGCCTGTGTGTGCACATGCGCATTTGTGTTCATGTGCGTGTACATGCATGTGCGCATGCGTCTGTTCGTTCTGAGCATTATTTTGCGTGCATGTTTTGGACGCATCGATTTTGATGTCCTAAATTTTAGAAAGGTAAATAGCAACATATAAAAAACCAAGAAATTTTGAAAGGATTCCAGATAGTCATGACAATGTCGCGCATGCACTCTTACAAAACCTATGACGAACCCTGAACCCTGAGTAATACCGTCACTGTCATATTTATTGCTTCTTTCTTTATACACTCAGCCATCTAGAAAACTGTTGGTTAAAAGACAGACTCACCTCATCCTGATCACGGGTAAGGATGGTAGCGTCATCTCTACACAACCGCTGGTCGTGATGGGAGATGATAATGGCATCTACCCCTTATATAGTCTTAAAGACATTCCGGAATTGTCTACACACTGTCTGAATTGTGAATGCTATTTTGTGATGTTCCAGATCACCCTTGACCCCAAACGTGAGTTGTTATAGCAACCTGCATACCACGGCAACAGCTTTTAAAGGCTGTTGGACACCCAGATCAATCATTATAGTGTAGAACCATCTAATCAGAGCTGTTCTGTCAGATTCCAGATCACCCGTGACACCAAATGTTTATTTGTCAGCTTTCTGAGAGCCCGATTTAATCTCAGGAGTCACCATCAAATTACAGTCAACCGTCAGTGTGTCGAACTAATGGCTGCCTCGAAAAAACCGCAAACTTTGGCGTTCTTTTTTAGTTGTATCGAACCTAACCTTGAATAATTTCACGTATTCACCTACGTCCCTGAGTCGAATTTTGATTTTCTCATCGGTTGTCTCGAAGTAATGTCCCAGCTTCTGTGTATTCCTTATTCAGCAGCTATTTTGGGTTGTGTCAAACACTGGATAACTCCAGGAATTTACATAGGTTTCTTTAACTTTGGATAGATATGAAACGTGAACGTTTTTCAACAATGAAATAATAATTGCTTCAGACGAAACCTTCGTCTCTAAAGTATACTGAGTTTCATCTCAGGGATATATTTCTGAACAAAATTGAAGATCAAGGTATATTACCAACTTTATTCACATATCCAAAGCAAGTCACACAAGATTTGTTTACACATAATGTTAAAACTTTTCTATGATTCGTGACCAACTCGTGTGACCCTCTTGAAGGATTTCATATTGATGCATGAACATCAGAACTACTTTATACAAGAACGATAACCCTGTTACGTGTTTTCATGTCACCGAAGCATTATTATTGTATTGCTGATTTTGTTAGTACTTATTTATTTCAAAGAACCAAACCTCTTAGATATAACTAAAAGGGGGAACAAACATATATGTTAAAGACATATTCTAATGTAATTATTACCAGCCATTCACCTTGTATTGTCGATTATATTAATTTTCGAAATAGGGATTTATAATCATGAATGGGAATTGTTTTATTGAATAGACGAGGCAAAACATTTTTTTTCATCTACGTTAAATCCCTAAGCAAATACTCAAAAATGACTTTGAAATATTTCTCAAACTGAATATTCGCTTAACGTTGCTATCGTATCGAACAGTCACCTCCTCGTGGTGGGTTGCGCCCCTGTGCCGGTGGAGGAAGGGATCCTGGTGGTTGAGGCATAGGAGCCATGATCAATGTTCTTATTGCTCAATACACTACTTCGGCACTAACTTCACCTACACGTGTGGTTGAATGGGCCCGGTGCAAACAATCGGCTGGTCATGTCGAACCCTGTGTATGACTTTTTAATATTCTTTAATTCAGTACTTTACTTAATGAATGAACGTTGTTCACAAAGATAGTATTTGAGATACTTACCTAGAGCACATATCCAGAAGAAGGTGGCTCATGAGTCAGTCTGGCTGATCTCGATTAGCTTGTATACAGCAATCCTGTATCCCTGGTGTTATTATGCTGGGTCCCCGCTTAGGTATGACATCGCCCTTGTTGGCGCTCCGTGGTGGGCAGGGAGCAGGTTTGCTGAATCGCATTACATTTCAATATGGGGAAAAATCAAAACAACGGCAACCATCAGAATCTGATTCTGAACTTCACAAAGCTTTTATATTCTGAAATAGATACTTGGTCTCAACACCTTCTCATGGAAGCGAAAGGTGAACGTACTTTCGCTTCATATTTACCATTTCTTTTATAAAAAAATTCCCAAAGGACAAAATGATACAAAATTGCGATCTGGAGCTTTATTGATAGAATGTCATAGGAAAGCACAAGCTACAAATTTAATGACGTCAACAAAGGTAGCAGATATTGCCACCATCTGATCAGCTCACAAGTTCCTTAACTTAAGCAAAGGCTTCATCAGAGACCGTGATGAATCCATCAGGAAATTGTGTCAGAACACTGTAGTCAAGGTATGATTGAAGTCACACGAGCTTCAATACCCCCAAAAACCCGAAAATTGAAGAAAGAAAACTCAAACTGATCGATTGTCAAAGGCACTCAAAGCAACCCATGCAACATTATTGTAACTAAGGAGATGTATACGAGGTCTTCACCCCTGTGAACATCAGCGTCCATACCAGCAGTCACTCGCCCAAAAAGAAAGGAAAAAGGAAGGGAACTGGCACCAGTTACAACCCCTCAAATGACCAACACAACCTTAATACAGTGAAACTGCAGGGGTTTACTGATTTACAGCTATTATTGCCATCTTTTACACAATCAGCTATCTAAGTTTCTATTTACAGAGGACTAAGTCTCATGTAAAAGACACATATACTTCTGTCTTTCGTCATATTAATGCATGTCACTTTTTTTCAACGCCGGGTGTGAGGGCAAATGGAGGTTCCTCCATTCATGTTAAACAGATTATTGTCCCCGCTACGCTCAAACCTAATCTCCAAGCTGTTGCAGCACGGCTTACGTTACATGTTGCTTTTACAATATGCTCTCTGCATATCCCTCCATCTTCAGTTCTTCAAATGCCTAAGTTCTGCCTAAACCCTGTATTATTATGGGTGATCTCAATGGCCACAAACCAATCTGGAGTTGTACACAAACAGACACCAAAGGCAAATTATTGGGGGATTTTATTTCAAATGATGATTTATGCATTCATATTGACGCTTCCAATACGTATTTACATCCTGGCACGGGAACATATTCGGCCCTTGACTTGTCAATTACAACTCAGACTCAATCTTACTGATTGAATTTGAATAAATCCAAACTTTTAAATGCTAAAGCACGGCGTACTTTTAAACAAAGTAAATGGCAATCTTGGCAAAATTACGTAGCAGGCATCAATACGCGTACACCAGTGTCTAAGATCTGGAACATGATCCAAAAGCTCAAATGGAAGGGCACCAAATGTAGCATTCACCATCTTAAGGACGATAACCAGTTATCAACTAGTAAATCCGATATTGCACATAAACGTAGCGAAACTTTGGCAAAACAGTCTTCTTCCAATTATGACCCTAAATTAAAAAATACAAAAACCAGCAAGAAAAGACACTATTTAATTTCAATTCATATAATGGGGAAGATTACAATGAAACCTTTTCAATACATGAGCTTCATACTGCTCTTCATCAGGCTCATGATACTGCTTCTGAAGCTGATAACATACATTATCAACCCCTGCATTTACCACCATCATGTCTAAAGACGCTCTTACATATTTTGATGACATTTGGAAAATTTCCTAATTCATGGCCTGATGCTATCATTGTCCCTATTCCTAAACCTGGACGTGATCATACGGATCTTTCCAACTGCAGACCAGTTTCACGTAGTAGCTGCGTATGCAAAACCATGGAATGTCTCATATGATACTTGAAAACTAACAATCTTCTGATATGCAATGGTGCTTTCGTAAAAACCGCACTACCATTGATCAGTTGATGCGCTTGGAATCTCTTGTTAAAACTGCCATGATAAATAAACATCATGCAGTGTCGATCTTCTTTAAGCTCGAAAAAACATACGATAGCACATGGAAATTTATATGACTTTACATGACTTTGGATTACGAGGCCGTTTCCTCAATTTATAACCAACTTTATAAACGACAGGCGATTTTAGTCAGCGTGGTTCTACCTTGTCTGCTCATTACAGTCAGGATCAGAGTCTCCTGCAAGGTAGTATTTTGTCTGTCACATGTTTAGTATCAAGATTAACAGTTTATCAAAGGATTTAAACGATTCAGTTGAAGGATCACTATTTGTGGATGATTTTAATATTTATTGTCGGGGGGAAATATGCATACCACTGAACGACAGCTGCAGCTGTATTTAAACAAAATTGGTAAACGGCATCTTGAAAACGGCTTTTCTAAATCCAAAACTAATGGCATACGTATTTAAACTACATAAAAATCCTGAACAATGCGTAAATGGCACAGTCATCAAAGTTGTCACTGAAGCCCATTTTCGATTCACATTTAACCCTCTTGCCACAAATTAAATTCCTTAAAGCCAAATGCCTAAAATCTTTTGCGTTATTAAAGGTTGTTTCCAGTTCAAAAGTGGGGAGGAGATCAAACTACCCTCCTTCACTTATATAGGTCATTAGTGCGATCTAAACTTTATTATATGGTGCAGCTGCACATGCAACCTAAAACTACTTGATTCTGTCCATTTAACTTAAACTATTCAGTTATAAAATGATCTTGCCACTGGCCAATACGACATCGTCCTTTGTTGGTTACCCAGCCACGGTGGCATTTCTGGGAACACAATGGCTGATCTTGCCGCCAAGCACCACTTCTTATTCCATTCTCAGATCTTATACCCGTGATATGGTGCAGAAGAAGTGGGACACCAAAGTGGGTATAAATAAATTACATGCAATAACACCTTATATTGGTTATACCCCCTTGGGTTGTCAGTCACGATTTGAAGAAGTCACCCTGCGACGATGTCGTCTTGGCCAAACACGATACTTCTTTCTTCATCCCTTGTGATGAAAGAATCACGGTCAAGCGTGTTGAATACTCCATCAAAGGGATACGCATTTTAAATTATGAAATATGAAGGGTCTTTTTAACAATATAAGTTCTTATTTAATTAATGCCTTTTTAAATGAATTAGATTTGAATTAGATTAATCACACAGATAATTAGTGGCGGTATCTTCAAGGGAGGTTAAGTACCGTGAAATTATTGTCCTGAGAGGAGTCCCGAAACATTTGGAGTCAAATGTAATCATTTCTAGCTGTGGTATTTTTGTCATTTTAATGGTGGCTAATCTTGCATACAATCGCCTGTACTTGAAGAGATGGTGTAAATCAAGGTAGGGGCCATGCAGGTAGCATAGGCTCTGTAAGTCCTCATGACCCTAGGATGGTGATCCCTGCATTCAGGTTTTGGTGATCAATAGCCCATTTGTACATGGTATTATCTAAAATACTATTAGTTTTCTGCTTCTAAAAATGCATGCTAGCTAGATTTAACTCATTTTTGCATACTCTAGTTATTTTTCGTCGATGACTGGTTCTTAAACTACTTGTATTTATTGTGCATCTATATCATTTCTCGTCACTATATGACTGCAACATTGCCGATGTGGCGTTAAAGTTTACCTCACTCACTGACTCGTATCCGTGGTGAGTTCTCTGAAAAATATATGAATGACCAAAAAAAGCCAAACTAACATATCCCCAGAGATGTGAAATATAATCCCAATATTAAAGATTAAATTTGATTTGTTACATACCGATATAAAATCATTGTTTTGAAACTCGCATCGATTTATAATTGCATTTCCTAAAACTGTCGGAAGCAAAACAAATCAAGCCCATAAGATCGTCAGAAATACATTCTTTTGGACCGTCCGTGGCACCATACTCACATACTTACGAGGCAACACAGTTTTGTCAACTATATGCTTTCAATATGACGATTTATATTTGTCAAGATTTGTTTTAAACCAGCAAATAATGCCATATACGATTTGGGGAATATTTTTTTATCAAAGCACGGCAATCACTACGCTCGTTGTGACCACTTTGTCTCATTTTGGGGGCAAGTCGCCTTGGAGGTTACGGAAAGGGGCGAGTGGTGACGAATGATTTTTCGATCAATTCAGGAATTCAGTTAATACAGGAATGCTTACTACACTTTTAACATTTTAAGAGTTATCTCCCTTCGATGGTTACCTGGGATGATTACTGCGGAAAGATTTTACTCATCAGTGTTACACACTGACGCATATTTGGAGAGATCCTGACATCCACTCTTTGCGAAGTGTCTTACAAGGGAATCAATGTGTATTTGAACATTTCTGAATGGTATAACTGTATAACTGTATTTCTGTTATGTAAATGCCGTTATGTGCAACAATCTTAATTTTTTTAACTCGAATGCCTGATGTTAAAATATTTTCCTAATGATGTACCTTTGCCCACTATCGGCAACATCATTTGTTGGATAACACTTCCTTGCTGCTTAATGCGGTCACCCGTGAAGATCCGTGACAGAGCCGATCTTCACCAACCCATGCTTATCGTAAATGGCGATTATAACGGGATCGAGTGGTCAGACTTGCTGACTTGGTGATATGTCATCGGCTCCCATTTGCGTAGATCTATGCTCATAAAGTTGATCACTGTATTTTCTGGTCCAGAGTTGATTATTTTCAGGTCTATATCAGTGGACTACTGCTGAGTGCGGCGTAAAACTAAACTCACTCATACTTAACGCGGCATTATGCCAGCCGTATAACTGAGGACTGCAAATAGTCGAAGGAGAGCCATATAATCCAGTGGTTGAAATCATAAGTATGGCAGTGGAACACCAGATGCTACGACACAACAGGCAAGAGAATAAGTCGGAGAGAGTAATATACATGATATAACAACCTCAGTCTTTGCTTCGACCAGGAAAGAATATTTTCGAGACCGAAAAAAGATATAGCGTATAATTTTGAAACACTTTTTCCGGATCTTCTACTCAGAGATGTAAAAGTTACCTTCAAAGATGATGAATGATACTGATACTGATGTACTGTATGAACGTCTTTTAGTCACTATGACAACTATTGGCTGCCGGGCACCTGCAGTCAGATCGGAATTCCCATCTGTGCCTAACGGCTTTTATGACGTAGTACAAATTTTACAGCAAAATTTCAGGAAACACCTTCCCTCTGAAATCCCCACATGGGTGCAAAGTGTGAATCCCATTTCTGTTGTTCCCCGCCTTCACATTCCTGAAATTTGGCTAAAAGCAGCGTATACTAACTTCACTCACTATCCGCTCAGTTATTGCTGCTCTCCGGGAATTTCCTGGGCGTTTAGTTGTCTTAATGAAATGCAATTTCTACATCACAGCTAAAGGGTAACATACTCACTTCAGAGAGTGTGAACAGGACTTCAGTTCCACCAACGCATCATGACTCATTTACACACGACCAGGCTGTTCCTCGTAAGCGCCGTTAGTCGTTAGCGTACTACCCAACACTGTTCGTTCCACTTGATATCGTTCCCATCACTTCCGAAAAATACTTGACTATAACGCACCAAGACATGATTTGGTATTTTGGTGTTTTTGTTTTTTTTTTAAATTGCTTTTATTGAGATATTTCATAAAGCGTACAACAGCAAAGATCAAATTTGTAAGAAACATACAATTCAATGTTTTTTGAAATGATACATACAATTTCGATCAGAGTCAAAATATTTTAATATTATTCACCGAAACGTTGCACAAAACAAAGAAAAACGTCATACGATTGATGCTAATTTAGCCCTCAATAGAGCAACGTCATAGAGTGCCAAACAAAAACAATTATTGTCTTAAACATGTCCACAGAAACGTTGATATAAATATATTCATTCAACTGAAATGCAAATAGAAATATTACAAGAAATATGGAGACCTAGACGAGTGTTATATGCCATTCAGATAAATTCAGATCTAAAACAAGCACACAGTTTACATCAAAGAATGAGCAAGTATCCATATAGAAGCACAAAAAGGCAAAAACCAGTGTTTCAACGACGATTCTGTAGTGACACCAATAGTATTGAATATATTCAGTCAAATACTGATAGGAAAAGGCCATCACATCTGCCAGAACAGACTAAATGGTTTCCATAATCACACGCTGAATAGTTCAAATCTATAAACTCGATAAAACAATAAAAATAACCACAAAGTATCTACCCAAATACGATAACAATAAGGTTTTGTTAATTAAATCTCAAGAACCGAGGCAACAATCAAAATCAGCACAGAATATAATTATGCCTCCATATCTCAGCAACTAATAAGGCTACATAGAGTATTTTGAATTCACAGGCTTGTTATAACAAGGGAACATGCACATAACAGCTAACGCTAAAACAAATAATTAACCATTAACGTGACTATAATCAGAGTCACAGACATGTATAAAAATGAACGTTGGACATTTTGCAACCTGGACACTAGCGGCCCAGCCCTTGGCGGCTATGTGTAACGTCACATGCTGAGAACAATCCAATTCGGCTTCGTCAAGTAACGCACTGGTTAGGGGTAACTTCAGCTCATACGAAACTGCTTTCTCACTGCCACATTTCGGGCTTGGCGTCCTTATTTTGTGCGGATTCGATGAAAAGCGTCTACGATGGGCACAGTTGCCCCTGCAGATCGTTAAATGTCATGCACAGTGCTGGTACTGGCGTCGTCGAGTGACCATAGAGGTCACCTGACCTCAATCGCAGGATGCTCCTCGAAAACGTTTTCGTGCCTTAGACGTCAACCTCAGAACTTACAATAGCTGGGCACCATGTTGGTACAGCAATGACTCATGTTGCCCAATGCTATGTTCACGGGTGTTAGGCAGTCAATGAGACAACGTTG
Source organism: Haliotis asinina (assembly GCF_037392515.1). Classification (NCBI taxonomy): domain Eukaryota; kingdom Metazoa; phylum Mollusca; class Gastropoda; order Lepetellida; family Haliotidae; genus Haliotis; species Haliotis asinina. Next base: position 14,624,917 of record NC_090283.1, on the reverse strand, counting down.
CTTTGCTACTATAGGTGCGGGAGGAGACATACTGAACAAGCCACAACAGGGTCGGCATGTCCCTATAAAATAAGAAATTCTCATCTTATCATGCAACTGATGACTGTGGAGTACACCAAGTACGCTCATTACGTCAACAACCCAGATTTAACGACCAGGAACACACCTTGCTCCTTATGGGTATGTTGTGACCATAAAGTAACATATGTAAAGTTCTGTGTAACAAAACTGCCGATTATAGGGAAAGTCCTTGGTATAAAGGGACCGATAAAAAGTGAAAAAATAACCTTTAAGGTTATTTATTTGAAACAAAACATGAAGAAATCACATATTATATCAGATTATATTTATAAATTGATGTTTGATCTTTTAAACCACATCTCAAAACACTTACACTTAGTAGACCATTAAGTGGTGGTGATGAACGTTGTCTATTTCAGATTCAAAGAACCGACACAACAAATGTAGGACAGAACATGTGCCACAAAACCACAAATAAATGATTATTATTGACATAAAGGTATAACAAAGACAAAAAAATACAAAACGTGCTGTGGATAATGCGGAAAATTACGTTGATAAATGGTATCTTTTTTCAATTGACAGGCCGGGTATAACAATCAAAATTAGCACAAATATACTGAACAATCAAAGAAACGTTACACCCAATTGGAGAAATGAATTATGTTGAACATAAGCAGTAAAAGGTGGGTATTATAAGGTAGTTACCATATGAATATTGATAATTATACTATGACGTCAGCAAATACTGGATTGTGATTGGTTAATCAAAGTCATTCAGAGGTATATAATCACGTTATTTAATTTAGAGCTATTATGCTTATCTCCTAGTCTTGGTCAATTTCTTACTACAGACCTGATTAAAACACTGAAAGTTACCACACTTACGCTTGGGTAAAACTGATAAACGTTAGATATTGTAAATACAGAGACCCAATAAAGGCTTCAAATTTTGCTTGACATGTCTGCCACAACACGCTAATAATTATGTATCGACATGGTATAACAATGCAAATGGGGGAATTAACAGGCAAAAAAAATCTCTAATTATGTAACAGTAATAAATGTTATGAATTTCAAATCACAGACCGGATAAAAGAATAACAAATTACAATTACAATTGAGTAAAAGAGATAAACGTTAGATATCGCAAATAAAAATCACTAAAAAACTCTGAAATCTAATCAACTAAGCATCACTGATTGACATTGTAGGTTTCATGGACCCGATATAACACTCAAAACTATCACAGACATTTACCACAACACACCAACAATAAAGAAATATTGCCAATTAAACGTTGCCTATTTCGAATTCACAGATATCTTACGACAAGCAGGAGAGTACAAAATATCTGCCATAAAGACCTCTAACACGTAACAGTGTTCCCACAGACACTGATACGTATAGATCTTTCCCTGACCATTTCAAGGGTAAAAAATAAAACCTGGCCTCCTTCCACCCCTTCAGCCAGTTCTTACAACTCTTTTAAGATGTTTCCTTCACATATATTATAAATACCTATAACCTTTAACGTTGACTAGTGTCATACCTGATTAGGGGCATTCTGAGTCATAATTGCATCTGACCATAACCCCAAATTTCCCTGACTTAAACCATAAAGTCCCTGACTTTTCCCTGACTTTTGAAAACAGATAAAAATTCCATTACTTTTCCTAGACTTTCAGAGAAAAGCCACAAGTCCCTGATTTTTCCTGACCCGTGGTAGCTCTGAGTAAATAATAACATTGATAAACGGCGCCTACATCAAATTGACAGACGAGATATAACACTGAAAATTTGCAGGGACTATATGCCGTAATACACAAAGTATTAAGTAGCATTGATAGTAAAATCCTGTGCATTTCAAATTCCCAGATCAGCTGTATCAAGGACAAAGTATGTATCATAAATCCTCTAACAGTTAGGTAAGCTTATAATATAATACATTTCAATCCTTGACATGTGTGCACAAGCATATATTGTGCAAGTTGCGAACACTGACGTGAAGAGAATGTTTTTTACGGGCTGCTAAAGGACATGCGTCTGCTCCTTCGCATGTCAAGCCAGTCAATGAGTCTACCAGCGTCAAAAAGGACCACTACGACAAAGCCGAGTACAACGAGCACGACCCCAGTCTGTCCGATTGCTTGGGCACTTGGACGATTGTCTTCAGCCGATGTCATCGAACGCTTGTAGTTCGAGAGTGTCTTCCTGTCCAAAAGAAGTGATTGGATAAGCTTATTCACTTCTTCCGCAGTAGGTCCGTCCGATGGAACCCTAACACATATTCCGCTGTTATCTCCACCACACCGTGGGCCTGTTATAACATTAAAACGAATATACGTCACAGCCATATGGAGAAAGGGAGTGGTTATCTGTAAAGCAAACTTGTTTGCTTGTTATTGTTATAAAATCCGTCTTTTTGGGCATATTCGTAAATACGTCTTACTCATGTAGTTGCAGATGGCAACTGCTGCTTGACATGTATTAGATGAGCCTGCGCAGTAAACGCTTCTGTAGTTTGATCAAATGAAAACACGATCCGCACGAGGAAAATGAACATTTATATTTAGACGACAACCTGTTTCCTTCTTGTTTCAAATGGAATGTTCTTGAGGGCGTTCCCATGTAAACAAATTGGGGTCATTTGTTAGGTCGTGTCTCATCTAATACTTGTCAAGCAGTAGGAGACAAACATATTAATTACTACTGTAATAGCTCTAAATTTGATATCAATAAGTTCGAGCTGTTATAATGTACGTTTTTTATACCTCTGGTATATTTGCAACACAGTGTTTATATCCATTCTACCATAGCCGCGTTATTTAGATTAAAAAATTAACAACAAAACTTCCTGTGGTGGAAACTCAAAGGTATATTTACAGGATATGAAACGAACCTTCCACTTGCATATTAAGATTATGACAGTGAAACAATTTTGCTTTGTCAATAGTGACAAATTTATTTCACGAGAGGACATGAACTTGATGTGTAAGGGGAACGAATGTGATATCCTATTTATTACTCACGTTCTCAGAAAACTGAAAATATCGTAAAAAAAAGTTTGTTTTTCTAAATAGAACCGCACAGTGGGGATTAATACATCATTTTGTATTTGGAATGTCAATCGATTGACTCCATGAAAATGCATGCTGCGTAGACGTTGTATTCCCTATAACTAGTCATGAAAATATGCAAATTAAGAAAGACAGAACTAAGTCGAAATAAAAATTTAATTCTTTTCAATTGAGGAATTGGTTTCCAAATGCAATAATGTAATTCCTCAAAACACTTGTGAATTCTGAACACTACATGACCTAATTCATCTCGCATGAACGTCAGCTAGTCGGCCATCACTCTCAGCCCGGCTGGTCGTCATGTTGAGAAGTGTTCGGAAACAAGAAGATAATAGAGAACTGCAAATAGGAGCGACAAACACAACCACAGAAGCCGAATGTGAATAATGAGTAATGAGTTAGTTTCAAATAGTTGAGCTTGCAACTTTGCAGATTCTGGTACCTTTCGGTACGCACTTACCGAAACAAATCATCAAATAAGCCAGCTGAACCTATAAGGTTGAAACATCCGCAATGAAAAATAGCCCGCGAAATTTGAGTTCAATCGATTCACTAATTTCCCCCACGCTGGGGTAAGAGTGGTTTCAACAACCAAGTCGCGCTGAGCTCATAACGCATGTGCAGTGAGTAGGAGCTTGAAACAGTATGCCTGCCCCTTAGTATGAGGTCGTGAGCAGTAACCTAATCTTGGTTGATTACACAAACAAGTAAATAATCTACTTGTTACATTAAAACAAAAAAAAGACCCGGCAGTTTCGTTTCGAGGACCGTAAACCTAAGTACAAAAATGTTGGAATTGTGATTTGCGATTATACACTTATAATTTTGTTTAATTTTTTTTTCACAATCACCAATGTATTTTAAAAAGCATGAGCAAGTGATAACTGTGTTTGAGTTATGTTTTATTTTTTGGTTGCACTGTAATGTTCTTCGTCTTAGCACGCGTCACTGTAAATAATACGGCGACGTTTGGCGCAGGATGCCAGTGACACCTGCGCATCACGACCTGGAATTCCCTTTTGTCGAGATTCGATGTTTATGTAGAAGACCCCACCGAAATTGGTCCTGAAAACACACAGCCTACAACCTCGAAAGAATACGATTTCAAGCCTATTGTGTTCAGACTGAGAATTTCCTTTGACCTCTACATGAGACACCACGGGGTGTATGCCAGTGTCAATACAACACGTTTTGTGCGAGAGGATAGGTGGACGCGTCAGACAGTGGCAGTGAGCGAGATACAAGAGCGCCGCTTTTGATTTTGTGTTAGAAACTTCCTGTGCAGTCCTGACCACATACACAATAAAGGTAAGTCGTGATTATATACCCCTGAATGACAGACGAATCAATCACAATCCAGTATCCATGGCAAAATATTGGATATGTTACAAAAAGTAAGTACATACAGTGCACTGTCTCTGTAGTTCGGGTGTCATCTCGCCAGCTAAAAAAATACTAAGTAAGAAGAAATACTATATTGCCTAATTTTATCATTAACCTGTTAGATTTTATTTGTCCTATCTGTCGTGCTTTTGTTAGAATTTTCGTAACATGTATTCTACGTAAAAACAATTCTGGCGTAATGGGTGAATGAAGGAGGGGAGGTAACTGTAAGCATTCCATATGGAATAATACCCTCATTCATTGAACCGGAAGCTGGAAAGGGAAACTGAGGCGAAGAACGGTCTGATATACCACGAGTTGAGCTTAAAATGCTGAATAAACATATTTCACGTGAGTAATTGTTGAACATGGGGTTGGAAATGTGAGAGGACAACCCAGTGATGAAATGGGTGTATACCGGTGATGATGGCGATATTTTATTTTGACATGAAAAGTATTTTTCGAACAGAAGCGAGGAAAGTACGTTGTCAACCTTTGCTCGATTTGCTCGCATGTAAGAAACCTGGTCATATTCTCGATGCTGCGCACCCATTTGCGCTACAGTTTGCCTGTGATTTAAGCTATGCAATAAAATTTTGTTATAAAGCAGTCATAAAGAAAAAAACAATAACGTATCAGACTGATGTCAGCAACCATTGTTTGATTAGATTAGACTAATACTAAGATCTGATTTAGTTATTATACAATAACATATTATCAAACTCGGGATACACATTATAAAGCGACCACACGCATATCATATAATTCACACTCTTCAAATCATGGGCAATGCTTGCGACAATTCATGAAATGTGGCCTATGTTAGGCTTCCATATGGTCAGTTACGCCAGAGTCGGGCATTGTATTGGCATGCGTTGGGACAACCTTCATGGTTGACCAATGCCACTGGAAAATCAACTTGAAAAGTAGACCACCTTCCGTTTGTGCTGAACAAATTCTCTCTAACTGCAGGAGCTGGACGAAGTACTACAAAGAATGTTGTTAGGACCTTGATTTTCTCATAGAGATTAACCACAATTAGCAAACTTCCTCTGTGTTACAACTGTGCATTAATGGTTCCTGGGTGTATTTCCCAGGCATTCAAGGAAATGTAGTAATTGGAATACAGAGCCAACGTTTCTTCTGTTCTTTAGATTTCTCGGACGATTGTACTCACATATGTTTTCCACGATTTGTACATCAGGACCGGACGATGTCTGGGCAAGGGTCACACCGGACGACGTCTGAGCAAGGGTCACACCAGACGATGTTTGGTCAGGGGTCACACCGGACGACGTCTGAGCAAGGGTCACACCAGACGATGTTTGGTCAGGGGTCACACCGGACGATGTCTGGGCAAGGGTCACACCAGACGATGTTTGGTCAGGGGTCACACCGGACGATGTCTGGGCAAGGGTCACACCAGACGATGTTTGGTCAGGGGTCACACCGGACGATGTCTGGGCAAGGGTCACACCGGTAGATGTCTGGGCAAGGGCCACACCGGACGATGTTTGGTCAGGGGTGACACTGGACGATTTTGGGGCAGCACTACTCATGCCCTGTGACTGGCCGCCAACTGTCACTGCTGTGAACAAAATAGTAGTTGTTACAAAATAGAAATGCACATTGCTTTATGCGCATAACTCATGTATGTACTTATGGTTCAGCACTGATTTGTGTTAAGATACACTGCAGGTTACCAGGAACAATTTGTCATTACATTCCATGGACCCTTGATTGACTGTGTTCCTTTGGCCAGCTAGCTAGTTGCCGGTCGTCAGATATTACAATGAAGATGGCGTTGCCATGCTAAGTGACTGCTTGGACCAACATTTGCCGTGTGTTGCCGTACCCCAAAGTCTTTCTGCTCATTATAGCGATCATTACATTATATGGTCAACATTTGATTTATACGGTGCTGCTACTGAGTGCGACCTTATCCAATATGTGCACAGAAACAACAATGACGTATGATAAAGATTACTCACAACATTTACGTATTCTGAACCAACCATTTTGATCTGGAAATGTAATAAAAATGTCAAGGCAATGGTTGACTTTTATTTGTTATTAGCTCACGTTTTCATACAAAAAAATCATCGCAAGCAGATATTTGAGAATCTACCTGTGTGTTTTTTACGGTACAGTTATATTACAGTTATTTCGTGTGCGAGACTATTTTGAATTCAATACTATTTTGGCGCAGAAATAAGACGTTCGTGCTGAAGGATACCATTGTAAATTTGTGTTTGTAAATTTCGAACAAGTGCGTATATTATGTTAAAAAGTTCTACATCGGTCACATATTTGCATTTACATCCCTTGTTATTCAACGGCAGAATCGACCAACCAACATTTTTCGTATCTACCAGAGTACGTTACCGGATGGTCAGGCCGGCTGACTCTATTGATGGCATGAATCGATGCGCAAGGCGTAGCCATTGCATATACTTCATTTCCAAAGCTAATTAATGTCTCATCATAAATTGGCACCAAAGTTGTTTGTACCTTGATAATAGGATAATAGTTGTTACCAAAGAGGAAGGCCCATTGCTCTCCGCGCATAAGTCATATGTGTGTCTATGGTTCAGCACTGATTTGTGTTATGATACACGGCAGGTTACCAGGAACCAATTTGTCATTACATTCCATGGACCCTTGATTGTGTGTATCCCTTTGGCCAGCTAGCTAGTTGCCGGTCGTCAGATGTTACAATGAAGATGGCGTTGCCATGCTAAGTGACTGCTTGGACCAACATTTGCCGTGTGTTGCCGTACCCCAAAGTCTTTCTGCTCATTATAGCGATCATTACATTATATGGTCAACATTTGATTTATACGGTGCTGCTACTGAGTGCGACCTTATCCAATATGTGCACAGAAACGACAATGACGTATGATAAAGACTACTCACCGCAGGCGGGTATTTGGAACCCGTGAAAATTATCTAGCTCTCTAACAAAAAATGTCATGGCAATGGTTGACTTTTTTATGTTATTAGCTCACGTTTACATGCAAAAAATCATGGCAAGCAGATATTCGAGAATCTACCTGTGTGTAGGTAGCATTGCAGTTGTTTAGTGTGCGAGACTATTTTGAATTCAATACTATTTAGACACGTGCTGAAGTATACCACTGTAAATTTGTCGAACTCACTAGTCTTGTAAACAGACACAGTTCTCTTCATGTAACTTGTGTATCTGCAGACAATGTATTTTTACCACAGAACTCTTAGATAGTAATGGCTTGTAACTGAGTGTCTTTCACTAGATCCAGGGGTCATACTTGATCATTGTTTGGTCCGGACACAATCGTTTATGTCAGTGTTGTTGCAGCTTGCGGCGTTCCGCAAGAAATGAATACTTAATGTTTTATTAACCCAGAATGAGTGGTGGGTGCTACCGGTGGAGTAGACATGTTTATCTTTAGCGCGTTCCCAGTGGTGAATGCGCGGGGCGTCGATACACAATATTGAACTGAGAAATTTCGAATTTTCATTGTTGTGACTTGGTATTCTGTATACCAATATTTTAGGACGGCGGTGTAGCCTACAGCTAATGGAACTGATTGTGTCACTGTCAGTGTATCGAGTACATCACACAGATCTCAGCAGTTAAATAATAACAATTTAACCATCTTACCATATCTTGTTCTTTCATGGAGCCCTGAAGAAAGAATGTGAAGTTTGACTCAGTATATATGCATTTAAATCCCGTGTTATTCCATGCCAAAATGTCTACCCGTGTACGTAACCGGATGATCAGGCCGGTTGATTCATATTGATGGCATGAATCGTTGCTCGAAGCTTAACCATTGCATATATATTTTTCCAAACCTAACTGACATCTCAACATAAGTTGTTGTGTTTTGCACCAAAATTTGATGAAATTATAGAAATTCTGAAAAAAAACGTAAATACAGTTCATACTGTTTACATATTTCAACATTAGTCATGAACAATGTTTCATGTAGTTTTAAGTGATAAGGAATGCTTAGAAATGTCTTTGAAATCTGTAGCCAGACCCACATGATATTCCACCTCTGGCATACTTATTAAATATGCAGACATTCTCCACAAAAAGCATGATATTGTGATGTCAGCTGAAAATTTCCAATTTTCAACAACTTACCTATGCTTTCTTTACACACGGCCTCACGCCTTTCAGCACATTCGGTGCTATTGAATCCATGTTCCTTGATATACAGGTAACATGTCTGATTTTCATGAGACATGCCCGTGTTTGTTACGTTCGACAGCAAGACGATCCTGTGTGCACTTCTGTCTAATTTGCCAATCCATGTGCTAATGGCATAAGCATAATATTTACAAAACTAAAGCTATTTAACAGTCAAAGAACTTGGTAAGATTGACGTCTACAAATCTGTCTAATGTTTTGAAACTTTTCATCAGTACTATCTACTGACTCTAAAATCGGAGGTCGCCACTGTGTTTATAACAAATGCCACTGGTGGGATAGGTAACAAACAGTATAACTACCATTTGATAGTACCTAATAGACACATGCTTGCGATAGGTTTGCTTTGCCTTTAGTAGAGGTTTCTCAAGCTTGTGGAAAGTATTTTGTCTCGTGGTTTTTGACAAATTATGATAGTCAACAGATATAGATCAAATATCGGCGAGGGAAGATACTGAATATGATGTACGACTACAGTAGGTATATTATGAACTGCATACTCGGCTGACAATGATTTTAATTGTGCAATAAAAAGAACATGGACAGACGTTTGCGTAAACGTATGAAGTGATCACGTTATTGTAATCTCCTCTCTGCATATACTTACTGAACGCCATTTGCAATTGGACATACTTCAAGTGTAAGTACACATGCTGTAAATCCCGTTGTCGTTATTTGAATCTTCGCCATTTGTGGATCACCCACTTTGCAAAATAGTTTCACCTTATCCCAGGATTCCTCTCTCTTGTACAGCGTACAGCATTTGCCGCAGGCTGTGTTGGAGAGGACACAGTCTGGAATACGAAAGAAGTTTATCGTGAGGGAGATGATACACATTTGATATATCGCAGTTCTCCATGGCATAAATACAAGGCGAGTCGAAATATATTGATACTATTTAGTTCAAACAAGACTATCGATTCTAATTATAGTCGCAATAGATTAAAGGAGCATTTGATATTATTTACTCTCCTGTTCGTTTTGATGTAGACACATGTAGACATCTTGTCATAGACCGATGAAAATTTCCTCCAACCTTTCCAAACAAAAAGCAAAAGCTGTCTGAAGTGCTTTCCTGGTTTCCCATCTCCCTGCATTTTCAACCCCGCATGGAATAATAACATGGCAAAAAAAAAAACCAAACCAAAACAAAAAGAAACAAGGTCAGTAGCGTGTTAATTCAGTATTATTAACATAACCACATTTGCTAGAGTACTCAACAATTGATCAGGGTCTGTTTTATCTAGACCCGTGAAGGTCCCGGGGTAGAATAGGCCTTCAGCAACCCATGCTTGCCATAAAAGGTGACTATGCTTGTCGTAAGAGGCGACTAACGGGATCGGGTGGTCAGACTAGCTGACTTGGTTGACACATGTCATCGGTTCCCCATTGCGCAGATCGATGCTCATGTTATTGATCACTGGATTGTCTGGTCCAGACTCGATTATTTACAGACCGTCGCCATATAGCTGGAATATTGCTAAGTGCGACGTAAAACTAAACTCACTCACTCACTGTTGTATCTAAGCTCTTGTTTAATCAGTAATTGGCGATTTGTTTAAATTTAAAATGTAACGTGTCTTTTTATAGGTACTATCAGAATATACAATAAAAAACTGAAAAAAACGCATCTGATATAAAGAGAACGCTTAGAAAAACCTAAACATCCGTAATTGACTGGTTTGATAAAGTGTGAAGAGAATTAAAACGTTGTTGATATCTGAGTAAAGTTAGAAAACAAATGCTCATGTGTAAACTATAATGAAATAAGAAATGAATACCATTCCTTGAGCAAATGAAAACGCAGTGAATATCTTAGAAATAAACAAGCAATAATTAACAAAATATCATGTTTTTTTAAACGATTTTGGAACGAGTTTACCACACATGAGATGAACAATTTTACACAAAACATGGTTCGATTACTTAAAAAAATTGTGGCACCGTGGCGAGCCATCTCCTCGTGGTGGGTGCTGGATAACGCCAAGAGCTCGCCGACACCCCCGTAGTGGACCCGGGGGGATATTTGGTCCACCAACCCGTTTGCCGTGGGTTGCGGCCCTGTGTCGGCAGAGGAAGGGATCCTGGTGGTTGAAGGCAAGAGGAGCTTGCAACCGTGTTCCTGTTGCTCAATACACCACTTTGGCCCTGACTTCGCCTAGACGGGTGGTCGAATGGGCCCGGTTCGACCAATCGGCTGGTCATGCCAAGCCCTGTGCATGGGGTATTATTATGTTTATCAATGCACATATACCATTTGGAATTGTTGTGAATTTGGACTTGGCTTTATAATCTAAAACATTTTTGAATTTGAAATATGTTGTTCTGTATTTTGCCTAGAGTCCTATGCCAGAAGGCGGTGGCTCATGGGCCAGTCTGGTAGAATTATAAATCTTTTAATTCTTCTGCTGGAGTATATCATCCGGGTATCTTTGGTGCTGCAAGCTGGAGGCCCGCTTGCTTTAGCATTGTCCTTGTGATACTCCGTGGTGGGTGGGGAGCTCGGATGATGAACCATATTACCTTAACCATGGCCTACGAAATACCACTTAAAAAAACAAAACGTCCACTTGATATTGACCCTGTTGATACTGACCTGAGACCATCTGCATCGATTGAATATTGGCCACGTTTCATTGTGATTGAGACACCTGACAAGACACCGTTAAAACTGAACCCCTTTGCTGTGTCCAAGGGTATTCAGGGTATTGCAGGGGAGGTGAAAAACATTAGACGCTTGCGTTCGGGTGCCCTGCTAGTTGAATGTGGGAAAAAACAACAAGCAACGAACCTGATGAACATGAAATCTTTCGTGGGCATTCCGGTCACGGTCTCTGCTCACAAGACCTTGAATACAAGTAAAGGTATTGTGAGAGATCGTGATCGATTGTTGGATGATATCTCGGAACTTGATATAGGATCTGAAATGAAGGATCAAGGTGTTCTCTATGTCAGGCGCTTTTCAACGCGGAGAAACAATGAAACCATCAAAACGAATACGTACCTGTAGCACCCAAATCAGTGAAGGCAGGCTACTGTAACATTCCAGTTGATACGTACATTCCCAACCCGCTCAGGTGTTTTAAATGCCAGAAATATGGGCACGGTGTAAATACTTGCACATTGTCTGTTGTGTGTGCTCACTGTGGTGAGAAGACACACACAACAGAAGATTGTGACAGTGATTATAAAAAATGCACCAATTGCTCAGGCAACCATTCTTCATTTTCTAAACAGTGTCCTATTTGGAAAGAGCAAATGGAGATCAATAAAATACAATTTACCCAAAATATCTCTTTTTCGGAGGCCAAAAAACTGGTAAAGAGATCTGAACTTTCAGAAAGTTATGCTACAATAACAAAAACATCATCGGGATCTAGTTCTAAAACAACATCAACCACAGGATGCCAATCTGCTTTGATTTGGGTAAATTGCGATTCTCCACAGCTTTTGTACCCTGTTATATCATCACAGACCGAAGAATTACTTCCCAGTACTTCAAAGTCTTCTTCTGATAACAAATCATCATCTCAGTCACACTCAAAGTCTCAGTCGACAGCTGATAGTCTGCAAGCTGGAAAAGGTAAACCGAAGTCAAAGCCTGATGCTCCAAAACAACAAAGTGGCAGAGCTCCTAAAGGGTCACAGAACAAAATTCAATTGTTCAATAAATACGGGTCTCTTGAGGACATGGACGTTTCTGAAAACGCCCATTCTAGGGCACATAGCTTGTCGCCCTCCAAAAGAGTGCGGGGTAGATCCCCAATAAATCCCCCCAAAAGATAGTTTATTCCACTAATATTGTACAGTGGAACTGTAGAGGACTGAGGACTAATTTACATGAATTACAGCTATTAGTCCAGGATTTTACACCTTCAGCGATATGTCTCCAAGAGACATATTTAAAACAAACAGATACATTTGACCTTCGTCATTTTAATGCATATCATTCTTTTTCACCTCCGGGTGATAGAGCCACTGGTGGGTCATCCGTTCTAGTCAGACAAAACGTTATTCAAAGCCCTGTTTCACTAAATACCAATATGCAGGCTGCTGCTGTGAGAATTACTTTACATGTAGCGTTTACACTATGCTCGCTCTATATTTCGCCGTCTTCAACGTTTGCCAAAACTGATCTGCAAGCTCTCTATGACCAACTCCCAAAACCCTGTATTATAATGGGAGATTTAAATGGGCACAACCCACTCTGGGGTAGTGTAAATATAAACACTAAAGGGAAATTGTTGGAGGACTTTTGTTCTGACAATGATTTATGTATTTATAATGATGGTTCCAGCACATATTTACATCCTGGTACAGGGACTTATTCTGCTCTCGACTTGTCATTGACAAATTCTGAACTACTTAATGAATTCGAATGGTCAGTCCACGATGACCTATGTGGAAGTGACCATTTTCCTACTATATTAAAAGCTATAACTCCATCTGATGTTTCTCCATCATCAAGACGAAATTTTAAAAAGATCTGCAAGATCTCTATGATCAACTCCCAAAGCCGTGTATCATAATGGGTGATCTCAATGGCCATAACCCGCTATGGGGTGGTACAAACACTAACTCAAAAGGTCAAATACTGGAAGATTTTATCTCCAATAATGACTTATGTTTATACAATGATGATTCAAGCACTTATCTGCACCCTGCAACCGGCACCTACTCTTCTCTAGATCTGTCTCTTGCAGACTCTTCACTACTGAATGAGTTTGAGTGGTCAGTCCACAATGATCTCTGTGGAAGTGACCATTTCCCTACTATATTAAAATCTGTAACTCCATCTGATGTTCCTCCATCATCAAGGCGGAATTTTAAAAAGGCTAACTGGGCTTTATATGAAACACTGTGTGCTGAAAAACTTACACCTGAAAGTTTTATTGACGTTTCCGATGCTATTAAATGCTTTTCTGATGAACTGAATTCCATAGCTGATGAGTGTATACCAAAGTCCTCTGTAGTTCCACACATAAGGAAACCATGGTTCAACGATGAGTGCAAACAAGCTAGGAAGGCACGGAAAAAAGCAGAACATTATTTCCGTCGCCATCCTATGGTGCATAATTTAAATAAATTTAAGATTTTAAATGCTAAAGCACGGCGTACTTTTAAACAGAACAAACGCCAATCTTGGCAAAATTATGTATCCAAAATTAATTCTCGGACACCCATGTCCAAGGTATGGAACATGGTCCAGAAAATCCATCATCTTTAACATGGAGATCAATTGCTTACTGATAAATCAGATATTGCTAATAAACTGGGTGAAACCCTTGCTAAACATTCTTCCTCTTCAAATTATGTACCAGCAATATCTAAAACAACAAGAAAAGAAAACTATTAATTTCAATTCTGATAATGGGGAAGATTATAACGAAACTTTTTCTATTCATGAACTCCATACTGCTCTTGCTCAAGCTCATGACACTGCTACAGGAGCTGATAACATACATTATCAACTCCTGAAACATTTACCAGAATCCTGTCTGGAAACTCTCCTAAATATTGTTGATGGTATTTGGACATCGGGTAACTTTCCTCCTTCATGGCGTGACGCCATAGTAGTACCAATACCTAAACCTGGACGTGATCATACGGATCCATCCAATTATCGTCCGATTTCATTAACTAGTTGTGTTTGCAAGACCATGGAACGCATGATAAATAATCGACTAGTTTGGCACTTGGAAACAAATAACCTTATAACTGATATACAGTGTGGTTTCCGCAAAAACAGAAGTACTGTTGATCACTTAGTGCGTTTAGAATCATTTGTTAAAAATGCACTAATTAATAAACAACATGCTGTGTCTATCTTTTTTTATCTAGAAAAAGCATATGACACAACCTGGAAATATGGTATTTCAAGAGATTTACATGACTTCGGTTTGCGAGGTCGTTTACCTCAATTTTTTAGCCAACTTTTTAAATGATAGACAGTTTCAAGTTCGAGTGGGTTCTACCCTGTTTGATCATTACAATCAGGATCAGGGTTTTCCACAAGGCAGTATTTTGTCTGTTACACTTTTTAGCATAAAGATAAATAGTTTATAAAAGGTTTTAAACGATTCAATTGATGGATCGTTATTTGTGGATGATTTTAATATTTCTTGTCGTGGGAAAAACATGCCTACTATTGAACGGCAACTGCAGTTGTGTTTAAACAAAATAAATAAATGGTGTCTTGAAAACGGCTTTAAATTTTCTAAATCCAAAACTAATTGTATACATTTCTGCAGAAAATATAAACCACATAAGGACCCTGAACTATCTCTAGATGACACTCCCATCAAAGTTGTAAAGGAGGCCAAGTTCTTGGGACTAATCTTTGACTCCCACTTAACATTTCTACCTCATATTAAGTCCCTTAAAACTAAATGCCTGAAGGCTCTTGACTTGTTGAAAGTTGTTTCCAACTCAAAGTGGGGAGGGGATCAAGCAACCCTCTTAGATCTATATCGATCACTGGTCCGCTCGAAACTCGATTTTGGCTCCATCGTATATGGTGGAGCCTGCAAAAGCAACCTTAAACTTCTTGATTCTGTCCACCATCAAGGCTTAAGACTTTGTCTTGGGTCTTTCAGAACTTCACCTATTGATAGTCTCTACGTTGAGGCCGATGAATCATCTCTTGCTCAACGTCGTATAAAATTGTCTTTACAATACATTACTAAATTATATTCTAATGAATCTAACCCTGCCTTTAACTGTGTGTTCAATCCCCTTTATGAGGATTTGTATAACAAAAAATCTTCTCTTGTTCCACCTCTTGGGCACAGAATTAAACCATTTATTTCTTCTGCCGGCATTGAGCTGGAAAGTATATCGCCTTTCCGTCTTCTTTCTTCTCCTCCTTGGCAATTGGTTAGGCCACAAGTGGACCTAACATTAACATCATTTAAAAAATCAGAAACAAATGACTTACAATATAAACAAGAATATCATCAATTAAAACATAAATATAGCAATTACAAACCCTTATTTACAGATGGATCCAAGGACGGTGGCGCAGTTGCTTGTGCCACTGTCATTGGATCCAGAACAATATCTTCTAGATTACCAGATAATAGTTCTATTTTTACAGCAGAAGCTAACGCCATATTAGCAACTGGCCAATACGACATCGTCTTCTGTTGGTTACCCAGCCATGTAGGGATCTCTGGTAACACATTGGCTGACCTTGCTGCTAAGGCAGCACTCAACAAATCTATGACAGCATTGCTTATTCCTTACAGGGATTACAAAGCGAGCATTAGATCTTATATCCGTGATCTGATGCAGAAGAAGTGGGACACCCAAGTGGGTATAAATAAATTACATGACATAAAACCTTACATTGGTTATACCCACTTGGGCTGTCAGTCCAGATTTGAAGAGGTTATTTTACGACGATGTCGTATTGGCCATACTAGATATACTCATTCATATCTTTTAAAAGGTGAGGATCCTCCATTTTGTATCCCTTGTGATGAGAGAGTCACGGTCAAGCATATTCTGCTTGACTGTGTTGAATTCTCCATCACAAGGGATAAATATGTCAATGTCAAAACTGTAAAGGATCTTTTTACAAACATTAATTCTCATTTAATTATAGGTTTTTTAAAAGAAATTGATTTTTTGATTGAATTTTGAATAACATGTTCTGTAAATAGATGTATTTTAATTCTTGGTTGTTTAGATTTGTAACTAGAATTGTTAGTGGCTGTACCCTCAAAGGGGGTTGAAGTATTGTAAAATTATTGTGCTCCTGAGAGGGTACGTAAGTCCACAAACAGTGAAAGTAAATTCTAAATTTCCAGGTTTTTTAATCGTAGAATAAATGTCTTTTTATTGTATGGCTAGATTTCACAAATTGCTGACGGCTGAGGGAATGATGTAAATCCAGCTAGGGTCCATGCAGGTAGCAAAAGTACTGTAAGTCCCCATGGTCCCTAGTATGGTGATCTACCTTCAGTTGTTAGCAAACTATAGCCCATTTTTACATTGTATTGTCCTGTATAGATAAATTGTTTTAGGTATAGTTACTAGTTTTATATTTTAATCTGTGATATCCTAGTTGTTTTACTGTCCTTCGCTGACAGATTTTATAATAGACATATATTTCATTTTAGTATTGAATGTTCTCGTCACGATATGGCTGAGATATTGCCGATGTGACGTTAAATATTAACTCACTCACTCACTCACTCAAAAAATTGTTTTCGTTTGAAAACTTAACAGAAGGCGAATATCCGAGTCTGAAAGCGATGATAACCCCGTAAATTGCGAACTCACAGAACATGTACTAGACTCGCTAAAATAAATATTAGACGGCATCAAGAATCTTAAGCATACAAAATTCCCAACAGTAGACAATAAGATACCTGAACTGTTTAGATATTCGGCTGACATCATAACACCATACTTAGATGTATGTTTCAACCTGATGTATGGAAAAGAATGTTCAGTAAAACCCTCAATGCAATTATCAATGGGAGGTTAGTATTCTGTGTGAAAATCCCCTCTGAACCAGCAAATAGGACAAGTCAACAAGACAACAATGATTCAAAAGAGAGACTTCCATTACAAAATCTGAGGCAATGGGTCACAAATATAATATCAACTGACCAAAGTCTTGGTTTACAGTGAGAAACCGTCATACCAAATGTTACACAGTGAATTGTCAGGCACAGAAGTGTCGATCGTGGATTGATCAAACGTTGATGAAGAGTCCGAATGATGTAGGTAGGCCGAATGATGACATAACTCCGATAAAACTCTGAGCGAATACGTCCGTCTGCATATGTGTGTCTGATGACACAACAACCAGCCTTTACATACAAAGTCACTGATTCTTGAATATTCGACCACTTTGGGACCACATCGCCACCAACTCCGAACGTTCTTGCAGACTCCCGGAAGTAAACACTAGGCAAAGGAGGCAACTCTACGGCATTACCTTAATGGCGTGCAGCTGAAGCTAAAAATTCGAAAAGAACTGACATTTGTGATACGAAATGTGATCCATTATAACTATCACTCAAAACTCTAAACATTGTGACCCAGTGATAACTGTAACTAAATAAGTAATCCACATTGCGAAAAACCACTCTCGTAACACTTGAGATTATTATCATCAGAGGCTGCATTCAAAACAACATTAAAAACTCATCTTTTCCAAATCGGTTTCACATAGCTATTCTAGCACTTCTAGGTACACTGCTATTATTTCCAACCGTGTGTGTTTTCTTCAACACCTTTTCTTACAGCGCCGTTAAGCACCATATGGTGGAAACAAGGCGCTATATATTATGTTTTACAGATTAAAGATGAAAATGCAGCACAGAGGTTTCCGGTGATCCTGGCACAGTCAGGCTGGTAGCTCATCATCGGCTCAGGGCCCTCCAGGCCCCGGGCACTGTCAGTGTATCGAGTACATCACACAGATCTCAGCAATGGAATAATAACAATTTAACCATCTTACATCTCTTGTTCTTTTATGGTACACTGAAGAATAAATGTCAAGTTTCTTTATTGACTCAGTATATATCCCCACCGTGTACAATCCACTTTTCTTGCCAATTCTTTAAATAATATTTAGTGTTTCTGAAGGTGAGATTGAACCACAGGAGTTGGGAAGGAATTTCATTAAAATTTCTTGGGTCAACATAATGTTTGTGAAGGAGTTTCTATGTTTTGTCTCACAATGCCAAAAGGGTCTTTAATCTTAATTACAGTTTCAGAATTTGCTCCAAAGTGAAATATATCTTTGAAAGGTATATGACATGGATTTTTATTTTCACAATTTTAAAAGATGATATTACGGTTTATATTTTCAAAGCATCAATAAATCATCATGTATTTATCATTTCCCGTCCTCCTTCGTATTTGTTTTTAAGTACACTCCTCTTTGAATGATGTCTTTGTAGTTCTTCAAGTGAAGTAATACATTCTGCGGAAATGTTGGACAAAGACTTGAAAATATGAACTAGTTTGCAGACTGCCGTGGTTTTGCTTACTGTTATTTTATTGTTTTAATTATATATAATTGTTAAATGTCTTTTTCTCCAAGATGCTAAGAGTTTATTAATTTCTTGCAGTCTCTTTCTGGTGCTTACTGCCGATAGGTTATCAAGATTGGGTGTAAATTTGATACCTAGTACATCAAATTCGCCAGTTACCCATTCATTTTTCAGGTCATTACATATTTTAACAGTAACATTTGATCCAATCCAGATTGTCTTTGATTTATCTGAATATATTTTCAAATTTGACATTTTGTAAAATGCGTTATTTGTGTCAATAGCAAGATATAGACTCTCCTCAGTTCCATCAAGAATTAGTTCAGTATCGTCGGCGTATTGATCCAGTTTATATTCCGTATCATTGATGACAATACCTCTAATGTTTTCATAGTTTCTTTTCATACAAGCAAGAATCTCGGCTACAAAGAGAAAAACGTAAGGCGACAGTGGGGCTCACTGCCTACATCCTCGTTCATTAGCGAAAGACTAGAGAGATAATCATGCTGAATGGCACAAAGGTCAATATATTTATCCATCTGACCATTTCAAGGCCAAATTCTAATTTATGTAAAACTAGGTTGATCATATTTTGTTTAGAAACATTTTCAAATCAGCCAGAATTAACACGCCAGGAATGTTTTGTTTCTTTGTTTCGAACATTACGTCGTCATCTCGTATTTTTGCTAATAGACCTACATTGGTTAAAACTAGTTTGTTTATGATGATAAAGTGCATCTATAGTAGCTTTTAATCTATGTGCAATAAAGGATCAAATAAGAATAATTATAAATAATAATTAATAAACACGTCTCCGATTTTTAATTAATGTTCTGTCTTTATTGGATTTGGAATATAGGTGTTTTGAAGACATTCTTATTAATACTTTTGATTCGTTCCATGTTGAATGTTGAAGAAATCAATAGGATATCCTTCGAACCCTGGATTTTTATTATTCTTCATCTTGTAACCAGCATTGCTAATTGTCTCCATACTGATTTTTTTACACCATTGTCTCGTAGAGTTGAAGAAATCTTCCTCCTCATTCTATTCCTGAGTAGCAGAAAGATTTATATTTCATTAAGTATTGATTTACTGTCTGTAATGTTTTGCTGTCATTAGTTATCAATTTGTTGATTGATTGCTTTGAGAAATGTCTATTTTCAGGATGGCAGAAATATTTTAAAGTCTTCTTTTTCTACGTACCAGAGAGTTCTGTTTCTGGTTTGTATTCCTTTCATTTCCACAATTTTTTATTTCTTCCATTTCATTTTTTATACTTTGATAATTCACTAAGTCCTTCATCTACCTTTTGAAAGTGTTTCCTAATATTGCCCTCAATCTGTTTTATTTTGTTTCAAGTTACTGTGTATTTTTGCATTTGCTTTTTGTATGTAGGATGAGAAAAATATAGACTTTACCCGAATTTTCATTCATAAAGCTTCCAAAAATAAGGAATCAGAAATTGTAAGATGAATATGAAAAATGTTTTTAAACTCATATTTTTTTCTGTTGAATATTCTTGAATAGTATCATTTAGCACAGTTCTTCATAGTTACCACAGTCAGGGATTAACGGTAACAGGCCCCCCTAAGTAATTGAAAGAATTACAGCAAATTTGAAGGAATTGCATCTCAAATGTAAATAAACGCAGCCCACTCGCGAAACAATTGCAGCCATATCGGCAATTTAGCGGTAATAACAGAAGCACATCGGCCATATCGGAAGCAATGTCGGTAATACTTGAAACACGCTCGGCCGTCTTCGGAGATTTTTCGGCTCTCTTCCGTGATTTGTCGGTCGCGAACGGAAACTCACGCAGCAACATATGGCGTCGTTCGAAGAAGCACCCGTCTCGGTGAGTTTTGTTTTTAGTTCCTACTATTACATTTTTATACTTATCCATCTTTGACCACCTGTGTTGAATGCGTTTAGATATGAGGTGTTGTTGGAGCTATAGCTTATTTCTTTAGGAAAGGACTGTCACTGCAGAAGAGTGTCACAAGTCATGCCCCTGGAGGATCAGATGACGTAAAAATGAAAAAGTTGACTGTCATAAAGATTTAAGGCTATAATTTCAAACCAATTGTATATTATGAAATATGCAAATCGAATATCAAGTAAAGAAACTAGTCCTATAACATATTGCTTTTGGAGTCTTAAATATAAACTAATAAACTAAACAGAAAGACTGTTTATATCATTCCTCCTTCGTATCTTTGACTATTGTGACTTCATTTGGGACAGTTGATCCAAAGAACACAAGGATTAGTACTAGGAAGATTACACCTTGATGCTCATCGTACCATAAGTGAGACCATCATGGTACGCCATCTCTCTTTCACAGGAGAAAGAATCATAAATTGTGTATTTTCTATATAATCGTGCATGGCTTGACACCAGATTACTAGTATAACACTATAAAACTCTCTTCTTCCATGTCTAAATCTAAATTATATCTTACTAATTACACTCTCATTTCCAGAACTATAAACACTTTACCTTTTCCGCGCGCATTTCCATTATCATGTCCAAACTGAGACTGGGATGTAGCGTTTTAAACTTACACTAATTCGAAAGGCATATAAAGGAAAAGTTCGTACCAATGTGGCTTTTTAAGAGAAGATACCTCACGCTTCATTTTTAGCCCGCTATTTGTCAAATCAGACATAATGTAACCAATACTTCTACCGCAACAGAATCTCTGTTGAAGAAATACTCTGTGGCAAAGATAACGTATCCAATACTCATGCAGAATTAGTCTTAAATCCATTTATCATTTCATAATGTGTTAAATAACACATAAAATACCATAAGTACTAACTCGTTTTCTTGCTTTTGAAAATTGTCTCATTGAATTATACAACCTTTATACAATCTCTTAATCGTGTTTAATTCGTATAAGTTGTTTTCTCTTGGGAAAGGCATCAATATAACCCGTGTTCGGCCTGTTTGCTTTCTAATGTCTTTTCTTTATTTTGAATAAATACTGTTAAACCTCATATTTATTGTTTCGAAAATGTCTATTGGTCATATGATTGTATTAGCATGACTGTAATCCAAACGAATTTAAAACCATAGATTGGTACGGCACTTGTTGCGAGGGTAAACAAACTGAAATGGTGGACGGTGGCGCAGACGATTTTTCTCGAGTTCCAAACATTAGAGCAAAGCATTCAGTCTGGAAACATGTTCAGTTGATCTCTTCTACAATCACACCTAACTGGCAAGAGGCATTGTTTTAAAAAAAAAGACGAAACAGTAATTTCATGACCTTAAGCCATGTGTTCCACTGTTACAATGTATTGAAATACATATTGTAGTATGCCAACGTATATCACAAAACATCGGAATACGAAAATTATGGTAACACCCAAACCTGCTAATGACCATTTAAAGATAATCGGTAAATAACCCCAACATTTCTACATTTGGAGTAATTTTCCCCCTTATGTATGGAACAATGATTCCGTGTATCAACGTTGTTGTTCCATTATTCTTTAGTTAGTGGTAATAT
This sequence comes from Haliotis asinina, assembly GCF_037392515.1. Lineage (NCBI taxonomy): Eukaryota > Metazoa > Mollusca > Gastropoda > Lepetellida > Haliotidae > Haliotis > Haliotis asinina. The sequence goes on along the minus strand of NC_090283.1, from coordinate 14,602,705 downwards.
GACGCCACCTTTACACAGATGGTAAGAGATAAGAGGTAAGTCTTAGTATTAACCACGCCACCATTCAAATACAACACTGACATAGTCAGAAAGCAAACAAACACACATATTTTTATCTGGTTGTGTCCAAATCGTTTACCAGAGGCATCATTCCATAACAACTACAAGACAATGATTTATGTATTTATAATGATGGTTCCAGCACATATTTACATCCTGGTACAGGGACTTATTCTGCTCTCGACTTGTCATTGACAAATTCTGAACTACTAAATGAATTCGAATGGTCAGTCCACGATGACCTATGTGGAAGTGACCATTTTCCTACTATATTAAACGCTATAACTCCATCTGATGTTTCTCCATCATCAAGACGAAATTTTAAAAAGATCTGCAAGATCTCTATGATCAACTCCCAAAGCCGTGTATCATAATGGGTGATCTCAATGGCCATAACCCGCTATGGGGTGGTACAAACACTAACTCAAAAGGTCAAATACTGGAAGATTTTATCTCCAATAATGACTTATGTTTATACAATGATGATTCAAGCACTTATCTGCACCCTGCAACCGGCACCTACTCTTCTCTAGATCTGTCTCTTGCAGACTCTTCACTACTGAATGAGTTTGAGTGGTCAGTCCACAATGATCTCTGTGGAAGTGACCATTTCCCTACTATATTAAAATCTGTAACTCCATCTGATGTTCCTCCATCATCAAGGCGGAATTTTAAAAAGGCTAACTGGGCTTTATATGAAACACTGTGTGCTGAAAAACTTACACCTGAAAGTTTTATTGACGTTTCCGATGCTATTAAATGCTTTTCTGATGAACTGAATTCCATAGCTGATGAGTGTATACCAAAGTCCTCTGTAGTTCCACACATAAGGAAACCATGGTTCAACGATGAGTGCAAACAAGCTAGGAAGGCACGGAAAAAAGCAGAACATTATTTCCGTCGCCATCCTATGGTGCATAATTTAAATAAATTTAAGATTTTAAATGCTAAAGCACGGCGTACTTTTAAACAGAACAAACGCCAATCTTGGCAAAATTATGTATCCAAAATTAATTCTCGGACACCCATGTCCAAGGTATGGAACATGGTCCAGAAAATCAAAGGTAAAGGTACTAAATCTAGTGTCCATCATCTTAAACATGGAGATCAATTGCTTACTGATAAATCAGATATTGCTAATAAACTGGGTGAAACCCTTGCTAAACATTCTTCCTCTTCAAATTATGTACCAGCAATATCTAAAACAACAAGAAAAGAAAACTATTAATTTCAATTCTGATAATGGGGAAGATTATAACGAAACTTTTTCTATTCATGAACTCCATACTGCTCTTGCTCAAGCTCATGACACTGCTACAGGAGCTGATAACATACATTATCAACTCCTGAAACATTTACCAGAATCCTGTCTGGAAACTCTCCTAAATATTTTTGATGGTATTTGGACATCGGGTAACTTTCCTCCTTCATGGCGTGACGCCATAGTAGTACCAATACCTAAACCTGGACGTGATCATACGGATCCATCCAATTATCGTCCGATTTCATTAACTAGTTGTGTTTGCAAGACCATGGAACGCATGATAAATAATCGACTAGTTTGGCACTTGGAAACAAATAACCTTATAACTGATATACAGTGTGGTTTCCGCAAAAACAGAAGTACTGTTGATCACTTAGTGCGTTTAGAATCATTTGTTAAAAATGCACTAATTAATAAACAACATGCTGTGTCTATCTTTTTTTATCTAGAAAAAGCATATGACACAACCTGGAAATATGGTATTTCAAGAGATTTACATGACTTCGGTTTGCGAGGTCGTTTACCTCAATTTTTTAGCCAACTTTTTAAATGATAGACAGTTTCAAGTTCGAGTGGGTTCTACCCTGTTTGATCATTACAATCAGGATCAGGGTTTTCCACAAGGCAGTATTTTGTCTGTTACACTTTTTAGCATAAAGATAAATAGTTTATAAAAAGTTTTATACGATTCAATTGATGGATCGTTATTTGTGGATGATTTTAATATTTCTTGTCGTGGGAAAAACATGCCTACTATTGAACGGCAACTGCAGTTGTGTTTAAACAAAATAAATAAATGGTGTCTTGAAAACGGCTTTAAATTTTCTAAATCCAAAACTAATTGTATACATTTCTGCAGAAAATATAAACCACATAAGGACCCTGAACTATCTCTAGATGACACTCCCATCAAAGTTGTAAAGGAGGCCAAGTTCTTGGGACTAATCTTTGACTCCCACTTAACATTTCTACCTCATATTAAGTCCCTTAAAACTAAATGCCTGAAGGCTCTTGACTTGTTGAAAGTTGTTTCCAACTCAAAGTGGGGAGGGGATCAAGCAACCCTCTTAGATCTATATCGATCACTGGTCCGTTCGAAACTCGATTTTGGCTCCATCGTATATGGTGGAGCCTGCAAAAGCAACCTTAAACTTCTTGATTCTGTCCACCATCAAGGCTTAAGACTTTGTCTTGGGTCTTTCAGAACTTCACCTATTGATAGTCTCTACGTTGAGGCCGATGAACCATCTCTTGCTCAACGTCGTATAAAATTGTCTTTACAATACATTACTAAATTATATTCTAATGAATCTAACCCTGCCTTTAACTGTGTGTTCAATCCCCTTTATGAGGATTTGTATAACAAAAAATCTTCTCTTGTTCCACCTCTTGGGCACAGAATTAAACCATTTATTTCTTCTGCCGGCATTGAGCTGGAAAGTATATCGCCTTTCCGTCTTCTTTCTTCTCCTCCTTGGCAATTGGTTAGGCCACAAGTGGACCTAACATTAACATCATTTAAAAAATCAGAAACAAATGACTTACAATATAAACAAGAATATCATCAATTAAAACATAAATATAGCAATTACAAACCCTTATTTACAGATGGATCCAAGGACGGTGGCGCAGTTGCTTGTGCCACTGTCATTGGATCCAGAACAATATCTTCTAGATTACCAGATAATAGTTCTATTTTTACAGCAGAAGCTAACGCCATATTAGCAACTGGCCAATACGACATCGTCTTCTGTTGGTTACCCAGCCATGTAGGGATCTCTGGTAACACATTGGCTGACCTTGCTGCTAAGGCAGCACTCAACAAATCTGTGACAGCATTGCTTATTCCTTACAGGGATTACAAAGCGAGCATTAGATCTTATATCCGTGATCTGATGCAGAAGAAGTGGGACACCCAAGTGGGTATAAATAAATTACATGACATAAAACCTTACATTGGTTATACCCACTTGGGCTGTCAGTCCAGATTTGAAGAGGTTATTTTACGACGATGTCGTATTGGCCATACTAGATATACTCATTCATATCTTTTAAAAGGTGAGGATCCTCCATTTTGTATCCCTTGTGATGAGAGAGTCACGGTCAAGCATATTCTGCTTGACTGTGTTGAATTCTCCATCACAAGGGATAAATATGTCAATGTCAAAACTGTAAAGGATCTTTTTACAAACATTAATTCTCATTTAATTATAGGTTTTTTAAAAGAAATTGATTTTTTGATTGAATTTTGAATAACATGTTCTGTAAATAGATGTATTTTAATTCTTGGTTGTTTAGATTTGTAACTAGAATTGTTAGTGGCTGTACCCTCAAAGGGGGTTGAAGTATTGTAAAATTATTGTGCTCCTGAGAGGGTACGTAAGTCCACAAACAGTGAAAGTAAATTCTAAATTTCCAGGTTTTTTAATCGTAGAATAAATGTCTTTTTATTGTATGGCTAGATTTCACAAATTGCTGACGGCTGAGGGAATGATGTAAATCCAGCTAGGGTCCATGCAGGTAGCAAAAGTACTGTAAGTCCCCATGGTCCCTAGTATGGTGATCTACCTTCAGTTGTTAGCAAACTATAGCCCATTTTTACATTGTATTGTCCTGTATAGATAAATTGTTTTAGGTATAGTTACTAGTTTTATATTATAATCTGTGATATCCTAGTTGTTTTACTGTCCTTCGCTGACAGATTTTATAATAGACATATATTTCATTTTAGTATTGAATGTTCTCGTCACGATATGGCTGAGATATTGCCGATGTGACGTTAAATATTAACTCACTCACTCACTCACTCAAAAAATTGTTTTCGTTTGAAAACTTAACAGAAGGCGAATATCCGAGTCTGAAAGCGATGATAACCCCGTAAATTGCGAACTCACAGAACATGTACTAGACTCGCTAAAATAAATATTAGACGGCATCAAGAATCTTAAGCATACAAAATTCCCAACAGTAGACAATAAGATACCTGAACTGTTTAGATATTCGGCTGACATCATAACACCATACTTAGATGTATGTTTCAACCTGATGTATGGAAAAGAATGTTCAGTAAAACCCTCAATGCAATTATCAATGGGAGGTTAGTATTCTGTGTGAAAATCCCCTCTGAACCAGCAAATAGGACAAGTCAACAAGACAACAATGATTCAAAAGAGAGACTTCCATTACAAAATCTGAGGCAATGGGTCACAAATATAATATCAACTGACCAAAGTCTTGGTTTACAGTGAGAAACCGTCATACCAAATGTTACACAGTGAATTGTCAGGCACAGAAGTGTCGATCGTGGATTGATCAAACGTTGATGAAGAGTCCGAATGATGTAGGTAGGCCGAATGATGACATAACTCCGATAAAACTCTGAGCGAATACGTCCGTCTGCATATGTGTGTCTGATGACACAACAACCAGCCTTTACATACAAAGTCACTGATTCTTGAATATTCGACCACTTTGGGACCACATCGCCACCAACTCCGAACGTTCTTGCAGACTCCCGGAAGTAAACACTAGGCAAAGGAGGCAACTCTACGGCATTACCTTAATGGCGTGCAGCTGAAGCTAAAAATTCGAAAAGAACTGACATTTGTGATACGAAATGTGATCCATTATAACTATCACTCAAAACTCTAAACATTGTGACCCAGTGATAACTGTAACTAAATAAGTAATCCACATTGCGAAAAACCACTCTCGTAACACTTGAGATTATTATCATCAGAGGCTGCATTCAAAACAACATTAAAAACTCATCTTTTCCAAATCGGTTTCACATAGCTATTCTAGCACTTCTAGGTACACTGCTATTATTTCCAACCGTGTGTGTTTTCTTCAACACCTTTTCTTACAGCGCCGTTAAGCACCATATGGTGGAAACAAGGCGCTATATATTATGTTTTACAGATTAAAGATGAAAATGCAGCACAGAGGTTTCCGGTGATCCTGGCACAGTCAGGCTGGTAGCTCATCATCGGCTCAGGGCCCTCCAGGCCCCGGGCACTGTCAGTGTATCGAGTACATCACACAGATCTCAGCAATGGAATAATAACAATTTAACCATCTTACATCTCTTGTTCTTTTATGGTACACTGAAGAATAAATGTCAAGTTTCTTTATTGACTCAGTATATATCCCCACCGTGTACAATCCACTTTTCTTGCCAATTCTTTAAATAATATTTAGTGTTTCTGAAGGTGAGATTGAACCACAGGAGTTGGGAAGGAATTTCATTAAAATTTCTTGGGTCAACATAATGTTTGTGAAGGAGTTTCTATGTTTTGTCTCACAATGCCAAAAGGGTCTTTAATCTTAATTACAGTTTCAGAATTTGCTCCAAAGTGAAATATATCTTTGAAAGGTATATGACATGGATTTTTATTTTCACAATTTTAAAAGATGATATTACGGTTTATATTTTCAAAGCATCAATAAATCATCATGTATTTATCATTTCCCGTCCTCCTTCGTATTTGTTTTTAAGTACACTCCTCTTTGAATGATGTCTTTGTAGTTCTTCAAGTGAAGTAATACATTCTGCGGAAATGTTGGACAAAGACTTGAAAATATGAACTAGTTTGCAGACTGCCGTGGTTTTGCTTACTGTTATTTTATTGTTTTAATTATATATAATTGTTAAATGTCTTTTTCTCCAAGATGCTAAGAGTTTATTAATTTCTTGCAGTCTCTTTCTGGTGCTTACTGCCGATAGGTTATCAAGATTGGGTGTAAATTTGATACCTAGTACATCAAATTCGCCAGTTACCCATTCATTTTTCAGGTCATTACATATTTTAACAGTAACATTTGATCCAATCCAGATTGTCTTTGATTTATCTGAATATATTTTCAAATTTGACATTTTGTAAAATGCGTTATTTGTGTCAATAGCAAGATATAGACTCTCCTCAGTTCCATCAAGAATTAGTTCAGTATCGTCGGCGTATTGATCCAGTTTATATTCCGTATCATTGATGACAATACCTCTAATGTTTTCATAGTTTCTTTTCATACAAGCAAGAATCTCGGCTACAAAGAGAAAAACGTAAGGCGACAGTGGGGCTCACTGCCTACATCCTCGTTCATTAGCGAAAGACTAGAGAGATAATCATGCTGAATGGCACAAAGGTCAATATATTTATCCATCTGACCATTTCAAGGCCAAATTCTAATTTATGTAAAACTAGGTTGATCATATTTTGTTTAGAAACATTTTCAAATCAGCCAGAATTAACACGCCAGGAATGTTTTGTTTCTTTGTTTCGAACATTACGTCGTCATCTCGTATTTTTGCTAATAGACCTACATTGGTTAAAACTAGTTTGTTTATAATGATAAAGTGCATCTATAGTAGCTTTTAATCTATGTGCAATAAAGGATCAGATAAGAATAATTATAAATAATAATTAATAAACACGTCTCCGATTTTTAATTAATGTTCTGTCTTTATTGGATTTGGAATATAGGTGTTTTGAAGACATTCTTATTAATACTTTTGATTCGTTCCATGTTGAATGTTGAAGAAATCAATAGGATATCCTTCGAACCCTGGATTTTTATTATTCTTCATCTTGTAACCAGCATTGCTAATTGTCTCCATACTGATTTTTTTACACCATTGTCTCGTAGAGTTGAAGAAATCTTTCTCCTCATTCTATTCCTGAGTAGCAGAAAGATTTATATTTCATTAAGTATTGATTTACTGTCTGTAATGTTTTGCTGTCATTAGTTATCAATTTGTTGATTGATTGCTTTGAGAAATGTCTATTTTCAGGATGGCAGAAATATTTTAAAGTCTTCTTTTTCTACGTACCAGAGAGTTCTGTTTCTGGTTTGTATTCCTTTCATTTCCACATTTTTTTATTTCTTCCATCTCATTTTTTATACTTTGATAATTCACTAAGTCCTTCATCTACCTTTTGAAAGTGTTTCCTAATATTGCCCTCAATCTGTTTTATTTTGTTTCAAGTTACTGTGTATTTTTGCATTTGCTTTTTGTATGTAGGATGAGAAAAATATAGACTTTACCCGAATTTTCATTCATAAAGCTTCCAAAAATAAGGAATCAGAAATTGTAAGATGAATATGAAAAATGTTTTTAAACTCATATTTTTTTCTGTTGAATATTCTTGAATAGTATCATTTAGCACAGTTCTTCATAGTTACCACAGTCAGGGATTAACGGTAACAGGCCCCCCTAAGTAATTGAAAGAATTACAGCAAATTTGAAGGAATTGCATCTCAAATGTAAATAAACGCAGCTCACTCGCGAAACAATTGCAGCCATATCGGCAATTTAGCGGTAATAACAGAAGCACATCGGCCATATCGGAAGCAATGTCGGTAATACTTGAAACACGCTCGGCCGTCTTCGGAGATTTTTCGGCTCTCTTCCGTGATTTGTCGGTCGCGAACGGAAACTCACGCAGCAAAACATGGCGTCGTTCGAAGAAGCACCCGTCTCGGTGAGTTTTGTTTTTAGTTCCTACTATTACATTTTTATACTTATCCATCTTTGACCACCTGTGTTGAATGCGTTTAGATATGAGGTGTTGTTGGAGCTATAGCTTATTTCTTTAGGAAAGGACTGTCACTGCAGAAGAGTGTCACAAGTCATGCCCCTGGAGGATCAGATGACGTAAAAATGAAAAAGTTGACTGTCATAAAGATTTAAGGCTATAATTTCAAACCAATTGTATATTATGGAATATGCAAATCGAATATCAAGTAAAGAAACTAGTCCTATAACATATTGCTTTTGGAGTCTTAAATATAAACTAATAAACTAAACAGAAAGACTGTTTATATCATTCCTCCTTCGTATCTTTGACTATTGTGACTTCATTTGGGACAGTTGATCCAAAGAACACAAGGATTAGTACTAGGAAGATTACACCTTGATGCTCATCGTACCATAAGTGAGACCATCATGGTACACCATCTCTCTTTCACAGGAGAAAGAATCATAAATTGTGTATTTTCTATATAATCGTGCATGGCTTGACACCAGATTACTAGTATAACACTATAAAACTCTCTTCTTCCATGTCTAAATCTAAATTATATCTTACTAATTACACTCTCATTTCCAGAACTATAAACACTTTACCTTTTCCGCGCGCATTTCCATTATCATGTCCAAACTGAGACTGGGATGTAGCGTTTTAAACTTACACTAATTCGAAAGGTATATAAAAGAAAACAGTTCGTACCAATGTGGCTTTTTAAGAGAAGATACCTCACGCTTCATTTTTACCCCCTCTATTTGTCAAATCAGACATAATGTAACCAATACTTCTACCGCAACAGAATCTCTGTTGAAGAAATACTCTGTGGCAAAGATAACGTATCCAATACTCATGCAGAATTAGTCTTAAATCCATTTATCATTTCATAATGTGTTAAATAACACATAAAATACCATAAGTACTAACTCGTTTTCTTGCTTTTGAAAATTGTCTCATTGAATTATACAACCTTTATACAATCTCTTAATCGTGTTTAATTCGTATAAGTTGTTTTCTCTTGGGAAAGGCATCAATATAACCCGTGTTCGGCCTGTTTGCTTTCTAATGTCTTTTCTTTATTTTGAATAAATACTGTTAAACCGCATATTTATTGTTTCGAAAATGTCTATTGGTCATATGATTGTATTAGCATGACTGTAATCCAAACGAATTTAAAACCATAGATTGGTACGGCACTTGTTGCGAGGGTAAACAAACTGAAATGGTGGACGGTGGCGCAGACGATTTTTCTCGAGTTCCAAACATTAGAGCAAAGCATTCAGTCTGGAAACATGTTCAGTTGATCTCTTCTACAATCACACCTAACTGGCAAGAGGCATTGTTTTAAAAAAAAAGACGAAACAGTAATTTCATGACCTTAAGCCATGTGTTCCACTGTTACAATGTATTGAAATACATATTGTAGTATGCCAACGTATATCACAAAACATCGGAATACGAAAATTATGGTAACACCCAAACCTGCTAATGACCATTTAAAGATAATCGGTAAATAACCCCAACATTTCTACATTTGGAGTAATTTTCCCCCTTATGTATGGAACAATGATTCCGTGTATCAACGTTGTTGTTCCATTATTCTTTAGTTAGTGGTAATATGACGCCACCTTTACACAGATGGTAAGAGATAAGAGGTAAGTCTTAGTATTAACCACGCCACCATTCAAATACAACACTGACATAGTCAGAAAGCAAACAAACACACATATTTTTATCTGGTTGTGTCCAAATCGTTTACCAGAGGCATCATTCCATAACAACTACAAGACCCAGACTTTCTTAACCTATAAATATCTGTATATATTGAAACCCATGTGCATTAATCATATACATTTCTGTTTTATTAACTAGAAGTTTCACCCCAAAAACATTTACATCCCCATATATGTACCTTTCTAGGAAAATTCTATTGCTCCAGCCCAACAAACCTAAAATACAGTCAATTCGACCTAATTTCGTATCAAATTCTTTAATCTAATTATGTGAAATATTGTATCCCGGACTCTTTAATTGGGCAATCTGTCTCAAACACAGACGGCCATCAGTGGGCCCACAATACTGTATTCGGCGTCAAATATACAATTGCATGACAATGCAACACCGGCCAGATTGATCTAGAAGGGGATTTTCAGTCCACTTGCCTTGCCGTAGTATGACTGGGTCTATTCCCGTGGAACAACAGAATTCTAATTGTATATTCTCACTTTCAGGCATCCTTGTATCGTATGTACAGTACATGCATGGGCAGTCTGCAGTATCCAGCACCGCATCCACAAAATACAGTTTCCATGGTCAACCTGTCATATGCTGCTGACCCACACTTGGGTGTTGCTGATGGCCATCATAATAATGGTCAACGAGAAGTGTAAAGATTTAGATATACTACTTTAACTCAACTCAGGAACGTACAATATTATCTATGTTCCCTTTAAATTCTGAGATTGACTTACTATACCTACTGAAATTAATTCAGTGTACAATGTATTATTTTGTTATTTATAGACACAAGAATAAAAAGTCTTCTACATTTTTTTCTTTATGATCATACTTTCATTTCTTGATAAGCAGCCGCCATTCTTGAAGAAAACAGGAAAAAAGATGCCAAATCTATTCTGATGAAATCCTACGGCCTACAAAGTTCGCACTACCATGGCCTGCACAACTATCACAGTTTGTAATATGTCATCACTCATCGTGCTTTTGGATGAGCTATTTCTGTAAAATGGATGGTTTTACAAATGGGTTTATCTCACATACTCCACATATTAGATTCTAAAACCGAATCAACTTACCCGCTTTTCCACATTTCACAAAAGGAAAGAAAGCAATATCGCCATATCGGTATGTCGCGGTATCGCTATATCGCTGTATCTTGTCTCTATATCGCAATGTCGCCCAGTTTTATCGCCATTTCGTGTCATGTCATTGCTATATCGCGTCGTGTCTAGTATCGCAATGTCGTGTCGAGTTGTTGCACTTTCGTGTCTTGTTATCGCTACATCGTGTCTTGTTATCGCCATATCGTGTTGTGATATCGTTATTTCGTTTTTGGCTGTATCCCTATATCTTTATATCGTGTCGTCATATCGCAATGTCATGTACTATCGCTTTGTCGCAATGTCGCCCAGATTTTATAAGGCGATAAAGCGATGACCCGAATCAGCCACCATAGTTTGCTTTTTCGGTGGAGCAGGATCTACTGCACGTCGTTGGTGAGTAAGAGCAATAGAGACGTAATTAGACAGACTGTTGCTGAGTGTCTCGCCTCCGTGCACATATATGGCCGACTTGCATTTTGCCTTTTAAACGTGAGCTCAGAAATAGCATACCCGTGAAGGTCCCGGGATAGAATAGGCCTTCAGCAACCCATGCTTGCCATAAAAGGCGACTATGCTTCTCCTATGAGGCGACTAACGGGATCGGGTGGTCAGCTTCTTATATTTGAACATTTTCCGGATTCCACCAAAAATGTTGTTCACTGTATGCAACATTTGTTGTGTGTAGCGGTGGGGTGAAACCACAGAAACGGAACAGCCAGTCGTGGCGGGAGACATCTCGAAATCTATTCCGGGAGACCTGTCGGTTCCTCGTCTGTCATAGTGTCATAGTCACGACTTAAAGGGATGATAGGTGGTGTCATCGTTGCCTGTTGTAAGCCATCCCGAGACCAATAACTTGTTCAATGACGTTAGCTACCCTTGTTGACACAGTTTTACCAAATGTCAGTCGTGATTTTGTTAAGGGATTCCTTAACAAGGCCTCTATGTCACGTGATTTAAAAGTTATGCTTGATCTGGCAACATTTCCTTTGACAAGACGGCATATCATTTCAATGGGGTTAAGGTCACATTGATAGGGATATCGTGACCCTTACATTTTATGTAACTGTCAACTTTGTAGAAAGGTTCACCTTTGTGGGTTCGTTGCCTTTGAGGGCCGTGCGATCTGAAATTTATCGAGTCATGACATCCTATCACCTTTTCGACTCTTCGATGTCGGGGTTTTACTGTTGGGGTTCTGCACGCCGTGGAATGGAGCATTGTCCAGTACGATGAAAGTCTTCTCTGGTACAGCTGGTTTGTAACCCAATTGAGGAAAGCCGCAAACGTTCACTATTCAATCCTAAGCCAACAGTACTGGTGACATCAGTATTTTGTGTATAACGGATAACTGCTGCAACCTTCCTCCTCGTGCTGGAAATCAAACGCCGAATGCACATCATTGGAATCCTCTGCCATTCGTCATGAGCCAGGGCTAATTCCTTGAAGCCCCAGATGTTCCCATAAACGCTCAATTGGGTTGACGTCAGGGCTTCTCGCAGGCCACGGAAATCTGTCAACTGCGTTGTTCTGCAAGCATGCGATAACAGCTCTGGAACTTAGCATTATCGTCCATAAATACTGGCCGACTTGCGAGGGGATGGTTATCAAAATGCGAGATTCCAGCAGATTCCAGTACTTCAAGTTGGTATATCTGTCCATTGAGTGTCCCTTAAATGGTTATAAGATTCATCTTACAGTCATAGGAGATACACCTCCGCACCATTACAGAATGACCGCCAAAGGCTTCAGCTGCATGTGTCATCCACTGTTGATACGCGTCATTACTTTTTCTTCAAACTCGCCAACGACCATCAGTAACACGAAGAAGAAAACGGCTTTCATCAAATCAATGGATCCTGTGCTGTGTCCTCAGATTGTGATTTTGCCGTTGAATACACCGCGCCAAACGTTGAGCTTTGTGTCTATCATCGAGTAAGGGACGTATGAATGGACAACATGTTCGGAGTCCAACGGACCTGAGCCTCCTTCGGATGGAACACCCACTGTCCATTGTTCTCTGAGATCATTGGCATTGGTCATGGGTCTGTGTCTCCCTAGGCTAACTAGGGCACGGACATCACGAGGGTGGTCTTCCTCGGCCTTCCTGATAGTGGACGATCATTGACGTAACCAGTGTTTACTTGCAAGGCGACTAATGACAGTGTGGCTGATATTCAATCTGGACCCAATGGTGCGACAGGACAAACCAGCTTCATGCATACCACTAACCTGCCGTCTGGCATTTTCAGAAAGCCTACGCCTCGGCGTGTCCAAAAACGTTCAATTTCAGCACTGTTCACTTATTGATGCGTCGATAAGAAAGCAATGAGAATACTTCGTTTGACCTTTTCATACCCCTCAGTCGCGTGTACCATGACAGAACTTTAACATGAAAAGCATGCATTTGAGTAAGCACGTGAATTTCATGCTAACTGCATGTTTATTTAGATATAACTGGTTGACTGTTTTGATCCCTTTTTGTTACAATCGACAGTTATTTTTGGTGGTGCTTAATTAATGCTCATGTGCATATTTATGTAAAGGGATACAATTTGAAATCCATCATTTCGTTTCTAACTCAAACGGACTGTAAATTTATCAATCCTGTGTAGATTGGTGACTTATATCCAACAAGCATGGACGTGGCACACGCAATACGTTGTTGCACGTGCATTCCGGGAAAGAGAAACAGCCCAAGTGAATCCCACACAATACTGTCACTCTGGAAAGCTCAACCAGTTCGCTTGCGATCTTCCAAATACTTACACGCATAGCATGCCAAGGCTAACGTCTGCACAACGTCATGATGCCACTAGGATGTTCCTTGGGGGAACATCTCAACAAGTGGCTGCACATTTCCACTGTTACCGGAAGACCTTTTCTAAACTAGTGAGACGCTACCAGAACACACGTTCTGGATGGCCATGTGTAACAACACCAAGACTGGACAGATGCATCTTCGCCACAGGTTTAACATTCTAGTGATGGCTGCCCGGACCATCCCAGGAGTTCGCGTATTCACCCCAACACAGCTCGACAACGCTTGCGCACCACGGGATCAGACCCCGACGTCCCGCCATACGACCTATCCTGACACGTCATCAACAAGCTCGCCGAATGTGGTGCCAAAATCATTACCGCAGACCCTTGTTTTGGTGGAGAAATGTTGTTTTGTCAGATGCGTCCAGGTTTAACATTTCCCATATAGTGATGGACGTCAACGTGCCTACAGACGGGTGGGAGAACGTTATGCACATGTCTGTGTCTTTGGAGAGGAATCGCTTTGGTGGTGGTGGTGATTCCGTTATGATTTGGGGTGGAACAACACGCCAAGGAATTCATTTGGTGATTGTTCAGGGCAGCTAAACAGGTGTGGGTTACAGGGATCAGATTCTTCGATCTGCGGCAATTCCATTTCTGCAACGTCATGGCCCTAGGTTAACATTACAACAGGACAATGGTCGCCCTCACACTGGAAGGGTTGCTATGGACTTTTGCAACACCAGAGCGTTGACTTACTGCCTTGGACTGCAAATTCACCGGGTCTCTCCCCGATAGAGCATGTTTGGGACGAGATGGATCGATGTCTACGCCGTCATTCTCATTCGCCATGAAGTCCATGACCTTGCAACAGAACTTGAGAGAATCTGGCATGGCATCCCACAAGCCTTCCTTGCACGTTTGATAGGATCTATGCGTCGTCAATGCACTGCTGTTCTCAATGCCGTTATTGAGCTGGTATCATGGTCGTTTGACCCCTGTCACGCTAGAGGACTCGTGACGTCATTGTGATTGACTTTTCAGTTGAAATTCTCCCGACTTGTTATGGTCTCATGATCCCTCCATTAAAGTTTATATTACCTTTGACATTGTTATCGTACGTATTACCTGGGATAATATTTTGACAATACACGGTTTCTTTATGTGGTTAGTATATGTCTCTCCAACCTCGCATGAACGCGTATGTAAATTTAATTCTGCATACGTGCAAAAACTCGGCAATATGTCAGACAGTCCATAGAGTGGTAGACCACGTATGCCAACGCCCGAGGATGTTTGCCATTTTGTATCTACGACGTCAGCAGCATCGGCGGTACTAGGACGTCGTATCAGTCGACATGCGGTGTACGTAAGTGAGCATGGTACTGGAATACGTAAATCCTACCGCGGAGTACACCTGACTGTCCTTAACCGACGTCGTCGATTGACACTGGCCAGACGAGTTCGACGTTGGCAGATGCGTGTTTGGCGACGTGTAATGTTCAACGACAGGTGTACGTCTTGCCTGCGCACTAATAACAACCGGGTTCGTGTTTAGAGACGTTTAGTCGGCAGTGTGATGGTGTGGGGATAGAAATCTGCGGCGATCTAAAAAATGAGACTTCTGATAATTAATGGCAACTTGAAGAAACAGGGATGAATTTGTGCGACCAGTTGTGTTGCTATTTATCTAGGAACAACCACACGGCACGTCGACCAAAATAATAACGCTATGGCCTCGTATAGCAAGACTTACGTTAAAATCTTGTCGTGGCCTGCAGGCACACACGACATTAATCCGATAGAACACTGATAGGAATATCTGGATTCGCAAATGAGAAGACGGTAGCCACCATCGTTCAACAACTGAAATGCATGACATGGGATCACGCCTCACGTCATTCGCCGTTTTACGTCATCTATCCGTCGACGTGTTTTGGCGTGTATTTATGCCAGTGGTGGTTATTTGATGACATTTTCTAGAAAAACCGCCGTATCACCACGTCTGTTCCAGTGTCAGTCAAACGGTACGGTCGAATTTGCATGAAATAAATTTGTGTACATTTGCTACAGAGTTGAAGACGCCATTTGTTTCATTTCCAAGATTGGTCAAGCATAATCTATTTTTTTCCTTTTGAGCACGAGTTTGTATGCGGAATATATACGAAAAGTGATCCGTGAAGGTCCCGGGGTAGAATAGGCTTTCAGCAAACCATGCTTGCCAAAAAAGGCGACTGTGCTTGTCTTAAGAGGCGACTAGCGGGTTCGGGTGGTCAGGCTCGCTGACTTGGTTGACACATGTCATCGGTTCCCAGTTGCGTAGATCGATGTTCAGGCTGTTGATCACTGGATTGCCTGGTGCAGACTAGATTATTTACCGGCAACCGCCACATAACTGGAGTATTGCTGAGTGTGGCATAAAACTAAACGCATTCACTGTAAGAGAAGTATTTGATTTCTGAAATCGTAGAGTGATAACCCAGGTGGAACTGACGTGAGTTATGGTGATGATGTTTCATGATATAAAGATGATGTCCATGGACAATGTCTCTTAATTATTAAACATATCCTTCTTGCATTTGGAGGAAAGGTAACAGCAAAGTTCGTTTACTACTAATATTAAATACTTACTAGTACTTTCTCAAAATAATAATAATAATAATTTTTGCCCCTTGAATTCAATGCGATGCTCTCTGTCTTTACATCATTACCCTGACGGAACTGTACTTTCTAGGCTGCTCCTAAGCGATACGCGCCACCGTTTAGGTCCGTACTTCGGCTTCTCATGTACCCATTTTTACAGCGGGGTGGACTAAGTGCGATGTGCCTTGACCAGGGACACAACAGGGTATGATGCACCCAGACCACAAATGTTCGGTGTCTCACCGGGATTTGAACCCGGGCCTTTTGGCATGAGAGACCAGCATGCTAACCACTACACCATTGTGCTCCAGCATAGGTATGTAAACAGTATGCTTACCGATGCATATGAATAGGACAGATAACCAACAAATCAGTAACTGCATCTCGACCTGAAAGTTGAAAAAAGTCGATATTGTTTCATTGCGAAAATATATAACAATTATGACCTTGAACTGAAATGCTAGATCCGCATGTGCTTTTATGTATATTTCTAATGATAAATACTGAAAGTTTCAATAATTATGTTTTTTCATGGAAACTTATAGTAGGACAGGTTAGAAACATTTCACAGGCATTGAAATGGAATGATGTATAAAGCGTCCCCTCGTCGTACTGAAGATTTCCCACATGAGGACAATGTGACCCCTTTGTGATGTCTCCCGCTCTGATATACCTGAAAAATTGCTGAAAGGGCGTAAAATTCTAGTCAGTCATTATCTATTTATGTGTAAATTCACAGACGCGGAGTGTCTGTGCACGCACCACTCACGCGTATGTGTGTGGTTTGTGTTTGTGTATGTGAGCACATGCATGTGCCTGTATCAACGTTTTCAATGTGATAAAGCACTAAATGTGGTAATTTTTCTGAGTAACAAACGGTATAGATAACTATTCCCATACGAAACTAACACAAAACTCACCCTCTCATCCACACCGCACTTTCTTGCTGCCCGCTTCTAACGCATACTGTAGTAATCTTCTTCAAAATGATCTACACAATGCACGCTAATAAGGCCATCAATTACATTTTGCCACCACCGTATTCATGAAGCAGAAGGCCAGCATGCCGTAACCAAGTGCTTTATTGAATATTGAATTGTTTGGGGGATGCATTCCTGTTCTTTGTTGCTTAGAGATATTTGAGATAGTGGGACTTTATTGCAAAACAATTCACCCATTCTGATGATTTCGCAAAAGAACAATAATATCATTCTAACCTGGAGTCTCAAAGTGAGTTATCAGTGTAACACTGGATGATTGATACGTAATGTCATCATAAATTTGTTGATATGAACTGATACTACACAACCGACAATTTCAACAGCATGTTATTGGTGTACGAAATCCGATATGGTTGCATTGCGTTGATCGACCCGAAGTTATACCGTTACCTTTGTACGGATTGAGAAAAAATATGAAGTTATTGAGAGAATTTCAGTACCCTGTCAGCGATATTTTACAGTATTCAGAGACGCATTTCCTTCATATCCTTTGTGGTAATTTGTGAATAAATTATGAACTGTTCCAACTCATTTCCTAAATATGCACATTACATTATTTTTTTTTCTATTTTATTATTTGTTCCGCTGATATAATACTACGGGTCGCCCACGCGCCTGGCAATTGCTTTAGGTAGAAATTGTTTGCTTGTAATACACCATGGGAGTAATTAGGCGCTGCAAAAGATAACATATTCTTCCTCTTTACAACAAATGCTGATGAATACCGGATGTCACTAACATGTATGAGGCACATAGAATCAAATATTGATGACTGCTTGTCACTTGAGAATTCACAGTGTATTTCGCATAATAGAAGCTCATTTATAGCAGTTCATTTATATTTAATCAGCTGTGTGTGATACTCCTTAGCAGCTGACCAAGAACCTAGAAATAATGAAACAAATCTTCTGAATTGCTTAATACGGACCTGTTTGTCTGATAATATTTCATCTGAGCAGGTTAAGCTGTCCATCATTAAAGTTATAGGCACAGAGTATCAAAAACATGGGATTCACGAAAACCATCTGCGCTTGTGTTGCGTGCAGTAAATAAGCTTCATGCATAGGTGTTGTTTCATTTGAATTTAATATATAAAGAGAATACAAAGCACAAGAAAACACACTTGCAAGTTGTATAGCTTTATACCTCGCATTAGCTTTTAAGCTTTAAGCACCAGTTTCATGGAAACACGATCGAGTTGTATTCCGTGGGGAAAACAAACTCATGGAAAGGTGCTGTTTGATATCAGCTTTTCATGACTATGATAAGCACGAGATTCACATAAAAACACGATCAGGTTGTACTGAGTGGAGTAAACAAACTTCAAAGAAAGTCGTCATTTCATATCAGTTTTAACATGCATGAAAAGTAAGAGATTTCAAGACAACACGCGCATGTTGTTTTGTGTGAAGAAAACAGCCCCAGGAGACAGGTGTTTGTTCATATCAACTTTGTAAAATAACCGGTAGGCCGTTCTGCTGTTACTTTTGCAGTGACTGCCCTCTCCTATTCCTTTGGAAGAGTTGATTAGACAAAACAAGACATGCAGAGTCTTGACCGCCTGACCAGAAGGGTCATGTCTGATATCAGAGCACACCACCCTCGTTCCTCTCTTAATCGTTCATATATGCCAATCAATTTATGAGGACGGGGTTTGATTGATGCGGAGGATCTTCATGAAAGACTTTTATTGTGTCCTTTTGCACATATTTATTCATCGGATGATCCTCTGGTGATGCATGTCAAGACTCACGATGAAAGCAAGGAATTCCACAGCTGTTTCAAGCATGCCAAGGTTGTTGGACACAATCTGAAATTTGAGGCTGAATTTTTAGATGGCGATGTACTGCTGAAGTAGACCAGTAAGTGATGGGAGTAAACCAGGTGAAGTCCTTTACCAAGTCTGCCCAGAGTCGGTCCTTTGTGGAGAAGCTGTCTGAGATGCCATTGCATTTTCTGTACATGCAGCGCGTGGAACAGAACAGCCATCCAGCCGACTCCTTTGCCTGGATGAAGTCGACTGATCTCAAATGTGAAACTGAGGGCTTCCCTTTTTGCTGCTCAAGAACAGTCACTTCCCACTCGCAATCGTCAGGATGTGATTCTTGATCAAACTGTAAACATGAAATGGCGATTATGCAATGAATTTTCAACACCTTGTCAGTGGAAACCCTTCTTTGGCACAAACAGCATATCTTGAAAGATATGGTGGCATGGCTCGCTGCTTCTACTACCGTCTCCTCTATGCATGCCACTTTCACCCTGAGGTCCATCCATAGTACGACCCTAAACATGTCCAGTACGTCACGGAAAATAAGTTTTAAACTTTTAAACTATAGAATAGGCCCCTACACAGCCTCAGAAACATTCCTGCCAACAAACCTGATCTTGTCATCTTTCATAAAGCATAAATTTTCTGTGCATTTTGACAGCAATGTGACTTGCACGATTCAGGGAAAGCATGATAAATATGCGGACCTCGCCTTGGCAATGTCTCGCTTTCACCCCATTCTTCTCGGTGCCCTTGGTTTGGTACCTCCTGCACCCTTGGCGCAGATCAGGAGAGTGTCCGAGTTCTCCTCCGGGAGCACTGCCCTTCTGAATCTCTGGGTAATGCAGACGGCTGCAGTGTTGGGGAGCTTACATATTCTCCGGAAAGTTCGGTGGGTTCGACTAGGCAGTGTTTCCTGATTAATGATAATATGCAGCAGAGAGTGTTCGGGTGATCCAAGGCACAGTCTGGCTGGTAAGGCTAGTAAGGCTCATCATCAGCTCGGGACCTCGCCCCCTCTACACAAAGCCCAGACAGCGAATGGGTTTTCTCCTAGGAAACGCTTCCTAGTCGAACCCATCAAGAACTTTACTGATATTATGTAGTCTATATTTGCATGTTTTTCATGAATGGTGCCAGTCACGTTGAAGAGCGAACATCTCGTGCAATGCCATGTCTGTCATTACGCAAGTGTCTAGTGTCTGTAAACTCTTCATACAGCTAGTCCACTTGCCAGATTCCTAGATGTCATTGTTGAAAAGCACCTCAACTGATAACTGCTGATTTTCAATGAACCATTCGTGTAGTTTGACTGCTGTTGTGGCACTTCTATGGACAACTGATACTGTTGACGTTGAAAGCAATGCTGAATTGAATGTACTGGCTCAGTTTGCCATAATGCATCACAAAAAGGTTGATATAAAGTGAATAAATCACACTCTTGTCAGTTTGGTGGAAAATGTCGTTGATCAAGCGTGTTGGGCCAGCTATGTTCCAGAGAGCTTAAAGTGCTGGGATCGAGCCCTCTAGATCTTGTGACCAAGTGTAAAACACCTTGGAGTCAATTTCGTGTGCATACTCTCTCAGTCTTGTCACATCATCTACTGGATAGTACATAACCCTGTGCACCCTAAAAAGGAGCCAGATGGTGGCCACATGAAGACGTACAAACACCTAGTCTCGGTTACACAATCATGCTGTAAACTTGGTCAAAGTGCTATAACTGGTACGTCGTAAGGATGGGAAAGTAAAATTAACGTAACTGCGCCTAGTGACTGTTGTATGACTCCCATGGAGTTGAGATTGAAAATATGTTAAACTGTTGCCATTGACATCCATTGATCGAGGGAAACACAGCGCCTTTAGTATGTACTAAGTACGTGGATATGTGCACTATATGAATAATTTTATCCTATAATGAAAATTCTTTATAATGATAAAGTGGTTTAAATGTTTTGAAGAGCGAAAATAGTTCAACTTTAATCTCGTGTAGAACATGCTGATCTGAATCCTGCTTGAAATAAAACTCTTGCCCTGGTAATTCTAAACTGGGCCTGAAGAATGGAAGATACAGTATCAAAATATGGATTGGTTAAGTTCCATTCTACCCTTTCAGGACCCTGATTATCCAACAACACCATCGAATTAACCAGATTTTGCAATGAACGAATTCATTGAAAAAGCATCTTTCTTAGACTGGCCAGGAAGGCAATGCCAAACACTAGCTGTACTTCAGTAAGTTTACAGTACCCTGTAAAGATAAATTGCCGACAATGCGTACTCCAAGAAGAAAACCTTGATCTTATCATTTGTGTTCGGAAAATGGTGCCTACATAATATACATATGTATTCGATAGCGCAATATATTGTCAGACGTAAAAGCATTGCTGTGAAATCAATGGTTCTTCTGTGTGAAAACACTCATGCATGAGATTTTAAGCCCAGAATGCGACACTTCCACTAAAAGAACACAGTGTCGGTTTAATTCTTCACCTCAGGTCGCTCACACGATTTCAAATAGCTCATAATGTCACAGGCGGCTATGGCACAGCGCCAAGTATTGATCATTAAATCACTCTACAATGTACACTGTTGTCAATTTGTTGTCAATACACAATATATATATATATATATATATATATATATATATATATATATATATATATATATATATATATATATATATATATATATATATATATATATATATATATATATATATATGCATACACACACACACACACACACGTATATAAACTGCGGAAGCTGTCTAATTTGGACTCGACTGGGACCGCCTTTTGTGTCCGAATTACGAAGAGTCCGAATTGGACTGGTGAGAGTCAAGAGTTAGCTCCCTTCACCAATCGATACGCATGCACGGTACTTTTACCATGGTGTAACGTGTTTTCGGGGATAATAGCTCAAAAGATGATCATGGACATTACTGCGTATCAGTAGCTTATCAAAACTGTAACTCCGTCAATATATATCACCTCATCTTTTATACATAATTTATTGTTAGAATGCTCTGTTGTCCAGTGGTTTCCAAAGCAACATGCATTTCATGTCTTGTCCGTGTTACTAGCTATTTTGCGGGGTAACGCCTTTGTATGGAAGCTCATTTGATTCAGTCTTCACTGAGTGAGTTGTGTCAGCTTTGCTGAACTTCTCTGTTAATTCCTTTTGTTAACTGGTTATCATCACACCTGATAATCCGCTTGAAGTCGGTAATCAGCTGACTACCACGCACTTCCGCCTCAGGCAGTTTCCGCTAGTCCGAGTTAATTAGCGATTAGCGATAAATTACCCTGAAGGGAGGAGATTTCAGTCCGAAATCCGACTTAAATGAAGTCCGAATTAGTTAGCCTATATGTAATAATAACTTAGTTAACTTCTGCCGGGACCAACAATTCGGTCTGAATTATATAGAAAAACGAGTTACTTAAGGTCAGAGTAAGACAGCTTCCACTGTGTGTGTGTGTGTGTGTGTGTGTGTGTGTGTGTGTGTGTGTGTGTGTGTGTGTGTGTGTGTGTGTGTGTGTGTGTGTGTGTGTGTGTGTGTGTGTGTGTGTGTGCGCACACACACACACCGGAAGCCGTCTTACTTGGACCCTAAGTAAATATATATATATAACTATATACATATAGCTATATATAACTATATATGTGTGTGTATATATATATATAGACACACACACATACATATACATATATACATATACATAACTATATATATGTTTATATATATGTTTATATATATGTTTATATATATATATATATATATATACATATATATATATATAGAGAGAGAGAGAGAGAGAGAGAGAGAGAGAGAGAGAGAGAGAGAGAGAGAGAGAGAGCTTACTTAAAAATAGTAGACTACCATTGACTATATAGTATACATACTGAAGATAATGAAATTGCTGATAGTAACAAAACAGAGGGAGTTGAGTTTGGCTACAATAAACAACGCCCCCATCTTCCCCACCCCCTTTTCTCCCCTCCCTCCGTCACTCCCTCCTCTTCTCCCCTTCTTTTCTCTCGCCCCAGATGGGGTTGAGCTTGTCAACACTCAATAAACAAAAATATATATACCTACTACACAAACCACACCCCTACACCCCCTGTCCCCACGAGAGGAGGACCAAATAACACTTAAGATAACATTCTAAAGTGAATTCTTCTTCCTATGAATTTGGCTCACCCTGAGGCTTATATTTGACCTGGCCCCAAACCCTCATTAATAATACTACTTTCTTATGCTTCATGTTCAAGTTGATGTGGATACAACAGTCAGAATGAAGTGTTAGGGAGAACATTCACCACGGATAGTGCTAGCTAACGTTCAGGTCAAGTGTGTACGCCATTCTTATTGTGTTCGTATAGTACACCACGCTGGATATGACTACACAAAAAGGACATGGTATGCTGGAGATGTATGGAACAGGGACATAGTATGGTGGAGATGTTTGGAACAGGGACATGGTATGGTGGAGATGTATGGAACAGGGACATAGTATGGTGGAGATGTTTGGAACCTGGACATGGTATGGTGGAGATGTATGGAACAGGGACATGGTATGGTGGAGATGTATGGAACAGGGACATAGTATGGTGGAGATGTATGGAACAGGGACATGGTATGCTGGAGATGTATGGAACAGGGACATGGTATGCTGGAGATGTATGGAACATACACACACCTATCCTGCTACTTTGAGCACCAAGAATGACATCGCTGTGAAGTTTGTTAGGCCACATAAACACCAGTCAGACTGCAATACTACTGGTGGTCATTCATTCCCTGAACGCAGGAAGAAGGGAAGTCCCACCAATTCCTACCATCTATCCTGACGAAATTGTACTTTCAACCTGACTATTTTCTTAAAATAATTAAAAGGACCGTTTGATATCATGAAAAGATTCTTTAATATTGCACGGCCTAGTTATTAAATGCGTTATTGCTCATATGTCAAACTTTTATTTTTTTGTATCTTTATGTTACACTATATCCTTATAATCACTGTTCTGCCCTACTGGAGACCCGACGTCTGATAAGCCCTATAGCTTAACTGTCTATAGATATGTCAATTTACTCAACACACGATATCTCAACACACGACAGATTTTGAGATCCAGTAAATCATAGAGATCCACTAAATCATTTTTCACTTAGCTGAGTAAGTGAGTAGTGAGTGAGTTTAGTTTTACCCCGCAATATTCCAGCCATATGGCGGAGGTCTGTAATTAATCGAATCTGGACCAGACAATCCACTGATCAACAACATGGACATCGATCTGCGCAACTGGGAACCGATGGTATGTGTCAACCAAGTCAGCGAGTCTGAACACCCGATCCAGTCAGTCGCCTCTTACGACAAGCACAGTTGCCTTTTATGGCAAGCATGGGTTGCTGAAGGTCTATTCTGTCCCGGGACCGTCACGGGTCAGCTCAGAGTAAATTCACAGTAAATATTACTTTCCTAGGTGAGGCATCCAATGAACTGTGTCCACGTCAGAATTGTTTTATTTTTTTTAAGGCCACACTCAGCAATATGCCACCTGTATGACGATGTGTGTCACTACCTGCCTCTGTATCTGTCAATGACGTGATTGACAGCACGAGCGTCGTTAGTCGGCGTGCATGAGTTCAAGAAGCCTGAGGCTGCTTCTTGGTGGCTTTGAATTATGAGTCCGATTCTAGAAATGTCAAACCAATCGCAGAAATAGAATATATTCTAGGTAATTCATTTTATTATTCAGCTATTGCGAGATTGATTAATTCAGTTACTGATGTCAAAAGATTAAACGTGTGGGGCTGTTTTGCACAAGGTGTGATACAGTGTTTGTTAGCTTGTCAGGTTCATTTCGTTGTTCGTTTTGTTATGAGTGAGATGTGTTTGAAGAGGTAATCAATCCGTTTGCAAGTAAGTTTGTTCAAAATTGCATCTGTTCAACTAGCAGAAATTGGGTACAAAGGCAGCTTGGTCTATTTTGGGGTAACATTGATCAGATTGTGCGCTTTGAGCCGGATATCTAGCCTGGAAACGGTCCATTATGTAAAGGGTATTATCATTAATTTATTAAACTAGCGATTGTTGTCGATTTTACAGATGACAGGAAGTAAAGGCTCGTATATCAAATTCATGAATACATAAAATACAATATTTATCACTGTTTATTCAAAAGAGTGATAAATGTGCAGTTCACGCATGTGACAGCTGTAGCATCCCGTATTCTCAGCTGAATATTTGTGTCCATGAAGATGCCTCATAAGATACTGTGCAACACCTTTGTGATGATCAACACATAACATTCAAATGCCATTGTCCTTCGATATCGATCAAAAGGCGACTATGTTTGTCGTAAGAGGCGACTAACGGGATCGGGTGGTCAGGCTCGCTGACTTGGTTGACACATGTCATCGGTTCCCAATTGCGCAGATCGATACTCATGTTGTTGATCAGTGGATTGTCTGGTCCAGACTCGATTATTTACATACCTCCGCCATATGGCTGGAATATTGCCGAGTGCGGCGTAAAACTAAACTCACTCACTCACTCGAAATCGATCAGTTCTCTATTTCTCCCCCAAGCTTCGCACATAGATAGATGTGGTGGTACACTGGTGCCTGTTGGTAGTTTGGGATTTCTGCATAAAGCATATTTTTGGGTTTTCATGGCAACAAGTTGGACCTAGGTTGAATTTGGTGGTACTGTTCTTTTCTGGAGCAGAACTGTAAAACCTTTCAATGTCTTCACCAAACCTGACACAGAGATTGGCCTGGTGGTGTACAGGTGGCTAGTTCGGCTATCGCTGGTTCAACAATCGATATGACGTCACTAAGAAATACCGTAAGCTACACATATAATGTGCATTCTTATAACGAACTGTTTTTGTACCTATCGCTGGGAATACATACTCTCAAAAAGAGAAGGGGAGCTTCATTTTAATTTTACGATTGATACAATTGGGAGATTTGTCGGTGTCAATGAATGTTCAGTGACAATGCTGAATGTTTTGAGAGTGCATCACGAGTTGCACGTCCTTATGACCATAGTTCGAACAGTACTCGCCCTTGCATGAC
Organism: Haliotis asinina; assembly: GCF_037392515.1. Classification (NCBI taxonomy): domain Eukaryota; kingdom Metazoa; phylum Mollusca; class Gastropoda; order Lepetellida; family Haliotidae; genus Haliotis; species Haliotis asinina. The sequence goes on along the minus strand of NC_090283.1, from coordinate 14,576,755 downwards.
GTGAAATTTGTTAATGTTCAAAGAAAACAAAGGCCCGAAACAAACACTAACAGCCATGTCGACAATGATTTATCGACTTTCGTGAAAATCGTCAAAATCAAGAATGACAACCAAGCATGTGTATAGAGCTATGGTGATCTGTATCGTGCCTCCTGGGCATTGTGTATACAGATGGTGATAAAAAAAAATGGTGGTGCGTTCATAAGATAAGTGTCTTTATACTGCCCGTTTAGATTGAATGTTCAGGTGCCCATACTTTTTTAAAGAGTATATTTTAGTCCAACTCAGTTTATACCAAACAAACGTTAGTGGTCTATTTGAGGTTGTATTAACAATAGTTTACAGAAATATCATCTCCTAAACCTTCATTACGGTTCCCGTTTGAGTTATGATGTGACGCGGCATTGATCAATGCGCAAATATAGCTGGACGGATGTGTGTGTGTGTGTGTGTGTGTGTGTGTTTGTGTGCGTGCGCACGCGAGCCCGCATACGACGGAGCATGTGTGTGAGTGACTGAGTGCGCTTGCTCCTTTGTTTGGTAGCATTTGCAAAAACCAGACCTGCATGTATACTATTCAAAAGGAAAACGTACAGGAGATAATGAGCTGATTTTGTTTATTCATTAAATAGTAAATACAAATTCAATACGGTTGTAAGTGAACGATATAAGTCATATGCTCGTTAACCGATGTACTGCAAAACATTTTAAACTGGTGTAACTTTATAAACAGGTTTATGAAACTGTGAAAATATGATGGAAAGGGGCTTGAAACTGACGTGTTGATCACTGGATTGTCTGGTCCAGACTCGATTATTTACAGAGTGTCGCCATATAGCTGGAATATTGCTAAGTGCGACGTAAAACTAAACTCACTCACTCACTCACTCATTATATCTCGCATCAGCTTTTAAGCTTTAAGCACGAGTTTCACGGAAACACGTTCGAGTTGTATTGCGTGAGGAAAACAAATTCATGGAAAGGTGTTGTTTGATATCAGCTTTTCATCACAACAACAAGATCAGGTTGTACTGAATGGAGTAAACAAACATCAAAGAAAGTCGTCATTTCATATCAGTTTTAACATGCATTAAAAGTAAGAGATTTCAAGACAACACGCGCAAGTTGTTTTGTGTGAAGAAAACAGCCCCAAGGGACAGGTGTTTGTTCATATCAACTTTGTAAAGTAACCGGCAGCTCGTTCTGCTGTTACTTCTGCTGTGCCAGTCCTCTGCTATTCCTCTGGAGTAGTTGTTTGGACTAAACAAGACATCCATAGTCTTGACCGCCTGACCAGAGGGATCATGTCTGATAACAGTGCACACCACCCTCGTTCCTCTCTAAAAATCGTTTATATATGCCAATCAGTTTATGAAGTCGGGGTTTGATTAATGAGGAGGATCTTATGAAAGACTTTTATTGTGTCCTTTTGCACATATTTATTCGTCGGATGATCCTCTGGTGATGCATGTCAAGACTCATCGATGAAAGCAAGCATGCCAAGGCTGTTGGACACAATCTGAAATTTGAGGCTGATTTTGTAGATGGCGATGTACTGCTGGGGTAGTCCAGTAAGTGATGGGAGTAAACCAGGTGAAGTCCTTTACCAAGTCTGCCCAGAGCCGGTCCTTTGTGGAGAAGCTGTCTGAGAAGCCATTGCGTCGTGAGTACATGCAGTGTGTGAAACAGAACAGCAATCCAACCCGACTCCTTTGCCTGGATGAAGTCGCCTAGTCTCAAATGTGAAACTTAGGGCTTCCTTTTTGCTGCTCAAGACCAGTAACTTCCCACTCGTCAGAATGTGATTCATGATCAAAATGTTAACGTGAAATGGCGATTATGCAATGAATGTATGGAGACTTTCAACACCTTGTCAGTGGATGCCCTTCCTTGGCACAAACAGCAGATCTTGAAAGATATGGTGGCATGGCTCGCTGCTTTTACTATCGTCTCCGCCATGCCTGGCGCTTTCACTCCGAGGTCAATTCATAGTACGACCCTGAACATGTCCAGGAAAATGGCAGTTTTAAACTTCTGTGGAAACCTGATCTTGTCCTTTTGGATAAAGTCAATGAATTTATTTATATCATTGAATTTTCTGTCCATTTTGACAGCAATGTGACTGGCAAAATTCAGGAAAAGCATGATAAATATGCGGACCTCGCCTTTGGAATGTCTCGCCTGTATCCCAAGTACACTGTCGTCAGGCTCTCCATTGTTCTCGGTGCCCTTGGTTTGGTACCTCCTGCACCCTTGGCGCAGATCAGGTGAGTGCGCGGGTTCTCCGCCGGGAGGACTGCCCTTCTGAATCTCTGGGTAATGGAGAGAACTGCAGTGTTGGGTAGCTTACATATTCTCCGGAAAGTTCAGTGGGTTCGACTAGGCAGTGTTTCCTGATTAATGATAATATGCAGCAGAGAGTGTTCGGGTGATCCAAGGCACAGTCAGACTGGTAAGGCTCATCATCAGCTCGGGACCTCGTCCCCTCTACACGCAGCCCAGACAGCGAATGGGTCTTCTCCTAGGAAACGCTTCCTAGTCGAACCCACCAACAACTTTACTAATATTATGTAATCTATATTTGCATGTTTTCATGAATGTTGCCAGTCACGTTGAAGAGCGAACATCTCGTGCAATGCCATGTCTGTCATTACGCAAGTGTCTAGTGTCTGTAAACTCTTCTTACAGCTAGTCCACTTGGCAAATCCCTAGATGTCATTGATGAAAAGCACCTCAACTGATAACTGCTGATTTTCAGTGACCCATTCGTATAGTTTGACTGCTGTTGTGACACTTCTATGGACAACTGATACTGTTGGCGTTGCAAGCAATGCTGAATTGTATGTAATGGCTCAATTTGCCATAATGTATCACAAAAACGTTGATATAATGTGAATAAATCACACTCTGGTCAGTTTGGGGGAAAATGTCGTTGATCAAACATGTTGGGCCAGCTATGTTCCAGAGAGCTTAAAGTGCTTGGATGGAGCCCACCTGTGACCAAGTGTAAAGCACTTTAAATTTTGTGTGCATATTCTCTCAGTCTTGTCACAACATCTAGTGGATAATACACAGTCCTGTGCACTCAAAAAGGGTCCACATGAAGACGTGCAAACACCTAGTTACACATCATGATATAAACTTAGTCAAAGTGCTATAACTGTTTCCCAGTTCACCCTTCTATGAACGGGTACGTCGTAAAGATGGGAAAGTAGCATTAACTTAGTGCGCCTAGTGACTGTTGTATGTTTCCTATGGAGTTGAGATTGAAAATATGTTGAACTGTTGCCATTGACATCCACTGATCGAGGGAAACACAACGCCTTCAGTACGTACTAGGTACGTGGATATGTGCACTATATGAATAATTCTATCCTATAATGAAAATTCTTTATAATGATAAAGTGCTTTAAATGTTTTGAAGAGCGAAAATGGTTCAAATTCAATATCATGCAGAACATCCTGATTTGAATCCTGCTTGAAATAAAACGCTTGCCCTGGTAATTCTAAACTGGGCCTGAGGAATGGAAGATACAGTATGGTTAAGTTCCATTCTATCCTTTCAGGACCCTGATTATTCAACAACACCATCGAATTAACCATATTTTGCAATGAACGCATTCATTGAAAAAGCATCTTTCTGAGACTGGCCAGGAAGGCAGTGCCAAAAACTAGCTGTACTTCAGGCGTGTATTTCGGTAACTTTACAGTACCCTGTAAAGATTAATTGCAGGCAGTGCGTACTCCAAGAAGTAAACCTTGATCTTATCATTTGTGTTGGTGCCTACATAATACATATATTCGATAGAGCAATATATTGTCAGAAGTAAAAGCATTGCTGTGAAATCAAGGGTTCTTCTGTGTGAAAACACTCATGCATGAGAGTTTAAGCCCGGAATGCGACACTTCCAACAAAAGAACACAGTGTCGGTTTAATTCTTCACCTCGGGTCGCTCACACGATTTCACATATCACAGGCGGCTATGGCACAGCACCAAGTTTTGATCAATAAATCACTCTACAATGTACACTGTTGTCAATTTGTTGTCAATATACTATCTATATATATATACATACACACACATACACATACACACACATACACACACATACACACACACGCACACACACACACACGTATATAAGCTGCGGAAGCTGTCTAATTCGGACTCGACTGGGACCGACTTTTGTGTCCGAATTGGACTGATGAGAGTCAAGAGTTAGCTACCTTGACCAGGCTATACGCATTCACGGTACTTCTACCATGGTGTCACGTGTTTTCGGGGGTAATAGCGCAAAAGATGATCATGGACATGATTGCGTATCACTAGAGTATCAAAAGTGTAACTCCGTCAATATATATCACCTCATCTTTTATAAATAATTTATTGTTAGAATGCTCTGTCGTCCAGTGGTTTCCAATGCAACATGCATTTCATGTCTTGTCCGTGTTGCTAGCCATTTTGCGGGGTAACGCCTTTGTATGGAAGCGCATGTGATTCAGTCTTCACTGAGTGAGTCGTGTCAGCTTGCTGAACTTCTTTGTTAATTCCTTTTGGTAATTGGTTATCATCACACCTGATAATCCGTTTGAAGTAGGTAATCAGCACTTCCGCCTCCGGCAGTCCCGCTAGTCCGAGTTAATCACCGATGTTTTCGTCGTAATTGTACCTTGAAGGGCGGAGATTTCAGTCCGAGTTATATGAAGTAGGAATTAGTTAGCCTATATGTAATGATGACTTAGTTACATTCTGCCGGGACCAACAATTCGGTCCGAATTATAGAAAACCGAGTTACTTAGGGTCCAAGTAAGACAGCTACGCACACACACACACATAGAGAGAGAGAGAGAGGGAGAGAGAGAGAGAGAAAGAGAAAGACAGAGAGAGAGAGAGTCTGTAATTAATTGAGTCTGGACCAGACAATCCAGTGATCAACAACATGTACATCGATCTGCGCAACTGGGAACCGATGACATGCGTGAACCAAGTCATCGAGTCTGACCACCCGATCCCGTTAGTCGCCTCTTACGACAAGCACAGTTGCCTTTTATGGCAAGCATGGGTTGCTGAAGGACTATTCTACCCCGGGACCTTCACTGGTCAGCTGAGAGTAAACTCACAGTAAATAATACTTTTCTAGGTGATGCGGCATCCAATGAGCTGTGTCCACGTCAGAGCTGTTTTATTTTTTCTAAGGCCACACTCAGCAATATGCCACCTGTATGACGATGTGTGTCACTACCTGCCTCTGTATCTGTCAATGACGTGATTGACAGCACGAGCGTCGTTAGTCGGCATGCATGAGTTCAAGAAGCCTGAGGCTGCTTCTTGATGGCTTTGAATTATGAGTCCGATTCTAGAAATGTCAAACCAATCGCAGAAATAGAATATATTCTAGGTAATTCATTTTATTATTCAGCTATTGCGAGATTGATTAATTCAATTACTGATGTCAAAAGATTAAACGTGTCGGGCTGTTTTGCACAAGGTGTGATACAGTGTTAGTTAGCTTGTCAGGTTCATTTTGTTGTTCGTTTTGTTATGGGTGTGATGTTTTTGAAGGGTAATCAATCAGTTTGCAAGTAAGTTTGTTCAAAATTGCCTCTGTTCAACTAGCAGAAATTGGGTACAAAGGCAGCTTGGTCTATCTTGGCGTAACATTGATCAGATTGTGCGCTTTGAGCCGGATATCTAGCCTGGAAACGGTCCATTATGTAAAGGGTATTATCATTAATTTATTAAACTAGCGATTGTTGTCGATGTTACAGATGACAGGAAGTAAAGGCTCGTATATCAAATTCATGAATACATAAAATATTTATCACTGTTTATTCAAAAGAGTGATAAATGTGCAGTTCACGCATGTGACAGCTGTAGCATCCCGTATTCTCAGCTGAATATTTGTGTCCATGAAGATGTCTCATAAGATACTGTGCAACACCTTTGTGATGATCAACACATAACATTCAAATGCCATTGTCCTTCGATATCGATCAAAAGGCGACTATGTTTGTCGTAAGAGGCGACTAACGGGATCAGGTGGTCAGGCTCGCTGAGGCACCCGTGGCGAGCCACCTCCTCGTGGTGGGTGCTGGGTAATGCTAAGAGTTCGTCGACACCCCCGTAGTGGACCCGGGGGGATATTTGGTCCCCCAACCCGTTTGCCGTGGGTTGCGGCCCTGTGTCGGCGGAGGAAGGGATCCTGGTGGTTGAGGGCAATTGGAGCTTGCAACCCTGTTCCTGTTGCTCAATACACCACTTTGGCCCTGACTTCGCCTAAACGGGTGGTCGAATGGGCCCGGTTCGACCAATCGGCTGGTCATGCCAAGCCCTGTGCATGGATTATACTTGTATTTATCATTGCACAAATATCATTTGGAATTGGTGTACTTTGGTCTTGGCTTTATTGTGTAAAATATTTGTAATTTGAAATATGTTGTTCTGAACTTTGCCTAGAGTCCTATGCCAGAAGGCGGTGGCTCATGGGCCAATCTGGTGGAATTATTAATCTTTTGATTCTTCTGCTGGAGTATATCATTCGAGTATCCTTGGTGCTGCAAGCTGGAGGCCCGCTTGCTTTAGCATTGTCCTTGTGATACTCCGTGGTGGGTGGGGAGCTCGGATGACGAACCAATATACCAGTAATCATGGATTACCAAACCCCTAACAAAAAAAACAAACGTCAATTGGAAAATGACGATCAGCATCGACCCTCTGTACAAATTGATCACTGGCCGCGTTTTTTGATTATTGAAACACTTGACAAGACTCCTTTGAAATTAAATCCCTTTGCAATTTCAAAAGGCATCTCTGGCATTGCAGGTGAGGTGAAAGATATCAAACGTTTGCGATCAGGTTCACTGCTGATTGAATGTAGCAGAAAACAACAAGCTACCAACCTGTTATCAACTGATATGTTTGTCGGAGTCCCTGTATTAGTATCTGCCCACAGAACACTGAATACAAGCAAAGGTATAGTTCGAGACCGTGAGCGTCTTCTAGCAGACATGACTGAGCTCGATATAATGTCCGAGATGAAAGATCAAGGAGTATCTTTCGTCAAACGTTTCACAACACGGAGAAATAATGAGACTGTCCAAACCAATACATATTTGTTTTCATTTTCAGCTCCAACACCTCCAAAGTCAATCAAAGCAGGTTACTGCAATCTCAATGTTGACATATATATTCCAAATCCCCTGCGCTGCTTTAAGTGTCAAAAGTACGGACATGGTGTTAATACTTGCACATTGTCTGTTACATGTGCTCACTGTGCTGAGAATACACATGTAACCGAAGATTGTAACAGTATTCAGAAAAAATGTGCAAACTGTTCAGGAAATCATTCATCCTTTTCGAAAGAATGTCCCATCTGGAAAAAGCAAATGGAAATTAATAAAGTCAAATTCTCCAGGAACGTCAGTTTTGCTGAAGCAAGAAAGATTGTACAATCTACTGAGCACACTGAAACGTACGCCTCTATCACAAAAACATCTGAAACCTTATCAAAAGGAACAACTACGCCAGTACTAACTTCGTCAAGCTCATGTCAGACTGACCTCACATGGGTACATTCAGATATTCCTGAGTCTATCTCACCCGATCTTCCACAGTCTATCTCAGAACAGTCTACTCAGACAGATACAGCTCAGTCTACGCAAAAGACTATAACTCCTTCGACTACAACTCCTTCACAGTCTGATAGACATGATAAACAAACTGTGAAATCGAAATTCAAGACAAGGCCAGAAACTTCGAAATCAAATCGAGCACCAAAGGGGTCAGATAATAAAATCAAATTGTTTAACAAGTTTGGATCACTTGAAGAAATGGATGTATCGGATCACATCCATCCCAGGGCACATAGCTTGTCGCCCTTCAAAAGAGTGCGGGGTAGATCCCCAATAAATCCCCCCAAAAGATAGTTTATTCCAATAATATTGTACAGTGGAACTGTAGAGGACTGAGGACTAATTTACATGAATTACAGCTATTAGTCCAGGATTTTACACCTTCAGCGATATGTCTCCAAGAGACATATTTAAAACAAACAGATACATTTGACCCTCGTCATTTTAATGCATATCATTCTTTTTCACCTCCGGGTGATAGAGCCACTGGTGGGTCATCCGTTCTAGTCAGACAAAACGTTATTCAAAGCCCTGTTTCACTAAATACTAATATGCAGGCTGCTGCTGTGAGAATTACTTTACATGTAGCGTTTACACTATGCTCGCTCTATATTTCGCCGTCTTCGACGTTTGCCAAAACTGATCTGCAAGCTCTCTATGACCAACTCCCAAAACCCTGTATTATAATGGGAGATTTAAATGGGCACAACCCACTCTGGGGTAGTGTAAATATAAACACTAAAGAGAAATTGTTGGAGGACTTTTGTTCTGACAATGATTTATGTATTTATAATGATGGTTCCAGCACATATTTACATCCTGGTACAGGGACTTATTCTGCCGATGTTCCTCCATCATCAAGACGAAATTTTAAAAAGGCTAACTGGGCTTTATATGAAACACTGTGTGCTGAAAAACTTAAACCTGAACGTTTTATTGACGTTCCTGATGCTATTAAATGCTTTTCTGATGAATTGAACTCTATAGCTGATGAGTGTATACCAAATTCCTCTGCAGTTCCCCATATTTGAAAACCATGGTTCAACGATGAGTGCAAACAAGCTAGGAAGGCAAGGAAAAAGGCAGAACATTATTTCCGTCGCCATCCTATGGTGCATAATTTAAATAAATTTAAAATTGTAAATGCTAAAGCACGGCGTACTTTTAAACAGAACAAACGCCAATCTTGGCAAAATTATGTATCTAAAATAAATTCTCGGACACCCATGTCCAAGGTGTGGAACATGGTCCAGAAAATTAAAGGTAAAGGTACTAAATCTACAGTCCATCATCTTAAACATGGAGATCAATTGCTTACTGATAAATCAGATATTGCTAATAAACTGGGTGAAACCCTTGCTAAACATTCTTCCTCTTCAAATTATGTACCAAAATTCCAGCAATATCAAAAACAAGAAGAAAAGAAAACTATTAATTTCAATTCCGATAATGGGGAAGATTATAATGAAACGTTTTCTATTCATGAACTCCATACTGCACTTGATCAAGCTCATGATACTGCTACAGGAGCTGATAACATACATTATCAACTCCTGAAACATTTACCAGAATCCTGTCAGGAAACTCTCCTAAATATTTTTTATGGTATTTGGACATCGGGTAACTTTCCTCTTTCATGGCGTGACGCCATAGTAGTACCAATACCTAAACCTGGACGTGATCATACCGATCCATCCAATTATCGTCCGATTTCATTAACAAGCTGTGTTTGCAAGACCATGGAACGCCTGATAAATAATCGACTTGTTTGGTACTTGGAAACTAATAACCTTATAACTGATATACAGTGTGGTTTCCGCAAAAAACAGAAGTACTGTCGATCATTTAGTGCGTTTAGAATCATTTGTTAAAAATGCACTAATTAATAAACAACATGCTGTGTCTATCTTTTTTGATCTAGAAAAAGCATATGACACAACCTGGAAATATGGTATTTTAAGAGATTTACATGACTTTGGCTTGCGAGGTCGTTTACCTCAATTTATAGACAACTTTTTAAATGATAGACAGTTTCAAGTTCGAGTGGGTTCTACCCTGTCTGATCATTACACTCAGGATCAGGGTGTTCCACAAGGCAGTATTCTGTCTGTCACACTTTTTAGCATAAAGATAAATAGTTTATCAAAAGTTTTAAACGATTCAATAGATGGATCGTTATTTGTGGATGATTTTAATATTTCTTGTCGTGGGAAAAACATGCATACTATTGAACGGCAACTGCAGTTGTGTTTAAACAAGATTAATAAATGGTGTCTTGAAAACGGTTTTAAATTTTCTAAATCGAAAATTAACTGCATACATTTTTGTCGTAAATACAAACCCCATAAAGACCCTGAACTGTCTCTAGATGGGACACCCCTTAAAGTTGTGAAGGAAGCCAAATTCTTGGGTCTAATCTTTGATTCACATTAAACGTTTTTACCACATATTAAATCACTTAAAACTAAATGCCTGAAAGCTCTTGACTTGTTGAAAGTGGTTTCAAATTCAAAATGGGGAGGGGATCAAGCTACTCTTCTCCATCTGTATCGATCACTCGTTCGTTCTAAACTTGATTATGGCTCCATTGTCTATGGTGGAGCCTGCAAAAGCAATCTTAAACTTCTTGATCCTGTCCATCATCAAGGTCTAAGGCTTTGTCTTGGATCTTTTAGAACTTCACCTATTGACAGTCTCTATGTTGAGGCCGATGAACCATCTCTTGCACAACGCCGTATCAAATTATCTTTACAATATATCACAAAACTATACTCTAACGAATCTAACCCTGCATATAACTGTGTCTTCAATCCCCTTTATGAGGATTTGTATAGCAAAAAGTCTTCTCTTGTTCCACCTCTTGGGCTCAGAATAAAGCCGTTGATTGCTGCTGCTGGTATTGAGCTGAACAATATAGCTCCTTTCCGTCTTCTTTCCTCTCCCCCTTGGCAGTTGGTTAGGCCACAGGTTGACCTAACATTAACTACATTTAAAAAATCAGAAACTAATGAATTACAGTATAAACAAGAATATAATCAGTTGAAACATACATATAACAATTACAAATTATTATTTACAGATGGGTCCAAGGACGGTGGTGCAGTTGCGTGTGCTACTGTCATTGGATCCAGAACAATATCTTCTAGATTACCAGATAATAGTTCTATTTTTACAGCAGAAGCTAACGCCATATTGACAGCCCTTAAATATATTCAAAGACACCCTAAACGTAAACAGTATATAATATATTCCGACTCTCTTTCTTGCCTTCAGGCTATTAAAAATATTTCTTGCAAGCATCCACTTTTAATAGAAATTATTGAACTGTATAATACTCTTGCCACTGGCCAATACGACATCGTCTTTTGTTGGTTACCCAGCCACGTAGGCATTTCTGGTAACGCAATGGCCGATCTTGCTGCCAAGGCAGCACTCAACAAATCTGTGACACCACTTCTTATTCCATACTCTGATTATAAAGCTAGCATTAGAACTTACATCCGTGATCTGATGCAGAAGAAGTGGGACACCCAAGCAAGTATAAATAAATCACATGAAATAAAACCGTATATTGGTTACACCTACTTGGGTTGTCAGTCCAGATTTGAAGAGGTTATTTTAAGACGATGTCGTATTGGCCGTACTAGATATACTCATGTGCACCTGTTAAAAGGTGAGGATCCTCCGTTTTGTATCCCTTGTGATGAGAGAGTCACGGTCAAGCATATTCTGCTTGACTGTGTTGAATTCTCCATCACAAGGGATAAATATTTTACAGTTAAAACAATGAAGGATCTTTTTACCAGCGTTAATTCATTTATAATTATAGGTTTTTTAAAAGAAATTGATTTTTTGATGGAATTTTGAATGTTATGTTGTGTAAATAGATGTATTTTAATGATTGGTAGTTTGGATTTGTAACTTGAATTGTTGGTGGCTGTACCCTCAAAGGGGGTTGAAGTATTGTAAAATTATTGTCCTCCTGAGAGGGTACGCAAGTCCATAACATTCACAGTAAATTTAAGTCTACCAGGATTTTAATCGTAGTATTCATGTGATTTTAATTTCGGCTAACTTTTCATACAATCGCCAGCAGCTGAAGGGATGGTGTAAATCCAACTAGGGACCATGTAGGTAGCAAAGGTACTGTAAGTCCCCATGGTTCCTAGTGTGGTGATCTACCTTCTGTTGTTGGCGATCTATAGTCTGTTTTTATTATGTATTGTATAAATAGTGCTATTAGTTTTAACTTTCCATGCTAGTTTTAATTGAAATTGTGATATTCTAGTTGTTTTACTGTCCTTCGTCGACAGGTTTTTATGATGTATATATGCTCTGTTTCATTGTTGGATGTTCTCGTCACGATATGGCTGAGATATTGCCGATGTGACGTTAAATATTAACTCACTCACTCACTCAGGCTCGCTGACTTGGTTGACACATGTCATCGGTTCCCAATTGCGCAGATCGATACTCATGTTGTTGATCAGTGGATTGTCTGGTACAGACTCGATTATTTACATACCTCCGCCATATAGCTGGAATATTGCTGAGTGCGGCGTAAAACTAAACTCACTCACTCACTCACTCACTCGATATCGATCAGTTCTCTATTTCTCCCCCAAGCTTCGCACATAGATAGATGTGGTGGTACACTGGTGCCTGTTGGTAGTTTGGGATTTCTGCATAAAGCATATTTTTGGGTTTTCATGGCAACAAGTTGGACCTAGGTTGAATTTGGTGGTACTGTTCTTTTCTGGAGCAGAACTGTAAAACCTTTCAATGTCTTCACCAAACCTGACACAGAGATTGGCCTGGTGGTGTACAGGTGGCTAGTTCGGCTATCGCTGGTTCAGCAATCGATATGACGTCACTAAGAAATACCGTAAGCTACACATATAATGTGCATTCTTATAACGAACTGTTTTTGTACCTATCGCTGGGAATACATACTCTCAAAAAGAGAAGGGGAGCTTCATTTTAATTTTACAATTGATACAATTGGGAGATTTGTCGGTGTCAATCAATGTTCAGTGACAATGCTGAATGTTTTGAGAGTGCATCACGAGTTGCACGTCCTTATGACCATAGTTCGAACAGTACTCGCCCTTGCATGACGTGAAATTTGTTAATGTTCAAAGAAAACAAAGGCCCGAAACAAACACTAACAGCCATGTCGACAATGATTTATCGACTTTCGTGAAAACCGTCAAAATCAAGAATGACAACCAAGCATGTGTATAGAGCTATGGTGATCTGTATCGTGCCTCCTGGGCATTGTGTATACAGATGGTGATAAAAAAATGGTGGTGCGTTCATAAGATAAGTGTCTTTATACTGCCCGTTTAGATTGAATGTTCAGGTGCCCATACTTTTTTAAAGAGTATATTTTAGTCCAACTCGGTTTATACCAAACAAACGTTAGTGGTCTATTTGAGGTTGTATTAACAATAGTTTACAGAAATATCACCTCCTAAACCTTCATTACGGTTCCCGTTTGAGTTATGATGTGACGCGGCATTGATCAATGCGCAAATATAGCTGGACGGATGTGTGTGTGTGTGTGTGTGTGTGTGTTTGTGTGCATGCGCACGTGAGCCCGCATACGACGGAGCATGTGTGTGAGTGACTGAGTGCGCTTGCTCCTTTGTTTGGTAGCGTTTGCAAAAACCAGACCTGCATGTATACTATTCAAAAGGAAAACTTACAGGAGATAATGAGCTGATTTTGTTTATTCATTAAATAGTAAATACAAATTCAATACGGTTGTAAGTGAACGATATAAGTCATATGCTCGTTAATCGATGTACTGCAAAACATTTTAAACTGGTGTAACTTTATAAACAGGTTTATGAAACTGTGAAAATATGATGGAAAGGGGCTTGAAACTGACGTGTTGATCACTGGATTGTCTGGTCCAGACTCGATTATTTACAGAGTGTCGCCATATAGCTGGAATATTGCTAAGTGCGACGTAAAACTAAACTCACTCACTCACTCACTCACTCACTCATTATATCTCGCATCAGCTTTTAAGCTTTAAGCACGAGTTTCACGGAAACACGTTCGAGTTGTATTGCGTGAGGAAAACAAATTCATGGAAAGGTGGTATTTGATATCAGCTTTTCATCACTATGATAAGCACGAGATTCACATAAAAACAAGATCAGGTGGTACTGAGTGGAGTAAAGAAACATCAAAGAAAGTCGTCATTTCATATCAGTTTTAACATGCATTAAAAGTAAGAGATTTCAAGACAACACGCGCATGTTGTTTTGTGTGAAGAAAACAGCCCCAAGGGACAGGTGTTTGTTCATATCAACTTTGTAAAGTAACCGGCAGGTCGTTCTGCTGTTACTTCTGCTGTGCCAGTCCTCTGCTATTCCTTTGGAGTAGTTGTTTGGACTAAACAAGACATCCAGAGTCTTGACCGTCTGACCAGAGGGATCATGTCTGATAACAGTGCACACCACCCTCGTTCCTCTCTAAAAATCGTTTATATATGCCAATCAATTTATGAGGTCGGGGTTTGATTAATGAGGAGGATCTTATGAAAGACATTTATTGTGTCCTTTTGCACATATTTATTCGTCGGATGATCCTCTGGTGATGCATGTCAAGACTCATCGATGAAAGCAAGGTATTTCACATCTGTTTCAAGCATGCCAAGGCTGTTGGACACAATCTGAAATTTGAGGCTGATTTTGTAGATGGCGATGTACTGCTGGGGTAGACCAGTAAGTGATGGGAGTAAACCAGGTGAAGTCCTTTACCAAGTCTGCCCAGAGCCGGTCCTTTGTGGAGAAGCTGTCTGAGAAGCCATTGCGTCGTGAGTACATGCAGTGTGTGAAACAGAACAGCAATCCAACCCGACTCCTTTGCCTGGATGAAGTCGCCTAGTCTCAAATGTGAAACTTAGGGCTTCCTTTTTGCTGCTCAAGACCAGTAACTTCCCACTCGTCAGAATGTGATTCATGATCAAAATGTTAACGTGAAATGGCGATTATGCAATGAATGTATGGAGACTTTCAACACCTTGTCAGTGGATGCCCTTCCTTGGCACAAACAGCAGATCTTGAAAGATATGGTGGCATGGCTCGCTGCTTTTACTATCGTCTCCGCCATGCCTGGCGCTTTCACTCCGAGGTCAATTCATAGTACGACCCTGAACATGTCCAGGAAAATGGCAGTTTTAAACTTCTGTGGAAACCTGATCTTGTCCTTTTGGATAAAGTCAATGAATTTATTTATATCATTGAATTTTCTGTCCATTTTGACAGCAATGTGACTGGCAAGATTCAGGAAAAGCATGATAAATATGCGGACCTCGCCTTTGAAATGTCTCGCCTGTATCCCAAGTACACTGTCGTCAGGCTCTCCATTGTTCTCGGTGCCCTTGGTTTGGTACCTCCTGCACCCTTGGCGCAGATCAGGTGAGTGAGCGGGTTCTCCACCGGGAGGACTGCCCTTCTGAATCTCTGGGTAATGGAGAGAACTGCAGTGTTGGGTAGCTTACATATTCTCCGGAAAGTTCAGTGGGTTCGACTAGGCAGTGTTTCCTGATTAATGATAATATGCAGCAGAGAGGGTTCGGGTGATCCAAGGCACAGTCAGACTGGTAAGGCTCATCATCAGCTCGGGACCTCGTCCCCTCTACACGCAGCCCAGACAGCGAATGGGTCTTCTCCTAGGAAACGCTTCCTAGTGGAACCCACCAACAACTTTACTAATATTATGTAATCTATATTTGCATGTTTTCATGAATGTTGCCAGTCACGTTGAAGAGCGAACATCTCGTGCAATGCCGTGTCTGTCATTACGCAAGTGTCTAGTGTCTGTAAACTCTTCTTACAGCTAGTCCACTTGGCAAATCCCTAGATGTCATTGATGAAAAGCACCTCAACTGATAACTGCTGATTTTCAGTGACCCATTCGTATAGTTTGACTGCTGTTGTGACACTTCTATGGACAACTGATACTGTTGGCGTTGCAAGCAATGCTGAATTGTATGTAATGGCTCAATTTGCCATAATGTATCACAAAAACGTTGATATAATGTGAATAAATCACACTCTGGTCAGTTTGGGGGAAAATGTCGTTGATCAAACATGTTGGGCCAGCTATGTTCCAGAGAGCTTAAAGTGCTTGGATGGAGCCCACCTGTGACCAAGTGTAAAGCAGTTTGGGGTCAATTTTGTGTGCATATTCTCTCAGTCTTGTCACAACATCTAGTGGATAATACACAGTCCTGTGCACTCAAAAAGGGTCCACATGAAGACGTGCAAACACCTAGTTACACATCATGATATAAACTTAGTCAAAGTGCTATAACTGTTTCCCAGTTCACCCTTCTATGAACGGGTACGTCGTAAAGATGGGAAAGTAGCATTAACTTAGTGCACCTAGTGACTGTTGTATGTTTCCTATGGAGTTGAGACTGAAAATATGTTGAACTGTTGCCATTGACATCCACTGATCGAGGGAAACACAACGCCTTCAGTACGTACTAGGTACGTGGATATGTGCACTATATGAATAATTCTATCCTATAATGAAAATTCTTTATAATGATAAAGTGCTTTAAATGTTTTGAAGAGCGAAAATGGTTCAAATTCAATATCATGCAGAACATCCTGATTTGAATCCTGCTTGAAATAAAACGCTTGCCCTGGTAATTCTAAACTGGGCCTGAGGAATGGAAGATACAGTGTGGTTAAGTTCCATTCTATCCTTTCAGGACCCTGATTATTCAACAACACCATCGAATTAACCATATTTTGCAATGAACGCATTCATTGAAAAAGCATCTTTCTGAGACTGGCCAGGAAGGCAGTGCCAAAAACTAGCTGTACTTCAGGCGTGTATTTTGGTAACTTTACAGTACCCTGTAAAGATTAATTGCAGGCAATGCGTACTCCAAGAAGAAAACCTTGATCTTATCATTTGTGTTGGTGCCTACATAATACATATATTCGATAGAGCAATATATTGTCAGAAGTAAAAGCATTGCTGTGAAATCAAGGGTTCTTCTGTGTGAAAACACTCATGCATGAGAGTTTAAGCCCGGAATGCGACACTTCCAACAAAAGAACACAGTGTCGGTTTAATTCTTCACCTCGGGTCGTTCACACGATTTCACATATCACAGGCGGCTATGGCACAGCACCAAGTTTTGATCAATAAATCACTCTACAATGTACACTGTTGTCAATTTGTTGTCAATATACTATCTATATATATACATACACACACATACACATACACACACATACACACACATACACACACACGCACACACACACATGTATATAAGCTGCGGAAGCTGTCTAATTCGGACTCGACTGGGACCGACTTTTGTGTCCGAATTGGACTGATGAGAGTCAAGAGTTAGCTACCTTGACCAGGCTATACGCATTCACGGTACTTCTACCATGGTGTCACGTGTTTTCGGGGGTAATAGCGCAAAAGATGATCATGGACATGATTGCGTATCACTAGAGTATCAAAAGTGTAACTCCGTCAATATATATCACCTCATCTTTTATAAATAATTTATTGTTAGAATGCTCTGTCGTCCAGTGGTTTCCAATGCAACATGCATTTCATGTCTTGTCCGTGTTGCTAGCCATTTTGCGGGGTAACGCCTTTGTATGGAAGCGCATGTGATTCAGTCTTCACTGAGTGAGTCGTGTCAGCTTTGCTGAACTTCTTTGTTAATTCCTTTTGGTAATTGGTTATCATCACACCTGATAATCCGTTTGAAGTAGGTAATCAGCACTTCCGCCTCCGGCAGTCCCGCTAGTCCGAGTTAATCACCGATGTTTTCGTCGTAATTGTACCTTGAAGGGCGGAGATTTCAGTCCGAGTTATATGAAGTAGGAATTAGTTAGCCTATATGTAATGATGACTTAGTTAAATTCTGCCGGGACCAACAATTCGGTCCGAATTATAGAAAACCGAGTTACTTAGGGTCCAAGTAAGACAGCTACGCACACACACACAGAGAGAGAGAGAGAGAGGGAGAGAGAGAGAGAAACAGAAAGAGAGAGAGAGTCTGTAATTAATTGAGTCTGGACCAGACAATCCACTGATCAACAACATGGACATCGATCTGCGCAACTGGGAACCGATGACATGCGTCAACCAAGTCATCGAGTCATACCACCCGATCCCGTTAGTCGCCTCTTACGACAAGCACAGTTGCCTTTTATGGCAAGCATGGGCTGCTGAAGGACTATTCTACCCCGGGACCTTCACTGGTCAGCTGAGAGTAAACTCACAGTAAATAATACTTTTCTAGGTGATGCGGCATCCAATGAGCTGTGTCCACGTCAGAGCTGTTTTATTTTTTCTAAGGCCACACTCAGCAATATGCCACCTGTATGACGATGTGTGTCACTACCTGCCTCTGTATCTGTCAATGACGTGATTGACAGCACGAGCGTCGTTAGTCGGCATGCATGGCTTTGAATTATGAGTCCGATTCTAGAAATGTCAAACCAATCGCAGAAATAAAATATATTCTAGGTAATTCATTTTATTATTCAGCTATTGCGAGATTGATTAATTCAATTACTGATGTCAAAAGATTAAACGTGTCGGGCTGTTTTGCACAAGGTGTGATACAGTGTTAGTTAGCTTGTCAGGTTCATTTTGTTGTTCGTTTTGTTATGGGTGTGATGTTTTTGAAGGGTAATCAATCAGTTTGCAAGTAAGTTTGTTCAAAATTGCCTCTGTTCAACTAGCAGAAATTGGGTACAAAGGCAGCTTGGTCTATCTTGGGGTAACATTGATCAGATTGTGCGCTTTGAGCCGGATATCTAGCCTGGAAACGGTCCATTATGTAAAGGGTATTATCATTAATTTATTAAACTAGCGATTGTTGTCGATGTTACAGATGACAGGAAGTAAAGGCTCGTATATCAAATTCATGAATACATAAAATATTTATCACTGTTTATTCAAAAGAGTGATAAATGTGCAGTTCACGCATGTGACAGCTGTAGCATCCCGTATTCTCAGCTGAATATTTGTGTCCATGAAGATGTCTCATAAGATACTGTGCAACACCTTTGTGATGATCAACACATAACATTCAAATACCATTGTCCTTCGATATCGATCAAAAGGCGACTATGTTTGTCGTAAGAGGCGACTAACGGGATCAGGTGGTCAGGCTCGCTGACTTGGTTGACACATGTCATCGGTTCCCAGTTGCGCAGATCGATACTCATGTTGTTGATCAGTGTATTGTCTGCTCCAGACTCGATTATTTACATACCACCGCCATATAGCTGGAATATTGCCGAGTGCGGCGTAAAACTAAACTCACTCACTCACTCACTCGATATCGATCAGTTCTCTATTTCTCCCCCAAGCTTCGCATATAGATAGATGTGGTGGTACACTGGTGCCTGTTGGTAGTTTGGGATTTCTGCATAAAGCATATTTTTGGGTTTTCATGGCAACAAGTTGGACCTAGGTTGAATTTGGTGGTACTGTTCTTTTCTGGAGCAGAACTGTAAAACCTTTCAATGTCTTCACCAAACCTGACACAGAGATTGGCCTGGTGGTGTACAGGTGGCTAGTTCGGCTATCTCTGGTTCAACAATCGATATGACGTCACTAAGAAATACCGTAAGCTACACATATAATGTGCATTCTTATAACGAACTGTTTTTGTACCTATCGCTGGGAATACATACTCTCAAAAAGAGAAGGGGAGCTTCATTTTAATTTTACAATTGATACAATTGGGAGATTTGTCGGTGTCAATCAATGTTCAGTGACAATGCTGAATGTTTTGAGAGTGCATCACGAGTTGCACGTCCTTATGACCATAGTTCGAACAGTACTCGCCCTTGCATGACGTGAAATTTGTTAATGTTCAAAGAAAACAAAGGCCCGAAACAAACACTAACAGCCATGTCGACAATGATTTATCGACTTTCGTGAAAACCGTCAAAATCAAGAATGACAACCAAGCATGTGTATAGAGCTATGGTGATCTGTATCGTGCCTCCTGGGCATTGTGTATACAGATGGTGATAAAAGAATGGTGGTGCGTTCATAAGATAAGTGTCTTTATACTGCCCGTTTAGATTGAATGTTCAGGTGCCCATACTTTTTTAAAGAGTATATTTTAGTCCAACTCGATTTATACCAAACAAACGTTAGTGGTCTATTTGAGGTTGTATTAACAATAGTTTACAGAAATATCACCTCCTAAACCTTCATTACGGTTCCCATTTGAGTTATGATGTGACGCGGCATTGATCAATGCGCAAATATAGCTGGACGGATGTGTGTGTGTGTGTGTGTGTGTGTGTGTGCGTGCGCACGCGAGCCCGCATACGACGGAGCATGTGTGTGAGTGACTGAGTGCGCTTGCTCCTTTGTTTGGTAGCGTTTGCAAAAACCAGACCTGCATGTATACTATTCAAAAGGAAAACTTACAGGAGATAATGAGCTGATTTTGTTTATTCATTAAATAGTAAATACAAATTCAATACGGTTGTAAGTGAACGATATAAGTCATATGCTCGTTAATCGATGTACTACAAAACATTTTAAACTGGTGTAACTTTATAAACAGGTTTATGAAACTGTGAAAATATGATGGAAAGGGGCTTGAAACTGACGTGTTGATCACTGGATTGTCTGGTCCAGACTCGATTATTTACAGAGTGTCGCCATATAGCTGGAATATTGCTAAGTGCGACGTAAAACTAAACTCACTCACTCACTCACTCATTATATCTCGCATCAGCTTTTAAGCTTTAAGCACGAGTTTCACGGAAACACGTTCGAGTTGTATTGCGTGAGGAAAACAAATTCATGGAAAGGTGGTATTTGATATCAGCTTTTCATCACTATGATAAGCACGAGATTCACATAAAAACAAGATCAGGTGGTACTGAGTGGAGTAAAGAAACATCAAAGAAAGTCGTCATTTCATATCAGTTTTAACATGCATTAAAAGTAAGAGATTTCAAGACAACACGCGCATGTTGTTTTGTGTGAAGAAAACAGCCCCAAGGGACAGGTGTTTGTTCATATCAACTTTGTAAAGTAACCGGCAGGTCGTTCTGCTGTTACTTCTGCTGTGCCAGTCCTCTGCTATTCCTTTGGAGTAGTTGTTTGGACTAAACAAGACATCCAGAGTCTTGACCGCCTGACCAGAGGGATCATGTCTGATAACAGTGCACACCACCCTCGTTCCTCTCTAAAAATCGTTTATATATGCCAATCAATTTATGAGGTCGGGGTTTGATTAATGAGGAGGATCTTATGAAAGACATTTATTGTGTCCTTTTGCACATATTTATTCGTCGGATGATCCTCTGGTGATGCATGTCAAGACTCATCGATGAAAGCAAGGTATTTCACAGCTGTTTCAAGCATGCCAAGGTTGCTGTTGGACACAATCTGAAATTTGAGGCTGATTTTGTAGATGGCGATGTACTGCTGGGGTAGACCAGTAAGTGATGGGAGTAAACCAGGTGAAGTCCTTTACCAAGTCTGCCCAGAGCCGGTCCTTTGTGGAGAAGCTGTCTTAGAAGCCATTGCGTCGTGAGTACATGCAGTATGTGAAACAGAACAGCAATCCAACCCGACTCCTTTGCCTGGATGAAGTCGCCTAGTCTCAAATGTGAAACTTAGGGCTTCCTTTTTGCTGCTCAAGACCAGTAACTTCCCACTCGTCAGAATGTGATTCATGATCAAAATGTTAACGTGAAATGGCGATTATGCAATGAATGTATGGAGACTTTCAACACCTTGTCAGTGGATGCCCTTCCTTGGCACAAACAGCAGATCTTGAAAGATATGGTGGCATGGCTCGCTGCTTTTACTATCGTCTCCGCCATGCCTGGCGCTTTCACTCCGAGGTCAATTCATAGTACGACCCTGAACATGTCCAGGAAAATGGCAGTTTTAAACTTCTGTGGAAACCTGATCTTGTCCTTTTGGATAAAGTCAATGAATTTATTTATATCATTGAATTTTCTGTCCATTTTGACAGCAATGTGACTGGCAAGATTCAGGAAAAGCATGATAAATATGCGGACCTCGCCTTTGAAATGTCTCGCCTGTATCCCAAGTACACTGTCGTCAGGCTCTCCATTGTTCTCGGTGCCCTTGGTTTGGTACCTCCTGCACCCTTGGCGCAGATCAGGTGAGTGCGCGGGTTCTCCGCCGGGAGGACTGCCCTTCTGAATCTCTGGGTAATGGAGAGAACTGCAGTGTTGGGTAGCTTACATATTCTCCGGAAAGTTCAGTGGGTTCGACTAGGCAGTGTTTCCTGATTAATGATAATATGCAGCAGAGAGTGTTCGGGTGATCCAAGGCACAGTCAGACTGGTAAGGCTCATCATCAGCTCGGGACCTCGTCCCCTCTACACGCAGCCCAGACAGCGAATGGGTCTTCTCCTAGGAAACGCTTCCTAGTCGAACCCACCAACAACTTTACTAATATTATGTAATCTATATTTGCATGTTTTCATGAATGTTGCCAGTCACGTTGAAGAGCGAACATCTCGTGCAATGCCATGTCTGTCATTACGCAAGTGTCTAGTGTCTGTAAACTCTTCTTACAGCTAGTCCACTTGGCAAATCCCTAGATGTCATTGATGAAAAGCACCTCAACTGATAACTGCTGATTTTCAGTGACCCATTCGTATAGTTTGACTGCTGTTGTGACACTTCTATGGACAACTGATACTGTTGACGTTGCAAGCAATGCTGAATTGTATGTAATGGCTCAATTTGCCATAATGTATCACAAAAACGTTGATATAATGTGAATAAATCACACTCTGGTCAGTTTGGGGGAAAATGTCGTTGATCAAACATGTTGGGCCAGCTATGTTCCAGAGAGCTTAAAGTGCTTGGATGGAGCCCACCTGTGACCAAGTGTAAAGCACTTTAAATTTTGTGTGCATATTCTCTCAGTCTTGTCACAACATCTAGTGGATAATACACAGTCCTGTGCACTCAAAAAGGGTCCACATGAAGACGTGCAAACACCTAGTTACACATCATGATATAAACTTAGTCAAAGTGCTATAACTGTTTCCCAGTTCACCCTTCTATGAACGGGTACGTCGTAAAGATGGGAAAGTAGCATTAACTTAGTGCGCCTAGTGACTGTTGTATGTTTCCTATGGAGTTGAGATTGAAAATATGTTGAACTGTTGCCATTGACATCCACTGATCGAGGGAAACACAACGCCTTCAGTACGTACTAGGTACGTGGATATGTGCACTATATGAATAATTCTATCCTATAATGAAAATTCTTTATAATGATAAAGTGCTTTAAATGTTTTGAAGAGCGAAAATGGTTCAAATTCAATATCATGCAGAACATCCTGATTTGAATCCTGCTTGAAATAAAACGCTTGCCCTGGTAATTCTAAACTGGGCCTGAGGAATGGAAGATACAGTATGGTTAAGTTCCATTCTATCCTTTCAGGACCCTGATTATTCAACAACACCATCGAATTAACCATATTTTGCAATGAACGCATTCATTGAAAAAGCATCTTTCTGAGACTGGCCAGGAAGGCAGTGCCAAAAACTAGCTGTACTTCAGGCGTGTATTTCGGTAACTTTACAGTACCCTGTAAAGATTAATTGCAGGCAGTGCGTACTCCAAGAAGTAAACCTTGATCTTATCATTTGTGTTGGTGCCTACATAATACATATATTCGATAGAGCAATATATTGTCAGAAGTAAAAGCATTGCTGTGAAATCAAGGGTTCTTCTGTGTGAAAACACTCATGCATGAGAGTTTAAGCCCGGAATGCGACACTTCCAACAAAAGAACACAGTGTCGGTTTAATTCTTCACCTCGGGTCGCTCACACGATTTCACATATCACAGGCAGCTATGGCACAGCAACAAGTTTTGATCAATAAATCACTCTACAATGTACACTGTTGTCAATTTGTTGTCAATATACTATCTATATATATACATACACACACATACACATACACATACACACACACACACATACACACACATACACACACACACGCACACACACACACACGTATATAAGCTGCGAAAGCTGTCTAATTCGGACTCGACTGGGACCGACTTTTGTGTCCGAATTGGACTGATGAGAGTCAAGAGTTAGCTACCTTGACCAGGCTATACGCATTCACGGTACTTTTACCATGGTGTCACGTGTTTTCGGGGGTAATAGCGCAAAAGATGATCATGGACATGATTGCGTATCACTAGAGTATCAAAAGTGTAACTCCGTCAATATATATCACCTCATCTTTTATAAATAATTTATTGTTAGAATGCTCTGTCGTCCAGTGGTTTCCAATGCAACATGCATTTCATGTCTTGTCCGTGTTGCTAGCCATTTTGCGGGGTAACGCCTTTGTATGGAAGCGCATGTGATTCAGTCTTCACTGAGTGAGTCGTGTCAGCTTTGCTGAACTTCTTTGTTAATTCCTTTTGGTAATTGGTTATCATCACACCTGATAATCCGTTTGAAGTAGGTAATCAGCACTTCCGCCTCCGGCAGTCCCGCTAGTCCGAGTTAATCACCGATGTTTTCGTCGTAATTGTACCTTGAAGGGCGGAGATTTCAGTCCGAGTTATATGAAGTAGGAATTAGTTAGCCTATATGTAATGATGACTTAGTTAAATTCTGCCGGGACCAACAATTCGGTCCAAATTATAGAAAACCGAGTTACTTAGGGTCCAAGTAAGACAGCTACGCACACACACACACAGAGAGAGAGGGGGAGAGAGAGAGGGAGAGAGAGAGAGAAAGAGAAAGAGAGAGAGAGAGAGTCTGTAATTAATTGAGTCTGGACCAGACAATCCAGTGATCAACAACATGGACATCGATCTGCGCAACTGGGAACCGATGACATGCGTCAACCAAGTCATCGAGTCTGACCACCCGATCCCGTTAGTCGCCTCTTACGACAAGCACAGTTGCCTTTTATGGCAAGCATGGGCTGCTGAAGGACTATTCTACCCCGGGACCTTCACTGGTCAGCTGAGAGTAAACTCACAGTAAATAATACTTTTCTAGGTGATGCGGCATCCAATGAGCTGTGTCCACGTCAGAGCTGTTTTATTTTTTCTAAGGCCACACTCAGCAATATGCCACCTGTATGACGATGTGTGTCACTACCTGCCTCTGTATCTGTCAATGACGTGATTGACAGCACGAGCGTCGTTAGTCGGCATGCATGAGTTCAAGAAGCCTGAGGCTGCTTCTTGGTGGCTTTGAATTATGAGTCCGATTCTAGAAATGTCAAACCAGTCGCAGAAATAGAATATATTCTAGGTAATTCATTTTATTATTCAGCTATTGCGAGATTGATTAATTCAATTACTGATGTCAAAAGACTAAACGTGTGGGGCTGTTTTGCACAAGGTGTGATACAGTGTTAGTTAGCTTGTCAGGTTCATTTTGTTGTTCGTTTTGTTATGGGTGTGATGTTTTTGAAGGGTAATCAATCAGTTTGCAAGTAAGTTTGTTCAAAATTGCCTCTGTTCAACTAGCAGAAATTGGGTACAAAGGCAGCTTGGTCTATCTTGGGGTAACATTGATCAGATTGTGCGCTTTGAGCCGGATATCTAGCCTGGAAACGGTCCATTATGTAAAGGGTATTATCATTAATTTATTAAACTAGCGATTGTTGTCGATGTTACAGATGACAGGAAGTAAAGGCTCGTATATCAAATTCATGAATACATAAAATATTTATCACTGTTTATTCAAAAGAGTGATAAATGTGCAGTTCACGCATGTGACAGCTGTAGCATCCCGTATTCTCAGCTGAATATTTGTGTCCATGAAGATGCCTCATAAGATACTGTGCAACACCTTTGTGATGATCAACACATAACATTCAAATGCCATTGTCCTTCGATATCGATCAAAAGGCGTCTATGTTTGTCGTAAGAGGCGACTAACGGGATCGGGTGGTCAGGCTCGCTGACTTGGTTGACACATGTCATCGGTTCCCAATTGCGCAGATCGATACTCATGTTGTTGATCACTGGATTGTCTGGTACAGACTCGATTATTTACATACCTCCGCCATATAGCTGGAATATTGCCGAGTGCGGCGTAAAACTAAACTCACTCACTCACTCACTCGATATCGATCAGTTCTCTATTTCTCCCCCAAGCCTCGCACATAGATAGATGTGGTGGTACACTGGTGCCTGTTGGTAGTTTGGGATTTCTGCATAAAGCATATTTTTGGGTTTTCATGGCAACAAGTTGGACCTAGGTTGAATTTGGTGGTACTGTTCTTTTCTGGAGCAGAACTGTAAAACCTTTCAATGTCTTCACCAAACCTGACACAGAGATTGGCCTGGTGGTGTACAGGTGGCTAGTTCGGCTATCTCTGGTTCAACAATCGATATGACGTCACTAAGAAATACCGTAAGCTACACATATAATGTGCATTCTTATAACGAACTGTTTTTGTACCTATCGCTGGGAATACATACTCTCAAAAAGAGAAGGGGAGCTTCATTTTAATTTTACGATTGATACAATTGGGAGATTTGTCGGTGTCAATGAATGTTCAGTGACAATGCCGAATGTTTTGAGAGTGCATCACGAGTTGCACGTCCTTATGGCCATAGTTCGAACAGTACTCGCCCTTGCATGACGTGAAATTTGTTAATGTTCAAAGAAAACAAAGGCCCGAAACAAACACTAACAGCCATGTCGACAATGATTTATCGACTTTCGTGAAAACCGTCAAAATCAAGAATGACAACCAAGCATGTGTATAGAGCTATGGTGATCTGTATCGTGCCTCCTGGGCATTGTGTATACAGATGGTGATAAAAAAATGGTGGTGCGTTCATAAGATAAGTGTCTTTATACTGCCCGTTTAGATTGAATGTTCAGGTGCCCATACTTTTTTAAAGAGTATATTTTAGTCCAACTCGGTTTATACCAAACTAACGTTAGTGGTCTATTTGAGGTTGTATTAACAATAGTTTACAGAAATATCATCTCCTAAACCTTCATTACGGTTCCCGTTTGAGTTAAGATGTGACGCGGCATTGATCAATGTGCAAATATAGCTAGACAGATGTGTGTGTGTGTGTGCGCGCGCGCGCCCGCGCGCGTGCCAGCATACGACAGGGCATGTGTGTGAGTGGCTGAGTGCGCTTGCTCCTTTGTTTGGTAGCGTTTGCAAAAACCAGACCTGCATGTATACTATTCAAAAGGAAAACTTACAGGAGATAATGAGCTGATTTTGTTTATTTATGAGATAGTAAATACAAATTCAACACGGTTGTAAGTGAACGATATAAGTCATATGCTCGTTAACCGATGTACTGCAAAACATTTTAAACTGGTGTACCTTTATAAACAGGTTTATAAAACTGTGAAAATATGATGGAAAGGGGCTTGAAACTGACGTGCAGATATGACAAGCACACGAGACTAATCATGTACCGCTAAATATCGGTCAACATTTTGCTTCTCTCTCTCTCTCTCTCTCACACACACACACACACACACACCCTCTCCCTCTCACCTCTCTCTCCCACTCTCTCTGA
Organism: Haliotis asinina; assembly: GCF_037392515.1. NCBI lineage: Eukaryota > Metazoa > Mollusca > Gastropoda > Lepetellida > Haliotidae > Haliotis > Haliotis asinina. The sequence continues at coordinate 14,549,549 of NC_090283.1, read as the reverse complement.
CCCTCTCTGACCCTCTCTCTCTCTCTCTCTCTCTGTCTCTCTCTCTCTTTCTCTCTCTCTCTCTCTCTCTCTCTCTCTCAGCCACACACACACACAACATTTAAACATTTTCAGTAATGCATCAACATCAGGTTAATTTGAAAAAGTTCCAAAACGTAACCATCGTTTTATCAACAAAATATATCATGTTAATGATATTACCCACACAAAATGCAAAAACAGGCAGCTATGTAAAAGTTATAATAAATTATTGCTGTACATATCAACTTGCAAAGCAGTATTCACAAAACCTCTTCCTTAACTAAAGGCATGGCTACATCATAAAATATAGGCATAAAAATGAATTCACTTGATTTCAGTTTGTTTTCAGTTGCCTTTCAAACTGTTGTGAACCTTCCTCTCATGCGGAAGGAGATTAATCGCTTTGTCTTTCATAAGACAAAAATGACAACAAAAATATTTTTGTGCTTGGCAATAAGTGAACGTTTGAAGTTTTTTGAACAAAGAAATGTCGTCGGAGAACAAATGCAATCATCTGTCAACCCAACATTATGCCAGCTCATCAAACCTTCAAAGAAAAGAGATTTCAAATACGTTCCGTAGCAAATTATATTTAGAATTGCCAGATATGCAAAAAAATGTCATGGGTGAAGCGGGTCTCTACTGCAGCACTCTGCGTGACTCCATGAGTAAGTGAGTTAAAATTGATTTTTAAAAATATAAACCGTTAATACTTCACGACTGAGAGACGCCAGCCTTACCACAACGTAACGCTGCAGCAATTACGCCGAGTTGAATGACCAACGTAGTCGTCTCCTACGTCGTTGACAACGTAGATCAATGACACTGAAGCTGTCTAATACGACGACTACAACGACGACGCATACAAGGAATGCGACACCCGATTTTCCGACGAACACTGCTGAAGGCCGGTCATCTTCTACTGATATTTTCTTGCGCTTGTAGGACGACGTTCTCTTGTGGTCAATCTGCAATTCTTTGATCATCTTTTTCATTCCAGGCTCAGATGTAAATTTTGACTTGGACCCTCTGCAGACACATATACACTTCTTGGTAGATCTCTTGAACGCGCCTGAAACTGATAAGCACATATACAAATGTGAGTGAGTTCAGTTTTACACCGCTTTTAGCGATAGTGAAGTAGTATTGCACATTGTGCCCATTTTCCAAATCGAACGCGAGTCTTCGGTGTGACGATCGTACGCTTTAAGATTTCTACACCGATCATATATGTCATGATGGGAGGGGTGGGGGTTGGGGACAAAATTCTCGGGGACAAAATTCTAGCAATATCATTGAGGGGGACACCACTGCTGAGACACTTACGGGGCCATACCCACCCCATCGGAGTGACGAACCGCCCACGTCGTCCCGTCGTACAAACTATGACGTGCTACGTCGCCGCGAAAAGCGTCACAAATGGGGCTGTAATTATATCCGAAAACCTCGGTTGTGTTTCGGGAAATTCGATTTAACGGTCCTGCTCATCATACTTTCAGTTTCCCTGAGGAACATACACCACTTACAGCCATTAGGCGCACCAAAGTAATGCGACTTTCCCTTCCTTGCGAGGTACCCATTCACAGCTGAGCGACTGGGAAACATAGTCACAGTACTTTGTCCCAATTTAGTGTTTGTTTCTGTACCCGCAACTAGGTGTTCGTACATATTCATGTGGACCCGTGAAGGTCCGGGTTAGAATATTGATCTTCAGTAACATATGCTTGTTGTAAGATGCGACTAACGGGATCATGTGTTCAGGCTCGTTGACCTGCTTGACTCAGGTCATCGCTTCCCAAAGGCGAAGATTGATGCTCATGCTGTTGATCCTTGGACTGTCTGGTCCAGATTCGATTATTCAGATCGCTGCCATATAGCTGGAATATCGCTGATTGCAGCATAAAACTAAACTCACTCACTCACGAATTCGTGTAACGAACGGATTCGTTGGTGTTTTCCAGAGCACGAGGTTGTATATTGCACACAAGAGGTGACAGAGTCGGCAAAGTGAAAGAGTCGACACCGTAAGCTGGTTGGATCACACGCCTGGCGCTTGGTATAGCAAATCCGCCAGAATAACAATCGCGAATATGACACGCCATTCCTCAAACCTACCATACAAATTTGATAGACTATACGTCAGCGATGCCTTGTGGCACTCACTGCTCACACTGGGCACACCCGTTATTCAGTTTGACCTCTGTTGCTTGACCTACAGTATACGTCAATGTCTGGACATTAACCCTGCTGTTCTGTTGTCTTCTTATGACCTCCCTATCAAACTATTAAAGCATTCACTGTCGTGACATTTTCAAACCTAGGAAGAGTTTTAGAAGTTGTTTTTTGGTTACAACCTTTGGAAGTGGTTGTGTGGGGCTCTTAAGTTTTAGCATTCGGGACTAAAAGACGACCTAATAATGATAAAAATATTTTGTTTCACAGGCCGCTGCTCTACTTACCTCCTGTTGCAGATGCAACTGACGTTATTTGAGCTGCTTCTGACGTCGCTGTAGTTTCAACTGGGGTGGCTGTAGCGCCTTCTGACGTCGTTGTCGATCCACTTGACGTTACACTAAAGCTATCTAACGTCGATGCGTTTGACGTTGTTGTAGAAGCATCTGACGTTGTTCCGTATCCACCTGACATTCTTGTTACGCCATCGAACGCCATTGTTGATCTGACTGACGTTGTAATTCCATCTGACCTTATCGCAGACCTGCCTGAAGTCGTTGTGGGTACACCTGACGTTGTTGTAGCTCTACCTGAAGTCGGTGTAGATCCACTTAACGCGGTTGTAGCTCCAAGTGACGTTGATGTAGATGCATCTGACGGTGTATGACTAACTGGCGTTGTTCTGGTGCTATCTGACATCGGCGCAAATCGACCTGACGTTGTTGTAGAAGAAGGTAACGTCCATCTGGTCTCAAATGTTCTTGTTGGTCCATCTGACGTTGTTGTCCTTTCCAGTTCTGACGTTGATGAATGGGATGATGTAGTTAGAAAATGGGCAGTTTCTGACCTATCTGACGTTAATAAATGTGACGATGCAGTTTGAGGTGGTCTAGTATCTCTTCCATCTGACGTTGATAATGAAAATGGTGTAGTTTCAAGTCTCATAGTTTTTGATCCACCAGGTTTTGATAAATGTGATAATGTAGTTTGAAGTGGCCTAGTTTCAGATCCACCTGGCGTTGATAGATGTGATGATGTAGTTTGAAGTGGAGTAGTTTCTGATCCGTCTAGTGTTGATAACTGAGATGATACAGTTTCTGTTCCATCTGACGTTGGTGAATGAGATTCTGTAGTTTGAAAAGTTGCAGTATCTGTCCTATGTGACGTTGATGATTGCGATGATGTAGTCTGAAGTGTTGTAGCTTCTGTTCCACCTGACGTAGATGAATGAGGTACTTTAGTTTGAAGTTGCGAAGTTTCTGCTTCAACTGACGTTGATGAACGAGATAATGCAGATTGTAGTGTTGTAGTTTCTGACCCATCAGAAGTTGATAGACGGTATGTTGTAGTTGGAAGTGGCTCGGTTTCCGATCGATATGACGTAGTTAAATCAGATGATGCAGTTTGAAATTGTATAGTTTCTCGTCCATTTGACGTCGATAAACGAGATGATGTAGTTTGAAATGGTGTGGTGTCTGGTCCATCTGACGTCGATAAACGGGATGATGCAGTTTGAAATGGTATAGTTTCTGATCTGTCTAATGTTGATAATTGGGTTGAAGTGGGTTGAAGTGGTGTAGTGTTTGTTTCATCTGACGTTGATGATTGAGATGGTGTCGTTTGAAGTGGCCTAGTTTCTAACCCAGAGGACTTTGATGAAAGTGATGATTCAATTGGAAGTGGGTTAGTTTCTAATCCATCTGACGTTGATAGCTGAGATGATATAGTTTGAAGTCTTGTAGTTTCTGTTCCATCTGACGCTGATGAATAAGATGATGTAGTTTGAAGTGCTGTAGTGTCTGTTCCATCTGACGTTGATGAACGAGATGATGCAGATTGAAGTATTGCAGTCTCTGACCCATCAGAAGTTGATGGACGGTATGATATCGTTGGAAGTGGCGCGGCTTCCGTTCCATATGACGTAGTTAAATCAGATGATGCAGTTTGAAATGGTCTGGTTTCTTGTCCATCTGACGTCGATAAACGGGATGATGCAGCTTGAAATGGTGTGGTTTCTGGTCCATCTGACGTTGATAAACGGGATGATGCAGTTTGAAATGGTATAGTTTCTGGTCCATCTGACGTCGATAAACGGGATGATGCAGTTTGAAATGGTATGGTTTCTGGTCCAACTGACGTTGATGAACGAGACGATGCAGATTGAAGTGTTGTAGTTTCTGACCCATCAGAAGTTGATGGACGGTATGATATCGTTGGAAGTGGCGCGGCTTCCGATCCATATGACGTAGTTAAATCAGATGATGCAGTTTGAAATGGTCTGGTTTCTTGTCCATCTGACGTCGATAAACGGGATGATGCAGCTTGAAATGGTTTAGTTTCTGATCCGTCAGATGTTGATAACTGGGTTGAAGTAGGTTGAAGTGGTGTAGTTTCTCTCCCATCTGACGTTGATGACTGAGATGATGTCGTTTGAATTGGCGAAGTTTGTGTTCGATGTGACATGGATGAATGAGATTCTGTAGTTTGAAAAGTTGTAGTTTTTGGTCCATGTGAAGTTGATGAATGAGATGATGTAGTCTGAAGTGTTGCAGTTTCTGTTCCATGAGACGCTGATGAATAACATGATGTAGTTTGAAGTGGTGTGACTTCTGGTCCACCTGACGATGATAAATAAGATGGTGTAGTTTGAAGTGGCGACGTTTTGCTTCGATCTAACGTTGATAAACGAGATGGCATAAAATGAGGTGGTGTAGTTTGAAGTGGAATAATTTCTGATCCATCCGACGTTTTGGGGGATCCACTGAATGCGAGTGTATTTTTCCACTGTGTTGCTTCTGAGTTAGATATTGTTCCTGGTAATTCACCAGATGTGATTGACCCTCTTAATGTTGGAGCAGTTCCCCCGTGCTTTGTCACTGATTCACCTAAAGTTGTTGATCTCCCAGGTGTAAATCCATCGTTCACTGTTGTATATCCATCTAACGTGCTTGGGCGATCCACCGATTTTGGCAAACCATTTGTTGTATGAAATGTCCTTGGCGATGATGTGCCAGATAGGGTTCTCAATCCACCTGGCGCTGTTTTAGTTTCAGCTATTGAATTTGTGGATCCATAAAATGTTGCTTTCGATGCATCTGATGTTTTCCTTTGTAATGATGATGTTGTTGACGTTGCTGATATTGCATGGGATGTCCTTTTAAGTCCACTTGACCTCTTTGTAGAATCATCAAATTGAAATGTAGATCGAACTGTTACTATCGTCGAAAGAGGCGGCGTTGTTGAAATTCCTTCCACCAACCTCGCAGTCTCAGATGACGTTGCATGCAATATCCTGGATATCGTAGGCCCAACTAAAGTAATAAGTGGGTCTTTGGATTGATATATAGTGGTTATCGGTCCATGAGACGTTGCTGTAGATTCAACTGCCGTTGCAGCAACCCCAGATAACACCGTAGGCGATCCTCCTGACAATGATGTTGTTTCAACGATTATTGCATTTGCAGATGGGGATGTTGTGGTTTCATTCGTCGTCGTTGGTGTCCCATTTGGCGTTGCTGTAGATCCATATGGTGTTGTTGTCAATTCACCTGGCGTGTTTGATCCACTGGATGTCAGTGTTACTTCCACTGGAGTTAAAGGAGTTCTACCTACATTCATTGTAGTTTCAGAGCCATGTAGAACTGATGCATTTTCTTGTGATGGTAATATCCTGGTTAGAACAGGTGGCTTTTGTGTGGTTCCCCCTGAAAATGCTCTAATGTCGCTTGGCGCTGTAATAGTTTCATCTAACGTTACCAAATGCTTACTTGGCGTCATAGAATCACCCAGCATTTCCCTGGCTTCACCTGTGGATACTTGGATTCCAACTGTGGATGTTGCAAATCCACTGGGTGATGTCGTAGTTGTAACCGAAGCAGTTGCTGCAATTGCATCAGATAACATGTTGAATCTACCTGACATTTTCAAGGGTATATCTGACACCGCCCTGAACACGTAGCACACGGTTGAGGTGACATCAGATAATGTCGATGACACGTTGGACACTGTTAAGGATACACCTGACAGTCTTGAAGTTACATCTGGTACTACAGGGGATGCAAATGAAGGGAATAAGCTTGATACTGTCGACACAGCATCTGACACTGTCGAGGATATATCAGGCAGTGTTATGGATTCACCTGACAGTGATGAATATTCATCTCGAACTGTCGAGGGTACATCTGTCAAGAATGTGTCTGGTACTGTCGTGGACACGTCTGACATTGTCGAGTACACGTCTTCCGCTGTTGACACCAAGTCTGGCATTGTCAAGGACACGTCATCCCCTGCTGAGAACACGTCTGACATTGTAAAGGACACATAATCCACTGTTGCGAACACGTCTGACATTGTAAAGGACACATCATCCGGAGTTGAGAACACGTCTGGCATTGTCAAGGACATGTCATCCGCTGTTGAGAACACGTCTTGCATTTTGAAGGACACATAATCCGCTGTTGAGAACACGTCTGACATTGTCAAGTACGTGTCATCCGCTGTTGAGAACACGTCTGGCATGGCCGAGGACACATGCACTGCTTTTGTGGGTACATCTGACACTGTCCTGGATAAATAATCTCTGTTCGAGAGTGCTTCTGTCACTGTCCTGAATACATAACACACAATTGATGTAACATCAGAAACTGTCGAAAATACATCTGATATGTTTAAGGATACATCTGACAGTGTCATAGATACATCTGACACTGACATTGCTGCTGGTGGGGATAGTTTTGACAGATCAGACAGAGTCGAGGATACATCTGACAGTGTTGTATATACATGATGCATTGTCGTGGATACGACAAAGAGAGTCGACACATCTGACACAGTTAAGGGTACACCTGGCACTGTTAAGGGTACATCTGACAGTGTTGAGGGTACACCTGACACTGTTGAGGGTTCATCAGACACTGTTGATAGTACACCTGACACTGTTGAGGGTACACCTGACACTGTTGAGGGTACACCTGACACTGTTGAGGGTACACCTGACACTGTTGAAGGTTCATCTGACACAGTTGAACGGACACTTGACATACTTGAGGGTACATCTGACACTGTCGAGCGTACATGTGTCACTGATGATGGTACATATGACACTGTGAGGGGAACATTTGACACTGTTGACCGTTTATCTGACACTGTTGAGTGTGTATAAGACATTGTTGATGGTACATCTAACAGTGCTGTGGATACCTTATGCATTGTCATGGATACGAGAAAGAGAGGCGAAACATCTGATACTGATGAGGGTATACTTGACAGTGTTGAGGGTATATCTGACATTGTTGAGAGTACATCTGACAGTGTTGAGGGTACACCTGACACTGTCGAAGCTGCATCTGGCACTGCTGAGGGTATATCTGAAAATGTTGATGGTGTCCATGACACTGTTGAAGTTGCATCAGACACTTTTGATGGTAAATCTGACGCTGTATGTGCCATATCTGACACTGTTGATGGTACACCTGACACCGCTGAGGGTATATCTGAATATACCTCTGACATTGCTGGTTGTATACCTGACACTGTCGAGGGTACATTGGACACTGTTGAGGGTACACCTGGCACTGTTGAAGGTTTTTCTGATTCTGTTGAGGATACATCTGACACTGTTGAACGAACTCCTGATATAGTTGAGGATACATCTGGCACTGATGGGGGAAAATCTGACACTGTTGAGGGTACTTCTGACACTGTTACAGGTTCATCTGACACCGTTGAGTGTGTATCTGACACTGCTGACCGTGCATCTGACAGTGTTGAGTATACCTCGGATACTGTTGAGGGTACACCTGACACTGCTGCCCATATCTGTGACTCTGTGGTGGATACACGTAACTCTGTTGAGGATACATCTAATAGTCTTGACAGTACACGTGATGTATTGTTATGTATTTCTTGTGTTCCTTGGGCCGATACACCTGGCTCGAACGAGACGTAGAGGACATATTCTGAAAACAGCAAGAATTGTATAGTAATCGTGATAATCGTAATAATATGTATACAGATGACATAATTACTCTGTGCAGTTCTTTTTTCTTGTTTGTGTTTAACACCGAAATCAGTCGGCCTGGTAAAAGCATAAGAAGCGGACTTAAAATATTCACATAAGACTTTCGCTAATGATTTTTTTTTCAGACGTTCGGGTTGCTGCCTTGGAAGAAACGACTGGAGTACATATTTGGCTCTACATTTCGAAATGACTTCGCGCACAGAGTGATTTCACATATTCAAGTATCGAATATAGTTTCAAGCCTTTTAGGGTGGGAGAGATGGCAAGTGGACGTCCATATATAATATGTAAGTCGGGAATCCAACCCGGGCGTTCAGAGTAAGGAAACGTTTTAACCGCGCGTCTAGCAACATGCAGGTGATTTTAAAACGGATATTTATTTTGGGGTAAATTTAATAGTTTTATAATTAAAACAAACATCAAGACGACAACGGCGGTGTAAAAACTAGCATATATGTCTGTATATGTCTGTATATGTCTGTATATGCCTACTTATGTCGATAAATAAATCTGTATATGTTTGAACCAGTGAAGGTCCAGGGGTAGAATAGGCCTTCAGCTTGTCGTAAGAGGCGACTAACGGGATCGGGTGGTCAGGGTCGCTGACTCGGTTGACACATTTCATCGGTTCCCAATTGCGCAGATTGATGCTCATGTTGTTGATCTCTGGACTCTCTGGTCCAGATTCGATTATTTACTGACCGCCGCCATATAGCTGGAATATTGCTGAGTGCGGCGTAAAACTAAACCCGCTCATTGTATATATTTGCATTGCATACACACGATAGTATCAGGTGTAAATACTGGAAACTAGATGGTTGCTTTCGCATAAGTTGAACTCTTATCTCAGACAAAGTTAAAGTGCTTAAATAAACTCTCAATATTAACTTCATTGTAAATGTCGCCATTTTGCGCACAATACAAAATCGCGATTCGTGCGTTTTTGCTGTATGTTTTGAAATGTGAAAATCTGATTATTAAAGGGAGTACTGAATATCAAGGATAGCATATTAATGATAACTGATATCAAGTTTTCATGCAAACAGTAAGGTATACGCTCGCAGTGGGGAACATTGTATTGAAATAGTTTGGTTCGCCGTGAACAAAACATAAACAAATATAGAAGAAAATCTATTGTTGACATTTATTGCGGGTCATTTTTAATCTTGAACGTATTACGCTATGCATTAGCACATGAATCCGCTATACATAAACTTATGTCGTTCAGACACCAGGCTGTTTTTTCTTCGCTCACACTTTCCGTAAAGATGAAAAATTTGTTTTTGTCGGTGCACATTTAGCAGTGTCTGTTTCTCAAACCGTTGAGTTAATCAGAATTACATTTATACCAACAGATGGGAAATTTGATATTCTACATCTCTGTGTAAGTTTATACCCGTACGCAGATCCAGGATCACGCGAGCGCAATTCTCGCTCAACGTTCACTTTTCAAACCTTATAAAAATGTGCGCCTGAACAAAAAACTTGGCATCCACACTCAGAAATCTTCCTGGCAGTATGTAAACAGTCGCGGCTGGACAAAGACAGACGATGACATATGTCAAACAAGCAGGGTTTCAAAACTCCCATCGCTCGACGCCCGAAAATAAATTTTCATTTCGGGCAATCAAATAATGGTATCTTACTGGTCCGTGATCGACTAGACAATTTCTGCTTACGGTTTCAGACGGCAAATACGCTTCAGTTGGATTTCATTTCATATCTGGCTCAGAATGTAGATATTAAAGTTCACAATGATAATAAAGTTACTTATCTGTCTTTGCTATTTATCACTTCTCAATACATAATGCACTAGACATTAAAATCAGGTACGATGTTCTTTCATAATTGTATTATGATGATTATGTCTCAAAAAAAAATCAGGCCAAGTGGGAAAACGTCAGGATAAGATACTTTGATGCCCCTGACAAGTGGCTTTCAAAACAATGAACCCCTGAACAGCACCCGATTTCCTTTGTCACTCCTATTACACTCCTATTCTAAGTATACTTTTCCAAAAACGTAGGGGATCTACATTTTTTTTATTTACGATTAAAAATATTTAGGAGATTTATGGGAGTCAATCAATGTTGATATGATATTATCGAATGTCTTGAGAGTGCATCAGCATTTGCACTTCCTTACAGGCAGTTATTTGGAATGTAGTCGCTTTTGAAAGATGATTGGTGTATGGCATGTAATTTGCAAGTATACGATTTTCATTTTAAAACAAACGACTAGAAACAAACACTAACAAGTGTGTGATGCAAGATGAGTGTCAAAATTAATGTTCTAAGTGATTTCTCGACCTTTTTGAAAAAACGTCAAAACCAAGAATGCACGTGTATGGGGCTACTGCGTTGTACACGTGCATACCATGCGTTGTGTTTAGCAACATTTGGTAACGTTTACACTTTATCCAATTCAAAGTTCATTTTTCTTTACTTTTTTGGAAGAGTATAGTATCTTCTCGGACGTTATCGAGTAGGTTGCATGGGATGGTCTAGTGCCTTGGTTTCTCACATGGCTACAATCTTTGAAAGCCTGTATTGGGTTTCCCCTCACTGATATTGATGCAACGTTTCAAAAAGCGCCGCAAAAGCATTCTCACACTGATCTTATCAGCAGTGCACACGTGAAACCTGTTTGGTCACAGTATTGTATCACTGCGGCGGATATGCGTGTAATTATTTTATGAGCATTGCAGACATTTGAGTGTAAACAAACAAACAATGTAAATGCATGATGACTTCTGCGAGTGTACCGTTACTATCAGTCAGCCTTACTCCCAAAGGAACGCTCGATGACAGTTAAAAGAACACAAATAAAACATTCAAGCTTGCTGAAATATCTCCAGGGCGTTCTTGATGGAGTATGTCCTTTCTGCGCTGATCAGTCTATCTTTACGACGAAGCGTTGATAGACCACAAACACATAAATATGAAAACATCTTCTCGCGTGGTTGCAATTCCACTAAACACATGTGTAAAAAAACTCAAAGAAGACGTGAATAATTCTCTGATCAAAGATTGAAGTGATATATCCTTGGAGGCAAAGCTCATCGTTGTTTCGAGTAATGCTAAGGCTTCCAGTTCGCGATGAATAAGAACTATCTGGTTAATCCCTTAGAGCATGCTCCGGGATTTAAAGAACTTTTAAGCGGAAGTGCCTAACTCAGATGAGGAAATTCGGTTTTGATTTGGTGATTTAGTCTTGAAATTTAACCGACTTAGATTGGTGTTCGACAGGTATATATGACTTAATTGGATTGATTGGATATGTATGGTTGATTGGTTGACTGATTGATTGACGTACCTGCATATATGATAGACACCCAAAGCCTCAAAGTAAAAGACTTCATAATAACCTGAAACATAAAAAGAATTAAAGACAACATGTACATATGCATATTTGCATCCGCATAATCATAAAGGCTTTAACGACATGGGCATGGCTTGTAAAATAATCGAGTGTTCAATACAAATCAATTTTTTTGGAATATAAAATTATTTTTCCGATACAGAGGCGAAGTCTAATATTCCAAATGTTTACACAGAGAAAATCATACTTCCTTCTCAAGAACTAGACTGGACACCCACCTCGCTTCCAAGAGTGAAATTGTCGTTATAAGCAAGGTCGTGTCAAATCATAATAATCAAATCCAATAATCAAATCCACATGTTACGACCAATAGAAAGTAGTTTCGATTTCGTAATTCGATGAAAACAATCCTAGATAGCATTTATACTCAGACTGGCTGATGTTCGCGACAGGGCCCCGCCATTTTTTAAAATCATTGCGTCATGGTCTAAAGTCAGTCAACCCATTGCCCATGTGTGGACACTGCGTCAGCACCTGGTGACACTACTCCTTGCAGCCGTCACTGCTCGACACTGCCTTGGAAGGCATTGCACAACTTGGCGCTTTGTTTGGGGAATTCTTTGCCATTCCTTCCGCAACGCTTTGGCAAGTTCTGCAAGTGTCTTACGACTTTGATAATGTTTAAGGACGCGTCCATCTGTATAGTTCGTCCTGTAGATGCTTGATCGGGTTCAGATCAGGCGATTTGGAAGGCCGCAGAACGACATGGAGGTTTGCATTGGCGTATTAGGCACGTGTTACACGAGCTGTATGTGGGTCAAGCGTTGCCATGCTGAGACAGCTATAGCGATGAAAAGAGGGATGAGGTGAGCTCGCAGGATTTTGTCTATGTAGATTTTTGCTGTCAGATTACCTTGAAACAACATTAATTCTGATCTAACCTTGTAGGACATGGTCCCGTACATCATGACGCTGCCTTCTCTACATGTGTCCCCTGTCAAACGCAGTTCGGCGGAAAACGTTCTTGTCGACATCGACAGGCGTTAACCATTCTGTTGTCGCAGGAGAAAACGCGACTCATCGTGTTGTCAGACTAGTCGCCAACTATGCCTGTACCATGTTGTACCATTGGACACGCAGTTGTCGGTGAAGTCGTGTCAGGACAAATTTTGATCTATACGCTCGAATTCCTACTTCTCCCCGACGATTGCTAATAGTTTCGTTGGAAATTCTTCGATGAACGGGCACCTGCCCTGCTCTATCCACTGTTCCACAATGCGCTGAAACACCCGGACGATCGGTCCTGAGTAGGAGTGGTCACTCTTAGTTTTCCACATCTGGGGCGACTTGGACAAATTGAAGCGGGTTGATTGATGCCATAACCGAGATATGGTGCTGTGGTGGACGTTGAAGTGTCTTGGCATTTTAATATTCGTTTACACGCATTTTGGTATGTATTTGCGAGCAATACACAACAACCTCGACACCATTTACAGGATTCATGACATAGGATTTGTCTGAATGGCATGTTATGTCAAAATATATGGAAATATGAACTATGGAAAATGAGCGTTTCTTTCCCTAGAAGAGTGTATATTAATTTCTTTCAGATAATTTCAGCACTTTCTCTGTAAGATGCGTCTCCGATTTTTAATAATAATCGATTGATATTCAGTTGACGGTTATCGATGGCTATGATCTTTACCAACAGCCCCTCAGTCTGTCACTGGATTGTCTCACACACACTGGGCTGCATTTGTATTTACAGACGGTCGCTGCGAAGGTAGAATATTGCTGAGGGCGGCGTTAAACAACAAACATTCAGTCATGATCAATCATTACCACTTGAAAGATCGAACTGTAACTATAATATTCGCCTTCTAATCAATGTTTTTTATGACACAGTCTGTTCCGTCGTATCCCCAATTATTATATTATATGTTTAAGAATCAGGATGAAATAACGACAATAATCTGATATACTCACCCAGAATTCTCCTGCAAACTGATTGAGTATCTGTGCAGTTCACGTCTCCAGCAGTCGTCGACAACGACGGTTAATGATTAATATGTATCGATGAAATCATTGGGAAAAGAAGTTAAAAAGCACTGCAATGACACGTCATGCATGACGCGTGACAAAAGACGCATTCATATGCATGATTTGCAGCTATCATTGGACAACAAGCTTGTCTTGTTGATGGTGTTTGCTGTAACATGGAGGTTTATGAGAAAGCCATGCATTTCTTATTTGGTCTACAGTTTCCAGTGACAATCAGTGTTATGGTAAGTGGTACATGTCATAATACCACATGGGTATTTGTATAGACCCTCCACGCACACTGCACACGGCCTTAGAATGCATTATGATACATATATATTTAAAGCAGCTGTTATCGGGCGTCACATTTGTTTCAGTAATTCATTCAGTGTTTAATGTATTTACACGTATAAAAACATTTGTAAAATGGCCTTAAAATTCATACATATTTATTTGATACAGTTGGTATTGGGCGTCACATTTGTTTCAGTAATTCGTTCAGCGTTTAATGTATTTACACGTATAAAGACATTAGTAAAATGGCCTTAAAATTCATGCATATTTATTTGATACAGTTGGTATTGGGCGTCACATTTGTTTCAGTAATTCGTTCCGCGTTTAATGTATTTACACGTATAAAGACATTTGTAAAATGGCCTTAAAATTCATACATATTTATTTGATACAGTTGTTATCGGGCGTCACATTTGTTTCAGTAATTCGTTCAGCGTTTAATGTATTTACACGTATAAAGACATTTGTAAAATGGCCTTAAAATTCATACATATTCATTTGATACAGTTGGTATTGGGCGTCACATTTGTTTCAGTAATTCGTTCAGCGTTTAATGTATTTACACGTATAAAGACATTTGTAAAATGGCCTTAAAATTCATACATATTTATTTGATACAGTTGGTATTGGGCGTCACATTTGTTTCAGTAATTCGTTCAGCGTTTAATGTATTTACACGTATAAAGACATTTGTAAAATGGCCTTAAAATTCATACATATTTATTTGATACAGTTGTTATCGGGCGTCACATTTGTTTCAGTAATTCGTTCAGCGTTTAATGTATTTACACGTATAAAGATATTTGTAAAATGGCCTTAAAATTCATACATATTTATTTGATACAGTTGTTATCGGGCGTCACATTTGTTTCAGTAATTCGTTCAGCGTTTAATGTATTTACACGTATAAAGACATTTGTATAATGGCCTTAAAATTCATACATATTTATTTGATACAGTTGTTATCGGGCGTCACATTTGTTTCAGTAATTTTATATAATCGTTCAGAACTTATTCTACTTACACGCAGAAAATACATTTGTAAACAGATTTAATGCACAAATGGAAGGGAAGCGGTTTTGTTTTGGAATAGATGTGTTTTTAACCTTTTGAATGTTTGTTTCTGGCATTTCACATTTGATTTATTTAAATTCTTCAAAACCTTCAAGCAGTTTAGATATTTAGTTGCGTTCTGTTTAAACCCCTAAATGCGCGGGACCGGCATACAGTATATGTAGTTCCGCAACAGATCCTCAACATTTGCTTTAATCGTTTTTACCGTTATTTATTCTTGCAACTTACATATCTTATGAAAGAAATGTTAAAATGAGTGAGTTTAGTTTTACGCTGCATCATCAGCAATAGTCCAGCTATATGGCGGCGGTCTATAAATGATCGAGTCTGGACCAAACAATCCGGTGATCTACGCAGCATGAGCATCGAACTGCGAATTTGGGAACCGATGACATGTGTCAACCAATGTGTCTGTAAACTTTGACCTCTACTCCAACTCTGACCTCTATTCCGCATGCGCTCTTTCAAATTTCCGAGCAACCGTAAATCGCCTTGCGCACAAAACGTATTCAATATGTCGAAATGATTGCTGTGAATCAGAATGGAAGGAAAACTAAACAAGTGTGGACTCAAGTATGATAAATCCCACATAACAAAGCAGGAATACTTTGAAACGGTTGTATAACTTTTGTCCAAGTTGGAAATTTTTCAAGATGGGGTCGTGACTACTTCAACCATGTTCAGCTGCAGGCTCTTCGTTTTCCGTTTTTGTTTTAGTCCTGATTTAACAATTTCAAGTAACCGTTTTCACAGTTTCATTAACGAGGTATTAGGTTTATGTTGCTATTTCCACTATTAATGTGGGCTTTTCTAGGTTTTGTTGACAGTGGGAATGGTTTCTTTGGTTGGCCTGACCCCGTTCGTCACCTCTTCTGACAGGCATGGGTTACTGAAAATCAGTTCTAAACCGGACCTTCACCGGTCAGTGTTAAAGAGAGTTCACGAGTCGGGTTTAACATTCCTTAAGTCAGCTAAATCACGACGTGTTATCTTATTGTGGGAGGAATTAAGGCGAAATAGAGTATGAATTAAGCCCGCTTTATGATCGTGAACTAGAGTCGAAGGGGCGATGGGTAGCCTCGTGGATAAAACGTTCACTCGTCACTCAAAAACTTGGTTTCGTTTTCCGCGATGGGAAACGCATATCTGGTGGCTGAGTAGGTTAGATCGCTGGCCCTATGTACGGGCGATTAGATGGCCTACTCTCACATGTGGGTTCGAAACCCGGATTCGAGTTTAACCCAAAAGAGTACAACGACCTGATGTTTTACTGAAAATGTGTGATATCAAATGTGTTAATTTGCACTTTAGAGTGAGTTTGATTTCCATTTAAAATCGGTTTCAGCTGCATGCTTGTCAAATCACGGCACCAAAACTGGGCTTTACACTTTGTACAAGGAGTGGATTCGAACCCTTTCCTGCTGTAGGGCATTATAGCGCGCCGTTCTTTATCTGTCATCGTACCTGTAACTAGGCGTATTCACGCAGTGTCCCCTTTACAACCTTTTGGCTCACCCATCGACTCACATCCAGTCTACGCAATAACATTTTTACGTTTTTGACATTTTTTAAAAATAAAGTATCTGTAATTATGTTATTGAATAATAAAAAGGAACCCAGAGATTCCACTTCAGTCAGATACAGAACTTTCAGTATTACAGACCTGTCAGTCATTCTGGACTTGCACGCACAGGTTCGGATACATCATTTATGGTCTGTGTGACAGGTTGTCTTATCCTGTACAAGTGTGTATTGTCTGAAAGCAACGAACGCTCAAATCGATCGGAAAGAGGAAAGGGACAGCACTCGTTCTACCCCAAATGCCTTGTGTCAATAAACAGTTGTGTCCCTTTGATTGAGCATGGAAAAGGTCAGCGAACCTCGAAGACTAATTACGTTCGAAATTTGACTGGGAAATTTGACTGTGGAGAAGGTGGTTAACACGAATTAATGTGTCTATACACAGTTTTTCGCATTATTGCCGCACAATATCAATACGTGATTGTTTCTTGGGTTCGTAATGCATGAATTAATAATCCGAATAGTGAGCCTTAATGAGGCATATATTGCTGGGTTTGGCCCAGTGTCATAAAGGATAAGACAAAATAAAAGATATCCTACAACATCATAGAGAGATTTACTGGTATCAACTTTTAACGATTTTGATACTGCACCGGACCAGTTCTTTATCCCAAATCGTGGTTATGTGTCAACGGCGATCTCGGCCCCCGAGTACGAGGTCCACTGATATATGCAGTATTTTATGCAAACGGACTTCATTTTGCCGATTTGTCTTTGCTCGTCAAATTCGCATTAAGCAAGTGTTAGCGCAGTTGTGAGAAAGTTGCAGGATGCACATATATTTTGCAAAACCAAATCCTTGAGTTCTCGTAAAATATAGATGCTAAGCCACATATGCTGGTTGTTAGAGCTGACAAGTGTATTGGGTGGTCAGACACGGTGGCTTGCTGACTAACGTGTTTCGTGTAGATCGATGCGTTCAGTCACTGGATCATAAAACAAAACATCAAGAGGTGTCGACTCTCATTTTTACTATACACAACGTCTCAGCGCGTCCCTTGTCCTTCGTCAGGTGAATGACGTCAGGTGAATGACGAAGGGCACAGAAAGGCCCAGAAACGTGTGTACAATAAAGAAGAAATTGACATCCGTAATATTTTGTCTTATACTTAAATACCAACTTCCATATGCCTCTCAAGAACCCAATCACTGGATTGTCTGATTCCAATTAAATTGTATACAGATTGCCGTCTTAGAGGATGAAACAAAGAAAACAAACCAAAATGCCAATGTTTGCGATAGTTGACTATTATCGCTGTAACTATACTGAGCAGCAAAATAAAAATAGAAAAATAAAATAAATGATAAATGATATTTCATAAAGGTATGCTTTCATGTCTTTGTCTATTATTGAAAGTCTTGACAAAATCCAGAGTTGTGTTTCTTTTGCTGTCAGTATAATAACACACATGAATTTGACGTCATAAAAAAAGATAAAATATGTGATTTGAAACAGCAAGTGTACGTTCCCTGCACGGTTAAGTGGATACGACAGGTGTGGAGAACTTGCATCTCTTAACCGTTTGAAAATAAAAGGAGGGGAAAACACATATCACAGAGCAGTTTGATGTGATATACAACAAATTCATTTATTCGCACCCACGATCACAAGTCTCTGGCAAACCCAGGGAATTTAACCATTACAGCGAATTTGGGCGCATCTGATCACTGAAGACGACAATAAAAGACTTCGGTGCATTTTATGAAATAAACCCAAAGTGGAATTGTCTTCAAAGAACAAAAGCGAAAAGAAACAATTAGCGAAGTCTGTTTTCTTATTGAAATTGAAACAATAAAATAACTGGCGCCTTCCGATGAGAATCGGCGGCAGACAATCATGTGAAAACATATATGTTATCAGCCAAATACACAATAAAACATAATGTTACCCAAACATTAAAGGAAAGCAGAGGGGTTCAGTCAATTCACTTTAAGGAAATCAGTAGGCGGTATATGAATATAGATTTTCCCGAACGAATTGACTGATGTATTTTGTATTAGGCCAATGATCAATTCACAGATTAAGGAAACATACACGAGGAAACACTATCATCTCTCAACCCCCAAACGTCCCTACTGCCGATTAATAGCCACAGCGAAATATATTTTTCATAGCTTAAACTTTGAATTCAAAAGAAAATTGACAAATTGGCAAATCATGTTTTTTTTAAGTTTCAGGAAATGTTCTCAGTGGAGAAAATTAGTCGTTTATCGTTTACGGATGACATATATTATTTTGATCACATGATCAAACACCAACAAATAAGACGAATAACAGAGGGAGTGAATCGGACGCAACAGGGATTTCTCCAGTGCAATCATTGTTGACCAAGGGAGACAAATCCGTCCAACCGGGGTTTGGAGATTTGAATCCTGTCATGGCGGTGTTCTCGTACGTAGACAAACCAAATTTCACATGTTTGACAATATAGACAAGTCGTTGTGGTTATGTTGGAACAAGTAATTACCGTCATTAAGATATAACCTTTGCTCGAATATTTTAGTCAATGTTGTTGGGTTTTTTTATTTCAACGGCTTTGAATTGATTGAGTTTATTTCATCATTGCACAATTATCATAAAGAAATGTCTCGTAGATTATATAATTACAACGATCGTATACGGTGGTGTAGCATGAGATGTGATAGAATCTTTCAAGCTCTCCTTGAGCATTACAATTTCTGGTTTTCGTTCTTTAAAACTTCCTTCAGATGAAAACGACAACTGGTGACAGAAATATTCTTATCTTTTGACAATCTGCGTGTTTCAAACTGCATATTCTCTTTGAGAATTGGTGATTACACCGTGGATTGTTCTCTTGTGAAAGGAAGTACAGTCGAAATGTATCTGAATGTTAAAGCATTGTGAATTGTATGTTTCTATGTTCAGTTAGTTTTTCTTCACGTAATGACACATATACGAGAAGGCAACCCCATTACACAGCGTTGAAAGTGATTAAATAGTTACTTTCAGTTTTCAAACCAGGCCTTTATATTTCACGGTATTTCTTACCACAACACGATATCGGCGGAGCGGGATATCAAACATTTGTCACTTTCTTTCTGTTGTTGAACATCATAGACA
Organism: Haliotis asinina; assembly: GCF_037392515.1. Classification (NCBI taxonomy): domain Eukaryota; kingdom Metazoa; phylum Mollusca; class Gastropoda; order Lepetellida; family Haliotidae; genus Haliotis; species Haliotis asinina. The sequence goes on along the minus strand of NC_090283.1, from coordinate 14,529,945 downwards.
GTGTCATTGTAGGGTACCTAATACTGTTTGTCTACGATACAAACTGGAACCGTAAGGGTAGAGAATTTTGTCATGTTACTGTTTTCCTGTTTCAGCTGTAACTATATTCTATCAAACAGAGGTTTCGGTATAATTTAGTTGTGATTCTTTCTGTATGTTAGGTTATAAAACCTGTCAACTAATGTCGACTTTAAAAACAACTAGAATGTCACGACGTAAAACTCGCATGAAAATGAAAACCGTTTTAACCATAGAATAGTGAATGAGAACACTGTGGTTTTACGCCGCTTTTAGGAATAGTCCAGCAGTATCACAGGGGGTGGGTAGACCGGAATGGGCTTCACACACTGAACTTATATGGGGGAATCGAACCCGGGTCTTTGGCGTGACGAGCGGACGCTTTACTACTTGGCTATTCCGGCGTCGTTACTAGTAGAAGAAAGCACAATCTTTAGGTTTTAGACAGCATTTTTTCTTCTTGCTGTAAATGTTGTTGTTGTTGGGATTTTTTGTTGTTGTTTTGTTGTTGTTGTGGGTTTTTTTTCGGGGTTTTTTTTGGTCTTGTTTGCTGTTTTTCTTGTTTTGTTAGGAAATATTTTTCTTCTTGCTGTAAATTTTGTTGTTGTTGGGATTTTTTGTTGTTGTTTTGTTGTTGTTGTGGGGTTTTTTTCGGGGTTTTTTTTGGTCTTGTTTGCTGTTTTTCTTGTTTTGTTAGGAAATATTTTTGTAAGGTTGTTTTTGTTTTTGTATTGTTTTTTTTTTTGTTGTTGTTCGTTTGTTTGCTTTTTTTACATTTATCTGTATTTGTTTTTGCATGTAGAATGAGTTCAATCCAGACACTAGATTTTAGTCTAGGAGATCTCCATATTACGAACCATGGGGACAAATAGGACATCGGAGTCCTGCGTGGACCCAAGCTATGTTAGCACCACCATTCTGACGTTAGCAATTTTAGACAAATCTAGCCATGAAATAACATGTCATATGCAACGATAAAAGTTAATGGGTGTTCTGCGTTTACTTTGAAGTACTCTGACGTACGAGCAGAAGGACAGTCGTTTTTTCATATTGACACAATGTTAGTTGCTAATTTATACTATCAACTGTAAGGCTACATTTCCACCTAGCATAAAAACCATCTACCTTGAAACCAGTCAGTCAATTTTGTAATCAGATTTATTTTTAAAAAATCAATAGTCAAATGGCAAGTAATCATTAAGAAGACAGTTCTCTTTTTTCACACAGAACTATTTATCCCTTGTGATTGATGTAATGAAGAAAAACTGAGAGTCAAGAAAATGCAGTTATCGTCCAAGGCCAAACTCATATTTATGTGTTAGTCAATGGTCCTTTTGCATCTCAGATGCTTTTTTGTTTTTTGTTTTTTTGGTTTTTGTTTCGGGGGGGGAGGGTTGCCTTGTGTGTGTATAACTAAACCCAGAGATAAACGTCATCGCCGTTCTTTTAAAAATATATATTATTTGGGTCACTATTCAACAGAAAACACGTCATAAGTCACTATTGATATGAAACGACTTTGCTGTGTATCAATACAAAATTTAGAGAAGTATCGCACGTGCAGTACATTATCCCTAGAAAAATACAATCATATATTTTCTAATTAATGAGAAAAATGTATAACAGTATTCATACGTCCTACCTATGATATATTCAGTAGAGCATCTCAAATGAAACTACAATCGTGTATTTTCTTCGCTAATTAATGAGAACAAAATACAACAGTTCTCTTCCGAAAAATGTTCTATGATATGGTTTCTAGGTTATTTCAATAGAAATAATAAAATGAAGGTTTAGATGGGCGCACGTGCAGTAAATCATCCCAGTAAGTGTATCGCCTGTTACTGTTTAGTCAGAAATTAATATAGTAGTTTATTTGCCACGTAAATGAGGTACATCAACTCAAAAAATGCAGGATTGTGTATTTTCTATGTTAATTAATGAAACAATATGAAGCATGGCCCTTTCGTTAAAGTGCTCGTCATTACGTCACCCCTATAAATGTTCTGCCATGCATTCTCTGTATGAATTAATGACAAAATACACTAAAACACGTTAAATGAAACACAGGTGCATTATATCATCGCGAAAACTGTAACACCACGACTTCTTTAAGTTAAGCAAAATACCATACAAAATTTAGAACACGTGTAGTACACAATCCTGAGAACTGTAATGTCAGGTGTGCATATTTGTTTCTTAAGACACAGAAGAAACGACATGCCACATATTTCAACAAAATCACGTGTATTACGTGAATATGAGTGAGTGAAGTTTGTTTTACGCCGCTTTTAACAACACTTCAGAACTAACACACGACAGAATCTACCGTGGGTGTGTTGAAAACAGTGAGTGTGTGGGGTCGGTTTAACACCGCCCCGAGCAGCATTTCAATCTTTTCAGCATGGTTTGTGTATACCCTCCGTGATGTTAGTCATATAAAGCCCCATTTACTTTTCATCATTAGATCTCGCAACTAGTAAGAACAGCAACCGTCAGCAACGAATTCCGGTTTACGGTTGAAATAACACATACGTTTAGATATAAGGAACATACTAGTGTGTTGTTTTTTTCTGTAACCATCAGCTATAGTACTTGTGTGGATTTATATGGTTTGGTTGCTATTTAACGTAGTTATTTAACGTTATTTAACACAGTCACATGTCCGGCTATAAGACGACGGTCTGTAAATAATCAAGTCTGGACCCTCATTGATCGAGGCAACTGGGATGCGACGACATGTGTCGACCAAGTCGGCGAGCATTGCCACCCGATGCCGTTACCCGTACGACAAGAATGAGTTACTGAAGATCAGTTTTAATCCAGGTGTTCACGGGGGTAAGTATGGGTTACTGAAGATCAGCTTTAACCCGGGTGTTCAGTGGGTACAAGATGGGTTGCTGAAGAACAGTTTTAACCCGGGTGTTCACGGGAGGCAAGTATGGGTTACTGAAGATCAGCTTTAACCCGGGTGTTCGCGGGGTACAACATCGTTTACTGAAGATTAGTTTTAACCCGGGTGTTCGCGGGGTACAACATGGGTTACTGAAGATCAGCTTTAACCCGGGTGTTCACGGGGGGCAGTGTGGGTTACTGAAGATCAGCTTTAACCCGGGTGTTCAGGGGGTACAACATGGTTTCTGAAGATCTGCGTTAACCCGGGTGCTCACGGGGGCAGTATGGGTTACTGAAGATCAGTTCTAATCCGGATCTTCACGAGTTTCTCCTGTGTGGACATAAAACGACAAAAGCTTTCTATAACCATAAAGTTGAGAATTAACCCCCAAAGAATCAGAATCTCCAGGGTGGATCCACATAAACAACCTGTGTGTGGGTTTTACAATGAGCATCACTTACGAGATACAATGCCCTTGCTATACTATATGTAAATCTTGATGTGATTAAAAGGAATACCCCTCCGCCTGTACACTCATAAAACATACAATACAAAATACGTTATAAAAAATGTACACAAAGCAAAGCGACACAACAAAGCGATTCAAAGAGAAGTTTTAGAAATTCATAAAATCACTTGCACAATTAGTACAAATGGATTTTCGTTTGTATTTCTTATTTGTCGCAAATTCATCGGAATCTTCAGAATGAACCCAGTGTGCGAAACAGTTTCCAGAGTCTGATTGTTAGGTGGGCCACGCCAGGAATTTTCTAGCCCACAAGATAATTCAGTGGCCAGAAATTGTCCGCATGACACAGGTATAATCATCAATCTGCTATCATGATTAAAATCAAATTATCAGGCCATAATCTTGCATGATTTAAAAGTGCATTATGATTTAACAAGTCGAAGATAGTGACATATTAACAAACTGACCCCAGAAAAATTCACAAACCAGTCGGCCGATGACCATGGAGATTTACTGGCCCGAGTGGATATTTTCTTGCGTCAGGCTAGCGGGAAAGTGTTTTTTCACGTACACAGGGTAGGCCTGAACAAAAAATATGGTGTGTGTTGCACAAAACATTGCTTATGATATAAAATGCCCTAGCTTGGTAAAATACATAATAAAAGACTTATAGAAAAACAAAGAGAGGATGCCACAAGGTTGAATGGACGGGTGCACGGACGCCGGATTGCTGAATACATGATCCCCAAGGAGTTGAGACTGATAACACAACGTGCCGTTGATACTGACATCCAGTGATCGAGGGAAATGACAAAGCAGCTTGGAGAAGCTGAGCTGGACATTGACGCTATAACCCGATAACCCTCTTTGATACATGCTAGTTTTGATCTAAAAAACCATAAGAACAAAAAAATACATTGATGTATACTTTCACGATGTACCCTTTCTAGAAATACTGTAGTTTATTACAGCTACAGTTGACCTTGCTATTACCCTTTTCTGTGTATGATGTTCTGAGCTTGAAAAGTGTGAACATCCAGTGTTCCAGTTGCTCTAACAGTGGTTTCTCTTTCTAAAGAAGACCAGTATTTTCCCACCAGGGTAATTATCTTACAGTAATTACGTGAGACTTCTTTTTCGCGCCTTTCTTTAATTGTCCTTCTACTTGCTCGCGCGTTGATTAGGTTTACTATCACAATTACCATTCCAATTAAATGTTAGAATTTCTTTGAGATGGAGTCCAAAGCACTTTCGAATCTCGATAATTTTTCAATTTAAGGTATAAAACGATTAATTCGGTCTTAATTGACACAATTATGAAACCTGGAATAAGGATTTGTATAGTGACAAGGGTTGGAAAATATGATTTTCCTAAATAATTAGAAATTAAGCTAATCAATGCAGGCTATGAAATATGAAGTTATCACTGGCACTATCTAACCATCACAGTTCTAATTGAAACAGAAGAATAATTTTGGACCGCGTCGGAGAAATGTTTCTATTTTTTGGATTTCTATGATCATAAAGCACTTAAGACTGTCATTTTACAATCAATTGGTCGAGGACCTCTTCAGTTAACAAATGAACCAAAATGTGTGAATGCGTTTGGCCGCAAGGCCCAAATAGAGAACTTCAGAAACAATGGCCGAAAAAACGGCAGCGAAGGTTTTTGCACTTTGCTAATACCGCCTTTTATTGTAGCGAGTGATTCAAGGGGCACAATTCCCCTATAGTGAACAGCGAAGGGACACGAATACAAACACTACAGACCAAACTGCATCTGGTACGAAGAAATCTTCAATTACCAAAAGTTCTTGGCATTGAGACCAATCTCAACGGGCCAATTCTCGGTGAGACATTGCTTTCATTGCGCCCTCAGTCTGAAATAATGGCCTCGGTGGCACGGTGTCGTGGAGGCATTTTCTCTCGCCCCTTTTTTCTCAGGCTAATTCAATGCCTTGAAATACTCAAATTGGACTAATTTCAAGAACAAAAACCAATCTGGACCTTAGGCAGCCTGTATCAGAAGTGCGGCCCATTTCTACTTTCCGATTTTCCCAATGGCCTGTTACAATTCACGACACCCTCTCGAGTACAAACTTCCAGTTCGGATATGATATTATGACGGACGGATCGAAATGGAATTGTATAACGCGAGTTTGAAGAGGGTCAATTGAAGATAAAAATTTTGATTTTTCAAAATTTCCTGGAAACATTTATTTTTGAAGTTAGCTGTTTCAACACTCAATGCCATAACCGCGGGACCTGTGTTCATGATGAGACACAAGTTTAACAAATATCCAAATATTGGGATCACACTTCTTCGTTAAGCTCCTTGCACGGTTTTGTCCTACGGGTTAATGCGATGTGAAGAGCTCTTGGGGAAACGTGAATGGGATCTGGAAAAGAGGAGTGCTATGACGCTCTCCAGTTTGGGGAATGTGGATACAAGTGTATATATAGACGTGTTCGACGCTTGAAGTGTCCGTGATCATGTTGATTTATGCCAGACAGGATCGGAATAAATACATTGGGCTTATATACTCCAATTTCGTTTTCCCCCCTATAGCAACGCAGCGATCAGTACCTATCAAAGTATTGATACAAAAACATCAGATATACCATTGATGTTGTTTGGGGGTTTGGGGGCTTTAGGTGCTTTCACTTGAATTATTATATAAATGTATTGCATTTTTTTAAAATCCCGAAAAAAATTGCTTTAAAAAAACAAATCACACTACAAAGTCTAAACAAACTTACGAGGTCAAATACAAAATGTTACTATTAGTTATGCAGAGACGTATGTTTTATCCGTCTGTTCAATATAAACATGTTTCTTGTGAAAACAAAATGCCATCTAAAAAGAGATCAAGTGTAATATTAGTAAAGTAAAGAATGTAGTACTTTTGTTGGTTTGAGTCCCACCTGGGATCCGAACTCACACCCTCAGAGCAAGGCGCCTAATCTTTGTAATCCTGGAGAAAGCCATAGCTTTTTGTGTGCGCTGGCGGTTATGAGCCTGACTCTTATGTTGTGGGTTCGAATCCAGGCTTGGACTCATCCTAGCAGAAGTACCAGAATCTTGGTGAGAAAGTGTGATTCCATATGCAGCATACATTACACGTTCCTTGTGTTGGGAGTTTATAATATCCAGAGACCAAGATTTTCACCCAGCGAGTGGCTCGCGCCTTTCTTCCGGAATCCTCAGAAGGCCCCAAGTCTCCACAGGCGTACCACGCCGGCATCAAGGAAACCATCAGAATCAATACTTCAGGCATATCTGTTACTAAAAATGATTGTCATTACGGTTTTGCACCAAAGTGATTTGATGAATGTCACGTGACGATTATTATCACCCAAGTCATGTTTTGATACGCTGATCTATTGGTCGTCAAGTTTCATTTTGTTGTCGTCAAATGTCGAAACAAGTTTCACTTTATCTGAGTGCAAAGCTATCGAAATATATATTGTGTATCAATCCATGCTTATGCCTGATCCTAATGACGAAATTAAATACAATGATCGGCCCATAAACTAGTTCTCTCTGTGAATTTTATAGATACCGTTGGTCTCATCAAAGAGTTGAAATCAGCGGTTAGACAGTTTCTTCTTAAATCTTGTGTAGATTAATACCAATAAAACGCCATTTCGTTTCAAGATCAGAGAGCGTGATTAACTTCATTACAAATTGTGGAATTATCAATAAAAGCGAACACCAGCGACGCTGTAATCCTCGAGTGTTTGAAGCCAACAGTATGCTAACCATAGAGAACGGAGATAAGGGCGGTCTGTTACATACATTTGATATATGTATACGACCGTGAACAGTATTCTTTCAAATTATAACGAGGCCGCCCCACCATTTTACCGAAACTTATTTCGCACAGCGGGGGTGGTTTTCATTGCAAAATTACCAAAATTTGAATGAAATTGAGTATCACCACCCTGATGCTATCATCCGGATCTGAGCGCTGAATCCGAAATTTATATTCACCTTCTTCGCATTAGTCAAGTGTCAGTGGTTCGTGCCTATTAATGTGAAAAGATTTTATTTCCGACCTCGAACCTCGTCTCTGACGAAGAATTTACTGTTTTGTGTTGAAGACGCCCCTTCAAGCACACAAATCAAATATGTTATTGGCTTTCGTTTCAGCCAAGCAGAAATAAACAGTTTAGCCTATTCGGATTTACCCGAGTGAGACATTTCATCAAACCACAGTCTATGAGGATGGGCTGATGTTCAGACAGATAACTCGATTTATATCAGTTTTATTCCTATTTAGCGATCGTCATATGAAGTGACAACGTTTGTTATTGCCGTGGGACGACATGACCTTAAGACTTACCCAAAAGAGTGGAACTACATCGAAGCAAAACTATTCGTAGTTTGTATTTTGAATTAATTTGGGGATATTTTTTTCTTTGAGTTCATCCCAACTTATCATGTATTGCTTTCATATGGGATATCGCTTTCCGGTCCCATGTGAGCATTGTTATTTGACATAAACCAGTGTTTATACCATCCTCTTCTATGAGGGTATTATTTACCTCTTAACGATAAACATCCTGGAACCATCCCTGTTCGATAAAGACGCGTCCTTATGGCATCATTTTCTTTTTCCTTGCAAATGAACGGTTCGGCACCCACTCAGGTCGTGGTGCCATTCGAACATGCTGAAAATAATTCTTTGCTAATGACTAGAGAGAGAGAGAGAGAGAGAGAGAGAGAGAGAGAGAGAGAGAGAGAGAGAGAGAGAGAGAGAGAGAGAGAGAGAGAGAGAGAGAGAGAAGAGAGAGAGAGAGAGAGAGAGAGAGAGAGAGAGAGAGAGAGAGAGAGAGGAGAGAGAGAGAGATTGCCCCGAGATTCGAACCCAGTGATATAAAAATGCATAGACCCGTTGTGCTATCAGGTTGGAATGGAGGTAAAAATCACTGGGTAATTGAGGAAGGGTTTATCCAAGAAGCTGAGAATGAAAGTCACAATGTTCCACTGTCTGGGTAATGCTGCCGTTGACACCCATTAGCGTGTGCAGTTCGGGAATTGTAAACATGAAGATGTTTATTAGGCTCCAGAGACACTGTTTTAGTTGCGCCTCAGCTATTAATATAAAATACAAACAAATTTTCCGATGTTCAGATGATTACAGTACAGGGTTAAGAGAGACGATGTAAAACAAATTGATATAAAATATTTACAAGAAATAGCAATGTGTTGTTGTTAAATAAAACGTAATTTATAGGAGGGTAAAATCCAATAAATGTGCATACATTAGATGTTTGAAACGACAAAATGATTAGCTAAGACATAAATAATCTGTACAAGTTGTTAAAATAGCGTTGGAGGTCTTGGCACTTAATAAAATCACTTCAGGTGAGGAAAGAATAAACAAACATTCTGTACGTCACTAAAATGCAGAAGTCAGGGCACACAAAAACAGTTTTTTGATACAGCTCATGTCTGACATGTGTATAACCTTGAGATCTAATGGTGGCACGTGCAAGACAGTGCTATAAACTCCCCAAAATGTCAGCCAGACACCTGGTCAAGTTACTCTCAAAAGTTACCTACCTGGTTGGACAGTTTCCTGTCCAGGATTACGAAAAACAATATGAAGGCAGAAAAGAGTAGGGAAACCGATCAATGTTTTAAAATCTGTTTCAGTAGAGGTTTTAATCATTACACTCCGATTCGTCCAAGACCACTGGGAGTGTAACTTTTTAAAACTGACAGTCCGTTTGCTCAACAGATCGTCCCGGACGGATTGGGCAGGCGGAAGTTTGGAACGCATACACAGCCATCAAAGTGCACTAGGCGAGGAGTCTGTTCCTTTCCATGTCCTCGTTTAGGTTCTGCGGCTTCTCTTTTCCATTCAGATAAAAACTCGGTAAAACGGCTTCCTCCATTTTGGCTCACACGAACCCCCAATGGTAAACGTGCTCTAGAGCTGTGTAGTGTCCACTTAGGGGAGCATATTTATGATCCTCCATGTACATTAGGGTTCTCTTACGTCTAGCAGCCCACTGGTGAGTCCATATAAACATGTGGTGAGTTACTCATCGGGATCCATGTTGCGGAGACGCAAGCAGAGAGGCGCACATCTCTGCCGGACGGTCGGAGCGACCCAGCCCATGTCTCCACCCACTTCACTGTTAGGAGCAAAGCGTCGTAGACCGATGAAGATGCGCATAGCTCTGTTCTGCACTGCGTCTACGTAGGACATATTGTAGGTTCACCATATACTGAATAGGCCTTCAGCAACCCATGCTTGCCACAAAAGACGACTATGCTTGTCGTAAGAGGCGACTAACGGGATCGGGTGGTCAGGTTCGCTGATTTGGTTGACACGTCATCGGTTCCCAATTGCGCAGATCGATGATCATGTTGTTGGTCACTAGATTGTCTGGTCCAGACTCGATTATTTACAGACCGACGCCATATAGCGGGAATATTGCTGAGTGCGGCGTAAAGCTAAACGTATTCACTCACCTTATACTGGCGCTGTGTGATTACCACACCATAGAGTCGAATAACGTAGTTAAAGTGTCGAATTCCATTCCTTCTGAAACCTTGTACTTCGAAATGAGCAATGCTGTATGTGAACGTTATTTGTTCGTTTGTTGTTGAACGTCGCGTTCAATTTCATGACGTTAGTAGAGACCCTTGACAACCGAAGCTGGCTTACCTCAGTCTCTGTTTCTTTTACACTTTTCAAACGATCTGTTACAGCTAGGAGTTTTCGATATAACAAATAAATTCATCTAATCCTGTTTTATATACAAAACCACGTGAGGTAACCATTGTCTCACCAACACGTGGGTGTTCGCAGGGGCATCTGAAATCTAAAAGCACGGATTGCACGTGCAAATTCTTCTGTATACCATGCTATCTATTTCGGTCTTGGGGTTCCCGGGGGGTGGGCCATAGCACATTAACCAAATATGCAATCCCTTCAGGGATAAATTCGGTACATTGTTTGAAAAAAACGCGAAAGAACCGTCATTATTGTATCGTGTTTATATGGTTCCTTACACCAGTTTCGACAACATTTATCTGTATCGAAGAATTCAAATTTGTCCATGATCAAAATACGTATTGGTGCATGAACCCGCATGTAAAGAGCCTCACGTGGTGTCGAATTTGTCAGCTGACGGCATCAACGAGCATGGCTAGCACGAGCGTGTGCTTGCAAACGTATTTCTACTGTTCATAGTTCGACACACACGTCACAAACCGTCTCTGTTGTCTGTTTGGGTCATGTTGTCCCAAACCAACATCATTTATGTGGAAGTGATAGGGGTAATCAATTTCAACACGAGGATCCACTGTGACAGAAAGGAAGGGGGATATAATACAATATATGTTTTTTGCACCTTTTGTTTTTAATTGTGCTCGCTGGTTCAGATCCAAGATTCGCCATGATGAGGTTTCTAGGTTTGTCGCTTCCAAGTGCGCACGGACTTCACAAAGAAGAAAATGTTTGAGGCTTGTATAAGTCCCAACTTTTAATACGATGCTGAAATACATGTACTGGTAAATAATATGTTCATAAAGTTTTTGTTCAGCCTGCTACCACAACTGCTGGTGCGGTTTGTTCCTCTTGTTGTCACCCTTGTCACATGAGCTGAAGCTACTTTTGATCTTTCGGCTATTACCATTGCCACATCTGCTGGGTTTTTTTCCTCCTGGTCTCATCACTGCCACATCTGCTGATTGTTTTGTTCCTCCTGTTATGACCATTGCCACATCTGACGATTCTTCTGTTCCTCCTGCGAGCACCATTGCCACAGCTGCCGATTCTTCTGTTTTCTCCTGCTAGGACCATTGCCATATGTGCAGATTCTTCTGTTCTTTCTCCCATCCTCATTGCCATATCTGATTATTCTTCTGTTTTCTCCTGCTAGGACCATTGCTACATCTGCTGATTGTTTTGTTCTTCCTACTATGACCATTGCCATATGTGCAGATTCTTCTGTTCTTTCTCCCATCCTCACTGCCATATCTGATTATTCTTCTGTTTTCTCCTGCTAGGACCATTGCTACATCTGCTGATTCTTCTGTTTTCTCCTGCTAGGACCATTGCCATATGTGCAGATTCTTCTGTTCTTTCTCCCATCCCCATTGCCATATCTGATTATTCTTCTGTTTTCTCCTGCTAGGACCATTGCCACATCTGCTGATTGTTTTGTTCCTCCTGCTAGGACCATTGCTACATCTGCTGATTGTTTTCTTCTTCCTACTATGACCATTGCCATATGTGCAGATTCTTCTGTTCTTTCTCCCATCCCCATTGCCATATCTGATTATTCTTCTGTTTTCTCCTGCTAGGACCATTGCCACATCTGCTGATTGTTTTGCTCCTCCTGCTAGGACCATTGCTACATCTGCTGATTGTTTTGTTCTTCCTACTATGACCATTGCCATATGTGCAGATTCTTCTGTTCTTTCTCCCATCCCCATTGCCATATCTGATTATTCTTCTGTTTTCTCCTGCTAGGACCATTGCTACATCTGCTGATTGTTTTGTTCTTCCTACTATGACCATTGCCATATGTGCAGATTCTTCTGTTCTTTCTCCCATCCCCATTGCCGTATCTGATTATTCTTCTGTTTTCTCTTGCTAGGACCATTGCCACATCTGCTGATTGTTTTGTTCCTCCTGCTAGGACCATTGCTACATCTGCTGATTGTTTTGTTCTTCCTACTTTGACCATTCCCATATGTGCAGATTCTTCTGTTCTTTCTCCCATCCCCATTGCCATATCTGATTATTCTTCTGTTTTCTCCTGCTAGGACCATTGCTACATCTGCTGATTGTTTTGTTCTTCCTACTATGACCATTGCCATATGTGCAGATTCTTCTGTTCTTTCTCCCATCCCCATTGCCGTATCTGATTATTCTTCTGTTTTCTCCTGCTAGGACCATTGCCACATCTGCTGATTGTTTTGCTCCTCCTGCTAGGACCATTGCTACATCTGCTGATTGTTTTGTTCTTCCTACTATGACCATTGCCATATGTGCAGATTCTTCTGTTCTTTCTCCCATCCCCATTGCCATATCTGATTATTCTTCTGTTTTCTCCTGCTAGGACCATTGCTACATCTGCTGATTGTTTTGTTCCTCCTGCTAGGACCATTGCTACATCTGCTGATTCTTCTGTTTTCTCCTGCTAGGACCATTGCCATATCTGATTATTCTTCTGTTTTCTCCTGCTAGGACCATTGCCACATCTGCTGATTGTTTTGTTCCTCCTGCTAGGACCATTGCCATATCTGATTATTCTTCTGTTTTCTCCTGCTAGGACCATTGCCACATCTGCTGATTGTTTTGTTCCTCCTGCTAGGACCATTGCTACATCTGCTGATTGTTTTGTTCTTCCTACTATGACCATTGCCATATGTGCAGATTCTTCTGTTCTTTCTCCCATCCCCATTGCCGTATCTGATTATTCTTCTGTTTTCTCCTGCTAGGACCATTGCCACATCTGCTGATTGTTTTGTTCTTCCTGCTAGGACCATTGCTACATCTGCTGATTGTTTTGTTCTTCCTACTTTGACCATTGCCATATGTGCAGATTCTTCTGTTCTTTCTCCCATCCCCATTGCCATATCTGATTATTCTTCTGTTTTCTCCTGCTAGTACCATTGCTACATCTGCTGATTGTTTTGTTCCTCCTGCTAGGACCATTGCTATATCTGCTGATTGTTTTGTTCTTCCTACTATGACCATTGCCATATGTGCAGATTCTTCTGTTCTTTCTACCATCTCCATTGCCATATCTGATTATTCTTCTGTTTTCTCCTGCTAGGGCCATTGCTACATCTGCCTAATTGTTTTGTTCTTCCTACCATGACCATTGCCATATGTGCAGATTCTTCTGTTCTTTCTCCCATCTCCGTTGCCATATCTGATTATTCTTCTGTTTTCTCCTGCTAGGACCATTGCTACATCTGCTGATTGTTTTGGTCTTCCTACTATGACCATTGCCATATGTGCAGATTCTTCTGTTCTTTCTCCCATCTCCATTGCCATATCTGATTATTCTTCTGTTTTCTCCTGCTCGTACCATTGCTACATCTGCTGATTGTTTTGGTCTTCCTACCATGACCATTGCCATATGTGCAGATTCTTCTGTTCTCTCTCCCATCCCCATTGCCATATCTGATTATTCTTCTGTTTTCTCCTGCTAGGACCATTGCTACATCTGCTGATTGTTTTGGTCTTCCTACTATGACCATTGCCATATCTGATTATTGTTCTGTTCTTTCTTCTATGACCATTGCCACATCCGTTGATTCCTTTGTTCCTGATTTGTAAAGGGTGCAAAACTGGGAGTACCTTCGATTTAACTGATGTGTCTAAAGCTGATTCGCCTGAAGCTGATTCATCTGACGCAATCCGTGCAAGCAAGTAGTTTCGTCGAACCAGGATCCCCTGATGTAGGTTGGCGTCCCGAACTCAAACAGATATGGTCCTTATTCAGTGCTCATATTCCAATGCTCATATTTATATCTGATTCAGCCTCTGTTTAGTATTCTCTGCATGCCAACAATACTTCACTCGTCATTACAATCGTTGTCTAGTTACCTGTACCTGATAATGTTGTATGAGATGTGATCAACCTGTCTCACAACTTCCTCTTTCCCCAAATAAATATACCTCATACTATTTCTCCAGCCACATCGTACTCATGATAATCTCGAAACACCATCACCTCGAAATTCTTAGTCTTACTTTCTTTTATTCGAGACAAGCAGGTGAAGTTTTCATATGAAAACATAGGTGTATGACTTAGATATGCAAGACAAATTATTTAGAGGCTGCGGCAAAATAGCAGGAGTGAATATGCGTTAACCAACCAACCAACCAACAAACAAACAAACAAAATTATGCGCGAACCTAATTCCTATCCTCGTCTTTGTCTCGAAATACTATCATCTTGACATTATCTCTTATTTCTTATTATTCCAGACAAGCGAATGGAGTTATCATATGGGAAACTATATTAGATGTATATGGGCAAAAAACATTCAGCAAACACCTATCAAATATAGAACACACCAAATCACCTGTGTCTAATATGATAGGTACACTCATTCAAAGACCGTCCACTTCATCCTACCGCCCATAAACATCCCTCATTAATCCATATGCCATTCAACCACCAGGCAATCACACCCTCCACCCCTATTTCATATCGTAGCTCTGGCGTGTTTTCGACGTTACAAAGAATACAGATTTCAAGGCATGTTGGTTGCCCCTTCAAGCGTGGTGCGCGGCAGCGATATATCCCCGACTGGCGCCTCTCAACATTGGGGTCAGTGTCGCGTTCACCGGCGCAGTGAGGCAGATTCGTCACGCCGTCTGACGTCGTATTCACCTACGCTATTCCGTGACGTTTCGGCGCGCCGCTCGACGAACGCGCTCAATAAAACAAGCGCTGTGAACAAGCCGGGGTAAAGGCACTCGTTTGTCGCTCAGTAGTGGTTCTTTTGGAAAAAGACAGAGCTTTAAATCGCTCAAGAAAAACGAGGAATAAGACATCGTTGTGTATGCTGCCAAACAGGGTCGGGCCAACGGCATCGCTGTCCCACGTCAGGCGTGAAACGTCATTTTTGGTTTACGATGTGGTCTTAATACGAACTAGGCGTATACATTTGAAGCCAGTCACCTGCCTCGTCTTTGTCCCCTGTCGTGAAAGTAAAACTGGTAATTTCGTTTATTGGGCAAATATACACTTAATGAAATGCATAAATCACCCTTTAGAGGCACGGTCGCGAGAGTATGTTTGGGCACGTGCGCCTTGTCTAATTAGGCAAATTATCGGGGCATTAGTAAGTTATTGTTTACTTACTTAAACGAAAGCTGCAGATATGGGTTTTTTCAAACAGTCGGCACTAAGTAATTTGAAATACATTTTTGTTTTGTTTATGAGATAACATGGTTTGAAATTCTCGCCACGCTAAAGGTCGGTGCTAACATCATAACATTTATACAGGCAGCATAACGGCTTGGATCTCTCACGAAAACAGAAACAGGTCAGTTTCAGTTTTCATTTGTCGATAGGAAATATATCATATTTTGTAGAATGGATGGACTATATCTATATTATAATTTTATAATTGACGGGGCCATGCATTGATGTTAGAAAATGTTACATGGGGAATTGTCCATTTTGAAACAGTATTTCAGCTGTCTCGTGTCTTACAGAATCGGGGGTTGCAGGCCTTCGTGTTTTTTATGTTTAACGACACACTCAGCAATATTCCAGTTATATGGTGGCGGTCTATAAAAATCGAGTCTGGAGCAGACAATCTAGTGCTTATGGCCATCGACCTACGCCACTGGTATGTGTTGACGGGTCAAATACGTCAGCGAGCTTGACCACCCTTTCATGTTAGTCGCCTCTTTCAAAAAGTCCGGGTTTGCTGAAGACAAATTGCTTAAGACTGCGGATATAATTGTGAGTGCATGTTAAACAGCAAACAAACAAAAAACTGTGCTGGAAGGTCATTGCTATGCCCGTCTTAAGCTTGTTGTTGATTAAACACAAAACAGCAAGCACCACACGCCTCACTCACTCATTGATTGAATTATGAACCTGAAATGATCCCTTATCAAAATTTAAATTAATTTACTGCGCGAGATACAGACTCATAACATATAATCACTTTACATATTATAGAAAGTTGTGGACACTATCACACGTGTGAGGCGTGTAACAAACTGACCCGCATAAACACGTGAATCATTTCCCGCCCGGCCCTCATCCTTATATCGCTGACAGTCGAAATGATGCGTAACCCGAAGCATCCTGGGCGTGTCGAGTTCTCCCCCTTTCTCAATCCTGCAATTATTCAAACGAAACCGTTTTGTGCAGCAATGTAATTATCCCGCACAGAAACACACTTAACAAAAGACACATTTACCATTTGAGTCCTTTAACAAAGCTGTCTGTTGGGGCTGGCTTAGTCCAATTGTTTTATCCTGCTCATCTTTCGGTTCACACCTGGGTCCGCCCATATATAATCCCTGTGACAAATGGTCCTGGTGAATTCGATCCCCGGATTGAAGAAAACAACTATTGCTACTTTTGACTGGGTCCCCGCCTCTGAAGATTTTACATAATCACCGGTGGTCCGCGGTGACGGTGGGGCAGGCAAGACGAACGTTATTCTCCCACGTCTAATACGTGGCGATTAGGGGGGATTTCACAATAATCAATCTGCTCTAAGAGACGAAAACATTAACAAATTGGTATCACTGAACATATCTCCCGAGACGCGTCCATACATGGGTTTGAGCTATACAATGGAAGCAGTGGGTATAGGGCATATTCAGTTTAACCGCTCGTTGTTATCAAGTGGGAATTGAACCCGATCTGCTAATGCAAAATCTTCTTGGCTGTTGTATCGGACCCGTGAAGGTCCCGAGGTAGAATGGGCCTTCAGCAACCCATGCTTGCCATAAAAGGCGACTATGCTTGTCGTAAGAGGCGACTAACGGGATCAGGTGGTCAGGCTCGTTGACTTGGTTGACACATTTCATCGGTTCCCAATTGCGCAGATCGATGCTCATGTTGGTGATCACTAGATTGTCTGGTCCAGACTCAATTATTTACACTCACTCACTCACTATTGTATCGCTATTTAATGCCATAGTCTGATAATAATTAACTAAATTATTTCGTGCAACATCTTGTTTATTTTTTATGCTATTTGATGTTGGTGTATTCTGTGCACTGTTACTGCAATTTACATGTCATTGAAGAGTGAGTGAGTTCAGTTTTACGCCGCACTCAGCAATATTCCAGCTGTGTGGCGGCGGTCTGTAAATAATTGTGTCTGGACCAGACAATCCAGTGATCAGCAGCATGAGCATCGATCTCCGCAACTGGGATACGATGATATGATGTCAGCCACGTCAGCAAGCCTGACCACCCGATCCCGTTAGTTGTCATTTACGACAGGCATTCGTTGTTGAATATCCATTCAAACCCGGATCTTCACGGGTTCATTGAAGAGGTTTGGATCAGTGCCATCATGCTCTAACTAGAGATCAGTGCTCGTGATGTCAGTCACCGAAATGTCGAGGTTTCATTATTTACAGATGCGAATCAATTATAAATAACTGAAATGTTGATGAGTGCGGCATTAAGAATAGAGAAGGAAACATACGTAAAATAAATATGTTCAAGTAAGGATTGTATTTGTAAAAAAAACTGCGATGTGTAAAATATATTACATACTGTCAAAAACATCTGACGCTTTTTTATTTAAAGGAAAGTCAGGTGTAAGCAAATCATCTCGAAAAATATAACCTAGAGAATTCTCTGCGTTGACTGAGGCGAACCAAACTGTCACGATGAATCTGAAAAACGTGAATGTGAGTGAGTGAGTGACTTTACCTTTACGCCGTTTTTGGAAATATTCCAGCCATTTCACGGCGGGGGTGTGGGGGGGGGGGGGGGGGGGTGCTGGGGTAGGGGGTGGGGTTCAGAAAAATAGGCTTCACACATTGTGCCCTGCGGGGAGTCGAACCCATGTAATAGGCGTGACAAGCAAACGCTTTAACTACTACCCTATCCCATCGACCCTCACAGTATAGTTCATTGATTTCCTGAGACATATATATGGCGTTCTCCTCCTTGAGGTTTTTCCAGGGGTGTTGTGGACAAGGTGTCTTGTGACTGCAAGGATGGTGGTTCGTCCCTGCTTGGCAGTCTTCTTCAGTGAATAGAGTGTGAGTGAGTTTAGTTCTCCTCGCTTTTGGCAGCATTCCAGCAATATCACGACGCGTAAGACTAGAAATGAGCTTTGATCAGACATTGTCATCCATGAATAACACTAGAACTGCAACCCACATGAGAGCTCACGCGCACACACGCACGTAATAAGATGCTTTAACCCCATTTAACCATCTCTCAACACCGTGTGGTGATCTGATCATCTTACATACTCATCCAGCCAGTCACTCTGACAGTCTCTCAATCTCCCATAAATTCACTCACTCATTCACACTGCCGCCCATTCAACTACCCTATTATCTGCCTCGCTCCCGGACAGCCACAGCCAAACAAACAAGATGTCACATCAACCACGATCTGAGAGCTGGAACATTGCTGAGCGCGACGTTAAACAGCGACCACAAAAACAAACACAAGTTATCCCATTACGTGTTCATTTATTTAATCACCATCCGCCCCCTCATCTACCGCCTACCCATCCATATCAATCCCCCAGTCGCCGCTGATTCGTACACTCATTCCATAACCAAATTCAACCTCCCCCACCTCCTAAAATATCCCACCCACCCCTACACCACTATCCCCTCCCCACCTCGTCTTTCGAGCCACCCCTCCTAACGTAACAGACCCCGTCCATCAAACATGTTCGAGACCCACACACAAACACCGATTTCGAGGGTGACATGTTTGGAAAGCACACATCTCATGGGTGGTACCATATTTTCGTCATGTAACCAAAAGCACAATTGAGTCAAGTTCGGGAAGTTCCGGTATATTCGGCGGATATCAATTACGTCATCAATCCCATAACCCCCAGCTGCACGTGACCCCAGCGGGCGTCTGTATATTTATCACAAGGTGTCGCTTTTGTTGATTTACGATTTCGGCACCGGCAGGTGTAAGTAAACCGCCATTATCCCATCCGGTGTCAATTATCTCCCCTTGTTAAGAGGGTTTATTTTGTGAGCACATCGTGTCAGCATTATGTCACCTTGACCTCTGACGAATTACCCTGTAACCGAAGCACGTGCAACACAAGGTTTGCTCATGCGCAGTGTTTACTTAACCCTCTTAAATACGCTCCAGATGAGTGGAAGCTCGGATGTAAATATTAATTTACTGGGAAACAGGTGATCATCCAGATTAAACTCGGATCAGCGCTGTTGTTTCGGAGACATTAAACCAGTCAATGGTGTTGTGTAAGCATCCACATTCAATTTGCGCGTTTATTTAACGAATAAAAACATGGTACATTCGACTGATCACAAGACGGGGTCATTCGCTCACAGGAAAATGCACTCGATGAATTCTCAACCTGAGAAGGAGGAATGCGCAAGAAAAACACCCATGTGTATGCATGTACGTATCGTTTGAATTCATCTGGCAAGTAAATATACATTATATCATTTCTTATTTTTTGTTCAAACTATATGGGAAATTATGATGTTTAAATGCTGTTACACTTCTTTGATGGGTATTTTTAGAAGTTGGTGAATCAGATAAGTCCAAACTTAACGAATGAGCCTCTTCCGTAATCAGGTGAAGCGACTTTTCGATACAGCCTCCCGTATCGTTGTGAATTTTCCTTACCTAAATGCAGTCATAGTTATATAAATCTATAGCATTTTCCCGGAATTTGACAACCTGAAAATAGTTTTATTAAATAATATTCTATTCATATCGGTTACCACCGAAATTATTTTTGAGGTATTATCAAGCATTACTTAAGAATGGCTTTACAATGACATATGTTCAAGGAAGTTACATGAAAAATAAAAAAAATACACACTATCGAAATAAGCTTAAAGGATGAAAGGGTTAAAATTCAAGTAGAAGAGACATTTCTAATTTAAAATTAGAAAATTAATCAGAAGTATTAAAACCGTTGGATACCAAAGAAGATAAGAGCCTTAAACCATATGTCAGTTCAACGCGAGTAGCCAAACAGCATGGATATAGTGTAAGATGCGAGAAAGTTGCAGTGCACGCGAGACAGGTGGTCCATAAAAGTGTGAACGGCAAGTGGCACACAGGGCGAGGTAACAAATGGAAGCGGATCGTATAATTTAATAATCTAACTCCGTCTTTTCAAAACCTGAATTTAAATGGATCTAATAGGATGAGCCGTTCGCGGACACAATCTCAGCCAAGGGTGGTTTATTATACGACTATGAAATACAGAAGCTGTTCACAACGCACTGTTGGAAAGAAACACAAACGCTTTGAGCAACAGTGAAGAGATTACCTTGCCGTCAAACGTTTTACTCTCAGGAACATGCTGAGCCTGCAGCTAAAATGCCGCGCCCCGCCACGGGGTAGCAGGAGTTATCCGCCCCTGGCTCTACGTCAGAACACCGTACCTGCTGTGCGCGGACTGAGAGCTCGCACCTGCACGTGCCGGTGATGAGAGAGAACTAGCGCGTCGGGGTTCCGGAAATTTAAGGCCAAATTGTCAGAAAGTCAGTTTTACAGATGAGAGTTCAAGCTTGTTTCAAGATTTAACACTGTTGCTTAACGCACACAAGGCAGAGTTGAGACAGGAAACATGTTTATGCGCGTTCTCTACGGTTGAGGAATGTTTTTTTTTTCTCAATCACTGCTTTTCTACAACTCATTAAGTCACTGACAAAAATTAAATTATTACAAGTGTGCCTTTCAGGAAAGAATAAATAAAGCACAAACTCTCCCGTTCAAGACTTCAGAAATACGCCAGCCGTTTTTCTTGAGGCACTTTTACTTTGTATTCAGTATGCAAAAGTGCAGATGTTTTAAAATATTGTAATTGTGCATACATTATATCCTTATTGTTGTTCCTTGTTGATCTCACATGCAGTATCTGCACACAGAAATCACCATCTCGACGACACTTCCAATTCGCAAGAAGCGCTATGAATAGCGCAGTGGAAGCCGCGCGTTCAAGCTGCGATGCCAGTTCAGACACTGTATGTGTACTTATAAAACAACAATCCTCGATATGAAGACACCTACAGTTCCTCAGTCCTTTAATATTGCTCGAATGCCTGGTCCAAAACACCCTACATTCGTGTTTCATCTCTGTTGGCTAACATTGTTCCTCATATCGGATGCATGTGCCGAAATGTTATGTTCAGATGCTCGAGCAAAGCAGTCCCGTGAAGAATAGACTAAAGCATCCATTTTGACTTCAGCGCATGCTGTGAGTACAATGTGCGAAGCTCAGTTCTGGTGTCCCAGGCGTGATGTTGCTGGAATATTGCTCAAAGCGGCGTAAAACCAAACTCA
This sequence comes from Haliotis asinina, assembly GCF_037392515.1. Classification (NCBI taxonomy): domain Eukaryota; kingdom Metazoa; phylum Mollusca; class Gastropoda; order Lepetellida; family Haliotidae; genus Haliotis; species Haliotis asinina. The sequence continues at coordinate 14,508,556 of NC_090283.1, read as the reverse complement.
GAGCAAACTAGGACTTCATCCAAACAAACGTCAGGATGGGAGCCTCAGGACGGATTCCCAGTAACAAACACATGGAGAAAACAAGTGAAATACCATGAACAGACGAATAACCGTCTGGTTTCTTTTACAATTTCTTAAAATGGTCATAAGGATGGATTGAGATTGGCTTTAACATCGCGGTTAGGATTACATCGCTTACTTGACAACACGGTGCATTTGCATGCACGGCTGCTAGTACCAGTTGCAATCCGGAGGTATTAAAACCTGCAGTTATAGAGCGCACTCTGATGCGATGGAGTGCGACGCTCTTCAGGAGTGACATCTCCAACGGGGTGTCTGCAACTATACTGGTAGAGTTCTTGATGGAATCGAAAGTGTCTCTGTGGGTTGACACTGCCTTTTAGTTTTGCATCAGTTCCATTCCATGTTATTATCCCCATCTGCAGCAGTGAATAATGAGGTTATTTAATAACCAGCACCGGAGCTGTGAAGAATGGCGTCCACAAATAAAGCCTTCGCTCAACCCTGACAACAACTTAACCACGTTAATGGAACCTGATTGTTAATCCATACCCTGAATAAATTTAACTTATTGGTCTACGTCCACAATTTCCACCACCTAATGGAATGAAATGAACTTGAAAAATTCTCGTATATCAAGCACAGGATTGACAAAATGAAGCGAAAATCACATTACAACGGCAATTAGAAGAATTTCAGAACTGAGAAAATAAATGAGAGAACTGTGAAAGAGGCATCACCACAAGGACCAGTGCCACAGCGAGAAGCGGAAATTCGCCCCGTTCGAAGTCGGGCGATAATATCAAGGAGGAAATCAGGTATTAAACAGAGTTTCGCCGCGACGAAGATCCGTCAATTCTCCACAGTGCTAATTTCTCATAGGCTGATCTCTTTAGAAGAGGACTTATTGTCTGTATGGTGAGTCCCTTTACTTTAGTATTGCTCTCTCGCGACCTTATAGAACGGGCTATCCCGATTGGCATCCATCTTAATTCGCCCATTTGACAAGGGCCCCGATTCTATTTCCTGTTCGCACCGCGTCTGCGCTACACGTCAACAGTATTCGTGTAATGAGCTAATCAGATGTTGACATTTTTCATATTAGCCCCATAGGCTGCCATTGTACACCGGTCCGATCGCCATCTAAACGACAATTTTATGCTCGCTGGTATCCTAATCACTTCACCTTGGTAATCATATAATACCCTTTCCCGGCGCATGTTACTTCATATCGTAAATTCTCATCAAAGCTCGCGTTGATGACTTCTCGTATCCTTTTCTCGCGAAACGAGATCTGCCCAGAGCGAGATTGCAAGAATGAAGCGGCGCTGTGACACATTTCCCCAAACCGCGCCCCCTAGCAGGGAGAACACCTACAGTAATTTGTCTCCCCTGTAGTTTTTGTATCTATACTACCTTGTTTCGCGAGCCAATCAGGATGCAAACAATCCGCTTAATCACCGCAGTCAAGTTATTAACTGTCAATACAATGGAAGAAAAAGTAGGCTTTATCAACCATGGGTATTAATAAACCGTCATCTGGAAATTCAATTATACAGGCTACGGTTTGACGCAGAGACCTGGAATCAAGGTGCCAATCTTCAGTGATGAAGGCACACGGATAGTGATTCAAGAATAATGCGTAAATGAGATATCCTATGACATATCTTTGAAGCCTAATAGCTGATGTTAGTTATATACTTTACACGTGTAAAGAACCCGGCACGGACTGATCTTTAGTAACCCATCCTAGTCGTAGGAGGCGACTAACGGGATTGGGTGGTCAGGCTCACAGACTTGCTTAACACAAGTCTTCGGTTCCCAGTTGCGTAGGTCGATGCTTGCGTCGTTGATCAGGCCCCAGCTCGATCATTTACAGATCACCACCATATGGCTGGAATATTGCTGAGTAAGGCGCTATCAAACAAACAAATAAACAAACATATCCTTTACTTTGATCTCAATCTACTGTTACATGTGGCGAAGGGTAGCCTAGTGATTAAAGCGATTGCTCGCAATGCTGAAGTCCCGGGTTCGATTCTCCATATGGGTACAATGTGTAAAGCCCATTTCTGCTGTGACATTGCTGGAATGTTGCTAAAGACGGCATCAAACCATACGCTCTCCATCATGAATGCTGTACTGTATACAGGGAGTTCTGTTTGGATTTGACGTCATGTAACATCAAGGTGACACGGTATTCAAACTTTGGGTCATACCTGACCGATGCAACTCTTTCACAATAAATCGCTTTCATCAACAGTTTTGCTGGAGTGAGTGAGTTTAGTTTTACGCCCGTTTTTGGCAATATCGGTTCTCATTCAATGACCGTGTGGTTCTTCTTAGAATTCGTATCCAGCAACACATGCATGCTTGTCAGAAGCAGCAAACGGTATCCGGTGGTCAAGCTTGCTGACTTGACTGACATATGTCATCGGACCCCAAAGGAGACCGATGCTCATGCTGTTGATCACTGGATTATTTACAGACCGACACCTTACCGGTGGAATAATGTTCGGTGCGACGTTGAACAACAAGTAAACAAATCCCTCCGTCTGAACTTTCTCGTTCATTGTGAAGACTCTCTTCAGTTTCTGTACAGCCCTTGCCCAATTGTCAAATGAACCACGTGTAATAGAACATGTCCTTATCAAATCTCATTTTATTCGATTACTGAATGGAATTGACACCTAATTGTGGCGTTGTACCTGACGCTCCTCCTTGTTTCACACACAAAACGGGCAACAATGGCACCATCGTCTTGTCATCACAGACCCAACGAACCATGTATAATTGTTTCCGTCGTTCTTAAATCCATGCCACTTCGTTAGTCAGCACTGAAGTATTTATTACAGGAGTGTGTTTGTTTATTTTTAGTCACTTCTGCCGATTTGTTTTCTACAAACTACTAACTAGTGGCTACTTTCGTTCCGATGCAAAGTCCTGATACCGCCATAACGAACAAATGGCTTCACTTCACCGGTGTGCCATGGTAATTATGTTTAATTAAGCAGCGTTTAGAGGTACTTTTTCGTACTGTGTTTTAATGTGAGGAAGTAGTGTGTGCCTCTGTCGTGCTGGGGATTGCTGTAATGAACTGCGAGATGAAAGAAGTCTTGCAGGAACTGTTACATCAAACAAAGTGCTTATTCAAGACACCCCGCTTTTGTGAACGGGTATTGTTTATTATAAGACTGATTGTATCCCGTGTGGCGTCGGTGTAATGTACCTTTCATCGGTTATGTTATCGTGGATTGTATCTCTAGAACTACTGTTCTTGTTCATTCACGTTTCATCAATTTTAATGAATCTTTGTTCTGACATTAAGATTTTGAAGTGAGTATATGTATGTCACCTTTTGCAGCATGGACCCCTAAAAGGGGCTTCGTACATTGTACATGATTTGGATTTGAACCCGAGGCTCCGATGTGATGAATGCTTTGCACCCACGGGTCCGTTACTTAGAAAGATAATCTAATGAATAGGAAATGAGCTGTGTTCTTTGAGAGACTGTATTTTTTATTCTTTCTCATTATTATTTTACTTGCATTTTACAGATTGTTACAAACACTGAGACAACCTTCTTCTTGTGGTTTTACTTCTTCTTACGTCTTACCCCTTGTTTTACTACAGTACTGTTTGAGATCCGTGAAGGTCCGGCGCAGAACAGGCCTTCGGTAACCCATACTTGCCATAAAAGGTGACTCTGCTTGTCGTAAGAGGCGACGAAAGGGGTCGGGTGGTTAGGCTCGCTGACTTGGTTGACACGTCATCGGATCCCATCGGATCGATGCTCATGCTTTTGATCACTGGATTGTCTCGTCCAGACTCGATTATTTACAGAACGCCGTCATATGATTGGAATATTGCTGAGTGACGCGTAAAAGTAAACTCACTCACCGTTTTACATCTTTTACTCCTCTTCCGTTTCTTGTTTTACTCCATGTTGTAGTTTGTCTAGTTTTACTACGCAATGTTTTACTTCCTCCTCTTGTCTACTAGTTCTTATTTCACTGCTTATTGGTTTTCTTCGTATTGTTTTCTTATATATTGTTTTACTTCCCCGTCTTGCTTACTACTTCTTGTTTTACTTAGTCTTGTTTTACTGCATAATGATTTACTTCCTTTCCTGGTTTCCTACCTCTTGTTTAGTTTGTCTTGTTTTACTACACATTGTTTTAATTTCTCTTCTAATTTTACTACCTCTTGTTTTATTCGTCTTGTTTTACTACGTATTTCTTTAATTTCCTCATCTTTTTAAACTACCCCTTGTCTTAATTCGTCTTTGTTTACTACAGGCTGCTTTACTTTTTTTTTTTTTTTTTTTTTTTTTTTTTTTTGTGCTATGAGAAACATCAGTATTCCCCCTGTCTCGTAAACAGAACGCTGGAGACGATATATGTTCTGAAAACGTCAGTTTCCGTCATGTGTCACGTGACAGCAGGTAAGTAATTCCGAGGTAGGCCCCCCCTCTTGTGCAACAGAAATGATGTAATACCGAGATGAATAATAACTGATGTTTCCATGAAGTTCACGACCATCTTGTGTTCTAGTTGTCAAGTTAGGGAGTCCTGAATGGGCTAAATGCATGTGTTGCTCTAACGATTGATTTAAGTTTTGTTTGTCTTTTTTTCATAATTGCACGAATAAATCCATGTGTAAACAGATACGTGGCCGAACCTGATATATGTTATGTCTATCCATATCCCAAAAGAATCACGTTTGGGGAAGGAATTTATCAGGTTCAGTTTTCAAATCAGACATTTGGACTGAGTTTAGTCCTGCTGATGTTGATGTTGAAAAGGTTCGTTTCCTTTTTGTGACCGTATTCAATATTGTAAAGATAATTTGTACATTACTGATTCTTTTCAAGAAATTCCTAAGATTAAGAACGATTCCTTATTGCACGCTGTCTTTCAAACAGTCCAGCACGTCTGCTTCGTTTTTCTATTTATGAAATAGAAGGCAAATTTATTTGCTAACGGTCTTGATATTTGCCGTTGTAAAGGGATTCGATTTCAAAAGGACATAAGCCGCCCTTTTGGTGATGTCATGTCCCATGTGACGTCATTGTGTTTCTCATTGTCACAAAACATCAGGATAGACACAGGAATCAATCTTACGCATTATATTCTTGGATGGGGGGGGGGGGTGGTCATCCAACATAAAACGATAACTATCGATGTTGATAGACAAAGGAATGGTTTGAACTCAGTAACTCATTTGTTAACTTAGTGACCGATATTGATAATGAGTAATGTGTGTTTAAAAAGACCGTTGTTCGTTTTAGTATAGCCGAACTATGATGTATAGGCTTAATCCTCAACAGCCGCCATTTTGTTCCTGTCCGCCTTTTAACACGCTCCGATTTAAACAGCGCCATTAGTTGTAATGTCAGGGTAATTGTAAAATCACACAAGCTGACTGAAACGAAACGGGTGCATTTCCTTCCATGATAGATTACTCTTTAAATCTGATCCTCGAAACCGTATGGCCCAGGTTATAGGAGTATCGATCTTTTGTTCTGTTGAAAAGACATCACATTATATCTCGACCATGGCTTGAAAGTTTACATTGTGTTTTTAATAATAGATATTTGCAACACAATGGCTATCTGCTAATAGAAAAATGACGATAGCTACATATAATTTCTCATCATACATTATACTAGATGAAACAAATAATGCTGTAATTTTGGGACGTCAAATAAAATAAAACAAGTAATACTGTAATTTTGGGACGTCAAATAAAATATAACACCTGCATACATAAAACTGGATAACATATTTGTAACTTAAGCAAGCACGTGTATGGTCGTTGTCGTGTACAAAAATACCTAAATTTAGAAACAGATTAAACACAAATCGCCCCCGGTAAAAAATATTATTTGCTCCTCTTGAAGACCATTCTTTTTCCGAATCCGATGACGTAAAGTACTGTATTTTCAAAGACTGATATGGTTAGCATCATATCCTGAAGATCTTCTGTAATTCTTTATACATGTTTCTGTACTAATTTCGACCACTACAATTTCAGGATATCATTTTATTAACCTTACAAATTGCAATATTTTTGCTTGGACTTAAAGGCTAACACTCACTCACACACCCAAACCCACTCACTCATTCGCCCACTCTACTGGTGACGCCATCTTTTGTTGTCTTCTCCAAGGTCCGCACGTTGGAAACGTTTAAATCTGCTAAGAGATCCATCATGTCGTGAATAAAATCATTAACAATATCCTCAAAGGTGCCTTCAAGTTACTTTGATAAGATTTCTTTCACAATTCATCCCATCCATATATTGCCGATTTGTAAACTGACTTTTAAATTTGAGGATTTCAGCTGCCCACGTCTTACGGACAATGCGACGAAACCAAAGTGAGAATCCCTACAGAAATAACATGGGTTTGTCCATCCGAGAGTGTTTGTTATTTCACAAAGGACACACCCCTTTACGGGTCCATTATTCCTGATTTAAAATCCCACAGCTCACCTTATCATCAATGGACAGTGACCAACGCTCGCTGTCGTGGTCAGCGGGGTTTAATTTACAAAACCAACAAATAATGGCCAAAATATTGACCAAAAACCAACATATGGTCATCAGAGCGAGGGTCATTCCGACAGGCCCCACCCTCGGGGCAAAGCCACGTGGCACGACATGACAACCTGGAGTACAATTAGTGTCCACGGTGTTCTCCTAATTACAAGTGTCGTCCAACGCCCATGCAGCCCGCCTGTTTATCCTGCCTTTCTTCGTTTATGATATTTTGGTAAGGCACCAAACACATTCCTTGGGTCAAAGGTGAGACATATGGTCATGTCGACATATTGTTCTAAAAGGATTAAATTATGTCTCTATATGCAGGGGAGGGGTGGTTAAGAGAGGCGAGGGAGGGGTCGCTATTGTTTGTCGACACCTGTGGGTAGTGAAAGTTTGACTTGGGGATAGTAGGATTTTCAGACACGGTCGTCAATGTTGTTGATTCAGGCCTATAACAGCACCATGTCTTAAATTACAGCAAAATCAAGGCAGATGGGGACCCTTGTGCTAATCTGCCAGCATCGGTTCGTATTGTTTTGTCAATACCTGTTTCGATTTAGTTTAAATACGTGGAATGTTCGTAAACGATAATGAAATACCTAACTGATATTATGTCTCGTTAATATCGCTCACTAACCGCGGCCAATGCTTGTTACATTAAAATATCTTATTTGTCATGGTGACAAGGTCAAGATGGTAGTAGTTATTTGTAATATTTGAAATTATTTTCTATTATAGCAAACACGTACCTGATTAGGCTAACATTTCGTCTCCGAAATATACACATTTTACACACAACCCGATAATTCCTAAACTGAGTGTAATAAGGAGCAGCCCAAAGATATTAAGCGCTGATATATTGACTTGCTACATATTTTGGGCTTCCGTGGCTAAATTGGATACACTGGTCTCAGAGTCAGTGCTCACCTTGTAATAGTATAAACACTATCCATACACGTATCGAATGTGGTTCAACTACTGGGTTTATAAGTATACCCTTCCTAATAAACAACTCATGCAGATTAATCAGCCCTGTTCTGTTGACAGGCTTTTCTCTTTCACAGAATTATATCTGTGGACGTTATTCCATCTTATTGTGCAGTCGGGTAGCCAAGGCAGGCGTTCGATAGACATGCCGGAGAGCCGGGTTCGATTCCCCACATGGCCACAATATGTAAAGTCCATTTCTGGTGTCACCCGCCGCGATATTGCTGGAGTGTTGCTTAAAGCGGCGTAAAACTAAACTCACTCATTGTGATGACCGCCTACCCTCAACGTGTATGCATGTAACTCCTCAGCTTAACAAAGTGGACAAAGTGTTCGCCTTTTGCTGTCAAGTACGAGTTCGATTGCCAGATTTGTGGTAACGAACCAAAGAACGAACGCACGCACGCACGCACTCGCTCACTCAACTTCACAACACACAACACATTCCTTTTCTTTTTGTTATTCTCGGACGTCCTTAAATACTGCTCCAAACAGCACAAAATCGGTCTCCTTCACTCGTTCTAAAGTAGAGAGGACGGCCATTGTAATCTAGTGTTGAGGGCGCAATTCGCTGTGTTGAGTTACGTATCATTGTCGTACCAGGATCCGCTAAACGATGACTCGATTCGCTGTTTTCACGTGTCTTTCAGCACTACTTGCTTAGTCACATTCCTCATATAATGTTCACTGCCAAAGGTTAAGATGACGAGCACTTTTGTTGGTATAACACTTTTTACAACACTACAAGGAAACTATCCCCAAAGTGCTCAGACCTTTTCTGGTCAGTAAATGTAAGCAAGATACAGTTCCTCCTTTTATCCGATCGGTCTTACCTGACCATACGTCCGCTACATCGCGATGAGATGAGATAATGTCACAAAAGCACACGCACTGTAGCATTAGCGTCCCGCCCAACGGAGTGACATAAGAAGATGGGAACTGATCTAATTAGAACCATTCTTCGGACTAACACTGCCATCTATCATCGGTTGATTCGTGAGATTCCTCGCACTACTGTCCCGGTGACAAGCAGATTATTTCATGATTGTCGGGGACACAGAGAACATAACACTCGCTTTGTTGTCTGGAAGAGACAGAGCTTACATTTCGAGAGGGCAAACCGACATCTCGACTCTGCCTTCTGACAAATTACCCACTACAACCAGTAACTCGTAATTGTCCGCACGACACTAAACTAATAATTGCCTACTCGGCGGGATTGTTTGCCCTACTCGGAATCTGCTCCAAATCGCCCCCAAAACGCATTATTGTCTACAAGACACAAATTTCGACTTGCGATTGTGTACAAGACACAACGTTATCTTTAGATTTTCCACAAGACACAATATTCAACATGTGATTGTTTACAGGAGACACTTCTTAATTCGTGATTGACTGTTAGTCATCCAGTGACACCAAGGTTTTGTGGTGGGAGGAATTCCCAAACAAACTATTCATAGGCCATGTTCGGTAGAGCCAGAAAAAACATGAGACACGTTCTTGCAGTTAACTGACCACAAGTGACCCCGGACTTTCAGGAAGCAGGACCTTACAGGACAAGCTGGTGGCTGACCATGAGATGAGACCAATGTAAGCAATAGCATTGTAAGCAGTGTGACATGTTCTTGTAGACAGCGGAAACCAATGGTTCCAGACAACATGGAGACATGTACTTGTAGACAGCGGAAACCAATGGTTCCAGACAACATGGAGACATGTACTTGTAGACAGCGGAAACCAATGGTTCCAGACAACATGGAGACATGTACTAGTAGACAGCGGAAACCAATGGTTCCAGACAACATGGAGACATGTACTTGTAGACAGCGGAAACCAATGGTTCCAGAAAACATGGAGACATGTACTTGCACATGCGGATACAAATGTCCCAAGAAATATGGAGACATGTCCTAGTAGTGGGAAGAGACCACAGTCTCCTGACAACAGTGTGGCCAGACTTGTTCTTGGAGACAGTAGAAACTATCCATTGTCCAAGATAATCAATAGGAAAGTACTTTGGATAGTGGGGTAGCTGAGTGGTCAAAGATTTCGCTCTGCACGTCGAAGACTAAGGTTCGATTCGACACATGGATATAATGTGTGAAACCAATTTTGTGGCACGTTGCAGTGATATTGTTTGAATATTGCTAAAACTAAACTCATTCACTAATGTAGACAGCGGAAACCAATAGCTCAAGAAAACCAGAAGACCAGAGGGTTATAGTAGAAAGCAGAAACCAATCACCTCCAGAGATATGAAGACATGTTCTTGTAGATGGCAACAATCAATGGCACCAGAGATACGGAGACAGGTGCTTGTAGACAGCAGAAATCAATGGCCAAAGAGTTATGGAGACATGTTCTTGTAGAAGGAAGAGACCAGTTATCCCTGACAACTATGCGACCAGGCATTTTCTTGGAGACAGTGAAAACCAATGGCAACCAGGAGATATATTCGTGTAGAAAGCAGAAACCAGCAGCCCAATGGTCTCCCGAGTTTACGTGTAGAATGTTGGAGTCTCTGTTATATGCTCATATCGTACTCCTTTGTCTTGTCATGCTAATGAACTACTATGGCACAAAATATCATGGATGCCCACTTCTTTATTGTACACACAATGTTTCAACGTTTGCATACAATAAAGAATTGGAAACCCACAATATTTTGTCTTATACTGGAATTGCTTCTATATGCCTCTCACGAAACTCACTATGGCATAGTTGAAATCAGGTTCACCTTAAGATACTGATGATTGTGTTTCACCAACAAACGTATCTGAAGAGCGTGTTCAATGAACGAAATGTTTTGATTATCTACTACCTGGCTTTCTTTGTCATGTTTTACCGACAGCAGGTCAATCTTTCGATTACCAACATTTAGAAAACATCATTCAACAGCTGACAACATGTTCATTCTTCAATCTATCGCTCAATAGCATATAACGTGAAGAAAAGGCAGAGTCTACTGCGCCGTAGTGGATTTCAAGAAAGCGTTAGACTTGTTTAACCGAAATAAATTACTTGATCTTTTTTTTAAGAAAAGGTATCCATTATTTTGTTTGGTCCACTGGTCTTAGGCAAGGATGCCTGCATAGTCCCTTGTTGTTCACCATATGTATGAGAACCAATTAACACAAACATTGTCCACAGACACTTTACTGAGAAATGACTATCAACACACACCTGGGTATCTCACGATTATCGGCACGACATTAGACACTAGACACTAGACTACTATTCGTCTACAAGGCACAGGCATGCTCAATCACAAGATTGTCTACAGACATTAGACTTCAAATCGTTTACAAGCATGATCAATCTCAAGACTGTCCACAAGAACCACCTCAACCGCGTTCTGATTACCCCTTAGACGTGACAATTGAAATCGAAGCAGTCTTCTTTCCTCCACTTACTTCACCAGCTTCCACTGAAGTTACCGTTTCGTGAAATCGTTCAACGGCCGTTCGTGACTCCATTTGCTGAAGCCCGCGGGCGCCGTAGATGCACATTAGCCGTGCGATCGGTTCCAGTTAGAGTCGCTATGTTGGGCAGGAAGGCCCCCAACAAGTTTCCACATGGATGGATCTCTGCGAGCAGCGCCGTGTTCTCATTACACTGTGAATCTGGTTGATAAACGGATAAATTGTGTGTGAAAACCTTCCTTAAAAACCGAAATCGATCCTGAAAATTCACAGCCTTGACTTTCTTTGAGCAAAAATGCCGCCATTGGTCCAACCGGAAGTGCCTTCAGGCTATAGACATGCCCAATGAAGCGTCTGGGGATTCATTTCCGGTGCGCACAGGCCCACATCCGTTCTGTATAAAGGACTTCTGGGTAATTACCGTATCGTGGTAATTCGAACCATAAAACCTGACAATGTAGGTTTTATCAAACGACTTCATGGGAACGAAATGTTACAAAAAGGCTAGTTTAACCGAGGGCTTCAAATAGGAAGATTAGCCGTACTGCATGAGGAACGAAAAATGAATAACTCGTTAGACAACACTTCTTGTAAATGAATATCTATCTCGTTATATACTGCCTGGTTGTACCAGATAACCCATTTGTAACAAACATGCATTTATGGGTAGATCCTTGTTCGTATGTTTGCAAGCAATAGAGGGAAAACCATGCCTGTGTCAAATTCAATCAAGCAGACAAATTTCATTAACGCGATTATTGATGTGCAAAGTAAGGCATATCGTAATTATATTTCACACGTGAATATGAAAACTATCAGGCCCAGAGTCTTTAATGCTTTAGAAAACAGACGTTCTCATTGTGGATCCGGTGGCCTAACACAGTGACTTTTTGTTTATATTATGTCACCATTCACGCATGTGAAGCCCATTTCTTGAGTCACCCGTCTTGATATTGCTGAAATATTTCTAAATGCAGCGTAAATGCACTCACACAAAATGAAGCATACAATGACAGTACCTCATACTTTCAGTCACAGGTTTATTTTGTCCAAATTCGACCATTCACCAAAAACGCCCATAAAGCATTGGAATAATGCTGTGGCACTAGAAAAGTCGATTGCAGTCACGAAACCAAACACTTTGATGTTTTAATACTTGGCCATGCATTGTAAGGGGATTCAACGGAATATTTTTCTTTGCAGCGTGTTTTATGTTCACATCATATGGCGGCTGCCCGTATATGTTCGTGTCTGGATCAGAAAAGCAAACGGTTTATATGCACAACGCTCCACATCGTCTAGATATGAAGGCACGCCTAATGAACCAGATCTCTATACATTTACCCATGAAGGCAATAAAAATTATTTGTATTTATAAGTAACTTATAAGTAATTCGTCAGAGTGTAACTACACGTTACATTCAGGTAATAGCTATAACCTTGGTGAATGAACTCTTTATCATGAAACGCCTTTTACATAAATATTCGATAAAGGTCCGTTACACCCTAAAAAAGATGCGAGGCATCCACTAAGCGCAATCGAGACGGAGCACCAGTTTAACGACAAAACTTATCCCGATGAAAATACCAGGAGTATCAGTCTCAAATACCGCGCTCACCTCTCCCTAAACAAGCGTTGTTCTCCGATTAACGAACCAAACACGCAAGTAATACTAACTTGTATAAAAACTGAACAAACCAAGCTCTAATATAAATGCGTCTCACGTCTTCAGTGACAGCTGTTTAAGCGTTGATGCTAGTCGTCTTACACAGCGATACAGGGCAGACGATAAAAACCACTGACACTATATGTGTTTCAAAACAAGAAGAACGCGCCTCGTTTTGTACGCTATGATGTATCTCTGTCCCGTTTCAAGTCAGTCTTGTAAACATCAACAGCTGCGTCGACTCAGCATGCGCAGCCGTTCATCAAATATTCCTTCCTCTCTTCTGCTTGTTCGTCCCTCGCTGAGCGTGTCCGTACGGACTTCGTTTGTTTCGCTGCAGGATCGCAGTTCATGGACTATCGTTCTTTGATCCGTCCTTATCCGTATTGACATACGGGTCTTAAGCGCGCGCTACAATGAGGCACGTGCAGTGCGCGCGAGCCGTTACCGGGCGCCCCCTAGCGGGCTCACGGCAGGTAACTCGTATTAGATTTTCTGGGAGTAGATTGTGGGCCGGGACTTTGGGTCATGGCTCGCCAGGATTCCCTCTTTTGCCCGATTTCAATGGTCTTTGAACAAACAGACTTTTTCAGGTGTATTTGTATTAGTATTTTATCATAGCTGAGATGCCAACATACTAGGGGGCAGTTCTCTGCCTAACGGTATTTCATTGATTCTTGACACATTCTTAATTCTCTCCCACTGAGACAGAAACAATAGATAGTGTATTTGTAAGATATTGTCATAGATATCACACGATACAGTGAATGTCAAGTGGAAGGCAACATTCCGAAGCGGCGTTACGTGGTAATATCAACGCAGTAAGTTCCTCGCAAAATCCAAAATATTCTGCAGTGGTATTCTGTTCCGCTAGCCCGTTGAGACGAATAAGGCTAGCATCTATACGTACATGTTTTCTTATTTCTGCCTTATTTTTACAGTGCTAGAGAAACAATGGTAGAACATGCTTTGAAGGTTCACTTCCCAAGGCTAACGAAAACTATGTCGGAGAAATTCAAGGATTTCTTTGCGGAGGCACCAAATATGGTTGGAATTAACAGACTCCCACGAAAAATATAAGGATACATTTTCTGTTCATATACGTATTGAATTTTCAATCATGGTTGGGAAAATATCATGCCTATATATCAACATAGCACTACTGGAAACACTGTTATGCAATTTTTGTAATATGTTCCTCTTTACAATATTACACACAGGCACTCTCGCGCGCACATTATTAATGCTATTCTATATTGGAGAACGCAAAAAGCGATTGTGTGCGTGCATGTGTGCGTATGTGCGTGTGTGTGTTGCATTTTTGTATCATACAATTTTCATTGCACATTTCGGTAATGTGTTCCCGCAGTTCTTTTCCTTTATGTTGCTGCAGACAAGTGGGATTATTTACAGTCCAACTCATAATTTCTCCACCCCTCTTTATTTTTCAGACATGCATCTTTCAAGCTCGCAATAGTTGGCGTGACCTCTTCATACAATTCAAGTGGAGTTACGCTAGTTGTGATAGCAGTAATGACCCGTGAAGTTCCGGGGTAGCATAGGTCTTCAACAACCCATTCTTGCCATAAATGGTGAGTCTGCTTGTCGTGAGAGGCGACTAACGGGAGTGGTCAGGTTCGCTGACTTGCGTGGCTTATGTCATCGGTTCCTAATTGGGCCGATCGATGCTCATGCTCTTGATCACTGAATTACCTGGACCAGACTCGATTCTTTCGAGATTGCTGCCATATGGCTGGAATATTGCTCAATGCGGCGTAAAACTAAACTCACTCACTATTTGGGACACGAGAAATTGATTTCACACATTGTACCAGCAGGCTATCCCGCCGCTCAGAAGTGGTATCAGCAGCAACAGCAATAGTAGTACATGTAGTTGTTGTTGCTGTTGTTGCATAGTTGTATGGTAGTACTGGTAGTAGTCGTATATAGTCTGTTTCCTTTTCATCAGCTTTGCAACCCGTGAAATTCCGGGTCTAAATACAGACATTCCGTAACTGATGCTTGTCATAAGAGGCGACTGAAGGGAACGGATGGTCAGCCTCCCTGACGTGTTTGACACATGTCATCGGTTGACCATTGCGTTGATCGATACTCATGCAGTTGACCACTAGATTGTGTGGGCTAAACTCGATTATTTACAGATTGCCGGCATATTGTTGGGAAATTGCTGAGTGCGGCATGAAGATAAACACACTCACTCATTTGTTGTATTCGTTAGGCTGAGCAGAGTGGTTTACATGCGATTTAATTAATGAGATCATACCCTAAGCAACATTTGTGAAAATATTGTGTAGGAAAACTTTATTTCAGTATCGTAACATATTTAGATGTGCATTTGGGATGTAAATCTAACATATTAAGAAATACAGGGGGAGTGTAACATTAGAAATGCATTTGGGGTGTAACGTATCCAAAAATACATTTGGGGTTTGACATTTTAAGAATTATATTTGGGGAGTAAGATATTAAGAAATGTTTTTAGGGTCTAACATATTAAAAAGTGTTTTGGGGGATATAAGACATTTAGGAATGCATTTCGGGTGTGACATATTACGAAATGCATTTGGGGTATATGTTATCCGTTGACGTTCCACACTAACGTTTGTGAATAGTTTCACTTGAATTTTTAAACGGCGCCCATGTGCATGTCGAAGTCGTGTGGATGTCATGTCGATCTCTGATCGAAGCGGCCGTAAATGTGCACCCCGTTACGTAACAGATACATCATAAACAACATGACAGACTTCATTCTGTTAATTTAAATGTTAGATACAATAAAAGCTCTTTTACCCATAGCCTATCTTTAATTAATTACTGTTGATCAATGTTGATATTACTGAAAATCAGGAACGCGGAGTCAAAAGTCGTTACGCTTCACAAAGGGAAAGAGCATGTCTTGTACCCCGACAGAGTGGGACCAAAGAAGTGAAACGGTTATGTCTTAAGTTTTTTCAACAACAAATTTAAGTTCTATTTTCATTTTCCAAATCTCATTCACGTTAATTTAGTATTACTTTTCACCGCATATCCCAGAAGGTTTTGTTTAATGGGCTATTTACTCGAGATCAAACGATATTTTTAGCAGCTTCGTCTATTGACTTCCGTGGGTTGTAAAATATTCTCCTTTGAATAAAGAGATTTCGGATTTTGTTCACAAGGTTGATCGATGCGAATGAGAAGCGATTTGAAGCAAAATATTTTATCGATATCAGTTTAATGAAATTCACACCTTTTTACGACCAAGTCTGATTGGACGACATACACGCTACACTAGCTGTTTGTTTTATTGTATCTGTAAACATTTACCTACAGGATACTTAATATAAGTACCACCTTTTATCGAATAAATTGATTTAATGTGCATTAACTTTCTGGAATTCTTCGCGTGACGCTGGTTTTATTGTCAATCTTGTAATCAGCGGTGACAAGTTTACAACCGTTATGAGTGTATTGATTGATATATAACTCAAGCCACTGTTGTGTTATTTCTTCAGGGGGTTGTGTTATTGTGTCGGGGGATTTCCAGGGGATGGGGTAAAGGTAGGGACTGACCCTTTAAAACATGGTTTATGGTAATGTTGAGTGAGTGAGTGAGCGCCTTCAAATGGCGCAGGAATGCAGGAATATTGTAAAACTGATGCAGCTCTCAGGGGTGATGTTGGTTTCTCACTCTTACACAACGACGTACATACCCGTGTGTGTGTGTGCTTGTGCGTGTGCATGTGTGTGTGCGCGCACAGATCAGTGAGCTCTCTGAAACGTCCTGCTGTAATTTGCTATGGACAACATACTCACATCCAGTATACAGACTCCGGGCACACCGTTCACTATTTTATCCCTCGATTCTACAATCAGGCAGGGTAACATCAAGCATCATCCCCAGGAAACAATTAAGGGAATGAAAGTGAAAGTGTTCTTTTGTTCTATTCCAGGTTTCTTCACAAGGTTGCGGTGTTGGTGTAGTTTCGGGAATCTATAAAGGAACACTTGTGCTGTCATGTGTTCCCTTATTAGCGCCTATGAGTATATTGACCACGCTTGCAATCCCGATGAACATGGTGTCTGTTTGTTGTTTTGGATGTCGCTTACCAAAATTCCAGCTATAAAGCGGCGGTCTGTAAATAATCGAGTCTGGAATAAATCCAGTGTTCAAAGGCATGAACATCCATCAACATAACTGAGATGTTTCAACCAAGTCAACAAACTTGACCACCCGATCCTGTCAGTCGCCTTTTGCGACAAGTATGGGTTGCTGAAAATCACTTTTACCGCTAATATTCTCGGGTGACAATGGGATATGCTGTTGGGATTAAGTGTAGCAGACGCAACTGTTTGAGCAAAATTTACATCAACATCAAATAGTTCGAATCAACACGTGCAATTCACCTCGTCTAAACTCGAATACAAATATGCTCGAATAAAAATAATCAAAAGCTTCATTACCAATACTACGAAAAAACTTACATTATCAATACAAACCCGAAAACTAAACTCAAATTAAATTCAAATAATTACAACCTGACACAGTGTCAATGATACATAAGCCATACAATTAGAGTGTCGTTTCACCAATGTGTTTGACCAGAAAATATTACTCAACACTCAGACTAGGGGACTTGAATTACAGAACAGTGTGTTGAGTAATTACATAAACTGCCACAGAAACAGTTTTCTTTTAACACTAGTTGTAAATTTGTGTTAGATAATGATTCCTACCTTTAATCACCCTAATCCTACTTCACACGATCTTTAATCACGATAATTAAGCTGGGCGTTTAGAAAATATTTATAAACCTATCATGTAATTCAGCATATGTTTGGATTGTAAAACACTTGTTACGGTTACCATAATGTTTTTTTACAAAACGACATTTTAATTTTACTTAGTTTTGTTTGCGGTCAGTCGACAGGACAAAGGTGGTATGTTATTATTTTCTAGTTATCTACCTGTTCAGGTATGCCTGCTGTTTCTTTGAAGTGCCGCTTTGATCTATGTCCAGTGTTTCACAATAGGCTACGTCCGATAATGACCAAATGATAGGCCAACACTTGACTAAAGGATTTATCACGCGATAATGCACTTACTCCCTTTTCTTTCCCTGCTGTTTTGAATAGGGTAGTTCATTCTAAATCAAGATACTCATCAATGTAGTATTTAATTAACAATCTTCAAGATGTACGTTTGCAATCGTTTGCGAATCTTCATGCATGTACCTGTAAACAGAGAATGAGATGTAACACTGAAAATAGTACAATTGCAAACAGATAAAAAACTTTGACTTTACAGTTTACAGTACATACATTTTTGTGACGAACCAGGGATATACAAAGAGTAGTTCCTGCAGTGTGTTTCATGATAGTGATTTCTTTGGAATGGTTCAGGTTAATGCTTATTGTCTACATATGAACAGTTATAAAATGTCTAAAAAATACATATTAAAATGTATTTACATGTTCGCCTGTGTTTTATTCGGTACAAGTTTGTTTCAAATGGGTTTCATGAATATGGAGTGAGTGTGGCTTTACGTCGAATGTAGCGGTATGTCAGCAATTTCACGGCTTGGGATATCAGAAATGTCTTCATGCACTGTTCCCGTGCGGAAACGGAACACGGAGCTTTAAACATTAAGCAACCATACACCACTCATCAGTATAGGAGGTGGTGGAGTAGCATAGTGGTTAAAGCGTTCGCTCGTCACGTCGAAGATCCGGGTTCGATTCCCCACATCTCACGACACACTCGAACGTGAAAACACAGACACCATCAACAAGTGGATGGGTGAGTGAGTTTAGGTTTACGCCGCAATCAGCAATATTCCAGCTATATGGCGGCGGTCTGTAAATAATCGACTCTGGACCAGACAATCCAGTGACTAACAACATGAGCATCGATCTGCGCAATTGGGAACCCGATGACACGTGTCAACCAAGTCGGCGAGCCTCACCACCCGATCCCGTTAGTCGCCTCTTACGACAAGCATAGTCGCCTTTTATGGCAAGCATGGGTTGCTGAAGGCTTATTCTACCCCTGGAACTTCACGGGTACCATCAATAAAGAATGCTGTTATTATCAAAGATTAATAAATAATAAACTCCAAAGATAAGTCCATTTAACAACTGTCATATCCCATTCCGCCATGCCCAAGCCCTACTGCTATAAGGCGCCTAGATATATCTGAATACGTCATCAACAAGCCTTATGAAATATGGAAACCATAAACCCAATGTGACAAGAATGAAATCAGTAATTATGTTAGTATCTTTATACATAATAAAAATATATGTAACATAAAATATATCTGGGTCCTATAGATGTAATTTTGTAGCTATAATCGTCGGTATATTGTGTGTGTCCGTGTATATACAATGGTTTGTGATGCCCGTGAACGCATGTTGTTTTACGCCGGTATTAGGAATATTCCAGCAATATCACGGTTTGGAACATCAGAAATTGGTAGCACGCAGTACCCATGTGGGGAATAGAACCCGGGTTTTCGGCGTGACGAGCCAACACTTTAACCATTGGACTACCCCACCCCCCCTTGATGTCCGTGTGCAGAAGGTCAAGCACAATATTCAACTTGATGAAAACTGTTTTACATTATAATTACCTCCCTTGGTATAATGTAACGCCCACGGGAATGTTTCACTTGTATTCATTTATACAACCGCCCGAGGCATCTCCTGACTTTATACACTATACAACAGCAATTAATCAGCTTAAATGAGTTTTACGAGATAAATACTTGTATATGCATTACGATCGTGAAAGGATTCATTCTTTAATATCCTCAATTTCCCTGTGACTGTTGTCTATCTGTGAGGTTGCATTACCTATATCCCATTCAAAGGGGAGTAATTAGACAATAAAATACCTATTAAATGATATTAAGCTGTATTCTCGTTGTCATGTTTACGAAGGGAAAAATGCTTGGAACAGTCAATACAAGCAATAATTAAAAACATTGTAAAGTATTCATTTCAACTGGACAATGGTATCTGAAAACCATGCACATTTGCATTAGATGCTAGAAGAGTCAAAGTTTACCTCTAGAAATATTGTAGCGTGTCCTTGTATGTAAAATTATTTAACATACGATCGGATCCAGGAATCGAATTGACGTACATATTAACGATGCTTGTAAAACCGACGAGCGTGTTTGTTTGTTTGTTTGTTTGTTTGTTTGTTTGTTTGTTTGTTTGTTTGTTTGTGTTTGGTCCCACTTAACAATATCCACGAAATAACCGTCGGAGGTAGAAGCCATTTTTAGATAATAGCTGGTTGATTCTAGTTTAGCGCCACGTTCAGCAGCTGCCTGTAAATAACCAGACACTCCCGTGATCAACATCATGACCATCGATCAACACAAATGGGATCATTTAACATAGAATCGGATCCAGAGTCTCGACCTGATGTTTCGCTTGCTTGGCTCTGATACGTGTAACGTATCTGGTAACGTTTCGTTGTCGTTGATTGGTGTGCAGTATTTCAGAGAAACAAAACCAAGTGTCACTTCCTCATCACTGGAAATGTATATTTCTGCTTCTAAACGTTGTTAGAAGGTCAGATGCACATTTTCACGGGGAAACCAAAGTTGAGACCGAGTCCAAGGATTCAGAAAGCTCAAAAGTTCTCTCTACGTTCTTGGAAATTTGAATATTTCAACACTAAATACCACACCATTACAGATTGATAATATGCCCGATTCCACTGGAGCAGTACCAAAGGTACCAGGTGATTGATACCGCATTCCACTTGTGTTGACCGATGCTCATAATGTCAATCACTGGCTTTCGGTGTCCAAACTCAGTTATGTAATACGCAGTCAGTCTTTGAGAATAAGCAGGCTGAATACAGAGGAATTCAGCGTACAAAACAAGCATAAAACACAAAAGTGTATACTGAGACCAGATAGACAAGTATCAGGTTACGCAAGCACTTGTAAAACGTAAAATACCATGAAACATGCCAATCATACAAGGATAATTTTATATCACCCGAAAACAACAGTAATTATCGTAACAATAAGGACGCAATAAATTCACGATTCATTGTCCTGTTGAATCAGCCCGCAAAAGATCCAGTCCGCATTAGTAAACTTGAATTGCTTCATCTATAGTTCCATTATTTCGTATATACCTTTCAGCGCGCAAAACAATAATGTAGATACGAAAAACCTCGTGTCCACAACACTAACGAGATCGATCAGTGGACAATGGGGACACTGTCCACTTCTGTGGCACTTGACACTTAAGAGAAAGTTATGGGGGTCAGTACATACAAAACGAATAAAGCAGGCATTGTCAAAAACCTACTTAAAAACTTTATGATGGCCGCATTCACAAGACGCTATTCTGTAGAGTAAATATACACGCCTCTACATTTTTGTTGTGGATGCCTTCAAGGACAACATGTGACATTTTCATGGGTCGAGATAATTGTGTTTAATACTAAGGTCATTTAAATTATATCGATATATGCTACAGGTCGATGGACATATAAAGATATTAGTCTCTCAGGAAATTCTTAAGACACAATGGTGTACGTTCATCATCAAGATTGATTAATTGTAATAATAACCTGCACAATAGTAACCAGCTGGGGTATAACTGATACTTTTAAAAGAATGTTCTTTGGCAATATGCTGAATGCTGAAAAAAAACACCATCATCCGACCGCTTTCTTTCCTCTAATATATGAAGGATGATCTCCGTATAAGGAAAATATACTGCCAATCCCCCAAAATATGAAAACTTAGTAACGTTAAGAGAGTGACGAGTGTCTGTGACGAGCGTCTGTGATGAGTGTCTGTGACGAGTGTTGCGTCATATATTACTCTCTCTGTAACACACATATCTGCCACCATCACTACTTGACAGCCGTTCACAAATGCATTACACGATCTGAACCATACAATCGACTTTCCCCTTCCCCGCTGAAAACGAATCATTGGTGATTCGTTATTCAAAGTGTAAATTTACATTATGGTCAATAGGTTAGCCCATCGGTTAAATCGTTCGTTAATCACACTGGAGACCCGGGTTTGAAGCCCCACGTGGTACAACGTGTGTCCCAAGCGTTGATATTGCTGACATAATGGTAAAAGCGGTGTAAAACCATATTCACTCACTCAAAATCCATTAATAATTTTAATTTAATGTATATAGATTACGTTGTCGAGATAAGTCTTAACGTCGTTGGCTCCAGTTTGTGTGTCAATCTGTGCCATAGTCAGAATAAATGTTCCTTGGCGCAAGATATTTGACATTTATGCCTGTATACTCTTTCCGGATCTTTCGGTTTATATTGCCGTTTGGGCGATACGGAAATTAGACATATATTTTTTTCGAGTCAACAACTATTTGAATATGACCTCAAGAGTAGACTAAACCTAATGCCTGGAGAGTTCTAATCTATTTGATGACCCGACACCATATCGTATACTTTCTCTTGGGGCAAACGCTCAATACTGTTCTATATATAGAGTGACTAGGTAAAGATGGAACAACGCCAGTGAGTAAAATAGGCTACATTAAAAGAAAACATATTTTAAAGACACAAACTGTGTATGGTTTAAGATGATGTTATCACGATAGGCGCATATAGTATGTTTTTAGATGTTATGTTGTATTGAATGAACGAGGATGAGTTCAATGACCATTTTTGCTGTTGAATTGTGTACAGTTGTGAGAATACCATGTGAATTTTGTTTCATCGGCACTATAGCTGTAGGATGTTGTGTATACACAAATCAAATCGGGACCAGCCGTTCACCCTTTCGCAAAGCATCTTGATGCAGGTGTTCGCGAAAACGTGAGTGCATCCTGCCCAAACGGTGGCACTGGACAATCTCATGTGCTAAGTCTAGACATGCATGTTCACTTGTCAAAATAAATAAGTCAAAATAAAGAATTGCATCGAACATCACGTTTGTCATTGATGCATCTAATTTGGAAATGCCTTGCACATTTGTAAAAGTGACATGTAACCATACTCACGTATGTAACCATACGGGCACATTTTGATAATTTTTAAAAAATAACATAGGTCGTTTTCCTCAAGTGAAAAACTATGATTCTTCAACATGACTGATGCACATATTAATATACAGCCAGTCATGAAAGATTCTTTTGAGAATGCATTTTGTAAGCGCATGTAAATTCATTTCATTTCCATAAAAATACACAAAAATACACGAAGCACATTTTTCTGGCAGTATTGATGTCAAACTTTGGATAGTCCTCCTTCGAACATCTACTTGAAATAAGACAACAACCTCTAGTTGTCACAGATTATGAGCACACGTGTAAATGCAAATCTTGTCCCCATCCATACGACATCTCAAGTGTAAACATTTTGTGTTCACAGTTTAGAAATAAATATAGAATATCTGAATACTTTGTATTTCGAAATGCTTTTCATGGGCTGTTTTCTGTGACAATATTCTTGAGTGCTAACAACACAAATAGGTCCATAGATGTGTACTATGTACGTCTCTACAGAAGCAAGCTAAACAGACTGTCAAAAGGACGTAAGTACACACTTGAAATGAGACTAGAACAAACGACAAGTTGTCTCCAAAACACAGCCTATCAACTTTTCCTGCATATACTCCCATAGAAGTAATAACTACAGTCTGCATCCTATCGCAGTGTGTATGCGTCCAGTGTGCCTTGTCAAATCCTGCTGAATATACCTACATGCAGTATTAATTAAAGTCTGCTTCCTTTAGCAATTTGCATGCGTCCAGTGTGCATTCCTTTGTGTCAAGTCAAATCCTGCTGGACATGCCTATATGCAAGTATTAATTATAATCCGCATCGTTTAGAAATTTTATGCATGCTCTGTGCTATCCTTTGTGTCATGTCTAACCATGCTAAATATACCTATATGCAAGTATTAATTATAATCTGCATCCGTTTGCAGTTTTAAGCATGCACTGTGCTATCCTTTGTGTCATGTCTAATGCTGAATAAACCCACATACAAGTATTAATTACCATTTGCATCCTTTAGCAATCTGCATGCTTCTAGTGTGCAATCCTTTGTGTCATGTGAAATCCTGCTGATAACTAGTGTACGTACATGGGAGTATTAATTACCATTTGCACCCTTTAGCAATCTGCATGCTTCTAGTGTGCAATCCTTTGTGTCATGTGAAATCCTGCTGATAACTAGTGTACGTACATGGGAGTATTAATTACCATTTGCACCCTTTAGCAATCTGCATGCTTCTAGTGTGCAATCCTTTGTGTCATGTGAAATCCTGCTGATAACTAGTGTACGTACATGGGAGTATTAATTACCATTTGCACCCTTTAGCAATCTGCATGCTTCTAGTGTGCAATCCTTTGTGTCATGTGAAATCCTGCTGATAACTAGTGTACGTACATGGGAGTATTAATTACCATTTGCACCCTTTAGCAATCTGCATGCTTCTAGTGTGCAATCCTTTGTGTCATGTGAAATCCTGCTGATAACTAGTGTACGTACATGGGAGTATTAATTACCATTTCCACCCTTTAGCAATCTGCATGCTTCTAGTGTGCAATCCTTTGTGTCATGTGAAATCCTGCTGATAACTAGTGTACGTACATGGGAGTATTAATTACCATTTGCACCCTTTAGCAATCTGCATGCTTCTAGTGTGCAATCCTTTGTGTCATGTGAAATCCTGCTAATAACTAGTGTCCGTACATGGGAGTATTAATTACCATTTGCACCCTTTAGCAATCTGCATG
Organism: Haliotis asinina; assembly: GCF_037392515.1. Lineage (NCBI taxonomy): Eukaryota > Metazoa > Mollusca > Gastropoda > Lepetellida > Haliotidae > Haliotis > Haliotis asinina. The sequence continues at coordinate 14,484,151 of NC_090283.1, read as the reverse complement.
CTTCTAGTGTGCAATCCTTTGTGTCATGTGAAATCCTGCTGATAACTAGTGTACGTACATGGGAGTATTAATTACCATTTGCACCCTTTAGCAATCTGCATGCTTCTAGTGTGCAATCCTTTGTGTCATGTGAAATCCTGCTGATAACTAGTGTACGTACATGGGAGTATTAATTACCATTTGCACCCTTTAGCAATCTGCATGCTTCTAGTGTGCAATCCTTTGTGTCATGTGAAATCCTGCTGATAACTAGTGTACGTACATGGGAGTATTAATTACCATTTGCATCCTTTAGCAATCTGCATGCTTCTAGTGTGCAATCCTTTGTGTCATGTGAAATCCTGCTGATAACTAGTGTACGTACATGGGAGTATTAATTACCATTTGCACCCTTTAGCAATCTGCATGCTTCTAGTGTGCAATCCTTTGTGTCATGTGAAATCCTGCTGATAACTAGTGTACGTACATGGGAGTATTAATTACCATTTGCATCCTTTAGCAATCTGCATGCTTCTAGTGTGCAATCCTTTGTGTCATGTAAAATCCTGCTGATAACTAGTGTACGTACATGGGAGTATTAATTACCATTTGCACCCTTTAGCAATCTGCATGCTTCTAGTGTGCAATCCTTTGTGTCATGTGAAATCCTGCTGATAACTAGTGTACGTACATGGGAGTATTAATTACCATTTGCATCCTTTAGCAATCTGCATGCTTCTAGTGTGCAATCCTTTGTGTCATGTGAAATCCTGCTGATAACTAGTGTACGTACATGGGAGTATTAATTACCATTTGCATCCTTTAGCAATCTGCATGCTTCCAGTGTGCAATCCTTTGTGTCATGTGAAATCCTGCTGATAACTAGTGTACGTACATGGGAGTATTAATTACCATTTGCATCCTTTAGCAATCTGCATGCTTCCAGTGTGCAATCCTTTGTGTCATGTGAAATCCTGCTGATAACTAGTGTACGTACATGGGAGTGTTAATTACCATTTGCATCCTTTAGCAATCTGCATGCTTCCAGTGTGCAATCCTTTGTGTCATGTGAAATCCTGCTGATAACTAGTGTACGTACATGGGAGTATTAATTACCATTTGCATCCTTTAGCAATCTGCATGCTTCCAGTGTGCAATCCTTTGTGTCATGTGAAATCATACTGGGCATACCTATAACTGTGTTATGATGAACAAACCTATGTGAAAACATGAAACATGGAATTAAAATTGATTTGAGGTTTAACATCCATGTAACAAAGAGATTTCAAATGCGGTAACTTCCACATGGAGGTGTGCAGACAATATAGAGAAAGAGTTGCATACAGACAGACTTATTACAGCATTGACATGGGACATATTAGTAAATAGGTTTTAAATTAAACATGTGTAAAAATGCCACCATTTCAAATATCCTGTTCTGCCAGAATAAATCATTTTATGCGACACTGCAACTTCAAGAATGCAAAGAAATAACGAATAAATTATGGATAAAGAGGATTTAAAGTGTCGCATCATTTACATCCATGTCACGGAAAGGAAAAATGAGTATTAAATCTGACACCCGGGTTACAACCACCCCCACGAAGTGACTGTAAAATTAGTGTTCCTGCAGTCCAAGAAATCAACAAAATGTCTTCCCATACAAGCTTGAGGGTACCCGTAAATACATTAAACCAAACCTCTACATCTCATTCGCAGCTGAGAATTACAAAAACATTTAGTTTTATGTCTTTATTTGTAGAAATTTCACACCATTCTCACAGCTTCTTACAAGTCGTAAACATTCAATGTGGGCGACATAATCCGACTACGGGTAACAGGGGAGGGGAAAATGACGTTCGCTGGCCCTGAAGCCTCGGGGTAAAGTAGTGTTAACGGCTAATAGTTTAATCCAATGAAAGAACTAATTTGGAAAATAGGGGACGTTGAACGATGTGGTAATGTGACATTTGGTCCAGTGGTCAAAGATGGACGAGCTTACAACACCGCAGTGACCACAGGTCAAGGTTCATCAAGGTGCGCTCCATCATCGTTTGAACGTCGACTTCAAAAAATGCCGAAACGTTAGCCTCGAGTTTGCAGTGAAAAGGTTCAATTTTGTGATGATTATTTCGCCTTGTGACCCTGTATTAGAACTGCGCTTGGTAAATAACGATAGAGTACCATTTAATTTGTGTTTTCGAGTGTTCCCCAGACGGTTATCGTGTACCCTTATATTATCGAACACGATTCGTTTGATCTTGTTGATGTGGGCTAACGTCTTACACTATGGCGCTTTATTGGATTCGATTGTCGCTTTCAATGTTATGTAGTTAATCTGAACATCTACTCGATTTGAAGGCAACGACTGAAAGGATTAATGGGATGGATAAACAGCTTTCATTGTCCGAAACAAATAAGAAAACAAGCATGTTCTTCAATCAAAGCTCAACAGATTATGCGCTGAAGAAAATAAATTACTCCGATTTTCAGTTATGTCACAACTGGTTTTAAAATCTAGCTTTGGACTGAGATGCCAAATAATGAAAACATTCATAGCCTATAGTCTATAAATACTATATATTTATACAGTTGAATGAAATCCTCTACACATTGACTGATGTACACCTGGAACAGTAGTAGGGAACATGGAATGCCTTTTCTGGCATATAAATTTAGAAATCATTTGAACACACAGTACATTGAATTAAGTTATTTCTTAAAAAGGGAAACGTTTGGCCCAAGCTCAAGTGCTTACTGCACTCTATCAACCCGACTATACTGATTTTCAGTAATCCAATCAAATAATTTTACAAACATGTTTCCCTTCGCCTCAAACGAAACTTGTTTCTGGATGTAATTAAGACTGAATTCTGAGAGGCACTGACTTTCTTTAGTTAGTTCAGTTTATGAATGACATGTCCGCATTAACAAACACAGTCAGAAAGCGATCATACGCATTATGCTATGTTCATTCTTCTGAGAAGTGTTTCTTAGACTGACACACGTACACTCCTGGCTGTAAACAGCGATCCAAATTGTTCCTTTCTGTTTACAATCTGGACGTGTTCTTTGGTGAACTAGTGATGTCCTGATAATATTTTTTGGGTGATATAGTGATGCTCCGGTAATGTTCTTTGGTGATCTAGTGATGTCCTGATAATTTTCTTTTTGTGATATAGTGATGCTCCGGTAATGTTCTTTGGTGATCTAGCGATGTCCTAGTAGTGTTCGTATGGTGGTATAGTGATGCTCTGGCAGTGTGTTCTTGGTGAACTAGTAATGTCCTGCCAGTGTTATTTTTGCCAAATGGTGATCAACTGCTATTCAGCTAATGGTCCTTTTGTGATCAAGTGATGCTTCTTTGTGGTGATATATAGATGATCGGGCGACAGAGTGGTGACTCATAAACATCAAAGGATATACTAATGATACATATGTGACAGACTAGTGATGCTGAAGTGATGATAAAACAACATGTTAATTGGTGATCGCTTGCTTGAACTGACCGGTGATGATCTGATGATGCCGCAGTCATACCAAAGGAATGTGTCTTGATGACCGATAAAAAATACAAGATATTCTTACGACACACTTGCAATGTTCCCGGGAAGTTCTATGATACAGTTATACTTTCAGATGTCTTGCGGTGTTCTGGTCATCCTCTGGCACTCATCTCACAAAGGATTGTAAAGGACAGGCTAATGGCCAAAGGTCTCGGAGTGGTCAAGTGTTTGGAAATGTACCAAAAGTGAGAATCCTCATCAGTGAAGCGACTACGGTTTTGCATACATGCAACATGATGTGTTACGAAACACTGTTTGTGTAATTCATTAATTCGGGTTATAATTCATTGATGCAGTACGTACGTAAATGAGTACACGAAAACGGGTGTGAATAGGGTTTAGTACAATAATCCACGTTAAAGGAGAATGTTGAATGACGCTGGCCATTAACGTAAAGTGAACATTCTGCTAATAGTACGTACTAGACCAACAAATTTAATCTTGCTTCTTCTCAAGTTTTTACCCAGCGATAATTATTAATATGGTTTACTATTACAGTTGGCTATTGGGTAATCACAAAATTCAAAGATTAACAAACAGTATCAAATAAAGCTTTCCACGGCGTAAATTGCTCCCCTAAATGGTGTTCTTACATAAAACATAAAACTATCTGGATTTGCTTTCGTGTAATCATTTTTAATAAAACGAATAACTCCGTATTTGGAAGCCAAAGGAAAGGATGTGTCGTGCTGGATAGTCTCAAATCCAAAGTAAACATGCTTTCTTTTCAACTGGCATCTTAACACGTGAGGACCTTCAACGAAGGTCATTAACGAAGACCGTAAAGACTTATTTCTTAACATAATCCACCAGGTGATGTGAATTCTCGGAGCTGAACATGAGTATAATTACTGTATTTTAACAACAAAAAACACATCTCAGAAATACACGGTCCGTATTATTTAGTATGTTGCTTGTCGAAACTACAAAAGCTCCTCGGCTTTTATCCGTACCAAATGTGATTACTCAAAATTTACTCTCTGCGATTTAATGTACACGATGCAATTTAAAGCAAAATATTTTCGCTAATTATGTTGTCTAATTTCATTAACATGAATCACCTCTAATAGGCACTACGCTAAATGTGGTGTTTATTTCAGTCAGCGCGGTGCGGATTTCAAAACAATTCACAACAATCGACATGTCAATCACTGCATTATGTCCTTTGGAAAACAATCTAGAACCATCCGCTATGTGAGTTTTAATCGCTCACAATCCGCGCTATACCCTCAAATTTCCCAGCCCGTCCCTCCGGGGCAGAGATGAAGGGGCGTGGTGGCTCAGAAATTTTGTCAAATTCTTCAGTCGCTGTGAATTTTTTTTAGGTTGGACACGCACCTGCATCCAAAGGGCTGGAAGGGAGAGCTGTAAGATTGTAAATCTGATTATAGGGAATTGGGGTCATTGCTTATTAATTTTGAGCTTTGCTTCATTATTTCAATTATTTTTTATAAAAAAAATTTGGTTATCGGGCAATACAGACAGTCCTGAACCTTTCCCAAACTGGTGTCAGTTCTCTCCTTTTTGGTTTGAAAACACGATCTTTTTTCCACTATATATTTTAGTGACATTTTTATGATAGAAAAGAAAATTTGTATCCAGTTTTATGTTCTGAATGTAAATGCAAAACTGACTTTCTAACGCATTGTTATAAACCACTCTCACCTGTCTTTCGGTTTTGCAATGCCAATGTAATTTCATACATCTGTAAGAAAGTAATTTATTTTGAAATTTATAAATTCATGCGTACATCGATGGATAAACATAGTTTATATGTTAAATACGGAATTACTTTCTGTCAGTCCGTGAACCGTATCGTTTTCAAACAAAGCAGAAACACATAAATTCCACGGACATAAGAAAGTGTACGGTTGACGTCAATCTGTCAATGCAATGATATATTCGCATATGATTTTCACATAAAACAGTGAAGACCAATTTCGGAGATATTTTCTCCGTATTTCTCGACCGTTACTTCATTGTGTGTTAGCCTTTCAATACCTCCCGTGATCTGAAAACAGTAATAAATCCGCACCATACTGTCCAGGCTGTAAGATACAGCGTTCACGGTCGTGGTGAGTTTATGCGGCACAACGAGCTGTTCCAGTCGGACCTTAGGGTTTTATTGCCCATATTTTGGCCCAAACTTCTGCCGGTATGCAAAATTTTGACGTCGCACGCTTTGATTTTATAGACAGATAGTGGTGCTGCACTTTGAAACGACAGGGAGCAACAATCAAATCCGACATCAGGTATTTGAAAACGCTACTCTGGGACATAAAATCTCGGAGTTCATGATGGGAAAATGTCGGCAAAGTATGGCGATAAATAGGACCTAAATATGACCGAAAGCCTAAACGGCCATTATCGGCAGATGGCTGGTTCATGGTTAATCTTCGTTTGTGAATTGGAAACAATTATATCATCTTTTGTATATACCGTGGTGGCCTTTCGTTTGATGTGCCAATAATTCAACATTATAATGCAATAATGTAATATTTATGAAAATAATGAACTTTCCGTGCTATGCCCAAACATTTTTTCTTCTTTTTTATTTTACATTTACAGATCATTTTTCAACTGTTCTTTATTATGCCGTATTTATTTCATGTTGTATTTCATATTTCTGGTGTCCTTGCTCTTTTGATTCTTCCAACGTGGAGCTAGATTTCAAATAATATGAGTTTTATTAATATTTTAAATGTTAGTTTCTGGACATTTATTTGAACTCACAACGGGAATTATTTCAGCAAAGGTACTCGGTGTAACTGACAAGTTATACGTTACATGAAGGTCTGTGTTATATATGGTCTTTAGCCCTTGCAGGTCCTAAAAGACACGCAAAGGAATCGGGTGGTCAAATTTGATGACTTGTTGGGCATATGTTGTGGTTTCATAATAACGCAGATCGATGTTCATTACGTTGATACCCGTGAAGGTCTACCCGGGGTAGAATAGGCCTTCAGCAACCCATGCTTGCCATAAAAGGCGAATATGCCTGTCGTAAGAGGCGACTAACGGAATCGGGTGGTCAGGCTCGCTCACTATATATGTTGACACATGTCATCGGTTTCCAATTGCGCAGATCGATGCTCATGCTTTTGATCACTTGATTGCCTTGTCTAGACTATTTACAAACCTATGTCGCATAGTTTGAATAAAACTATACTCACTCACTCATCACGTTGATCACTGTATTATTTGGACTAAACTCAATTATTTACAGGCCGCCGCCATACAGCCGGAATATTACTGAGTGCGTCTGTAAATAAGACAAAAAACAAGAAAAATATATAGAAGGTGTTATTTGACCGTTAATGAAAATTCAAGTCAGTCAACCGAAAACATTCCAAACCCAGGACATATACCATTCCGTCCATATTGGAAATCTTTCGGATATTTTTGTCAGTAGTGAACTCGGTGGCAAGGGTACGTCTCCTCGCCGTGTTATCAACGGAGGATCTCTGCAACATATGTACCAAGAAATGGGGAGGCACGGTTAAGATATCCTGCAAATTTATGTACATCCACTCCAGGGGTCCTCTCGTAAGGCAGGAGCTATTAGAGTTATCTCCCCCTATCAATATGGCCGGGAATGGTATATAGACCCGACGTATATCTAAGACGTGTTTCGTGATTATTTTCTTCTTTTAGAGGAAATAAGGTTACTATCCGACAGGTCTTCATTCACGCGATTCTATGTTAACATTAGGCTATCTGGCAATGACTTTCATGATATTTCCACTATGATGGCACCGGGAATATATAAGGTCAAGGTAAAGGTCAAGGTCAGTTAGCTTTTAGTACTTCTATTCATAAAGATCTACTAAACCAATGTCTTTGTTACACATATGCTCAATTTTTAAATTTAAAACTTTTGTTAACATGTTCTAGATTCGTTTTGCGATGTCTCCTCACATGCTGCCCTATCCCATTCATGTAACGTCTGAGTGATCTGTATACGTAGGAAGGGTGTAATCCGATATCGGTTAACCGTTGCTGTTAACTCTGTGTCTCTGTCGCGGATATTGTTTGAAAACAAATCTTCATCTATTCAAAATGAGCTCCCCATCTTACGCAAATTACATAAAAAAGGTTTTTCTGTTACGACATCGATCTGATAACTAATTGAGCTCTCGAAAACTAGTAGTTATTTCAAACATAAACAAGTTTGTCAGTCCTTACACGGTCTTAAATTCGAGACGACGCATGCGCAGTGTGAACGACGCGAGCCCCGCCACGAGACGAACATGTCGAGTGATATTTGAGGAATACAAACGATGCTACCCATTTATTATTCTAGATTCGTTACGCGTACGATAATTGTTTCGTTTCGGTTGGGAATCGTGTTACAAATATCCGCCTTCAGGATGTTTGTTCAGCATAGGACAACTGAAGCCTAATCAGGGGAAGTCATTAGAACACGTGACCAGTCGCGTGACCCACAATTTAAAATACTAAGTTTAAAAACTCCGAACTCAGTTTAATTGTTTATAATTGAAGAATGAATGATCAGGTTCTGGAGGTCATATATCACATGTGTTAAGGATGCGTTATTGGTTTTTAGGATAAAATTGTAAGATTGGATGGCACAGCTTGGCAGTTTGTGATTTATTGTATTTGCACCACACATCGTCATCATTATCATCATCACCGTTATCATGATTGCCATTTAATACCACCCTGTCATAATATCATTTACATCATCCAAATTCCGTCCATTGTGAAGAGCACCATCGAGGTCTTTGAGTCCCTTCTATAATCTCCATATTATTGTTTATATGCACAGATCACCGTGAGCATCATCATCATTATAATCCAAGGTTTGCCTGACTGTGAACACACTGCCAAAGCTTTTTCCCTTTATCACATCCATCATCGTCGTCATCATCATCATCATCGATCTAGTGAGTTGGATGTAATTTCCCTCATGCTTGAATGAGAACACGTCTCAAACATAACTAACGTCTCCAATACATTTGCGTATATTACAAGTAATCAAATAACAAATGTAAATTTTGCAATAGTATACACTGCCAATATCGTCACAGTTAATCCTAAACACTGTAAGCTTATTCAAAGATGTTGTGTCCTCGTCTACAGCAGCGAGACAACTCCATCATATCTCCCCAGACAATACATGAAACGATTTCCCCAACTTTCCCGAAATTCACAGAAACAACGTGACCTGTTCTTAACCTGTCTCTAGAGGACTCCCTAAAAAATGTCGAGTATTTACATCCTGAGAATAGGAAACAAACAATTCAAGATTAAACCTACTTTCAATATTTCTTCGAATAGATACATTTCAGTCAAATGACACGCAGAAACGCTCCGATTGAAAGCATCAAAGTAGAAGGCATATTTATTTTTCAGAAGATTAAAATACGAATAAACTGTCCCCATTGAGGCGTTGTTTATTCTAACACATGATCCCCAAAACTAAATTTAGTTTCAGTTTTGTGATACCTTTCATTATCACTGCTTTGTTTACCTTGCAGACTCCTCGTCGCGCGTGCGGAGCTATCATGTGACAACCCCGCAGCAAATGGTCACGTGACCTGGCGCTAATTCTTGCTGTGAAAGACATCGAGTGAGCATGATCTTCCAACAAAAGGATGAACAACAATAGAGCAATTTGGTTTCATTTGATTGAAGAATAGGTGAGTCGGGAAGAGCTGGTATTATATTAGCTTTTCCATCACAGTTTTCAACAGTTTAAATACAAAACCGATTAGTCAAATCTGACATTGGCCTTACCCGTTTTGTAGTGAAAGCTTTACAGAGACCTGGTAATGTGAGAAGTCGCGCATACTTCGTCAATACTCTTTTCGTCAATGAAAATTATTTTTCCTGCTGTTCCATCTGCCATATTTAACAATTGTATACAAAATTTCCAAACAGGATTAAATCCGTAAAATTCAATTTGGTGTTAAAAGTGACAGCGGAATTTACAAACTGAAATGAGTTTTGCATTGTAGAAGTCGTCCTTTTAACTAAATCATAAACCCATATGCCAATGACCAACTAGTCCGATGACGGTGTTCGGTGTTGTGTAAGGAAATAGTTACCATGATTAAGAGAATAGGGAGGCTTTGTGAGACTGAGCGTTGGCCAGTGGTTTCTCAAAGTAATACTTTGGGCTTCTCAAGTCAGTGGTCACTCGGCCACCACGTATCTACCAAGAAACAGAGCATGGTGTATCTCATGGTCAGTCTAACACCTAATGGTGCACCGAATTATTACAACGATCAGTTTCAAAACAGCCCTTGGCTGAACCAGTGTCAGCGAAAGAAGTTCCATAAAGCAATGCAAGACGGTCCCCATTTTCGCAATTCTTTGAATAAGTGTAAAAATGATAATATGTTTAAATAAAATTAGAAATTTCTATCAATTTTTTAAACTGTCATGAGGACAGAGAAAAAACAACAGAAATACATGCAAAATGCTGATTACAGAGACACAGATTCCTCAAATACTCTATTCGTGCATATATAGATGTACAAAGTAGGTATTACATGCGCATGTATTTCTGACCCTGAACGTCAAAGTGATGTATTCTGCAATTCTTAGAGTTAATACTGTCTGATGTGACTAAAACAATTCCTCATAATACAGAATAGTGCAGGCGCATTTGGCACAGATTGTTTTTTTTCTGTTTTTTGGGTTTTTTTTTTTTTTTGGTTTTTTTTTTTTTTGGGGGGGGGGGGGGGTTAAAGGTTTTTTTTTTAACTTTTATTCCGGCATTATTAAAGCCTGGTTGCAGACGCTTTCATACATATATATGCAAGTCGTATAGGTATTGTTTGATTTATACAATCAAGCATCATAACAAACCTTGTTCTAGAGATCAAACGGGTATGCAGTTATATAAATCAAGTAAACGAATCGCAATGTTTGTAGAGGAATGGTTGTAACTGACGTTAATCGAACGAATTCTTTTGACTACCCCCTGATTCGCGAAGATGCATCGACCCCAAGCTTGTCTTCCCACACATCAAGTTGGTGGGTAATTTGCTGTCCCTCATAAACTAAACTAGCAAACATAAGTTTTCGGTGCACTCAACGAAATCCTCGAATGTTCAGAACGAGAGTGATGAAAATGTCAGCACGTATTACCACCATCATATCTCACGAGATTTCAGCTCATTCCACGAGAATATGACGAAATACGAAATGCCTACTTAAATACTCCATGACAGTAAAAAGGGCTCCCTAAGTAGTTAAAGTTTGTATCACGTTTCTGCATCACCCCTATATAACTCATAGATTAATAGACCTATGAGACCCAGCATCGAGGGGGGTACCTTCACATCTCGGCGGGGCGAGAGTTGGTTCCGCGAGACTTTATCTGGCCGGCGCCGAGATTTCGAAGTGGCTTCGCATTGCCCCCGCATCGAAGTAGCTTGAAGGGGAGGGCAAGGCGGGGATGGGTCGTAAAACATGGAGACTTTCTCAGAATTATTGTCAACGACTTTAATTTTCTGATCGTGTTTCTACCTAGTTCCCACAGCGTACCGTTCGCTGGAAGCACTTGAGATGTATCTCGGTTCAAGGGGAAGGCCTGTTAACACCGTGTGAACGAATTCCTTAAGCAGCGCTCAGGTGTTTGAGCTTAAGTATTGCGGTGGCAGTTTCGTCAGTTATGTTCTTCATAACGATTCATGAACTAATGCTCACAATGTACTGACACTCTGAAAACTGATCCCGATTTTAAACCAATCTCCTCTATTTGAAACCCAGAATCAACTATCCACATTCTGACTTACATTTTACACAAAACCTATGTTGCCCATATATTACATGGGGGTGGCAACACAACCGATACACGTACTACAAATGGTTATAAACCATGAAAATAAAGGCAAAACCACGCATTATTTTACAAATCTGAGAGTTAATTACGATACTTACCAGTGTTTATACGAATGTTAAAATACCGTGTCATTATTGGCACATATTGATGTATATTTATTTAGTTTTGTACATTTTGATCCATGTGGTAAACAAACCTGGCATGGACAATATTTTTGGAAGTTACATTTGGATGGCAATCTGTACAACTCTTGAAGACTCGGTCATCGCTCTTGATTTGGTGCATATAGAGAACGAGGCTCATTACAAATTTGAAATGTCAGCGCTGGTGGCCAACCAGTTCCGACCATAAAACAGGAAAATATTTAACAGGGGTGAAAGACAAATCGGCAGTTTAAGTTCTATCAGTGATTCATTGAAAATCAGTGTTATGAAACGCTTACATGTATAATTTTTCTATCAGTTCTCTCGATACATACACAGTTTAGTACCTCAGTTTCGACTTTCAGTTTATATGAATCACAGGTAAACGTCCATATTCGGTGGAAAATACCAATTATTCTGTATACGTCTAGAAACAGAGGGAAGTATGTAAGGCGTTATGAAGTTATGTCTGTTATAGCACAGCTAACCTTACATCGCTATGTGTATAGTCCACGGGGACATTCAATCCCACTTGCATGGTACTCGCATAAACTAAGTGTGAATTCAGTTGAAATTTTATAATGCAGCGGACTTTTAAATTACGTAGTTACTTATTTTGTCCATACATGACGATGCACGTGGCCATAACCACATCGTTTTTGCCTCGAGGAACGATTGTGTGTTGACGTGTCAAGGGTATCTCTGTAACATCAAATAGAATTACAAATTTTCTTGTGTACAAACTACCAAAAATACATTGGCAACCGGGGATTACCAGTCCGGTTATATGCCAAAGGTTCCATGGTTCTTTAATCGAAAGTTAGCAATGAATATCAAACAATTTGAATGAAAATTGAGTTTGTGGCATAAATATTAAATTAAATACTACTTTGAAAAGATGCTTGATTGGCATGTAGAAGTTGGAAGGAAATATGAAAAATGTATGGCATTGATTTAAAAAAATCGTAAAATAGTTGTTTATCAGTACCATAGGTTGTGATGTTATGTTAATTAATCTGTCACTAATATTAACATAAATTAAAGACGTTCCTAGGTTTTATATATTTTGATTAGTTAAATCATATATATATCATAAAACTGATACCGTTGGCTAAGACGCAGTGCACTTATACCAAGGAAAGTAGGAGAGTATAAAACAGTGTTTCTCTACTACTGTATTTTTTATGCCCACTGTTTGCATGTGTTTTCCAGACTTTCTTGCTTTTGTTGTGTTTGCAATGGCTGAGTTTTGTAGTGGGATGACAGCAAATCTAGAAACTATATTTAGTGCAATAAAGAACATCTAGTTTTAAGACACAATTTCTGATGTTTAGTTCTTTTGGTTCAATTTAAAAATAAGCCATTGTCTGGAAACAATTTTAGCGTTACTTACTGCTAAAACACTAATTGCCAAAACGACATTTTCTAGTAGAAATGTATAGTGCATTAACAGAACATCTTGCTGAATAACACAGTATCTCGGAACACCACTTAGTCCAGTAAAATCGGGTGGATTGACAAGTTGTCTTTAAGAACATTAAAATTTTAATCTATAAACACATCTAGTTGAATAACACAATGTAGTTAACGTTTAAATGTGTATTCTGAATAATTCAAAGTCGAATTGACCGACAGTGTCATCAGGTGAATATGGACAGAACAACACTTGCGTTTTAATACGATGTTTAGTAACTATATATTTTGACACTCCTAAAATATTTGGTTGTAAAACATTACACATAGTTGGCATATGATACTCATATAATATTTAGCTCGCTTTCTGAGGCTATTTAAATTTCGAACCTTATTCGGAAGTACACAACATCTTATTGCCCCCATAAGAACTGACAGGATGGCCTCTTATTTCGTTAACAAACAAATCCAAATTAAATTTATAACCATAACATTACATGAGAACACGATAATGACTTTTTCTCTACAAAACATGTAATGACTTAACAAAAACAACTTCTCCCGCATATTGGAGAAATGTGTAATTAATAAATTATTCTATTTGTCCTTTGTGCACGTGCAACCAACACAAACAAATCGTTCCTCTCTCGTTTGTTTAATTCTTCGTTCGTCTTTTCGATCATTTCGCGTCGTTGTCTGTCATTAATTCCTTAGCCGGACAGAACAAGATAATTCTGCTGAAGTTCATCTGACGAAACAGACCTCTAGAAATGAGTTGTCTTGATTTAGTATTTGACGCGAAGGGAGATTCATTTCCGACTCTGCCGAAGGCGGCTCAATCAGTTGGACTGCTGTCGGATCGCAATTACCAACATCGTCGAATATTCCTCGTTCGCTTTTGTTTTCCCGTCTTTATTTACAACGCAATCTCTCGGACTATTTCGTTCCGGATCGAACCGTAATTAGCTTCCAGGTTTTGCTAATAACCGTAATTAACCAGAACGCTACGGCTTGGCCAGGTCCTGTAGTAAAAACCTCGTGCTTTGAAACATCGTGGGATAGTTCTTGCGTTTAATGCGTGTACCTTGAAAAACTGTTCACCAATGGATTAGGAAAATCGGTAAATATGTTCATTAAAGTATCAAATGCCTCTCCTTTCTTCTCCGTTCTTCTTCAGCTGTTTAAAAGCCTCGATACCATTGTACTAATCAGCGGAAATAATTATCCGGTCGGCTTTGACAGAGATCTACTGATAGCCAAGATTTCGTTAACTGGAGAAATTGGGAAAAGAAATAATTGGGTTTATTATAGGGTTTGATTATGAATTATTAAGTCTATAGTTCGCCTGTCTCCTTACGATAGGAGTTGATCTTAACACAACGTATCAATGTCAGAGCCCTAAAGTGAAATATTACCATTTATTACGTACAAAAGCCCTAACCCTTTTCATTAGTTCAGAATCTGTTTGTTCTGGGCTGTTTTAACTAAACCCAACAAGGTTCTATTAGTCTGAAGTTATTAATTATACATTTTGTAACGGGAAATATGGACTGATATCTCAAACTGCCTTACTGATTTTGTACACGAAAATAACAAAGTTGCAAAGATGAAATATTTACATGTACTTTTCATGATTAAAAGTAACACATCGTATTCCATATTGTACCTATTAAATATTCATAAAATTAAAATTTTATCTATGTCGGTGAAAATTTATATTCTGCTGGAGAATTTATTCTGAAATAAACACGATTATAGCATTTCTAAAACACCCTCCTCAGTGCTTATAGAAACCATTCCAAAAGTAGCACTTTGAAATCTGTATCTTTGAAAGATATTTACAATGTATTAAAATCGACATCAGTCTTATAGACTCCCCGTCACGTGTAAGATATTGCACGTGCGCACTGCTGAGTTGTAAATATCAGCTCTTAGATTAGCCCTTAAGATACAGCAGCCCTTTAGATGAGTTCGTCGGTTTCCATGGAGTCACGTGGGGTGTGCGCACAGGTCCCGGGATGGGTCGCAGCGGGTTTTGATTTCCGTATCTCGGAAATTCGCGCGAGATTTGATGCAAACGCAGTTCTTTACAAATACTCAACAGGTAGCGAATCACATTCTCCCGATTACACAATTGTGCCTAATCTCAGATAAGATGTATACATGAAAAACTCCTACCCTCGCAGCTTTTTGTACAAATGTAAATTTGTTTTTGAAAACAAGCTTTGAAATTGCGTCATATTTATACGATATTTAGCACCGTCTTGATGAGTTTATTTGAAAAGATTAAAGTATAGGATATAAGCTTTTAAAACCTAAACAGAAACAGAAACATAGTTCTAGATAATGTTGGTTTAATGTTCGTGTTTTGGTAGCTTTTTGAAATTTGTACGTAACATAAACCAAAATAGAGTGAAGTAAATTTATTTGAAAGGACACCTGCTAAAATGGGTTCTTCCAAACAAATACAATTTTATATTTTGTATTTAAAATTTAAAATTGACACCATAACGTGTATGATGATGTTGTGTGTGTGTGTGTGTGGCTTTCTTTACAGCAAATATAAACGCGTAGTCGTTGAGTCAAAGATAATGCTAGGTATTATGTTGACCTTTTGAAAGCTCTCAAAATGGCATTAAACACAATTTTATATTATTAATGGTGGAAATGGTCGCAACAAATCACGCCATAATATTATACAATGAATAAAACATTACCTGCACAGTCAGATGGAGTTTATCGCACTGTGCGACCTATTCTAAACGACGCTATTCACTGCGATTTCATAATTCATAGTGAACATCGCAAACTAACTCTTAAAAAACAGGGTATGAAATATGAGACTCCTTAGGTATTTCTGTACGTACACACAGTCTGTCACGTAGGTTTAATACTCAACTCCCGTAGGTCTGGCGACAGAGCATTCATAATAGGGCAAGCGCCTTTCCTCATCAGAATAAAATAGCGCTATGCGATCACAAAACTGTACGGTTCCCCTGTAACACCGAAGATGGAAATACGTGACCCGTAAAAGCGATCATGGTTACTTTTATTCTTATTAAAGAGGTTACACAGATCGCACTGCATGCTTCCAAAGCCATGTCAAAAGTTGTCTTTTCACAAAATTCCCAAAACAAGCGATGATTCACAAACAATGTATCTCGCCGTAAATGCGTTTAATATGATAGGTCTCGGCTCGGCGGGATGGCGATTTTCTTGTGGTATTCCTCATATATCTAAGGCGGATAGTGTCATAACGCAGTCGGGATCCCCCCAGGGAGGCGGTGACTCGACCCCCCGAAACAATCAACCCAGGCAGACGGCACGAGGGCAAGGGTATCGCTTCTCCACCCGTTTGCTCCCCGTTTAAAAATCACAACGAAACTACTCTCAAACTGAGAAAATGACAGCAAGCTTTTTTCATGGCGCCGTTCTCAATACCACCGCCATACTGAGCAGTCTGCTCGATCCGTCGGGTACTTTAGGCTTGCATTCAGCTTTTTAATCTACCCCGAACCCCCTCCCCTCATCGGGACACGGCGAAGGTGTATTGCTTTCATCTGAATTAAACGAGGTACATCAGAATTGGAGGCTGATAATTCTGTCTGTAGTATTTAAGCGGGTGTATGTGAACACAGTCATGCATAATTTTGACAAATAGTGTGCCAGTAATGTAACAAGGGACTGAACAAACTTTGTTTCACGGTCTTTCTGGAGATGTTACAAACTGATTTGGAAAACGTGCGTGAAAGGTTTAGAATGGGGAGGGGAATTTACCAAAATATGTACTAAATATAGGTATTTTAAATTGAATTTTTTTAAACCGGAGATTTTAGTTCCGAGTCTCTTCTCTCTCTTCTCTCTCTCTCTGTCTCTCTCTCTCTCTTTCTTTCTTTCTCTCTCTCTCTCAAATCGACTTCAACGTTCTTCTGGTTCGTGTCAAAGATTGAAAGTGTAACCTCGATGACTGTGTGATTACCATGAACAAAAAGTTCCCTGAGATTAGCTTCACTTTTATTAAATCTGAAATCCTTTTCGGTGTCGCCGCAGAGACAAGACAAGCACCACCATACACAACACACAAACAGAATATCGTGACAGCCAGGGGAGGTAACTGAAGAAAATACGATTATCCAAAATGGCCGCTGATTGGATCTTTCAAACGGTCCACGAGCAATGACCCATAACTTGCCAAAGGTGTTAAACCCAGATCAGTGACAAAGCAGTCATTATCACCTCCTCAAAGCCGTTCCATTGTGCTACTCAAAGACCTAGTGTTGGTCTGTAGGGTGCTCTAAAACTCGAACAAATAGAGTCGCGAGGTGGCTTTTATTCGGTATAGATTTCGGAAGACTGGGTCAGATTCCATCAGATAAACGACCTTCATTGACTGTGTGGAATCACCCCTTCTACAAGCACATCTCTTGTCCAGTGTAGTAGAACCAGCTTAGGGCCCTCCTGCCGGGTTACAATGCCGTCGACCAAAAGTCCATTCTTGACAATTTTCTAGTCCGGTTAAGACACGGACCTGGACACAGGGTGTTCCCTTACAAACATTAGGTTTCTACTTGACAAGTTGTTTCGAAGAAATAACATTCAATATCTAATTTAGTGCCTGTATGAAAGCTGTTGATCGAGCCTAAAGTGATTACTGGATTGGTCCCGCCAGAGTTACAATGGTGTCAGTTTCCGGGGAGCGTTTGGAAAATACCATTTTAGGTGTTGATGAGGCATTCAGGCATTCCTGTTGTCAGATGTTACTCGAGAAGACCAGTATGGAATATGTTTGTTTCGTTCGCCTGTTACGTTATTTTCACGTCAAACATGAGACTGTGCTAAAACACACCTCACGGGAAATACAGACCTGAAAAAAGGAAATATACTCATGAAAAAACATAAGAGAACACAGGAAAGTACAAGCGTTCCTTTAATCTTTTTTCAGGTTTCTTCGCAAGCTTTGCATGGCACTGTTGATAAAATCTGAAAGTACACTTGTACTTTCTTGTGTTCCCTTATTCATTTCCATGGATGTTTTTGTTTTAAGATACCTTCATTATCGTTTATTATTTACGAAGCTCCTGAAACTGTTCACACCATCATCGCTACCTGTCACGGCCATTGTCCATTAACCTGTTACGGTATTCTCATATGAAACATGGCTCAACTCAACTTGGGCTACACAATTAAACAGGGCAGGTACATAGCTGGGGGAAGAGGGTATCAATAAAATACATATTTTCCATTTATGTGTTAAAGAGCATTGTTTACACAGATATTGTTTACACAGACCGGAACCTGGTCATTGCTGGTTCGTGTAAGTTGTTCGCCCAAAACACCATGGGACTCAAACTGATTTACTCATACAGGGGAAGTCCAGACCAAGAAAAAAGTAATATCTAAAAAACATCATGTCCCTTTGTGTGTGTAGGGAGCTCTTCAAGCCGCTACGACCGGCAAGACTGAACGGTACTGACTATTGACCAACTACCTTTAACTATACTGTATTATTGTCAAACATGCGTGGTCCGCACTTGAGCGACATAATGTTCATTCATAATCCCTCTTCTTTAGACACAACCTAAAAAAGAAAATATCCAAGAAAACACCCATACATGATTAATGGGACATTTGAAACCATTCATACCGGCAAGGCTACACGATATTGATTATGCGTATACCTTGTTACAGTATTGATGGGTGTGAAATGGCACTTAAGTCTGGGCTATACGGTACCTTCAGAGTGCATAATCGGATGTACATGAACAACAACATGACATTCATTTTAGAGTTATACATATTTCGCATATATTACGATGTTTCCTCGACTGGGGCAGCATGTGCATTTTATGTGTTTCTCATAGAATCTAAAATTCTAAAATCTAAAAGTAACCGCAAAAAAATGTAACAAGAATTACAATGAGTGCGAATCATGAACATTGTGCAGATAATTTTTGTCTTTATTATTTTTCATCCCGACTGACCGATCCATGTTCAGAATTTGGCGACTACGTGAAACATGTCCCTATAGGTTTTGGTTTAAATATGAAAGGACAACAGTCTGTGTATTCAGGTGTCTTAAGCCGTACAGGTACAAGACATTTTGGATGTGACCAATTCTGGATTCAAACCCGGTATATAGCAACGTTCATTTCTGCACACGCGTGTACACTGCTTACATACATGTACTACTCGCATCATTTGAAACTAATATTTCAATTTCATGCATTTGTGTAAATTTATATTTGCAAAGATTTACAAACATTGACCCGAGCTCACCACCCGACCAACTGACCAGTGACAGATAACCTGAACAGATACGCAAACATAAATGGCTTGAACTTGTCCCTTGAACTGTACGGCTCCTTTAATGTCTTTTCTCTGAATATACAAGGTAGCCATAGAACTATCTGAGCATAAGGGACGCTAAATTAACAGGGTCAGGAAGAAAATATTTCATGGGGACCAACTTGAAATAATCTGCATGGTTCCTTCACGAGGGTTCTTCTCTAAGAATATCGATATGTCTTTGCGCAGATAGCTATAAGATTGTTGATACCACTAAAAGCGATATTCAGTCTCGTGCAAAAACGAAATTTGGGATTATATTCCAATTATTACATGGACGATGTAGCATCTTAAGTCATCTCATAAACGCACAAAATTATGAAGATCTCAAACGAAGATAAGAAAATACAATTCTACTCAGCTAATGATCATCCTGCAGCTATCTGGCGACGGTTTGCAATAGTCGACTCTGAACCAGACAATCCAAGGATCAACAGCATGAGCACCGATCTACGCAACTGGGATACGATGATATGTATCAAACAAGTTAACGAGCCTGATCACCCTATCCCGTTAGGTCCATTTTACGACAAGCATGGGTTACTGAAGATCCTTGTTTGTCATGTAATCAAAGAAGTCGGGACTTGATCATGGATTGGCCCGTGATATATGGTGAAACGAACGGGGTTGTGTACGGCGAAACACAACATTCGGTCACCGAACAGAACACTGTTGATAATAAACCAGTTGGTAACAGTTACACAGGCACGCTCGCACGTTGCAGGTAGCACGCATAAGCATGAGCGCACGGAGACGCATACAAACACAGATGGGCATTTAGAGATAACGTTTTCACCCTTCATCAGGGGATGAAGATGAGGATAACCACTTTTAAATACCATTAAGAGAAATAGATGAAGAGACTCGTTACCAACATCCATAGGCTCTTTGTAGTCATTCAACATCGCGCAGACCAAACGTCAAAATGTAAAGTTAAAATTACACACATTACTTACATATTACACTACAATTTTTGGAACTAACTTGAAAACAGTAACCATACTGAAATATCAAAGTAATCTACTGGCAAAAACTCCCAAGACCATAGTCCCCCATGCTAATTTACTGTAATCATTTTATCGTCTATTGCCGCTTTATAGATGTATGGTGGGGTGAGATCTTATCACTGTCGGACCAGATGAAACCAATATGAGCCTTGGTGGGTATCAAATCTTTCCACAAAATATTTCAATGACGACCGTCATGATTTGTTTAAGTGGTGTATAATTTTTGGCTTTGGCTCTAAATCCCTTTAAAAGGTCCCATTTTCTATCGCATTTCGTCTCCTATCTAAACCTCAAAGCTTTAGCCCAACTAAAAGACATGAAAAGATTTGAACACGGAGGGCAGGTTAGATGTACAACATGGCGCTTAAGTGTAGATTTAAAAGTTGGATCTGTGAATGAAACGAAGCAAATGTCGACCAGGTGTAAGAAATCCGAGCCGGATGAGTACTCGGATGAAGAGAGCTTGTAACAGTCGCAGTGAGTACGGGTGACAGAGTGATAAATGAGCGAACTGAGAAGAAACGGAAAATGAATCACTTTGTGGCAGACGTCATTCAAATCGGAGCAATCGGGTGTCGTCTTCGGCCTGGTTGACCCAAAATCAGTGACAGGTATGCCTGAAACGAAATTTCATCTGTGAAATCGTTGGAAAGAAGATATGTGTCGAGTCGAGAAACTATCTGTCTGATTTCTTGTTACAGAATAACAGCTACTTGTGTACGTGCTGCCAACTAACCCGTCGGGTTGTCACGAAAAGTTTAAATGCTGATAGTATGGTATTAGACTATTAAATACAGGGAGCTCTTTGTAGTCACTATGGGGATTGCCCTTGATAGCCGTGAAATTCTATATCAAGGAATGCATATCTTTTGTTGAAGGGTGACCCATTATCAATGCAAAATAAGGTGGTTTATCACAAAACCGCTTCAGCAGATTGAATTATACTTCGAAAAACTTGCACTCTGTGGTCATGTTTTATACCTTTGTTCCATTCGCCGGTCCAAATGTTTCATAGTATGGCATAGCATGGAATACTCGCCGAACAATAAACAAACAAACACACAAACAATTAAGAAAGTATACATACAAATTATATTTGTTTACAACAATGAGAAGGATAGTTCTTCCAATCATTTTTCTTTAAAACAATGCCTATATTTAGGTTTAATTTAATTTATTTGATTAATTTAATTAATTTAATTTTAATTTAGGTTCATCGTGCGAAGTGCGATGGCAAATATGAAGTTACAGCCACCATTTCACTAAATAAATATCTGGCCTGTGGCTAGTACCAATCCAGTTGGACCAATAAAATTCCATAGTCATGGGCCAGACTAGCTGGTGAATTTGCATGGGATACATTTTTTTATAATTACGGTATCCGACTTGTTAGGTTATAATGCACTATTAAATAATGCAAGATTATGGCCTGGTCAGTCATGGTGTTGTACCATTTTGTAACCTTTTGTTTAGCTTCTACACTGAACTTTTGGGCTAGTGAATTATTTTGTTGACAGGTAACTTTCAGGCATGGCTAGTTCGACACGCAGGTAAAATTTGGAAACAATGTCGCACATGCACTGCCCACATACCGGTAATATTTCATCAAAAGCATTTACTTTTGAGCTGTGAGCAAAACACGTTCAAATCACGTTCTGCTCAAAAAAATTCCTCGTCATGTGCAGGGTCCATGCTTCAAATCTTTAAAACTCAATGTTTAACGATTAATTGCAAGGGCAAAAAATCAGTTGAAATCCAAGGCACAACGCATCAAAATCATAGATATAAGAATTCAGCTAGTTACTGTCACGTGGGCAAATCACGTGATACCCTGTGATTCTTTTGTCAAAGATAAGGGTACGGGAAAAGCGGATAACGTATAGGAATTTATGCCGAAGGTTCATACCGATTCACTCGACTGCGGTCATATTTATTTGTTTTCTGGAAGTTAGCGTTAAATTCCTGACAGAACGTAACTTATCCACAGGACTAAAATTGTCGTTTGATTCCATCAAACAAAAAAACTTTACGTTTCGCGAAGCAGACGACATGATAAGAAAAGGCGGGAAAATAGCAGCGCAAACGAACCCCATCCCCTTACTATTGTCTGCAGTAATTAAAATGTCTGCTGATAACATAAAATCAATGAAATGGATAAAAGACGTTTTATTTCTCCGAGATTCAATGCCCGGCAAGATTACCCTGTCTCTCAATGATTAGAGAGCTGGTTTAGACCAAATATTACCAACTCCGTTGTAATTTTAGCAAGCAGTGAGAATCGCTCAAACCCTGTCTGGAGTTGACACATCATAGTGTTCCGCCGCATGGACCCAAGACCTGGGGCGACGCTGCTGAGAAGTTGTTAAAGAAATAAGCGACGAAGCATAGTTTCGTGATGTGTTACCCAGAGAGATACAAGTCCACGGCATAACACGCCACCCCAGGAGAGAATCTCAAACCTGAATGACAAATAAATGTCTGGCAAATGCCTCCATCCTCATTCAAACTTAAGACAACGCTGGTGGAACAAGGCCATTCCATTTTATGCAATTCCATAACTGCGTTATTTCTAAGTTAATATTGACGGATTAACACCAGCCGTAGTGTGGATTGTTCTAATCCCTACCTTAGTTTTCGGATTAACTGTTAAGTCGAACAGGTGAGATAATGGTGATCAGGATTAATCGATAATTACAGGTAAGATTTGTGGAAATGTTTCCGTATGTGACATTGTTTTAATTTGTCATGCTGATGTCACGTACGTGCATGTCCTTGTCGCTGATCAGCATTATGTCACGGTGTAAAGTCATAATATTGTTCAAATCATCGTGAACATATTATTTATTCGGAGTTTTTTAAAAATACCACCTGTCAGTATCAGTCATAATAATTCGTGTGTGTTTTAAATATAAACTGCGATATTTGGCAGCACGATGTCATTTGTGTTCATTTGATAAAGTCATTTCAATAGCAATATACACATTTCATCAAAATCTCAAATGAATACATTTCAATATGTAAAATTACATTTTCTTCCACTTTCTACACGCCCTCATTTCACAGTGAAAATCTCATTCCATCAATTACGATGTATACACTACACACGCATTGTTATAAATATCAGTTTTATACCTCCGTTCCGAGGTCACAAGGCAAAATTCAATGGACCCCCAACAGAGCTTCAATTACAAACTAGCGAACACATGTTTACTGATAAGACACAATTTGTGGACTTTAGATTTCATTAGTCGACGGTTATAAGCTTCTCTGGCACTCTGTTGTTGGTTCATTAAATCGTATCATTTTCAAACACATGATTTCACCTGATAAGCGATAAAACCAAGCAAACATACAAACTAAAACATATATTCATATTCCGTGAATGTTGACGATTCGCGTTTTTAATAATTCGCTTTTCTGTCAGCTTATCTGAAACAGATCAATTCAATGGAAAGCCATTTAGGACGCGGTGGTGTGTGTGGCATGGCTTTCAACCAGATTTCACAATTTAGATTTTACCATTAAAGAGATTTATCTTTGTTATGATAGATGTTCGTTTGCGTATCTGCAAATGGGTTTTACTAAAACTGCTCATTTCGTAAATCTGAAACGAACGAGTAATTAATTTCCTGACCATGATGAAACACATATATCTATGTTTGGTGGTGACAGTAGTTCTGCCATCAGCGGCCGAGTACCTGATAAATTATTCTTCGGAGTTAAGCTACATTAAATACTCTCAAACTTAATGAACTCATCCGACATATATCTAGGATATTTTTCAACGCTCAAAGCGCGCCATACAGGTATATTCAATACACGGAGTTAACCACAAGTTTGAGCAATTGCAGAGTTGTTAAAGGATGTTTCAATATGACGATAAAATTGTGAATATTTCTGTATAGCAATGAAATATGTTTAATCACACATTGCATATAATGGGGGTCTTGACTTGTGACAAGCTCTGTATCATTTCTGATATGTCCTTGTAGCAGGATCGGGGTACATGTGTGGTTATTTGGAAGATGAAGTGTGACCACAGACTGTAAATCAAAATGATCTGATTATATAAGTCCCTTTTCTGTCATATATATGCTTTATAAATGTCACCGAAGGTTGTCTCGGATCGGTAAACATGAACTTATAAACGTTCATACATGATGAGATATTATGATAAGGATTAAATCATTCGTGGATTCAACTGAAGCTACGATAGGGATGTGGAGGTCGTGTGTATCGATTTGTGTGTTTGTTATTTCATGTTCCCCTCAGAAACATTCTAGATATATGATCTGCCTTTATGGAATAGATCTGCATTATGTATTTCTCAAAATGTATCAAAATACAGGAGGAGAACGCCCAAATATGCCATATAAACATTTATGCATTTGACGATGTGTCGATGTGTCGATGAAATATCGCGTAAACAGTACGGCTTGAATGATGAGGATAGGAAAATTTTGTGATATTGAACCATGTTGAAACTGACAAGCACGAAAATCGTATAGGACTGAAAGATATACAATTAGCAGGATCGAGAATGGAAAAGGAAGTTGAAATGGTGAGAGAAAGACAGAGAGGGAGAGGGAGAGAAGAGAGGAGAGGGGGAGGGGGCACTGAGGTGCTGATGTTGAAGGCGAAGAGTAAATCGGTATCACCTGTAAGTTGCCATGACAACAACACATCACTTATACAATGCTTCCTGCCAAATAGAATTGTTTTCCGTGGAGTACAGAATGCAATTTGTAATGACAAATTCAATAAAGAGTATATTCAACTGGCAAACAAGAAACAAACACATTCCAAATGTTTTGTGAATATACTATTTCTATGTGAAATTCATAATGCACTTTTCATTTATGCAATTTCGAAAATCGTATTACCATCTACTAGATGGGTATATTTAAACTATAGAAAACAAAACAATGGTGGAAAGAAACATGTTTTGATTTCATTGTATAACGGCGTACAATTGCTTCGACAAGTGTTGAAGTTTTCAGCGGTGGCAGGAACAGTATCGTGTCGTATCTATAAAACATTAATATCATAACACAAATTGTCAGTAGGAACTCTTGTGACTGACATCTCTCACGCATAATGGAATGTGATAAATATGTCTCTCCGTGTCTACATACCAGGTGGGCTTCAAATCTGTTGTCGGCAAAGATCAAAGTAAGTATTCTGACCAGGTGATCGGTGTTTATCGTATGATGCCTCGTTTCAAAAATACAAATCATTCCACTGAAATTTATTTGAAAATATAAAATAGTCTTTTTTACGAAATATTTGTTGAAAGAATATCACAACCATATAAACATATGGATCCTCATTCGAAAATGATTATTCCGCTTGAACAAAAAAAACTCTTATAAAAGAACAGTGAACAGAATGCTGATTTACTTCATACGGTTTGGGTAAAAACGAAAGACATATATCACAGTGTGGCACTCAAAGTCGTGTGGTGACGCTTTAGTATGAACACAGTGGTAAGAAAATAGCATTCATATGAAATGAGGCAGCTGGAGGGGCGACATATTGTAACTGTCCAGGTATTCTCTCGAACTTGTATTCAATTTGTTTACTTCAACAGCTGGTAAAATTTATCAAGCGTAAATTAACCGTTCGAAACTTGCGATACTATGCTTTCAAAATCTGCAAAGTCAAATTGTATGAACATAACATTTTAAACATTTGCTAAATAAAACGTATTTGAAAATCTAAGACGTACATCACGATGGGATGGATGATTACAAATCGAACCGATAACAAAGATGACGATTTTCGACTTCAGTCGAATGATAACACCACACCTTAAAAATGAAAACAATAGCTCAGTAAATAATTTATATTTCAATTATAATATTTATATAGCGCGAGCAAATGATGGCACATTTTAACAACAAAGAAAAAACACCATGCTCCACAAACTGTACTGATATATTCTGATTTCCTTGGCTTGGATCAGGCAACACGTGTTTTAATTGCCCAGCCGTCTCGGTGGGGGTCGGGTTGCCTAATCAAGGTTATTAAGTTATATCAAAATCTCCAAATAGGACACACACTCCCCGTAGTTTTGGCTATCTTATTGTTTATGAATTAATTCCAACACCACGGCAGTCGAGTGACGCTTATTTTTAGCATTTCAACAGCTGTGTCAATGGCCATAATCTAAAATATATATTGCACGTGTGATTTCAAACATTGCTTTGACATACAATGCTATGTAATGGACGCGCTCATTTGAATAGGAAATTCTGTATATTATGGTCTTGCGACAAATAACATAATTAACTCATTAAATAACCGTGTCGGTTACGCAAAATAAATTATTAGATGTATTTGTTAACTGCGCTGCATCAAGAATAATTGCCTTGTATTATAGTTAGTATTACTGCATAATAAAGTCAATTCAACTGTCGTATGTTTCATTTACTAGTTTTAAATTCGCACTTTAAAATGTAGTGTTGTTACTTATTTCATGTTTTAATTGATAGGCGTCATTAAACCCAGACATATGTTGCTTGTGGCTGTATGTCGTTGACCAGGTTATTCAATGAATGTTTACATTTGGTTACACTGTTTTAATTTTATTTGATTCATAAATGATCAGTTTTCTGCAACGATTGTTCCAAACCATCAACCATCCTTTTTGTGGTATTATCATATTTTAGATAATTGTTTACCCGATACTGTGATGATATTTACTGTAATATCTGTAAATAAATGATATTCGCTTGTGTTTTTACGTGTAACTGGTGTGCGTCACCCGTTAAAACAGGTGGTAGTGTGTAATGTCTATTCTGTTTTTACTTTAGTCAATAGTGTAGTTTCTTAAGGCATTTCACCTCACTGCAACTAAAGTATGAGTATAATTTTGTACTCTGCACCTAAACACAATGAAACCACAAATAATATTGACAGCTGTGATTTTATGAGACTGGTGTGTTTTTGATATCTGTGTAATATTCACTGTCAGCCTTATATGAAGCTGAAACTTGTGTTTGTAAACCATTTTCGGGCTTAACCATTCATACGCGTAAATAAAAAAGGTAGTAGTAGTAGTAGTAGTAGTAGTAGTAGTAGTAGTAGTAGTAGTAGTAGTAGTAGTAGTAGTAGTTCACTAGTAACAGCCACGGCAGTTGTAGTAGCGATGGTACGTCTAGCAGTAGAGGTGTTAGCGCTTGATTGCGATCATAGTTATAAACAGAAATTCGCCAGAGATATAATAACATTGATAATAATAGTAAATCACCAAAGATGGAATATTCAGTGAGTACCTCAATTTACACGATTAAGAACGAAGTAAATAGAAAATAATTATAATAATATATCGAAATAGGTTCCTAAAAATATATAAAGCTTGTGTTCTTCAAGGTGACGAATGCATGGTGTCGTACAGTAATATTATCGTAATAAACACAAGGACATTAAGGTGAGCCGTAATGATGATGTTGATGACAAGAATAATAACGACTGATCGACATATCATAGTACCCGCTGTC
Organism: Haliotis asinina; assembly: GCF_037392515.1. Classification (NCBI taxonomy): domain Eukaryota; kingdom Metazoa; phylum Mollusca; class Gastropoda; order Lepetellida; family Haliotidae; genus Haliotis; species Haliotis asinina. The sequence continues at coordinate 14,456,380 of NC_090283.1, read as the reverse complement.
CCTGAAACGGGATTTAACATCAGCAAACAAAATGTCAAAATACGATCAAATAAGCCGGGTTTCTTTCCGAAACTCACCATGGGAAAAACTCCCCGTCTAAATTATAAACAGGTGCAGTGCGCATATCTCCGTTCGCGAAATATCAAAAAGCTAATTAGAACCTCAAATAATCTCATTTCTAAGAGAATTGCCCCAATATGAACACTCGATATAAAGACCTTTTGAAACACGCCGGCAAAGCACCGTGTTGAAGGCAACTAAGACCTAAACGTGAAGATATCAGTGTAAGACAAGACGCGCCTTAGCTGCTGATAGGCAAGATGAATGCGAAGAGATGCTTATCCGCTTCTTGCATCTTTTCTCGCTTATAGCACGCTGAAATCTAACTCGAGACGGTATCTGCAGTGCCGGTGCTCTTGATAAAAGTGACATACCCACACACTGATGAAAGCGTCATCGCGGACAAAATATCGTGTCGCGAGCTGTACGACATCACAACCATCACTTTATAGAATTTTTTTCTCTCTGATAAATCTTATTCCCGGCAAACACAGGTAACCATGGCAACGACAACTATGTATCAGATCCTCCTTGCAACCACGCTGGTATGGGCGGAAGAATCGGTTCTTGAAATCTTCGGGGATTTTCTATTAATTAATGTCTCGAATAAACGCACTTATATAGGGATGTAGTATTCTCTGCTGCAATGGACGCACATTTTTGGAATCAAAGACCTTGGTATCCACAAACATCTCATGCCAATTACATTTTCCATGAAACAACTTATTCTTAGAACTATTGTATTACTATGTTAGATGGGTGCGGTATTTCATTCTATTTATTACCTTCATTCAAGACTTACATCAATACGCCTTGAACAATAGTCAGTGATGTGCTTGACCTTTTGTTAATTTCTGACGGCCAAAGGACAGGAATGGGAGTAAGCTTTATTGGACAACGGGATACGTACGGTAATATCGACTAGAGCCTTGACAAAAAAATCATCACAAGAATTATCCGATGTGTCAGGATAAAAATAAAAGTGAGCTTGATTTGCATTCGCAGACACACAAACAACTTTAAATCGTTAGAAGTGAGTGATAGCAGAACGCCACCTCATCTCAAACCATTGGGGGAGTGTAGATCCCTCAAACCATTGAGGGAGTGTAGATCCCTCAAACCATTGAGGGAGTGTAGATCCCTCGAACCATTGAGGGAGTGTAGATCCAATATTGTAACAAGGTTAATCAAGGTGGTTTTAGTGAAAACAATGTCAGCAAAAGGGTTCAGACGTTTGTAAGATTCAAATCTGGTCGCGGAGGAGCTGATACCAAGAATTTAAAAACGCATTAACTTGAACTCATTTACTTTTGAATAATGCTTGTATTCTTCATCATATCGGTACCCGACAAGAATGAATATTTTTTATGGATATCACTTCTTATTATGAGAATACAACGTTTCGGAGTTATGCTTACTCCTTCATCAGGTCGCCTGATGAAGGCGTAATGATGAAGGAGTAAGCAGTAACTCCGAAACGTTGTGTTCTCATAATAAGAAGTTGATATTCATAAAAATCTTCATTCTTATGTATTTCACTTCTAAATGCTCTTCAAAGACGTGAAACCCGACAAGTCCATGAATAATAATAGTCACTGTAACATTTTTTTCATTCTATCCCTCAACAGTTTCTTCATTTCCTAAATGCCTTTAAGCCGTTCTACCCGATCCATACAAATTCTTGTTTCTTCTAATCACGGAATAATTGTATGAATACAGTAACGGTGTCAGCGTGTCCATAGTTGTATCCCAATGTTTTCCACAGATTCTATCATGTATGCATTCAGCAAGGAACATTGTAATTTCACAGCTGTGCTAACGCGAGCATGTTAGAGGATGAAGATGTTCACTATATGCATCCGTCAGTGTTAGCATTTTCCACCCAATCCCTCGATATATTCACAAACAAAGGGTTTATGAGACAGAATATCAAATCGTCCATGAACAACTGGTCGATCGTATTCCGTTAGAAATACACTTGACGTTTAGTTTTCTGGTAGAACTTCAGGCAACAAAATGCATGCCTGTGCTTGAGTATGTACTTTGACCAAGACATTAAAAACTCTCTGGTTACAACTCACGCCGCAACACTGTAAACTCCCCAGATATATTATTTGTTGACTGATGATTAATATCATGGAAAAACGGGAACCAAGCAAAAAATGTCTTAAGCTATAATTCTATCGGCAACAGAAAGCATTCCATAAGGTTGGGATGTTCATTTAAAAAGATGCTATGTAATGGAATTTCGAGGGGAAGAAGTGCTGTTCTCTCACTGTAATCTCTATTTCAAATACATGCTCGATTCATGAATACAAGCCGTGGTCAGTTTGAGATAAACATGCACTTGAGAGCACCGATAACAGAGATAGGCGGATATAAGAGATAACTGGACATATACGTCAAGTACATTTTCACATACTGAATATGATGTACCTGACAAATCAACTTTTATCTGCACATATCTACTAAATCAGTTTCTCTCACTGAGAGTAATAGTGCTCTGTTTATGCTAATTATTATCATTAGTTTATTCGTATTTTAAATAACAGAGTGGCAGAAATTAGCACAGTGTTTACCGACACGTGTGTGTTTATTAACGTTTGTTTACTTTTAGGGGATACCTGCAGTGTGAAGCTATTCAGATGTTTATGTGAGAACACATGAACTGTTGGTGTCACTGTTGTGTGAAATTTATTATGTGCCTGTCGCATGTGTAATGTTCTTGGGTAATTCATTGAAATTTGAACATTATTTAAAAATATTTCTAAATTGTTTATTTTTCTTCCTGGACGTACTTGATCTTACAATGTGCACTGTTAAGGTCATTTTTTCACCGTATACATGCACCGTCTGTCAAATTATTTATCATATTTCATAACGTGTATATTGTGCGTTTTTCGGGATTTCGCTATTTCATACAAAATTTAAATTTAGAGACGTGACTTTAAGTAGATGCATTAGCATTAGACCATGCGTCTCTTTATCTACTGGAACAATTCACTTACATATGCAATATGTCAACCTTGGTCTTATATTATATAAAAAGAAATTAGCTGAAAACGAACAAAAGTCTGGTTTAGGCTTTCTGTCAAAATAATACTGTGGTTTAAGTTGCAAAATCGTTTCTTTGACGGAATTCACAATAAATTCACATTCTTCCTTTTCACCTTAACAGATATGCACATTAAGAACGGGGGTATAATCGCTTCAGATGATAACACCGCGGGTACTCAACATAACATATGTTTCTTAATCTTCCTCCTCGTTAAAAGAGCTCCAATCGCCAGGGAGCGGTCATTGACGCGGTTTAAACTTCATTTATCCTCAGCCATAAAGAGTTCTCCCTTGAAATGCTTCAGCTGCATTCAAGCAAGACATTAACCAGCTTTATATTCGTGCGTGGTATATCGAGATCTGGGATGTCTCAGAAGAAACAATTTGAGACAATATTGTTGTGCAAACCGAGATTCTCAGCCCTGCAGCATCACACAGCCGTCCGTTCAAGACGGAGAAGTAGAATTGAGGGAGGGTGCGTGTTTATATTGCCGGGGGGCAACAGATCCGCCATCATATTCCCCACCCTGGGGTTTTACGGGGGTTTGGAGGACGAGACTTGATGACTGCATGCTGAGTCTGCCGGAGAATGGGCATGGCGCCCTGGACGTGTTCATCAAAACTCGGAAGCCCTAGGATGCTCTCAAAGGGTCTGCGACCACACATACTCTTCATTGGTCATTTTATGTAGTTATCGGGTTGTAACAAGTGCACGTGAAGGACCTAAAAACACCAGCAACCCCCAAAATATACAATTCTGGATGCAACGAACTACGTCGATCAAAGTAAAATTAAACATAAAGTTATATCTAAATGAAAACATCGTAAAATTGGTATTTTTGTTGTGACCAAAAGATGATTGTGTCTGTATGTATGTGTATGTGTGCGTGTGCGTGGGACGGGGTGGGGGTGGATGCAGGGGAGGGCGGGGTCAATTCGTATTATTATAATTCAGTAAACAGTATATTTTGTCAATTTTGACTTATCCTTAGAGGTGCCAGTTTTATAGTGGTAGACCCACGAGAAACAAGGATGCATTTAAACGCAAAGATTTTGCTGGTGACAGTCTCTTTAATCTAAAATTGATACTCATACAATTCTTGCCGCTATCTGTATCAGTTGTATTTACCATTAACGGACCTGCACCGTGTTAACCAGTCCTTGTTTTATCATCTCATTCCGAGCGCCAGGCAGCGTAACAAAAACTATCATCTTTTAGCATCTTGTTTGACACGGTTCCGAGTCTGGACACTAACATTCCGGGACTGTTCTATTCCCTAACCCATGAATTCTGCTGAATATTGCTTGTTTGACAGGTAAAGATTTCAGAGTACCATGTGAACCCCTACCTCATTAGGTACGCGGACCTTTCAAAATGTCGCAATACTAGAGCTATAGCTGTATCGGTATTGCAAGAATATCGTATCCGCGTTTCGGTTGTATCAGTATTATTTCCGAAGTACTATTTCCAAACTATGTCAGTCGTGGCGGTAATTTAGAATCATCTGTTACCCTATTTGCATTTCCTGAGAGCAACTTTAGGTGGACCATATACTACATAGCAAATTGTCGCATGTACACATGTTGTAAAGAATCTGTCATGTTGCATGAATTCCTGTGAGGTATCCTGATGTTTTTATTTGTGGTATGGAATATAGTTTCGTTTCTCTGTTTGTGTATTTCAGTTCGAGCTGTGAGTGCAAGTCAAAACGTTGCGGTGTACCTGCTTTGAATTTTGTCTTTCTCCCGAGTGGTGTGTAGCAAGGCTCTTTGTGACTACCCTGTCTTTATATACAATTTACAAAGGAATATTTGCAAAAAGCTGCTTTTATTTCCGTACTTTCTTGATGTTCGTCTACACAATTATTGTATCATGTGTTTGCGTGGTGTTACATTTTACATTTGACACAACATGATTTTGTCAAAAAGATTCGTCATATATTATTTTCAAAAGTGTATTAAAGTAGATAAAATGGCATGACCAACCGTGCGGTTTCCCATAGCGAAACTACCTTGTTTGCAGGGAATAAATACATAAGTTGCTACCTATATTTGTGTGCTGTTTTGTCTTTCATCATCCTGAACACAATACCTGTGATACAATTATGTCAATACGTATTAGATGTGTGAATGATAAAAAAGGGAAAATATTGAAAACGTTATATATCTCGTAGAAGTTCACATAATGCATTTGACATACATTTAGGAAACAATTCCCCCTTGCGTAGTTTTAAGAAATCTTGTTAGCAACTGGACATACTGAAGCATGCACCCACGTTTGTTGATCGTTTCAGTGGAAACAAACACATTAAATATTACTATGTTAATGTTATGTTTTTGTCCTGATTTTTTCCAGTGTAACGGTACTGTTCAAGCTTGTGCTTTAGCTGTCTTTGGGTTGAAATTATCAACTGTATTCTCTCCCGTCCTTACAGCGTTTCGGCGTGGAACATTGTATGAAATGTTCAGGCATTAGGGAACAAACTCCCATGCATATGTGGAACATGGTAAAATATCCCTCTGCTTGTGTGAAACATTTATATCGAAGGTCCATTATGCTTGGAACAGATGTATGTGGAACATTATTACAAATGTCAATGTATGTGTGATCACTGTTATAAAAGGTAGTGTATCTGCATTTTACAAACGTTAACCCTTTTATGCATAGGGTCGTAGAATTGTCCTCAGATGTTGTGAGCTGGTTTCTTTCGGCAACGCGATAAAGGAATGAGGTGTCATTTTTCCTAGAAATAAAATTCCCCATACCTTTTTTGCACTGCAAAAGTGCATCCCCCAAATGGGACCACATGCAGATGAGTGACCTTAAATTAGGTAATGTGGTAGGCGTAGGTGGTGGGAGATCAACCTGTTAAATCTTAAAACTGACTCTCATAATTTAAAAGCTTTCATGGAATACAACCAAACTGGCTTATATTTTAGTCAATGTGTCTTAACAAATTGAAACCTGAACATTTTATGGGCATTCTTGATCCCATAAGATGCTTTCCGATGAAGTAAACATCATAGATGATGAATTTATCCCTGAGGCCTCTGCTGATCCTCACATGTGAAAGCAATGGATACAGGTTTATTTTACAGTGTCAGGTAGGTGCATTCATACACACACCGGGGGAAATGAAGGGCCTTCGGAAAGTATTTTGTAGTATGTCATACAGAATGATGTAATGTTTTATTTTTGTTTCTTACAAAAACCACATTGTATGTCAGTATAGTTATTATGTGCTCCGTGGTTTAACAAATGCAGCCTGATAGTTAAATTCGTTGATGATTTGAAGGACTGGTATGGCCAAGTCCAAGTTAACAAATTGGAACAACGTTAACATATCGTCCCAGTTTTGGGGACGGTAATATAGTTGAAAAGTGAGTATGGAACAATGCAAGCCATTTTCAGTATATTTTTCTATTTGAAAACGAAAGTTTTAAACACACTCTAATGAACTTACATAGGTAAAATAGGGACCAACAGAAATCATCGAACGTCACACTTTGTGGAATTGGCAGGTGAGCTATCTCGCCACTTAAAGTGGCCATGCTTTAAAAACCTTAAATTCTTCAAGTAATGTGAATTGTTCAACAACTAAACAATTTACTCTGCTTCATGTTTCTATGCTGCAAGTTTCTATCTTCAGGAGAGAAAAGTTTTTTTGAAGTACTCGTCCCAAAATAGGAACAATATACAAAAGGGGTTAATGTATGTGTGGAATCTTATAACAAGTGTGTATGTGTTGAACCTTTGTATGTGTTCAAACACGTTGTTAATCAACCATCAATTCCACTGACCACAACGAATGTCCAAATAATTTACACAATGATAAATAAATACAAATTTACACACAAACATAAATATAGACAACTATCAATACCCATAAATAAAAGCACCACAAGGCATAACCATGAATATATGATATTCATCCTTTCACTTCGTCAATACAAGAATTGTTCAAACCGATACCTACGTAGTTCAAAGATGAAGATGAGGTTTAACAGCAGGAGTACCTCTCAATCAGAGATGGGATGTCGAGGCGGCCATATCTGCCTGCATTGCACCTCCTTGTAATGAACACCACGGACCCCCAGACCGTACAGCTACATTCAAAATAGTCGTGCTAATTTACAGAAAGATTAACACACTCCTAATACGTCCATGTTGTCTATCAACTCGGGGGTGTCGTATAGTCTCTGACAAGTGGTATTGGTGGGATGTTCATCAAGGCCGTGATCATCGGCCGCCCCTTTGCTTGAAGAATTCGCTAAATTTCACTCAAACCTGCTGTGATATACACGGTAACAAAACATACCCCCTCCCTGTTTAAATTTAAGCCAGACCAATAATTCATTTGAGTGTAATTTGAAGTTGGATCTTTTTAGATGTGATGGTTCCTGTCAGTGTGCGCGTCTACGACATGTTATAAATGACTCGACACAGCAAGAAACTAGATGGCTTTAACTTGAAAGAGAAGCGAGATGAGTAAGGTTGATGTTAAAAAACTTGGTTGATTGTTTACCAGTTTGTTTAGGGTAATTGTATTGGATCTGTCAAACCGTGACCCATCTGTCAAACTTACCAAACAAATCATGGCTGTTTCTGAAGCCTATTACTCCTCGTGTTAATATATACTTTATATGAAACTTATATATCTTATATATGTACATCCTTTGTGGGTTTTTGTATTTGAACATGGTACGAGTGAGAAGGCCTCTTAACTATCTTGCCATGAGCGGGAATGTTTTAACTATCTTTAATTATCTTGAGTGACAACGCCTATCCTTTTCAGAACTCATTGTTGTCGGTTTATGAATGCCGGAAAGTATATATGTATCAATGATGACACATAATTCAATTTATTTCTATTAAATCCAGCAATTTTATAGTGCCATTAAACTATCTAGCCATGAGATAAATACATTTTGAGGATTTCGAAAACAGATAATATATATTTTATCCTGTGTAAGCATCCAGGAAAAAATATTATAGACTTTGATGTATTTTGTCAGAAACTGGCTACAGAATTAATACCAGAATTAAATTATGACGTGTCTTTGAGCTTCCAGACAAAGAGATGTGAAATGTTGAAGGGACACAGAGGCTATGGATGTCTGGACAAATAGACTATACTCTCTGTAACACAAATGCTATATGATTCTGGTTGTGTCTTTATGAACATCGTTACATCATCCTCACAAGCCATCTTCATGTTCCACTCAGCAGCTGTGTACACCGTGAACCAAATGTCCCGACACTTCATGTGTAGTACAATCACTTATATCTAATATACAGATAAACACACTGTCTTCCTCAAGGCGTAGGATGAACTTATGAACAATATCAACAATATTATCGTCGGTTTATCTGTGACGGCAAATATCCGGTACTGGCATAACATTTCATCACTCTCGTCATCAGAGTGGCTTTCCAAACACGATATTGATCATATTGGTGTTTTGAGCACATTATCCTTTTTAAAATGATCTCATGTGTTTTTCCTGAAAATACTTTGCTGTTATTAGAACATAGCTATTGGCAAAGGGAACACAGCTCTGAACGATACGCTGGATGTTGGTTGGTTGCTTGCTTGCTTGGTTGTTTAACACCACACTCAGCAATGTTCCAGTATATGGCGGCGGTCTGACAATCCAGTGATCTACACAAATGGGAACCGATGACATGTGTCAACCACGTCAGCGAGCCTGACCACCCGACCCTGTTAGTCGTCTTCTACGACAAGCATGGGCTACTGAAGACGAAATCTGACCTGAATTTTCACGGGTATATTGAATGTGGCCTTTTATTAAACAACACACAATGGAAATTGCATTTACTGAATCCCTAATTCGGAATAACCATGGATATGGTGTCTCCCTTAAGAAATATCGTTGGTTAAAAGGATCCAGTGGTTGGTTGTTTCAGGACATACTGCAACATTGGCCGTAGTATCTACGACTTGTGTACCAGGCCCATATCTACAGTCTCTCTCTTCATGAACAGCTGGTGCTATGGTCATGTGTTGTGCTCGTGATATTATTGGAATTGTATTGTCGTCTATGCAGAGATTTCATAGATTTATGGACGTTGTTTTGTTGCCTTGTTTATTGTCAGTATCATCGGCAATAGCAGTAGCAGTAGCAGCGGCAGCAGCAGCAGTAGTAGTAGTGGTGGTGGTGGTAGTAACACAGCATATCATACATTTAAGTTTCCTTTCAAATCGCTTTGTGCGGCTGCATTCCTTAGAACCTTAGTCCATCTATGATCCTTGTAACCCCATTCGTTGCAAGTCCATCTATGATCCTTGTAACCCCATCCGTTACAAGTCCATCTATGATCCTTGCAAAATTATTCGTTACAAGTCCATCTATGATCCTTGTAACATCATCCGTTACAAGTCCATCTATGATCCTTGTAACCCCATCCGTTACAAGTCCATCTATGATCCTTGTAAAACTATTCGTTACAAGTCCATCTATGATCCTTGTAACACCATTCGTTACAAGTCCATCTGTGATCCTTGCAACACCAACCGTTACAAGTCCATCTGTGATCCTTGTAACACCATTCGTTACAAGTCCATCTATGTTCCTTGTAGTACGTGTCTGCATCAGGGTCATTATCTACCCACGTTGAGACACATCGGTATGTGCTGGAATACTGAGTATCCACCGTGGCGTTAAACCAGTTGAATTAAATAATTGTACTCATGTTACTGGTAACAAAGATCAGTCTCCGGACATATTGCATCAGGATATTTCATTTTGTACAAACATGTCCTTCATATGCGTCTTTGTCTTTGCAATGTTGAAATATGAATTAACAACCAATGATGTTTCATTGTGTACAGTTAAGTACAAATTATTGCAAGAAGAGTATTTTCTTCTATATTAGTTCAAAGTTGGTGCGATGACGGCAACGACTTTCAACAAAAACTAATGTAATGTTCAATGTCAACGCCGCTGGGAAGTGCTTCTTCAATCGGCACACATCGCAAACCTTCAAAGTGGCATTCGGCACCTCACTAACGCCATAATATAAGGACACCTTGCTCTGCGTCAGAACATGATCGGGACGACGAGCCAAGACAGTAGCTTGCTGTTAAACATATCGATGCTGTGAAAAACATCTTAAAACATCACGATTTCCTGAGCACAATAAATTACATGCGCATGATGCTTTGTACAAAATGATATGGTGTTACTACTGGGGCTGACGACGACCATGATGATGATGATGGTGGTGGTCGTCGTCATGGTGGTGACGACGACGCTGAAGATGGCGGTGGTGACGACGACGGCGATGATGGCGTTGATGGTGGTGCTGGTGATGACGTCGATGATGATGGTGCTAGTGTTCGTGACGAAGTCGATGGTGATGGTGCTGGTGACGATGATGTTGAGGATGAAGTTGATAGTGATGTTAACGACGACGACGATGATAATGGTGTTGGTGGTCAGGACCATGCCAATGATGAAGTACATGATGATGGTGGTGATGATGCTGACGACCACGTCGATCATACTATAGATGTAGATTGTGGTGACGATGTTGGTGATGATGTTGATGGAGGTGGTTGTGATCACAACGACGACGAAAATGATGGTGATAATGGTCGATGACGACCATAATGGCATCAGATGCAACAGTGAGCAAAATTGTTTTCTCCCATGGACAGAGACATGTGACATGTTATTTCATGATTTACTCAATCAAAATACAGTACAAATTCTAATACGAAAACACAAGGTCAATTTCGAATGGTGTCTTATAATATTCTTCAAACATTTTCGTCACTATTCGTGACTTTTCAAATTTGTTAAAATGTGTATACAAGGAAATAATCTTGTTAATTAACCTCATTTTACGAGATCATTGGCCACCTCTTTGGAGACACATGGTCAACCGTATTCAAGTTATCATGAAATATGTACAAATATAATTTCCAATAAAAGAAACATGTGATAGAATCATATGAGCAGTTTGTTTCTGTTCAGTTTCGTTCAGTTCTTTTTGTTTCTATATTTAGACTACTGACAATAGGGTTGGGAATCAGGGAGGGTGTAAACGTATCATGATAATTTATGTATTTGGCAAGACAGTTGAAAACAGGTCCATTTTGTGGCATCAATAATACTGGCATGAATGAATATTTTTCAGAGAAATATTTAGACAATATTACTCAAAAGTATTCTCATAAAATAGTCATTCAAACATATTTAATGCTGAGTATATCTCAACAGAGAGCATATTCCTTCATCAACGCCCTAAATCGCATTGCATTTAACCGGTGATATTATGCGGAAATGCATTATGCAATTAACGAAATCCGCATGGTAAATCCAGAAGGATTGTATATCACAAAACATTAATAAAGTGCACAGAGGGAAATCATTACAAACTCAGACAGTGCCCGCAGAGAAAGAACTTAGATCTTTGATTACGACAGAAAACAAAAAGACAAGGCTCCGTCTAATACAGTGAAATGCCGTGTTCGATTAGAACACCTGGTTCCTAGGTTAATTATTTGTCGACAGCTTACTTAACCATCATGTGAAATACAGAGCTATTCTAATGGGCTTTCAAAGACATTTTGACAAATGTTCATATGGGTACACTTCATACGGACAAATGTATCTCTCGTCAAAGGCAATCGACTTTCTAATGGCTCCTCGGCCTGAGACTAACAGATCAGAAAGGATTGCATTTCATACCGAGACACCTTAAACATCCTCGTCTTTAGTACAAACGTCGATGAAGACGGGGACGCTGGTTTCCGGTTTGTCGTGGAACCGTCTTAATGGCGTGGGTATATAGATGGAGCCTTGCCCGACTCCACCCAGACAATTATAGGGTCGTTTCCTGCGCCCTGACAGCATCCCTGTTGATAGACAGGCAGAGATGCTTCCATTATCAGTTTGTCTGCTTTAATTACAGACAATGCACTGTAGCTGCATTGTAACATTACCAGGTGTTGATATCGAAATTAACTGAAAGATTTTGTGGCTCCTTCACATTTCTGTGGGCCATACATATAAATGGCAACGAACCTGCGAGCAAGTAGTCATTTTCACAAAAATTCCCTTGTGCCATCCCGACTATTTCAGCACGGACTTCTAAGAGTGATAAGTTTCTACCACATCAGAGGCACCCAAAACACACGCAAAGGCAAGCCAGTTATTTAAACAACATAATCAAATATAGACCAGGACGATGTTTTGAAAAGCGATGTTTATGATGATATTTACTAGTGTCAAGCTCACCCCTATCTTACAGATGTATAAGGGAGTTATAAGGTAACTGTAGACATTTCATAAAGTTTCTGAGTGTATATTTAAATGTTCGCCAGGTATACATATGACAGACATCCGAATTCTCAAATTCTCCAAAACGTCTTTAGATACAACAGCAGCGCATAGCCATTTGTAGGATTTTGTCTGACACATTACACAAACACGAGGTCGATTCTCGATAGCCCCTATCGATAATAACTTGTCTGGTATAAACGTATTAAACCTAAAGTAGACGAACACCTCTCAGGTGTGTGGGTGAGTGAATTAAGTTCTACGTCGCTTTAAGTAATAGGCAGGTAATATAACTGTTGAGCACACTAGAAATGAGCTTCACATATCTCCAACTGTGACGTGTTAAAAATTCCTGGGTCACCAAATATATTTTTCTGATTGCTTGACGCATATATTACACATGACTTATTCCACATGACAATGTGTGAAGAATTCCAGGCTCACGTGTCAATTGTGTCAAATATCAGAAAACTCGTAAGTCCTGCTAACTTCGACATATGTTGTACATTTCCCAAGGAACTGAGACTGAAAATATGATGTGCAGCTTTTGAGCAGCTCAGCGCAGTGTGTGTGTGTGTGTGCGGGCGTGTATATATAGGTGATTTACTGTACCGACTTTCCTTGATGTTGAAAAGCAGGTTTGGCAGTAATACTGTCAGTAAACAGAGAGAAAGCTCTTCAATCATAAAACGAAGAGTAGCTATGTTGGTATAAGATTCTGAATCTCGAATGCCATAACACACATATCATGTGGTGAAAATACCCTCACTAAAATATTCCATTCATATGTTCATTCTGGGATCTGAATAGCTCCATCAGTCCAGATGCAGATTCACAAGACGAATGCTCGCCTTGGTGCCTATGTTCATGCAGAGATAATGAGCCAACATTTCATACGAAATACAAAGAAAACATATCCACAAAACAAAAAAAAATCCCCTAGTGCAAATAATTTGTTGAGATATTTCCATAGCAACATTAATGCCAATTATGGCATTGGACATCAGTGATAGGATATTTTTACATTTCTCATTTTTTCACCAGGAAAAAACGACGGCTCCACAGGAATACAATTATTCCCTTAAAAGAGAATCTGTCAAAGTCAACTTGGAGTCTGGCCCGAGTATTTGCCAGTGTTGACGCTATAGTCTCCGACGTGTTCGGCGAGCCAAAAGATCGCTAGTTTTAAGTTAAAAGCATTCTGGAAATGGATGCGCATCCAGGTAAAAAGCCTGTCAAGTCACATCACCTACGCACTGCTACCGGCTATCGCTAATAGTAGCTTGACCAGGTGGTATCACAACCTGAACTCAAAAAACATTATGTGATCTTTGCCAAAATACAAAGGATTGAACGGGAACGGGCTTACAAATGCATTTCTTTTAAAAAATACGGAAAATGGTCTGATTTTTAATCATTTGTTAAAAGCAGAGGCATTATCCAGTCAAAAAAATGTCCTTGTTTCTTTTCATTATAGGATTAATAAAAGGGCCAGAGAATGAGGTATTTTCGGTCGTTTAGTTTATTAAAATATGAAAATATAAAAACTAATAAGGATGTTTCTTTGAGGGTTTATGTTCCGATAGGAATCTTTTGTAAATAATGTTTTAACATGTCTGAAGTTTATTTCACTAATTTGATTTAATTACAAAATTGAATTTGCAGGATCATGCATGGAGAGTATGCTTGTTGGTCCATACATGATTCAAAATGACAAATGATTTAAATCAAGGGTTTGATTTTGTGTGTTAATGACGAATTCGGCTTTCATCTTTCTAAATAAGCGTTGGTTCATGAATTTTGAAAAATGAAATTAAAATTATTAGGAGTATCTTCAGATGGCCAAGTCCAAATAATATTTTGTTTTACAATATTGGCATTTCGTTGAACTTAAGTTTTTTTCGTAAACAAACGTGGGACATGAGCAGCTTGTACATAACGTTTTGTCCATGTTTTCAATGCTCAATGCGATTATCCCCAGGAGCCAATGAAAAGGTTCGAAATAGAAAAATGCATTTTATTACAAACTACGAAAAGCCATACAAAACACCTTCTAATGGAGACGGAAAACGATTCACAGTTCGAACAATTTAATCACGGAAACATGAATTGTATTTTGCTAACTAAAATTTTGTGTTGAAAGAAACTTTGAAGATTAATATCTTCTCAAGACACGTTTTTGTCAGTTGCACAGTCCACTGCAAAAATATCGGGCACTGGCGTAACTTTAAAACTACAACATCATCAACATCATCGTCATCGTCGTCAACATCATCGTCATCGTCGTCAACATCATCGTCATCGTCGTCAACATCATCATCTTTATTGTTGCTGTTATTATATTTTACAGATTTTATGATTGTTCATGTTATCATTAGTGTTATCGCGAGAAAGTTAGTGGATCCAGTATGCTGTCACAAGCCAAAAGCTTGCTTACATTTCATATGGTTATTTATCATTATTTATTATTATTAAATAAACATGTGACCACACAGCAAATATATTCTGAGTGAAACCAACAACTGTCTCCTTCAGTCACACAGATTTTAGGGTTTTTTTAATTTAAGTTATGTATTGAAAAGCAATGTCAAAATGTCGGCCTCACTGACAAGAAAGCCATGCAGATGCCATACACAATGCTGAAGTCATGCTGACAGGGCCCCTTGTTTAAAGGTTGCGTTTTTCTCTTCCGAGTGATTAAGTTAGAAAAATAAACCGAGTCTCGCATTTCATTGTTTCTTCCGTTTAACCGATCGTTTAGGCTGACTGTGGGGGTAAGATTCCATGACAGTGACTGAACCTTAGGGGGAGATGGACATCTTGTGTCCATCATCTTTTCTTGCAAGGAGCTCGGGAGCTTCCCCGGAACAAAAGAATGAGTTTGGATGCGGTTGGGGCGAGAAACATTGCCGCCCAGTCAACAATTATAGGTTATCCTTAACGTCAATCAATAACGGGAGATGTAACTTATTGTGGGGTATTTCCATTCAGAGAATTTATTAACTTTGCTTAATCAAAACACACCATCCATTGACATCAGTGATCGATACTGGAAATATAATTTGTAGTTGTTAATGAGAAAATGTGTACTCTGCACAGGTGTGAGGGGAGGAGAGAAGTGTTTTGTTCACGTGCTTTGGCAGAGCCAAAGTGATTTGTTGAGAAATGTCCATAAGGCAGTTTTATGGTCATATCATAGGGAAATGTAAAGCATTAAATCTATTCTTTGCATCAGGCACAAACATTTGCGTCCAATGCAATTGTTTATTTGTTTGTACTACATGTTCCCGTGTTAAACCTCATTTGAACAAGTGACGTATCGTTGCATGTGTTTGTGACGGGTGAGGCAGTATATGCAGATCGTTTCGGAGACACCTGTTATCATCACTGTTTGTGATTATTAGGCACATGCAGATGACAGACCCGAATTCTCACAATAGACTACACTTTACGCAGAGATTTCGTATACCTATTTTATCTGATTGAAATTACAAAGACAGAGCCATTGAAGGACAAAATAGCATAACATGCCTGACGCCACCGACTGAAACCTGGATTCTGTACTCCTCCAAATATGCATGCTCCTGTCTTGGCACGCGGAACGCATGCATATGAACTGGCAAAATCATTCTTAATCCTGATTTATATGTTAATCCGACCAAATTTTATAAGATCTTGTGTGTTGGAGGTTCCCTATAAGTTCTTGTAATATATGCATGATATGACAACGGTTATTAATCATGTGACAAGAAAGCTGTTATCGTGCAACATGCTAATTAAATAGCCTACGTAATGCTTATGCAACACCATATACCGGTATGTGGCTTACATTTATAAAAGATGATTAAATGTCTAACACATTTGATATTTTGTGTGAATTGTGTATCGTCAGCCTCGTGACGTTTCTCGTTTCCAATATGGCCAGTGTTATTAGTATTATGCCCTTTAAATGTAACACGTTAATGCAAAACATAGTTTCTCCTTTTAATTCAGTTTCTTCCTCTCTTCTTCCTCTTCTAGCTCCTCTTCTCTTCTCCGTCTTCTCCTTCATGTTCTACCCAGTCTTCGTCACCACCTTCTTTTCTAGTATGGAAAGCTCGCAATATACTGCCACTTATTCAAGCTAAAGCTGTACCAATTACGCATCATTAAGGCAAATTATCCGTGTAGAACTGTATTAATTTGTACCGGCTTTAGATCAATAAATAAGCGTATATTATAATGTAAGCCACGTGTGTGTTTTTTTGTATGTTATACTCGCAAATGTTTTGTGGTCAATTTGTGTTAGCAATAAATGGAAGAAATGTTGATATGGATATCAAGTTGTGCATCACGGACACTTTTTGTTTATTAAGCATCAAATAAGCACTGTTTATAAGATTCATAAAGAAACCGTGATTTGATATTATTCTCATTGAAGACATTGCTTACTACTGCGAAGGAGAGAGGGAATTGTAATAATCATTATCCAACATTGTGCAACCACCCACATCGATCAACAACCAATAACAAAAGTCGTTGATTTGAGATTAGTCTGAGATAAATATTTACTTGACTGTGTCAATAAATGACTGCAAATGTGTTAGAATCTGACATGCAACAGAGCACCGTTATTCCGTTCTGACAGGCATTCTGCAAACTCAGCAGGACGCATATGTCTCGACAGGAAAGGAAAGATTTTCTTTAGGTGCGAAAAGGGAGACGCGAGCCCTTAATGACATAGACAAGAAAACAATTATCTTCCGTTTATTGCAAATCAGTTCCTGTAGATCCCGTAGGCCCCTGCTAAAAGACACATGTTTTCACACGAGGCTGTTTCCCTCACGTCACCGGGGAGGGGATAAGTGTCATCGCCCCGTACAGGTGGTCGCCAGGGATCACCTCTCCATCCCCTCTCTTTTCACGATGTTTTGTTTTAAACGCTGCCGTAGCTAAGGGGGACTAAATTACCCCCATCAAAACATGTCAGAAGAATCCAACAGGGAGGTTGACCGGCCGGAGGATAAATCGAGTAATAATGACCACTCGGACATGTCCAGTGTGGGAATGCCGATGGATGATAAGAAACCGCCTGAACATATGTCCGTAGTAAAACATTTCTATTTTCAATTCATGTCAAATATGTAACACAGATGTGTTTACCACATATAGATTTACAACGAACTTTGAACATTTTTTTCCTGATTTGAATGAAATGCCCATGACTTCGAAGCATGGATTGTTAGTATTCAAGTCATGTTCGAAGACAGTTAAGACAGAATATGGTTCAGTGTGAACATTCCCTTCTGTTCATATATTCTGCATCATAAAAGCTTTCGTGCTCATCCGTTGTTGTTCACCATCGCAAACGGCACATGACAGCGTTGTGCACACACTCAACCAGTCAATCCGGAGCTCCACACCTACCTCAGTTTGTGACCTCTCAAGAACAGGTTTCACGGAGTCTATTAGAACCCGATGTCCCCTGGCGCTCTAAACACAACGAAAAAATATATTGACTGGTAGAAAGAGAGAAAGAGGAACTATTTGAAATGAAAAACACTTGCCGTTAGCGGTTTAATCTCAAAATTCAAAACACTCCACGTATACAAATATATAGAAACGTAAAAAATTAACTGCACGCGTCCTTAAGAAAGAACGACCCGTTTGACATGTACGTGCCTAATTGTCGATTACTTATGGCGAATGGTTTCAGTTTCGGACTCGCAAAAATATATGACATTTAGGTTAAATAGTCTGTTGCCCACACTAATTATCCTCCTAGCTGATTGGGTCCATATATTAAACATATTGGCGTCTTTATGGTCAGGGGTCAAGCATGTGACATTTACACTAATAACATTAATGATCGTTAAGAAATAACCACTTGACTTGGTTCTACTTCTCTTGGATGGAATCTCAAAACCTAGACACAACACGTGCTTGTGTTTCTTTCACTCTTTGCTTGCTGTTTGACTCAGCAATATTCCAACCATACGGTGGTGGTCTGTAAAAAATCGGGTCTGGACGAGATATTCCAGTGATCAACATCATGAACATCGAACTACAGCTTCATACCTTGTAATCGTGTTGGGATTCGAACCCGGGTATTCAGTTTTACGAGCGAAATTTTTAATTGAACAAATACGATCACGTGTGGTAACAGAACAGAGTTTTGACGATCATAGGGCCTCTTATAGTCGCAGTACTAAGTACGTTGTGTGTAACCGGACCCTTTAGAATAGCATCTGTTCGGTATAAAGCACTGTACATTATATCCACTTACATATCATATACCCAGATTCTGGCTGATTGTTTCCTGTTTTGTCAGTGCCATATATCTACAGAAGTGGGAGTCCCCACAGCGGTGGGTGATTGAAACAAGTATGACTTCGGGTTTTCGTCCCTCGTGAAACCAACACCCTGGAAATAAGAAAGAGCTGTCACCCAAGTGGAACGACAACAATTTATGGATGAAGAACTTCTTTAAAACAATGAGAGCGACGTTTTGGTGTAGGTTCAAGTGGTCGAGAGTGTTTTGTACCAAGGGACTTTGTCCTGAGGGTATTTTGGCCGTTCCCCGTTCTAACACTTTTACGAAGCACATGATCACAGAACCGAAACGTTGCTGTCAATCTAATAAAGAAGCCGCTCATCTGTATATTGTTATCTTTCCTTACTGATTCAGCTTCTAAGTGCCTCTTCCCCCCATTAGTTAATATTATTATCAAAAGTTATGTGTGATAGAAATTAATTCAACAAATACTGAATATTGTCAGTTTGTAATGATCTCCAATACGACATCCTAATAATTTCTCATCGACCAACCTTGGATCAACCTTAGTGATTGGACTGAATGTGTCGCTAAAGACGCCACACTCGTCAGCCATGACACATTGAGGTGCATCTAAAATACTGTTGGTATTTACAAGCGGATTAGTACTTCAAACGGATTAAGATACGTGATGAAAGATAAAAATATGAATAAAGTTATTAAAATGAATGTTAAAAGGTTTCCGTTATAATGCTTACATATTTGAGATACAATAAACAAACACGTCGACATATTTGTGCAATATAGTGGACCTTTGAGGCAGGTATATTACCCATTCCACAAGGGATTAATCTCACTAGCTGAGAAATTACGTTTGATCATGTTATTAATCAATACCTTTATGTGCTGTTTGTACAATAACGAAAATAAACAAACAAGCGATGCATCGAGACCAGCGCCAAGAGCATGGCGTATCTTGCTGTGAAAGAAGAATGTCATTTGTTAGCGTGACGTCGAATAATGAACGTAATTACTATTTCCTTTGAGCGACACAACGCCAGTTCAGTTGACCCGCCTTACCGCATATTGTTTGAAAAAAGTACAAACCCGCTGTGAATACTACATACAATGGGAGATTAACGCACCAGGGAGACGACATCGACAACCAACATTCAGGGAACGTCGTCCGATGTTCAAACTGTGAATACTGTTTACTTGTTTACCTAAAGCGATAATTCCACGAGGCGAACTGTTTGTACATTGTTTGCAACACGTAGGATATTCCGAGAAGAAAATGTGATAATTTTACGAATGTGTATCACAAATTATGGGTAATTTGTAATGGATAATGCGTGATAATTTCACGCTTACTGAGGTGTAAAGGTTAATTGTTTTTCAAGTCAGTTGGATGTTTGAAGAACAGATGTCTTACACGATGATTACTCATAGACCTACTGGCCTAAACATGCACACATTCTTTTTTGTGATGAAATAAAGAGATAGCGGTGAGCTTTAAAAGGAATATATTATTTCATGAATTGTCTCGAATATTATTTTATCGTCAAAATGACAAAGATTTGCTAAAGAAAATCCGCTCTCAGTAATGTTCCAGGAATATGAGACCTTTGGTAAATGATCTAGTCTGGATCAGACAATCCACTGATTGATATTATGATCAAGGGCCACCGCCGAGGTTGACAGACGCGCTGTCAACTAATGCCTGAGTCAGATCACTCATTTGTGTGCCTTTTGCGTGTGTGTGCGAGTCCTCATCTGGCAAAATGACATGATATATACGATGTGTTAGGTACCAGATAAACTTAATCATAGATATAGACGATGAGAGAAGAGAGAGGAGAGAGATACAGATGTTGAGAGTAGGAACACGTGGGTGCAGAATAAGGATGTGGTAGGTATCTATAGAGGGTACTAGAGATCTGGGAGAGAGGGAAAGAGAAATGAGAAAAGAGGATGAGAAAGACAAATGCTGACAGAAGGAGCACAAGGGGGAATAAGTGAGTGAGTGAGTGAGTTTTACGCCGCACTCAGCAATATTTCAGCTATATGGCGGCTGTCTGCAAAGAATCGAGTGTGGACCAGACAATCCAGTGATCAACAACATACGCATCGATCTGCGCAAATGGGAACCGATGACATGTTCCGTCAGCGAGACTGATCACCCGATCCAGTTAGTCGCCTCTTAAGACAAGCATAGTCGCCTTTTGTGGCAAGCATTGGTTGCTGAAGGCCTATTCAACCACGTTACCTTCACGGGTCAAAGGGGAATAGAGAGCGCTTGTGAGAGAGGAGAGACAGGAGAGAAACTGAGTTAGTGAGGGTGAGGCCAAGAGATTAAACGAAAGACACACAGTAAGAGAAAGGGAATGAGAGAAGGATGGAGTGAGACAGGGGACAAAGGAGGAGGGGGAGAGAAAGTGGTATGAGAGAGGTTCATAGTAGAATATGTCAGTATAGTCAATGTTATTATGGTAGGGAATGTACATGTTCTTGATAGTATACACTATAGGATAATGAGTGTCAGCGAGTTTGTGCATGGTAGAGTGCGCGTAATGGTAGAAAGTGTAATATCCACGCTCTGGGCGTTTGCGGTAAAGAGTTCGGTGTGGTTTTTGGAATGACTAAGTCGGTTCTATGATACAATGCATGACTTTATCGTCAGCCAGGTCTTACGATACCGTGTGCCTTTATGGTAGAGTAAGTCTAAAGATGGCGTTTCCCTGAATCATGGAGCCTTAAGGCAGATAGTGGTTTGCCTGGTAGTGCATGGAAGAATAGATGATCGACTGCGCGGTATGGCAATTGCATGATCAGACAGGAAGTGCCAGCAGGTAGAAACGTCATGCTGTTGTATTCAAACGACTTACGTCAGCACAAACTACAATGCCCTTTCCGCCTCTGTAACATATCTTTCGGCAGTGTCGATTGTACGATTCCGCATATAACCCGAGAAGCACAAATATTAATTGTATGAATAAAAACAATGTTGAGCCGAGAAAAGGGGCCGATTTAAAGTATTCGACTTATCTGAGGATAGACTCAACCGAAAAATGATGAACATCGAAGAAATATGCAACGAGCAGTTACTTCGAGACAGCCGTATATTCGACACAACAAACTTCGACACAAACGTGATTGAATATCCCCGAACGATGTTATCCCATTCAACCTAATAAAATACCGCAAATACATTTGAATTACGACAACAAACAACAAACAACAAACACGATTCACATCCAATGATGCACTTCTCAGCGCCATATGATGACACTAAACGGCCTCAGGAGCAATTCAATGTTAGTACCATTGACGACAAACTTATATTCAGATCCCTCGAGATTCTCCAAAGCCCTACGCAAACATTAAACTCTGCGAAAGCGTTTACCAAACAGAAATAGAAAGCTCACACATTTCTGAATAAGATACCCTGTAACTGACTAGCAAACCTATTTTATTGTTGTCATAAGTTATAGTTTCCTTAAACGCAATGGGACCACTTTACTGTTGCAGATGTTTGGTTTCGCCACAGGGGGGTGTATGAATTTCAGGTATTAACAATACCCCTGTGTAACAAACTACAGATAATCGACTTGGGGCACTTCAACGAATGCATTTCAAATGAGTAAAACCCTTCACAATGAAATGAAGCATGTCAATTTCAACGCACGGTTGGCTATTGACATGACTTTGTGAGACGGCCCGCAAACCTTGAGCAATAAAACCGCTTCGGTCGCTATCAAACTGTCTCCCAAGAACTAGTTGTACGGTGAATAGTAGCGTTGATCGTGTCGTGAACATCGCGACAGCTATGTACATTTTACTTTAATTTTATGCCCGGCATCTGGTATTGAGATGGGTTGAAATAGACTTAACTCGATTTCACTTGATCGGGTTGTCTATTTCGCTATATGGATGTTGTAATTACAGCTAACACTTAAGTACATTTGATACGTCTTTGATAGACATCTTCATCCAATCTTACACTTTACTGTGACATTTATGGCGGATTCGTTTATTGTTTGAGTTTAACTAGGATCTGACACCGCCTGGTCACGTGACACCCTGATTCCATCTCCCGCTACACGATGTTAATATGTAATGTGATGTTATCGCGGCCCGTCTACATGTTTATGCATTTATGTGACTATTTAACTTGATATTGTTTGTAGAATTACCCATCTGTTTAGAACTCGCGGAGAACATCCGGGTTCCATTCCAAAACGTGGGTACAGGTACTCAAGCTTTCCTAAGGTGTACGAGTAATGATCATGCTTGTTTTTTAGGGGTTTTTTTTTATTTGTTTGGGGGGGGGGGGGGCCTGATGAAACGGAAGATTATTCACAGATCAACCCGAACTTAGACATGGTGAAATAAAATAATAAAAAAGTATATTTATACAAGTGTTTCGTTAAACCCAGAGATCAAATCCCGTGGGTCTTAGGTCTAGTGGCTATACGGTCTGTGACCCATAGACCTCAACGGCATGTATATATCGCAATATGTATATATGTGAAAATATAGTATCATAATTATGTGACAGCGAAATGAAATCATATAGTTTCTGTATCTCGATTCAAGTTTCGAATACATATCCGTAAGCTTTTTCGCACATTATATAACGTCAAGAAAATCTGAATTAACAGCTACCGAATAACGCCATTAATAGCAGAAAAAGACGACATCTTCAAAGACAACAGCGCGCTTAGAAATGTTGATTCCCCCAGCGTCTAACGACAAACGCGCGATGAAGAAAGCCGTTCATCGAGACTGTCCCTTCTCTCGGATAATACACAACGTGAGATCTCCCTATTGTCTTTCATCCTTAGAGCACGGTCAGGATGTTGCAACCTTGTTTTTATTTTCTTCATGAGCCCCAGCACCGTTGTGGACGTCATCGTTTGCAACATCTCCACCACAGGCAAATTAGTTCCGTGCTTACAAGATTAAATTTAATCTCTATAAATAACTAGATTTTCCTATCCGAACGCTACGCAGAGATATTTCAATTACCACAGATCGCAGGGGGTCTTTGTATTTGATCAATAATTTTGTATTTCTAAGCATATGTTATATACATCGTCTTGTCAAGAATGAGAAAAAGGCACCCCCTGCAGGTACTGTGGGGATAGTTCTTCCTATAGAAAAAAAACCAAAAATTAAAACATCTCCGATTTTGAAATATTATACCACGTAACGCGAAATTGTCCCCAGTTCGATGTCGATTGACTGACAGGGATGTTTATGTGTCATTGTTTTATGAGATTCTGCTTGTCAATATCGGATGTTGATTTCAATATTGGTACAGCTGATGGCGACGAGGTAACTACAGTGTGGAATGATTCCTGTACGTATGTCTGGCAAATTAAACAAAGCTGCCCCTGCTGATTGTATTGACGAGATGACGTCTCGGTCTTCCACCTCAGACATAAACATGGCTGCTTGCTGACATATTGAATCACCTGCATAGAAAACCGATCCTACGTGATCGATGTTCATTTCAAAACAGTAGCTGTATATACTCAGTTTAAAAGTGGTATTAATTTAGAAGGAATAGCTACACTCCGTTATATGTGAAGAGATAATCATTTGACATTTATCATTTTAAAACTGGCTTTTATGTTTCAAGATGAATTACCCAGTATGGTTTACTAAATATACTCTATCCCATTAAAGAATCTCGGAATATTTTTGAATCCCATTATACAGGCATGTTGGTGTTTATTCTTGTAAACAGAATTCGAAAATATACATCTTTTCCTGAAATATATTTGAATAATACTTAAATCAAGCTATTTCAATTTATTGCTATTTAAATACCTTATTTCGTAACGGCTGTAAAAATCCAGTGAGTCAATTTAGTCAGACTCGCCTTGGAAATAGAGCGTGGATTCTCCACGTAGTCTTTATCTTAGAATATGTTGTAATTAGCCTAACGCTTGGATGGACTGATTAAGATTACTGCAATGTGTTTATGACAGCGCATCTCGTCCCTGGTCTGGCGAGGATACTTCTGATATCGTTCGCTGTAATTGAACAGAGGAGGATTTAGGCTTTGACACTTTTATTCTATCACAGATGGGTTCGATTGTTTCTGGTTGGTTGTCAGATAATTCAAACGATCGTGCTCATGCTGTTGATTAAACCAGTATTCTTGACAGACACGCAACGCTTTACGTTGTGTATGTGGGTAACAGTTACAAAACAAATACAAACCAAATAAAAGAGAAAAACTTTCATCAAGTATCCATCTTTTAGAGGTTATAACTGGGTAGGTGTTTAGTGTCACTGATTAGCATTCAAACGAAAGCAGGATCAATGAATGTTGAATAACCGCTGTTTAAAAAAATTACTCTTTGTGTAATGAGGGCTGGAAAAATATCAAATTAGAAATCGTCATCCGATGTCGACATCCGATCTCGATTGCTGTGTATTGCCTGTTACTTTACCTTAGTTCACCCCTATAATATTTAGATAATGTTTGGTGAGTTTCCATGCAATTTTCAAGCAAAATAACTATCATGCATATGTATGTACTAGAACACACCACTGCGGTCTGGATCAAAGACCATTTGAACAAACAAACAATATCTTCTTGTGACGATATCAAATTCATACGGTAATTTAACTACCTTATAACATTATTTAGACATTTAGAGAAGAGAAAACTTAACATCATAGAATTGCTATGGTATAATCTGAAACTGTTATTTCGTAATTTGTATCTATCCAAATTTGTAGGTCCCAGCAAAACTTTGTCGAATTTTAATTATATTCTTCAAACAGAAAGATAATGTTTCTTCCAGGGTGAAAACGACGCAGTTTGTAATAAAAAATAATAACATCTAGTGCTATTTTCATCGCCGTAATACGTGAGTAAGATATGAAGGCAATAACACTCCCATATCAATTTAATATCTGTTCAAGCTGTTGCGAGGTCACAGCGAGAAATCAATTACAAAAAGATGATGCCATATGGTGTAGAAACACGTGTCAGCATACCTGTCCTAATCCCAACCTCTTTCGCTTTCAGTTAAGGCAGTTATTCAATTTACAACACAGAAAATATTCATTCGGACGGTATATTTCTCAAAATAGTTTTAAGTCTTATATCTGTCGTGCCGCGAACTTACCGAGTGTCTTTAATCGCTCTCGACTGGTATATCGAAAAATATGTCCCTTAAAGTCTTGAAAGTTGTACATGTCTTTCAGAAGTATTATTTGCAGACCGAACATCGATCGACAGCGTTAGTTGAAATTCGAATTATCCGTCACAGGTACGGGCGGTGGTTGGATATATAATTTAACTCCTGTTAGATAATGCTCTTCCTAAAATGTTACCCCCACATGATAAATCTCAGGTTAAACTGGTTTGACTGTTCTTTTGACGCCGCACTAAACAATATTTCTACTTTGTCGAAATTGAAACTATTTGGCCAGATCATCAAGGAGGTCTAACATGTGTCACGGTCTAACACTAGAGTCACGATCGTAGACCTGTGTCTTGAGTGTATGTACGTGTCATATTGTTTACCTGTGTTAGGATCAAATACCAGTGTTAGAGACATGTACATTAGACAGGGTCTGTCTTATCGTGACAGGATCGTAGACTGGTGTAAAGGTCTGAGCACGTGTCATGTGTCATGGTCTGTTTACTGGCGTTAGGACCAAATACCAGTATTGGAGATCTGTACATGTGACTAGGTCTTTCTCCTCGGGACGCGATCGTAGGTCTGAGTTTTGAATGTATACATGTGCATATTGCGTTTACTGGTGTTAGGATCATATACCAGTGATGGGGATCTATATAAGTAACATGGTCTGTCTATTCGTGTCAAGATCGTAGACTGGTGTTATGGTCTGTTTACTAGTGTTATGATCAAATACCAGTGTTGGAGATCCGTACATGTTACAAGGTATGTCCACTAGTGTCGTGAATTGCAGACTGGTGTTATGGTCTGTTTACTAGTGTTAGGATCAATTACCAGTGTTGCAGATCTGTACATGTTACAAGGTATGTCTACTAGTATCACGATCGTAGAATGGTGTCTTGAATCTATACACGTGTCATTCTATGTTCAGTTGTGTAATGATCAAATACCAGTGTTGGAGATCTGTACATGTTGCGTGGCCTGTCTTCTCCTCGAGTCACGATCATGGACCGGTGTGATGGTCTCTGTACTAGTGTTCGGGTTAAAGGCCAGTGTTGGAGATCTGTACATGTTGCGTGGTCTGTCTCCTCCTCGAGTGACGATCGCATACCGGTGTGGTGGTCTCTGTACTAGTGTTCGGGTAAAGGCCAGTGTTGGATATCTGTACATGTTGCGTGGTCTGTCTCCTCCTCGAGTGACGATCGCATACCGGTGTGATGGTCTCTGTACTAGTGTTCGGGTAAAGGCCAGTGTTGGATATCTGTACATGTTGCGTTGTCTGTGTCCTCCTCGAGTCACGATCGTCGACCTGTGTCTTTATGTACCCATGGTCTGTTGGAATCAACATCAAATAGTGGGGTCATGGCCTTCACTGTCATCATCAAGTCGACGACGAAATCCATTTCTACACAAGCTGTAATTTTCATTCCGATATCAGATATGACTTATGGGACGCTGTCAATGCAGTATACCCTTCCTCCATCCAGTACACCCCAGGTCACTCTCATTATGCAAGATATCCAGTTCACTAAACAAGTAGCCGCTTTCCTTCTACATATGTTTGGGCGTCGTCTGTTTACAGCTTAACCTACCTCTTCACTATTTACATCACCGCGTTGTCACCTTTTTTAACGCCGGGACCATCTTCCCAATGCTAGTAACATTACATTTTTTTATACTACGCTGTTACCATAGCAACCATAGCTGTCATGTATATATTATCTATTTTCAGTTTTTGTTTTCAAAAGTAATATAGTGTCTCACGGGCTGTATTGGTCGGATGTTGTACTCTATTTTATGCCTATATTTTACGACGATTTCTTGTGATGTACAATTTGTGACACCTTGATTAACAATCTTCTTCAGTTGTCACCCGTGAATACCCGGGGTAGACTAGGTATTTAGCAAACCCATGCTTGTCACTAAAGTCGACTATGCTTGTCGAAAGAGGCGACTAACGGGATCAGGTGGTAACACTCGCTGACACATCTCATCGGTTCCAAATTGCGCAGATCGATGCTCATGCTTTTAATCACTGGATTGTCTTATCCAGATTCGATTATTTATTTATCGACATATAGCTGGAATATTGCTGAGAGCGGCATAAAACTAAACTCACTCACTTCTTATTTGCCTTATGGACCAGCTCCAAGCAGGGTTGGAATAAGTAGTGTTTTGTTTTTAATGAGATAGCAGGAGATCGAACTATCGACCTTTCGCTTTCCGGGGAGACCTCCTATCCTCTGAACCACCCACATCATCACGGCAGGTGGGGATACAGCTGCAGATGAAAAGAAGCATTTCCAAAACGATTAATATCTGTGGTTCAAATAGTTCATGGGGAAATGAAGTCACGTGATAAAATGTAATTTTGAAATATTATCACTGGTAAGTGATTTAAGGATGTGAACTCTACAAACAGAGTCAAAACGGGAAAAAACATCCAGTAAAGTCTACTCAGTGATACTCAATGTATCTTTATAAAATTAATCACCAACTGAATGCGTAACTTGGATACAAATACAAAGGAACCTAACCGTGGAGAATTCATTTAGCGTAATGCATTCTTTATTCTGTGATGTCATCCTTTATTCTATCATGTCTCCATGAATGTAGAAGATGCATTTGTATACTATAGGTTTGACCTAAAATACATTTTGCTTGGAAACAAACACTGTTCCCCATTAGCAACACCAAGAAGTTTCCTGCCAAGTAATTATTAAAACTTTACATCAGCGTGTAAGTTAAACTTTAATTTAAATCCAAAAATACGCCCATGATTAATATTCTTGCCAAGTTTACTTTGATCGTAAAATGAGGACCATGCAATAACCTTCATGTTATACAGTCACATGTATATTGTACCAGAAATAACTTGTATTAACACAGTGCCACATGTAGTGGTGGCGCATCAACTTCAACACCTTGCTTAATAAATTGTAAAATAGGCCTGTAGCCCGATTTAATGAAATAAACTACTGCTACTGCTACTGCTACTGCTACTGCTACTGCTACTGCTGCTGTTGTTACTACTCGTAGTATTCTGACTACTACTACTACTACTACTACTACTACTACTACTACTACTACTACTACTACTACTACTAGAGTTTCGTTCGGTGCACTCATATGTAAATACAACAGACAGATTTGATCTGAAGTAATGTGTTTACCTTTACATGACATGTTACGTACAACACTGATTGGCGTTATTTCTCTCTTTTTTGGCAAGATTGTACATTGTACATTCACTATGACATGTTTACTCCTCCATCCATTGTATTCCGTAGCGGAGCTAAGCATTATTTACCAGTCCGGTCCCTTTCATCGCAAATGAATATATTTCAGTCATATAGAAGATGTACTAGAGGTAAAGAAATAGCACCTTTATTGTCTCTCACTAACTGCTAAAATGCCAACCAAAATGGCTAGTATTCTGTTATTTATGAAGACAACAATGACTGTCAAGTCAGTGTCCTACAATGGATGTCGATTCTTCTTCATCTTATCCCTTTTCAATCACATTTGCTTGAGAATGAAACAAACCCTCCGAACGATGTTGACAATTTTCAAATGTTGTTGATGCAACCAAACATGCTAAGTTGCAAAATGCTTTGTCAAATTTGCCGCTTCCTCACCTAACATCAAAACTGAAAGTGATTAATCTCGTATTGAGTATTTCTCTCCGCGTCCAAACTTGGCACGTTTAATTATGTCCAGAACTTCATCAAACTTTTCAACCGTCAGCTATTCTGGACGACGGTTAATTTGTACTCGATGGCCTAATGAGCACGTTCTAAGATTTATGTCCTTGCGTTGTATAACGCATTGTAGCCATAAACTCTATCAACTGACCAGTGGCCTGCGGATTGGTCAATTATGACCACTTAACGCCACTACAAGATAAGGAGCAGATATAGTTAGCATGAAACACCTTCATTTGAGCTACTTCTGACCATCAGGTTAACAAATTGACGCAACGCTGACACTAATTCTCCAAATTGTCGTCCATCCTTCCTTGCCGCCATTAATTATCCAATCACGACCGTGAATGGTTAGCACGTGCAGTCCGTTCACTGGCCACATTGTCTCAGTTTAACTTGGCACGTCCGGTAAGAATCTCGCTTAGCACGGACTTCACGTGAAAGTAATTACACTTGGCGTGGAGCAATGGGAAAAAGTTATGTAATTGTTTACATGAGCCTGCGAAGAGAAATTTGAACATGCCAGTTGAGGTCAAAGCATCCCTGACCACAGATGTGTTGAATACAATTTTGAAAATCCTTCGCGCTAAATTTAACATTTGAAACGTCACGCTGCTCGGTTGTTTTCAAATTCAGCTGAGCGACTTCAAATCTACAGGTGACATAAACGTTATTGAAAACACACCACATTTCTCAAATGTTATGTTTTTCTCCAGCATTTTGGATTTTTGTCATAGTTATGAATAATTCATCTGACGTATGGAAATTCAAAAGATTTTTTACAAAACAAATATGGACTAAATATAATATGTGGACAATATATACGATGACAACAAGGAAAATTCATCTCAGTAAATAATTGCTATAGAGTTTTGATATGTATAGAATGGCGGATAACACCTATTAACATGACATTTATATTTCCGAGTCTACATTACAGAACACTGGACACAGCCAATTTGTTTCAATAAAATATTTTAACCATTAAATGCTAATGCATTGAACAATATTCACCCACGTTTTCTTTTAAAGTCGCATTGAACAATATTCCGTTAACATCGATGGGCAAAATATCGAGTCTCGGTCACGTCAACTTGTGATTGAAAGCATGAACACCATTCCAAGTCACGAATACACAGGTACAGGTTACGCACGTGTTAATGGTGGTTCTCTGACGTGTGAGGACAAAGTGTGACTAAGTGTTACTCGATCAAATGCGGGGGCCTTTCATAAGCGATCACACTTCCAACATCTCTTCCTCGGCACAGTGAACTTGTAAAGGGACAGGTCCGAAGGACGATATCATGTTTGTTTGATGTCCCGGAAGTGATTTTTTTTTCAGTACGAAGTGCAGTCTGGGTATTGTCAGGTCAACTTTATGTCTGAATGAGATGTGAAACACTGTTTCGTGATCAAAGCTTGGGTGGATCAAAAGGCTAAACTTGAAACGGTTTCAAATTAAAAATTCCGTTTTTTTCATTCACAAAAGCATGAGAGTTAGGGTAAAAACTGAACATCACACGTTTAATTGTTGCGCTGTGATAGGTGAACTGACAATAGAGAAGCGGATGTTTAATTAGACTATGTTCATTAATGACGAAATGTTGGGTACCACATTTACAAAACACCGATTTAGCATGAACATTGTCAGCTGCTCAAATTTGAACTCAGGTACAGTAAAAAAAACACCTCACAAAAGGAGTTTATCAAATTTATAAAAGACTAACATGCTAATGTGGGGAACTCCTGGATTTGAACCCATGGCTCCACGAAGCCGCTCGTTGCCTATTGTGCTAAGGACACTGTGCCATATGATCACCTCTTCAGTCTTATTCGGGTTTTTTCCACATTCGAAGCCAGCCAAACAAAACATCAATCACTTATGTTTAGATATTTGCCTAGTTAAAGCTTGTTCGTTCTCTTTATTCGCTTTGAAATTCAAACCAAACCTTTTGTAAACCCAAGCAAAAAATTATTCCTTTTCCTTCTTTCAAACAGCCGTGATGAAATAAACGATCAAGATTTCGGTAGCATGCAGTCATGATCGACTTTGCTAAATATCAAGTATTAATGCCTCTTCTTGATTAGACCCGTGAAGGTCCAGGGGTAGAATAGGCCTTCAGCAACCCATGCTTGCCACAAAAGGCGACTATGCTTGTCGTAAGAGGCGAGTAACGGGATCGGGTGGTCAGGTTCGCTGACTTCGTTGACACATATCGGTTCCCAAGATCCGCAGATCGATGCTCATGTTGTTGATCACTGGATTGTCTGGTCCACACTCGATTCTTTGCAGACCGCCGCCATATAGCTGGAATATTGCTGAGTGCGGCGTAAAACTAAACCCACTCACTAACTTACTCTTCTTGATTAACGCCGCCAGCAACCTGTCACCTATTCGCAGTTACTATGTCAGTAGATCAACAACTAACTTTATTATGTATTTATCTGTTTTTTATTACGACCACGTCCACTGGTAAATATATACAGAGTAATACGATAACATTTTATGTTTGCTATAATTTAAGGTACATCAGCAATCATTATATGTTGAAGATATTTTTGTGTGCTATCACACATCGTAGTCAGATAGCTGAAACACTGATGGACACATGTGACAACAAACAGCAAGCAACACTCTCACGGTCACAGTGACAACGTCACAGAACCGACAATAATTTGAAATCAGGAGTGTAAACAAAAGGTCATACAATAAAGTAAACAAAAGGTCAACCTCTAAACGAACAGGAAGAACATATGCACTCAACATATTCTACGCTGACAGTTATAGTGAAATGTAGATCACAATGGTATACATTATGTCTCAGTCAGCAACCAAACCTTAGTGTACTGTGTTTCACTTAAAAGAAACACTACCTGGTCTATTTCCTGCCTTGTTGGAACGTGACCTGACAGTTTCGTAAAAGTAATGTGATTACTGCTCTCTAAACCCGGAAGACACATTTCTTGCCCGATACAACTTATTTGCAATTGCTTGGAGAGTAAAAGTGTGATATCTGCATATCTGGCTTAAGTCGATGTTACAGAAACGGGAGAATCATTGATATCACTTGTGTAACGTGGCCACTTCTCCCGTATCGAACATATATACATATACATTATGTATTCATTTTCTTTATGTGTACATCATTTATATAACGTCTTTCTCTCTTCCTTTCTCTCTCTCCCTCTTCCTTCTTCCTTTCGCCGTCTTTCCCTCTCCTTTCTTCTTTTTCTCTTCCTTTCTCTTTCTTCATTTCATCTCTTCGTTCCTCCTTTTCTTTTCTTTCTTCATTTTCCCTCTTCTTTTCTCCATTTTCTTCTTCCTATTCTCTCTTCTTTCTTCTTTCTCTCTCTCTCGTCGCTCCTCTTTGTTTTCTCCTCTTCTCTCTTCTCTCTTCCCTTTTCTCTCTCCTCTCTGTGGTGTGGTGGATAGAGCAGGGTGTCGTTTTACATCCAGCCACGTCATGACGTAAAGCATGGGCACACGCAAACTACACACACAAGCCTCTCACGTACAACTTTTTCTCTTGCAGTCTTATTCCTCCTCTCTGATTTTTTTCAAACGCCCCCTTTTCTTACAATCGCAACTCCCACACTGCCTCTCCACACTCTCAACGTGACTTCCATTCCCAGTCTGTTAGAACCAATGTCCATCTTCATCATTCGTTCTTTTTTGTTCCTCTGTTCATTCCTATATTAATCACAAGACACATGGCCCAGGGTTTGGTATGCCCATTACAGCTTCGGCCCAGTAAGGGATCACATACACCCTATACATTGTATCGTCAACAGACGCCAGAATTTCTGGTGAGATTTCCAACAGGGACCCTTTACCAAATCACCATCACACTGTGCACAGACCTTCAGTGCATACCCATTTTTCAAAAGACCCTTTAAAGCTATCTAAATGATGCCTTAGAGTCACTGTAGGTACAAACACCCCCTATTGCCAATTTACCCATCACAGGTCTCGGCGGTTGGGTGAAAAAAGTACGTTCCCCACGACTGTCATAGGAATGTAGCATATTCCTCGCAACTGTATACAATTATAGTTTTGTTTTGTCGACATGACACGATCCATCAAGCGGGAAGCGCTTGTCGTGTGGCACACCGTTGCGATAATTGTCCCCACCGCCAGGCTGTGAGTCTCCCGCGACCACTAGGGTCATGTACTGGATTATATTACTATATTATCATATAATAAGCGGATATACAAGTAGTATTTGACCAGTCCGTCTCGGCCGCCCTTTTCGCTATTAACGTAAACACACTGATTGACCCTAACCCGTCAATCATATTCACTTTGGTAAAATGGCATGGTTTTCGAGACGTGTGTGAATATTAATTGATCATACGACGATTATGATGAAGGTAATTGCGTAATTTACATTGAAGAGGTGACGTGTATTGATATTGATGAAATAGTTGACATTTATGACTGTGTATTTTATGTCAAGAAAAGTGGCGACATTTATCGGCCTAATTACAAATACGTGTGTATATTTATAACAAATGTATCACAAAAGTGGGCATGCTTGCATAACGGTTAATAACTGACAAAACACACGGCCATAATTTGTACCTCATTCGTGCAGTTTTCAAAACCATACGGAATGATAATAACATTACGTTGATTAAAAAAACGATTTGTAAAAAGCGTGATACATCGTGTTCCCCCCTCGCCGTGAAAAGCTGCGTAAAACTGTATAGAAAGAATTAAGCGGCCATCAGATATGTAGACAAGGGCGACCTTGAACTATCCATGAAACTGGCGTGAAACCATATAAAATGTATTTACAAATGCAGAAAGTGTTTCCATAGTGATGGTGACCGCATGGTATATTTTATATGATTGATTTCAGTCAAGTATATTAGATCTGTGACACTTATCTCTGATGACGGTACTGTGTCAAGTTTACACCGGGAAACCAGATAAATATCCTTCTTTATTTTCCCGCGCTCCTAACTTCCGAGCTGCATCAGAACATACCTGCATTTGAGGCTGAAGTCACTGTTAATGTTTCCGGTACTGTTACCACCTGTTGTAAACCGATACTCATGTTGTTGATCACTGGATTGTCTGGATCAGACTCGATTATTTATAGATCACCTCCACAATGCTGGAACAGTGCGGAGTGCACTAACAAACTAATCTCACTCACTGTTAAAACCTAAAGAGGTTGTGCATCCCACGTGAATAATATAACTCAAATGAATTACCGCTTGTTGTTTCATTATTCCGAAGACAGAATAGATCGTGACAGACAAACACACACGTTGGCTCATTTACGTGATCTAGAAGTAATCACAGCAATGGAGATCCTGCATTGTTGAGAGTCCCAAGAGGCATCTGACGGTGGTCATGATATTAACCATTCGTCTCTCTATCTCAAAGTCTTTCATCAACAGACCAACCTCATGAAGCTGTCACATTTTATATTTTTTGTGTATTACTACAATGAACAAACAAATAGTGCATCCTGTCATGGAAACTGTGGGTTAGTCAAGTAACTATAAGATTTATCTTCAAATTTTAGTATGAGCATATCAGGTTGAAAAAATACATTTCATTTCAAAAATAACACAGAAGATTTTCTATACCGACCATTCTATATTAATTAGATATTCACGGGTGGTTATTTTTGTCAAAGGCTGTATGTTGCCCTTGGCACATTTGTAGTAATACCAGAATGGACATGACAATGTACCTTAATCTAACATGCATTGGAACTGAGACATCATGTATGGTAGTTATACATTACATGAGATTATACAAATGTCATAATCGGTTCTTTTCAGATTTTCAGTTAAACATGAATCAGAAAAGTCTACTTCTGCTTAAAGTTGGATTCAATGGGTGCAATATGAAACCAGTGTAAGTCAGCTTAAAATTGGATTCAGTTGGTGCAATATGAAACCAATGTAAGTCAGCTTAAAATTGGACTCCATGGGTGCAATATGACACCAATGTAAGTCAGCTTAAAATTGGACTCCATGGGTGCAATATGAAACCAATGGAAGTCAGCTTAAAATTAAAAAAAAAATAGCAAAGATGGCCCTGACTCAATTCCATCTGAATCATTAAGTTGTTGACCAAGAAATTTTCTTTGATACTTTGTACATATGTCATAATACGACTGCAAGTGGTGTCAATTTCACAATGTCACTCAAAGAGGTATTCTCTCCGTGTCATCTGTATAGCCAATATATGTCTGGTCCGGATTCGACTATTTACAGCCTGCCACCACTGTATTGCTATGTGCGTCAAACAAAGATCTAGTGGCCTTCAGGATACATACATGCATGCATGCATGCATGCATGCATACATACATACACACACACACACACACACACATAAACACACACACACACACACACACACACATACATACATACATACATACATACTGAAGGCGATACTGTGGTGGCAGGTTGTAAATAATCGAATCCGGACCAGACAGTCCAGTGAACAACATCCAACATCATGACCATCCATCTAAGGAATTGGGATACGATGACATGTCGGCTGGCCTGGCCACTTGTCCCGGCAGGCTCCTCTTACGACAAGCATGGGCTGCTGAAGACGAATTCAAACCCGGACTTTCACGGGTTCTAGAGGACCGTGTGATCATAGGCACCACAATCAACTGTGTAGAGTTTTGTTCCCTTGGAACGTATCAGATCTACTACTGAGGGTTCGAACTAAGGTTTGGTCGAGTTTGGACGCATCACTCTACCTGTGTTCGTGGGTTTCAAGAAAATTGTAACACATTTGATACTTGAGGCTCCCAGAATAACTCGACACTCCGTACAAGAGAACTACTGTTAAAAGCAGAATTAAACTCACCTCACTCCCTATCCTGAAATGAAAAGTGCATGTTTACAAATACAACAGGTCAGTACAGGTGTTAAATTCGTACTTGGTGACATACACGTCCTATTTTCGCTTCAGGGATATATTTAGGTGACAAATCCTATTATACATCGCAAAGTACGACCGCTTTGGTGTATAGGAAACTAACCAAAACGTAAATCTCGTTAATCCGCCAAGAGGATTTGAATCTTCTTTCATTCTTTTTTATCCACGTCGACGAAAACGAATTGATGAATCTAGCAATCAATACATTTGTGAATTAATACCAGTTTGATTCTATTCACTTTCGTGATAGCTATGTTTTATTTCACATTATTGGTATTACCTCTATTCTCTCAATACGTAATCAACCAAAGATGATGGATGTAAACGTGTAAAAATGTTTCTACTTTCAAGGAGGAATGTTTGGTTTCCGGGATGTGGAAACGTTTGATGTCATTTCAAACAAATGTTTAAGTTAATCTTCTAAAAATAATATTTGAAGGAATAGACTTGTCATGAAACTGAAACTGAACAGTATTGTTTAACTAGACTGTAGAAAAAAGTGGCACAAAACACGATACGTTCACATCGACTAAACACTTACATTTTAACTTAGATAATACATCTCAGTGACCGATATATTTCGCACTTTCCTGAACATTATAAACTTTTAGTGTAGAAAGTTAACGTTATGCTTTAAACAGTTTTGTTTTAATCAGTTATGAAATTATGAACTTTGAGCGAGTACAAAATGTTTAAAGGACAATAACCTCGCAGCATAATTTGATATCACATTAATAATCAACAAATGAAATTGGCACCGATAGATTTCAGAATACATTTCCCATTTGCACCGTATGGCCCAGCTATTTCACCCCCTAAAGTGATAATAGTTTGTGAAAGAAATGAAAACCACCTTATAACATTCAGTCCCCAGCGCATCGGGCACGTTATGCTCGTGCAGATCATATTTCATAACTAGGTCAAGGGTCAGTCTCCCGCTTCGATACGATTTTCCGTACTACAACTCGACCACTAATAGATAACATTTTGCTTTCTAATAGTCAATTTCACAGGCAATATGACCCCGATGTGTTAATATCACTGACCTTTGCTTATGCACTTTTTTCAGTGTTAATTCAAAGCTATTTTCCTTGCAACCCTATCGGGTATAATGACAATATTAACTGCCGACTTGCCGTGTACAAGAACGTTAATGTCAAAGTCATACCTAGTAACATTCTTCTGTCAACATTGGCGACTCGCCGCCGCGAATTCAGAATTTAATTGCGCCATTTAGTCTTGTTTGTTTTCAAATTGATTTCAGTCGCAATCCGCAACAATTTATTTCAGCAGATAGATATATTTTCCTGGCAATTGTGCCTCGACTGTGTGTTAAAAACACCGCTCGCATCCGTTACTGACTGAAAATAGCAACACGCCAATCAGCCGCCATTGTGGACGTATTTCGTGTGTATTATTCGGCACCATTGAGGTGAGCAGTGATGCAGATTTAGAAAGTCAGATCCATCATGTACTTCCTGCGTCAGTAGTTGTTATGGCAAGCACCATGTCTCACAAATACCACAGAACCATTTTGTCCGTGTGGGGAACCCGATAACGATCCCTCAGAATGCTGCGACTGTTGATATACTGGCAACATAGTTCATGTACTTCTGTTGATGTACATGCATCGTAGTTCAAATACGATTGTTGATATACAGGCAACATAATCCAAGTACGACTGTTGATATACTGGCAACATTTTTCAAGTACGACTGTTGGTGTACAAGCAACATAGTTCAAGCACGACTGTTGAGATACAGGCAACATAGTTCAGGTGCGACTAATGAGATACTGGCAACATAGTTCAAGTACGACTGTTGAGATACAGGCAATATAGTTCGAGTACGACTGTTGAGATATTGGCAACATAGTTCAGGTGCGACTAATGAGATACCGGCAACATATTTCAAGTACGACTCATGATATACAAGCAACAAAGTTGAAGTACGACTGTTGAGATACTGGCAACAGAGTACGATTGTTGATATACAGGCAACATAGTTCAAGTATGACTGTTGAGATATCGGCAACAGTGTACGATTGTTGAAATACTGGCAACATAGTTTAAGTACGATTGTTGATATACTGGCAACAGAGAATGGCTGCTGAAATGCTGGCAACATAGTTTAAGTACGACTGTAGATATACAGGCAACATAGTTCAAGTATAAGTGTTGATATACTGGCAACAGAGTACGACTGTTGAAAAACTGGCAACATAGTTTAAGTACGGCTGTTGATACACAGTCAACATATTTCAAGTACGACTGTTGATATACTGGCATCACCCTTGCCTCAGCTGGTGCTTTGCCGCTAGTAGAAGAGCTGACTAAATCCTACCTCCTGCAGCTGTTCGTATACACCCATCATAGCTTATTCTCCCAGAGTCGTTAGAGTAGTACTATAGTTCATGACACAACTACCTTTATACCGATCTCCCAGGAAACACTACCTTAGTTCGTTCTAACCGAAGTTCGTTACATGAAGTGATGTATATATCAAGGGCACTGAATCAAAATGCATGAGTTCGTTATTGCCATCAGTTCGTTATATACATAGTTCATGTGTATTTTGTATTTAAAATATTCGTAAATGTACCGATATGGTGATTAGTTTAATTTCGAAACATCAGTAGCATCTCACAAACAACATATGAGAAACGAACTATTTTCTATGCACTGAAAACAACTGAAAATATAGCAATATTCGTTTTGTTTTCGGAGATGAGCAAGAGGCCCTGGAAAATGTCTGCAATTATATCATTATTCCGTCTAAATGGAAATATGGATCAATCTTATGTCAGTCACGCCTTGTACCCAACTATCTTGACACACGAGACGGTCCTATGTGAAAAACTGTAAGCTGGAAGACATAATTGTGTCTCTGTGCAAAAAAACAAGATGTGCCCTAATTTAAAGTGACTTTTTAAACGTACGTAAATAGGCTTAAATTATATGTGATAAAAAATAATTTAATGATTTTTGTCGTCTCGAGTAAATTATTGTATTGAAATTAGAGGAAGTTCAGTGCCAGCTTCCGTCTTTATTAGCCGACACGAAAAATTGATAACGAAATCCAACCGGGAACTCTGCGAAATCTTTGCAAATGACACTCCGGGTCAGCAAGAGACTTACAGATTTCGAGTCTCGTGCTGCGAGAAGGAACGCGATTTGCGCACGAAGTCTTGCAGAGTAGCACGCGCGCAACGGTCGCTACCGGTCCCCTCCCGCGAGATATAGAGAGCCTCTCCTCATCTTGCTTGTCCCCTACCACTTCTTTTATTACTTCTCATTTTCGTCAAGAAATTTCTGATTTGGTACCAGAACTACTCGGAGCCGGACTCTTGGAGACTGGAATCAGCTGAGAGATCCTGCTAAGAGATCTTGCCTGGGGGAAATCATGAAGGTGTTTAGGACTCCATAGGTTCGTGATTGCGAAGGAGCCACACGAAAACTATCAAAATGACTTGGAGTCGCTGAGTGTTGTTTTAACCTGCTCCTCTGTTACTTTTCGGGTGGGCATGGTCGGTGCCACGCCCTTCACGTGCGCGCAGCACGTGTGTACGCAGTGCGATCGCTACCCTGGTGATTTTTGACTGAGTACAAAGGTCAAATAGCATCAATAAAGAGAATAACTGAGCACTTTGGGTAGAAATAATTAATGACATTTGACCCTTCATTGACACTGTAGTCGTATTTTCTTAATTATATTTCGGACGTTGACTTTGAGTAGAAGTGTACACGATTCGGTAAGGACTGCTCCCTTTACTATGATAATTGGTCGTCGTTAGGAATCTTTGAGGGCATGAAGGCATGGTTCATTATTTGAATTTCAACATTTGTAAGGATTGTTTTCAATGATTGGGAGGACATTAAAAGACTATTTCTGTCTTTGTGATTGTATTCCCCTGACCATAACTTCAGGGAAACAAATAAGGATAATTGTGTCAATGATCAACCCGTTCTACAAACAAATCTGGTTTTGCATATGTAATGCAGTTCCACACCTTGTTGAGAGATTGTGTTACTGTCTTCCCATTGCCTGAGAGTATGAAAATGTCGAAAGTTAAATCGAAACTATTAAATATCCAAAGCTCCAAATAATAGCAATTATTATAATACATTATAACGACCAATGCTAGTTAACAAGTGTTGAGGTAAATTTGAATTTTGCAAGGTTTATCTACAATATCGTCTTTGTAACATAAATCATTCAGTTTTCATCGAAATTATAACTTTCATAAGTGAAAACCTGGTCTGTCTCATTGTCCATTGACTGCATAATTTCCCTTCTGTCAAACCCTTTCTGCGATACTAAGTGTCTAAATGAAGCAAGATTTCTGCAATTTAAATTGAACGTCCCAAGTCCTTTTTGAAACTTTTCAGTTTAAATCCATTGATTTCTGTCCATGAACATTATATTATTCCATTAGTCTAACCATTAGTCTTGTGGAAACTTTTCTTTGTATATTGACTCCAACGACCGTCACAGGAAATGTAACTGCCTCACTTATATTTTTTCAAATCACCTTCAGTCGTGTTTCAAACCCACCTACATGAGTGTCGGTGTCCTTGAAAGGTTTAGTAGTATTGATGAAGCAATACACTAAATACCCCATTATAGGTTTTCAAACATATTTCTATTGTCGAACTCTGTAATTTGTTTTAAATAAACAACCCTCCAAAACATCAAGAACGTATGTTTTCAAGTGTGATCTACACCCTAGAATCATTGAGCAATAAAAAACTACTTTAAAACAACAATTACAACACATCAAAGACCCCCAAACAAATGTTTTGACAATCTCAAAAACTATTACCACTATCACCTCGCCCCTTTGAAGTAGGCCGGATCATCGTAAATCGATTCCTAATAACCTAAAATCTATCATTTACTGACCCTAACATTACCCTTCAATGACGGGTGATCTTTGACCCCCTGTCCAGACCCGTGCCCCTGAAACCCATCCGTGCGTTATCACAGCGAGCGTGGCCCAGGTTCAACATCCCTAGGGGGCTTCCATAAGCACTGAGTCTCGGGGGAGCTCGTTTGAATTTGACCCCAGGGATGTGTAGACTAAATATTCATTCAGTTTAGGCGGGAGACAATCTTGTTATATCGTTAAGGACTTCTAAAGGCAGTGTTGTAGTATTTCTAGTAATGTTTTGTGAATGTCCCGAGGGTTCTACTTTTACACGCGACCCTGTGTAGCTTTAGGGGTAACATACGCCTATGTTGTGTTTTAGCGATCAACGGTGTGAAGTTTCATGTATGGGCTAAACAATGCCCTTGATATGGGGTTCAGTATTCGCGACAATTACTTTTATAGTTAACTAAGTTCTTCATGTCTATAATAAAGGGTTTAAAACCGTAACCTGTCTTCTTTGGCGT
The DNA here is from genome assembly GCF_037392515.1 of Haliotis asinina. Taxonomy (NCBI): domain Eukaryota; kingdom Metazoa; phylum Mollusca; class Gastropoda; order Lepetellida; family Haliotidae; genus Haliotis; species Haliotis asinina. Next base: position 14,414,518 of record NC_090283.1, on the reverse strand, counting down.
TTCAAGGTAAGTATATCAAAGGGATATATATTTCGTATTAATAATCGAATGATGTCAGCATGAACATTATATAACAGATTGACTGTGGGTTACAATAATAATTTGTAGTTAAAAGAAGTTTGTTAGAGCACATTGGTTCCTAAATTAATTTAGTGACGCTGAACGGATAGGTTTGAATTCTTCTTGACGCATTACACAACCGGTGAAAACAGTAAATGCTATAAACAAACAATATATTATAGCGATCAAGTTACCAGACACCTGACTGATCTCTTTTGGTGCGTTTTCAAAGACGTTAGAAAGACGTGAATCTCACGATTCGATGTGCTTGAGATACATTTCAAAGTCGATACATTATGTGGCATTAGGCTTTTTTTTAGTGATACCGATTTACTGTGCAGTGCATGCTGTAATTTCGACTAAAAGATGCCGCTAGTGGTCATAGACAAACAGAAACACAACTGATTGTTATATAACCGGGTTCGTTTTAAACATTTGGTTATAGACGTGTTTTTTCGGAACAATCAGTTCGGATGGAAATATAAATTAAAAAGGCATCTACCTGTCTAAATATATATCATTTATCGTTTACCTTTTCTTTTAATTTTGCATAAGCAATATAACAATAGCGTTCATAGGAAATGCAATTACTGTCCGTTATGAATAGCAAATACGTTCTTTCAAAACCGCACAAAAATCTAAATAGTTTTTTTTCTTTTCCTTGAAGAAATCATGGCGATATTTTCAAGCTCGACTGAGCGAAATAATCGCATAGTTTTCACTCGGCTTCAAAGAAACACAAACATTTTTTCTGTCCTTACAATTCGATCAGTAGCCAGAATAAACGATGGCTGTAACACTGAGTTAAAGTCCTTCAGTCCCCTTCTGCTTAATCAAGAACAATGCCGTTAATAAGCTTTGTCGCGCGTAACTATTCTCCATGTTCACCCGCGTGAAATACATTGGGAGTTAAGGCATTGTAAACCTTTCTATAACCTTCGCTCCTGCTGAATAAGGAACACGAAATGCATTGTCGTTTTTCCAATTAGGAAGAAGGGACAACAATGCCCTTCGCCGTTCCCGACAGACGGGTGAGGAGGGACAAGATGGGGTGACAAAGGTGGTAGAAAAGAGAGTTATCTGCCCTTGGTGGTTTTGGCGGGGCTGTCAAATACTCACCAAGGGGGTAGCGGTTTGCTGTCCCCTATAAATGTAATTTGTGAAGTAAATGTTTTTATTGTATTTTTTACTAAATTCTGTTTACCTGGCAAGTCTTCAGGTCTACACTTTGACCTTAATGATGGTTTGTTGTGTATGTCAGTATTTTCTTTTTCTTTTACTTTTTTTTCTCGAAATATATTTGAATCAGCTTAGAGCTACGTTATTGTATACGTATCTCCGCCAACATTATACATGTAACTATACTGCATAGTAGTACTTATTTGCGAAGGCCCCCATATGGGTACAATGTGTGAAACCCATTTCTGGTGTTCCCCACTGTGATGTTGCTGGAATATTGCTAAAAGCGGCATAAAAACATAATCACTCCCCCACTACAAAAGACCGCTCTGATAATGAAAGATCAAACATTCAACAGATACTATATTTTATTTAACACAGTTCAACACGTATTAAATCAAAATTGTATATATTACAATAATAACACCAATATTTGTAAACTGAACATTGCGAAATAAAACGCTTTACCTAAAACCTGTTTACCAGGTCAAGTAAAGCTATTTTACATTTTACATGTCATCAGCTGATTGTAAATTTATCAATAATGTAGTTAGCTTCATGTATCAAGCAATGTATCTTAAATGTTAAAATCATTGATTTGTCCTGTACACACACTATTTTGCGCCTGTACATTGTAACCTGTGTCTATAGTTAAGGTCAATGGCCTAAACGTCTGTAATAAATAATTGGCTGATATTATGATGATGACAACAATATTTACATGATATGTAAATAGACTGAATTATGTCCATGTGGGTAGTAGAACAGCTTATGGTCACAAGTCGCGGTCATTGTATCTTGCCTGACCACAGGTCAAGTGGTTACTAAGCGCAATCAGTCCACCATTAACTAGCAAACAATCTATGTTTATTTTCATGAAGGATTGTATCGCCGTTACTTCAATCAACAGCCATATTAACACCGCGTTTCCTAAACAAATCAACCCTAATCCAGTTATCAGCCAGAAATATACGTAACGTCGATTTAGAGAAGCGTGTTATACAAATATTGGTCAATCAGTTGAAGTAGCACATTCAGCATTGTTTAAATACCCGCTTAAACAGAAGTCAAAGCTTCTACAGGTATGTAAACCAACACAAGACGTTATTGACGCTCCAGCCTACAAGGCCCGCCGTCCATCTGGCCAGTAGTGGTCAGCAAGAACCCATGTGGTCACCAGGCACACAATATGTTGGCTAAGACACTTAACACCTCCATTTGACCATCAGCCCAGCCCGTGGGGGTCGGGAATTCCCCAGGAGGCATCTGGGCTGTGTAGTTAACGTTTAAAATATGACCTTCCCTGTGTCGCAGAAGATAGAAAGAAGTAGAGTTGAAGCTGGTTGTGATTTTATTGTCATTTAAACCTGAAGATTGATGTACTGTCAGGTTACATATATCAAAATAAGCCCTTAAAGACATGAGAGGTTTACGTTGAACATATGCTGCAATCACAGTAGGCGCAGAAACGAGACAAAAGTAATCACTCAATAAACTCACGGCTTGAACAGAGAGAATACGAACTGAAATTGATGAAGATTAATGACGTTTTACGCACAAGTAGGTATTATTTGGCCTACAAAGAAGAAGAAAATCAATCGATTTACTTTTGACTCATTTTGGATGCCTTTCAATGTGACTGAATGTAACATGCACAAAACTTACACATTGATTTCTTATGTATATATATCTGTTTTATTAATACGTGTTTGGTCAGTTCAAAGCACGGAACACCATATAACGTGGTTTACAGTAAAACGTGTTAAAACTAAACACTCAACGATTTGTCATTATTAATTACACCCGGTCATCTGATCGTCTTTTCGGAAACGGTAATGTCTGAATTTGCGAGGTTTCAAGTAGATGTCAGGACGAACTTTGACAAGATTAGCCGTTATCATTATTAGATATTGTTTCACTGAACGTTCATCTAGATAAGGTGTATTTCTTTAGGCTCGTAAATTAAGGAATATTCAGACTATGTTAACTAGATAATGTTTCCGTTTGTTTTGTTTTGTTTTTTCTTTTTTTAAAAAAATAATCTGTTGACCCTACCTGTAATAAATGTTTTTGAGCTGCCCACTGGCTCCAGTATACTATTTTCGTACTGAAATCATGAAAAACGTTTCTTCTGTAACATAATATGCTTGTCGTAAGAGGCGACTAACGGGATCTGGTGGTCATGCTTGCTGACTTGGCTGACACATGTCATCGTGTCCCAATTACGTAGATAGGCGCTCAGTCGGTTGTTCACTGGATTGTCTGGTCCAGACTGGATTATTTGCAGTCCGCCGCCATATAGTTGGTATATTGCTGATTGCGGCGTAAAACAACAAGAAGCACAGCAGGCGACTGACTATACTTTGACCTGCTGCGACCCATGAAGGAAGTCTGTCAATGAGATATTATCGTGGCATATCCTGTCAGCTCTGAGGTCAAATGGCACCAACCTGTAAACAGAGAGTCGTGAATTGTATCAGATGTTTACATCCCTCAAGTATTGCTAAGTTTGACTTGTCTTACTTTTAATCTGTTTGTTCAATACAGACACAAATTCATACATTCGAGGCTATATATGTGTTGTGAGATGTCATAAACTGCCAATTAATAAAGTATGTAAACATACTTAGACCTAACTCCTAGTCCTTAGTCTTACGTTTGCTTTCAATCCTTCGACACACACAAACCAGCTTGACCTATAACCTTTATACCCCTTCAAACGCTGATGTCGATCTTGATATGACCTATTTATCTTTTGTGTTTGGATGCGAGGTGGCTAGATGTGAGGTACCAGCGCGAACTGTGTCCGCGATAAACATACCCTATAATGATAATAAAAAAATAATAACAATGAGATGTATGAGAGGGGTGAACTGAGGGTACATACACTGCCCCACCCCCCACCCCACCCCGCACGCCAGAAAAAAATTGCCATACTACGGAAAAGTTGAAAAATGATTTTTATAAAATTACCTTAGATAATAAATTCTGCATTTGTTTAAGAGGTGGGATGCATTTGATTATATACAAGATATGGATTTGTTAAACCGGAAAAATATCTTTAAGTCGATTTAGGGAACGTCGGCAATTTTTCTTCCCACAGTGAATCTTCATATTGTTGTACTAATCTCCTTCATATCGCAACTAGTCCCTATATTTGTGACAACAATCAAATTAACGTCTCCCCTGGCCCGCTATCTAGCAATGTCTCCCTTTTGACAGCTCCACGTCGACTAGTTTACTCATGGTGACGTTGGACAGATAATACCGGAAGTCACCTTGCTGGTTTATCGGGTATCGCTGGATATCGGGCCTTGGATCCGGAATGCACGGGAATTTAGTGAAGTGAAATAGGGGATAGTTGTTATCAGTCTTGAGCTGTATGTAAAATAAGTGATGATTTTGTCAGGGATTGTTTTTCATTTTAGAATGTATTCTCAATATGTGCGAATTTGTGGGAATGTTTATCATGTAACCAGAAGAGTATTGTTGTGTTTAATAATTTGTTTTATTTTATTATTACTAGGGTGTTATTGTAGAGTGAGTGAGTGAACTCATTCTCAGCAGTGTTCAAAAACCATCATGACCTGACACCCGAAATGAATTCGAACCCGCGTTGTCTGCATGTAGAGTCGTTGGTTAAAGTCCTGTACGAGCTTACCGACCCTGTCGGGTTTTCTCTCTGAATTAACGATTTAATGACTCAGTTCACATTTAAATATCGGATTCATTTTTGTTTATAGAGGAAAATCGTTCGAAGCATCCGCCGAACATAACCCGGTAAACTTGATGACGGTGAATTACATTAGCTGTGTTCAAGGGCTGTGTCAATCACCTGTCAGTTGTCGATTTCAGATTCGGCCTAATGGAACCGACATGATCAAAACTCTCCAAACCTATTCTCAATTGACGTCAAATTAGGATATACTCCTTAGATCCCGCCATCAACTAATGAACTATACCTCCAAGTTATCAACGTCTTACAAGCCATCAAAGACAAACTCGACTCTGTGTAGTTTGCAAACAATGACATTTGGGAAACATATCTCGTGTTGTGACTCTGACATTAACCTACTGCGAGGCTCGTGACCAATAAAATGTCAATAAACCCGCTTAGATCGGCGTGATTTGTGTCAAAGCGTGATTGCTGGTTCATTACAGAGGCGAGATGTTTTCGTAACAGATTGCGCGTCAAACATGCACGGCAGTTAAAACGTTGATTTAAGCGTCTTGATTATGCTACAATTGCCTTCTAAACAACAAACTCATCGATTGAATTTCTCATCAATTTGCTAGCGAAAATTCCAATCAGGATCACGTTTTCATAATGTCATTTAGTAAGGGATTTCAAGAATTTCATCATTTCAAAAAATGATTTACTTTTTTTCATTCATTTAGAAACAGATAGACTTATCGAGAAATGTTCAGAACAGTAACTGCTGAACCGAAATTACCTACAGTTTTAAAAGTTAAAACAATGACAATAACTGCAAACGAAAATCCAAACCATCCCTGTGATACAGCCTGTCAGAGCCTGTGGTCTCATTGAGATGACCCACTGGCAGCAGTCCCTTGTTAATCCCCTGTTATAACGACACCAAACATCAAAGACAAACGAGAGGTTCCCTTCCTGCGAATGGGAAATTCTGGATAGTCGACGTCCTGAGAATACCACGTACATTACTATCTAGTAACAATTGTACGGCTTCGTAAACATCCTTTCTTTCACCCGCATTTTAACTAAGTCGCTGCAGTTCTGAACAGCACTGTAACTTTCGTATTACCTGCAACAGCGTCTAAGAGCAGTCTGTCGTACAAACACTAAAACAAATATACCCAATATATAACATGTAAGTCTAGAATATGTGACAAATCTATATAACCACAGTTTCTGCAAGTGAAGAATGTCTCTGGGTTTGTTTTTAATATATTTCATGAATATTATTTAGACACCCTTTCTTCTGTAAAATATGCTGACGTCGGGAAATGTTAGTCTACATTTCAGGGGTACTTCTCATTTCGGTATGTGGGTGCATTTTGAATCTACATGTATATGAACATATTAAAATGTTTGTAACATCGCAAAGGTGAAACACAAAGTATAAATAGAAGCAACAAAACCCTTTCCACATTCCTAAGAAATCAAGAAGAGTTAATTGTACAGTTGTGACCATATCATCAGCAAATATTTGTTTCGACAGTATTAGAGAGCTGATTGAGGTTGTTTGTAAACAATGTTATTTGAAATGAATGAAGTGTATATTGCTTGTCTTTAGAGGTATTTCCAAACCACTAATTTCTAGTGGCAATATGTGTGTTCAGACTCACACATCTTGATATGAAATGCCACTCAAGGTTCTGCCATTCACGAGACTGGTGTCATAATCTCATATGCTGTTTGTGTCGTTTACTTGCATTGTTTGTTTAGCCGGTGAGTTCAGCCTTGTCACAACAAGCGATTGTGAGTCCGTGATCTCATCAACTGCCTTGTCGACTGCATTCAATCGGAATTAACGACAGTTCTAATTGTAATATATGTATTGTTTTAGCTACAACAATCCTTGAGATTTGTTTATAATTCATATGGTAGTCGGGCTAGAATGACTAAACACCTTTAAACCAACACACTGACATGTTTTGTAAGTTTCAAGACGGTTGTCGCGTAGGTCAATTTCAAACACTTTGACTTTTGAAGGGAGTCAGTTCATTAGCGCGACTTTCGCATGCAATCTACAAAAAGACAAAGGTGTTCATTTCATGTGTCTAAAAGTGACAAGTCAAATGAACATTGTGCACAGAGTAAAAGCGGTCAATAAAGATATAGTCCACCAGTTAGAAAAATATTAGACGATACAATTTAAATGAATAAAGAAAGAAAATAATACACTTTTGCAGTATTTTTAGGCAATTGTTATATTTCAAACCAGTTTCGAATCCCGAAATCTTGTGACGTCATACGATTTTCAAGATGATTGTTGTTTATTTCACTGGCAATTAGAATGGGTTACGTGAGTGTCCTTGTTATGTCTATATCAACCGTCAATCAACTGTCACAACAACCAACTCACTGTCAAAACAATCACATAATCAGACTCCTGTCACAACTAGTAATCTATTGTCAAAACAAACATCGGGAAGATCTAACAGAAGCAAGTTAGCCGCGCGCGAATATACAAATCAGACAATTCGAGCGAAATTATGTCACTTCTGAATTCGATCGATGCAGTTCAATTACTATGACGTGTTGTTTTTGGCTGAGACGTCAACCGTGTCGCATGACATTTGATCAAATGACCCAGTGGACGATTAGCTGTCAAATCGATGGATTAACTTTTTATCACATCACAGCTATCCACAAAGTAGTTGTTCATGTACATGTATATAAAATATATATCACTCACATGTAAATGACAATGAGTTTGGCTTTCACACTGATGACAAAGTGATACTCAGTCCAAATGCTTTTGTTGCTTTGTTGATGTTTTTTTTTCTTTTTTTCTTTTTTTTTTTGAAAGACGGTTGGCCTATATTTGTTAAGATTTTTAATTTGCTTTGCACTTATGGAATAACGTTTCTATTTGGGGCATAATTGAAGTGTTAACCTAAACAACCAATATCATGTTTTCTCAAGGATGTATTTGATAGTTAACCTGACAGGCGTCCGCATATTTTTGTGTGGTTTTTTCAACCCAACCCTTTTTTCTTTTGAGAAATTATTGAATGATGTATTGATGTTTGAGTAGAAGTTCAGCTTATACGATTTAAAGTATGAACACAATTTCTCTCTCTCTCTCTCTCTCTCTCTCTCTGTCTCTCTCTCTCTCTCTCTCTCTCTCTCTCTTTCTCTTTTTGCACATAGAGAGTCATCCTTGTTGTAGAAGGGCTCTGAGTTACGGCGACAGCGACACAAGTCTCCAACAGAATACACTGCATAATTCACAGACAGATACCACAACGACCTCAACAGACATGGCAGTAGTCTGCCTTAATTTCTCATACGTTTCGCTTTATATTAGCATACATTATATTTCCTATCCATCATTTTTACTAAAAACGCCACAAGATGCCCATTAGAGAGCATTGTGTCACGTGACGTTTTTCAAATTATCAATCACTAAACCGTAACAGACGTTAGACGTATGACATCTCGTAACATCACAAGGTCCATCTGGAATATGACGTCACAAAAATCGATGACACTCTGACCCGGATGTCTTCATGTTCAGCGGTGCGTGACGCATGCGCAGTGTCGAGGGAGGGAAACGGTTGCCATGTGTATTTCTGTCAATGCAACTCAGGAAAATCATTAAATACTTTAACTTAACACTGTTACATGTACTTTGATTTCAAACATTTCGAACAATTGAAAACAATCATTCTGAAAACGAAAATAGACATTTGTCTTCGTGAAACGCGTTGACACATATCTTCATGTCACGGGTAATTTGCAAATTCCAATGCTTAAAGAAATGCGAAATTACGAAAATTAATGAAGTAATAAAAATAATACCGAAAACATAGCGTACATCTCGCTCATAATATAAAACACGTACCACAGAGAAGCAGAACTCTATTACTATATTTCATCGTGTTGACGCATCATAAAAAATAGACATCCGTGTTTTGAGACAACCCCCGGGGGAAACAGACATGAAATTGATGAGTGAAATTGCCAAGTTCACGTATGGTTATACCTGTGAGCGGCATGATATCGACAAGCAGCACATGTGAAATACGACACGCCAAAGAAATGGCATGAGACAATTGAACACTATCCAATTTCAGACACTGAACAATCAAATTTCAGTATTGTGTAAGCGTCAATGTTGATATTTGGTCTGTTTTGTCCGCTCAACAGGAGACTGTGGTTTAATTTTGTAATGAGATATTTTTGACATATATACATCCGTCATCATCAGTCGACATGAACTTTAATTTCTTTAATTTAATTTAATTAATGAATTTCATATTGATATTGTGCGAATGAGACTACCATCGCATCAAACTATAACTTAAAATATATTCTTAAGTATAATTCGACATTACTTCGATAAAAAACCGTTTTAATGCAATTTTATATCCTTATTCAAGCGAAGGCACAGTAAACATCAAAAAGACATTTGTAAATAGAAAAAAACAAAACTGCAATTAAACCATGCCATTTTTATTGCATTCCTAGCTAATTGCACCAAATGTAGTGACAGTTTTAGCATTAGCGACTTATCGTAAGCAGTTATATCTAAATTTGTATATACTTTTTTCACTCTAAACGAAATGTTATCAATTTTTTTGCACACAATAACACTTGAAAACTTATATTATACAAAGAGGACTTACGTATTCGTTTCTATTGTCACCGACTCTCTGTCAAAATGTGCCTATTTCGCTCTTTGTCGTTCCTCATTTGGGAACGGATATTCCGATGGAACAAATCTGTCTGTTCCGTATATCAGATTTCAGCTGTGACATTCTATGTCCTGGCGGAGCCCGTCGAGGGATCTGGGAATTCTTTATTGCACGACAAATAGAGACCGTTCAAAACAAGAGATTAATTAATAACAGCCATTTCCAAATTACTCCCGAAACCTTGTTTTGTCAACGTGAAACACGACTACTGATGCTATGTTTGGGAATCTCATAGCACTTCGACTGAAACACTTGAATCAGATGAAGTGTGTCCCACGTGCATTTAACTTGGCGGTGAGACTCTTCTACAGAATTGTCATGGCATCGAGTGAAACTGAATATTCCCCTCGTCTGGTACAAATTGCTTGTGATATTAAACAAACAAACAAACCGAAAATTAATTTTGTAAAAAGTTTGTTTTGAAGTGATTCGTGGTGGTTTGTTATATCATCAAAACCGGAACAGGTCTTGTATGTATATGTGTCAAAATGATAGATGGATTTTAGTGAAAAGAATTTAATCCCGACAACGTCCCATTAATCAAGAATAGCTCGCAATAGTTCCTGTAAAGCACACGAGACATGTACACTGATATAAATGCAACTTCAATTGACATTGAAATTGAAATTGACATAATAAGAATCATGATCTAAGTTCATTCACTCTCTCTTGCCTAAAATTCACAAAAGATATATTCGAAAATTATATGTTAAAATGCCAATTAAACTGGTTTAAACTTTTTAAAGTCAAATCTCGCTTTTGTCAAGTGCCAAATGAGGACATTTAAACAATTTTCCGTGACGATCTTTATCTCGAGAGTTTTTATGTCGTTTGGGGTCTTTTGTGTGGAAAAATAGAATTTGTGTGGCCTCCATTAATGCACGAAGAGTCGGAGAGTCTTTCCATCTGATTTGATATATGTATGTTGTCTCTCTGGGGGGTAGAGCTGGAAGTGGGTGGGGGACTGGTGTGGAAGAAAAATGAGAATATATTAACCGGTATGGTTGTGTGTGATGAATGTGACAATTATCTTTCTAAGAATTCAGGGGGTATGTTTTAAAAGAGATTAGTTCAGGAACTGACGTGGTGACGTTTTGGGGGCAGCATTGATGTTATGTGGCTGAATACAGGGATATGTGTATGTATGTGTGTGTGTGTGTGTAATGTGTGTTGCAGTTGTTTGTGAAGTGTTTGTCCCCCCTTTCACACACACATTCTCTCTCTCTCTCTCTCTCTCTCTCTCTCTCTCTCTCTCTCTCTCTCTCTCTCTCTCTCTCTCTCTCTCTCTCTCTCGTTCTTGGTGCCTGTATGTATAGGGAGTGTGTGATATGTTTGGATGGTGTTCGTGTGCTTAAGTGTGTGTGTGGTTTTGTATGGTGTGTGCGGGCGTGAGTGTGGATGCGAGCGTGTGGTGCTTGTATGTAGTGTATGTGTGGTGTTTGTGTTTTAAGCTTGCTTATATTTAGGGTGTGTCCGCATGCTTGTGTGTGCGTTTGTGCTTTTCCTTACGTGTGTCTACGAATGCGTGCCACACCGAACATTAGCGTTGCGACCGTGTGTGTTGGTCCTGTGCGTTAGTGTAAAATGCGTGCGGGCATTTGGTGCTTGCGCGTTTGTCCAAGGAGTGACACTAAAGCTGGTTTTATATGTCACTAGTGACGCATGTCTCTGAATGAGCTATGCTTGTGGGTGGTGTTTGTATGTGCATGTGGTATTTTGAGTGTGTGTGCATGATGCTAGTGTCTGCGTGGGGTGTGTGCACATGCGTGTGGTGTGTTTGCGTGTCTATGGTATCAGCCCCTTGTCATTTTTAAGATACAAGACCACAGCGGGACATACAACGATTTAGGGATCATGCAGTTATCAACACAATACACAGAATAAGTATCTCAACCAAGGCAGGAAGACTCAAATACCTTTGCTGTTACACGTCTGACCTACATAAAGTCTACGACTGTTAGTACACAATTCCCATTTAAAAGCACAATTTTAATGTACAATTTCAGCAGGCAAGACCACAGTTTTGTAAATTCAGATTGTTTTTCAACTAACCTTACACTCAACAGTCGCAGGCATGGTTCAGTGATATTGCATCTCAACGCGCTATGCTATATATACGTATCTGCATTTAATGGAGCGTCGTGCATCTAATAAATAACATGCAGCATAGATGCAATGCGTGTTTTTGAACTTCATCAAAATATACAAGTCCCGTTAACCTGCATTGATTTTCAGAATGTCAATTCACTGTAGTAAACAACAGCTAGTATTTAAGGAAATGATCCTGATTACGTTTGGGCATTATTACAAATGAAAAAGAGGTTGCCCGGTACATTTTACATCAGGAAGGTTGTCTTTCCTGATCATGAAAAATACAATTGTAAATTAATACTTCCGTGTTTACACTTGTAGACACTAATTATTTAAATTAATCACAATGTACATCTATAAGATAACAGTAAATACGAACCACATGGTAAAGTATGTCTGTTATTGAACACATTCGTAACGTCCGCTTGCAACGAGGGATTATGTCGTAACGTCAATATTAAACATCAGTAATTGCACGTGTCTTAAACAGGCGCAAGTGGAAAATGTAAATTGCAGTGTAATAATTACTTACAGCAAGCCTCGGTGTTGCCGGACCACTCTGCTAATAGCATTAATTGCCTAATTTATGGATTATAAAATACTTAAACCAAGCTATGTGTTTATTCTCAGAATTCATATGCTAATAATTAACCCAGACCAAGCCCTGTAGCTTGTAGGAGAGCTAGTATTGTTGTGATCAACTAGAGATGTCACCTGAAGTACACTAATTACATCTGTGTATTTCTTTGTATGTACAAATATCATATATGTTTAGAAATTTACGATCTCATAAAATCTGTATCGTTATAATGGGCTGAGCTATTCAATGGCTACTTCAATTAATATAGATATATATCACATCTTTGATATCTGTGAAAGTTATTTAGGTGTAGGTGTATTGTTGGTGAGTCACGTTCAGACAGAGAATCATTCTACAACATTTTTCATAATATTTGTTACTCTGTATAAGAGTCCATATATTTAACATAGTTTATCTTTAAAAACTATGGGTTAATTAAGGGGTTTTCTTCTATTTACATATGTTTTGTAGTAGGATATTTGATAAATTGCTTGTATATGCTTCAAACTTAAATATGAAAGTACCTGTAATGCAAACATGCCACTGCACTCAAAAACGTACACTTGTTCACCTTATCAATAGAAAGCGATTAGTTTAAGGGAGAAATCGGATTCTACAATAAGCTTAGGAAATAAGGAAGGGAAAAAAAACGTTGGCCTAGATGGAGAGGGATTATCAGTCGTATTAACAGCTTCACGGAAGAAGTGATATAATCCAAGAGACGAAATCTGACTATCACAGTTATTACAAAAGAAATTTAGTTTATACTTGTAAAGTTGAAATATGTTTGTATAGAACTATCAAGTAAAATATAGTTCTCACTTTTCATCTGTAAATCGTTCTACATTATCAAATTGCAAAGCGGAAGTATACGTGTTTAAAAAGTCATTTATTGTGTCCACACGTGGTAGTAATATTTCATGAAAGTAACAGCGATAAGGAGGGAGAGAGAGGTGATGATATTGATTGACAAGGCTTACACTTCTAATGCATATGTCATATTATTATTATTATTATTATAATTATGTGTGCTATGTGTGTGTGCGCGCGCGCGTGTGTGTGATATTCGCTGTTGTTTGTTTTGTTTTGTTGTTTGTTTGTTGTTTTTATATTTATTTGTTAGGGGTGGAGGGGGTGGGGATGGGTGTGGGTGGGGATGCTGAGAAGATTATTAAAATTTCTTAACGTCACCACGTGTCAGACATTAGTCGAAAGCCCGTTAGCACCATTTGCCAGCATCCCCCCAACAGAGCATACCTTACACGTGGAGCCAGCACATATGTCAAAACAGTCATGTCACCTTAATTAAACACCGGTCATTTAATAAACACAACTTAAAAAACCGTGTCACTTGCAGATTCATTACCGTTATACCGTAGGTGGTCCTCCCCCCTTGACGATCCCTCCCGCCGAGCCCCCTCCTTGGGAATCCCCCTCACCCCCTACCCATACCAAAACAGGCTTCTGTCACTATGTATCCTAATACTGAAGCGAAGCCCTTATCATCCTCTAAATACTCAACCCAGCGCTTTTGTCACGGACGGGCCTTCTTAAGAAGGATAGCCGTTTGATAACTCGGTATCTTCTTTTGAAAAATGACCAGAAATCGATCGAAATATCCGATCCAATTCTTACTGCTCAGTACAGTTCGCCCAAGCAAAGTAAAAACATGTAATCTTATCATGAAATCTTCACCGGCAGTTCTCATCGTACAACCCGACCCTATTAATTAATACAAAACGAAAGACGAGTCAACATTCCCGACGGTGCCCTATCTCATTGCCTTGGTATAATTCGCTACTCCTTTTCCACTGAGGTGGGAGGTTGGCTTCATTACGGGTTAACAAAATCAAACATTTTTCTTTTCGTGAATCTATTTTCTTTCAAAGGTACACAAACGTTGTTCTAAGTCGTGAAAATAACCCAAACTTTGACACCGGATGAATTTGCTAGTTGGCTGAATTCGTTCCCCGGGGCAAATTCCCCCTCGAAGTTTGTATTGGGGTGGGTTTTTAAACAGGTCGGGTAATTGTCACCTAGTCTGATGTCCTATCGCAAAATGCATTGTTCGTTTGTATGTCGGATCAAGAATTTCTGAAGATTCATCTCAAATCCGCCATGTAAAAACACCCTACCCCCGAGCTAAACTCCAGTCTCGGTTCGGATATTCATCCTCGTTTTAGCGTGTATTTGACGTGTACATTTCAACACATTTCCGCCAGGTTAGTTTGTTTTATATTTCTCCTCCAATGAGCAAATCAGATACATTTCAATCAAGGCTTGTTCATAGCTGTCAATACCATCATCCCGACTGTCATTGTTATCTCGCTGCCGTAGAACAAGGGGTGGGGGAATCGTCACCTTCACTGTCTTAGGCGTGAAGTTGAGCCACTCCGAATCTTCTTCCCATAGTAATACCATTGTTAGGTACCTGTAAACAAATCTTAGAGATTAAGCATCGCGAAAGTACCTCAATTTTAACACGTCCCACGTGATGACACGAGGATGATGAGCGATGGAGCGAGACTCGATTGACATGTCAAATGAAGGTTGCACCACAGGACGGACTAATTACATTTTAAATGTAGGGTAGTACAAGACTAGTAATTAAATATAAGTCCAAAGCTTGAAATTGAACGTTGATCCGGTTTCTCGAGCCAAAAAGACAAAAGAGTTGGCAAGAGGAAATAATATTTGTTTATATGAAAATCTGACACGTTGTTTTTATAAACAATTTCGTATTTGGGGAAAATCGTGGAAGTGGAGAGCAATACATTGTTTTTACATGCTACACGAAAATGATTTACACAGAAATTTCGCACTTGCGTCCATTACGCATTGGAGAAAAATGTTCATTTGTGAAATAACAAAAATATCAGTCAAACATTATGTTTTCAGGGAAAGGTTATGGCATGGTAGCATTTCTTGTTCTATTTAAACTATATAGAATGAAAATTCAATTCAATATTTACACATTATTTGTCTTGTCTTGAGATTTCAGTGATTTGTCGAATAGTGTTCAAACATAAAAGTTTCTTGAAAGGGGTTAGCGTATGACTAGAAACAATTTATTCAAGTGGTGTAATCATATTTCTTAATCTTGGCGATATTTGTTGTATATCTCAAACTGTAGGGTTGACAGTGTAGCAGTGAACACATATCGTGGAGATGTCGCGCTGACTTTAGGCATACCACGACACGAGGGAACAAAGTGAATTGTCAGTTCGCAAAACTAACAGCCCGTCAACGGTCAAACACTGAAAGTCAAGGTATTCAGTCACAAGCGCGGATGATCATCGCTGTAAAAACAAGCCGTGCTCAACGGGTGATAAAGTGTGTTAAAAAGATTGACATTTCTATCTGAGATATCGGGGAAGGCGGGGCCTGGCCTCTTAACCCAATCACGGCCGACCACTAGCCGAGCGGCCGTGTCGAGGTGTCAATCTCTCAGCGCTCGGCCAATGAGCGCGTTCGTGTATTGTATCCTGACACGCCCCTCCCGCTGAGATGTGTACAAGGCAACTGTTTTGGATGGGACGAACAGCACTTTCGCCTGAATCCACTGGCTGTTACTCGTGTTTGCAAGTCCAGCCAACCACATTTGACAGTAGGTTTATCACTGAGATTAGTGAACCGACTTTATCTTAAAGCTTACTGCAGCGATTGTGAGTTGTATACGGTGAATCGCCGTTGTGGAAACAGCATCAACCGATGTGAGCAACAGAGCAGAGTGTGGATACATCTCAACAACTCCCCACATCACCGAGGCCCCTTGCAGCTACCCAGGCAGGGACTTAGTTCATCATGATCAACCCGTTCATGGATACTGCGCACACCCCACACCTACCCCCGGGGGCCCTCAAACTGAGCCCGCCCCACCCTATGGGAGACGGTGGGGGTATGCACGGACAACCTAACCACCAGTTTACCACCCAGACTAATGGATTTGGTGTGCCACACACTCACCCCCACGCTGTTCACGGTGGGTACGCAGCAAGAGACTTGTTCTTACAGCATACCAGGAGGGACATGGGTCTTGGGGGACCCGATGCGAACGCCACCCCCCATCACAGTATGTTCGTACCCTCAAGTGCAGGGCTACACGCGGCTCACCATCCCGACCCCACCCCAAGCCATGTGTTGTTTCCCGGGCTCCACGAAGCAGCACATCACAACGCAGGACATATGAATATGAACAGTCCAGTCCCGTTGTACAGGGATCAGTTTAGCCAAATGACCACACGGACGGACCACTTTCCACCACCCCAGCACCATCTAAACATGGGACACATCAACCATCATCCTATGAATATGACACCCCACGGACCCGGGGCGTTCTTCAGGTATATGCGACCCCCAATGAAGCAAGAACACACGTGTTTGTGGGTGGACCAAGAACAACAAGAACCGAGGAAAACGTGCAACAAGACATTTAACACGATGCACGAAATTGTAACGCATATTACAGTTGAGCATGTAGGTGGTCCCGAACAGACAAACCACGCGTGTTACTGGCAAAACTGTCCCCGCGAAGGACGCCCCTTCAAAGCGAAATACAAACTTGTCAATCACATCCGAGTGCATACGGGGGAAAAACCTTTCCCCTGTCCTTTCCCAGGATGTGGAAAAGTCTTCGCGAGGAGTGAAAATCTCAAGATTCACAAACGTACCCATACAGGTGTGTATATTTCTTGTTCTGTATCTCCACTATGTTTTCACAGCGACACGGATCACCGTGACACAGGAAATTGACATCCTAGTTCAGCGTATAAGATCCTAACATTAGCACAATTAGACATAATCGACATTTTTTCGGCTTGTCAGTTTCAGTGAAATGGACATTCCTAACGGATGTGAAATGTAAATATCACTTTTACGCCATATGTTTTGTGTAAAATGCCGTAGCTAAATACTGCTGTGTTTATCGTAAGACAGGAGTCTTTAAGAAGCCCCTAATCTTTCATTCGTACTGTATATTGTAACCAAAACACCTCGGATTTATTATTCACCATTCGCTCTCCTCGTGTTATGACAACAGTTAATTTCCCGTTTAAGCGAACCGTCGCATGGCACAAGTAATTGTTATACAAACACGATTGTTTAGAAACGTGATAAGCCTCTTCTTATCGAAGTGATGACATTTGATTGCGTTCAACACGATCATTAAAGTAGTCGACTTGCTTCCCTGTATTCCGCCATGCTAACTGCCGTATCGTCATTGTAAATATTTGTTTAAGAAAATCCCTTGAAATTGTTTACATCCAGATGGTTTCTCTACTATCAGCCGTTAACATCTCTGCTAATTTCTAAAACATAAACAAAGTGTTTTATTTCACCAATATTTTCTTTACAATCAATATTCAAAGATTTTAGTTCTCTAAATTCAAACTAAAAAAATGTTGAAATATCTCTAATGCTGGTGTTCGAACAATGTATGTAAGTGCTTTATAATGCCGCGAAACGCTCTGTTAATTTTGTTTAAAAATAAGACGGGTACTATTGAATAATTTAGGTTGATTGACTGACAAAGTACATTTTTCCGTGGGTTACATTATCAGCAGTAAGTCACCTTGCAGAATACAAACGTGGTTTTCGTTAATATTTCATCCTGTCCTTTTGAAGTTATAATAGCTGAAATCCATCCGCCTAGCAGCATCGCTAAGGATATTGCTGGTAATTTGATTATAGAATAATATAAACAACGCTCCTCAAAATCAGGTTTTAATTTAAAACAGAATTATAGATTCAGAGTAAGGGAGAAATAAGGGAAATATATGGATAAGGGTAGCCTAGATATAAAACATTAGTTGGTTTGATTTTATTACATGTGTTATTGATATATTTTAGTCATTTATTGTAATTTCAGAACTTGATGTTATCGACACATTTATACATTTTGTAAATTTACTATTTCAAATATGTATTTCTCCTGGTACTCAGTGAAGTAAAGCTATTGTAATATTTTTCATATTTTATAAAAAAATGATTATATACTCTATCAGTTAATATTAAACAATATAACAAATGACATTTTGCTTAACGCATTAAATAGTTACTGAATATCAAGAAATTCAACACATAGGGCATAATCCGAGACAATTTACACAAATATATGACATGAATAATGCAGGTATTGATATCTGTCTGTAATCAACATGTGTAGGTGTCAGTTACAATGAAATTTATCAGCGCTCTACACACGTGAGACTCATGATACTTACATATGGTTCTGCTGCGGGAAATAAGTACCTTGACATGTCTGTTTTTAATTTCCTCGGAGTTTGGGAAAGTTGACTAAGCTATAAAGTCATCCATGATGAGCCTACCCGTCGTTGATCTGAAAACCAGAAGCTAATGCTCGCAAGTGGAAAGATATTAGTTCTTCCACTTGGAACCAATGAGCTACATTCAGTGTGTGTTTGGGCCCAGAGTCGACGGTTGTCAATCCTGAAAACCGATCAAATCTGGTGTACCGATAAACGTGTACGACACATGGACTTGACCCGAAAAATAACTCGGAGAGTTTGACAACATGGAAAAACATGCTTTCACTATACTTAAACAGATTCCGACCGCGACACCGTAATCTCCATACCCTCTTTTAACACGGAACACTCGCTTAATCGCATTAGGATGAGAAAGAATTTAGAAAGGTATTGAAGTACGGTTGTCTGTGGGCCTGAACTAAAACGCCTAAGGGCTACGTGCAGTATTTTCACGGAAGGACAGTCCCTTCCTTATAATATTAGGAAATTAATTATGTGTGATCTCGCCGTTTTTTACCAACGTTGTACAATCCCTTGAAACACACTTTGAGACGTGTTTATTGTTCAAACCAATTTGTTTATTTCTGACGAAATATCTCAAACACGGAGTATTGACAGTTTCGAATTTACACGTCACAATCTAAATAAATAAGTGGTGAAATTTCTTTGAGAAAAACATGTAAATAAGGTAACGTGAAACCAGAATTAAAACACACATGTTGAAAGTTACGACTATGCCATATCAAATGCATGGGCCTCTGCGCCTTCGCTTCAGTGTAGAGCTGACGAGGCGTTTAAAACAATAAGACATTGGGAGTTTATTGGACCCGCGGGGTTATGGAACCCTGTCGAACACTTTTCCAGGGCAGGGGTGAAACGGACCCCACACGGACCCCCACACTCCCGAGGGGGTGAGTCTTGGCAAAACCATTATTCTTTTCTTAAGCGTTTTAGCAACTGGGGGTTGGACCAAGATGTTTTGACCATTCTTTAAATGCGAATCTGGAAGAAGTAGTGCCAGGGAAAGTGCTCGGGGTTTTGAAGCGAAAATCCGCTTCAGATTTGTTAATCATTTAAACGTGTGCTTAAATCTGTTTGCTGAAAAACGCCGAATGAAGACCGCGAAAAGTGGGACGGCTTTGAGACGCTTCACGTCACTGGGTGTTTTTTACCCCTCGTCAGAATAACACTCATATGTCTAACCTTTACTTGTTATTATTTCATCAAATATTTCAGCTGTTTTAAGTATACTTACAAAATGACTGGAATCGCATACTAATATTTGCAAAGATGACATTAAAGTCATAACAGGCAAGAAACTAAATTCAATAATATTGAATAATCAGTAATGAACTTATTTGTAATATTGTATCGTTATATTTTTAATGAATAATTTAAAGTTATGAATATTCAGTAGATGTTATGGTAATGATTAATTGAAGGTAGTTACATAAGTTACCTAATGAGAAGATAGTTACACACAAAATCCACTTGCAGGATTAAACGACTGAAATGTAATATAATAATTAAAGAAAGCTGCAAAGAATTAGCACGTTTTTCCTGTGCTTGCTAAACCTGTTGGTAATTACGTTTACAGTAATTAGTAGTGGCTGTCAGTTAATTACTGTTCTAAACCACTAAAGGTGTGTAACATCCATTACGAAAATAAACTTTTAAGCATGTGTTTATGATCTTTATTCATTTACACGTAGAATTTGTTCTTAATTATAACGGTATCATTTTTGAACATTTGTCTTCTTCCTCTAGTATTTTGGTAAATGGTGACGATCTCATTGTGGTTGGAACTTACTAGTCGACTCAGGACAAAGACCATGGAATTAATTGTTCTATGTGCCTGTGGTTCTGTGGAACACATGTGTCTGGCAATATCACACGCCGCTATCACACAATGACGGTTATTATGCGACAAAGTAGGTTACATGTTAATTACTGTCAATGACATTTAAACCTTACAATATTTTCTCCGTTGCCATAGCGACAATTTGGGAATGAATATATTCTCAAACAGGAGACAAAAAAGGTTTAATTGTAACAAACGATTTTTTTTTAAATCTGAAATTTAAGAATCGTTTTATGATGCTCCTGACGCGATTTATCAACGTAATGGTTCGAGTATTTGTTAGCCAGAAGACCAATCATACAATTATGATCAATTTCCTAAATTCCAAATGATCAATTAGGCAATTTGCGCCATTAGTCCGTCAGGAGTTTGAAAATATTTTGATTAACCGTTCTGCGAGTAGTTTGTAATTGAATGAAATGCAGAATGGACCAAGTTGAATGTACACTATCCAAATCAAGATCGTTTTCCCTAACAATTACTTTCACATAGGAACATTACTAAAATAGGACCAGTATCTAACTACCTACCAAAAACAGTTTAATTAGTCTCTTGGCATTTTCACGTAAACAATCATGTCATTTAGCTGCCTAGGATTCTGGCCTTCTTACTATACGCGATATTGTTAGCTTCTAAACAAAACGAAATAAACAATTTAACAATCGAAACTCTTGGCGCCACAAGTTCTTGTTTATTTTTCAGAATTCAAGTTTTTACTCTTAACGTTAAGTATAAATGAAATGTCATTTGGAATATTATTATTATTATTTACGATTACCATCAAATGGCAATATTTGTTAATGACTGAAAGGATATATTTATAACATTGCATTAGCCGCCTGTATGGCTGAGTTTTGCATGCTATGTTTAACAAAGTTATGCTGTCATTCAGTTGTACATATCATCACTAGTCTGGGTTGGAATCTTTCAGGAAATTGAGTACCGTCACCATGAAATTGACAAGGGTAGATTTCAAAACGGTTCTTCTCTCGCTATTCAAGAGCATATTTTGATTTAATATCACATTACAATACAAACTCCCATGCTTAATAATGCAGCTGTATTCTTTATTAAAACACGTATCTATTCCCGTCCGAAGTAATTATAACCACAGACACTCCATAACCGGTTTAGTTACACGGAAGCCTTTGATTTTGTGATCTGTGTTTATTGTCTATTACAGCAGCGGTGAAATTAACAACATTACATTGCAAATACCTGCTAATCTTTTTCTCACAAACAACTAATTTCTCTGGTTTGCGTGCTAGTAACATAACCACGCTCGACAACGTTATGTCACCTTCCTAACAGTATGTACAACTGGTTATTAGGGTATATAGAAATATATTCATAACTGGTTAGGGGAGGACACAAAGGCCTTAGCAGACACCGTGATAGAGGCATCGCTCTCCTCTGCCCATGACTGGAGAATCATAATAGCTGACAGAAAACTACAATCGATTCCTTGGCGTCGATCAAAATATTGCCATCTGACGAAAACATAATTTCCCACGCCATTGTATAAACACTGATTGTCTTGCGCTCTATTTGGATCCATTGAAACATTTCATAATTGCCAGTGTTATATATGGGTGAAAAAAAAACAATTTTATCCGAATCAGCATCAAACAGAAATAGGTATAGATAACTATCTATTCGATGTATTGCCGTGTAAACCACAACATAATTTGTAAGTTTTATATTATTTCATCGGGATATGTAATTTTTCGAATCAAATTAATGATGACAGGAGTAATATTTTCTGTTATTTTGTCGGTCATGTCAATACGTTTAAGGAAGTATTCGTTAAAAAACCAGTGACGCAAGATGTACATTTTTGAAATTCATGCGGTATTGCAGATTGTGTTCGACACGATTAGCCAGTCATTATCAGGATATGTTGTGACAATTGGACGATATCTGGAGTCTGTATCTACACCCTACCTATCAATCTCTCGTCACCAACGTGACAGGTACGCCTGTTCAAAGTTCACACACATTTGTCAGTTTCATACCAACTGATCAGTACAATCTCAAACCCACAGGTGTGAGCTGTCAATCAAATATCGAGAATCACCTGCTGTTATTCACATATATCAACTTATTTTGAATAAATCCAACCAGGCTTTATTTCCGAAATTATGCAGTGTTTCAACAGTCAGCAGAGTATCCCCAAATATACACATCTTTAGCCATATACTAGGTTGCATTCTCAATGATTAAAATATTTAATAAATGTTTAATTTAGATGTAGATTCTGTGAGTGAACAAGGTGTTATTATTAGTGTTACAATATCACTATCTTCTCCAACTAAACTTAATGAACTTCGCAACATCGGTGCCCCATTCTCCTGAGAAATGCACGTACAGTTCAAACCTAGATTAAAACCACTAATCACCTGCCATGTTAGTGTAGCGGATTAAAGATTGGTTAGAGCCTCCTAATGACATAACTAAACATCCAGATCATAATTAAATCGACACATCAGCTTACCGCTAACATAAATATTTGCATGAGGCATAATGTAAATCACAAACTTCATTCTCGAGTATCAATACCTTCTTGTGATAAAAAACAAATCATAACGCGGTATTAACGCAAATCCCATCTGTCAGACGGTGAGATCAGCTGATCCTCGATAAGAGTGTTTATATCAAGCAATACAGCTTTATCCTATTCACCCTGTTCAGTTATTAAGCTTGAGTGGATTAACGTGGCCGTGACCGGGCTAAATTGACTATCACCGCTTGCAAACTTAATTTTCGTTAGCATTAAGCGGCTGTGCAATTGAAAGCTACAATGCAATCCTTCCTCGCGTAGAGAGATAGTTAGGTCCTGGTAAATATTTTCATTAAATCGCCAATTCTTCGTGCTCGAATTGATGCTGACGATTTATCCCAATTAAATAAGTGAACTTGGTACGGGGAAGTAGTGGGTAGTGTCAAATGTCACCGTATCAGAATTACTGGGTTTTTATTTTATATTAAATTGAAATAAGTTTGTTTTATCCCCATGCTTAAAAGTATAGAATGATATTTGATAATAGTAAAACAAGCTTTGCAGATATTATCATGTCTTCTCACAGTATTTTAATTTTTTATAGGTAGGGAAACTTGGGTGAATAATGGGTTGTTTTGAGAATTGTCATGTAATAGCTGGTATCCGATTTCAAACCCGATGAGTTCTTGCTGTCTTGGCTATGTGATTATTTTTTAAAAGAATTAAATCTGATACGCTTACTAATTTAATTTTAAAACCACGAAACTCTCGTAGGGAACGTAAATACATTATATTTCGATATCTTGGGGAATCTAGGGGGGAAAACTCAATCTTCTAATACAGATATTTGTGTAGTAGGGCATAAATCTTTATGAAAATGTCAGAATTCATTTTTCATAAAATGTTTCTGTGTTCAACGATATAACGATACATGTAGACCTCTGTGAAATAGTAAACCAAAGCTGATAAAAAGTCAGTTCCCTTTTCTCCCAAATCCTTTTAAAAAGCTGGTTTAATCTTCCCCAAATTCACTAAATCGTCACTCCAAGTCCATATGTGTCGCGGGCCTATGAGCCATCTGGGTTTAGTGAAATTCGGCACCGGTTTTCTGATGAAATGCAGGCTTTTCTCATGCCACCTCGTTATGCAAGTAAAACATTAAACACTCCGAATTCGCTTCTAATACCAGTGCACGTTTTATACTTCTCCTGGGATTACTTGTGAGTAAATTCTCACTAAAGTGATATCTAGTTTGCCAGAACAAACTGCTGCAAATTCGGTCGAGAACACTGGAAAATGTAAAATATCAGCTGGCCATGTTTCAACGTGTTTAATATTTAACATGTGTGATTTCTGCTATCCTCAGTGACAATTAAGGTTTTGAAATGCTTGTTCTTCGATAAGAGTTAATATGGATGATTAAAGCATTCGATTTTCCGACACACTTGTACCCGACATTACACAAACATATATCCCGCATTCAAACCAAGTATTAAAACCACTCGAGAAGAAGGATGTTATTTTATCATTTGTTGCGAATTTTCAATGTTACATAATATATTTTCAGGGTAAATATTATTCCAAATCATACTATCAATAATTGTAGATTTACAGCATATTTGTTGATCCCCATCTGACGGTGTTGTCATAAGCTCCTACCAGATTGAACGAACAAACACTGAAGCTGTACGATAATAGGTATTTTCAATGAAAGTCCTCAGACTATACAATGCTGAACGTTGAGAAAAGTGTCTTGGATCTGAATATTGCTTGGGTCAGGACAAATTCATTTCTGAAAAGCATCGGTATTTGAACACGCAGAAATATTGACCTGTAGCGTACAACGAGTAAACGTAACCGTTTTGTCAATTTGTATGCATTTAGCAATTCCGTCTGTCCTCTTTTAAAGCAATTCTGTGTTTTGTTAGAGCGGTTTGCTCAGGCTCTTTGCTTCAGAATGAAAACTACTTTGTCCATATTGTTTCTCACCATGGTGTATTTACAACTCTTTTTTTTTGCATTTCCAGGAGAGAAGCCCTTTAAGTGCGAATATGATGGCTGCGACAGGCGCTTCGCCAACTCCTCCGACAGAAAGAAACATTCTCACGTTCACACCAGTGACAAGCCGTATAACTGCAAGGTTAAGGGCTGCGACAAGAGCTACACCCATCCAAGTTCTCTGAGGAAGCATATGAAAGTCCACGGGAAGACCTCTCCCCTCCCCTTCGACTCTGACGACCCCGATAGTCCCAGCAGTGACTCCACCCCGGCCACCAGCCCCACAACCAGCAGCTCCAGCGCTCCTGTGACGTCATCAAACTCTCTCAATTCGTCATCCTTGTCGCAAAGTAGTCCCATCTTGTCCCTTGGCGCCCCGGGACTTGTGCACCCCCACCCTACAAATCTCAGCGAGTGGTATGTGTGTCAGAGTGCGGCTGGAATGCCCACACCTCCGAGTGAGCATTCCCCTATAAACTCTTTAGCCCATATCACATCACTTCATCCCCCTCCGGTCGTGCAATACACGTGACGTCACAGAGACTAATGTCGTGAAACCCACTTCCTCAGTTCCAAACTGCAATATGGTGCATGCGCAGTTGATGGTTTCCGGTGCGTCCGCTCCGAAAGATTCTGCAGCATCTCTCTCATCATTTCACTTCCGGTGGAGACGAAATGGTTGCATGGGTGAAGAGTTAAGCAAAGCCAGAGACTCTCTCAGGGTATTTTTACCTGACTAAAATGGAACTCCCAAAGAATATGCTTGTTTTATCACTAGGACAGTATTACAGCGAGTTCAAAGAAGACGAGAAATGACGAGAAAATACGAGAAAGACTCGAACTGAGAAACAGCTGTGCAAAGACTAGTGATATGGAGCGGTATCTCCTCTAGCTTGCCATGTATTTCTTTATAAGGACTTTTTGTGGTGCTCAGTGAGACTGTTCATTGTGACTAGGAACGAACTTTGACATTTGACCCTTACCGCTCACGGGGAGTCATGCGTCGAAGGTACAGTTCCTTTATTCAACTTTTTACCAAAAATATATACCAATGTATATTGAGACCGTTGCTATGGTTTCCTGTAGTCGACACATAGCATTTGTTCTAGTTTTCCGTCCATTTTATTTTGCTCCACGAGTTTCACATGGTAGCCAGATCTAGGACCAAAACAAATTAGCCAAATGCAATACTTTCTGTCGTTTGCGGTGAAGCCCAAACAATTTGAATCTCAGAATATTGTTACTGCCTTTTAAAATTTTATTAATTTAACTGTTGTTATATTGGAGATGTTGATTTTTGAGGTACTAGTAGTGAACAGCATTACGGAATCTCTCATGCGGAAGTGACGTCACATTGCCAGGTGGCGCCACAACCGCGAAGTGTCGTCTGCTTAAGCCATTAGCACGTGCTCTGACTTTTCATTCCGTTTTAAATACACTCGATCATACACTTGATTGAAACCTCCCAGATTCAACTATCATAACATAATTGAATGGATAGTTAGCCCAAATTAAACCATTGTTATCACGTGGTGGGTCTATTTTGTAAAGTGACGTCATCATGGCTTGTGAGTGAGACCGTTCTACCAATATTCTATGGCATGGTTGTCGGCTGAGGTGCCAGGGCATCATTGGAGGACCTGAAAGACCTGCTCGGTCCTGTTCTGTCCTTTGCGTACCTGTTGAAACCTTTACTGGTTTGTTCGGGCCTGGCAATGAGACAATTGTGAAACAGGACCTCGTGCTAGAATTCCTAGCCGGACCTCGGCTTCAAAGCCAGGCCTGGCATTTTATTTATTATACGATGGGTAAAGTCCCGGGTAAAGTGGGTAAAGACCCGACTATTGAGTGGTTGTATGTATGTCCGACTGTATGTATGCTAGTATAGTCACGATTGTAGATTTCATACGTCTATGTTAACATTTGTAAATACAAATTTTGAAAACATTTCAGCATTCTCGTCCGTTTCATTTGAATTCCTACAAGTTGAAATACTAACCGTATTTCATAGAACGCCAGCAATCACACAAAATACAATCTGTAGAAACGAAATCCAGTCATATCACTCTTAAAGACATCAATACTTTTGAAAAACATATGTGGAAATTGGTGAAGCGTTGTATGGGTGAAAATGATTCATTCTTAATCAATATATATTAAAGCGAAAGAACATCTAAATCAATTTATATATGGATATCGTTCTCGACGGATTGTAACAGTGCGATATCATTGTCTTCTGGATTCGCTATTTAGTAGAACCCCTAGGTCTAGGGTGGCACGGAAGCATTTAAATCACGATCATATGGCCATAATAGTAGCTTAACTTGAAACATACGAGGTGCATTTCGGACTTGAGACGGTCTGCAAGTCGTATAGACATTTCCCAAACGTCTGGTGATCGCCATAAGAAGCTAGGCTCCCCTCCTTTGAACCTATGTGTTAAATCATTCTTGCAAACAGACTATATCTAGAGGGATGGAGAAAGTCATTTTCCAGATACTTAAAAGAAAAATGACTGATGTTTTTTCAAGACTATGCCCGGCACTGATGAAATGAACACGTGGTTTTCCAGTTTTGCACATTTGATATAAAAGACTTGTATTAATGCATACACAAGACATCATTTAATTAGTAGAGACTTGCATACACAAGAGATCATTCAATTAGTATAGACATGCATACACAAGAGGTCATTAAATTAGTATAGGCACATCTACACGGTTTCAAACATATGCAAAGTAAACAGAAATTATATGTTTGGGTATAATTTGTAAGTATGATTGCAAGTTTTACAACAGACAAATTTGACACAGATATGAATTTAGTTATCGACATCTTGTTGAAGGAGATGTACAAAAGGATGATACTGGAGCTGTTTTGAGGAGTGACTGATTAACTCGGATGATTCGTTTTACTTAATGGACTGAAAAAGGCTGGGTTTTTTGTTGTTGCTTTTTTAAAATCAGTGTGAGTTTTGATGATCAGAAATTTTCATTTTTTACAAGAAAAACATTAGTTTTGATGTTTTTTTTACGCTTACCATCGTTTTGGGGTTTCCTTTTTTTGTAATTAATGTCTTCTGTCACGTGAGAATCCTTCAAATTTAAATCTAAATTGTGACTTCAAATATGGAATGAATTTAATTTTGATAAAAGTATTGCATCCCGAGTATGGATGACGTATTCAGTCTCAAGGAATACGCACGCGAGACTGGTATGGGAAATATGCTGACTATTTCATTTTAAGCACAGAATTTTAAGCACGTGTCAGCTATCTTATCTGCTATGATATTCTCACCTGTCTGGATCATAATATGCGGTTATAATGTGATGTCTATTTCGTAAAAGCAACAGCTGGACACGGTTAATCATACATTGCAACTAGGCCATGCAGCATGTAAATATACCGTTACGTGGCTAAAACAATAAAATATCGGCGTCACACAAACACTGAATACTGTTTTATGAAATTGAAAGATAGGGATAAAAATATTTTATGGTATAGAAATTTAATTTCGTGCATGGAGATAATACGTAAGCAATATTTGGCACATTTAAGAACTGTTTTTTCTTGTAAGTACGCTTAGTCCGTCTAACGGTATACCTGTACAGTTGTACGGGATCTGTACACCTGCATGTGATCAATTGTAAATTTGATGTCCAATATTCATATGAGAAACTTAACGGTGAATTGATGTCACACATAGAAATGCCTTTCAAACTGAAACCAAAGCAATATTGATTTGAAACACACGTCTCGAACGGGTCCTTGTCGTGTGCTTTGTTACATGAAAGATTCATTTTTTAAACAAGAATGTTCATGTTTTTTCAGTATCTGTAACATGGCAACAATTGAATTTTATTTGGAAATATGTATTTTAGAAGCGTACATCTTTGATGAGATATCAATATGTGTCATTGACGAGACACGAAAGGGATTAAGCAAAACCTGAAGGATAATTAAGATATTTGACCTGGATGTAAGTTCATTCACGTTTTTTAAAACAAACGGAAGTTTGGGCATCACTTGTTGTACGAGTAGAATATTCCTCAGAAATCTCTGCTAAAACAAAGCACACATATTTATTACAGGTTTGCAGTGAATTAAATAGAAAACGTACTATGATATGATATGAAGTTAAATCATATTTATAATCATAATCAATCATAAATTCACCCTGGCTATGAAACCACCTACACACTCTTATTAACCATATTTCTACATGACATCATCTACAATTAATTAATATGAATTCCCAGGTCGTTTAGTCGGTAGATTCTGAATGTCACCATATGCATAGCAAATACCATGCATGAAAGACGCGTGAACGACATACCAACTTAAAGGTTGACTATAGAGGGCGGTAATTCACTTCAGATGTAATCCTTCAGCAGACCATTACAGCACGTGCGTATGATTATAGAATTGAAATATACGTTAAAAATCTGTGAACAATGTAAACAATGTACATAATCGTTATGTTGATAAAAAAATATGTTTGACGTATACAAAAATGCATCTCTATAACGTGCTTGTTGTAATATATCGTTATAACGAAATGCTAGAATATAGAATTGATACATAGTTTTCAGTTTCTGCAGTTATATACGTTCTCGTATATATACTCGTCTAGTAGACAAAGGATAGTATGCAGTATGTTTGATCGAGGCTTAATATGAAAGAGTGATGTTGACTGAGTGGTTCCTTTTGGTACAGTATCATATCTAGGTTTTTGGCCTGTTCCTTTATATGACGAGTAGTTTGAGGCAAGAGCCCTTTGATGACGTTTGTCTATTTCGGGTGTATACACCAATTTTGATATGCATAATGCTTGACCTGTTTGAGTGGCATTCTAGAAGCATCGAGATGGTAAAGCTTTATGGATGATCAACTTAATTTCCACAATAGCGACAAAACCGTTTTCAAGCATACAGGAGAATGATGGTCTAAACCAGTTTATATACAGAATACATGTAAATATGATAATGAGATAACAATACCAAAGATAGGATGACAAAGAAAGTTACATGATAAGCTTTAATAACATGATGACGAGCTAAAATAACATAAATATCTCCATATGCTTGAAAACGGTATGACAAGCTATACCGAAAGGTCTCTATTGTGAATATAAAGAAGTTGATCATCTTTAAGGTTTTGTCATCTGCATAATCCTTACATGAAAATGCAGATTAACGCACGTCCAGTTTTAAGTTTTATTGAGGATATTCTAGACGTTGATATACACGTATAAGATAATAGTTACACGGTTACAAAAAAAACCCCATACCCTCTAGATTTGCATGTGAGTGATTAAAAGGAATATGATTCAATCAAAGAAGTCCTTTGTAAATATACTATCATCTGACAGTATTAATTTGCCGCGAGAAGCTATTCCTTTGAGGTATTTCCAACCAATGACACTAACTCCGTCCAAAGATCATAAACCACCAGGCTTAGTTTAATCGTCGAACGCTACAGTAAGAAGCGAAACCCTCAGAAGACATTGAGGCGATAGAATTCTTAATGACACGTTTGATTCGTAAATAAAATTTTCAGATGACATTAATGATCTTAGTCAATGACATTAGGTCGGTACCTGCTGTGCTTTTGGGAAAGGTATTTGCACCTTTATTGGAATAGATTGTTAGTGGGCTTTGAAGGGGCAGTTATATTTCGCCCACAGTGGACATATGGGCTAGAGAATCATTGCTTTGTTCAAACCAAATTTAATAGTTGATCACGTTAAAATGGATCATTTCGCGAAGTAAACATTTGGCATCAAAATGAGATTTGCATTAGTTGAGTGCTTGCGTAATTACTGAAAACAAAAATATAAACGTTTAATACGTAAATGTTTCCGTTTTGTCTAAGGGTTATTGATATGCTTAATAACATCATTTTTACAAATTCTATTTCAGTTAACTTCAATTCAGTTCAGAGATTCACAGACTGTCGCGTGGTCGTCACACCTGGCGGCTTGACAAAATCGGAAATAGTTTATAAAATTTCCACTGACGTTTATGTGTTTATTGTGCATCCGTCTCATGACTCGATAAAGCGATATCATAAAGCATTAGTGCATCCGTCTCATGACTCGATAAAGCGATATCATAAAGCATTAGTGCATCCATTTACCGACAAATACAGCCAAGTATTTGGGTCTACATGTGAAAAGTGTCTTCTAAAAGTCAAATTTGAGTCTGACTCCAGTTTGTGTCTACGCGTCGTCGTCGTCATCATCACATCACCTGTGTTGTGAGTTATTAAAGGTACAAGACATCATCAATAAGCGCAGATGTATTTAAACTAGTTCACGAATATGAGGTTTAGCTTACATTAATGAACCAAGGTGCAACCTGGTTTTTTTTGGTACAACCTGTTTTGTCAGGTGCAGCTTATTAGGTATCATCACTTTGCATGTGAAATCAAATCCCTCAAATGGAGTGTTACGAATATATATATAGTTCAAGAATATATATAGTTCAAGACGGTCAACACAAAGGAATTATGGATGGAACCTGGTTATATATATATATATATATATATATATATATATATATATATATATATATATATATATATATATATATATATATATATATATATATATATATATATATATCAACACAAAGGAATTATGGATGGAACCTGGTTATATATATATAACCAGGTTCCATCCATAATTCCTTTGTGTTGACCGTCTTGAACTACTTTGATATATATCGAATACTACACACAAAGGGGTATTTCGATCGTGTATCGATCAACAGTGACAGTTTACATGAGACATACAGAATCAGTGTAGAAGGGCTCTGAGCTGGTGACTGCTGCCTACCATCCTGTCTTTGACAATAAATTCGACACTCTTTGCTGCATCTGTAAATAAAAAAAAGTAAAAATAATGACAACAATAGTAATGAAGAGGTAAAACATTTCTTTGTATGCATATTCAACTCACCCAAAGATAAAGAACATGTGAGTGTTTTCTGTATCTATGATTGACCTGTCATATTCGTTGGGTAGAACAACACACAATCTCTCATACAGGATGCTCTTTTACTTCTTCTATAAGATGTAAATTAAGTAAAACGTAAACGTAAAGAACCTTCACCGGTCTTGGTATTTCGCCCAGGTTGATTGCTGTGAAACATGTCAAGCCGTTGTAAATTCAAAATAAGTTCCTTCTTGTGTTAGGTTTGACTTCGTTTAGTCCATGATTGAAACACAACTATACATTAGCTTATAATAATACATTTTCCAAATGTCTGCAACGTTTGTTAAACCAGTTATGTCTGCAACATCGTCTACCACGTTTCCACTAAGCGTATATTAGAAGTGATATATTCCTTTTTGATTAGCAAAATGTAGTGTTTTTTTTTGCAGACTTCTTGCCGAACGGAAACTATACTCTGACAAAAAATATCATTGTCAGTATTTGGTGTATTACGAATGGGGGATCGTGTTCGCTTAGTCAGAGTGGATTTGAATGAATAATTTCAAAGAGTATCAAATATCGCCGTCTGGTAATCAAATACGTATCACATATTGTTAATTCTTTTCATCATATTGCCTAAGTTGGGATAATGGAGAATGTCTGTCAAAATATTGGAATATGTAATGGAAGGAAACTAGTTTAATAATATTGGTCAGGAACGGTGGAGCCGAGATGATATTTATCATTTTAGAACGCCAATCTTTCCAATGGATTCGTGTCCACAAATGGCCGCGGTCAGGACTAGCAGTGGCGGATAAAGCAGTCTGTGACCGGATATATACATCATGTACATTTTCAATCTTTTATCTATACTAGTAAGGGGGTTGTCGAGAGGAGGGTCTTTGAGACATATGACTAAATCGGATGACAAAATTTAATTATGAAAATTACCTTGATATATGTTTTGTTTGGTATGAGGCGATACATTTGATCTTTTGTCACCGAACACCGTACGCATACCCAATATTTGTTCAAACACCCACGGGTGTGATATTCTAATAATTGCTTTCTGGGGTGGGGATTTGAGAGGGGGTGTACAGCACAAAGGGTTACAGATTGTCATGATATAGGACCCAGGTACCTGAATCCAGTCACGCTTGGTAGGGATCCTCACAAACATGGCCGCTGGATCATATTGCCCAGCTCAGTCCATGATCAATATACCGGCGAAAGTACTGCACATCTCTTCACGTCTGACCCGAATGCAATTACTCTTCAGATTAACTAAATAAAATCATGTTGAGTGAATAACCGATCGCAGAAGCCACAATGGCGGGGGAAATCTTCACGAGCAGACGACAGAAGTGTCGTCTGCTAAAAGGCGATTTCAATAAACATTGCAGACGATCAAGGATTTGGAACCGATGTCTTTAACAGGCTTGAATAAGTGTAGAAGGGGTGCTTACTGGGGCGGAATGGATTGTGTGAAACACTTTTTCAGCTTTGACAGTTACACATTTCACACGATGCTGTTACGGTGCTTCTACGGCTTGCTTAGTGTTGATCGAGTCGCCGGAATCATACTCAATTCACTCAACTCAATGAAATGATGATTTACCCATGGTGGAATAGCGCGATTTGTTTTAGCATTTATACCGAAGAAGTGCCACTTGTTTGACATATAGCATGTAAATGTCTGTTTATAATTATATTTTCAAATAAAAATTCGTTTTTGGAAAATGAAATCATTTTTATTTCCAGTTTTGTAAATCCATTAAAAGTTCAAATCCAGTGCAGCCTGAGCACACCCTGACATGATGTATATCCATACGCGTTTACAGCTCTATTAAGTTTGCTCTCTAATTCTTTATCCACCTCTTTAAATGTACACCTATCTTCTTAAGCACGTTCTTCAAACGACGTTTTTAATTCCGTATACATTTGCTTATCGTCTAGGTATTAGGTACGAAAACTAAATGGAACTCGTAAAACGCCGATACTGGGGTCATGTCGCTTTATGGTTCGTTTTATCAATACAATTTGGAAATTATATCAACTCAGGCGAGTTTGTGTAAAAGTGTGTCATGGTAAAAAAAACTTGAAACGAAACAGGAGCGGAATGGCTGACTTAACACTGCCCTTCTTCTCCCAAAAAGGCATAGAGCCCAGTTGATATTAAATTTAATCAAGTTCAAACTGCATGCCAAATTTCATGAATATTGTTCACCTAAGCAGAAAATAAGGAATTTGAGTCGAAATGATTGTGACACGTCTCGTGTTTGGAATTGCCAGTCGATCTGTTTCACAACTTCGTGAAAATTTAGAAAGAATAGAAAATGATTTAGTTTGAGGAGTCTCTTTTTTTTGGAACATTAAGAAGTTATGCTGAAAGGGCTTTAAGAAACACGGACAAACAAGGTAGTGTTTAACATCACCTGTGCTAATGTCATAGCGATTCCAGATATTCGCTTGTAGAAATGATTGTAGTCATTGTTCCGAAATTGCCAGGTATTTATGTACCCTTTATACAACTCCTGACTAATGCCCCGTGCAACCGTGGAGTCTATTCTCACCAAATAATTATAAGGAATGATCGCTTTTCAAATATGCCGTTTTACTATCACATTAGTGTGCCATTTAATGGCTGTCACAAAAGCCCATTGAGCAATATAAGCATTTCTTGACCAATGCACTGATGCTTAAACAACCCATCAAAGTATGGTATATGATTTTCATTGTCCTATAGCATACACGACATATTACAGAAATATAGTATAATTTATTAAAAAATAATGAAGATGTAATTTATTCTCGCATCCATTTTCCGTCCATTTCAATATCCAGCATTACCCTGTTTAAATTATTTTTTTTAAATACATCAATTTACTCGATATATATTTTAAATTTATTCTTAAAAAATACTATTATTTTAAATATAGATGTTTCTTGTGAATAGAAATGGCATTTTGAATAAGTAATAAAAAAGTGACCAGTTTCGATGTGTATGTAAAGCACAATAACATGCCATTTGATGTTTTGTTTCTCACACTTAACTCTGTTGAGAGTTTGCACTTCATCTTTCCATCCGTAGCTGTGTAAATCAAGTGTTGAAAATGAAACGAGTAGACGCCGAGAAACTACACTTACATCGTGCTATACACATCCATGAAACGACACGCTCTGTTGTAAGTAGCACGAAGCTTGTACATTGCATAGATTTCACGGCCAGTGATCGCTGTGCAAAGCCCTACTCCAAGCTTCTCACCGGCAACTGTTGTCGATAGTCAGATAAACTTCTATATTATGTGGGTTGCATTATTTCAAAGACAAACTGGATAATACCATCCTCTGCGATGCGCGCATTAATTCCACACGTGTCGATAACTGGGTTAAGGGTTTTCGGCGCGGGCAATTAAACAAGAAGATTATATTGAGGCGCATGGAACTTAGCATTGTCGACCGTTGAGGAAGGTATTTGGCTTCTCTGAAGCAGTTCGTGAAAACAATTATATATTTAGGTACATGGTTGCCTTCTAGTATGTGGTTACAGTTATTATACTTACAGTGTAGTGGCGGACAGATATGAGTTGCATAAGATCTGTCAGTAACCGTGGATGTATTGGACGGACGATGGCGAGGAGGGTTGGGCTGGGGAGGAGGAGAATAGTACGCCATCATGAAGACAATGTCGATAATAGCAGCTTCACAACATATGAAATATAGAAATGGCATTTGTAACGCATAGTTGTCTTTGTAGTAGCAGTAGTACCAGTAGTAGTAGTAGTTGTTGTTGTTGTAGCAGCAGCAACAGCAGCAGTAGTAGTAATGGTAGGATTTGCAGTCGTTGTAACGAATTTGGTAACAGAAGCAACCGAATTCCAAACCTGTATAATTATTATCAGTAATATTGGTAGCACTGCTAGTAGTATTAGTACTAGTAGTAGTAGCAGCAGCAGCGACAGTAGTAGTAGTAGCAGTAACAGCAGCAGCGGTGGTGGTGGTGGTAGTAGTTGCAATGACAATAGTAATATGAGCCATCGAATCCCTGTGATTATTATCAGTAATATGCAAGTAGTAGAAGATGTTGGGAGTGCTGGGAGAGGGATATGTTGTATATTTAGCTGTATATGTCAATCATTTATTTTCTGATCAAGACCCCCTCCGCTGCTGCTGCCAATAGTCGACGATCACGTCTGTTGCATCTTGAGGCGGGGCAGTCTTGTGACCCATCAAGATTCCGTGATTCGTTTGTTTATCATTCCCCACTTCACATGTGTAAACAGTGACCGCACGACATCAGCGCCGCCTAGAGTGTCTTGCAAGTTGAACACGACGACTCAGACAAGCCATCGACAAAATATTATTATTATGGTAAAGGAGGACTGATTTGTTGTGCCCGGCGCTCGCCTAGCCAGTCTCGGCATTTCTCGCGACTCGTGGCCTATCATCGGCCAAGTTCGCCAATTAGCGTCAGTAGCCCTCCCCTCGTTGTCCGTCTTGTAGGAACAACATGTCTTACGATGAGAAAACGCGTAATACGAGAGTCTCTCCTCTCCCACGCCAGCGCAATGTCAACCTGATGCACGACTGACGTTCTCAAAATAGCCTGCCCCCTGACGCCGCGGGGTAGAATTGTCTCTTCAATGAAGGCAGCTCAATGGGGAATTTTCAACCCGTCGCCTATAGAACACCCCGTTCCTAATTACTACTTAGTCGACCCAAACCCTATTCTAAACCCTTCCCATTACATCATAGCGAATTACCCCAACAAAAGCAAATGCTTATATCCCATAATCGCTGTTATGGAATTACTGTAATCAATGTCCATCTCAGGTCTAATGAACTGGCCATTCTTAACTGATAATAGTTGTACGGATGATCGTATTTAACCTACTTCCTGTCAATTGACAGGTCGTCATTATTGCGGATGGATTGTTTTCAACTGATGGGCTCGGACGTATTTAAGTCCAATAGATAACTACTTATGGCGAGACCCTTATTAGAAGATGAATTCAAATAAGTTCAAATTTGTTGTCTATCTTATTTTCCAGTCCGGTAAGTTATGACATGTTCAGACGAACTCTACCGGACATGACAGCTTCGTTGGGGGTCCGAATTATTGCAAGAACTCGGGAGCTATTTTCACGCCTTGTCGGTGGCATTTTCTGATTATTACCCAACACGCCTTATCAGAATAAAGTAATTAATATTCCACTTGTCTGGCATCACGTAAGAACGTGTAGTTGTCCGATGTGTCAATTACGTCATTTTCGAATCCATTAAGTCAACAAACACTCTCTGCAATAGTTAGAAGCTATAAGTCAAAACCCTCATTACTTTCCTGTTTGAAATAACGAATTTGGTTTAAGTCACTAAACTTAGATCAGTCTATTGTGAAATCCATCCAAAATATCCTTTGATTTAGGTTAAAAGTTTTCATGTTTGATTTCAAAAACAGAATAAACTTTCATTTAAAAAAAAATCATGATCAGTATGAATCGAGGATGTTGTTCGTTGTGAACTCTAGCTGTCGGTTCCTAATGACATTGTCAAACTTAGGTGATTACAGAAATATGAAAGTAGAGCATTGAAAACCGCCCTAAATGTTTGAGTGACGCCATTATGACGTCATGAAGCATCAGCGATTTACATAATTCCTCATTGATAACATATATTTTTAAAGTTTACATGTATCCATAAATATATCCATCAGGTGTATTTTATAGTTAGTTCTTGATAGTTCTGGAAACATTTACCATTTGAAGTAAGCATTTGTCTTAAAACTGTTTTAATATTATTAAATGCATCCTTATCTTAAATCAGAATTAATCAAAATCAGAAAGAATTTTTTATGATATATCTATCACAGCATTACGCTGAATCATTTCACATTCAATTATGAATTTGATCAAGTTTTATCTCTCCTAAGGTATAGGTACAAAACGTCGGGTGTTAACATTCAGTGACTGTTCTCGTTTACTAATGTTAAAAGCGAATATTTCCAACAAGAGATATATATATATACTAGGTAATTTCACACATAAGCTTTCAAGTCTTTAAATCTCGCAGTGAATGTTGACTTTCAACACTTACTCAAAGGAAGACCAGTTTCATGTGTAACAATCTTTTTAATTTCGTCAGTGCAAAGTTTCGATACAGATTCTCATTGCCTATGTCTATGTTCACGAGCATTAAAGTAGTTTGTTATGCATAACGTCTGTCTACATTGCGGTAAGAATCTAAACTAACTCTTAGTCTCACAATCCAGATATTTGTGACAGTCACAATTTGGGATAGTTCCATTTAAATTGATAAAGAGCTCCAGTCAAATTGGAGATTGAGGAAAACTAGACTTGCTTCATTGAAGTTGGGCCAGGCAGTTGAGAAAATAATGTGGTTCGGGGTCTGTAAGACAGACTAGTAAGAACATTGCAAGAATTACATTTGTTTGTCAAACAGATGGAGCCTTTGGTCTCTGTCGCTCAACAACGTGATTGTATAGAGCTTGCCGAAACAGCTTTACTTCGGACTTAACTTAAATATTTTGCTTAAAGAGTGATAATCCGTCTACACCTAAGCCGTTCTTTCGTCCTTTTCACACCTCTGTCCGCCGTCCGTAAGTCGGGCAAGGTTTTGCCGGAAATAGGTGCCAAAGATTTGGTTACCTCCAAAACATGTCACGGTTCAAGGGTCAGATGTCGGGAGGCGCTGACCCTATGGTGTTCTCTGACATGTGTGGGAGAATATTATAATTCAAGCGTTAAGAAGGATGTACCATCGGGACTTTAATTATTGTGACAGTGATTCTGGGATTTGGTGCCGTTGTGCAACATATCTGATGTCAGAAAAAAGTATTAGTTGTAGTAGACGATGAAAACAGACATTTCACTTTATTTAATCATTTGACATGATTTATGAGGATGAGTATTAACTCCAAACCTGTTCGATGTGGAGATTATCTTCAGCTCAAGATTGCGAGTGTGTTGAAATTAAAAGGAGAATTTATCATAAACGAACACGTTTAATATGTATTCACTGTAGCGTAAAGGTAAATATGATAACATCTTGCTTCAGAAAATCACCCGTCACTGTGACTCAACATTACAATGATTGAAACGTTAATGAAAAAACTGTGATTTTTAAGGCATTCATCACCCACAGAATAAAGACTTTACGCCCTGAATATATCAGACTACAGTAGCCCAAAGACCGTATCCTTCGTCCCACTTCGATAGTCCGTTAGCGGGCCGGCTTTTTTATAGGTTAATAGAATATATGATATTTATACATGCAATGCTAATTACATAAGCCTTTGATCTCAAAATATAATAACACGTGATTTTTTAAAGCGTTGCCCATCACCATGTGCTTGTATTGCGTAAAACTGGGACAGAAATTTCTATGCGAAATCAGGATATGCACCAAAGCACATGTATATGCAAGGAGTTGCGCAGCTATTTGTACATTCACGACTCGTAATAGAAAATTACATATCACTTGTCAGGGCCCGTATACTGTAAAGCACATTTTAAGATCTGGATAATTGTTCCGTAACGGAACATGACTGTATACTAATTCATGTTACTGGCAGAGTGTTGTAAGTCGTGGCCCCAACCATGATTAAATGTATTTGTGTGACATTGATAATGGATACAGTGAGCCCTGGTTTCTTTGTCGTGTGTATGAATGGACATATGACACTGTTTGGGATGCTGCAGAGAATATGCCTAGTATTGAGCTTGCTGAATATTCTATTTTTACACGCGGAAGGTTATACCCGTGAATCCGGGGGAGTTATATTGAAAACCTCGGGACCGTGAAGTATTTTGATCGATATTGTTGAAACATGGTATAGTACTGTTAGTAGTTTAAACACTATGGCTTAAGTACATTGAGGTAGGCGCAGAAGTGAGTGAGTATAGTTTTGAGCCGCTTTTAGCAATATTCCAGCAACATCACCACAGGGGACATCAGAAATGGGCTTCTTACATTGTATCCATGTGGGGAATTGAATCCAGGACTACAAGGTGACGAGAGAACGCTTTAGTCACTTGGCTACCACATCCCCTGTAATAAGAGGTAAAGGTAGTAGTAGCTTCAAGTTATTATCACCTGTAGTAGTAGTAGTAGTAGTAGTAGTAGTAGTAGTAGTAGTAGTAGTTGAAGCAACAGTAGAAGCAGAGTAGAAGTTGGTGTTTTGGTGTTAGTAATAATAATAGCAGTTGTAGTAGTAGTAGCAGTAGTAGTAGTGGGGGTAGTAGTTGCTTGGTTGTAGTTTTAGTAATAAAAAGCAGAGGTGGTAAACGCGGCAGGAGTAGTTGTAGCATTAGTAGTGGTGGTAGTAGCAGTAGTTTTAGTGGTAGCAATAGTAGTAGGAGGTAGATAATAGTAGCTGTTGTTTGGTAAAAGGTTTAGTAATAACAGTAGATGTAGTAAACGCAGCAGTAGCAGCAGTTGTTGTAGTAATAGCAGTTGTAGTGGTAGTAGTAGCAGCAGAAGTAGTAGCAGGAGACGTAGTAATAGCAGTTGTAGTGATAGTAGTAGCAGCTGTAGTAGTAGCAGGAGACGTAGTAATAGCAGCTGTAGTGGTAGTAGTAGCAGCAGAAGTAGTAGCAGGAGACGTAGTAATAGCAGTTGTAGTGATAGTAGTAGCAGCTGTAGTAGTAGCAGGAGACGTAGTAATAGCAGCTGTAGTGGTAGTAGTAGCAGCAGTAGTAGTAGCAGGAGACGTAGTAATAGCAGTTGTAGTGGTAGTAGTAGTAGTAGTAGCAGTTGTAGTAGCAGCAGGAGACGTAGTAATAGCAGTTGTAGTGGTAGTAGTAGCAGCAGTAGTAGTAGCAGGAGACGTAGTAATAGCAGTTGTAGTGGTAGTAGTAGCAGCAGTAGTAGTAGCAGGAGACGTAGTAATAGCAGTTGTAGTGGTAGTAGTAGCAGCAGTAGTAGTAGCAGGAGACGTAGTAATAGCAGTTGTAGTGGTAGTAGTAGCAGCAGTAGTAGTAGCAGGAGACGTAGTAATAGCAGTTGTAGTGGTAGTAGTAGCAGCAGTAGTAGTAGCAGGAGACGTAGTAATAGCAGTTGTAGTGGTAGTAGTAGCAGCAGTAGTAGTAGCAGGAGACGTAGTAATAGCAGTTGTAGTGATAGTAGTAGCAACAGTAGTAGTAGCAGGAGACGTAGTAATAGCAGTTGTAGTAGTAGTAGTAGCAGTAGTAGTAGCTGTTGTTATTTGCTAGTAGCAGCAGCAGGAGTAGTAGTAGTAGTAGTAGTAGTAGTAGTAGTAGTAGTAGTAGTAGTAGTAGTAGTAGTAGTAGTAGTAGTAGTAGTAGTAGTAGTAGTAGTAGTTCTCCTTCAACCACTGCTACTACTACTGTTACTACTACTAGTAGTAGTAAAACTGTGAATCATCATTCCAGAACGGCACTGATTCCCGTTAGGCGTGCAAATCAACAAAGCACATAAATATGCATTGTTCTCCTATAATCGATCACATCTATTGAAATGAATACTGGGGAACGCTCCATTGAGGATATACACAAGCACTACATACAACTCAGGCCGTCATAGATCACGCTGATAAAGGCCCCATTAGAGACCCAACAGGTGTCCAGATACCCGTTCAGTTTCCGTTCCACTTGGGGTTGTTATGCGAGGCGTCTTAATATATACATTTATTTATATACTCATCGATACGAAGAAAGAAACGTGCGGAAATGTAACTGCTGTGTCACGGAACGCTGTTACATCGCGAAGTGAGATGTTAAAATATTTCGTGTGTTGCTCTTATCTGATTTTGCTCATAGAACATTGCTTATCTGCTTTCCCGTCGTTTTTAAAGGGTTGGATTTATACTCTCATAAACACACTATGCCCAAAGAGCGTGTTCAAATATGACAAGTTATATACTGAGATAAACAAATAAAGGAACACGGGAAAATTCAAACGTTCCTTTAATATTTTCCAGTTTTCATCACCAGCTTAGAATAGCGCTGTTTAAGCAAATCTCAGAAATATTTAAGGGAACACTACCTTGAAGTGGTGTTCCCTTATTTGTTTCCTTCAGTATAATTGGGATTGCACTTTCTCAGCAAGGTACAGAGCCTTGCACTTTTGTTAGGTTGCGTCCGGGATTCGTACTCACCCTCTCATGGTAGCACATCTAACCTGCTGACTTTTCTCAAACGCAGTTGTTTTCATTTCTATTATATGCTCTAACTGTTCCATGTTTAAATATCAATATATTAGGTTGACCGTCTCATATCTGGAAATATAATTTATTGATAAAAGGAACATATATATTCAGTGACACTCTCGGTCTCTATTGTTGTGGTTTACATCAAATTATATATATATATATTATATTTTAATTTATATTAAAATTTCTATTTATGTTTACGTACTTTTCAACACAAATATGAACCACGTTTTCCTTAAAAAATGCCTTCTTGTTGTGCTTCTGTAAGACTATCAGTCAGGAGGTTCACTCAAACTTCAGGCATACTGACAATCTGATATCATTCAACAATGTCCAAACAGCCAATTCCATGTCACTGATATAAATACCAGGCTACCTATTCTCGAAACGTTCGTAGCCCTACGAACTTCTTAAACCCATTCTTAACACAGTGGCTACGATCAAAGTTAAGAATTCTTAGCGCTACGAACATTTCGAGAATAAAGACCCAGGGCTAGAAATGTAGATGCACGTGAAGTTATCTCATTTGTTTCATATGAAGATCTATGTATAATAATGACCAAATACCAAGAAGGTTGTGTAACAATAGGAATGACTTCAACTGTCCAATAGTCAAATTTCCTTTCACGCATTGGCCAGTTCCAGCATCCCCAGCCTTTTATGTTTACATTGCACGACCTTTAAGATACAAACTAACAATTTCAGACGTCTCTTGTTTAAAATATTGCTGGATCAGGCTACCTACTTTCAAGAGCTCGCTAAAGCTTCCACAGCTGACACATGGAAGACATTTTAAACTTGACGCACCAGTGACCAATATGATTTCCGAAAGGCATTTTGGGGCGGTGGGGTAGCCTAGTGGTTAAAGCGTTCGCTCGTCACGCCGAAGACCCGCGTTCGATTCCCCACATGGATACAATGTGTGAAGCTCATTTTCTGGTGTCCCCCGCCGTGATATTGCTGGGATATTGCTAAAAGCGTTTTAAAACTAAACTCACTCATTCACTCCGATGGCATCCTCAATTTTCAAATGTAACATGTATGTCTATGCTCGTTCACGTGACCACATGTCTTTCCATGCGCTTGTGACAACAACCGTGGGGCTGGATACCCTTTGGTTTTCGCAGTCTTATGAAAATGGTCGGTGATATTCAATGAACTTTGGATTGCAGAATCTTATTATGGTTATGTGTCGATCGTGTTAATATGTTTTTCTTTCTCTTGAAAAACACGTTGTGTTAATACCAGAAACAGATGATATCGCGTATAAATAACTCCCTGCATAAGCCCCCATTCCTTCTCTGGAGACTATACATGCAATGTAGGATTGTCTCGGTGATATTATAAGTCACATGAATTCTACAGACTGAACGAGGTGTTCAATTACAATTTCTATACCAACTATGTGTCACATCGTAAAACGCAACAAAAACATATGAAACATCTCAAAACCGCCCAACGTAGAGGATACATTCAGCATGGAAGCTTAAATGACACGGGGACAAGAAAACATCCTTGTCGGACGCCCCTTCCAAATCGTCCAGACAAGCAGACCTCCCTCATAGGTGATGCCAGACTTTAACAGATTATCTCACAAACAAGCGCCCCATAATGAACACTAGACGAACCGTCGAGATCCCACCGTATTGGCAGTTGAAACAACTGGTCTTTGTTTGTCTCAGGTTCTGCCAATATTCTGGGATGACGAGCTCATAGCTCCTCGTGTCCTATTGGAAATCTATACGCTTCTTGCGAAGTGGGCTGGCTCGGCTGACACAACGTTAAAGCTTTTTCGGAAAAGGTTTACATCGAATTTAAACCGTTCCTGCAAATGCTGTGTCTTCGAATTGAATTCTTGTGGCAGTGACGATGCCACGACTATGGTATATTGAATTGGATCCTTTGTCGTGTCCGGGCCCGTTCATGTTGGAGAAAGGTTTTGTTGAGCTCTGTTCATAATATTCTTTGAACAACTTTGTACTTAGAATGAGGGGAAGATCGATGCAAAGTAACGCCAAGAAAATGTAATCATTCTTTCCCCGACGTTTTCTTTGAATTGTTTATTATTGAGATGAGGCAAAGTGTCACTGTAAAGGATTCAAGTCGACTCTTACGTTTTGGTAGCG
The DNA here is from genome assembly GCF_037392515.1 of Haliotis asinina. Lineage (NCBI taxonomy): Eukaryota > Metazoa > Mollusca > Gastropoda > Lepetellida > Haliotidae > Haliotis > Haliotis asinina. Next base: position 14,370,325 of record NC_090283.1, on the reverse strand, counting down.
ACCAAAATGGCGCATTTTGGCGATAGATGAGGAGAAAGTTTAATTACTGTAAAAATTCATCGATATTATTTAAAAGTGCGATTAACAGAGGAACTATTTAACCCCCCTCTTGTGCTTTTCAGGTGTCAATCATCGTTCAAAAAGAACCATAAACATTGCACGAAAATGTGCCGAAAATATTTTTCAATAAGCCCCGAAATTACTAAAATGATTACCATAAGAAATTCAACGATTTTATGAAGACGAAGACACATTAGTTTCGTAAATCCTTTGCAGTTGAAATGGGAATCATTGAATCAAATGTACCTAACAGTATATCTGCTTTAATTGGGTTTTATACAGAGGATAATGGCAACGCTTTTCAGATGCCTCCCACCGTGAGGGAAAGTGGTACAAAAGTGGGTATATGTATTTAACGATGCACCACTCAAGTATTCACCGTTATCCATAAATGAGAAATCTCAGTGAAATAATTGAAGAATCTTCTCATTTCAGTAACTTAAATTGAGTGTTTGATAAATAGGACAAACTGTCTTATTAAGGTAGTCTCATATTTTGTCTGAGAAAACGTTCAGTGTAAATATTATCTTATCCTGTGGATGAAGTTTCAATGCCATCTGCGTTAAACGTCATCTACAGTATCATCTATAAGACAGCGAGTGATGTGTTTCTACACTGTTGTGAACGCCTCTCGAGGCAACAGACCTCTCATCTTGAGAGCATTTTATATACGTGTCAGTCTAAGGATCTGTTCTAAATGTTTTGTCTTGATAAAGCGCGCCTCTTTGTGCTAGTATAATCTTACGTGATGAAGATAATGTAATATGGTATGACAAAGGCCTTAACACACGTAGATATTTTTATTTCTTTTCTTGGGATGTAAAACGACGGTCACGATAATGATACCACTGTCACATTAAGGCAGAAAGTAAATTAACTGTAATTCTTTAATGTTATGCTCTGTCAGCACGGACAGAAAGTCACGATGCGGAAATAATTACTTTAAATTCTACATATATTTTTCATGGTGAATTTAAAATTGTTAGCTATAAATATGTTTAATGAGAAGAAAACAGTGAAAACAAAAGTAAAAAAATCAAAAGAAACAGTCAAACCTCTTAATTGAAGATATTTATGGACTAGAAAATAAGCATCAAGGGCTGTGCGATAAGAGAGGATGCAGTACAATTGCTATCGCTTATCATAACGTTATTGTTATTGCTGTTGGTATTGTTGTTGCTGCCGTCCAAACCCTCGTTTTCCATCCTATTGTGAACTGTTATTATTTTTTCCTTGATAACGCTGCCAGTAGTGGTAGTAGTAATAGCGCTTGTGGTGGTTATAGCGGTAAAGGTGGTAGTGGTTGTACTACTACTACTGCTGCTGCTGCTGCTGCTGCTGCTGCTGCCGCTGCTGTTATTTCTATAATATCCTTAGTAGTAGTGGTAGTAGTAGTAGTAGTAGCAGCAGCAGCAGCAGCAGCAGCAGAATGATGACATTTCAAAATAGGTCTTTTGAGAGCCAGACAGATTCTTGATGTTTCTCTGTTGCTCATTCCAAGTTGTGACTGGACTTTGCGGTCAGGGCAGGAGGTTTCAGTCACCGGACTGAAGGGAAACCAGGAACAGCCGCACCAGTTCCACACCATCCGACGCACAGACGGAGCACCAAGAGGAGACACGAGTCCATACATTAGTTTTTGAATGGATGAATGATGTCCCTGTCAAGCAAACCATCACGCTCTTACACGGGGAGAGCTACCCCTCTTCCTATGTAGTCTAACTTTCCTATTTATTTGAAAGTTTAAATTGACCAGAATGTAACACAACACTCCCTGGAAACGCCAGGGGAACAATATCCGGCATTGTTGTAGCTCCTAACATCAACGTCCCCACTCTTTCCCTTCATCCCTCGTCATCTGTCAAGATACGTATATAGTGCTCTAGTAGTGGCAATTACCCATCGCATTTAATCAAAGTCACAGATTGTAGACGTGTCCACACATCGACCTCAGTCGAATCTATTCACCCCGTGTGACAGTCCAATTCAAGACGTAAAATGAACTATTTTAGATTTTATCCTACCTAGGTCACGGTAGTGTGACCTTGTTCAACGTTGAACGAGCAGGTAAAAAATAGCCCATCACAAACCTTGTTATATCTTTTATGTCACCGCTATGGTAAACCAGCACTGATTGACAGCGAGAGGAGCTCAACGTGAACAACTACAAAAATGTAGTTTTAATTGTCAATTGAATAAGTCTAAAAATCGGAAAGAACGAGAGGGATGAGCTACCCTTAGCTTTTCTATCTGCCAACCGGTCTCTGCGCATGTCAAGAGAACGACCTGCAGCGATACAACCTATTGTGTTGACAAATAGCTACTTAAAACTGCTTTATTATCAGGCTGTCGTCCGCAGTTAGCGCCCCAAATGTATTGCTTCGGCGAACACATTCTTTAAGAAGGAAGGTAGAAAAATTACGGCTTCAGTAAAGCGCTCATCTATAGAGCTGGCGATAGTACAGGCTGTGTTGGCCTCGAGGCAACAACGCCGGTTGTTAAAGATGGGACGACTAGCTTGTTCGCGAGAGGCTGCGAGAGCACACGTGAACTCATGAAAGAAGCAATTTACGACTGAGCAGACACTGCCCAATCACTACAAACGTCAACAGAAAAAAATGTGATATACTTGTTGCTTTTCAAGGCCCGATTAAATTCGTTAATATACATATTTGCATAATATTCCATTGAAATATAGCCTGTTAAAATGTTGAAGATGGGTGTTAATGCACGTGATTATTTTCAAGAGCGCTCTCTGAATATAAAGACACATTAAGAATACAAAATATTGATTTTATTGATTTAATGAAATTAGATTTTTGTGTATACGTACAGATAGTTATCACAAGGCATGAAAATCCTTTTAGATACATGAATTGCCTAATAAATGTTATTTCAACTTCAATATTAGCATAGTCCTAAAAAATTGCAAAGTATTATAATACATGACCAGAAATACTCGATTGGGGATTTTTGGAACCAAATGTTATTATCCTTGATAGTACTCTATTATCCTGTCTGAACAGTTAAAAATATGGGTTTTAATGTGTGCATAAGAACACAATGAATTCATCCGGGTACTTAGACACCGTCGATGTCGTTGCTGTGATTCGCAGGGACGTCAATGGCGTCGTCAAAACGATACATTGTTGTTACGGCGACGTTCACAGTGAACATGTTCTTTCTTAAATGTTTTGTGCAAGCTGTATGAATGGAGAGTGCTGACAGCATGACAGGAGATACTTACCTTCTCCGAGGACACCTGGTGCCATTACTCCTTCAACATATATATCCATATATTTTTCGTCGCTATTCGGCTTTTTTAACTTAAAGGAATCTCAGGTTCAACCCTGGCGTTGATGGTTTGTGTTTCCTTATATTTACCACATACATTATTTCTTACATCCTAATCTTTGTATTTAAATTAATTACGACATCGAAAACGAAATATACACAAGGAATTCACAAGATACACGCAAGCATTGAAATGAATGCAATTGCGTCACAATAGCTCACTTGATGGTGTAGCTGAAGTGTATGAGCCTAACAAAGTGGTCGATATCATGAGTATTGATCGACATCGTGGGGGAGCCTCGCCTTTTCAACCACGTGAACGTGAACAACGTCAACCGACAACGCATCCTCCCGATATTATCATTTCTTTATTTCCCTTTAAAATACACGTATATATGCATGGCACGTACGCATTTTATTTAAATATCCAGGTGAGAATTTTCTTTCACGTAATGCTGAAGGAAATGGAGTAGCCTAGTGAAAGTATTCGTTCGTCACACCAAAGACTCAGGTTCGATTCCTTACATGGTAACAATGTGAATTCCTTTTTTTGTGTCACCAGCGGTGATGCTGCTCAAAGCGGCATAAAACACAAGTCACTCACATGAGAACGTGTCTTTAGACACGTGTTGTAATACCCATGTGGCTGGAACGTCTTTACCTTATAAAATATTTCCTTTTCAAGATAACAGCTATATGCATTTCTCACCTGACCTTTTAACGCATGGTAAAGCGTATCCGGATACCTTTAGTGTTAACGTATAAATCACACAGAGCAGGGTGTAAAATGGCATGTAGTGTCTAAACGATCCGGATTAGATTGTCTGATAGTGTTACCCTGACAACTATTGTCGTATAGACTTTCATGTCGCGTGTTTGAATTACATATCACTTTCAAATAAATTTAGTATAGTCTGTTTAAGTGCTAAAAGCGGAAACGGCTTTTCATCCCGAAATAAATATCTACACATCGGCAATATTCATTTTCTGCTAGATGTCGGTACGTGGAAGACTGGTTTTATTATCAGTGTGTGATAAATGACGTCACGTGGTTGATCGTTACGATTAAAGACTTATTATACTAAAAATGAAGTATAACCACGAATACATTAGTCCTAATGGATATTGTTTTAGACTTTCAACACTTGCAAATCCATAACCATCTTAGGCAAAATTACATGGGTTTTCTTCAGAAACAAATTGTAGCGTCATATTTTATAGCCGTAAACGGAGTTTTGCGTTGTCGTTATGATCGAAACTATTGTCCATATACTCACTTTTGTTAGCGGTATGAAACTTGATCCAAGCACTGCCAAAAGTGCTTGAGGGTTTTCCATCCTGTGCCCATTATAGTAGAATATTTCTGACTATCAAGGTCGATTTAGCTGAATCTACGAGGAATTATTTCTTTTACAGCTTCTCCAAAATGTGACAAGAGTAGGCAATGGGACACTATCAAGTTTCAAACTCGCATATTTCAGCTGAAACTACCTAGCATAATTCGGCGCGCCATCAATGTCGAAAATGTGAATACTCCTAGGAGAATTTTATACGGACGAGTGACTTCTCGACAGGCCTTTAGAATACAGTTAATAGGATCCCGGTGTAGTCTATTGTAACTCAACACTATATAGCAAGGAGGTGGTCTCCGAAGACGAGCTCTTTCCTTGTTTATCCCACAAGAGTTTTTTTCATATCGAACAGAATGTCTTGTTTGAACGGAGTCGCTCCCCAGCTACGAAAATGTGGCTTCTTCTTTTGGGAATGACTCCGCACAGCTTGAAACTCTTCGGTATTGGGGTTAGAAAAGTGACGTTTTCACACTACGTAGACAGTTCAAAGATTATTTGGTGAAAAAAAGTCCCAGGGCGATGTCGTTAGATGTTTGTTTATGAAGATTGTGGTTTTCGCGAGATGTTCTAGCTTCTGAGATGAATTTTAAAGTATACAAAAAATTGCTTACGCTTGACGAGAACTGTGCGATCAGCTACGTTAAAACAGATCTTCGTGTTATAAATGTTATTTTTTTTTAGCAATGGCTGTTCTAAGTCTGCAATGAACAAATGTTTTAGAGGACGTAACGCGATGATAATGGTGTAACTACAGCTTACTTCATTCGGTGTCGCATCAGATGACGATTCGAAAACTGACGTGATTTCATCACTGAATCGTATTTTAAAATGTAGTGGTATCTTGTCAGAAAACATTTGCTTTGCAGTTGAGGAGCTGTTCGGGTTTTCTTAGGACCAAGCTATAAAAAAAGTAAAGTGGTTATAATGTTTAGTGTTGTTATGGTACGCCCGTCACACGTTTTTAACACTCAGCCAGGATATCAGGTTTTACGAAAGGTACACAACGTTTTGATACGTGCGTGCGCGCGCGCATGCGTGTGTGTGTGCACGCGTGTGTGCGTACCATAATACTTATATCTTGTTTGGGTTTTTTATATGAACGAATGATATATTTATGCAGTTGTAACTGCATAAATATTAGTCGTAAATAGCACAGTTATTACATGTGCATGGATATTTCCTCAATATTGTGCACAGATGTGCAATTTATTTTACAGCTATTGCAAAAACGTATAAAAATAGGATTAGATATATGTTTACATATCCAGGTATATACTTGATCTTACTCTTTGGCTGGATTAAGGCTGTATCACATATCTTTACCAAGAAGATGATATTTACGATCTTTGAAATAATATCACAATGAAATCGAAGGTAACCTTGCATTGGGTCAGAGCGCATATGCATGTTGTTTGTCATGTGCAACAACACAGCAGTGGGTAAACTGAAGGTGAAAGGTAACGCACAGTTATTGAGAAATTTCAGTTCAAATGTGGCATATACGTATATACAGTGCAGGATTTATAGATTTCAACATACGCCGACGTTATACAATATACAACTCGTTATAAAGCCACTGTTACCAACGCATGACCAGCGTCCTGGCTTATATAGACTGTCCAAAAAGGCACGTGGAGTAAACACACCACCTGACGACGCTGTTACTCTGTTATTGGTTTCCTCAGGCTTCCTCAGCTGTATATGCTTATTTGCGTTTAATTCGCTTTTATCATCGCTAATATTTTCAATTTCTATACGCGTGTGTAGCCACTTGGATTGATATTGCAAACTCCCTTTGACTCTCCGCAGCTGACAGAGCATCACTCAGGCACAGTAGACTGACTCTGTGCCAACCAATCCTTGTTTTATTCAGTTAAAGCCGAGCGCCAGGGAGGGTAACATTAATTACCTTTTTCCACGTCATTTGATATGACGAGGCTAAGAGTCGAACAACAACCATGCCACTCTCGGGGCAGAATTGTATCTACTGCACCACTGATATGGTCCCTATTTGAGAATAGATCATTTTACAGTAGTTCTAAATGTAAACAATGTAGACAATAGTTTGTTTACAAGTCATTCTCTCTGACGACTGACAAGAGGTTTTATGTTCATGTTACAGTAACCATTGTATGGTTTTCGTGTCATTCGCTCAGTCCTCTCTTGTGTAGCAAAACTATTATTTCCACACTATTAAATTAGTTGATTGTGTTAGCATGTATATGAGTTTAATCAGGCACGTCTGATATAGTCTTATGTCTGATCTCAATTGAACAAAATTCATTACGAGGCATCGCAACGGTAATTTAATTTTCATCCGGAAGTATTTCAAATTGGCATTTCCCCTCGAAATGGCCATGGCGGTATTGGAAAGATAACCATCCGATTTCGTTTTTGTGTCTAATAAAAACACTAGTCCGTATCCGTGTGCCGTTCCGGGATTTCATTTCACTCTGTCGGTCCGTCATTCGCAACGATTAGCCACAAAGGACCTATGCAAAGCCGCAAATTTATCGAAAATGACTCGAATCAGTTTCATATGTCCTCCCAAGACGATCAGCTCTTAATATGAGTCATAATTTAATGTTTTGATTTCATATAAAGTGTCCTGTCCGTCGGAAATCTTCTAAACATCGCGGAAAGCATGGAAGCTCGTCCTGTGTGAAGGGTCTATCGGTCTGGGTTGGGATTTAGGGCTTTTCAATTAACAAGCCTCCTTTCAATCAAAGAGATACGATTTCAATTTGAGTTTAAAAAATTAATATAATGTACAATAACAGTGAAAATACGGAGGAAAAAAGGAATTTCAAATGACTACGATAGAGCATCATTAATCGACGGGACGCTACAACTGGGATAGAGCTTAGATTGATGTGCTGAACTGTATTGCCAAAGTGTCGAGAAAATCCCTTTTTGGGGTGCAAAATAGTTTTTGAATAAATTTTTAAATTCATCGTGATATGATTCAAGTTTGTTTTAGTATTCGTTAATGATTTTGAAATCATGTTAAAAAACCTGTTTAACAACGGAAACAATGTTTTGGTGGGGAAATGCAGTTTTTACCTTTTGTTCATTATTGGGATTCTTTCCTTTAAAATTTGAATGATTGGATTGATTTTTTTTCAGTTGTTGGAATGGAATATTAATTTATAATTTAAATAGCATCGTTTCTGGATCCTGTTGTTTAATATACGTATCCCACTCATGCGCTGCAGTGAATATTAATATCATTGTTTGAGCAGGAATGGGAAAATGCCAAATTAAATTGTCGCGGCAAACCTAATTTTCCAAACCTGATTAACTTGGAAACCATGCCATGTACATAAAATGTCAATACTGAATCGAAGTAATCTCGAGGTAAATTGCCGTATACCTTCTGCTGCCTGCTATCGGGACATCAAATGCCGTTGACCGTTTGCGTAATTTCCAAGTCGTAAGACCTAATTACGACATCAACGACAGGTTTACGACCAAGATGGCGGCGGCGAGGGCTGCACGTGCTGTTTGACTGGGTGTAGATAGCATCGCTGCAATTGCTTCGTTGACGTCCACTGACGAGTCAGTGAATGAATGATGTAGACATTGTAGGTGGCGTTGCAGTTCGTTTCACCGGTTCGTCTGAGTTGCTTTGATTGCAGTCCTAGCGATACTTTTTATTTAAATGTGTCCAGAACATAAAATTTTCTGATCGAATAATTATGTAATTCCAGCAATGCAATGTCAAATGTTAATCTGGGCTGTTTTAAATCCATCCTTTGATTATCAATTAAACGCAGTAATAAAAACCAAACTCCGTGGGTTGATACTGATAGACATGGTACAGTGTGAGTCGTTGCTATTGTAATAGGCATTCAGTCGTTCACTCATTCAGTCATTCAGTCATTCACTCATTCAGTTATTCACTCATTTATTCATTCGCCAGACAGTTGAAATTTCTTCCCTTTGTCTATCCCATGTGACCTAATTGTTTTGTAAATCTGATCTGCCCCCCTCTTGGCATGTCTGCCATTTCGTCATATACCCTTATCACCAGTTCCCCTCACAACTGTTTCCTCTACATCGGTGTTCATCTGAAGCAAACAAATATAGTTTCAATGCACCCTCGGTCGGATGTGCAACAGTTTTAGGTCCCATCTGAACACCACCGTCAGTACAAGCCAGCGTCCTCCAGAAAGAAATAACAAACCAATGCGATTTTAACGCAGCTGACACCCCCGTCTCACATGTATTTCAATGTACAACATGCATTTCGTCACATGCATCCATGCACCAAAGAGTACACAGGTGCAACGGCTGCTCCACAGCGTTCCCTCCTTCTAATCCTATCCCCCCGCCCCCCTCCCACACACTCCTCAGTACTCCTAGAAGCCACTTGGCCCCTCTCACATACGTATTGCTATCCACACATCAGCTGTGTTAGTGCACTCCCCCTTGATGAATAAATTACATTTAATTTTAATGCCATGTTTAACAGTCGAGATTTGTTATCCCTATGTTTATATTGTGTCCATATATTTATTCAATTCGATATCTGCAATGGCTGAAATGTACAACCATTGCCTTTTGCATTGCAATTACTGTCACTCTTCTAATCGATGTACATCTATGACACGAATGACAAGTTATGACATATATAAAGCATTGTCGTCATAATCACAAAAACATTTGTGACTCACTAAAAAAAGCGCAATCGGTCAGTTGGTATGTAGCTAATTTACCTCACCGTCTTGCAAAGCAGGAACCATATGCCGTTACTCTCAACAAAAAGATACCATTAAAAAGTAGGGGATATTGTATTTACAAGATTGATAAAATGCAAATAATGAAGCCAAGGCGGAAACAGATGATGAAGACAAATTAAGGAACATTGTGTTCTATTCCATTGGAAATGTGTCATGTTTATGGATATATATTACTGTTCCTCATTACTCACGGGCTAGTGGTATGCTCGCAAAATGGAACATCGCCTACTTTTATGAATGGTATATTTGTTACAATGTGAAGGTGTTTCCTTGAATAAAAAAATATAGTACTGTACAACATAGGACCTATAAAATAGTGTATAGAATATTATTATAATGACCGTAAATACTAAATTACTAGGTTGAACTAAAGCCGTATGTGAACGAAATAGCACACCGCAGGTCATGGTTCTTGTGTAATAAGTGCGAATTGAACTAAAGCCGTATGTGAACGAAATAGCACACCGCAGGTCATGGTTCTTGTGTAATATGTGCGAATTTAGACCGGAATTTTAGGTGCATAATCCAAACACTGTTAAACCATTCCTTTAAATTTGTTCCAAGTGATATCTTGTTTTCAATCCTACACGTAGCTCACAGATAAACCTGAAAATTATATATAATCATTTTCTTTGAGTATGACAATCGAAATTTAGAAACACAAATGTCATTTGAAATAGGATTAAATCAAAACAAGTTTTTCCGGCTTTTAACTGTCAGGGTAAGCAAAATGTAAACGCTTTCATTACTAGTAAGCAATACGTTATTATATTAATGCGCTCGGTGTGGCGAGGCTGAACTGATGCCTTCAGTGAACTGCGATGATGATGCTATTGGTATACAACTGCTTTATGTATAGTATATCCTTGTAACTATGCCCTTTGTTGATTACACCCTCTTCTAAATCTCAGTGAAAGAAGTTAATGCTACTTTAATGGTTTATATCATTATTTTTTATTTATTTATTTTTATTTCTTATTTTGTGTAACTGATCAGGTCCGTCTTAGAGGTCTATGTGTTTTAAAATTCAACAATCACAAAGACGGATTTGTAACTCTTAAAATAGTTGCTGTTTCCGTCACGTCTTTTATCTAAAGTCATCAATAATCAAGACGAAATGATTAATCAAGTTCCGTCCCTCTCAGGAAAGAAATCGTTAACACCAAAGTAAAACAGTAACATTTAAATCGCATGGTTTAATACCGTTGTTATTTTATTGGAATTTACAGATAGTGTTTTCGTTTGGATAAAAAGTCCTTTTGCAGATTGTCCGTAAACATTTATTCTAGATGAGCTTTGTCAATATCAGTATCATTGTTCTTTGATAATTGATAGGGTGGTGTCGTCAATAGCATGTCAATATCAATAGTCGGCCATCCACAAGCTCCGTTGTATAAACAGATGCCCCATCGGTGCTTCCTACGGTGCGAAGGGAAAATGATCCCTTGTGATATTTTATCCGTATCATAATACAATGGAAATTTCTGCATTAGCGCCTTGTAAATCGGCACCTGGGAATTACTGAAGCTGTTCTGTATCTTGGCGACGAGTAAGATCACAGATTCAAATCAACGCGAGGAAACTGGAGTAAAGATGGTTCCGTAAATATATTTCTATACTGTGTTCGCCCTTTTTAGTTTTCGTCGGGAATACAGTAAACTACGTCTATAACGAACTCGCTTATGACGAACTGATGGATGTTTCGAACTGTTGTGAGGGTCCCGATCACTTGCTGTACATTGTAGGCAATATGTGTAAAACGAAGTTTATTCATCGTTGGAAATACGGTAATCTACCTTTATAACGAACTCGCATATTTCGAACTTATTGATGTTTCGAACTATTTAGAGGGTCCCGATCACTAGCTGTACATTGTAGCCAATATGTTTAGATCGAACTACGGTTATTTTGAACTAAATTTTGAGTTCACGATATCCGTGGTTTATTGCACAACTGTTTGAAAGTGTCAACACAAGGCGTTTAAAACATATCATACTTTAAGACTTTCTGTGTTTCTTCAATGAAATGCAATATGACTTTCTGCTTGTTTTTACGACGACGTGTGTGTTTTATCGAGCCTGTACAACTTCAGCAGCAAGTCATCTCATTAATACAATCTTGTATAACTGATGGTTATTCAATATATACCCTATACTAAACGCACATTCGTATCAAAGTTCACTTGTTCTAAACGCTGTCACATTTAATTACCTCAAAACGGAAAGTCGTTGTTGGATGAACGTTTTTAATATCGATTACATCTATGAATGATTTAAGCTTTTAAGATTTCCGTTGACACAGCTAATAAATCATCACCAATACTGTTCCGATGTCAAAGTGACCTCTTCAATGATATACACTACCGGGCAAAAAGAGGCATACGCTGGAAGACTCCAACGAAGAAATGCATTCATTATCAAAACGTTCCCAACCTGAAACAGTCGCCGAATCATCACAGAAGTAATGGCATAGAGTGAGTGAGTAAGTACGGTTTTACGCCGCTTTCAGCAATGTTCCAGCAACATCACGACCAGGAACACCAAAAACGGGCTTCACACATTGTGCCCATATAGGAAATCGAACCCGGGTCTTCAGCGTGACAAGCGGACGCTTTAACCATTAGACTACCGCACCGTTCCTAGAGCATACTAGTATCCTGGCATTTCCAAGGTAAGCGTTGTATTTCATTGCTGTATCTGTAATTGTACAACGTAATATTGTACATTGTAGTTTGTACAAATACCAGAGGAATACCTCCTTCTTAAATAAGTTGACTAAAATATTCCAAGAATTGTCAAAAGCCTTGCCGAAGTTAAATAGCCAGTGGAATACAGTAACCTTGATATTTTGAACACCACAACAATAAATAGCCATCACATCGACACAACCGATTATTCGAGATAACAATGTCTAACTAACATTGATGTAGGCACACAGGACCACATCTCCTTGTTCTGATTTCTTACACTGTCTGTGTTGTATTGTATTGTATTGTATTCCATTGTATCCTGCTGTATAGATAGTCCCCCGGTATATTCCATATCGAGTGAATCATTGATGATGTGTTGTATTATATCAGAACGTTTTGTTGCTTATTATAATGTTTTGTGTATGCTATATTGCATAGCAATGTTTTGCGTTGGTATGTTTATGAGTTGCTGCGCTGTGCACTCTGTTCCTGGCCGAAGCAGCTGTAAATATGGAATTCCATTGAGTTTTTATATTGTTCTATGTTATGTTTTATTCTGTTTAATGTTTCTAGATAGTTCATGAAAAATATAATACACTTTATAACTGGATCGGATTTAAAAATAACAAATATTATGAGAATAATTGATAAAAAGTGCAGTCACACTGCTAAACCTCAGGTCCAAACTATATTCAGGAAGACTGCATCAAACACCTTCTAATGGCCATTAGTGTCTATTTCATCTCTGACATCGTCCAACACGGAAGTATGCTTTATGCAGCCTGACTGAATATATTGATATTTCGTTTCATGTTGAATTTATTTTTATATTCAGTACAACTTTTAACACGTGTGATCGGTATCATTAAAATAGTTCAAGTTCATATTTCGCGATGGAAGATTTAGTGTCATAACCGGGTACGCGTGATGTGCATGTTTTTATGTTGACTGTCTTGTCAAATGCATAGATAGCACATGGTATCAAATTTGAATGAACATACATCACAGGCTTTTTTTCTTCAAAAAGAACTTTTAAAAGAAAACTTGCAACAGGGTGTGGAAACAAACTGCATTGATCCCACGTGTTCATTTGTCTTCAATCGTAATAAAACATTTGTCTAAAGGACAATAAGTGAATTTAATTTCAAGCATGACTTTCTAGCCTTGTCTTCAGCTGTGTCGTTTCGTACCCCAGGGCGTGTCATCTATAGGTCACTGGTTACATTAAGTATCTAATTAATTTATCTATTTTATTTTTTTTCGTTAATTTTCTACATAGTCCTCTTCAGTCCTTTTCACTTCAGTTGATGCACATCGAAAGAAAACGAGGCCCGAGGGGTTCTACGAACATCACCCGGTTTACAGATGACGACATGAGCGGCGCTCGTGATAAAGAACATCCTTGGTGAAATATTCAATATATATTTCCACTATGGACATGAAGTATTTTCTTCGATTATCGAAAAATCCGCAATCAGTATTAAAATATATTTATACACATGCTCATTTGTAATACAAAATCCTTAAATGAGTTTTGAAATTATTTTAATTATTTTCCGTTTATAATACTATATTATTAATACTATGTAAAATGTTTGCTGTTGAGTATATATCGCGGATTACATTAATGAGGGAGAATAGAAGATGCTGATGTAGATTATCCCGCCTTAATCTGTATAATGTCTTCAGCAAAATGAGACCGGGATAATATGATAATACTCACGACATTTCTGCTTTGATAATTATGATATTTATAATCTTCACATCGAAGTTATTCATTAAATCACCTATGTGGTTTTGCAAGATGACGACATAAACACCGTATTTTATTGATGGCACGTTAGCTTAAAAACACTTCCAAATATCAATATCGACGCTTTCTGAGCCGCCTCAACGCCACATAAACTTTTTCACGAACCAGAGATTTATGTGAAATTCATTTCCTATACGTCAATAGCTATAGGACTATGAGAGAAGAAAAGGACTATCGCTATTTCTCCCCTTTACTCAGTCTGAAGTTAAGAGTATCAATTTACTTAATGATCACGATAATCCTCTCTCGATCTGTAATAGCTGATATCGGTTTCATATCTCGCCAAACCATGCGTGATAAGGAAGATTGTTTATAGCTCGAAACAAAACACGATTTTGACATATCCTACCTGTCCTGGAAATTATTTCATTCATAGCTTTCCATAGTGTTGTCACAGAGACGAGAATTACCGGCGCTAGTCGTCATTAATTTTCCAGCCCGTCCATAAACGTTGCATTAACATAATGTTTTATAACGCTTAATACAGACACATCTTGATAAATCATCTCGACGGCCGATTTAACGATTATTTGGTTTATTTCGTACAATTGAAAGTCGTAAATATTTTGAAATTGAATTTACGATCGACAAATAACCAAAACGGCACTTTTTATATGGGGATCGGCCTTCTCTGCTCGCAACCCCAGAGGGTGATTGCTTCCTCCTGCGAATGCAAATCTCTGATGGATTTACCATTGCACCTGTGCTTACAATATTTTTGTTTTTTTCCTACAAATTTACCATGTCTTCATGGCACTTAGAATTTTGATGAAAAACTTTATTTACCCCAATTTTCTTACCATGAAGCATACGGAGGCCATCTTTGTAAAAAAGTCTCCGATTGAGCGAGACTGAATATGCACATCGCATTGACCACGTGGTACTTCAATTCCGGGCAGATGCTAGCAAGATTTCCTATCCTACTTAAGGCCTCTAGATGAAAGCCCGTACTCCGATGTGTCTAAAGCAAAGGGTGTTTTTCCAATACCATGTGATTAAAATCAAATCTGCTAAACGGAAGGACACGGCCTTGTTGCGAGAATGTGCTGGATACGGTACGAGTGCAACATATTTTTGGACAATGGGTGATAGAGTTGTTGCTGATCTCATTGGCCGTTTACACTCAAAATAAACGTATGCGACATTTGAAATATGCGTACGAGTGCACATTTTGACCCCCAAGCACATATGTAATAAATATTAATATTGCGCCCCAAGATGGTGAGTATTTTCCAGATGTTTTTGCCAAACCTGAGAAATGCACACCATTTAAAACTCCGATGGGAGACGGCAAGTGCGGATAGATATTGCACACAATGGCGAGGTATACTTAAAGACTATGAATAAATGGTAGGCTTTTGATTGATTGGACATTATTGTTTTTTTCTTTTGACTTTCTCTGATATTGGTTATCGCACTTGAGTCATCATCACCACCACCATCATCGTCGTCGTCATCGTCGTCGTCGTCATCATCGTCGTCGTCGTCATCGTCATCGCCGCCGTCGTCGTCGTCGTCTCCATCATCATCGTCGTGATCATCATCATCATCATCATCATCATTGCCGCCGTCGGCGGCGTCTCCATTATCATCGTCGTCGGCGTCATCGTCATCATCATCATCACCACGACTTTTATCAGCAAAAACATCATCAGCAATGCTTATTATTAGGAAAGGCTGCGAGACGGTACGTCATAACCGTCATTATCATCAAAAACGAATTTATGAAAAACGAATTTATTCATAAAAAACTGTATCTTTAATTGTTTTATGGCGAATCTGTAAAGGCGTCCTCAGACATCGTCACATGACCAGTGAGACACATCTACCAACACATCATGACATATATCATAACAATAGGTGGAATCGAAGACTGCCAATCGATATAGATGATAAAGATCGATAATCGATAACACATTTTTCAACACTATTCAGAATGACCACCCGATGCTCTATCGTTTCGTAATCAAACAAAACCACATGAATACTAAATACTAACTTGCCGAACATAGATTCACATTATCTTGAGCCTTAACTGGCGGCTACATTAAACGAACGGGTGGCAAATCTTAGTGACAGTGCCAGTCAACGTAACCAAATTGCTTAAATCGACGGATGTGTGGTCAGTCACTGGATTGTCTGGTCCAGATGGCATTATTTACAGATCACCGCCATTTTTGCATATTTATGTGTGCATTGTTAAACAACAGTGAGTGTTGCACCTGGGGACGAGAATGCACCCGTGTGCTTGGGTCTAATAACGTGGCGCTTGTACGGTATTACTGTACGAAGCAAAGAGCCTCGAATATTGAACCCCTCACTAACCCGCCTCTATGAGGCAGACAACATGGTCCGACCCTTCCCCTATCGGTCCCTACACACGTACATCCCTGTAACCACGATCAGGACAATCAAATATCGACTTAACCTAAGTTCGAGAATCCCCATATATCACGGATGGGACTTCGGTAAAGACCGCATGACATACTCCGAGGCAAAACATCGACACAATGAAATTCGAGTGAACAGGGGGTACTGTAACACACATCGACATGCGACAGCTCGAGATAACGAGGTTAGAAGCCAATAAGGTTTGAAACAAATAATCACATCATCCACCAGTTCCCGAACACATCGAATAAAGGCGGTGGTGTAGCCTAGTGGTTACCGCATTCTCGCGTCATCGCCAAGATCCGGGTTCGATTTCCCATGTGGGTGTAACGAAGCCTATTTCTGGTATTCCAAGCCGTGACATTGCTGGAATGGTGTCAAATGCGGCTTAAAACTAAACTCATTCCCATCTCATATATTGAAATATATTTAATAACATTTTGTTATCTTGATGACAGAAGTGTCCGAGGTCCGGAAGACATTGCTCTTTGTAACCGAGATGTAGACAAACAAGTTGCAGCGCATCTTTGTGTAATGAAGCATTCAGACCGTTTGTGATGCGTCTGCACTTCAAACCACTCACTGGCTATCGGGTTAGCGCATAAGCGTATCCAAAACCTGGACAACAAGCAATCAGCTGAAACGGAACGGGGATCAGCGATCGCCAGACGAGATATCTCGGCTTGGAGATTAATTATTGAGAACTGCCGTCTCGTTCAGTCAATAAAGTCACTCAATCGCAAATGAATTATGAAAATATGGGAAAAATGATCCCGTAGGCTGCGATGATCCCTTGTGGCGTGGATATGGTAAGGAAGCCGATGACGTTAATAGAATACCAGTGATAATCTGGCTAAATAAGCTGTTGTAACAATGTACATGATTTTGGTATTTGACTGGTGTTCAGTGACGACCACAACGTAACAGTGAGGTTCAGTTGAGTGGAGGTTTATGAGATACATTATCGGTTTAGTGAATGGGATCATGACGTCATTTAATAATGACGTCATCAGATGTGTATTTATACCTTGGGATAGTATGACACTAGGGCATTCATGTATTGCGTCTGTTTTGTATGTAACGTCGTTTACATCTACACGAAATCTCCTTTGTATCTTCAGGAGTCTACCGAGGAGATCCGAGTTAAAACTGATCTTCAGTAACCTTGCTTGTCGTCAGTGGCGAGTAACGGGGTCGGGTGATGAGACTCGCTGACTTGGTTGGCGTCACCTATTTCCTGGTTGCGTAGATCGATGCTCACGCTGTTGATCAGTGAATTATTATTATTATTATTATTATTATTATTATTATTAGACTCGATTATTTACACATTATCGTAACTGGAGGCGCTAGGGAAACAGTAGTGGTTAGTGAATTAGACCAGAGATCCTGGTTTGATTTCAAATCTGTACAAAATGTAGAATGACAATTTCTTGTAGCACGTGCCTGACATTGGCAAGCCACCAAGCATCACCGCCCAATCGAATGTGCCACATCCTACAGCAACAGTGTTGATCTTGGTTATTCAGTTCCGGAATAGCTGCGAAGTCGAGGTTTAGATGCTCCAAGAAAATCGGGGATCCAGTCTCTTTTACCGAGGCAATGCATGTATACTGAACAGCAAAAGAAACGCAACTCTGTGTTTTGTCAAGCTTTTAAATAGAAGGCATAAACCTGAACGCTTACTTTTATGAGATTTCATTCTTTCGAAATATTCCAGCAATATCACGGCGAAGACACAAATTGTGGTACATATTGTGTCCACGTGAGGAATCCGACCAGGGGCTTTTTGGTGACGAACGAACGCTTTACCCACTTGACAACCCCACCACCCCAGAGGGGACGCGGGTTTACGAGTCTGTTCGTTCGTTCCATGTCTGCCTGTCGTTCTTTACGTCTGTGTGTGTCTTTTGAGTATATCAGTGTGTCTGCTTGTCCCAGTCCAAGGGGTCGATGGGGCGACGGTTAAGGCGTTGGTCACGCTAAGGACCTGTTCAATTTCCCATATGGGGACAATGTGTGCAGCCTCCGCCGTGAGGTTGGTGGAATATTGATAAAATCGGCTTGAAACTCTCTCTCACTCACTCACTCACTCACTCACTCACTCACTCACTCACTCACTCACTCACTCACTCACTCACTCACTCACTCACTCACTCACTCACTCACTCACTCACTCACTCACTCACTCCTAGTCCCCATACAACAGGCGTCCCTGTATACACCACTCAGACACACTGCACTGTCACCGAAGTAATCAGACCGTATTCTGTCCCTTTGGTACTAACCGCCAGGCAGGACAACAAAAAAGAACACCTTTTTCGTGACGCATCCGGTGATCGAACTTCGCTCTATTCCCAGGGAGGGCTCTGTATTACTAACACCACGAAAGCGATAGAACGTAAAATGAGATAAGAAGAAAACTGTCTCAGTATCAAGATGCCTGAAACAGTCTCGTTGTTCATGGCGACAGTAAGTGCTTTTTGCCAGTATCTCTCCCGGAAGACAGGCACGCTGAATATTTCATCGTATGTCAATCATTTAAATTGATACCTCTTCGACTTTATGTCACTTAAGGGATAATAGATGCTTTTAGTTGTTGACAGTTTCGAAAATAGTTATTTGCAAAGTTAAGTATGTGTGTTAAGGTGTCGGTGTTAAGACCAAGCGCGGGCTGAAATTAGCGCCATCAAATGAATCAATTGCAATGTCGAAGCAATTTTTTCCTGATGTTTTTCAGCGACATTGGTATCGTGTTGTTGTTTGTTTGTTTTAGAAACCAACGTATCATTTTCCAATACGTTTTATACCTCGATTTGATAATTCAGAATATCATTATCTAAATCAGAATTGATTGAAAATATAAACTAAGTCATGTCAAACACCCTTGTGCCGAACATTGATATGTTTTTCCAAACACCAACTTCGGCACTCTTGCAAACTGGCTTTGTCCAAACATATCAAACTTTGTTTAAACTTTTTTTTTGACGAAGACTACACCTGAAGATCCGAGCTAGAATCGGTTATCAGCAACCAATGAAGATCCCCGTGAAGATCCGGGTTAAAATTGGGCATCATAAGCCCATGTTTATCCCTGTGAAGTTCCGAGAGAGATCTGGGCATCATCAGCCCCCGCCTGTTCCCCGTGAAGATCTGTGTTGGTCATCATCATGTTTGTGCCCCGTGAAGATCTGTGTTGGTCATCATCATGTTTGTGCCCCGTGAAGATCTGTGTTGGTCATCATCATGTTTGTGCCCCGTGAAGATCTGTGTTGGTCATCATCATGTTTATGCCCCGTGAAGATCTGTGTTGGTCATCATCATGTTTGTGCCCCGTGAAGATCTGTGTTGGTCATCATCATGTTTATGCCCCGTGAAGACCTGTGTTGGTCATCATCATGTTTGTGCCTCGTGAAGATCCAGTTTGGATTTGGTCATCAGCAACTCATTCTTGAAAGAGGTGTCCAGCGGGATCTGGTGGTCAGGCTTGCAGACTTGGCTGATACATGTCATCTTACTTCAACTGCACAGGTCAATGGTCAATCACTGGAGTATCTGGTCCAAACTCCATTATGTTCAGACCGTGGTCATGTGACAGGAATATTGGTGAGAGCGACGTTAAACAACAAACAAACAAGGTTGAGCACTGTAGCAAAAAAGCTGAATATGTCAAAAAGATAGCTGTAAATTCCGGTATCAAATGTACCATGATGGAATAACAGTTTCTTGTTAATTTCGTTTCAGGCACTATCAAAACATGGGTTCGTTCCTTTATTTGCCCGATAGTTTATGTCGCAATGAACCATATTTGAACAGCATTCAGTCGTTGCTGCACGTTCTGTGGCAACACAAAACGATCTCCTTTTACGGCATGTGGCAAAAAGTGAAGAGAAATCAGCTGGTATGAGAGCGGCATTGTCACAACTCAATTGTAATTCCTGTCTGACCTTTCAACTTTACATCAATCCAAATTGCACCTAAAATCCTTCAAAAGCCGATGCATTTTGATGAAGAATCGGCCATTTGCCCTCTGCCACGTCCATTGTGCCTGTAGTCTGCATTTGACAAATGGCGGGAATTTTCGGTGTTCAACAGACAATGGTCTCCACGTCTCGTGCGGTCGGGCTCAAATCGACGAGAGAAAGAATCACTCTTGAAGTTAATAGAGGAGAAATTCAGTTTGTAATCCTGGTCACCATCCTGACATGCGCAGTGACAATCACAAGCACGTGCGGTCTCCGCACTTCTGGTCATGAGAGATTGTGTTTGATTGGCTGTGTTCACTGTCGTTTCCATTCTTGCTCGCGCGTGTGGTTTAGTTCACAGATAATGTACGATTATGAAATGAATTTGTATTGCTATTCGTGTGTTGACAATATCTTTTATACCCTCTCGCGTGAATAGCGTATGCGGTTTGGGAACAAAACAATCGCAATATGCACGTGCACTGAGAGGAAAAAAGGCTGTCGTCTTCGTCACAAGAGTCTCCATCACGGTAGGCACATCACCGACAATCCAATTTCGTAATGATTACAAAAAACACTTATACCTACTTAGAACTCAAGTTAAACCTGGAAACCAGGAATTTGCGAACATTTAAGGGGTGATATTGCCCAGACAACCGTTGAAGCCTTTCCCCTTATATTCCTCACAAAGGCTGCGAAACGGGATTGTGGTTGATAACGAGGCCCAAAATCTGTTGCAGTGTTTCCACTGAACCGTGGCCGTTGAAATGAAGAGTGGTAAGAGCCGACCCAGAGCTCAGGCTTTGTTCGATATTTAACGACTCCGCTCACGAACTGCACGCGACGAAATGTCGTCTGTTCATTTGGGTCGTCTGCCACAAACGAAACAGCCGAGAATTAGCGAGTGAATTTCATCAGCGCCATATCATTACGACCGTTTTTCCTTCTTAATGACAATATTGAATCCGTGAATCATGCTCGATTCTATATTGCTTGTTATTCACTCAGCTCGGCGCACGAAGGGAGTCTCTTCTGCAGCCATGGCCGCAGTCTCATCACCACATAAGCTGGGGTCATACGAGTGAATGATGGCCGTCTGGTAGCAAAGCTTACCAACTCGGAAATAATCGTCAAGTAAGTGGTGTTTATGCCTCTAGAGAAACCGGTATTAGACCTAACTAAGCGGGTGATTTCAATTGGACGAAACGAAAATTAGAGGATGGATTAAGAGACGAAGAGTAGGGATCAGAATCCGTTTTAATAAGCCGAACTTAAATTTCGTTCCAGGTGCAAGATGATTCCAAATTATCGACGTTTTCTCCGACGTCGCATCCGGGTAATGGCTTCAGGGAGAAATCCGTGTTTTATTTTGTTACAAATGTTCGCGAACTGTTCCAATTAAAATAAGAGCAGGGACCGACAGATCAAAGTCACTGTGTGGATCTCGTGTCTCGTGCTCTGTGCTTTAAGTTAATTGTCCCGAATCGAGTGTCTTAATGTCCTGTTTTCGTAGGAATC
The DNA here is from genome assembly GCF_037392515.1 of Haliotis asinina. Taxonomy (NCBI): domain Eukaryota; kingdom Metazoa; phylum Mollusca; class Gastropoda; order Lepetellida; family Haliotidae; genus Haliotis; species Haliotis asinina. The sequence continues at coordinate 14,348,501 of NC_090283.1, read as the reverse complement.
ACGCGAAATGACGTTAAAATGGTTCTTCACTAATGAGCTCCGTCAGACAGTCCTATCCTTTGTATGCCCTTAGTTACAATGGGAGCTCCGAGGCTGTGTACTATGGCGGTAATTGCTTCAGTCAAAATCTCAGGTCGCTTAACACAAAATAAGACTGTTTTATATAATTGTGCTAATAAATTCAAGCTCCGGGCCAGGGGTAAATAATAGACGCCAGATAGCTTTGATATTCCACCTCGGACGCTTAAATATCGTCCTTTGTGTATAAGCTTCGCTAAAAGATTAAATATTCACCAAAGACGTAGAAACCATCTTCCTATAGTTCCAGTGTACGCGTTTGTTATTCTAGTTGTCAGCATTTGACAATATGGCTTCGCTCGTACAATCATATGATGAATGATGAGGGATTAATGTTTTAACATCCGACTGCATCCTTCATGGCTAACACATCTATGTCATTAGCGCCATCAGAATCGTCTCAGAAGGTACGGGTGGTCCGGCATTTGGGGCACGCAATTTGTTCTGCAGGGTTGCTCCCCTTTGCTACCAGAATCCGCTTGGTCGGTTTCAGATTTTTGCTGTCTCAGAACTAAACCCTGCTGCTTGCTTTCACCGCGAGGTTATTCCCTGGGATGTACATCTCTGAGACCTTCCTCCCATTTAACAAATCATATCTGCTTCGGGGTTTGGCGAGTGAGTGGAATTTTACGCCGCTTTTAGAATTATTCCAGCAAAAGCACTACGGGGATGGGGACACCCGGAGCCCGGTTTTCGTCGTGAAGAGCAAACGCTGTAACCACTAGACTATCTCACCGCCCCATAAATGGGATTAATCCAAACTACCTGCAATATGAAGATCCGCGTTAGAATTGATCTTCAACAACCCACGCTTGTCAGAAGGGGCAGCTGATAGAAACGGGTGGTCAGACTCGCTAGCTTGTCTAGCTATATATTATATATACGAAGACTGCATGAAAACAACATAACACCGACTGTGTCAAACGAACAGCCGTGATATGACTTGAACATTGCTAAAAAAAACGTGAAACTAAACTCACTCACTCACTTGAAACGGGATACATCACATCTGACGTCACCATTCCAATCAATGTGACGTCATAACGCGATAGCAAACCTCGGATCCAACATAGAATCAATGCCGTTTTGTCATAGCTGTCGTACAATAACGATGAAAGCAGAGTCGTAATGAAAACACGTACGGATTACCGAACACATGACCACGTAAATATACTGCTATATTGAGGCATTCAAGCCATTATGCACACAAAATAAGAGAGATATTTGTCAAACTTCGGTGATTCAATTCGCAGCGTGCGAGAATGGATCGTACGCGATCAATATCACAACTTCCGCCAAAGTCGCAGAGCGAAGCTGTAATCACGCATGCGCGACGATGCGTTCGACCGACACCAAATCAATTTTTGGCTCTGCCCCGGCAATATAACCTATAAAATATCTCATGGACGAAATAGCATGCCCATTATAAAGCATCCAGGCGCCAAAACTCGCCGTGTTTAACCTATGTAGTGCAAATGCTTCATTGCTGACGCAAATGCGAATTGTTGTCTTAGCCGCTGCTAACAATGGCTGTCAATTGTTATCGACTGGTAATGTCTTGCAGCGTGTGCACACAGGTAGCGCTTGCGAACAAGCAATTCTTTCTCTAACCTTTCACCTTCGACTGAATTGGTATCGATCGGCAACCAGCCATGCGTTACTGTATGTATTGGGTTGTAATTGGATATCGCTGTACGGCAACGTTTGGATTTCATTCATAGAGCGGAGAGATGAGTCAATCTGCCAGTACTTATGATACGGGTGATTATATATTGGCTTTGTGGAGTAAAATGCATTTCAGACACAAAGAGAAATATACCAAGCCCATGCTTACCCATATCGTGTGATCTTTAGGCCTGAAACTGCTGGACAAATGTTAAAGTTACGCGACTAACGAACCTCGGAGAATGACCCTACGTGATACATGTCAGTATATAATATGCGGTATCTGGATAAATGTGGTGAAATATGGTCGATACTGGACTCTAAAATCCTAAAAAAATAAATAGGTTTTATTACTCCGATCATACATTGTTGTAATATAAATATAAAAATATTATGATCAATATGAATTTATAACAGTCTATGCAGTATTTGTGTTTCGCTCAATATATTTTTTATTTCAACTCTTAACTCGTTCATAACAAAAATAGTTTCAAAAGGTATTGATGGCTGTTTAGGGTGAGATTTTTCCAAACTTTAAGCGGTATTTTAGTTTCATGTACATCAAAGGAAGGTATGGTAGCCTAGTGGTTGAAGCGTTCGCTAGTCCCACCATATTCGCTGAAGACCCGCGTTCGAATCCAAACATGGATACAATGTGTGAGGGGGTTTGCCGTGATACTGTTTCAATATTGGTAGAAACGATGTAAAAACTAATCTCTCTCACTTGTTGATAGGGTTGTGGGTGTTGACTACGGAGGAACTGAGATCACGTCGCTTGTTTACTATCCAGGTTGAGGTATCCACCACGAGAGCGGGAGATCGCGCAGCAGAGCTTTAAATTGTTGCCCTACTCAGCAGAAAATTAAACTTCAATATTGTAGTTCTGTATCGATCGTCCCGACGGGAGGTGTGCGGTCAATACCGTCCTTTATGTAGACTTCCCTAGGTCTGTTACTGGACAAACCCACCCTTGTTGGTATTGATAGCGGGTGGGTGGATCTGGCATCTTCTCCCTGGTAATATCCGACAACAACCCCAACCTCTGCAAGCAGGATCCCGTCGACCGGCATTTGTGCATCTACTGTGCGATACAAGTTCAATGCAGGAGTGACGTCCCTTTAATGCTGCAAGGATTTTTTTAGGTTACATGACACCGAATGTTTTCCCATAGACTTCTATGGTAACCCTATATTTCTTTAAAAAATATCCAGGCTACCAGCAGCCATTCCATGTACTTAAGGGTACAGTCTGGCCATTTAAACTACAATAAAACACAAATTCTCTCAGGCGATTTTTTTGAAAATATTTGTGCACACATTAAGTATAATTCATGGTGATAAAAATGACAGCACTAAATACTTAAAATTGTGGTCAGTTTTAATTACTGGATAAATGTTATTTTAAAATATATACACATCTTACATTATTTATTTATTTATTTATTTATTTATTTATTTATTTATTTATTTATTTATTTATTTATTTATTTATTTATTTATTTATTTATTTATTTATTTATTGTTTTCGAGTGATAAGTGACAAGTTTATTTTGCATTTGAGTCATTAGTGCTAAGATACAAAAACCATCATACAGTGCGCAGGATATATTGATATACAATGCAAGACTACTTGACATAGGGCATTTATTTTGAGGAACAATGCTATCTTCTTTAAACGAACAGAATATTTGTTGACATGAATGAGACAAATGTATTATGGGGTGGTTTGTTATAATAATGTGATGGTACAAAAAGATTTGTACATGTATTATAATATTGACATAACAGAAGGAAATGAAAATCCTCTTCAACAGATTCTGCACTACACTTCGAACATAACAGCTGACCATGATCTTTCAAACAACGTAGTAACTAAACACCCAATTTATGTGATGCACAACAAAGTATACATACCTAGAATAAACCGTTAAGCGTCGGCCTATTTCAAAACTTTGATGTATAAATATTAGGCTAAAATAATTGCGAAGGCCAATCCATAGGTAGAGAAGGCTCATCTAGTAAATGATATCATCAGGGATATCATAATCGTTTGAATTTACAATTAAATGAGTGAGTGAGTTTAGTTTTACGCCGCACTCAGCAATATTACAGCTATATGGCGGCGGTCTGTAAATAATGGAGTCTGGACCAGACAATCCAGTGATCAACAACATGAGCATCGATCTGCGCAATTGGGAACCGATGACATGTGTCAACCAAGTCAGCGAGTCTGACCACCCGATCCCGTTAGTCGCCTCTTACGACAAGCTGAGTCGCCTTTTATGGCAAGTATGGGTTGCTGAAGGCCTATTCTACCCCGGGACCTTCACGGGTCAATTTACAATTAAAGGAAATATTGTTAAAGATACTGCTTTTTAAAGCAAAACAACTATTCCTATCCTGGTTATACAAAAACTTAGGTTTTATATGTAAAAAAACGACAGTCATCTGACCATATAACAGTCATTTCGGATTTTCACTTTTCAAAAGAAGGTAACTTGTTTGAGGAAGACAAAATGCATGTTTTCCAAAAGCTCATACACCCTGTTTAAAGTAAATTATAATTTCAATAAAAGTGAACTTTTAACTGAAAAGCAGCAAACTAACTTATGATAAGTGTTTTTACTGAAAGATTTTCTATCGGACAACCTGTATTGGCAAAATATACTGGGTTATGCTTCACTGTTTATTCTAAGTATATAGAACTCTCTTGACAGATCCTTTGACTGAAACAGCTTTATGCACACCTCTTACAAGTAATACAGTGCGCAAGATGTATTGATAAAGACTGCAAGACTAAATAACATGATACATTTCTTTTGATGAAGAGTGATATTTTCTGTATAAAAACAGAATATGTTGTTGATATTATTGACATAATTGTATATCAATATAAAGATGTTTCCATGACTACAGTTAAACTATCGTATCTTGCTGTTGATGCTACAGACAGCATCCTGTGTGCTCCGTCAATTGATTTGAGCGGCATAGGAGGTTTCAGGCATGTGAAATGCACACTCCGTAGGACGATTATAAACATTATTAGTAATTTGGTTGGAGGATGGTGATAAGAGTGTGATGGAGGTAAACCTGTGTGTTTAAATGCATCATTGGTTTCGTGTCGTGATTGTGCCAGGATCCGCTGCAGCCCTACTTTTACATTAAATAAGGATAAATATGAAATACAGTTGCTGGAGGCGTTAAATCCAGATCAGTAACTCACACACTGTTGTCCATGGGTTCGATAGCGAGTTAATAAGTGTCTGAGAGTGACGGAGAGTGTGACTCTGTGTGTGTGCGTATGTTTCGGTACCGGGCGTTCGTTCTGTCAACCACATTGCAGAGGAGATTGATGGTGTTGTTGACGATACAGTTCACCCAAAGTCTTCCATCTCCACCCACGCATTCATTCACTCACTCACTCAAACGCTCAGCTTTACATTCACCGAACATTTCGAGCAAATCTCAAACATGGAAATAACAATCCTCTTTCAAGAACACTTATTTGAATCTGTTTCTGTGACATTCGGTGTAAACAAACACCTTCACGCCCAAGGAACACGGGTTTCGTCGAATGGATTTCAACGTCTTATGTGCCATCACAGAATACTATTACCAGGTGCCCCAGTGGTTCTGTTGATGAAGAATAAACTCATCGACGGTCTGTCGTTCGACGCCACCAATAGACATTAAACCAAAAGACGTTAAAGGGGGATTCTTGTTGTTACCCTGGCGTTCCACTAAAAGGTGTACAACAAGGAGAATATCTGAGTGGGATCCTTTCACACTATTTTTATTCAAATCTGCGATCAAGTGAACAAAACGTCTACCGTGATATGGAGACTTCGCTGGGGGTGATCCCTTGCGCCAACCATACCACAAGTCATTACAAAATATTACTTGTTATTACTTGCCCGACGATCTGAGATATGAGACGGAATGTATCTGAGTGGAATAGCCATGTTAATCGGCATAGAATGTCTATGGTTTAGCTACATCTTAAAAAAACTGAGACTACATGACACACACGAAAGAAAAAAAACCCACGCGCGCGCGCACACACACACACACACAGTCAGGCGCGCGCACACACACACGCACACACACACAGTCAGGCGCACGCACGCACACACACACACACACACACGCACGCACGTACAACACATGCAGAGCACCACATCACCTCAGGGCCGGTCCGATTAATTCTGAAAAGGAATGAAAACTATTTTAATCAGTGTGAAATTATCTCTTGTCATGTTATTAGAGATCAATGCACCGCTGTAACGTGTCATATAACAGTTTTACTACCGTCAGCGTCGTAACGTTAGATAACGTTTGTCAATACGTGTAAATTCCACATTTGAACGTTTGCTGAATGCGATCCTCAGTTAATAATTCAAAGAAACCCAAACAGTTTTCCACGCTCAACCTGACGAGAGAAACACTGACAAAGAAACGGGACATTAAAGGGACCAGAATCCCATTAGCAAATGAGAATTTACAACATTCTCGGCGCTAGCTATCTAAGATATTGTGATCAATGACACGGCTTAATGTTACCTTTGGACTATCATTACAAAACAATTGTACAGAAACCACGCGCAAGTCTAGGCAGGATGATATCTTCATAACACGTTAGTTACCCCCCTTGATGTTAGGATAATACCCCTCCACATGATGTCGGTAGCATTACGTCACGATCTCGCAGATCTCGTTTGATTCCGAGATTATGACCCATGTGATATCACCGAATATCGTGCGTCCCGCTACTTCGGCCCTAAGTATGTGCGTGCGTGCGATCTCAGTACCATATTAAAGAGAATGGTGTTTATTTAAAAGTTGCTAAAATTTCATTAATTGAATTTGGCTGTGTGAGATACCGCACGTTCAGTGTCTGGCGTGTGATAATTAGTTTCAAGGAATGTATTATTTGACTTTAGGGACGTGGTCACCTTTTCAAATGTGCTACATCTCTAAACCACACAGATAATTCCAAAACCTTTGTTTCTTTGTACCGATATTATCAGTTTTCACGTAAATAGTACCATACCTCATAACGATCGATCAGACAACACTCGCTGTCATTATCAAACAACGCAAGACAAATGTTCAATATATATTCAAATTATACATGTTTCGTCCAAATATCGGATTGTAACGCCATATTGTGTTTTGTGCGGTAATTGTTCGGGCTGCCAACATCAGTATGACAGAATATTGATTGAGTGACATATTTTTGTGCGACAGATGGGGATGGCTCGTATTATCCTCAAAACATCACACAACTCCATTTCATGGTTCAATTGTCCTCAACACGTCTGTGACAGATTCACTGAACGTAATCGGGAACGCATACACTGAACGTTTGATGTCACATGCACCTTCGGGCACTGAAATATATACTCATGGAGACATATTCATAAAAGTACATGTGTTCTATCCTTTTTCCGGTTTCTTCACAAGGTATGTATTGCACTGTGAGTGGCTTTCTGGATATAGATAAAGCAACACTTGTACTTTCATGTCTTTTCCGTTATTCGTTTCTATGGGTATATATGTTTGAACCGTCACGGCTAGGGGCCGCCCCGAGTAAAACGGATTCTCAATGACGTCATCTGGCTACTGTCGCGCCAATGAGATCCTTGGCGTAGATTTTCGAAGCTCACTTAGCGCTAAGATAGTCGTAAGTGCCATACATTAACATTAACTTATGACTATCTTAACGCTAAGAGAGCTTCGAAAATCTAGGCCCTGAGCCCCGTTTCAGAGAGCTATCGTAGCGCTAAGACTGTCGTAACTCTATGCTACAGGGCCTAGATTTTCGGAGCTCTCTTAGCGCCAAGATAGTCGGAAGTTAATGTTAATGTATGGCACTTACGACTATCTTAGTGCTAAAAGAGATTCGAAAATATGGGCCCAGGGCCTAGCTTTTCGAAGCTGTCTTAGCTGTAATATAGTCGTAAGTGCCATACGTCAACATTAAATTATTAACAATGATGCGATTTAGGATAAATGTGACACCACTAATATACTGAGAGAAGAGAATAAGTGATCCCATAAAATTTCAGATTTTCTATCATAACAGACTCATAACAGACTTGATTCATTGTTTTCAAACACTGAACAATTAACGCATGTGTTTTCATGCTGACGGAAACGGCATGAGCTTCAACCTGAACGTTAACATCAACGTCGAAGACATGCTATAGTGAGTGAGTGAGTGAGTTCATATTTAACGTCACAACGGCAATCTTTTAGCCATGTCGTGACGAAGCTGTATCACGAGACACAGTTGATGGCAGTGAGTGGGATGTTGGTTTGCGGAGGAATGGACACCTCTCATTTCCCGTGGCAACCTCAACGACCAGACCCTCGGGTTTCTTTGTCTGTGTGTTAACAATCATGCTGATCACTTGATTATCTGGTCCAGACACACTATTCACACACCGCCGTCATATAGCTGGAATATTGCTGAGCTGGGGAGTTAACAACAACCAAACAAATGTGACAGTGAGACGTCTGTGTTATTTGAATCGCCATGCACGTCATTTGTTGTGACATACAGTGGAGATGGGGTGGCTTAGTGGTGAAGCCGTTCGCTCTTCAAGCCGAAGACCCGGGTTCGATATCCCACATGGGTACAATGTGTGAAGACCATTTATGGTGTCCCCCAGATATTGCTGGAATATTGCTAAAACCCCACTCCGTCACTCACTTGTGACAAACGACCCATGAAGGTCCGGGGTAGAATTGGCCTTCAGCAACCCATGCTTGCCGTGAAAGAAGACTATGCTTGTCGTAAGAGGCGACTAACGAGATATATAGGGTTCCCAGACTCGCTAACTTGGTTGACACATGTTATTGGTTCCCAGTTGCACAGATCGATGCTCATGTTGTTGATCACTGGATTATCTGGTCCAGACTCGATTATTTACAGACCGCCGCCATATAGCTGTAATATTGCTGAGTGCGGCGTAAAACTAAACTCGTAAATCCAGTGATCAAGAACGTGAGCATCGACGCAACCCTTCACGAGTGGGATGAAAGATGAAATCATGAACAGCTTTGACAACGTTTTTCATATATCTAACCATCTTTTTTCTCTTTGTTTCATATGCCCGCGGTTTAACTACCCGTGAGGATTGGATTAGAATTGGTCTTCAGCAGCCCATGCCTGTCGTAAGAGGCGAGTTACGGGTGGCCAGGCTCGCTAACTTGGTCGACACATGTTATTTTATCCCAGTTGCGTAGATCGATGCTCATACTGTTGGTCACTAGATTATCTGGTCCAGACTCGACTATTCACAGACCGCTGTCATATAGATGGAATATTGCTGAGTGCGGCGTAAAGCAACAACCAACCAACCAATCAAACAGTCTTCTGCTCTTCAACAAACAATAACAGGCTTAATTTGGACAATCTGTCGACCTCAGTATTGGTATTTTGAAAACATTCTGAGAGTAAATATTGAGAAGATATGTATAACAATAAAGACACAAAGAAATTCTCTGTGATGTTTTCCTGACATACTCCTGCTGAATTTATCGCCAGACACATATCACATGGCGGATGCGATGACCACGGCGCCCTGGACAAGTGCGCCGTTGCTACAGATAACCAGTCTTATCGCCATCACCCTCCGTGCTGTTTTATACTGTGTAAACATCTAAACACGGCGCTCGGTTTGCGTGTGCTCTTCCCAACGTGACGCTATAAACACAGGAATTCCGATAAAAGATTTCATTTACATAGACAGTTATGGAATTTTCATGACTCGTATTGGTGTGTTTTGTTAAAGACGAATAAATAGCTGCCGGGGGTTTCAGAAATAAACACAAAATGATCCCCAAGAAAACAACACCAACAGAATGTGTACACTTCCGACAAAACGATCCTTGAATATTTATTAAGTCAACATATGGGTGACTTTTTTCCCTCAAAAGACTGTCATTCAGGAGTAACGGGTATGAGCTATCGCATGCAATGTATTTCAACACCCATACAATTACATTTCAGCAAGTAGGTGATCTCGACAAGCTAATCCGATACCTATTTTCGAGCAATTCTTAACAGGACAAAGCAATACCCTGTATGCCCAGATATATTCCTGCTGTTATATTATGAGCTTATAATTGCGGCTTTTCTCGCACAGTTAACTGGGTGTATTTAAAAGCTAAATTCCTCCCTCGTCTAATCCACCAAAAACGGATATCAGCATGTACCCGCAGTTACATAGATAATACGGCTCCGTGATTCTTTGTTCGGATTTAATCAAGTTCGAATTTTGAATCATCTCGTGACCTTGTGTGACCTGTACGTGCTGATCGCGAAATAACGTTGACAAGAAGACACTTTTCGGCTGTTGAAATAGTTTTAGGGATTTCTGTAACACATTATTGGATTCAAGTGACGATTAGGGTGTATGAAATTATTTCGCTTATCAAAGGACGGTGTTACTCGTAGATATGTACTGAACTATTTAAGTAACGCCTGTCGGGGTAGAATGTACACGCATGGTTGAATTTTGCAATTTCTGTTTGACATGAAGAGCAGATAAGTGTCTTAGCTTGGCAATAATGTGAATTAGAGATAGATGGATTTTGGAGTAAAATGACTCGACAGTGTCTGAATTATTAACTCTTGTTTGTTTGATTATTGTTTAATGTCACACTTATTCCAGATACAAGGAGGTCTTTTTTGTCGTGTCCGAACATGGTTTCGTCATGTCATCGGAGAATTGGTTTTCTTGATTGGCACTTGAACATAGACTGGTTTGGTTTAGTTGTCGATGAACACTGACTCAGCAATATTCCAGCTATATGACGGCGGTCTGTAAATAACCGAATCTGGACCAGACAATCCATTGATAAACAGCAAGAGCATCGATCTTCATTACTAGAATTCGATGACCCGTGTCAACCAAATCAGCGAGTATGACCGCCCGATGCCGTGATTCCCGTGACAAGCATGGGTTGGGGAAGATCATTTCTGACGTGGATCTTAACGAATGGATTAACATAGTAGGTGTTTACAATATGAATAATAGCAGTTTAATACTTCTAGATACCATATATGGGGTTTAAGGAGGCAGGCCGAGACGTCACACCGACAGCTGCAACGCGGGGTCAAGGTTATATTATTCACAGACAGATCAAGGCACTGGAGGCGGAATACTGTTTCCTTTTGATGTTTTTTTTGTTTTTATTTCTTTGTTGTTATTGTTGTTGTTGTTTGGTTATTTTTTCATGCGACGGAAAACCATATTCATTCCATATCCTTCCATCCCCAGCAGAGTGTAATCAGGTGACGCGCTCTTTTACTAGACCAAGAACATTTATTTTTAAAACTAGGAATGCACTACATTTCACACAAATACTACTGACAACGATAACTTTACACCCTTTGAAAATAAGACTTATGCACCAACTAACGGTAGCACCTCTAAACTCAGGTAGTTCAACAGACAATAAGACAATACAAGGACACTTTGTCTTCAAGAACCTGGAGAACATTTTAAAAAAGAATGATTACGCAAGTGTTGAAGGTGAGAACAGTTCTGGTGGTCGTATTTATCCCCAAAGATTTATTTTATTCTAATTTTGCTATTTTCTTCCAGGTATGCACTTTAAAATAAGATGACTTTATTTCTGGAACAAAAAGTCAGTACAGCACATCAATTACAATCAGATGTTTTCTTTCGAAGTTCGTTCCACATCGACCTCCGTAAAATGAAACCAAGTTATATTACACAACAGATCTCGACATTCCCACCAATACCTGTGGTTGGACAAATCCCTACAATTACTCCGCTCATTTAAAACCGCGCAGAACAATGGTCGAGGGATCTAGTTTTCTTGAAGAGGCGAGAGTGCTAAGGGGAGCCATGCTCGGACACAATACCCGTGTCACCGCGAGATCCCTGGCACACTACACCCCAATACATCAATGGAGGGCCCAGGGCTTCAACAGACAAACAAATTGCAAGATTTGGGGGATCAGCGTTACGGACGTTTCTGAGGTTTGTTGTTGGGGACATGTCAGTCAGGTGGTCAACTTACTGGCTCGAATTTCTGTCAGAATGTTGTATAGGTAGGATCGTAAACTGACTGGAACATTCTCTACTCGTGTTCCTGAACACTGCATACTGCGTATTATGTACGCATATCTGTACACTGCATGATGCATCATCCATGTGTATGTCTGTACACAAGCATAAACACGTTCTACACGTTCTACTCGTATGTCTGTACACTGACTGAACATATTTGACACGTTTGTCTGTACACCGTCTGTAACATGTTCTTCTCGTATGTCTGTACACTGACTGAACATATTTGACACGTTTGTCTGTACACCGTCTGTACGTCTGTAACGTGCTCTTTTAGTGTGTCTGAACGCTGACTGAGCATATTTTACACGTTTGTCTGTGCACTTACTCAACATGTTGTACACACATGTCTGTGCACTGACTGGAACGTGTTCTGTACTTATATCTCGACACTGACGGAACATGTTTTACACGTTTGTCCCTACACTGACTGGAAGACACGCACGCACGCACGCACGCACGCACGCACGCACGCACGCACGCACGCACGCACGCACGCACGCACGCACGCACGCACGCACGCACGCACGCACGCACGCACGCACGCACGCACGCACGCACGCACACTTTTGATTATCCAGGTTAGACAAGGTAGCAAGGGTTACATATTTTCTGCAAATATGTCAAGACAGGACTCGGATGTTTCCTCACTGGATGGGTTCATACCATTATACTATCGTAATCTAAAGTCTCAGGTGGTTCCATATTAACTGGGTTCGTGTCACCGTAGTGTTAACCGGGTATCGGGTAGTTCCTACTTTGTGCTTCTGCTGGTTTCATGTAAACGTGTCGCTGTACCATTTGTGACTTAATTCTTCCCACATCAAGGGGCGGCGGGTTAGTCTACCGGTTAAAGCGTTCGGTCGTCACACCGAAGGTCTGGGTTCTATTACCCACATGGACACAATCTGCGAAATCCTCCTTTGGTGTTCGTGATATTGCTGGAAACATTGCTAAAACCGGCGTAACACCAAACTCCCTAGTTCACTAAGTCATGAAAGTAGCGCCCTGAAACAAATGGAATATTGCTTGCAACCACGTCAATCCCAACCCATCCTCAACCGAGCACCATGAAAGTGTCATGCTGTCAAACACTGGTTCGTCTGGCTTAGTCTCATTGCTCCCGGAAACATGTGGAACATTGCTAAAGCGAGGAACAGATCCTCCCCTATATAAAAGAAATTCTGGAACACTATAAGTCAACACCGAAACTTGTGGTAGGTATCATACTTTGGGTTGAGAAGGGTGGCTGTGGAGTTAGGTTGTCTGCTAGTTTGCATGGTCAAGACTCTGTTAATTGCAATGGTTGAGGCGAAATCTTGATCTCTGAAATAGCATTTGCTCAATCCTCCGAAAACAAATTCCTGTTTTTGTAGTTGTCTCCCGCTTGATCCATCCATGCCCTCCCTCAGTTTGCAAGCGTCACAAGTCCCTGCATTTCGACTAATCTGCCACTCCCTGCCACCAATCTGGACATCTTATACCAAATCTCCCTTTCCGCCCTCCCCTCCAAATCCCTCACTCATCCCAGTGTGTCCATCCAGGTCTCCTGACCCCGTTTGTCCCTCAGCTCTCCAGCATCCCGTCGCATCTCCTCACTGTCTCCATTCACCTACCGTGTCCCCCTATCTCCGCTCACCCCAACCAGCGATTTCTTCCCAACCCTCGTTAATCACCCTCAGTCGAGGCCCCCTGACAGGCAAATACCTGGTTGCACCCTTTCCGATCTCGTTGTTACCTAGTTAGATCGGGTGACGTTCATGGTCTGCCCTACACATCCCCCTGTCCCTGTGTCAACTTCCCCCCATTACACCCTGGATTTACCGGCCATACCCCTTCCCCCCTAACTCCCGAACTCGACAGACACAGGCGTGAACATTTAATTGAAAGGATCGTGTTTACAATGGAATGCGTGTTGGTGCCCGAAACGCCATGCGCCCTTTCTAAATACAATAATGACAATACATACTTCATCACACGGGTTTGATTTAAGATGTGGTCACAGTGCCTGGTCATCAGTACTGACCCGTTCCATGAACGTATATTGGAGACTGGCATCAAACCATAGATACATGTAAGCTCAAGTGATTAGTACGTGTGTGTGTGTTTATCCTCTTCATGGGTAATTCCATAACTCTATGACTGGTACAATTCCATTTCGATTTCGATTTCATAAATTACCCTGGTGGACCCCCATCTCATCCAACCACACCCCAGACAACTTCACGCCATCCCATTCCACCCAATCACACTCCATCCCATCCAACCTCACCTCATCTCATCCAAACTCACACTATCCCACCCAACCTCATCCCATCCCCTCCAACTTCACCTCATCTCATCCAACCTCACCATAGACAACTTCACACCAATCCATCCCACCCGACCTCCCTTCATTTCATCCAAACTCACCCCACCTCATCCAAACTCACCCCAGACAACTTCACGACATCCCATCCAATCCAACCTCACCCCAGACAACTTCACGCCATTCAGTCCCACCTAAATTCACACCATCTCACCCAATCTCACTGCATCCCATCCAACCTCACCTCATTTCATCCAACCTCACCCTAGACAACTTCACGCCATCCCATCCCACCCAACCTCACCCTATCTCATCCAACCTCACCCCAGACAACTTCACGCCATCCATTCCATCAACCTCATCTCATCCGACTTCATGCCCTAACGCCCTATGACAGGACTGAATGAGAGCAGGGCCAAGTCTTGAAACTGACTGACATCTGAGATTTACTAAGAAAGCTGGAATTTTAGAAATTGGCACAAATCACAAATCTTCCTCAAGGGCCACAAGACTACTGGTAGACAAATACCTTTAAGCTGAATGTCCTTCTTGCTTAGACTAGAACTAATTGGCTCGAAACTCAATCTCTAATTGATAGTGATTTATCAACTCTGTTTCAGTTGCTCCGACACACTGTAACGCGAGATGCACGCCGCCATCTTGGCACAACACAAACTTATGACGTAATGCCCATAAATTACGGAGTGTCGCCCCATCGCCTGTTCCATTGGTTGATTATGTGACTGTCACGATCCAGATGTGTTCCCTTAAACTGATGTCACTCGATGAATGGTCTGGGCTTCCATTTAGTGTCTATTGAAAATAGGGTGGCTCTTTAATTCATCAGGATCTCGTTAAGGATTAAATTGGCGGACACAGACTCCGCCTCTGCATGTCGTGAGGATTAGCCCTTGCTCAGCGTTGAAGTACAAACAGCAGATGAATAAACCCACAACAAAACGATTTACCCTATCGCTCCATTCTATCCCTTTTTACGACATTTTGATGTTCTACATGTTCTTTCATAAGAAAGATCAGCACTTGATGAAGTGCAAATACACCAACTTTATCGCCCTATTTGCAATTTGCACCCTGTAATTTCATCTTTTCTTTAAACACATTAAGCTAACAGTAGACTTTAAATCCATTACGAAAGATCTGAGATATAAGAGTCTATAATAGTACTCTAATACAACTATTTCTCTAAATATTTTTATTTTGTTTTCCGGATCATTTAATTGATTTCTCTCTGAATCCAATGCAGCCGTTTTTGTTGTTTTTCGGGTTTTTTGTGAGCTCAGACACAATTTCCAGCGATGAACTTAACAGTATAATTCACTTTACTTTCAGTAGCGAGTTAAACGTCAGTGCATCTTCATAATGCAGGGGCTGGTGTTTTATTGAAAGGTTTATTGATGTTCTGTATTAACAGACCATCTGGTGAGAATAACATATTTCTTATACGTTTCGGTTCGTCTTTTCAATACATTTGTTTATTTTTCCTTGAAAAACGTGTATGCATAAAATATAAATATAAGGAACGTTAGTTCAGAAAACAAAAATAAAACATCAATATGTTTATCTTATTTCCTTTTTAATGTGTGGGCGGTATACAAAAGAAAAATGTCGGAACGAGTTCCGTCACATGACATATCCGTTCCCATTGACCAATTTTAAATCATCGACAAACCTTTCTCCCAAACCTTTCAATACTTCCTGTCATATTCAACCCTTTAATTTGCATCCTCCCTTTAAATCTGATATACCGCCGTTCTCCTTTTATCTCCAACGTCACAATGGTCAAGATTGTATTTTATTCCACATCTATTGTCAAAACGTACCTGTCCGTAGAAAAATATTGTATGCGCAATTAAGTATACGACAAGATAATACGAAATCATCCTGTGAAGTGCTCATGAAATAGCTTGTTGAGGTTACCCTGATGCATCAGGGGTGACAAGCGTCGCACCTATCGACCGCTAGGGGGCGGAGTGGCTGTCATCTTCATATCAGAGGGCAATGTTCTTACCTTTATATGTGAGGCTACCTGTAATATTTTCTGACACTCGCGGACTTTACCGAACGCCGACGTCGGACCTCGTCACACTCGCCTTTCTTTTAAAAACGCTTTCCTTTCTCTTAAAGTTAACAACGGCAAATCTCGTATGTTGCGTGGCAACAAAAGTTTGGGGGGATAATAAGACCCCCTACCCGTTTTCATCTCCTTCCTGGGGTAACCGAACAAACTGGTGAAAACTGCTATAATTACTATGAACAAGGTGCTTTTGTGCTACCCTCCACATCTACGCTCTCTGAATATCCTTCTTCAGACGGTTACTGAATCTCGTCGGTTCTCTCTTATAAGCCGATCCTCTGGAATCCGGTCCATTCTCCTGCTATTCTTTCCCCACAGGGAGAAGGGGAAGTTAGACACCTGGTGTTGTATGAAAAGGGCGAAGGGGAGAAAATTATATGATTTGGACAAATGAATGGGTTTTTCTCAAAAGGGAAACTGATTTCTCTTTCCTGTTTGAAGCGTTGCCGTTCCTGTCCTAGAATACAAATCACTGGTTCCAAACGACCAGTCTTGACCTTTGTTGTGGGAAGAGATTTGTGTCAGTGATTGACAATCAGGTATTGATCGCAAGATTAAAAACAAACATTAAACGAAAGGACACCGTATTTAGATACAGTTCCAAAGCTCATTAACGGTTTCAGCGAAGCAAAACACTTATCAATTATGACTTCAGTCATATTGTAACAATATTTTCAGTTTCAAAACAAAACAGTTTTGAATCCCATAGAGTTCAAGTTTAGTTTTTTTTTCTAATTACATATTGAAATATGAACCTTATTCGAAATAACAGAGATACTTGAAATAATGTTTTATGATCTTAAAAGGAGTATTTGTTAGAAAAAGTTTTTATTGAGTTGCTTGCAATAGTTTCTATTTATGGTGTTCACAGATATAGTATGGGAAAATATGCGTCTGGATTGAAACTATTTTTAATTCAGTTAGGTATCCCCGGCCCATTACGGAAACGAAAGAATGTGCGTGAAAATATCTGAAATACCTCGAAAAAATATATAATATGTATTTAAGAGTTTAGAGGTGGTTTTTAAGACGACGTTTCCACCATTCAAAGCACGCTCGTGAAAATGCTGGTAAACCGAACAGATCTATTTAGAATCATTTGAGCTGAGAAGCGCTTTATATTCTGTAAGCTGAATCTAATTGTATGAGACTAGCAGAGCACACAGATTGCGAAGCTATTAAGGAGTAGCGTTATGTATTGCAAAGCAGGAATATCGAGATAAAACTCCTTGCAAAATGCGACCTACCATCGACCCGAGCTTCGGGTCATCCCCTGGATCGTTAGCCGATGGTATTCACAGAAGAAAGCGATTTCGCAACGGTACACCATCCAAATAAACAAAGGGATGAGGAGCCTAATCGAAACGCTTATAAAACAACAAACACGCCAGGATTCGAACCAGCTAGAGCGCATGTTTATTCCCAGCCGACATGGCTATAGCTCAACAGACGTTTTTCATACTTTGCATTCACAGTACGACATCGTCGGTATCGCGTCATCTCTCACCCCGCGATGGAACCTGCAACGCTGATGTAGGAAAAAACGTTGTCTTATCAAAACGTCATCGACGTCGAGGCTGCGAGGCTCCATTCTCTTTCTCCGCATCCCAATAGGATCCGTGTTTCCTTGATAATCAAAAGCCGGAGGTTTTGATGTTTTAATGATATACACCAAGAGTGTCTGGCTGTGAAGAATTCTGACCAACCACACCGTCACCATATGTTGCCAGCCCTACTTCGCCTTCAAGCCCAGCCATCAAATAAAATTCACGAATAAAAGAAACCTTTGAAATTAAACTTTCCAGCAGCGAATATCCCCCATTTATATTTGCGATGGGGTTCTAAATGTTTACCTGCCGAGCGGTTGCTATGGAAACGTCTTAGTTTGTAAAAATATTGCCTATTAAACAGTGCCGAAACCAGTAAATGTATTCATAAGGCGCTCACCGAAACCTATACGTTTTAATGTCATTAAATAGTTTAGTTTCGAAGTAATAGGCCATGCTGGTCTTTTCATAAAGCTGTGCACTCGAGACGGAGATCGGTCAAGCAGCTACTTCCATTCTTACCTGTGCTGTGATGGACGGTTTGCATTTAGTTCGGACTACCGATATCCAGGTAAGACGACGGTAACAGCAAATTTCACTGATCCGAATCCATCCTTTTCAAATTGAGTAAACACGCGCCTAGCGCTGTGAAATTAAAACTTTTAGAATAATCTTATTTCTTCATAACACTTAGGCAGTAGAAACCAGTTTTAATTTGTGTATTCTGGGTTTATGCGTTTCGTCGTTTGATACGCTGTCAGGTTTTTGTAAATTCCGTGATGATTTATGAAGTTTAAAGACTTCAGTCGAAATTGTATTTGTAGGCATGTTCTGCATCCATGTGTCAAAAAGAAGGAACCTGAAAGGATAAGATAAGATGTAGAACAAGTCTCATAGTATTCACTATGAAACTTAAACAGCCTGTTATGTTAATCAGCATTAAATATTTTAACTGAATTTTAATATGTAAATGAAATTAAAAGTACACGGCTACAAGCTGATTCAGTTTCTGGCCAACAAACAAACAAGGAGAGGTGCGCATTTAGGCACTTAGAAGGAGAGAGAATGCATATTAAACTACAAACTTTCTTATACCAGCACGTCAGGTTTAATTAATATTTTGACACTATACATTTGTGGCTCTGACAAGATTTATTCCAGTATTCAATGAATTTACGGCTTTGCACTTTAATATTCTGTAATAAGGTATTATTTATTACTAAGTCGCACGATAATCGATATTAATTGTTTTCCTAAACGATCGTATGTTTGGCCTACCTTAGTCTATGGTCGCGTAGTGCGGTTGTGTGCTGAAGGATTGCCGCAGCGTTCTCTTTAACAACACTGTCACAATACATCTCCTGTCGGTCAGATACGCATGTTGACTTTCCTCAAAATACATTATTACTTCAAAATTCTATCTAAATTGTAACAAAAAGATTTAAAATTGTTTAATAGCATTACTTTAGACGTCAAATGTATTATGAATAAGAAATATTTCGGTCGTTTCCGGGAAAATATCACTCTCTTCATACAGGAAGGCCCCTTGTTCAATGTAGAAAATAACGAAAATAAGGCCTATTCTTCGATTATGAGACTGAAATACCTTTCCGTATTTTAACATAATTTTCTTTGAGAGAATTATATCAAAATTATTTTCTATTTAAACGACAGTAAATTGCTCTTTGTCACGTTTTTCGTTTTGCTTTTTTGAAGTTTATTCCAGTGTACGATAAAATTTTAAGTTCCCGTGTTATTACTGTACTACCTTATCTTATCTACCTGTCTCATCAACAGTGTAACGTTTTCTAGCGCATTACAAAACGCACAGTGATAAAAGGCTACAATATCTAAACCACAATTATTTTATATTTATAGATACTGGATTTACATTTTTGTACGATTTTACCACTCATGAAATATTGCAAAGTTTTAGTCACCTGTATCTGCATTTGTTGTAAATAACTATGATCCTTTCCGTGCATTTCTAATAGTTTTTGAGTCAATCACAGGATTGTCTGGTCCAGATTCGTTCATTTACAAACCTCCGCAATACAGCTGGGTTAGTACAGAATGGATGGTAAACAACACACAAAACACACCAACGACAATAAAACTTGCAATTTGCTGAATGTCGTGTTTAAAATTCTGAAGACTGTGTATCTGACTAAACATATTGAAATAGTAATGTAAAAGTGAGATATTTTTCCTCCATGTAATGAATAAATAACATGCGCACAGGGTTTAATGTGTAGAGTCAACACTAACAGCCCTACAATACATTGTACTCGTACAATAAGATGGCACTTTAAGCAGGAGTTATCATTGCCAAGCATAATGTCTCAGTACACTTAAGAAAGTTTTTAATTAATTATTTTTATTGTTCAAACAGAATTCTACAATTCATTATGGATTTGCTTCCGCATGGGATAACATTGTTCAGATAAAACCAGTTTGTCATCTGTTTGTCGTATACACAAACATGTTTGTCATTGTTAACTGATCAAATACAAACCCATTGCATGTCCTCAGGTTGAAGTTAAAGATTAAGTTAATCCTAACACATCACTCCCTCAGTTCATAATCGGTCGATACTTAAGGTCATGCTTTCAGAGCATTGACATGTAGATTAGAAAGCTTTTGAATTTTAAGTGTATTGAGTGGAGCGTGATATCGACTACGATCACTAGTTACATGACACTAGCTTTGCTTCGCAATTTAGAAATTGTTTGGAAAGTAATAGTTTGAACCGGTTGCACGATACATCATGGGTGGCTTTTGTTGTACTGTCTATCCCGGTAAAACATTGCATATTACTCAAAAAACACTCATTTCGGAGACGGTATCACCTCCTCTCTGTTTTCGAACAATGCCCACCCAATACGCAGCAGTTTGCATACGCCCTAAAACAACAACATTTAAGATTCAGGAAACATATTAGCTACCTGTAACCTGCACATTATTATGGAATATTCCAAAGAAAACATAAGAAAAATATCTTTTATGTATTTGAATACGAGAAAATGATATTTTTCAAATAACAATGCATAATAGTATCACAATAGCTTCAAGTAGATGTATATTCTTCATGGATGTATTTTATATTTATTCATAGATCTAATTTATGCGTAATTATAGCATATCCATGAAAGATCATGTCCAATTAGGCAAGATTTATGAGGTTGGCCACCGCATCAAGGAACTGAAGTGGAATCTTCTCTCAATGACTTATTGGTCTTTGAGTCTCAGGAATTCACCTGTTGCCATATTGATATGGAACACGTCTTTCACCGTCTCTGTCGTATTTGGATTATACATACGGGTTTTTTGTATATTTAATATGAACCTTACATATTCATCAGTTACTATTTCCATATTCTCGAGAAAAACGGTTTAACGAGGTTAAATACTACGTAGGCCAGGAAACTGATTGTGCTCATATTATTCTAATATTGACACGTACATTTACTTTCGGTACTCTGTGAATTCTTTTATTTCTTGATCAGAAAGATCCAAAATTGTTTCGCAAATAAACTATTTTTATTATCGGATGTTAAATTTGTAGGTATAGTTAAATGCATTTTACTTCCCACAAAGCCGTTTATGAACCGGACTGTTTGTACACAGACATGACACGGTAGACATGGGTCGCTCTATAAATAGAAGTCACGCCCTGGGGGGCTAACATAGCGCATCTAATATTATTTAATGTACCGTTTAAATCTAGAGTTAATGAGGGTTGTCTGTATCCCTAACACAGACGTTATGGAGAAATGACTACGCCGAATAACCTACACTGTTTAGCTTAGGTTATCTTTCACTCTGGAAGAGCAGCATATGTGTATTGATAACAGCACTGACAAGCATTTACATTATCACGTTTTAAAGTAAATTTGCAGAATGTCCATAATCAATTGCGACAACCCAGGTGAACGATAAGAAAGCAATTACACAAATTAATTCAAGAAGTCTTTTAATAAGCGAGGATATTTTATTTGCCCTCTTAATAAAAACAATTTCCATTAAAAGCAGATTTTGAACACGCCAAATGTAATTCTGTTTTTTAAGCATGTCTGTTGAGGATGAGTTCGCTAGATTACCTGATAACATGGCTGTTCTCACAGCTGATTAAATACAACAAAGCTATTTATACTATGGATGACGTTCCTAAAATCCCTTTATCAGAAAGTAGAGCTATCACTCAGAACTCGCATAAGCCGACAGGAAAATATAAAGACTTAAAAATAAATTTCGTTGAACACCGACTTAAATAAAATCATTGAACAGTTTTAACACACGCTTGCACAATCGCAAATAAGGAGTAGTTATTAACGCATATTTCAGTAGGATCTTTGCGTAATTATGTCTAGTAATATCGTAGTTATTGGTGTCATGGAAAGCGATACATTGCTGCAGTGACAGACACATTGGGTCACGTGACTCAGACTGGGAGCTATTTCTGTCAATGACAATTACTCATTTCGAAAATGCACGGAACAGCATGCCATCGACTGTTGACTTGAATACATTATATGTTATTTGTATGTATTTTTGCATATATATGATTATATAACATGTACATACAAAGATTTCTTTGTTAAACCCGTTTTGCGGTTTGACACGATGGCGTGACGGTCGGTGGTATGGCGATTATTCACACACTGTACAACTTTTAATCCGATCATTTGCTTACATTAAGTAAAACCAGTGGCGGCGATGTAAAATCTATTAAATATAAACCTATGTGACTTTTTATTAGTTGCGCGCACCGTTTGTGAATGTCAGTATGCACAACTGGTGTTAATTTTTAAGAAGCGTGATAAAATAATTCATCCGTCAACTCCCCCTGGTCATAGAAATCTAACCCAAGGGACACATCCAGGTCATACCCCACTCCACCCGATCCCACAACTGGCATACCCCCTCCCCAAAATCTACCCTCACTCCAACCCACCCACCACCCTAAATGTGCAATGCTCCAGTAAGCGTAATTTCATTCCTGTAGAAGTTTCCCTCCTTCAGACCCTTAGGACGTTTCGATTTAAAAATAAGGTTATTTTTCGATTAAAAAGGTTATGTAAAGATCGCTTATCCAGGACATTTATCCTGAAATCATTTTGATCAACTTTGATAGCAAAGTTTAAGGTGCACGCACCTTTTCCCAGAGTTCAATATTAATGCCCATTTTGTTATTTGAGCTATTGTTTCTTATAGTCCGTGGATGAAAAATGGCGTTTTGCGCCACGATTTTGATTTATAGTCTGTCCAACGTGTAAAATATTGTGTCTGATCTCCGGCTATTCTCTCCATTGGAGACCAATGCCCCTGTTCTGAACACAAGCAGTGCGAAGTAAATTTTCCGAAAAAACAGGCTCTACCCCGCTAGGGAATCTTTTAAATCCCCCAAACAGCTTCTGTTTAGACGTTCGTCTCCCAAGGTAACGCGTAATAGCGTAATGTTTTCCTAAACGCGGAAATCCATCAATAAAATCACTACTCCGGAATATGAGTGAATGAAAAATTGACATTTTGGTCGCATATTGCAAGCTCTTATTTGACTGTGTGCTAAATTGACTAGCTTATGAGACAATGTGCCGCCAAAGTTGGAAATTGAGGAACGAAAGTACTTTGTCTATTAAAGCTATATTGATGTTCTAAAAGATAGATTTGCTAATTTCCTGAATCTATTGCCGTTATTTGCCTACGGCTACAAGTTAGGATTTTATGGAACACCTTAAAAAGATAAAGTATATTGACTATTTATGTAGCTCAACAGTAAATGGCTTGAATGCATATTAATGAAAAAATATTCATATCGGCCGTTTTGGAACGACCCAACAATGAATGTGTGTTTAGACGCTAACAACTACCATATTGTCAGACATAATATATGTAAACGATCTCAATGTGGACGGGTTACAGGATCCATATCATAAATGTAAATACGTACTTTGTATGCATCTTCTGTAATTGTAAGTTTCACAAACTAATTGAAGAACGGGCTTATGTCTATTTTATTGCACCTCAAAATGATGGTGGTGATGGTAAGGGGTGTATCGTTATATGTAGGACATAAATATCTACCAAATCTTTTCCGTGTTAATATTCATACCACGGTTTTGATCTGAAAGCCAACTTGAAAATATTCAACATGACTTTTCTTGAAACATGTTGCTGTTTTATCTTCTATCTACAAGTGTCAAAATCACAGAGAGACGGGACAATTATTCAGATATATAGATTCAAACATTTACATTTAAATGTCGTCTTATAAGCGAATTCATTCTTGAAAGTAGAGCATGCTTCCTTCATGTATGGGAAATTGGATTATATTATAACAAACCACATCGCTGTTATATGTATATGATATATCCGAAGGAAGGATGTATGTTTTAAACAAGCTACGCATTAACTAATGGTTGTTTAGATCGTAGAAGTATAATTCATCGATTTCACTAATCAAATTATTCCAGATAACAGGTTTTGCATCTAAAACGAAATCGTGAAGGTGTGATTCTGAATTCATGTGTACACTTGTTAGATGCACAACATGCTGACATACCACACCCACGCCATGCACCCCGTAACTGACATATCCCACCCAAACCATCACATCTCACCACATCCCATCCCATCACAGCCTACATAAATACATTGACCAGATTAAAGTTCTAACGTTCTCATATCCAGGCCGATCGAGCATTTTTAGTGTCATTTGGGTATCTGTTCCTGCAGACGTTACGGACACGAAACGTACAACAAACAAATACACACCAATACGTTATCCATTGTAAGGGCTTTAACATCCGTAAACCTAGCCCTTATCGAAAGCGAAGACGTGTATTATATGAACTATTCATAAGTATTGACAGACGATGAAAACGATTTCCTAAAAAATCCATATATCCCAGTTCTGTATTGTGCTTTACTTTGTGAAATACCCAAATGCGTGAATAAACGTTGTTTACCGCCGTAGTCATCATCATTAACTACGTCATCAACTACGTCATCAACTACGTCATCAACTACGTCATCGTCTACATATCAGATGATGACCTAATCTGATTCGGTATCACGATGGTATGCACAATTTTGTTATCACACTGTATTTCAAAATACATCTGTGAAACTGCTAAACAGTTTTGGAAATATTTCATCGTTCTTGACCGCCATGCAAAAGAAATGATATATTTGATACTAGGATTGGGCCAAAACTTCACAAGTCTTAACTAAATTAAATTTTGCAGTCCATATGAATTGTCTTGAATCGTTAGACGTTTAGTTTTTAATAAGTTTAATATATTGAGTAAAAATCGATCAGCTTGAATGATGACGTAATCCAATTCACAGCCATCGAATCCCATTGCCTGTCTGTTTCCCCTTACGCCAACATCAAGAATGGCCGCCTACTTTGTCTTTCACAGCAGCTTATCTGACGTGTGTAATGCTTTAAGGGCCCGTCACAATGAATCCGTTTGCTGAATTCAATTTAATGAGTGTATCTATTATTCAATATCACCTTTGTACTAATGAGGAATTTCACTTGCTGGCAAATATCCAGTTTCAACACAAGTGACCCAATGCTATATGGTCAATGACAAAAAAAAAATTCAAACAAAACGTTTTCACGTTTCTAGTAATACACGTGACAATGCTTTTTGAATTATATTGTATAATCTCAAAACGATACAACTTTCAAAGAGATTGCCGATAAACAGATGGATAAATATTTATGAGTTTAATTTGGAAACACATGGGGAAGTACTGCTTGGGTTCAAAGTATTATTGTCATATTTTAGCCAATTTACGATCTCATACAGGAGAACCAGGAAGAGAGTGAGTTTACGACAGGGATTCGCTGACAGAGTATGGAACTATCACGACCGTTATTAATCAAAATATTGTTCCAGTCTTGCGGCGATCAAAGCAAGGAAACAAAGAGCGTTGGGGGAAGTTAAGTTGATCTTTGGGGGAACCCTGGGTTTTTAAGGAGGAGAAGCACCCCCTAGCTAGGATTGTCGTTAAAAGCAGACCTTTCGGCTTTTCGTAAGGAGGGGGAGCACAGTTCATGAAAACGTGAATGGAAATGAGCTTACCCATCTGCTAGTGTAGACGGGAAATAATTAGACATTATTTCGTGTTTATTGTGCACTTTAGTACCAGACACAGGCGCTGCCCTAAACAAATTATATTAACGGTTATAGGGAATGTTGCATTTGCAGTTTACCATTATGTGGCTGCAGACGTTGCTCATCTGGGTAGTTGCTTTGAGCTTTAAAACTGAAATAATGGTCCGTTCGCAGTACAGCATATGCTTAAACTAACAATGGAGCCAAACAAAAACGAGAATAAAAGTATCTGAAAAAGATTTTCACCATAAAAGTGTCAAATATTGATGGAAAAGGGGCAGAGTACTGAAAAGTCCAAATAAGTGTTTCATGACGTATTGTTCCTGTTTCACAGAGAATTGTTCTTGTTTAACAGAGAATTGTTCTTGTTTCACAGAGAATTGTTGCATTTAACCAAATATCGTTTCTGTTTCATGGCGTATTGTTCTTGTTTCATGGAGAATTGAAGTAGTTTCACTAAGTTTTGTTCTTGTTTTATGATCTACTGTTCCTGTTTGATAGAGAATTGTTCTTGTTTAACGGAGAATTGTTGTAGTAATACTAAGTATTGTTCTTGTTGTAAGAAGCAATGTTCTTGTTTCTCGGAAAGATGTTCTAGTAACACAGAGATTCGCCTACTTTCTACGATAGGTGAGAATGTATAAATGCTAAAATTACCTGACATGAATGAAAATAATGGTGTTAATAGAATCTAGGAAATGGAAAATAGGTTTCACTGTCAGTCGTTGCATACAAATGTCTTTTCAACTTTGTCTTTGTCCGTCTATTAGACGGCGGGCTGTAAATAATGAAGTCTGGACCGGAAAATACCAGTGATTCAATATATAAGCAACACTTGAAGCAAGTATCAGCGATATTATAGGAATGTGACAGCTGACTGTAAACAATAGACACAAACCGCACAAACCAGTGTTGATATTATGAACAAATTCAAAAGTCGTCAGGATACGGAGACATCCAAACCACCTCGTCAACCTTCCTAACCACCCAATCAGGTAAACGACTGACGCCAAGTATAGCTTTGGTGAGAACAAGAATCTACTTGGGACAGTCAGGAGGTAGTTCTATGTTCTTTTTAAGCACATTATGGCATATGTGGAAGTGTGTAGCATTTCGATTCCATATTTGGTACTTTATCTTAGCTTGAATGTGCATAATCGACCAGACAATCAAGTGATTGGCAGCATGAGCAAAGATCCATCAGAACTGCACATTGTGACAACTTAATACACTTAGCAGCACTAGAGTGACACGTTTACAGCAGCGTTTACGGAGATGAGGAATGAGTGACGGACATATTGCTGAATCTGTGAACGTCGATTGAAAGTTTTTTACTATTCATGAACATCTAATACACCAGTCAAACATATCGGTTGTCAAATCTATGCCTTTGGTATGTCGTCTGTATTGGTTCTTCGTAGACACAGCATCACAAATACCATTTCATTCTCCTTTGGTTTTAAAATGTTAATGGAAATTTATGAAGCCAACGACAAGGGTTTTATTTCCATGGATGCAAACTCAATTTAGAAAGAGGTTGAAGATGGATAGTGATGAAGAGCTAAGTTCCAAACATCCCAACGGTTCAGGAGCATGTTTCAGTAACATGGCTCAGTCACATGATCCAGAAACATGATTCAGTAAAATGATTCCAGAATATGGTTCAGTAACAGGATTCAGTAGCATGATTGAGAATCATGACCCAGTAACATGATTCAGTAAAATGATTCAAGAACATGGTTCAGTAACAGGATTCAATAACAAAACAATTAACAAAACGGAGTGTTCCATCATTACGAGTTGGGGGGCTCACAGGCAGATCCAGAGGAAAGGGCGCAGGGGTGCGCATCCCCTCTTTGTCCAGAATGTTTGTTATATGACCATTGAAACTCGGGTGAAAAATGGAGTGTGCAACCACATCCCCTTTTCACAATAGTGTGCACACACCTTTCCTCCCCCTTCTCAAAAACTGTATCCGCCCCTGTGTTTGGGCTTTTATTTCTATGCTCAGCAGAAGGAAAGATCAATGCATACTTAATTGATGCGCAAAACTGATGAAAATCGATTATCGGTATTACATAGATGAGACAAATCAATCAAAATTTAAACAGATACGTTGATACTGAAGAAGGAGAACTATTTGTATGGATATGGAATGTTCCTTCTTCTGTGTAGGCGACGTTTCGACACATATTCTAATGCAGTCGTCAAGCGTTGATGCGGGTCAGAACCATCACTGCTATGTTGATACAAACACCGTTTACTTCTCGGCACAAAGTCCAGGACTGGGAACAGAACCACGAATGCTTGACCTTCGGGTTTTATTTTCAGGTCTTCTGTATACCGATCTACTTAATGGTTGGGCGTGTCAGGACAGCCGTCATAAATACAGAACAAGCGAATGCATGTCTTTTATTGGAGGCGTTTTATTAAGACGGAGACGGGCCGTCTCTCCAGGGCGCTCTTTTGGTAGGCTTGAAAACTAGTCCTTATTTTATTCAAGTGGCATGATGGCATATTAATGCATAGTTTTCTTTGATTTATCAGTTTTGAAATATCTGTGAATTATTCATAATTACGGGAGTTTTGTATTCATGGGAATGTTATAGCTTTAGTAACTTTTATTTCAAACCAGCACACATAAAAATATAATTGAAAATCGGAAAAATTGGGTAAGTGTATTTAAGTGACAGGTCAAAATGAATCACTATTCATTCATATGAATCATTGCGGTTCGTATTTATATGCTAATGTAATTTCCGCGTAACAGTTGTAAAGAAGCCTATTAGACATGGACCAAAGTGTTACATTTCTCATCCTTGGAATCATCAACATGTACTAGTACCGTCCACACAAACACTTCTGAAATCAAGGGGCGAGAATAAAGGGACGATGACAGTGGAGACATATCACATCAAGTGAGAGATGTTTCAAAATCATCACAATGAAAACGATGTCCATTTACTTGACTGTCTGGCCCGGAATTGATTGCTTGCAGACCGCAGCCATATTGCTTGAAAATTGCTGAGTGCCTGCGTAAACAAGTCAAGCTCGAATCTATTTGATATATCATAACTCATTACGTTTGAGTTTACTGGAAATTAGAGGAAAGTGGTCACTAGATATGAATATTGTTAGAGAATAAACATGGTGTTAGAAATGCACCTTGCTTATAGATTATAGATATATGATATATTTGTGGAACAAAATGAGAGTATTAGCGTAGATTTGATCGCTTTATTCATTTTGGATTTACATACAAATTACAGTTGTGATAGATCGATACTAATGAATTTGTAGGAGACCGCAAACAAGTCTATTGACTAAATATACAATATATTCTGCTCCAAAGCTCTCAGTTTTATGATTAAATATGGATTGATGTTACGAATAGTTTCTTTGACGTGTATAACAAATTAAAGTACACCATTGGTTCAATTCGCAAAATATGGGAATGTTGGTAAAAGCGGCAAAAGTTTCTATATTCCAACTACATATTTATAAAAAACAGTATTAGTTTTTTGTTGGTTTTTTGTGACATGCTGACTCAGTCTTAAACACGAACTTATTAAGGAATGTCATTTCAAGAAGTCAGTTGAAATACACAAAAAAGAATATTAAAAAGTAAATTTATTGTGATGTGAAAATATGTAATAATCAAGAATATAGATCAGTATGTATGAATTATATATTTCATACTAATTATATATTTGTGGAGGAACATTGCGTAAATATGAAGTCACACAAACTGGTGGATGGCACTTTTGAGAACGGTGTCTGAATGTACGGGAAATATCGCAAATACAATAAACCAACCGGATTTGTAAATAAATTTGTACTTTTACACCAGCTTTAGGCCACTCAATGACATTACTCAAGATCTGCTAATATACAAAACAACACCGCCGCATTATAATTTCTTCAAACTGAAGACTGTAACCCATTCTACACTAAAATAAACACTTTAAGAGAGACACGATCTTTCTGGATGCCGAACTCTACCATATTTTCAGTACATGTATTTACTAAAACTGCATGATCGCCTGTCATAAATGAATATTGTCCCTCAAATGAAAGTGTGATTCAAATTCATATTTGGTAAATTGTAACTACATTTGATAAATACTCGTTTTCTGTACTCTGCGCATCGAAATTTCGCGTTCAGGTATATATGTTCTTGGAGGTCTTGCAGTTCCAACTTGAGCTGGTCTATGTATATAGGTAATTAGTGGAAAGTTCTTATTTTGTGAGATTTATGAATACATTTAGCAAATATACGTATTTGAAGGATATGGTCGACATTGACATAGCACCTGATGTCGATATGGCGAATGTAATTCTGATTTGTTCTCTCGCACCAAACCAAACAGTTGTGCTAAGATATATTATCCAGTTCCACGAATAAAATTTGTTTTACAGATGCCTAATTGCTTTCTTTTATTCTCGTAGTCCAACAATAAAAAATAATAACAGTTCACACTTCAGTACATATTTATAGAACAATCCGCTTTCAGAAAATACGTCATCGCTGATGCCAAAGGAAAAGCGATTTTAAATATTTGATTTTTTGTGTGTATATTAATTGAGATTAATTACTTCTCGTTCATGACGCATAAATTAATGACGAAAATTGAAATAGGAGTGTTCAGTGAACAGCATACGGTTAATGTGTCGGTGGTAAGGTACAGTCGGAAGTCTATGCATAAATGATACGGACGAATATGTCAACATTTGGAATCCATGTTCCGTGTGATATTTTGCAAGATTTTAATGAACCAATTTTTTTTGTTTTGAGATTATTAGATCTTCAACACTTCAATTATATTCTCTTTAAAAATTTGCATAGTAATTTGATAACGTGCGTCTCCTTTATCACCAACACATGTTCCTAATACATAATCAATGTTTTAAAACTTCGTGGTATCGTAAATTCAACGATGCTAAATCATCTTGTTATATTACTGCAGTGAAATTTTTCGTGTAAAGTTTCTGAATGTCAGCGGCTGGAAACCCCGCATCTTGGGTGTAAATCAAGAAACTATCAAACTTTTCCAATAGAAAAACAACACGAGGTGAAATTTGAATTGTTAATTTACAGCAAATCTGACGTTGAGGTGGAAAGATACATATTTCATTTTGAACTATCGGAGGTAATACCGAACCCAGCTTGAGGTCACGTGATGTATGGAGCCAATGGCTAGCTTTCACCATAAATCAAACGGGTATTTTGCAGCCGCACCTGTTTTGCATGCGCATCTTTTGTCCCCGTCCCGTAGGTACTTGGATCTGAAATAAATTTAATGTAATTTTCTGACGAGAACGACCCATACGTCGAAGCATTTAATCTCACGTGGCGTGGCATCGAAGTAAGTCTGAGTATTTCATAAGTTTCTATTTATCATCTGAAGTCATCTTAGTTGGGCTATGAATATGGAATAGATATGCTGCAGTCATGTACATCCAACAACCGCATCCTTGTCTCGCGCCTCATCAGGAATCTGTATTTCCTGTTGCTATCTTGTACGTGGGAACTTTTTCTCAATCACGTGACGCCGCTCCCAAAATCATGGCGCTCGCACCTGTCAATAAGACCATGTTTCGAAGTAACAAGAAATAATATATCACCACCTTTGATTACTTCACACAATATGATATAGTTTGGAGCAATTTTTCAGAATTTAGGTCAACGATACAGCATGGGATGTGGTTCTAGTTCGCGTTGTTGGCAGCGAGATGAATTGTACATTTTAAAATGAAATGAACAACAGTTTTCGCAACTTCCAGATACTTTACGTTATTCGTATTTGCCATGACCAATAATAATTTAACTATTTAAATTTACTGAAATATGTCACTATTCCGAATTTTAACTGACATGGCTTCACATGGAAGCCGATTCCTCTAGTCTAAACAGAACAGGTCATAATTAATTCATAAGAGGTCAACGAGAAGAATTTATCACAATATTATATAGTTAATCTGATATTTAACTAATACGGTAATGTGAAGAAATCGGTTGTTTTATGAGTCTATGTTGATCTAATTTTATGCCAGAAAACGTAAAAATTTCTTCTTCTTTTCTGTGTTCATAATACGCATGTATACTTTATATATATCGGTACCTTTCAATATGGTGATACATTACAAAATGGAGGATATACATGTATACACTTTCTTTGTGACTTTATGTCTTCCTTAATTCAACACATATATTAGAGAAAGTCTTAGAATGCATTCAACACGATGATAAGTATTTTAATTATGTCCTTTTTGAAATTATCTTTAAGTGTTATTCTTGTACGGTTCGAATACGAAAATAATTATATAATACGAATGTAATTAGTGCAAATGGGATAGATTTTTAACTTATTGACAACTTAAAAAATGAATTATTAGCGCGTGTGTGATACAAGATGTGTTTGTCGCCACGTGTGTTCGTCAGATGTTCGTCAGAACATCCGGTAGATTTAGGAGTTTCTTTATGTTCAGATCACACAAATATGCGTTTTTGTTTTGCTTACTCTTCAATGCCACACTCTGCAGCAATAATACAACGGTTTGTAAATATTCGAGTCTATACCAGGAAGGACAGTGATTGATAGAATGAGCATCGATCCACATAACTCCAATGTGATGCAAACTAGTAGAAAATGTATTAAACTGACATTCTAGTCGTTGATCTGCATGAAATGAATAACACCAAAGTGTCACAAGGCACCAAACCGCCACGTGTTTTCTTTAAGCAAATCTGGTAATCGTCATGATTAAATCTAGCAGCTTCATCTGTTACAATGTTGAAAACCTTAAATGTTTCAAGCGTTTTATGGAGACACGAAGGTCATTCTCAAAGTTGACTATATTATTTCGATTGGATGTGTGGATAAGTGACCAACGTGATGGGTGGTGCAGGATCTGCTGATGTTGTCGATGACACCTGCTCTGATCGCAGATTAACAGTGACTTGTAAGCACTTGTAGATATTTCACATGCTATTTTTTCAAGTTTGTCGCTTTTTATAGGGCAACTAGCACACACAATACGGATGGTTATGTCTTTAAAAGGTTCTTCGTCCTGTTGGCCCTGTTTCTCAAAGCATACTTTATATACTGAACAGCAAAAGAAACGCAACTCTGTCTTTTGTCAAGTTTTTAAAAGAAAAACATATACATGAACTCTTATGTTTTTAAGATTTCTTTTTCCACAACTTGCGTTTCTATTGCTGCTCAGTGTATATACAGCCCCTAAATCCCACTAATCCGGGTCAATCCCGGGAAACTGCCTATATTAACAATTTTGCCAGTTATGGTTATATTACAACGACCTCTGACGTCAGTCATTTGCAGACATTTCCGAAAGTAGTTGCCCTGGATATGGTTTCCGTACTAACGAGGGGTCCTGTCTGACGAGATTTCGGTACTAAGACAGCATCCTTTACATAACGGCGGGATCGGTGGTTAAAGCAATCGATCTTTACACCGAATACCTAGGTTCGAATCCCTACATGGGTGCACGGGTCTATGAGACCATTTTCTGGTGTCACTCACTCACTCTCACACTCACTCACTCACTCACTCACTGCACCATGGTACCTCAGTGGCCAAGGCACCAAAGAACCGCACCCCACACACGCTTGGACGGAGATGACCTAGTACCATAATATTGCAAGAGACCTTAAGCTATTCATTTCACCCATCCGTTTGTCCTCTGACACCGGCACTCAGAATCCCGTAACCCGAATAAGAAGGGCATGTGAGGTCTTGTCAGGACCCGAGCCAATACTTTAAAACTCTGCTACTTCTAATATTCTCGAACAGTTCATTCAAGTAGTCTGGACATTTTTATCAGGCAAAACATGACGTCAAAAAATGAACGCTGACCGAAAAACAATTTGCTTCTTACAGACAGTCAAAAGCCATAACATGTCCTTCTTATCAAATATGCCTAATGTGGAACTGCATATCGAAAATTAATCGGTAGTGTGTATACAATGTAATGTTTTCTATTTAAAAGTTCTTCAAACGCAACTAATAACCCACCCACCCCCAACCTCTGGGTATATCAGAGGTAGCTATATACAGTGTTTTGTTTTGTCAGAATATGTCAACAGAGAGCGACGAAATCCTGCCCATAGTCACAAGATATACCTACCAACACCTGCGTCACTTATAGAATCCATCATGAGTATGTGCCTATGATTTTCTCTTATATATTGTTGACACCAGGTGTCAGTATCCTGCCTCCATAGTGGCATCCGTCACAAACACATGCAAAGGAATCTCAACATTTCGGGAATATACAGCAACGTACGCTATTAGCCAAACTAGGGAATTACACCGGGGTCGATGTTGTCACTGATGCGTCGAATTTAGAAATTACCTCCACTCATCATAAACCTTCCCAACATTCATGGTTGCACAATCACTGGATTGTCTTATCCAGACTATGCTTTGGAAGTTTGCAAATGTCCTCGATATACCATAAACCTTCCCAACATTCGTGTTTGCACAGTCTCTGGATTGCCTGGTACTGACGGTCGTCACTGAGCTACAATATTGCAGAGAGCGACCTTAAACAACAAGCAAATAAACACATAATTGTAGAATGAAACATTGGAGAAAGATAACATTGTGAAGAAGTTGGTGAGCTTCGGATTTAAACGTGTGCTTCATTACAAAAGCTCAATAAACTGATTTATACCAAATCGTAGACAGATAGGGAACATAAAGTGTTAATCCTCCACTTCCTGTTACCTCTTAAGAAGTTTGAATAGTCCTCTATATGATAAGTGCAGGATTAGTCACCTTTCTTTTTGAGGAGTTGTGCCCCTTTGTCGTGGCATGATCCGGCAATTTTTAAATCGCTTAATTGTGAGCATCGTTTGATAAGAACCATCGTACATCCTGATGGTTTCAACAAGTTTATTATAACCGTCTTCGAAGGTCTTGGATACACGTATAATTGTGATAATATTATTGTGATAATATTATTGTGATGATATTCAAAGTCATGTTTCAATATTACTCACTCATGCCTATGACGTCAAATGTGAACTGCAGTCCTAATCTGTAGATGTGCGTTCCAAAATTGATGATTTATGGGACTAAGTCCATATTCGTGTAAATGCCACGTGTGCAGATTAAGGGTTGTATTTCAATTAACTGTCGTTTACAATTTCTCAGTTTATGTAATTGTCAATTTAACGAAATTCATTCAAGGCTGAACAAGACCAATCTTGGTCCACGAACATCACGTGTTGTTTTAAGTTTCTTCCTTTTGTCGAATGTTTCACTGGCTATATTCGAGGGCGATGAGTGTACAGGGACTCGAATTCTTGAGACGTCTTGTAATTCTGGGTTAGTTTCGAAAAATACATTGCTTGAAGGTCGATGATAATTTTATGGAAATACAGCTTCTAATATCGTTGTCAAGCAGGATGAAGAATGACAATAATTTTATGAATATCAACTTCTTTATTGTGTGAAAGGAGACGTTTGTAATTCATGTCCAAACGTCTCCTGTGAATTGTGGACAGTGCAGTCTATGAAGAAACGTCTCCTTTCACACAATAAACATATAAATATAATATAATATAATATATTCTGTGAAAGGAGACAAAAGGAAGAAACTTAAAACAACACGTGATGTTCGTGGACCAAGATTGGACATTATACATTCATATCCATAAAATTATCATTCTTCATCACCTCAATATCTCTCAACTTCTAAAATGAACATCAAACAAGAAATTACTTGTTCTAGTAAATAACGTGAGAAAATAACTGTAGATCTGTGGATAGATACAAAGTAAACATCCACCGCATTTCAATATATTTAACATGCGAACTTTCGCAAACACAGACATTATTACTGAAAAAGGAAACAAAACATTTTCCGTCACCCATCCTGTATCCAACCCTGCCTGTATATACCTGACATGATATGAAACTTTGCGTAACATCCAAATTTTAATCTCATACTGGTTAAATAATGTTAACCCATATGGCCTCTGAAGCATTCGCCGCCGTGATGTTGGTGGAATAGTGCTAAAAGCGGCGTAAAACTCTATCTACTCACTCAAGCATATGGGTATAGTGCTTTAATGTTGCTGAAAGCGGCGTAAAACTAGACTCACTTACTCTGAGGAATTTGACACGTAATATATGATATGTACTCTCTTAACCTTTCCAATGTTGTCTCATTGCCGCTTCTCTTTTTCCAGAATATTCCAAGGATGAACATATATTAACGGAGTCAATGTCGGTGACCAACAATGTAATATTTTGCATATGTTTCACACCAAGTGAAACATATGCTGACGGGCAAAAGAAAGTATACATCCATGTTTGATGGCGGCTAATCAGAACTAAAGAGACATTATTCTATGAAGATTGATTTGATCTTGTGTTTTGGACTGTGTCCAGTCTCGAAACGATTTGATAACGTTTGTAATTGTTTGCCACATCGAGTTTTAAGTGTACGTCGTTTCAGTCCCGTTGGTCAATTATCCTAAACAAAATATACACGTATTCCAAACATTTTAAGAAATATTTGGATATCCATATGTCGTTTTGGTCATTGTGCCCACCTCTTTGTTTTTAGTCAAGAAATCTATTTTACAATTTCATATTGATATGTTTTGTTTTTGAAGAAGAGAAGAGCGAAGTCACCGTTGCAAAAAATAAATCTCTGATATTGGTAGATGAAGATCACGGTGGTATCTCAACGATCTGTTTAACATCAGGAGGTTGATGTGTTTTCACAGACATGCTATCAATTCTGCTATTCTTTATGTACATTCTTTATATGTATCTGCAACATGTACGAAAACAATTCATGTGGTTACATTATGAATCACATTTAAT
Source organism: Haliotis asinina (assembly GCF_037392515.1). Lineage (NCBI taxonomy): Eukaryota > Metazoa > Mollusca > Gastropoda > Lepetellida > Haliotidae > Haliotis > Haliotis asinina. The sequence continues at coordinate 14,311,709 of NC_090283.1, read as the reverse complement.
GTGTGACATTGCAATGTAGTGAATTTCACATATGTGTATGTGAAGTTAGAGAGGGGAGGGGGAGAGAGAGAGTTTGGTTGGTTTTGTGCGAATCTCTGAAAGCAGGCGCCAAATCATTGGTCTATTACACTTGATAAAATGATGCTTGTATCATATGCATCACCACCACTCAGTGTGTTTGGCCATAGTCACCAAACGTGTGTTTTCTTTTGTCTGGTATTATTATCTTTTATCATATCATATCATATCATATCATATCATATCATATCATATCATATCATATCATATCATATCATATCATATCATATCATATCATATCATTATATTATATTATATTATATTATATTATATTATATTATATTATATTATATTATGCCATGCCATGCCATGCCATGCCATGCCATGCCATGCCATGCCATGCCATGCCATGCCATATCATATCATATCATATCATATAAAACAAAATGTGAAAAATATTACCTTTGGAAAAGTAAACTCATATTCAACTTTACCAAATTGTGTTCAATGAAGACAGATAAAACCCACTTAATTAGACAAAGTAATGCAGTACATTCTTTTGAAATCAACGGTATCAAATCAAATCTGACGCAGTACGACAACTTTCTGTAGAAGTCATAAACTGGTCATCAATAGCTGATCAAACATATTGATCAAATGCAACCTTGATTTCAACAAGAACAGTTATTCAATATTATCGGTGGAATTAACTGTGTTTGACACCATATGGCTGTCTGATTCTATAATAGAACCAGGATATATCTGATAAGTTGATTAACTATTTGGCCCGTGAAGAAACATGTTTTGCATCTCTAATCAAAATGATTTCCACGTGCACAACTTGTTTGATCACTACACTCTTCCCGTGTCTAAAATAAATCGTTTATTTTAGTAAATATTTTGTCAACTGCTTGCAGTTGAAAACTATTTTCACAGTTAAAAACGATAAAGAAGTAATAATTGTTACACGTACAGACTTTTTTATGGAAGATATAAACAAAATATGTAAAAAAACTGGTTGTAAATTCTTAGATAGTTTTTTCAAGTCAGATCAGCTTCACGTGTAAAATATGACAAGTTAAATCTTGAAAAAGTGTATTGGCTTTGTATACAAATAGCATATTTTGTCATCGTTTCACGAATATTGTTCACCATTATCCCATCTTCCGTACTGCGTCAATGTCATGGTGAAACAATATCGTGTAGAAAACATTCACCCCGTCAAGAATAACAATGACAGCCCACAAAACGTGATAACTCACAACATAAAATTGTCACATTTCTACGAAGAAGCTTCATAAATTTGGGCCCAATTATTCTAATTTGATAAACTTCCGATGGGACATTCAATCAGTATTAAAAGAACAATACGCGGGACAGATTAATTTTCTGGTCGCGTGCTCGTGAAGTCGCTGGGCTTTATTTGGGAGAGTCCTCCATGGTGTAATTAGTTTCTCATGGTATAATACCGGCCAAGTACCGCCAGTGAGGCTAATTTTCTGCAATTGACTGTCATCCAGTCACATATTCTGATATTAACTTGAGACATTTTAGCACTTAATTCCTTTTGATAGACTTTTGTTGATATTAGTACAGGTCCTAACGCAATTGAAACAAAACAGTGGTTTAAGTTTTTTAGTACTTCAGCAAAATATTGAAGTAAACGGATTTTACATGATCCGAAACTATTGAAACACATCTATCTAAACTTTTAAACACCGATATTAAAAAACACAGTGTTAATTCGTTTTATTAACAAAACTGAAAAGGTACATTATTTATCGTTTAAAATGATCAGGAAAATTGTGAAGGTCTGTAAACACGTTGTACACGATTTGTACACTTTGAAATTGTTTATAAAATTATTTTAGAACTTGTTTGCTTATGATTAATTGTCGGTTAATATTTAACATATTTTCAGATTTGTCATGTAAAACGTGAGAAGAAAATCTTTAAAAAGCTGTGTAGTGTACATTGAATTTCGTGTGTCAGTGTATGATTTTAAACTGTTTATAAGTACGTCGTGAACCTCACAGATGTTAACAAGGCACAGATGTTAACAAGGCACTGATGTTAACTTAGATAAGTCGATTAGCAAATGATCTTAGAAAATATGAACATACGTCAACATACGTGTAGTCTGCACCCTCATCATTTCTAAAATCCTATAATTTTCAAACGGGCGTTTTTTCGTATGAACAACAGAACCTAGTGTTTAGGCTTTTTGTACTCGCCTTGTTTGCAGCTATGATATATAGAGCTGGGACATTCACAAGCGTATATAGTTTCAAGGAATGCTTTACCCCTGAGATCTCTACAGACCCTAGACCACAGATCACAGACTTCAAGCTGGGAATCGGAGTTGATCCACCCCGACGTCAAAACTTGTCTTCCACCTAAAAGAATAGACACCCAGGGGAGCGGTTGATGCTGGGGCGATATTTGGCGGAGGACCAGTTTTCTGATTCTGTTGCGCAGCGGGATTGCGCCCGTCTACAATAGCGTACACGACAATGATGCTTGATACAGCGGAACACAATGGAGCCAAGGTTTACCTATTTCCCCCTGTGTTTAATGTTATTTCTGTTTGGTATTAAACTGACTATAGCGACCTGTTTACCGAAGCTCCTCGGCCATGTGAAAGTATTGAGGAAAGCTTAACGCCTGTTAATCTCCTTTTATAAAATGTTGTTCTCGTACGTCAGCCATATTGTTGCTTGGATGCGAGACATATCCATATCTCTGTCTATAGCGAATTTAGAATGACTAACACGTCGAAAATCGGCCACTCTGATTTTCAAATACAGTTTAAGCGATGACATGCTGATTTCGTTTCAGTGTCGATTTCAAGTTGAATGTTCGGCAGTTATGAAAACGCTTAACTTGTCTTTTTGTCTTATGTTCCTGTTAAACGCTTCTCTACAGCACGACCGCTGCTGTTTTCGTATCGAAATTTAAATATTTAAGTTTGAAAAGAACACTGAGGAATAATTTCACGCAACCCCGTTGGTATGGAAATAAGATTTCGTGATACAAAAATGCATTTAAAATTCAGAAAACATAGTTTCGTCGTAATAATGCCTATGCCGCGACAGTTTTTGTTTTTTATAATCCATTTTTTGAATGTTGTTACATCTGCTTTCTTGCAATCAATTCAGAAATTTGTCACTGAATAAGCAAAATATTGCGCACAGGAAAAACATTATATTTGCTGCCGTGTGAATATACAGTGTTCTCACAATGTTCTCCCAAATATGAACTGTATGTGTACGCCAATAGACCAGACTGCAAGGAAACCATACAGTTTATCTATTACTGATACGGAAAATATTATCTCATGAGAATTTGAATTAATTTCTACACATCTGGGATATTTCTTTACAATTTTTCACATGAGCGTTATTTATATTTTTTATTCGCTGTAACAGTCCCTCCATATCCTTGATTGTTTCAACAGATATAAGGTTATTGCATCTGTCATATCAACTGCAAACTATCCCGATGTAAAGTTTCTGTCAAAAGGCGAATATTGTAACGTAAATTATTTGTGACGTGTGAATATGATTTATTTATTGAACAATATATTGTTATATGTGTTCGAAAACTATAATCGCCGATAAGGTAAGATAAAATTATGATTTTGCTTGATGATGAACACAATTCCGGAAAGTAGGGTGAACCTAACTTAAACCTGCAACTATTCTCATTATCGCTTCATTATCTTGATTAACTTGATAACGAGGTAATCGCACGTTCTAGAGACGAGATGATATGTAAACAAATTATTTATGGGCGTTAACTGTTGCATGTCAATAACTGAAATGATTTACTAATAAATTAAATAGTTAAACTAACTATAATACGTCCATTAGTAATGTAACAGGATCTATTTACCAAGCACTTTAAAAAAAATAATTAAATATGTCGTGTTTAACTCACTGAATGTTTGTTATGGGACTACTACTACTACTACTACTACTACTACTACTACTACTGCTGCTGCTGCTGCTGCTGCTACTACTACTACTATATATTGCTACTGCTACTACAATAGCTCCATAATGTGGATATCAAATTGCCTTGAATTTGCTTGAACTTGGCTTGCATTTTCTGTTTTTAAACAATAATGTAATCAATATATGTGTTTTCAAAACAAACCCATTGTACTTTGTAGTTACTTTGAACTACTGCTCATAATTTTAATACCACTGATAATAAATCGAAGAATAAATATCGATGATAAATATGATAATTATATTTTTCGTTGTTTTGAAATACGTAGTTGATGAATTATACGTAATTATATGTAAATAAAACATTCAGCAAATACACAATTATTACACACTTAAGCATCGTCGTCTTCTAATTCATTTGAATTTTGTTCTAAATGTATTGTGTACTGTGTTATTAAGGTGCACTAAATAATCAAATGTTGTTTAAAGATTATTTCACGATGTTATTAAAAAGGATTTGATAAGCGTGCAATGATTTTTGTGATATGCCGAGCGTATATTACTTTGATTTTTCTCCAGACCATTAAGTCGTTGTTATAGATCGCTATAAATTAGACGGCAAACGATTAATGCCAAATAATTCCTTGTTTATTACGCCGGTATTAATTCATTAATATTCTTAATTTCGAGGGTTCTCTTATTAAGAATGATACTGCCTAAATATACTATATAATCGGAGTCATTGTTTCATGTACAGGTGATCCCATAAAAAGTCATACATAAAACCAGTTTCAGCTGTTGAGTAATTTATCTTATACAAAAGGGATTTTTTCATCAATTAAACATGTGGGATATAGAACATGTATAAACGAAATATCTAAGCTGGCAAAAATATGTAGCCACTTTTGCCGCTGTAGATTTGCTGTGGTATTGCTGATCAAATACTCTCAGGGTTAAATCCCCTTCAAACAACGTGGTGAATTCAGCGACCCCCGTTTATCCGTTTAAACATCAACAAAGCTTAAATACAGATCAACCTATGACCTTGCACGTGCAACAAGTCAAAATATTTGTATAAATTAGGTACTTTACTCGCGGCGTGATATCTCATCGAGGTGTGAAGAGGCTTAAAGTACCTTAGATACATTCGCCATATGTACAATTTGACAACGTGCCGTTGCTGAGGTTTGCAGTGGAGTCTTCTTTCAATACAAAACATATCACATATCGAATATGTGTATTATTGTTATATTTCAGGTATTTTTTGAGAATATATCATAACATTTCATATTAATATATTTTGTTCATTTGCATGATATTCGTCAATAATATTTCATAGATAACAGCAATATCAAGGTCGAAGCTACACCTGGAATTCCAGTGGTCGATAGCACGACAACCTTCTCTACTGGGGTACGATGAAATACAGTTATATAGATTACAACAGCAGGCATACAAATAACGGAACATGTAATGCTAGTTGAATGGGGATGTTCATAAAATTGAGGCGTCAAGGACAAAACTTATATTCGAATCAGTTACTCATTTTGACTTGTACCATATGTTCCCGTCCTTCTGCAGGTGGCCAGTGCTTCATCGGCACGGCAGGATACGCTCACACTTATTATCAGAATTTTATTTTATTATGATACATAGACCCATAATGTTGTCAAAATCCTTCACAAAATGTTACTTATAGTAAGTATAAATGCCATTAAATGATCATGGAAATGATTTTGGTGTTTATTTCGACACAGAAAAAAAGAGTTGCTTCATTTTCCCTCGGCGTTGATCACAGGTGAATATGCCACGGAGATGGCAGCAAGCGCCCACTGCACACCTGAAGCTGTGGAAAACATGACGCGTACATTATGTTCTAAAATGAGTGAGTGAGTGCAGTTTTATTGTTGTTGATGATGGTGCAACTTATTAACTGTACACACATCAATACTCTTAAAATGATATTCGTTGTGTAAGCGTTCTGGGTTTTGTTTTTGTTGTTGTTGAGGTTTTTTATTTCTATTTTTTTATTTACTTATTTCTTTAGAATCGTACCTACATTGGTCTATTTATTATAATGGCGTATCTGATTCCGTGATCAAAATCATGTAGAACACAAATATTGATTTGTGACATTTACAATACACATTGCTGACCATCCAATACACCTTTATTCAGTGTACATGAAGTACCTGGCCGTTTCATACACTGAATGCGTGAGTTATGATACTGCATTTCAGCGCCTACAATCTGTTTAGTATTACCCCAGATAGCCCAGGCTACTTAGAGGTGCTAGAAGGTTGTTAGTCGCATGCCTTATCCCACCGGGTACCCACTTTCTGCTGGGTGAAAGGAAGCAACCTTGAACAAACTAACTTACCGATACTACGTGTATAACACGTGCTTGTACGTGGGGCAAGAGCGAAGTCCTACAAACTCACCGGAGTCAATCTGCCAAACATGGTCATCCATCCCAGTTCCCGTGACCCGTGCTCTATGCACAAGACCACACACCACCACGAAAATCAGTCAGTTAGTGAGCGAATGAGAATGGTTTAATTTCATTCATTCATTCATTCATTCATTCATTCATTCATTCATTCATTCATTCATTCATTCATTCATTTGTTTATTTGCTTATTTATGTATTGACAATATCACACACTACCGTAAATGGGAATCGAACCCGGGTCGTAGAGGAACGCTACTCCACCGCCCAGTGAAAGCTTATACCTATCTTTGACAGTGGCAAAAAGTGACACAGTAACAATATGTTTCATCATGTAATACAGGTACTATGGATTCGAACCCTAACTTTTACAGTGTTTCCAAGAACTGATTTCAGCCAGATAACGTGTTCACAGTTCGTGCAGTTCCCGTGGGCAAATGTTCAAACGTATGCTTTCGTTTACAACTCAGTGTTTAAGGTATCCCAATCAGTTAGATAATAAAACTTAACAAACATACATACTACCTTAGTTACATGTCAAAATATCGAGATTTTGTGCTTTAAGGAACAACTTCAAAGAGAATGGCGTATACCCTGAGCTCGTTGTTGCTGAACTGGTCAACAATAGAACAGTAGAGGAGATTACATTTCTGAAAATATCGTATATAACAAATAATTTTGAGGTCTTTATTTCAATGACGGATCTGGGTATATGTAGTACTCATTACTACTCATTTCAATCACCCTGTGAGAAATCCGAAATTGTGTTTACTCATTTCCGAGAATGTAACATATATGACTAGACAAGATCGCCACATTGTTTTGCTTTGTTTTCAACGTGGAAGTCACAATAATAAACTACACCATAAGTCATTATAAATTATCTGGAAGGACCACACAGAGTCAGAGCCCATCCTGAAACTACTTTCAGCACTTCAGCCTGTTTTCCCTGATATTTGGTACGATTTGTTTGTATGTTTATGCTAGGTCAGCGATATTTGTGATATATCTGGGAGATCTGTTCTAAAGGTCTAGTCCTTCTAAGAGTCTAGTCCAGATAACCCAGCACCATTAATGTTCAAAGCCATGGGGGTACCATGACAATCACCAACATCAACATGTTTACAGATCTCCATTTCTGGTTCTTACGATGTGAGTGAGTGAGTGAGTGAGTCAGTGAGTGAGTGAGTCAGTCAGTGAGTGAGTGAGTGAGTCAGTCAGTCAGTCAGTCAGTCAGTCAGTCAGTCAGTCAGTCAGTCAGTCAGTCAGTTGTTCACAAACATATTTCTTACGAAATTCGCTTTATTGCCTACTTAGTATGCTTTAAAAATTAATGATGCAATTAAATAATCGAGCCGATTACTTGATAGTTTTAGCATACCTGGAAGAAAAACATTCGCACTTTAAATTCGTAAAACAATATTGAATACATTGTCACACATCTTAGGTAGTAATTAAACTTTCATTTCAAAATAGAGAAAACGACTCTGAAATCCAAGGTCTGCCAGAATACAGACTTAAATACGTAACAGGGATGTTCTTAAATTTTCAAGACGAAACACTAAAAAGCAACAGAGTATGTACTAAGCATCTCTGCCCACATCCACGTCCTCATCCCAGCTAATGTCCGTATTCCTTGCTCCGATCCCGGTTGATTATAACAGACCAGAGAGCAGACGACATTTAAGCACGATAAGAAAACCCAAGGGTCTGCACTCCACACCTGATACAAAGACTGGCCTGACGATCATTTGTGAGCTGGGATTAGCATCTTCCAAGATGGGTGGTAACGTATTCTAGGGTTCCTGTCGTCTGCTCATTGTCTACATGTCGTCTGCCAATTGTTCAACCATCGTCTGCTTATTATCGTCTGCGTGTTCGCCTTTGATCGAATTAGTCGGATCAGGTGCCGGTCAGGTTCACTTCTCAACCAACATCAAACAGAATTCTAACAAGGATTAACAAGATATGTACAGATGAGGGACAAATTATCGACATAAAATTAAACTACAGTTACTACGGAGCGGAGCCATCCAAGCAGATCGAAGCTATAATAAGTCACAGTTTTCGAGAGTGAAAAGATTTTATGAAGCAAATACATTGTATTGTGTATCGCAATTGAACGCTCTTTAAGGCAGGCGAGCCCAGCTCAACACAATCCAACATTCATTTCATATTTGTGCTTCTCGTCTGCGACGTGTTTAAGGCCTTTGTCCAATACCCAAGCGTTGGCGCCGGGGAGAGGGCCATTGATAATAAAAGCCCTCACATACGGTAGTTTGTAAGTCTGTAGAACTTCATTAATTTGAGAGTATATAAGCCTAGTTAACACAAGGCTCACCCCCCTCACACTGACAATTGTTAGCCTAACACTAGAAGGATGGGACTGGTTTCAATAGGATGTTGCGATCTGTCGGCTCACTGTTTCCAGTAGACGTCTTTCACGGCGAGTAAATTCGACTCCAGCAATTCAGCTCGTGGTTGCCAATCCCAGCCAGCGACTGAACTGACAAATAGGAGCGAGGGGTGTTTATTTAAAAGAAACCCGATAAAGGACTTCTTTGCCCTATTTAACTCTTGAAAAGTGAAGAAACTATTATGGTTAAAGTATTTACAGCGTGTTGTATAAATATATTAACACTCGAGAAGATCTTCCGGTTGAAATGAAAATGTTTCGCCATGTTAAGCTGAAAGGGGATGACGGTTGGATTACATATTTAACAATGATCAACAGTGAACTTACTACTAATTTGTTGTTTCAAATGCTCTACTTTACAGTGAATGGGAGGTCTTCCTATCATCCACTATCCTCATTATAGCGAACACAACGAATTATTTGTGTAGGACGCATTTTAACGCGACGGTAAAAGTTGCATTTCTAAGGCCACGATGAAAGAGGAATATTTAAGGCCACAGCCGAAGATACATGTTTTAGGCCGTGGTAAAAGATGCAATTTTAAGGTGAAGGTAAATGACGCACATAAATGCAAACGTTGCGTTTTAAGGTAGAGCCAAACTATGCAATTTGAGGCCACTCTAAGAGATGGAATTTTAAGACCATTGTTTTAAGATGCATATTTAATTCCACTCTTAGAGATGGATTTTTAAAATCCCTATAAAAGATACATTCTTAACGCCACACCAAGAGATTCATTTTGCGAAGGCCAAGCAAAAGTTTCTTTTACAAATACATCAAGGTCAGAGTTCACGTGTAACAACCCCGTGCTACTGTTGCCACAAACGGCGTAAAACCACACTCACTCAGGGATTAAAGGGCCAAAAAGCTGATACAGCTATATGAATGGACGAGTAGAAGTTAATAATGACACCAGGTGTTCGCGAACATTTGTGAAAATACAAGTGTATAAGTTGGACTAAACTATTCTTAACAGCTCTAGGTTTTTTATATATGTGATATTGTCCCTGGGACAATACTTATTGTGAACACTGGGTACAGGTGGTGTTGTCATACCGACCAAGCACCGGACAAACAGTTCCTTTTACTGTGATTATTGATCTTAAAATTGAAGTTACACAATGTTATTATAACGTTTTAGGTTTATGATTTTCAATTTTTGTTTAGTAGAACATTTCTTCTCATGACCAAATTTGGGGCCCTTGATCTAAATTACGAGTCAAAGGGAAGAGTACACTTGTACTTAACCATTTACGATGGAGACATTCGCAGGAACACAGGGAGCTTTAGGTTTATTTACTTTATCGTATACAATAAAACAAATATGCCCCATAAAGACCATACTACGAAGCAAGTCTAAATAACTGATATTTCAGAAAATGGATCAGGTCTACTATGTTACTTTCGAATGTTAACATACGTTTACAACAGTATTTTTTCAATAATTTAATTACAGAGTTTAGATATTTGCATACATAAGGTCAAATACACAATTATGTCAAATGCACAATTTCGTATTAAATACTTCACTATCGAGTATCGAATAACCATTTCTTTGTTACATATATATTGCATGAATGCATGGATTTTTCAGTTGCAAAAAAAACCATTAAAACAAAGAACCTTAAATATCCGTTTATCTACGTGAGCTGGCATCTCAAATTAAAAATTAACATTAAATTAAAATTTATTTAAACGTAATTGGTCTGTGGATAATTGGTCAGCTTATAATAAGTCTTATTGTCTGTCGCTACATTTTGGCTTATAGCCCTTGTTTAAATTATATATAATATATGATGTGTGTCCTCAGCTCACAGTCAAGCAAATCTTCGCTTAACTGCGGGACTTGCAATTGCAAGAGATTCGCGTTATACTGTATTTCGTGTTTGAATTAAAAACATTGTAAAGATAAAACGTCTGTATAAAACTGCTTCCGGGTGTGACGTTGTGTTGTAATTGACATGCGTGTATGCCTGACCTTTGAATCGTCGCTTGAAGCCTATATAGACATAAAGTTGATGCGACATTATTTTTAACTCACTCACTGACTTTATTTAGTTTCTAGCCAATCAAAGCATAGATGTTTCCTTTATTTTCCAATACACTGGATATAGCCTCTTACATTCGTCGTTGAAGGACGTAGTGGAATTCGAACATAGAATATTTACACAAAACTTTGTATGTTAATTTCAATTTCCTTCACGCCTCGAAAACATTTTTTACATATCGAGGCCGTGACCCCATCATGATGTATAGATGACAGGTGTAAAAAGAGACCCCAGCGTTCAGTAATAATACTCCTGGGTCATCGGATACGGTCCTGTCGTCCAACGACAATGCTTTAGAGAACATAAATTTTCAATTTTAAACCCATCGTTTGAAATTAACGCCTAACTGACAATAACATTCTGAAGTAAAGTGGACGTAATATTGTTGTGGACGTACTTGAGAAAATTGTTCCTAATCCTTTCGGGTTTGTTCGTTTATTATTCAAAGGAAAGTCCACATTAACCCAACTATTCGCGATGTTCCTCCCATAACATGATTTTTATTCGCATTTATCGTTCCAGTCCTGTTTTTCGATCACGCTATAGTGATATGAAGTTAAGGAATTGGGAAATTCCGGAATGGCATTTACAACAAATTATCATCATAAAACATGCAGACCTCATAAACTTTTCCACCTCAACAGATACCAGTTCATTGGAAAATTTCTCCATTGGTGATTTTAGCGTATGAATTTATCTCATTAAGTTAATAAAGCACATACGACGGACGGTTAACGAGGCCCACGCGTCTACGGCAGAAAAATAGTGCTAAAGTTCACCTGACCCATCGTAAAACAAATACAAACCTACGGCGCTTCCTAGCGGGTAGCGACAATATATTATTAAACCAATGGCTATCAATGCATGGGACAGGAGCGATGGGAGCAGGGGGTCGGGCAGAGGGCCCCGGGGGTAGGGGAATGAAAGGTAGGATGGTGGTTAATGTTCCTGAGAGTGGGCCGGAACCATTATAGAGGGATAAATTATTCGTTGTCACGGTCCTGGGCGAAAACAGCTGCCCCTTGTATGAATATTTCATCGTTCACTGTGACGAGGTGACACAGAACAATTAAGATAAATCGAGGTCATTGGTCATTGTGTAAATCCGCGTCACTTGTGGTCAAGCTGGTTTATTGCGTTACAAATCACTCATATAAGCTTCAGAATGACTGTGCTTGACAGCTTGCTGTTTTCCTGTTCATAGTTCATGCCCAATATCGATAATGAGTTTTCTCTCAAACATGCATTTTTACCTCTCTCAGCAATACGTTCTGTGATGCGAAGCTTTGAGGTTTTGTTGCGGAATCTGGAGCCGGTGAGGCACAGTCAAGAGTCTGTGATCCATGCTCTGCAGTATGGTGTATATTCTCTAGGGCTCGCTCAAATGATCGATAATCGGCAGCATCGTCGATAAAAAATTATAAATAGTACTTCGTGCAAAAATTATGTTTTCACACAGTTTTTCGCACACAATTTAAAATGTAAAACCTTGTTTATGCATTGCTTCTAAATTGTGTTCAGGAAGATGTTTGTTAATAATCCATGAAAACCCATGTCACCGCTCACCAGCGCTATTTTTGCTCAGAGATAGATCTCCGATCTTTATCGATAATCGATCGCTATTTACTTGATGAATGATCTGTATCAAGAGCAAGTCCTTGTCAGCGCTTTATTTTCTTCTGGTCAGCGGAATAAAAATGAACCTCTTCATATTTGCTTACTTAGGTCGTTACCTAAATAAAACTAGCAATTGTAATGGTGTCGGACCATTACAAATCACTTGTCTTAGTGGCTGGCATGGAGGTGCTGGGTTCGACAGAGGGACGTTTTGAGTCTTTGTCATATCTAAAATGTGATAGGAACGCGTTTCACCCTTAACAGCTACGAGGAGCATTAAGATGTGCGAACAGCTTAACACTCCGTGTACTAGACATGCACGCCCTTGAGTGAGTGAGTGAGTGAGTGAGTGAGTGAGTGAGTAAGTGAGTATGTTTTACGCCGCTTTTAGCAATATTCTAACATTATCACGGCGGGAGACACCAGACACGGTCATTGCACCTATGTGGGTAATCGAACCCATTCCCTAAGAGTGACGAGCGAATGCTTTAACCACTAGACTGTCCCACCGCCCCGAGCAAATGAGGGAATGAGCGTGGGTGCTTGTACACTTCTGGTAGTACTCTGGCCCAGTGATATACCATGCTGCACTATAACACTACATAGAATACCAACTGCCTAGACCAGTGCTTGCTTAATGCTGGACACCAAGCACGGTAACAGGTATCTTCTATTAATATGTTTGGGCATGACAAGATGTACAGAAACCTCGATAGTGCGGACACCGCCTGCGAAGCCCCATTGCATTACAAAATCGCCTCATGTAATGACATCTTGTTGGTATGGAAACCATTGTACGTAAAACTAGTGAGCATGTGAGTTAGTGAGTGAATGTACGCCGATTTTAGTTCCAGGTACATCAAATGTGTAGAAACCAGGCACATTTAACCAACTGAGAAATTGAACCCGAGTTTTCGACATGAGGGTACTTAAGACCTCCTCCCTAACACCTGCACTGGGTACATGCAACGTTACCTTTAGAGGTTAGGCGTGTCACATGTTTGTATAACGAAGTAGGTACATACAGCAGTAAAGGTTAAGTTTAGGACTTGCTACATCGCCTGGAGGGATATTTGGACAATTGCTGACAAATGGAAAAGAACACACACACTTACAATCCTAAGTGAACCTGTAGAATAGTCTGATATCCAAGAGCCTTGTACAAACTGTATACATAGTTACCTAGTCACCGTTACACGTCTTTAGAGATACAGCAGATATGAAACATTCGTCTTTTAAGACAGAATCTCCTGAGCACACCAAGTAACCAAACCGGAGATTGTTTCATCGCAATCGATATCTTAAAATTTCAAAAATGAATTGTTTCCCATCGAACACCCCCTACCCGTAATGGATTGTATCCTTAAAGTTCACGTTGAAATATGTCTTACTATAACAACCAGCAATCGTGTTAATCGTCTAAAATATCGTAGAAGTGAAAATAAAACCATTCCAATGTAAAGGTCACAAAAGAATATTTACCCTTAAATTGTGACAAAACCTTCGGCTTGTAAAGGAATGGTCGATAATTGGTAATCTTAGATTCTATCTATGCCAGGCTGGCTTCATCCGGATACTTCTCCCAGAAATAAAAACAAAACGGAGTCCGACTTCCTCAAGATAAACACCAGGTTACAACTCAGCGAGTGTAAGGTTCTGAGAAGAGGCCCAAAGGTCCTAGCATTAGCAATCCGAGACGGGAGAACGGTTCTTCCACCTCGTTTTCAGAGGCGAGTGGTTATCGCTTTCTGGGCAATTAGTTAGGCAGTAATTAAGAAAATCTATGATAAACACTGTTGAAGGTGTGATGAAGTGTGAAGCGATTCTATGGCAACTGGTGTGTGGTGCTTCGCTGTGCCTACTGAGGAGAGGGATAATGAGCATTGTGGTACTGGCTGTTTGGTCCGACGCTCTGAAGACTTCATGGTGCATGTCTTCAGGAAGTGTTTTCGCAAATTGTATAGTTCTCACTGAGTTGTTATTGGTATCTAATGTCTTTATCTCTGTGAACGGTTTATCCTTTTCGATTTTTAATTTGGTAGTGGTGAAGTTTCATTGAATGCTTAGCAGGGTAGAATGTACACGGTAACTAGGGGCAACCTGCACATGGACACTGAAACTGTACTCTCGGACACAGCTATCACGTTTGGCTAAGAAAAATTGGAAACTATTTCGTATACTGTTTCCACGGTACGGAGAGGTACTCCACAATCCGGCGTTGAATAGGTCTTCAGCAACCCATGCTAGCCACAAAAGGCGACTATGCTTGTTGCGGCTAACGGGATCCGGTGGTCAAGCTTTCTTGGTCGACACATCGCCGATTCCCAATTGTGCAGATCGATGCGAATGCTGTTGATCACTTGATTGTCTATTAAACGCTAGATTATTTACAGACCGCCGCCATATAGCTAAAATATTACTGAGTGCGGCGTAAAACTAAACTCACTCACTCCTGCCACAATTAATGACTTGCCTGGCCGTAGACTAACACGTCGTCTCTGAAAATATACAGTTTTCCTGTAAACAAATAAATTCATTCAAACTGAGAAGGCATACCGGTAGGAACGAAACTCCTAACCTGAGCCTGAGGAAAGTTTGGACATGTTTCATTTCGAGTGTTTGCATTTCAGAAACAGCTGACCGGAAAGGGTAACATATTTGGTTCAGGGACTGTGAGATCGCCTAGCCCTGTCTTGACTGGGTCAGTCACTGTTGGGGGTAAGTCTACTGGGGCGGTGAACACATCCCTCGCTGGTGCTCAGGCGTCTCACCATGTTACTTCTGCAGAAAACTGGACAATGTTACTTTCGTTGATTTTACTTACCCACAATCCCACTCCCGCCTTCCCACAGAGCAGGTAGCATCGGTGGTCAACGTGATAACATACTCGCTGATTCTAAGGAACAGACACCTGCAGAGCATCATTTCTAAGGAACAGACACCTGCAGAGCATCATTTCTGGCTTTCAATTTTCATTTATCTGAAACTGCCTGATGTCAATGGGATTTTTTTTTTCAAATTGGCGTTAAACCCACCTCACTTACTCACTCCAGTTATCCATTGTGCCACAAGCTCTGTTACTCTCAACTTATTATATGGTGTATGGGACCCGTGAAGGTCCCGATGTAGAATAGGCCTTCAGCAACCCATGCTTGCCATAAAAGGCGACTCAGCTTGTCGTAAGAGGCGACTAACGGGATCGGGTGGTCAGGCTCACTGACTTGGTTGACACATGTCATCGGTCCCCAATTGCGCAGATCGATGCTCATGTTGTTGATCACTGGATTGTCTGGTCCAGACTCCATTATTTACAGACCGCCGCCATATAGCTGTAATATTGCTGAGTGCGGCGTAAAACTAAACTCACTCACTCACTATGGTATATGGTGTTGTCAAAATATGTGACCTTGCTAGTTCCTTGGTAGTCACCGTCACGTAGACTGGTGCTCATACTATCACCCACTGGTTTGAACGGCCGACTTCAATATGTACAGGCCCAAGTTGACCACGTGGTTTGAATATAACTGCAGTGTAGATCCCGGTTTGAATTGGTCTCCGGTAGCCCATAAGGCGACTAACGGAATCGGGTGGTCAAGCTGGCTGACTTGGTCAACACATGTCATCGTATGCCAATTTCGTAGATCGATGCTCACGATATTGATCACTGGATTGGCCCGCCAAGACCTAATAGTTGCAGACCGCCTCCATATAGCTGTACTGTTGCTGAATGCGACACACACAAAACCAGCGGCGTAAAATAATATGCATCCATTGAAACAAAATAAGCCTTTGAACCCAAACTATAACAGGAAACAGCCAGATCAGGATTACATTTAGCAAAGAATTTAGGACCACACATTTATTTTTCTCATTTCCCCGACATTTATTTCTGCCAGCATAATCCCTGCATTTATCACAGTTAGACAGTGACGTGGTCCACGCCAGGTTGAACCCGACCAAGTCATCTACGATGAATATGTTGATTAAAAAACTATTGAAACCTTAATTACCCCAACCCGTCAAGTGTAAAAACTCCCTAAACTATACAGTCTGTCTGAAAATAACTGTCATTAATAACTCAACACTTTGGGCAGAACACACCCCCACCACGACCTCAAGGACTGTCCGACTCGAGTTAGACAGTGGTTCATTACAGCCGGTGAAGAACGTTATAATGCTCCCTGGAAAATACCCACCACTGTGCAAAGGTCACGTGGCTAATCAGCCATCGAAACTTTGGCTATAGGGCGTGCAATCACAGTATGGAATCGGGGGGTGAAACTGTTTAGCTCTGTGATAATCACCCAATCGATTTAATATTTGGTTTCTTGGAACCATGCTTCGAATTATCGCTCTTTGACGGTCCTACTGGGAGCGGGCGTGTGCGTATCGGTATGAAAACTTATGGTCCATAAATTTCATAAACACCGCTTTCAAGCTAAATGAAACGACCATAGCAGTGATTACGAACGGTGAAATTAGATACGCTTGTTGATGGGAAAGCTCTAAACTTGGGACATTCAGTTCAGATTTCCGTCTCAACGCAATGTTTATTTTTCACGTTCCAAAACGAAAAACTGTGACAAACCTCAGTGCGAAAAAATTCTAGATGGAAATCCCGCTTGTATTTTGTTATTGATTTTTTTTCAGATTTTATACAGATGTTTTATTTTGTTTTCATTAAGTCGTAATGCATTGGAGGGTTTCTTCATTTATAGGAGGCTGTATTTATACAATATGTGCGGGAACGTAGAATGGGTATTTTCAGGGTTGTGGTCAGGTTAATAAACTGGAGGGATGGGAAAGTGGAGCGGAGGGGTGTATCGGAGGGGGGTGGGGTGGGGGGTGGGGATTTAATTCAATACACGTCACACAGCATATAGTCACAATCACAATCCACAGCTCTCTAAATATATCCTAAATGCCGGAATAAAATTATTTCATACCTGTTTTACACCCTGGTCATGCCAGCAAAGCGACCATAAATACTAGCGCTGAGTTACTGGTACGGTAGGACGAAATATAGCTTACACCTCATAGATGTCTCAGAGTTTATAAACATATTTGTAGGGGCATTCCTCGCGGCGGGAGAATAAAGGCGGGCACCGGGACCTGCGACCAACCCTCAAGAATTCGCCCAAGACGAATAGCGCACATGGTAACCGTGCCTCGCGCAGCCGCCATATGCACTGACGTCTTCACGGTTGTTTCAGCACCTGCTCCGAAACAGCAAAACAATTCTATCCAATAAAATACTTATATATGACCATACTTAAATTGACAATTTTTTCCAAATGTACCAAAAGTTGCTGCAACTATTTGAACAATGACCATGCATTTTCCGATTGTATCATATTAGGAAGTTGGGCGGATGAGGTCGCCTGTAGCAGGGAGAGGGTATGCATTTTATGGGGAAGAACCCATTAAAATGTCATCTATACTAAGGTTATCATCGTTTCCGCCATGTAAATGTATGGGGGGAATTGCCGTTTGTCATACTTGGTGGGTGTGCATTAACTGAAAACGAATTACTGTATACGTTGAGAGAAGAGTATTTTTTAATTGATTATTTAACTGCTTGAAATAGATTTTTTGTCTGCATTGCGATTTTCTGAGGTTGATAAACACTTTTCACATCCTCAACTAAACATTGGAATTTAGATTTTTTTAGTTCAGACCCGCTCTGAAAATGGCAAGTTTATTGTTTAAACAAATGCAAGTAAATTATCCGTTCAGTTCTCTAAAGAAAAGTCCAGATACTGTTGAAATGTCGGTCTTTGAAAATATGAGATCTTACACACATTTTTGAAAAGTTTCAAATTACACATGACAATAACGATTAACAATTTTGATTTTTTTCCACAATACATTATACAAGTTCATACTTTGGTATTTCAATGGAAGTTTTATGTGTGGATTTTCATATTGAAAAGATATATGAAATATGAATAAACAACATGGAATGGAGCATGTTTAGGCAACTAGTACCTCACACTCCATACGTTCCTGGTAAATACAACGTGGTGAAGAGCCAGTCTAACCTATCTTCCTCTCAACGCAGAACAGGAACCTCGAGCCTGGCTGGCTCCTAGTTCGTTTTTATAGCCCTCCATGTCCGCCTCCGTTCCGACCCTCGCACCATTCCTAGAGATCGTGTTACCCGCTTGGCGCTCTTATCTAATTTGAATATTAAGACAATATGTTGTGAGGGGTTTGATTAAGAAAATGACACACGTTTCCTGTTGTGATAGAGAGGGGATGGACAGGTTACACCGCTTGGCAGTTCATTTTTATCTCCAACTGTTTGTGCCAGTGGTCAAAGTATACAGTTGGCGATAACTTGACCGCCTCAACATGGGATAGAGTGCAGGGGGATTGGGAGGGAGAGGCGGTGTGAGAGAGGGGTTGTTTGGGGTAGGGGGAGTGACACGAGTACAATGGCGCTGTAAGGAGCATGAGGGCCTGTTGATATAGGTAACGGGAGGATGCCGGTTTATCTAGTAGTAACAGGGAGGTTGTAACCGTCTCATATATACTGAGCGTAAAAAGTAAGTGAACACAGAAGCATTTTCAGTTAGCTTGCTTTTGGGTTCCCAACTGCCCAGGTCGATGCTCATGCCACTGATCACTAGATATGTCTGGTACAGAGTCGATTATTTACACACCGCCGCCATATAGCAGGGTCGCCGCCATATATAGCTAGGTGTGGCTTAATACTAAACTCAGCCGCTCACTAAAGTTCGTTAGCTACAGTTTGGCGAATGTTTAAGTAAAATCAGATACAAATGCAATATCCCACCTCCAACACCCACGTCCGAGGTTCTACACAGTTTTGGGGATGGGAACGAGGGAATTTCCGTTAACAGATTCAATAATTACTACACTTTTTTCATCTATGTCAAGGAGCAGACATCGTTTCGTGTCCACAAAAGATCTAAAATTTCTCTGTCATCTGGTAATGTACTTTTCGTCAAAACAACGGGGAAATGTTATTTCAAACTTACTCATCTAGGTACAGAATGATTATATATGAGTCATATATATCAGTCCCGTACGTTATTTCAAACTCACATTAATCTGGCAGCTGAATGACGACTTGATTGTTTAGTCTAATATTATGTTTTTCTTCTTTTCGCTTAGGGTTGTTTTCTATTGTTTCAGCCGTAGCTTCGTAAAATTTCATCAGTCGCATTAACAAAGACAAATTAAAGTGAAGTAAACATTTTGATTCATCTCGCAGGACTGAACAGCAGTTGCCTGAGAGAGTTGCCTGAAGATTTCAAATGCAATCAGTATCGCTGTGGTCTGGGATAATACTTGTCACTTCTTGCTTATGGTGACAAAAATCTTTGACTAATTTTCATCGCATCTAATGACCATCAATGATTTAATATGTTTATGATGATCAATATTAAAGTTTAATTTCCAGCTTGGCGTGGAATAGTTTGTATATCCAGTAAGGTTTCAAATGGTCGGCATGTTTTTGTAGAAGGCTTTAGGCGCTAAAATGCAACAAAGTTTTTGACACTCACTCACTCACTCACTTACTCACTCACTCACTCTTCCCAGGTGTGAGGTAAGGCGTGAACCACGAATTTTTCTGATTTAATCACCCTCTCTTCTGCAACCTAGCGCTAAGTACAACGATGTATTCGCATGTAATTAACAGTATATGAAACGGTTGGATAACAGATAAAAGAAAGCCGAGTTCATTGAGTAAATATCTGCCAACCGTTATATCGGACTGGAACGAAATCACTTTAGAAACGAAAAAAAAACCAAGAGATAAATAAACAAAACATTGACTTTGAAATGTGCGCTTAAAAAGAAAAAGGAAAAAATCATATTCAAAACTTTGTTCGCATATCTCTTGCTGTCAAAACATATCCCGATAAAATCTTAACCTCGTGTTGAAAGCTAACAAAGTTCTTTGAAGGCAATCCATCATGAAATAATAGGTTTGTGTAGACGTCCACAGTAGTTCTTTAATTTCAAAGCAATACGACCCCTATCACCTAATTGAACGTAAAACGTCTGGAATGTCACAAAAGTGCGAATTCAGAAGACTCGGAATAAGATTATTAGACAGATAGGTTTAGTCAAAGGCAGATCACTTAAAGATGCGAATCAAGATCGACGTATAGATGCATGGAGATAAGGCACGATTGATACAAAATGTTGGATGAATGTGAGAGCAAGTTTTGGTCAAAAGTTGCCACGCTAGATCCCTCTGCTATAAAGCGCATCTGAGGGTGCAGGTCTCTTGAATCAGGAAGCTGTCAAAGCGGTAAGATAAATATTTCCGGTTTTAATTTCATGTGTTTTTAGTGTAACCGACTGAAACACAACGGCGTACATCGACTTTTGAAAAGTAAACTAAAACGAAATATGACAGAAACGTAGAAATATCTTTCATATTCGATGCAGAATTATCATTGTTTATTAAAATATGCAGTAAATTCGTTCCGTTTTAATAGTTGGAATTTCAAGATCAGTCACGAGAAACAGGGAGTGCGGTTCTATATACGCCTGAAGTGACGAATATATTCAAAAAGATGGATCGGTTTGAATGACGAGATTCACAGCTGGAAATTGTAACATCAGTTACGGCAATTATTGAAGCAGTATGAACACACTACGAGGAGCTTGTCAATCACGTGCATTCGCCGTCTGTCTGTTTGTCTTTCCGGTAATATTGAGTTTCAATGGTGTGCCGTCAGAACAGTGGGCTTTCCTACTAGTACACAAAATATAGTTCACAGTATTTTCCTTTGACTCAAACTTCTTCAAAATCTGTAAAAGGAAACCATTTCTTCGTTCTTTCATATGAAAATATGGTATAATCCGTTTTTCTTAATGTTCAGCGGGTGAACAAACGTGATTATAATCGCGGTGATGATTTCGTTTTTGTTCGCTTGACGAGTAATAGTTTTGTAATGACCCCTCACTCTATCTTACATGTTCTGACACTTCCTCACAGACATGGGCGATGTTTTAAACATCTTCCTAAAATATTTACGTTTGTTTTGCTTTCATCATCATGGTTAGCCCCACACCTCGCACGTGCGTTTTTGCATGTAAACTTTCGACGCATCATCTGTATAATAGTTACAGCTGTCAAAAATACAAGCAATAAAACTTAAAACCTGAAGTTATTTACTTTTCTTCGAAAGTAAAGCAGATGCAAGATCACGTCAAACCACGTGTAAGATCACGTGTCATCTTCACGGTCACGCAAAATCTCCTAATCTCTCGTGAGAAGTCTCTCAACGCGGAATGACATTAAAGCCGAAGGTATTTGAAACAGATTTGCTCCATTAGCCTGTGTTTACGAGCGCGTCTGAGGCCGTGAGGGAAAGTATGTCTTCCTCTTGATTGACAGCAGCCGCTATATAAATGTAAAACACTTGTTTGCAAAACTAACTTGAAATATGTTTTTTTCTGAAAGGAGATGTATATCTTTTACAAACCTGTCGGTGAGGTTTCCACTCGCTTCCTGGATGGTCTAGAAGACCGACATACATATGCACGTG
The DNA here is from genome assembly GCF_037392515.1 of Haliotis asinina. Classification (NCBI taxonomy): domain Eukaryota; kingdom Metazoa; phylum Mollusca; class Gastropoda; order Lepetellida; family Haliotidae; genus Haliotis; species Haliotis asinina. Next base: position 14,289,675 of record NC_090283.1, on the reverse strand, counting down.
TGGGTGTATATATACTTCCGTCGCAACGGTCAAAAGTTACAGATTAAATTCCACCATTCTAACCTGAATCGGGATGTAGTTTGGACTGCTTACACTCCAGAAGCTTTAACTTTACAGTTTTAATTTCTAATCCTTTCTTTGTTGATATGATCCATTTGATTGGCGTTGTAGTCGAGTCTACTGTTGCACATTTGTCACAGGCAGAGGTCACCAATTACGTAATATACTCTGATCCCATTGCAGTGTTATGCACTTGTATTTTGGTGCCACTCCTGCAAGCACCATCCCCATGGAACTGCTCTGGGTCAGATTTGTAGCCAAACTAATTAGCGATATACATTCCTGTGGCACCAGGACGTCAGTAACAGACTGTGCACGAGTCGACTGAGGATATTATGTGTATAGTGATGATTGTGATGATGATGATGATGATGATGATGATGATTGCTGCTGCTTTGGTTTTAGTTTTCGGGGATTTTGTTGTTGTTGTTGTTGTTTTGTTTTGTCTTGGGGATTTGGTTGTTGTATATTTCTTACATATAATGGTGTTTTGCTGAGTAAAGGTGATTGAGTGGGTTGTGCTCTTGCAGGTGTTGGTAGGTAAGCATGCAGTTACGTGACTACACACTTATGTACCCACAATGACCCGATATCACTGAGAATAAGGCTTAAGGAAACCGGCATCGTGTGAACGACTATTCCCCTACCACATTCAACATGGCAGACCACCTCGTGGGGTGACCCTCTGCACTCTCACCCTAGATTAAAACTTATCGTATTTCAATTTATTTTGCCATAAACCTCAGTCTGGATCAACCCCAAAATGTGAGGCAAAGCTTAAGTCATTAACAAAAGGAATTTCATCATGGGAAACAGTCTCGTTAAATTAAACCCAGTCTTTATAAACCGCATCAATAGATATATCTCGTATATATCTCGTATATATCTCGTTCGTACAGAACCACCACTCATTGATAAGAGATGACAGGAAACCTAAGTATTACAAGTCCTTTTAACGTCTGTATGACTTCAGTTGATAAAAATCTGATGAACATTATATGATCACGAAACACTTTACACTAATTTTATACATGCATTTTGTATTGTAGAATTCAAACGAAATCGAAAGTTCTACATATCCGGTATTATATTTTGAAACTTGCCGGGAGTGAAGAGGTTAAAGTGGATGCACACAACCGAGGAATACCCTGGACACATCATGGTGTACACACAACCGTTTTGATACATAGGTGTACACTGACTGTCCATGTTTCTAGATTCGTTTAACCTGTGGACAAACAAATGTTTTGTGTGAAGGGAAAGAAATCTGTGGTTCTTTGGTCACTTGGTTCAGTTTGACCAGGTTTGCAACAGGTTTTGTCCTCTGTATTGTACCAACACGGAGCTACATAGTTCAACCTCAGCATTCATGGGCAGCATACAAAACCAAATATATTGAATAGTAAAAGAAACGTAAGTTTCGAAGAAATAAAATCTTACAACAGTAAATGTTCATGTTTATATCCTCTTTCATAAACTCATATACGTAACAACAACAAAAAAAAAAAAAACTGCAGAGTTGCGTTTCTTTTACTGTTCAGTATACAACCCCGTATCCTAATTCCTGGAGATAAACCAAACAATTGCCAAAGGATAAGAAATTGTGGAGCTTTCTTGGTCCTTAGGAGCTACAAAACATAACCTCTATTAATCATAAGTTATGAGACATGTTCAAACACATTATGTGACCTTGTTTATCTTAGCATTGACTTTCATTGATCTAAAACAATATGACACGTTAAGGTATAAAGATAAACCTGCTGTTACCCCTTCCCCTTTCACTAAACCGGTCCCATTTGTCGGTCCTACCGTCGGAACATTGCTAAACTGCGTCCGAAAGGTGATGAATCTTGAGCTTCAGGTGTTTCTTCAGCTATTATTTAACCTTAATTTTGACCCAGACACTCTTCAAAAGATGTGGTCATTTCAAATCGATCGTCTGGATCAATGGCGTGCCCATTGCTACATTACATCACAGTTCCACACTTTCACTAAATGTATTTGTGTTTTTGATTTCGAAAGAAGAGGAAATATGTAAGAAACAACAACGAGATTATATGTGTATCATTGGTAGATGTTTGACGCGTCCATGCGAATTATTCAACCTTCTAGACGTTTGACATTTCACTGTCCATTGATCGATAGTAGGGTAGCCTCGTAGATAAGATGTACTCTCGTCACGTCGAAGATCGATGTTCGATTCTCCATATGGGTAAAATGTGTGACATCAATTTCTGGTGTCCCACGCCTTGATATTGCTGGACTCCGCCAAAATAACCCGCAAAAAACATAACATGAAATTCCATCACACAGACGCATCTTTTGAATCATGTCAGTCATCATCATTTTGAGAAGGTGAGAGGGGTGCACACTTCATTTTCGCCAGTGGTCATTTAACAAAATTCCCCCCTCTCGGTCCGCCTGTGATGATGAGGATGATGAGGATGATCATCATCACCATCAGGAATTTGACCATCAGCGTATCATCCACTGCCTTCATCACAAGAGGAAGTTCTACTTAAACACGGGTTTTCGGTCAAGTTACTGAGAAACATTTCAGATACAAGCTTCCAATAAACCTGCAGCATCACAGATAGCAACTCGCGCAGAGTAACCGCCCTTTACAGCTCTCAGTTTGATCTTCCTTAACCCCTCGGGTTTCCTTTGTAAGAAATATTTAACGGTAAATATAAATTTATGTTCCGAGAGATTCCAAACGCTGGATCAAACCACTCTGGCCGCTAGGGAGACGCGAAATAACAGCGACCGTATCGGGTGAGAATGTAAACCTTGCCGTATCAGTTGGGCTGCCACATTTACAACGTCGGAGAGTCATGAAGGGGAGGTAATCACAGTCTTGATTTGAAGATATACGGGAAATTATCAGTAAAATTGCCTGTAAAGTTCTCCACTATTTGAAGTCGATGCTTCGGAACCATAACTCAAGTCGAAGAGATAACAGGCGGTGCTTGGCTGTAGGAAGCTGTCTTCTGACACCAATATCGGGAAAAGCAAGAATAAATTTATAATTCCTAGCGTCAAACGAAGTTTACAGATAACTGTAACGGCTAACGTCGGGAAAAGGCCATTTGTCATCGAACACGTTCGTTCCGCGTTATCTTTATATAGCGTTCTCGAAACAGTAACTGCCATTTGTTCCCCCCGCCGACCTTGGACGTGGGATATCATGTGTATATGTGTAAACGCTTTCAGTGTAGTTTTTACATTGTCAAAGGAGAATGTCAGCTCACCACTGACACTGTTATTTTGTAATTTCATAATAAGATGCGACACTAATTGACGAGTTGTGTGTTAATATGGGAATGAGTATTTCCTGGAATAATTCTACAGGGTGGGCCGATTTGGTTGTTAGCTTATTCATGTCGCACTGTTATGTGTTATTTTCTGGGAAAATCCTACAGAACTGTTATTTTTGTTTGTTGCTGGGTTAGTTGTTGTTTAGCTCATTTCAGCTACATGACGGCTCTCTGCAAATAATCGAGCCTGGACCGGACACTTCAATGACCAGTGGCATGGTAGTTTATAAATCTACGCAATTGAGATACGACATGTGTGTACCAAGTCTGCGAGTCTCACCACCAGATGACGTTAGTCGCCTCTTACGGCAAGCATGGGTTACTGAAGTCTGATTCTAACCCAGATCGGCCCAGTCCGAAAGAGTTGACCTAATCCTTCGTTCGTTCATTCGTTCGTTCGTTCGTTCTAGTGATGGATATAATGAGGAACTGTCGTATCATTGAGAAAGAACACTCTCTCAGACACGTAGCCAGTCCTGACCATCCGATCCACTTCGTCCCCTCTGACATTGGTTGCTAGGTTGCTAGAACCACAACTGACCAGGAAACCCTCGAGGGAACGGACCAGTTAAGTAATGAATATTATTGCAAGCATATATAGCAACTTTGATGAATGGGGATCGTTACACTAGTGTTGAGAGTCGAACCCTGATAGGAGGTGTTCGGTAAAGAGGAACCGGTTAAAAGTCCTCGGAAAATCGTCCCCTTTACATTTCCTAACAATAAAGTACTGGGGCCCGTTTCACAAAACACTCATAAGACTCATGTTTCGAAATTTTACTCGTAGCCATTGTACCTCCGATACTGTAACACAGGAGCTACGGATGCTACGGGTGAGTGAGTGAGTTTACTTTTACACCGCTCTCAGCAATATTCCAGCTATATGACGGCGGTCTGTACACAATCGAGTCTGGACCAGACAAGCCAGTGATCAACAACATGAGCATCGATCTGCGCAATTGGGAACCGATGACATGTGTCAACCAAGTCAGCGAGCCTGACCACCCGATCCCGTTAGCCGCCTCTTAGTCGCCTTTTATAACAAGCATGGGTTGCTGAAGGCATACTCTACCCCGGTACCATCACGGGTCGGGTGTTACGAGAAACGTTACGAGATCTTAGACTTACGAGAGCTTTGTGAAATGGGGCCCTGAACTTGCGACAGCAAGCAGTTCTGTAACAATCTTGGTTTTTCGAGTTGCGTGTTTGGTGTACATATGAACATGTAAGACCAGATTAATAAGCTTACTGGCGTCCATGATGAAATGTTGGTACTAATGATGAAGGATTGGTCTTCAGTTACCCGTGCTTGTCAAAAGAGGAGACTAATGCGACCTGCTAGTCAGGCTCGTTGGCTTGGTTGACTCATGTCATCGCTTCCCGTTTGTGCAGACAGACGTTCATGATGTTGATCACTGGATTGTCTTTTCACGCTTAATTATTTACTGACCGCCGCAATATACCTGAAATATTGCTGAATGCGGTGGAAAACTAAATTCACTCACAGTAACACATGTCAGTGGTGACATTAGGTACAAGCCAGGGACTGTTAAGCTGATGCCAGATCAATGGGAAAATAAATGCATGTCAGCTTGTTATTTTTATGGACTTGACGAATGGGAGTATGCTGCCCATCTCCATGTCAAAATACCTTGTTTCATATTTAAATAAATTCATACAACTGCCTGTTTCCCAGTCTTTCATTCACCTGATGAATGAGTAAGAATATACCCTGAAACGTGGCCCTGATACGCTTCCATACATTATAACGAAAGTGGCACCCATAACGTGTTGCCAATATCTGATATTACGTATTATGAGCCTTTTTACCGCTTATCTACATGACTGTTGTTGAATAAATAACAGATGTGTCGATATAAGTTGAGCTGAAAAGTGTGAGTAATCTTCAGTTTCAAATTGTTTCAAAATGTTAATTTCCAAGTAGTGGAAATACACTACAATTTTCTCCGCTACTAGCCGCAAGATTGCAAAGTTTAAACAGCAATCATTCATATTTTACCTTCCAATTATAAAAACAAATTTGGTGAATTTTTTTAGTTGGGCTACTCATTGTTTGATATCATGTCAAAAGTGATAAAGCATTAAGATAATTCACTGAAATAAAGCAATATCATAAAGCCCCCGTCATGAATATAAACCCATCCTTAAATCAGTGTGGGAAAAATTCTCACAGTGTTTAGGAGCATAAACATGCTTTTATTTGAGCACATACTGTCTTGATTTTCTGTTAACAGGTTGTCAGCTCTTAGCGAACTCTTCAGCAAAGGAGGTAAGGTGATCCGGATGGAGGGGAGACTAAATACCCCCTTAATTAACTTTTAAAGGGGGAACCTGCTCTCAGGAGCCTCAGCCCAAGTGGAACTACTTTGCGCGGACGGATTTCCCACGTGCTGCGAGAAACCTGGGAGGCTCAACAGCTTTATTGCCAAATTGTTTACTTGACGGAAGCGGTAAATTGGCCTCCGCCGAATGTTTGCTGACGTCACCTGCCTCAAGGTTACGCACAGAACAGACATTATCCTGTCACTCAGAGATGTCTGGACAGGACGGCACCCGGTACAGGAGTGGTCATTATGGAAAGTTACTTGGCTGTGAGAACTGACCAGACGCTGGACACTGGAGATGCCCAGACACCATATGCCTAGACAGGCTTAATGAGATTTTAAGGAGTATTTTTTGCTGAATGGCCCTCTTTGTTTATGTATTTATTGCGTACGGTTTATACTGAACGCGGATGATTATTTGACAAAGGTTGCACAGTGTTCTTAATCTCGTCAGTTAATCGGCACTTGGAAGTCAGTTCGTACATTTTGGGCTCAGATTCCACTCATTTTCAGATTTTTCGTCTTATTAAATCACATAATCGTTTTTCATATTATCAGGTGACTTCAAATTCCTTACCATATCTTCGTTTTCACCTTATGTACATCACGGAAATTATATGGTCTTATGTATGTCTAGCTCACGGCGCCTACAAATTACGAGAAACACGAAGCAAGTACAATATATTGTTTCCGTTTTAATTTAACGTTGATATATGGCCTTCTCTGAGCATGCGCTCTGTTTATGGTCTCTGTATACAATGTACTGTACTGTACATGTACTGTATATACAAATTATGCAAATGAACAATATCACTTTTGATAATGCGTGTAATCTCTGTGTGTATGAAATCTTGCTGAGTCTAACATCAGGGGTATATCAACCCACAGGCACGAAGGACCAGTTATAAACGTTACTCTTTGAGCTATTTATCTCACAGAACACTTAAATGTTATTACCGAACTGTTTGAAGCACGTGTAATGAGTAACGGAGTACAGTCTAAACACCACTAGCACGGAGCACCTAACTAATTACCACAGTTCGGCATTTAGAGCGGGTAACATAAAATAATGTTACTTGCTTGTAAGGCGAGTACATTGATTGGTTCAGCCAATCATAAAATGACATTTACATGTGAGGTAAGACAAAAATACATAATATGTGCATGCATTCTCTGTACGTATTTCCCCTACTACTTATAGTCGTTCCTGCAAAGCTTAAAGCCCTAAATAAAGCAAGTCTAGATTTCATAAGGTTCTGAAGCTCTAGTTCTCCTTTTCGATTCACATGTGTATATTTGTTCAAATCAAAATTATGTATGTTCAGAGACTAAGAGCTATTTTATATGTTGTGTACACTCTCGACCTATACTATAATGATGTATGTATGTGCGTGCGTGTGCTTTTGCATGTGCGTGTGTGTGTGTGTGTGTGTGCGCGGGCGTGTGTGCGTGTGTATGCATGTGCGTGTGTGTGTGTATGTGCGCGGGCGTGTGTGCGTGTGTATGCATGTGTGTGTGCATGTGTGTATGCATGTATGTGTGTATATATGCACGCACGTACGAAAGTAATTTTACTATGTATGTATGCATGTATGTATGCCTTTAAGATATTAACGATATATTCAATTGTTTCAAATATATCAGTATTTTTTAAAGATATTAATGACGTCTGTATGATGTCGATAAATAATTGACGATATCCATAGTAGTATGTCTGAGATATAAAGAAGATAATTAATCCACTTCAAAATATTTATAATTCAAGATATCTGTATTTTCGTTGCAGATATCTTTGAAACAAATTGAGATATCTGTATTTCTTAATATGTGGAAACAGTTTGTCACACAAAACATAAGATACTCCTCTTCTCAGGAATTTGTGAGAGCCTCGCTTGTAATAACACAGCCAGGAAATTACAATATTCACGTCGACCTTGAAACCCGAAACGACATTTCCCATACCAAAACGTGTCAGATATTCGTTGGCATTCTTTCAGATGAACACATCAAAGTCAGAAATAAACTGGAACAGTTTTATGAATGATATCACCTTTCTATTTCCACCGACATCAGCGTATGTGAGCCGAAATGAATCAGCCAAATGTGAAGTGAATGAATATTTGTAATATCACATCTACATCAAAAGGTACTCCTCACCGCAGGTTGAAAATCACATATGTACAGGCTTGCTCTTGCTACCATCCCGATGACATACGCCCAACATTGAAGTAATATTTCCCTGCTGGAACCATGCTGGTTGAATACAAACTAGAAATGATATATCTGATTTGCTTGATCCGTAAACAAAGGAAATATTACAGGAATATGCACTGTCTACATTCTAGATCCGCCAAAATGGTTGGCATCCTTGGTCAATATGGTTTAAATCCTTGCTGGTGTTCTGTTGCGGGAATATGGGCGACGTTTCCGATGGTTGAAACGCGATCTTGTAATTTCAATATAGCACCAGCGTGATATTATCATCCTAATGTTTTCCCGTCAATATCAATGATTGTTGGAATTCCTGTTGATGTGATAGTGTTGATGTGAGGAAGGACTCTTGAAGACAAATGTAATCACAGCAAGATCAGGACCACAGGCCACCCTACCTTCACAACAACCCATAACGCTATCCCCCTTCCATTAACCGATAGCCTTTGCCACCAGATGCTGCCTTCGTACTTTTATGGTGACAATTTTATTGGCGCCAAACTTTAAGATCTGGAAGTAAAAGTCGTCTGCTCGGTGTCGTCTGATTATCAGCAGCAGATGAGGGAAAGTAGGGGCCGTCCCAAACATCAAGAAACAAAGTGATACAATTTAATTTAAATTCTGGCAAATAAATTTCGATTTTATCTTTTTCGTGGTTTTATGTTTCTAAATTTATCCTGTATTCATTAAGACGTTTCCGTGCATGTACCCGCTTGTGTGTGTGATAATTGTTATGACACGGCAAAGTTGTTGATTCGGCCCCCACGAAGGGTGAGGATGTAAGGGGATGGGATGTGCGGGTGGGGCGTCCGTGGGAGGGGGTTATGATTGATGTCCACACTTTGGCGATGTTTGGTCGTGTTGAATATACCGCAGACGAAGACGTCCAATGTAAACATCTAAGTTCGCTGCGTTCAAAGGACGAATGATAACATCTGTCATATTTTGAACTAGGATGGTGAGGCAGCGCAGTTACACTAGTCATAGACGTTAATGGTCAACAAATGCAAAATCGTATATTCTGAACCCGGCTAATCCGAACACTCATTTATCTGGACGTCAGCTCTTTGAAGATGTTGTAAGGTGAAATGGGGTTTACGGCTGCGTTTGAAATTATTACGTTTCTATAGCAACGCCATGCACTGAACTACTTATGGAACTGCCTATATATATCATTCACAGAGAGTAGGGGATATGGGATTTACAATATTGTACGGAGACACCGGATTCAAGTTTACATGAGTCTAACAAATTCTGCTTTGTAAAACTCAAAGCTAAAAATTATCATCATATGCACATAAGGGGAGGCATGAGCTTGTTTTATCCATATGGGCTAGCCCAACGTTTGATTTAAACAGTGAGATTCTGTTCTGACTTCCCCTTTCCATTGAACAATGCATCTCAGTTTCCTCTGACGGCATTTCCATTAAACTAATATACTGATTCTCTTCTGACTTACTCATTTTCTAAACCATGAAACTGATTCTCTTCTGACTTACTCATTTTGTAAACCATGAAACTGATTCTCTTCTGACTTACTCATTTTGTAAACCATGAAACTGATTCTCTTCTGACTTACTCATTTTGTAAACCATGAAACTGATTCTCTTCTGACTTACTCATTTTGTAAACCATGAAACTGATTCTCTTCTGACTTACTCATTTTGTAAACCATGAAACTGATTCTCTTCTGACTTACTCATTTTGTAAACCATGAAACTGATTCTCTTCTGACTTACTCATTTTGTAAACCTTGAAACTGTTTCTCTTCTGACTTACACATTTTGTAAACCATGAAACTGATTCTCTTCTGACTTACTCATTTTGTAAACCTTGAAACTGTTTCTCTTCTGACTTACACATTTTGTAAACCATGAACTTGATTCTCTTCTGACTTGCACATTTTGTAAACCATGAAACTGATTCTCTTCTGACTTACACATTTTGTAAACCATGAAACTGTTTCTCTTCTGACTTACACATTTTGTAAACCATGAACCTGATTCTCTTCTGACTTACACATTTTGTAAACCTTGAAACTGATTCTCTTCTGACTTACACATTTTGTAAACCATGAAACTGATTCTCTTCTGACTTACACATTTTGTAAACCATGAAACTGATTCTGTTCTGAGTGACGCATCTGTTATACTATTAAACTGGGTTGTACAAAGCGACCCTAGCTCTAAGGTGATCGTAACTCCCATACCTTAACACATCCATACGAGTAGCGTAGCTGATGTATGTTTTCATTAAACTACGAAACTGATTCTGTCCTGATAACGGTGGGTAGACGTTTACCATCAATACAACCCAATGGTAGATACAACTTCAGTGGCCAAGAGTTGACACAAAACTGTAACAACAAATATCCAAAACCGCACAATTTTACAGCGAGTTTGGTCATCCGAGTTTGAGGTCACTCCAAGTAAAAGTACAGAATTCACTATGAACTCAGAGACCAAAGTTCAAAGTCTTTCCATCCTTGGCCAGTTAATTCGACCTGGCATCTAGTTCCGTTTTACCAATCCTTTTCCGCTTCTTCAAGTCCAACGTTTTAATCTTCGATTTCACAAAAGCGTTTGAAATTGGATATGAGAAGAAAAGAGCAGATTTGATCATCTATTTGTAAAGCTCTTTATCATTTCGTAGTAATTATGACATTTGACGGGTTATAGCTAGTAATAAGATCACAAGAAACACTCAAGCTTTATCAGATGAAATCTGGAAGACAAAATACGTACGCTATCACAATCGACAATTAGAAATTTCTGTTGATTCTTCTACTCCTAAAGCTTCAAACGGGTTACGTTTTGTATGTTTTAAGAGAGTAAAAAAATGTTTTTACATAAAATACATTATAACGAAAAAAGCAAGAACCGTCATCTTATTCATTAGATAATATCATTCTGCTTGTTCGTTGTTTAACGCGGCAATCATAATATTTCACCTGTGTTACGACGGTCGGTACAAACTAAGGTCTGAACCGGACAATCCAGTGATTGACATGATATATCGATGCAGTTTAGACATGACGACATTCCGTAATTATAAGCAACCCACAGAGTTCGACCATCTCATACAAGTGTAGGTTCCATACGATCAATTCTGACCAGGATTTTAGCCCTGTAAATTAAGTAGTAAGACACTAGAACGGGTAAATACACAAACCGTTGTTGATGTTGTCACTTTTCTGATCACGATCAGTGGTTCAGAGACGGGTACACCTCTGTCACAGAAGTTCGGGTTTCCGAAGAGAAGAGATACCAACAGATGAGAGAAAATGTAAATTATGTTGTTTAAATGACATTGGCGATGAAATTCATTATATCTTTAAATGCATACATTTTAGAAAAGAAAGATCAATGTATGTACCAAGCCACTTTGTAAAAAGACCAACTATGTTAAAATTGAGATTACTCTTTATGTGTAAAAAGATATCTGTCCTGAAAAATCTCAGCAAATTCTGCAAATGGATCATGCAAACTGTAAACACTTCTGGCTAACCACTATTTTGCTATATATTCACATCTAACTGTCATTTGTACCTCATATGCCGGGGATATCGGCCTGAGTGTAATAAACGTTCTGTTCTGAACGTTCGGCCTACTCAAACTATAATTATCTGGCTATAATAATCACGACTGAGGTCTGCCATAGAAATTAGTTCTGTTGATAAATGTTTTTTCTTGTATTGCAAAATATAAACGCATTCGTTTCTATACAAGATAAGTTCACGAAGAAGATATGAAGGTAAGTTCTGAGGAAAACAAATTCAGCGTCTGGAAATATATGTTTCACTATCTGTAGATAAATGTTTAGGTACCTGAGAATAATGCTTCAGAATCTGTAGATTAATGTTTCAGTATCTGATGACACTGTTTTAAAATCTGTAGATAAATGTTTCAGCATTTGAAGACACTGTTTCAGAATCTGTAGATAAATGTTTCAGTATCTGATGAATCTGTAGATAAATGTTTCAGTATCTGAAGACAATGTTCCTGAATCTGTAGATACATGTTTCGGTATCGGAAGACAATGTTTGAGAAACTGTAGATATACATGCTTTAGTGTCTTAAGGCAATGTTCCTGAATCTCTAGATAAATGTTTCAGAATCTGAAGACATTGTTCCACTATCTGTAGATAAATATTTCTGTATCTGAAGACAATGTTCCTGAATCTGTAGATAAATATTTCAGAATCTGAAGACAGTGTTTCAGAATCTGTAGATAGATGTTTCAGTATCTGAAGACAATATTTCAGAATCTGTAGATAAATGTTTCAGTATCAGCAGACAATGTTCCAGAATCTGTAGATAAATGTTTCAGAATCTGTAGATAAACGTTCCAGAATCTGTAGATAAATGTTTCAGTATCTAAAGACAATGTTTCAGAATCTGTAGATAGACGTTTCAGTATCTGAACATAAATGTTTCATTATCTGAAGATATTCAGATACATGTTTCAGTATCTGAAGATAAATGTTTCAGTATCTGTAGACAAATGTTCCAGAATCTGAAGATAATGCTTCAGCAGCTGGAAACACTTTTTTGTTTTAATATCTGTAGATAAGGTAGATGAAGGTAATGTTCTCAGTCTCTTAAGATAATGTTTCAGAATGTGGAGATAATACTTCAGTGTCTGAAGTTAATGTTTCAGTATCTGGAAATAATATTTCAGCGTCTGAAAATAGTGTTTCAATATCTGTGGATGAACGTTTCTAAAGGTAATGGTTTCGGTGTCTGATCTGTTTCAGGATCGGGAGATAAACGTCTCAGAATCTGAAGATATACCGTATGTAAGGAATAATGCCATTGAATCAGAAATTAATTCGTAAATGTTAAAACTGCATTGGTCGACTTGGTTGATGATGTAAGTAATATGTGGGTTGTTATAACACTATTTGTTCCTTTGGACACGTGAAGGTGCGAGTTACAATACTGATCCCCAGTCACTCATCGTAAAAACCGAATAACGGGATCGGGTGGTCAGGCTTGCTGACTTGGTTGGCGCGTGATATCTTTTCCCTATTGCACAGATCGATGCTCATGATGTTGATCACTGGATTGTCTGCTCCACACTCGATTATTTCCAGAGCGCCGCCATGTGGCTTGAAAATTGTAAGAGTGCGGCGTAAAGCTAAACTCACGGTTTGTTCGTTTGAGTGAGGGTGAGAATTACAAAGAATCTTGAAAAAGGTAAGGCTTCAAAGTCGCGGAGATGAAGGTTGTATATTTCATCATTTCTAATATCGCAAAACATACTATCCCCGATCGTCAGTTCAACAACATAACCTTAATTTAGAACCACAGTTGCTATTTCATAAATCCTGTATTTGTTTTTTCATTTTCTTTACACGCGACAACATATCATGTTTCCGTGGAAGACAAAATAACCATACTGAGTGCCGTACGCCGAGCTAGTATCAGATCGATCCGTACTTAGTCAACATCACTGTTGAAGGACGATGTTCGAAAACAGACTGCCATTATATAAGTGCTTTACTTCAACTTGTAGGTGATAAGGTATTGAAGGAATATGAAGATGATACACAGACCATAGAGAAACTAGCTGTGTTTCAATGTCAGTTTTGCCTAAAAGGAGCAAGATTGGTTAAAGCTTACCTTCATATTCAAATCTTAAAATGAACTGCTGAATTAACAAGAGACAGAAGACGACCAGACGATGACCCAAGTCCTGGTTGACCTTTAGATGCCACGTCTGAAACTCAAGTGGAGTCCGTCCACGCAACATAGTTCTGACTGACCGCCGTGGTCGATATCGCTATGTTGGAAATGGGCTTGGAGAAGTCCAGGCCATGATAAAGTTACACACAGCCAATTACGCTCCAGTTGAAACAACTAACGTTATGTATTGTAAACTACCAAAGCCCTCAGCAGCTATTACGGGTGCATGTGTGTGGTCGTGTGTTAAAGCTACAATAGATACAATGATAACCTCACCCGGCTCCTTTTCCGAAATGGGAGGGGAGCCTGGTTAAAGCATTCGCTCGTTATGCCGAAAATCCGGGTTCGAATCCTCATATGTGGCAAGCACCTTTCTGATGCGTCTCGTTGTGATATTCATGGACTTACAGTTGCGTAAGAACTAATCTCGCACACTCACTTTTAGGACAATGTTCTCGTGAATGCGCAATGAGTGCCACTGGCACTCGTTCTTGTTTTTAACTGCTTCCCCATTTCTGTATTCTACTGACCGAGCAATCTCTTTTTGCTTTCCTATAAAAACCGGCTATGCTACGACTAACGGGATCGGGTGGTCAGACTCGCTGACTTGGTTGACAAAGTCATCGTTCCCAATTGCGCAGATCGATGCTCATGTTGTTGGTCACTAGATTGTCTGGACTCGATTATTTACCGACCGCCCACTCTTTTTTATTACAGCTGAAATCGCACCTACGTGGTAACCCATAAAGAGCCCTTCACACTTATTTCGAATTGATAGGAATCAGGGAGAATCAGCTAGAATACAAGGTATTCCTATTGGAATCACATTGTCAGAATAAACAAAGGACAAGGTATGATAGAGGCCCTTATTGGTCCACACCATGTCATGATTATCAAAATTTTTCAACACGATAATTTTAGCACAAAAGGAGCTAAATTAATTGTTGAAGTTACCTCCAATTGCATTTTCATGTTTTTAGTGTTGTTAGTTTTCCTCTTTGAGGACCTCAAAGTTAACATATTTTACAATATCTTCTAGAAACCTACATTTTCTGATTTTCAGAGTGATAGAAAAGTGTGAGCAAAAGCGTTACCCATCCCAATTTTTTCACCACATATGAAGAGAATAAATTAGAATGCACACCTAAAAAATTGTGGTGGGTCACGCTTTCGCTCACATCAAAATCTTTAAAAAAGTACATTTTTTCGGTTTATGAAATTGCCCCATACATCTCAAAAAATAAACATTGACATAAACTAACATCTTTAAAAACAATCCATCACATTTACACATTTGTTCCATGATACGTTATATTTTGAATGGTTTTGTGCTCTAAAATACACATATCAAACATCGTTATTAAAATTTTCAATATCATAAGGCACTCACAAGGCTGATTTATGAGAGGTAAACATTGGTGTTTGGTTGTTGGTCTCTGCTAGAAAACTAAGAAGATGTCTGAAGATTTTCAAAATATGATCAAGCAGCACTGTAAAGGTGAGAATCTTTGTTATTATGTAAGAATTTGATCAAAGTTTTTCTATCATCTGTGTATCAAACACCTTTGAGTCACTGTCAAAATAACACTGTCATTCAACAGGATTGCCATGTATAAACATATGCATTTTCCAAGAACTTATGTACCTTGATGTTTCCAATGACACATTTGATTTCATTTAACCAAAATGACTACACTTAACTGTATGAAAAGGATTTTTTTAGCTAGAATAAGAACATTGTATCAAGGTCTAGCAGATGATGAACACAAGCAGACGTCAAGTCATACATAGTTGTAAAGTGTAATATATAAGCTTAAATTCACATTGTGAGGCAAAGGAACATGTAGCCTAATGGTTGCAATAATGGACTGATGGATTTTTTGTTTTCAGACATGCAGGTTCAAGGCCATGTAACTTTTCTTTCTTTTTTTCAAAGTTTGTTTATCAAGTCTAAAACGTTTGGTAATGTATGTTACAACACTGGTGAAACAAGCTTTAATTAACATAATGTAACTCTTTTCTTAAGACACTGACCATTCACCTTTTCAAGTCGGTCTAGTTGCCTTTGTTCCCAATATATTAAATTCATAGTTTATACATTTTGATCTACTTTAGGTTTATACACTTTTGAATACTGCAGTTCTTGAGAGTGAATCAGATACTGAGATTGATGAGTGTGTGAATGAAGAGTAATAGTGGATGTTTTATATCTTTAAAGTGGATAAGTTGTGAATAATTACTCTGTGAAGTCTTTTGAATACTGACTTTAACATGTGCATGGTGTTAATATGAACCTGCGCTGACAATGAAATTTCACCCGAAAAGGGCCATTTTGAAGTCAAGACCTGTGATTTTTAGTGCAACATGGTTGGCTATTGAAATAACATATGATGACTGAGATGTTAACTGTATATTTGCTAAAACTGGTTGTAAATACTGACTTGCAACACTTACTAGTTTAAGAATGAGGCTGTGCCCAAAATGAAGCTTTACCCAAAACAGGCCCCTGTGATTCTTAGTGCAACATGATTGTTATCATGCTTACATGTTGTACAATGGACCCATGGATTACATTTGCAAAGAATGCTGTGAATAATGACTGAGTTTTGGGGACACAATTGGCAAGTAATTGAATTAACAATGATTTGCAACCCTAATTGGGCCCCTTGATGTTAAAACATTATGATTGACATTGACATGTTTTTCAGCATGACTACTTGTCGTAAAACTGCTGTAAGTTGTATGTAAATAAAATAACAGTGGTAAATAAGCCATTATGACACACTGATATTTCAGACTTCATGTTATTTTTCATGGGAACTGATAAAACCCATTTTGGGCCCCTCTGCAGTAAAATTACACCTCAGAACATATAAAATATAGCATTTTTATGCACAGCTAACTTGTCTCTAAACAAATAACATGTTTTCAGCCAATTATGTTAGTGGGCCAAAAACCACCCTTATCATACCTTGTCCTTTTTCAAGTTTTGAAAGACTCCCAAATGCTATCTGTCATTTCAGTGACACGTGGCCACGATGTTGTGCGGGTGTCCTGAGGGTTCATCTGAAGAGCATTCAGGACGTCCTGACAATATTTGAGGTGTATCCGAAGAATATTGGAACTGTATTCCAACTGTATTCGCAATGTTCCGATACATTTGAAGGATATTCCACTTGAAGTCCATCAGCAGTCGAGATACATTCTGAGGTACATTCGAGGCATTCTGACAGGATTTGAAGTGGCCTGTCTTTTCTATTCTCCCTCCAACATGTTCAGAACTCTTAGAATGTAGTTAGAATGCAGAAAGACTACTTAGAATGCAGAAAGAATGCACCTCAAATGTCGTTCGATATTTTTCCACTTCGAATGTACCTGTGAAGTTTTGAACATGTTCAAGACATTCGGCCATGTTACAAGAATTAACATGAATAGTTGGAATTCATTCGGAATGCAGTAAGAAATGTAAGAATTCTGTTCGAATCTCCAGGAATCTCCAGAATTTACCATTCCGACAGCGCAACAGCTCATTACGCCTCAAGTTTGAAGGGTGTATAAAGGCGGGATGATTGTCAAGACCATCGACTCTTATTTCCTTCAAACAAGTCTTCCTGTAGAGGATAAGTAAGGTCGTATATAGCAGCGTTAGGCATATGACGCCCCTATGCCGTCATTTTGTGTGTTTTGTTTGAACAAATAATTTAAATATATTTCACCTAAACAGATTTACCATATATTGCATGTTTATGTGTAACAGACGAGAAACCGTTACAATACCAGAAACAAAATGCATTACTTCTTCCTTTCTCATACAGTGACAAACTGGCCAGAACCAAATCTGTTTCTGGTCACGTGGACAAAAGATACACACATTTCTGATCTCCTGCCTTTTTAAACTTGCTCTACACCTCATTGGTTTTTCCATCATCTGATTTCAGTAATTTATGTTGGTTTTTTTATGTAGTGTGTAGTTCGTTACGTCATTTTCAACTTTCAGTGATAAATCATTCATGTTAATGACTGCAGATAGCTGACTTAATTGAAAAGGGCGTAATTTTACTTGAATAATGCCAAAGGCTCTAGCGTCTTGAACAAACGCAAGACACATTTTTCCGATATGGCGGACTGTGGCTTTGTGCGTACCATCGAGCGTTACCCGGATATACTCCCAAGTTGGTTTTGTCTCATTTGTTTGTGGTAATATCTAAGGTAGCTAGTGAAATATTTAAGAATGCGAAGTGGTATTTCATAGCACAGTAGACATTATTGCTCTACCGGGAGGAACAACCAGACCTATGTTGTAATACATGAGTTTTATCATTCGATGTTTAAGCAATTTACCAACAATAAAACGACACGAGTCTCCGAACATGGGCATCACAAATCGTACCATGTACGTTGATCAGGTCTGTCTGCGTGACTAGCTGACGCACCTGCTCATTTCACAGAGTTGTAACGTTGCATCAGACTATCGATGTGGAATCTCCGATAGCAATAAATCGATGGTAGAAACGAAAAACTATCGATGCATTGATATGATGTGTAACTTCCTTTGATAAATGATCAGCGCTAAATACAGGAAGTTCACTTTCATTCAGAATTTTCCGCCTCTTTCACAAATTTGATCTTGGCTTCATGTTTCTTGTCCGTTACTAAAGGAGACTGAAACAGCTTCAGTTTGTTCTTATTTCATCAACTATGCATTCATTTGGGAAAGGACTTTAAATGAGACAATTCAGGGAGAGAAAAACACAAACAATTTCAACAGTGTGCAATAAATGATCCAAATAGACTATCGTCATCGCAATAGTTGTCTCCCCTTAGTAGTTACTGCTGTTTACTCGTTCACATGTTTTGCTTTGGTATGAGAAGTTGCACATAAGAGTTTTCGACCATTAAGTACGTAAGCATTTAGTGATATGAAAACTTTGGTGATGGACCAACGATTAAGGCCCTGGGGAGTGGAGTCTTGGGGATCACGCCACGCCACGCATTACAAAACTACCAGTAAATTCTTCGAAGTGAACATCGAACCTGGTACAGGGAAACCAGTGGCCTTGACCTTCAGTTGACGTTGAATGTGACCTCGGTTACCACCGTTTCCTGTATTGACGTTTGTAAGACAGGCAACGTGTACTCGTTGGAAGACTGGATAGGTGGGTTTTGAGGGACGCCACTTTACCTCACCTCTATCTGTAGACGTCAGAGACAAGAACCCAACGTGCCCAACATTGCATCATTACACGTGCCTGAGGTCTTAACTATAGACTAAATGCTATGAGCGTTGAGTGAGCAATAGCTCATGTTGCAACCTTAGCCGATGGCTCTAAAGGTTGTATTCATACAGTATGGATTCGGTGTGGGAGCACAAAAAAACAAACAAAAAACAAACACTTTCCTGAAATATTCTATGGCACACGTCTATTGATAGAATGATTATCACATTTGTAGTTCATAAGTATCAATGGTCATCTGTTGTGTCTCTTGTGATTCAATAGCCTAAATTAACACCCCCATATTCTAATGCATTGAAAATCAATGTCCCATGTCAAATGGCGGCCAGAGAAATGTTTATATAAAACAGACTGGCCAATGACATCGTACACATTTTTCCAATTGTACCAACTGTCAACCAAATGTGAAGTTAATGTCGTATGTTCCTCCCGAAAGAAAAGAGACACGAAATCGTTCAATATCCTACTTTACCACCCGTTATATTCTCCTTGAGGAAGCCGACAACTACGCATGCGTGACAGGTCGCCATTCGGCTACCCTTCACCGGATAGAGGGCGCGCCAACATGTCGCCATAACTAACTTTATTCTCTTTCTAACGATCGCTAGGGTCCAGTTGGGGGTTAGCGCTGATTCTTCATGCCTGTCTGTTTTGTCTGATAATAACTGTCAATGGATCGAGGCGATAGAGAACTGGCTATAGCCATTGAATTTTCCATCTGGTTGATTAAACCAATCGCAAGTTGCCGTCAAGGAGGCGAATTAATTATACATATCATATCTCGGACGGTGAAGAGATCTGCTCCTTCTTGATGTTTTGTTTACGGAGTATAAACGACCTGCGGTAAACATTCCAACTGATTAAGAACGTGTAAAGTTGGAATATGACCAGATTACTTTCCTTTGCTGAGTACCAGTTTCGATGACGTTTTCTCTGGGCCAGAGAACATCTGCTATTTGTCGACTCGCTTCGATAAATGCAACAATACTCCTTTAATTGTTTAACGAGGCCCAATGAGGGTTTCTGCTGTAAATGGGACATAAATATGAAAGGCTGCAGTCGAGAAGCGATAAATAGAAATGCGTTCTTCGATAGTTATATCCACGTGCAAACTCCAGACATTCTGTTGGCCAAATAGTGGTTGTTTTTTGTGTGTTTTATTCGTGTTTTTTGTCGTCGCGGTGACAGATAATGCTAAAAGTTTAGCAGTAACTGATGATGTTATATGGAAGATGTAGTGTGACTGTGGGCGTAGCATGTAAAGTCGCCGTATACTAGCAGTAGGTGGCAAATCGATGATCGATCAGTGCATGTTATAGTCATGATCGAAAACCATCAATCTTTCATGACTACCATCCAACAATAAACTTTCATAAAGTTGCAATAAAAAGTTTTCTATTTAAAGAGTGTTCCTCTGTATATATCATAGCTTCTAACTGCCACTTCAAGAAGAAAGGAATCTTTAGCTAGCTTTATAAACTGATGTGTTAAAGAAAGTATACTCCATGTTTTATAGGTAAAATTGAAACAAACAAAAACTGGTCATTCGACAGTGATGTGCTTAATACGAGTATCACAGCTGTGCTTTGGACGTCACGTTTACAGTGCCTCGGACTTGATACAGCAGACTAACGTTTTCATGATGCTCGTAATTGTGTTTGAATCCGGTTTCCAAGTATGTTATTTCTTGTATGAAACCTACCCGGCAAGTCATGAGACGCAATCCTTTGTATGTTGTCGGGAAGACCTAATGTCATCCCTGACTTTTAAATGACACTGTCACATAGGTATGTGTGGTTTCTACGCCCCGTGGATTCAGGTTCAGCAGATGATTGAGGCTGATAATTCCATACCGCCAACGATTTGAATGTGGCAATTAATTTGCAATAAAGAGACTCCATGTTGTGATCTACCAATAACATATATAATGCGCTGGCTTCCCAAACGATCGAAGCAACCTTTCCGCCAAATAAACATGTCTGACGCTCAAGTTTTCAGTCTGGATGTCAGCACGTCGTGTACGTCTTAATGTATATTGAATTGAAATAACTGTCTAAAGTCATTATGAGAAGCTGGGGTATTTCCGAAATGGCGTGCGCGTTTTAAAAACCAAACAAAATAATATTTCAGCCTCGCCCTCAGTTACTAATAATGTACTTTTTCAAATGCTTTAGACGCTGAGAAAAGGGGTACATGTTAAATGTCCGCTTACCATTGATACTTCAATTTAACACTCTCGTTTTTCAGAAGCGGTTTAACAGGCGACCCGTGGTATGTCTATTTCAGTGTAATTTGATCGTCTTTCATTAAACATGAACCACGCCCGTGGCTACGTCACACACATCAAGATGTGGTTTATTTTTCACACATATTTAATAGGACAAGGGCCCTACTAAACCATGTACACAGACTCGCTGGTTGGAGAAGTGCGGATGCAAAATGATACCGTTACTTAATGGATGGATAGAAGTGTGAATGTCCGGGTTAGAAGTTGACTTTAGCAGCCATGCCTGTAAGGGGCGACCAACGGGATCGGGTGGTCAGCCTTGCCGACCTGGGTAACACCTGTAATTATGTCGCAACTGCTCAGGGCGAAGCTCATGATGTTCATCACTGGACTTTCTAGTCCATTTATTTAAAGACTGTCGACTGTCCTGGAGCAGTACTTTAGTTCAGTTGCCATTAGCTGGTTGTTTGAACCAGTCTATTCAACTACTCATTTTCGATGAAATTGTATTGCTGAACGACATTATTATACGGCAGCGGTCTGTAACAGGAAAGTCCCTAGATACTCTGTTCATTTTAGGAAACCGCAGTGATCTCAACATGCAAACTATTAGTGACTTGCAGTGACTGGGTTCTTTATACTAGACAATCTGACGGGCGATACCAATCGACAGCGGCGATAACAGAACAACCATCATAGACTGAACCCGACTCTGGACATGACGAGCCAACACCTCGTCCACTTGGCCACCTCGCTGTACTGTATAAATCACCGTAATGTAATATGAAACTGCTTATCGTGATTTTCCATACGATTATCCGTCGTATTTATATAGGTTTTAAAGTGAGTGAGTGAGTGAGTGAGTGTTTAGTTGTTTCCCCCGAAGATATGGTGTCAAACTGTAAAGACATTGCCCATATGTTTATGTTAGTCACGTGTTATTAATAACCTTTAACTTGTCAATGACCTTTAACTTGTCAATAAAATTCAGTTTGTCAATAACCGTTAAAATATCTGAGGTGTTGAAACGATGGCAAGAAGAAAGTACACGACCATGGTCGGCGCTTGCTAAAACAGAAGGAAAGGATGGTTATTATACGATGCTGTCGTTAACAGGTGAGTGACGTCCCTTTGATGCACCAGGAACCCTTACCATTGTTGTGTTTTATTCCGTTCAAAGTGTTACTGTGACTGGATTTTTTTTTCAGACTCGTACCATTTTTCTGACGTTAGGAATTTCAGGATTGTTTGTGAAATCAAATTTTCAAGTGCATACCTTTTATGCCTGACTGATTATATTTAGCATTTTGGTGTTTATTTTGATGCAATTGCCAGTACAAATATCAGCTATCGTAAAGTTGATGTTAGACATTTTCTACGTGTGTACACAGGTGACTGCTCCCTGTGAATATCTGTGTACACTCGTGTGATGTCTCGAGGGGTGTCCATGCACATGTTGATAATAAGTGACATCGCTTATCTCAGGGCGTTGCGCTTGTTGTGATAAGACAACACTTTGACCGACAGGTGTCAATTACAGGTGTGTACATAGCATGTATATTTCACTGTTACGTTATGACTCTAACGTAGGCATGAAAATAATAGGGTATCTTTAAACTGTTGCTTCCAACGCTGTCGTCTGTCGATCACAATATGCTGCAGCAAAACAACGATGGATCGAATCAGAAGGGACAGGTATAAACATACTGGACAGCAAAAGAAACGCAAGCTTCGAAAAAATTAGAGTTCATATTCAGTTGCGTTTCATTTGCTTTTCAGTATACCTGCAATATTTCGAGGTTGCACATAGGCGAATTATATTGACAAAACAAGGAGAAAGCAAGGTCAGAGCTGTTAGTCCGAGGCAACTAATAGTTTGACAGATCGAACTTTGACACACATGTGCATGGACGAATATGTGACGGAACAGCGAATGCGAATGTTGCCAGAGAGGGAAAGTGTCGGAAATATTCTCCTTTGAGATTTCCTCTCTGTGACTTTGTTTTACGACACTATCCCTCTCTGGGAACATTCACATTCGCCGTTCCGTTATGACTCTGACGTAGGTTTGGAAATAATAGAATATCTTTAAACTGTTGAAATTTCAAACGAGAATATTTCCGACACTTTCTCTCTCTGGAAACATTCACATTCGCTGTTCCGTCACATATTCGTAAATGTAAAAATATTGTAAACTGAAACTTAGATATCTCGATATGACGTACGTTGACTCAAGCTGAAATATCTCGATATGACGTACGTTGACTCAAGCTGAAATATCTCGATATGTTGTACGTTGACTCAAGCTGAAATATCTCGATATTCTCCTTTGAAATTCCCAGTCATGGTCAACGACAATTGGTTGTTTCTGGGTCATTGCGTTATTGCGTAGTTTGAACATGCCACAGTTCGTCGCAATTGTAATGTTTTGTCTTAACCGATACGCCAGGACAGATATGTTTGAGTTACAGCGAACATCGATTTTGACCCTACATCCTTTTACAACATATCGAGATATTTCAGCTTGAGCCAACGTCGTATTTACGACATATCGAGGTATTTCAGTTTGAGTCAGCATCGTTTTACGACGTATCAACATATTGCACTTTGCGTCAGCAGTGTTTCACGACGTATCGAGATATTTCAGTTTGAGTCAACGTCGTATTTACGACATATCGAGATATTTCAGCTTGAGCCAACGTCGTATTTACGACATATCGAGGTATTTCAGTTTGAGTCAGCATCGTTTTACGACGTATCGAGATATTTCAGTTTGAGTCAACGTCTTTTCACGACATATCGAGGTATTTCAGTTTGAGCCAACGTCGTATTTACGACATATCGAGGTATTTCAGTTTGAGTCAGCATCGTTTTACGACATATCGAGATATCATAGTTTCAGTTTACAATATTTTTACAATAGATCAATATATATCGAAGAAAGTAGCACAACGAACCATGTTTTCCATAGTATAGATATATTACCAAAGCAACAGAACTTATCCAAACTTCAGTTGAAGTCACTATTTGGACTTTATGCAGAAAATCAAACATGACACAATATTAACTGACTTTGTAGTGCTGATGACGTTGGTCATATGACGTTAATACGAGTCGTCACGATTCTTGCAACAGTTA
This sequence comes from Haliotis asinina, assembly GCF_037392515.1. NCBI lineage: Eukaryota > Metazoa > Mollusca > Gastropoda > Lepetellida > Haliotidae > Haliotis > Haliotis asinina. The sequence goes on along the minus strand of NC_090283.1, from coordinate 14,265,456 downwards.
TGCATGATTCGTGCATGCAATCTTCAGGAAATGAAATAGTATCATTAACCGTGCAAAATGCCAACATCGGATGTAAACTTCACCGAATACTATATAACATCCCTGAACTCCTCATTAACTGTATCATTCGTTGAATTTTGACGTTGGGGTACTGCGTTGCGTTCATGGTTGGTCTTTTTCCTACACATCACGAGTTTGAATTCTGGCAGCTGTCCGGAATATTCCAAGACACATGTCCTAAACAGGTTTTTCATGTCCTAAACAGGCTTTATGAAACTGACATCAGGACCCCTGGTTGGTTGACCAGTAGAGTTGCTGTCGAGTCTTGACCTGAGAAATCATCAACTATATTTGCACGATGGAGCCTTACATCGTCGCCTATGAAAAGTGGTCGTATTCAGGAGATGCTCATTGAAATGTGGTACAACAACCCTCTTTGGGATGACTGTCACAAGGTCACGTGCACCGTAATGTAAAAGGCACCCATATGCCGTATTTATGCTAGAGACGAAGGCATCCCTTAAACAGTTCACCCACATGACAGCCACGCGTTACCAAATCTGTTATATACACTTAAGGAGATTGTGCCAGTGAGTTGAAGGTGACATTCATTGGTCAATGAATTTCCAGCTGGGTTGCCAATATGGTCAATATTACACTGTTAGGCCGTTTCCCACCAACAGGTGGTGTGTATTACTGTCCCAAAGCTCGTCAATCATATCATGTCATTGGATGATTTCATTTGAGAGAATCTCTTTTTTTATATAAATTCATTGAAATTAAACTCGGCCTTAAGCTGGAAATGGTTATCAAGACGCACTTGGCTTATATATTTGCTTGTTTGCGTGTTCTTTCGTTTGCTATTTATTTATTTGTTTGTTTGTTTATTAGATTCATAATCATTTTTTTTAAAGAAATCTAGTGGGGAAAAACGATATCGGGTTGAACAAGTCAGCACTTGAGGTAGCTAGTTGTGCTTAGGTGATTATTGTGGCCTCGAAACAGGTGACAAACGAAAAGGATTGCGTAATATGCCTGTCAAAGGGGCTCCCCGCAAGGACAGGATGTTCCTTCGGGTCGTTTTGGACTTAGTCCATCGTTCCCTATTACTGGATTATAGCACAACGATCAACAATAAAATCTATGATAGCCACACAAGGAGGTGGACGCTTAAGTAGATTTGTAGTGACCAGTGACCATCGTCCCAACTGGCAAATGAACGCTTGAACAAAACATCTTGCTGGGCATTGATCCCTTTCCGCATCAGGCCTGATTTTATGGACAACCAGCCTCATCGCTTGAGTGTGTTTATAGCTTTCGATTGTTGTGCCTTTCAACGACAATATTTTGCAGATTGAGTCTCGCTATTGTTCGTTTCAGATACAATTCTGTTTTCAATGACACCTTTTCAAATGTTCTTTGTGGTTCAGCGTCGTTGGGCGTGGCGCGTGTGTTCATTAAATTCTCCTAAATTGTAATTTCTTAATTTGTAGCGTTGCATGTTATCATTGTTTGACATCTTTCATCAATTTTCGTGTAGAAAGGGCTGGGTTTTTTCATGCATTTATGACATATAGTTTACAATTTAGGCGGAATTCATTTCGTGGGGTTTTTTTATTGCTTAATAATACAGTGTCGGTTACGAATGAAGAAAGGCTTTGGGCGTAGAGACAGTTTACGCAACACTAAGCCCCATTTCTTAAACGAATCACAGACATGGAATAAAACATACATGAAATTTATTCACTTCGCTCTGTAATTCTGACAGATCAATGTCTATGCTAACCCTGTCATACGACTCGTATATATTTAATTAATTAGAATAATGGGAATGATAAGAGTTCATTTTTGTCAGCATAAAATATAAAATGATATGTTAGCGTCAGCTATTTTTCGCCTCTCCGTATAACGAACACCCGTTATAATGGATGTAGCATTGTGAATGCCGAAAGCTGACTGGTTTATATTAACAAGTGTCAGCAAGTTTAGGTGTTGTATAAATTTACAAAAATGAATTTGCTTGTCTGGTTGGATACACAGTAGTCAAAATTAACTGGAAAAAAATGGACATGTGTATACGGTAAAACCTCGCTAACACGGACACCTTAATCTGGACATCCCGGAAATCTGAGTAGCGGAAGTGTTACATCCGGGTTAGAATTGGTCTTCAGTTACCCACGCTTGTCGGAAGATGGTACTAACGGTCAGACTCGCTAACTTGGCTTACACATGTCATCGTATCTCATCTGCATAGATCGTTCACTGGATTGTCTGGTCCAGACGCGATTATTTACAGACTGTCGCTATATAGCTGGAATAGTGATGAGTACCAGGTGAAATAATAAACAAACAAACGAACAAACAATCTCATGTTCGTGATTCGTTAATTCGGTTGGCTGTTTATCCGATTGATTTTACAAGCAATACCGTTTGACGAAAATTTATTATGGAGTATAGTATCTCCGTGGTCTAGCAATACTGATCAGCACTGATCAGTATGAGTTCACATGCAAACATGCATGCATGCACGCGAGCGGACACGCACATCCCTTTTATTTTATAACCTTGAAAACAGGACACTGTGTTCTGTCTTCTTCTGAAACGATTGACATCTGTTAAACAAATGCTACTATCCACTGACATGTCTTAATGTGGTCACTAGTAATCGAACTAAAATAATAAAGAAAGTACATAACCTGTTTTTGTGTTTGTTTGTTTGGGGTTTTGAACCCAAAACGTGCAATTCAATAGTATGATGGAGGCATTGGGGTAGACTAGTGGTTAAAGCGTTCGCACGTCACGCCGAAGACCCGGGTTCGATTCCCCACATGGGTAGAGTGTGTGAAGCAGATTTCTGGTGTCTCCCGCCGTGATATTGCTTGAGTGAGTGGGTGAGTTTAGCTTTACGCCGCACTCAGCAATATTCTAACTATATGGCGGCGGTCTGTAAGTAATCGACACTGGACCAGACAATCCAGTGATCAACAACATGAGCATCGATCTGCGCAATTGGGAACCGATGATATGTGTCCACCAAGTCAGCAAGCCTGACCACCCGATCCCGTTAGTCGCCTCTTTCGACAAGCATAGTCGCCTTTAATGGCAAGCATGGGTTGCTGAAGGCCTATTCTACCCCGGGACCTTCACGGGTCTGATATTGCTTGAATATAGCTGAAGGTCGCAGTAAAACCAACATAATCATGATATCCCACGCTTAACAATATGAAGTATATCTGTGACATTTTGACTGACACAGTGTTTTTTCAGACCGCCTCCGTAGTGCTATAGTTCATGGTCTAGAGAGAAAATCGCGGCTTCGCTCCCCGTCCGCATCATACCAAATAGAGGTTTAATATGGTACTTGTTGGTCCCTGCTTGTTACATATTTAGTTTACATATACATGTATCATTTACAGACAGCCGGCATATGCATATATCTAGTGCGGCGTAAGACTAACCTCACTCACTCATGTCCTCACTCAGTTTATACGTAGATCATTTTGGGGCGCCATCCAAGGTGCCATTACAACTTTATGCAGAAGAACGTTGACGTGCGTTGTCCTTAACCGGCAAAAACTACGTGCAGTTGTAACAAAAGAGAACAGAACGATTCTGAAACCAAAACCTTCGCCCTGATATGATCGAAACACATCTCTGACGTCTCACGTGTTTCAAAGTCGTTTTGTGCTTCCTAAAACAAACCACCACCCAAAGGAAACAGCTGTGAAACCAGCAAGGCCACGTTTACATCGTACAGTTTTGGTAACTCACTAAGGCTACAATGACATGTTCTCTAAACTGATAGAGAGAGAGAGAGAGAGAGAGAGAGAGAGAGAGAGAGAGAGAGATTTTTCGCCGGATTTAGATGTATTCAAGCACAATCGTGCAACCAAATATACTTTACCCATACAGGGAATCGAACCCGATTTTAACCACTTCCCTACCAGGGCCCGGGTGTTCAAAACGTGGGTATCTTTTAAGCCGCCGTTAAGCACATTTAAATGGCCGTTAGCCAGTAACAGACGGTTATCGTGTTGTTGAAAACTCTGTTAACTTTTATCAGGATGTTAATGTGACAAAAGTTAACACACCTAGGGACAGCCACTAACATTCTAACTGTGTGGTTAACTCGTGTTAACTTAGTGTTCATGGCTAATGCCGTTAGGATATCAGCTGTGATATCAGCTACAGTGATGATATAGAATACCCTCCAACAGTTCAATAACGATATTCATCTTTTACGCAAGTGGTGTTTGTGTAGCCTTATCGATAAAATGCTAGCTCATAACACACAAGGCCCGAGTTCGATCCCCAAAGTGGTTACAATGTTGATACACTTTCTGCTGACCCTGTCGTGATATGCCTGGAACACTGACTCGGCGTTAAACTATATAAACACAGTCGGGATATATTCATTATATTTACATTTTTAACATGCACATTCATTTAATCTTTGTTTGATTCACTGCAAAATTGATGATTGCTGCAGTTTGTTGATTATTTACGACATCAAACATGACTGCCATAGTTTGTTGATTCTTTATTCGCATCAGGTGAACTGTGACTTTTGACATTTATGTCAGACAACGACCCGGACATATAACTTTATTTAAGGCACGCCCGCCTGATTTAATGAATTCTTGAAGTAATGCATTCAAGGCCCGTGAAAAATAGAGAGAGGAGAAATTGAGTGATTTTCTGGGTGTGTCACTTCACTCATGTTTAATGTGCATGAGTGAAGCTACACATTTTCCCATTTTGCATATCATAGCAAGACACTTTCGTTTAAACTTTTAAGAAAGATGAATAGTTTTCAGAGGGAGGTCGGGTGTTATATCAATGACACATAGCACATGCTGATGGAAGTTGGTTGATTTTCTGCTGTGTCATAACACACGGACGTGGTAAGCAATAACACCCATGTATATTTTTACTTATTATTAAAATGTGTGTGTAAGTGAGTTTAGTTTTACGCCGCACTCAACGACATTCCGCCGATTAGGCAGCGGTCTGTAAGTAATCGAGCCTGAACAAGACAATGCTGTGATCAACAGCATGAGCATCGATCTGCGCAATTGGGAACCAATGACATGTGTTAACCAAGTCAGCGAGCCTGACCACCCGATCCCGTTAGTCGCCTCTTTCGACAAGCATATACGCGAAATGAAAATTCATATGAATAGAAGGCATAAAGCAGAGGTCCCTTGAAACAAGACCCCCGCCGCTCCACATCCCGACACAACCACCTACATCCAACACACCCCGGGATTCCAGGATAGAGAAGGGATCCAGCATTCAGAACTGAGATGCAAGATGAATGAAATGAGGGTTCAGTCTCGGTTACATCGCACCCCGACGTGATCACAGGAGTATCTGGTCCAGATTCGAGTATTACAGACCGGGGTCACATAACTGGAACTATTGCTGCGTGCGGTGTACAACAATAAGTGATAGGCAGCCTGAGGACAACCAGAATATACTCCAAAAGGAATCTCCCACTAGGTCTTTAGTACGAGGTCTGTGCAACATACATACAGAATTAAGTGATTAGATGTCTAGCTCTGAGAGTGGGGTTCGAATCCCGGAAGTGACTCAACCGAACAAAAGTATTAGAAACTTTACCCGACTGAGAAAGTGTAATTCCAAATATAACATGTGTTACATTTGACCACTTTCTAATGTAGCATTGTGTATTCTTACGTAGAAAGGTTTTTGTTTGTTGTAAGCATGGAAACTGCATTTGAGGCGAAAACAGTCTCAGCAGAGTTCTACTGCAAAGAGACTGGTGCATCTAAATTATATCAATGTGGGAGCTATTCACAGCTGGAGTGAGACTATACTGAGAGTGCAGAGAATAACGGACACTGAAACCCAGCTCATCCAATTCACACCAAAAAACAACATTCCTGTGATAAGTTACGAATCTACGGCAACAAACCTGGGATGCAAGGATCAACATGATTTGCTTTCCGGGAAACAGCGAGATCTCACGAGAATGTCAAATAGAGTTCAAAGACCGCGCGAAAACGCACGAGATAGATGGGAAGTTAAGGTGACCTGTGGTCAACTTCGCTTCTCTATTGACAGTAATTGTTCATTTCATCTACAAGTGTCGCACGTTGTCAGGTAGCTTCCCAAAGCTAACCCTTGTCACAGATCCGCCATTTTCGGGCTTGATAAACAAATTAACTGACAATTCAGCCAGCTTGGTAACGCATTCAGTGGGAAAAATGGCGTTGATAGTGCTAGTTATCTCTGAACACTTGAAATGAAAGATAACTTACAGAAAGGTACGTGTCATGAGGTGAGTACACGTTTAAACCTTACACAACAGCTCGGGTAGATGTTTGTTTCTTTGTTGCTGGGTTAATCCCGCAATCACAGTGAGTAAGTTAAGTTTTCCACCGGCCGTATCATTATTCCAGCAATATCACAGAAATAGACTCCACACATTGTACCCACGTACGGAATCGAACCCGGGTTTAACCACTTTAACCACTAGGCTATCCTACCGCCCCCAGCAATAAAAAATATCCAAGCTATTTGTGCATGGTGTAAACCCAGTGATTGATATACTAAGCATCAGTCTTCGCCGTCGAGGTCCACTCATACACAACACACCATGCAAGTGAGTTAGTGAGTGGGCGAGGACGCAAGTTTTAGACACATTCATGTGGTACTATAGCAACAAAATGCTTCACATAGATACCATGTTGGCAATCGAAAACGGGCGCATTGCCCACTGGATTAACCAATCGTCCTATTGGTTGGCAAGAACCAATCATCAATGAGCGATGGTTCGATCATGGACCATTGATGGCAAGCCCCTGAAATAGCAAAGGGTGTTAAATCTCAAAAGATGGGAGGTCAGGGTAACTTGCTTGGGCTATGCATGTCAGTGCACGTCATTTAATACAGTCCGTGAAGGTGGTGTAAAACTAAACTTACTCATTAAATAATGGCTATTTATAAAGCGCCTCTTTGCAAACACTGAAACATGATCAAGACGCCATTGAATTGTTACGCCGGATAACCCAAGCTGTCAGAGGGGCTCTAGAAGGTTAACAGTCCTATCACCTATCCCACCAGGTACCCATTCACCGCTGAACAAACTCAGTCTAAGTGAGACCACATGTATCACGTGTGCTTCGTTGTGGGACAGGAAGTGAAGTCCGAGAAACTCTCAAGAGTCAAGCTGCCGATCCGCGCCCAACCTCGCGTAACTTGTGACTTGAGCTGTATACACCGCGCCACACATCTCTACAGTTAGCGCAGATGGCTGCCTATGACGCGAGTCACTGGCCTGTCAGGCCCAGAAGCAAATTTAACTGACCATAGTTCGGAGTTAGAGAACAAACAAACAAACAAATCTATCACAACAGTTTTAACAGAATTCAGTTCCAATATGGCTACAACGTGAGAAGTCAGCGTCAGCTGTAGTCTGAAGTGCCGGAAAGTAGCTAAACCGACACACAACATTAGCTACACATGACCTCTGAAACAAATCTCATAATAAGAAGTGACCAAAGACACGACACATAACGTACCTTATTTCCAGATCCTTTATATTAGGAGTCTAATGTCTGGAAAACCTACTAAAGTATCGGACACTTTGTTTCGGGAACCTTTGAACTATAATAGTTAAACGGAATTTGAAGTAGTTCCACTGAAAACAATGTCGGAACTAAAATCATTATCTTGTTAATGTGCATATCTCCATTGATCGAGAGGGTGTCGGGCTATTTATCTAAGCGTCTGGTTTGATATTAACACCATTACTAGTCTCGCTCCACTACACGCAAAGCCTGTTTTTTCAGTGTGTCATTAAGTCACAGGTTAATTACGAGTGTTAATCATCACTGCCGTTGATGACATCTAACTCTTGAGTCATGCAATTACAAATCTGTTCTTAATCACCGCTGACTCAAAATTACGTAGCCACAATTTTAAAGTAATTTTACGAAGAAATTCGACGTCGTTCGTTAGCGACACGTAAATCACGAGAAACCAACAGCCATATCTGACGAACTTGCTTTGCCAGGGAGGCCCTATTCTAGAGTTTCACTGCGTTCTTAAAACCCTGTCTCACGTTGTCGCAGAACTAATGAGCCATGGAGGAAAATGGACCCTCGGTGTCAAAAAGTGCAATTAATTTCATGAGATCGTCCCGAATTTGATGGCCACACTTAGCGGGTAAATTAAGGCTCTTTTAAACACCCCTGCTCCCCTGCCCTACTGCTGTCATTGTCCCGACCCCACCAATATTCATATGACCCGGGAAGAACCCGGATGACCTATTATTCATAACTTAGGCCATCTGTGCTTTGATGTTGCCGAATAAATCACATCTTTCTCGTTGGCCTGGGATCTTGACAGATCCTTTAGGAGCTGTAAATCAGGACGGTGCAAGACCTGGTCTCGAAACTCGACCCCCGAACCGATAAAAGAATCAATTTTACCTGTAGAACGACTCATCCCTCGCCACGGGCGAGAAATTGGCCAGATTTACTTTCAGACTGTCCGGCTCTAACGTCAACCATTTTGGCAAATCACCGATTATTGTAATTATCATATCTCTGACAATGTTTACACGCCGTGATATATCGCTTACCGTTTATTAGATTAATAGAGGAATTTAGATAGATCGGTGATAAAAGTAGTCTATGGAGTGCCGGAGAACACTCTCTGCTTGTTAAGTTGTTCTCACGGGTTTGAGAGACGTTTGGCAGGGCGATGAGCTCGAGATCGAGAGACGATGTTCGACGGACCGAAGTATATTTCCAGTTTATTTCTTGTTCATTTCTAATCCATTACTACAATATCTCATTTGCCATGCATTTCTTGTTTATTTCTAGTTAATTGCTTGTCCATTTCTTGAGCAGCTCTTGTTCATTTCTAATTAATTTCCTGGACATTTATAGTCAATTTCTTCTTGGTTTCTGGTTCGATTCATTGTAATTTTTCGTTTTCAGTCAGTTTCGTTTTCAGTTTCGTCAATTACCTGCTGATTTATAGGCATTTTCTAGGCTCACTTCAAGTCGATTTCTTGTTCATTTCAAGGTAATTTCTTTTCCAAGTGACGTTTTAATCTAGATGCTGTCGCATCCATTTTTAAATAGTATACGTGATTTTGATCATCTGTTAATGAAATCAAGGTAAGATCTTGAACGAAGCAACTCAATAACGTGTATCGTTTTAAAATTAGTTTCAGCAAAAAAAATTGCAATCTATTTTCTCTTCCTGTAAAAACAGTGAACCTGTCGACACCGGCAGCTGTCTCATCAGGCACATTGTCAAAACAGGGCTAAAAGTTTGGTCCCGCCATTTTGCAACGATATTATGATCTTTAAAACATTGTCTAATCCGGCACCTGTCTTTTTCGTATTCCGTATATTGAATATTCCGTCTTCAAATATTGAAATAATCCATATTAAACATTCAATTAAGTGCTTCTGTAAATCTTTCCTTTTGTCTTTTACATGTAGTGGAAATACGTATTCTGGTGGTGATACATATCGATAGTGCCCTTAAAGGTCCCGGGGTAGAATAGGCCTTCAGCAACCCATGCGTGTCGTAAGAGGCGACTAACGGGATGGGGTGGTCAGGTTCGATGACTTGGTTGGCACATGTCATCGGTGCTCACTTGCGCAGATCGATGCTCATGCTGTTGGTCACTGGACTGTCTGGTCCAGACTCGATTATTTACAGACCGCCGCCATATAGCTGGAATATTGCTGACTGCGGCGTAAAACTATGCAGACTGCCAACATCAGCCGATCAAAACTAGTCTCAGGCTGCAACAATATAAATATACGGTAGAGTTGTATGATACAAATCGCTCAAGACAGGAACTGAATTTCTGTAGGCTGAATGAATGTCGGTGCTGAAAATATATCTTATGCTAAAAGAAAAACCGTTTAAACCATAAATCATATCCGTGTTCATGAGGAATTCCGAGCTAAGATATATCAAGGGATCTTCCGTTATCTCTTCTGACAGAGCAAAGACAATCTCTGTCGTTAAACAAACGTTGGTGTGTCTGTGACACTTATCATTGCCATGACAGGTGTAACGAATTTAACTGTATGCTTGTCTCTGATAAGCCATGATAGACACTCATAGTCGAACGTAAATACACACTGCACATCTCACAGACCCGCGAAACAGCTCGCGCTGATAACGTCCACCGGTGTGTTATCTCCCTTGCCTAATACGCGCTGAGCATTGTTTTTGATGATACTTCAGCGCTGATCTTTGACCCGTTTTCACCTGTTCCAAATACTACTAATACTCAATCGGGTATTTGTGCAATTCAATGTGCCCTAGGTTCAACCCTGTGTCAATCTACCTCCACGTATTTCACAGGTGTTCGACATTTGTTTTCGACTCGTCCGTCAAATTGGATGTCTTCGTAACATCACGCTAATGTGTTATCGGGACCGAGAGACTCAATATTATTAATGGTTTCGATAAGGTGCGTGAAATATTTGCACGATATCTGTATGAATATTTAATAGACGTTGCTTTATAATAACACTAAAGGCAATGCTGTCGGGTTGTTAGACCTAGGTACGATTTACAAGATATGAAACCATTGTTGAATTGTTTCAAATTCACATGCTAGTTTTCATTTTTAAAAACATTCATTCTATTTCGCTTTATGCATTTCCCGAGCCATCAAAATTCTCGTTCAAAATATTCAAGTCGTTTTAAGGCACTTATTGAGCATTATCTTCTAATAACAGTCTCAGGTGTTCCTCGAAATTTCAGATTGCAATTACGAAATTGGAACCGACTTGGATAAATAGCATCGCGTTTAAAATTTAATGAAACTCTGATGTTGTTTAAATTTTTACTCTCCCTTAATATAAGCCAGTCGACCCGACCCAGCACGTTTCCGTCCCGTCTATGCCAAGACACTCATATATATTTTGTACAGTCCACACATTGTTCACGAGTCTATACCTTGGATAGTTTCTAAGAGAATGTGGACTTTGAGATCAGAGTATTCATGTGGGATTAACCTCAGCCAATTACATTTATTCAAGGCTAAGCTCGATCGCCTGTGGTATTAATAACAGAAAGTTATTATTTCCATCTCAGTATTATATAATTCGCACAGCGCTAACGATTCACACCTTTTGCTTTACAAAGATTATGTCACACAAGAGTATGTTATCAATGGATGTAATCATTGCGCAGTAGAGAGTATATGTAAAAATACCGGTATATTTACAAGGTTGGTCCATTGTTGAATCGTCACTGTTATTATCACCTTAGATAGATCTTAGTGCAGGGGTCTGAGTCTAGGACGTATGAAAGGCACCTGTGAAGATTGTCAAAATGATAGGGAAAATACATTCCTTTGGCTAAATGAGACTATTATTTGAAACAGAGTTACAGCGGGACACAGCTGACTCCGACAAGTGGTCTAACTTTCTAAATAACCGTCTCTAAAGTGTCATTGTCATGCTGGGCGCTATTGGTTTCTATTCTGACCACATCACTTATTATCGCCGCGGATGAATACGGGTGTAAACTGAGGTTGAGCATGCGCGTGGGGTGCATACGAAAACTCGGATCGGGTATCATCCGAATGAAAGGTGTTAATTCGCGAAACTGTCAGAGACGGATCAAACTGGAGAAAGTGGGGAAGTTGTTGAAAGTTCAGAAAATAATGTTCTGAGGTCGCTTAGTGCTGTGACACAAGGCCGCAAATTTGTTCAAATATTTTCAGTTTTATCTCTTATCTCGAGTGTCATCCCACGTGACCTCGTCTGACCTTTGATGACCTCGCACCTGCAGTATTACCCTCTTATACGAACCAATCAATAACAGATTACTTTAACAAGTCAATGAGCACTGAGGAAAATAATTCCACATATCACGCCCCTCCCATCCATCACCCATGGGGTTAGATTTATATGTCCAAAAGTATGGTAAACGTGTTCTAATTCTAGATTAAACAAATATATCATCGATTCGTGTTTAAAAAATAAATGTTTCGTTATTTCACAACAATAGCTGCAGCCAGTGATTGGACGTGTACCTCGCTATGAAAACCATATTCCGAAAGGTCTTTTTACAGGGGGAAATGACCGCCCTTTGAAGATTATTTTATCTCCCGCTCCAACGTTTGAAGTTGATAAAATAAGGTCAAAGTCAAGATGCTTATTTACATTAAAGCTTCCGGCCAACATGCAATAAAGGTATGCGATTGCAAAAACGCAGAAAGAGCAATTTGACATTTGCATTCTACGGAAAAGATTCGGGAAACGGCAAGGGAAGGAGGCATCTACTGTTTTGAAACCCCCAAATTCCAAAATAAACAAAAATAAAAAATCCAAATGGAGAACAGAATAAAGTTTTCCAGAGCTAGAGCCATCTATACATGCCGAATGATTCTTAACTTAAAATTGACGTATATTCATTCATTTTCTTGATTCTTTGTGATAATCTCCGGAATACCGATTTTTGCGCAGTGGCAAAGAGGATCGATAGAAAGGAAAACTGTTCTCAAAATTTTAACTTATTTTTTATATGTATAATTTCAGTTCTGTGGATGTATGAACTAAATTACGTTCTAAAACACTTCATGTTTCTTTCACTCTTTGCTGTGTTTGGAAACAGTTTTTGAAAGTACACTTTTAGCTACATGTTGCCATTTATGTGAGCTCAAAGTGTTTACTGATGTCATTACTTCAAAGAGTGTGTAGCACATTACTACTTCGAAAAGAAAGTGAAAAATGTTGTTATGATACACGTGCCTACCCTGTGTAATTCCGTGTATGTTCTGGTATATCATTGCAGAGCCATTGTTTGCCATTTTACTATTGAAATATACAACGGAGATGTATCGGAAACATAACCATATAATGTTGAGTAATCTCCCTTTTCATGACGTCACTTCCTTTACGGTCACTTTTTAAAGGGATACTGTTGCCTCTAATCGTTGCGCTATTTCTAAATAAAATGACAAATGTCTGTAGACACATAGTCTTCGTTTTGTATTAATGAGGTACTCCACCTAAACCAATATAGCAGTTGGTTTCATGAAACACAAAAGAATATGTATTGCATCTGACTGAAGAATATTTCTGGTTTCATGTGAAATTGTGAGCATATGCTGAAAACAATTTGTAATTTACATTTATGTACAAGTGATTTTCAGGTTATACTCAGTGATCAACGTTACAAATCAGTGTGGAATCAGGAACGGTACAAATTGGACCGATAATTACTTATTTCAAGACCACGGCTGTCAAATGTCAGTTAAATCGAAAACATGTTTGGTCAATGTGAACCTTACTGACAAGTACACAAATCAATGCCAAAGGGCAGAGCCCATACGCTGACCTGATAAACTTGACCAGTGGCCACTACAAGCTAGACGGGGTACTTGTTAACGAATTGCTTCTCTCAATTAGAGGCGATCTAAAGAGCGTTTATCGATCTTGTAAACTATTTCTATATCTTGTCCAAGAGATAAGACGTCATCTTTACATCTATCTCCCTTCATCTTCATCAGCCAATGACTGACAGTCGTGACAGTTTCGGCCAATCAGAGACAAGCGCTGATCGGATCTGTCAGCATCAGTTCGCCGCCATCTTTAACAATGAATTATGGGAATGTTCACACTGAGAGACACTAGACGCCTGTAGTGGTACCGCCTGAACATGCATCTTGGTCTAGATTAGCTGGTCACTTTAAAGAGATGCCCCCCATATCATGATAATAGCGATTTGACAGAAGTTGCTTTTCATATTCACATCGTCGATAATAGGTGCAGCAGAGAAACAGTTTCTCATATTTTCCCACGGGTTTTACTCCTGTTGATATACAACACGTCAAATTCGTTAGATTTTGAAATACAATGGATTCTTCGGCTTGTTCTGATTGACTGTAAGTTTTCAATGTGGTATTGGGAGAACTGAAAGAATGAGACCCACCGCCGTTCATTCACTCACCGGCACAAACTTGGATATGTGTCTAAAAAAAATTAAAACAATTTTGGGTGGTCACAGAATTGTCTCACCAACCCACCAACCTATTCATTCATTCATTCATTCATTCATTCATTCATTCATTCATTCATTCATTCATTCATTCATTTTCCTTTTTCTTGTACAGGTACTCACACAAGCACACAAACACACACTGGTCCACCTAGAGAGTCGACAAGCAAACCCGTGACTGGCTTATCAAGCGTATAACAATCGAAAGAAGTTCTTGGGACCAAACGCGGAAAGGTGTAGGGTATGGCATAAACATATACTGAATACAGCCTCTTACGAGTACATTCAGGAGATCAGTGGAATAGTAAAAGAAAAGCACCCTTGACAGCAAAGCCCTGAATCAAACCAACGACCTGGTATCACAGGCACAATCAGCAGTGGCAAACTAGAAGCACATTTGCCCGCCGTGAACCGCACGTGCATTAAGCAATATTGATACCTTGGTAGCTTTAAGAGCCTTGAATCAGCCTACATTACCAACCTTGTGCCAAAGGCACCTATCCCAAAGTATTTTTAACCACAGACACATACAGCAACCTTAAAACACAGACAATTACAACAACCCTTAACCACAGACACTTAGAGCATCTTTGAACCACAGGTTCCTATAGCAACTTTGAACCACAGGCACTAATAGCAAACTTTTTAACCACAGGCACTAATAGCAAACCTTTTAACCACAGGCACTTATAGCAGTCTTGAACCACGGGCACTTATACCAGCAACCTTTAACCACAGACACTTACCGCAACTTTTAACCACATACGCTATAGAAACCTTTGACCACGAGCATTTATAGCAACCACAGACATCTATGGCAACCGCGAACCACTGGCACTTACAGCAACCGTGAACCACGGGCACTTATACCAGCAACCTTGAACCACGGGCACTTATACCAGCAACCTTGAACCACAGACACTTATACCAACAACCTTGAACCACGGGCACATATACCAGCAACCTTTAACCACAGACACTTATACCAGCAACCTTTAACCACAGACACTTATACCAGCAACCTTGAACCACGGGCACTTATACCAGCAACCTTGAACCACAGACACTTAAAGTAGCAACCTTGGACCACGGGCACATATACCAGCAGCCTTTAACCACAGACACTTAAAGTAGCAACCTTGGACCACGGACACTTATGCCAGCAACCTTTAACCACAGACACTTAAAGTAGCAACCTTGAACCACGGACACTTATACCAGCAACCTTGAACCACGGGCACTTACAGCAACCGCGAACCACTGGCACTTATGCCAGCAACCTTTAACCACAGACACTTATGCCAACAACCTTTAACCACAGACACTTATACCAGCAACCTTGAACCACGGGCACATTTACCAGCAACCTTTAACCACAGACACTTATACCAGCAACCTTTAACCACAGACACTTATACCAGCAACCTTGAACCACGGGCACTTATACCAGCAACCTTGAACCACAGACACTTAAAGTAGCAACCTTGGACCACGGGCACATATACCAGCAGCCTTTAACCACAGACACTTAAAGTAGCAACCTTGGGCCACGGGCACTTATGCCAGCAGCCTTTAACCACAGACACTTAAAGTAGCAACCTTGAACCACGGACACTTATACCAACAACCTTGAACCGCGGGCACATATACCAGCAACCTTGAACCACAACGTTCACTATCGTGAAACACATTAACTTTCAGCACTCTTGAACCATGTCTGTATTTCGCCATCTCGAATGTGCTTTTAAATCTTTAAAAGAGGTATACATTTTCCCTATCTTAATTCACACTTACATCTAACAACCTCGAATCACCGGATTAACAGTACCGAATCGTACCACAGTTATATTGAGCGGCCTTCGAAACGAATCACAATAATATTCAGCAACCCCGGATCACAGGCACATTTTGCAACCTTGAAGCTACGTGCATTTAGCTAGGCTTAATCGCACTTAACAGGTCTGAAGCACCCATACATTTTGCCAGCTTGAATCACACCTTCATCTAGACGTTTTTGTAGCATGGCCATGTCCAGGTACACGTCATTGTAAGATAGCGTCTGTTTGTACCTCATTGTAACATGGTATGTATTTGTACCTCATTTATACATTTATAAATATGTATTTTTATTTGTTTTTTTATGTCATTGTAACTTTTGCGTGTATTTTTACTTCATTGTAACGTTGCGTGTATTTGTACGTCATTGTAACATGGCAGCTATTTCTACCTCACTGTAACATGTCGTGTATGTCTACCTCACTGTAACATGTCGTGTATGTCTACCTGACTGTAACATGTCGTGTATGTCTACCTGACTGTAACATGTCGTGTATGTCTACCTGACTGTAACATGTCGTGTATGTCTACCTGACTGTAACATGTCGTGTATGTGTACCTGACTGTAACATGTCGTGCATGTGTACCTGACTGTAACATGTCGTGTATGTCTACCTGACTGTAACATGTCGTGTATGTCTACCTGACTGTAACATGTCGCGTATGTCTACCTGACTGTAACATGTCGTGTATGTCTACCTGACTGTAACATGTCGTGTATGTGTACCTGACTGTAACATGTCGTGCATGTGTACCTGACTGTAACATGTCGTGTATGTCTACCTGACTGTAACATGTCGTGTATGTCTACCTGACTGTAACATGTCGTGCATGTGTACCTGACTGTAACATGTCGTGTATGTCTACCTGACTGTAACATGTCGTGTATGTCTACCTGACTGTAACATGTCGTGTATGTGTACCTGACTGTAACATGTCGTGCATGTGTACCTGACTGTAACATGTCGTGTATGTCTACCTGACTGTAACATGTCGTGTATGTCTACCTGACTGTAACATGTCGCGTATGTCTACCTGACTGTAACATGTCGTGTATGTCTACCTGACTGTAACATGTCGTGTATGTCTGTCCCGTAACCGCACGAGAAGGTGGTGCATGTTGTTAACTCATTGTAACATGACGTGTGTTTGTTTAACGTGTGTATTTGAATCTAACTGTAACATGGCGTGTATTTGTACCTCACTGTAACGTGGCGTGCATTTGTTCCTCACTGTAACGTGGTATCCATTTTTAACTCACTGTAACGTGGAGTGTATTTTTACCTCACTCTAACGTGCCCTTGTATTTGTACTTCATTGTAAGGTGGCGTGTATTTGTATGTCATTGTAACAACATGCTTCGTTGAGTGCATTTGTACCTGAATGTTCTGTCGCGAGTACTGACACATATCAGAAATGTCTAATATATTTGCACCTTAGTCTGGCTGGAGAGATTTTGTTCATCAGTATCACGTGATGTCCATATGCACCTCGGGCTGTCACGTGATACTTGCACCCGACTCACATATTACCAGATTTAAAAAATACCTTCTTTACAGTGATCAAAGATGCAATGAAATGATTGTCAGAAGACTACAGAGAGATTCCCAGCTAAATTGGAAATAATCAATACGGGTTATTTGCATGTTCAAGTTTATTTTTTTCTGTTAAACTTTTTCCACAAAGGGTCGTCCCTGGCACGAGGAAGTGAGCTTGATTACATGTGGTGTATGCAATACCTGCTCATTAAACTTTAACCAAAGATACTGGGAATCCTTGTGTTGATTTTAAACTAATCCTTGATCAGACGGTTCCTGGAAAATTAAACCCAGCAATGGGACGGGATGGAAATAAAGAGTGTGTAAATGAGAGACCTCCCCTTGGAGATTTGGATGCATAAATCATGACGGTCACCAGGAGATGAGCGAATGAAAGAATTAGTGGACGAATAAAACATTGTATATACGGGCATAGTCGTGTGGATACATCAGTCATGAAGAGCACCAGGGAATGAGTGAATGAAAAAATCAGTGAATGAATAAAATACTGTACATGTACGCTTAAGTAAATGATCGTTATGACGTTTGAAATTATTCATCAATTTTAAATAGATTTATTTTCAAATTCTTAGTCTATTAATTATCCCAAAACATCGAATAGTTAATATTCAGTTTGTTGACAAGTTGTCGCAACCTTTTATCGCAACGTTCTCATTTTTGACATGATCACCTCCGATAAACTGTTTTATGAATAATCGTTATTGCGTATTTACAAGTTACACATGCTTATAATTCCCAGGAAAGGCATATCAATCATGGAGACCGATAATCGTTAACTAAATATCGATCGATTATCGATAAATATCGGAGAGGAAAGTTTGAGAAAAGAGACGGAAAATATTGGTAATTATATTTGTGACATCGCTGGTGAGTCACAACATGTTTGTGTCTTGACTATTTTAAAAAAAACAGCTTTGTGATGATACTTTGGAAGCAGATCAAGTCATACATTTCTATATTGTGTGGGAAATGTAAAACTTTGTTCTGTCACAAAACAATGTACGGTATTATCAATAACATAGTTTTAATATCGATAACCAATAATTGTTTCCATGGACAATATTTTCTATTATCGATTATTTTAGTCAGTCCTACAAATCAATGGTATCGTTTTGAACTGACATACATTAGCCACTAACATTGACTCTTTGATTCTTGTATCAATATGACTATTTAAGGGAGATTAAACTCAATTGGCAGGCAACAACCAAATAGTGATTTCGATCATAACAAACATACTCCAACATTTGGCAAGGTGATTTAGTTATTTCATTATTTATACAGCTAACTGTCCGGGTAAACGCGCAGTTGCGATCACGTGGTCAGATTTGTGACGCCACCTGTCTTCTGAAAGGGACGGTAAACTCAAGAATCCCTCTATATTTTCACATTCGTTACAACACCCATCTTGTTAAGATTAGGTAACGAATCTCTCTTTTTTTGTGCCCCCGCCATTTATGGCAGGGGCATATAGGGTTACTCTCCGTGTCGGTCCAGGACAGAGAATGTACTCTATCCACTTCTCCACAGAAAAACGCTCCTTACAGTTCAATGAACCTATACATGGGCTTTCTTGGTGTGCATCTCAAATTTTGTTGTTTTTATCCATATTGTATGGCGTTGGGCTTTCGTTTTGCTTTTATTTGTTTTGTTTTGTTTTTGTTGTTGGTGGTGGTGGTGGGTTTTTGTTTGTTTGTTTGATTGATTGATTGTTTGTTCGTTCGTTCGTTCGTTCGTTCGTTCGTTCGTCCGTTCGTTCGTTCGTTCGTTCGTTCGTTCGTTCGTTCGTTTGTTTGTTTGTTTGTTCGTTTGTTGGTTGGTTGGTGTGTGTTTGTTGGTGTTTGTTGTTGTTGTTTTTGTTGTTGTTGTAAGTTGGGGTTGTAAGTTTAGAAACATTTGAACTTAAATACATTTTGCTGAATACCTCTATGATGATGATGTAGTATAATTGGGGATGAAGTCGATCCACTTCTCCACCACAAAAACTGCCCAGCAGAACTGAATGAACTTGTGTCTTTCGTAGGGACTCCAAAGTGCGCGTTTAAAAATTATATTTTCATGCAGCTTCTTAATTTTGTATTTTAATTTAATTTTTACAGATGTTCAAACTTGAATTTTGTTCTATTCAGTCTGTTCGTTCCATCCAACGCTGGGGGGGGGGGGGGGGGGGGGGAAGGGGAGGTGGTGTACGTTATCCACTTCTAAAAAAATACAGTATGGAATTCAGTTAGATTACAGGTGTGCGTCATAGGGACTCTAAAGGTGTACATCTCATATTTTAAGTTTGTATTTTAGTTATTTTTCCAATTTTAAGGGCTTTTGAACCTAAGTCAATTTGCTTGAATTTCTCTGTGAATATAGTGATGAAGTCTATGAAGTCTATCCACTCCACAAAAGCTGCCCAACAGAAATGATTGAGCTTCTGTGTGTGTTTCATTGGAGCTCTAAAGGTGTGCATTTTATAACTTGTTTATCCAATTTCTTAATTTTGACACTTTTACAGTTTGAGCTTAGTCGAATTTGGTCCTGTTCATCATGTTCGTCCCATATAACAGGGGGTGTATTTTATCCGTTTCTCAGAAGCCACTGCGCTAAACTCATTTAGCTTGCATGTGTCTTTTATAGAGACTCTAAAGGTGCGCATCTCATATTTTGCTTTTGCATTTGATATATTTATTTTTATTTTAAGGGACGGAGGGGATGTTTAGAGGCATTTGAACTTAGATAATTTTGCTGATTTTCTCTCTGATGGTAGTAAAGTAGGGGATTAAGTCTATGTACCAGAGTACTGTGAGGGAACTCTTTCTATAGCAGCGGGGGCATTCGTGTTCCTGGACACATTGTTTCCTGTTTCTTTCTACGATCAAATAATCTATTCGGTGTTTTTTTCAATCGAAAATGAAGCACACAACTCTATGGATGACAACTTCTTGTTTGTTTTCATCCATAAAAATTATGTTTCTTTTTGTATTCAAAAACTTAACATCCCCATCATACAATTAGTTGTTCAATCAGTTACATACTGGAAATCTTTGCACAGGGACAGATTAATGCTGTCGAAATAGCGGCCATTATACATACAATTATTGATATTTTCAAATAAAACATGGGATGATTGACATAGTCCCAGGTACTCAGTTCGCTAATCCAGCCGCGAGATCAGACTGCAAGAGAATTCGTTCAAAGGGAGACAACTCCTAATACCCTCGCTTGTATGTGTGTAAAATGAGGTTTGTTGAACAATTTTAGCTGTGCACTGAAATGGTCTTGGTTAGAGGATAATGAGCATATTTAGCTGTTACACCTCTGATTATTGTAAACGACTGAAATAACAATGACTGAATCAGTTGGTGTTATATTTACAAAACATGTCCGAGATTGCTTTGGGCGCATTCCCAGAAATCAACTGCCCCACTCCGCACACACGCACACACGCACACACGCACACACGCACTCACGCACAAATACCAAATACTTAGACTAAATCTTCCCTAAGGCCCCCACAATAACCCCGTGGCTGAAAGATAGCTGAATTTTGTTGATAAAAAGACGGATTTCAATCTACTACAAATGGTTCGGGAATATTTTAATAAATTGGTGATGCTTGTAATATTAATAAAGACTCTGCACATTTTAATACATTACCACACAAATAAACAGTTTATAACAATACATACATTCGATAAGTGGACACGACCAAGTCGTTACACACGTTACTGGGCTAACACAGAAGCAAACAACACAGCGGTGTTACATTCTCTCAAGTGGAACCCCTTGGTTCCCACTCGGATACCACATATTCCCAACATCCTATTTGAAACATGAACCACCAATGATTTGACAGACCTGTTCGTTATAATCTGTATCAAATGCTGTATCGCTATCTGTTAAGATCAGAGAACAATTCTAATATTATCCCGATTTATTTCTATATTCTGACACAAAAACATGCCGATATTCACAACACCAGATTATAGAGGTGTCCTTTTAGACCGAAATCACTGTACCGTAATACCGCTGTAAGTTGACCCGACCATACTCTGATGGTAGGGTATATACAGTATTATACACCCATCCTCGGTATCGCTAGCCGACTATCGACAGCCTAATGCCGGTATTCATAGTCTAACATTTCAATGTCGTGACTCTAAAGCGTGTCTTCTTAGCATCGTTAACAAGCAATCGTTCGGTCGTCAGAGAACCATAATTAGCGGTTTGAAATTTTAACAAAACGTTCCAAAAGCCCCATTACTCGAGCTCATCCCCGGAATCCGACACCAATCTCGGCTTCAAGATTCACAATGTTGTGAATGAACCCCTCCGGATGCCTCGCCCAGCCATTACAGCCTTCCTTCACGAACAAGGGCTTGCCCCGCCGAAGTGCGAAGCAGATCAGGAACTATTTCTTCCCCATTGAAGCCTCATATCGCAGTGTTTTCCGCTTTTTCTCAAGCAAATCCAAGCGAACTGCCTTCTCCTGGCTCCGATAGTGTTTAACCATGTCGCTTTATTGAGCAGAGCACGCTTGCGAGGTACCTCGTCTCACTGTTTTGTTCAGAGTTGAGAGGTGTCTTCATTGCCGTTTCGTCAAAACATTCGCTCCAGGTTCCCGAGAATTGAAGGTTAAGAATCATAGTAATTACTGTTCAATTCGTATTATCTCCCCCTGCCCCCCACCGGCGTTCTTAGAGTGCAGGGGTTTTGGCACCCTCCCCCCGAATTAAGTCTTAATCAGTGCCCCTGTCAGCTACACCTGAAAGGACTGATGTAACACCTTGTTCTGTCGCTGTCAAATTCTCCACGGCTTTTGTGAAGCGTCGAGGGACACCATAGTGTCTCACAGCGACTTCATTAATTGTCACAATTTTGCCTGAGGGTCGCTTGAGAGTGAATGAAGGTACAAAACCCTCTCTTCCGGTTTAGAATGAAGGACGAAGCTCCATTAAGAAGAGTTTTGACCCGTGAGACAAATCTGTCCCTGTTAACCCACTAAAGATCATCACACAATATGTTATTTTCTATGCTGAGACTAGAATCAGGCTGGCACGGATTGGGGGTTAATTAGACGTCGGTGGTTGCATGGGAAAATCATGATGGTACGAGGTGCTGACAATTTATCTTTTCATATACTAAACAACTTGTCGTTCTAGAATCCTAGTTCAGGACAAAACATCCACCAAAAGCCTTGCTATCGGAACCCCATTCAAGTCAAATTCGATAAAATGAAAAATCCACCTTGAGAACAAGTTTCCATTCGAAACAAAATTGCTATCATTGTCAGCAATGCGGTAAAAAGCGTGTAACGACTTTTTAATTTGTGAAACTAGTTTTAAGTAACAAAAGACTTTTAGACATCATCCTTATCATATAATCTACACGGAAGTACAGGGTGATATTAGGGAGGGTGAAGCCTGACCGAGAATCCACTGTCGTGTCGGAGTCCAGATTTGGGACTTTTGAAGTGATGATTTTTAAACAATTTGATGGTACAAAATTTCGAACAGCGCGTGAATATCAGAGTCGAACTTTCACCTTTCGTTAGCCATCACATACTGTCATAAATGATGTATTCACTGGCAACCTGCATCACACTGTGGGCTAAATCCGAATGAAACTATAACACCAAGCAATAACTGAAATATTTAAAATGTGTCGGGCGTTCAGAAGTGATTCATATAAACCGTGAGACTTTATGAATGTAAACATATTTTTTTACGAGGAACATGAAGTTGCTGAGTATATTGCTACTCCTCCATCAGGTGATGACTCTTCATGACGTTTTTTGAGAATATTCATATTCCTTCGTCATGTGATGAATCTCGTCATGACATTTTGGAGTATATTCTTATTGCATCGTCATGTGATGAATCTCGTCATGACATTTTGGAGTATATTCTTATTGCATCGTCATGTGATGAATCTCGTCATGACATTTTGGAGTATATTCTTATTGCATCGTCATGTGATGAATCTCGTCATGACATTTTGGAGTATATTCTTACTCCTTCGTCATGTGATGAATCTCGTCATGATATTTTGGAGTATATTCTTATTGCATCGTCATGTGATGAATCTCGTCATGACGTTTTGGAGTATATTCTTACTCCTTCGTCATGTGATGAATCTCGTCAAGATGTTTTGCAATGTATTCTTACTCCTTCGTCATGTGATGAATCTCGTCATGACGTTTTGGAGTATATCCTTACTCCTTCGTCATGTGATGAATCTCGTCAAGATGTTTTGCAATGTATTCTTACTCCTTCGTCATGTGATGAATCTCGTCATGACATTTTGGAGTATATTCTTACTCCTTCGTCATGTGATGAATCTCGTCAAGACATTTTGGAGTATATTCTTACTCCTTCGTCATGTCATGAATCTCGTCATGACATTTTGGAGTATATTCTTATTGCATCGTCATGTGATGAATCTCGTCAAGACATTTTGGAGTATATTCTTATTGCATAGTCATGTGATGAATCTCGTCATGACATTTTGGAGTATATTCTTACTCCTTCGTCATGTGATGAATCTCGTCAAGACGTTTTGCAATGTATTCTTACTCCTTTGTCATGTGATGAATCTCGTCAAGACGTTTTGGAATGTATTCTTACTCCTTCGTCATGTGATGAATCTCGTCATGACATTTTGGAGTATATTCTTACTCCTTCGTCATGTGATGAATCTCGTCAAGACATTTTGGTGTATATTCTTACTCCTTCGTCATGTGATGAATCTCGTCATGACATTTTGGAGTATATTCTTATTGCATCGTCATGTGATGAATCTCGTCATGACATTTTGGAGTATATTCTTATTGCATCGTCATGTGATGAATCTCGTCATGACATTTTGGAGTATATTCTTACTCCTTCGTCATGTGATGAATCTCGTCATGACGTTTTGGAGTATATTCTTACTCCTTCGTCATGTGATGAATCTCGTCATGACGTTTTGGAGTATATTCTTACTCCTTCGTCATGTGATGAATCTCGTCATGACGTTTTGGAGTATATTCTTACTCCTTCGTCATGTGATGAATCTCGTCATGACGTTTTGCAATGTATTCTTACTCCTTCGTCATGTGATGAATCTCGTCATGACGTTTTGGAGTATATTCTTACTCCTTCGTCATGTGATGAATCTCGTCAAGACGTTTTGGAATGTATTCTTACTCCTTCGTCATGTGATGAATCTCGTCATGACGTTTTGGAGTATATTCTTACTCCTTCGTCATGTGATGAATCTCGTCATGACGTTTTGGAGTATATCCTTACTCCTTCGTCATGTGATGAATCTCGTCATGACGTTTTGGAGTATATCCTTACTCCTCCACCTGATGAAGGAGTAAGGATACATTCCGAAACGTCGTGTTCCTTATAATAAAGAAACGTACATCTATAAATACTTGCTTTTTAACTAAAACATTGTTCATAGTTTTGTTAAGCATACCTAACATGATATCAAGAAATGTTTCTGGTCCCTGAATACTATTAAAATATCATTTCTGGTTTTAAGAAATGTTTAACCTCTTTTATCAAACAGAAAATATGATTAACTGATCGATATATATAAATATATTCTTTAACTCAATTTTGCTTCCAAGTGTGCCCTTGTTATATTGGCAACCCATTACACGCTTTCGTATACATAAATATATACACGAAAAACATTAAAACAACGGACACTTGGTTAAGCATTGCATGGGAGTGAGATAAGCATGTCTCTTATGTGTGTGTGCGTGTCCGTGTGCGTGCGTGCGTGCGTGAGTGTGTGTTAGAGACCGCGAATCCGAGTTCCGTGTAAATGATGTTACTGCTGTGTCATAATGTTCCAGACATGAAATCATTTAGATATAATTTGTTTACTATATGATATCACTCTTGAAACAATCAAAGTCAAGACTCCTTGTCACTGTAGTAACTCCTGAGTAAGTGAGAGCCAAGTTTGTTTACAGACGCACTCACGCACTAGGGACCCTGTATATTAGGAGCATTACACAATAGTTTGGGGCAAGAAAACAAGGCACGTATGAACCTAGAGAAAACAGGAAGTAACAGGTGATGCTGCTGAGAGACTTTATGTGCATAATTATCTACTCCTGGTACCAAATTATCATACTGGTTTATGGCATTGACAGTAAATGCATTTATATGATATACTCGTATTGGAGTATTTCGAGACAGAGTGTAAGCGTTTGTGTCAAGGTTTGGCTATACTCGAACCAGCAAGTCTTTGCTTGTTTGTTTGTGTAATGCCGCAAACAGCAGTTTGACAGCTGTTCATCTTCGGTCTGTGAATACAATGTAATGTATTCTGGACCAGACAATCCGGTGATTGACATGACCACCGATCTAACTAGTCATATACCAATATAACGATGCACCTCTGATTCACTAAAACGCTGGAACGTACCTTCTGTATATATCTAACAACTGGTTAGAAGTATTGATTATTAAAAATTCCTTATAACGGGCACGACAACTGAAACAGGACGCACTCATAGTTACACGAACACCTGGTAACAATGCTACTTGAGTAAATGTGGTTTTACGCCGCTTTCAGCAATATTCCAGGAATATCATTGACTTGCTCTCTTGTATATGCATATGGGGAAACGAACCTGGGTCTTCGGCATGACGAGCGAACGCTTTAACCACTAGACTACCACCACCGTCCCTCGCCGTTTGGAAGTGATTTATAGTTAAGCACAACCGTATATTCGCCTGTATTTTACACAGATATTTCCTATAATTACGGTCATGTTTTTGTCGCATTTATTACAGATATTAGTGACATTATTGGACACGAATTTTATAGAACTTCTACAACGATGTTCATAAGGATTTTGTGCCACTCAAAGCATTTGGGACTGGTAGCGATGATTCAAGACATACATGTAAACGTCTCCTACAGAATACTCAAGAATTTCAACAGTGCTGAATTTCATTCTTTCAAGATTTTTTTCAGTGGTTACGTAACTTGTTTTTAAACATATAGGAACGGGATATCCTGAGATAAGTGAAATAACAACACACCCATATATATGTCCAACATTTAGATGAACAATCTGTATGTCGAATGAAAAGGCAAGTCTCAACGTCAGTCTTGTGAGGATCACCAAACTGTTGAAAGTGTCATGGCGGAGGAAATTAACAGCTGATCTGATTATATTTTATTTAAATGGGGCTATCTTCCATCTCTAGCTCGGTAAAATAACACCCCTCTCTCGTGCACTTGCAGCGAGGTCGTACCCGGCACGAATAGCGAAGACACTAACAATACAAGCGACTGTGCACCTGCGGTGTCATTTTGAAATGGCCGCCCTTGCGTGTCGCAAAGGCCAATTCTGATTGGTCGACTCTGTTTGCTCAAAGATGTCGCAGCACGTGGTATATTGATACGCGCGCGAACGAGATATGCGCATGACTCCCTGGCGCCCATGTCACGAGGTCAGCTGACATTACACCCTGTCGATTTCCTTGTCGATTTCTGTCACTCAGATTCTGTTTACGGGTGTCGTATTCCCGGAACATAAATACAGGTTCCTAGCCACGGTCATTAGACCCAAAGAACTTGGTTTTGGGAGTAAGAGAATTCAAATGAAGAGCTGAAGAATACCTTCAACTAATTGGAAGTTAAATTCAGTGAAATGATCATGAACCTGACAAGTCCGAGATGTCAGTAGCAAGTGGTGTTTGTCCAGCCTGGACGGGGGGTCTTGGACGACCATGACATCACAGCGGTGGTCAAGTCTTAAACAAATCATACACCGCCATTATGGCCACTAAACAAATATGGACAGACGTCATAAACTGTGGGCTTTATTTTTCGCCCTTTTGTAAAAACAAGTCACAATGGCTTCCTTGACCACAGACATATTTCCAGTTTTACGTTTCACAATTATCTAATTTACCACTGACTCTCATGTTATTCACTTAACTACGCGGAAGTTATTAAACAACAATAATTTACCATTGATGTTTGCATATTGTAATACAACTGTCATGCTTTTTGGATTTAGCAACAAACAAGCTTAAAGATGTCTGTGTCGTTGAACATAGTTTGTTGGAGTGTTTGAATTTATAAAAGTATGTGGTATTTAATGTGTACAGTAGACCCCGGTTAATCCGAAAGGTACCCTCCAATGTTATGCGTTTCGAAATAACGAATGCCCTGGCCCCGATTTCTCGAAACAAACCTAAGTCTGAGTTATGACTTAAGGTGGATTTTATACTCAAATTTGAGAAAACTCAGGTAAATGCATCCCTCACAGTGAATTGAAGTCGGTACTAAATTCAAATATAGCAGACAATATGAGTTTGGTAGATAGATTACTTAAGTTTGTATGGGCTCTGTTAGTTTACAGTTGAGTTAGAAATTCATCTGTCTCAGTTTGTCAAACTTAGTTTGAAACTTGAGTAAAAACGAAAGTAATGTTTTTTTTCCCGAGAAATTGGGCAGATTAGTCGATTACACGGATTAGGATTGGAGGCAATTCGGGTGCGGAACCACCTTTGAGTATCTTAACATTTTCATTAATTAACAGCTGCATGTTTTCTTATCGTTATAATTGTAATCTAAAATAATCATTATGCATTCATATCGCCATAGAATGCAAGCTGTACCAGGTGAGACCATCAGAAAATGTATTTTAATTCACGTATATTTTTTTATGAGGAGCACGTTTTATGGATTTACATCTTCTATGTTGCAGTGGATGCGATGTTTCGGTGTTGGTCCTAACACAGTGCTCGATTATTATGTTGTCGTTCGTTTGTTTTGAGTTTTGTTTGTTTGTTTATTTGTTTGTTTGTATGTGATTTGTTTCTAAGGAGCAGGGTGGGTTTATGGAGGGGGTGTATCAGACATTCTTCAGTTATAACAAACTAAAAGGTCCCACTAATTTTAGTCCATTGCCGTGGGTAGTTATACAGCTATAGAACAGAAAAAATGCTTAAATGGTTATAAGCGAGGTTTGATACAAACTTAGATAAATATCGCTTGAGGTTGAAGTTCGATAAAGAAGGTAAAGCAAATATTTTATGTTCTTTTGTCTTTCAGACGGGAGTTATCTTAATCGTCTGGAATTCATATTCTTTGCTAACAGTTAAAACAAATACAATGTACACAAAAACTAGTGTTTTACCGTTGATGAAATTTATATTCATGAAAATATTACTCAAACTCATAATTATGTTTTATAAATACAAACATTGGATCTCAGTTTTCAATCTTACTTACTTGTGTCATCTAACAAGTAATTTCCTCCGATGTTTTCGATGTCACTGAATTATCGTCACATAAAGTTGCAGTCAAAGATTTTAAAAGAAAAGAAAATGCTGCATTTTAATGTTTGGTGAAATTAAATCAAGTTGTTTGAATGTCGCGTGATCCCCAAACACGCAAGTTGTGGCTGGACATGTAAATTTGACATCTCGTTTGCTCACCAACAAATTAATGCAGTTGATGAGAATAGGAAGTCCCTCTAGGAGCACAGGCCGCAAAGAGGTTATTGGACTAATCTTTGCCTCCTAGAATCCCCCTGAGATGAGAGAAATTGTGCCTCTCAAGTGAAGAGTTCCTTCAAAGGAGACAGGAATGACGCTGTAATTGAGGCGATTTGTGTTGCGGTGTTGTAAGTATGACAACTAATTGTACGCTGATGGCGACGTAATAGGCCCAAAGTTCCTTCTTTCACAACACTCGACAAAGTGTTATTACAGACAACGCGAGATTACTCTAAACGCCACGAGACCAGGACCTTGTCACTGAAGCATCAGCGTGTTGTAGTTGGTACCAGTTTTCACAAGTCATTGAAGCAACTCATTTACGACAATGTCCGTTAGTCTAAGATCGAATATCTCGCAACGATTTTCATAACACCCGATATATATATACATATATATTTCACGACACACTGTATGCAATAAAACGTATTTTATTTATTTTTGCGAGAGTAGAAATGAATCAAATGTCGTTAGATTCATTATTACAAAATTCTTTCAAATAAAAATAATTCTGACAAATAGAGTTACATGAATATTGTATTTTTCGAATCCACACGCCATTTTTGTTTTGTTATTTGATGGCCATTCTGGGAGTAAGGAGATACAGCTGCATGTTGAAATATAAACATCACAGTGATTAAAGTAATCAAATATAAATGCACGGAAATTGAAAGGTATATTAACCCGGCATGTTAGGTATTGTCTAGCAGTCGTAAATCTTTTCTCCGTGTCAACAAATGAAATAGAATGCATGTCATACGATGACACACACATAAAAATGACATCAAAACAAATGTAGATTACATGGTCCATTTCCTTCATCACATTTAATCACATTACAACACATTATGACAATAACGACATCTACGGGCTCGCGTCGGAAACGTGTCGCTTTTCGGCACTTTTCTCTCTGTAGGTGGCGGGCCTCCAAGAGAGCGGAAAGTAGCACGAGATGGCGACATGTCTTTACGTAAATAATGTGCGAGAAATTCTCACCGGGGTTCGGAAGCCAATGACAAGATTTTGTAGTTGATTGTTTTGTGTAAATTCAGAAAGGAGATCTCGTTTAGTGTTTCTTGACGTGTGTGACACTGTTTATTTGGCAGTTTATGCGACCCTTACTTTTTAAAGATAATTCTTAAGACAGAAATCTTTCTCGGACATTGTTTTAAACAATTGATGCGGGGGTATTTACAAACACGCACATCACGATAACACGAAGATAAAGCACGTTGCCATTGTTTATTTTTTTATCGGTCGTCGTGGTGAGATTATAAAACATTTTTTTTGTAGAAAGAACGTCTGTCATGATCTTTAAGCATTTTAACATGGCGTGTTTGTTAATATTTGTTGCAGTCTGTGTTTTGTCACAATTTGATTTGACGGAACAAAATTTCTCTCAAAAATACTTCTGGGCAAAGAGAAAATATTTGAATTCTTGAAACCTGGATAAAAAAAAAGAATTTTTAAAAGTTAGCAAAACATCTGTTGGCTGATAATAATCACGGATCTAAAACACAACAGCGATATCTGTATCAAATGCATGAACTTCACCATCGAATAACTATTTCTTGTTTCTTTCCGCCACCGTGAAAACAGGTGTATCTTTTCTTATGCCTTTAAGCTGGTTAGAACGTTTGCTATGAGAAAACAATCGATGTAGGTTCAACCAATCTCTCGGGATACCAGTAAAGTCAGTGTATTTAGGTTCATGTGACTGTGCGTTAAGCTTTGTCTTACTTTTAAACATCTTTCTGTTGTATTGTGAGATATCTTGGATGGTAAAGTGTTGAGGGATGTAGCTGACCGGTAATCTGTTTTCAGTCTGAATTCAAAATATTCTTTTCCACGTACTATCTCTTATACTTGACCCTACTTGGTTTCATTTCAATTATGTGCAAAAAAATAGTTTCAAATAATTTAAACTTAACATGCATTGCAGTCACAATCTACCAAACCTACGGCGTCTATATATCTTCTAAATGAAATTTCAACGTCGACATTCCCAATATTTCTTTCTGAACCCTTTTATACGATATTTCAACGTCGCCTCACCTTAGTCCACTCCCATGCAAATTGGTACCCGATTTTCTAACGTATTCAGTTCCCTTAAATGATTTTATTATACACTGAGACTATATCACCATATTTAATTCATCTTCTTGTATGTATATTAAGATTTCACACGTGAGCGATTACAATCTCTCATAACACATTTATGTTAAAACATTTTATCATATCAATTTCAGACTTCCAACTGATTTACCGTTTTGAAATGGTATTTCTTTCAAATTCACACAAAGAACTGATTTTTACCAAGGGACATTTGTTAATAAAATGTTTTCATGATCTAAATATCACTCATCCTTTACAATTTGGTCTTTGTCTCCTGTCGGCTTTTATCTGAATGTACATACCTTGAATTATTCGTTCCGTACATTATTCACAGTTTTGTTACTACCCAACTATTTCGTGAACTTTTGAAAGCAACCCTGCGACCATTCTCTTTTATACCAACGGTGATATCATGGAATGTCACAACTTCATCGACAGCAACGTCATTGTGAACATGACCACCACAGTCCGGACATGCAAGTGTTAATGATACAAAATAGAAATGTTCAGTGGATGGTGATTCGTGTGATGCACATGCCATAGTTTTCTCATTTGCTGTGTCAGCTATACACTTCTAGGATGCACAATACCAGAACAAAAAATATTAATATCAAAACGTTATCCTTTCATTTTTACTTGCATACAAACACAAAAATTGAAGAAAAGCGAGACAAACAGGTTTTGCATATATTGAAAAATAATGAGTTACGGGCACAAGGACACATTTCAATGTTGTTGGTTTGTCAGTCACATTCAGTTATTAATAGAAGAAGATAAAGAAGAAAATGACAAATATATATATTTTATCTATGTATCCAATGCTGTTCATATCATTAACCCACTAAAATGCATATAAAACAGGCATCCCGATGAGAGAATCAAAACAAGCATCCCGATTAGAGAATCACACACGAAATTTAATTTTATGGACTGTGTATGTCAAAATTAACCGATTTTCTACAACATGACGGATTTCCATTTTACCATTATATTTTGCATATGGCCATATACATATTGTTTCATTTATTGAACCACACCGAAGTGCGAGTTATCGAAAATTACATAAAGAAACTTCGTTATGTTTAGAGGGCACGTTTGAGTGTAAACCTGCAAACTGCAGTTCGGATTAACGAGGTTGTCCTGAATCGGGCAGTGGGGTAGCTGGATGGTCAAAGCGTTCGCTAGTAACGCTGAGGACTCGTTCGAGGTTCGATACCTCAAATGGGAACAATATGCGAAGCCCATTTGTGCTGTCTCCAGTCGTGGTATTGCTGGAATGTTACTACACGCCCATTCCTCTTGAGTCAAAGTGTCCGTTTTAACTACACTTGTCGATAACAAAATGTCCAGTATCGCGAGTTATCGTAATAAGTGAAGCTAACTGAATCAGCGAGTCATTGCTCTGCCTATAACGGACTAACGCATATTTCGGCAAGTATATGCACTTTCATTAGGGAACCCGGTAGGTGCCTTACATATTGTATTTTACTTTTTTGTCTACACTGATGTTTTAATCAGATCTGCAAGAAACAAAACCATTTTCTAGAAATACAACGTAATCATAAAAGACCAATGTGAAGAAATACTGAATAAACGATATTTCATGTTTCTGAAATCAAAACCATCCTGAAACTGCATTTTACATTTACAAGCTACCCGTACAAATGAACATTTGAAGCACGGGCTAACTTGTATTACGAATCCAAGTAGTTTTACTATATCGTTCAGTATCTGGTGAGAGTGTATCCGTCTGTCACTTGCTTGGATAGGAAATGCCCATCAACCTGCTGTAGAACTTCTTCGAGCTCCAGAGAGCATCTTGATGAGCGGCCATAAACATATTCCAGTTCATAGAGTACGTTTTCAGGCTTGGCATCGTGCTTGCTGCTTGGGGCCGCACTACGGAATATAACAGCGATGGTCCGTAAATAAACGAGTCTGGACCAGACAACCCAGTGATTGTCACCAGGACCTACGTAATTAGTATACAAAGACGTGTGTTTATCAAGTCCGCGAGATTGACCATCCGATCCCGTTAGTCGCCTCTTCGGCAAGAACTGACTGCCTGGTTGGCAACGTCCTCCGACAACGTAGAGGTATGTGACGTAGGTCAAACGAGTCTGGACCAGGCAGTCCAGTGATTGATGTAGTGAGCACCTCGCCACGAGGAACGCGTACTTGATATTCTACAGAAAATACAACATCTGATTAATAGCATGTACCTCTGCATGAACATAATTGTAATAACTGACAGCAAATAGAAATTATAGAATTAAATGTTTTCTGATTTATAAATCATTTTATGATTGCAGTATTACAACAAGTGTATTTACAATGTCATCATGACTAAAGCTTTAACACAAAACAGTAGTTATATTTCAACATAAAAGCTATTCATACAAGCATTAAAAATAATAGACCGTGATGATCCGGGATGGAACTGATCTTCAGTAACCCATGCTTGTCGTAAGAGGCGACTAACGAGATCGGGTGGTCAGGTTCGCTGACTTGGTTGACAAATATCATCGTATCCCAGTTGCGCAGATCGATGCTTATGCTGTTGATCATTGGATTGTCTGGTCCAGACTCGAATGTTTGCAGACCGCCGCCATAATGCTGGAATATAGTTGATTACGTTTTCTACAAGGGCGGGTGCCTACAGTGCACGAGTAGATCCTGACACTCCTAAGAAACGTAACTCTTCATTCTTAAATGGCGTATCTCCGATGTGGTAAAGTCATACATGTTCGCTTTGTGAGGATTCACAAATTTCATGTGCACCTGAACAGTTAAAACAGATTTTGTTTGTTTGCTGTTTGGTTGCAATATTCAAAGAATTCAAATATGTTCAGATTTACTCGTGTAATCCAAAGAGATTTATCAAAACTATAACGTTGCCTCTGTTCTCTTGCCTTTTCTGTTTTTGTTTTCCATGACATATAATACGTTTGACAAAAAGCGTTAATTACATCTGTGTTGAGGAACAGTGACATTTCAAATGCTAATCCGCGTAGAACGTGTTTATTGCAACAAAATAATTCACCTATAGCTGATACTCTGTTATAGGAATCCTTTTTACAAACCTCATCCAATTTACGATTGTAATTGAATGCCGGTTAACGTTACTTCAATAACAATTGGAAACATAAAAAAAACACAATTCTGTCATTGCTTTTTTAATCTCTGATTTGCGACCCCATCTGAATATGTTTTAGAGTATTGTCTAGTGAAATCGGTGAAAATAGTAATTGTTTGTCAACCAGACGCGACAAATACACATCATAAAAAATACATACAGGGTCAAACCGAAATTGAATCATCCATTATAAATGATAAATATCTTTATACCTGGGAAGCGAAGTAATTTGATCCGAATTAAATAGATTTGGGGATGAATAATGGAAAAAGTAGCCGGCCCCGTCTGGTGTTGGAGCTCGGAGATGAGACCAGAAGGGGCGAATCTTACGGCGCCCCACCCAGGGAGGGCACCGAAAGGGGCAGGAGGCCAGCTCTCAAATATGTACTAATCATACTTTGTTTGATTTAACGCGGTGATTCTAATCTTATTTGGACGTTTGAAACAGGGAACATGTAGTTTTATAGTATTGTAGTGTGAAAATAGAAAGTAATGGAACTTTGTATTTTTATCTCTATTGTGATGAATTTTGTTTTGCATTATTCCATTTTGGTAGTGTTCATAACCAATAACTGAAATCGTTATGTTTGTGTGTTAATTGAAAGACAAGGATGGTCTGTTGATGATAAATGGGGACAGTTTTCTTTCATAAACAAACATGATTTTCACGCTTGGTTTCTTACTTGGAAACTCTGCTTTCAAAATATGTTACGTCACGTAATTTTAATCTACTTTTAAACTGTGTCGTTGACAAGTGAAACACGCATTAAAGGATAAGTCCCAAACATGGGGCAAAGTTCACACAAAATATAACTGTCATGTGTTGTGACCTCGCTGTCAGGGGTGTACCGTGGACAACGTGGAAATGTAGCAATACGGATATGAATGCATAGTAGGATCAGCTAATCTGGATTTTAAAACCACGATATCGCTTAAAACTCCTGTCCGGATTGGCAGGGTTTGATTTACGTGCCTTGGCAAACACACCTCCCTCTGTTCGATATACACTTCGTCTATACAGTGTTGGAATGAAGTTTCTTTGGTGTCGGCGAAACGATAAGATGTGCCTAAAATACAGTCGAGCAAAGTTGTGTCGATCTCTGATAACTCGAAATCTGTGTTGTCTCGATATAACATCTCAGTCACGGCAAAATCCATCATGATTTACATATTTCGAGCTATTTTAACTCGATACGAATATCTCGATATTCCGGATATCTCGGTTTTCCGGATATATCGGTATAACTGCATGGTCCCAACAAGAAAAATTGCATTTTAACTCGATGTTTGAAAAGAAACACGATATTCACCTACATGTGTTTGGCAAGTATGTCTCTGAAATGAGGCTGTTTCCACACGTTTGCACATGGTGCGGCATTAAGGAAAGTGCTAATATTATATGAACTGCACAATTGGATGTGTATAAAATGCTCAAAATGACACTGACGAATACGAACTAAAATTCTCGAAACCTTTTTTGGGGAACGTTTATCTCTAATACTTTTGTGATTGATACAAATCTGGACTGTTTTAGTTTTATTGTTGCATCTTGATACAAATAGTAGATATGTACAAGTTATGTATCTGTGCCGTTGAGGCCTTATGAACTATGAAAAGTAAACGAACAGTGATAAAATAAACAAAAACATGTAAAAATGTGAAAATCGACAAGCATAAAAATCCAAAAGTATGGACTTCGTTAAGTTTAATGTGTTTTGAATTTCTCGTTTCACATCTGTTTGGAAATGATAAACTGTTTGTAGGATTCACCTGTGGGGTGTCAACAAGAAAATCTACTTTTTCCCGCTGGGCTCGTAATCCAATCACAAAGCATCACAGTTGCCACGGAACCCCCCTGCTGAGATAATACAGACGGGATTGTGAACACCCTTCATACTCTTCATCTGTCCAAGTGCATTGTGGGTGGTCGAGGGGGGTCTCTCAATCACGTGACCGTTACATAAATATCTGGCGGTGTAGCAGGACTTCATTCTATCGATGGGTGGGGCTGAAGTTAATTTAATAAAATTAGACTCACTGTATATATTTGATTTCTTTAGGGAAGCACAACGAGAGTTGGTGATGTTCCACAAGTTTTAAAGTCCTGTTGCATTAATAAACTATATAACTCCACCCGAATAGGAGATACGCGGGTAATCATACCGCATTTTAACAGAAAAAAATCTTTGAATCACTTTAATTAATTTTTGAGTGGATTCAAAGAAAAAACCCCAACCATTTCATTCTTTATAAGTATGTTTTTATTTATTTTGGTTGGTCGGTCATCCAGATGTTGATGGGTAAAAGAAAATAACAAAGCGCAGGATTTCTTTGATAACAACTTCTTGTTTGAACTGCACCCCTCCGTCGCTCTATGCAGCAAGGAGATGATTACAGTGAACTATGTTTCAATATTGAAGCGTAGTTTGTTTGAGCTGAAAGTTCAGAAAATTTCCTGACACATAAAATGGTCCGGAAGAAATGTAACTTTATCGGATTTATGAGGACAGTCCAGTCATTTCATTGGAACTAATATGTAGAATAATATGTTTTTTATTGGAAGAAGATTTTTTAGTTTTATTACTTTTTGGTAGCACTCGATACCATCCACGACAACGGTTTTCAAACATACGAATCTAGAGACTGATGGCATGAGCATCGAACTCTATGGAATTGACGGACGATGACTGATCAACCATGGCAGTGATCACAAATACCCAGAGACCAATTCTAACTCGAATGTTTGTGACAGTAGCATTTTTCCTGAAGATTTATTCCTATTAAGATAAATGTGAGGAAGAGCAGAATCACAATAGAAGATATTTGTCTGTTTGACATACAAATATATTTGCATTGGTTTGGAAAACTGAATCCAGTTTGGTTGTGTCAACAGTATGCAAGTTTTACATTACATTTTGAATTAAATCATGGCGTTTGTGATGCGCTTAGCAATCGACAGTGGAAGAAAGTGGTGAAAGATCAAGATGGCAACACTGACATAAAGGATGGAGAACAACAATGAAAATCGTCATTTTAAAATGACAATTTTAAACTGTTTGATTATTATAATAAATAATATAATAATATAAACAATAAATTTAATCTATCCCATGTACATACACGAATACGGACCTTCAATATAAGGTCTTATTGTTACATTTTGATGAAATATCAATATAGCTTGACTTTAATAACAACAGCTGAAGACATCACGACACAGAGATACACACAGGCCCTGCATGTGTGCCTGCACAAGATATGCACCGTAACCAAGTTCACGAGTGTACATTGCTGTGCAGTATGAATTCTTCCAGAGCATCATAAATTACTCGAATTGGTGCACCGAATACACACCTAATTCTGGAAACGTTTGTAGCCCTTACACTCTTTAGATTTCACCATAGCCAAAGCAGTAAAAACGGGCATAATAAGTTCTTAGGGCTAAGAACGTTTCGAGAATAGCTAGCAGACACTAAATTACTATTTTATTAACTACTTAGTCTCTAAATTACTATTTTGTTCTTAACGATTGAGTCACTAAATTATTATTTTCCTTCCTATCCTATCCTATCCTATCCTATCCTATCCTATCCTATCTCTCAATAAGTGAATACTATAGTCTGAAGTCTGAAGATCCTTGGTACAGAAATAATTTCTCAAATTGTTTCACACTGTCAATGTGATAATCATGAGTATATACACTCAAGTGTAAAGCGTCAAGATTATTTATAATGTAAAATAGAGACAAAACACAGTAGAACCAATTATGAGCTAGTTATTCACAATTCGTCAATCACATCACATTTCGCCATCGCGGTCCATCCGGGATTCTGATCAGCAGTCTTGGCTCACTTAGTATCACACACCAAATGCTTTAAAACATAACGATTTGATCAAGGTTTAGTTTATTTTTAGAAATATTCTCTTTTGCACCGACCCCCGGAACTAGGAATGCAGTCGAAAGACAAAGTTGTTCATGTCTGAATGATCGAAGGGAGATAACTCTCGCTAACGTTGTGGCAAAGCGCATTTGAACACAAACGTGATGTTCAACGTTATTAGCAACCCAAACAAAGCTATACGGTGTTACAACATCCTGGAAAGTAAAACAAAAATTTCTATAAACGATTCGTTATGATTAAATTCCCAACAAAGACATGGTAACTGTACGCGCTAATATTCGAAGCATACATATAATATAACGACCATATTCCATTCCAAGCGTTCATTTTTCTGGACATTTTATCAAATTGAATTTAAAAGTTAGCAGAATATTCTGTCAGTGTGTTTTAAACGGACACGGAAATATATCTGATTCCATACAAGAAATACAGTCTTTCGAAACGAATGAAGTATAAACCTGGTCACACTAAAACCAGGCATTCTTGAAGGGTAGGTTATCCCCGCTTAAACTAATAGAATGGTGATATCAAACATGAAACTCAAGCCGTGTCCTGTCATTAGTATCGTTGAGATGAGAAAAATAGCTCTTTATTTTGGGATTACTCAATATTCGTCTAAACTGGTTGAAAAAAAGGTAACGCTAAATGCTCCAACCAGAGACAGGCGTCTTTCTAGGTAGGTTTGTAAGTAAATAACACCAAGACATGGTGTACCCCACAACGTGCTAACAAATACAAAGTTTATGGAGATATACAGACAGTTTGTCGTGTGACACTGCCACTTCCAGCATAAGTTAAACCAACTTCTTAAATTTAACAAAACTAATGTTGTATTTAGGTTACGTTGAAATGGGTATGACGTCGAAGTTTTCGCTCATATGACGACATGCACGTGTGTGTGTGGCTTCATGTACCACAGTCCAAATTTTAGTTGGTTGCTTTTATAGTGCTAGCTCACAGAGATGACATGCGTGAGTACCCAACTCAGACACAGTCTACTGACCCGGAGCCAACCAGTCCTTGCACCCACCAATGCCGAGCGACGGGCAGAGACCAACACGTACAGACTGTATACTCCTTTTGCCTCAGAAACAGACCG
Source organism: Haliotis asinina (assembly GCF_037392515.1). Lineage (NCBI taxonomy): Eukaryota > Metazoa > Mollusca > Gastropoda > Lepetellida > Haliotidae > Haliotis > Haliotis asinina. Next base: position 14,226,283 of record NC_090283.1, on the reverse strand, counting down.
ATAAACTGCAATGTAGCTCGAAAATTATTAAACATAATATACTCAATGAAATGCTGATCATAATCAAAACAACATACCAACTCTGTGGGGATTTTGCAGATTTTTGTCCTAAAAGTAATCAAGTTGTTTAACAATCTGTTCCTAAAATATTTACACAATTCACTATTTGTCACGTGGGAGGAGTGCAGAGAAAGGGACACCCCGGTATGATGCTTTGGTAATGATCAGAGTTTCATTGAGTATGCTATGTCTAATAGGTTTCGAGTTCAATAGCGATTCAACGGCCCTCTTTTGAAGCCAAACGGACTATACATTTGTACCACATATTAGCATCTGGTTAGATTTAGAATGTATTTCCTCGGTATAGAACAGAGTCTGGTTTTGTTGGGTTGGGTCCCATCCCGGAGTTCCAACGAATTCAATACGACTTTACAGATACACTTCATATTTTTTTCTTAATTAGATTTGTAGTGAAGAAGAAGAAGAAGAAGAGAAAGAAGAAAGTATTCATTGGTTTGGTAATGCATTGATTTCCTCTTGAATTTCTTACAGTCCAAAGACAATACAGAATTGTTTGTTTGTTACCAAACATGAGCATTGCAATATATAAAATATAGTTCAAAGTGACTTTTAAAGGTCATATGGGAAAATCATCTTTCAAGTGTCATTCTGATGCTACATCTAGTGTAATTTGATAAGTTAATTTTTATATAATATGGCACTGGAAACTTCAAAACTTGGCTTCATGCATTATACCCATCTTGAACTTTCCAAGAGCATTGTTGGGTGGCCCCGACTCTCTGCTCATCCCGGCAAACGCAAGTAAATGAAAGGCGTTATTCTTGGCTGTTAATGAAGGAGCACCTGCTAAGCATGTCATTTCGCTCACCTGGGTCTCGTGGCACGTGGAGATCACAGTGAAATCGACACGTGTCAATTTCAGTTCAAGTTGGAATAATTCTCAGCTGGGCATCTAAATACTTGAATAACAGTCGTAATAATACAAGTAGCATCCGACTCGATTTAGCGAGGCAACGTAATGAAGGATATTTGGTTCTATAATGGGTTAATAGATTTTATCTGATAACGTATTGCGGAGGCGAAATGCAATTTCTTTCATTTCAGTACGCGTAATGACAGGTGTGCATTTCATGTGATGAGTTAATTTCACATATTAAATGTGCCTGAGCGGTTGGATGGCGAAGGGTAATGGATTTCTCTATCGTTAATGCTACATTAGAATGGTTGACATTAACTTACTAAATATAAAAATACATACGTACATAAATAAATAAATAAATAAATAAATGAATGAATGAATGAATGAATGAATGAATGAATGAATGAATGAATATTGTGTAAAATGGTACGTAATAACAAATAAGGCCCCGAAATCAATGGTCACTTGGTGAGTGAGTGAGACGAGTTCAAACGCCGCACCCGAAAAGATATCCCCGAGGAGGGAGCATTTCCCCCTTGACCTTTGGACATGATTTATGTGCACACACCACACCGCCATCGAGTGCTGTTGACTAAAGTTGGCCCAGTGGTTTTCAGTTAAAGCGTTCGCCCGTCAAATTCAGTTCCCCACGTGGATAGGATCGATGTGTGCCCATTTCTGCCCAATTTCGTAAGTTAAAGTCAAATTTATATACTGATGCACAATATAAACGTATACTGACACACAGTATAAAACTATACTGATACATATTGATACAAAGTGTAAGTGTATTTTGATGCAAAGTATAAACGTGTATTCATACATAGTAAGTATACACCTATAACACCGATATACATCAGGGAAATGCACCACAGATAGCTGATATATAAATATATTTAATATTGATCGTGTGAAGGGGATTTTCAAGCTCGATAAATAACACAAACATTCTAGCGGTTTTACATGTTAAAAGTTAAACGGACAATGGCTGTTTCGTCTTGAAAAGTTAGCTGAGTCGTAAGTTACATTAATGTAATTGGTTGCTGTGCTTCCTGTCCTGACCTCACACTCAAGCACGCGCACGCGCGCGCACAAACACACACAAAATAAATAAATAAATAAATAAATAAATAAATAAATAAATAAATAAATAAATAAAGCAGAATCACGTTGGAGTCATTTGTTTTTATTTCACACCGACATTTGTAACCATCTATATAGGAACTTTGCACAAGGGCAGGGCACAACGTTATTTCACTCTGTCTGCGTGATCACAACATGAGGGAACCTGCGCCACTGCAGCTGTATGGACATGGCGCCCAGTTCTTGAGCATTCTGGAATCGACGTCTCATGGGTATTCGCCAGGTGATCTCAGTGGCCCCTACATGCCGTCAATCGCCGCATTTATTAACATAAATTTCGTTTCAAAACAGATGGGTGTGGAGTCGCGTCGTCATGTTGGAATTTGAGGCTTAGATCATAAGCAGACATGAAGAGCACCAGCCCATTGTGGTGCCAAGGACATGCTGACGACGCCCCGCTGAATTGTGCTTCCCAGGAATTACGAGAATTACGTTACCGCGGGTACCTCCCCAAACCGTTTCACTGTCGTCACGCTGAAGTGAGCGTGACGTTCAACGTTGCGCTCCATCGCAGAACGTCACTCGCTACTAAACACAGCCCTGTTCCATTGTCTCTGTTTCCAGCGCAGCGTCGATGTTTCGGAATCAGCCTAACATAAGAACGTCGTGCACGAAGACTTGCAGAGTGTAATTGGTTTCGTATGGTCTGACAAGTTAGACACGACATCTAAAGAGTGCGTTGCTGGTTACGCATATTACGTAGCTGAATTTCGTTGTCTTCGAATTGTGACGTCACTGACCTGGGGCAGTCGGAGGCCATACTTTTATTTTATTAAACCACTAGGGAGAGTTATGTCCATTGCTCTTGGAGGTGTTTTATTGGCATACTTAGATTAACTGTCATAGGGCAATTATTTCTATTTTAAAAAATGTAAAATTGTACTCAATGTGGTAATCATGAAGGGACGCACTTGTGAAAAGCCAATCATGACTATGTTGTACTGGTCCTCGGCTATAAAAAGTAGAAAGATGGGCCCTACGGTCCGCCAGTGTATAAAATAGTTTTGAAAATGCGGCCTGTACAAGGACTGGATTTTTTTAAAAAGTGACCAGTTCTGAATAGAAAAAAAAAATCCAAACAAACAAACAAAAAATACAAAAGCCACTCCCAAAGAACTAAACTAACAATTGTGAAACCATTAAACCATTGAACATTAAGAACACGACTTCAAACCGAACAATCTTCAAACTTAACAATCCAGTTGAATCTAAATGTCACCGCAAACATTCCCACCACCATTGTACACATTTTCCTTTTATTTAGAAGGAAAAGTATACGCATTAATCATAGAATAGATTCCAAATTTGAATAACCAGTCGGTCAAGCTATACCTGAGAGGTACAAGTCCACAAAACATTTCAATAGTCCATCTAAATTCATTAAGCTGCTTAAATAATGAACATTTTTGTTAAGCCATAATCAAGCACGGTTTAAAAGAGTGTTGTAACATAACAAGTTGGAGAGAGTGATATATTGTTTACAAAATGACCACATGATAATTCACTTGTCAGTCGGGCCAAGGACTGCATAGATTTGGAGACCCGACTGGAATTTTAGTAGCCATGGGCTAGCGGACCAGTGACTTTTTCATACACTGTACAGTGTATGAAAAAGCGAACTCATTTGAGTTATGGATTTATAAATAAACACCCTGTAGCTCGCCAGGGGAATTCCCTTTGACGTCATATCCGCTTCCGGGTATGTCCCGAAAGCAAGATGGCTGCGTGTTTCTGTTGTTTTCGTTGTTGTTGGCCAGGATCAGGCTTTGGGCAGGGACACATCAAATTACAGGAGCTTCCGATAGTGAAATTAGACACAACACATATGGGTTCGTTTTCGAGTTTTCCATGCAAAACGTGTTGAGTATGGTAAATTGAATCAAATGTGAACGGAATGTGGCGAAACCGGTTGACGTAACTGTTTTGGGGGTTTGGTTGGTTACATTTTGACACGAATTAAAGCATGCTAAATGTGTGAGGTGCATTTCGATATGTCAGTAGCAGCCCTGAGCCCTGAGCTTGTGCATTTTCAGTGTCAGTTGTTAGTGCACCACGGTACTGCCGACCTGTGATGAGACATATCAGGTTCAGATAACAACAGTGGGATAAACATGACAAATGGTTCTCGTAGAAAAAAAAACAAAAACTGTAACGATTGCAGTCTTTTGAACTTGGTGGCAGTTGTTTTCAGTGTGTATGGAAGTTTCAAAATTGTCTGTGCGAAAAGTATGTACCTTATTTTTTGCCATAATATTGGAGAGACCTTAAAGCCAAAACTCACTCCCCATCATTGTCTTACTCTCAGTGGGTCCCTCAGCCACACTATTCTCCCTTCAGTCCAGCTTCCCTTTCTGCAATGCTAAGCCCTTGAACAAAGCCACTCAATATGTCTCATCTATTCAGAAACTATATAACTATTCATTATAAAATTTGGACTTCTGAACAGCTTCATTTCTAATGGCTCAACATCCCCAGTTAAATCAAAACTGTGATGTCTTCCACTGAAATTATTCCAGTTACACTGTGAATGGTACAGTTTCCGAAAGAACATATAACCATTACATTATTTTTATTATTGGATAGTTTCAGAGGCATTCTGAGAAAACTCAAAGAAATATTGTTCCAAGCAATGTTAAGCAAACACCCACTGTCACACACACTGCAGGAACAAAAAGTATACTTGCAGCAGATAATTATGTGTGCTTTTCATGTTATTATTATTATGAATAATGAGGATTACATTTTTCTCTATTATGTTTCAGGAAATGACGTTGTAATTGTGAAGAGTGGGAAGAGGATATGTGGAACAGGAGCCGCTCTTGCCAATGCACCAATTGTACAGAATAAAGCATATTTTGAAATCAAAATACAGAGCTCAGGTATTGTCCAAACTGAAAAAGTGGCATATAATCAGGTTGAGAGAAGTTGTATAGACATGTACAAGTGAATTTAGTTATGCCACTTTTAGCAATATTCCATCATGGCTGGGAACACCAGAAATGGGCTTCACACATTGTGAATGTGAGAAACTGAACACAGTTCTATGGTGTGATGAGCAAATGCTTTAATCTCTAGGCAACCCCATGTAACTTAAGAAGGGAGATGCTTTTCAGGACGTCCATTCGTCTTTTAGTGTTTAGTGGAACCATGCCACCATTCCTGGATCCATCTGTAAATAAAGATTTGTTGAGTGTTGAGGGATTCACTTGAAAAAAAAATGTTTATATTGAGGTGGCCCTTGTTAAAAACTGGGTGCCACAAGTTTCAAACTGGAGGTGTGATTAAGTGTCTTAGTTATGAAACACTAAGGAATAATATGACAGCTGTCAGTAAAGAGTCAAGTCTGGACAAGCAAATCCATTGATCAACATCATGAGCACGTGATTGGGATTTGATGACACGTGTCAACCAAGTCAGTGAGTCTGACCACCTAATCTCATCAGTTGCCTGTAGCAAGCAATGAAGCGTGGGTTACTGAGGATCAATTCTAACATGGTTCTTCAAGGGTGTCATGTTGGTGCGTTAAGGAAATATAAATATTAAAAACCATAACTTGGCATAAGTAACAACATACTGTGTATGCTCAGAAACTGTTAGCCATATCTAGCCATGATTTCCCATGCTGAAACAAATCTGCAAGGGAATCATTACAAGCAGTGCATATTCACAGTTGTATGGTGATTTTAGGAGATTATGTACAAAAGACGTACCAAATGATAACAGCAGTGATCCCTAAACATGCATAAAATTAAACTCAAGAAAGCAAAAGCAATTGATATATTTTTCTGACTCCTAAAACTGGCAAGTAAACAGGAGGTATACACAATCACCTTGATCGTGGCAAAACATGTGGTATTGCAATCGATTTTTGATTGAATACTGAGCTCCAGTTATTGATATGTGTACATATTGCAGGGCTCGATTTAGTGCTTTGTTACTTGCACTGGTGCAACTCAATATTACAAAGTGCAGGTGAAGTATTGTTATTCATAGACAGTTCTCACTTATGACAGGTCTTGTAAACAGGGATCAGCTGTGTCTCTGTCTTGCTATGGGTATTACGTCATGGAAATGTGTTTATATGCACCGAAACGTCAGATGTTTCAACACACTGTGTTGCAAATGGAATTTGACTGGTGTAACTAGGTCTTTATCTTAGGTTGCACATGGTGCAAGTAGGTTAACATATCTTAAAATGTTAAATCGAACCCTGTGTTGTGAATGATACATAGCACTGGGTAATGAAACTCCTCATCTAAACGTGTGAATTACTTTAGTGAGAACACAGATGCCAAATAGAAATTATCTAATAAAAGAAGCAGAGTGATTTTTCAAAACTCAGTTTACAAAACCTATGTGAGTACAAATATACTGAATCCCAAGTAAAACTGTCAGTGCCTAATCATGTTGACATGAAGGTAAGATATGAGTACCTATATGTTCAGTGGTTTATAAGAATATCTGCATAGGCTGGATCCTTTGACCAATCCTGTGCTTGTGACTGGCAGAAGGTGATGAAACACGAATGGATTTGGATTCAATACTCTCTCTCTCTCTCTTTCTTGATCGAAGTCTGTATTGCTATGAACAGCCAATTATAAACACTTTTGAGTGGAATAATCTTGGAATAATCTTGAAAGGTGATGAAACATGGATGGATTTGAATTCAATACTCTCTCTCTCCTCCCTCCCTCCCCCCTCCCCCTCTTTCTTTGATCGAAGTCTGTATTGCTATGAACAGCCAATTATAAACACTTTTGAGTGGAATAATCTTGGAATAATCATGAAAGGTGATGAAACATAGATGGATTTGAATTCAATACTCTCTCTCTCTCCTCCCTCCCTCCCCCTCTTTCTCGATCGAAGTATGTATTGCTATGAACAGCCAATTATAAACACTTTTAAGTGGAATAATCTTGGGTGGGAGACAACTTGATTTCACCACACTTCCCTCCAGTACTTCCAACTTTATTATTTGTGGGAAGAAATATGTGGTAACCATCATTTAGTGAAGTATGCTGTAATTGTTCCCAGGTGTGTGGGGTGTGGGCCTGGCCACACGGAAATGTAACATCAACGTCGTTCCTCTGGGCGACACCCCTGACTCATGGATATTGAGGCATGATGGGACATTGTACCACAACAACGAGGAGTTCGGCAAGGTGCCACAGATAGCGCAGGAAGGAGATATCGTGGTGAGTTGTTCTGTGCAGACAAATCTTGGTATGTTCCAGACAAGATTTCAGAGATTTCATTCACCTGATACACTGTCCAGAAACAATTGGTGTTATAAACTGTTTTCTATAGTGCTCTGTGTTTTTCCTGCTTAAAGTTTGCACTTAGCCATTTGTGTAACTGAAACTGTAACTGAATTTGACTTTTGTATGTGAAGCGTAGCATGCAATCACATTTCTATTTCAGGGTTTACTCTATAATTCACAAAACATTTCAGGGCATAACACAACCTCTTTTCTGTTTCAGAGCCCAAAAATACTTGCACATCTGTTTCAGGGCCAAACCACATTTGCACATCTGTTTCAGGGCCAAAAACAGTTGCTCACCTGTTTCAGGGCAAAAACACAAGCACATCTGTTTCAAGGCCAAAAACACTAGCACATTTGTTTCAGGGCCCAAAACACTAGAACTTTTATTTGAAGGCCGAAACACTAGCACATTTGTTTCAAGGCCAAAAACAGTTGCTCACCTGTTTCAGGGCTGAAAACACTAGCACATTTGTTTCAAGGCCAAAAACACCAGCACATTTGTTTCAGGGCCCAAAACACCAGCACATTTGTTTCAGGGCCCAAAACACTAGCACATTTGTTTCAAGGCCAAAAACAGTTGCTCACCTGTTTCAGGGCCCAAAACACTAGCACATTTGTTTCAAGGCCAAAAACAGTTGCTCACCTGTTTCAGGGCAAAAACACGAAGCACATCTGTTTCAAGGCGAAAAACACCACCACATTTGTCTCAGGGCCAAAAACACCAGCACATTTGTTTCAGGGCGAAAAACACCACCACATTTGTCTCAGGGCCAAAAACACCAGCACATTTGTTTCAGGGCCAAAAACACTAGCACATTTGTTTCAAGGTCAAAAACAGCTGCTCACCTGTTTCAGGGCCGAAAACACTAGCACATCTGTTTCAGGGCCAAGAACACTTGCACATTTGTTTCAGGGCTAAAACAGTTTCTCACCTGTTCCACGGCCAAAAACACTGTTTCACTTTCAGGGCCTAACCCTCAAACACATCCCTGTTTCAGGGTATCACATACAACCACATTGAGATGAATTTCTACGTCAACGGGGATGCTGTCAATGTCCCATTCACAGGCATCCGAGGCACAACGTATCCAGTGTTCTATGGTATGGTCCATACAAGTAATTGCTTCAGTAGTTTTATTATAAAAACAACACTTCGGTTATTGTTTGATTTTTGTGGTGTCTGTTTAAGTTTTAATTCAAACAAAGATTAACAGAACACACAGAAGTTTTTAAACCGTCATTAGGCCGGACCACTTCTATTTCTTGTTTTACAGATTTTTGTCCTCTGAAAACCTAAAGGCAGGTGAAAAAAAAAAATAAAAATAAAATTTCAAATCAAAGTAATATTCCTTCTAAATACTCAAAATATTTTACTTTTGGCAATTTATGAAATGAATATGGGTGAAAAAAAAACAACTTAACAAGTATATTCTTGTGAGTTTACTTTTTTTAGCAGATGAAAACATTAGGATTCTAATTTTTGAGCGGGGAAAATTAATTTTTATTTTTTTTCTCTTTCTTGAAAAAAAATGGCCGTAAAACAAGAAATAAAACTGGTCTGGCCTTATGTTATCTCTGCTTCTTTTCTTTCTTTTCTTTCTCAGTTTTTCTGTACCTGTAAAATAGAAAAGTGTGAGATCTTATCAAGTTGTACACATAACATATTTGCTTCTTTTTTAAGTCGACGATGGTGCTGTCTTAGATGTCCAGTTCGAGAAGTTCTACCACCAACCACCAGAGGGCTATGACAGCATCATGATAGAGCAATCACTGCTCTGATTGGTCAGTGTGATGACTTCTTGTCTGTGATTGGCTGAGAGAGAAACTGTGTTTGCTGCTATGGCAACCTTTGCTATGGTTACCACAGGTGTTGATGGGAGGGAAAGGAATCTGTTTGTCTTGGACATCACCAGGAAATGATGACCCATGGCACAGGGAGACTGACTGCTTTAGAGAAATGAAAACCAGGATGGCAACCATCTCTGAAATATCTGCAACTGCCAATTCCCACTCTACGGAACCAAGACATTACAAGATCATTTCCAAACTAACAGCCTCCGACAATGTGACTGAAGTATCAACATAACTATATGTGAACTTATTCTTTATGAAGTTATTGATATTATTCATATTACTATTTATCTCATTCCTCAGCTATAGTTCTGATATAAACTTCTCACAAAGAGTGAGACAAGTGACAGATTATGTGTTGTTATTTGATTTACTGATGTACTGTTACATTTTTTGGAGCAGTATATTAGAAAAATGTGTTTTTAATTAAAAAGGTGAAAGGCAATCCCATTATTATCATGTTACAATGAAACTTTGTGACATCATTTAGAACTTCAGACTATATAGAATCTTTCCTGTTCCGGAAAATATAGCTTGCTGTCTGAAGTCAAAATTAAAGACAAAGAGGTCATTGTGTGGTCTCTCAAACCCAAGCTTTTAAATGGTCACTCATTATATCCTTAGTAACTAACCATGCTTTCTGCATAGCCAAACAAATATGTGCTAATTTTAATCCAACTTCATCAATATTCTGGATTTAATCTCTGTATATCCGCTGTGTTGGCTTATGAAGTGTATTATTAACAGAAATAGATAGTGAGCTTCATGCTGCTTGTAAGGTGTAACTTGGTATTAAGTTTGCTCGGTTGTTATCCAAAGTCTGAGGAGAAAATGTCCAATTTGAACTTACACTCTCTTTTCTTGTGAACTGCATTAAAAACATATTGCCCAAATATGTCCGTATGTTTCCAGAATATTGTACTTCATTGTAAAGGCATGATACTCACCATTTTGGGAAGATTTTGTTAGTGGAAAAACATTATGAGATCGGCTTCATGGACATAAATACTTTAAAAAGATATTGTCAATATCAGTTATCATGATAACATCATAATTCCTCTTTTAATGCCAGACCAGTGTGTTTTCTTTGTAAGCCATTATGTCAAATTTCTTAGATCACAAATCTTTTAACCATGTTTTCTTCAAAATTTGATAATTAATAGTCCAAATAGTCCAGTACTCTTATCCATATTTGACTGATATATGGCATGCTCACATAATTATTTTTAGATTACTCAGTGTTCAAAAATCATGTATGAACCCTGTAATTCTCAATTTGACATTACTATTTCTGCTGAATTGTTGAGTCATTAGTAGTGAATTTTCATGCATGGTTAATATAGAGTTATGCCCCTTCTTCATAATAGACTTTTTCATAATTACCTCCCTTTGACTTTTGACAGAAATTATGCTTCCACCAAACAATCACTTCAAAGATGGCAGTTCATTACTATGTTTTATTTCCTCCCCCTTTTAAAATAGTAATATTTATTAATTTTCCCTGAACTTGTTTGATAAAATAAATTTGAAATCCACTTTTTTTTTTAGCGGATAATTTGTTCCTTCCATTGACTTAAACGAAGCATGTCTGCCATGTAGCAAATAAATACATATAGTCCTTATCGAGAAGTGTTATGTCTAATAATTTTGAGAAATATGAAGATTTAATTATTTTATTTGTGTGCCTTTCTAAAAATATCAATGATAAAGTTTGTGAAATAAATCCTCAACTTTGACAGACCCTTTTAGTTTTTTAACGTTTTGCATGCTGCTGCTTGAAATATAGGTAAAGAACTTTCTCGGTTACGACAGGAAAATTAATATGGTTTGGATTCAGAAGAGAAGTGTATGTTAGTTCATTTGGGTTGCACACTTTCTCATATAAATATTAGCAGTCCGCCCGTCCATGTCAAATATATATGAAAACAAATACCCCAGAAACTACTGGTTTATTTTTTCATTCTTGATAAATAGTAAATCCTGAAATACAAGGTGAGAACAAGACAAGAGAAGAAATTGTATGATAAAATGCTGTAGGCAACTATATGTATCGCCAGTTGTATTGATGTTGTGAAGCTAGACTGTGTTCAGTGTCACCGTATGTTTTGTATGATCTTAATGTCCAGATCTTCACAGTGGCTGTATTCATAAGATGTTAGTAAACTGCATTTGTAACTGCATCTCACTATTGATGAAACTGTTGATCAGCAAGTTGAAAACTATTTGTTCAATGTTTGTCAGGTTTCAAAAAACATAGTTTGTGAAAATGTGTTATGGTGTAGTCTGAGTAAATGTTCTTTAAATGTTTTACCATTTCCTTTGTTGTGCATAATAAAAACCTTTGTTTTATTATTAATTTTTGTTATCCTTTTTAAATCTGACAAAAAAGTTGTAGCCTTGGTGACTGCATGAAATTGACATCACTTCTTGCAAAGCTTTACTGATTCCAGAAAATCTCGACATTTGTTATCTATCTATGGTTATTCCAAATGAATTACTTCAGTTGTTGTTTATCCTGTTTTTGGAAACTAAGGGTTAAAATAGTTGCCAAGCAACCAATGCTGGTGTAAGAGGCAGATCAGGTTTGTCTGTTTATTGTTTAATGCCTCACTTGGCAATAATCCAGGTATATGACAGTGGTGATTGTGTCTGGACAGACAATCCAGTGATCAACGGAATGAGCTCCATTCAATGCAAATGGGATACAATGATATGTATGTCAAAACATCAGCAACAGCATGGGTTACTTAAGACCATTTCTAAGCTATGTCATCATGATCAACAGAATCAGGTCAGATTCAGAGATTTGGTTTGTATTGCATGAGTCAGTGCTCTTTACATCAATCACTGGATTGTCTGTCCGAATTCCATTGTTTACAGATCCTTCTTATCTAGCGTAGTTACTTGCCGAATGCAGAGTTCAACAACCAATTCAGTTTTATGTATCTTAGATACTCAAAATCGATAAAAGTAGTTCTTTTCTAAATAGCTGTCACTTATTCACACAAAGTTTTGTGTTTTGTGACAGAACCAAAGAAGCCTGTCATTTTAGAAAATCAGTTACGGAGACAATGTTCTCCTGACTATACGACCTCCCCTCATGTATTTATATATATGTTTCAAGGGCGGATCCAGAGGGGGTGGTGTGGGGCTGTGCACTAACACACCCATCCTTTCCCGAGAAAAAATTCTCCATGGGACCAATTCCTCCTAGCCTTTGGTCTTCATTATTAATGTACACCCCTCCACCCCTCATTTCTCCAAACTCCTTGAGCTGCTCAAGCATTTTCCCAGTATCTACATACCATTATCACTGAATGGAAATGTGTTGATGATTGTATAATAACATTAGATGTTTTTCCATTAAACTGGTTGACCCCAGCAACTTGATAAAAAGAAAATGTTTAGTTTGGACGATTAAAACTATAGAATAGTTAAATTTAAACAAAGGTTTTTTAAAGGTAAGTGTAAGGCAAAGACTTCACATGTTTTCAAAGCAGTGAAATATCCAAACATACTCTGTTGCATCTTTGGGAGTAGATAAAATTTTCTTCATATCTGCACTCATAATGACGTTTACCAACTGAAGTTGGTCATGGCATACTCAATAGAGTAATTACGGTATTTAGAATCAGACAGATTTTCTGTTTGTGGATCTGTGTATTATGCATTGTTGCCTTTCATGGCAAACATTGACGTCAAGTTGTTGCTATTTATTTCTGACCCTGATTTCTCGAAACAAACTTAAGTCTTACCTGAGTTTTGAATTTTTGCTCAAAATCTGTGAAAATGCAGGAAAAAGCATTTCCCAGGTTGAAATGAAATTGATACTAAACTCAAACTAGGCCATGTGAGTTTGGGGGATAGATCTCTGAAGTTGTTGCTTTTGTTTTAAAAATGCATTTGTTCAAAATTTTGCTGTTTTAAATTGTCAAACTCAGTTTGAAAATTGAGTAAAAACTAAGTTATTTTTCGAGAAATTAGGGCCAAGAAATATATCTGCAATTGTTGTTTGAACTCTTGCCCTTGTAACAGTTCAGCTTTCAGATTGTGAAATGGATGTGTGTGAAGTTGCAGCTTGATTGATTAAAAACGAAAACCCTGGAATACAGCAAGTTAATCTTTTCTTCTTATTCTGAAAAACATTTCTCAGGCACACGTTTCATGAAATTTGAAAATGTTTGCATAAATTCCATATCATATTTGTAGCTATTATCCAACAACCCCAGAAGATCCAGTTTAGAACTGGTCTTCAGTAGTCCATGCTTGTCGTAAAATTTGTTACTGTGTAGATGGTGATGCTCATGTGCTCATTATGATGATCACTGGATTGTCTGGTCCAGATTTGATTATTTGCAGACCTCAGCTATATAGCTGGAATATTGCTAAGTGCAGCATGAAACAACATGCCAACTATCCAAAGACCCAAGTTTGATATGTAATTATATTTTAAGTGATTTACTGCTTTTCTTGTGACTGTGTTCCGCTGACTTGAGAACTGAACCTTTCCTGCTGGCTTGACCCTTCTCAACTGACCTTGACCCTTTCATACACACTTTGACTTTGTAGTCGCTGAGTTTACATTGAGATAAATCAAGGGTGTGAGTTACAAAGGGTCAAAGTCGCTTAGTCCCTGAAATCAAAGTTGCAAGGACACTGGTAATGTTTTACAGAGTGTGGTTAGGGAAGGTTGAAGGTCGCGTATAGTGTGGATAGGCAAGGGTCAAGATTGCTCCATGGCACAGATAAGCTTTAACTTGGTGACAGCAATGTGACATCTCTGTATGTTGTGCAAGTATGTCGTGAAGTTTGTTTTCTGTTATGTTGATGGTTTATTAAGTGTATTATGATAAAATTGTCTTCATCAGTAAAATGTTAACACTTTCCTTTCATGGCCTTGAGTAAATCATGCTGGTTACTTCGTATTGGGGAAGAAATAGAATGCAGTGCTAACCATGTTTATCTTTAAGCATATAAGTACACATCACTGTAACATGTCGTCTGGTGTTCATGATTCAGTTGGGGGTGGTGGGGTAGTCTAGTGGTTAAAGTGTTCACTTGCCAACAGAAGACACAGGTTCGATTCCCCACGTGGCTGCAATGTGTGAAGCCCATTTCTGGTGTCCCCCACCATATTGCTGGAATATTACTAAAAATTAAACTCACTCACTCACTAATGATACTGTATGAAAGACTTTGTATCCCAATTAAATTATGAATAGCACTTAACAAGATCAATCTGGACAGTAATGCACATATTAACCCCCAAAAAGTTCTGGAATGTGAATATTTTTATCAATTTCTTTTTTCGAAATATTTCTGTTTGGTCTTGTTGACATACAAAAATTCCCCAGAATATATATTTTGTTCTGTAATTATAAACTCAATACCTAAATCTGCTCACATGAATATTCCTCTGAGTGCTAAATATACACACAGATATGGACTAAATATTGCTACCAATATCAGCTCCTGGGTAGAGTACAGTTTTCATCAAGTAAACCAAAACATTGTCATATCAACATTTTCCTAGACTTGATGTCATTTTCAGCGTCAGCTGACATCGACTGAGAAGTAGTTTTAGCATAATGTTCCATATTTATAAACATGTGACACACACTGCTTGTTTAGAACCATTCTTTTCCCACAGAGGTTACTTGTCATATCTTCCTACATTCCTCTGTCCTAATATGTCTCTTTCATGGAGCCAGTGTACAGGATTCATGATTGGTTGCAATCAGATTTTGTTGTGCAATCAGCGACTTTGTGTCAAAAGTGATCCTTCTCAAGGCGTTATAATTTCTGCATGTTTTGAGAAATCTAGAACCTCTTCCCCTGCACGATGTGCAGACGTTTCTTCAATACAGAACATAGTCATGTAATGGTGACAAGAGACACAAGTCCCCGGCAGAGGAGAAATATTTGTGGCTCCATATTTGCTTGCATTAGTCATGTTGGATCAAAGTCAATGTAACACATGTTCTGATTGGATAGAAATAAGGGAGATGATTCATGTTGTGATTTTTTGCCACTAAGGGAGTTTAAGATCATTGGGAAATATAGCTGCATTGGAACAGAGGTTTGCAGGAAGATATGACAAGTAACATCTGTGGGAAGAGAATGGTTTAGAACTGATGTTTCTGACAGCATTTGAAGATCTGTAAACATGTGAAGCAAAAAATGAGTTTTATGAAAATATCATTGAAATCATATTATTCAAGATGCTGAATACATGCCCACTGCACTGTCAGAAGCTTTGCTTGAAAAACCATTAATGTGATATCACTTAAAACATAAAAAAAACATTCCTCCATTTCTTACTGTTCTGTGGCTAATGGTCTCCATGTTGCTCTTGTATCAACAAAGTTCATGTATTGTCAGTACGCAACATGTCAATAAAATATTTACAGTCAGTCTACAGCTTGTATATTTGTTGTTAAATGCCACACTCAGCAATATTTGTTGTTTAATGCCACATTCAGCAATATTTGTTGTTTAATGCCACATTCAGCAATATTTGTTGTTTAATGCCACATTCAGCAATATTTGTTGTTTAATGCCACATTCAGCAATATTTGTTGCCTCTTACGACAAGCATGGGTTACTGCAGACCAACTCTAACCAGGATCTTCGTCGTCTCTAAATTAACAATTATGGGTTATTTTATTTGTTTTTAGTCATAATCATAAACCCAGAGCTTTAACAGGGTGATGGGCTGCATCATGGTTAAAGCGTTCGCTCGTCATGCTGAAGACCTGGGGGCATGGTGGGCGAGCTGGCTAAGGCGCCAGGCTAGTGATCCAGCGAGGTTGAGGTTTCGGGATCGAGCCCACCTGTGACCGGGTGTAAAAACCTTGGAGTCAACTTTGTGTGCAGACTCTTTCAGTGTTGTCACAACCCCTAGTGTACAGTACGCAACCCTGTGCACTTAAAAGAACCCACGAATCCGTTGGCATATGACCAGATGGTGGCCACATGAACACGTGCATACACCTAGTTGCGGGTACAGCAACGTGCAGTAAACTTGGACAAAGTGCTGTGACTATGTGTCCCAGTCCACCCAGCTGTCAAATGGGTACCTCGTTAGGATGAGAGAGCCACAATAAACTCGGTGCGCCTAGTGGCAGCAAGAGTTGTATACTCCCCAGGGAGTTGAGATTGAAATACGATGTGCTGTTGAGATTGACATCCGGTGATTGAGGGAAAATACCTAATGTAGCGCTTTGAGCATGCTTTATGTGTGGAATTCAGCGCATTATAAATACACATATTATTATTAAGACCTGGGTTCAATTACCCACATGGGTGTGATATGGGAAGCCCATTTCTGGTCCCCTGCCGTGATATTGCTGGAATATTGCTGGTATACAAACACTCACTCACTCAACCACCCAAGCTTTAGTTTGTTTACAGTACAAACAGAAACATTCACATTTGATGTTTATTTGTACAGTGAGATGTATACGATACATACAGCATGAACACTGACATGAATATGTACATGTGGATTACATGACAGCTGTGAAACACGCCTCCTCCTACGTTATCAATACCTGATGTCAGTCCAGGTCTCACTATCACCATCATTACAAAGAAAATCAAGGTTCTGTTCCCCATAGGCTACACTGTGAGGACCCTGTTTCTGGTTTCCCAGTCTGCCACCTTGCTTCATTACTGTCAACATAAGCGTAAAAACTTTCAACTAATTCCTACCTTCAGCATGCACATCGATCTACCCTATTGGGATGCGATGACACCTGAGCCAAGTCAGCAAGTCTGCCTCTGTAGACAAGCATAGATTGCCAAAGACAAATTCTAACCCAGTTGCCATAGTAACCACTGGATACACATACTGTTGCGTTACATTAAACTTATCACACTGAAAGTTTAAGAAAACGACAGTATGATGTGTAGGTTTACAGATGTACTGAGATGAAGACATGTTGACATGTGTTAAATATCACAAATGAAAGAAATATAACTGAAGCTACAATCCAACAGTGCAAGCCTCAAGGACAGACATTTGAATGTTATACAATTTCCAGTCAAGTGTCTTATGTTAGGAATGCTTGAACGAAGTTTCAAGCTGTACATAGAAACAACCCTAACTTAAGCCATTTATGTAGAATGATTAGTAACCTTAGACAGGGAGTTGGCCTTTGATGACAAAATGATACTGATGAGGAGTACTTCATGCATTGGAAGGTCTGTGAATATGTACAGCTGTATCCTTAAGGTCGTCAATGATGTGGTATATTCAGGGTATATGTTCTGATAAATCTCCACTATACCTGGGATACATCTATAATTTTATTACCTAACCTTGCTGGCTCCACATTCTCACAGTAACCAATCAGCTAAGCCACCTTTATAACCAAGCTTGCCAGTGTCTACAAAGATAGCAGTCGCAGCTGCAAAGGTTGTGTCTCAGATTTGGGAGAAATCCTATGGACAAATTGATCAGTGTGAAACTTAACAAACCTACAATATATGCAATAACTCCTTCTACCTCTTTCAGAGTACCTCTGCATCATTTGTGTTATGTTGCCAAGTTTAATCCGTTAGATTATTTAAGAAGTGAAAGTGAGTTGTGACTGGTGGACTCAACTTCCCAGCATAGACACCTGAGTCCCATTTCACAAAGTTCTCTTTAAGCCTAAGATCTCGTAACTTTTATCGCAGCATTCGTACCTCAATGTTACAGTACAGGTGGAACGAATGCTATGAGAAAAGTTATGAGAGCATTGTGAAACGGGGTCCTGATTGGATAAAAAGCCAGCCAAGGGAGGTAATAAATTCAACAGGCTGCCTCACAGATGCATCCTGGGTATAGTGGAGATTTATTGGCAGGTAGACCCTGGAGATTATTAGGGACGTCAATGATGATGAAGATGAGAAATGTTACAGATGTTGCTGTGATGAGCTATAACACAGTTGAGAGAACAGGGAATGGGTTCTGTTTGCTGACGACAAGCTTCTGATGCTGATGGGAGATGTAGCCTTTGATTTTGTTCTGAAACATAAAATATCCATGTATGAATACAGAATGGTCCAAGAATCATTTCTGTTATACTTTTTCTGTAATTATTTGTTACATGGGATCTTACTGCACTAGTTCTATTATTACCACTGATTATGCCTGGGACGGGCATGTACTTACCCGAATAGGAATTGAGTACCCAGAAATATAAAGAACTGACCACTGTCAACTTTCTTACTATTCAGTCACTATTTGACAAAGATAATTATAGAAAAGATGGCAATAAGACATTAAAACCTATCTGGGGCTATTTCATTTACTTTTGTTTTCCTCATTAGAGCACAGTACTTGGGCAGATATATTACAGTCCTTAATAATAACCTCCATTAACACCAATGATGTAAATGTGTTTTACGTCAGTGAAGGAAAGTTATTATCTGCTCTTGTTATTACAGAGTTCTCTCCCTTTCTGGGTACTTAATGCATAGAAATT
Source organism: Haliotis asinina (assembly GCF_037392515.1). NCBI lineage: Eukaryota > Metazoa > Mollusca > Gastropoda > Lepetellida > Haliotidae > Haliotis > Haliotis asinina. The sequence goes on along the minus strand of NC_090283.1, from coordinate 14,207,612 downwards.
GAACTCAATTCCAGCTGAACGCAGATTCGAGAACCCAAGTACCCATCACTGATCTACCATTACAAAATATTTTGTATTTTGTTTTGGATCTCCTCCATCCTCAAACATTGAATATGTCACCTTTCATTCGTCTCGTTTTGTATGGGAATCTGTATCAACATTTATACCGCTAGTAAGTTGTTTATGGTTCCAGTCATGTGTGATTACAACATGAGGACATACAACTGGTGTCCATACCAGGGGCCATTGTGGCCATGCAGTTCGTTCCCATCTTTGCCCCAATTCCTGCTAGGTGAAACCTACTGAGCACGTCACTCACCTCATATATAAGGTTAGCGATGATGCACTGTGTCTCATCATCATCAATGTCTTCAACCTGGAATAAACATAACAGACATATGACATATACAGACTTCAGACAAGCAAGACAATTACAAGTGAGTGAGTGAGTTTAGTTTTACGCCACACTCAGCAATATTCAAGATATATGGGGGCAGTCAGTAAATAATTGAGAATGGACCTGAGAATCTAGTAATAAATAGTATGAGTATCGATCTACAAAAATGGGAACCGATGACATAAGTCAAATAGGTCAGAGTGCCTGACCACTCGATTCCATTAGTCTCCTCTTACGACAGACATGGGCTACTGAAGATCAATCCAAACCTGGATATTCATGGGTCTTATTACAACAAGACCAAAACTCCACATATTGCTTATTGTTATATGAAATCAGTGCTCATACTATCAGTCACACGGGACAGATCATCCAATTGTTGACAGTATGAGTACCAACCTGATATCGTTCACTCTAGACCATCAACTCTTGACCAAAAGAGAGGTCGATGGACGTTGTGGCAACTTTTGTTAACTTTTGCATCAAGTACAAGTAAATCGACGCTGGTCCTAACCCATATTCACTTTTGTTTAGCAGCTAACAAATATTGGCATGAGAGGTTTGATTGTTGAGATTGCGGCAGCGGTATCTAGCATTTAGAGTCATATTAAGGTTGCAAGGACTCACAGGTGCTACAATCAGCAATATTCAAGGTATACAGCATAGATCTGTATATAAACAAACCTGGGGCAGACAATTCAGTGATCGACAGCATGAGCATCGATCTTCGTAAATGGGATACAGTGACATATGACCTGACCACCAGATCCTGTCAGTGCTTCTCATGGCAAACATGCCTTGCTAAAGATCACTTCTAACCTGAACCTTCACTGGTATTTACATACAAGTAAGTAGAGGTGACTGCATAATGATATTACTAGTGTTACGAGTGTGTATTTTCTGTATATTTTGTTATTAATTCAGTAATAATTATTATTGGGTCACAACGTTTAGTGTTTTGAAAAATAATTATGATGGGTCACATTTCGTATAATAGATGATCTGCATTCTTAGGATTTTGGCAGCAGGCTTGTACAGGAATTATCTGCCCTTGACTTCCTGTTTGTTTACTTCCGGGAGACATTGTTTTGAGGGCATTCTACAGTTTTGGCGATGGCAGTAAGTGTTCGTACTTTTAGGAAACGACTGAAAATGTAAGGCTAGTTACAATGCCAACGTTTTATCCGTCAACGCCTGATCTACTGTTTTGCTGGTTAACAGGGGGTTTCTTACATAGTTTGTCACGGAAAATTCTTAACCGTAACACTAGAATAGGTGAATATGTTTTGAACTTACATCCATGAGTCTCAGGGCCATTGTGAAGTCTTCGAGGGGCAGGAGATGGTTCTTCTGATGAATCAAATATCTGTAACAAACACAGATGCATGCATCACCATGGTGATGTGACAGAGGAGGTGAATGTTGTGAATGTCAACAACCAATATTCCAGCAGTATTCCAACAGGAGATACCAGACACACAATCTACCCACATAGGGAAATGTCCACGGCTCCTTGGCGTGACATTGACCAACACTTTAACAACGTGGCTATATGATTGGATGCTTCATGTCTGACTTACACTTTCTTGAATAGGTTCCTGTAAGTGATGATCTTCAGTTTCTCCAGGATCAGGTAGATACCACACTTGATGAAGAACGCTTCATGTTTCAGGAGAGCTGTGTTCAGCTGCAGTAGGTTGCCTGAACTGGGAAACACAGAGGGAAGTGTCTGAGATAGTCATGATAGAGTCAGAAACAGTGTTTTAAATAAACAGGTTACAGACAAGGATTACGGTGTTAGAGACAGGGATGAAAGAACTAAAAATGTCAGTGTTGGAAACAAAGATGAAAGTGCTTGAGAATCATGGCAGTGTTTATGTAGGGATGACAGTCTTAGAGCATCATGGCAGTGTTTAAGAAGGAACGACAGTGTTAGAGCATCATAGCAGTGTTTAAGAAGGGATGACAGTGTTAGAGCATCATAGCAGTGTTTAAGCAGGGATGACAGTGTTCACAGCCTCACAGACTTCTTAAGCCCATTCTTAACACACTGGTTGCGGTCAAAGTTAAGCATTCTTAGGGCTATGAACTTTTCAAGAATAAGGGCATAGGATTTTGGATCAGGAGGTGTGCACAGAAATCACACCTGAGGTCCAAGGTTTAGATAGAAATGCTCCTCTGGGAAATGGTTTTGTGGAGAGGGAGGAATTGCTGGTCCCTGCCAACTCATGACTTTGTGAATGCATTATCTCCCTTACCTCACCGCCCGTGCAACATCAGCAAACTGCTTGAGGTTGTACTTGTGTAGAACACTGAACGTTGGCATCTGTCCCTGAAGAGATAGAAGACAAGGTCCAATAAATATGAATTCATAAACATGAACAAAGTATATGAAAGTTAGTAACAGACGTAACAGATTGGGTGATTGTCTTCCATCACTGCAGGGACATGTACTCTTGGAGAGTCAAACAGACTTTTGTGTGTTTAAGCCACACTCACCAATGTTAAACTCATATGGCAGCAATCTGTAAATTATCAAACCTGGACCAGACAATACAGTGATCAACAGCATGAGCATCAATCTATGGCATATGATGACATGTGACCAGCATCAGGGTCACAGCCACTTATCTTCGTATCCAAATTACCACAGGGTCAGGGTCAGGGTCAGGGTCAGGGTCAGGGTCAGGGTCAGGGTCAGGGTTTGAGTTGGTGTGTGTGAACACCAGATCCTGTAACTCGTGGTCTTTCCTTAACCTAATCTAACCCAGATGTTCATGGGTAACACTCACTAGCAGCATCTTGACCGGGATGAGGTAGATGAGGATGAGACGTTTGTTTTTCTTGCACTGCCGATGACACCTCTCAAATGCAAATGTGAGATATTCCTCCGCTGAAGCCAACACAAAACACAAATAGTAGAAGTACAGAAAGTGGATTATCAGCAGTGTTGACAGTGGATTATTAACAGTGGTAAGAGAGGATTATTAACAGTGTTAAACATGGATTATCAACATTGTTAAGAGTGGACTATCAACAGTGTTAATAGAGATTATGAACAATGTTAAGAGAGGATTATCAACAGTGTTAAGAGAGGATTATCAATTATTAAGAGAGGATTATCAACAGTGTTGTGAGAATATCAACGGTGCTAAGCATGGATTATCGACAGTGTCAGGAACGGATTTATAACATTGTAAAGAGTGGATTAAGGATGTTTTTTCAACAGACAGATGAGGAATACAAGCACGGGTAATACTCAGGGGTCTCATAAAAAATACAAACTTCTGGACTTCCCCACAGATCCAGATCTTCTTGAGAACTGAACACAGGGACCTTCTCTACCTGAACTCCCACATGCTGCTACATCTAGTCAAGTGTCCCACAAAGGTTACACCTGTCATATCTTCCTATGTAACCTCTGTTCAAATATGGCCCTTTCATTGTGCACACGTTCTGGAGTCATGATTGAATGCAATCAGATTAAGTTGTGCAATCAGCGACGCTGTTTCAAAACGGCTCATTCACCAATGATGATGTGCAAACGTTTCATTTAGACAGGATCAATGGCGTCTCCACCCTCCTTGTTGACAACCAACAAACTTGCCTTTAAATCAATTCTTTGAATGTCATTTGCCTTTAAATGTCTTAAGTGTCACATAAAGAAATACATCTTGTCCTTTGAATCCTACACTCTATATTGCACTGGTTTCTGATTTTCAGTTAAACATGAAATACCCAATCTATCCATTGCACGTTGATCAACTAACTCCATGCCATAATGGAGCTAAGTCAATGTAACATGTGATCAGAGGCAACAGAAAGAAGGGAGATAATTCAAGTTAACATTTTTGGCCTTTGGGGCTTTTATGAGAAATGGGTAATATGGGCATATTAGAACACAAGTTACATAGGAAGAAATGACAGGAGTCAACTCTGTGGGCAGAGAATGATGGAGTGTGTACACATCAACACATACCTGCCTTGTAGTCGCTGTCGAACATCGCCTTCCTCCCCACATAGTACCTGTCAGCAGAAGCAAGTCCTTTGTAATGTACATCAAGGAATACAAAGAACATACAATCTGATCCATCTGCCAGAAAGAGACCTTGCACCTTCAATGCATGCATCTAGTGATACTAGTTTTGAGATCCTTGAAATCCCAGGCATTCTAGTTGGCTCTAGATGAGCTGGGAAATACAGACAGAGAGATATATCGTCATGTGATGAGCTGGGAGAGACAGACAGAGAGATCTACCTGTATGTGATGAGCTGGGAAATACAGATAGAGAGATCTACCTGCATGTGATGAGCTGGGAGAGACAGACCTACCTGTATGTGATGAACCTGGAGAGGCAGACAGATATACCTGTATGTGTTTAACCAGAAGAGACAGACAGACAGATCTGCCTGTATGTGATTACCCAGAAGAGACAGACAGAGAGATCTACCTTTATGTGGTGAAATGGGAGCGACAGACAGATATACCTGTATGTGATGTTCTGGGAGAGTCAGAAAGATCTACCTGTATGTGATGTCCTGGAACAGACAGACAGATATACCTGTATGTGACTAATCAGGACAGACAGACAGATCTACCTGTATGTGATTAACCAGGAGAGACAGACAGACAGCTGTACCTGTATGTGATGTCCTTGGAGAGACAGAAAGATCTACCTTTACATGATGAAATGGGAGAGAAAGACAGACAGCTGTACCTGTATGTGATGGGCTGGGAGAGACAGACATGTCAACCTGTATGTGATGAGCTGGGTGAGAATGACAGACAGCTGTACCTGTATGTCATGAACTGGGAGAGAAAGACAGAAAGACCTACCTGTATGTGATGAGCTGGGAGAGACTGAACCGATCCTTGATGACCAGACTGTCAATGGCCCGAATTAGAGGTTTACACAAGTGAAGCTTGTTGATCTGGAGTAAAAGTGACAAATAGTAGAAGTGACAAATAGTTGAAAAAGTACACCTTACAATAGATGATCAAAGGGTTATATGCATGTGTTCTCTAATCATACAACTAACAGCATCCGGTGGTCAGATATTGCTGACGTGGTTGACACATACCATCTGTGTATATCAATGCTCAAGATGTCGATCACTGGATTGTCTGGTCCAGAGTTCATTATTCACATATCACTGCCATGTAGCTGCAGAATTGCCAAGTGCGATGTAAAACTTCACTCACTCACTCACTCACTCACTCACTCACTCACGAAAGCCTACCTTGAAGTATATTTTGAATAGCTGGTTGACAAGATTCAACATTCCCCATTTCTTCGAGTCTTCCACTGCAGCTCGACTGGATTAACATAAATTTGCACAGCAATAATAGAAAACCTTCATAAACGTAACACTCAGACAAAAAAATCATCAAGGACTCAAAAGACAAAGACCAATCATAAGGCAATCAGAAGACATTCACCAAGCACCAAGAAGAATATTATGAAACGCTCAGAAGACCATTAGGACATAACCATCATGTGTTGGCCAATTTTCGGATGTTATTGAGTATTTGAAGTACAGGAATGCATTTTGGAACCAACAGCATCAGCCGGAGGTTTCAAATGAAATATTCCTGTGCTTCAAATACTCAATAACACCCGGAAATCGGCCAACACATGATGTTTATCAACATTGTAGACACAAAAGTAAACCAAAGGGTTTTACTGTCTGCACTCGTTTACATCGAGTACGGGTACAGCAGTGAAGTGTCATCCGCAGGCCGTTTCAGCTGGTTCCCATGGCAACATCTGGAGCAGCTCATTTGTGATGTCATTCTAACTTTATGTCACAATATGATTTGAATGACGTTACCACTGTTAATGACACAACAAAACAATTGTTTGCGAGGTTTCAATGTGTCAATACGCAGTTAATAGTCTTGCAGTTTCTGGACATCTAATACCATTTGATCATGTTTTTCAACCAATCAGATTACAGATTACACTGACTTTTGGTTTACAATTGACCAAGCATTTAGATGATTATGATCAAAGAGTCAGGAGACAATTATAAGTCAGAAGACAATCACCTTGCAATCAGAAGCCAATGATCAAACAGTCAGAAGGCTGAGTCCGAGAGCTCAGACTATGATAAAAGTATGTATGTCCTCGTTTTCTAGCACTGAATAATTCTCGACTGACATCAAGTTGCTTTGTGTGTGTATACACTTCTGATAATTGGTAACTGGTTTGAAGATTCAACAACTGCCATCAGTCAGTTGAAATATCTTGAGTGAACTGCTGTTACAGTGTAACTTACTGGATGTGTCTGCCACTGATTAAAAGGACAGAATGAACAACACTAAATACAGCCATATATCTACAAAGTGACACAGTTTCCTCTAGATACAGACAAGTGACATACTTGAGGGAAAACCAAGTTCTATGGATAGTCTGCTTCTTTACTGCAAAGGGAGCAACATTTCTGTGTAGGTACTAACACCACTATCAAGCAAGTGATGACACTGAAACGTCACACCCATTGCAATAGAGAAGTTGACTATCCATAGAACTTAGTTTCCTTAATCTATATAACTTCTAAATGCCTTTCAAAGAAAAGTGACTCACTTGTCACTGGCACAGACACGGAAGCAGCCCATAAGTAGCTCAGCTGCTTTCTCCATCCTCTCCCCAGGCTTCCCTCGACTCTTCATCACCGCCTGGACATCAGCCTGCAACAGTCATACACACTGTCAGGGTGCTTGCCAGGAGGGGCTGGGTTGTCAGGGTGGTTGTCCAGGGGAGCAGGATTGTCAGGGTGGTTGTCCAGGGGAGAAGGATTGTCAGGGTGGTTGTCCAGGGGAGCAGGATTATCAGGGTAGTTGTCCAGAGGAGTAGAATGATCGGGGTGGTTGTCAGTAGGTTCAGGATTGTCAGGGTGGTTGTAAGGAAGAGCAGTGTTAACGGGGTGGTTGTCAGAAGGTGCAGAGTTATCGGGGTGGTTTTCACGAGGAGCAGGGTTCTCAGGGTGGGTGTCCAGGGGAGGAGCATCATCAGGATGGTTGTCAGGAAGAGCAGGTTTGTTGGGGTGCTTGTGGGGAGGAGCAGGGTTGTCAGGTGGTTGTTCACGGGAGAGGAGGATTATCGGGGTGGTTGTCAGGAGACTGTAGGGTTGTCAGGGTGCTTGTGGGGAGGAGCAGTGTTATCAGGTGGTTGTTCACGGGAGAGGAGGATTATCGGGGTGGTTGTAGGGAGGAGCAGGGTTGTGAGGGTGGTTGTCCAGGGGGGGAGGAGGATTATCGGGGTAGCTGTCAGAAGAAGCAGTGTTGTCGGGGTTGTCTTCAGAAGGGGATGACACGGGTTGCCACTGTTGTGTGTAGCAGGATTGTCAGGGGTGGGCCTTCAGGAGATGGTATTGTCAGGGGTAGATATCAGTGGGAGAGATTTTGTCAGTGGGTGCATGTAAAGGGTTGCTGGAGTTGTGTGTAAGGAGGTTGCCACTTGCCAGGAGTGGTTATAAGTCAAGAAGTTTTGAAAGGGGTAGGTGAAGGGGGTTTGAGGTGGATGTGAAGATGACGGGGTTGTTAGGTCTTGTCCGGAGGAAGGGTGGCATCACGTCAGTAGGAGTGTGGTGTCTGTTGAAGTGTCATCATGTGATATTGGCAGGCACCAGTGGGTAGTGCCAGTAGGTTTCATCACAGGCAAACTGTAGCGCAAGTGGGGTTGCGCAGCGTAGAGAATATGACCAGTCTTCATATATGCGAGCAAAGCGAGCAAAGGTTGGCAACACACTTCCCTCGCTTCGGTTCAAAAAGTATTTTTCGTGTCAAAATAAAATATCACCACCATCAAAGGTACACTCCAAATTCCTGACTAGATTGTGATCTCAGATTTCCAACCCCATATTTAACAATTACTCACGTGAAATATGTTTTATTCAACATTTTAAGCGCCACTCGTGGTACATCAGACCGTTCTTCACCTCCATTACCTCTGCCAGCTTCCAGTTCAAAGCAGTGAAGGAACAAGTTATTATTCCGAGTGGAATACATAAAGAGTTACCTCCCATGCTTCATACGCCCGCTGCGCCAGAAGTGTGTTTATTGTAGAATAAATGTTACAAAAGATCTAACAACAACGCCGACACTTAAGACAAATACATTCCAACAGAATCATGATAAATTTAGGCAATGTGGTATATCTTTATAATTTCTGCTTATTCTTGTTCCTTCACTCCGTTGAGCCGGAAGCTGGCAGGGGTAATGGAGGCGAAGAACGAACTGAATACCACGAGTGGCGCTTAAAATGTTGAATAGAACATATTTCACGTTAGTAATTATCAAATATGGGGTTGAAAATCGGAGATCACAACCTGGTGAGGAAATGTGAGTGTACCTTTGATGGTGGCGATATTTTATTTTGACACGAAAAATACCTTTTGAACCGAAGCGAGGGAAGTGTGTTGCCAACCTTTGAAGAACTATGAAGACTGGTCATATTCTCTACGCTGGGCAACCCCACTTGCGCTACAGTTTGCCTGTGGTTTCATCAAGATATCTTTCAGATTATTCCTGTCTGCTGAAAGATTAAAACTTCTCTAAAAGACAAAATGCAAATTTTCCATCCTGGAATACAAAGGTACAGTACTCACACTGATGGCGAACCGACGGAGATCAAGACACACGCTGAACATAAGGGGCAGGGACCAGTTCTCTTCTTTCTGACTCTGCATGGCCTTGGTGAAGGCTGTGCTATAGGTCAAGGTCAGTGTATATGCATAATGAATCCTGGAATAGGTTCACATAGAGTAATGGCCAAACAACCATCTGACATACATCTTAGTAATAAACTAAGAGATGCTAGTGGATAAGGACAGTTACCCTTCATAATTTATTACATGATAATAATCATATGAAAATTAAAACTCAGATTTATCTACCATTCGAAAAGAGTGAGTTTAGAAAAACCCATTAGCTTGGGTATGGCCAACTAGAAACAGAACTTGCAGTAACTAGGATTTGAAACAATGATCACAAGAGTTTGACTAATCCAAGGGAGGCAAATCTGCAGTGCAGCATGTGACATTTTAGATTACTGTTCATGGTTTGAACAAATGTGTTTGTGAGAAGCAAACTGGAGCAAACACTTGTCCTTCTGGTCTCATTTTTCCTACATTGGGGGATATTTAAACATTCACAGGTTAGTTTAGTTCTAAGCTGCTGTCAGTTATTATTCCATGTATGACAACAGTCTGTATAAAGTCTTTACAATCAAGTGACCAACAGCATGAGCATTCATGTACACAATTGGGGATACGATGACGTGTCAAGTTATCAAGCCTGACCATCCAATCTTGACAGTCATCCAGATCTTCACTTCTAATACACAAATGAAGGTCCATGGTAGACCAGGCCTTCAGCACCTCATGCTTGCCATAAAAGGTGACCATGTTGTAAGAGGCGACTTGTGGAATCATTTGGTCAGGCTTCCTGACTTGGTTGACATATGTCGTCGGTTCCAAATTGCACAGATCAATGTGCATGCTATTTATCACTGGATTGTCTGGCACAGACTCGATTATTTACAGACCATCATTACATAATGTCGTTTAGAAAATGGTCAAATGCAACATATGTCATCTTTGGGATTTCATTTTCTAACTAAAGTACAAATTCTAGTACTTTTTCGGTTGAGTAGCTGATGGGATTCGAACCCGCACCCTCACCTGGGTGATTAGGTGATTAAAAGTTGTTATAAAAACTTCATGAGGCATAGTGATTTTCTTTTTTCTTTTTGTGCTGTAAATCAAGCAGTAACTTGATTATAAGTATTTTTTTGTTTAATAATACTTTATGCAATATACTGCAATACATATCGCAATATATGCTTTCACATTGCAAAATATCGCAATACGAAATTCCCTGCAATACTCAGCCCTATATCTGGGGCAAGACAAATGCCAGCATGAACACTTGAAATATCAGGTGAGTAAAGGATATTGTACAACCACAGCCTGACAGCCATACGCCTCAATGAAATCATGATTGGCAACGGCCCAACAGCATCTGGAGTAGATAAGCATCATTATTCACAAAACAGTTGTTGAAACAAAACAAAATCTCCAACAACGTCACAATATGGCATAAAATAAACTCATTCACTATGAATTACTGTTCTCCACTGGTTCATGTATAATATTTATTGTTATGAATACATGACTTCTGTCCATTTGAGAAGACTTGCATGCTATATTTGCAAGCCAGGGTCCATTGCTCAAAGTGATCACAGTTCTGTGATCATTGTAAGTTTGTGTTGAAACAGAGTTTGTGCATCTGGTCCCTGATTTTCAGACTACTACTGATGTTAATGTTTTGATGAAGCTAGTTCAAAGATGAAGCTTGTGGTGATGCTACCTGATATTCAAGCAGTAATGGAATACACATGACACGTGAACTGTTGCCTGCATATCCCGATACATTACTCTTATATACTTTAAATACTTTTATACCATGTGATGACCACAATACAATGACAAGCATACAGTTATAACAGTACCCTACCTGATGTGGGCTGCTACCATTTCATCGTAGGGGGGATCCAGGACTCTCTGAACTTGTGACTCTGGGTGTTCCAACTGGCACCGAGGACTTGCAATGTGGGCATGTTGAAATGACAATAGTTCCTGTGAACAGTGAGTGAGTTCAGTTTTACATCACACTCAGCAATATTCCAGCTATAAGGTGGTGGTCTGTAAATAACTGAGTCTGGACCAAACAATCCAGTGATCAACAGCATCAGTACCTATCTGCATATTGGGAGCTGATGACATGTGTCAGCCGAGTCAGTGAGCCTCACCACCAAAATCCCATTAGTAACCTATTACGACAAGGATAGTTGACTTTTGTAGCAAGCATGTTTTGCTGAAGACCTACTCTAGGATTTCAACCACATACCTTCACTGGTATATTACTTATAAGTTGGGTCCTTGGGGACTATATCAGGGTCCTATGAATACAGCATAGAGAATTGTTTTTATCATTTTTTCAGAACCTTGAATGAATCATTGATCATGTGGACTGATGGATGAAATGATGCGCCCGAAAACTCTGACAGAAACAACCAAACACTTGGTTAAGTAACACGTGTAGTACGTACAGAGAATAATATTGGGCGTCCCTATGGACGCAGTGATTTATTTTTGGCATCCATTCTCTACATTTGTGCATACTGGATGCACACTGTCCCATTAAATCCTGGTACATAGGCACGATAAATCTTTCAGTAAAATACCTTGTGTACACAATTCCCCTTTGGCCTAAAACAAACACAGTTATGAGAGGACATATAAATCTTTAGGTATGTGCAACAGGCATGTGGTTTCTGGAAGTGAATAACGCTGGAATCATCCCAGATCAGATGTCTTACCCACATGATAAAAAAGTTAACTCATCCGTGCGGTCACTCTACACCTTGCCACATAACTTAAGGTCCAGTCTATATAATCATTTATGATCATGATTATCTACAATTTATATGCACAGAAATTAGTTACATTTTTCTTTAGCAGAACTGTGATGGTTTTAAAAATTGTCAATATGTATGTATGTTCCTTCTTAACTTATGAAAGTCTAATATTATACATACCCCCGCTGATAGCCCATCTTTGTTTTGTAGAGCATAGTCAACCTGGAAAAAAACAAACTTGGACAATGAGTATTAACAAGCTGTCAACTGCAAGGCAAGTTTTGTTTCTTCCATTTCAGCATGCAAGGTAGTGCTAAAGCCCTATTCTGCGTAATGGATTCTTTAGGCCCGACTGGCTTGCTTTCTGTCGCAGGCATTAGTGCACGTGACAAATGCACATGAAAATAGGAATAAAAATGTTAAGGAGATTTTTCTATTCTTAACTATTGGAGGAAGTCACGCTCCTTTACGAGTTCAGCCTTGACAAATTCAAAACTACAAAAACAGTCCTCTGAGTCAACAACTAAAACATAATCTTACCGACTGTAAAAACGAATTTAAGGAAACGTGCGCCATGTTGTATGAATTATCTCCCTTGGATGATACTTACTCATAGCTACAGAGTGTACGTCAGAGGCTCGCTTCAAACGAACAAGATGTGTGTTTCTCCATGTGACTACAAATGAAATTAAAGTAAAGTGTTTATCGATAACGAGTAAAGACATTTCTCCGTCCATCTGATTTCATTCGATCACTGATCACCTTTGTATTCCATTTTTGCATCATAAGTGTAGAATAACTTCTGGTTGTTAAATCCTGTTTTCGTTTGTTTTGTTTCAGATTGCATTTTAATTACCAACTATTTCTGTTTTGATTTTGTTCTTGTTTTATTTTTGTTGAATAAATCGACTATTTTTGTTGACAAAACAACGATTTCTCCGTGTCTTCACCACAAATGTTGGTTTTAATTTAGTCTTGTTTTACAAACATTGAACCAATTTTGATACGCTTCGGAAGAACTGTTCCGTATCCATTGTACAAATTCATGTACAAATCGTTTGTGATGCCAATATGTGACTATTGTTGCCATGCCAGGAATAATTGTACGAATGGTCAGTCCCATATTCTTGAGCGAATACGTACGCACAACATCTAGTCACTTCGTGTGTAACATGGGCGCAGTTCGTGGCGCCACTCATCATAGGTTATATATTCAAACAAAGTCTAAACCACTAAAATAAACAAGGCGCGACATTATGCTAATACATATTCATAAGATGCGTAAAAATCTCGCATGTGACTACCTCTTTGACCTTGTTCCTGAATTTTTCTCCGAAAACAGTCAATATAAATTCCGTGATAAATTTAATTTAAGCTACAAGCAAGAAATTGTAGGGCAATATGAGCAATCGATAATACCTGACACAATTAAAATGTGGGATTCATTAGCTCACAGTATCTTATTTGCTAGCTCAATCAGTGAATCCAAATCTCTGCTGACAGATGATGAATAAAAGATTATTTTGAACTGAATTATGGCAGTTGGATCTGTCAGATCGTGCACTGTCGACTTGAGCTCGGCTGTGGTGATTTGAATGCGACACCGACCCCGCGCTTGTGGATACCACAGTGGAGATGCGGTTCATCACCTTTTTACGTCCTTGAAGGGCATTTAGAAGTGAAGTACATAAGAATGAAGATTTTTATGAATATCAACTTATTTATTATGAGAACACAACGTTTCGGAGTTAATGCTTACTCCTTCATCACCACAATAAAGAAGTTGATGTAAATAAAAATCTTCATTCTTATCATCTTTTTACATTCAGTTATATACTGCTGTTAGAAATAATACCTGTTTCTACGTCCATAGTCTCCAAACTGTGTTATGCGGAATACCTTCACCTAACAACGATGTCAATAAAAGCATAATAGAGTCCCTGCACCAAAACATTTTTAAGTCTAAACGATTTGATAAGTTATTATAAACAAATATATGTAAACACTTAATACAGTGTAACTGCAAGCTTAAGGTTCATAAGCACATACAACGCACATGCATGATTTATTTGTCGTTTTGTGTAATCAGTTTGGGTGTGTTTTGTTTTGATAACATATGTACCGATTAGATATTGACATAAGCAAAGTTCAGCTCGATCACCAAACCAGATTATTTTAGAATGAAAATATGTTTAAACCATATCCATCTCATAATACCCGCGGTTTTGTTTAGTAGATTTAAGTCATATTCTAATCTTCAAATTTTTATTTCACTTCACGAAATATATGTCAAACATGTTCTGCATTATAAATCTTCACTGAAGACACTTTACCGTGAATTTGTGGGTATATTTACTTATAATATATGACACGCGCCATTTATACCTGAGATAGATCGGCCATTCTATGTATCCTGGGTCAAGCAATGTCACAAGAGTTTGCTGTGCACTTATAACCAGCGATAAATGGCATATATTTCTAAATAAATCTAATATTTAATCACGGAATAGTATTTACAGGCTAATGGCGAGCGTTAGAGCCATAGGTCGTCACGCTTGCTGTCAGTTTAAAATTAACTTTTGCGGCCGTGCCACCCTCTGCACTTGTTTGTACAATCGGGGATTAAGTCGATCAGTAATGTCAACACTTTGATCGATGACATTTATGACGTCATCCGTTATGCTCAGTTCTTACTTCACACTTTATATACCTGAAGATCGAAAAAAACTTGACACGATATCTAGACACAAAGAAAACACCACACTTCCTGTCTGCTTAAGTTAGATGAATGACTAAATACTTATATGTCTGTTTGTGTACTTGAGAAAGGGCTGCTATATAGGTTTAGTTCGTCTTGGAGTCCCACCTAGTCCCAGTGGCACGTCAGCGGTATTGACTTGTGAATCATTGGTGTGGTGGTTTTTGATATATCGGAATTAGTACAACTCGGTACGTATTTCCCTGTTAATATGTGGGTGTATGTATATGTGTGTGTGTGTGTGTGTGTGTGTGTGTGTGTGTGTGTGTGTGTGTGTGTGTGTGTGTAATATACTTTTAGCATGTACTGTATCAAGTTCACCATTCCATATATAACTGTTTTAGTGTCTCGTACGTCAATGTATGATTGAATGTCACGTTTTACTGAATCAATAATGGTGTACAGAATCTACACAACTAATTACATTTCTGTCTGCCTGGCTGACGAGAAGAACTAACAGCAAAACCACATGAAATGTGACTAAGTTTGTGAATGTATTTGTCAGGGGGACACGGAGGGAGTTGGGAATAATTTGACATCCGATGTTATGAAATGTACTTTGATACACGAATTCCTCCTTCTTTATCCTTTCTGTGTCTATGCACTACACACTTTTAGTCATAACAAACAATTAAGAGGAAGCTTTCGTCGAAGCTATCGCCCGTCTGTGCAAATACCAGGAATATTTGCAAGATTGTTGGTGCGGCGACAAACAGCACTCAGTCACCATCATATTTAATACATACCCTATTACTGGCCTCGAAAAACCTTAAAATCATTATCATTGTGCATGATTACCACCGTCATTATCATTACCATTATCATCGTCATCATCTTGCAGTACGTCACCTTTTCTTGACAACTGTATATGAATCTATACCGAAACGGTGCATCGTGATATAATAAAGAAGATGTCATACATAAAATATCCTACCATAGTTACATAATTACAATATTATTGGACTTTGTAGCTTAGTTCTGAAGCCCTTCAAAATTCATTTGACTACAGACATTCGAATACGTGTCATGGTGTTAACAAATATGACTCTCTTATGTAAAGTTCTATTTCAGACTTCCACTTCCGGTCACAACAATGGAGGATGAGGAGGGGGATTTAAGAAACGTGCAACTGGTTTTTCCTCAAAATGGCAATATCGAAAACTATACCCTGGAAGATTTGTGCGACAAGAAAGCAATATATGTAGGAGAAGCAGTTGAAAGTGCAATAATTGTCACGTGCCCCAACGAAAATCAGAAAGAAGCGTGGAAACGACGCATAACACAGCTCGCCGGCCACTGCTGTTTTGGGCAGATCAATAACAGCCCTAACAAAAAGACAACAGCTGTGAAATCAAATAATGGCAATGATTCATTTGTAACATGTTCAGTTTCTGCCACATACAACACAGCGATTTTTAACAGGCAGCCACTATCGGCACAACCGACCAGCTCTTTGGTGAGTAGTATTTCGCCCCGTTTTCTGCCTGTTTAGTATGATTATGATTATTACTACGAAATTTGGTTTTCTTTCTGACATCGCTACCCAGGGTAAGCAGTTTTCTCTGCTTACCTTATGGTCAGTCTGAGTGACAGAGAGTATATTAGTTAATTTCGACCATCTTAAGTTTCACAGACTTCATTTAGTTTTAATAACAATAAGGGGTAAGACTTCATGAGTTCATCTGATTTCCCCCCTAAATTTTAACCATGAGAGAAATTTTCTTTGAGTGGCATTTTTAGAAGTTGGACATGTTTTTCAGTGTGTCCTGATACAAGTACAGAAATATGTTAAAAGTCATCCTTATCAAATGAGTACTATGTATTCAGTCGATATGATTTGACTAGAATCAGATTTAAGAGGGGATACAAGTGGAAGTCTTTCTGTTATTTCAGTTCATCGTGGTGGCACATGTCATTGATGCTTGTGCTGTTGATAACTGGATTATCATGTTCAGATTCAATTATTGACAGACGATCACTATGTAGCTGAAATATAGGTGATAAAGAAAAAAAAGCAATGAATAAATCCATCATATTTATGGGAAAACAAACAACAATGCAAACAGTATCCTATAGTTGCAGATATTGCACATGTAGCTTGATTTACAAGAGAAAATATATTTTGAAAATATACTCATAGCAACACATAAGGGAACACATTAATTGAAAGTACACATGTTCTTTCATCTATATCCAGAATTTGACCAACAGTGCAATACATGCATTGTGAAGAAACCTGGAAAAGAATAAAGAAACTTTTGTACTTTCATGTGTTCCCTTATTTGTTACATGGGAATATTAATTATTATTAATATATTATAATCATGGTATTAATCATGCGAATCATTGTTTCTTCACCAATTATTTCAGATTGTTAAGCCATATTTCTTCAATGACAACACTTTCATCCTCCCTCTACAAACAGTCCTGAACAATCTCTCCACTCCGTGCAATGACCAGAAGGTTTTGTTCAGTGTCACAGTCTGGCTGTGTGCATCACCCGCAAAGCCGACACCAGATCAGGAAGCAAAGAAAGACTTCCAGCTTAACAGTTTTGTCAATTTGAAGAGTAAAACGGTACAGGAGAAAACAGGTTGGTTAAAACACAATCATTTTCGATCCAGAGTCAATTCTAAAGTATGCTGCAGCTATCACTGCCTGTGGTATTGAGTGGGAGTGAGGTTTGTCTCTGTGTTAAGACTGCTTTGTGGAAGGGCCCTTGACCTCTGGTGGTGTGTGGTGCTGTGCAGCTCAGGTCACAAATCATTTGGCATGGAGAGTCCTTGGATGGGTGACTGTCTTTGGCCGCTTGACTCCTGAATGTTCTTGATTGAATTTGGTGTATTATTCAAAGGGAAATATGCAAAATAGCGTGTACCCATGTCAAACATGATAGTAATCAATACTCTTGCATGTTGAATTTGACACTTATGTACTCACTGGTTATTGTCACAATATATTTAGATTGCCGTAATGGTCAAAACATAGAAAAAAATGTATTTTGTTATTGTTTGGGTTCCACCATCCTTGGTATTTCCAGGACTCCAGGGTATACATTCTGGTTAATCTCCACTATTCCCTGGATGCATCTATGGCTTGATAATTTTATTACTTGCCTTTGCTGGCTTTTTTACCAAGTAGGTACCTACGCAGGGAAGTTGAGCGTACCAGTCACAAGACTCCTTTTATTCAGTCAGATGTCTATGCTGGAAACTTGCGCATACTTTCTTATTATGGCTACTTGGCTACACAAGTAGTGAGTTTAGTTTTATGTTGCACTCAGCAATATTCCAGCTATAAATAACCCAGCGGTCTGTAAATAATCAAGTCTGGACCAGAAAATCCAGTGATCAACAGCATGAACATCGATCTGTGCGACTGGGAACCAATGACGTGTCAACCAAGTCAGCGAGCCTCACCACCTGATCCTGTTAGTCACCTCTTGCTGAGTTGCCTTTTACTGTTTACAGCAAGCATGGGTTGTTGAGAACTTATCTACCATGGGCTTTTACGGGTTGCAGAGGTACTGTGAAAGGAGGAGTTCTTGTATATTTTTTTAAAAGTTTTGGACCTGTCAATTTGTCTGAATGATTTCCCCAAAATCTGAGCCGCACTGTGAACAAACCTTTGCAGCTGTGACTGGAAAGGAAGGTAATGAAATTATCGGTCTGAAGCATACGTCTGGTAAATGTTCTGATAAATCTCCACTATACCCTGGAGATACCAAGGATCATGTTCCATGGGCATGCTCGAGACTTTTGTGGGTTTAGCTCCTGATATTACCTGACTTGGCTGGGCTTCCCAGCACCATCTTTCTCTCACTCTGTCTCTCTCACTCCCTTTCTCTCTCACTCCCTTTCTCTCTCACTCCCTTTCTCTCTCACTCACTCACTCACTCACTCACTCAGATCTGTGTTATATTTACAGTGAGCAAGGAGCTGACAGTCATCAATCCGCCAGTCCTTGGTATGAAGCATGTTCCGGCCGGGGGTAGTCAGCTGCTCCTTCTACAGGGTAAGTCACAGTTTTACCTTCATTCACTAAACAAGAGTCCCTAGGGATTTAAGTTGGTTTGTTTTCCTACCCATACTCCACAATATTCCAGCTATATGGTTTCATTGTGTAAATAATCGAGTCTGGATCAAGCAATTCAGTGATCAGGAGCATGAGCTTCGATCTGTGTAAGAATCTTTGATATGACATTCAACCCATTTTGCCCACTTACACTATGTAATAATCTCACATGACATTCAACCCATTTTGCCCACTTACACTATGTAATAATCTCACATGACATTCAACCCATTTTGCCTACTTACATTATGTCATGATCTCGCATGACATTCAACCCATTTTGCCTGCTTACATTTTGTCATGATCTCGCATGACATTCAACCGATTTTGCCTACTTACACTGTGTAATAATCTCATATGACATGCATCCGATTTTGCCTACTTACACTATGTAATAATCTCACATGACATTCAACCCATTTTGCCTACTTACATTATGTCATGATCTCGCATGACATTCAACCCATTTTGCCTGCTTACATTTTGTCATGATCTCGCATGACATTCAACCGATTTTGCCTACTTACACTGTGTAATAATCTCATATGACATGCATCCGATTTTGCCTACTTACACTATGTAATAATTTCACGTGACATTCAACCCATTTTGCCTACTTACACTGTGTAATATTCTGGCATGACATTCAACCCATTTTGCCAACTAACACTATGTAATAATCCCACATGACATTCAACCTATTTTGCCAACTTACACTATGTAATACTCTTGCATGGCATTCAACCCATTTTGCCAACTTATACTATGTAATACTCTTGCATGACATTCAACCTATTTTGCCCACCTAAACTATGTAATCATGTTGTATGTGACTTTCAAGCCCTTTTGCCTACACACATACCTCTCTTTCTTGATAATCTCCAGGGTATACCTTCAGATAAATCTCGACGAGTACCCCGGATACATCTACGGCAATTTTATTACCTCCCTTCGCTGGCTCAGCATTCTCACAGTAGCCAGTGAAATGAGCTGTTACAACTGAGCTTCAGTGTCAACAAAACCATGTAGGTTTGCTCAGATTTAGGGAGAAAAATCATACAGACAGGTCTGAAACCATAAAAAAATATATGCAAGAACCCATTCTACTTCCTAGTACTCCGCCACAAACAATTGTGTGGCCAAGTTCAGCTGGTTAGATAAAAGTAGAAGAAGTGAGTGATACTAGGAGCCTTGTGATTGGCATGCTCAACTTCAAGCATAGACACCTGATTGTATAAAATGCCAGCAAAGGGAGGTAACAAAATTAGTGGGCTGAGCTGTACAAGCATCCAGGGTACTAGTGGAGATTTACTGGAATGTACAAATGGAGATTATCGAGGATGAGACCCTTCTATGGTTAATCCTGTTATGGGCATTATCTTTAAGGAAACCTGGACGTTTACTGATTTTGGTTTCAGTCAACAACACGACAGGGAAATCCCTCCTTATCCACGACTGCAGCATCCTCCCTAACAAGAAGGAAGATAAACCTGAGGCCACCGACTCTGACTCCACTGATAATGAAAAGTATTCATCTCTTACATTGTATATAATATACTCTGTAGTCTATGGTTTTATTTTGAACCAGTGACATGCTGATGTCAACATCACTAATTCATTGTTTGATGTTTAACCAGCAACACCTCACCCAGCAATATTCCAGCTCTATGGCTTTGGTCTCTGAATAATTGAGTTTAGACCAGCTACGAGTAAGACAGTAATCAACAGTATGATCATTGATAAACCAATTGGGATACAGCATGTGAAAACCAAGGCAGTCTCATCTTGTGATGAGCATGGGCTAGGCTTACAAGAACCTAATCAGGCACCTAATCTTCACAGTTAGGTTTCTTGGTAAACATAGATACATCAGCGACCTCATTGCCAGGTTTGGATTCAGTTAGAAGTCACTTTTGTTATCGTAGATTGTCATGTGGTGAGTGGTCCTGTGCGTAGTGCTCAGGTCACAAATCTGTTGAAATTAAGCACCGTCAAGCTAGGACAGTCCTTGAATGGGTGGCTGTGTTTGGCAGTTTGGCTCCTGAGAGTTTCTAGGACGTCGGTCCTGCGATTGAGTTTGTTAAAAAATTGCCTCTTTTCAATAAGCAGAAAATGGATACCTGTGAGATAAAAGTCATGTGACGCCTAACAGGCAGCTTGGGTTATCCAGGGTAATAATGATGATCAGTTTGTTAGCGCTTTGAACATACTTTGTTGCATGGAGATATGTGCATCATAACACTTCACATTATTATTATTATTATTATTATTATTATTATTATTATTATTATTATTATTATTATTATTATTATTATTATTATTTTGTCAGCTAATATTTTTCAACAAATTTTCATTTCTGTACCTACATATATTGTTTAAGAAAATAAGGTTGCCTGTTTTATAAAATAAAAGAAATAAAACAAGACACAGTTGTTTCGATGGTTGGGGGAGATTCATCATCTCATTTAATAGGGAGGTGAGGTGGTCATGGTGTTTGCTTGTCATACTAAAGATCCGAGTTCAAGTCCCCTCATGGGTAGAATGTGAAGCCCATGTCGTGGGTGCTCCGCACATTGCTGGAATATTGCTTAGAACAGCCATGAATGACACTCATTCACTTCTCATTTCAGCCCCTTTTCCCGGGAAAGTGGGTGTGGTCTGATCTCCCCACTGTCGTCAGACTCAGTCTCCTTCCCCGTCACTTTGCTGAGTCAGGAGAAACTGTCCCTAGCATATACATTGTCAACTGATGACCTCGATGCAGAGGTCATGGAGCAGGTGAGTGGAGGTCAGGATAAGCTTACCTTGCATATATGCTCTCAACTGATGACCTTGACACTGAGGTAATGGAACAAATAAGTGGAGGTCACACTTCAGATGAAATATCTTTTGTACGGAAAGTACTCTGTAGAATGAGATTGAAATATTATATCCAATTTTCATGTCACATGAAGCTTGTCCTAAAAATTCTTCAGAGCCATCAATTTTTTATAAAATGAGCAATGACGAAGGGGGTGACAGTCATGGCAACTCATTTGAATGTTTTGGTGGGAGAGGGTTCAAGGGAGACTTTAGCCTGTTGGTCAAAGCGTTTGCTTGTCATGCCAAGCATGACATGGCATGGGTTTGATTTCCTAATTGGTTACAATGTATGAAGCCTATTTCTGGTGTCTCATACTATGATGTTGCTGCAAAATTGTTGAAAAGGACGTAAAGCTAAACTCACTTTCTGATGTGTATAACAAGGTTGAAAGTGAAGTACACAATTGATCTTTCAGTTTATGTTTCAGGAACTTACCTTGAAAGGGTTTCTGAAGTGGAGTCACAAAGATGTGATTGGTGAAAAACCCGAAATAATAACTGTGTTCAAGTAAGTCACTTCATTTGTCATGTCAATATAACTGTGCAGATGTTTTAGGATGACGCATTACAGAGGCTAATAGTAATAATGATGAATGTTTGTCTTTCTGATATTTGTTCTGATATTTGTCTTTCTGAGGACAGGTATGGTAGGTCCAGTTTTTACCAAAGCAGCAGATTAATTAGTAATGGAATCTATTATTACGGACAGAGTTTGACTTTAGAATTTTGTGTTTAGTTCAAAATATGTCTGAAAGCCTGACAGAGGTTTTCATGTGGAGTTTTCTTCTACTTAAACATCTGAAAATCTTTCAGCAAGTATCAGTCTGTCAGTTAGTATCAGTCTGTCAGCTAGTATCAGTCTGTCAGCTAGTATCAGTGTGTCGGCTAGTATCAGTCTGTCAGCTAGTATCAGTCTGTCAGCTAGTATCAGTGTGTCGGCTAGTATCAGTCTGTCAGCTAGTATCAGTCTGTCGGCTAGTATCAGTGTGTCGGCTAGTATCAGTCTTTCAGCTAGTATCAGTGTGTCAGCTAGTATCAGTGTGTCGGCTAGTATCAGTGTGTCGGCTAGTATCAGTCTGTCAGCTAGTATCAGTGTGTCAGCTAGTATCAGTGTGTCGGCTAGTATCAGTCTGTCAGCTAGTATCAGTCAGTCGGCTAGTATCAGTCTTTCAGCTAGTATCAGTCTGTCAGCTAGTATCAGTGTGTCGGCTAGTATCAGTGTGTCAGCTAGTATCGGTCTGTCAGCTAGTATCAGTGTGTCGGCTAGTATCAGTGTGTCGGCTAGTATCAGTCTGTCAGCTAGTATCAGTCTGTCGGCTAGTATCAGTGTGTTGGCTAGTATCAGTGTGTCAGCTAGTATCAGTCTGTCGGCTAGTATCAGTCTGTCGGCTAGTATCAGTGTGTCAGCTAGTATCAGTCTGTCGGCTAGTATCAGTCTGTCGGCTAGTATCAGTGTGTCGGCTAGTATCAGTGTGTCGGCTAGTATCAGTGTGTCGGTTAGTATCAGTCTGTCGGCTAGTATCAGTGTGTCGGCTAGTATCAGTGTGTCGGCTAGTATCAGTCTTTCAGCTAGTATCAGTGTGTCAGCTAGTATCAGTGTGTCGGCTAGTATCAGTGTGTCGGCTAGTATCAGTCTGTCAGCTAGTATCAGTGTGTCAGCTAGTATCAGTGTGTCGGCTAGTATCAGTCTGTCAGCTAGTATCAGTCAGTCGGCTAGTATCAGTCTTTCAGCTAGTATCAGTCTGTCAGCTAGTATCAGTGTGTCGGCTAGTATCAGTGTGTCAGCTAGTATCGGTCTGTCAGCTAGTATCAGTGTGTCGGCTAGTATCAGTGTGTCGGCTAGTATCAGTCTGTCAGCTAGTATCAGTCTGTCGGTTAGTATCAGTGTGTTGGCTAGTATCAGTGTGTCCGCTAGTATCAGTCTGTCGGCTAGTATCAGTCTGTCGGCTAGTATCAGTGTGTCAGCTAGTATCAGTCTGTCAGCTAGTATCAGTGTGTAGGCTAGTATCAGTCTGTCAGCTAGTATCAGTCTGTCGGCTAGTATCAGTGTGTTGGCTAGTATCAGTGTGTCAGCTAGTATCAGTCTGTCGGCTAGTATCAGTCTGTCGGCTAGTATCAGTCTGTCAGCTAGTATCAGTGTGTCGGCTAGTATCAGTGTGTCGGCTAGTATCAGTGTGTCGGTTAGTATCAGTCTGTCGGCTAGTATCAGTGTGTCGGCTAGTATCAGTGTGTCGGCTAGTATCAGTCTGTCAGCTAGTATCAGTGTGTCAGCTAGTATCAGTCTGTCGGCTAGTATCAGTGTGTCGGCTAGTATCAGTCTGTCAGCTAGTATCAGTCTGTCAGCTAGTATCAGTGTGTCAGCTAGTATCAGTGTGTCAGCTAGTATCAGACGATGTAGCTAAAGATGCTGCTAAAGATGTTGCAAACTTACAACAAACATTCTCATAGACTTTCACTTGAGACTAGAAACATGCACTTTTCACTTATTATGCAAAACTAATGAACTTGGTCACAACCTAGGTACTTAAATTGGATCTGTGAAAAAGAGATTTGGTTAGTCTACCATTTGCACAAGTCAGATCACAGCCATTTTAATATATCAATATTTTGTTTTCTGTAGTTTGCACATCTGACATTTCCATCTGATACTGTTTTGACCAACCTCCTCCTTTGTATCTGTTTGGGTGATGAAAACAGAACAGAAGATAATTCATTTTATTTCATCAACAAATAGCACCATAGTGTCACATAAAGAAAATGTTTCTATACTTTGTGTGTTCGTTTCTCACCAGCCTGCCCAAACTGCGAATACGAAGAGCCCCGTTTACAGTGTCGATAACTGGCAACACCCAGCCCAAGGTTGGGGAAAGGTAGGCTGAAATATTAGACTTGATTTTTCCATGCTGGCATATTCAGAAAACATGAAGATCATTCATGATCTTCAACATTTGTGGTCTTAAATATGTGGTTATTTTGTTAATGTTTTATGAAGTATGGTGTTTTGGGGTAAAGTATGTACAGGATGAAAGGACCAATTTATCAGGTGATTGATGTATCATATCCTTATCTGTACAGTTTGCATGTGCTTAAAACATTTATAATCTTCACTACTGGCAAACTGGATAAGTTGAACACTCACCTGACAATTGAACTGCATTTGCATTTATGAGTGCCGCCCTCTGGCACTTGCCATTGTGAGTGAGGGGCCCCAGGTTGTCTGCCATCAAATGTAGTGCGATGGGTGAAGCTACACAGACCATGTGAGAGTCCTATGAGCAAGGCATGTGCAGCTGTGTGCAGTCAATTACATCATCATGCACTGCACCTGCACTAGCCTACATTTGCATCCTTGTTTGCCAGTAGTTCATTTCCTGAATATTCAGGACTGAATACTCAGTTTGATATATCTCATGCTTAATGTGACCTGTGTCATCACCATTGACTGCTTCAGCTTCACTCTGACATACAACATCGTCAACAGACTCCAGGATTTCCTAAGTATGAAGCTGTACTGGAACGTGGAGACCCAATTGTCAGCCTACAGGGATGTTGGTGAGTTTGTCTCTCAGTCCTCATTCAGAGACTTTAGTGAGTCTGTTTGTACTCACATTCAGGGATGTTGGCGAGTCTCTGTGTCCACATTCAGGTAAGTCAGTATGTCTCTCTTTGTCCACATTCAGGGATGTTGGTGAGTCTCTCTGTGTCCACATTCTGGTATGTTGGTGAGTCTCTCTTTGTCCACATTCTGGTATGTTGGTGGAGTCTCTCTGTGTCCACATTCTGGTATGTTGGGGAGTCTCTCTTTGTCCACATTCTGGTATGTTAGGGAGTCTCTCTTTGTCCACATTCTGGTATGTTGGTAAGTCTGTGTCCACATTAGGGATGCTTGTTAGTCTATGTCCACATTAGGGATGTTAATGAGTCTCTCTGTGTCCACATTCTGGTATGTTGGTAAGTCTGTGTCCACACTCAGGGATGCTTGTTAGTCTATGTCCACATTAGGGTGTTTGTGAATCTCTCTGTGTCCACTTTCTGGTATGTTGGTAAGTCTGTGTCCACACTCGGGGATGCTGGTTAGTCTATGTCCACATTAGGGATGTTAGTGAGTCTCTCTGTGTCCACATTCTGGTATGTTGGTAAGTCTGTGTCCACATTAGGGATGCTTGTTAGTCTATGTCCACATTAGGGATGTTAATGAGTCTCTCTGTGTCCACATTCTGGTATGTTGGTAAGTCTGTGTCCACACTCAGGGATGCTTGTTAGTCTATGTCCACATTAGGGTGTTTGTGAATCTCTCTGTGTTCACTTTCTGGTATGTTGGTAAGTCTGTGTCCACACTCGGGGATGCTTGTTAGTCTATGTCCACATTAGGGATGTTTGTGAGTCTCTCTGTGTCCACATTCTGGTATGTTGGTAAGTCTGTGTCCACACTCAGGGATGCTTGTTAGTCTATGTCCACATTAGGGTGTTTGTGAGTCTCTCTGTGTCCACTTTCTGGTATGTTGGTAAGTCTGTGTCCACACTCGGGGATGCTGGTTAGTCTATGTCCACATTAGGGTGTTTGTGAATCTCTCTGTGTTCACTTTCTGGTATGTTGGTAAGTCTGTGTCCACACTCAGGGATGCTTGTTAGTCTATGTCCACATTAGGGTGTTTGTGAATCTCTCTGTGTCCACATTCTGGTATGTTGGTAAGTCTGTGTCCACACTCAGGGATGCTTGTTAGTCTATGTCCACATTAGGGTGTTTGTGAATCTCTCTGTGTTCACTTTCTGGTATGTTGGTAAGTCTGTGTCCACACTCGGGGATGCTTGTTAGTCTATGTCCACATTAGGGATGTTTGTGAGTCTCTCTGTGTCCACATTCTGGTATGTTGGTAAGTCTGTGTCCACACTCAGGGATGCTTGTTAGTCTATGTCCACATTAGGGTGTTTGTGAGTCTCTCTGTGTCCACTTTCTGGTATGTTGGTAAGTCTGTGTCCACACTCAGGAATGCTTGTTAGTCTATGTCCACATTAGGGTGTTTGTGAATCTCTCTGTGTTCACTTTCTGGTATGTTGGTAAGTCTGTGTCCACACTCGGGGATGCTTGTTAGTCTATGTCCACATTAGGGATGTTTGTGAGTCTCTCTGTGTCCACATTCTGGTATGTTGGTAAGTCTGTGTCCACACTCAGGGATGCTTGTTAGTCTATGTCCACATTAGGGTGTTTGTGAGTCTCTCTGTGTCCACTTTCTGGTATGTTGGTAAGTCTGTGTCCACACTCGGGGATGCTGGTTAGTCTATGTCCACATTAGGGTGTTTGTGAATCTCTCTGTGTTCACTTTCTGGTATGTTGGTAAGTCTGTGTCCACACTCAGGGATGCTTGTTAGTCTATGTCCACATTAGGGTGTTTGTGAATCTCTCTGTGTCCACATTCTGGTATGTTGGTAAGTCTGTGTCCACACTCAGGGATGCTTGTTAGTCTATGTCCACATTAGGGTGTTTGTGAATCTCTCTGTGTTCACTTTCTGGTATGTTGGTAAGTCTGTGTCCACACTCGGGGATGCTTGTTAGTCTATGTCCACATTAGGGATGTTTGTGAGTCTCTCTGTGTCCACATTCTGGTATGTTGGTAAGTCTGTGTCCACACTCAGGGATGCTTGTTAGTCTATGTCCACATTAGGGTGTTTGTGAGTCTCTCTGTGTCCACTTTCTGGTATGTTGGTAAGTCTGTGTCCACACTCAGGAATGCTTGTTAGTCTATGTCCACATTAGGGATGTTTGTGAGTCTCTCTGTGTCCACTTTCTGGTATGTTGGTAAGTCTGTGTCCACACTCAGGAATGCTTGTTAGTCTATGTCCACATTAGGGATGTTTGTGAGTCTCTCTGTGTCCACATTCTGGTATGTTGGTAAGTCTGTGTCCACACTCAGGGATGCTGGTTAGTCTATGTCCACATTAGGGATGTTTGTGAATCTCTCTGTTTCCACATTCTGGTATGTTGGTGAGTCTCTCTGTGTCCACATTCCGGGTTGTTGGTTAGTCTATATCCACATTGAGGGATCTTGATGAGTCAGTCTAAATCTCTTCACCTCATTTCAAGGTGTATGAAGACCAGCAACAGTGTGGACACAATTCCTTCTTTTAGCATAGACATCTCAAGGCTACTGCCACAAGTACAGCTTGTGAAATAGCATCCCTATGTTGGTAACTATACCCAGAGTCATCATACTAATCAACCTCAGTGCTAAGACTGTAAATGTAATGCTGAATTAAGGTCTACCATATATGTTTTTTCTCGTTGCTCAGCAGAGGATGTTCTGCCGAGGAAACACTTGGAAGACTTGAAGAATTCTGTGGTGTGTCACGACCCAGATGTTTATGTGGGGTAAGTCGGTCTTACATGCCTGGCTTGTGGAGTGTTCATACTATTGTCAAGGAACTTTTAATATTAAATTTTATGTGCATGACTGTATTAACAAGAGTCATCATTTGCTATTTTTTTCCAATAACTGACCTGACCCATGAAGATCCTGGTTGGAACTGATCTTCGGTAACCCATGCTTGTAAGAGGCAAGTAACAGGATTGGATGATCAGGCTCATTGGGTTGGTTTACACATGACATCATATCTTACTTGTATGGATTGATGCTCATGCTGTTGATCACTTAATTGTCCAGACTCAGTTATTTACAGATGGCTGTGTGTGGTGAAAAATTCCACTCACTCACTCACTCACTCACTCACTCACTCACTCACTCACTCACTCACTCACTCACTCACTCACTCACTCACTCATTCACTCACTCATGACCTTGACCCATGAGTCAAGGGAATGCTATTCATTGTCCCATGTATCAAAGGAATGCTATTCATTGTTCAACCCTTGGACTTGCCAGTGTCTTATGATTGTATGTCTGACTCAACTGACTCAACTGTAATTGTAATACTAGCCGACACAGCTGCACAGTTAGAAGATCAGCTAATCTTCACTTTAAAAAGTCTCACCTGAATGTCAAGATGACAAATTGACCTGCGAAGATCTTGTTCAGAATTGTCCCCAGGAAACCATACTTGTTAGAGGCGAAAGATGGGTGTGGGGTCAGACTCACTGACATGGTTGAAATATGTCACCGTATCCCACTTGTGTAGACTGATGCTGATGGTGTTGATCACTGTATTCGGTTGTGTACACACTTCTGACATATGGATGGAACAGTGTGGCATCAAAAAGTAAGCAAACAAATTAAGATTCAGCTATTAGCATTTAGTTGCTGACAGAAGGTTTTGGAGATCAACAGATTGTATACTTCTCTGTTTTGTGTTAAATGAGTACGTGACCTATGCTGACCTCTCCAGGGCTTGTCCACGAGGCTGTACCATGCCAGTCAGTGTGTCCTTCCAGTTGCTGAAGACAGGACTTTACGAGGTGAGATGTACGACATACATAGTTGAAATACAAAACTTTGGTCACTGTTGACCTTCTGTATGTACTTACCTAACTGGAAGTGTTAATTAGAGTTACCTCCCTTGATGGACTGTATCACTGGAGAAGTTTTCTGACATGAAAGTTTGTTGAAATTTGGTTGCACCTATCTATTTAATTAGAGTTACCACCCTTGGCTGTTGGATGGAGTTCACCATCAGAGATGTTTGAGACTTGACAGTTTCTAGAAGGCAGGCTTTACCTGTCTATTTAATAAGACCTTTCTCCCTTGCTTCTTGCAGGGACTAAATAACTGCAATATTAGAATGCTTTTGTGACTTGTCAGTTTGCAGGAGACAGGCTGTACCTAGTTAGAGTTATCTCCCTTGGTTGAAGATGGACTTGATAGATTTCATTATTGGAGAGGTTTTGTGACTTGATAGGTACCAGAAGGCTGGTTGTACCTTTAGAGTTACCTCCCCTGGTTGTTGGATGGCCTGGATGGACTCTGTCATTAGACAAGTTTCCTGACTTGACAGTTTCTGGAATGCAGTACTGATCTATATAAGATGAAACTGATTTCACCATTTCTACACTACTTCTGCCTTATTTACTTGGTCAGTGAGAAGGGGTACCTGTCAAAAACTGACATAAATGGTTAACATAGCATGTGGAGTTTAAAATCTTTGTTACTTGAAAGAAGTAAGAAAATGCTAATATATTTCAGTTTGGAGAGATGATGAAAGTGAATCTTCGCTATGCACTCCCAGACTCCCAGAGCACTCTCAAGCAGGACTCAGTCGGCACTCCTGTCTCCATTGACACTCCTTCCACTCTATCTGCGGAGGACCAGCTGGCTGCATCAGAGGAGCTATGGCGGGACCGGAGCGGAAGCACTTCCTCACTCCACACTCCTACAACACACTCCGCAGAGGAGAGACGAAAGACTTTCGCCACCAAGTCCTACTCCTTTGGAGATCTTGGACCCACTCTGTCAACAGATTCAGATGAGGCTCAGAGAATCAAGTAGGTGGTTTGTGTTGTGAGAGGCATGTGTTGAGTTCAATGGCCACTAGTGTGAAATATTTGTGTTTTAGTGAATGCGGGCTTGCTCCTTGATTGTTGAAAGAAAACTTTTGGTTGAGACATTCGCTCGTCATGCCAAAGACATGGATTCGATTCCCCACATGGGTACAACGTGTGAAGCCCATTTCTGGTGTCCCCCTCTGTGATATTGCTGAAATACTGCTGAAACCATACTCACCTCCTTTCTTACTTCCCAAGTCCCCAGGCACTGAGTGTGTGAGTTGATTTTTCACTCCAGTCAGCAGTATTCCAGCTATATATAGAGTGGTCTGTAAGTAATGAGTTTGTCATGCTGGCAGGTAGTGGAGCATGCTGCATGCTTCCCAGGAGTTACCTCAACCGTCAAACGAAGGTTTTTAGGTTTTTGTTTGCGATACATTTCCAGTCAGCAGGTTGAATTGAAGAAGGAGTATAGGGCATGAGTTAGGATAAGTTTATGAATATACAATTTATAGTAAACATTTCCATTTTATTTTTCAGATTTAAAACAATCAAGCGTTCTTCAGCAGTCCCTCCCCCTCGACCTCCTCCTCCACGTCTTTTGACGCAGATTGAAAGAGATGTCACAAATCCAGCAAATTTCCTGAAGAAAAATTTTGAGATCTATGTACCGTGACTTCATGTATCATCAAGTTACTTGGATGTTACATTCCGACACTTCTTTAATTGCATCATCACCACCACCATCACCACCACCACGATCACCGTCACCACCATCACTGTCACCATCATCACCATCATCATCATCATCACCATCACCACCACCACCATCATCATCATCATCATCATCATCATCATCATCATCACCATCATGACTAGGCGGGGTAGCCTAGTGGTTAAAGTGCTTGATCATTATGCCGAAGACCCAGGTTTGATTCCCCACATCAGTACAAAGCATGAAGCCCATTTCTGGTGTCCCCAGCCATGATATTGCTGGAATATTGCTAAAAGTGGTGTAAAACTAAACTCTTTCACCCCCTTGCTCACTCCCTCACTCACTCACCCACCCACCCACCGAGCCACTCTCTCACTCACTCTTCTCATCATCACATGGGATTTGCTGTGTATCTTCATGTAACATCACGAATGTTACTTTCTGATAATTCTTTTCCATCATCATCATCATCATCACCATCACCATCATCACCACCACCATCATCATCACCACCACCATCATCATCACCACCACCATCATCATCATCATCAACATCATCATCAACATCGTCGTCGTCGTCATCATCATCATCATCATGTCGGACTGTCAAACAGAAAACCATTATAAATGGCAAACCAGCATAATACAGAATACGACGGATACAGATAGATCTGGTTTTCAAAGCCCATTTGGAATTGGTTCCTAGGCATTTTGAATTGGGTAAAAAATGCCACAAATCTGACCTAAAATTTGAATCCCAAAGTGATTTACATTTTCATCTTTTCAAAATTAGCAGTTGCCAGTTATTGTGAAGTGACTTTGTCTCTTTCCAAATGGAGATCACTAGACATGTTTTCAAGTACTTGTCAGTATTGTTTAAAGGCTTTAACTTTAAACAAATGTGCAATCAATTTTGTCCTTGTTTTTAGCATAGTTTATGATAAACAATCTCACCATTGTTTATGTGATATTTATTTGAAGATATTGTGATTGGCTGGTTGTGAATATGTGTTGTCAGTATTTTTGCTGAATTATTTATTGTAAAGAAGGTATTTAAGAAAGTATTTAATATATATTCGTCCTTTGTTATGTTTATAGTGATTGAATAATAGTATTATGTCATTTACACATCAGAATGTGGTGTACACCAGGAGCATTTTTGTATCAATGTCTTTTAGTGTTAAAAGGGCTGACTTTATCTATATTGATCATACGCATTGATAATCCATAAGTAAATAGTGATTGATTATTGTTAAATAACAGAGACTATACTTTCAGCAAAAATGCCATAAGTGTCTGAAAGAAATGATTAAATGTATTTCACTTCACTGGTGAGAGGTGACATGATTTTTGATTTCCTGATTCTGTACCTATCCTAGCGCCAAACTGATTGTAACTGTCACATAGATTTATGACAGTCATAGCATGACCATCGCTTTAACGAACAGGACCCTGGTTCTCTAGATTGGTCAGATGTGGGAAAAAGGAAGTCTTTGGCCACTTTTAAGGATTTCTGGTCACAGTTTGAGAATTAAACACAGCACCTTTTAACCCTTCTTTTTAAACTTTTAACAACATCAAGCATATAAGTCAGGTGAAGGTTTGTAAAATGTTACTGATTTTTACAGTATAATAGCTTGCATTATAGTACAGTTGAAATGTAGTACATGTATAGCCAATATGACATCAAACATGAATTCACTCAAACAGCAGCTGAATCTAGAGATAAATAACATAGATGTTGAAAATTTTAGAATAAAATAGCTCATTTTTATTGGATGTTCGAAAAATCAGTTTTTTATTTATTTGCTATTGGAACAAAGACTAGTACGAATCTGAAACTTGTCAATTCCAGTCGGCCATTTCTGGGTCTTGATGTACATCGACACTGGTATTGTTTTATTGTTCTAGTGCTGTTTTAGTGTTGTTCTAGTCTGTAAATGACAGTGTTTGTGTTGGTGATATTCTTGTGATGTAATTCTTGTTTTGAATCTCTTTTACAGCTTGTGCAATATACATTTTGAAAAAAATATGTATTTACAAATGATCATTCCCATTGTCAACTATCCTGTAAAGCTTATAATTTATTTGTGTGAAGTATATTCTTATGGTGTAATTATGTATCTGTAACATGTTTAATGCCATCAAAATCTGAAATTTTCCCCAGTATGGTACACTTTACACAAAGGACAACCGTTTAGGGTACACAGAAAAAAATATAGGTACCCATATACTGTATCCCCAACATAATGGCGAGACCTTTATAATGTGCATTAGGAACTGTCTGTTTATGTTCAGTTTTTCAAATATAGAGTTCAGATATGAGTAATTGTTACTCACTCTTTAAGTGACATTTAGAAGCTGGTGTTATGAAGAGGAACGTTGTATGGATAGTCAACTTCTATACTGCGATGGTGTAGATGCAAACACTGTTATTATGTAAATGCTACACAACATTATGCGCGAGGAGAATATATACATGATTTGTATTTAAGTAAATCCAGTGGAATAGGTTAACGTACAGTATGTTGACATTACTGACGATTGTAATGATAAAAGCTAGAGAGTGGGGACGGGTTATTCTTAAATGGCCTGGATTAGCTGACTGTACATTGCTGGGACGTATACTCCGTTTGGCTCAAAAGCGGACAGATGAATTGCGATCTAACATAAAAACTAATAAACATATAGTCCTCAATGAAATGCTTATCATACTCAAAACATCGGACCTAACCTGTGAGTTTTTATCAGAATTTATGAGGTAAAAATAGAAAGTTGATATTGTCCTCATTTCTCAGTTCAGTGATGTGGTTCAGGATTCATAATGTCATAATGGCGTCTGTAATCTGGTGCAAGAATAAGTTGATGTTGCATTTAGTTGCAAGTTGTAGTTGACAACTCTCAATGCCACTGTAGAAGATGTAAGATTTAACGCCAAAACTATTGTTTTTACAATTAAGGACATTGATATCTAACAAAATTTAACTCAGGATGTTAGAAATTCAATGTATTGGTGTAGATGGTAGGATTTCATGAGATTGATTATGATGCATATGAGGAACTCAAAAACATCATGTTTGATAAATATAGAAATTGTTTTCCAAAACACTGTGATTAACAAAAATAGAAGTTGATATCCAAAACATAATGTTTGACAAAAATAGAAGTTGATATCCAAAACATAATGTTTGACAAAAATAGAAGTTGATATCCAAAACATAATGTTTGACAAAAATAGAAGTTGATGTCCAAAACATAATGTTTGACAAAAAATAGAAGTTGATATCCAAAACATAATGTTTGACAAAAATAGAAGTTGATATCCTAAACATTGTGTTTGACAAAAATAGAAGTTGATATCCTAAACATTGTGTTTCACAAAAGTAGGAGTTGATATCCCAAACATTTTTTACTCAGGTTGTAATCCCCTCAAATGCAGGGAATGTACTAAAGTATAGGGTATGAGTTAATGACTGATTATGCTGAGAAATAATTTGAGTCCAACAATTTACTCTTTTATGGAATACTCCAGTTTTTATATTTCCCATATGTCCAGACACTAGTGGTGAGGAGTCACAGTGTGAAGGAAATAACCTTAAACTGAATCTCCACATTGTTTCAGTATTCTCCATCTTTTTGTCTTTGTGCTTGTGCTTATACTCCCATTTCCCTTTTGCACTTTTGGGCATGGAGGGCCCTGCAAGAAGACACATTTCAAGTTGCCTCCCCTGGCTGTGCAAGTATCTGCTCATTGAGGGTAGGAATCCTAGAATTGATCCAGTTTTAACTCTTTTTCTTTTGGCATCATACCTCTGCTTTAGGGTTTCACCTGTCTTTTATCTGTGCCACTTCATGAATTTATGATAAATATACTCTGCTGGATATCATTCAGAAGAAAGGTGTTTCTGATGTTGGTTATTGCAAATCAAACATTTATTGGTGAGGTGCAACCAAATTTGTTGAGAACAGTAGTACAGTACATCAAGGTTTACAAAAACACCTCCAATATGCATGTATATGAAAAATCTCAGGTGTGGCGCAAAGAACAAATGCTTGTTTTATGTTTTGCTCATTTAAGTTTTTTTCATATGTTTAAGTATTTATCATCAAGAATTCAGCCATGACATATTTATTTTTGCTTATTGCTTGTTTTTTTTGTACATTTTTATTGAACCATTTTTGCCCTTATTAGCTTTGGTGCAACAGTGTTTTGAAATGGTTGACCTGTTTCCACATTCTGTTGTGGAGGTTGGGGTAGCCCAGGGGTATAAACATTTGCTTGTCACGCTGAAGGACTGGGTTCAGATTCCCACATGGGTACAATGTGTGAAGCCCATTTTCGGTGTCCCTTGCCATGATATTGCTGGGATATTGCTAAAAGCAGTGTAAAATGCAAATCACTCCACATTCTGCCACCTTCACATATCAATGAACAGTGATTATTTGTATGAAACTTGTGAACATGCTTATGTTTTGAGATTGTCTCAAGATGTGCATGTCCGTTTTAAGGCATATTTCTGGGATGTCAGTTGAAGTAAAGTTCAATTGGTTGAGGGTGTAAAAGTTGATTTAATGCAACGATCATTCGAACTTTTGAATTTTAAAATATTGTTATCTTAATATGTATTTTTTTCTGGAATAAATAAGAGGGTGGCTTTGCTTGGGGATGATAGTATTAATGAGATAAGTGCAATATTGATTTTTAGAGAAGTGTCATGTGATAGTGTGCCTTTAATTTTCATGTTTCAGGATTTCTTTGCTCATGACCACCTCAGAACACACTGAATGAGATAGTGTTTGATTATCTAAAGACATGGAACAGTTTTTGTTAATTTTTGGATCATTTGCTCAATGTTGACAAAAATTGAAAATCAAACTCTGTCAGTTTTCATACCTGTCATGTACAGGTGACATTGATTTCACCGATAACAAAAGCAACAGTGTTTTATGAGCTTTTTTTAAATATTATTCAGCTCCTTCTGAGGTTAAAATATCTCAGGATTTAGGAACATTTTACCTTTTCAAACATGTCATCTTTGAATGAAATCCCAGATAATTCCCATTTTATGGATGAAAATGGACTCCATAGGAAATGGAAACCAAAATGAGAAATACTATATTGATGAGAAAATTTAATTACTTATTTATTGTAGCTGTCATACATTTTTTATAGCTTTTGTGAGCTTGTATGCTAATATTGAACTTTATTGTAGGGATCATTTGGTAATCTTGTGTGTTTGTGACAGATCTCGTCGTATTCATGAAAGAATTGGTTACAACTTGTTACATTGTGAGTGTTACTGTGACGACATTCCAAGGGTTACAGCGCATCTGCAGCTCTGTTTCTAGTATGTTGTATTTATTTCAACAGATGTATTGTTGATGTTAATGTTACCAGGGGAACAAGACTCTTAATAGAATGTATTTATGTGACAATTAGTGTCTGTGTTTTGTTTATGTTGTGACAATCACCCTCTGTAAGCATGAAGCACACCACCATACCTCTCTCCGGATACCTGTGAAGATCAGGGTTAGGGCTGGTTTCGTCAACCCATGCTTGTTGTCAGAGGAGACTAACAGGATTGGATGGTGATACTCGCTGATTTGGTTATGGTATCCCAACTGTGTAGAGACCCGTGAAGGTCCCAGGGTAGAATAGGCCTTCAGCAACTTATGCTTGCGACAAGAGGCGACAATGCTTGTCGTAAGAGGCGACTAATGGGATCGGGTGGTCAGACTCACTGACTTGGCTGACACATGTCATCGGTTCCCAGTTGCGCAGATCGATGCTCATGTTGTTGATCACTGGATTGTATGGTCCAGACTCGATTATTTACAGACTGCCACCATATGGCTGGAATATTGCTGAGTGCGGCGTAAAACTAAACTCACTCACTCACCCCAACTGTGTAGGCCTATGCTCATGCTGTTTATCACTGGATTGTCTGGTCCTGACCATATATGGGGAATATTGTGCGACATGAAGAAAGGTTGTATGGTATATATGCATATTGATCTACCCCACACATTACATGATACAATGGAGTGAAACAAGCTGCTCGAACAGGTGTCGGAAGATAAGCCACACAGACTGGTGTCGCTGGCTGTGGACGGCAAGGTCAAACAATACCTTGGTGATAATATCATTCCAAATAACACATCAGAAAATGCCTGCTGACGAGATTGATAAGATGTATGCGAGATATCAGTCACGGCTTGGAGCTCAAATGACAATGACTATAGGGTGGACAGTAAAACAGATCTACACAGACATAGACGTGCCCACTGACATTCACCAACCACAGAAACCAAACGGCCACGCCTTATGTCATCTATGCCGACTTTGAAGCACTTACAAAAACACCCTATCCCTATCCCAAGAAAAATGTTTTACACACAAAACCCAGGAGCACGAGGCCTGCGCATTTGGGTATGTGAGGGTTACAACCACGCTCAGAAAGTGTGGGATAAATTAAGCTGTAAGAATCTGCTGCGGCTAACAAGAAGTACATTCCTGCCTACGACCAAGGCAAACCGACCAAACACCTACTCTACCTCGATGCAACAACCTCTACGGGTTAGCCATGAGCCACTGTCTGCCAACAGGCCGCATGAGCTTTGCGCCGGACCCAGTTCATACTCGAAGTGGGCCTTGGAGTACCCAGCAGAGATGCAGATATTTTTTCAAAACCCGCTAACTATATTGTGTTATCAAGAACACGACGTCACTGACGCATATGGCTCTTAATAACGTGTATAAGGTCACACTAGAGATTACCTGCTTGAAGCACATGCTCACCAGCAACTACCCACCGCTCACGTGGGTAGAGAAAAATGAAAACATTTTGAAGAATGATACCTGTCATGATATATATATATATCCTTGACAACTTTGGTTGGACTGACACTTAGAAATAGTGCTGCGTCATCATGGGGTTTGTATTTACGGCAGTAGTGTCTACATATGGTTTTTGATTTAGAAAATTTAAAGCCGTTTTCAAGGCACGATTTATCTATTTTGTTTAAACTCAACTGTAGTTGCCTTTCAGTAGTATGCATATTTTTCCCACGAAAACAAATATTCAAATCAACACAAATAACGATCCATCTATTAAATCGTTTAAAACTTTTGATAAACTGTTGATCTCTATGCTAAGAAGTGTGACAGACAAAATACTGCCTTGTGGAATACCCTGATCCTGACTGTAATGATCAGACAAGGTAGAATCAACGCGGACTTAGAATTGTTTGTCATTTATTAATTTGGCCATAAATTCAGGCAAACGATAGACACATCGTGTTGTTTATTACTTGGCGCGTTTTCAACAAATGATTCCAAGCGCACTAGGTGATCGACAGTACTTCTGTTTTCCCGGAAACCACATTGGGTATCTGTTATCAGGTTATTAGTTTCCAAGTACCAAACAAGTCGATTGTTTATCATGCGTTCCATGGCTTTGCAAACACAGCTAGTTAGTGAAATAGGTCGATAATTGGACGAATCCATATGATCACGTCCAGGTTTAGGTATTGGTACTACTATAGGACCACGTCATGAGGGAAGAAAATTACCCGATGTCAAAATATCATCAAAAGTATTTAAAAGAGTTTCCAGAAAATACTTCATTATCATTTTCATCATTATCAGAAAAAGATTATTTTTCTTGTTGTTTTTGATATTGTTGGAATTTAGGCACATAGTTGGAAAAGGAAGAGGATCACCCAGTTGATTTGCTATCTCTGATTTATCGGTAAATAAATGAGCTCCATGTTTAAGATAATGGACACTGGATTTGGTACCTTTACATTTATTTTTCTGGACCATGTTCCATACCTTGGACATGGGTGTCCGAGAATTTATTTTGGATACATAATTTTGCCAGTACAGCTAGTTAGTGAAATAGGTCGATAATTGCACGGATCCATATGATCACGTCCAGGTTTAGGTAATTCATTACGTTTATTCTGTTTAAAGGTTCGCCGCGCTTTAGCATTTAAAATTATAAATTTATTTACATTATGCACCATAGGATGGCGACGGAAATAATGTTCTGCTTTTTTCTTTGCCTTCCGAGTTTGTCTGCATTCATCGTTGAACCGTGGTTTCCGGATGAACCATGGTTTCCACGCAGATCATCGTGGACTGACAATTCAAAATCGTTTAATAGTTCTGAATTTGTGATTGACAAGTCGAGAGCAGAATAAGTTGCTGTACCAGGGAGTAAATATATGCTGGAACCATCATTAAAAATACATAAATCATTATCTGAACAAGTAGCCTTCCTCTGGTATATAGTCGCTCCAACCCAGAGTGGGTTGTGCCCATTTATATCTCCCATGGTTTCGGTATCTGGTCATACAGAGTTTGACGATCGGTCTTGTGAAACGCTGAAGACGGAGATATATATAAAGAGCATAACGTAAACGCAACGTGTAAAGTAATACGAACTGCAACAGCCTGCAGATTAGTAGTAAGTGAAACTGGGCTATGGATAATGTTATGCTTGATTTGAATGGAAGATCCTCCCGTGACAATGTAACCTGGAGGTGAAAAGCACTGAAATTAGTTCTTAGTCCCGTGCAATTACATTGTGTAATATTATACTGGTAATACATCATTTGTTGGAATTAATTGGGGATCTACCCCGCACGTTTTGGTGGACGAAGAGCTGTGTGTCCTACAGCGGCCGTTTTCAGATACGTCCATGGCGTCGAGTGATCCATATTTGTTGAATATTTGAATTTTGTTGTCAGAACCTTTGGGGGCTCTGCCGCTTAAAAAAAAGAAAGAAAAAAACAAACAAAAAAGCCCCCACCCCCACCCACCCCACCCCCCCCAATAACAACAACAAAAAAAAGCGCGTAGCTGAAAAATATTGTCAATTTATACACTTATGGTTGAGTAATACAGAGGGCAGTCATGAACAATACCTGAATTAGGAGATAAAGATACTGTGTTGGAAAATCTGAGGTATATAACGAAATTATAATAGCTCTAATTTTTTATTTAAAACCTCACGCGTAGTAGACGTGTAGATCTACAGTTTTCACATATAAAATGAAACCATTACGAAGGGTTATGTTTAAAAATGTGCTGTCTGTGTCATAATATGGTTATGTAGCTAGTAAATTAGTAAAGGAAAATCATTGGTGAAATTAGTGAAAATAAATTCAATTTCTAAAAATTAATAGTGGTGTTTGGGTTTGTTTTTTTTCGTTAATTTATACAATATATTTCCTTACGTTTGAAAATGGAAACGCCCCAGTGAGTTGTCTTTATGGTGTTTTTAGGCCTCTCGGCCAGGTATATTTGGTCTAACTCGGCTTCGTCCACTTTTTCGAAGCGTCTTGATTGTTTTTGTATCGGGTGGTCCAGAATTGTCATCTTTGACACCTATTAAAACAATAAACAGATACATGTTTACCAGTTCATTGACATGTAGACCAGCTGCAAAATTGCTATAGATCTACTGTAGATTATTATTGTGAGTGATTATTATGTGAATCTTTAAGCGTAGCAATAGCTAATTTCAGTCATTGTACTGTAAATATATTGGTTATCACTTTCATTTCTGACATTCGAAAATAATGCTTTTAATTATTCATCATAGTTTTTAACTTCATACCTAAGTCAGATTTGGTTTGGACGGATTCATGAGGGCGACCTACAGTTTCATCCAGTCTTCGTGTTGACTGTAGCGTGAAATCTAAAGAAATTAAAGATTGAATATAGAAAATAAACCAACCAGTACTGTTTTTCGAAATTATAGGTAGTGTTACCGAATTATGACAGCTCTGAATTTAATTTAGAAACGATTTTTCCGTTACCGGGTCAGGATCAGTGGCCATATCGTCAACGAAATCTGATGATAAATAAATATGTTATGCACTTAATATGAAAATTATGAAGTAGTCCATAACTCGATCTGTTTTGGCATTACACTGAATTAACGTAATCGTTTTTTGCTTGTGGAATGTTTCGTTGGAAAGCAGACGATCGTTTGGCGTTGTTCAACTCAATTTGTTTTCTATACTTGTGAATTAATTTGTGCATATAATCACCTGTCTCTGTGATTTGCGCCAGCAATGAGTTAAGCTCATCATCACTGAATCCGTCTTCAATAGAAGATGCAAAATTTCCAAGTGCAAAATGGCCGTATTCGATTAATGTATAGACTGCTTTGTTTACGTCGGCCATGTTGGTGGGCAGACGAAAATAGTGCATTACCGTAAACCATGTATAATTACGCACGGAAAATCAGAAATCTGTATAATGTGATTATATACCTCTGAATGACTTTGATTAATCAATCACAATCCGGTATTTCTGAAGTCATGGTAGAATGAATACTAACGGTCCAATGCTGCAAAAAAACTGTAAGTCTCAAATGGCAAGTGCTCCAAGGTCAAGGTCGCAGAGCAGTCAGTATCTTGTGTGGCTACCATTAGCATCAGTGGTTGCTTGGCATTGGCGTCACATAGACTAGACCGGATGAAGTGCTGTTGTTCTGGGAAAGGAAATTCTTGGGTATTCTTGCTGTATGCGGCAGAGCATTATGACGAAAAATGACGTTCTGGCGGTTCATGAAAGGAAGGATACGAGGCCTGATGATTTCATCAAGGTAACATCGAGCTGTCGAATTGCCCTGGACCTGAATGAGATCTCTCCTGCCAGTGTATGAAATGCCTGCCCAAACCATGACACTTTCACCACAAACTCTGTCCACTTCCTGTACACAATTTGCAGCGTAGCGTTCGTTACGACGTCGATATGCATGTCCTCTTCCGTCGGGAAGTCGCAGCATGTAATGTGACTCATCACTGCAGATAACAGTTCTCCACCTTTGCAATAGCCATGGGAGATGTTGGCGCCACCACTGTCTGCGTTGTTGCCGATGTTGACATGTAAGGACAGCCCTCGCAAAGGTCTTCTCAAACGAATACCAGCCTCACGTAAGCGGTTCCTCACTGTCTGATCA
Source organism: Haliotis asinina (assembly GCF_037392515.1). NCBI lineage: Eukaryota > Metazoa > Mollusca > Gastropoda > Lepetellida > Haliotidae > Haliotis > Haliotis asinina. Next base: position 14,165,973 of record NC_090283.1, on the reverse strand, counting down.
AAAAGAGGATGCTGTGGTAAAACTGTTCCGCAAATGTCGAAGCCGAATAAACCTGTCCTGAGCGGGCGTGGTCACACGGGGTCGACCTGATCTGGGGCGATCACGTGTTGACCCTAGCTGCTGGTAGCCATGCCAAAGTCTTGCTAAGGTATTCTGTGGCTCTGTGACACATTCAGTTGCCTTGCAATCGCAGACTGAGGTTCCCCAGCCTCCAAATGATCAATTGTATTGCTGCACTGAGCCTCAGTAAGTCTAGGCATGACTTTAACACCAATGTTAAGGTTATTAACTGTCGCAAGAGCATTGAAATTTACTAAACTCTGGGCGATTTTTAGCATCTGCAAAACTGGTGTTTTGTGTAAACTTTATTCTATTAATAGCCATTTGCTGTTTCCAGACGGAACATTCTTTAGGGAAAGATTGGAGATCCCCTGCGCAGTTTATGCACTGTGTAACATGGCCGTCACAATTTTCTGTTGTGTGCGTTTTGTGGTTACAAGAAGCACACACGACAATGTGCCCGTATTTACACCATAACCGAACTTTCGGCACTTGAAGCGCCTCAGCGAATTCGGAATGTATGTCTCAATATTGAGATTACAGTGCTCTGCCTTACGTGACATTGGAGCCGTAGATAAGAGAAGGAAAACAGATATGTGTTGGTTTTTATGGTTGTGTTGTTTTTACGGGTTGAGAAGCGTTTGACATTTAGCACACCCTAATCTCTCATCCAGGAACTCAACCATCAGGATCCCTTCCTCCACCGACACAGCGTCGCAACCCTAGGTAAACGGGTTGGAGGACCAAATATTCCCGCGGGTCAAGAACGGGGGTTTGAACGGGTCTTAGCGTTGCCCAGCACCTACCACGAGGAGGTGGCCATTAAGGACTTTCAAAAACTTATATGCCTATGAAATGTATAGGTATTCTAACAGACGTTTCCAATGTTATACCAGCACCGCGTGTGCGTTCTATTGCCTGTATTGTTTGTATCATAGATGTATACATATCAGCATGAAGACTATCTTGAAACGTTTTTTATGACGACTGCACAGTGAACGGTACTATTGTAACCTCTTGGTATTGGAGTATAAAAGGTTGAACATATATCTGTTTTGTTTTTTTGTTTTTTTTGTGATAACACACACCAAATAATACAGATGTAGAAATTAAACATACCCTCTGATGAAGTCCGACCACATAACTGTCCCAGGTAGTTTCCAAGATGACTCTTCTTTGCGAATGGTCCCTGTAAATACAAAGATTGTCCGGATCTATCATGCCTATTGAATCGGTTTGCAAATATTTAATCATTCACAGTGGCCTCTTCTGATTAGCCAAAACACTTATACCGTGTGGCCTGCATGCTCACAGAATTTAACAACTTAAGATTAAGTGATCTTTGGTTAAATGTGATTCGGGTGTCTTAATCCGCTGAAGATACTGCGGGTGGACCCCGATGTTGAAATATAATCTGAGAAGTGCTCTGCTTTAGATTTACGAAGCGTAGTGCAGTTATTTTAATCTTCCACCGATAAGACATTGAGACAGATCACCGTTTGTTTCAAATATTGAGTGTTTTAATCATGTATTTAAGATAACTTGCCCGAGTTATTCACCGTTAGATGGCTAATCCCTGAGTAGTATTAAGGATTAACTGGTCCAAGGGTACGCCTCCAACGACCGAGCTGCAGGTTAGCTGTTTGCTGATTGGTTAAAAACGTCGTTGACGCGTTTTATTGACGTTTTTGACTTAAACCTTCATTCGTAGTGTGACTGCAACGCTGAAAGGATGTCAAGTACGGATACCAACTACGACTCTGGCATTGATTCCTGTGACTGCAATGTATATTTCGACCCTGACGCGTTGGATGTACCAGCCACACCTCGTATGAAGTACATGCGAGATCGTCTGGATACGTTTATTCGATGGCCTATACAGGTGAATCAAACTCCCATGGATCTGGCAATGAGTGGATTCTTCTACTCCGGAACTAACGGTCGGGTACAGTGCTTTCATTGCGGCGTTAAATTGTATCGTTGGAAAAGTACAGACAATCCCGTCACATAACATACACGATATTCCCCTGAACTGTTCCTGTATAAAGATGGTATTTCGGCGCATATAACCCAATACACGTTTCTATACCAAGGTCCTTATTAGGACCAACCAAATAAAAAGAAAGAAAACTTATTTTTCCATGTTTGTTTCGCTCTTGAATGGATAATTCAGATTATACCACTAACTATAACAAATACGTCAATAAACATTACAATACAAACAAATACATCCATTTTCATACACAAATACCATTTTTGTTTAATAATGAGGAACTCTGCTACACAAATACACCCACTTACACACTCCCAACAGCCATTAAGATTACTCTTTCACAATAATTCCAAGAATTCCCATACATTGTCATTTCCGGTTATGACGTGTCTTCTTCTTACCCCAAATTAAAGTCATTTCCGGTTATGACGTCAGTACTTTTTATCACGTCACAGGGGGTTATCTCGAGTGCTAACATACAGTACAGTATACACGGTGATTACGTAAACTGAAACATACACCCTGATAACGTACAGTAGGGTATACAGGTTGATAAAGTACAGTAATGTATACAGCCTGACAACGTACGGTAAGTACACTGATAATGTAGTGTAGTGACAATAATGTAGTGTACTGGTTGATAGCGTACAGTAAAGAATTGTAAATGCAAGATTGCGTGTTTCAATATTCCATTTAATTCCATGTGCTAACATTGTTTAAAGTTTAAACTTAATCTTAAACTCAAGCTTACTAAATATTCAAATTCAAACATCTTAACTCGTTGGTGTAACGGTTAAGGGTGTTGATTTGTGATCCTAAACTTACAGGTTCAAACCCTACTTGCACCAGTCAAAATATTTGTAACTAATTTAGCTAATATTCATAATGTATTTAAATTAGCCTCGTTTCTAGCACTTGTTTATCCCATGACATCCCCAAGGAAGCACATGGTCTGAAAAAAACCATTCACTTCAGACTGTGCCTGACCACCATGCGGCAAAGTTGCCCTAACCCACTGTCTGCAAATATGGAATTTTGTTTTGCTTACATTGCAGTTTTTTGAGAGCTGAACAGATTTCATCAGTGCTCCTCAGTCGTGAAACAGCTTTCATCTTACCTGATGTATTCAAGTTTTCATCTGTCTGTCAGCGTTAACGTTACAAGGATGCCTCGTGTTTCAAGGATGTATCGTGTTTCAAGGATGTCTCGTGTTTCAAGGATGTATCGTGTTTCAAGGATAAACTAGAAACGAATATAATAAACTCTGATGCGAGTATCGAATATTTTGTTCTTGCATCTACAAGAACAGAAGCTCATAACATTCGTTTAAGCTCACAGGCTGATACCACACACTGAAGTATACAGACTGATAACGTACAGTAATCTACAGAGGTTGATAACGTTCACTGAGGTATACAGACTGAAAACGTACGATAAAGTATGCAGGTTGATAATGTACACAGGAGTGGTACTGGTTGATAGCGTACAATAAAGTACAGAGGCTGATAACATTCACTTAAGAATACAAGCTGATAACGTACAGCAAAGGATAGAGGCTGATAATGTACACAGGAGTATTGGTTGAAAGCGCAGAGTAGTGAACAGAGGCTGATAACATTCACTCAAGTATGCAGGCTGATACCATATACTGAAGTATACAAGAACGTACAAAGAGGTTGATAACGTACACTGATGTATAATAGACTGATACATAGAGAATACTATACTAGGTCTCATTAGGTACGAATTATACGAAACGAGTGTCAGATACCACGGGAAGTCGCTGCGATGTAATTCCCCCTCTTAATATTGACAGGGACTACATTTGAACATTTTGTCAAAATGTATTTATTAGAAAGAGAATCAAATGTTTTGGTAGCCATCGCTAGATTTTGCGGACGACACATGAAAAACAGACTTAGTGTTATCTCCCTTTCATCGATTTCCATTCGCAAAACATCGGTAATTTCCATCCACCATGCTTCATTTAATGCTATTCGAGGTAAAAAGTAACTAACTCGAAGTATCGAATGAGTTACTATTGGCGGTGGGGTATATTGCTATGAACATTGAAAATAATAGAAGGGCGCTCAGCCAGTCAGGTAAATACTGGGAGTATTGAATTTCAAAATAGCATACTAGTGATCACCAACATCAAGTTTTCATGTGACCACTCATGATCACTTTAAAACATTTCCGATGAATCCTGAATCAGATGGGATGTTATCGAAAATACACTTACCCGAACGTGCGCTTTCCGCCATTTTGGATACAGTAGTGTTTACAAAATCATGATTCGCGGAAGCCGGTATTGAGACTCCGATTACCTCACGTATATTTCATAGTCACTGAATTCCCCATGCATTTCAGAATTAGATCACAAATGATATGTGTCACCAATACCAACTGTCTAGATAAAACGTAACGAAAGATACTGGGTGTGAAAACAAACGCTGTCCTGAGCTTGTTTGAAACTTTTATGTAAACAAAGAAAAGTTCCGATTTTACACTGTGTAGCATTTTCCGGCATTTTCCGACATTTTCCGACATCCAACCTTCTAGTCACTGCTTGCAATGGCTCAATAGGGGACGAGTATCGCTGCAACAAATAACAAGCTAAATTGAAATACCATGCAATGTGTTAAAGTTTCCGTGCAGCCTGACGCCACGACTGATACAAGATCACGTTGAACGACAACGGTAGTTATCAGCATGTCTGGCGGCTTCTTTTATTTACAACAAAAACGATAAAAGACACATAACAACACACAGACAGTCAGAGTCATTCTGATCACTTTCATTGCATATTTATGTACAAACGATTCCTGAGTCGTAAAATCCTGTGTTCCCTTGCCGTCGAAGCCGCCATTTTGCATGAAATCGGTCATCGGTAGTGATGTCATACAGGCTGTACATATTAGGCAATTTCTTTGAGGTGAAGGTCGGTTGAACAAGAGTAAACACAACCGTCCTATCCTTCCGATTACCCTTTCACTATTATGATGTATATTTTGCGTATCGTTAAGATACCTTTTTCATTCAACTAATTCCAGCATCTGCATTTAGCCTTTACACATGTTAGAAGATCACCAGAAGCAATCACTGCAACACTTGCTTCAGTTCCTGCAGAGACCATATAATCTATCATATGGTCTCTGCTTCCTGTCATGTACAGTATTTATTGTAGTCATTGCTAGATTTTACTTACAACAGATTTACATTCGCAAAACATCGGTAATTTCTGTACATCATACGTATGTCAATGTTATTCGAGATAGAGAATTACTACCACGAAGAACCGAATGAGTTGCTATTGGCAGCGGGGTACATTGCAATGTATCTCGCTTGTAGGCGGGAACACTGAAAATAATAGAAGAGCGCTTAGCCAGTCAGAAAGCGACATTCATATGTGAGGTAAGACAACTTTTATCAACCACGTTCTACATGCATTAAACCGGCAAAATAGCGTCGTTTTGCTATTTGCATGGTTTCAAACCGAAACCGGTTTCAGAAAGACGTTGAGGAAGAATGTTGCATGTTATATACTTTTTGCATGACTCAACACTGTAATAACAACCTCATACAGAAACAACTGTTCGTAGCCACAGGGATTTGTATCGCTTAGAAACGGCGTTCGAAAGACATATAGTTGTATAGACCCTACCCTAGTACTGTATAAAAGAAAAGGGGTGTAACGAAGGAACCACCTCCTCCTCGATCACAGTGACATGTCAACGCGTAAAATATATTTAAGGCCCTATATATATATAGGCCTATCGAGGCCAATGATTTCACTACAAAATGAGCTATAAATGGTCACAATCGGATCATTATTTCAAAAGTTATACGCCACGAATCATCGAAAGCAGCTACCTCCGCAAGTTCACGCCAAAATCATGGATCACCCAATACGGCGAAAAGTCACCTTTTAAATTCGTTTATTACTTTCAGCCACGTTGACAGCACCAGCGTTGGGCTGGATTCGATCGGCTGCGGCATTCAGCGGGTCGGAAATCTTATTGCAACATCTACATGTCATTTTCTCGACAATAAGCAAGCATTTTCACCAAAATCGCCGGCAATCCTACTCATTTGACGGCCATAAGTGACCTTGACATTCAACTGAGCAGATCGAAGTTACATGTCAACGCGCACAGACTTGGGCCATCCGATTGGCCAGTCCCACTGTATATTGGATTTCCAACCAATCGGATGGCCCGAGTCTGTTTGTGCGCGGTGACATGTAACTTTGATCGAGGAAGGGGTGGTTTCTTCGTTCCATCCCTTTCTTTCCATATAGTGCTAGGGTAGGGTCTGTACACCTATATGTCTTTCAAACGCCGTTTCTAAGCGATACATGTCCCTGTGTTCGTAGCAGCCCGTTTCTTGGTTTGCAGTTACTTCATTCAACTAACATCATGGAAACATCGTGTTTATGTTTTTCGATGGATATAATGTCTCATTTCTACTCACGATTAAACAGCGTTTAAATAAAAGAATGAATGAATTCACGTGTTTGTTGTGAATTGAAACGTAGTTCCGTCACAAGGTGACGTAACTGAGATGTCATCGGTTATCCAATCAAATGGCCAACGTAGAATTAGTATACACATACGTTGCCCACGTGGGTAGTACAGTAACGTACATAGCACTGTAATGTATAGAGGCTGATAATTTACAGTTAAGTATGTTGGCCGATAACATACACTGAAGTATACAGGTTGATAGCTTACAGTAATGTAGAAAGGCTGATAACGTACAGCACTGCAATGTATAGAGGCTGAAAATGTACAATAGTGTATACAGGTGAATAACGTACAGCACTGCAATGTATAGAGGCTGAAAATGTACAGTAATGTATACAGGCTGATAACGTACAGCACTGCAATGTATAGAGGCTGAAAATGTACAGTAATGTATACAGGCTGATAACGTACAGCACTGCAATGTATAGAGGCTTAAAATGTACAGTAATGTATACAGGCTGATACAGTACACTAAGGTATACAGGCTTACAAAGTTCCCTGAACAGGTTGATACATTCAGCAATGTACTGGGGCTGATAACGTACATCACTGCAATTACAGTAAAAGAAAGTCCATAGACAAAACAAACTTTAGGTTGTCAAAGTACGTCCTTCACACAGGAAGACTAGACCAAGCAAGCTTTAGGCTATAGGTGTTGTCAAAGTAATTTCCGCATATATGAAGACTACACAAATCAAGCTCTAGGCTATACATGTTGTCAAAGTAAATCCTTCATACAGGTAGACTAGTCAAATCAAGCTTTAGACTATATTTGTTGTCAAAATAAGTCCTTCATACGGGAAGACTAATCAAAACACGCTTCAGGCTAAAGGTTTTGGGAAAGTAAGTACTTCATATAAAAAGACAAGACAAAAAAAAAATGCTTTAAGCTATAGGTTTTGGAAATTTAAGGTCTTCATGCAGAAAGACTAGAGAAAACATGCTTTAAGCTATAGGTTTTGGCAAAGTAAGTAATTCTCACAGGAAGACTGCACAAAACCCAATTAAAACGCTCTCTGTAGGGCAAAAGTCATGGGTATTTAGAAAGCTAACCACAGACATTAGGCTCTCAAAGTCAGTTTCCCATACATGAACACTGTAATTAACAAATATTAGACTCTCTGTATTGTACGAGTCAGTTTCTCGCACGGTAAATGTAAAACCAAAAAGGGTTAAGGCTCTCAGTGTTGTTACAATATTTCGCACTGAAGACTGGACGACACAAACATTCAGCTTTCGGTGTTGTCAAAGTCAGGGTGATATACCAGCAAAGTCCATTTCATACTGATAACGCTGACATACCTTGGATCCTGTATACAACTGGTAACAACTGCAAGTTTAAAAAAAACATGTCTGGCCGCACTGAGAAACGATAAATTGCCTAGACATATAATGCGCTGTCAAGTGACAAGTATTTAGACTTTGAACATTGAGTTCACCTTAATATACCATATTTCAATCTGGCTGGACTCGAGGACAAGAACTTCTGATCAACAAAGACCGTCCCCCATTCTGGAGGAAAAATTTAACTGAGTGGGCCTGCAGCAAAAGGACGAACATAGATCAGTGGGACTCGGCTTAGTAATTATTTTTCAGTTATTTTCGTTAATTATCTTCATAAATAATAGCATTGTTCCCTCTGATGTCGTATGAAATACCAGTTGTACATACAAACGTTTTCCAGCACCCTTACTTAAAGAAACGTGTATGCATACATTTGTCAATGCAGCGTTTAAAGTGAGTTTACCGTTGAGAGACACTACCTTACATATACCATAGAGCTTACATGTAGGGTTTACTATTGAGAGACACTACCTTACATATACCATAGAGCTTACATGTAGGGTTTACTATTGAGAGACACTACCTTACATATACCATAGAGCTTACATGTAGGGTTTACTGTTGAGAAACACTACCTTACATGTACCATAGAGCTTACATGTAGGGTTTACTGTTGAGAAACACTACCTTACATATACCATAGAGCTTACATGTAGGGTTTACTGTTGAGAGACACTACCTTACATATACATAGCAACATGCGACTGTAAGTGCACATGAAGGGTGACGCATTGCGTAACTCGAACATCTAACTAAACACACCTGTCTGTGTGGTGGTGTACTCGTGTAACACATCCATGCTCCGGGGCAGGGTTTTCCTCGGTACAGATATGTGTGTCCTGGATGTATAAACGTAATCAGTGAGCACGGAAATATATGCAGACCTCGAGGCAAAGTGTCTGACAAACACACCCGGTGGAGCATGTCCAGAGGCAAACTCAGAATTTTCCATAAGTGCTTTTTGTGCACGTGTCACATGTCGGTATATCAGTGTTTAATCGTTTTGCTGCCTCTAAGGTAAGAAAAGATTATCAAAAGACCAGTGATGGCAAATTGTGGTACATACAACTCCGGTATGTCCTTTAAAGTACAGAGGACCAGAAGGCCAGACCGACAACACCGTCTCTCATTCTGAGGTAAGTATTTAGTCCTTAGGAGGAATTAATTTGATTGGACCTGCAGCAAACGTCGAACATAGACCAGGTGGGACTAGGTTGACTAATTATGTTGTTATGTATTTTCGTTACTTGCCCAAGCTAGACTTAAGTATTTTGGTCTGGAATCTTTAATGTGTGTAAGGATACCGTATGAACTATAAGATGTTGTACAGAGTTATTCATAGGCTCCACATATATGCTTGGTCCAGGATCCCCAGTTAAAGAAACATGTATACATGCAATTGCCAATACAGCTTTAAAACTCGGTTTACGTTTTGGCAACACTACCTTACATATGCCACACAGGTTACATCTGGGGTTCACTTCATAGCAACATACGACTGTCTGTGTACATGAAGGGTGGCACATTGCGTAACTCGAACATGTCTGGACTGATCTTTTACATATTTATTCCATATGTACACCTGCAGAAATCAGTTTTTGTGGGCTTATATAATTAAGTCGCACATGTTGGATCATGCAGTGAAACAACTGACGCAGTATCCTTTGAGTTTGGCTGAAATGAAACATTGTCAAAAACAGCGAAAAGCAAAACACACCATGTTTGATTCAAACGCTCAAACACAACAGCCTAGTGCACGTGGAAGAAAGAATTTCCATGCAACTTGTGGCAATCAGAAGACTCATACATTTCTGAAGGAGAACCTGCAGGTCGACCCTGTGCTGAATGTCTTGTTTGAGAAATGTATCTTCACACAGGCAGACTATGATAGGTGTCGTGTGAGATGCTGTTGGAAACGCTAAAAGGAAGGGAGTAGAAGGTTACAAGACACTCTGTGCTGTCCTCGACACCACACAGCCTTTCATCAAGGCAAGTTTTGATAATACATCAAATGAAGCAGGTAGGCAAACCTTCCTTGGGTTTCTTGATGTACGTACAAATATTGCTAATCATCTAAGCAGCAAGGAAAAGGAATTGTGAGCATATAAAGTGAAGTAACACATAAACACGGTCAAATATGTATCATTTGATATGCATACAGTGGATACCTTAGGTCTGTCAGTCTGCAAATTAAAAGTTGTAGTAATGACCACTGTTCTGTCTTGAATAAAAACATTGGCGACAATTGCCTGATACGTCCATATATTTGAGGATTTGGGCACCTTCAGTGTCACCCACCAGCATCTCCCCTCGTCTTTTGTCGTGCCACCTGACTTCTAAACGAATGCTGGTGAAATCCTAAATGCAACAACATGATCCTCGACCCACCAGCGATTACTAGTACCTCTCTACTGCTGATCAGCATGTTTCCTGGGACAGGTTGTTCCTTATATTTTACTGACCGGCATTGCTGATGTGCTTGGCATGATTATAATGTCTACATCCCCTCCCTGATGAGCCTATACAGGTGCTTTACATTCCAGGACTATGATGTCGACCATCCGCCCTTCATGTCTTCCTGCAATAGTCGAGGAACGAGGGACAGTGCTTCATCCGTCCTGAAATGATGGCTGTAGATTGTTAGTTTAGTGACGCTTCACTTTACGCCAAAATGATTACAAATGACTCGGGCCTCGCATAACATCCACAACGTCTGTATCAAGCAGTATTCCGATTCGTTGACTAAAGCTTTTGTTTCCAAAAGTTACGATAATGGAATGACGGACTGAAGATGTCGTCCCTCAAGCAGAACCTGTTTCTGTCGTTCAGGCTGTCTGTTTCAGTCGACCACTTGTTCACTGTAAGCAAGATTCTGTACAGCGTAACTCTCTGAAGCACACAGCGTCCTGAAATGCTCCATACAGACCCAACAAGTTTCAGGTCTGGACTTTTTGCAAAGTGGTCTCATGTAAACCGGCCTTGTGAACACAGAATGATTGTCAATATGGGGCCCTACACTTTCTTTAACAGGAAACTGTTTTAAATTTCAGGTAACACAGACCTCGTCTTTGTTAACAAGAGCAAACTGGAAGCTATGTACAAGAAAGAACTTGCTAAAAAAGATGGAGAAATACCTGACTTGAAATCTGTAAGTTGTGATGATAGATGGCAATTATGTATTCTTATAAGGCCTAAATGCCCTTTGTCTTGGGAATAGTTGGCAACTGATAACACACCTTTAGTGTTTCCCAAAGGGAGTGAACACAAACCATGCTGTCAATAACTTTGAATGTTATATAAGACGTGCAATCGGAAGAAATATCCTGTGGTCTGTTTACAAGGAGTCGGTATTTACTTGTCTTCTAGGCCCTCACTTTTGTTTTCAGACGATAGAAGGACTTGAACAACAACTTGAACAAAACAACGTTGATCATGCTGAACTGGAGGAAAGAATGAAGAATGAAAATGATGAACACATATCAGAGATAGCAAAGAAGGACGAGGAAATTGAAACACGTAAGTTGATACTTATTTATTACAAAATATATATTACTAACAAACAAATGTGGTAACTCTTGTCCTGGGTGTACTTGACATGTATATTGACCTTGTCAAAGTATTGCATCTGAAGGCAACAATAGAAGCATGTGCACACAAAATCCCGTAGAGAAACCCACACATCGTAAAATGCAACCACGTATCGCAGACATGACCAGACACAATCGCGAATTGTGGGAGCGATAGAGGGGCAGGATGGACGCAGCCAGGCAACACCAGGAACGGCCCGCGCCCAGATGGTGTTACGTGTGTACTGAAAAAATACGATTTTGTCTGGGTTTCACCACTGGCAAAAACACATTAGCGACATATCGGGTATATCACCACGTCATCTATTTTTAACCTGATCTTCTGGGGATCGTTAGGGTACGTGAATTGGGGGATAGCCCACACGACAGTCAAACTAACTTGGTGCTTGTGAATATAGATTTGTCTTCCTGGGAATGTGTTGGCAAAAATATACATCGATGTCGATGTCAAGCCTAATTGTTCCTATGTTGATAATGAGATCATCTTTATTATGATGTCATCATTTACTTATTGTCGTCAATACAACGTAGTAAATACTACTACTAATAATAATAAAACATACTTTTTATTTGCCATTTAGATATAGTTCCTATTGTCAGTGTCAGTGGTGATATCCCCAATATTACAGGTTGTAATATTTCGGTAAAGAAAAGAAGCTATTTGCAAAAGATGATCCCAAATATCTAGAAGACGACAAACTGCTATCTGGCTCAATCTTCGCATTTTTTTTTATTATTATTATCCATTCAACTCAGTGGACAGATACACAAATAAATGATGCAACAGCACAAGTACATCTTCGCATTTTTGTCGTTTCAGTGAAGACAGCATTGTCAAAGTTAAACCGTGAGTTGCAGCTGTCTCATGCAAAATGTGACAAAGTGGAGAAGGTGGGTAGATGATAATTTAATGTACTGTAGGTCGTAATCTGGACAACGTATGAAATAAAAAAGGAACCAGTACATGCACAACATAATAAAACAAGGCCAAATGATATGCAGCGATATCTGTCGTTTCAGGCACTGAGGGAAGAACAGGAGGCATTTGATGCTCTAGTGGGTGTTCCAAGGTCACCAGACAGGGTGGACAATACAGAGCAAGTCCAACATGCAGGTACAGTAGGCAGACCAATAATCGGTCATTTATATATGTAGTGTGGCAGGAAACCAAACACCACCACGCAAACCTGCCTGCCAGACAATAAAAGGAATTACAAAACTGTGTGAGTATATGTGTCTAACTACGGTTCGTGTCATTTGCACGGTTTTAGGTTCCACTGAGACAATGTGCCAGTTTTCGGTCGTGTCCTGCTGTGATGAGAGACAGCTTCGCCTTCTGTCATGCCTTCATTCTGCCTGCAAGCCATGCCTTCATTCTGCCTGCAAGCCATGCCTTGATCACCAAGCTACACAGACGAAAAGGAAGTGCTTACACTGTCCTTCCTGTGGCCGTCAGTTCACCGTGAAGCAGACAACAATAGATCATGTCAGACGCAATGAAGCTGCATATAAAGTCAACGTTGATGGTGAGATGAAATGCAGCTACATCGATGAAGATCATGATGCAAAGGCTGTGGTTTACTGTCACCAATGTGATGACAAGCTCTGCTCTGAGTGCCATAAACACCACGACACGCCGAAACGGAATCGAAATCACAGAGTAACTACGATCAACCAGGCAGAGAACGTCCCAGTGAAGCAGTGGATGAATGAACCTAATTGTAGAGACCACTCTGGGAACAAGCTGCAGCTGTATGACCACACGTGTAAGAAGGCCGTCTGTCTTATATGTGTGCATGGGGCCCACAACAAGCACCAGAAGGAAGACCTGAATCAAGCATATGACGTAGCGAAGGGTCAGCTGGAGGAGCAAGTGAGAAAACAACAAGATAAACTGAAATATGTCGGTAACAGCGTGAAAACTGTCAGGGGTCACCAAAGACGACTGGTAGCGACACAGGAAAGACTGGAGCAAGGTGTTACTAAAGTTTGTAAAGTTGTTGCTGCAAAGTTTCTTCATCGACAGAGACAACTCATGCGGGAAATTCAAATGAGTCTCCAAGCCCCAAAGGAAATGGTTCAAGAGAAACTTGACTCCTTACATGACGTTCATACGTCAATAGTATCAGCGATAGACTACACCCAGAGAACACTTGAATCTACAAGACGAGAGGAACTCATTACTCTCACAGATGTACTGCAGATAAAATGTAATGAAAATCTGGAGTGGATGCTTCCAGAAGATAACACACAAGACACGAGAATCATCCTTTCCTCTCAAGGCCAGAGAGCTCTGGAGGAACTCATCGCCACATTTGGTACCCTCGCCTCAAGTCTAACCAAATATTATATGCCAGATTATCAACCTACCTCACAAGGTAAATACATAATCAAAACGAGGAATGGACCAGAGTCTCTCGCTTGACTAACTGAACCTTGCCTTTTGTGATTCCTCCCATTTGAGCAGTCTTACTTAAAACACACTGCTTGTTAATCAGCTATATTAATGTTCCACACATGCAAAGGAATACGATACTTTCAACCGGTTTAATAATCATTGTGAACATTACTTGAAAAGTGGCAATCAGTTATGGATTACGTTTTACATTGGTCAAGTCTGTATTCTATTACATTTACATAATACTCATGAGGATTGGATCAGTGAAGCGTTTGACTAATAGAACTGACAATTTGTTCTTATGATTCATTCATTTAAAGGTCACATGCAAGCAAAAAATCAAACATAATTAAAACATATTTATCACTTACTCATGAGATATAATATACATTGCTGCTTTTAAAAATCAAATAAACAAAATTATAAGAGTACAATCGCGATTCAAAAAAGTGCAATATTGTGTACTTGGGCTTACTTCCCCCGAAACGAAGCCCTCGGGAGACCGAACCCAGTTATAGCGAGTATAGCGAGTCAAAAGAAAGTAAGATTCTTTATGGATAACAACTTCTTGTTTGTGTACAGTATGGATTCATATATACTTGTCAAACAAAATCATATGCTATCCTTGAAGAATGTATATAGAGATGTTAGGTTTTGAAAATACATATTCTCTGAATTTGCGCCCGATCCAATAAAAAATCATCGCAGTAGAGAGGGTAAACTACTGCGTGGCTGGAATCTGTCATTCGTCCAAGTACAAAGCAGGACTTGAAACTGACAAGAGTTTGCACCAGTTTCCGTCACATCCAGTCATCCGAAAAAAATGAATGTAGTTTGTTTGCAAACCACAGACATAAAAAACATGTCATGTGTCCCACACCTGCCTAATTACATAATGTGGCAGAGACGGGACTCGGGTGCACGAGTCATATATCAATTTATTTTCTTTATGTCGTAGAGTCCGATAGGTGTTATGTTCAAATTGCATGTGGTCAGTGATTGAAGCTGTGTACGGCAGACATGTTGTCTTTAGCAGACAGACAGGCAGACATATAGGTGTGAATAAACCAGACATTGAACTTTCTCTGTGACAGAGACTGCTTACCACAATCAACAAGTTTTTTGACTTAGCGAGTTGATCATTTACTTGTTTGTATACACAACCAAGATAACACACTGCTCACGACCTCATACTCTGGGTATGCATGCTGTTTCAAGCTCCGCGAACCTACTCACTGCGCATGCGTTGTGGGCGCAGCGCAGCACAGCTGTTGAAACAAGTTTTTCCCGCAGCGCTGGGGGAAATTTAGTGAAACGTTTGAACTTCTATTTCTCGGGCTTTTTTTCATCGCGTTTTTCTCAACTTTAAAGGTTGAAATGGCATTTTGATGATTTGTTTCGGTAAGTGCATACCGAAAGGTACCAGAATCTGCAAAGCGGTGTTTTACGTTGCATGTGACCTTTAAATAGCATAACAGAAATCAGAATACTTCCTAATCAGCTTTATCAATGTTCCAAGCATGCAAAGAATTATAATACTTTCATCTGATCTCATTTGAATATAAGCTGAAAAGAGACAATTATTAAATGCGTTTCAAATTGGCCTGGTCTGTATTCTATTTCAGAGCTGATGACGGTGATAAGGACAGAACAAGAAACAATCATGGTATGATGTCATCACACACTACATGTAGTCTCCAAAATTACGAACATATTTTTAAAAGGATGTGTGCGTGCACGTTTGTGTGTGTTTATGTATGTATGCATGTATGCTTGTGCGCGTGCAAATAGAGTGGGATGGGAGTGTGGGGTGATGATTGTGTGTGTGCGCGCGTGTGTGTATGTGTGTGTGTGTGTTTATGGTTGGTGGATGAAAAGATACATGTATGTAGACACACACATATTGTGCCCCACAAGTGATCTGTTTGATACAAGTGTTGATGTTTCAGATGCATGAAAAGAGGTGTCAGCAGCTTCATCAGACCATACGTCGCTGCATCCCAGGTACATAGCCACACCATGATGCATGATGGGAAAATACATAGCAAAGAACAAAAGCAAATTTCAGACTTACATATAATAGTATATAATAACCCAGTGCTTAAATCGTAACAAGGAAAATGTAAGTGTTTTCTATCGACTTAATGTTGCGTTCTATTCAGGTATTCTTCTGTAAACGTCTTCATATCAAAGGCAATGTGAATAATTTTGTCTGTGAACAGAACTCAAAGGACTAGATAGCAGAATGGCGAGATCACAGGAACGTGAACAGCTGACACCAGAGGAAGTGTATAACATTGTCACAAAAGTACGTCCAACATTCCTGCGTAAATTCTGGATAACAGGTCTTCAGTATGCACTTCTTGCTTCAAGGGACTTTTCCGTGGATCGTGGGTTCATTCCACCAATTAAATTGAGTGCATGTTCTTGTAACATGATGGTATTTAGATGAACACTTCCAGTCTCACCTAGGCATTGACCTGGATAAACTAGCTAACACTTTCAGTAATGCATGAATATGCATCCTCTGAATATAAACTACATGACATGGAAGAATATCAAGTGAATGTTGTTACATAGAGACAGTTTTCGTGTATTTATGTAGCAATATCTATAACTTTCAGCTCATAGTCGGAGCATGCAACCCTTGTGAGGCAATTCTACGTGGTATTGCCTTGAAAGGTATGTGCACTCTGATGTATTTTCGTTCTACCAGTAAGGCGTGACATGCTTTCCCTGTTAGCTAGCAACAGGTACCCTCATTGATCTTCATCAAGCTGTTCTTAATGTTTCTCTGATGTTGTGTCTTGACGACCCAATGAAATCTCCTTTTCAGAAGAAAGTCGAGACATTTGCTGACGATAACGTTTTACATTTCATATGAATTCCCGTAATAGAACAAGATATTCAACAATATTTAGACCTGAAAATCCCTCAAATTCATGACGAAATGTAATGTCTGCTTCTTATATTAGGGTTTTTCACGAAATAAAGACAAGGACTCTTGATGTTCCAAGACTATGAAATGTAAATCATCTTGAAAGGAAAACTGCGCTTTCTACAGCTTTGTGGTTGAAGTGGTTAGTTAATTTAAGCTGACGATTTCAGCCTGTGTATCACACCGTTGTTTATAGTACAACAAGTATCTCTAAAGACTTGCAACCCGTGAAAGTCCGGGGTAGAATAGGCCTTGAGCAACCCAGACTTCCCATAAAAGGCGACCATGCTTGTCGTAAGAGGCGACTAACGGGATCGGGTGGTCAGCCTCGCTGACTTGGTCGACACATTGCATCGGTTCCCAACTGCACAGATCGATGCTCATTCTGCTGATCACTGGTCATGGATTGTCTGACCCAGACGCGATTATTTACAGACCGCTGCCATATAGCTGTAATATTTCTGAGTGCGGCGCAAAACTAAACTCACTGACTTACTCACTGGCGACTTACATCAACTTTTGGCATACCCACATCACCCCGACCCCCAGTGGTATGAATTACATCATGTAAAGGCTTTTTAACCACAATCCATAGACGGGGTATCATGTTGCATTTACTTTATATCTTATCAATGTTCAGAAACAGATGTGCCATTGTGATGTTGTAACTCTGGTTTACAGGCTATGCCACATTGCACAACATAACAGAGGACCGCAGTGTCAAATTCACCATCTGTAAGTAAATTCTAATAATCATGGGTTTGCTGTGAAATACAGACCTCTGATGCAGACTCAAGCGTTGCTCGAAAACAAACTTCATTAATGGCGCTTTTCGTGCACTTTGCTAAATCCAACATCAGACATAATATCTTTCGTTTTTTTCATGATGATAAATAACGTAGTCAAACAAAGCCCTGATATATCCGATGTGACATGTTTTATATCCTAATCAGAAATATCACTTAAATATTTTGGTGCATCGCTGACTGGTTACTCACTGAATGAAGGCCAATAACAGGTTGGGTGTCACAAGGCTGCTCCTCAGTGCCCTATGCTTGTCGTTAAAGGCGACTGATGGGTTCGGAGAGACAGGCTCGATGACAGACTGTTTCAGTATAAGAAAAAGATTAAACGTTTGTTTTATATACAGTGGACTTTGTATAATCCGACAACTGAATTGTCCCCCAATCTGTGAGTTGCAACATAATTTGGGGGGCAGCGTTCTGCCACATTATCATCATTTCTGTACATTCTGATTTCCGACATCACTTTCTAGTGCCAATGACATCATCAATCTGTAAAATATGACATACCGTTCCATATTGGGCGAAATTAGCCAAACAACCTGTCAGTGGCCAACTGAACGTCTATATCTTCGTTATTTAAAAGCTGAGTGGTCAATGGGTGTCCTCTCACTTAGACAGATTCTGTAAAAAAACAGGTCTGTCACATAGCAGAGACTAGGGTTAGTGTTTTGACAGCACTAAGTCCATGCTGCTCCAAAATGTTATTTGTATTAAAGTGAGATGCGTCCATATGGTATTAAGTGATTCTTTTTTTGAGGATTCAAGAAATTGCTCAGTTGGTGAGATTACCTTGATCTTTAACTTGATCTGCCACTGAGGAGGTATTACCAGTATATGTGGCAAACTTTAGTCAAATAATTTCATCACAATGGGGAATGCAACTGTAGAAATCAGGTTCATAGACAACATCAGTGGCGGCCAGTATCTTGTTCACAACAACTACCTGTTCAGTGTGAATGCTAGATGGTGGAATGAGACTGTCCACTGGCTCTGTCGACACCATGTTTCGGGATGATCTGCGACTGTTAACACAAAGCACAACGTTTTTACAAAACTTGGCCAACCACATAACCATCAAGGTCGGTTGAAGTGACAGAGTTTGTGAACAATCTGAAGAAGAGAAGCAGCTCTCACCAAGCCATAGTGTTAATTACCTGGCTCACATCTCTCACCTAGCCATAGTGTTAATTACCTGGTTCGCATCTCCCACCTTGCCATAATGCTAATTACCTGGTTCGCATCTCTCACCAAGCCATAGTGTTAATTACCTGGCTCGCATTTCTCACCTAGCCATAGTGCTAATTATGTGGCTCGCATCAATAAATTCAATGATATACATGTGCATGAGAATATAGAATTTGTTGTTTTCTCCTTATATATACCACTAAAATATTAAGCATTAATTTCGTGATATAAGCCAATTACAATGTATGGTACTATTTGGAAAGAATTCAAGCTCTGTATAATCCAACAGTTTTTCATTTGTGTCGGATTATACAGATTTCACTGTATATTGTATTGATGATGGTTATGCTGTGCACAGTGAGTGATTGTATTAGGGTATTTATTAAATCAAATTGTTTATAGTCCATATCATTCACAAAGACGTATCTCGATCAACAGACTAGACCGGACAATTAACCGCCCCACACAGGCAGCGTCACGAAACTGTGTGTCATTGAAGCTGACGTAGAAATTACCGGTTCACGTTCTGTCTGTTGAACACATAAAAGTAAAAATATCGCCAAACAGCAGTACTACATGTCTCAATCTTTACTATTTTATGTGACATGACTTTAGAATATCTATTGTGATGGATTTATTGTGAAATGATGTTGAACAATATTTGCATATTTAGGCATCAGTAGTGTCTAATTCTGGCAGCCGTCACAACAGACTACATTTGTAGGTCAAACACACTTGGGTGAAAGACGTATTTACACCGTGGTTTATTTGTTTACCAGTGCATGTAGAAATATATGAGAAACAGTTTTAATACCCATGTTGATAGTAAAACTTTATTATTATTATTACTATCCAGCGCACGAGTGTCGTTGTGTTTACAGATAGACGAAAATGGCAGTCAATCATTTAGTGGCTGTTTTGGAGTCACGGGAAACGAGGCAAACAATATAATGATATCTTGCATGAAATACAGTTGCTAAACTCAATAAAATAACAAATCTATATTTGCAGGTCCTAAGCTCCAACTGGACGCTGGTCGAGCCAACACAGACATGTGCCATGTTACTACAGACGGTGAGCTGGTCAATTCGCGGCCCGACACACAACACAGGAACAGTGGCAGACTACGGAGATTGTACGGCACATGTAACTCCACTCCCATCCCCCTTCCCCCATCCCCCTCTGCTGTCACCCCTGTCCTACCCACAACAAGATACTGGGAGGCCCACACCAGGGTGAGTGTGGTGGATGGAGGGTGGTTGCCTGTTCTAGAGGTGGGGGTAGGGAAGAAAAGCCAGGTGGACACTGAGTTATATTTTTCTCAGCATCGCCGCTCCTGGTGTGTGGGTGTAGGATGCTGTGACACACACCGGGGGCGTCTCTGTTCCAGGTTGTATCTAGCAGGGAAGCAGGGGAAGTGTCATAGAAACACAATGTCTGGCACACCCGGCACACAAGCTGCCCTCAACTATAGCGTTGTGTTGGATGTCTGGAGGGGTAGAATAGGATTTATTGACGTAGGCAGGTCTGTTGTTTTAGGGAAGGTTGATGTGAAGTTCATGCAGGATCTTCTCCCAGTGTTTAGTGTCTGTCCAACAAGTCACTACACAGTAAACATGAAGGTAGTCAGTGGGGAGGAGATCCACATGTCTGACACCAAGAAACCACTCATTAGTAAAGTCCTGGTCTAAGAAATAAAATAAACATGATCCAGTGTAAAACTAGTACCTATCGCATGTCTACTTCAGACACATTCAGTACAACAGAACTGAAGGAAGCGGACATAGAAGTTACCCGATCATGTGTTGTATGTTGTGTGCAACAATGTAACAAGGTTACCTAAATATGTCGGTTATCTATGTGACTGTTATCATGTGTGTACCACCGTTCTCATTTTGCATCCATACAGGAGTATTTTTATGATTATTATTTTGTAATAACTGATCAGTTTATGAAGCATTTTCACACATTTCTGGGGCATGTCACAACTAACAGCTGAGTTGATGATTGAGTAAAAAGTTGTTTGAAATCATGAATATCTTGACATATTTCATTTCCACTCTGTAAAATAGATATTTTAGATACCCATGTGGAGGCTATAGATTGAAATACAATATTTGTAGCTGTAAAATTAGACATGTTGATGTCAGTTCAGATAGACAATGAAAGTGACTGACGCGGACACACAATGTCCCAGTTTAAACGCGCAATGTTTCTCGTGTGAGGAAAGAAATTTACTTACTGAACTGTCCGTTTCTTTATTCTAATCAGTCATGTTGTGTTTGGAAATAATTTAAATTCCCCACTGAGTGTTTGTTTTGTGTTTTTCCTCTTGGTCAATTCATCTACACACATAATGTCCAATGTACAATTCTGCCATGTCTTGGAGTTAATTACAACATGGCTCTCGATGTACATTTATATGTGTGCACAAAATTGAAGATTGCGTGAGATTTGCTGTTATGAAACACTGGGTCTGCCTTTAACAATAAGGTATGTAGAGATGTTTCACACCGATTTTATTACCAGGCTCTATTTTTGGTCCGTCTGACTTGAGCCGATCTCATAAAATGCCTACCTCTTATCCCCAGACTTAGATCTGTCACCTCAACCAGTACATTACAAGGCTCAACCAAACGGATAAATTATCCCCAGAATTCCGCTTTTGAGAACTGTTTGTATTCAACTACTTTGCGATGTCGAGTCGACACGTGGACTTACATGATAAATGTATGCATTGACTTTCTAATTTTCTTACTGCATGTATATGATAACATGGCCGATATTCATTGTGTAAAATGTGTTTGGTACTGACTTAAGGTATTTTATATGCATTGAAAAAATATCTTTAGTTACAAATCTAAAATTATCTGTAAAAATATGTTCTTTGTAACTTAAGTTTCCAGTTTAAGTCCCAACAAAGTTTAGGATCAGAAATAATCAAGGTACACAGTTAACCCGTAGCAGTCTTGAAACTTTTATGAATAAGGTTGCTTCACGCAAGCACTCCGTTTGCACTGAAGAAGTTAATAGTTTTGAATATGAAAATATTATGTCTTGTTAACCATTTGTAACACTGCATGTTGTATCTCATGTGTTCAAAAGTTTATTGAATATGAGTCAATCTGCATCTGGATAAGCCTTGGAACACAAGCAACTTTGATGTCATCGTTAAGCTAAATTTATATATTTTATCTCAAGGTAAACCTTAACTTAAGACAATCCATTTTCAGTGTAGAAAATGAAGTCCATGCCGTGTTGAATTAATGACACTGTCATCAAAATTAAGACGACTCTGTATATGAGTCGAGATGTTAGTGTAATTACAAATTGTAAACTGTTCCCCAACATGTATTTCCTTACAGTATGTTACTGTCACTCCCGTTTCCATCCCCTATGCAAGCTGCAAACAAACCGACTTTGTACCATAGGTCTTGAAGCTTAAATACGAAATAAAACACTGTCTGTCTGTCCGTGTCGCTGTCTCTCATCATTATATCACATATACCATTAAAAAGTAGGGGTAATGGATTTACAAGATTGATAAAATGCAAATGATGAAACCAAGGAGGAATCATGATGAAGAGAAATTTAGGGAAATGTGACAATTTATTTCATTCACTTGGAAATGTTTCATCTGTATGTACACATACTACTTTTCCACATATGCGTTGGCAAAAGCTAGTAGTATGTTCACAAAGTGAAACATATGAAGGGTTGTTTTGGTACACACACACACACACACACACACACACACACACACACACACACACACACACACACACACACACACACACACACACACACACACACACACATATATATATATATATATTGTCCTGGTTGTCAAGTCAGATGTATCAAGCTTATTTCCATTTTGTTTCATACTTTATATGTGTTGATGTGTAGTAGACATGGTAGTTAGAGATTTTGTAGGCAATTTGTGATTGTGCTGGCAATATCAAGGCAGCGGATACTACAAATGCGTGTACAAAGTGTGTACTGTAGACTGATCCACTACGTCATGTATGTAAATGTGTATTTTAGACTGATCCGCTACGTCGTGTATGTTAGTGTGTACTGCAGACTGATCCACTACGTCGTGTATGTAAGTGTGTGCTGTAGACTGATCCACTACGTCATGTATGTGTGTACTGTAGACTGATCCACTACGTCGTGTATGTAAGTGTGTACTGTAGACGGATCCACAACGTCATGTATGTATGTGTACTGTAGACTGATCCAGTACATCATGTATGTAAGTGTGTACAGTAGACTGATCCACTACGTCAAGTATGTAAGTTTGTACTGTAGACTGACCCACTACGTCATGTATGTATGTGTGTACTGTAGACTGACCCACTACGTCATGTATGTAAGTATGTACTGTAGACTGACCCACTACGTCAAGTATGTAAGTGTGTACTGTAGACTATCCCACTACGTCAAGTATGTAAGTGTGTACTGTAGACTGACCCACTACGTCAAGTATGTAAGTGTGTACTGTAGACTGACCCACTACGTCATGTATCTAAGTGTGTACTGTAGACTGACCCACTACGTCAAGTATGTATGTGTGTACAGTAAACTGATCCACTACGTCATGTATGTAAGTATGTACAGTAAACTGACCCACTACGTCATGTATGTATGTGTGTACTGTAGACTGACCCACTACGTCATGTATGTAAGTATGTACTGTAGACTGATCCACTACGTCATGTGTGTAAGTGTGTACTGTAGACTATCCCACTCCGTCATGTATGTAAGTGTGTACTGTAGACTGATCCACTACGTCAAGTATGTAAGTGTGTCCAGTAGACTAATTCAGTACGTCATGTATGTAAGTGTGTACTGTAGACTGACCCACCACGTCATGTATGTAAGTGTGTACAGTAAACTGATCCACAACGTCATGTGTGCAAGTGTGTACTGTGCACTGATCCACTACGTCATGTATGTAAGTGTGTACTGTAGACTGACCCACTACGTCATGTAAGTGTGTACTCTAGACTGACCCACCACGTCATGTATGTGTGTACAGTAAACTGATCCACTACGTCATGTATGTAAGTGTGTACTGTAGACTGACCCACTACGTCATGTATGTAAGTGTGTACTGTAGACTGACCCACCACGTCATGTATGTGTGTACAGTAAACTGATCCACTACGTCATGTATGTAAGTGTGTACTGTAGACTGACCCACTACGTCAAGTATGTAAGTGTGTACTGTAGACTGATCCACTACGTCATGTATGTAAGTGTGTACTGTAGACTGATCCACTACGTCATGTATGTATGTGTACTGTAGACAGATCCACTACATCATGTATGTAAATGTGTACAGTAAACTGATCCACAACGTCATGTATGTAAGTTTGTACTGTAGACTATCCCACTACGTCATGTATGTATGTGTACTGTAGACTGATCCACTACATCATGTATGTAAGTGTGTACAGTAGACTGATCCACTACGTCATGTATGTAAGTTTGTACTGTAGACTATCCCACTACGTCAAGTATGTAAGTGTGTACTGTAGACTGACCCACTACGTCAAGTATGTAAGTGTGTACTGTAGACTGACCCACTACGTCATGTATGTAAGTGTGTACTGTAGACTGACCCACTACGTCATGTATGTAAGTGTGTACTGTAGACTGATCCAGTACATCATGTATGTAAGTGTGTACAGTAGACTGATCCACTACGTCAAGTATGTAAGTTTGTACTGTAGACTGACCCACTACGTCATGTATGTATGTGTGTACTGTAGACTGACCCACTACGTCATGTATGTAAGTGTGTACTGTAGACTGACCCACTACGTCAAGTATGTAAGTGTGTACTGTAGACTGACCCACTACGTCAAGTATGTAAGTGTGTACTGTAGACTGACCCACTACGTCAAGTATGTAAGTGTGTACTGTAGACTGACCCACTACGTCAAGTATGTAAGTGTGTACTGTAGACTGACCCACTACGTCAAGTATGTAAGTGTGTACTGTAGACTGACCCACTACGTCATGTATCTAAGTGTGTACTGTAGACTGACCCACTACGTCAAGTATGTATGTGTGTACAGTAAACTGATCCACTACGTCATGTATGTAAGTATGTACAGTAAACTGATCCACTACGTCATGTATGTAAGTGTGTACTGTAGACTGATCCACTACATCATGTATGTAAGTGTGTACAGTAAACTGATCCACTACGTCATGTATGTAAGTGTGTACTGTAGACTGATCCACTACATCATGTATGTAAGTGTGTACAGTAAACTGATCCACTACGTCATGTATGTAAGTGTGTACTGTAGACTGATCCACTACGTCATGTATGTAAGTATGTAATGTAGACTGATCCACTCCGTCATGTATGTAAGTGTGTACTGTAGACTGATCCACTACATCATGTATGTAAATGTGTACAGTAAACTGATCCACAACGTCATGTATGTAAGTTTGTACTGTAGACTATCCCACTACGTCATGTATATATGTGTACTGTAGACTGATCCACTACATCATGTATGTAAGTGTGTACAGTAGACTGATCCACTACGTCATGTATGTAAGTTTGTACTGTAGACTGACCCACTACGTCATGTATGTAAGTGTACTGTAGACTATCCCACTACGTCATGTATGTAAGTGTGTACTGTAGACTGACCCACTACGTCAAGTATGTAAGTGTGTACTGTAGACTGACCCACTACGTCATGTATGTAAGTATGTACTGTAGACTGACCCACTACGTCATGTATGTAAGTTTGTACTGTAGACTGATCCACTACGTCAAGTATGTAAGTATGTACTGTAGACTGACCCACTACGTCATGTATGTAAGTGTGTACTGTAGACTGACCCACTACGTCAAGTATGTAAGTTTGTACTGTAGACTGACCCACTACGTCATGTATGTAAGTGTACTGTAGACTATCCCACTACGTCATGTATGTAAGTGTGTACTGTAGACTGACCCACTACGTCAAGTATGTAAGTGTGTACTGTAGACTGACCCACTACGTCATGTATGTAAGTATGTACTGTAGACTGACCCACTACGTCATGTATGTAAGTTTGTACTGTAGACTGATCCACTACGTCAAGTATGTAAGTATGTACTGTAGACTGACCCACTACGTCATGTATGTAAGTATGTACTGTAGACTGACCCACTACGTCAAGTATGTAAGTTTGTACTGTAGACTGACCCACTACGTCATGTATGTATGTGTGTACTGTAGACTGACCCACTACGTCATGTATGTAAGTATGTACTGTAGACTGACCCACTACGTCATGTATGTAAGTGTGTACTGTAGACTGACCCACTACGTCAAGTATGTAAGTGTGTACTGTAGACTGATCCACTACGTCATGTATGTAAGTGTGTACTGTAGACTGATCCACTACGTGATGTATGTAAGTGTGTACTGTAGACTGACCCACTACGTCATGTATGTAAGTTTGTACTGTAGACTGACCCACTACGTCATGTATGTAAGTGTGTACTGTAGACTATCCCACTCCGTCATGTATGTAAGTGTGTACTGTAGACTGATCCACTACGTCAAGTATGTAAGTGTGTCCAGTAGACTAATTCAGTACGTCATGTATGTAAGTGTGTACTGTAGACTGACCCACCACGTCATGTATGTAAGTGTGTACAGTAAACTGATCCACAACGTCATGTGTGCAAGTGTGTACTGTGCACTGATCCACTACGTCATGTATGTAAGTGTGTACAGTAGACTGACCCACTACGTCATGTAAGTGTGTACTCTAGACTGACCCACCACGTCATGTATGTGTGTACAGTAAACTGATCCACTACGTCATGTATGTAAGTGTGTACTGTAGACTGACCCACTACGTCATGTATGTAAGTGTGTACTGTAGACTGACCCACCACGTCATGTATGTGTGTACAGTAAACTGATCCACTACGTCATGTATGTAAGTGTGTACTGTAGACTGACCCACTACGTCAAGTATGTAAGTGTGTACTGTAGACTGATCCACTACGTCATGTATGTAAGTGTGTACTGTAGACTGATCCACTACGTCATGTATGTATGTGTACTGTAGACAGATCCACTACATCATGTATGTAAATGTGTACAGTAAACTGATCCACAACGTCATGTATGTAAGTTTGTACTGTAGACTATCCCACTACGTCATGTATGTATGTGTACTGTAGACTGATCCACTACATCATGTATGTAAGTGTGTACAGTAGACTGATCCACTACGTCATGTATGTAAGTTTGTACTGTAGACTATCCCACTACGTCAAGTATGTAAGTGTGTACTGTAGACTGACCCACTACGTCAAGTATGTAAGTGTGTACTGTAGACTGACCCACTACGTCATGTATGTAAGTGTGTACTGTAGACTGACCCACTACGTCATGTATGTAAGTGTGTACTGTAGACTGATCCAGTACATCATGTATGTAAGTGTGTACAGTAGACTGATCCACTACGTCAAGTATGTTAGTTTGTACTGTAGACTGACCCACTACGTCATGTATGTATGTGTGTACTGTAGACTGACCCACTACGTCATGTATGTAAGTATGTACTGTAGACTGACCCACTACGTCAAGTATGTAAGTGTGTACTGTAGACTATCCCACTACGTCAAGTATGTAAGTGTGTACTGTAGACTGACCCACTACGTCAAGTATGTAAGTGTGTACTGTAGACTGACCCACTACGTCATGTATGTAAGTGTGTACTGTAGACTGACCCACTACGTCAAGTATGTATGTGTGTACAGTAAACTGATCCACTACGTCATGTATGTAAGTATGTACAGTAAACTGATCCACTACGTCATGTATGTAAGTGTGTACTGTAGACTGATCCACTACATCATGTATGTAAGTGTGTACAGTAAACTGATCCACTACGTCATGTATGTAAGTGTGTACTGTAGACTGATCCACTACATCATGTATGTAAGTGTGTACAGTAAACTGATCCACTACGTCATGTATGTAAGTGTGTACTGTAGACTGATCCACTACGTCATGTATGTAAGTATGTAATGTAGACTGATCCACTCCGTCATGTATGTAAGTGTGTACTGTAGACTGATCCACTACATCATGTATGTAAATGTGTACAGTAAACTGATCCACAACGTCATGTATGTAAGTTTGTACTGTAGACTATCCCACTACGTCATGTATATATGTGTACTGTAGACTGATCCACTACATCATGTATGTAAGTGTGTACAGTAGACTGATCCACTACGTCATGTATGTAAGTTTGTACTGTAGACTGACCCACTACGTCATGTATGTAAGTGTACTGTAGACTATCCCACTACGTCATGTATGTAAGTGTGTACTGTAGACTGACCCACTACGTCAAGTATGTAAGTGTGTACTGTAGACTGACCCACTACGTCATGTATGTAAGTATGTACTGTAGACTGACCCACTACGTCATGTATGTAAGTTTGTACTGTAGACTGATCCACTATGTCAAGTATGTAAGTATGTACTGTAGATTGACCCACTACGTCATGTATGTAAGTGTGTACTGTAGACTGACCCACTACGTCAAGTATGTAAGTTTGTACTGTAGACTGACCCACTACGTCATGTATGTAAGTGTACTGTAGACTATCCCACTACGTCATGTATGTAAGTGTGTACTGTAGACTGACCCACTACGTCAAGTATGTAAGTGTGTACTGTAGACTGACCCACTACGTCATGTATGTAAGTATGTACTGTAGACTGACCCACTACGTCATGTATGTAAGTTTGTACTGTAGACTGATCCACTACGTCAAGTATGTAAGTATGTACTGTAGACTGACCCACTACGTCATGTATGTAAGTATGTACTGTAGACTGACCCACTACGTCAAGTATGTAAGTTTCTACTGTAGACTGACCCACTACGTCATGTATGTATGTGTGTACTGTAGACTGACCCACTACGTCATGTATGTAAGTATGTACTGTAGACTGACCCACTACGTCATGTATGTAAGTGTGTACTGTAGACTGATCCACTACGTGATGTATGTAAGTGTGTACTGTAGACTGACCCACTACGTCATGTATGTAAGTTTGTACTGTAGACTGACCCACTACGTCATGTATGTAAGTGTGTACTGTAGACTATCCCACTACGTCAAGTATGTAAGTGTGTACTGTAGACTGATCCACTACGTCATGTATGTAAGTGTGTACTGTAGACTGATCCACTACGTCATGTATGTAAGTGTGTACTGTAGACTGATCCACTACGTCATGTATGTAAGTGTGCACTGTAGACTGATCCACTACGTCATGTATGTAAGTGTGTACTGTAGACTGACCCACTACGTCAAGTATGTAAGTGTGTACTGTAGACTGACCCACTACGTCATGTATGTAAGTGTGTACTGTAGACTGACCCACTACGTCATGTATGTAAGTGTGTACTGTAGACTATCCCACTACGTCAAGTATGTAAGTGTGTACTGTAGACTGATCCACTACGTCATGTATGTAAGTGTGTACTGTAGACTGACCCACTACGTCATGTATGTAAGTATGTACTGTAGACTGATCCACTACGTCATGTGTGTAAGTGTGTACTGTAGACTATCCCACTCCGTCATGTATGTAAGTGTGTACTGTAGACTGATCCACTACGTCAAGTATGTAAGTGTGTCCAGTAGACTAATTCAGTACGTCATGTATGTAAGTGTGTACTGTAGACTGACCCACCACGTCATGTATGTAAGTGTGTACAGTAAACTGATCCACAACGTCATGTGTGCAAGTGTGTACTGTGCACTGATCCACTACGTCATGTATGTAAGTGTGTACTGTAGACTGACCCACTACGTCATGTAAGTGTGTACTCTAGACTGACCCACCACGTCATGTATGTGTGTACAGTAAACTGATCCACTACGTCATGTATGTAAGTGTGTACTGTAGACTGACCCACTACGTCATGTATGTAAGTGTGTACTGTAGACTGACCCACCACGTCATGTATGTGTGTACAGTAAACTGATCCACTACGTCATGTATGTAAGTGTGTACTGTAGACTGACCCACTACGTCAAGTATGTAAGTGTGTACTGTAGACTGATCCACTACGTCATGTATGTAAGTGTGTACTGTAGACTGATCCACTACGTCATGTATGTATGTGTACTGTAGACAGATCCACTACATCATGTATGTAAATGTGTACAGTAAACTGATCCACAACGTCATGTATGTAAGTTTGTACTGTAGACTATCCCACTACGTCATGTATGTATGTGTACTGTAGACTGATCCACTACATCATGTATGTAAGTGTGTACAGTAGACTGATCCACTACGTCATGTATGTAAGTTTGTACTGTAGACTATCCCACTACGTCAAGTATGTAAGTGTGTACTGTAGACTGACCCACTACGTCAAGTATGTAAGTGTGTACTGTAGACTGACCCACTACGTCATGTATGTAAGTGTGTACTGTAGACTGACCCACTACGTCATGTATGTAAGTGTGTACTGTAGACTGATCCACTACGTCATGTGTGTAAGTGTGTACTGTAGACTGATCCACTACGTCATGTATGTTAGTGTGTACTGTAGACTGATCCACTACGTCAAGTATGTAAGTGTGTACTGTAGACTGATCCACTACGTCATGTATATTAGTGTGTACTGTAGACTGATCCACTACGTCATGTACCTATTCATGACGTTGTGGAGCAGTCTACTGTACACACTTTCGTACATGACGTAGTCGATCAGTCTAGTGCACACACTTACATAGAAGACATAGTGGATTAGTCCACAGTACACACTTACATACATTGCTCCGTATCGGAGAAAGGGACATAATGCTAAACAAAAATTTCATGCATCATTTTCCGTCAGTTGTGACAAGTATCCGTCAAGAAGAAATGCAATCTTTTATTCATTGAACTGTGGTAGTTTTTAGAAAAAAATAATTGCCACTGTTTCGTGCAGTAAGAAAAATACGGCACCTAAATTTTAAAAATTACTTTGAGACACCGATTTACGATCGTGACGAGTATCAGCAGTGTGTTAGTTTCAGTTTTGTTTTCAAAGCGTGATGGGATATAAGAAAATATCAACATTTGTTCAGTTGTGCTTTCATGCGATCCTGATGTTAATGGTAATGTATTTTACGGTCAGTTTCGACCACTGACCTTATGACAGACACTTCAAATCCAATTAACTATACAGGTTTTTGACTGAGAGCAAATAAATACAGCAAACACTAGTACATTCCTTAACCAATTGAAATTTTCGTTAGCAGTGAATTAAATCATTGACTGATTGCCACTATAAAAGATTTTGCCTGTTTGATTTAACAGTGTCATTTGAAACGAGTCTGCTGGTTGAGGTTAAACCTCATTTCATGTATATTTTTGCTAGAAAGGGGGATACTGATCAGACTGTTTGCATTTTGGGTGAGTTTCTCATCCCCTGACAAGAGAGACGACGGCCAAAAAATATAGATAGAAATGTAACAAGAAGACAACGTCATCAAGCGAATACCTTTACTTTGATCTGATGAGATCAAGTAGTGCTTTCATGGTTTAATATACGTCAGGTATCTTGATGCTGGATATAGACCTTTACAGCTGATGTATGTAATGCTTGAATTCTTAAAGTAGAAGGAGAACATTAAAAGGTTTTAATACAAAGCAAAACAGAAACACAACAACAGCAAAAACAAACAAAAAAAGACTCATTTTATGCAGAAATCGAAAAACTACCAAGAGGCACCATTTTACCACCAGACCTTTCTAACAAAATATACATCTGGTCGACCCTACGGGTTGTGTCGCTTGACCTGATCAAGCGAATAGTAAAGCCTTGAGCGCAGGGGCTGCTGGAAATAATACGTCCTGGATCCAACAAGCGTACACGGGTGTCCATAGACATATAAAGAAGGATAAATGGACATCAGTGTCCGCTTGTTGAACCACAGGCAAACTGTAGCCCAAATGGGTTGAGCTGCACAGAGAAAATGACCAGTCTTCTCATATACGATCGAAGCGAGCAAAGGTTGGCAACGTATTTTCATGTCAAAATAAAATATCGCCACCATCAAAAGTATATAATACTAACGACAATAGATAAGACAAATAAACCCTAACCGGTTCATTATCAAATTAGGCAATATGGTATTTCTTTTTAATTTCTGCTTATTCTTGTTCCGTCACTCCGTTCACCCGGAAGCTGGCAAGGGTAAAGGAGGCGAAGAACGACCTGAATACCACGAGTGCCGCTTAAAATGTTGAATAACATATTTCACGTGAGTAATTATTAAACATGGAGTAGGAAATGTGAGAGTACAACCAAGTGAGGAAATGGAAGTGTACCTTTGATAGTGGCGATATTTTATCTTGAGCTGAAAAAGATTTTTTGATCCGAAGCGAGGAAAGTACTTTACCATCCTTGGCTCTCTTCGTTCGCATATATGAAGACTTGTGATATTCTCCATGCTGCGAAACCCCATTTGCGTTACTGTTTTCCCTGTGGTTGAATCCAGGACGAATTAGTTTAGGCAATATAAGCTCCAGTGGCACTGCGTGACCGTGTCACAGCTGGTAGAGTCTATAAGTGTGAAGGGGTGCGCCTTGGTCAGCTGATTGCCAACATGTCCGAACAGCCGACACAAGGTCCTTTGGCATCTCAGTGTCGACAACATCTCAGTGATGTCCATACTTTCTCTGAACAAGTACCTACAGATGGCTTCATCTGTCCTATTCAGGTTTTTAGACAGCGAGCAGCAGCAGTCAATCGGATTCTGAAAGCAGCTGACTAAAGTTTGTAAACCAAACTAGAGAACTTATGACTGTAAAATCAATTCATTTAAAAGATGAAATAACTGTGTCTTTTCAGAAGAGTTGTTTTCTGGACAAGTTCGGTAATAAATCCATGTATGCATGTTTCACACGAACGCGACAATTAGAACATTCTCTGCTCCCCTATTTAATGAAGATGACTCGGCCAGCCTTTTTGGTCATTTGACCTCCGGGTTCATGCATATGTAGAGTAGCTAAGGTCAAGCTGAACAACCTGTAGTACAGGTTGCTGTAAAATTAAAACACGAGGACAAAATACATGTATCCAAGGTTACAGCACAATCAAAACGAAATGGTATCAGCCATGTAACTAATTGTTCTCTTTGTTCGTTTCAGCCTGGCTTGTGATCCAAACTTTTGTGTTCACCGGGTTCATGAAGAGACGTACTGTGACCCTGCAGATAACACCTCGTACTACGTGTGCGACAATGGCGTTGTAAAACACTCCATATGTCAACCCGGTCTTGTGTACCGCATAGACTACTGCGCCTGGCCTAATGAAGGAGCCTGTGTCCCAAATTCCGTGCCAGATGCGTCGCAGGGAACAGTGCTAAATGGCGTGTGTCAAGCTTCCGTTTCAACCGGAAACAGCGCAACTACGTCACAAAACAAGGAAAGTAAGAACAATGAATCTATGGGCGTCACATTCAATTCGAGCTAATCCTGTTCTCAATTTCGTTGTTTTCTAATGCAAGTATATCCGGGCGCGCTATAATTTTAGCATCGTTATTCACATGTTGTTTATTGACACCGTATAAAGAAATACCCGTGCGATAGAACGGCTGCCTGTAAACAATCAAGTCAGGATCATATCTGCTGATTAACATCATGAACATCGTCCTACGCAATTTGAAGTGAGTGAGTAAGTTTAGTTTTACGCCGCACTCAGCAATATTCCAACTATATGGCGGCGGTCTGAAGATAATCGAGTCTGGACCAGACAATCCAGTGATCAACAACATGAGCATCGATCTCAGCGGTTCGAAACCAATGACATGTGTCAAGCATGTCAGTGAGCCCAACCACCGTTAGTCACCTCTTACGACAAGAATAGTCGCTTTTTATGGCAAGCTTGGGTTGCTGAAGGCCTATTCTACCCCGGGACCCTCACGGGTCACGCAATTTGGATGAGATTAAGACATCAAAATACTCGTAGGACCTAACGACCAGATTTCGTTATTTGCCTCTTAGGACAAGCATGTGTCGGTGAAGATCAGTTCAAACCACATGCATGTGGGGTAGCCTAGTCGTGGAAGCGTTCCTTCGAGACCTGGGTTCCATTCTCTACATGGTAGTTTGCGCGAATATTGCTAAAAGCGTCGTGAAATTGTACTCACTCTAACCATTCACTGTAACCATGTGTACAAGAGAAGGACTTTTCATTGAGATTAACAGCCCGTTCCACTGAGTCTTACTTTTAAGTCCTACTTGTGTATAAGGTCTTCTGTTACAAAACCGGGTTTCTGTATTGCGACTTGGGAAAACTAACCTGAACTGACGCGTGCATAATCAATCTCAGACGTAAAATATCAACACATACGAATGCACTTGAATCCTTCATGTTTACCGGAAAGGCCTTAGTGGGTTCGACTAGGCAGTGTTCCCTGGAGAAGTCCCACTCGCTGTCTGGGCTGCTTGTAGATGGGTAATTCCAATTACACAGATCATCACTGGATTGCTTGGTCCAGACTCGAATACTTACAGACCGCCCCCATGTAGCAGCAGCGTTAGGAAAAATCTCACTCATTCTTGGAACATGTGTCATAACTATTTGAAACCTTAACAAAACAAAATCAAACCTAATTGTGTCAAACGAAATGATGTCTTGATGAAAAGGACAAAATGGAAGATGATGATGATGATGATGATGATGATGATGATGATGACGACGACGACGACGACAGAGAAAATTGTATTTGTAACCATGGTAATCCTCAAGTTTCAGGTGCATTTCGTTAGGATCAGTACAGAAGACATTCTCATCAGAGGAGTTCCTGTACAGTCCTCCAGACGCTA
Organism: Haliotis asinina; assembly: GCF_037392515.1. Lineage (NCBI taxonomy): Eukaryota > Metazoa > Mollusca > Gastropoda > Lepetellida > Haliotidae > Haliotis > Haliotis asinina. The sequence continues at coordinate 14,131,243 of NC_090283.1, read as the reverse complement.
AATACTGCCACGGCCACACACTGTGTGGATCAATCTGTTCACTGTAGCTGTACAACATCATGAGCATCGATCAGTGCATACACACACACACACACACACACACACACACACACACACACATACATACGTGTAGTCTCAGGGGAAAACGATGAATTTCCCTTTAAACAAAAAAGTAAATCCTATGAAGTGAAATTAAAATTGAGAATCCTCACAATCCTTGGATAAAGAAAAGTTGATTAACAAACGATCAAAGTTTCAAATTGCTGTATTTGTTTGTATTACATGGGGGTATATACGTTACATGAAACACCGAGAACAAGAAGGGTTGGGCTAAATTGACGCTCATCATGTACCGTACGTGCATTTGTTTCACTGTTGCCACTGCAGCTTACCCCGGAGTGTGATGTACTCCAACGCAATATCCCAGAAATATTGCGAAAACAGTCGTAAAAGCACATTCACTCACTCACTGTACTGACTAAGAGATACATTTGTTGAATTTGTATTGATGTGTGAACTCGGTTAATTGTTAAATACAACACGATTCATGGCATAGTATACATATATACTAGTGCCTAAATATCGGTATATCCCTCGCTCTCGCTCGGGAAATACCAACATTTAGGCACTCGTGTGGTAAACATAGTATGCCATGGGCACGAATGTGATATTCTGTTTATTACCGAAGTCGTTAAATCGAGGAAAATAGACGAAAACACTACTTTCAAACTTAGTCTGGCTCCCCGTCGTCGCCGCATATAGAACGCAACGTCACAGAAAAACCGTGACGTCGTGGCATTGTTCATGACGTCACCTTACCATGACAAAGTGATATTTTGCCCTAGCTCTCTGGATGCCGTGGGGTTTTTTGGGGTTTTTTCAGGCGCACATTTTCGCAAGGTTTGAAAATTGAACGTTGTGCGTGGTCTATGAAATTACACAGAAATGTAGAATATTTGATATCCTATTTATATTTAATTCCTATCCGTTGGTATAAATATAACTGCGACTGCCTCAAGGGTTTGAGAAATAGACACTGCTAAATGTTGTCCAAAACCTTTGTGTGCGTTGAAAAGAGTAATTTCTCCGTTTTCTATCGTGCATCAATAAAGACAACTCTGCTACGATTTTTTTGTAATTTGTCATCTTTACGGAAAGTGTGAGGGAAGAAAATACAGCCTAATGTCTGAACGACATAAGTGTACATGAAATGGATTCATGTGCTAATGAACAACGTTATACGCTCAACATTAAAATGTCACCGGTTCCCAATTGCACAGAGCGATGCACATGATGTTGATCACTGGATTGTCTGGTCCAGACTCGATTATTTACAGACCGCCGCCATATAGCTGGAATATTGCTGAGTGCAGAGTAAAACTCAACTCACTCACTCAACATTAAATGTAGTCCGCAATAAATGTAAAAAAATCGATTTTCTTCTAAGATGTCAAACGTCGACAGAGTTGTCATGCACGCATAAAGATAAGGGGACATAACTCCGCTATGCTTTACATTAGTTCAATGCATCTAAGATCACATGGAGAGAATTAGCTGTGGATACAGACAGTACATTTTCGTTATGAATTGCTCACAGTGAACCAAACTATTCCAATACAAAGTTCCCCAATGTGAGCGGATACCTTTTGGTAGGTTCACAATTTATAAGAAAAGATGCCAATTTACTACATGTGAAAGCTGGTTTTGATGGCCCTATCCGATACATAAATTAGTTCATAGATTCCCATATTCTCCTGTTTTTGTAGATGCATTTTGATTAATTTTGAACCATCATTAACGGAGTAACAGACACATCATCAAATGTTATGACATAACTGAAAATAATGCGACCTTTTAGTTGACGTCATGGCATGTTTTGTGCATTTTGTGACGTCGGAAAAAAAGACGACACTGGTTTCCTGATTAGTATACATCTCACCGAATTTCCTCTGAATATGTAAAATGTATGTTAGAATTTAGCACTCTTTAGACAAAACATAAAATGAATGGTTTTACCATTGAAATAGTGTGGTGAATATACCAACAATTAGATGGTTTTACTTTCATAACGTATTGTGAGCAACACGCGCACCTGTCTGGCATCAATTTAGCGTGAATGAAAATTTCACAACACCTGAATATTCATTGACTATTGAATACATTTATGATATACCTCTGTCATCTTATGATTATGTAATTATTTCTCTTTATGAGTATGAATGAAAAGTACAAAGAGATTGCTTTTTAGTATGGAACTTAGAATATGGACGTAAGGTTTGTCCAAATTACGACATGACCTGGTTTAAACAATATTTTAAAACAATTTTCGTATAAATATTGTTTGAATTACATATCCTGCCATCCAAATATATTTTAATTGAATTTGAATTGACTTTTTTATCGAAAAGAGTTACAATGAATCATTAAACGTGTTTTGACAAACGCGTACGTGGTCAATCAATTTTCATAATTGTTTTGTCTATTAAAACGACACAAACAAATGCAATGAACAAGACAATTCCTTTAAATACGTGTGCCTATACATTTCACAAAATGTAAATTTCAGCAAATCATTTTCATCAATATTATCACTTTTACTTATAAGCTTGACTTAAATGTTTATTAACCTGTTCATATAAAACTGCAATATTAGTCCCAACGCAATGAATATTGTCCGTCAGAGGAACTAAAGCACATGTTGCAGTAATATCTAAGTGTGATCTTCTAACACTTGTGTAGAGGCTTAAAATGTGGTACAGTACACTTACCCAGTCAGTTTCCCATGTAACTATTATTCAAACAATCAAAAGCTTTCAAAGTATGAAAACGCACATCCTATATCCATATACGATATTTTGTTGAACAAGGATATATGTAGGTACGGAAATTAGTTTCATGACAAAATATCTGAACGAAACCGAAAATATGCATCATAATACTGAAAGTGTAACCGGAAGGATATGGTCATATGTGTACTCTCGTTCAAACGACCTTCACCTCAAAGAAATTATCTAATATGGACAACACTGTTGACGTGTGACATCAGTACTGATGACCAATTTCTTTCAAAATGGCGGCTTCGCTCACAAGAGTACGTAGGATTTTGCGAGGATTCTTTCCTTGATTCTGGGATCTTTTGTACATACATGTGAGAGGTAAGTAGTCAGAATTACTCTGACCATCAGTATATTGTTATATGTATTTATCGTTTACATTGTAAATGACGGAAGAAGCCGGAAATGCCGATAAGTACCGTTGTCGTGGCAATACTAGCGCGATTTTGCGTCAGTCATGGCGTCACGCTACACGGAAACTTTAACAGTTTCCTATGTATTATCAAATGATTTCAGTGTATCTACATTTAATTTTCTGTTTCTTGCTACGGTATTCTTCCCCTGAATATTCTAAGCGTATTGAGGCATTGTAAGCAATGATTAGACGGCTGGATGTCGGAAAACATCAGGAAATGCTAAGCCCTGTAAAATCGGAATTTTTAGTTCTTAAATTTCAAACAAACGCATGCGCAGTTTTTTTCTGGCACAACGTTCGTTCTCATGCCCAGTTTCGTTCGTTTCGTTTTATCTAGACAGTTGGTATTGGTGACAAAGACCATGTGTAATTTGACTCTACGATGTGTGGGGAATTCAATGATGCATTTGTCGCAGCTAACGATAAAGTATACGTGATGTAATGGACGTCTCAATACCGGCCTTCTCGAAACGTGATTTTGTAAACACTATCCCATATGGCGGAAAGCGTACTTCGTCGTTCGTGTAAATGTATCCTGCGTTGACTGGCGACGTTTCAAAATTATCATTACTGGCTACATGAAAACTTGATATCAGTGATCATTAATATGCTATTTTTGAAACTCAATGTTCACAGTATTTATCCGATTTTTAATTTCAAAGCATACAGCAAATAACGCTCTGAATCGCAATTTTGTATAGGGTGAAAAATGGCGACATTTGCGATGAATCCTATTTTGAAAGGTAATCTTAAGCACTTTAGCTTGGTCTGAGATAATAGTGGATAGTATCATAAAATAGGGAATTTCTTGCAGAATCCCAAACTGTGAAGTATTATGTGTTTGGTCTATTTAGAATTTTATTGGACTTCAAAGTGAGGGTTGAAGAGAAAAGACATTTATTACTCGCCCGTTGAAGATACTGCAGTGTAATATTTTCACTTCAGTATTACACTAATGTGATAGCGCTTGACGTATGACGTCAAAATGGTTTAAAGTTCTGACGTCACAATGCTAATGTTGATGTCGCGATTTTACTAGACCTTGCTTGACTCTCGGAAAGCTGAGAGTCCTCAGACTGTAGGCAATTGTCAATTTATGTTGGTGATTAATAAACAGAATACTACACTGGCTTCCGTGAAATACCATTTTTATGAAACTCGTTAGGATTTAGTATCAAACTTTCGCTCGTTTGATACCAAATCATTCGTTGGTATTACACGGAAGGTCGTTTAGTATCCTTTATATATGTCCCTGTGGCATCCAGGGGTTAGGGCATCGTATGGAAAATATTATTCCCGATATGTTCGCTCTCGCAGGTACTAAAATAACATTGTACATGTGGAATGCAGTGTTAAACTGACCCTTCCACTAGACATTGTAACAAAGCAAGCCGTGTATCGGGATGTATACTCAGTTGCAAAAGTAACGACGTAGTGTATAACTCACAGAGGATTACGAATACCTGTCACCTCATCATATTGACTGCAGACATGCATTGATTCACACCTGTCAATAACTGGAGAACTGGTACAAATTATCTGTATTTATTCTACACTTATTGATTTCATCATAAACCAGTTGAGGTGCAAACGAAATAGTTCCAGATATTTGTGTGTTGTGTGTTGATAGATAACTTGCTTGGGCTGCTCACAATGAGCTTTTTGATGGCGTACCAACAGTTCAGAATACAACGGTTGGTTTAGTGGAAACACATTAGATCGTGGAGTTGCCTGTACGTAGAGCCCAGGTTACAACAAGTTCTGAGACTATGAAGATTCTAGCGCTTGGGTTATCCGAGTAATGATGATCAGACTGCGTGCTTTGAGCACAAGCTAGCCTGGGAAAGGCGCGTTACAAATCTTCTCGTTACCCTCATTACATTTTGGGAAACAGTTCAGAGATACCAATTGGATGAAGCTAATAGTGCTTAGGAACTCTGAAAGACAAAACTACAATATGATGAAAAACGTGTGACCTATGCTCTTTCTTGTCAGAAAAATCATGTAAATTTCAAACATTGTGGGCGAGGTGGGTGAGCTGGCTAAAGCGCCAGGCTTGTCATCCACAACCCCTAGTGTGCACTACAAAACCCTCTGCACAAAAAAGAACCCACGCGTCCGTTAGTATATGACCAGATGGTGGCCACATGAATACGTGCATACACCTAGTTGCGGGTATAGCAACGTATAGTAAACTTGGACAAAGTACTGTCACTATGTGTCCCAGTCCACCCAGCTGTGAATTGGGTACCTCGTTATAGGATGAGACAGCCACAATAAACTCGGTGCGCCTAGAGGCAGCCATTCTCTCCCCACAGAGGTTACTTGTCATATCTTCCTACGAACATCTGTTCTAATACGGCCATATGTCGCGGTTCTCATAAAATCCCCTAGCGGTAAAAAATGTCAGCAGATTTATCTCCCTTTTTTCTGTCCAATCAGAACACGTGTTACATCGACTTAGATTCAACTTGACAAATGCAAGCAATGTGGAGAAACAAAAATGACATGACGGAGTTCTGTCTAGAAGAAACGTTTGAGTATCGCGATCGGGAAGAGGTTCTATTTTTCACGATGCATTAAGAAATTACCGAGATCTTTTGAACGATCACTTTTGAAACAAAGTTGCTGATTGCACTACTAAATCTGATTGCCTCCAATCACGAGTCTTGAACACTCGCACCATGAAAGGGTCGTATTAGAACAGAGGTTACGTAGGAAGATATGACAAGTAACCACTGTGGGAAGAGAATGAGAGGCAGCAAGAGTTGTATACTCCCCGGTGAGTTGAGAAGTTGGGGATATTCCATTTTCCGAGCATTCCTCCTTCCAGTACGAATTCATATGAGAAAAGGTAAATGATAAATATATATCCACACAGATGAAACATTTCCAAAGGAATGGAATAAACTGTCACATTAATATTGCCATTAATTTTTCATCATCGTCTGTTTCCCACTTGTATTCATAATCTGCACTTTGTCGATGTTGTAAATCCAGTATCCCTTACAACCACTGGATGCGAGTAGAAGAGTTCGAATCCAGAGTGAGGCTGTCACAGAAAAGAGTTGATATCTTCCTGTCAGCAGCGCGCATGTCAGTGGGTGCAATGTCTTCCTCGTAAGGTCCAAAATACCCAGAGCACACACAGCCGCCCCAATGGCTGCCAGGAGAAAACAATATATCCATAAAATCTGCGCACGTTTAGCACGTGTCATTGGTCGTACGCAGAACACGTAACCATGGAAATAACACGCTCCGCACCAGCACTTCAAACAACACTCGTCACATTCCTCGGGGCTGCTGGTTGACCACTGCCGCCTTGGAGTGAAGATAGCGTTGTACTCACCACTGAAGGTCGCGCTGCTTCCGAGAAACACGGAACTGTCCGAGGCGAGTCCGCCAGGTTCATTTGAGCTGTTTGTCATGATGGGAAGTTTCACATCTCCGTATTTTGACACTGAAATGATAAGAGGGAATATCGAATAATCAGTGAAACATATTCCACTGACTTTAACCTATTTCATTTTGTCCATACACTACCCGTGGAGATCCTGGTTAGAATTGGTCTTCAGTAAACCATGTTTGTCATAGGAGGCGACTAAGGGGATCGGGTGGTCAGGTTCGCTGACACATGTCATCGTTTTCAGGTAGTAGATCGATGCTTATGATACTGATCATGAGATTGTCTGGTCCAGACTCTACTATTCATCCGCCACCATATAGTTGAATTATTGCCGACTGCGACGTAAAACTAAATTTACTCACTAACTCATACTCCGTTCATTTCATGAGGATTATAGTCTAGTGCGGATCTTCTGCAAACTGGGGATTGGGTGGTCAAGCTGGGTGTCTTTTGGATTGATCCAGAAGGCGCCCGTCACAATATCAGTCGCATTGTCTCGTACACTCCATTATTTTAAAGGACGTTATAATGAAGACTACTGTAAGGGACATGTGCGATAAATACCCGACATACTTTGTATCCAGAGGAGAGCAGATGAACCTCGTTATACAGTGTTACCACAGTATAGAATCGGCCCATGTGTTAGACGCGGTACAAATATTTGCATGCCCCACATGTACAGCTGAAGAGGCGGTGAAGGCCCGACATTGTTAACCGTTTCACTGTACAGCGGAAGCTGGACAATATCACCCCTGGGTGTACTTTCACAAAGCACTAAGGTAATCGTAAGTCACTAGGGTATCCTTGGGGGAACCATAGTAAAATATTTCTTCGTGAAATGAGCCCCATGACTGATGTATTTGAAATTTGTTCTTGGCTGCACAAGACGCATCGAAAATACAACATGATACACATAAAACCGCGTATATCGCATATTTGAAATAAAACACACACGGACGGCATGAGAACACACCTGTACCCCACTGAAAACAGGTACCAAATCCAAAAACACATAAACCGCACTCTATCACCCGTGCCTCTCTCAACTGCACATCTACCGATTTGATACAACTTGTACCGCGATGTATACTGTGTCAAAACACAATCTGTAATAAAATAAAACCCGTGCCACGATACAAAATGTAACATAGTTCAACATGTGCCACGATACAACCTGTTAGATAGTATAACATGTGACACGATAACACCAGTCCACAGCAGAAACAGTAACAAAAATTCAACATATACTACGACTGAACCTGCAACACAGTACAACAGGTGATACAATACAACCATTGCCACGGCACAAACTGAAATAGATTTCAAAATATACTACAGTACAACTTGCACCGTGGTACAAGTGGAACATAATGTCAAAGCTTCACTAAGTGACAAAACATAAACCTCGGCAACACATGCCTCATCACACCCATTGTAAAACACAAACATACCAGCACTAATGTACGCTAAAGATCCGCTTGTGAACCACAATACGTCAGTCCCTTCGCGTAACACGAAACGATCTGTAATTGTCCTCAAATAGGCCGACGGTTTGATGTACCGAGTGAGTAAATGAGTTTTAAACCGCACTCGCCAATATTCCAGCTATATGGCGGCGCTCTGTAAATAATCGAGACTGGACGAAACAATCCAGTGATCAACTGCATGAGCATCGATCTGCGCATTTGAGAATCGATTACATGTGTCAACCAAGTCAGCAAGCCTGACCACCCGATTTCGATAGTCGCCTCTTACAACTAGCATAGTTGCCTTTTCTGGCAAGCATGGATTGCTGAAGGCCTATTCTACCCCGGGACCTTCATTGGTACGAGACATGGGTTTCACGCGCTGTACCCATGTGCGGAATGTACCCGGTGCGAAGATATCCGTGTGTTGAGTGTCCTCGACAGCCAAACGGAACTTTCACAACGAACTTGATTATATTTCACGTTTTTAAAATTTGTCAGTAGAACTGAAACCGCGATACATACATTTCACCATCTAGCGTCTACCAGGATGAGGTTCATAGTAGACTAAGTTCCTGTCTCCTCCAGCGTGATTAGTGCGTTCCGGTTTCTGTCGCTTGGTGATAACTCCAGAAGGACTAACACTAGTACTGTTATTCAAAAGCTGTTATTAATTCTATGCAGTGATCACGAGAGATTATTCACGAGGACCGATAGACTCAGCTGATATATACACGTGATCAACTCCCTCTACTACTGATATGACAACCACTGAGCTTAATCGTGATACGAACCCCTTGATAACATGGTGTTCTGAGGGCATGAATGCATGATTTAAAAAACAGATTAAAAAAACATTTTTTACATTGCTTCAAGTAGGCAAGCCCATCTATGACCTGTGTCATGTTATGTACCTCTGTTAAAAACTGACTAAATACTGCTAAACGTTACCAATGTAATGGCCACTAAGAAACGAAATTTGTTATACCGCAACGAGCAAACCGACTGCATGAAATCAAGCACACCCTACCCTTTGCCTATGTCAGTTTTCGGTATGCCTTTGTACACGCATACGCTGTTGATTGAGAGGAGTGTTTGCATCTAAAAACACACCTCCGACGTGAATATTGAGGACACGGTGAACGCTCAACTGCTAAATAACGAACTGGAATCCCCTAGTTCTCAGAAGTGAACAGTTCGCGGAAGGGATTTGTGTGTTTGAGGGTCTATTTACGTGAGCAATGGCCCACTTATCGACACAGCGCGTTCTGTGGCGGAAATCTGAAACGATTATTGCGCAGCACTATAAACTCTTGAAAAAATGGGGAACCAGAACTTTCAGTTTGAATTTGAAGTATAAACTTTGACAAGCTTTTCAAGGACAGACATTTTATGAAGTCACCACCAGTTCTCTACAAACAACGCTTGTGATATACGTGCACAACACAGTATTCTCATACACGTGCACATGATATCATGCTTGATAAGGACGATAAATCACCAGATACTGCATCACACAGTTGTTCGTGTCTTGTTTCTGTCCTTTTTTATGTCTAAATTTAAAAGTGCTACACATGCAAATTTCACGTCATATGGCAATTATCTTTCAAGAGCGATTGCTGTACAATCAACTAGGGTCATAAGGAAGTGCAAGTGGTGATGCACTCTCAAAACATTCACTGATTGATTTCGATATATCTTCCGTTTTTTCAGTCGTAAATTAATGATATGGTGACACAAATATCTCAGGTTGTAAAATTGAATTCTTTATCTTAGTATTATTGTATTCTATAGTAATTATGGATTTCTGACAAAGTGAGTGTAATAACACAGAACTATTATCTTTTTAGCCTTCTGTAGCGCCTCTGTCAGCAATATACAATTTCTGTGGCTGTATTAAAGTATTCCATTCCAGACAATCTCTCACGGTCGTGCCGGCCTGTATATGGACCGTATACAATGAACTATCGGTATAACGGTCTCAAGGTGACCACTTAGTGCTCGATATAGACGTAGTGCCGTACACAGTTCGACCAAAGTACACATCAAGTGACCGGTACAACATAACCCCCCCACCCCCCACCCCCCGCAAAAAACAAACAAACAAAAAACAACAACAAAAAAACAGTTGCATTGTGACGTTACAGTAGGGGAATCCCCGTGGCCGAACTCGGGTCAACATTGGACAGGGAGCACTGATTCACTCGACTGTTGGTTGTTATTCAGACCGTAATTCGTTAATAATTCATGCTGTTTTGTCTTCAACACTTGCTTTTATAGAATGGTTCAGATACCAGGGTAATTGTTAAATCATAGACTCTGTTCAACTTAAAATTCATTAAATTCACTGATCATCATGTAATTGTGCAGAAGGTGTCAGATTCCCTTTACATCTGCAACTGATGTACCTGTTGTCCAATATTGATGTACATTGACTATACTTCCAATTCATGGGGTCAGTGGGGTACAGTGAGTGAGTGAGTTAAGTTTTACGCCGCACTCAGCAATATTCCAACTATATGGCTGCGGTCTGAAGATAACCGAGTCTGGGCCAGACAATCCAGGGATCAACAGCATGAGCATCAATGTGCTGAATTGGGAACCGATGACATGTTTCAACCAAGTCAGCAAGCCTAACCACCCGATTACGTTAGTCGCCTCGCCAATGGGGTAGACTAGTGGTTAAAGCTTTCACGTATCATGCTGAAGACCCGAGTTCGACTCCCTCATGAGTAAAACGGGTTCATGGCTGATGGTGGTTTATAAGAGGAAGTAAGTTGAAGTTAAAGTATAAAGTTCTAAAGAAGCGAAGATTATAATTGTTTTGAAAAGAATTCTCTCTACTCCCGACATGGATTAAGCTTCCCCGTCTCACCCCACATTACAGGCCACAATGTCAGATTTACATCATGCTCATACTTCTAGCCAGTAGTGGACGCACAGAACTGATATCCACGTTGACAAAAGATTGTGTTTGCCTATGACAAGATGTCGACTATGTAAATATGTTTATGAGGTTGTTTGAAGAAAGGTAGCCTCGTATTTTTCAACAGTCATGACATTCCTCTGAAACTCAAAATTAGAATATTCGAAACGTCATTGTCATAAAGAGGGATGTGGTAGGCTAGTGGTTAAAGCGTTTGCTTGCCTCGCCGCACATACACGTTCGGTTCTCAACATGGGTACATTTCTGGTGCTCACCTGAGTGAATTTGCTGGAATAGTGTGGCGTTCAGCTATTCTCACTAGCCCACGTTATTGAATGCATTTGAGGAACGTTTTGATGTTTGTAGAAATATTTGGCTCGGGATGTATCTGGCCATTTCAGAGCAATTCATTCACAGCTTAGATGTTTAAGTTGAGGCTAGTCGTTATAATGACATCGCGTGTAGACAGAGGATGTGTGTGGTTCGCTATGGGATGTATCTGGCCATTTCAGAGCAATTTATTCACAGCTTAGATGTTTCAGTTGAAGCTAGTCGTTATAATGACATCGTGTGTAGACAGAGGATGTGTATGGTTCGCTATGGGATGTATCTGGCCATTTCAGAGCAATTCATTCACAGCTTAGATGTTTCAGTTGAAGATATAATGACATCGCATGTAGACGGAGGATGTGTATGGTTGTTAAGGGATGTATCTGGACATTTAAGGGCAATTCATTCACAGCTTAGATGTTTCAGTTGAAGCTAGTCGTTATAATGACATCGTATATAGACAGAAAATGAAAATTTGCACGCATACATACATACACACACGCACGCACACACACACACACACACACACACACACACACACACACACACATACATACATACATACATACATACATACATACATACATACATACATACATACATACATACATACATACATACATACATACATACATACATGTATGTCGATGAAAGGGATCGGATGACCAGGCTTACAGTCTTGGTTGACACCTTTTATCGTTTCCATACAGCCCAGATCTATGCCCATGCTAGTGGATTGTCTGGTCCAGACTCAAGTATTTACAGACCACCGCCATATAGCTGGAATATAGCTGTTTTAACTGTTCACCTATGAGGGTATTTGATGTGAAGAGTTGACGGGGGAATGAAGTGTCAGGAACTGATTGATAGAATAGCTTCAAAATACTTGGTCTAAAAACAGTATCAAGGTTCGTGCAGTCATGTAACCGATGTACCCGCCATGACGCAATGCCCTCGTTGTTAATACAAGAACCTGTTTCTCTAAACCTTAGATTTTACGACACGTCTTCTCCTGCCAGGGGGTACACAACTTCCCCGTCGTCACAAATAACTCATCTCAGCTCATCGTATTCTTTCTCATCGTTTCATATCGTTTTCCATTGCAGTGTTTCTTTTCGGTTTCTTATTCGTTTTGCATCAGAATGTAAATACATTAAATTTTGTATTCCACTATTACTTCAGTACAACTGATCGCTTGTCCCTTTACTAGTCTTATACAAAAGGCAGAATCACCTACAGTGGGGTACATATATTGTTTTGATTAAAGCGTCAACATTGAATGTTGTTATCATGATAACCAAATGTCTCCTTCACAATTTTAATAGAAAAATGACTAAACCAAGCTTTTGAACCTTCCAAAAAGACTTAGTAACATTTTATGAAATGCCAACGTTTATTACATATTCATATTGTAATTTTGCAAGTTTTCATGCCTGTTGGTATTCTTTTCATGTATTGTTAAGAAACCCTCTACAGTGATTCCTGAAAATTGAGTACATTATATATGTGAGTGAGTGAGTTTAGCTTTACGCCGATTTCAGCAATATGCCAGCTATGTGCCGGTGGTCTGTACATAATCGAGTCTGGACCAGACAATCTAGTGATCAACAACATGAGAATCGATCTGCGCAATTGGGAACCGATGAAATGTGTGAAACAAGTCAGCGAACCTGACCCCCCCCCCCCCCCCCCCCCTCCCACCCCCGATCCCGTTAGTCGCCTCTTACGACAAACATAGTCACCTTTTATGGCAAGCATGGGTTGCTGAAGGCATATTCTACCCTGGGACCTTCACGGGTTACATTATACATGTATGTGTATGCAATGTATATGTATGTATATGTATGTGTATGTATGTGTATGTAAGTATGCGTGTATATGACATGTGTTTGTGTCTGCGTATTGAGCCAAAAAGATACTTCACATTCTTTCTTCAGGGCACTATAAAAGAACAAGAGATGGTAAGATGGTTAAATTGTTATTTCATTGCTGAGATCTGTGTGATGTACTCGATACACTGACAGTGCTACAATCAGTTCCATTAGGCTACACCGCCGTTCCAAAACATGGGTTGTCTAGAATGTCAAGTCACAAGAATAAAAAATCGAAATGCGTATGGCCGCTCCGCGCATTCACCACTGCCAAACACCGTCTTCTCATCGACTGCCTGATGCTTGTGAACACGTGGTTGGGGATTCTGCGCCATTGCTCTTGCAAGGCAGCGCCAAGTTCCTGCAAATTCTGAGGTTGGTTCCTAAGACCACGAAGCCTTCTCCCAAGTGCATCCCAAACGTACTCTATTGGATTAAGGTCAGGGGACCTCGATGGCCAGTCCATGACGTTGTTTCCACCGTTTTGAGGGAAATTTCGTGTCAACATCGCGGTATGCGGCCGAGTATTATCATGCTGGAACAGTAGACCTGGGCCATGAGCCGCCATGAGAGGAACGAGTTCAGGGGTGAGCACCTGGTCGTAGTAAGCAGCAGCTGTGAGATTTCCATGGATGACCAGAACTTGGGAACGGTTGTTCCCGCAGAAAGCACCAGACACCATGCAAATTCTGACCCTAATCTCTCGACTTCCTGTACACAACATTGGGCATACCGTTCACGACGTCGTCTTCAGACTCTATGCCTGAAGTCTGCGAATCTGAGGGTAAACCTGGAGGTGACGTTGGGCTCACAGCAGACGTTGACGTTGATGAAACGGCGTCAGTATTGGTCCACGATATGGACGTCGAGAATGGAGATTAGTAGCCCGCAACCGATTTCGAATGGTCTGTGAGGACAGTCGGCCTCTAAACATCTCAGCCCTGGTTCGTGTAGCCGGCAGAAATCTGTCATGTAGGTGCCGTAGGAAGATTTAACGGTCTTCTGCTCGTGACGTCAGACGTGGACGACCAGACCTTGGGAGACCAGAAGTGCTGCCAGTTTGTTGTAGACGACCTCGCAAGTCATACACAGTGCGACGGCTGCATACCATTGCTCTTGCGACGTCATTAACTGACCTTCCCGCTTGGACCATGCCAACGACACGTTCACGTTGCGCATTTGACACTCGTGGCATTTAAAGTAGTACCGTTAGAACTGTGGTTTAAAAGTGATTTTTAAAAAATTCTTGAGGCCAGTGCAAACACATGCACATGAAGGAAACTTCGATGTAAAGGTCACGTGATCGACTGCTCGTGCAAAACCGGATTTGGCACTAACATCATTTGCACGACGAATGGATGGGTTTGAGTGGGTTTTGCCAACGGTTTTCTTCAGTCGAAACATAGGGATCCCATTTCGGATACATAGATGTTGCATCAGAGAAAAAAATATTCATTATTTTTTTCAATTACAGTTTGTGAAGTTTCTTTTTTGACTCAGTATATTTCGTAGGTATGCATATGTTACACATTAGATATATTATACAAAATCTATGCATGTGTATTTATGTATCTGTTGCTAGTACATTAACTACAGTAGCACAGCAATAGCTTCTGATGCACAGTTGATCTATGACAATTCACACAAGATGGCAAATGTAACTTCAAATGATGGAGATAAAAAATGAAAAGAAAAACATTTCCTTTGCCAAAATTCTGCACAAGATCGGATGTATGATGGAAACTACATGTCGTCATAGGCGACAGAAAATAGGAATCACGTTATCTTCATTTCTATATTTGATGTTTGTACGTCTGCAGAAATCAGTTTTTGTGTGGTTAATGGGCACTATCAGCGACTTGTTGGAACATGTATTGAAGGAACTGCTTTAATAGTCTTTGACTTGAAATGAAACAATGTCAAAAACAGCGAAAAGCAAACGCACAATGTTAGATTCAGATCTTCAACGCAACTTGTGGCAACGTTTGAATAAAACAGTGTCCTGGAGTGTTTCAGCACCCATGTTTCTCGCTGTTTTCAATTCAAACTCAACCCCAAGGAATACTGAAACGGTTGCTTCACTGCATGATCCACATATGCATGTTATTGATAAGATGTGATTTTCTTGTTACAGATATATACAGACCACCTTGGATAACACAATGGACCTTCCCCAGGTCCTCACCCTGCAGAAGAATCATCTGTATCTGAAGGAGAACCTGCAGGTTGACCCTGTGCTGGATGCCTTGTATCAGGAATGTATCTTCACACAGGCAGACTATGATAGGTGTCGACAAGCTGGGACAGAGAAATGTCAGTTGGTGTTGGAAACGCTGAAAAAGAAGGGAGTAGAAGGTTACAAGACACTCTGTGCTGTCCTCGACACCACACAGCATTTCATCAAGGAAAGACTTGATAATACCTCAACTGAAGCAGGTAGGCAAACCTTCCACGGGTTTCTCGATGAACGTACAAGTATTGCTAATCATCTAATCAGTAAGGAAGCGGAATTGTGAGCATATCAAGTGAAGTAACACGTGGAAACGGTCAAATATGTATCATGTGATATGCATACAATGGATGATTTAGGTATGTCAGTCCGCAAATTTAGAGCTGTACTAATGGATACCGCTCTGTCTTGAATACAAACGTTTTGGCGACACTTGGCTGGTACGTCCATATATTTGAGCATTTGGGCACCTTCAGCGTGACCCACCAGCGTCTCCCATCGTCTTTTGTCGAATCATCTGCCTTCTATACGAATGCTGGTGAAATCCTAAATGCAACAATCTGCTTGTGACCAACGAACCGCCAACGATTACCACTCCACTGTTGATCAGCATGTTCCCTGGGACAGGTTATTCCTCATATTTATTGACTGACATTGCTGATGTGCTTTGAACTAGCGCTTCACTCTATAATGTCTGCCATCAGCTCCCTGATGTGCCTGTACTCGTGCTTCACACTGCATGACTATAATGTCTACCAGCAGCTCCTTGTTGTGCCTGTACTCCTACTTCACCCCGCATGACTATAACGTCGCCCATCCGCTCCCAGATGTGCATGTACAAGGTGCTTCACACTGCATGACTATAATGTCCACCAGTAGCCCCTTGATGTGCCTGGACTGTTTCTTCACACTGCGTGACCGTAATGTCTACCATCCGCTCCCTGATGTGCCTATACAGGTGCTTCACTCTCCAAGACTATAATGTCTACCATCCGCCCTTCATTTCTTCCTGCAATTGTCGAGGAAGGAGGGAGAGCGCATCAGTAGTCCTAAAATGATGGCTGTCGCTGGTTATTTTAGCGACGCTTCACAAAAAGATTACAAATGACTCAGGTCTCGAACAACTTCCACAATTTCTGCAACAAGCAGTATTCCAGTTCTTGACTAAAGTTTTTGCTTCCAAAAGTTGCGATAACGGGATAACGGATTGAAGATGTCTTCTCCCAGGCAGAACCTGTTTCTCTCTTTCAGGCTGTCTGTTTCAGTTGGCAACAGCATACAACGTACTGAAATGTTCCAAACACACCCAATAAGATTCAGGTCTTGACTTTTTGTCGGCCAAGTGTTCTCATGTAAACCGCCCTTGTGATCATAAGATGATTGTCAAAATGGGGTACTACAATTGTCAATCGTCTCTAACATGTCTCTTCGATATCTATGGCAATCATGAATGCCTTTCACATTTCACAAATTTCCGTTTTCAGTCATATGATAACCGATACACTAAAACCGAAACACACATGTAACCAAATGCAAAATGCCCCAGAATATTCCCGGCTACGTTTCATTTGATAAATCACGTGACACAATCTCTTATATTTTTCAGGTAACACAAATCTTGTCTTTGTTCAGAAGGACAAACTGGAAGCTATGTACACAAATGAACTTGCTGAAAAAGAGGGAGAGATAGCTGACTTGAAATCTGTAAGTTAAATGCTCGCTGTCTTGTGAATAGTTGAAAAGTGATTACACACCTTTAGTCTTTCCCAAAGATAATGAAACACGAAACATACTCTGTCAATAACTTTGAATGTCATATAAGACTTGCAGCCGGATAAAATATCCGGTAGTTTGTTCACAAGAAGTCGGTATTTATTTGTTTTCTGGGCTCTCACGTCTGTTTTCAGGCGATAGAAGGACTTGAACAACAAGTTGAACAAAACAACGTTGATCATGCTGAACTGGCGGAAAGAATGAAGAATGAAAGTGATGAACACATGTCAGAGATAGTAAAGAAGAACGAGGAAATTGAAACACGTAAGTTGATGCTTATGTATTACAATATATATATTACTAACAAACAAATGTGATAACTATTGTCCTGAGTGTATTGCATGTGAAGGCAACAATAGAAGCATGTGACAGTCAAACTGGTTTTGTTTTTTTGTGAATAGAGATTTGTCAAAAATATAAATCGATGTCGATGTCAAGCCTAATTGTTCCTATGTTGATAATGACTATCCTTTACAAAATTGGACACTGATATGCGAGTGTGATCCTCGTGATATCATCTGTATTATAATGTCATCATTTATTTATTGTGTCAATAAAATATAGTGAATAATGTAGTAAGTAATGCTTAACATGTATTCGCCATTTCGATAATATAGTTCATATTGTCAGTTTTGATGGTGATATGCGCAATATTGCAGGTTGTAATATTTCTGAAAAGAAAGGAAGCTTTTTGCATAAAAGTGACCATAAATATCTCGAAGGTGACAAACTGCTATTTGGTTGAATCCTATCACTTTTGTCGTTTCAGTGAAGACAGCATTGTCAAAGTTAAATCGTGAGTTGCAGCAGTCTCGTGCAAAATCTGACAATGTTGAGAAGGTGGGTAGATGATAATTTAATGCACTTTAGGTCGTAATCTGGACAAAGTCTGAAATAAAAAGAAACCAGTACATGCATAACAGAATAAAACAAGGACAAATGAGATGCAGCGATATCTGTCTTTTCAGGCACTGAGGGAAGAACAGGAGGCATATGATGCTCTAGTGGGTGTTCCAAGGTCACCAGACAGGGTGGACAATACAGAGCAAGTCCAACATGCAGGTACATTAGACAGATCAATAATCGGTCATGTATATGTGTAGTCTGGCAGGAAACCAAACACCACCACGAACAGCTGACTGCCAGACAATAAAATGAATATGTGTCTAACTACGGTTCGTGTCATTTGTATGGTTCTAGGTTCCCCTGAGACAATGTGCCTGTTTTCGGCTGTGTCCTGTTGTGATGAGAGACAGCTTCGCCTTCTGCCATGCCTTCATTCTGCCTGCAAGCCATGCCTTGATCACCAAGCTACACAGACGGAAGAGAAGTGCATACACTGTCCTTCCTGTGGCCGTCAGTTCACGGTGGAGCAGACAACAATAGATCATGTCAGACGCAATGAAGCTGCCTATAAAGTCAACGCTGATGGTGAGATGAAATGCAGCTACATCGATGAAGATCATGATGCAAAGGCTGTGGTGTACTGTCACCAATGTGATGACAAGCTCTGCTCTGAGTGCCATAAACACCACGACACGCCGAAACGGAATCGAAATCACAGCGTAACGGCGATCAACCAGGCAGAGAATATCCTTATGAGGCCGTGGCTGAAAGAACCTTATTGTAACGATCACCCTGACAACAAACTACAGCTGTATGACCACACGTGTAAGAAGGCAGTCTGTCTTATATGTGTGCATGGGGCCCACAAGAAGCACGAGAAGGAAGACCTGGATCAGGCATATGACGTAGCGAAGAGTCAGCTGGAGGAGCAAGTGAAAAAACAAGAAGATAAACTGCGATATGTCGCTAAAGGTGTGAAAACTGTCAGGGGTCACCAAACTGAGTTGGTAGCGACACAAAAAAGACTGGAGCAAGCTGTAACTAAAGTTTGTAAAGCTGTCGCTGTAAAGTTTCTTCATCGACAGAGACAACTCATGCGGGAAATTCAAATGAGTCTCCAAGCCCCAAACGAAACGGTTGAAGAGAAACTTGACTCTTTACATAACGTTCATACGTCAATAGTATCAGCGATAGACTACACCCAGAGAACACTTGAATCTACAAGACGAGAAGAGCTCATTACTCTAACAGATGTACTGCAGACGAAATGTGATGAAAATCTGAAGTGGATGCTTCCAGAAGATGACACACAAGACACGAGAATCATCCTTTCCTTTCAAGGACAGAAAGCTCTTGAGGAACTTATTGCCACATTTGGTACTCTCGTCACAAGTCTAAACATGGATCATATTCCAGATTCTCAACCTACCTTACAAGGTAAATACATAATCAAAACGATTTACTCTCACGAAGCATGGACCAGTGTCTCACTTGACTAACTGAACAATTCCTTAGAAGATTCATCCCATTTGAAAAGTCTTACTTAAAACATACTGCTTGTTAATCAGCTATATTACTGCTCCACATATGCAAAGAAATGTAATACTTTCAACCGATTGAATAATTATGCTGAATATTACTTGCAAAGTGACAATCAGTTATGGATTGCGTTTTACATTGGTCTAGTCTGTATTCTATTATATTTACATAATACTCATGAGGACGAGTTAATCGTTTGACTAATAGAACTGAAAATTTGTTTTTATCATTCATTCATATAAATAGTTTATACAGAAATCAGAATTCTTGTAAATCAACTATATAAATGTTGCAAGCATGCAAACCATTATAATACTTTCAACTGATTTCATTTTTAATATAAGTTGTTAAGAGAGAAAATCATTTACCAAATGCTTTTGTAAATTGTTCTGGTCTGCATTCGATTTCAGATTTACTGACGATGATAAGGAATGAACGAGAAACTATCATGGTATGATGTCATCACACAGTAAATGTAGTCTCCAAAATACGCACGTTTGAATAGATGTGTGTGTATGTTTATGTATGTTTGTGCGTGCGTGCGTGTGTGCTTACGTGTGTGTATGCAAATAGGGTGGGTGGGAGTGTGGGGTGATTATTGTGTGTGTGTGTGTGTGTGTGTGTGTGTGTGTGTGTGTTTAGGTCTGGTGAATGAATAGACGAATGCATGTGGACACACACATCTTATGCCCCAAAAGTGATCTGTTTAATGCACGTGTTGTTGTTTCAGGTGCATGAAGAGAGGTGGCAACAGCTTCAACAGATGATATGTTGCATCATCCCAGGTACATAGCCACACGATGATGCAGAATGGCAAAGCTACATAGCAAATAACACAACTAACGTTCAAACTTTACAGGATATAATAGCCCATGTGATTAAATCGTAAATATATGGAAATATAAACGTGTTTTCTATCGACTTAATCTTGCGTCATATTATGGTATTCTTTTGTAAACACCATACTATCAAAGGCAATATGAATAATTTTGTCTGTGAACAGAACTCAAAGGACTAGACAGCAGAATGGCGAGATTACAGAAACCTGAACAACTGACATCAGAGGAAGTATATAGCATTGTCACAAAAGTAAGTCCAATCTTCCTACGAGGATTCTGGATAACAGGTCTTCAGTATACACTTCTTGTCGCAAGGGACGTTTCCGTGAATTGAGGGGGGGTGGGGGGTGTAGGGAGTGGGGGGGGGGGGGGGGTGTTGTTCCACCTTTCAACTTGTGTGCATGTTCTTGTAACATGGTGGTATTTACGTGAACACTTTCAAACTCACCCAGGCATGGACCTGGATAAACCGGCTAACCCTTTCAATAATGCATGGATATGCATTCTCTGATTTTAAACTACATGACATGGATGAATAGCAAGTGAATATTGTCACATATAGGGAGTTTCCGTGTATTAACGAATCAATATCAATTACTTTCAGCTCATAGTCGGAGCATGCAACCCTGGTGAGGGAATTCCTCATGGTATCACCTTGCAAGGTATGTGCACTCTGATGTATTTTCGTACTACCAGTAAGGCGTGACATGCTTTCTCTGTTCGCAAGCAACAGGTACCCTCATTAATCTTCAACAAGTCGTTCCTTAAGTTTCTCTGCTGTTGTGTCTTGAGGACCCAATGAAATCTCAAGACTACATTTCAAGACTACAAAGACTCTTGATGTTCCAAGACTGTGAAATGTGTAGCAGCTTGAAAGGAAAACTGCGCTTTCTGCAACTGTATGATTAAAGTGTTTCGTTAATTTACGCTGACGATTCCAGCGTGTGCATCACACCATTGTTTATGGTGCAACTGTTATCTCTGACGACTTGCAACCCGTAAAGGTCCGAGATAGAATAGGCCTAAAGCAACCCAGGCTTGCCATTAAAGGTGACTATGTTTCTCGTAAGAGACGACTAACGGGATCGGGTGGTCAGGTTCTCTGACTTGGCTGACACGTCATCTTCGCAGATCAGTGCAACTTGGGAGATCAGTGCTCATGCTGCTGACCACTGGATTGTGTGGTCCAGACTCCAATATTTACAGACCGCCGCCATATAGTGTGGCGTAAAACTAAACTCACTCACTCACTGACGACATGGATCAACTTGTGGCATGTCCATATCACCCTGGCACCCCCTGATATGAATTACATTATGTAAAGGTGGTTTAACCACAATACATAGACGAGGTATCTTGTTGCAATTGCTTTATATCTTATCAATGTGTCATTGTGATATAACTTTTCTGTAACAGGCGATGCAACATTGCACAACATAAGAGAGGATCGCAGTATCAAATTTGTCATCTGTAAGTAAATCCTAATCATCAGGAGTTTGCTGTGAAAAGGAAAGTGAGTGAGTGAGTTAAAATTTAAAGTCACTTTGGCATTATTTCAGCCACATCGTGACTAAAACAATAATAGTCAAGTAATTAGATGCATTGAATAATACTGATTCATATATGTATATATATATATATATATATATGTGTGTGTGTGTGTGTGTGTGTGTGTGTGTGTGTGTGTGTGTGTGTGTGTGTGTGTGTAAGCTTTACAGTACCTCACCCATACAGCATATAATACAAAATATAAATGAAGCATGTGTCGTCATCCATATGAACTATCATATAATAACATATGCATACATATCATTACATCAAATACAACTATCATATAAGTAAACATGAAAAATAGAGTTATGGTTTGTTGTGTCTGACTAGCTCTTTGTAGAAACACTGAACATTTGTGAGAAGGTTTTTGACAGGTTAATTACTTTCTGTTAAAAAATTAAAAATCAAGCTTTGTGTTTTATGATAAAATCGTGGACGGATTCAACTATTTTCTGGTTTTCACAGTGAATAAGTTATTTTCCGTTCACCGAAGTCATCATAGACCACACTGAGAAAAGGTCGATCTTCAAGCAGTAAGGAATACCATGATAGCGTATGGAGTACGTGTGTCTTGGTCATCTCCTCCGTTACCCCCTCCCCCGAATCAACACCCCACCAGGGCGTGTAGGGCTTGTCTCGGTGGATAAAAAGGGACTCCTGTAACCCCATATACTCCTAATCACAATGCTATAATTTGTCGTTTTTGTGTATCCGGTTTTGTGTATTCTGTAATATTGTATAGTACTGGTGAAGTGTTAATCAAAGCAATATTTTACTTGCTAAACGAACCACATTCTTTGAGAATCAAAATGTGTTTTAGGCACATTTCCAAAATTGAAATGCAGCATGCACACAATAACTAAATTGGAAGGAATATCGTGCCGGACAATGTTTTCCAGAGCACACGCACTTAAATGTCAATGTCTTTCAAACACTAATATGTGCAGGTCTTGCAAAAGGACAAAGCAGGTATGCTTGACAAAGTTCTTGCAAAGGAGGTTTATACACAACACCAAAACCAACTGGTCAGCTCGACGCCTTATAAAACAATCAATTCGAGATTTCCTTTGAATGTGAGATATTTGGCTGCGCGTCTTGCGCAATCTGTCTTTTTCATCCATATACACTCACGAACACCTGTTCATTTCAAAGCTGGTGTCCCCTAATGACCTAATGTGATCCATGGATGAATTTTGTATATGACAAGTAAAATACACTTGAAAGCGGCAGCTGTTTTACTCCAAGAAACAAACCAGCGGACGAGACATGACTTTTTCGGCGCAAATTGTCGTAGGCGCTTTGCGGAAATTACGTAAGTGAACGCGGAAGAAACAGAAAGCGTCATCGTTCCGCTCAGTTTCCATTGTCTTTGCCAGTTATGCTGAGATACTCAACAAACTGAGATAAAAGTCAAAATGATGAAAAAGTGGAAATCTGTGTGTGGATTAGAACTTGAAAATCACTCATGAAGTCTTTGACAAAGTAATATCTGTTCAGGTCATGATCATTTGGACAAAAACCACGAAAGTTCTATATACAACTTCTTATAAGGTAAGCAGCATTTCGGCGTAGCTGTTAAACTCGTTATCAAGAAAGGGATATCTTACAGGTGGTCCTGTAAGTTAAACCTTTGTTTTAGGTCGAGGTCAAACTCGTTTGGTGTAGTGACAACGGTGTTGTTTTATGGGATTAGACACGGATTTTCTATAAAAAATGTAAAATGTGTGTCCTCAGGAAACGACATAAGACACGTGTACCAGAATGTAAGTGAATCGATGTTAGCGAGTTCAATCAGTGACTTCAGTTAATAAAATGGGCTTTCAATTCACTCCTTCCATTAGTAAAATAGTTATTTAGTTTCTTGATAAAATTGCTTGCAAGGTGAATGTTGAAAATGACAGTTTTCAGGATCATTTTAACAATTTCAGTTATGGCAAATGCGCTGCTATACTTCACTTTTCGTCCTACTTATTTTACGGGAAGATACCTTTGTGTAAACGGTTATATGTTCATTTTGAGAACTGGTAAAAAGGGAGAATATATCTCGTGAAAATGAATTTTGAAAGATTGCAGATCAACAGTTCTAGTTGTCTCAACAACATAATTTCTAAAATACTTAGAGACCACAATCACGAAAGGCAAAGTAAATCTTTTCGAGTGTAGCAAAAATAGTGAAAATTTATTTAAAAAATAGAAAAGTAAACGCAAAGTCAATCTTGATTACATTACGTATTCCTCATAGCCCGATATAATGATTACACATTAATAGTATGGATACGTTAATCTATAGTTTAAACTAATCTCCTCAAGTAATCGGGACTGGATTGGCAAGCATAAACATACCTATCACATGCATATCAAAGCCACTCCATACCAATAATATAATTACATAACATATATGATAACAACACTTCATGTTCCGCTCGTCAAACTTCAGAATAAATTTACAGTTATCAAAGAAGACTAACAGACCCACTAGCAGTAAAAAGCAAAACAAAACAAAACAAAAACAAATAAATTAATGAATCCAAATGAATAGATGGAATACTAAAAACCACCAAAATATGCACGCCCCCTTTAAAAGGGCAGAGTGCAAAAGTGGCAAACCGGTAAAATATGCCAAGATTCAAACTCAAAACTATACAATCGTATTTTACTCGATAAATCAGAATGGTCTCAATGTCATAATGTGGGTAGTTACAGAATCGAAGCAAAATATTGTGCATATATGTATCATGAAATAATAATTTATCAACTGAATAATACATAAAAATACTCTTATGATATGTATAACATCACATTTGAGTAAAAAAATGCATGCGTTGAGCTTGTTAGATGTTTTAAAGATTAATGGAATAGGTAGAGAAGGACACCCCCACTTGGGAACTTGGGAGCAGAGAGACGTCACGGTTCAGTGGTTACAGCTATAGGGCCTTCTGTACTCTCTGCTCAATATATTAAGGGTGGTGATGTAGATGAAGGTTACGCAGGAAAAGTAGGTGATGTGGGTATACTACGTCAACAGGCAGCTGTGCAGTCAACCAGATAGTTTGTTGTTTTAACCTGTCTGACAATTGTTACGTCTGACCAGGGAGACAACAACAAGCTGATGTTAACACATGTGATCTAACGATAGTTTTGCGTTCTTTAGCATGTTTTTATTCTTTCATTCATTCACATATGTACTTCTTTCTTTTATTATTCCTTTCTCATTCATTCACATATGCACGTCTTTCTTTTATCATTTCTTTCATTCATTCACATATACTTCTTGCTCTTCATTCATTCATTCATTCATTGTAAGATTTCGACTGATGCAGTAAACTGGCTGAAGTACTGTTAAACGCAGCCTAAGTTGCGATGGAGACGAATCAGGTCACTGTGTGCATTGGAGCATGAGGAGGCGCATACTAATTAGTACAAATGGTGAAGAAAACAAGGGAGTGACCTACCCCTGTTGTAGGTTATTTCTGGTCTGCCACATAGGAGAATACCCCATAAAACCTCGGACGAAGAAAAGCCGGGACGGGCAAACGGGAATGACTAAAAATGGAGACCACACTATTAAAACGAAACATGCTAAACTGGGTAGGTACACTTAAAACTACTAGGTAGGTACATTTGGCGAATGTCAGTTGAATTGGCAAGACATATTTCAATACAGTTTAAAGATCTCACAACACCGTTTATTAGTGTGTCCCAGCATAGTCACTGGAGTTTGGTCACTCTTGATTAGGGCTTTCACAAATAACTTCAACTTCATAGATATAGGTTGAATTTTGTTATATTTATAGAATACCTAAATTCAAAGGAATCTCAAGGCTTAGTATTCTAAGTGTACTGTATATGTTGCTGGAAGTAAAGCTCTGTGTTCGGGACCCGTGAAGATCTGGTGTAGAAGAGGGCTTCAACAACCCATGCTTGCCATAAAATGCGACTATGCTTGTCGTAAGAGGTAACTAACGGGATGGGGTGGTCAGGCTCGCTGACTTTTGCTGACACATGTCATCAGTTCCCAATTGTGCAGGTAGATGCTCATGCTGTTGATCACTGGATTGTCTGATCCAAACTCGATTATCTACAAACCGCCGCCATATTGCTGGGATATTGCTGAGTGCGACATAAAACTAAACTCACGAAATTAAACTGAATTGTCATTAGAATTTCATCTATTTTTAAACCACATGTTTGCAAAATAAAGAAAACGAGCAAACGAAAATATTTTCGTCCACGAGCGAGATTAGTCTAATTAAGACCGGAATGATTTCATTTTTTTTGTCGTGATACTTATAAACACACTTTCATTTATAAATTTACAACCCCCAAGACAATAAAAAAAAACTATGAAAATTTATGTGGAAGTCCAGATTTTTGTACTTGTTACAAATTAGCAGAATTAAGTCAAAATGAGTTGAATTTTGTGCCATGATACTTACAAATATATCCTCATTCATTTACAACCTCCAAAACACAGGGAAAGATGTATTTTGAGTAAAAGTGATTATTCTGGCATATTTTTAAAAATGTTCCTGAACTCGCAAAATTAAGTCAAAATGAGTTGAATTTTGTGTCATGATACTCATAATGGCACTTTCATTCATTTACATCCTCCAAAACATTAGAAAAGATGTATTTGAAGTGAAAAGGAAATATTCTCGCTCATGGGCCCAATGTTTTTCGCCCATGGGCGAGATGTTTTTGAAAATCGGTCTCAATTAGCAGAATTAAGTCATAATGAGTTGGATTTTGTGCCATGATACTCATAAATATATCCTAATTCATTTACACCCCCAAGCCACAGGAAAAGATGTATTTTGAGTGAAGGCAAATATTCTCGCCCATGGGCCAAAATGTCTTTCTCCCATGGGCGAGAGTTTTCAAAATTGTTCTCATTTAGAGGAATTAAGTCAAAATGAGTTGAAATTTCTGTCCTGATACTCATAAATGTACTTTCATTCATTTACATCCTCCAAAAATTGGAAAAGATGTGTTTGGGGTAAAAGGAAATATTCTTGCCCATGGGCCAAAATGTTTTTCGCCCATGGGTGAGATTTTGTTAAATAGCTCTAAATTAACGGAATTAATTGAAAATGAGTTGAATTTTTTGACATGATACTTACGAACATACTTTCATCCATTCACAACCTCCAAAACATGGGAAAAGGTGTATTTTGAGTAAAAGTAAATATTCTCACCCATGGGCCAAATGGTTTTCGCCCATGGGCGAAGCGTTTTGAAAAATCACTCTTAATTAGCCGAATTAAGTCAAACTAAACTTAATTTCGTGTCAAGACAATAATAAATACAAGTTCATTCATTGAAAAGCTGCAAAGCCTGGAAAAAAACATGTAGTTTCAATGAAATTAATTATTCTCGTCCATGGGCCAATATGTTTTTCACCCATGGGCGAGATTGTTTAAAATCGCTGTCAGTTAGCAGAGTCAAGTCACAACAAGCTGAAATTTGTGTCATGATACTTATTAACATTTTTTCATTCATTTACAACCTCCAAAACATTTATTCTGGATGAAATTAAACACTTTCGCCCATGGGCCTACCCATTGGCCACTGTTCGCCCATGGACGTGCCAATGGGCGAGCGAGTTTAAATTTTGAGTTTTCGAAAAAAATTTTTTTCATTTGTTCATCCTTAGCACATATACATAACAGCTGCCTGTTTAATTTTGCGAAATCCCTTGTGAGAGAGTGGCCACAGTGCTGAGAGTTTCTGGACTTTTGTGAGTCCAGAATTAAATTGTGACGTGTTATATATAGAGTAATAATAATGAAAGATTGATTATATAATCCTGTCAACAAAGTACAGTAAAATGACTAGAATATCACAGATATACAAGTAAAACTAGAAATGAATTCTAAAATATTTAGCGATAGGGGATAACACAATATAAAAATAGGCTATAGATCGCCAACAACTGAAGGTAGATCGCCACACTAGGGACCAAGGGGACTTACAGTACATTTGCTACCTGCATGGACCCTAGTTGGATTTACATCATCCCTTCAGCTGATGGCGATTGTAGGAAATTTTAGCCAAAATTAAAAGAACAAGAATACTACATTTAAAAATCCTGGTACGTTTACACTGACTTTGAACGATGTGGGACTTACGTACTCTCTCAGGAGGACAATAATTTTACAATACTTCAACCCCCTTCGAGGGTACAGCCACAAACAGCTCAACTTCCTAGGCTAACTACCAAACATTAAAATACATCTATCTACAGAACATATTATTCAGAATTCAACTAATAAATCAATTTCCTTTAAAAATCCAATACTTAAATGAGAACTAACTGTGTTAAAAAGATCTTTAACTGTTTTAACAGTAAAATATTTCTCCCTTGTGATGGAAAACTCAACACAGTCAAGCAGTATATGCTTGACCGTGACTCTCTCATCACAAGGGATACAGAACGGAGGATTTGTGAGTATATCTAGTATGGCCAATGCGACATCGTCGCATGATGACCTCCTCAGATCTGGACTGACAACCCAAGTAAGTATAATCGATGTAAGGTTTTATTTCATGTAATTTATTGATACCTACTTGAGTGTCCCACCTCTTCTGCATCGGATCACGGATGTAAGTTCCAATGCTAGCTTTGTAATCCGAGTAAGGAACAAGAAGTGGTGTCACAGATTTGTTGAGTGCTGCCTTGGCAGCAAAATCGGCCATTGTGTTCCCAGAAATTCCTATGTGGCTGGTAACCAGCAGAGGATGATGTCGTATTGGCCAGTAGCAAGACCATTATATATTTCAATAATTTCTATTAAAAGTGGATGTTTACACGATAGGTTTTTAATAGCCTGAAGGCAAGAAAGAGAGTCTGAATAAATTATATACTGTTTATGTTTAGGGTGTCTTTCAATATGTTTAAGAGCCGTTAATATGGCATTAGCTTCAGCTGTGAAAATAGAGGCATTGCCCGGTATTCTAGACGATATTGTTGTAGAACCAATGACAGTGGCACAGGCCACAGCGCCACCGTCCTTGGACCCGTCTGTTTACAAGGATTTACCATTTACGTTTTAACTGATTATATCCTTGTTTGTATTGTAATTCATTTGTTTCGGATTTCTTAAACATTGTCAGGGTGAGATCAAACTCTGGCCTAACCAATTGCCAAGGAGGAGACGAAAGAAGACGGGAAGGAGCTAAATTTTATAGCTTAATGCCAGCAGCAGAAAGGAAAGGTTTAATTCGTATTCCAAGAGGCGGAATAAGAGAAGTTTTTTCCCACACAAATCCTCGAAGAGAGGATTAAAAACGCAGTTGTATGCAGGGTTGGATTCATTAGAAAACAGCTTTGTAAAACACTGCAAAGAGAGCTTAATACGCCGATGGTTCAAAGAAGGCTCATCGGCTTCAACATAAAGGCTGTCAACGGGAGATGTTCGAAAGGATCCAAGACAAAGTCTTAGACCGTGAATAGAATCTAAAAGTTTCAGGCTGCTTTTGCAGGCTCCGCCATACACAACGGAGCCGTAATCAAGTTTGGATCGTATAAGAGCTCGGTATAGTTGGAGGAGGGTTTTCTAGTCTGCACCCCACTTTGTATTAGATACAACCTTCAGCAAATCAAGGGCCTTCAGGCATTTATTTTTTAAATATTTAATGTGTGGTCGAAATGTTAAATGTTCATCAAATATTATGCCCAAGAATTTTGCTTCTTTAACAACTGTAATAGGTGTGTTATCTAGATATAGTTCGGGGTCTTTATGAGGTTTATACTTTCGGCAAAAGTGGATGCAATTTGTTTTGGATTTTGAAAATTTAAATCCATTTTCCATACACCATTTATCAATCTTATTTAAACAAAGCTGGAGTTGTCTTTCAATTGTTAGAAATATTAAAATAATCCACGAAAAGTGATCCATCAATTGAATCATTTAAAACCTTTGCTAAACTGTTGATTTTAATGCTAAATATAGTGACAGACAAAATACTGCCTTGTGGGACACCCTGATCTTGAGCATAATAATCAGACAAGGTATAAGCCACGCGGACTTGAAATTGCCTGTCAGCTAAAAATTCGGATATAAGTTGAGGCAGATGGCCTCGCAATCCAAAGCCATGAATATCTTTTAAAATACCGTGCTTCCATGTAGTGTCATAAGCCTTTTCTAAATCGAAACAGATTGACACTGCATGCTGTTTGGATACAATGGCATTCTTAACGAATGATTCCAATCAAACCAAATGGTCAATGGTACTTCGTTTTTCGCGAAAACCACATTGAATATCTGTGATTAAGTTGTTTGATTCTAAGTACCATATCAATCTGTTATTGACCATGCGTTCCATGGTTTTGCAAACGCAGCTAGTCAGTGAAATAGGTCTATAATTAGATGGATCAGTATGATCACGTCCAGGTTTAGGTATGGGAACAACTATGGCATCACGCCAGGATGAAGGAAATTTACCTGACGTCCAAATTTCATCAAAGATATTCAACAGAGTCTCTTACATGATCCTGGTAAGTGTTTCAGGAGTTGATAATGTATACCATCAGCTCCTGTTGTGGTATTATTAGCTTGTTCAAGAGCATTATAAAGCTCATGGATAGAAAAGAGTTCGTTATAATCTTCCCCGTCAAAAAGAATATTGAAAATTGATGGGTTTCTTCTCCTGTTGTTCTTGGTATTTTTGAAATTTTTGAACATAATTAGACGAGGAAGAATGTTTAGCAAGCGTTTCACCCAGTTCATTTGCGATATCGTATCAATCAGTTAACAACTGATCTCCAGATTTTAGATGGTGGATGCTTGATTTGGTCCCCTTACCTTTAATTTTCTGGATCATGTTCCAAATCTTTGACATTGGCGTTCGTGAAGTTATCCTTGACACATAACTTTGCCAAGACTTGCGTTTATTTTGTTTAAAAATACGCCGGGCTTTAGCATTTAGTATTTTATATTTATTTAAGTTATGGACCATGGGATGGCGACGGAAATAATGTTCAGCCTTCTTCCGTGCCTTCCTAGCTTGTTTGCAATCAGCCGTAAACCATGGTTTACGTATGTGAGAATTTGGAGAGGACTTTGTAATACAATCTTCAGCTATTTTGAGAAGTTCAGCAGAGAAAGATTCTATAGGATTTGCAACATCTGTAAAAGCATCAGGTGTTGGTTTACTAGTACAAAGAGTTGCATACAAATTCCAGTCAGCCTTGGTGAAATTCCATCTGGATGATGGAGGAACATCAGATGGACACAGAGCTGTGAGAACAGTAGGGAAATGGTCACTTCCGCACAGGTCATCGTGAACCGACCACTCGAATTCACCCAGTAAATTGGAATCCACTATTGACAAGTCCAGACAAGAGTAACTGCCAGTTCCAGGATGAAGATAAATGTGAGAACTATCATTAAAAATACATAAATCATTGTTTGAGAAAAACTCCTCTCAGATTTTACCGTTTGTATTGATGTTAGTACTACCCCAAAGAGGGTTATGACCATTTAAATCTCCCAGGATGACACAGGGCTTCGGTAGCTGGTCATATAATACTTGAAGGTCAACCTGTTGGAGACAAAACGAAGGTGGAATATATAAAGAACAAAGAGTAAAAACGATATTCAGGGTTATGCGTACAACGACAGCCTGGAGAGGGGTATATGAGGAACAGGACTGTGAATAACACCCTGCCTCACCATAACAGAAGATCCTCCAGTAGCTTTATAACCTGGAGGGGAAAAGTGATGGTAAGAAGTATATGATCTCAAGTTAAAATTATCTGTAGCTTTAAGGAAAGTTTCCTGTAAGCAAAAGGCTGATGATTTTAGATCTTGTATTAATAGCTGAAGATCATTAAAATTATTACGAAGTCCTCTACAATTCCATCGAAAAAAAGTAGTGGATGAAGTCATGGTGGTTCAATTGGAGATCGAGCACATGGAGAAGGTCTTCGCTGATCTGATAGCGATGGCGTGACCTCCATGTCCAGAGGTTCAAAAGTGTTGTGAACCTCTACAGGAACAGTTAAAGGAAGAGGCACTTCTATGTGCTTAAGTGCCCTAGTTTCTTTCTTTTTGAGTTGTTTCTGTTGTCTGTTCCTAAGACGTTCAGGTTTGTTTACCGATGCTGGCTGTACTTCAGGGTCTGAAAGAACTTCAGGTGCTGGCGATGTAGTGGTGGTTAGTGGTGTGGGAGACATTGCTGGAAGCATATGGTCAGCTTCAGTCTCTGTCTGAGTGGCAGCACCATTTCTGGCACCAGAAACACTGTACAAAACAGTTTGGTCATCTGAGACCCAGGTGATCGCAGTTTGACAGCCCTGATCAACCTCTGTACAAGGAGTAGAAACAGCTACTGCTTACGTTTTTGCAGACGACGTGTGACTTGTAAGTGGTAAAAGTTTCTTTGCTTCATTGAAAGATATATTGTTGGTTCAGTTTCAAACTTTGTGCTTGTCTTTCATATGCTGGACATGATTTGGAAAATGACATATGGTTACCATTGCAGTTCGCACATTTCATTTGGACAGTTGACATTTTCATGTTTCCCAGTACAAAGGGAGCAAACTGGGGAGCTGTGACATGACTTAGCTCCATGTCCAAACTGTTGACATTTGAAACATCGAAGCGGATTGGGAATATACACTTCCACTTCAATGTTAAAATAACCAGCTTTTATTGATTTTGGTAAGGACGTGAGACAGAAAGTAAACAGGTATGTATTCGTCCCAATGATATCATCACCTATTTTCCTAGAGAATCTCTTGACAGAGGTGACACCCTGGGACTTCATTTCAGAAGCAATTTCGCCTTCTGACATGTCAGCAAGACATTTTGCCCGATCACGTATGATGCCTCTGCACGTATTAAGAGTTTTATGAATGGAAACAGTAATCCCAGTATTCGCAAACTGACGAGTTGCGAGCAAATTAACAGATTGCTGTCTCTTTGCACATTCAACTAACAGAGAACCTGTCCTGAGACGTGTTACATTTCTCACTTCACCACATATTCCAGCAATGGCTATTGATATGGCAAAGTGTTTAAGGGTTGTCGATCAATTCCGTCCACAACTAGAAAGCGCGGCCAGGATTCACTACTGACTGCAGTAGAGTCATCATCAGAAGATGATAAACCATCTGTTTCAATATGTCGCCTTTTTTTATTTTGATCGAGAACCAGTTAGATTGGGGGTAGCCATAATGAAGAAAGGACATTGAAAGGATATTGGACAACCCTGCTCCCACCCACCATGGAGTGTCAACAAGGGCGGTGTTGAAGTGGAAACCAACTCCAAACCACCAGGGTTACAGGGTTGTTATACTCTAGCAGTACAGACACAGGTAGCTAAAATTGTCAAACAGAAGAAAAGTCAGGCTTGTTCCGCCCATGGCTATTATCTGAAGACACATAGAACCCGGAGGTCAGTATTGCCAGATTGGCCCATGAGCCACCGCCTTCTGGCATAGGACTCTAGGCATAGCAACAATTTTCAAACATGAGAGTATCACAAAAATATTTCGTGGAAAAGATACAAAGATGTACATAATCCACATTTGATGTTGACCATGCACAGGGCATGACATGACCAGCCGATTGGTAGAACCAGGCCAATTCTACCTCCCGTCTAGGTGAAGTCAGGGCCAAAGTGGTGTGTTGAGCGATAGGTACACGGTTGCAGGCACCTATTGCCCTCAACCACCAGGATCCCTTCCTCCACCGGCACAGGGTTGCAACACATGACCAATGGGTTGATGGACCAAATATTCCCCCGGGTCCACAACGGGGGTGTCGGCGAGCTCTTGGCGTTACCCAGAACCCACCCCGAGGAGGTGGCTCGCCACGGGTGTCAGTGGAAGGGAGAAACAGTCATGCAGAACGTAACACCACGAGCGGTCTGACAGCGGTTAATGTGGATTCAGGCATTGACGGATTTGTTATAGATGATGTATACTCTAGTGAATGTGTGTGTCTACCCCCGTGTCAACACGGCAACTAGCCTTTATATATATATTCAGTCATTTACTGAAAGTTCGAGCACTTACGGCCATCGCAACTCATGTGGAATGCCCTCGAATAATCTCCCAGTAGTAAACAAATAGAAAGTCAAGGGCAGATAACTCCTGCCGCCAAAATCCTAAAAGTGCTGACCACCTATTATACGAAATGTGACCCATCACAATTATTATTCAACACTAAACGTTGTGGCCCAATATTATTACTTAATTATTACTTAATTAATAACAAAATATACAGAAAATACACACTCGTAACACCCTCCACCTTGAGGAGTGAGTTAGTGAGTTTAGTTTTACGCTGCACTCAGCAATATTCCAGCTATATGGTGGCAGTCTGTAAATAATCGAGTATGGACCAGACAATCCAGTGATCAACAACATGAGAATCGATCTGCACAATTGGGAACCGATGACATGTGCCAACCAAGTCAGCAAGCCTGACCACCCGATCCCTTTAGTCGCCTCTTACGACAAGCATAGTCGCCTTTTATGGAAAGCATGGGTTGCTGAAGGCATATTCTACCCCTGGACCTTCATGGGTACCCCCTTGAGGAAAAGAATAGGAACTTTCTGTTACAATCATAGCAATAATAACATAATAACATGACATGTAACGATATGAGTAATATGAGAAACGTCTGGCAGAATTACTATGACAAAATGCAGAAACATACAGCACCATCAAGTCATCATACATTTATACCCTGGAAAGTGCATCAGCAGAAACATTGTCTTTGCCTTTAATGCGTTTGATCACAAGATTGAACCCTTGCAAGGTCAAACTCTACGTCATAGGTCTCTGGTTCATTATTTGAAGAAAAGTCTAGGGATTGTGATCAGTAAAAACTTCAAATGGCAAAGTGGTGGTACCAAGGTATACTTCAAAATGCTGTAAAGCTAACAAAAGGCCTAATGTCTCTTTCTCAATGGTAGAATAATTTCTTTGGTGCTTGTCAAATTTATGTGAGAAATAACAAACTGAATCATCCTCTTGAACCAGGACAGCACCTGCACCAACATCACTTGCATCAATTTGCAACTTAAATGTTTTCTCAAAATTCTCTGCAATACTGGAGAATTCATGAGTATGGCCTTGACTTTTTCAAATGCAGTCTGGCAACTGCTATCCCACTGAAATTTTACCATTTTCCCCAAATGGCTGGTAAGTGGAGATAAAAACATCTGACTAGTTTTGGCAAAACTTTCTGTAATAGCCAGCCATAAATCCAAGAATCTCATGAGATCTCTCATGAGGTACTGGAAATTGTACAGTTGCTTCAACTTTAGCATGAACTGGTTGTATCCTACCGTGCCCAACAACATGCCTAAAATTTCAACTTATGCCTTTCCGAATTCACACTTGGCGAGATTCACAGTTAACTTCGCCTCTGACAGTCTTTTGAAGAACGCATGAGTCCTTTTAAGATGGTCATCCCACTCCATGTCGTAATCGTTCCCAAATTTACACTTTGCCTCAGACGGTCCTTTTCAGATGGTCACCCCACTCATCCATGTAAGCCTTGACACAATCAAGGGCTGATGTGACATTGTTGACGAGTCTCTGGAACGTCGCTAACAGCATCACCTTGTATTGATACAGTCCATCTGGCCTAGCGAATGCCAATATTTTCTTTGAGTGGAATCTGCCCGAAGCCCTTCAGTAAGTCAAACTTACTTATATACTTGGTTTGACCAATGCGATCAATGCAATCGTCCACTCTTGGAATAGGATACGAGTCAGTTCGTGAGAGTGCATTGACAGCTTTCATGTCAGCACAGCAGCGCCAAATAGCTCCACTCTTCGGCACAAGAACACATGGTGAACTCCACAGACTGTCACTGGTTTCAATAATGTCATTGTCCAGCATGTACTTCACCTCTTTCCAAAGAATTTCACGCTTCAATGGATTCATCCTATAAGGGCGTTGTTTTACAGACATCACCTACATCTATATCATGGCTAACAACATCAGTTCGACCAGACACATCAAGAAATAAATGAGAGAACTCATAAATCAAATCTGACATCTGAACTTTCTGCTCAGGGGATAAATGTGATAGTTTCTCATCAAGGTGACCTAATACATCAGAGTTTCTCAACTTTGGTGAAACATTATCACTAAGATCATCAAAGTTCACACTGCTAACACAGTCATCAATGTTGTCAACATTTTCACATTTGTCTTTAGTACAATCAGTAACTGGGGAGAGTGCTGCAATATAATTGACATGTTTGATTTCTAACCTGTCATGATATTTCTTAATCATGTTGAGCTACTGCCATTGGATCCAGAACAATATCTTCTAGATTACCAGACAATAGTTCTATTTTTACAGCAGAAGCTAATGCCATATTAACAGCTCTTAAATATATTCAAAGACACCCTAAACGTAAACAATATGTAGTATATTCCGACTCTCTTTCTTGCCTTCAGGCTATGAAAAATATTTCTTGTAAGCATCCACTTCTAATTGAAATTATTGAACTGTATAATACTCTTGCTACTGGCCAATACGACATCGTCTTTTGTTGGTTACCCAGTCACGTAGGTATTTCTGGGAATGTGATGGCTGATCTTGCTGCAAAAGCAGCACTCAACAAATCTGTGACACCACTTCTTCTTCCATACTCTGATTACAAAGCAAGCATTAGAACCTACATCCGTGACCTGATGCAGAAGAAGTGGGACACCCAAGTAGGTATAAATAAATTGCATGAAGTAAAACCGTATATTGGTTACACCCACTTGGGTTGTCAGTCCAGATTTGAAGAGGTTATTTTAAGACGATGTCGTATTGGCCATACTAGATATACTCATTCATACCTATTGAAAGGTGAGGATCCTCCGTTTTGCATCCCTTGTGATGAGAGAACCACGGTCAAGCATATTCTGCTTGACTGTTGAATTCTCCATCATAAGGGACAAATATTTCAATGTAAAAACAATTAAGGACCTTTCTAACACCGTACGTTCTCATTTAATTCTTGGATTTTTAAAAGAAATTGATTTCATTACTGAATTTTGATTATTATGTTCTATAGATAGCTGCATTTTAATTCATGGTAGTTTAGATTAGTACCTTGAATTGTTGGTGGCTGTACCCTCAAAGGGGGTTGAAGTACCGTAAAATTATTGTCCTCCTGAGAGGGTACGTAAGTCCCTACACATTTCCTGTACGTTGAAACTTCCACTGTTTTTAATCGTAGTATATGTGTATTTTTAATATTTGGCTAGATGGGACTAAATTGCTAACAGCTGAGGGGATGATGTAAATCCAACTAGGGTCCATGCAGGTAGCAAACGTACTGTAAGTCCCTATTGTCCCTAGTATGGTGATCTACCTTCAGTTGTTGGCAATCTATAGCCTGATTTTATGTTGTATTGTCCGAATAGTGATATTAGTTTTATCTTTCCACGCTAGTTTTAATTCAAATTGTGATATTCTAGTTGTTTTACTGTCCTTCGGCGACAGATTGTATAATATACATATAATCCTTTTCTTTGTTAAATGTTCTCGTCACAATATGGCTGAGATATTGCCGATGTGACGTTAAATATTAACTCACTCACTCACTTAATCATGTTGACATGACACAATCTCTTTTGTTTACGACGACCAGGTGTCAGGACAACATAGTCTGTGTCGCTAACCATTTTGTTAACAACATAGGGACTTTGAAATATATTGCTCTCAGTGGCTGACCAGGAAT
Organism: Haliotis asinina; assembly: GCF_037392515.1. Taxonomy (NCBI): domain Eukaryota; kingdom Metazoa; phylum Mollusca; class Gastropoda; order Lepetellida; family Haliotidae; genus Haliotis; species Haliotis asinina. The sequence continues at coordinate 14,093,510 of NC_090283.1, read as the reverse complement.
GGGAAGCAAAACTAACACTTTCTTGACTCACAAGGGGACTATGTTGAAAAACAAATGTGGTTCATACCAATATTTTGTGTTTTTCTATGCAAGGTTCAAAACTTATTGACATCCCCTCGTAGATTTGCTGAATGGGCTTTACCTCCTCTTGGACTCGTTGCCTAAGTCTAGTGAGAAGTCTGCTCTCTTCTTCATTTACTAGAGGATGGTGGTTGTGTTCTGATAGGGAAGATATATGGTCACCGATCGTGCTACACCTACCTTTACACTTATCAATGATACACTTCCAGTGAGTGGCTACCTGTCTGACAACATGTACTTATGGCCATCATGTAGTACCTGTCTTCCTCCTCTCAGAGACAAAATGAAATCTGCCTTCTGTAGGTTTGTGACTATCAGTGCTTCCCAAACTACCATTTTATAGGGCTACAATGAGTTAGAGAAATAAAAGCAGAGAAGTGAGTTGCGAGTATTAGATAATTGAATCATATGTACTCTCCATTTTATTTTAACTAAGTTGTAATTTCCTTTAGATCTTCACTAAATTTCTTAGTCCATTGAACACCCCTATAACAACACTGAAACAAGATCACTTTGTCCACTTTCTCAGAGATGTAGGGGATTAATGACTAACACCACCCTTGCCAGGAAATCTCATTATGAGGGTAGGGGTGCATTGTTTTTGTGGGCCAAATGAGATGTGGGCGAGTAGAGGTGTGACTAAACCCTAGCCGCACTGTACGGGAGAGTCCAGTGATATACAATGATATACAATAAGTCCAATCATATACATGTGCATATGAATACAGAATGTGTTGTTTTCTCCGTATATGTACCAATAAAATACCTATTAAGAATTAATTTCGTTATATAAGCCAATTACAATGTTTGATACTGTTTGGATAGACTTCAAGCAATGAAGCATTGAATTATCCAACGCCCTGTTTTTTCCCCTTTCCCCGTGATTGTCGGATTATAAAGAGTTCACTGTATATTGTATTGATGATTGTTATGTTGTGCACAGTATCTTATTGAATGCATTAGGAACAGTAATTGTAAAAATGGCAGTCGATCATTTAGTGCGCTGTTTTGGAGTCATGGGACAAACAATACAATGATATATTGTAGGAAGTACAGTTGCTAAATTGAATTAAATAACAATTCTATATTTGCAGGTCATAACGTGCAACTGGACGCTGGTCGAGCCAACACACGCTCGTGCCATGTTAATACAAACGGTGAGCTGGTCAACTCGAGGCCCGACACACAACACACGCAGAGTGGCAGACTACAGAGATTGTGCGGCACATGTAGCTGCGCTCCCATCCCCCTTCCTCCAACCCCCTCTACTGTCACACTTGTCCTCCCCACAACACGATACTGGGAGGCCCACTTCGGTGTGGGTGTGGTGGAAAGAGGGTGGTTGTGGCCTGTTCTAGAGGTGGGTGTTGCGGAGGAGAGCCAGGTGGACAGTATGTGGCATGTTTGTGATCAGCGCCGCTCCTGGTGTGTCAGTGTAGTGAGCTGTGACACGCACCCGGGGAGTCTCTGTACCAGGTTGTATCTGGCGGGGGTGTGGGTTAAGTGTTACAGAAACACAATGTCTGACACACCCGGCACACGGTCCACCCTCCACTATGGCGTTGTGTTGGATTTCAAGAGGGGTAGAATAGGATTTATTGACGTAGACAGGTCCGTTGTTTTAGGGAGGGTTGATGTGACGTTCAAGGAGGATCTCCTCCCTATATTTACTGTCGGTCGGGATCGTCACTACACAGTAAACATGAAGGTAGTCAGTGGGGAGAAGATCCTCATGTCCGACACCAAGAAATCACTCATCAATAACGTCCTGGACAAAGAAATAAACTAAACATGACCCAGTGTATACTTGTAAATATCACACATCTTTTTCAGACAAATTCAATACAACAGAACTCAAATAAGCGGACACAGAAGTTAGCCGTTCATGTGTTGTATGTTGTGTACAACAATCTAACAAGGTTAGCTAAATATGCCGGTTTTCTACTTGACTGTTTTCATGCGTGTACTACCAGCATTTTGCATCCACTCAGGAGTATGTTTATGATTATTACTATGTTTATGAAACATTTCACACATTTATGGGGCATGTCACAACAAACAACTGAGTTGATGATTGAGTAAAGAGTCTTTTCAAATCATGAATATCTTGATATTTTTTATTTCCATGGTAAAATAGATCCGTTCAGTTAGACAATAAAACTGACTGAAGCGGATCATATGATGTCCCAGTTTAAACGTGAAATATCATTTTGTGAGGAAAGAAATTCAGTTGCTAAACTGACCGTTTCTTTATTCTAATCAGTCAAGTTGTATTTGGAAATAATCTAACTTCCCCGCAGAAGATTTGTTTTGTTTTTTTTCTGTCTTTGTTTTTTGGTGTTTTTTTATTTTTTATTTATTTTTTTTTTTTTTGCCAATGCACCATGATCACACATTTTCTTTATTGCCAATGTACCATCATCACAAATAATGTCAAATACACAATCCTGCCACATAACACATCGCGTTTATTACAACCTGTCTCCCGATGTACATTTATACGTGTGTACAAAATTGAAGGTTTATGTGAGATTTCCTGTTATGAAACACTGGGTCTCCTTTTAACAATGGAGTGTGTAGAGATGGATGTGCCATTGTTAGAATTTCACACCAATCTTAATACCGGGATTTAGTTTTGGTCAGTCTGACATGAGTTAATCTTATAAAACACATTCCGTCTATCCCCGTTGTGTTGTACTCAGTTGTGTCAACTCCTCCGGTAAATTACAAGGGTTAACGAAGGGGACCAGAATTCCGCTTTTGGGAACTGTTTGTATTCAACTACTTTACGATGTCAAGTCGACAAGCTGATAAATGTATGCATTGATTTTCTAGCTTTCTTACAGCATGCATATGATAACATGGCTGATGTTCATTGTGTAAAATGTGTTAGGTATGGACTTAGGTATATACTATTTTAGATGCATTGTACTAAATATTTTTAGTAATTAAGCATCCAGTCTAGGCGGTTGCCAACAAAGTTTAGGAACAGAAATAATCAAGGTGCACAGTTAACCCATAGCAGTCTTGACGTTTTTTTGTGAATTAGGTTGTCATATGCAAGCACTACGTTTGCATTGAAGAAGTTAATAGTTTTGAATACGAAAATATTATGTCTTGTAAATCATTTGCAACACTACATGTTGTATATCATATGTTCAAATTCAAATATCAGTCAATCTGCATCTGTATAAGCCTTGGAACACAAGCAAATTTGATTTCAAGCTAAATTTATCTATTTTATCTTAAGGTAAAAACTTAACCTGAGACAACCCATTTTCACTGTCGAAGATGAAGTCCATGTCGTGTATCATGATATTACCATGAATTAATTATATGGTCCTTAAAAGTAAGAGGACGCTGTATGTAACTCAAGATTTTCGTGGAATTACAATTTGTAAACTGTTCCCCAACATGTATTTCCTTACAGTATGTTACTATCACTGCCGTTTCCATCCCCTATGCAAGCTGCAAACAAACCGAATTTGTACCATATGTCTTGAGGCTTAAATGCAAAATAAAACACTGTCTGCCTGTCTGTGTCGCTGTCTGTCATCATTATATCACATATACTGAACAATAAAAAGTAAGGGTACTGGATGTACCCTGTATGGATATATAGTACTTTTCCACATATGCACTGGCAAAGGCTAGTGGTAGGCTCCCAAAGAGAAACATATGAAGATTTAAGTCTTTGAAGGGCATTTAGAAGTGAAATGCATAAGGATGAAGATTATCCTGATGAAGGAGTAAGCATTAACTCCGAAACGTTGTGTTCTCATATAAAGAAGTTGATATCCATAAATCTTCATCCTTATGAAGATTTGTTTTGAATAATGTATATACGTGGACATGAACAACGCGTATATATACATCCTGCAGGTCCATGTCTTGGTTGTCAAGTCAGAAGTACCGAGCTTACATCGATCTTGTTCCATACATTACATGTGCTGATATGTACTAGATATGACACTGGGAATGAACTTCACATATCGTACATAAGCATTGTGTCGTACACAGTACACACTTACATACATGATGTGGAGAGTCAGTCTCCAGTACACATACATACATCACGTAGTGAGTCATTCTACAGTACACAATTACATACATGATGTGGAGAGTCAGTCTTCAGTACACACTTACATGCATGACAGTGGGTCAATCTACAGTACCCACTTACATACATGACACTTAGAGTCAGTCAGTAAAATGCGTGAGCTAGTTGGTCAGTCTACAGTTCCCAGCTAAGACAAAACGTTTCTAAAACGTTTTTCAAGAAGTTTTTCATCGAAATGTTTCATAAAAACGTTTGGATAATGTTTTTAGAATGTTTTTAAAGATTATTTTGAAATGTTACGAAAATGAAAGCGAACGTCTTCTTAAAGCTTGATTGAAACCAAGTCACATTTTAAAATTAAATTTTCCTAATAAGAATTCTCCGGTCTCCGCAGGAATGTACATTAACTTGAAAATAATATGAAATTACACCCGTACAAAATATTTGCAAGGAATTTTAAAAACTGTTATGAACATTTCGTCCAGTAAAAGGTATGGCATGTGCTTTTATTACTGTCACGTGAGTGAGTGAGTGAGTGAGTGAGTGAGTGAGTGAGTGAGTGAGTGAGTGAGTGAGATAATATTGTACGTCGCATCGGCAATATCTCAGCCATATCGTGACGAGAACATTTAATACTGAAATGAAATATATGTCTATTATAAAACCTGTCAACGAAGGACAGTAAAACAACTAGGATATCACAGAGTAGAATATAAAACTAGTAACTATACCTAAAACAATTTATCTACAGAGGACAATACAAGATAAGCATGGGCTATAGATTGCTAACAACTGAAGGTAGATCACCGTACTAGGGACCATGGGGACTTACAGTACCTTTGCTACCTGCATGGACCCTAGCCGGATTTACATCATCCCCTCAGCCGTCAGCAATTTGGGAAAATCTAGCCATGCAAATAAAAAGACACTTATACTATGATTAAAAACGTGGAAATTTTGAATTTACTTTGAATATTTGTGGACTTACGTACCCTCTCAGGGGGACAATAGTTTTACAGTACTCCCTTTGAGGATACAGCCACTAACAAGCACAGTTATAAATTTAAACTTCCAATAATAAAATTATTTTCTATTAAAATTCAGTCAATAATTCTTTTGAAAATGCAATGATTAAATGAGAGCTTGTGTCATTAAAAACATCCTTCAGAGTTAAAATACTGATCCCTTGTGATGGAATACTCAACACAGTCAAGTAGGATATGCTTGACTGTGATTCTTCCATCACAAGGGATACAAAACGGAGGATCCTCACCTTTAAGCAAATATTTATGTGTATATCTTGTGTGCCCAATACGACATCGTCGCATGATGACCTCTTCAAATCTGGACTGACAACCCAAGTAGGTGTAACCAATATACGGTTTTATTTCAAGTAATTTATTGATACCTACTTGAGTGTCCCACTTCTTCTGCATCAGATCACGGATATACGTTCTAATGCAAGCTTTGTAATCTGAATATGGAATAGGAAGTGGTGTCACAGATTTGTTGAGTGCTGCTTTTGCAGCAAGATCAGTCATCACATTCCCAGAAATACCTACGTGACTGGGTAACCAACAAAGACGATGTTGTATTGGCCAGTCGCAAGTTAGTTATAAAGTTCAATAATTTCTATTAAAAGTGTATGTTTACATGCACCTGAAGGCAAGAAAGAGAGTCTGAATAGATTATGTACTGTTTATGTTTAGGATGTCTTTGGATATATTTAAGAGCTGTTAATATGGCGTTAGCTTCTGCTGTAAAAATAGAACTATTGTCTGGTAATCTAGAAGATACTGTTCTTGATCCAATGACAGTGGCACAAGCCACTGCGCCACCATCCTTTGACCCATCTGTAAATAAGGATTTATAATTGCTATATTTATGTTTCAACTGATCATATTCTTGTTTGTATTGTAATTCATTAGTTTCTTATTTTTTAAATGCAGTTAATGTTAGGTCGACTTGTGGCCTAACTAATTGCCAAGGAGGAGAAGAAAGAAGTCGGGAAGGAGCTATGTTTTCCAGCTCAATGCCGGCGGAAGAAAGAAAGGGTTTAATTCTGTGCCCGAGAGGTGCAACAAGAGAAGGCTTTTTGTTGTACAAGTCCTCGTAGTTATATGCGGGGTTAGATTCGTTAGAGTATAGCTTTGTTATACATTGTAAAGATAATTTTATACCGCGTTGTGTAAGAGATAGTTCATCAGCTTCAACATATAGACTGTCAACAGGAAAGGTTCTAAAGGACCCAAGGCAAAGTCTTAGACCTTGATGATGAACAGAATCTAATAATTTTAAGTTGCTGTTGCAGGCTCCACCATATACGATGGATCCATAATCAAGTTTAGAACGGACAAGTGATCGATATAGATGGAGGAGGGTACCTTGATCACCTCCACATTTAGAATTTGATACCACTTTCATCAAATCAAGGGCTTTCAGGCATTTAGTTTTCAGAGATTTAATATGAGGCAGAAACGTTAGGTGTGAGTCAAAAATGAATCCCAAGAACTTGGCTTCCTTGACAACTTTAATGGGAGTGCCATCTAGAGATAGTTCAGGGTCTTTATGTGGTTTGGACTTACGACAAAAATGTATGCAGTTAGTTTTCGATTTAGACAATTTAAAGCCGTTTTCAAGACACCATTTATTTATTTTGTTTAAACACAACTGCAACTGCCGCTCTATGGTATGCATATTTTTACCACGACAAGAAATATTAAAATCATCCACAAATAACGATCCATCAATTGAATCGTTTAAACCTTTAGATAAACTGTTTATCTTTATACTAAAAAGAGTGACTGACAAAATACTGCCTTGTGGAACACCCTGATCCTGATTGTAATGATCAGACAGGGTAGAACCCACGCGGACTTGAAATTGTCTGTTATTTAAAAATTTAGCAATGAATTCAGGCAAACGACCACGCAAATCGAAATCATGTAGATCTCCCAGAATGCCATACTTCCAGGTTGTGCCATATGCCTTCTCAAGATCAAAGAAGATAGACACAGCATGTTGTTTATTAATCAGCGTGTTTTTCACAAATCATTCTAAACGCACTAAGTGATCGACTGTACTTCGGAAACCACATTTACGGAAACCACATCGTATATCTGTGATAAGGTTATTTGTTTCCAAGTACCAAACAAGTCGATTATTTATCATGCGTTCCATGGTCTTGCAAACACAGCTAGTTAATGAAATCGGACAATAATTGGATGGATCCGTATGATCACGTCCAGGTTTAGGTATTGGTACTACTATAGCATCACGCCATGAAGAAGGAAATTTCCCGGATGTCCAAATACCATCAAATATTGATAAGAACGTCTCTAAACAGGATTCTGGTAAATGCTTCAGGAGTTGATAATGTATGTTATCAGCTCCTGTAGCAGTGTCATGAGTTTGATCAACAGTAGTGTGGAGTTCATGAATAGAAAACGTTTCATTATAATCTTCTCCATTATCAGAATTAAAATTAATAGTTTTCTTTTCTTGTTGTTTTTGATATTGCTGAAATTTAGGTGTATAATTCGAGGAGGAAGAATGTTTAGCGAGAGTTTCGCCCAGTTTATTAGCAATATCTGATTTATCAATAAATAATTGATCTCCATGTTTGAGATGATGGACAGTGGATTTAGTACCTGTACCTTTAATTTTCTGGACCATGTTCCATACCTTGGAGATGGGTGTCCGAGAATTTATTTTGGACACATAATTTTGCCAAGATTGGCGTTTGTTCTGTACGCCGTGCTTTAGCATTGAAAATTTTGAATTTATTTAAATTATGCACCATGGGATGGCAACGGAAATAATGTTCTGCTTTTTTCCTTGCCTTCCTAGCTTGTTTGCACTCATCGTTGAACCATGGTTTTCTTGTGTGGAACTACAGAGGACTTTGGTATACACTCATCAGCTATGGAATTCAGTTGATCAGAAAAGCATTTAATAGCATCGGGAACGTCAATAAAACGTTCAGGTTTAAGTTTTTCAGCACACAGTGTTTCATATAAAGTCCAGTTAGCCTTTGTAAAATTCCGCCTTGATGATGGAGGAACATCAGATGGAGTTACAGCTTTTAATATAGTCGGAAAATGGTCACTTCCACACAGGTCATCGTGGACTGACCATTCAAATTCATTTAATAGTTCAGAATTTGTCAGTGACAAGTCGAGAGCAGAATAGGTCCCTGTACAAGGGTGTAAATATGTGTTGGAACCATCATTATAAATACATAAATCATTGTCAGAACAAAAGTCCTCCAACAACTTACCTTTAGTGTTGGTACCCGTGGCGAGCCACCTCCTCGTGGTGGGTGCTGGGTAATGCGAAGAGCTCGCCGACACCCCCGTAGTGGACCCGGGGGGATATTTGGTCCACCAACCCGTTTGCCGTGGGTTGCGTCCCGTGTCGGTGGAGGACGGCATCCTGGTGGTTGAGGGCACTGGGGCTTTTAACTGCGTTCCATTGCCCAACACACCACTTTGGCCCTGACTTCACCTAGACGGGTGGTCGAATGGGCCCGGTTCGACCAATCGGCTGGTCATGCCAAGCCCTGTGCATGGAGTATATATATCATTGCACAAATTTTATTTGGATTTTTACTTTCGGTCTTGGCCTCTTTGTTCATTGAGCTTTTCGAATTTTAAAATGCATTTTTGAAGTTCTGAACTTTTGCCTAGAGTCCTATGCCCAGAAGGCGGTGGCTCATGGGCCAATCTGGTAGACTAATTATTTCTAATTCTTCTGCTGGAGTATATCATCCGGGTATCCTTGGTGCTGTAAGCTGGAGGCCCGCTTACTTTAGCATTGTCCTTGTGATACTCCGTGGTGGGTGGGGAGCTCGGATGATGAACCATATTACACTAACCATGGCTTATGAAACTCCAACCCAAAAAACAAAACGTCCACTTGATATTGACCCCGTTGATACTGACCATAGACCGTCTACATCGATTGAGTATTGGCCACGTTTCATTGTGATTGAGACTCCTGATAAGACACCTTTGAAGTTGAACCCCTTTGCTGTATCCAAAGGTATTCAAGGCATTGCTGGGGATGTGAAGAACATAAGACGCTTACGTTCGGGTGCCCTGCTAGTCGAGTGCGGGAAAAAGCAGCAAGCAACAAATCTGATGAATATTAAATCTTTCGTGGGCATTCCCGTCACGGTTTCTGCACACAAAACCTTGAATACAAGTAAAGGTATCGTGAGAGATAGAGATCGATTGTTTGATGACATGTCGGAACTTGATATAGGGTCTGAAATGAAGGATCAAGGTGTACTATATGTCAAGCGCTTTTCAACTCGCAGAAACAACGAAACCGTCAAAACAAATACGTATCTGTTTACTTTCTTATGTCCAAATGCTCCAAAATCAGTGAAGGCAGGCTACTGCAACATACAAGTTGATACCTACATCCCCAACCCGCTCAGGTGTTTTAAATGCCAGAAATATGGACACGGTGTATCTACCTGTACATTGTCTGTTGTGTGTGCTCACTGTGGTGAGAAGACACACACAACAGAAGATTGTGACAGCGATTATAAAAAATGCACCAATTGCTCAGGCGACCATTCGTCCTTTTCTAAACAGTGTCCTATTTGGAAAGAGCAAATGGAGATCAATAAAATAAAATTCACTCAAAATATATCTTTTTCGGAGGCCAAAACACTGGTAAAGAGATCTGATCTTACAGAAAGTTATGCAACAGTAGCAAAAACATCATCGGTTTCTAGCTCTAAAACAACATCAACCACAGGCTGCCAAACTACCTTGACTTGGGTAAATGGCGATTCTCCACTGCATTATAGTACCCTGCTATATCATCACAGACTGAGGAATCACTTCCTAGTACCTCAAGGTCTTCTGATCACAAATCATCATCTCAGTCACACTCAAAGTCTCAATCGACATCTGATAGTCAGCAAACGGTGAAAAGTAAACCGAAGCCAAAGCCTGATGCTTCAAAACATCAAAGTGGTAGAACTCCTAAAGGGTCACAGAACAAAATTCAATTGTTCAATAAATACGGGTCTCTTGAAGACATGGACGTTTCTGAAAACGTCCATTCAAGGGCACATAGCTTGTAGCCCTCTAAAAGAGTGCGGGGTAGATCTCCAACAAATCCCCCCCAAAAGATAGTTTATTCCAATAATATTGTAAAGTGGAACTGCAGAGGATTGAGGACTAATTTACATGAATTACAGCTATTAGTCCAAGATTTTACACCTTCAGCATTATGTCTCCAAGAGACATATTTAAAACAAACAGATACATTTGACCTTCGTCACTTTAATACATATCATTGTTTTTCACCTCCGGGTGATAGAGCCACTGGCGGAGCATCCATTCTAGTCAGACAAAACGTTATTCAAAGCCCCGTTTCACTTAATACTAATATGCAGGCTGTTGCAGTGAGAATTACTTTACATGTAGCATTTACGCTATGCTCCCTCTATATTTCGCCATCTTCGACATTTGCCAAAACTGATCTTCAGGTTCTATATGACCAACTCCCGAAGCCCTGTATTATAATGGGAGACTTAAATGGGCACAACCCACTCTGGGGTAGTGTAAGTATAAACACTAAAGGGAAATTGTTGGAGGACTTTTGTTCTGACAATGATTTGTGTATTTATAATGATGGTTCCAGCACATATTTACATCCTGGTACAGGGACTTATTCTGCTCTCGACTTGTCAATTACAAATTCTGAACTATTAAATGAATTCGAATGGTCAGTCCACGATGACCTGTGTGGAAGTGACCATTCTCCTACTGTATTAAAATCTGTAACTCCATCTGATGTTCCTCCATCATCAAGAAGAAATTCTAAAAAGGCTAACTGGACTTTATATGAAACACTGTGTGCTGAAAAACTTAAACCCGAACGTTTTATTGACGTTCCCGATGCTATTAAATGCTTTTCTGATCAACTGAATTCCATAGCTGATGAGTGTATACCAAAGTCCTTTGTAGTTCCACACATACGAAAACCATGGTTCAACGATGAGTGCAAACAAGCTAGGAACGCAAGGAAAAAAGCAGAACATTATTTCCGTCGCCATCCTATGGTGCATAATTTAAATAAATTTTAAATTTTAAATGCTAAAGCACGACGTACTTTTAAACAAAGCAAACGTGAATCTTGGCAAAATTATGTATCCAAAATAAATTCTCGGACACCCATGTCCAAGGTATGGAACATGGTCCAAAAATCTAAAGGCAAAGGTACTAAATCTACTGTCCATCATCTTAAACATGGAGATCAGTTACTTACGGATAAATCAGATATCGCAAATAAACTGGGCGAAACCCTCGCTAGACACTCTTCCTCTTCTAATTATTTACCTAGATTCCAGCATTATCAAAAACAACAAGAAAAGAAAACTATTAATTTCAACTCAGATAATGGGGAAGATTATAATGAAACTTTTTCTATTCATGAACTCCATACTGCTCTTGATCAAGCTCATGATACTGCTACAGGAGCTGATAACATACATTATCAACTCCTGAAGCACTTACCAGAATCCTGCCTAGAAACTCTTCTAAATATTTTTGATGAGATTTGGACATCGGGTAACTTTCCTCCGTCATGGTGTGACGCCATAGTAGTACCAATACCTAAACCTGGACGTGATCATACGGATCCGTCCAATTATCGACCTATTTCACTAACAAGCTGTGTTTGCAAGACCATGGAACGCATGATAAATAATCGACTTGTTTGGTACATGGAAACAAATAACCTTATCGCAGACATACAATGTGGTTTCCGAAAAAACAGAAGTACTGTCGATCACTTAGTGCGACTGGAATCATTTGTGAAAAACGCACTCATTAATAAACAACATGCTGTGTCTATCTTTTTTGATCTTGAGAAGGCATATGACACAACCTGGAAATATGGGATACTGAGAGATTTACATGATTTCGGTTTGCGAGGTCGTTTGCCTGAATTCATTGCTAAATTTTTAAATAACAGGCAATTTCAAGTCCGCGTGGGTTCTACCCTGTCCGATCATTATAATCAGGATCAGGGTGTTCCACAAGGCAGTATTTTGTCAGTCACTCTTTTTAGCGTCAAGATCAACAGTTTATCTAAAGTTTTAAACGATTTAATCGATGGATATTCATTTGTGGATGATTTTAATATTTCTTGCCGCGGTAAGAATATGCATACTATTGAACGGCAACTGCAGCTGTGTTTAAACAAAATTGATAAATGGTGTCTTGAAAACGATTTTAAATTTTCTAAATCAAAAACCAATTGTATACACTTCTGTCGTACATACAAACCCCATAAAGAACCAGAGTTATTTCTCAGTGGTACCCCAATCAAAGTCGTCAAGGAGGCCAAGTTCTTGGGACTTATTTTCGACTCACATTTGACCTTTTTGCCACATATTAAAATCCCTTAAAGCCAAATGCCTGAAGGCACTCGATTTATTAAAGGTTGTTTCAAATTCAAAATGGGGAGGGGATCAATCTACCCTTCTTCACTTATATAGATCACTGATCCGATCTAAACTTGATTACGGCTCCATCGTATATGGTGGCGCTTGTCAAAGCAACCTAAAACTACTTGATCCTGTTCACCACCAAGGCCTAAGACTTTGTCTTGGTTCTTTTAGAACCTCTCCTATCGACAGTCTATACGTCGAAGCTGATGAGCCTTCTCTCAACTTACGTCGTATCAAACTATCTTTACAATACATTACAAAATTAGCTTCTAATGAGTCTAACCCCGCATTTAATTGTGTTTTTAATCCTCTCTATGAGGATTTGTACAACAAAAAGTCTTCCCTTGTTCCGCCTCTTGGGCACAGAATTAAGCCCTTTCTTGCTGCTTCCAGCATTGAGCTGAACCATATAGCTCCTTCCCGTCTTCTTTCTTCTCCTCCTTGGCAGTTGGTTAGGCCACATGTTGACCTAACATTAACATCACTTAAAAATCAGAAACTAATGAATTACAGTATAAGCAAGAATATAATCAACTGAAACATAAATATAGCAATTATAAATCCTTATTTACAGATGGGTCCAAGGACGGTGGCGCAGTGGCTTGTGCCACTGTCACTGGATCCAGAACAATATCTTCTAGGTTACCAGATAATAGTTCTATTTTTACAGCTGAAGCTAACGTCATATTAACAGCTCTAAAATATATTCAAAGACACCCTAAACGTAAACAATATATAATCTATTCTGATTCTCTTTCTTGCCTTCAAGCTATTAAAAATGTATCATGTAAACATCCACTTTTAATTTAAATAATTGAATTGTATAATAATCTTGCTACTGGCCAGTACGACATCGTCTTCTGTTGGTTACCAAGCCACGTAGGCATTTCTGGTAACGCAATGGCTGATCTTGCTGCCAAGGCAGCACTCAACAAATCTGTGACACCACTTCTTATTCCTTACAGTGATTACAAAGCCACCATTAGATCTTATATCCGTGGTCTGATGCAGAAGAAGTGGGACACCCAAGTAGGTATCAATAAATTACATGAAATAAAACCGTATATTGGTTACACCTACTTGGGTTGTCAGTCCAGATTTGAAGAGGTTATTTTAAGACGATGTCGTATTGGCCATACTAGATATACTCATTCATACCTTTTAAAAGGTGAGGATCCTCCATTTTGTATCCCTTGTGATGAGAGAGTTACAGTCAAGCATATCCTGCTTGACTGTGTTGAATTCTCCATCACAAGGGATAAGTATTTTACAGTTAAAACAATTAAGGATCTTTTTACCAGCGTTAGGTCTCATTTAATTATTGATTTTTTAAAAGAAATTGATTTTTTGGTTGAATTTTGAAATTATGTTGTGTAAATAGATGTATTTTAATTATTGGAAGTTTGGATTTGTAACTTGAATTGTTGGTGGCTGTACCCTCAAAGGGGGTTGAAGTATTGTAAAATTATTGTCCTCCTGAGAGGGTACGTAAGTCCAAAAACATTCACAGTAAATTTAAACGTTCCACTGTTCTTAGTCGTAGTATATCTGTATTTATAATTTTTGGCTAGATATGTCTAAATTGCTAACAGCTGAGGGGATGATGTAAATCCGACTAGGCTCCATGCAGGTAGCAAAGGCACTGTAAGTCCCCATGGTCCCTAGTATGGTGATCTACCTTCAGTTGCTGGCAACCTATAGCCTGATTTTATGTTGTATTGTCCGAATAGTGATATTAGTTTTATCTTCCCACGCTAGTTTTAATTCAAATTGTGATATTCTAGTTGTTTTACTGTCCTTCGGCCACAGATTGTATAATATACATATAATCCTTTTCTTTGTTAAATGTTCTCGTCACAATATGGCTGAGATATTGCCGATGTGACGTTAAATATTAACTCACTCACTCACTTAATCATGTTGACATGACACAATCTCTTTTGTTTACGACGACCAGGTGTCAGGACAACATAGTCTGTGTCGCTAACCATTTTGTTAACAACATAGGGACTTTGAAATATATTGCTCTCAGTGGCTGACCAGGAATGGGAAGCAAAACTAACACTTTCTTGACTCACAAGGGGACTATGTTGAAAAACAAATGTGGTTCATACCAATATTTTGTGTTTTTCTATGCAAGGTTCAAAACTTATTGACATCCCCTCGTAGATTTGCTGAATGGGCTTTACCTCCTCTTGGACTCGTTGCCTAAGTCTAGTGAGAAGTCTGCTCTCTTCTTCATTTACTAGAGGAAGGTGGTTGTGTTCTGATAGGGAAGATATATGGTCATCGATCGTGCTACACCTACCTTTACACTTATCAATGATACACTTCCAGTGAGTGGCTACCTGTCTGACAACATGTACTTATGGCCATCATGTAGTACCTGTCTTCCTCCTCTCAGAGACAAAATGAAATCTGCCTTCTGTAGGTTTGTGACTATCAATGCTTCCCAAACTACCATTTTATAGGGCTACAATGAGTTAGAGAAATAAAAGCAGAGAAGTGAGTTGCGAGTATTAGATAATTGAATCATATGTACTCTCCATTTTATTTTAACTAAGTTGTAATTTCCTTTAGATCTTCACTAAATTTCTTAGTCCATTGAACACCCCTATAACAACAAGATCACTTTGTCCACTTTCTCAGAGATGTAGGGGATTAATGACTAACACCACCCTTGCCAGGCCATCTCATTATGAGGGTAGGGGTGCATTGTATTGCCTTAAATGACATCCATTGTTTTTGTGGGCCAAATGAGATGTGGGCGAGTAGAGGTGTGACTAAACCCTAGCCGCACTGTACGGGAGAGTCCAGTGATATACAATGATATACAATAAGTCCAATCATATACATGTGCATATGAATACAGAATGTGTTGTTTTCTCCGTATATGTACCAATAAAATACCTATTAAGAATTAATTTCGTTATATAAGCCAATTACAATGTTTGATACTGTTTGGATAGACTTCAAGCAATGAAGCATTGAATTATCCAACGCCCTGTTTTTTCCCCTTTCCCCGTGATTGTCGGATTATAAAGAGTTCACTGTATATTGTATTGATGATTGTTATGTTGTGCACAGTATCTTATTGAATGCATTAGGAACAGTAATTGTAAAAATGGCAGTCGATCATTTAGTGCGCTGTTTTGGAGTCATGGGACAAACAATACAATGATATATTGTAGGAAGTACAGTTGCTAAATTGAATTAAATAACAATTCTATATTTGCAGGTCATAACGTGCAACTGGACGCTGGTCGAGCCAACACACGCTCGTGCCATGTTAATACAAACGGTGAGCTGGTCAACTCGAGGCCCGACACACAACACACGCAGAGTGGCAGACTACAGAGATTGTGCGGCACATGTAGCTGCACTCCCATCCCCCTTCCTCCAACCCCCTCTACTGTCACACTTGTCCTCCAAACAACACGATACTGGGAGGCCCACTTCGGTGTGGGTGTGGTGGAAAGAGGGTGGTTGTGGCCTGTTCTAGAGGTGGGTGTTGCGGAGGAGAGCCAGGTGGACAGTATGTGGCATGTTTGTGATCAGCGCCGCTCCTGGTGTGTCAGTGTAGTGAGCTGTGACACGCACCCGCGGAGTCTCTGTACCAGGTTGTATCTGGCGGGGGTGTGGGTTAAGTGTTACAGAAACACAATGTCTGACACACCCGGCACACGGTCCACCCTCCACTATGGCGTTGTGTTGGATTTCAAGAGGGGTAGAATAGGATTTATTGACGTAGACTGTATTGTCCGAATAGTGATATTAGTTTTAAACTTTCCACACTAGTTTTAATCTCATTTGTGATATTCTAGTTGTTTTACTGTCCTTCGCCGACAGGTTTTTATACAATACATGTATTTCATTTCAGTATTAAATGTTCTCGTCACGATATGGCTGAGACATTGCCGATGTGACGTTAAATACTAACTCACTCACTCACCTTTAGTGTTTGTAGTTACATTACCCCAGAGTGGGTTGTGTCCCTTTAAATCTCCCATTATAATACAGGGCTTCTGCAGTTGGTCATATAGAGCCTGAAGATCATTTTGGGCAAACGTCGAAGATGGCAAAATATAGAGAGAGCATAGCGTAAATGCTACATGTAAAGTAATTCTCACAGCAACAGCTGGTTTGTGATCAGAAGACGACTTTGATGTACTAGGAAGTGATTCCTCAGTCTGAGATGACATAGCAGGGTACAAAAGATGTGGAGAATCGCAATTTATCCAAGTTAAGGTAGTTTGGCATCCTGTGGATGATTTTGTTATTTTAGAGGTAGACTCCGATGATGTTTTTGCTACTGTAGCGTAACGTTCTGGAGGATCAGACCTTTTTACCAGTTTTTTTTTGCCTCAGAAAAGGAGATATTTTGAGTAAACTTTATTCTGTTTATCTCCATTTGTTCTTTCCAAATAGGACACTGTTTCGAAGAAGATGAATGATCGCCTGAGCAGTTGGTGCATTTTTTGAAATCACTGTCAAAATCTTCTGTTGTGTGTGTTTTCTCACCACAGTGAGCACACACAACAGACAATGTGCAAGTATTCACGCCATGTCCATATTTCTGGCATTTAAAACACCTGAGCGGGTTGGGGATGTAGGTATCAACTTCTATGTTACATTAACCTGCCTTCACTGATTTAGGAGCATTTGGACATGAAAAAGTAAACAGATAGGTATTAGTTTGGAATGTTTCATTTGTTTTTTTCGGGTTGAAAAGCGCTTCGCATACAGCACACCTTGATCTTTCATTTCACATGCTATATCAAGTTCGGTCATGTCAGCAAACAATCGATCACGATCTCTGATGATACTTTTACTAGTGTTCAAGGTCTTGTGAGCAGGGACCGTGACCGGAATGCCCACAAAGGATTCAATACTCATCATATTGGATGCTTGCTGTTTCTTGCTGCACTCAACTAGTAGCGCACCCGAACGTAACCGCCGAATGTTCTTAACATCCCCAGCAATACCTTGAATGCCTTTAGATACTGCAAAAGGGTTCAGCTTTAATGGGGTCTTGTCCGAGTTAGAATTCACAATCCAAACTTACAGATCACCAGTAGTGCCAAAGCCGAAATTCAAAACAATTCCAAATAAAAATCTGTGCCAAAGACACATACACAGTCCATGCACAGGGCTTGGCATGACCAGCCGATTGGTTGAATCGGGCCCATTCAACCACCAGTCTAGGTGAAGTAAGGGCCGAAGTGGTGTGTTGGGCAAATGAAACGCAGTTAAAAGCCCATCTGCCCTCAACCACCAGCATCCCGTCCTCCACGGACACGGGACGCACCCCACGGCAAACAGGTTGCCCAATTTAGTCGCCTCTTACGACAAGCAGTGGGGTGCTGTGAACACATTCTGTCCCGTGTCCACACGGGAGAAGAGCACTTAGCGTTACCCAGCACCCACCACGAGCAGGTGGCTCTTCATGGGTGCCTTACTGTCACTTAATTTTGTACTAAAATACTCACTGTAGATCCAACATTGTATTGTAAATATAATCCCCCGTTTAATACTGTGTGCCTTCTCTACGCGGACATCTTGCTGTCTCGTGTCAAGACTCAGGAATGTTCCCAGATACTTTTCAGGTCTGAGCAGAAACCCATGTATTCAAAATCGGACTCATTACATGGTGGGCCAGAAGTCCCGTCATGCCAATGGACGCAGAAGACTGTACATTTTATTCTCGTGACAAGACAGAACGACAGATTTCTTAAGGAGGTACGTTGAGGATGCCCCAATTCTTCCAGTGGCATAGCACCTGAGATGGTTGTACGGGAACGGCGGGGATGGAAGACTTCGATTGTTCTAGACCAGCTCTTTCCTCCTCTTGTAAACCTGGAAGGATGTCCTTTTCCAAGGGAGCCTGTTATATCTAGAGGAAGGAGGAAACGGATCCTAGCCGCCCAAAGAGCTGGCATGCTTCATATCCCTAGTTCTCTGCACTCCGGAGTACTTCGACTTGTTAGATTAGCGCTGAGACGTGTCTGTCTGATGACAGTGACCAGAACATCTATGGACCTGATTATCATAGTCTTTTGTTAGTCGTGAGTAACTGTCTTGGCAATGTCCTTGATTCTTACGCCAAAGACTGTGGGTGCCAACCAAGGAGAGCGTAGTAGTGGCTTGTTAAAGCTGTCGCCCCATAATGATGCTGCCAAAAAGGCTTAATAGTCTTCTTGGCAGGTGCAGTCTAGCGGATGTAGAGACCATTTGCCCCTGTATAAACTGTTGATCCTTCTTTCGAGTGACGAGTGCGGAGAGGATCATCCCGTCCTCTTTAGTCTCCGGGTTCCGTTGATAGCAGGACAGCATGCAAGTCCAAGGAAGGTTCTTTGAGTATGTGTATCCAGCTGTGATAGACATATATCATCCTCACGGATGGCGCGGGTCTGGGCTCTAGTTGAAGGCTGCAGAGAAGCTGTTGGAAACGGTAGATATCGGTGCTATATGATGGAAGGCAAAAGGAAATCATCGTCCACCATTTTGTCAGTGAAGACAATTACGTTTGCCATTGATAAGTATATATATATCGCGCGCGCGCATGCAGCCAGCCTCATCTTCCCACGTTCGGCGATGCCCAGTATTCGTAGTATTAAGGATATTGCACTGCGGTGCGTCGTTTGCCATAAATGTGGGGCCACCAAAAATCTCACTCACTCACATTATTTTCACAATTAACACAACACTCGGGAATTTTTTAATGTATGGTTGCATACAAAGAGCTGTATTGGACTTTCTCATTCAAACATATAAGTATGACATGATTTAAATAAACATAGAGGGTCTAGATTCATTTGTTCTCTCTTTATGGGAGGTGACGTTGCGGTAGACTTGTGGTTATAGATTAAATTCACCAAAGGCCTCAAGCTGAGCCTGCTGTCCTTTGTTCCCTCCGTATTATTCCCATAATATTGTTAAAGCTCCGTAAATCTCCATACATCAACTCACTCTATCTAGCACACTCGCTCGTTTACTCAGTACCTCACTCACACACTCAGTCGTAGGTTTCAATCCGATACCATAGTATTCAGTTTGTCACCTATGAACTCGGATATTTTACAAAGAATGTACGTCCGTTAAGCCTCCCTTACCACGCTAATTTATCTGTTGTGATGTAAGTAGTCACTTTTCACTTATATGAACTATTGTAACCCGAATTGTGTCGGCCTGCAGGGAAACATGATGCTTAAGTGCATTGTTTATAACACACCAGATGTATTTAGAGGTTGTGCTGTGAGATTGTATTTCCTCCTACATTGAAAATATTGCGCAAACGGGTGCAGGAGGCGCGACACCGAGTAATTGTCAATAACAATACGATGACAACCCACTATCAAAACTTGTGTAATCCCTTGCTGGATGTAACATCAGTTATGTAACTACTTCCTTGATGGCCCTACATAGTTGTTAGATAGTTGATTAGCTATTGATCAGGAAGTCAGTTCCTTTCGTTAATAATTGTACATCATGTGATATTGATCCAAGGTAAAGACTACTCAAATGCTGTGGTGTTTGCGTATTGCACGATGCATGAATGTACAGATGACAATTTTTCTATTATATCTGAAACAGTGATGCTTGACGCGTGTAAGCTGATACCATGGAAACACCTAGTGTTGCAGTCTTTTCTCGTCCATGGAGAAATGATCGAAAACGGTAGCAGATTGACAATGTCAACTTGACACAACATAACCCTGACCAACTGTCCCTCTCCTACACAATAGCAATTTAAAAGTCATGCTAAGGTAGGGAAAAGATATCCTTCAGGGTGGATTTATTCCTACCTCAGTATCGATGTACTGAACCGCAAAGAGAGGGTCATGACTATGAAGTTTCCTTAAAGCACACAATATTTCACTGTAACTAACAGTCAAAACAGAGACTGAGTTCAAACTTTTACGGTTAACATATTTCTGGCGACTCACATTTAGCGGTAAGACACAAACACAAATCACGCCCACAGTGTGGTACAATTTGTGTCTTATGACCTGAACAGTTACGTCATTCTCTCACCCCAGACACAGATTCTGGAACACCACGGTGCCAACTCTCTGATTCAGACCGACCAGTACCCATGGTGGCACTACGATGCTTGGACTAATACGTGAGTCTCTTTCAATACAATAACCATTGGAAAACAGTTCCCCACGCTTTTGCCATACTTTTATTCTGCCATCTGCAATCGAAACACAATATCGCCTTCATCAGAAAGTATAGTTCTCCCTTGTCGATAACAACAATTCCCATGCTCAGTTGCAGATTGTCGTCGGTTTTGGCATTGATGAGCGGCGAGAGCGGGAGCACTGAGGATTCACGTTGTGATGTTTCGGAAGTGTTTCGCTCACTGTGTGGATGGCCTTGAATGATGATATCGCTCTTGCAGTAGGTAGAATGTCGTACCATGAACATGTAAATGATTTGCTACGCCCTGTGTCGTCTGACCAACTTGCAATGGTCCCAAGTCTTAACGCAACTGATATCTCGTATGTCTTGACGTACGTGCCATGCCACAACATAGTTATCTCAGGCGTGTTTGGGACATACTTTTACAAGAATGTCATACAGAACCTTTTACCATGTCTGCCTCTTTCGGTGCGTTTGGAACGTCTTTTTTCAACAGATGTTGGTAATAAACGCAAATTTGGATTAAAAAAAGACGGGTTAACAAATCGGTACAATCATAAAAAAGACACCACCTTGTAAGGATAAAAATTTAAAATTGGGTGTGAAAAGTGACGATTCTTTTGTGGTTCAGTATATATATAATTTAAGTAGTAAAGGACGGTGGTTAATCCCCTGGATGCCACAGGGACATATATGCCCTTCCTCTACATACCTCACTTGGAAGCCCAATAAAATTCTAAATATACCATGGTCAGACTAGCTGACTTGGTTGACACATGTCATCGGTTCCCCATTGCGCAGATCGATGCTTATGTTGTTGGTCACTGGATTGTCTGGTCCAGACTCGATTATTTACAGACCGTCGCCATATAGCTGGAATATTGCTAAGTGCGACGTAAAACTAAACGCACTCTAAATATACCACGCATATATAAATACTTCACAGTTTTGAATTCTGTGGGAAATTCCCAGTTTCTTGATACCATCCACTATTATCTCAGACCAAGCTAAAGTGCTTAAAATCGTCTTTCAAAATAGGCTTCATCGTAAATGTCGCCATTTTTCAAACTGTACAAAATCGAGATTCACAGCGTTATTTGCAGTATCTTTTGAAATGTGAAAATCGGATAATTACTGGGAGTGATGAATTTCAACAATAGCATATTAATGATCACTGATATCAAGTTTTCATGTAACCAGGAATGATAATTCTGAAACGTCACCGATGTACCCAGAATCGGTTGGGATGTTGGGATGAAAATACACTTACACGAACGCCGAAGTGCGCTTTCCGCCATATTGGATAGTGTTTACAAAATCACGTTTCGAGAAGGCCGGTATTGAGACGCCTATTGCATCATGTATTCTTCATAGTTAGCTGCGACAAATGCATCATTGAATTATACAAGCATCTTAGAATCAAATTACAAAAGGTCTTTGTCACCAATACCAACTGTCTAGACAAAACGAAACGAAATATACTTTGTAAGAAAACGAACGCTGTGCTCGAAAGACAGCGCTTGACTGAACTGTAAACAAAGAAAAATTCCAATTTTACACTGCGTAGCATTTTCGGAAATTCTCCAACATCCAGCCCTCTAATCATTGCTTACAATGGCTCAATACGCTTAGTATATTCAGGGGAAGAGTATCGTGGCAAAAAATAGCAAATTGAAAATAGATGCAATGAAATAATTTGGTAATTCATAAGAAACTGTCAAACTTTTAGTGCAGCGTGACGCCATGACTGACGCAAAATCACGCAGAACGACAACGGTACTTATCGGCATTTCTGGCTTCTTCCGTCATTTACAATGTAAATGATAAGAACATATAACAATACACAGATAGTCAGAATAATTCTGATTACTTACATCTCACATTTATGTACAAAAGATCCCTGAAACGAGGAAAACGTCCTCGCAAAATCTTGTGTACCCTTGTCAGCGAAGCCGCCATTTTGAAAGAAATCGGTCATCGGTAGTGATGTCACACGTCAAAATGTTGTTGCACATATTAGGCAATTTCTTTGAGGTGAAGGTCGGTTGAACAAGAGTAAACACAATGCCCATACCATTCCGATTGCACTTTTAGTATTGTGATGTATATTTTCCGCATCGTTCAGATATTTTTTCATGAAATTGATTTCAGTATCTACATATATCCATGTTCAACACCATATCATGTGTGGATATAAGGTATCCGTTTTTATTCTTTGAAAGCTTTTGATTGTTTGAATAATATTTACATGGGAAATTGACTCAGTAAGTGTATTATACCACATTTTAAGCCTCTACACAAGTGTTGGAAGATCACACGTAGCCATTACTGCAACATGTGCTTTAGTTCCCGTCATGTGCAATATTCAATACGTTGGGACAAATATTGCCGTTTCATATGAACAGGTTAATAAACAGCGATTTACTTCCAACTTATAAGTAAAACGGATAATATTAATGAAAATGATTTGTACATTTTATCAAATGTAGGGGCACACATACTACTATTTAAAGGAATTGTCTTGTTCATTGTATTGGTTTGTGTCGTTTTTATAGACAAAACTATTATGAATATTAATTGACCAGGTGCGAGTTTGTCAAAACGTTTCATGATTCATTATCATTGTTTTTCGATAATAAAGTCAATTCAAATGCGATTAAAATATATCTGATGGCAGAATGTCTAACTCAAACAATATTTATACGGAAATTGTTAAAAATATATAAATCAGGTCAAGTCTTAATTTGGACAAGCCTTACGTCCATTTTCAAATACTTCTTTACTGAATAAGCGATCTCTTTGTACCTTTCATTGCATACTTATGAAGGGAATTGATTTCATAATCATGAGAAGAAAAGTCTTTTTCCTAAATGAATACTCAATGAATTTCATTTACGCTAAATTGATGCTAGGCAGATGCGCGTGTTGCTCACAATAAGATATGTAGTTAATTGTTGATATATTCAGGACACTATTTCAGTGATAAAACCATTCATTTTATATTTTGGCTAAAAAGTGTTGAATTCTGACACAGAAGCCGAGATCTTTTACACATTGAGTAGAAATTAGGTTAGATATATACTAATCAGCAACTTTTTCCGACGTCACAAAAAGCATGCCGTGACGTCAACTAAAATGTCGCATTATTTTCAGTTATTTCATTACGTTTGAAAATGTGGCTGTTACTCCGTTAACAAAAATGGAAAATTAATAAAAATACATCTACACAAACAGGAGAATATGGGAATCTAAGAACTAAAATATGTATCGGATAGGGACATCCAAATCGCTACTGCCTGCATCTTTTCTTACACATTGTGAAACTACCAAAAGGTATTCTCTCACATTGGGGAACTTTGTATTGGAATAGTTTGGTTCACTGTGAACAAAACATCACGAAAATATACTTTCCATATCCACAGCATATTCTCTTCATTTGATCGGAGTTACATTGACCTAATGTAAACCATAGCTGAGTTATGCACCCTTATCTTTATACGTGCATGACCACTCTATCGACGTTAGACGTCATGGTAGAAAATCGATTTTTGACATTTATTGCGGGTCATTTTTGATTTTGTGAGTATGACGTTATGCATTAGCACATACATCCATTTCATATACACTTATGTCGTTCAAATATCAAGCTGTATTTTCTTCGCTCACACTTTCCAGAAAGATGCGAAATGAAAAAAAATCGTAGCAGAGTGCTTTTATTGGTGCACGATAAAAAACTGAGAAATTTACTGTTTTTGAACACACATAAAAGTTTTGGACAACTTTTAGCAGTGTCTATTTCTCAAACCCCTGAGGTAGCCGCAATTATATTTATAGCAACGGATAGGAAATTAAATATTCTACATTTCTGTGCAATTTTATAGCCGTACGCAGATCCAGGACCACGCAAGCGCAAATCTCGTACAACGTTCACTTTTCAAATCTTATGAAAATGTGCGCTTGAAAAAAAACCCGGCATAGAGGGGGTTAAAACAGCCACTCGTCATGACGATGACACGTGCTTAATGTCCCATATGCGTATACTATGTCAATTCTGTAATCTAATATTTGTTTGAGTATTTGGGTCTCCTTGGAGCTGCAAGTCAGTGATATTGCGTGTACTGTTCATTCTCTCTATAACAAGCAAAACATGGATTGTGAAAGAAAAGAAAAGAAAAAAAACCCCAGCAAACAATCTATTGGAATATTGGCCACGTTTCCCTTTTAGACCGTAGACAAAGCGCCTCTCTAAAACCGATCGATTCTGTACATCATCAATGTTTATGTTTCTGCATTGGATCTTTGAGAGACCTTCTGCCATATATGGCACCTCGCGGTTGGTGCTGCTGTTAGAGCTCGCCGATCCCCGTGTGGACTGGGGCACATACTTGGTCCACCAACTCATTTCCCTTGGGTTTTGGCCCTGTGTCGGTGGAGGAAGGGAAGGGCCTGTAACCGTGTTCCTGTTGCCTAACACACCACTTTGACCCTGAATTCACCTAGACGGGTGGTTGAATGGGCCCGGTTCAACAATTCGGCTGGTTACGCCAAGCCCTGAGCATTACATTAAGTAATCTTGCTAAAATTGTACCATGATAAATGTAAGTCTTGGTGATTTTTACATCTTCAGAATTTCAAAATACTTACTTTCATGCTCTTGCCGAAAGTCGTATGCCGTGACTCATAGACATTCTGGTAAATTGTGCATAATTCTTCTGCTGGAGTATATCATCCGAGTATCCTTGGTGCTGCAAGTCCTCTGCTGTCCTCTTGAAAATGACCTTGTTGACAACGACCCCAGAGTGTCCAAACCAATTGATTACTGGCAACGATTTGTTGTCATGGACACAAATGATCTGACACCATTAAAATTAAACCCTTTTGCTGTGCCTAAGGATATCCAAAGCATTTGTGCATGTCCAATGTGAAGAACATTAAAAGATTGCGTTCTCGTGCGCTGTTGATTGAGTGTGGCAAAAGACGACGGTCAACTAACCTACTGAACACCAAAACTTTTGTTGGCATTTCTGTTGCCGTCCCTACTCAAAAGACCCTTAATAAGAGCAAGAGAATTGTTTGAGATCGTGAGCGACCGCTAGCTGACATTGTCTCTGAGATTAAGGATCATGAGTACTCTATGAAAACAGCCCGTAAAATGACACAACAAAACACCCCCACGTATTTCTTCTCTCTAGCTAATGTACCCAAATCACTGAAGACAGGTTATTGTAACCTCAATGTTGAGACATGCATACGTAACCCTCTTAGGTGTTTCAAATTTCAAAAGTTTAGGCACGGTGTAAATACTTGCACATTGTCTGTTGCGTGTGCTTACTGAGTGACAAGACACCACAACAGAAGATTGTGACAGTAATGCAAAAGGGAACACCTATCATTCTCTAAGGACTGTCCTGCGATGCCCGTAAATATTTAAGTGATATTTATGATGAAGATATAACCAATGTTATATCGGATATATCAAGGCCTTGTTCGAGTACGTTATGTATATCTCATGGAAACCACAAAGAACTGATTGGCATATATAAACGATTAAGAGGGGAACGAGAGTGGTGTCCTCCGTTATCAGGACATGTTCCTTTCAGTCAGGCGGTCAAGACTCTGCATGTCCTGTTTGTCCGGTCAGCTACTTCAAAGGAACAGAAAAGGACTGGTACAGCAGTATTGGTTGCCTTGACCTAGATTCGAGCATTTAGCTCTGAACTCCAGATTTTCTTTAAAGGTAAGATTTGTACACAGCTCGAAGTTTGCCTTGAATCTGGGCATTCTGGAGCTTTCACGAACTTCTTTCTAATTAGTATCTCATTTGGCAAGGAGCTCGATGTCATCCATGTAAAGGAGATGAGTAAGGGGGATCTGTGGGGGTTGTATTATTTAGTATTAGATGTTTATTTTTGCTTTGAAAACTGTGTGAGGTTCCTCCAAGGTTCGAGCAGCAGCATTGACACAACAATTAACTTCTTGTAATGAACAGTCCGCAGAAAGTTTTATAGAAGTAATGCCATTTAATAAATCAATTTCATGTTTGAAAAAAAGATATATTTGTTGGTTGAATTGGCCTCCGTTTTTCTAAAGATATATCAGATAGTTCATCATAAATGGAAATGAGTTCACTAGGTACCAAACCAAGGACACCGAGTTCAGTGGGGAGTCTGAGGAGCGTGTACAATGCAAGTGATGGAAGGGTGACATTTCAAATTCGAGGTCCGCATACTTTTCCTGAATCTTGCCAATCACGTTATTATGTTTTCCAGATTAAGATAAAATGCAACAGAGAGGGTTCGGCTGATCCTGGCTCAGTCAGGCCCGGTAAGGCTCATCATCAGCTCAGGGCCCTTGCTTATGGAATCCGAGAATTGACAATGTCGCGTTGTGGCATTGCCACATTGTCGCCCTCTCAAAAACAAGCAAAATGATGCAAAAATTAAACAAACCGCGACAACAACAATGCGACAAAAAGACATTTTGCCCATTTGTCACATTGCCGCGATGTCACATGTCGCGTTTTGAAAAACATGTTTTCTATTCCTCCAAGGGGCGACACACGATATAGCGACAATTTTCAAGATCAAAATATGTCGTGTTGTCACATTGTCGTCCTATCTAAGATGTGCACAAAACCCCCTAAAATGGACTAAAACGCTACACGGACAATGCGACATATTGTAATGTCGCGTTGTCGCGTTGTCGCCCTTTTCGATTGCAGGTGTGCATTCGTAGAAAATCAGTTACAGTAAGCACGTGCATTAAAAGCTACACTCTATTTCAGACTTTAGTGGTCTTTTGTGACCTCCAATGGTTTTTAAAATGAAGTATTGCTCGTAATAGCAATGGGGCAAATTTTCTTAAACTTAATTCATACAAATCTTTCTTTGCTGCTGTATTGTTTTATATACCGTACGTGGAAATGTATTTAGTCAATCAAGTGTGATTTAGCAGGAAAAGAAATTGTTAGAGCTGCTGTTCGTTGTAATAACAGCACACCAAGGCCCTATCATTCCAGACAGGGCAATTTGCTGTGCAGAGTTGTTTCTCTTAGTCACATCAAATAACTATGATCATAGGTCCCAGCACCATATCCCAGCACCATATCCCAGCACCATAGACATTTTTCACTTTGAACGTTTCACCGATATCAAGCTGACAGGTTTTGGAAAAAATAAACATTGTTAAAATAAAAGTACACATTGGGAGAAACATCAGGTGATGTCCTCGAATGGGTTACTATGGTCGATAGTGGCTCCTGACAGAGTTTTCTGGTACACTCCTGTCCGACGCCAATAGATTTGTCCGAGATCTGCCTCTGTCCAACTAGCGGTGGATGGATACCCGGCAGAAGGAAATAATATCACTTACCCATCCAGCACCTAAAAGACAGTTTAGGTCGGATTTGACCTTGATATTCACCTTGAGGAACACCATACAAATGGACTCTTGTCATTATGATATTAAAAACGATGAAATCGCTTGGCAGAGTTGCATACCCTTGAAGTGACAGAAATCAACCACCTCCACCCTCACTTACACACTCGCTCCGCCCTACTCCACTGCACTCCGCCCACTCAGTCACTCAAAGTTTAGGGAGATACGTAAATTAGCAAGCTATTTCATTAAGCTAATGTGTTGTGATGTTTGTTTTTCAATTCTCAGAGCTCCACATAAAGTGCGTATTTGCGTAGTTTACTCAGTAAAAATCACACTTACTCAATTAATTACAAATCTTGACGTACAAAAACGCACATGAAACACTTAAAGCCCAATAGGTCTATAATACCTTGCCTGCATTACTCAGTTATTTAAAATGGCTTGCCAATTACAATTCGTCCTGGCGCCCAAACTCTACAACAGCATTAGCTAATGTTAGGCGATGCCTATATATACATAGTATTACACTATTAAAGCCGTAGCCACTGGCACCCGTGAACGGCCACCTCCTCGTGGTGGGTGGTGGGTAACGCCAAGAGCCGTTCACCCCCGTTGTGGACCCGGGGGGATATTTGGTCCACCAACTTGTTTGCCGTGAGTTGCGGTCCTGTGTCGGTGGAGGAAGGGATTCTGGTGGTTGAGGGTAACAGGGGCTTAGAACCGTGTTACTGTTGCTCAACACACCACTTTGGCCCTGAATCCACCTAGACGGATGGTAGAACTGGTCCGGTTCTATCTATCGGCTGGTCACGCCATGCCCTGTGCATAGAAAATATTTTTTCACATTTAACGTTTGGGGTCTTAGCTATTTGTATTATCAATTTCAATTTATAAATTATTGACATATTTCATTGCCTAGAGTCCAATGCCAGAAGGCGGTGGCTCATGGGCCAATCTGGTGATGATGACCTCCAGATTCAATATGTGTCCGATTTCTTGTCTTGGAAAGAACCATCCTGACATTTAATTGGTATACAAATGTTGCTATTTGCGTCATATTCGCTGGAGTATAGCATCCCTGTATCAATAATGTCTGCATCTTGGAGATCCGGTGCATAATGGCACTGTCCTTGTTGACGCTCCATGGTGGGTGGGGAGCAGGCGTGCCGAATATCTTCCCTTCATCATGGCACTTGCACTCAATGGTTCATCTAGAAACGAAAAAAAGAGACGGCTAGAGGAGTTAGATCCCTCAACCAATAATATGTCTTCCAGTAGTGACTCCTGGGCTCGATGTTTGGTAATTGAAGATAAGACTTTCTTCCAATCAAGTTGAACCCGTTCGTCATTTCAAAGGCAATCTACGGCATTTGTGGAGAAGTGAAAAATGTTACTCGTCTCCGTAGCGGCTCGCTTCGTGTGGAGTGTGCACGGAGACAGCAATCTCTCAATCTGTTATCAATTAACACTTTTGCCAATGTTGAGGTTACTGTGTCCGTGCAAAGGACACTAAACTCTTGCCGTGGTGATATCCGAGATAAAGCTCGTTGTCTCTCTGACATGTCAGAGGAGGATATTGCAGCAGAGCTAGAAGATCAAGGAGTGTCAGCTGTGAAACGTTTTATGATTAAAAAGGAGGGAATTCTGACGAAAACAAATACTTATTTGTCGACTTTTGCTCGTTCGTCTCTCCCGCAATCAATTAAAGCAGACTATTTTAACATATCATCGGGGTGGATGTGTATGTCCCCAATCCACTTCGGTGTTATAAATGCCAACAATTTGGTCATGGTTCCTACTCATGCCGTAATCCTGCAGTATGTCATCGCTGTGGAGATCACCATGACGGCATTATTTGCCTACTGTCACTACACCTTCAGAGGTTCCTCTTCAAAACTCGTTTGGACCTCTGGATATGGAGGTTACTCCGTCCTCACAAGACAGACGGAGGAACAGCTCCTCCTTCAATACCCGTGAACGATCGCCAATTGAGCTACCATGATTCAGTTGGAAAATATAATTCAGTGGAATTGCAAAGGGCTTAATAATAACTTCAATGACATACAATTACTCATTCAAGACTTTCAGCCGTCAGCATTATGTCTTCAAGAGACTTATCTTAAAAACACTGATAATTTCGACTTAAGACGATACACTGATTATCATTCTTTCTCACCTCCAGGCGATAAGGCTACTGGAGGCTCTTCTGTTTTAATTCACCAGAGCGTCGTAAGAGGCGACTAACGGGATCGGGTGGTCAGGCTCGCTGACTTGGTTGACACATGTCATCGGTTCCCAATTGCGCAGATCGATGCTCATATTGTTGATCACTGGATTGTCTGGTCCAGACTCGATTATTTCCAGACTGCCGCCATATAGCTGGAATATTGCTAAGTGCGGCGTAAAACTAAACTCACTCAGTCACTCACTTTAAAGGATCTTCACGTTTTTGGTTTGAGAGGTCGTTTACCTCTTCTTGTATCTCAGTTTTTAAAAGACAGGCAATTTCAAGTCCGAATGGGTTCAACCCTGTCTGATCATTACAATCAGGATCAAGGTGTCCCTCAAGGCAGTATTTTGTCTATTACTTTGTTTAGTATCAAGATCAACAGTTTATCGAAGGTTTTAAATGATTCAATTGATGGATCACTTTTTGTGGATGATTTTAATATTTCTTGTCGAGGTAAAAATATGAATACTATTGAACGGCAACTGCAGTTGTGTTTAAATAAAATAAATAAATAGTGTCTTGAGAATGGTTTTAAATTCTCAAAGTCGAAAACTAATTGTGTACACTTTTGTAGGAAATATAAACCACACAAAGACCCATAACTATAGTTAAATGGCACTCCCATCAAGTCGTAAGGAGGCAAAATTCCTAGGCCTAATATCTGATTCTCACTTAACCTTCTTGCTTCATATTAAATCTCTTAAAGCTAAATGCTTGAAGGCACTGGATTTGTTAAAGGTTGTTTCAAATTCAAAGTGGGGAGGGGATCAGACTACCCTCCTTCACTTATACAGATCACTGGTACGGTCTAAACTTGATTATGGCTCCATCGTCTATGGTGGAACCTGCAAAAGCAACCTAAAATTTTACGATTCTGTCCACCACCAAGGTCTAAGACTTTGTCTTGGATCTTTCAGAACTTCACCTGTTGACAGCCTTTAGGTCGAGGCTGATGAGCCATCTCTTGACCAACGCCGTATAAAGTTATCTTTACAATATATCACAAAACTATGTTCCAATGAGTCCAACCCTGCATATGACTGTGTTTTCAGTCCTCTCTATGAGGATTTGTACAATAAGAAATCTTCTCTAGTTGCTCCTCTTGGGCTCAGGATTAAGAAATTTATTATTGCTGCTGGAAAATATATCTCCTTCCCGTCTTCTTTCTTCTCCTCCTTGGCAATTGGTTCGGCCACAAGTCGATTTAAACTTTTACTACTTTTAAGAAATCAAAAACAAATGAACTAGAATACAAACAAGAATGTAATCAATTAAAAAATAAAGCAATATAGCAATTACAAGTCCTTATTTACAGATGGGTCCAAGAGCGGTGGCGCAGTGGCTTGTGCCACTGTCATTGGATCGAGAACAATATTTTCTAGATTACCGGATAATAGCTCTACTTTCACTGCTGAAGCCAACGCCATATTAATGGCTCTTAAATATATTAAGAAACATCCAAAACATAAACAGTATATACTTTATTCAGACTCTCTTTCTTGCCTTCGGGCTATCAAAAACTTATCATGTAAACATCCACTTTTAATTGAAATTATTGAACTGTATAATACTCTTGCTACCGGTCAATACGACATCGTCTTTTGTTGGTTACCCAGTCACGTAGGTATTTCTGGGAATATGATGGCCGATCTTGCTGCTAGGCAGCACTCAACAAATCTGTGACACCACTTCTTCCATATTCAGATTACAAAGCTTGCATTAAATCTTATATCCGTGATCTGATGCAGAAGAAGTGGGACACCCAGGTGGGTATCAATAAATTACATGAAATAAAACCTTACATTGGTTATACCCACTTGGGTTGTCAGTCCAGATTTGAAGAGGTCATTATACGACGAAGTCGTATTGGTCATACAAGGTATACCCATGCATACCTGTTGAAAGGTGAAGATCCTCCATTTTGCATCCCTTGTGATGAGAGAACCGCGGTCAAGCATATCCTGCTTGACTGTGTTGAGTATTCCATCACAAGGGATCAGTATTTTAATTCACGAACTCTGACGGATCTTTTTAATAACACAAGCTCTCATTTAATCATCGCATTTTTAAAAGAATTAGATTTATTAACTGAATTGTAAATAGATAAATATTTTATTATTGGAAGTTTAAATTCATAACTGTGCTTGTTAGTGGCTGTATCCTCAAAGGGGGTTGAAGTACTGTAAAACTATTGTCCTCCTGAGAGGGTACTTAAGTCCACAAACATTCAATGTAAATTCAAACTTTCCATGTTTTTAATCGTAGCATAAGTGTCTTTCTATTTGCATTGCTGGATTTCCCGAATTGCTGACGGCTGAGGGGATGATGTAAATCCAGCTAGGGTCCATGCAGGTAGCAAAGGTACTGTAAGTCCCCATGGTCCCTAGTATGGTGATCTACCTTCAGTTGTTAGCAATCTATCACCCATTTTTATCTTGTATTGTCCTCTATAGATAAATTGTTTTAGGTATAGTTACTAGTTTTATATTGTCATCTGTGATATTCTAGTTGTTTTACTATACTTCGCTGACATGTTTTATAATAAATATCTATTTCATTTCAGTATTAAATGTTCTCGTCACGATATGGCTGAGACATTGCCGATGTGACGTTAAATATTAACTCACTCACTCACTGTATGTTGACGTCTTGTTTTGTTAATCGCTTTCCGGCTTCTCTTTTTGCCAGGCTGCACTCGCGACTCAAGAGTTGTTTGTCCTAAGTGATTCTGTAACAGCGTTGTCCTTTCTTACAGCACCATGCTTCTGCCATTATATGATTCCTTCATTAATATTTAATGGTACTGTAAAGTGTATTCTTGCACATGTTGAAGGTGTCTTCGAAATAAGTTAAAAACACGACTTCCTTAAAGCTGCCACAGACTACTGCGTCAGAACAAGAGGGACCCCACTAACCAGTTATGTGTGCTGGTGATTTCAGAGATCCCACTAAAAAGGCATATGTGTTGGTGATGTCAGAGATCCCACAAAAAAGGTATATGTGTTGGTGATGTCAGAGATGCCACTAACCTGGCTTATGTGCTGATAATGTCAGAGATCCCACTAATCAGGCATGTGTGCGGGTTATGTCAGAGATCCCACTAATCAGGCATGTGTGCTGGCGATGTCAGTCGGGTTACCAACACTGCAGTTAAGTTGCAGCCATGTTTTAGGGCTAATGGCATAGGACGGGTCCTTTCGAAGCAATTGCTAAGAAAGAGTTGTCATAGACATATCGTATTCCAATCTTTGGCACGCAGTCATTTCAAAGCCAGAAGGTATTTCCATCTGACTGGCCAGGTTACTTGTCGAGACAAAGGAGAGCATTGTTAACGGATGGGAAACAGAATGTATACCGAGTTTGTTTTTCATGTTGTTGTTAAAATTAATTAGGTCTAATTTCTCATAACGTACTCTCCCATCACTCACCGACAGGCATGTCTTGCCTGGTTCAGACATCATCTATGGTACAAGGGGTAGTTTGCTCAGTGACGAGTCCAAATGTCTTCTGTGAACCTCATATAGCTGGGCAAGGGTGTATAGACGGCAAAGGGAAAGGTACGCTGACACGTGCCTTGGTCAAAGTCGACAGTTAGGTGGGGAAAATGTTACAGTGATCACGATTCTATCTGGCTGACGACATGAAATCTCTATTGTTAACCGAACGGACGATTCATTTACCAACTTTTTAGTATCTTGCAATTTTAACCATGTGCTCAGTCGTCCAAAGTCACATGTAAGGTATCCGATATCGCCTCTGTTGAGCACAGATCACACTGATATACTCGCACTCCTTCGTTTTGTAAGAGACGGCTGTGTTACCTACATCTGTTCAGCTTAAATTATCAATATTATTTGCTATGAGTGGCAATATATGGAACAACCTTACGAAATTCTTTGTACAAAGGACAATGATATATAATATGACATTCATCTTCGGTAACACATAAAATCATTATCTTGATAATCGCTTAAGCCTTTTTTAATACACGGTATGCCTAATGGATTAAAACAGCATCTAAATAAGGGAAGCGCCTTTCTATATGTAATATTCTTAACATTGTATATGTACAATTCTGGAGAAAATGAATGTTTTATTAAGGCATAAAATTGTAATGACGCTTTATCAGATAGCTCAGAATGCCAAAGCATTTAAAATCACATCAATATCCCCTATCACTTGTTGAATCCATACATGGCCAAACTCGTAAGTAAATAATAGTTGCATTATATTAGTTGCCCAATTAGACCGTTTTCTATTACAGGATTGTTTCATCATAAGATACGATTGGTGAGGATATCTATATGACGGCATGGAGATTAATTTCAACCACTATCTAATACAATTCTTATATGAGTTCACGTATAATGGATATCTCCCACATTCGCCATACAGAACAATATTTCAAAATGATATACTAACATTTAATAAATATCTACAAAATGATCGGTGAACAATTTCTAATTGCTTCATTTCCTTGAATCCCCATATTTCGCTACCATACATTGAAATTGGTACACATTTCACGTCGAACATCTTAAATGCATCTGTAATATCTATATTAAACTTGCGAATAAGACATTTCAAAGGGAATATGTACAGGCTCATGTCGATACAAGCTTAGGGTTCATTATGATGCCTAAATACTTATATACATTAACAACTTCTATTTGTTCTTCATTATAAGTCCACTTTTCATATCGTGATAATGGCCCCCCGTTTCTGAAGACAATCACTTTTGTTTTGTCGATTTTGATCTCCATGCCCCATTTCAAACAATAATTATGTAGGAAATATGGTTGCTTTTGCAACTTAAGAGGGGTATCATCACCTAACACTAGATCATCTGCATATAGTTTTGATAACACAATATACATTTCATCTGATATAAATAGACCATTGTCAAAGGCTTGACTCATAGATTCCGAGAGTTCCTTGATGAATATCGAAAACAACAAGGGGCTTAGAGCACACCCTTGTCTAACTCTTGTAGAGCAATTAAAATAATCAGATTTTTATTACCATCAATTACGACTGCAGACTTCACCTTGCTGTACAAATCTTTGAGAATATTAAATTTATTTCCGTGCCTGCCATTATTTTAAAGGAGAAATAAAAGCTTAACCACATCGAAAGTCTTTTTGAAATCAACGTATGCACAGTAAAATCTCCCTTGCTTTCTTGTATACGTTTGGATAATAGATTGAAGGATAAAATGTTATCTATTGTCGAATTGAATTTTCTGAAACCACCCTGATACTCTCCTATAAGGCAATTACTTTCAATGTGATCATCTATTCGCCTGTTAATTATATTTGTAAGCAGTTTGCTCATAGTATTTAGCAAGGAAACACCTCTATAGTTGTTAGGATCGTTAGGATTTCCCGTCTTATAAATAGGTATTATTATTGCAGCACTCCAAGCTTCAGGAACTCCCCTTTATCTAGAATGCGATTAAAGAGAAGAGCAAGATATGGGGAAATAAATTCCTTACCACACTAATCTTACACGCTCTGGTATATGTGATCATAGAAAACTTATTTAAACAGCATTAAATACCTTCGCCTTATTCTTCTCTGACCCACAATAACTTTCTTTCTTGTTGGTGAATGCATGCTGGACATAATACAGTGATGATTACCAGCGAAGAGGCAAAACATTACACTCTAAATCAAGGACCATACTGATTGTTAAGATCCCGTATCCTGTTAAAGCCAGCGTGACATGACGACTGCACAAAACAAGCTCACAGACTATCCAACTGCATGTCATACCGATACGGCTGACAGATCTTTGCTGTCGTATACGGTTGTAACTTGAACATTCAGGCGGGGTGCACGTAGACAATCGGTTTGCCAGAAATGGGATGTTACGTTAGCAATCACGTGACGTGTATTTTGGGGTTTTGTACAGTGAGTCGCCTCCTTCACATAGCATAGTTCATTATGGCTGGGCACAGATGATCAGAGTGCCACACCGACAAACACCGTCTATCATTATTCTGGAGAAAGTAACTATCCTGATTAAGGATTTGGCTGAGTGGACCTACAGCCAACGACGAACATAGACCAGGTGGGACTAGCCTGAGTAATCTTTTTCTACATTTATTTTCGTTACCTGCTCAAGCTAGAGTTACGTAATTTGGTCTACACTCTTCTCTCTGTAAATATGGCGTATGAACTATATGTTGTTGTAGGTAGGGCGTTATTGTACAGAGTCATC
This sequence comes from Haliotis asinina, assembly GCF_037392515.1. Lineage (NCBI taxonomy): Eukaryota > Metazoa > Mollusca > Gastropoda > Lepetellida > Haliotidae > Haliotis > Haliotis asinina. Next base: position 14,056,916 of record NC_090283.1, on the reverse strand, counting down.
CACAGGCTGTACATATTCGCTTGGTCCAGGATCCCCAGTTAAAGAAACATTTATACATGCATTTGCCGATGCAGTTCTAAACCTGGGTTTACTGTTGGGCGACACTACCTTACATATACCATACAGGTTACATCTGGGGTTCACTGCATAGCAACATGCGACTGTCAGTGATGCATTGCGTAACCCTAACATGTCACTAAACATGCCTGTCTGTGTGGTGGTGTCCTTGTGTATCATATCAGGGTTTTACGCGATACAGATATGTACTGCCTGGATGTATAAACGCAATCAATGAGCACGGGAATGCCGACCTCAATCTCTCTGACTACATTAACCGCTCACCATGTTGAGCGGTTCAAGTTGAGCTTTGTGTAAATTTTGCAAGTGTGCTTGATGGAAAGAGTGTGACAAACCCACCCTGTGCAGCACAGGGCAACAGAGCCAATACACTGTTCGTAATTTGTAGTAGTGACTCACCTATTTCCTGTCATATTTCACAGTATACATAGACGACGTGCACCAAACCATGTTAAACTGTCGGAACGCATGGTCACAGTGAGTTTTACCCAGCTTTTAGCAATATTCCAGCAATATCAGGCTGGAGAACTCCACAAATGAACTTCGCACAGTTTCTTCCTTGGAGGACACTTTAACCACTAGGATACCCCTTTGTCCCTGCAACGACATAGAACAAACTTAACCTCGAGGCATTGTTCATGACGTCACATCACCAAAGTGACTGTTTACATTAGGGCATCGTATGAAGAATATGAACCCCGATATTTTCGCCCCCCTTAAAAGTAGTAACTGTTAATTAGTACATAAACGAAATGTGTAGGAAATTTAGAAGTATATTACTAAACTATAATAGCTCTAAATTTGATTTAAAACCGGTCGCGTAGCGTCCTGTGTTGGCATTTCCCAGGTATATATATAACCAGTACATAGTTACTGTGCTCGTGTAGACAGAAGGAGTTGTATCGGTAGATGTGGGGATATTACGATCTTAGCTTCATCTGAGATGGCATAGTTTCGTGAGTGAGTGAATGAGTGCTGTTTTAGGCACATGTAGCAATAATCCAGCAATGGGTTTGATATATTGCATATTATATTATATACATAGCAATATTCCAGCTTATTATTATATATATATTATATATTATTATTATATTCTTGCCAAAATTCTGTAGAAGATCAGATGTACAATGAAAAAAATGTCGTCACAGGCGACAGAGAATGGTAATGACGTTATCATCATTTCTCTATTTATTGCTTATACATCTGCAGAGATAATTTTTGTGTGGTTAGTGGGCACTTTCAACGACTTGTTGGAACATGTAGTGAAGGAACTGATTCAATATTCGTTGAGAGTGAGTGAAATGAAACATTGTTAAAAACAGTGAAAAGCAAAACGCACCCGCACAATGTTTGATTCAGACGTCCAAATACAACCGCCTTGTGCACGTGGAAGGCAGACCTTCCACGTGGCAACGGTTGAATCCAACAGTGTCCTGGTGTGTTTCAGTACCCATGTTTCTCGCTGTTTTCATTTCAAACTCAACGCCAACGAATACTGACTCACTTGTTTCACTGCATGCTCCCATATATAAGTGTTATTGATAACATGTGGTTTTCTTGTTACAGATATACAAACCACATTGCATGACACAATGGACCTTCCCCACGTCCTCATCCTGCAGAAGAACCATCTGTATCTGAAGGAGAACCTTCAGGTCGAACCTGTGCTGGATGCCTTGTATCAGGAATGCATCTTCACACAGGCAGACTATGATAGGTGTAAACAAGGTGGGACAGGGAAATGTGAGATGGTGTTGGAAACGCTAACAAAGAAGGGAGTAGAAAGTTACAAGACACTCTGTGCTGTCCTCGACACCACACAGCCTTTCATCAAGGAAAGGCTTGATAATACTTCAACTGAAACAGGTGGGCAAACCTTCCTTGGGTTTCTTGATGTACTTACAAATATTGCTAATCATGTAAACAGCAACGAAACGGAATTGTGAGCATAGCAAGTGAAGTAACGGCCACTGCTTTGTCTTGAATACACTTGCGTAGTACGTCCATTTGTTTGAGCATTTGAGCACATTCAGCATCACCCAACAGCATCTCCCCTTGTCTTTTGTCGCGCCACCTGTATGAATACTGGTGAAGTCCTAAGCGCAACAGTCTGTTTGTGACCTGCGAACCACCAACGATGACCTCTCCACTGTTGATCAGTTAGTGTTAGTGACAGGTTGCTCCTCATATTTACTGACCGGCATTGCTGATGTGCTTCGAACTAACGCTTCACTCTGCATGACTGTAATGTCTACCATCCGCTCCCTGATGTGCCTGTACCCGTCCTTCACACAACATGACTATAATATCAACAGCGCGCTCTCTGATGTGCCTGTACCCCTGCTTCACACTGCATAACTATACTGCCTGCCATCCGCTATCGGATGTGCCTGTACTCGTGCTTCATTCTGCATGACTACAATGTCTACCATCCGCTCCCTGATGTGCCTATACAGGTGCTTCACTCTCCAAGACTATAATGTCTACCATCCGCCCTTCATTTCTTCCTGCAATTGCCGGGGAAGGAGGGACAGCGCATCATCAGTCCAGAAATGATGGCTGTAGCTGGTTAAAGTAATGACGCGCAACTTTATGCCAAAACGATTACAAATGACTCAGACCTCGCCCAACACCCACAATGTCTGCATCAATCAGCATTCCAATTCGTTTTTGTTTCCAAAAGTTGCGATAAAGAGATAACGGATTGAAGATGTCTTCTCTCAAGCAGAACCTGTTTCTGTCGTTCAGGTTGTCTGTTTTAGTGGACCACTTGCTCCTTGTAAGCAAGATTCTGTACACCGTAACTCTCTGAAGCACACAATGTCCCTAACTGTTCCATACACACCCAATAAGATACAGGTCTTGACCTTTTGCCAAGTGTTCTCGTGCAAACCGGCCTTGTGAGCACAGGGTGATTGTCAAAATTGGGCACTACAGTCCTCCCTAAGAAGCCCCTTAGAAATCTTTGGCGGTCAAGAATACCCTTTCACAGTGACAAATTTCGGTTTTCAGTCATATGATAACCGGACACTAAAACACACGTGTAACCGAATGCAAGGCGCCCCAGTATATTCTCCCTGTGTTTCTTATGACAAATCACGCGTCACAATTTCTTTAACAGGAAACTGTTATATTTTTCAGGTAACACAGATCTTGTCTTTGTTAACAAGGACAAACTGGAAGCTATGTACAAAAAGGAACTTGCTAGAAAAGATGGAGAGATAGCTGACTTGAAATCTGTAAGTTGTGATGATACATGGCAAGCACGTATTCTTATAAGGCTTAAATGCCCTCTGTCCTGTGAATAGTTGAAAATTGATAACACACCTTTAATGTTTCCCAAAGGGAGTGAAAACAAAACATACTCTGTCAATAACTTTTAATGTTATATAAGACGTGTAATCGGATAAAATACCCTGTGGTTTGTTCACAAGAAGTCGGTATTTACTTGTTTTCTGGACCTTAACGTTTGTTTTCAGACGATAGAAGGACTTGAACAACATGTTGAACAACACAACGTTGGTCATGCTGAACTGGCGGAAAGAATGAAGAAAGAAAGTGATGAACACATGTCAGAGATAGTAAAGAAGAACGAGGAAACGAAGAACTTCTATATTACAATATATATATTAGTAAGAAATAAATGTGATAACTAATGTCCTGGGTGTACTTGAAATGTATATTGACCTTGTCAAAGTATTGCATCTGAAGGCAACAATAGAAGCGTGTGGACACAAAATCCCGTAGAGAAACCCACACATCGTAAAATGCAATCAAACATCGCAGAGACATGACCAGACACAATCGCGAATTATGGGATAGAGGGTCATAATGGACGGGGCCAGGCAACACCAGGAACGGTCCGCGCCCAAATGATGTTCCATGTGTACGCGACAAATACTATTTTGTCTGGTTTTCACCGCTGCTAAAAACACGTTAGCGACATATCGAATATGTCACAAAGTTAGCAATTTTTAACCCGATCTTCTGGAGATCGTTAGAGTATTGGAGTGGGGGATAGCCCATATGACAGTCAAACTGTCTCGGTGTTTGTGATTAGAGATATGTCTCGTTAGGAATATGTTGGCAAAAATATGCATCGATGTCGACGTCAAACCTAATTGTTCCTATGTTGATACTGATTATCACTTACTAAATTGGACGGTGATATGCGACTGTGCCCCTCGTGATATCATCTTTCTTATGATGTCATCATTTACCGAATTGTAGTAAATAATGTAGTTAATACATTTTAACATAGTTTGTATTCGCCATTTCGATAACATAGTTCATATTGTCACTGTCATCGGTCATATACGCAATATTGCAGGTTGTAATATTTCGGAAAAGAATGGAAGCTATTTGCAATAAATACCATGAATATCTCGAAGCTGACAAACTGCCATCTGGCTCAGTCCTCGAATTGTTGTCGTTTCAGTGAAGACAGCGTTGTCGAAGTTAAACCATGAGTTGCAGCAGTCTGATGCAAAACATGACAAAGTGGAGAAGGTGGGTAGATGATAATTTAATGTACTTTAGGTCGTAATCTGGACAAAGTATGAAATAAAAAGGAACCAGTACATGCACAACATAATAAAACAAGGACAAATGAGATACAGCGATATCTGTCGTTTGAGACACTGAGGGAAGAACAAGAGGCATATAATGCTCTGGTAGGTGTTCCAAGGTCACAGTCTCCAGACAGGGTGGACAATACAGAGCAAGTCCAACATGCAGGTAAATTAGGCAGACCAATAATCCGTCATGTATATGTGTAGTCCGGCAGGAAACCAATCATTGCCGCGAAACCTGACTGTCAGAAAATAAAATTAATTACAAAATTGTGTGAGTATATGTGTCTAACTACGGTTTGTGTCATTTGCACGGTATTAGGTTCCACTGAGAAAATGTGCCAGTTTTCGGCTGTGTCCTGTTGTGATGAGAGACAGCTTCGCCTTCTGCCATGCCTTCATTCTGCCTGCAAGCCATGCCTTGATCACCAAGCTAGACAGACGGAAGTGAATTGCATACACTGTCCTTCCTGTGGCCGTGAGTTCATCGTTAAGCAGACAACAATAGATTAGATCAGACGCAATGAAGCTGCCTATAAAGTCAACGTTGATGGTGAGATGAAATGCAGCTACATCGATGACGATCATGATACAAAGGCTGTTGTGTTCTGTCACCAATGTGATGACAAGCTCTGCTCCGACTGTCATAAACTCCACGACATGCCGAAACGGAATCGAAATCACAGAGTAACAGCGATCAGCCAGGCAGAGAATATCCCTATGAAGCGGTGGCTGAAAGTACCTTATTGCAGAGACCACCCTGACAACAAACTACAGCTGTATGACCACAAGTGTAAGAAGGCAGTATGTCTTATATGTGTGCATGGGGCCCACAACAACCACCAGAAAGAAGACCTGAATCAAGCGTATGAAGTAGCGAAGGGTCAGCTGGAGGAGCAAGTGAAAAAGCAAAAAGATAAACTCAAATATGTCGCTGAAGGTGTGAAAACTGTCACGTGCCACAAAACTGAGTTGTAGCGACACAGAAAAGACTAGAGCAAGTTGCAACTAAAGTTTGTAAAGCTGATGCTGTGAAGTTTCTTCATCGACAGAGACAACTCATGCGGGAAATTCAAATGAGTCTCCAAGCCCCAAAGGAAATGGTTCAAGAGAAACTGGACACTTTACACGGCGTTCATACGTCAATAGTATCAGCGATAGAATACGCCCAGAGAACACTTGAATCTACAAGACGAGAGGAGCTCATTACTCTCACAGATGTACTGCAGACGAAATGTGTTGAAAATCTGGAGTGGATGCTTCCAGAAGATGACACAAAAGACACTAGAATCATACTTTCCTTTCAGGGCCAGAGAGGTCTGGAGGAACTCATCGATACATTTGGCGGACTTGCCTCCAGCCTCAACGTGGATGAAATACCAGATAAACAACCTACTTTGCAGGGTAACTAGACTTTTCGAAAAATGTAACGCACAAAACAATTCTCCTAAACTTAAGAAGTGTCTTTCAAAAGTCTTGCTATAAGTTCATTGTATACAAATAAAAAATAACGGAAAATCGAAAACATTGACCATATTCCACGTATGAGTATCTTAGTTGAATTTTGTCAGTCCCATCTGCGGTGACAATCTCTCCAAATCTAGTTGTAGCATCTTGTAGGCTCGGAAACAATATGTCTTTATGCACAACACCCAGAAGTGTTTGACACCAAATTTCGTGTTCCAAGCACCATTCCCACAAACAAAGAGAATGTCTTCACTCTGTCAAAAAAATAAAAGAAAATGAGTTACGTAGTAATGGGTGCAATTCATACATAATTGTTTGATCTTTAATTTCCAAATTACATTATTGTATTTCTCACGTCTCACGTCTCACGTCTCTCGTTATTACAAGTTTGGTAGCTTTCATCACAAAGTGTTGTATATAACTTGGCTTGGCGAAATTCTAATTAACCTGCGTATGTACGTTTTCTCCTCAGATCTCCAGAAATGGAACATGCAGCTGACTTTAAAAGAAGAGAATATGCAGCTGACATTAAAACAGGAGAACATGCAGCTGACATTAAGAGAGGAATACACCAGGATGGTAATGTACTGCTCTTGTACAATAGACTCAATACACTGTTGAAAATGTTTTCAGAGAAAGAAGGTTAAAGGCGCTTATTGCTGAAAATCATTCATGGTTTGTATTCCATGTACGGAGATAAGGCATTCGATATAGCTGTGGTATATACAGGTACTCTGTACGTCGAAGTTATGTTCGGATATTTTTTACGTAAGCGTTGTTGTTTCAGGTACATAAAGTTCGCTGGCGTCAGCTTGGGGACATCATTCATCGTATCACAGGTAAAAGATGAAAGCTGGTTCAGATCATGAAAAAGGAGATAAAATACCGAATTAACTACATCACATTTCTGCTTTCAGTTGAATTATCGCATCACCGGTTGGTTTTATATAATATAGATAAGCTATACATAATAAGATATCATTGTCTTTATGTATTGAAATAGAGTTGAGACGTTGTTTGCAGCAGGAACTGTCCCCCGTCCATCTGAATCACCAGGATTACAGAGGACATCACAGGAAGTGCGACCTGAACAAGTGACAACACGGCAAACCGAACCTGAACCGTTGACGTCACGTGATGTTTTTGAAGCTGCTAAACATGTATGTTGAATGTCATACAAATATCCCAAAATGACAAGGTAAGGTCCATTTTATAGAAGAAATAGAAATTCGGTTTATCTCTGGTTCTTTGTCCACGAAGGTATTTAGATATATGTTTGAAATTCATACAAAGTAACGGTTTTCTCATTGTTTATTTTCAGTTCATAAGTCGAGCGTTCGTCCCTTCAGAGACACTTGGAGGTGGTTTATACCTGACAGGTTTGTACGTGAGGATTTGTTGTTTTGAGGTTGAAATTTTCTCTGAGTGAAAGTTATAGTTCCTAACATTTTTAGAAGCTGCATAACTTCTCCACGGAGAATTTCATTGTCCGGTAGCAGATGCTCAACAACTGAGACGGACAGCAAAGTATCTCGACTGTTTAGTGAACCGCCTATTTCCGACATATCACAACCAATTGCATCGAACGTACTTTCTGTAGTGAAACAATAAATATGTTAAAATAAATATGTTTCATTTAATTGGTATTATTGCTACTTATGAATTGTTGGATATCATGCAGTTTAAACGTACTGTGACATGTGACAGTGGAGCAGGGACTCAGAATGACCATTTTTGTTATCCGGAATATATTTGGCATTCTGGTGTCCGGGATGTTATGAGAAGGTACAGAATTGTAAACAATATTTATATCAATACAACCCCTTAAAAGACGATATGAGATGTGCCGTTCACTTAATCACGTGTTTCCTAACTTTATGTTTTGACATGGGTTGCCAATGTCGACTACAGTACCTCCGCTGATTGAGTAGAGCTGCGTTCCTTACATGTATGATATTTGTGTAATCCTAACCCAACAATGCTCAAAGTAGCGACGATCAAAACTCATTGACTCACTTTACTCTATCGAGCACATGTGATAGCCGAGTACAGAAACAAAGCCATGTGTTACCATGGAAACTCTGTTGCAGGGTATTCAGGGACGATTCACATCATCAGCTGCAAGGAGCGGGGTTCAGAATTCATCACCTGTAAGTAAATTCTATTCTTTTATGCAGTTTGATTGTCTGACGATTACTACAGTTCGTTTGACTCAAAAGTGGTCCGATGAATTGCAGTCTAACTCGAAACATAATAAGTAAAATATTCAATGAAACGTTTATCATACTCAAAACATCAGACCATCCCCGTGAGCTTTTTGCAGAATTGATGTCATAAAACTAAATTGTTGAACAGACTATTATTAAAACATTGACACTCTTCAGTATTTGTTACGAGGAAGGAGTACAGAGAAAGGGATAGCTTGGTGTACGAGAAAGGGTCAAGACGGCACAGCACACGTTAATAAATCAATAACTTTGTCGGCACTTGTGCACGTAGTTCTCGAACACCTGTCTGTCACTTGCACTCTACCCTCTTAACAATATGTGAACTGTGTCAACATTTTAGGGATAGTTCTAACTCCGGACACCACGTGTACCAAACCGTTCATTCATATATGTATGTAGTGTGTTTTTTATTTATGTTTCATTTTCTGTCTTAACTTGTCCACAACTGAAGGAGTTATTTAGGAGTTTCTGGTAGCAGTAATATTGTGTCTCCAATGTGACCCAAGCCGTTGTCCAAACCAGGTGCATTCATGTAGCAGAAGTACTTGTAGTTCCCTTGGTCGCTGCGGTGTGGCCGAACTCAGATACTTGTCTTGTTTCCTATAATGTGTCTTCGGCTTAGTCGACTTACTATATATTGTGTTTAAAATGGTTTCTATAGTATTAATAAGATACTTTGCTTATGTTACCAGTACCCTTACATGACATATTGTCACTATTTATCTTCTTTCCTTCCTTTCTTCCTCCCTCCCTCCCTCCCTCCCTCCCTACCTACCTACCTGCCTACCTTCCGATCGACATACATACATACATACATACATGCACGCAAGCACGCACGCACAGACAGACAGACAGGCAGGCAGGCAGGCAGGCAGGCAGGCAGGCAGGCAGGCAGGCAGGCAGGCAGGCACACAGGCAGGCAGGCACACAGGCAGGCGATGAGCAGCTGATAATCAAGTGATCAGTATACTGAACAGTGACTCATGTCATGGAGATATCATCACCTGGGATAGGTCAGAGTTTGGGAATATGTGAAAACCTGACGACCAACAAAATGTCACATGTAGTAAATTACTCTAGATGTCCGTTATAACACATCGGGAGTGACTTGACCTGGTCGGTAGTGCTAAATCATTGCTTGAAAACCATGTTATTAGGACAATCTGTTTTTCTGTAAAATGTGAATAATATGTCCACCATCTCTAATGTACCCAATGGAAATGCACTCTGCTTCTTGCATTTTGTTCAACACTTAAGTGGAAATTTAGGATGGGAAATCATACACGAAGAATGGTTTATAGATCCCTGCGATAAAACCACGTTTATATCTATTTTGGACATTTTTAACAGGAATTGCCGTGTTTGGCTATCCTGTTTGTGGCATTAATCAACAGGGATACGTGGAATAGGTTCACAGTGATCTGAAATTCAATTATTCAGTATATTTACACACACGAAGCAAAAAATGTTAGTAAATGAGAAAGAGTCGAGAATAATGGCATTACTTCGATCACAAACATGATACTATGCTTCAACATAGTGCAAATCATCGTTATTATACATCAGGTGGAATTATTGAGGTTTGTTGTGAGAATGGATGCATGTCATATTTCTTAATAACAATAACATAGCAATTTACTCAGTTCATTCACAAATATCTGTCCCCTTCCAGACATGAGACAAACCTCCTCACACAGCGGGTATCATGAAACTGTGTTCAGTGATTGAAGCGGACGTAGAAGATACCGGTTCACGTTCTGTCTGTTGAACACATAAATGTGAAAATATCGCCACACAGAATACTACCTGTCTCACTCTGTCCTATTTTAGGTGATATGACTCTAGAATACCTGTAGTGATAGATTTATTGTGAAATGATGTTGAAACATCTACATCTTTAGGCAGTAGTAGTGTCTATTTCTGGCCACCGTCACAACAAACTGCATTTGTGGGTCAAAATATTTGGGTGAAAGAGTACTTAAACCAAGGTTTATTTGTTTACCAATGTACGTAGAAATGAATGACAAACAGTTTAAATACCCATATGAATAGTATCATCTCGTTATTATTACTATCTAGGGCACGGGTGTCGTTGCGCTTACAGACGGACAGAAATGGCAGTCGATCAATTAGTGAGCTGTTTTGGATTCACTGAAACGGGACAAACAATACAATGACATCTTAGAGGAAATACAGTTGCTAAACTCCATTAAATGACACTTCTATATTTGCAGGTCCTAAACTCCACCTGGACGCTGGTCGAGCCAACACCTGCTGCTGCCATGTTACTACAGACGGTGAGCTGGTCAACTCGCCCCCCGCCACACAGCACACGGACAGGGACAGACGACAGAGACTGAGCGGGACACATAGCTCCAATCCCATCCCCCTTTCCCCATCCTCATCTGCTGTCACCCCAGTCCTACCCACAACACGATACTGGGAGGCCCACACCAGGGTGGGTGTGTTGAGTAGAGGGTGGTGGCCTATTATAGAGGTGGGGGTGGGGAAGGAGAACCAGGTGGACAGTAAGTGGTATGCTTGTCTACAGCGCCGCTCCTGGTGTGTCAATGTACTGAGATGTGACACACACCCGGGGAGTCTCTGTAACAGGGTGTGTCTCGCTGGGGTGTGGGGGAGGTGTTACAGAAACACAATGTCTGACACACCCGGCTCACAGGACACCCTTCACTATGGCGTTGTGTTGGATGTCAGGAGGGGTAGAATAGGATTTATTGATGTGGACAGGTCCGTTGTTTTGGGACAGGTTGATGTGAAGTTCAAGGGGGGTCTCCTGAATGTGTTTACTGTCAATCCAACAAGTCACTACACAGTAAACATGAAGGTATTCAGTGGGGAGGAGATCCTCATATCTGACACCAAGAAATCGCTCATTAGTGAAGCTCTGGCCTAAGAAATAAACTAAACATGACCCACTGTAAACTTTTAAATATCACACATCTACTTCAGACAAATGCAATACAACAGAACTGAAAGAAGCGGACAAAGACGTTACCCGTTCATGTGTTGTACGTCGTGTACAACAATGTAACAAGGGTAGCTAAATATGTCGGTTTTCTGCATGACAGGTTTCATGTGTGTACTACCAGCATTTTGCATCCACATATAGGTATTATTATGATTATTATTATGTAATAACTTATCACTTTATAAAACATTTCACACATTTCTGAGTTGATGATTGAGTAAAAAGGTGTTTCATATCATGAATATCTTGACATATTTTATTTTCACTCTCTAAAATTGATATCCACGTTACGTTTATGGATTGAAATACAATATTTGTAGCTGTAAAAATAGACATGTTGATGTAAGTTCAGTAGACAATGAAAGTGACTGACGCGGACATAAAATGTCCTAGTTTAAACGTGCAATGGTTCTTGTGTCAGCAAAGAAATGAGTTACTGAACTGTCCGTTTCTTCATTCTAATCAGTCCTGTTGTGTTTGAAATTATTTAAATTCCCCACAGAGTGTTTGTTTTGTGTTTTTCCTCTCGGTCAATTCATCTACACGCATAATGTCCAATGTACAATCCTACCATGTCAGCTTATTACATCACGGCTCCCGATGTGGTTAAATTGAAAGCTGTGTGTGATATACTGTTATGAAACACTTCCTCTAGTATGGAGTGTGTAGAGATGGATGTGCCACTCTTAGAAGTTTACACTGTGTTAGACTCAGATCTGTCGACTCCTCCTGTAAATTACAAGGCTTACCAGGGGATAAATTATCCCAGAATCCAGCATTTAGGAACTTCTTGTATTCAGTTACTTTACGATGTCAAGTTCACTAGTAGATGTGTCCGATAAATGTATGAGTTGACTGTCTAGTTTTCATACTGCATGTATATGATAAAATGTCTAATGTTCATTGTGCCGAGTACAGAAACAAAGCCATGTGTTACCATGGAAACTATGTTGCAGGGTATTCAGGCACGATACACATACCGTACACGGAAAACTGCCCAATTGGACAATCTCGTTGTGTATTTGCTTTATCGATTAGACTTTGATTTTGCGCCTAAATTATGGAAATTAGATGAATCAAATATATTTACATGGGGTTTAGGCAAGATGGTGACAACGGTGTTGCCATTGAACGGCGGTTGGTGGGATTTTCCATAGACGGGTTGGGTCGTGACCAATGAAAATGAAGGTTATGCGCGAATATCCGCCCAATTCAACGACAGCCGCCACAAATGAACAGAACATTAGGGCTAGGTTCGCTCTATGTGTAGGTAAGGGTAGTTCCAGTGAAACTCATGACAGGCAAGTTGAGCCTATGGAAGTTGATCACTTCCGACCCTGCCCACGTTGCCAGAACTGCAGTCGAGTAGGTCACGAAGCACGTGACTGCAGGATCTCAACTTATAGTTAGGAGATACCTACAGGGGAGACCTGATTCAGATGATGAAGACAACAACATTCCACTTGCAGAAATAGCAAAACGCATGAAGCAGAAGCCCATGGACACGAGTGTTGTTTCCGATTGAGAGAATCCAGTGATCCTGAGGACCCGGTAGAGAATTATCACTCCCAAATGGACAATGACACTGTAACGTGAAACCGACCCAAACAAAGGAATCGGTCAAAGCATTACTCAGAGCAGTACCCAAGCTGCTATAAGGCTACACAGTGGCAGGGTTTCGGATCATTTTATATAGTTGTCTTGGGGTTGTTTCATATGGTATTTTATAGTTACTCATTGTATCCACGTTCTGGTAATGGTCAATGTTGTAGGTAGTTTTAGTTAGTGAATGAATCGGCATTACACTACCTGATGTTATTAGTATAGTGATATACGATCTATACCTATGAAACGCCTTTTTAAAGAACTGTCACTCGTACGGAACTGGGATGGGAATATTGAAACGGGAAACCAGAAACATGCGGTTCTCATAATACTCTTCAACTCGGCATAGTGGTTACACTGATAATCGGTACCATGATTACACTAGGTCTAGTGTATAGACCCTGGTTCGCCAAAAAGTTCAGATTTGGTAGACACCCCCGATCCGATCCGGACCTAGAGATGGTGCCAAGAGAGCGGTTACCCTCTGCACCATTGCTGGCGGGAGGAACGACGGAAGGACTGGGAAACGGCATCCCAAGGTACGATCTTTGTATCCGGGCCTGGATGCTGGGCAGACACAGCGAATCTTATAAAGCTAGGTGCAGGTAGATACCATCCAGCTGGAATATATCAATGAAGACACAACGCAAAGGAACAACTACTGACGATTCACCGGACGATACATAGACTATAAGGATCCGTGCCAGGATCATTCCAACAGTCATCGACAGTGATGGACGGGATGAAACTAGTCGATATGCAACTCCAGTTAACTACTTGGTATCGCATGTTGGTTATGACCAATCATCGACAGTGGTGGACAGGATGACACTAGCTGATATGTAACGCCAATAATTATTAACAACTTGTTATCGCATGTTGATCACCATCAAACGTCAACGGTGTTAGACAGGATGACACTAGTCCTTCTATTGACCACTGGCTGATACGTGACCCGGATGCTGGGGAATGGGTATAAAAGCACCCCAGGCGATGGACAGAGCATAAGGGAGCTTCTCAGCAATCGGACCAGTGCATGGCCTCGGTGTACTGGCCTGGGGACTCGCGTGGACTGTCTTGCAACGTAGAAAACAAAAATTCCTGTAACTAATAAATAGTTCCTACTCAAGAAATCGCCTTGAGAGTTCTGTCATTGCTTTGGAAGAAAACCCGAGAGAACCTGACTTAACGATGTTGTGTGTAGCGTTACAGTAGTGTTGCTGCATTTTGGTAGTTTCGGCTTTCTGAAAAGAATATTGTTTGGCAACAATTTGGCTTCTACTGAAATTTGTGGTAGTACTATTTTCCTGAGCAGAACTGAAAAAAACATTCCGTTCGTTTCTCTCACTGTGGAATACAGTCACTGTGACTTGGGCGACACATATCATTTTATCCCAGTTGCGTAGATCCATGCGCATGGTGTTGAATCACCAGATATTGCTGAGTGGGATCTACAACTAAACTCGGTCACTCACTCTCTGACATTAATACCAAAACATTTGACATAGTCATAACCAGTGGACATTTATATATAATACTGTGTAGTTCTGGTCCAGCATGTATCAGCTGTCAAACTGCTATCAGTAAGGGAGATAACTTGTAAATGTGTACAACTTCGATGTGTGTATACATCTATCTTCAACTTAATATAAAAAAGTGTTGTCGTTTCTTTTAGCTTAACTAAACAATTCCATTTGGCGATGAAATTAGCTTGTGATTGTTAAAGAGGTTAAAACGAGTAAGTAAGACGAAATTCAGCTGAACAAAAATGTAACAGTTTGTTAAGTGTTGGAAGCATGTAGGCCATTAAGTCCCAAGGTCTCCCTAAAACCACACCTCCCTATCAACCATGAGTCGGCACGTACCAGCAGTCACTTCCATTTCGCTTCACGAAACAACGAAACACGTAACATAATAGCCAGGTGACTGTTTAATAGTTCAAGATAACGTCTACCATTTTTAGCAGAATGGTTCCCATTTGGCACAATCATGTGCCAGAGTAGGGATGCATTTTGTTCTTTCTTTAGGGGAAGGAATGCTGGGGTAACCATTTGATTAAACATTTACCAAATGGTACAATGTATTGAGCGTTTATTTTGCCAGCAGTAGCGATAATAATTACAAATATTGTTAAAGCGTAAAACACAATGTACCAACGCACGTGTACAAACAACCATGCACCACGATCTGACACTCACTCACTCACCCTCTCACACACTCACTCTCTCACACAGTCACTCACCCTCTCAGACACCCACTCACTCACTCACTCACCTACTCTCTCACAAACTCACTCACCCTCTTTGTCACTCACTCACTCTCACTCACACCCACTCACTCACACACCCACCTTCTCATACACTCACTCAGTCACCCTCTCACACACTCACTTACACACTAACACACTTTACTATTCACTTAGGGGCGAATTGTGTTTAGAACAAAAGTAATGGCAATGCAAATTCCCAAAATGAATGAGTGTTGTTTTACTGCCAGAACTCCATCCCTCTCACGGCTTGTATCTGGATCAGTCAAACCAGTATGGGAATACCCAATGTCTCAGTGTACCTGATACACAATCAGCGAAATCAGCAGGTGTGGAGACAACGCAATGGTGAATGACATCTTTCAGTTGTATCTCGGTGTTCAAGACCCAGGTTCGATTCTCCTAATGGATACAATGTATGAAGCCCATTCCTGGTGTCCTCCGCCGTGATACTGCGTGAATATTGCTAAAAGTGGCGTAAGACTCACTCACGCACTCACGCACTCACTCACTCTCCACACACTCTCAGATGGCCCAGGAATCTGTTACTGGACTTCTCAGATTCATAACAGAGCAATCAAAATCTAAACAAATCTAGAATTGAGTAAGCACCTTTTCACATCTTATCAAAACGTGTCAGATTATTAGGTGCTGTAATGGCATGACAACCCACGATTTCGGGTTCCTGGCAATCCTAGGGGACACAACTCTTGCAATTTTTCTTACAGAGCCAATTGTTCTCACAGACTTGATGCAGGCAAGAGTTCTCATTGGTTGTGTGGAATTGTTATCATTGTAAGTCTTAATAGAACAGACATGGAGAAATTTCAAAATATAATTGTATTCAAGCAGATAATATTTCTTTCTATACTGCTCAAGAACATATTATTTTGTCACGAATTGACACATAGAAAGTTCGAATTTTTCACTTCTGAACTCACATTTCAAATAAGTACGGGTGAGTGTTTCTACACGTAAACCAGGGCGTGCACTGCAACAATTACGACAACGTTTCCAGGGAAGATTCCGTTGCCATGGAGATCCGATCCTGAACCTGAAACAGTCAAACAGTATTACACTGAAATGGGTTAAAGAATGTATGCACGATCCTGCAGCGGTGATGGGGTAATTATAATGAGTAATCTCTCTAATGGCGCATCATCAAATAAGCAGATAGCAGATTCTGTTCTTGTTGATGGGTTATGTATGACTGACTGAAGAGCGTTCAAGCTACCGTTATATACCTGAAACATTGTTGGCGATACCGGTATTAGCAACAAACACAAATGCACGTTTCACTGGAGTTCGTATAAAGAACTATCATTTAAACATAGGACACATTGAGCTAGACAATACATTCACACATTCAAACAAGCTAGTGAATCCTGTATCTATAAGCACATCCCGTTTGATTCCGCATATTTCTACACCCTGTGAATATATTTTTTAGAGTTTGAGGTTGTCCTAGTTCAAATTAATTCACTAATGGTCATGCAGTGGACTATTTTTCCAACTTAATACCTGAACTATGCTGCTGCAGCATCGCCTGTAAAAGGAGAACCAGATTGTCGTCTGCCGCGCTGTCGACTGCTTCATACTGGTCCCGTGCAGTGCTGTGTGTGGGTTCCGCCTGCGGCTGGAGTGACGCCTGCAACTCCTCTGCCACCATGGCCATCTCCATGATGGAGCTCCCAAGATCAAAGAAGTCTGGACCATACTCCAAAAGAAGTTTAGCAGTTTTCTTCAGTTTATTGCGAGCAGATGCGGATCCCTCGTAAGCTCTCTTCATCGCCTCTCGGAACTTCTGCCTAAACACGTGCTTTTTCGGGTGATTAATCTTGGCGGTAAATCCATCTACCTGCTCCCTTGTCTCTCTGTACATTGGTTTGTCGTTATGTGGGTCGTTGGCGTCGTCGATGTCAGTGTTGGCATCATTCTGTCGTCGCGAGTCGTGACTGTGACTGTGACTGTGACTCCGCACATCATCACTGTCAGAATCTGTCCTGAGTCTCGGCGATTCGTCGATAGTCAGTTTACGCGGTGGCTTGACCTCGATTGGTTTAAAATGAAAACTGGGTGTTCTCATTCCAAAACGAAATCGTGCTCTTTTCATTCTCCGAAGTACTTGATCTTCCATATAGGTGTCCCCTCCGTGTGAGTCCCCATCACGTGCTGATGACGGCCCTGATTCCATGGTCAAGGTCAAGGTCAAAATGAGCATCAAGAGGAAGCAAATCAGCATGCTTGTGAGTGCCATCGTCGGAGTAACCGGTGGGCTGAAATAACGTTGAAATAGCATACATTTAAATATTATTCCGATCAAACAACTACAAGATCATACTTCTGTGGAACGTACAGATTAGAATGCATCCCTGGACGTCCGTCCCAAACAAACTGAAATGTCGAAAGGAGCTTCTCAGAAGATATCTAGCCGACACAGAACAGACAGTAAACTTGGCGAGTCGAAGATGGCTCATTGACAGATAGTTGTTATATATTGCTGGTCTTAGCAGCTACAAGAACCGGATTTTCATCCAGGACACATATGTATATTTGTATGCAAATGGTAACGGTAGGCAGTATACACGAAGCCTGGACTCTTCCCAGGTTTTCTGTGATTCATTTACATGTATATAGAACTAAATATATGTTATATATTTTCATAGCTCAGCGAGACACGTGCTATAACTCATTTAGCTGAAAAGCGGACAGATAAAATGCAGTCTATCTCGAAAACTACTAAACTTAGAAAGGGACACCCAGGTGTTATATTCATTAACCCTTGCTGTACCATCTCCATCCTGTTTCGCACACCTGGCTGTTCCATTCTCTGCACCCCTTCCTTGTAACAAATAGCAAACTTTGTCAATATTGTAATGATAGATTGCTAAGAAAACGCTTGTATGTTTTAGGACACAAATGCTGCAAAAACCTCACGTACTTGGTATGATGTTTTCATTAAGTATTTTATGTTTATTAGTTTTCGAGTTAGACTGCAATTCGTCTGACCGCTTTGGGGCCAGACGGACTATGCCCTGTTGCTGACGTGCGCTGTAGGGTAGATCGTAAGCCATTAACACCAAGTGTAGCAATACTCGAGCAGGGACACCATAAACAGTACCCTAGTGTACAGACTTACAGCTGGCATTATTAATATGTTCGTGACGAGGAACGCTTTAACCACTCAGCTACCACCCCACCCCACCCCATCCCCCACCTCCACCATACCCCCACAACCCACCTCGATTATTGCTGAAATATTGCTAAGAGCGGCGCAAAACCACACTCACTCACGACTTCAACAAGTCGGAATATATCTGAATGTGTTGACAAACAAACAAACAAAAAACATGCATACCAGGAGGCGGCCTACCCCGTCCGTTTTCGCTCAGCTGTCTGTACAACTTGATGTAGGGTAGCGTGTGTCTTGAGCCCAGGTCCGTGACGAGAATGTACCTTGCGCTACACTATCCCCTTTATACCCCATCAACAAGGAAGTTCTCTGTGGAAAATTTGCTCTGAGTGCAGCATCAATACATGAGAGGAAATTGGGGACATGAAAATATGAGATTGAAAAGGGGATTCACCCATCAGAACAAAAGTGTTGGATTCACATGTCTAACACCTTGCACCCTTTATTCAGGCTGAATTTGTCGCTATGGCGAAATGCGCTAATATACACTGAGTCTTAATAGTCAAAATAACTCGCAGCATATGTGAGCGGCCGTTAACCTGGTGGTTAAAGGATTACTCGTCATGAAGCCTATATCTGGTGTAAAACTCAGCTCACTTACTCGCTCTGCCTACGATACTTGGTTTCTTTGTATTTTAGCATTTCCATGTGACCAATGAATACAGCTGTAGCAAGCAAGAAGTCATGTGTTCCGGAATAATATTCCGTTATTAATGCTTCATGGTTACAGTGAGTGAGTGAGTGAGTTAGTGAGTTTAGTTCTACGCCACAATAGTTCACCTATATGGTGGCGATCTCTAAATAATTGAGTCTGGACCAGTTAATCCAGTGATCAACTACATGAGCATCGATTGGGAACCAATGACATGTGCCAACCAAGTCAGCAATCCTGACCACCCGATCCTGTTAGTCACCTCTTACGACAAGCATAGTCGCCTTTTACCTATTCTATACCGGGACTTTCATGGGTCGCTTCGTGGTTAGACAAAGATATCTTATGTGAACTGTCACATACTGGAGATGAGATTACTGTATTTGCAATGGAAGTACCGATCGCTTTTAGAAGGGTTAGTTCCCACGAAGTGGAATTCTAAAAAACATTGGAGTGAGCTTGGGGGACATTACCTGCAAGTAGAACAAAAGCCATTCTATATTTTACAGGCATAAGGTGGGAAAGGAAAACTGAAGTGGAAAAGAAATGAAATAGGTCTAAACTGATATGTGACATTTCATGATATAATTTACTAGTATTTGGTGTTACCACTATTAATCTCAAGTTGAAAACATATCATACGACATATCAATATATCAAATATTGCACCAGTTACTACCAAGAAGAATATATATTCTGTTGTATGTACAATTGAGTTCTGACGGTTAAGTAATTACTGTATTAATATCACTATAGAGTCACAATTCATATTACACATATTGCATAATTTTAAGCAGATTTCATTCAATGAGATACCACCTTTAAGCAATACAACATACGTCAACCGTAAGTCTGTGTTCCAGAGTGAACAATTCTCTCTGGAGATCTTGATACTTCTTTTTCTTTGGGAATGGTGTCTGGTCGGCACAGTATTGCAGCATGTTAAGTTTATTAATTTGTGGCTCCTCCAACGAAAATTTGTCATCTCGAAAACGTTGGGGTTGGCCTTTCCAACAATCTTCTTTAAGTTAAGTTAAGTTAAGTTAAATTCAGCATTTTTCGGTGTCAATTAAAAGCGTTGTGTCTTGATGATAAAACCGTGGACGGATTCAACTATTTTCTGGTTTTCACAGTGCCTAAGTTCAGTGTGTCCGTCCGTTATAATCCTAAGTATAACAATACACATTAGTTCACATCTGAAATAGATATTAGTTCACATCTGAATATAGTTATCTCAAATGAGAAAAGAGTGTAGGGCGTTTTCACACTGACATCCACAAGAACAACATGGACTGTACATTAAATGTCTGATATAGGTATCGGCAGGTTTAGGAACTTGTAATCGAACTGAGCCACTGTGAAAATGATACTATCTATTGTAACACATGTATGTACTGCATGACACTGATTGAGTTAACACATTAATCAGTATCATAATCACAGTGTGCAAAACAAGGGGATGTAAAAGAATAGTGAGCCTCACCAGGACAATGATACAAATGCAGCTGTTTCATGTTTCATCTTTCTGCAGAAATTCTGTCAACGTCTAGTAAACGATCCCCGTTTGTTTATAGATAATGGGGAAATGTGTGAACAAACTGATCAATATTTCACCATCACTATGGGTTATGAGATGATGATTTTAATGGACTTGCATGGACAGTGTCAATGGTCCCGCACCCCCCTAAAATTAATATACAAAGTAAGTGGTACACCCCGACCTCTACCTCCATGGACAGTGTCAATGGTCCCGCACCCCCCTAAAATTAATGTACAAAGTAAGTGATACACCCCGACCTCTACCTCCATGGACAGTGTCAATGGTCCCGCACCCCCCTAAAATTAATGTACAAAGTAAGTGATACACCCCGACCTCTACCTCCATGGACAGTGTCAATGGTCCCGCACCCCCCTAAAATTAATATACAAAGTAAGTGATACACCCCGACCTCTACCTCCATGGACAGTGTCAATGGTCCCGCACCCCCCTAAAATTAATAAACAAAGTAAGTGATACACCCCCACCTCTACCTCCATGGACAGTGTCAATGGTCCCGCACCCCCCTAAAATTAATGTACAAAGTAAGTGATACACCCCGACCTCTACCTCCATGGACAGTGTCAATGGTCCCGCACCGCCCTAAAATTAATGTACAAAGTAAGTGATACACCCCCACCTCTACCTCCATGGACAGTGTCAATGGTCCCGCACCGCCCTAAAATTAATATACAAAGTAAGTGATACACCCCGACCTCTACCTCCATGGACAGTGTCAATGGTCCCGCACCGCCCTAAAATTAATATACAAAGTAAGTGATACACCCCGACCTCTACCTCCATGGACAGTGTCAATGGTCCCGCACCGCCCTAAAATTAATGTACAAAGTAAGTGATACACCCCCGACCTCTACCTCCATGGACAGTGTCAATGGTCCCGCACCCCCCTAAAATTAATATACAAAGTAAGTGATACACCCCGACCTCTACCTCCATGGACAGTGTCAATGGTCCCGCACCCCCCTAAAATTAATATACAAAGTAAGTGATACACCCCCACCTCTACCTCCATGGACAGTGTCAATGGTCCCGCACCCCCCTAAAATTAATATACAAAGTAAGTGATACACCCCGACCTCTACCTCCATGGACAGTGTCAATGGTCCCGCACCCCCCTAAATTAATATACAAAGTAAGTGATACACCCCCACCTCTACCTCCATGGACAGTGTCAATGGTCCCGCACCCCCCTAAAATTAATATACAAAGTAAGTGATACACCCCCACCTCTACCTCCATGGACAGTATCAATGGTCCCGCACCGCCCTAAAATTAATATACAAAGTAAGTGATACACCCCGACCTCTACCTCCATGGACAGTGTCAATGGTCCCGCACCCCCCTAAAATTAATATACAAAGTAAGTGATACACCCCCACCTCTACCTCCATGGACAGTGTCAATGGTCCCGCACCCCTCTAAAATTAATATACAAAGTAAGTGATACACCCCCACCTCTACCTCCATGGACAGTGTCAATGGTCCCGCACCCCCCTAAAATTAATATACAAAGTAAGTGATACACCCCCACCTCTACCTCCATGGACAGTGTCAATGGTCCCGCACCCCCCTAAAATTAATATACAAAGTAAGTGATACACCCCGACCTCTACCCCCACCTGTGCGTGCTTGGCTGAATGAATGTATTATATCACTCTTTTTAAACAGAAGTGCTTGGGATTTTCTGATTCTGCACTTACGTGACACTTCCTTGCGGTTTGCAATAGTTGCCATGATTACATTTTTACATGGAGCGTAGGGTTTCCCCGGGGATTGTGCTGTGGAATTTCCTCTTTGTGTCAGATACATTACACAATATCGCACGATACCAGTGCGTGCTTGACAAACAAATCTTGACCGACACGGGTCGTCGCTTTTACGGCTTCCGTGGGAATAAAGAGCCGACATGAGGAGTTTCCGTGAATCTTCTTGAGCTTCTGAGACCCAGTTCTCAGTATATGGCACAATTAGTAACCTAGTGGTAATGTATAAGGAGTGAAATGCCGTACCTTTGCATCCGTGGTAAACGGCATTTCGCGGGAAAATGGCTACCATTATCAAGTGACGTGAAAATGACGATCTTTTTTTCAGTGGTTTTTACAGTTTGTCATTCTCATGTCTGAAAGAGCAAACAGTGACAAGAAAGCGATTTTGAATTGTTTCGTCGCTGTCTAGTTTTCTCGTCTAAAGGCACTAAACGTTGTTTCTAAGTCGTTAGCAAACAGTGGGTGGGGATGAAAATCGAGATGGGCTGGTAATGTGTGGAAGGATTGAGGTATTTAATAAAAATAATCCCAATTACCCACAATCGTGATGGGATTATGTAACTGCTTTAAAATCGTGAAAAATATATGTTGTCATTTTGACGTTATAAAGAACATTTGGTATAAGAACAGTTCTGTCTCATGATGATTTAAAAATAATGATAGAAACACCAATGGTGAGAGATTCGATGCATGCGTGTGTTTGTTCACATAACGGTTCACCTGTTTTCACAATGAGTGTTGTCTCTAACAACCTTGTGGTAATCGAGATTTAAGATGTACTGTCCGGCGTTTTCTGGTGCTGTAAGTTTAGACGAGTTTCAAAACAAGATCTATATATACTCTTAAAAAGAGTAGGGGAACTTCATTTTTAATTTACTAGTGAGTGAGTGAGTGAACTAGTGAGTGAGTTTTACGCCTCATTCAGCATAATTCCAGCTATGTGGCGGTGGCGGGTAAATAATCGACCATGGACCAGATAATCCAGTGATCAAAAACATGAGCATCGATATGCACAACTGGCAACGAATGACGTTTCAACCAAGTCTCTGAGTCTGACCATACGATCACGTTCGTCGCCTCTCACGACATGCATAGTCGCCTTTTATGGCCAGCATGGGTGGCTGAAGGCCTATTCTACCCCGGACCTTCACGGGTGTAATTAACTAGTGAAAATATTAGGTGATATATGTGTTTGTATTATAATAGTGAATGTTTTGAAAGTATCACCACTTGTACTTTCCTATGAAAACCGTAAAAATAAAACCTGACAACCATGCACGTGTGTTGTGCTACTGTGTTGTGCACGTGCATTCCATGTGTTGTGTTCGCTATCGCTATCTCCCACGTATGACTTACTATCTCCTACGTATGACTTACTATCTCCTAAGTGGGATTTTGTATCTGCTACGTAGGAATTAGTAAGTCCTACGCAAGATTTAGGATGAGACTCAACCAAAAATTACTATTACTATTATTTTACTAAAAAAGTGTAATTCCAAACATGACATACGTTACATTTGACCTTTTTCTATATGGCATTGTTTAATCATAGCTCTCGGCCTTAGGAGCCGTGCCAATTTACACTTATCAGTGGGGTACAAAAAGTGCGCTGTCTAGACTACCAGTTGTTCGGCATCCATCTTTTGTTGAAGTCGCGACGGCTGAGCGGGTTAGGCGGCTGAATTTGTGTGCTGGCGATTAGGTGCCTGACTCTGCGGGTGCGGGTGCGGGTGCGGGTGCGGGTACGGGTACGGGTACGAGTGCGAGTCCCGGATGGAACTCAACCAAGTCGACGAGCATCACTATCCTTTCCCGTTAGTCCCCTCCCGCGACAAGCGTGGGTTACTGAATATTATTTCTAACGTGGATATATCAAAAAAGCATGTAATTCCTCATAAGTGAGCTTGATATCTCAGGTTGTATCAGCAAGTCCTCAGGTTAGAAATATACGTCTTCTAACCTCTCAAATATTCATCGACTATAATCCGTGGGAACAGATCTTAATTGTTCAAGTTGATTAACTTCAGCATTTTTGATGATAAAAAATGTTTGGTATTTTTTGTATCTGTATTTTTATTTGTGTGTGTGTGTTTGTGTTTGTGTGTATCTGTGTGTGTGAGTGTCTGTGTGAGTGCGTGTGTGTTTGTGTGTGTATGTGTGTGAGTGCGCGCGTGTGTGTGTGTGTGTGTGTGTGTGTAGGGAGGCGGGGCTGCGGAAGGAGGAATTGTAGTCAAGCACAGGAACTTCATTCAGGTGTTAATAACACTCTTCCAAGTGTTCTCCAGCAGTAACGTCAAACTGAACATTTTTTATGCCAGCTCGTTTTCTGAATGTACATGATATAACTAATCATTACTAATTCTAGTCTATTTTGTCTTTTGGGAACTCCATCTCTCTTGCATAAATAGTCGGTTTTCGTTCTTAATTAATGAATACACGATGCAATGTCGAAGCGGTCAGATGTAAGAACTGTAAACTTTAGGATTACAGATTCTCAGTAATTTACAGATTCTAGTATTTTGGTTTGGGATGGGTCCCGGATTCGAATCGATACCTTCAGATTCAGGCAGCTTGTGACCAGCACACACAGGCATTCACCTAACCCGCTCATTCACTGTTGGAAGTAGGGGGGGCTAGATGGCTGACTTTTTGTGCTGGCGATTAGGTATGGTGATATTATGGTGGGACACCAGAAAGGGGATTCACAGATTGTACCTGCGTGGGCATTCGAAAATCGGACTTCAGGTGAAGAGTGGACTCTCCAGTCACTAGGCTACCACACCGACCCAGCACGTATGTGTACAATTACCGAAATGTTTCACAACCTCATAAAAAAGGGGATCTAATAGAGAATAGAACAGCACAGTTGGTTTAAAATCTAGTTCAGTGTATGTTGTCTCGCCACCACTTTTACCCTCTGACGGTGTAAAAACCTGAGATAACACAAGCCCTTTAGGTCAGTTGTGATGCTTTCTACAGATTAGGTTGTAATCACAATGAATGCAATACAGGTCTATTGAAGTGTGATGGTAGTTCATCTCAAGCATCGCATTTTATAAAGTGTATATTTAGTAATTTATTAATTTATCAATCAGTCAATCTTTATTTCAGTACTTAAAAGGTCGCAGGCCTGTAGTACATTTAGAGTTTACATGAGTAGACAGAAGTCATTTATAAGTTCTCTGTAACAATACGTTTTCTTAGTGTCATAGCGAAGTAGATGTACATTGCCAGATTCTGTAATAGTGATGTGGTAGTATCTGTTAATAGTGAAATTAATGCTCTAACACTTGGGTGCTTATTAAAGTTTGGTTTTAGGTAGATTGTTCGTAGAGTCCTATAAGCAGGACAGATTACAAGGAAACGTAGTTCATCTTCAACTGCATTCATATTACATAAATGACATACTCCTTTTTCTCTTTGTGTACCTGTATACCTGCCGGTTTCAATAAATAATTCATGAGAAGAGCAGCGTCTATTTTTGCTAATTAGTCTTCAAAACGTATATCCGATTTCCATTGACTATAGTATAAGCATTTTGTGGATAGAAGTAGCGATTCCGAGCAAAATTGGAAATACACATCTTTCATTCTTTGTGTAAATGGTATGATAAAGTTTGTGTACAACTGAACGCTGTAATCACACCACACATAACCCTAGCCAGTTTAGTACAGCAGCTCTCTGGTATCAGCCACCCCATTTCTTTTCCCATTTTTGTCATACAATTTCATCATATCATAACATTTTTTCGGAAACCTATGGCATGACAAATGCATAAATCTTACCCAGTACTTCATTGCTTTGATGGAAGAGTATATAAACATAGGGGATCTACCCAATTCTCCAGAGAGCATCATATTACACGTGTTCGGTTTTACCCCAAGGATTTTTTTGCATGCATATAAATGGACTCTTTCAATACTGGCATATTGTTGTAATCCCCATATTTCAGAGCCATATAGGACTATTGCACTTATCTTCATATCGAATATTTTAAAGAACGTGTTAAAGGACATTTTGCCCAATGATCGCATATTTTCACAAACACCGATTAAGATTTTCAAAACTTGTACCGACGCTTGTTTTGTGTGTATAGACCAGAAAAGGCTATTAGAGAAATACAGGTACTTATAAACGCTGGCAGTTTGGTGTTTGATTTTGTCTCTGTTTACATACAATTTATCTTGGTCAGAAAAATTGTCTAATCGTCTATTTGTTTCTGTAAACCGTTAACAGTACTAGAGAATAATACAATATCATCGGCAAAGAGTAGCAGAATTAGTTGTGTTATATCTGGTTGTAGCTGGATCCCATTCGTACATGCCTCACATATTTGTACTGCTAGTTCATTAATGGAAAGCCTAAAAAGGAAAGAGCTTAAAAAACAACCTTGTCTAACCCCTAGTTCACCAATGAAAGAACGCATAATTCATGCTTATTCCTTACACATATTTAACATTTTTGTATATACTCTTGAACAGTTTATTCATTTTACTACTAAGACCGTGCGATTGCAGAAGCCCCCAAAGTTTATCGCGTTGCACAGAATCAAAAACCTTTGCAAAGTCAACAAATAGTGCGTAGAACGTTCCACCTTTTGAGATGAGGTATCATTGTATTGGGCTATACAGTATAAATATATTATCTTTTGTTGTATATCCCTCCCTGAATACAGGTCTATTGAAGTGTGATGGTAGTTCAGTTCAAACTTCACGTTGTATAAAGTGCATATTTATTATCATACAAACTGCTGGGCACACTAGAAAGGGGCTTCACAGAGTGTACTTGTGTGGGCATTCAAACCTCGGGCTTCATCGTGAAGAGCGGACTCTTACTGGGCTACCATACCGACTCATTACTTGTGTGTACAACCCAAATATCACGATGTACGAAGGGTACATTTATTAACATAGAAACTGTACAGAATAACAGATATACAATATTGTACACAGGTATATGCCAACGGAAGAGATGTCATCCATGAGTCAAAGTAAGTGAGTGAGTTTAGTTTTACGCCGCACTCAGCAATCATGAGTCAAAGCATTTACATAATTAATGATTAAATTACAACATAGCATTTGACATGCGAGGACCAAGTGTTCTTTTGCTTGTTAAAGTTTTAAAAATGGTATTGAAGATGCTATTTGCCTTTGCAAACACTTCCATGAATGCCTTTGAATTTGAGACCTTAAACATGATTCATTTATAGTGTCTGTCATTAGAAATGTACCATTTGTCTTACATATTTGCTGCGTTATTGGCAATGCACACTATATGCTGAATAGTAAATGAAACGCAAGTTTCGAAAAAAAAATGAAATCTCATAAAAGTAAACGTTTATGTTGATGGAACGTTCACGGCAAAGTGACAAACAAGCTAGACTTGCGTTCCTTTTGCTGCTCATAGTAGATTTTTCTATGCATTCAAGGACTGTTCAACAAGTAAGGGCAAATCCATTATCATATCTATATAACACATAACTCCGGCACATTTAGCATCTATGGAAACCCTCAGATGGGTTCTAATCAATTGACTAATTTTTAAACGTCATAGCCAATACGAAAAGTGGTTATGACGTCACAACTGTGATTAAAATAGATGGAGTTTAACAAGGAGAACCTTCGCTTCTCTATGCATATACATCAAATGTAATATTTTCAGATAACACTAGGGAAACAATTTAAGAAACAAATCATGGCACGTTTGGCAGGTTTATTCTACTGAAAGCTGATATGTTTCAACTGTTTGTATCATTATACTTCTCATATGAAAAATACATCTCACATCTCGGTATGTCCTGCATTGCTGATGTTGTCCACTTCTATCTCATCCTGCCCTTTAAGCCCTTTAAAGTTTTCATACAGTTCCACATCTTCTGTATCTGCCGCCGTCTTTGACTGATCCTGTCTCCTCCTGTGTTTGTCTCTGACCCTTTCAGCAGGTGCTCGTTTCCTGGCTGGTGCATCAGGCACGCTCTGGTCAGCCTGCTGTCGTTCCTCCTTCATTCTCTTTGCCATGAGCGTTGCTTTCCGGACGAGAGATTTAGTGAAATGGGGACTAGATTCATTTAGACTCTTTAACGTCTTAACCGACTTTTTCCTATAGCGGTGAATGGTTTTCTCCCTGTCGTTTGGGAAGGAGTCTCCGGACTGTTCAACATCTTGTGCAAGCCTGGCAAGATTTCCAACGAACCTTTCATCAAAGGTCGTTGGTGTATCTGCCTCTGCCTGCTGTCGTATGTGTCTTCTACTCTGTATTCTGGCCCACTTCACTTTCTGGCTATTCTCAAACGGGTCGGAAGTTTCCTCGATCTCTAGTTCATCTTCATGGTATCGCTGGAGATCCTTTGTAAGTTCAACATACTCCTCACCCTTCACCTCCTTGTCAGACGCTAGTTTCTCTTTGGTCTTTCTCAGTGTCTTCCCTATGTCCCGGACGTCTGTGATGGACGTGATATGGAGGAATGTGGACAAGCGATGGACAAACATGGACAGGAACTGGATGACCAACAACACTCCAAACACAAGCATGAAGGTGATTGAAATTGGTTCAAACTGATCACCTTGGAATGTGGGATCTGGACATGGTAAATGGATCTTCAGGTTCGGTGTATAATCTGATACCATTTGCAGTGTGAAGATTAATATGATAAAAAGACCATTGATAAGAAAGAAAAAGAGACACGTTTTGTTCCGTAGTTCCAGCAAATCATTCTTTATCTTTTCTTGTTGTTCTTTATTCTCTTCCAAAGGCAACAGATATCGCTCAATCAGCTCTTTCCAAAACGTCACCTCTGACCCATCGAGATCCTTGAATTGCCCTTCACCGAGGTCAGGATCCAGGATCCAGTAGGGGTCACTGTCGAAGGGGCCATTTTTATCGACCTGCTCTTGGATGACTTCGCCTGAGATATAAAATATGTTCAAAATGTCAAATTTAGTCAACTAATCCAACAAGCCTGTATGCCAAAATGTGATACAGGCAAGTGGAAGTAGCTACGATGTCATCAATGTAGTAATACATACTGTACAATCAAACATACTGTGGAATCAACTCAAGCATACATGGACAACTCGCACAAGTATTATAATACTCTTCAAAACTAGCAGGGGATCTCCATTTTTTTTTATTTTCGATTAAAAATATTTGGGAGATTTATCGGAGTCAATCAATGTTGATATGATATTATAGAATGTTTTGAGAGTGCATCACAATTTACACTTCCTTACAGTCAAAGTTATTTAGAATGCATTCGCTCTTGACAGATGATTGGTGTATGGCATGTAATTTGCATGTATGCGATTTTCATTTTAAAACAAACGACTAGAAACAAACACTAACAAATATGTGATTCAAGAGTGTCAAAACTAATATTCTAAGTGATTGATCGACCTTCTTGAAAAACGTCAAACTGAATGGAAAGACATGCACGTGTGTGGGGCTACTGCTTTGAGTACGTGCATATCATGCGTTGTGTTTAGTGTTGGTAATAGAGGTAAATGGTGGTGCGTTCATATGATATCTGTCCTTGAAACGTTTGTTAACGTTTACACTTCCTATCCAGATTGGAAGTTCAGTATCCCCTACTTTCTTGAAGAGAATAATACTCATACGTTATCTCAGTTACAAATTCACTTTGGTTCATATTTGTTCTCTGAGTTGCCATTTGTTTCTTAGCAGCATGCCCATGGAAGCATCCTTAATATGACTCACAAGGCCCTAATGGCACATCTCCCAAGGCAGGAGAGTGAGTGAGTGAGTGGGTGAGTTTGGTTTACGCCGCACTCAGCAATATTCCAACTAAATGGCGGCGGCCTGTCAGTATTCGAGCCTGGATCAATCCAGTGATCAACATGAGCATCGATCTGCGCAATTGGGAACCGATGACGTGTCAAACAAGTCAGCGAGCCTGACCACCCGATCCCGTTAATCGCCTCTTCGCATAGCCTTTTATGGCAAACATGGGTTGCTGAAGGCCTATTCTACCTCGGGATCTTCACGGGTCGAGAGTAAGGAGAGATCCTTACTGAGTTATTTTACAAGTTCATGTCTCCATCGAAGTACCACCGGTGACTATTAGGAGCTATCTCTACAATGCCTCTCTTATTGGCCAGTCAGATTAAACGCATCGTACTAGTCATGCCACCTTTTTGTCATTTTTTTTTACTCGGTTCACTTCAGCAGGTGTACATTTGACTGTCCAAACAAAATGAAGCGCTCATAAAATGATGGACAAGTCAGGTAAATGAACATATCGATAGTATATTCAAACGTTTCAATGGATGAAATTTAGCCCTAACATTGTACTTACAAGCCATAATTCTTTCTACTTTACACAATCCTTGACGATATTAACAAGACAACCAATGGATAGTCCATTCTGTTTCATATGAATATATTTTGGCGAGCAGGATGATGTATGTTGCCATCAGACAAACAGAACTGTTGCAAAAGAGAATGTCTTGATCAGAAATGGGAACATTACAATGTGCAGGATCAATAAAGTTTTCAACCTTTCCCCAAATTCCTGTACAAGATTATATTAAATGAATACACATAGGACACTTTCTGGTTCTGACTGACAACAAAGAACAAATATTAGTTTCAGTTATATTCATTTGCACCAGCACTTTTCTAGCACAATCGGCACTGTTTATAAATCTATACTGAAAGTCCCATGCTTGTACTACATACTACTCATGTCATGCAACTTATTGTAATCAACTTTTCCTTGCAAAATGTATTAACTTACTTGACATACAAGTCAATGCCTAAAGGAAGGACACTTGCTTTGCAGATAAACTGCGAAATGAACGTTGATTTTTATCCGCGATTGCATTTCCTCTTTCGTCCAGTTGAAACATAACTCTACAATTTCAGCCTGTTTACCAAAGGTGGAAGCTGGGCATCAGGAACATGCAAAAGAACCATGCGATGCTGTTAAATGGAACATATCTCTCAGATACTTTTTCGTAATCTCCCCAATGTATCCGTGATATTTTTCTGATACACCAATATCTTTTTCTAGATGTCACGTTTAGCCTTTGCAGTCTTGTCTAACTGCGTCAAAATTGCTATTGCTTCTAGTACTTCTTTCACTTTGTGCTGGCAGTCTCGATATACATAGTTGGTTGTAAATCATCGTATGTGTTTGATTCCATGTTGTTTTTTCTCAAATGAGAAGTGAACGTCAATTTTATGAAACTGTTCTATTTTCCTATACAGTATTTCCACTTGACATTTAGTTAGACTTTTAAGGCAGTCGATTACTTGGCGTTCGTATATAAGCTTCAGTATAAGTTCTGAGATACACCTCCTGCCGAATCAACAACATTCACCTGCCTTCTCGCCTTTATCCAGATTGAAACTAAGTGAAGTCATTGCGATCAAATGAAATGACCGAATGTGCAAATTTTGTAATTGCTGAAGTCTGTATGCTTGGCACTAGTACGATACTGTCTCCCTTAATGCAAAACGAATTGAACACTAGTGTTTCTGAGTTATGAACCATAGCATTTTGTGATTCCTGAGAACCTACCTGGTAAAGATATTTGTCTTCGCTGTCGCAATTGTCTGGCATTGGAATCACTTCTCTGGGGACCTGCGTAACAAAAGACACGGTAGTCTTCAGTTGTATGCAAAAGATAAAAAAGAGTTGATATATATGACCGGGCCTATGGAAATGTCAGCTTCAAATTATAGTATTAGTATGTAAGTCTAATGAGATCAAAACAATTGAGTGTCTTCGTCCATAATTGTCTTTCGGGTCCAGCAGAGTTCAACGGATTATCACGTGAGTATACGGGTGGTTTTTTTATGATAAATATAATTAATATTTCTATTGCACCTACTGCTCAAAGGCACTTTGTCAAAGACTATGTTGAACAAGTGGGTTTCCTGGTGTTTGAACCACAGCCAGACTTTTGCGAAGCGAGCAAAGGTTGGCAACGTACTTTCCTCGCTTCTGTCAAAATAAAATATCGCCACCATCAAAAGTATACACCCATTTCTTCACTGGGTTGTGCTCTTACATTTCGAACCCCATGTTGGACAATTAGTCACGTGAAATATTTTTCATTCAAACTTTTAAGCGCAACTCGTGGTATATCTGACCGTTCTCCTTCCTCCATACCCCCTTCCAGCTTCCGGTTCAACGGAGTGAAGGAACAGGGGGTATTATTCAATATGGAATACTTACAGTTACCTCCCTTGCTTCATTCGACCATAGCGCCAGAAGTCTTTTATGGAGAATAAATGTTACGAAAATGCTACTAATGGCGACAACAGATAAGACAAATAAACTCCAACAGGTTCATGATAAAATTAGGCATGTGGTATTTCTTTCTAATTTCTGCATATTCTTGTTTTGTCAGTCCGTTCAACCGGAAGTTGGTGGTGTAATGGTGGCGAAGAACGATCTGAATACCACGAGTGGCGCTTAAAATGTTGAATAAAACATGTTTCACGTGAGTAAAATGGGGTAGAAATGCGAGAGCACAGCCAAGGGAGGAAATGGAAATGTGCTTTTGATGGTGGCGATATTTTATTTTGACATGAAAACTAGTTTTCGATACGAAGCCAGGAAAGTACGTTGCCAACCTTTGTTCGCTTCGCTCGCATATAAAAAGACTTGTCATATTCTCTATGCTGCGCTACAGTTTGCCTGTGTTTGAACTGGCAGAGACATACTGAGGCTCGAGTGTCTACAAGAT
This sequence comes from Haliotis asinina, assembly GCF_037392515.1. NCBI lineage: Eukaryota > Metazoa > Mollusca > Gastropoda > Lepetellida > Haliotidae > Haliotis > Haliotis asinina. Next base: position 14,023,831 of record NC_090283.1, on the reverse strand, counting down.
CACAGCTCGGGCTAGACTAACAGCTAGTCTCTGAAATGAACATATTTTACTGAAAAAACGTTCATAGTGAAAAAAACATAATATAATGAAATGGAGCCCTGAGACATTTTTCATTTTCAGAAGCTATGGAAATGTAGACTTGCTACATTTTCTAGACTTGCGTGGGCTTTCCTGGATATATATACTTCAGGGTCTGTACGACAGACTAAGCTCGGGCAGCAGAGATATTTTCTTTCATTCTCTCATTGAGTGACACAATTTGTCTCAGAAAGAGTGTCCCCTTATGTTCATTATATAAACTGAAAAAGGCAAACTATCATGTACCCAACATATATATATAACTTCTCAGTCATATGTAAATCATTACTGTATATGGTACACACTTTTGGGTTGTTCCACCACTGCAGCTTCGATTTTCTCCAACCTCTTCATCACCTGGTCCAGCTGGTCCTTGCTGGCGGTGGAGGAGCAACAGACACATCTGCACAATGCGTCCCACGCTCCTCCTTCATCCGACCCCGTGATCCGAGTCCACATCTTCTGTAATGCATTCATCTTCTTCTCCGGCTGTTGACCTGGAGGAGGCGCTGCTTGCTTAGTCTCGCGAGTTCCCCATGAGACTACGTGGAGGTTGCCAAGAGAGTAGATCATGAGGATCATTGACATGGCTGGGAGGGCCAGGAAATACAGGAAGCCGTGGATAATGCACGTTAACTCTTGAGGATGCAAGATGGCGGCTACGAAGAAGATCCCAGTGACGATCACAAGGAAAATGGTTGCAGTGGAACAGAATCCGAATGTTGCGGCCTGTTGAATCAGCCCTACTATCACCAGCATCATCACCAGACTGTAGACGATGGATATGATCGCGGCATAAGCAAGCTGAAAGATGACGTACGCTTTGTTATTAATATTGTTCAACAGGAGATATATTAATTTTGATAAAACTGAAACTATTACGTATGTCTGGCTTGATGCCGCTTCTTATTTCAGATGCCAACACCTTTATCCTGAAACCTGCTTGATAACGTCAGGATTGTATGTATATATAAAACTGAATGCCCAGAGGAATATTTACCCTTTAAGTTATACAAATAGATGTGAGCTGCAGCAAGGACGTCGATCCTTTATTCGTTGGAGGTCTTGCATATAAAATACACGTACACGTATTATATATGATTCAAACCTCAAATACGTCCCCATGTATGTATTTTGTAGTATTCAGGTCGGAAATGCATCCCCATGTACGTATTAATAAGGAGCATATGTAATGGGCTGAATTCCACACAAAGGAGGGACATGATCAAAGGGTTACTATCTGATTATTACTACCCTGGATAGTGAGTGAGTGAGTGAGTTTAGTTTTACGCCGCACTCAACAATATTCCAGCTATATGGCGGCGGTCTGTAAATAATCGAGTCTGGACCAGACAATCCAGTGACCAGCAACATGAGCATCGATCTGCGCATTTGGGAACCAAAGACATGTGCAAACCAAGTCAGCGAGTCTGACCACCCGATCCCGTTAGTCGCCTAATGGGTTGCTGAAGGCGTATTCTACCCCGGGACCTTCACGGGGCACTGCCCTGGATAACCCAAGCTGCCACGTTGTTTATCCCACCGGATACCCATTTGCTGCCGGTTACTTGTGTCATGCGTGCCTCGTTGTGGGTCAGAACTGAAGTCCCAGAAGCTTGCGGGTTAAACCACGTATTCTAAATGAGTCAGGCCTCCAACGCACGTCATGCACGTATTGTATATTAATCAGGTCTAAATTAAATCTTCATACACGTAATTGATATAGGCCTCACATAGGCCTGTCCTGACACATTTAGGCCAAATACGAAAGCGAAATGTTTTTCGGGCATCGGCGCGTCACTTATGTTTGTGCGCGTTACATTTTTTATTGCCATTTGAAAATAGTAGTTTTGACGTGGCCGCGTCCCGATCATCCATTTGTCCACAATGAGAAGGATTGTCTGAAAGAACGAGTGTGAATGAATCTACTACTCATTAACACCAGCTAAACTTCCCAAATTGTATTTCTGGGAGAAAAAAATGAAAATGTGTTCCTTCTTCAACACGGTTTTTTTTTCTACCAAAACTTTAAAGCAAAGTCCTACTGCCCTCGTCACTTTTGAAACAAATGTGCCCGTGAAATATTTATTTGTTTATGCAGACTTACCTGTATGTTGGTTTTGGCCACGAAGCAGAGAAGAACGAAGACAGCTACTGGTACGAGGTTGAGGATGAGTGCACCAAATAAAGGCATTTCAGGGAAGGCAACATTAATGGCTCCAACGATGAGGAGGAATATGGTTCCTGGAGTTATGATGGAGGATGCCATCAGTGCCATCTGGTAGATGATGTACAGGCAGGAGATATCTGCATTCTTCCTAGTGACACTCTTCCAGTCCTAAAATACAGCATAATTTCACGGTGTTAGTGACTCTGAAAGCTGTACATTTAATATATTTAGGGCTAGCTGATGGATGGTATTTTTATTTGCCGGTTGGTATATTTCAGTGAAGATATTTAAATTACAGGTTGTTTTAACTACAGGTTGTGTTTCCGATGTATTCGACATAACCACTGTTAACTGAAATATCCACAGTATCGTGCATATGCTTTTCGTTGACACAAACACGTCCTATCAAAATTCGGCTTTTTCGGAGTAAGTGAGTGAGTTTAGTTTTACCCCGCACTCATCAATATTCCAGCCATGTGGCGGCGGTCTGTAAATAATCGAGTCTAGACCAGACAATCCAGTGATCAAAAGCATGAGGATCGATCTGCACAACTAGGAACCGATGACACGTGTCAACCAAGTCAGTGAGGCTGACCGCCCGATCCCGTTAGTCACCTTTTATAGCAAACATGGGTTGCTGAAGGACTATTCTACCCCGGACCTTCATGGGTCGGCTTTTTCGGATCTTTGGGTGAAATGATGGGAAGGAAAACAACAATATGGTCTTATCTGAATACATATGACTTATGTGTGAGCGTGTAAAACTTGTGTCGACTTTTAATGTGTCATGTGACAGACATAGGCATCGTTGAGGAGAATATGCAACTTCGCAACAAGTGGAAACAAGTGCCTTTTAATATTGACAAAACCATACAAAATCTTACCCAAAGAAAAAGTACTTTTTAGGTTTTTGTTTTCAATCCCTGTCTCATATTTTAACAACATTTTCTTATGCACAAGAACCAATGTTGTAATATCCCATAGCCTTGGCAAATATAGGAAAGGACATGTTCCAGTTGGATTTGTCAAGGATAGGGTTGTTAGAAGCTTAGCGTGGACAAATAAATCGTGTAAATAGTGATTCGATGGTAGGTCATGATGATTTCATCCCACAATCGTTTGTGTTACTGGATGTTGAGTGTATATGAAGCCAAAGACTAAAATGGCGGTCTTCCGGATTTGCAGTAATTGTACCGCCAAGACTGTTCTGTGTATGTGAGCTCAGGGGCACGTCGAGCAATATGCTAAGGCCTAGTCTCTGAAGGGTCTAGGACAATTCCCACCCGGACAAATCCCACCCGGACAATTCCCACCCGTACAATTACCACCCGAAAATTTCCCACGTGGGGCAATTCCCACCTAGGACAATTCCCACCTAGGACAATTACCATTTAGGACAATTCCCACCTAGGACAATCCCCACCCCAAAATAAGAGTAACATGAAGAACATAGTTCAGTTTCAACATTTAATCATTTAAACATATGTGCCCTATAAAAGAAACATGAACTACCTTCTTCTTGACATGCTTTAGTATCAGTTTTACTGATCCTATTTAACACATAACAAATGATAGCATTTAAGTAAGGAAGCACTATTTTGTGACACACATAAGGTGGGGATTATAAGTGAGAATAACCGGGTGGGAATTGTCCTAGGTGGGAATTGCCCTAGGCGGGAATTGTCATAGGTGGGAATTGTCCAGGTGGCATTTGTCCGGGTGGATTTTGTCCGGGTGGGAATTGTCCTGCTCCCTTCTCTGAAGGCGTATAATTTGACAGGAGGAAATAGTTCCTTATAAATTCAAAAGGAACTCCAATATGAAGGTGAACCTGAGGGACTCGTGCTTCATTTAGCAGCGCTTTAGTATTGCAGAAATATTTGGTAGAAGGAAAATGATGCATTTCAGACAGGGAGCGAAATAGTTTCCAGTCTCTCTCTGAATGTTACCACCCCAGAACATAATTCACTAGACCCAAATCTGAACGTAGTAACTAATCAGAAGGCTACAAAACTAGATGAGAATAAGATATTGTCGGTATGACACAGGTTTCATCATTAAGCTGACAAAATGATGAACATGTTTTCAGGCCATACCATTGCATGATTTAAAAGTGTTTTATAACTTAACGGAGAGAATCACATATTTTCAAAATGACCCAATGAAATTTCACCAGCCAGTAAGGCCAAAGACTGTGGGGCTTTACTGGCCCGACTTGACTTTTATTAGCCACATGCCAGCGGACCAGTGGTTACTTCGCATGTCGTGTTCAGGGACTGTGAGTCTACAAGAGTACCTGGAGAAGGTCCAACGTGTTCGCCATCGTGGATGGAGTCCAGCGACGACGCTGATTGAAGAACTCGTAAAATCCTTCTGGTGCATATGTAAATGAATCGGAAGCTGCGCAGTACTCGACTCGGTAGCCTTGCTGTAGGAGCAGTGTGCACAACCATCGATCCTCGCCTTCAAGTAAAAGAAACTTGGGTTGTAAATATCATTTAAAGTCTCAACAGTTATTCAACACCTGCTGAGGATCGTGGAAGTTTGGACAAATATTTAATGACATCAGTAACATGACGTTTTACAACCATCACATAGGTCTGTTAATGAGGCGTTTCATCTGATAACGGGGTGGTAGGTTAGGCTAGTGGTTAAGGCGTTCGCTGGGCACGCTGAAGATCCAGGTTCGATTCTCCATGTGGGAACAATGTGTCCATTTCCGGTTTTCCCGGCGTCATTGCTGGAAACGCGTAAAACTATACTCATCCACCCTTTCTTCTGATACCTGTAGACTGGATCCTTTGTCAGACACCTGCAGTGTCCGTTTATACCTGAACATACAGGTGCAGTGCGAAATAGCCACTATTTCCCGCTAGTCCGTGTTTATTAAAATTCCAGTAGGGCCAGTAATTTTCCACAGTCACTGGCCCGATGCCTGGTGGATTGTCATGGAGTCATTGTGTAAATATATCGCTCTCTCTGACTTGTTAAGTAATTACACAATTTTAAATGATGCAAGATTGTGGCCTGGGTCATCATATTAGCAGTCTAATGATGAAACCCGTGTCTGCAATCAAATTTCGGACTAGTGAATAGTTTTGTGGGCTGGTAACTTCAGGCATAGCTAGCCCGACTGGAAAATCTGGAAACTATTTCACACACTGTACAAGTGGCCACACAACCAAGTCACAACTACAGGTTCAGTATAGGGCTGGCTAAACTTACATATCGTCGCATAGATTATTAATGACTATGGACATCCACACTGTGTTATCGATAATATTATTGTATATTAACTTTTGTGAAAGGAAACGTCATAATTTTCTCACATAATATACAAATTTAGAACTTCGACATTGTTCTGACCATTAATAACGGTCAGGACCCGTTTGGTTCACAATCCATTCGCCCATTGGTTTATCGATAATCAGACCTGATATCTTGGCAACTACTTCTCACACCCAAGTTTTGATCCGGTTGGCAGGAACAACGCCGAGAGACCGTAAATTTCGCCGTTAATTCGCAAATTCCCATGAGTACGCCAAACATTCCGACAGCAATTTCACCTTGTGTCATCGAATAACTTTACTTTGTGACCTCAGAGGCATGATGAGATTCTTTTGGGTACAATGTTGTTGTCTCTCCTCCGGAGTAAGAAGGTAATATTGTTTTCAGTCTTGGTTATCGTGGTAGTGGAATCAAGTTGAGGATATTGCCTGAACAGAGGTATGGTTTATGTTTTACGTTTCCATTCTCCAATCAGAGAAATCAAAATAGGGTTATTGTTTTCAATTCTCTCCCAAACCTCCCAAAAATTATTTGTTCCTCCGACGAATTACAGATACAGCGATAAAAGTATTAGATCTTTCAACTTAATATCGTTCACTTCCTGAATGATTTATATATCTTAATGATGTATGCCCCATTGTATATGTCACTTGCAAAACAAGTGCTGATAACAGCATAATATAGAAAAGAAGGGAAGATTGTTCAACATTTTTTTGTGAAAGTGGTGTCAGTTCTGAAGGGTCTGATATCTGATACTGGTCTGATATCGAGGACAGTACATCCTCATTACGTGTCCACGTGCATCAAAAGGAGGATGGATCATCAGTGATAACAAAGAACGATTTTTTGTCTAGTCTGGTCCAAAGTCGACACTTTACACACCCTTCACGATAAAGGCCTAGTATTGCTAACTGAGGCAATAAGTGCATGAGTAAGTTTTACACCGCACTCAGCGATATGGCGGTGGACTGTGAGCAATCAAATCTGGACCAGACTATTCAGTGATCAACAGCATGAGCATCGATCTACGCAATTGGGACACGACAACGTGTCAACCACGTCAGCGAGCATGACCATCCCGTTAATCGCCGCTTACGACAAGCGTGGGTTACGGAAGATCAGTTCTAACCCGGATCGTTATGTATCTACAGCAACAAACAACAGATAGGTTATCGATCAGGTTATAACCTATGATTGATTTTTGTCGTTGATTATTCTACATTTAATATGCTCATGATTTACCTTAGTGCGGCGAAGATGGGGTACACTAGCGGTAAAGGTGTTCGCTCGTCAAGCCGAAGATTCGAAGATATAGCTAAAACGGAGTAACACTAAACTCACGCACTCACGCACTCACGCACTCACTCACGCTCTTTCTTACCTTGATCATACTGCACGTAGTGTCTGGCCTCAGTTGGCGTTGTCGTGTAGCGTTTCATCACGTTGTCGTCCATCATGGCGGAGCCTCGGAACAGGCTGAAACACCCGGGGCTGCACAGGACGCAGCCAATCACATGCTCTGTTGCTTTCTGCAGCCAATGACTGACAGCATACTCAAACTTCTGGTACCACACCATTGGACCTGGTAAGAAACGCAGTAATATACACTGGCAAGATGGTTCGTCATTGATGGTTTGTGTTGTTTGAATTATTCGTTTCACAACAACACCGGATTGTCTGGTCCAGAATAGACTATTTACAGACCACCGTCATATAGCAGTAACATTGCTGAGTGTGGCGTTGAACAACACATAAACCAACCACAAAAGCATCCATAAGGTTGTTGGTTTGGTTAGTTACAGAATGTCAAACGGAACCATTCCATTTGGACAGTTTGCAGAGCGTATTCCAAATAATATGTCCCACTACCTTAGGACGTTGTTAGGGTTTGGATCTGATGGTCCCGTCGATACCTTTAAGTCCCGCCCATATTAAACCATTTCAGATACTCCCGGGTAAACAGACATTGTGTAAGCTATATCACGAGCTATGTACAAAAGTACAAGAGGGGTATATGTAATTACTTGTTAATACTCGTAATGTCCAGTTTTGTTGCGTTTACGGTTTAGAGGATCACGTGTGCATGTCTGTCGTAAAAGTCAGCCTAAATGGGGATCGGGTGGTCGAACTACCAATCTCAGATAGTTGCTCAGGCTTACTGATCCTGATCGATTATTAACACTTTAGTGATATAAATAATATTCACGTCTGTAGCGCTTCCATACGCCAAGTGAATGCTCAAAGCTCATGCACACAGATGCTGAGCGATATGTAGCCTTATTTAAAACATCTTATGAAAAGTCTCTATTGGTCATGGGTATTCAAATTTTATCCCGTGTCTTTGCTCCCCACCTGAGCCAATTGGATGTATTCTTCCACACGCAGCTCCTACGTTCGGGTCCCGCCTCATCCTGTCCACCAACATTCGGAGAGCCTCGGGTTGAAAATCGACGTCACCATCAAGAGCCAATAGGAACGTGTTATCGGCTCGTACGCGCTTCCGGTTGATGTCGATTTGCTCAGACATGAGCCTATTGGCCAGGAAGTAATATAGGTACATCACCTGCAAGGACGACATGGTGAGTTGAAGTCATGTTCCTCTCATCTGTGCTGACAGTGATAATAGTATAATTATGATACAATCCATACAATCCAGTGATTAACAGCATGAGCATCAGTCTATTTTTTTGACTGGATATCGCTGCACTAATGCTGCTTGTGGCGTTAAACAACAATTATACAAAAATACAAATACGTTTTTAATGTTCGTAGGCTGGTTGGTTTATGGTTTAACACCGCACTCAGCAACATACAAGCTATACGGTGGTTGTCTGTAAATATTTGAGTCTGGTCCAGATAATCCAGTGATTAAAAGCATGAGCATCGATCTACGCAATTGAGTTATGATGACACGTTTCAACGTGTCCCGCTAGTCGCTCTTACGAAAGTATGGGTTACTGAAGATCAATCCTAACCCAGATCTAAACCTCACAAGACACTGGAATTTAGCCAGAAATGTTCAAATATTTAAAGAAACAGATCAAATATTTAAACACAGACCAATACCTCAAGCACATCCATGTTGACACTGTAAGCACAACCAGTAGTCATTTTCTTTCTTTTTGTTTTTGGTTTCTGTTTCCGATCATATCCATTATATATGGATTATCATATTGTATATCCGTTATGTATGGATTATTATATTGTATATCCATTATGTATGGATTATTATATTGTATATCCATTTTGTATGGATTATTATATTGTATATCCATTATGTCTGGACTATTGTATTGTATGTCCATTATGTGTGGATTATTGTATTGTATATCCATTATGTATGGATTATTATATTGTATATCCATTATTATCAATTATTATATTGTATATCCATTATATATTTTACACAACTGCAAGGTGATTTGTAATATATTCCACAACATAACATGCATAATGGAAGGCCAAGGTTATCCGATCTCTTAATTTATTCTTATTGAGCCATATTGGTTCCTCATCTTATCATTTAATCATTATCGAAATCACAATCACATGTAGAAGAATACATTAAGTGAAAGGAAAAGGTTCAACACTTAATTTACCTGTGTATTAAAACCAGTACTCAGGATACTCTCGGTTATATTTTTCCTAAAGGCGATAGTTAATTATGAGAAACATCTGTTTAATCATCACAGACGTTTGTATTTAGTATCGGAGTGGATGTCTGATACCAGGAACTGTAACTTTGGAATATGTTGGAACATGGTACACTCAGTTACTTAGTGCAAATGATGTGGATGTGAAATTCGCGATATTTTGCCCCCACTGAATAAACTGCTGTATTATCGAGACTGATCGGACATCTTTTCATTTTGCTTACCAAACACCTGAAATGATCCGTGTTCCTTCAAGTACATACTTGTGACTGAAATGTGTTGAAAACGCCCGCTTGATAGGCCTACCTGATTTACATCTGCCCAATCCTTGACCCATCTGTCTCCTGCTGTTTGCCAACTTTGACAATCCCTCTGCCGTGTCTAAACTGATCCCTGCCTAGCTCGCGACACGTCTGTCTCCACGTCTGTTACACCCGCTTCTAACCCCCACACTGTCTAACTCTGACCCTACCTCTCTGGCAATGCTGATCTTGAACTGTCTAACTGTTGGAATTTCCCCCTCTACCTCCGTCGCACTCTCGATGCTGATGATCCAAGTCTGCCAAATCGCGACATATCTGACCTCACACCTACCAAACCATCAACGCCCCTGACCCTGAGCTTCCTCACTCTGGGAATACCAGAATATCTGGGAATACCTTGACGTTCCTGTCCCCGAACTTTCTATCTCTTTACTTACTTTCCAGTCATTCCTAAGTCTGCCTCTCCAGTCCTACCTCTACCGATACGTTGGCGTCACGACATTTCTACCTGTGCTAAGGTCTCTCCCTACCTGACTCCATCTCTTTCGGTGACGTATTTTCATCTTGTCCTTCAGATGCACCGTCAGCGTGTTGCCCCCTTGAAGTGTCCACACCAGCCGGCCCCCATAAGGAGTCTCAGTACGTGTTGGAGCGGGGATAGTATGTGGCGTGTTGTATTCGTCTCTGTGTAGAACATAGTGAGTGAGCTTAGTTTTTACGCGGCGTTTAGTTATATTCAAGCAATATCACGGCGTATAACCAGAAATGGGCTTCAAATGTCGACATCATTTAACCACTACGCTACGCTGGATCATAAAACGCCTTTTCTAAAATCCAGCATTTAATTTTGGGACTGCTCTATGGTGTAAAGAGTCGAAGATCGGAATACCGGTGGTTCATCCCCTGAGCAGCACTAACCGATGGCGATTGTTGTTGCCTTGCATGAAGAGTGACATTAGATGAAACAGTCTTGTCGGCCCCCTAGAACTTTCCATATCACTTAAGGCTAACACAATAACACTGTAATACGTCTTGAGTAGTACTTGCAGCAACCCTCGCAAACCACACGCATATACGGACGCAGAGCAGCAAGTACACACCTGCGTGCATACGGACTCATGAATCTCAAGGTTAGAATTGATTTTCAGCAACTCATGCTTTCCGTTTGGAGAGACTAAAATGATACGGTTGTCAGACTCGCTAATTTGATTGATACGTCATCGTATCCGATTTGCATAGATGGATCCTCATGCTGTTGATCACTGGATTGTCTGGTCCAGACTCGATTATTTACACACCGCCGCCATACAGCTGGATTACTGCTGAGTGCGACGTTAAACAGCAAACAACTTAAAGAGAGGAAGTCCGACGTTCGTCCAGACCAGCGTCAATGACGTACCGTAAGGCGACGTTAATCACCCGCAGAAGTTGCTTCACCCAGTCGTTGACGTCGTAATCCACATCGCCGTCTTTGTGAGGCTGAAAGGCGTCGTCGAAGAAGATGTGAGCTGAAACAGACAAACTTAACAATCAACAGATCTGCCATCAAATCTTTGATGTTTGTATAGGGAAATTTCAAAAATATTATTTATAGGACAACTAATTCGAAGACGCCTCGCTCCAAGCTGATATTAATAATCTATATCTGTAAGTATCTATGGATCAGTGGTTAAAGGGGCACTGATGCGGGGCGAATAATGTTTCTCGCCAATGGTCTAACTGTAAAACCAAACTGCAAATTGGTCAGCACCCGCTCCCTCGACCGTGACGGACAAAGGGACTGGGGTCCGGTCCATATTAGGAGAATATCTTCACCTAAACAGTCAGGAGGCTGGATACCCATCATATGCCATTATTTAAAAACAACAAAATAACAAAGTAACAAAATATCCCAGCAGTGTAGGTTTTTTTTCCGGATGCTTGGATGGTATAGTGACTGATCCAATTCGATCCTATTTCTGTGTTTTTTACCTCGATACTAGTATTTAATCATGTCATGTGAAAATATATCTACAGGCACATAGCAAACCATTTGTTTCAGTCCGAAAGAATGGAAAGCTTTATATCTAGATAGTTTTGAGTGTTTCCCAAACTGTGATAGCAAATATCATACGTAAATTTTGGTAGATATGGTAGCTACCCTGGTTTATTATCTATGATAATAAAAACACAGAGTTGATTTATTTGTATTCGTAAACTAAAAACAAAGATTTTGCCATTGGTAGAGAAATCTGAAAATTGTCTTATCAAAAAATGATTACACCTATTTACCCAAGTACACAGCAAATGCCTGTGTGTATTTCTTATGTAACGAAGTTCCGTTGGTATCCTCAAAACAGTTTCGGCCCATAAGTATTTTCAGGCTGCATGCGACACTGAGATTACATCTTTCTTGCTGTAACTCGCGTTTGATGGTGTAAACCTACACGTGTAATTTGTCATCATTCTCTTGATGGTCAGTTAATGATTTTATGACAGGTATAATTAGGACAAATACACCTCAACTTCTAAAATGCCTCTCAAACAAGGTATAATTAGTGGTAACGCCACTCAGGTTACTCAATAAAGGTTCCCTTTTTCTCATTTCTCCTGTCTGGAGTAAATACTCAACATTATAAATTAAGGCCTGTAGTGGCAAATGTTTTTTACGTTATGTAATATGTGCATGTAAGTGATGCAAGAGGGTTTATCAGCTGAGTTACTAAAACAAACATCGATCAAAGGATTAACCGATAACACACTGATTGATTAATTGCTTTTATCTTCTACAGCGGATTTGTCAAAATGCACTGTGTGTTGATGTACTAATCTATACTGACTACACCCTGTCGTAAAGTGCGAGTGTAAAAACAGCATCCTCCCTTCAAAGAATTGACCACGTGCACCATTGCGTTGATTGATTGATTGCTCATTATTGGTTAACTAAATTACCTAGAATGGCGGACATCATACAGTTAGTTGCCAGGTGTGCTATCTTGGGTGACCAATGAGAAGTTTATCAGGTTTTGACCAATGTGAAAGACCTGAAACGATGTGTTACTTTTTCGCAAATTAGACTGTTGTAAGAAACACGACACAGAGCAGGATTATTTGCCAGCTGCAGATGAATGGAATATCGTTCTTTTATGTGGATATTGATGGATACATTCCTGAACAAGGTAGTAGCCTGACATTGTTGCTATAAAATTAGTCTGTTTTACATTCATTATTTGCATTTTGTTTTAATATATTAGTTGTAGCATTCAGCAGAATCTATATGACAGAAAATACACACTAGATTGCGTATGTGTGTGAAATAGGATCCACATTGGCAGCCTATACAATGTTTAAATGTTACAGTCATGTTAGAAATTTACTATAAGTACAAACAGACCGTGTATTCTTTTATTAACTTTAAACATCATACAAATATGACAATAAACTAATTAGGGTTATGATACAAAATATAGAGACGTACATTGGCTTCGTTATTTTCCCGTCCTAATAGTTTTTTACCATTTCTACCAATGGCAGATGATTAACCTTCAAAGTGCTTCATTTGTTTTCATAATGCATTTGTAATGAAGTAAAAATGACTTCACCTTAGTTGATCTGTCCATAATTAAACTCTCAATTGCGCCTACGGACTGAGGTCACAAACCAGTCACGAATTCTGGGATATCATCCGGGTACTCAGGGGAGAAAAACAATAACAAAAGTTTAAACGGGTCCACGGAAATTGCTCCGCCTCAGTGCCCTTTTAATTAATATAGGGAAGGTGCGCGATATTACTGGCAGAACAACTAGTTTTTTAGATTCTTTCTTCAGTCTCCTTGAGATCAATATCCGTTAGTATGAACACTCAGAACAGCCCAGCGATCAAATAATTCATGTTTAGTTTTGAATGTGGTGTGATACTATTTACATGACAACTAGTTCGAAGACTCGTAGTTAATCTGTATCTTTAAGCATCAACATGTCAGCGATCAAATGTCTGACGTAGAAATCTATATCCGAAAAAGTATCAACAGACCAGCGGGATCAAAGCTTCCATGCTGATTTGCATTTTGAGGCGCCGTATACGCCGTATTGAGAGGTCAATTAGTTCGAATATTCCTTACCTTCAAACTCGTAGTAATCAATATCGGTCTCAAACGTTTTGATGGCTTTTCGCCTGGCACTCTGATCCTCATCCAGTCTGGGGAGAAATATGTTCAAAATATTGAAACATAGATCACAATATATTTTAGACACAGAAGTTTGGGGTTATTTTTTCACAGGATGACAACTGATCATGAACGTTTATACAAACGTTCAGTATTATGTTTGAAGGTGAACTTGTTTGGCAGGTCCACCTAGATCATCAGAGCATGTCAGCTTACTTTATTCATTATTGCATTTAGAAACGTTTGTATGTCGCGATTCGATAATTCGATACACATAAAAATCTAAGTCTTGGCCGTATACAGAATTTACTAATAATGCTGAAGATTATTAACAGAGCACTGTATCCATCCACAATGTGCTTACTCAAGGCGAATAAAATGTGAGAAAAAGTAAACGACATGAAATAATAGTATGAAATACAGCCTTTGAATAAGAGCATGGAAGAAGGCCTGTGAATAACGGCAGGATGTGAAGTCTATGAGTTAGTGTCTTCGAATGACAGCGTGTAAAAAGTATACGAATAATAGCCTAAAAATATATGCGTCTTGAGTTTTGACTTGAATACAGGTAACTATTATGAAAGCTTGATGTCCAGTCCAGATGTTTCACACATGAGGTCCATTGCTGGTCAGATTGCACTGAATAAAACATTGTCCCACTAATGTGTTCAAACAAAGGAGATCATATGCTTCTCTAGATGCTAATGCGGTCTGATGTACGCCTCGTTCTAGCAGTGTTATTACTCGGCTGTAGGTGTGCGTCTCTTTGGAAGGGATAACACTGCTACAAAGAGCCATACATCAGACCGAATTAACCGAGAAAGAAGCATACAACGTGTTTATCCTACTGTCATATTAAATTACAAAATATCATTTCATTTTGTTATGAAGATCGCTACCCACTATGTAAAATGTAAACAAAATGGCGCCTGCCTCTCGGCTGGATTTTTAAAACCAGTGAAACATAATCTGACAGGGTTAAAACTGCTCTAAAAATGATTAGTTATGTTTATGTTGAGTGTGCAAAAGATGTAATGTATAAAATATATAAATAAAGTGGTGAAAGTGAACTCAAAAACAGCTGATCGAACGGTATAGAGCTCCGGGCACTGCATGTGTCACGTGTATACGCTGCGTTTGCAATGCTTTAATTTGCCAGTCGGCCATCGGGGCCTGCAGACTTCAAAACGTACAGTCCCTGAATGAAAATCTGCAGGCCCATTTCTTTACATTCAAACAAATAATAACAAAACAGACTACACTGTTCACATTCCTACGATCAGAACGCTGAAGTATCAGGAAGTGAAAAATAAAGTTATCGTAACTTGACAAACCGTGGATGATTCCCGAAGGTTAATAAAAAAAGAAAGAAAGAAAACAATTATGAGAAAACATTCCAGTTAAGAAAAGACAGAGAATTTACTGAAGGCAACGAGGGACTGCAAATATTAACCCGGCCGGCCCGATACAATAACAACCGGCACCGGGCCTCCGGGCAGACGGTTTTTTCGAAGGCGGTGTAAACATGAGACAGCTGATATTCTCACCTATACACTGATCTCAGCATCTGTATCATTTCATTCTCCGATTCATGCCACATGGTAGCACACACATAGATCATAGGGGTGTCGTCCTTCCTCATAGTGGTGGTGTCCCTCAAGTCAAAGACATCACTGTCGCCGAGGTGAGGAACGTTCACTCGTGATACATTTTTCTCCTGAAACAAATGGCATGTATCATCAAAGTACGAGCTAAAGGTATTCTCCCTTTGACAAAACTATTAGCACTATTATTAACGCAAACGCTCCGTGACACAAACTGATGAAAGAAGATTTATCTCATGAAGGGGATACATGTGTAGATATATATGATCTTACACCTCAGATTGTGTCGCAATTATGTGAAGCCCATAAAGTAATGAGTTCGAAGTAATGAGTTCCCATTTTCTTATGATGCGTGTGTGTCATTCTGTAATACGTATCCTGAAACAAATAATTCCATGAATATATGGCATGTAAAGAATGCCACAGTCTTTGAACTACGTTTCATATATTTCATGATTGTAACTTATGAACTGTTATTTCTGTGAAACATGCTCATTTCAGAGAGTAGATTTAGTATACGACATGGCCAAGTAATCAAAAATACCTTCTTCAGTCTGTTCTATTTTTGAACATAATGCCAAAAGGGTAACTATTTCAGGTAATTATTTACAGTTGAGAGAAGATAGATAACACTCCTAATGTGAGCTAATTGGGGTGGCACAATTGTTAAAGTGTTTGCTTGTCACTCCGAATACCTAAATTCAATTTCTTTTTTCAATTACAGTGCTTGAAACTATGTCAGCGATTCCTACCCGGAACATTTACGGTAGTCTAGTGGTTAAAACGATGGCTTGTCACCCCGAAGATTCGAATCCCCACATGGGTACAGTATCTGGTAGGGCTGGAACGGGTAATCGGTTACTCGAATCCGTCCCATTTCCAGGAATCGAGTACCCGGAAAGAGAGATAACTATGAAATGGCAAGGGCAGATAATAACATGTCTTTTTTCATTACTGACCTAACACACATTTGCTCCACTGGTATTGTCCGCTAATGGAGCTTATTACTAACGACTGTAATTTATCTGCGCATGAGCAGTGCGTAGTAAAGTGACAGTAACAGCAGGAAAAATGTTCTGTGACTTTACGAGGAACATACGTAATAGTGTTATTCTTACACTGGTTAAACAGACGTATATAAATAGCTACAGATACGTTTTAATGTCTTATTGCCACCCTTTAAAATGTTGAATAAAAATCTCTGTCAAATCGTGATTGAATATTCAGAACGTAGACAGAAAGGGCTGTATTCTTTACATTTCCGGGAACTCGATTCCTCTCTCTGCTCCCATCCCCTTAGATGGTACCGTAATATCCCAAAAGAACGACCCATATCCTCATAAAAACCATTCATATTCATTGAATATCAAGTCACGACTATACTGTCAAGTGTAGACCTTTGCTCATAAAATCAATCCATCGTTCATTCAACTTAAGAAGCTTTCGAATATTACTGGCAAGGCAAAATAAAAAAATAACCAATGTTGATGGGGTTTTTTTCGCATCCCATAAGTAATAGGACCGATAGGTCGTTTTTCTGTTTTCTATTTTTTAAATCATGTTTTGATGATTGACTGGTTGATATTTTATGTCGCCCAAAACAAGGCCCCTACGTTGTGAAATACATTTCAGTTAGGTGACACGCGAAAAGTAGATTGATGGTATGCCCCTCCAGATTGTCCCATGACACAGATAACTTTTCATCAGGGTTAAGACAACAAACTTTCAGATAAATAAAGGTTATATTTATAAAACCGACACTTTAAGAAGATTTGAATTTGTTATAGAGGCCTATTGTTGTCTACTATCGGACTGCCGAGTAATGTAGCCTATACTAAACAAACAACTCACACCGAGCTGGGTCACATAAATATTCTGTTACGCTTTATTAGCTGAAGTCAGTAAGATAAATGTATGACTCTCAAGGACTTCAAGGAGCTCCCAATGGCTGTACACGTACTTGGCATTGTTTATGGTCAACCCGACCTTGCAGTTTATTACATTCACGACAATAAAGCAAACCTTGGGTGTACGGGTAGAAATGTAGGTATTTGGCTTTAGCCACGGAGTTGTGTTGAATTTCGAGTTAAATAAAATGATTCAATCTATTTGTAATGTTGGAACTAGATGAATCATAGATCCTTGTGAATCCTGAGTCAGGGCCACGGGGTAGTCTAGTGGTTTAAGCGTTCTCTCTTTACACAGAAGGGCAGGGTTCGATACCCCACATTAGTACAACACATGAAGCCCTATTGTCCCCGCCGTGAATTTGCTGTAATATTGCCAAACGTGGCGTAAAACTCACTCACTCACTTCTTAGTAAAAAATTATTTTAGTCAGACTGGACGAGAACACTATGGTATATAGAATACAGAATGGTATATAGCTGGATATTTGGTGAAACTACGATCACTTCAAGAACACTATGGTATATAGAATACAGAATGGTATATAGCTGAATATTTGGTGAAACTACGATCACTTCAATGAATTCAAACCATGCAGCAACTCAATAAAGGAAAGAGTGAGTGCGCTTTTACGCCGTTTTTAGTAATATTCCAGCAATCCACTGCAGGGGACACCAGAAATGGGCTCCACACATTGTACCCATCTGTGGAATCGAATGCGGGTCTTGAGCGTGACAAGCAAGGACTTAAACCACTAGGCTACCGACCCTATTCATACAGGAGTTAACATCTGAACCATTGGGCGAAAGGACGAGAGTATTGCTAGTCTGCTATGTGAAACTAGGTCACTCGTTCACAAAGCTTACCCATGGCAAAGGCAGTTAACCGTTAAACGTATCTTGTGGAACTGAAACGTTTTTCAAAAGGACAAAGACAGCTGTAATCTTTTGAAGAGTGTAAAAGCCTCTCGTGACAGAAACACGCTGAGCAATTCAATAAGATTTACAGGGAAAACTCTAAGAAACATAACACACCACTGTGGACAGGACAAGGAAATATTGTGCTTCAAAACATCCGGGTAATCTATGGACGTTAACCCATGAAGCAGCTACACCCACACACAGACCAACAGCCCAGGGATAACGTGCGGACTGGGCATATCCTCATAGGTATAGGTGCGTCTCTCATACTGAATCAAACCCAAAATGTACACCGCACCCCCATCGATTTAGAGTTATACAACCCTCCCATATAACTCCATGTTCCCAATCCTTCACATGACACTCCACCTTCATAACTTTAGAAATTATGAAGGGTCTACAAAAACACTCCCAATCGAGTTACTCTTTCTGTGTACCCGGATCCAAATCTCCGCAAATACAGCCTGCCATCCAAAAACTAGAAGACATGTTGCATCTGCTCTCACACAAACACTCGACCTACCAACCCAACAATACATCATATCTACCCGATCCAGATCTCCTCGAATACACCCTGCCCTCCAAGCATTAGAAGACACAAACATTGTACCAACCAAACAAACAATATATGCGCATACCTTGATCCATATCCCATACACCCCTCAAAGATTACAAAAGAAGACATATTGTGTCTACTCTGACCTATCAACTCAACAATACATTCGGTCTACCCCGATCCAAATCTCCTCATATACACCTGCCATCCAAACACTAGACGATATGCTGCATCTGCTCTCACACAAACACTCGACCTACCAACTCAACAATACATTTTGTCAACCCCGATCCATAACCCTTCACACATACCCCGCCCTCCAAACACTTGATGACACATTACAAACACTCGACTTCCCATATAAGTCTCCTCTGCCACCCCGTACCCGCACTTCACCCTTCTAACACCAAAAGACACGCTGCATGAGGGTCTCACACACTGCACTCACATGAACAAGGTACACATTACTGTGTATTCTCTCTTCCTCTCTGTTTCTTTCAAAAATAGCGTTAAAGACATTGAAATCTTCAGATGAGTCGGTTTGTTTTTATACCTATGTTTGGAAGGTTCTGTAATAGTATTTGGGATTCACATTTAAACGCTGGCCTTTGACATCGAGAGCAGTTCCTTAAACCATTATGAACACGCAGAATGTCTCATTATCAAGAGTGAGAAAGTGAGTGGGTTTAGTTTTACACCGCACTCAGCAGTAACCCAGATATATCATGGTGGTGTAAATAACAGTCTGGACCAGACAATCCAGTGATCAACAGTTGACCACCGATTTACGCAACTGGGGCACGATGACTTGCATTAATCAAGTCTGCGAGTCTGACAGTCGATCTCGTTAGTCGCCTCTCACGAGACACATGGCTGACTGATGATAAATTCTAACCCAGATGTTCTCGGGTCTCATCAAGAATGACCACTGACAGCAATACTTCACTCTCATCATCAAGATTGGTCACTGATGGCGATACTTCACGTACCTTCGTTTCTATGTGGGCTTCCTTCACACGCTTCCGGTTCAGGATCAGTGACTGGTCAAGCAGTATTCCACAGTACAGCGGCTTGGCAAATAACCTGTAATATTCGTAACTGGGTTTATGAGTTGGGCTGCCACTGGATTTAACAACTTATACAAGTGAAAAATACAAAGTGCTTTACGGCAAATACATTTTGAGAAATATTTCCGCTCTTTAATGTCACTTACAAACCAGCGAATCGGCATATCCGTAAATATCTGTACACGTATGCATAAGTATAGTGTTTCAAAGCAAGATAGCCCGGAAAGCATGGTCTCCGAACACACTGGATATTGACTGTCGAGAATTTATCATATATTACGAAATAATACCAGTTCTCCTACCTGTATGTCCTGGCCAGTCTCTCGTCGCTCGGATGCCAAATATGATCGACAATGCAAAATAAGGTTATGTACCCAAACACGCCGATCGGAATCCAGTAATCCACGGTAAACTGCAGCAGGAAGTCTGAGAACTCTGGAATTGGTTGCACCCACTCGAAGCTGCAGCCCAGGAACTGTCCATTAATATTACTGACGGAGTAGGAAAGCAGGATGAGACCAAACGTAACAGGCGTCGAAAACAACATTGGGACTGAAAAACACGGGATCTGTGCACGCACCTTGCAGCAGGCCTTGGACATGCCGTAGCACACCGCGCTGCACAGAATGCACACTGCAGCTACCAGAAAAGGGAGTTGCGCAGAGCATGAAGATGTTGCATCTCTAACATCTTCAAGAGTCATCGTCCCATATATGGAGCATCCTGTAGCATTCTTCTTTGTAAGGAAAAAAGTTGCGGCGCAGTCATCGCCACCAGGAGCAAAGATTACAGCCGGAACAACAAGTGTAGTAATTATTTTAATGACGGAGGTAATTAAATCAATCTTCACCCTCTGTTCACGGATGTTACGTCGTATTGTAGCCAAACCTTTGATTCCACTCACGTAGTTCTCCCACCACGTGACCGATATCAGAACGAGGCTGACAGGAAGTAGAATTGCGTTTGTGATGTTGTCTTGCTGGGTGTATGTTCTCAGTGCCCACAGGGCAACAGTCGTTATGTGTACAACTGCCAGGACGCAGTTCAAAACTCCCTTCACGACCTTCATTGCTGTTGATTGCGTGGAGTCATTTCCTGTGTCAGCATTGCCATTCTGTTCCTTTCTTTCAAATATTCTGAAGATCGCAGGAATCACAGCTACGCTAAACGTCACAAAAAAACCGAGCAACGGGTCAACGTTTGGGAGGACGAGGAAGACAAAGACGCAGAGGCCGATGGAGTGAATGATCTCGACGAGGCTTGCCTGGAGATAGAAAGACATCATCGGTACCAGTTATATTTGTATGGAAACAAACGGGATTACCACAGCAGTACAGTGTAGTTCTTGTCCTTTAAGGAGCTTGCACTTACAATTTCATTAACGACTCACCCAACACTATTCCAGGTAAATAGTCGCGGCCTGCAAATAATCAAATCTGGATCAGACAATCCAGTGGTCAGCAGGATGAACACCGGTCTACGTAACTGGATTACACTGACATGTGTCAGCTGATACGCATAAAGTATAAATTGCTGAAGGCCAGTTGTAATCCGGATCTCAATCTCACAAGACACTGATATTTGACCAGAAGTGTTCAAGTATTTAAAAATAAACGTGTAAGTGCGTACTTGCAGCGCGTCATGAGTTACCCAATAAGTTGGTTGCTTCGTTACTGACACCTAAAATGCCGATCAAACAATCAATAGCTGCCTGTGTCTGTTATTTCACCCATCAGTCGTGACCATTGTCCGCATGATCACTGATTCTTTCCCAGTCACCGAGGCTGACCACCCGATAACGATAGTCGCCTTTTAGTGCAAGTGCGTGTAGCTGAACACCAATCCTCTGTAGAGTGGAACCAATAGCCAAAGTATATTTTATGGAAAACGAAGTCTTGACTTTCTTTGAATAAGTTTTAACTGGTAACAACTCATGGAACACTGTGTGCACAAATCACGAATAGGGAACACTCCCCTGGCCCGTTTCAGTCTTATAACAAATGCAGGCATCTTCAGACTTTGTTTTGTAATCTACCTGATTTGTGTGACAAATCGAATAACACAGACTAAGAACACATAAATGTAATTACAGTAAGGTTGATGTTCCCCTTTTTTATAAGTACAACACTCTCCATCAGAACCAGGGACAGTTGGTGGGATACAGCTTGTAACTTTGGAAAAATAAATCTCATAGATGTCTCGTTGAAAACAAAAATCATGGAATCCACGTTACTACCATCTGCAATCTACCTTACCATTTAGTTTCAATCATCATAATGTTACATGAAACAAATATGGAATAAAACTTTGCCTTTTGCATAATCTCAGCTACTATTGACCACAAATCAATACAGTGTTCTTCTTGAAAAGGGCACAGATGGGGATAATGAAGAACTTCGGAAAATGTAACATTTTTGGTAATCTCTGTTACCCCTCATTGTATGATAGCTCTGTAGCTCATAATACACTTATTATCATAATACACTTATTATCATAATACACTTATTATCATAACTTATTACAAACAAATGAATATTATGTATTGATGAAACAAAACCTATAGATGCCATGGAAAGGTATCGAAGGATAGCATTGTTAGAGGGAGTCCGATTAGGTTAAGAATGTTCACTTTAATGTAATTTCGTTACCAAGGTCAAGACGCCTTAGAAACATAACCTAGCAAATGCATTGATTAAGTCATTAGCTGGATTTTATATAGTGCGTATTGTATTAGCGATAGGTATTAGTTCTATAAGAAAAGAATGTATTTTCGCTGCCAAGTAGATCACATGTCATCTCGTACATTGCATCACAGGGATTTTTGTCTTGTTCTTTTTGTATCATCTGTGACATATTACTGCAATTTGCTGTATCCTCTTGAAGCATCTGCCTCGCTATGTCGGTTACGTCCAGTATTTTATGTTAAATATTGTTATATGTAGGTCAGGTAGGTTACGCCCTTAAAAGAACGAAACGATATAAACTTTAATTATGTTTTTATTGTAAAGGAATCTGGAGTAACCTGCTGTTTAGCTTTAACACATTTTCCTCATTACTTTTTGAGCTATTTCACATCATTTTGAGATTTTAACAAGGTATTTGCGTGTTCTAGACTTTGTTAATTCATTAGTAACGTAGATCACGCATACGAGGGGATGTCAATACGTTTTGAGCCTTGAGCATTTTTCATACCCAGATGTTACAGCCTATGGTACGACATTGAACCTTGGGGTGTAGCTGATGTGATATATGAGTTTGGGTATCCTACTCTCAGAAGTTATGGAACAGCTCACATTGACAGAAACACACACACACACACACACACACACACACACACACACACACACACACACACACACACACGCACGCACGCACGCACGCACGCACACACACACACACACACACGCACACCACGGCAGGGAAAATGAATAAAATTGAGTATAGAGCAGTAATTAAGTTTTTAGTTCTTGAAGGAAACTCGGCGAAGAACATTGAAGAAAGGCTTTCAGCAGTTTATGGGAAGTCCTCCCCTTCATCTGCTACCATCAAACGATGGGTCAATGAATTTAAACATGGTAGAGAGAGTCTTGAAGATGACCCCCGTCCAGGTCGCCCAACAGCAAGCACTAGTCAGGAAAACATTGACAGAGTGCATAGACTTGTGCTGGAAAATAGTCGAATCACACTCCACGAGATAGAGGAGACCACAGGCATTTCACACGGATCCATCGAGACAATTCTTCATGAACATCTCGTCACGTCTAAGGTGTGTGCAAGATGGGTGCCAAGAATGCTGACAGATGAAATGAAGCAAACAAGGGTCACCATAAGCAACTCCATGCTAACCAGATACAACAAGAATCCAGAAGATTTTCACTTTAGGCTAGTAACCTGTGATGAAACCTGGATCCACTACTATGATCCTGAGAGCAAACAAGAATCCATGGAATGGAAACATGTCACTTCTCCCAGGACCAAAAAGTTCAAAGCCTCCAGATCAGTGCAGAAGGTAATGGCGACAGTCATCTGGGATAGCAAAGGCGTCATCTACATAGATTACTTACCAAAAGGAAGAGACAATGAATGGGGAATATTACGCTAACTCGTTAAGGCAAGTGCGACAGTCAATGTAGGAGAAGCGCCGGGGCAAGATCAGACGTGGTATTCTTCTACATCAAGACAATGCTCCAGTACACACCTCTCGTGTTGCAGCTGCTGCTGTCCAGGAATGCGGGTACGAAAACTTGCCGCATCCCCCCCGCCCCTACTCTACCATCTGTTCCCAAATCTCAAGAAACACCTGTGTGGTCGTAGATTTCAGGATGATAATGAGCTTATTGCTGCTACTGAGGCTTGGTTTGAGGACCAAAATGGCGCCTTTTACAGAGATTTCATCAGCGACTGGCAGAAAAGATGTCTTGACTCACGGGGACTAATATTTTGTGTTTTTCGATGCAAGGCTCAAAACTTAATGACATCCCCTCGTAGAGATAATGTACAAAATGGTAATCTTGGCTAAGAAATATACTAAACGTCATTCTTTCTTTTCTCTTGAGAGAATAACATAATAGAATATTTATAAATGCTATTTCAGAAAACGTTTTCAGGACTCTCTGTCGTGGGTTGCATTGTACTACCGTCTGGCGACAAAAGTTAGTAATAAAATCAATCCATATGAATATCTGTAGGTAGTCAGATAAGCACGAGGGCGTGCCAGTTAACGCTGTTTGCGATGCCTCTGGGTTGATATTTAACCGCTAACATATTTTTAAATACAAATCCCAACTCCCCAGGCTACAGTTTAAGTGTGACACCAATATTCATAAATGGCTCCTCTTTACAGACAATCGGTGTGAACATCAATTCTAACATAGGTTCTTCACGGTACTATGAAACATGATTTCTGAGTATGTTTTCCAGTATCACTCACCACAATGACAGGTAGTACTTGCACCGATTTGTTCTGTTTTGTGATCATCCTCCACGTGCACGACATCGCCGTGAATACATAGGGGGCCCACATGACGAGAATAAGTGACCACACCCATTTCATGTCTACAATCAGGTCCTTCTGTTTCAACAGGAACCGTACCCTGTTGTTCCCATTATGAGCCGTATTGTTGTCTTTGATTTGTTCTTTGCCAAGTATAAAATGATCATGGATGGGTAGATGGTACGTCATATAGAATATGCAAAGTTTGGACATCACGGACGAACCGAGAATAAGACCAATGAAAACGATGTACGTAAACAATTTGACGATGGCGTTGATGGTCTTCCATATTTCGTATTCCGAGGAAGTTGACAGGCTCGTCTTGGCATCTTCTTGGAATATATCCCATGGCTTGGCTTTCTCTCTGAAAATAATCGAAAATGACCATCGATTATTTGTTATAAACTTTGCTTGTGATGCAATGTTGCGAAACCCCCTTCCAGACTGAACATTCATTTACCATAAATTATTTTTGGATGTTGTTTTAAGGCTTGATATATGTTTGTAAAATATTTATGTTAGACGGATCTACATTTTTTAACCAAAGGGGCATGGTCCTCGTGAGCTCACTGTTTTGAAATCGGTGAATCTGACAGCGAATTGTAAAAGTACTTCAGCTATTCTTGCGCATACGACTTTATATTTGATTAATTGAATACATTTACATGTTTATTGTGCGGCATTTGGTAATTAGCCATTAGCCACGCATGTATGTAATATAGTATACACGCAAGTATATCTTCATCAAACCCTACATCACAATGTGGCTGTGTGTATGAGCGGAGGCTTATTAAAGCAAGCAAAGCTAAGCTACTTACACATGAAAGGGTATGACTTCATCTGAAATTGCTTAAATTAAGAGAAGTTAAGCTGACCTAACCAAACCATACCGATTCTTTTCTTACCTTAACATGCTTTAGATTAGTTAAGAATATCTTACCTTACCTTACCTTACCTTACCTTACCTTACCTTACCTTACCTTACCTTACCTTACCTTACCTTACCTTACCTTACCTTACCTTACCTTACCTTACCTTACCTTACCTTACCTTACCTTACCTTACCTTACCTTAACTTTATGCAACCTAGCTTAGCTCAGCTTAGCTTACATTGGCTTATTTTACCTTATCACACCTTCGTACAAAGCTAAGCTAAGCTAACATTATCTAATCTAACATGATGTAATGCACTCTGTTCTAATCAGGAAATGCATTGTGCTGTGGCCAGTACTTGAATTACATCGAGTGCTGCAAGGGCTATTTGGGACAGTGCCAGCTCCACCTCCATCTCAACTATGACAGTCGTAAATTACTTACATGGGGGAGGTCCTACGACCGCTGTGAACGTTATTATCATACGATGAAACCCTGTTGACGGTGTCAGCCTCCTCGCTTACATACCCGGGATTGTCTGTTCCCGTTGCCATGGTAACGGATGTGATGTAGCGTCTCAAACCACCAACTCTACATCATCAGGTATTACTCTGAAGTTTCCCTTGGTTATCCCAGCACAGGTCGTCAGGTACCTAATGAATCCAAACACAAGTACATTAACACAAACATTAAACAAAGCACTCACACATGACTAATTACATGCAACTATTAACTCAAAGACATTAATCATTGGAGCATAAACACAAAGACGATACAAACTGTCTGTGACACGACAAACCCTGTGACACGACAAGCACTTTATCCGATCACACCCCGGGTAGGTCCACAGATTGACTCCACCCTCAAATAGCATATACCCATGGATACCCAGGGACAGAGGCAAGCGTCCGGCTGTTCCAAATAACACTCTTGTCTCCCTCGGACAGCGCCCGATTGTAACTGCGACAGGCGCGGCCGGTAAGGCTGTTCCAATTAAGAACAAATCTCGATTGTTTCCAATGGACACGCCTAACTGAACCCAGAACACACGAAACCGACAGACTGTTCCAAAGAACTGACTATTGTCTCCCACGGACACCACCCGATTGCACCCAGGATAGTCGCAGCCAGCCACTAACACTGTTTCACATATATGACTCTCCGCTCAGGAGTGAGCTTTTCCAAGAACTGACAACCATGTAAACTGACATCTGATAACAGAGGAGTTGTTTAGGTCCATATTGTGTTATCTGTACAAATTCGTCGCTCTGATAACCCGGATGTCGCGTTCCATTGCTTGAGCATGACGAGCTGTCGCTCACTGTTACTTCACCGACACGATTCATATCAGAGTCCTCTGTGAAGTCGTTTCAAATTGACGTTTCTGAACTTTGACACGAAAGTGGATTTACATACACAAATGATAATCGTTGAATGAGCTTGGCTTGAAGTATAACATATATATTGATATGTATGTATGTATGTATGTATGTATGTATGTATGTGTGTGTGTGTGTGTGTGTGTGTGTGTGTGTGTGTGTGTATGTGTGTATGTGTGTATGTAATTCAATGCTATATAGCAAGGATTTGTCTGTTTATCAATAGGCGCAGCATGTGGCTCGATGCAGTTAAGGGATTGATATACGTGTGATACATGGATGTGAGGTAATTTGTAAATTGGCGTTCGGGGATGGTGATTGAGGAGGGGGGGGTGGTATAGGGGAGAAGTGGTGTACGGCGGTAAGGGTACTGGGGAGGCGGCTGCAAGGAACTAGGTGGTCGGATTGTCTGTACTAGGTACATTGGTGTGAAGTTGCCACAAGTCAACGTGGAGAGGTCAGGAAGTACAAGCTTGAAGTGATCAAGGTCATAAGAATGACCGACAAGCAGATTTTTTTTTTTAGCTTTTCCTGTTTCCTGGGATTCTTTTTTTTTTTCGAAAACGGACCTAAGGCATGGTGACGTGACTGTGTGCTCATCATATATCTGTTCATGGGTACCCGTTTAGTTGATGACGTGACTGTTAACCTAATGACCTCAAATGCGAGTTGTTGAGAGTTGAAATCGAGTTTCTACATCATCATCGTTACATCATCATCACCTCCACCACCAACACCACCATCATCATCATCATCATCATCATCACCACCACCATCATCGTCGTCGTCGTCGTCGTCATCGTCATCGTGGTCGTAGTCGTTTGTGTTTAAAATCCAAACAGGCAATTTGCTAACCGTTCTCAGGGGTACCCTCAGCAGCAGAAAACGTCTCGTTACAAAACAAGCAGCAATCACCCCCATCAGTGTAGACACCCATATATTTACACAACTTTTCCGGGATGTGTTTTGTGTGTACGGAAAGAAATCGTGAACTGTTTATAGTAAAGGACTTATGCATACTTTACATGTTTTCATTCTCAACGGAGTGAAACGCGCAAGGGTATAACTTTCCAATGGTGAAACGCAGTCACTTGTGACAACGTAATCTGACGCTCCTTGTATGTGGTTCACGCTTGACTGAGCCATGAGGGCGTTAAGTCTTTCTCACACAGAAGTTCTATTTAAGGAAAACCTTAATCTTAGAGGTATAATTTCACATTGTCATTATGGAGATGCTTGTTCAAGTGGATTAGTTGCCGACTATTAGTTTCATGTTATGTCCTTAAGGTGTAAGTCAAGGTGATGCTGTATTTACCTCCGTCTCTTTGTTACAGTTTTTCTTTCCCGTTCTCATAACTACCTCTATGTTTGAAATGCATAGAGGGTATATTTCGCAAATGAAGCCAGGGGGATCTGACGATCTGTATTGGACGGTCTTTGCCCTACGAAGAGGAACAGACGAGTGAGTGAGTGAGTGAGTGAGTGAGTGAGTGAGTGAGTGAGTGAGTGAGTGATATGATTGTGTGAGTGAGTGAGTGTAAATTGGCACATGCTTGGACTCCACACTTTCAGTGTCATGTTAGCTTTCACACCAAAGAGATAATTCAATGACTGAGGGGAGACACCAGAAATGGACTCCACAAATTTTACCCATTTCGGGA
Source organism: Haliotis asinina (assembly GCF_037392515.1). Taxonomy (NCBI): domain Eukaryota; kingdom Metazoa; phylum Mollusca; class Gastropoda; order Lepetellida; family Haliotidae; genus Haliotis; species Haliotis asinina. The sequence continues at coordinate 13,995,274 of NC_090283.1, read as the reverse complement.
ATCAAACCTAATTCGTCGACGTCACAAGAGACGTCTTTAATGCCTAGACTACTACCCCATCCCAAAAAACCCATTACAGTGCTGTCTCCACAACTCACTCATATCCCGTCTAGTGAACTCTCAGATTGAAGGGAGTATCAAGTGTCGGTGAAACACAAGACCTCGTCCATCCGTGTCCAGTTGTCCCTTGATATAGCCCAAGCTTCAAGAGACCTCATTAAATATATCTACTCCGGAATGTTGGTCTACACACAAAGAAAGAGGTGAGCAAACGTCTCGGGCTAAGTTAACCTAGATATCGGCTTCATGATCCTACACTGCTATCAATCAACGTGGCATATTTTGTTTCATCCACTTCGGTTGGTATCTACAAATATTTTAAACATGATCATGATATTCATTCCTCTTAACGCGACGCTTTATTTCCATCTCCAAGAACAAACATACTTTATTTGGATGTATTGTGATCTGTGTTTAGGAATGGTATGCTGTTATCGTTATGGACGTGTTATCTTGAAATCGAATAAATAAAACAGGAAAAGCATACCAAAGTTCAGCTCTATTATCGTCCATGCAGTAAACACCATTCCGGTGAACGGGAAACTGTGTAATGATACATTTTCTGGATACTTATACATCAACCTGTCTACTCTTGTCATTTAGTCATGGTATTTTTGTCTTGTATGGTGCGTTTGTGTTGTTCAGTGTTCGGAGTTCATGCCAAAGACCCAGGTTCGATTCTCTACATGGGCACATTGTGTGAAGTCCATTTCTGGTGTTCAATGTGGTGATATTGTTGCCATATTGCATAAAACCCTAATCTATCACCTTTAATGTATGTCACGTCATGTGTCATTTTACTAATCATATCGCAATATGTTACTTTCAAGATGTGGAGTAATACTGTAAAAACTGTGGATAGGGTGGTCACAATGGAAGTCAGGTACGATTTACGTGTACGAAATCAAACTCACTTGTTGAAGTGCGCGTCACCTTACCAAAGACATGAGTTAAGCTCGAGCACCATTTGACCATTTCACGTTTGTATCTACTTTTCATACGGCTGTACCACAACACAATATTCACCCTTGCGACTTCGCTCGTCCACAAAGGGGTGAAAGTCCAACGGTGAAAGCATTCGCTTATGACACCAAAACCGCGGTGTCAGTTACTGGATTGTCACGAATATTTACAGGTGGGGATGAGGGTATATAGTAGCCAAGTGGTTAAAGCCTTCGCTCGTTCGCTTCCCCACATGAGTACAATGTCCCCGGTCGTGATATTGCTTGAATATTGCTAAAGGCGGCATAAAATTAAACTCGTTCATTACAGTTCGTCGTCACTTGCCTACAGTAATACTGAGAGTGGCTTTGAACGAACAAACAAACAAACCCCAATGATAATAGCAGGATATCCGGGTAAGACTTATGGCACTGAGTGAGTGAGGTGGTTTTGAACATCACGCCAGTAATATTAGTGTACAGGAAAAAGAACGCAACTCTTTTTGTCAAGGTTTTACACAGAAAATAAACATAAACGTTTACTTTTATAAGATTTCCTTTTTGCGAAACTTTGCGTTTCTTTTGCTGCTCAGTGTACATGTAAAATTGATATTAAACGACACCCTGAAGTAATAAATACCTCTCACAGGGTACGGTCAAGTAACACATTCCAGTGCAGGTAATTCCGATGAGGTAGAGTTCTCAGTCCCTACCCCCGTGTAACTACACTCTGAATATGACAGACGAACAGCAGATCAAGTCTCTGCCCTACTCCACTCGACCATTTAAATGGGGTGGTGAAACAATCATACGATCTTACCTTATGCTGTGAAGGCGCGCCCAGTTTGGCATGTGCAAGAGCAATGCCGAGGTTAAGAGATATTTGTGTGTGTCTATATATCGCGGGGCGTCACGGAGCCATGCCAATAGAACCAGGAAGTAGATCTTGTTAGGTCAATCAGGTCTTACGGATGAATATTGCAGTAGGTCGACGACTCGGCATATCCTGTAAAATGATCGGCAACCTATCAATGAAGAGATAAAAGCCCTGCACAGTAATTATCGTTCTCTACGAGTGTGGTGGTTGAAAGTTGCCGCAATGCAACTGTGTGTTGTGTTGACGAAATTTGTGTTGTGTTGACGAAATTTGTGTTGTATGTTGTGTTGACGTATCGTAACCTGGAAACTTTTCATTGTGCGACCCGATACATCAACATGATTGCTGAATGTTGTATGTTACAAAATCAGTAATAACAGGAAGGTGGAACAAGCATTCAGAAATTAAGAACAATATTACTGTTTGGTCCAACAACTTGTTTCTCCTTTGAAAGGGTGACTGACAGCTCCTTTGAACAGGTACCTTTCTTGTCAAACTTTCAGAAACCAGCACCTCGTTTACCCACATGTTTACCCACTCGAACCAGCAACTTGTATCTAAACCCGAAGGAATTAAGAAGTTGTTTAGCCACTCAAACCTGCAACTTGTTTACCGACTTCAAGCAACAACTTTTTCCACACTCGAACCAGCAACTTGTTTACACTACTGAACCAGCAAATGGTTTACCCACTTGAAGCAGCAACTCACTCGAACCAGCAACTTGTTTACCATGCGAACCTGTAACGGGTTTGCCTGCTCGAACCAGCCACGTGTTTGTCACCTCGATTTGTTTCCACACTAGAATCAGCAACTTGTTTCCACACTCGAACCGCAACTATTTTTACCCGCTTGAACAAACATATTGCTTACCTTCTCGGACTAACAAATTGTTTACCCAACTGATCCAGCAAATTATTTTCCTTCCTTCCTTTGTTTTATCTTTGAATAATAATTTTGTTCCACACTTCATCCAACAATTTGTAACCTGATTGAACCAGTTAATTGTTTCCTCTCCTGAGCTAGCAACTTTTTCCCTTACCTGAAGCAACAACATTGTTGGCAAATTATTGAATTGTAATAAATCCTTTGCCCTGAGATAAAGTCACGACTAGTTCTGTTATTTTACTTCAGTGTGACCTTTGTCCCACGTGAAGCATTAATCATTAAATGGTGAATTATTTGAGATTTGATCATTTAATTTCAAGCGTTAACTTCTACCACCGACCAAAGTGTTTTTCATTAAAAAACGAATGTGACAAAAAAAATGAAAATTACGGCCTTAGACGCTAAGATGTTAGAATGTAGTTACACAACCAATTTAACACATTGCACAATGATCAGAGACCTTATCGGATTGAAATTGAATAGGTTATCTAAAAATATATAAGCGTACGCTGGGCGTTTTCGATACCACGATTGTATTATGGAAGTCGAGTTTTAGATATCAGTGACTCAGACGTCTTTAGAAGAGATTTATATGGATCATTTGATCAGTTTGAACTACTTCCTCGATCTGACACGTTCACTTGAGAGGCTGTTGAGAACTACGTCACCTTTGACAATACTGAAAGCAGCATGCGTCAAACAGATTCCGTGAACCCTTCTATAATTCCCTAAGCCTTTTGCCACATGGTCACGAACACCGTGCCTCACGCTACACCAATCCTACAGAATTTCAGTGGGTGAATGGGAGTGATATGTAAAACTGGGCCTTCTTCAAAGCGAATATACAACTGAATGGTGCTTTGAGTGCAATGAATGACGACGTTGTGTTCGAATCTGAGGGTCGGGGAATTTCCAGTTTGTCCTCACTTCACCCTCCCACTATGACTTTGGGGAAGAGGTAATTGTTGGTATTGTCAGATAATGTAGAGCGTGACAGTGTCCAGGTACCAACAGTCTACGGAGTATTGTTGTTTGCAATTTTCCAGCTAAGTGACGGCTGTGTGTAAGCAAGATAAACCATTAAAATATTTAACGTTGGAGGTCCCTGCGTAATTAAACAAAATTTAGTGAGAAGGACGTGAGATGATTTGGGGTTAAGTTTACTTGGTGAGTATCGCGATGACCATTTCCTCCGTCTATTACAGACTTACTTGCTTTAATTAGAGATCCTCGGGACTCTCATCTCCAGTATATGACATTTCATATCAAGGGTCTTGTCATATCAAGCAATGGAATCCCAGTGATTGACGGAAGAAATATGGTCCTATATTGTTTCTGTTTTATGGCGGATGGTAGCGAGTCATCCAAAGATGACATATCCCCCGGCATTTAAATCTCAGAATTAATTCAACTTAAGAAAACGCTGTTATGAGTTTGTATGAGAAGGGGGTAAGCATGAAAGATAGAACAGTGAAACAAATGAGCGTGCAGTACGGGATGAATGTTAACTTCGACTACCCTTACTTGTTTTCGGTGTTTCATTTTATGAGCACTCCTCCTTGTGATACAAACCAATGATAAAAAATTGAATTTATGACCGCTTCTGAAACAACTCTTATCCGCATTTGAATAAAATTCTGAGATTTAAATATTCAACCGGCAAGGTAAAATTATGAGCATTTGCAATTTTAATTTCACTGTATTCGAATAATGTTTAATGGTGTAAAGTGAAATTCATCGGAAGGTTTTCATTACAAACATATTACAGATGAAATAAGAATACTTTGTCAAGTATATTTCTAAGAAATAAACCAAACCTGTTCTTTGGGTGATTGAGTGAGTTGTTTTACGCCGCGTCCAGCAAGATTCCAGCTGCATTGCAGAAGTCTGTAAATAAGCGAGTCTGGATCAGACAATCCAGGGATCAACAGCATGAGCTCCGATCTACGCATTTAGGACATGTGTCAACCAAGTCAGCGAGCTTGACCACCCTGACCTGTTACTCGCTTCTTACGACAAGCATCAGTTATTGAAGGCAAATTTTAACCTGTACCTCTTCTTTGGTGTCTGATGAAGTTAGTATGATGGGTGTGAGTGTAAGACTTGATCAGAAGTACCTCTATCCTGACAGTGTCTATAAGTGCGCGTAGATTCGCTCAATGATTACTTAGATGGAATAACACGTACACTCATTGCTCAGCGCCCAGTACTTAACACTCGCAGTACTGTTAGTGAACTCGCGTCTCGAACCGATTCTATAAAACCAGTCGGCTTAATTCTTTAAAGCTAATGGGCGCTACTAAAATGAAGAGTGGATTTTTCGATTCTCAATTTCGAAATTATGCACTGAACTGGAACAAGTATGCTCTAAAACTGCTTTGATTTAAAAGTTCATCAGTTTATAATGTTTCTGATCACTAAAAGCACAATATGTATTTGTCTTCGAGACGATAGAACACTCGATTTCCGTATTAGAAATGAAGTAAAACGAGACAATTATTTCGGATTAACCTATGCTCACGTTGCTCCTAATTTACTACAGCTATGTTCATTGGTCATTTGGAATTGCCCAAATACATACAGACTGAGTAGCACTGGTCGTTCCTCTAGAAGGTGGGACCTCAAGAATGTGCCGGCCCTCATGATCGTGGTCTCTTACGAAAGCGGTCCCTCAAAAAGGTGGTCCCTCAAGAAGGTGGTGGTTTCTCGAGAATATGCACCCTCAAACAGACGATCACCCAAGAAGGTGATTCCTAAGAATGTGGTCCCGCAAGAAAGGTCTTCCTGAATAAGGTGGTCCCTTAAGAAGGTGGTCCCTCAAGAGGGTGGTTCTCAAGAAGGTGGGATCCCAAGGGGGTTGGACCGCCAACCCATAAATAGAAATAGAGTCTGGCCTAGTGGCCAACATCAACATCTGTGATAATTTGCTTGCCACGCCAAAGGCCAACGTCATATTGATTAACAAGCCTCTGTTTGATTCAATATCCCAGCTATACGAAGGCGATGTGAAACTACTACACTCTTTGAAAATCTAGAGAATTGATCTATTTCACCGGATACGGTAGCATGAGCGGCGCGGTGGGAGAGCCGACTTAAGCGAGTTTGAGGTGTCGGGATCGAGCCCGCCTGTGACCGGGTGTAAAACCCGATGTGTTTTGTGTGCAGACTCTTTCCGTGTTTCCGTGTTGTCAGACCCCTTAGAATACAATATACAACTCTGCACACTTATGAGAACCCACGAATCCGTTGAGGTATAACCAAATAGTGGCCACATGCGCAAACACTTATAGTCGATCTGAGGGGAAAACGTACCTATGAATTCCTTTTTTAACAAATATGTGAATCAAATAAACTCAAATTAAAGTTAAGAATCCTCATAATTTTACCCCTCCAATTGAGCATATAAACTTATTAAATTGAGAATAAAACTTGTTTAACAAACGGTCTTAGTTTCAAAAACCTATTATTGGTTTGCATTACGAGGGGGTATGCACATTAAACGAAACACCGAGAACAAGGACCGTTGGTCTTATTTTATGCCCATTATCTGCCGCCCTTGCATTAGTTTCACTGTTTCATCTACTGCGTCTACCCCCATGTAATACATACCAATATTCGCTATTTGAAACCATGATCGCTTGTTAAAAAACGTTTATACTAAGTTGAATAAAATTCTGAGATTTAAATTTTCAAATGGCAAGTTGAAATCAAGAGGATTCTCAGTCATAATTTCACTTTATTTGATTTACATTTTTGTTTAAATGAAATTCATCGGTACGTTTTCACCGCAAAGAGACTATAGTTGCAAGTACAGCAACGTGCAGTGAACTTGGGCAAAATACTGTGACTATGTGTCCAAGTGCACCCAGCTACGAATGGGTATCGCGTTAGGATTTGAGGGCCTTGAAGCAGCAAGAGTTGTATACTTCCAAGGGGGTTGAGATTCATAATACGCAATGGCGTTGAGACTGACATCCAATGATCAAGGGGAAAAAACAGCGCCTTCAGCAAGCACTAGCTGCGTGGATATATGTATGTGTATTATCGTATAATAACGTAAATTGTACAACCACATCCTGTACATTATGTCAACCAATCCTGTTACACGTCGTTTACAAGCATGGGTTGCTGAAGATCCTTTAAATTCCGGATCGTCAGGGGTTAAAGTACTTTTGTTATATCCAGGAGTAAAACAGTCAAGTTGACTCATACTACGCGCATTACTGTAAATCACAACACATTCGTTGAACAAGGTTCTTGTTCTGATAACACCCTAAAACCTGTCGCTGTCAGTCGCTTCTGAAAGACAAACAAGACCCGAATGACACATGACCCCATAAACACAACATAACTCATCCAACTTTATTGCACAAACGGTAAAACAAGCCTCTTCTCAGAACGAATCCATCTGATATGCCTGCTGGTTGACAGAAGTTCCGAGATACTTGATTCTTCTCATGGCAATAGATCGATTCCACTGGTGTAAAATAACTTGAATACCCTGAATCTGAACCTTCCAGTCGCCTCCTGATCCCCAAACTGCACTGACTCAAACTTTTGTGGCATGAAAAAGGATCTCATTGTCAGTTTGCACTCCTTCTCATCTTTCAAGTGGGCCATAAGCCAAAACTTATGGCCCCTCAAGACTTCCGTGAAACATTTTTTTTGTATAATTGTTAATGTTAGGTTGCATTTCGTTTCAACACAGGTTGACTGCACCTTAAATATTTGTTAAATGTCAAGTTAAGCAATACGTGGTGTTACCACAACGTGGGTTACGTTAAATAAAACTTCATTTTACCCAACGTGAAAGAATCTAAGGTCTAGAGCTATATCATTGAAAGCACTCCGTCCGTTCCTCCGACGAAAATGTTGTTCAAACAATAAACTAAAATCTGTTAGTTGGATTGTTTCAAATTGGGAGACCACATTCTCAGGGGACAACCTTCAAGGGTCCCATCTTCTTCAGGGACCACCCCAACCGAGTTGGAGTACCACCTTCTTGAGGGACAACCTTCTTGGGGGAACACCTTTTCGAGGTTCTACTTTCTTGGGGGACCACCTTCTTTGGGGACCACCATCTTGATGGACCACCTCCTTGAGGGACCACCACCTTCTTAAGGGACCAGGTTCTTTGACTCCAACCTCCTTGGGATTCCACCTTCTTGAGACCCACCTTCTTGAGGGACCACCTTCTTAAGGGACCACATTCTTGAGGACCGTCTTTTTGAGGGAGCACCTTCTTTGGGGAGTAGCTTCTTGGGTGACCACCTTCTTCAGGGACCACTTTCTTGTGGTCCTTTCTTTTTGGGGACCACCTTCTCTAGGGATCACCTTTTGAGGGAGTACCTTCCTGAGACCAATATTTTTTTGATTGACCACCTTTTGAGAGACCACTTTCTTAACGGACCACCTGTCTCCGGATCACCATTTTCTTAAGGGTTCACCTTCTCTAGGGACCACCTTCTTGAGGACTACATTCTTGAGGGACAACCCTCTTATTGGGTCACTTTCTTGAGGACCATATTCTTGAGAGTCCAGCTTCTGGAGGACGACCTTATTGGGGACCTCCTTCTTAATGGAACATATTCTTGAGGGATCACCTTCGTCAGGGACACCGTCGTGTTAAGGTCTCACCTTATTGAGGGACCACTTTGTTGGAGCCGCCTTCTTGGGGGAACACGTTCTTGAGGTGTCTCCTTCTTGAGAGACCACTTTCTTGACGAACCGTCTTCTTAGGGGGCCACGTTTTTTGATGGACCACCTTCTTGAGGAACACCTTCTTGAGGGACCACCTTCTTGGAGGACCACCTTTTTCAGGGATCACCTTCTGGGGAATCACCTTTCTGAGGGACCCCTTCTTTAGTGTCACCTTCTTTGTCTAAAGGAAAGGACCAGAGTGGAGATATGTCAATTTGAATGTTTAGAAGTTTTTTTAAAAACATGAGCTAGATTTTTTGTCCAAACAATAACTTGAACACACTTGAACTCAAATTGAAGGATAATTCCCCTAATCTGTTGGAAAGATTCTTTGCAACGTTGTTTAATATTCGATATTAGTAATTTATCAATAACTGTAACAAATTAAATCTCATGAACTCTGAAAATAGCGAATTTGTTCAACCAATAATATTACAGTCATTTACAGAGCTCCAGATAAGATACATATTTGCGTAAAATACGATAACACAAAGTTGAAATACGCGAGAAAAATAAATACCACCGAATGAAGAAAACACAAAACATTTAATTTTGCGCTATATCTAAATAACAGGGCGTATTTCCCCAATGCATCAAAATGATGTTGCGTATTGTATCAATTCAAGTTAATCGAACTTAAAGTTTTTCCATCTCTAAATACTCTTGAATAATGTTAATGCAGTTAAACTGTGTGACAGAAATAGAAGACTTATGGTGTTTTATCAACCCTTCACTGATTGGCCCATGTGTAAATAGCGACCAATCAAATAGCTGTTTCTTTCTGTAACCAAATCGACAATGGAGAGTAAGTGTGAAAGAAAGCTTGAACTCGCTCAGCATAAACTACATCTAGTTCTATCTAGTTCATAATGTTTTACAAACAACAATTATCTTCATTAGAGAGCTGCTAGATGCAATGATAGACAAGTACTGTGTTTCACAATCACAATCAATTGCCGACGATGTAACATTAGTTAGTTCATTAAAATGAAAATCTAACATTAGCTATACTTGCGGCATGGAATTGAAACAATACGATGGGAACAAGGTTTAAAAAAAACCCTAACTGTTCGAGTGAAGACATGGCTGTTATATCATAGAACAGCCATCTTGGTGTATTGTGTACATATACCCATGCAGTATGCTTGTCATCCCCTTCTATTTTATTAATAGGACTGATGTGACAACCTTTATTGGCATAAGTATATTATTATTATTATTTCTTACAGCACGTACATAAAGTTGCATTAACTATACTTTGGCATTGTTTGTTGGAATTTGTCTTATTCTATTATTCAATAAAACAATATTACACCTGCTAAACGTATCTGAAATGAATACCCATATTTTGACAAAACAAAATTATGGGTATCTAAAGCTGTAGATACCTACATGAAACTGGAAATACCCACTTTGTTTTAAATGTGTGGGTATCATACCCACATGGCCAAAAGCTTATCTGAAGCTCCTTCATTTAAAAGAATGTGTCAGATCTGGGCAATGGTGCTGCGCAAAGTCTCACAAAGCTCTCATAAGCCTAATATCTCGTAACTTTCCTCGTAGCATGAGTGAGTGAGTGAGTGAGTGAGTTTAATTTTACGCCGCACTCAGCAATATTCCAGCTATATGGAGGCGGTCTGTGAATAATCGAGTTTGCACCAGACAATCCAGTGGCCAACAACATGAGCATCGATCTGCGCAATTGGGAACCGATGACATGTGTCAACCAAGTCAGCGAGCCTGACCACCCGATCCCGTTAGTCGCCTCTTACGACAAGCATAGTCGCCATTTATGGCAAGCATGGGTCGCTGAAGGCTATTCTACCCCTAGACCTTTACGGGTGTCGCGGCATTTGTACCTCAGCGTTTCAGTATAGGGGGAACGAATGCTACGAGAAAAGCTACGATATCTTAGTCTTACGACAGTCTATTTTCGTAGGAAAGGTGGCATGCAAAGTGTGATACAGATATTGTCTTCATTGTCAAGATTAATCATTATTGATTTAATCTGAATTCTAAAAACATGGCAAATTTGTTCAAATATCTTGAAAACTATTTGATAGATTTTTTTTACTAATTTGGGGAACAACTTCTATGTCTACGGTGCAGGTGTCCACAATTATTATGCTGTCATCATAAAATCTGCATTACGTATGAAGGAAACGGGCCCATATACATACAGATTGTAACACGAACAAGTGTGTCATACGAATTAGACGAAACGAGCGTGAAATATTGCGTTATCACAACGACAACGAGGGAAATGGATAAATTGTCCGAGTTTTATATACAGTGAGCCTTGCTACAGAGTAATGATTTCTTTACCAAGCATTTTATTCATGTACATTTGTGGAGTAAACACGGTAAGCAAGCATGACGGCAATCTTCAGTCACATTCAATCGTCACAGACGACGAAATATAGAAACAATGGTTTGTAAGCAAAAGTAATAAGTGCACGTGTGCGCATATGATATATAGGACACTGGTTATGTTTAACGTATGGGTAATAAATATTAATATGCATATTCCAAAAAGGGTTGTGCAGCTCGCTACAGAACCTCGCGATACCTGTTGCGATATGGTTCAGATTCTGTAAACCGTTGGGTCACCCAGAGTTAGCTCCCTTTGAATTATCTACCTTTGTCATCCACAGCAACAAAATGGGCTCTAAAAGTACCAAATATGCCAGTATTTATTCTGGTTTCAAGTTACATTTCACAAGTGGAAGTATCTCTGTAATATTCTAAATGCACCAATGTCTTACGTTTTGTCGTTTTGAATGGTTTCGTGTGTGACATTTTGGAGGAGTGAGTGAGTTTATTTTTACGTCGCACTCAGCAAAATTCTAGTTATATGGCGACGGTCAGTAAATAATCGAGTCTGGGCCAGACAACCCCGTGATCAACAGCATGGGCATCGATTTGCGCAACTGGGAACCGATGACGTATATCAACCAGGTCAGCGAGCCTGACCACCCGATCCCGTCTGTGTCCTCTTACGACAATCATGGGTTGCTGAAGGTCAGGTCTAACCAGAATCTTCATGGGTCCAAGGATACCTTCTTCTAATGTCAAATGATACCATTTATACGGTACCACACAAAAGTTGCATTATCAAAATGCGGGGTGTTTGCATCTTTTTGTGTGTGCATGTATAATTTGACACGTTGGGTGGACCCACGAGAGAAAGGAATTCTTTGCTATTTCGCGGCGTGAAATTTTCGACTTCCAATTCGAATCACGATGAACATCATGCACAAATAAAATGATTCCGAACTAAAAACAGATGAAGCGTTTGAACAATGGTGAGTTGTCTCCCTTAGCTGTTCTTAGCTGTGTGACTTGTGTGCACTTTAGTATAAACAGCCCTAACATTTCTAACCTAGTATCAGGAGCCAAACTTGTACAAACACTTGGAAAAAACATGTTTCTCATCTTGTACGTGAATTAACAACGTGCACTTCGTCTTCAACTGCAGATATGAGTCTCAATGGCATTCTTGAACAACTAAAATGATTCACGAAATAAATGAAGCGTTCGTATAATGGTGAGTTGTCTCCTTCAGCTCTGCACAGACAGCTGTGTGATTTGTGTGCATTTTACAAAATGCAGTCCTAAAAATTGTAACTTTAGCATGAGCTAAAACTTGGCAAAAACTTGTTTGTCAACTTGTCATGCACTTGTGACATGAAGTAACAACGTGCAGTTCGTCTTCAACTGCAGACACATTCAATTTCGAGTCACAATATCCACCATGCACAATGAAAATGATTCAGAACCGAAAGTAGACGAAGCGGTGGTAAAATAATGAGTTGTCTCCCTTGGCAGTTAACATTAGCGGTCTCGTGAGTGTGGACTCAAGAATATACAGTGCTAAAGATTGTGACAAAGTAGCATCCTCCATAACTTTCTTAGATTTGTCTACATCACATAAATTACTTGTACAAGTTCAACTTCAAGTTCAAGTTCAATTTATTTCGGTAGTAGTGGCCTTGGGCCCCGGGTACAAGCAATATATAACATTTTGTTTTTGTGCTTTTAGGCAAGAGCGTGAATGGCATAATTATACAAGCAGAAACATTGTACAACTGAATAATAGTGACTATAAGTTGACAGAATGGTGATGCAAAGGTTGGTACAGTTCACTCTCTTGCATTGGAAAAGTAGCAACAATTTGATGCAAAATTGCTTGAAAAGGAGATTGATGTCTAACAATTTTGAAGCAAAATTCTGCACGAAAAGCATACCGAATGATGGCAAATTATATTTGTATACAGTGATCAATGAGAACAATATGTAGTTGTTACAAGTCAGACAACTAAACCATAACAGCTGTAGGTAGACAAGGTGTTCTGTGAAATATGACGGAGTTATCTCCCTTGCATCAGGTATTGGGCTACTTCTGTCTCACAACTGAGGCCTTGAATATGTATTTTGCTAACAATGACCGATTCTTGCACGTCATAATGTGGACAAATTTCCATTCATTGGACAGATAATGTTCAGCAGTTGGGATCGAAGATCATCACATTGAGGGCTACTAGTAAGAAAATTAATTTCATCCTCAAGTACTTTTGGGCATAGTCAAACAGGACTTGAACATCCTCTCTCTCTTTCTCTCTTCTCTAGCAATTCTGACCATGGAATCATAATTTGTACATCTGAATCTGGTTAAAGCTGTTCTATATCTGTCTATTTACACCACACTAAAATACAACTCCATTTCAAATGAAGATTTCTGTTGGCCAATAAAGAGATATAGTGTTTGCTGACCAATTTTGAGCAAACATGTAATTGAAAATTCCCATGATTTTCTCCCTGCACCATTGAGGTGAGGTGAGGTGAGGTGAGGTGAGGTGAGGTGAGGTGAGGTGAGGTGAGGTGAGGTGAGGTGAGGTGAGCTGAGCCTTGAGGCTGAGAGACTGTCAGGGGAGATAATTACGAAGGACAAAAGCCAACTAGTGAAGTCCATGCTAACACGTGTATGTTTCGAATTAGATTCACAACTAAGGCAAGTAAACCTTCCATGGATATAAAGGGTGGGGGAACCGGAACGGTCCTGCAATGACTGTCAGAGTTGGTGTCTGGCGGGAGGTGGAGTGGGGGTAGGTCGTGGGCCTCCGTATGTTGTACGGTCAGTTTGTGATAAGCTTCCTGGATGAATCTTCTCTGGAGGTCCATTTCTCGTCCATGCCTCTGTTCCTTCACCGCCTCCCAGTTTCAAGGGCAGTAGACTTGGCATCACACATATTTTCTCGAACCTGCAATTGAGGCACCGGGAGAAACTTACAAGCTCACATTAAACAAAATGGTCAAAGACAAACGGAAACTACTACAGCAGGAAGATCGTGTAAAGTACCGGTTTTGTATCCTTTCAAAAATAAATCCTATATTCAACATAAGATTTGTCAAACATTTAACACCAAAAATTCTGTTTGTTTTCACCAATCTTTTTGAATGATTTGCAGAAAGTGAACGAGTTAGAATTTAATGTAACAGAAGAAATTTCATGCAAATCAGCCCTGACCAGAGATGACAAACACTGAGAAGCCAACAGGTGAATAAACGTTTCTTCACGTTCACCTTTCCTTGTCCTAGAGAGATACAAATGCTGGTAGTTGCCTGGGGAACATTAAGAAAGAACAGTGCTAAGGAACATACTACAATAATATATAAAGTATCTGTACAAAGTCACCTACTTACTAAAGCAGAATAATTACAATGAGAGGCGTAACATTTACCATCATTAAGGCACCTTTGTCAGATCCGACAAGAAATGCAAGGAATTGAACTGAGTGTGGCCTACCATTATTGAACGTTCCTGATGTTAAGAAACCCAGCTCTGTACAGTCCTGTTCATTAATGTGCACGGCATGAGAAAAGAGAACAGAGTGTACTGTATTCGATGCGTCTTCATAAACACGACATAAGTGGGTAATATTAAATAAATAAAGCAAAGACTGAAACAAAACCAAAGGAAGCGCTCGTAAAATAACTTGGGCACTGAACAAAAAAGTACGTAATACGTATCGGTAATGAGTGACCATATATCGGTATATGGTCTCTGTTTCAATTGTTGGGTTATACGTCGAAAGGCACGGCGGTTCATGCATTGGTATTATACACAGCAGAAACCAAGAAGTTCCCTGCCTGCTGCCTCTCCATGAAAAGCAGTTGGCATAGAGGCACGAAAACGGGTGACACTATCTTCCACGAAAGAGGTGCAGCAACTGGCTTTGCAAAAAATGGCAATGTTCAAAAGACGTCAATCAGATGGGCGGTAGGAAAAATAGAATGTGGAGCAAAGACAACAATGTACTTACCTCCATATTCATATGACAGTCGTGGCTGACCAGCGACGGCGTAGCAAAGAGACTACAAGCCCTCGGTTCCTTGGTGTGCAGTGTACGCCGCCATGATCAGCTGACGGAGGTAAACATTGGCATGTGGCCTGTGATTGGTGCTTGCGGCATGCTGCTTCCGGTATACGGAGGAATGCCAGTGAGTGCGGGTCACAGTGATATCCCCAGCTGTGTGTTATTGTGAAAAGTGGACATGTGCAGAAATGAATTGGAGCTGTTATGGAAAAGAGAATACACTGTAAAATAAGGGTCTGTGTAGATTCAGAAAATAAAGAGAATTTCTGGAAAGTTAATGGTGGAGGGGCTAAATACAGGCGAGGTGTATTTGAGAAGCGCGAAGGTGTTAGGTAGGCATGTGTGTGTGTGTGAGTGGAGGCGATAGTACTACGTGACCATATATGGGAGATGAATGAAGTTGAGGCAGTGTGAGTTGATTTTTTTTGTTTGTTTGAAGTTTTTTGCGGGGGGTTTGGTATAATTTGGTGGATGTGGATGTGGATGTGGATGTGGATGTGTGGTAGATATATAGACATGTGTTGGTTGCGAAAGCGAAAGCGTAATGAAGATGGTTGTGGCGAAGCGGTTCCGATGTGTGGCGGAGGGAGTGGTCTGGTTGAGGATGTGTCCGAAGGCGATTGGTCGGTCGACATTGTTTGCGACGTTATGAATAGTGCATGCGATGGGAAGGTGGTGCAACGGTGTCCGAAAGTGCCCTCAAGAAAATGAAAAAGGGCACGGATTGCCATGTCTTCTGGCAGGGATCTCGATGCTTCAAGTCGGGGATGCCGATTTGGTGCTCAGGCCGAGAATTTGGACCACGACGTCGGGCTGTGGAATTTTCGGACCCTAAGATGATCCAGGAAAGCGCAGTCACACCATGGAATCGGTGGTAAACACGACAGCTTCCGGGTCAGAGTTCTTTTTAATTATGCATCCGACCCCAAAACTATTGAAAATTTTTTTTTCGGTTCTTGTTGTGATTGCGACAATAACACTCATTAATGCAATTTGGACACGCTTTTTTAAAATCATTCAAGAACCACAACCGCAAGTGTGTCCAGTTTTTAATCGCTTCCTCATTTCAAGAAACAATACATCTGAAGCACATGTTCTAAAGAATGTACACTGTTTGGGGACATCTGTTACACCTATGCTGGAAATGAAGGGAAAATTGAATATAAGTGAGCGCTATGATGACATAACCCGTTCTTTTCACCAACCACAATCAAGGAACATTCATGAGAGTTAATGAAACTTTATACACACGAGCGGCATTAACTCACCGTAATTAAGAAATGCCAATGTGTGCATTAGTAAAATTAGTCAAACTATTATGGTATGAATGGTGTTTTTGATTTTGTTGTGAATGCAAATGGACGGTCGAAATGGATTTGTGTGTCTGTCAGGCGAACTAAAAGTCAGTGATACAAGCGTAATGCTCTGCTGACATCAAGGCGAGTTGGGCCGAGTGCAAATGTTCTGCTGACGGTTGTAGTGGAACTGAATACTTTAAGTTAACTATGATATTTGAACGGAAAACCAGGGAATCTCTCGCTTTTTTTGGCTGGGGCAGGAGTTTGGGGTTGAAGTAGGCTGTTTGCAAAACGTTGCTCAGACCAAGGATATCGAGTATATCACCGTCATACATGGTACCGTACTTCGTCTAACAAACTGACTTCAGAGCTCCTGTTTCTTAACACAGACTTAGTCGTTTTCCAAGAACAAATCCACAAAACTATTGAGGAGACGGGTGGAGTTGCATAAGAGATAGATAAAAACTACATACAGGCGCAGGCCACCGTGGTATGCTTACCTGAAGCTGCACCTGATCCTGAACCCGAATGTAACCCCAACCCCAGACCCCCTAAACCTCAATCTAACTGAACCTGAACCTGAACCTAACCACTACCTACCTACCTACCTACCTACCTACCTACCTACCTACCTACCTACCTACCTACCTACCTACCTACCTACCTACCTACCTACCTACCTACCTACCTACCTCCAAGGTCTCTTGAGATTATAGGCTACACAGACACCTTGCTTGATGGACTCACAGACTCATTGAAGCGGACCATACATGTGTCCATGTTTTGTGTCTGCATCCCGGCTGGAGAGCCGTGATAATACTTACAAGTTTGTATATTGAAATGAAGCAAATATACCATTGTATACCATTGTACACCATTGTTGAGCTGAAGAGTCGTGATAATACTTTTATTTATGTACTGTGAGTGAGTGAGTGAGTGAGCGAGCGAGCGAGCGAGTTTGGTTTTACGCCGCTTTTAGCAATATTCCAGCAATATCACGGCGGGGGACACCAGAAAATGAATGACTTACAATATAACTGTATATATATTAGGCTAGGAGCCGTCATGCTATTCATGCATTAACATGTATGATGTTCTATACGCTGCGGGTAGAAGGGCCTTTATAATACATGAGATACAATATATTCATACAGAGTTATATATCCATCACTAATGGCATATGCTTTGGAGGCTGAAGAGCCATTATAATACGGTTACTTTGAAACTTGTCTTGTGGCTGTTGAAGAGCCATTATAATGCTATTTGTAGGAGAGGAATATATATTACACAAGCTTTATTTACTCATTGGTATTGTTGATGATAGCATAATGTCCTGTTTGAACGACATTATCAAAATATATCGTTAGGTAAGGTGTATACCTACACATGTAAAGTACCATATACCTAAGGTGAACATAGTCTGCTGTAGACCCTCCATTACGGGTTGTTGGTGCATACGTTGAGGAAACACGGTTCCTGAGTTTTCTTCATGGAAGTTTATCTCTGGTTTTACGTGTCGGGCTTCAGCAAAGGTCTGTTAGGTTATGCTAAACACGTATAATCCTTTGTTTGGGTGAAAGACTTGTCAGTGCTTTTGTGGCAGGCGTATTTTAGTGTAAATATATTATTTTAGTCTTATTCTCTTAATTATTTTCCTTCTCACCTTTTTAGCTGTATCATTATTAGGCAGGTTCAGGGTTAAGCTTTAGAGCTTGGCCACACCGATTAATTGCCCAAGCCATGACGCTTCTCAGTTGATTGGTCTCACTAATGCCCTGCACAATGACACTCATTCTGCACTGAATCTTTGCCACCTAAAGACAGCTGAGACAGACGGTGTAAGATTAAGGTTAGTATTCATTTAATTAAAGTAATATTGCATTTAATCCTTGCTGTATCTTCATAATAACAGTATGTCTATTTACTACCATTCAAATAAGCATTACATTGTATACCATGTAAAGTGCGCTGAATTAATGACGTTAGTTTTTCTATCCTAAACTATAAACACAAATACGTATTACTACTTTATTCTTATGTTTGCTATCCTTTCACTTTATGTGCGAGATGAGAGAATGTGTTTTAATATAAGCTGCTATGTTTTAACTAAATATAAGTGTAATTATCCATGTGTGGAAGTAGTTTTATGCTCCCGAATGTATCCCTAGCTCTACTTCACATTACCTTGTATATTACTTATCATGTGATAGTATCTATAACAGATAAGTCCCTGTCAGTAATACCGGTGCCTGATCGTGTACACCCTTGTTCCACCCACAGGGTATGTGTATGTGTGTATGTTTATTCTATATCACTATTGCACATAGTATAATCATGCAATGGATGACGACTCATGTATACGTTGTTATTGTATTATCATAACTAATGCGTAATGATGTACCGTAAATGCACTGCATTGTATGTGTTATCATTACGACATGCGCAATGATGTAATATTTAATGTATAATTATAATGTGCTTTATGTGTAATAAGCAACGTTATTCATACTTTGAATTACTGCATTATTCTCGGTATTTATCCCTATGTATTTACCCGTGCATGGAATTATATGTGTCGTGTATGAATTATGTGTGACATATCACTATCGTATTGTATTCATTTTTACAGGGTGTCGCTTACCAATCATATCATCCAGGCGGAAATAAACAGCCTCACACCCAGCAGAGTGTTGGTAGTTGTTTTACCCCACACTGACCCTCCTATATTTGGAGCCCCCAGTGAGGATTGTTTCGGGCATGGATGAAGTGGGCAGCACCATGCAACACGTTGGGACACTGGACACCTGAGATCGGTGCTTACGTCATTATCCGATGATGTGCAGTGATAGGATGTTGTGACCTTGACATTCACAGAGCGCCTGTGACTCTTTTGTGACACTTTATGTATAGTGATTTATGTTTTCATGTTCATGTATTGGATTGATGATTTTCATGGACACCTCACGTGAGTTATACTATATATAGACTTTGTGTAGTATATACCTGGTGTACTTTTCGTGTAATATATATTTATTGTTCGAGCTAAGTCATTGTGTAATTTAACCTTTCATCTTTTTGCTTAACATTCACATGTGATTTACATTTATGTAACTCAGGTTACGTAATTACTGCCGGCTTATACGTTCAGTGTGTTACCTTAATCGTTGGTACCAAAACTTTGAACTTATCATGTAACTATTTTTGTGGATTTATATTTGTAGTTAATTTCATTTAAGATTACTTCAGTCTAGTTCGATTTATTTAGATTTAGTTAAGTTTTACTAAGGTCTAGATTATGATTAGCATAGTGTAATGTAACAGCACGTAGTATTTCATTTATGCTCATAGGTATTGTTTGTAGTTTATCTTAGGTCATTTGTGCTTAGTGTAATCAGTATTTGCCCTAAGTCTTATGTGGAGTAGTATTCACGGATCACGGATGTGTTTTGTTGTTATTGAGTGTAACGGTGCTATGTAGGAGAAGCCTACGCGCTTGGTTAGAGTGACTGATGCAAGTATCTGAAAACTCAACACCCCCCACCCCTTATCTGGACAATACGGAAACTGCATTTTCCATCAAGTTTATCAGCCACACCATACCACCTTGACAAACGTTCATTCTGTGTAATCATATAAGGAAAAACACTCATATCGCATTGGCTTGAGTTGTTATCATCGTGCGTTGCTATTGCTATTACTGTGTTGTTGTTGTTGTTGTTGTTGTTGTTGTTGTTGTTGTTGGTGGTGGTGGTGGTGGTGGTGGTGGTGGTGGTGGTGGTGGTGGTGGTCTGTTGTTTAACGCCGCACTAACACTCAGCACCATGGCGACCGTGGCGTTCTGGGCACACAGTGCAGTAGTCAGCTGCATGGAAGGCAGACTGACTGACTGTGAGTTAGTCTGTTGTACAGACCCCGAAGCAAATATATCCAAGGAGGCCTATGCAAGTCTAGTGGCTAGTCTAGATTCCAGTATTTTCAATGAAGAAAGTTTCAAGGCTCCATTTCATTATATTATTATGTCTTAACTATGACCATTTTTCAGCAAAATATGTTTATTTCAGAGGCTAGTTTTTAGTCCAGCTGTGCGTGTGACCATGTCTTAAAGTGTCGGACACCATACACACATTGTCATACCCACTCAAGACTTCAGTCAGCCCAGCCCAGCCCAGCCCAGCCCAGCCCAGCCCAGCCCAGCCCAGCCCAGCCTGCGTCTAGTATCCAAGGTAACATGCACTGTTTCTGTAACATCACTCGGGCATCTGGACGACCGATGCGGTAACAAGATGTACAGACAAACATACTAAAAAAGTCAAGAAGCAACTTGATATTTCTTTCTTTCTTTCTTTCTTTCTTTCTTTCTTTCTTTCCCTTCGATGATATTAAAGAAAAATATGAAATTGGGACCGATTTGCGAAATATCATTTACATCATGATGATGATGATGATGATGATGATGATGATGATGATGATGATGATGATGATGATCTCACGATGGAACTCCAAACCGCAAGACTCACATACTGTCAAAACTAAGTTAACGTCCACTCGAACACCACAGTTTTTAATCGGGAAATGAATTATATACTGTTGCTCGCATGTCACCGATATCCACGCACCCACGCACGCACGCACGCACCCACCCACGCACCCACCCACCCACGCACGCACGCACGCACGCACGCACGCACGCACGCACGCACGCACGCACGCACGTTCATGCTATTGATCACGGAATTGCTTGGTACAAACTCGTATATTTCTGTACCGCAGCCGTATAGCTGGATAGGTGCTGAGCTCGAGTGCGGCATGAAAACCGTGCACACTGCAACATTCAAATACTTCCGTTCTACATTATATGAATGGTAGAGGGAAGAAAACATTCTTATCACATGGCAGGCCGGCTGACCGTGTGGCGGGTGCTATCTAAATGTGTACACCCGTACACATACAAAGTTTCAATGTAATCATCTATGTGGGTGGTGATGGCGAGATTGACATTGATAAGTTAAAAGTTGTTTCTTACAGGGAATACTACATACACATATCTACCACGACACCGTTGAGTATTTACATTTTCTGATGAAAACAACGTGTGTTCGGCAGGTTACCTACTTGATTGTATCTTGTATTACGTTTCCTCCTCTAGGTTAAAAGAGGCAGGGCTAACTAACTGAAGCGGCCTACAAATATCTGAAAACCAGCCGTTCACGGAAACTCATGCTGACGCCGTGCCTTCAAGTCTGATCCAAAGTAAGGGATAATTTCCACGGGTTTACTTTTACGTACACTATAGTCATCACCGTGTTCATATCAAGCTATAGAAGTATTTTTCTCTATGCTTTAGTATGTCTGTAAAGCAATATTTTCAACATGTCTTGAGCGTTTCGAACCCAGGACCTACAGGAAGAATTAGTTTTATCAAACATTTCTGACCACTGGTAAAACGTTGCTGCTGATATCTGCCGCAAAGACGACATTGCAAAGTGACTCTGAGGTGGGGAATGATTTGAAAAATAGGGGCGTTTTGTGAAGGAACAGCACGTATTGGTAGCAGTATTCCAGCAATATCACAACGGGGAACGCCAGGAATGGCTTTAACCATGTTGACAATGAAAACACGGCATTCGGCGTGAAAAGCGAACGCTTTAACCACTAAGCTACTCACACAGGCCAGTACGACATCACTTGTTTTGTGGATGTTCACCCCCTAAGTTTTACGTATCATTGTAACATTTCTGTGCACACACGAGTACAAAGAATCACAAAACTTAACCTGAACTATGAATGATAAGATATACGCAGGGGTGAAGGGAAAGGGTGGTCTGATCTGATTGCCCGGTATCGCCTCACAAGCTATAGCTGTATCCCGACGTGGACAATGCAACATGATGTGCTCTGCTGTATATATGTTATAGTACACATATATTCTTTGATTATTAGGTTTGTGTAACTCAAACTTTCGGGAGTCATTTAATCATTGAGTGATTTCATACGAACCTATATGTATCAATATCTACACTAGTTCCTACTTGTGGTGAAGTCTTGATCTTGACAGCTTGGGCGAGCAGCAGATGAGTGGAAACCTGTGACGTCATTGCTGTACTTGAGCTAGTGGGCCTTGGTCCGGGGACGGCAAGCGGTGGCGTGTTATGTGCACAAATTTCAGTCAACCTGTACAGATACACTATCCAATCTTGATGACGTTTCGGTGTCTGTTAAACTATCTACCATTCGCCCCCGCACTTGGTGATTCTAATGTACTCTGTGGCTGGGTATTTTTCGCAAACATAAATTGACTGAATGCACACGACAGTAAGAAATGCAAAAAGATTCCAAACATGTTGTGTTGTACCTGATGAACACAAAAGCAACTATATTATGTTTATTCAGGATCTAACCTATTTCAAAAATAATGCATTTGCGTGCATACCACCAGTACAGGTCGATGTGAAGATGCCTAAATTGTTTTCCAGAGTATATCCCGCTATAACATGTTTTCACGCTTCATGTATCAGTGTTTGGTTTGAAACATTTGCTACACTTTCCTAATACAGACCATGTTTCTGTACAAATTGTTAATCGTCAGTACTTATTACTTGACACATTACATAACAGACTTTTTGGAGGGCGAGGGAATTTATCATGGCATTACGTATTTCAACATGGTGAGTGATAAGAACGGAACTATTGTAGTTTCAACATATATTTACAGTCCATCAGGACCATTACAAGACACTAACAAACATTTGACCTTTTGTGGTACTCTGAGTATCAACTAACATCGATTTGTATAGCCGTAATTTGAGTTATTAAATGACATTATCGTCTCTAACACAGGACCTGCGAGGTAGGGCGGCCATCAGTGCACATGGGAAGGACAGCGCCCTCGTTATGGGGTATGGACAATGTAACGTATTCCTGGATAAAATAGTGATAGTGTTTTTTGGGGGGAACGCCCTAACACTACCTGGAATGGCTAATTCTATAATAATAACATGTCCGAAATACGACAGTACCGACACAGATTGACCAAAGGAAGACATAAACGTGCAATTCAATATATACACATGCACAAAAGTTACCCGCCACACACTATTTTTGTGATCTGCTACTTTGGGTACTCAGTGATAACTATCATAATAAGATCTATGCCTGTCATTGACATCACTGGTTTGATTATGTTTGGCAACTAAACGGGTGATGACGGTGTGATGACGATGACGACCAATTTGCCTTGCAATGGCCCTGCATGACATGCCAACATTGTTTTATGCCTATCACCTGTCATCTCTCAGCGGTACTTAACTAACTCTAAAGTGAAAGGGGAATCTCACAACAGGCCGGTGAAAGCAAGTGTGTGAAACTTGATTTTGAAGATTCATATGGTAGGGAAATAGACTTGTCAATTTTTATGTGGAATATCCTCCGTACATCGGACCTCCGAAGATAGTGTGAACTAGACAAGCATTTGCTTGTGTTCGTGTACGACATGCATTGGGATGTTAGATTTATTTCGGACAAACTGCCGATGACGGAACGATTGAAGATGCGCGACGCCAGCATGGAAACATGGCAGGCTGATTTCCGATACAGGACAACAGATTTCCCACTTCCCCAGCGTTGTGCATAAGAAAGGCGTGAATAGTTGTTGACACTCTGTACATTTTTATGTCCAAACACTTGCATGATTTGCGTTGGAGCTGCGATAATGCCTTGCAACGTCTGAATGAAATGTTTGCGGGCACTGTGATTAGTTAGCCGTTTGTCGCCAGCGACGTGTGTTCCATTTGTCGTTGTTATCAAGCCATCAATAAACACGATGTGTGAAAAGTTGTTTGTTTGTAACGTTTTGTATTTGACAGCATTTCATTGTTTTGTATTTTTTTCTCGTAGTAGCGAGATTGAACATTCGTAGTAAATTTGTAGTAAAAAAATTATGAATGAAAGAAATAGTTCCACATTCCAATGGGGTCATGGTCGGATAACTGACCAATCAAAGTCGTTTTAGGGATTATTACGCGCGTGCAACATATGATTTTAATGTACTCGGTTATGTTTCACTGTATGGATAAAAAAAATCCAAATATTATCCTATCCCAAATCAGAAGACAGAACAATACCGGGTACGGTACCAAAACGGCAATAGAGTCCAAAATGTTCAACCACTGTAGTTCCAATTCGCCTGATTACGGGTGCACATGCACGCTGTGTATCGCGGCACAGAGTACTGTAGGTAATACACTTTGAACGTTTTTGAATGGCGTCAGTGCAACAGTTCCGATTTGAACACGGAAGAAAATATTCCAGGTTCACCTCTTGGACCATTCAGAGAGCATAGCATAACTACAGATTTTGCATTGTGTATGGGACAGGAGTTCGAATTTGGCTTTACTTGGGTTGATATAAAAGGCTTTCCGTAAATGGTTCAAGCGGAGCTGTTTGAATTTGGAACACGAGAAGAAAGTGGTGCTCATCCTCAACATAACCTTCATCACACTGGAAACATAACCTATCATTTCTATCTATATTATAATGCCTTAGTTTCAAAACCTAAATGATGTGAACTACTGCGCCAGTGCTACTCTAAACTTTTTAATGTAAATCACATTTAAATACAATGCCCTGGATAGTGATATTTTGAAATAAGAATAAAACATGGATTTGTTGCCATTTTGAAGCGAATTGTACCAATTCTGGTCATAAATACATTTAAGCCGACTCACAAACTCAGTTAAAAACGAGGTAGCAGAATGAACAGATTGCTCTTCCCAAACAAAACCAAAACCATTGCTGGTCCAGATAGCTATCGGTGAAGATCCGGGCAACAGGCGACTAACGGGATCGTGTGGCAGACTCGCTGATTTGACTGTCATGTCATTCATCTTATTCCAATTGTTCAACATGTCAGTAACTAACTGGAGTGCCACAGACTGCAGTCATATTGCTGCATGTGGTCTTACAAACCAAACACAGAATGACACAATCCACCACAAAGGACAAAATCTTGTACAGAGTTAAGACTCTATTTTATTATTTTCTTCTTTAAATACACACACAGATGCGGTTGTTCAAACAAGTATGAAAAATCAAGAGGTATTACCCGAGCTCTGGCTAAAGTTTCTCTTTCGTCAGCATCCCTCTCTGAAAACAAACAAAATACAAATTGATGTTACATATTGTTAAAACTCTAGACAACATTAAACCTGTATTTTATTTCGAGCACGTGAACTGTTTATTTCTTGTAAACATATGTCATAGATTTACTAAAGATATACCCTCATATGCAGAACTGGATCTCACCGTAAATAACGCTTCTTGTTTGCGAAAACAACTATGTTACAACGTTACATAAATTTATGGAAAAATGTTACCACAGGCTGGCATACCGCGAGCGAGACACGTACGTGAGTATATTGACCACTGTCGACTTGTCGATTGCACATCCCTACCTACGAACCGTGGTCAGGTGCGTGGGCATATTTGTGACGATGAAAGCGATAATTAATACGTTTATTACGATTAACACATGGACGGACTGGAAGATTGTTAAAGTGTTACTATGTTTCTTGAAAACTTGCATTGTGTCAAGTGTATGGTGTTTGTGTTATGTATCACTACCTGCAAATACAATAATTTATGCTGACTTCTTTTGTTACAACAAATACACAAATAGACAATCATTCTGAAACACTGATACAGATTTTGCTGTCTATAGATTGTAATTATTAAAATTTAAACGCCAATCAATTTACCTTGGACGCAGCCATGGAGCTACACGGCGACGGTCACGTGACCTAGTAATTAACAAGATGTATATATGTTGTTGATGCATTCGGGGGAAAATATATTCTGGGGGAAATATGGACATTTGAAAAAAATAATTACAGCAGGGTTGATTTGGGTATGGAAAAGGGTGACTGATTAAGTCAAAATTCGTTCACAGTGGGCGTATGTGGCATGTGTTACTTCTTGGGTCTCTGTATATGATTGTTCTCAGATGAGTGAGTGAGTGAGTGAGTGAGTGAGTGAGTGAGAGAGAGAGATTTTAGTTGACTTTTCGCAAAACTACAGCAATACAACGGGGACCCAGAAATGGGCTTTGCACATTGCACCCACGTGCGGGAAACGAACCTGGGTCTTCTGCATCATGATCGTAAGCTTTAACCGCTAGGCTAGGCTAGGCTAGGCTAGGCTAGGCTAGGCTAGGCTAGGCTAGGCTAGGCTAGGCTAGGCTAGGCTAGGCTAGGCTAGGCTAGGCTAGGCTAGGCTAGGCTAGGCTAGGCTAGGCTAGGCTAGGCTCGAAACTCTCGTCTCGCAATTCCGATCGTGGATGTGTTCATTTACCGGCTATTTAATAAAGTGAAATACAGAATATAAGTACGCATGCACACACACCACGTGATCATAGAAGGCACATGTATGTTTTTCACCTTATATCCTCCATACGGTAAACAATAGTTACTATTTGACAATCTAAGCTGTCATAAATTTCAGAGTAATCATGTAAAACGGAATTATCTCGAAAAAACTTCAAAGCCATGTTTGACCCTTAAAAAACCTTGTGTTGCTTGGAAACGTGTTTGCTTGTAGTAGTTACACTATTACTTGCACAGCGAACTGTGTGACAGACAGACAGACAGACAGACCTACATACTCCGGTGCACACAAGCAGCTTGTTTTAAGGTGGTCCTCTTGTAACAGCTAATGTGGTGATATCACCGTCAGACTGGCAAATTCTTAACAATCCAACTATTCATTATGTTCATGACACATTTCATTGTTGTTTAGAGTCTGAACATCAACAGTATACATCGAGCGGGTCAGGATGTACAGGCCTTAAGTACAACCTGTACACATTGACAAAACCGCACGTACAGGCTGTTAGTAGATGATCACAGGACTCTGGTGCCAAAAATACAATCTAAAGTATTGTAAGACTGGATGTACAGTCTGTCAGAACCGGAAGTAGAATTCGTCGGAACCGGAAGTACAATTTCTCGGAACCGGAAGTACAATTCGTCGGAACCGGAAGTAGAATTCGTCAGTAGAATTCGTCGGAACCGGAAGTAGAATTCGTCAGAACCGGAAGTAGACTTCGTCGAAACCGGAAGTACAATTCGTCAGAACCGGAAGTAGAATTCGTCAGAACTGGAAGTAGATTTCGTCAGAACCGGAAGTAGAATTTGTCACAACCGGAACTAGATTTCGTCAGAACCGGAAGTAGAATTTGTCACAACCGGAACTAGATTTCGTCAGAACCGGAAGTTGAATTCGTGAGAACCGGAACTAGATATCGTCAGAACCGGAAGTACAATTCATCAGAACCGGAAGTACAATTCGTCAGAACCGGAAGTACAATTCGTCGGAACCGGAAGTAGAATTCGTCGGAACCGGAAGTACAATTCGTCGGAACCGGAAGTACAATTCATCAGAACCGGAAGTAGAATTCGTCAGAACCGGAAGTAGAATTCGTCGGAACCGGAAGTACAATTCGTCAGAACCGGAAGTACAATTAGTCAGAACCGGAAGTAAATTTCGTCAGAACCGGAAGTACAGCTACGCTCTCAATCCCAGATGTACAGGCTGTACAGGATGCATAGGTTTTCAGTACCGGATGTTCAGGCTCTAAGTATTGGAAAGTCACCAAAAATACAATCTAAAGTATTGTAAGACTGGATGTACAGTCTGTCAGAACCGGAAGTAGAATTCGTCGGAACCGGAAGTACAATTTCTCGGAACCGGAAGTACAATTCGTCGGAACCGGAAGTAGAATTCGTCAGTAGAATTCGTCGGAACCGGAAGTAGAATTCGTCAGAACCGGAAGTAGACTTCGTCGAAACCGGAAGTACAATTCGTCAGAACCGGAAGTAGAATTCGTCGGAACCGGAAGTACAATTCGTCAGAACCGGAAGTTGAATTCGTAAGAGCCGGAAGTAGATTTCGACAGAACCGGAAGTAGAATTCGTCAGAACTGGAACTAGATTTCGTCAGAACCGGAAGTAGAATTCGTCAGAACCGGAAGTAGAATTCGTCGGAACCGGAAGTACAATTCGTCAGAACCGGAAGTTGAATTCGTAAGAACCGGAAGTAGATTTCGACAGAACCGGAAGTAGAATTCGTCAGAACTGGAAGTAGATTTCGTCAGAACCGGAAGTAGAATTTGTCACAACCGGAACTAGATTTCGTCAGAACTGGAAGTAGATTTCGTCAGAACCGGAAGTAGAATTTGTCACAACCGGAACTAGATTTCGTCAGAACCGGAAGTAGAATTCGTCAGAACTGGAAGTAGATTTCGTCAGAACCGGAAGTAGAATTTGTCACAACCGGAACTAGATTTCGTCAGAACCGGAAGTAGAATTTGTCACAACCGGAACTAGATTTCGTCAGAACCGGAAGTTGAATTCGTGAGAACCGGAACTAGATATCGTCAGAACCGGAAGTACAATTCATCAGAACCGGAAGTACAATTCGTCAGAACCGGAAGTACAATTCGTCGGAACCGGAAGTAGAATTCGTCGGAACCGGAAGTAGAATTCGTCGGAACCGGAAGTACAATTCATCAGAACCGGAAGTAGAATTCGTCAGAACCGGAAGTAGAATTCGTCGGAACCGGAAGTACAATTCGTCAGAACCGGAAGTACAATTAGTCAGAACCGGAAGTAAATTTCGTCAGAACCGGAAGTACAGCTACGCTCTCAATCCCAGATGTACAGGCTGTACAGGATGCATAGGTTTTCAGGACCGGATGTTCAGGCTCTAAGTATTGGAAAGTCACCAACAGTTTTATTATTTACAAGCTATAAGTGTAAGATCTACAAACTCTAAGTACCGGATACACAGTCTGTAAGAACCTTATGTACTGAAATAAGTAACAGATTTACAGGGTTTAAGTACCTGATGTTCAGACTAAGTACTGGAGGTACAGGTTTTAGTACCGGATGTACAGGCCGTCAGTAATGGAAGTACCAACTGTTAGTACCAAAAGTACCAAATATTGAAACCGGATGTACAGCTTTTTAGTACCAGATGAACTGGCTATAAGCATGGGAATTACAAGAAATCAGTACTGGACTGGATGCACAGGCTGTAAGTGTCAGATGTACGACACGCAAGTACAGGCTTAAAGTAACGGATGTACAGGTTTTCAGCCATAAATGCTATTATCTAATCAAGACTCAAAAATGGTTGAGTATTTGCAAACTACGTGTTTAATGAAAGTCACCAAGAAGCAAACAAAAGAACCTAATTAATACAAAAGATGACCAGATTCAGGAAATTCTCAAAGTTACTCATGCCATTCACACGTGACTGGACACATCTCAAACACTCTCACTGTAAACAAAGAACTCAAGATTAAAATCATGTTGTGACAGTAATCATTTTCTTTAAATAGAATACTGCTAGAGCCTCAGCTGGTAATAAGTCTGAGTGAGTAAGTGAGTGAGTTTATTCCAACATGTAACAATGTGACAATTTCAGTCTTGCTGTCATTTCAGACTGAAAAGCATCGGGACTACAGGAACTACAATTTCGTACAATACAAGCTTGGTTGTTAGCCTAATACTTGTTTGTTACCCTTGCTTCAGGTGGCAGAAATGAAGCGAGAGAAACACAGTGAAAACTGAATGAAACTTAGCTATCAGCTGAAATTTGAAAACAGTGAACTGTACAAACTGACATCATAACTGTTTTCTTTTAAAGCGATACTGATCCAGAGCAATTTCCTTGGTATGGTTGTTGCTTTTGTTTTATCCCTTGAGTACTTGGTTGATAGCTAAGAATTGTAGGCTGGGTTTCGATTACTGTAGTGAAAGATGTAGAAAATCTAGCCTCTCCACAGGACTGGCTGGTCAATTTTTTTACCAGTCCTGCAAAATTCCCCCCGTTTCGGATATTGGGACTTGTTATCTTTACTTCATAGGTACCTGGATGATATTCAAACATTCATGGCTGGATTTCAATGTCTGTGGCGCAACAGGGATGAAATGCAGTTTAGACGGGAAATCAATTGAAAAAGTGGTCCTCTTTATAAATGCGTTAACATTTTCATCTTCAATGTCATGATAAAAACATCTGCCAGTGGTAAATAATTATAGAACTGAAAGAAACCACAGTCAATGTATGTCTTTAAATTTTTATTTTAGAATTATAGCATAATTAATACACTAATATATTTTATGCGCTTTGGAACCTCACCAGTACAAAAGAATTTTGGATGAATTTTAAAACAACTATAATACCTAGATATATTAAAGACTGTGTAGGGAATCATATCTAACAAACACATACTTTTAGTGAATGTGCATCCTGTCTGTCTCACATTGATGAACGTCATGGAGACCAAAAAGAGTAATGATTGACCATAGTCCCTTCAACAAAAATGTACAGTACAGAGGAGGTTGATATCCAACACTGTCAGCCAATGTACTCTACCTCCCTTCAAGACTGACTGTGTACAGTGTAGAGGTGGTTGTTGTCCAACGCCGACCACAGTACCCTATCTCCCTTTAAGACTACCAGGGGACAGTACAGGGATGGCTGGTGTCCGAAACTGTCCAGTATACTCTAGCTCCCTTTAAGACTGAGAGTGTACAGTACAGAGGTGACTGGTTTCCAAAACTGACCGATGCACTCTACCTCCCTTTAAGACCGACAGTGTACAGTGCAGGGGTGGCTGGAGTCCCAAAATGAACAGTGTACTCGACCTCCTTTTAAGACTACCAGGGGACAGTACAGGGGTGACTGGAGTGCCAAACTGACCAGTGTACTCTAACTCCCTTTAAGACCGACAGTGTACTGTACAATACAGGGGTGGCTGGAGTCCCAAACTGAACAGTGTACTCTACCTCCCTTTAAGACTGACAATGTACAGTACAGGTAAGGCTGGTTTACAAAACTGACCAATGTACTCTACCTCCCTTTACGACTACCAGGGGACAGTACAGGGGTGACTGCAGTCCCAAACTGACCAGTGTACTCTACCTCCCCTTAAGACCGACAGTGTACAGTACAGGGGTGGCTGGAGTCCCAAAATGACCAGTGTACTGTACCTCCCTTTAAGACCAACAGTGTAAAGTACAGGGGTGACTGCAGTCCCAAACTGACCAGTGTACCCTACCTCCCTTTAAGACTGACAATGTACAGTACAGGTAAGGCTGGTTTCCAAAACTGACCAATGTACTCTACCTCCCTTTAAGACCGACAGTGTACAGTACAGGGGTGACTGGAGTCCCAAACTGACCAGTGTACCCTACCTCCCTTTAAGACTGACAATGTACAGTACAGGTAAGGCTGGTTTCCAAAACTGACCAATGTACTCTACCTCCCTTTAAGACTACCAGGGAACAGTACAGGGGTGACTGGAGTCCCAAACTGACCAGTGTACTCTAACTCCCTTTAAGACCGACAGTGTACAGTACAGGGGTGGCTGGAGTCCCAAACTCACAAGTGTACTCTACCTCCCTTTCAGACTGACAATGTACAGTACAGGTAAGGCTGGTTTACAAAACTGACCAATGTACTCTACCTCCCTTTATGACCGACAGTGTTCAATACAGGGGCGGCTGCAGTCCCAAACTGACCAGTGTACTCTACCTCCCTTTAAGACCAACAGTGTACAGTACAGGGGTGGCTGGAGTCCCAAACTGACCAGTGTACTCTACCTCCCTTCAAGACTGACAGTGTACAGTATAAGGGTGGCTGGTGTCCAACACTCACTAGTGTACCCCACATCCCTTTAAAACACAGTTATTTTATATCATCCGGGTGCTTTAATGATAATACTGTCCGTGTCAGCTATAAATGAATGCACCGATCAACAGGTACTGTGGGTATATGTAGCATGACCAAACCAGCAGTCACATACTGACTTCTTCAAAGCTGAACTGACAACCCAAGAAGGTATAACAAGAATTTCAAGTAATTTATTCATATTTACTTCGAGAGTGCCACTTTTGCATTAAATACAGATGTTAGCACAGATGATCAGTTTGTAAGCAGAAGTGGCGTCACAGTCTTCTTGAGTGCTGCTCTAGCTGCAGCATCAGCCAGTGTTACCAGATATTCCAGCATGGCTTGGTTACCTACAACACAATGTTGTTTTCGCCAGTAGCAATAACATTAAATAATTCAATAATTTTACATAAAAACGAATGTTTAGAAGATGTTTTTAACAGCCAGGAGACACGATTGAGAATCTGAAAATATGACCGGTGTATAATTAGACAGGTTATTTAATATTTTAGAGCTGTTTACATGGCACTCGTCTCTGCTGTTAAAACAGAGTCGCCATACGGCAGTTTTGAAGATGTTCTGGAGCCAATGGCAGTGGCACCAGCAACCACATGACCATCCCTAGATCCATTTGTGAAGACAGACCAAAAGGATCACAAGTGCTTCTCAAGTGATTACATTGGTACACAAGTTGGTTTGCTCCATATTTATTCAGTCTGGTAAATGTTAGGTAAACCCTTGATCATACCAACACAAACATGTTTTCACTTCAACTACATAAAGAAGCTCCAGATGCCTCCAAGCCAATGTTACTTGCCGGATGTAGATACCTACATATCACATTTTGAGGCATATTTGTCGTAGTCGTAGTGGTATTTGCCAATATGATGTTGTCACAACAAATCTCAACAGTGACTGATCTTTACATATCTGGTAACAGCAATAATTCACTCCAAAGTGTATGGTCACTTCTACCTGAATATACAATGAGACCTGGATACCCAGATACATTTGCTTTTGCAAAAACCGTCCAGACAACTGAATTGTTTTTCTTTTTGTGCACCTCAAGGAAAATACCCATTGTTGATGACTGTTATTACTTGAATCTACACATGTATAAGATTTGCTTAACTTAATGAATTAAGACCTTCTTGCACATGGTGCAACCTTAAATAAATAACTTGTGGCACCAGACGAGAACAGGTTGCACCTTCTGCTGAATATACAATTATACTTAACACTGGGGTAATGGCACTGATGATTTAGAACATCACTACATAAAAATTACTCTCTTAAGCTAACTTTGAATACAGAAATTGAAGTTTCTCCATACATTTCTGACCACAAACATCAGAGGACTTTGTGAAGGAACAGCACATGTGGACGGTTAAAAGAACAGGGACAGGAGTGGGAGGTCTTTGTTTTACACTGTTTTAAGCAATATCCCAGCAACATCAAGGCAGGAACATCAGACTTGTGTCCACATAGGGAATGAAACCAGGGTGTAGCAGCCCAGAATTTATATTGCCGTTGGTCTGTCAGTGCAGTGGCTGACATACCCTGCCACTTTCAGCTTGAAAACCAAGACTTATTATGCTGTGTGTCTAGAGAATGTATCAGCTCATTTTAGCATTGTACATAGTGTTTAATTGTGTAAAAAGTACAAGAAAATTATCGCAGCATTCTTAATCATTTATATTACACGTATTATCTGGGCTGGGGGTAAACTATGGCCTATTCCAGAATATACCCCAGGTATACATGGCTCGTAACGCCACAAATAATGTGGAAGGGATATTACAACAAAAGGTACAATAACTCTAGGGCATTAAAGGGGTTCCCCACCCACAACATGCCACTTTAACCCTATGACTCTGAAAATGGTGTCCCACCCACAGCATACCATGGCACCCTCACCTTCAGACCTTTAAAGGGGTGTTACACTAATAGCCTGGCACCCTCACCCTCAGACCTTTGAAGGGGTGTTAAACCCATAGCATGGCACCCTCACCCTCAGACCTTTAAAGGGGTGTTACACTAATAGTCTGGCACCCTCACCTTCAGACCTTTAAAGGGGTGTTACACTAATAGCCTGGCACCCTCACCCTCAGACCTTTGAAGGGGTGTTAAACCCATAGCGTGGCACCGTAAGCCTGCAACTCTGAAGGAAGTGACTGTGAGAATTCAGATTTGTTCCTGTAGTACTTGAGTGTAGTATTTAATGCAGGACAATTCTTCTTGGTCAGGTGTTTGAGCTACATTGCTGAAAATAATATTAATGTTCAGAGAATCCATGCTAGACTCTCTTCACACAGTCACTAAATTTTGTTTTAAAAAAGGGCACTACAGATCTTGAACAGCATCTCTACTTACTGGCTGTCAGTACTATTACCAGCCAGAGATCACACTTTTGGTACCTACAGAGATGCCAAACCTGAATCAAATGTAAACGGAGTGATGCCTTGCCCAAAGCAAGTCTCAAGCCCTAAAGCTGCAAGTTGGGGATGAGCGTGAGAGGGGGATCGGGCCTCTTTTGATAGTGGGGGTTGGTGGGGGGAGGCTCCCCCTACAAAAATAGATTTAGACTTAGTCTGCTGGAAATATGTAATTTCTGGGCTTCCTAAACCAGATAATACTAATAATTCAAACGGCTATTTACTAAAATTCCTTCAAACACACAAAATGTATAAAGAGCAGAGCAGATTTTGTATCTGAAAATCAGAGTAACTCCTCCAAAAATCAGAGTGGTCGGCATCTCTGCACCTGAGACACCACCAGAACAAAGCTGGGCAACCACTGGAACACTCGACCTGTTACAGGGTCATTACATTAGACACCCTAAGAACACAGCTGTTACAGATGAAGTAATTTCCTGTGGAAAGGGTTTTTTTGCCAACAATCCCTTGATGTACTTACAAACAAAAATCTTTACTGACTTGACTGACATTGTAGTGCTACCTAGTCTACCATGGTAGCTGCTCTCTGCATCTCAGAAGACTTGGCTTCAAGAAACATATTCATAATTATACAAACATATTCATAATAATTAATTTTTTAATTATTGCAGAAAATATTTGATGTCTTTTTTTTACATATCCCTGCAATAATTATGTATGCTGTCACTTAGTTACCCAAGGCTAAGGCCCAGTCTTAGGCACAGACAATTCACAAAGCTGAATCAGATATAAGCACCCCAAAGGGAGCATACTCTTCCACCAAATGTTCTAAATTACCCCCCCTTGTCTATTGCTCAGATACAAATAAATCCCCTGTTGCATTATCCAAAAATATAAAGGAAACTGATCAACTACATGTGGCTGCTAAACAGTAGTCCATGATGTGTTAATGAAAACCATATTATGACAAATTGGGAAATTGTTTTTCAGAAGAAGTCCTCCTTGGGGGGACATCTATGCATTGAAATGTCCATTTTGAATCCTCTGACAGTTGTAACTGTAGGTTACACAACACCAAATGTTTTCCCATAGACTTCTATAGTAACCTTACATTTTTTAAAAAAAATATCCAGGATGTCAACAGCCATTCCATGTACACATGGGCACAGTCTGGCCTCTAAGCTACAATAAAACACAAGTTGTGGCCAACTTGTCCGCCACATTTGCCAAGCACAGGAAGCGGAACACATCAACCCCCAGCTCCGCACCGAATGTCACCTACTTCAAAATATATGTACACAAATAGGCATAACCCATGGTGATAAAAATGACAGCACTAAATACTTAAAATTGTGGTCAGATTTAATAACAGGGTGGATGTGCTTTTAAAACACATACACATCTTACACTATTTCATCCAATCACAGCTGTCACAGGCCTCTGTCCGTTTGAGTTGTTTCCATACGGTCCTCGCTCGGGCAGCATGTGATACTGATATAGTGTAGTGGAACCTGTATTTGTCAATAGAAAACAAAACAAAACAAACCAAAACCGATAAAATATTTGCAAAACAAACAAGTGTCAGCAAAAGACATATCCCCCCAGCCCAACATATCTGAAAGGGCAAATCATCTGACAGGTACTTCATGTGTTTTTGACACAGTTCGAATGATTTCCATGGAAGTCATGAAAAATATAAATGCCAATATATCTGTAATCAGCAAAAGGCACCACTTCAAGATTTGCCTCATATATCTGCCAAGATATGTTGAAAGATATCAAAATGGTTTTCGAGTTGTGCTTTGGAAACAAAGCTCTGTAAATAGCAAAAGGCACCACTTTGAGGTCTGCCTCACATATTTTGCAGAAAGATATTAAGAAGGTTTCAAGTTGTGCTCCAAAAACGGAGCCCATCCCTCCCTTTTAAGACTATGTACGGATCGTTTCCATGTAAACCAAGAAAAATAGAAATGACAAAAATCTGTAAAGAGCAAAAGGCACCACTTCGATGTTGTGGTGGATCACAGGAAATCTCAACAGTGATTGATCCTTACACATCTGCTAACAGCAATCAATTCCTCCAAAGCGTATGCTGACAACTAGAATATACTATGAGACCCTGGATACTGGATTTTTTCACTTTTGTACACCTCATGGAAAATTCAAAATGTTCATGAAGTGTACTACTTGAATATGCACATGTACATTAGGGCTTAATTGAATGTCTTAAGACTTTCTTGCACATGGTGCAACCTCAGGTAATAAATAAACTTGTGGCACCAGACAAAAATAGGTTGCGCCTGATTATTTTGAACATCATGGTAAAAAAATTACTCAGATAAGATAACTTCAGTTTACTTTACAAAATTTCATGCCATGAACTACAATATTCAGTCAATGTCTGTGCAGTCATCAGAGTCACTAATCAAGCCAATGCCTCATCATTCTGTATGTCAACTGAAATCTTTTGTTTGGATAACAAACTATTTGAATGTATTTATGGTAGCTATTCCCAGAAATACAGAAACTGAAGTTTCTGAAAACTGGGAGAATATGGCTGCTGACTGAGGTCACACACAGGTAACTTAGTGAAGTGAGAGCACATGTGGACGGGTAGAGCGGCAGCGACAGGAGTGGGAGGTCTTACTTATATCTCACTTTTAGCAGTATCCCAGCAATATCATGGCACTAACACTAGACATAAGCTTCACACTGTACCCATGAAGGGAATTAAACACAGGTCTTCTTCAATAGTGAAAGGGATGTCTACCTCCACCCATAACATGGCTCCCAACTCCTCACAGAATATGAAAAGCATGTCACTCCAATAGCACGGCACACTAACCCTAGAGCATCAAGGGGGTGCCCCACCCATACCATGACACCCTAATCATAAGACTGTTAAAGGGATGTTCCAACCACAACACCCTATCACCTTTAAAGGGATGTTCCACACTTAGCATGCTACCCTAACCCTAACAGTGTCCCAAAATGAGGAAGATAAACAACACTAATGACGAATGACTGGAGCCTATGCAAATGACAAAGATAGCACCTTGTATGAAGAAACGCAGGAGAATACACAAGTAGGTCGCTGATTGTTATGTCATGCCAAGAAGTAAGTGTCTCAACTAATATAACTAATAAAGACACTGACTGCGAGACCTCAGATTTGTTCCTGTAGTATTTGAGTCAGAGGACTGGAATTGGAAACATTTATCTATTTTACCAGGATCCAGGATAATTCTGCTTGGTCAGATAGTGTTTGTGGTCAGCCACATTGACAAAAGTGCTGCAAGAACATTCATGTCAGAATGCTCACGTCAGACTCTCTTAGCTCTGTCACTAAATTTGGTTTCAAACAATGACATCTTAGATCTTAAACAACATCTCTATCTTACTGGCTGTCGGTACAATTATTTCCCTAGGATAAAACCTCTCATACTTGTGACACCCTCAGTGAATGAGTGAGGTGAGTGAGGTGAGTGAGTGAGTGAGTGAGTGAGTGAGTGAGTGAGTGAGTGAGGTGAGTTTTACGCAGCATTTAACAATATTATAGGTATAAGGCAACAGTCTATAAATAATCGAGTCTGGACCAGACAATCAAGTGATCACCAGCAGGAGCATCAATGTGTGTAACTGGGAACCAATGGCATGAGTGAAGCAAGTCAGTGAGCCTGACCACCCGATCCCGTTAGTCAGAACACTGCTGGACAACCACTGAAACACTCAACCTGTTGCAGGGGTCATTATCCTAACAGACAGATGAAGCAAATTCCTGTGCAAAGGAACATCTTACCAAAACACCCTGACTAATCTGAGTGACACTGAGATCTCTGCACCATATGTCATCTTGCAAGACTTCGCTTCAACAAACATATTCATAATCATACAAACATATTCATTATCATAAACTTTTCAATTATTACAGAAACTATTTTATTTTCAAAACAGTGGTTTCCCTGCAATGATCATATATCTCAATCAGTTTCCCTGGCCCTTGTATCCAGCTAGGCACAGACAATTCACAATGCTGTATGAGACAAAAAGAATACCAAAGGGAGCATACTCTTCCACCAAATGTTCTAAATTACCTCCCCCTTGTCTACTGTTCAGATACACATACAAATAAATCCCCTGTTGCATAATACACCAGAACAAAATGAGACTGATCAACTACATTTGGCAGCTGAATGGTTTGTCTGTGGTGTGTTAATGAAAAAACTGTATCATGTGCCCTTGGTGGCATGAGGGGTAAACCCAACCTCCCTGGTGTAGTGTGTCAGTAACTGTACGATCATACACTCTACCCAAGAATATGATTGAAATCCAAGTATACAGAGTCAGAATTGGATCTTTTTCCCACCCGACAGATACCCGACAAGTCACACTTCACAGAGACAGTGAGTACTAGAAATATATGGCCAGCTCTGATTTTCCCTTTAGCCTGTTTATCTGCCTCTTACTGTAGGGGATCCATTTGTCAGCACCTTTCTGTGTTATAAACTGGTGTGGAAATTTAAATGTTAACGCATATTTGCCAAAAGAAACGACATTCTTTTGTGTAGCGTGTGACATCACGAGTTTTGAATGTGACCCGGTTTTGTCTATGACATTGCCGCATATGCCCCACATGTACACCAGGGGCATGTTCAGAACCGCGAGCGCCCATGCAATTGCCTCCCATGAGTGCTCGCATGAGTCATGAAGAGATAAGAGATATTTTAATGAGCGGGATATGTGACGTGACGTCACATCAGGACTGTCCGACTTGAAATATGAAGTTAAAGCAATGAATTCAAAATGTATTTATCTGGATAAAAGGGTTAGTGAGCTCAAGTCAGACATTAATCAGGGAAGACAGAACCATGATGTTATGTGCAATGACATAGATGCCCTAAATGAGAAAGTGGAATGTGTATCCATAAGATTTTCTTGTACCGACTCTGAACCCTCATCTCCTACTCTATAGGACGTCAGCCAAGGCCTGGACCTTTTTTCACCTGGAATTTGTAGCCTTGAGACTGGTAGTACTGACAGCTACATACACTACGATGAGCCTTTCAGTGAAGGTAGTGAGGGAACATTTAACGTCCTCTGTTGGAAAGTGAATGGTCTTAAAAACATAATACACGACCCTGACTTTATCAATTATTTACTTGATTTTCAAGTTAAATGTCTGGTAGAAGCATTTGTTGATAATAATACTGACGTTGATAGGTTAGCTAACTACAATATATTCTACAGCCCTACTATCAAGTTGTCCGAGTATGGTGTCTGTGCATGTGTCTATCAGTCACTCAGAAAAGCTTGTAAGTTGATTAAAACAGACATTGATAACTTTGAGTCTTATCTTCACAAAGGATATATTCTTAACTGATAGAAATATTAATTTACTACATACATACATACATACATACATACACACCAGCGGGTTCGTCTTATTATAATCAGTCTCCGTCAAAATATAACCTTTTTATTATCTAATGTGGCACAATTAAGTGATTCGCATACATTGTTGTGTGGTGACATGAACACTCGAACAGGTGAGGGTAATGACCCACAGGTTTTTGTCAATGATGATAGACCCAGCTAACAGGACCAGTACAGAACTTAGAACATCAGGCCTATCTAAGGCATTCTGGAACTGGGCCTGTACTATTTGGAAACTGGCAAACTGGCCTAAGGCAGAGAACAAAACACAATTTTATCCATATGAATTTAATTCCTCCTGACTTGAACTTACGTTTTTGAATTAGATATGCAGAACAGGTTTTGAGTGATGTAAAAACATGGCATACATGATAAGTACCCGAATGTTTTACATTCGGGCAAAAATGCATTTGTCTCAGCCATGCTGTTATTCAAAATTTAGCTCAACACTTAACACGAGTTTACGGTAGCCATCCATATGTTGCCCGGTACAGTTTTGCCTGTAACAGGCCACTAAAGGAAAATAAGCACTGGTTCAATACTGGCTCCCTACTGGTGTAGGTTATGCCAGTACCAATGGTACAGGCCAGAACGATGCCAGCACTGGCCCAGTAATGTGATGTTAGCTGGGGAAATATCAACATTGGTGTATTTGAAGATGATGAGGATATCACAGTTAATAATCAAAAGTCGCACGATACTGTCATCAATAAGTTCGGACAAAACTTGATAGACCTTTCTTATGCATTTCAGCTATTTATCATTAACTGTAATGTTCAGACATGAACAAAGTGAATTCACCTTCATGGGTCAGCAAGGAGATAGTGTTAACGACTATTTCATCTCTTCCCCTGACTTCTTTCAGTATACCGGCAAGCTGAATATAGGTGATCAGATCTGATCATTTGCCACTGGAACTAACCTGTAAGTTCCATAACTTGAAAACGTGGAATCTTAATACAGAAGGTTTATTTGACAAAATCATATGGAATGATGCTGTTTGTTACACTTTTTTTTTGAAATCTAAAAATGAATTATGCCAATGGAATTCAGACCTTTTTTGATAAACTTGACAGTAGCGTTGAAGACGCAATTGACAATTTCATATGCATGATTGTAGTTTCTGCTAGATGCATGAAGAAACGTATATTGAAACCCCAGAAGATGATAGTGCTAACTTCGATTGTAAAAACATCACTTAAGAATTTTAGAAAACATCGTAATGATTTAAACAGGAGACTCTATTGTAAGGAAAGAAACAGATACAAAACTCTGTGTACAAGACTAGCGTAAACATAATTTAGAAAGACTTTGCAAATCAAGTAGTTCACCAACAGCATTTTGGAAACAAATATTAAGTTTCAAGAATAGACCAATCATTGGTAATACACCTACTAAAAATCATAGCTTGCTCGTTTTAAAGGGCTTTTTAGAAATGATTCGATTTTTAACAAGCACTGACATGCAAGATGATGCAATAAGTGTAACAACTGAAAATGACTTAAAAGCACTTGCATTAGATTCACTCGTTACAGATCAGGACATCTGTGCAGCATTGACGCACTTCAAAATGGAAAGTCAGCTGGTTTGGACAAAGTTGTTGCAGAATTGTTGAAGTGTTCACAATCTATCATTACGCCATTTTTGAATAAGTGCTTTAACAAGGTGTTCAAGACTGGTATATATCCATGCAGCTGGGCAATATCAGTTATCACCCCTATACATAACAAGAGTCATCAGAAGATGACATATCCACCCACCCACCCTGTCCAGTTCCCACATATTTGAAAGGACAAATCATCTGACAGTTACTTGATGTCTTTTTAGACTATGTTTGAATTGTTTCCATGGAAACCATGAAAAATATAAATTTCATATATCTGTAAACAGCAAAAGGCACCACTTCAAGATCTGTCTCATATATCTGCCAAGATCTGTTGAATGATATGAAATGGTTTTTGAGTTGTGCTCCGGAAACGGAGCCCATCCCCCATTTTGAGGAAGTCCGATTTGTTTCCATGGAAAAAGGGAAAAATAAAAATGCCAAAACTTTGTAAATTGCAAAAGGCACCACTGTGTGGTCCGCCTCAAATATCTGTGGAAATTTTGGTCATTTGTGGAGATGGGGGAAAGGAGGTGGATGTGTCATCGGGGTGAATCTACATGATCACATGGGGGAGGGAGTCCCTATCATTGGTGGGGATGGGGGGATGGGAAAAACGAGGAGGATGTGTCACCTGTGTGAATCTACATGGTCACATAGGGGAGGGAGTCTGGGTGGGGAGGATGTTTCAGCTGGGGAAGGCGTCTCTGTCTTCTGGGGGGAAAATGTCTCACCTGGGTGAATCAACATGTCACATGGGGGAGGAAGTCCCTGTCATTGGTCGGAATGGGGGAATGGGGGAAAGGAGGGGGATGTGTCACATGGGTGAATCTACTTGGTCACATGGGGGAGGAAGTCCCTGTCATCAGGGGGAGGATGTTCCAGCTGAGGAAGGGGTCCCTGTCATCTGCAGGGAAAATGTCTCACCTGGGTGAATCAACATGATCACATGGGTGAGGGAGTCATTGGTGGGGATGGGGGGATGGGGGGATGGGGGAAAGGAGGAGGATGTGGCAGATGCAGAAGTGGGGGATTTCTTACTTTGGCGGGGTTAGATGTATCACCTGAAAGGCGGAGGGGTGGCATTTTACCACGACCAACAAATATTGGGACGCCAAGCCAGAAAAGGGAGGGGATCCGTCATCTTATGGGTAGATGTGTAAACTAAGGGGGAGGGGTATTTGTCATGTTGGGGGTAGATGTGTCACCTGAAGGGGGAGGGGATCTATCATCTCTGGGGTACATGTGTCACCTGAAAGGGGAGGGGGATCTGTCATCTGGGGGGATGGGGGTGGTAGATGTGTCACCTGAAGTGGGAGGGGGGTCTGTCATCTGGGGGTAGATGTGTCGCCTGAAGAGGGAGGGGAGATCTGTCTACTTGTGGGGAAGGGGGTGGTAGACGTGTCACCTGAATGGGGAGCTTATCTGAAGGGGTCAGGGCAGTATGTTACCTCATAACAAACATTGATCATGTGGACTGATGGGTGAAATGATGCATGAAACCACTCTACATGAAACAAACCAAACACATTATGAAGTCCTAGATTTGTTGTGGATACAATGACTATTATAGTGAGTCCCACTGGACACAATGAATAATATGTTGAGTCCAACTGGACACAATGAATTGGTCTTCTGTGTCCATTCTCTACACACCTCTCACTTTTGAGACCACATCCAAAACATTTCAATGGAAACCGAGAAAATAATAAACCACAAAAACCTGTACATAGCAAAAGGCACCACCATGGGTTCTGATTGATATATCTACCAAGTTTTGCAGAAAAATATTGAACGGTTTTTGATTTCTGCAGCGAAAACCATCCCTCCATTTTGTGACTAAGTCCGTAAATTGTTTCCTTGGAAACTGAGAAAACAATAAATCACAAAAATCTCTAAATAGCAAAAGGTACCACTTTAGGTTCCGATTGATATATCTACCAAGTTTTGCACAAAAATATAGAATGTTTTTTCACTTCTGCTCCGGAAAGGAAGCCCACCCCACCATTAGACTAACACCAAAACGTTCCATGGAAAAATGAAAAAAAAAAAAACAATGCAAAAATCTGTAAATAGCAAGAGGCTGAGATCATTATATCTATCAAGTTTGGTCTAAAAACATAGAACGGTTTCTGAGTTATGCTCTGGGAAACAAAATGATTACGGACAGGCAGACGGACAGACAGACAGATGAGGCGTCGACTATATTACCCCGCATTACATGCCGGGGGATAATAAGTCAACACGAAATTATACTGTGGTGTATAAACATACACATCCCTTTCAAAGGGCAAAGAGACTGCCTTTAATGCGTGTTAATTCAGTGGCATCTGGGAAAATACCCAATTGTTCATGTTACGCTGAATTCGAAGTGATAAGGACACCCTCCTAACAACTCTACTCACGGTCAAATGGTGCACATTGATGGTATCACAGACAATGTTCTGAAATGAACATTGAGAAACTTAGGAGATAGAGTGGATCTGTGTTTAACACTATGGTTGATGTCACCTCTGAG
This sequence comes from Haliotis asinina, assembly GCF_037392515.1. Taxonomy (NCBI): domain Eukaryota; kingdom Metazoa; phylum Mollusca; class Gastropoda; order Lepetellida; family Haliotidae; genus Haliotis; species Haliotis asinina. The sequence continues at coordinate 13,951,454 of NC_090283.1, read as the reverse complement.
AGAATGAACAATCCTGAATATGTTGACTCTCCGAAACCTGAACTGGCTATGAAGATCTAGATCATCAAACAATTCCTAAAGGTTCATTCTATCTCAGAATATCCTGTTTCTGTTCAAGTGCCATCTGTGGTGTCAATAGACTACGCCTGGCTTACTCCACCTAGGTAGGTGGCGTAATTCCGGGACATAAAGTAAGGAGTAACTTTACTAACAACAATGGATGCGCATTACCGTGCAGTTCACATTGTCACCCAGAGTTGAATTTATGCCTGAGATATGCATACAGCCAACACTGACAAATCATCTGACAGTTACTTATTGTGTTTATAGACCGAGTCTGAATTGTTTCCATGGAATTCATGAAAAATATAAATGGCATATATCTGTAATCAGAAAAGTTACTATTTCAAGATCTGTCTCAGACATCTGCTAAGGCCTTTTGAAAGATATGAAATGGTTTTCGAGTTGTGCTCCGGAAACAAAGTGTTCATGTTTCGAGAAAATAATAAATCACAAAAATCTGCACATAGCAAAAGGCTCCACTTTAGGTTCCGATTGATATATCTACCAAGTTTTTCACAAAAATATTTAAAGGTTTCTGAGTTCTGTTCCGGAAATGAAGCCCACCCCACCATTAGACTAACACAAACATGTTCCATGGAAAAACAACAAAATAGAAATGCCAAACCTGTGTAAATAGCAAAAGGCACTACCATAGGCTGAGATAATTATATCTATCAAGTTTGGTCTATAAATACTGTTTCTGAGTTATGCTGTGGGAAACAAAATGATTACGGACGGACGGACAGACAGACAAGGCATGGACTATATCACCTAGCATTACATGCCGGGGGGGAATAAAAACCGACATTTTTCAGTACAGGGGTGGCTGGTGTACAACACTACTGACATACACTACCTCCCTTTAAGACTGACAGTGTACAGTATAAGGGTGGTTGGTATCCAACACTGACCACTGTAATCTACATCCATTCAAGATCGACAGTGTACAGTACTAGGGTGTCTGGTGTTCAACAATGATCGGTGTACTCTACATCCCTTTAAGACTTATATTGTACATTACAGGGGTAGTTGGTGTCCAACACTGGCCAGCCCACTATACATCCCTATACACTATACATACCATACAGTACACAACACAGGGGTGGCTCGTGTCCAACACTGACCAATGTACTCTACCTCCCTTTAAGACTGACAGAGTACAGTGCAGGGGTGGCTCGTGTCCAACACTGACCGATGTACTCTATCTCCCTTTATTGCTGAAAGTGTACAGTACAGGGGTGGCTGACGTCCAACACTGACCAATGTAGTGGTCAATGAGGCCGATAAGGGTGAATACTGAGAAGTTATTACATGCTTTAATGATATTTTCAGTAAATGGAATATTTAAGGAGACACCAACCCTATTTTAGGCCAATTATGTAATTTGGCCAAACTTCATCTGTGTAAGCCCTAGTGCCACATTTCATTATGTGGACAAAGGTTGATATTCTTGTTTAACTTTACTAGTGAATACCATTTTTGTCACAGTGCCATGATATAACTGACATCTGCCGCATCAACCAACACCTGGGAGACACCAACATCTGCTATACATCAAAAGTAGATATTAAACATACATTATTCCTGCTGCTACTGACAGGATATTGTGGCCCATTGCAGTTAACATCTTTAAAGTGGAACCTCCCTTATCCAGAAACCTGTTATTCCTGCTGCTAACATAATGCTGTGGCCAATTTTAGTTAACATCTTTAAAGTCGATCCTCCCTTATCCAGAAACCTGTTACTCCTGCTGCTACTAACAGGATACTGTGGCCCATTTTAGTTACCATCTTTAAAGTGGAACCTCCCTTATCCAGAAACCTGTAATTTCTGGTGCCATCATACTTACGTAGGGCTCCTGCAAATGATAATGCCCTGAAATGTAGCATGACCATAATTATTGTTAAAATGGATAGAATTTTCAATAAAATAAAAACAAAGAATGGCATATGTTTTGAAGTATTTACTGCAAACAACAAACTATGGATGTCACTGCCATCACTTTGTACAAATATGGAAATGTCATAAAACAAAACACATGACATCACTATTGAGAGTGACATTTTGCCTTATGCCAAGCCTTCTCTGTAGTGCTAAAGCCTTATAGTCCACTGCATTATGTTCACTTTTAATTTTCAGTTAAAAAAATTTGGAGATTTGTTTCTTTGTGTGTTTTTACACTTTTTAACTGAAGCAAGTCTAGATTTCCTCAGTAATCTTGGGTCTCCCTGAGGCTTCTTTTAAAATGGGTTTGTTTGTTACTGTCAAAATTACATATATTCAGAGACTATTCAGATGAATGTCAGTCACACATACAGTCTTGATAATACTGAACCCAAGTTCAAATGAACCATAGATGATTGAACATCTCGAGCTGAGCTCCTTATGATGTCACCTAACATTGGACATGATAATGGCCCATTGTCAAGCTACAAGCCTACAAGCCAATGTTACTTGACAGATCTGGATACCTACTTATCACAATTAGAGTCAGATTTGTCGTAGTCTGACTAATATATGCGATGTTTTCTCAATGGAAAGAAGATCAAAATAAATCTCAACAGTGACTCAGATCTTCACATATCTGGTAACAGCAATAATTTCCTCCAAAGTTTATGGTCACTTCTACATGAATACACAATGAGACCCTGCATACCCGAATACATTAAATCGTCCAGATAACTGGACTTTTTTGCTTTTATACACAAGGAAAATCCAAAACGTTAATGACTGCATGTTACTAATTGAAAAAAACACATGATTATAAGGGCTTAATTTAATGAATTAAGACCCTGCACACATAACCTTAGGTAATAAATAACCCTGTGACACCAGACAAGAACAGGTTGCACCTTCTGCTCAATATACAATATTAACTCTAGAGTGATGGCACTGATTATTTAGAACATCATTGTAAAAAAAAACAAAAAAATATTCTTCTGATAAGATAACTTCTTTATACATTTCTGACCTCTGGGAGAATATGGCTGCTGACAGAGGTCTGAGGATCTTGGAGGGGTACAGTGGTAGGGACAGGAGTGGTAGGTTTTTGTTCTACACTGCCTTCAGCAATATCCCAGCAATATTACAGCGTGAACACCAGACATGAACGTCACACATTGCACCCATGTGGGGAATTCAAACTCTAGTGCAGCAGTCCAGAATAACCCCCTACAACATTATACCCTGAGGTAAACTATAGGCTAGCCCGTTCTATACCCTGGGGTAATTTCTGGACTAGGCCTAAATATACCCCTCCAGCCCACAAAAAATCTGTAAAGAGTTATGTTGACAACTCACTCAGTACGAGTGTGTGACTCTGGGCAGTGGTCTTGGTGTCATTTAGAGGTACTTGTAGCTGTATTTCATTTACATTACTGCATATTACTGGCTGTCTTATGGGAAAGAACCAGTGTGAGAAGAGATGACAATCCAAAGCAACAAAAAAGACTGAGAGATGAACCAGAGTCAAGCGACCATACTGACCCTACTACCAAACAAATCAAGTCAACCGGTTTGTTCAACCCTAGCTTCAAAAATGCTCGAAAGAATTTTGACTGCTGCAGTAGGCTTTATCCTTTCAAAGAACATTTATTTCAGAAGATCAATAGGCTTAACATCACTAATTTGGGGACTTCACAATAGCATATCAAGCTGCTCTCCGCACCATGCAGATTCTCGGAAGACTTGCCTTCAACAAACATATTCATAATCATGAACTTTTTAATTACTGCTAAACAAGAGCCATCAGCAGACGATACATCCCTCCAGCCCCCACACATTTGACAGATCAGATCATCTGGCAATTACTTGATGTTTGTTTGGACCCTTTGAATCGTTTCCATGGAAATCATGAAAAATATAAATATATAACTAAATATATATGTCAACAGCAAAAGGCACCACTTCAAGATCTGCCTCATATATCTGCCAAGATCTCTTGAAAGATATGAAATGGTTTCGGAGTTGTGCTCCAGAAAAGAAGCCCATTCCTCCATTTTGAGTGGTCTCAATGGTTTCCACGGAAAAAAGGAAAAATAAAAATGCCAAATCATAGTAAACAGCAAAAGGCACCACTTTGTGGTCTGCGTCACATATCTGGCAAATTTTGCTGAAAAATATTAAGAAGGTTTCAAGCTGTGCTCTGGAAAAGAAGCCCATCCCTCCCCTGTTGATCTGCTTCCACAGAAAATTGGAAAATGATACATCACCAAAATCTGTAAATAGCAAAACTCACCACTTTAGGTTCTGCCTCACATATCTGCCAAGATTTGCAGAAAGATATTAATTAGTTTTTAAGTTGTGCTCTGGAAACAAAGCCAGTCCCTCTATTTTGAGACTAAGTCCAAAATGTTTCCACGGAAACTGAGAAAATAATAAGTCTGAAAACCTGTTAATAGCAAGGAACCACTTTAAGTTCTGTCCGATGTATCGACAAAGTTTTGCAGAAAAATATTGAAAGTTTTTTTTAGTTCGGCTCTGGAAACGAAGCCCATCCTACCATTAGACTAACACAAAAACGTTCCATGGAAAAAAACCAAACAAACAAACAAAATAAAATAAAAATGCCAAACATTTGTAAATAGCAAACGGCAGAACAATAGATTAAGTTTATTATATCTATAAAATTTTGGTCTATAAATATTTTTTTAGCTATGCTCCGGAATCAAAATGCTTACTGACGGACAGACGAGGTGTCGACTATATCCCCTTGCATGTAATAAAAGCATTTTATGTCTTTTTTTCTACATAACAGTTTCCCTGCAATATTTATATATGCTGTCACTCAGTTTCCCTGGCCTTGTATTCAGCTGGGCACAGTTGATTCACAATCCTGAATCAGACAAAAGCATACCAAAGGGAGCATACTCTACCACCAAATATTTAAATTACCTCCCCCTTGTCTACTGTTAGATACAAATAAATACCCTGTTGCATAATCCACCACTTCGTTGTTCTGTTGGATAACAAAATCACAATAAATCTCAACAGTGATTCATCCTTACATATCTGCTGACAGCAATAATTTACTCCAAAGTTTAGGGTCACTACAACTTGAATGTACAATGAAACCCAGGATACACAGATACATTACAGTTAGCTGTAAATCGTCTTGATAACTGGATTTTATTTTGAAAACCTCATGGAAAATCCAAAACACATATTTAGACCTTGCACATGGTGCAACCTCAGGTAAGAAATAAACTTGTGACACTAGACAACAGGTTGCACCTGCAGCTCCATATACAATTATACACAAACCTGGAGTGATGTCACTGATCATTTAGAACATCACAATAATAAGAAAATACTCTGATAAGATAACTTAACTTTTTCTTCACAAAATTTCATGTCATGAACTATGATACTCAGCCACTGTGTGTGTTGTCATCAAAGCCACTAATCAAGACAATGCCACATCTTACTGTATTTCAAATGGAATCTATGTTCTTTGACAAGCAAACTATTAACATGAATGTATTGTGGCTATGACTGCCAATACAGAAAATGAAGTTTCTTTCTACATTTCTGAACACTGGGACAGTATGGCTGCTGACATATGTCACATTCGGGGGATTTTGTAAAGGGACAGCACATGTGGATGGGTTCAGTGACAGGGACAGGAGTGGGAGGTTTTATTTTTTTCTCACTTTTAGCTACATCCCTGCAATATCATGGCAGGAACACTAGACATGAGCTTCACACACAGTACCCATGTAGGTAATGAAACTTGAGCCCTCTTCAATACTGAAAGGGGTGTTGACCTCCACCCATAAACTGGCTCCTAAACCCACAAAGAATGTGACAAGCATGTGACTCCAATAGCAAGTCACACTAACTCTAGGCCATCAAGGGAGTGATCCACCAATACCAAATAGCAAGGCACACTAACCCCAAGATTCTGAAAGTTGTGTCCCTTCCACACCATGGTGCCTTAACCCTTAAGACCTATACAAGACAAAGACAAAGATATTTATTGTACTTAAGGCCTCCGGCCCATATACAAGTAATACAAGTACATTGTTAGCACATGTTACAGACACTTCACGGAAGAACTTACAGTGCAGATAAAATATTGCTTCTAAGGTTAACAGCATGTTTCACATAGAGGGCAAGATTACGTATTACATTTTCATTTTTGGAGGACAGAATGGAAGTAAATGCAGTTGATGGATATTTCAACAGGTAGTTATTTGGGATATATTTTTTTCTTAAATCAGTGTAATGTGGACACACAAAAGCGAAGTGGATTTCGTCTTCTATGGCCGAGTTACATAATGGACATAACCTTAAATGTCTCTCTATTGAAAGTCGTCTGCCCTTATTGACTGATAAGTCTAATAGGCCCAATCGAAAATTAACAAATATACGTCTGATATTTCTAGATCTCAATACAGACAGATATAATTCTGGTTGGATTAAGCTCTTAAAAGATCTATACAACTGATATCTCGAACTGTTGTCTAGACAGAAATGCCATTCTTGATAATACATATTTACAGATTGATCTCGAAATTGTTTAAGAAATAGACTGATATTACCAACTGTTTGATTTAGCCAAACAAATCCAAAGCCATGAGAAAACAAGAGATTTCTAATATAGGAAGCCCATGTTGTCTTACCCCTAGCGTCTAAAAATACAAGCATATTATAAGCTAGTTTTGGGATTCTTTGTTCATGCATTCCAAGAATCTTTAACCAATATTTTAGACATCTGATTTGAGAATTTATATAGATCGGATATCTACCGCATTCTCCATAAACCATACAAGATGGTGTTGCTTGCGCTACATTTAAAAATCTTTTGCATGCTAAAAGGTGCAGTTTCTCCAGGCATTCATAACGTTGAAATCCCCAAATTTCAGAACCATAGAGCATAATCGGTTGAATTTGTGCATCAAACAATTTAAAATATATTTTCGGGGTTAATATTCCAATATTTTGGGAGACTGACATAACGTTAATCAGAGCCTTCTTAGCACGTGATTTCAAATCTATAACACTCTTTTTAAAGTTCATGGTATGAGAAAACACTAGTCCGAGATAGGTATAGTGGTTAACAACAGATAGAGGTTTGCCATTCAAAAACCATTTTTCTTTAGAGGCCACAGGGCCCCCTCTTCTAAAGATAACTATGTTTGTTTTTTCAAAATTTACAGATAATTTCCATTCATTTGTATAACATTCCAAAATATTCAGTTGGTTTTGTAGACCAACAATAGTATCTGACACTAAAATTACATCATCGGCAAAAAGGAGGATAAAAATTTCAATAATATCTGGAACCATTTGCACACCATGTTTGCCCGAATTAGAAATATCATAATACAGTTCGCTTATAAAGAAGGAGAACAATATAGGACTTAAAATACACCCTTGCCGAACTCCCATGGGGCAGTCAAAAAAATCGGTGACATCATCACCACAACGAACACATGATTTTATATTCAAGTACATAGATTTTAAAATAGTGTACATTTTCCCCTGTAAACCAGATTTTCGTAAGCAGTACCATAATTTAGAACGATCCACAGAGTCAAAGGCTTTCTTAAAGTCAACAAATGCTACATAGAGTTTGTTTTTATTACGCGACAGACATTTTTGTATTATCGCATATAATGTAAAGATATGATCAATGGCTGAATATTGTTTTCTAAAAGCCGCCTGGCATTCAGGAATTAAGTTTCTCATATTTGACCAGTTTGAAATTCTTTTGTTTAAAACAGTTGTAAATATTTTCCCAATAACACTCATTAAAGATATGCCTCTGTAATTATCTGGATTGTCTTGAGTCCCTTTTTTATGTATAGGTATAATGACTGAACGAGACCAACTTTCGGGAAACGAACCACTTTCGAATACAGTATTAAAACACTTATGGATGAAGGGCATTAACACGGCTTGAGAACATTTAACCATTTCGATTATAATGTTATCGGGACCAGCTGCTTTTCCGCTCTTTAAGCTACTTATAGCATTCTTAATCTCATCAACTGAAATGTGCGTTTCCAAAATCATTTGATCAACAGTGTCAAATTCATTCGAAGGGAAGTTATCATCATCGAATGTGTAACCATCACTTGGAAAAACGGCATCATTAGAAAAAACCCTCATGAAATGCGTCATCCATTCACTTTTTGAAATATTACTTTTTGGATTTGATCTCTTTCTAAATGAACGAATTTGTTTCCAGAACATAGTAGTATTGTTGATAGAATCATTCAATCTGTTCAGTCTTTTATTACACAGGTTAGATTTGAATTTTCTGCATGAAGCTTTGTACATGTTCCTCATTTTACAAAAATAATATCTGTTGCTCTCCGAGGGTCTACACCGAAAACGTCTAAGTGCTTTACGCGCGTCTCGTCGTGCAGTTTTACACTCGTCATTTAAGGGTGCTTTATGGTTTTGCTTAAAAGGCTTAATCTTTTTCTTCATACAATCTGCTGAAACTAATATGACATGGACAAACTCATCTAGAGCTCCCTTTAGATCGAACTCGAGCTGTGATAAGAGACGGTCATTATAAAGTGATAATTTACTTTTCAAATTATCTAGAAATGTTTCGCAGAAGGCGTCGTTCCAAACAATCTTTTCTTTATAATCATCAATATGGCTATTGTTATCTGAGCTGTTCATATTGGGAAACTGGCAAGTCAGTTCTAATGGTAAATGGTCGGAGTCTACTCTGTCTCCAATATTTAACGAGTTAATACATTGAAAGAAATCTGGTGAACCAATAAAATAGTCATTGACACTTGATCCATGTTGCCCATGAAACGTATATTCGCCTTGCGAGTCTCCATATACTCTACCGTTCGCTATGAAAAGGTTGAAGGAATAGCATAAGTCTAATAACAAATTACCAAAGTTATTAACAACACTGTCGTGAGAATTCCGATCATCGATAGGATAGAAGTCACTATCAGCGCTCGCTTGAAATATATGATTCATATTATCATCATCATCAAGACTAAGGCACACATTGTTTTGTTTTCCTGTGCGGGCATTCAGATCTCCACAGATAACAGTGTGACTTTCAGCAAAGTCAAGGAGATTCGCTAGTAGATATTGCTCCAGTTGTTCAATATTACATTTGCGATTCGTATGCTTATAATATGTTGAACCAATAGGAGGGATATAAGTGCACATTAAATTCAAATCTTTATCAAGTGAAAACAATTCCTTTAAGAATTTGATACAGATGAAATTATCGATATCAGATGCTAATTGTCTATACATATTTCTAAGCGAATGCTGAATACAAATACAAACACCACCTGACAGTCTACCGTGATCTGACAACTTGACGGCAGGGCTATAAAACACATCATACCCATCCAGCCAACTGAAGGAGATGCTGGTTACAAATGTCTCAGTCAAACATATAATATGAAATTTACCAATGTAATCAATAAAACTAATGTCATCAATCTTTTCAGTAAGCCCATTTATGTTCCAACACAGAAAGTGGGTTCTCTCACTAACAGGTTCAATCCGAGTGAAGCAATGATTATAATCACCGGTGTCATTGCTAAGAGGACCCGGTGAAATAAAGTCCGGGCCTTGGCCGCCGTCCTATTCAGATATAGTACTTGCAAGTGGTTGACGGTCGTCACGAACGGTACGTGGCTGGCGTCTACGGTGTGTAATACGCATATGGGGACGGGACTGAGTGTGTGTATGTTCACTCGGTACCACTACAAGTTCGCCGTTCTTATAGTAACCAAACTGGCCAGTTTCCTTCAGATCCTGAAGTTTTTGACGTTGGCGTGTTGTCAGGTCACTCGAGATACCATATCCATTTTCCTTCAATACAGACCTAGATTTAAGTGCTCTAACTTTGTCATCTGACATTAGCATCTTGACAATTATCGGGCGTGACTTAGTTGAATCAGCACGTTTGCGCCCAAGGCGATGGGCTCTGATTACGTCAGTTGGTTGCCACGTTTTGAACGTTAGGAACTTTGTGTAGTTTTAGAATAGTTTCTTTGCACGCTATTGATTTTTCATCTTCGGTTTCCGGTACACCATGTATGATGACGTTGTCGCGACGGCTAAAGGATTCCAACTTATCTAGTTCATCATCTATCATGGTCAAACGTTCATCAAATCCATTAACCTTTTCGTCCATGGCGTCCAGATCAGAGTACATGATGCCGTACTCATGTTTGGAGGTGGCGATGTCTGATTTGATATCTACCACCGCCTTCTCTAATTGATCACATCTCGATCCGATTGATATCATTTCAGTTTTCAAGGCGGTGATCTGTGATGACAGATCTAATTTGACGTCACGTATTTCAGCTATTAAGCAGTCTCTCACTTCTTCCAAAGTCAGGGGGCCGGGGTTAGTTTCAATGTCATTTGCACACATCAGAATATGCTTCACAACACCCACGGGCGGCACGTAACCACCCAGAAAGCAAATCCCACGTGCAATTGGAGTGGTATGCATAGCCAAAACTGGGTCATAATTGACAGTAGTGACGTCACATGATGTACAAAGGTAGATGTTTTCTTTTGGCACAAATCGCTCAAAATGGACATTTTCAAGTGCATCTATCAAGAGGTATGATGAGGTAAGATGCACAGCGGTGAGAAATGTACAAATTATCAGCCTAAAGTGAAGATCTGTCCCCGACACGAATGGTGAGTACTCACTCTCTTGTTTGTGCAACGTCACTTGTCGTGTTCCCTTCGGGTGAGAGAAACTGCCGATTCTGGCTCGAGAAACATCAATCGAAACCATTTCGTCCTCCAGATGTGTAGACTATACTATATATAACTTCACCGTCCAATGATCGTTCCCTGGGAAGGTCTCTTAATCCATATTTTAAAGAAAAAACCCTCCCTCGATGGAAAACATGTTGCCCTCGGAAAGGGACGTAACTCGGATGACTTCCACCCACACCATGGCACCTAGGAATGAAAGGAATTCCCCACCCACAAGGCACCATTACCCTAAGGCATTAAAGGGGTGCCCCAACCATATCAAAGCACCCAGATCCAAAGACTCTGAAAGGGGTGTTCCATCAATAACATGGCGCCCTAACCCAATGACATCAAAGGGGTGCCCCACCGACAGCTTGACACCATAACCTTAGGACCTTTAAAGGGGTGTTCCTACCATAGCATGGGACCCTAACTATAAGACCTTTAAAGGGGTGCCCCACCCATAGCATGGCACCCTCACCCAAAGACCTTAAAAGGGGTGCCCATGAATAGCATGGTACCCTAACCGTAAGACTCTGTAAGGGGTGTTCCACCCATACCACAGTGCTCTAACCCTAAGATTCTGTAAGGGGTGTCCCACCCACACCATGCCAGCCTAACTCTAAGACTCTGTAAGGGGTGTTCCACCCATACCACAGTGCTCTAACCCTAAGATTCTGTAAGGGGTGTCCCACCCACACCATGCCAGCCTAACTCTAAGACTCTGTAAGGGGTGTTCCACCCATACCACAGTGCTCTAACCCTAAGATTCTGTAAGGGGTGTCCCACCCATACCATGCCAGCCTAACCGTAAGACTCTGTAAGGGGTGTCCCATCATACCATGCCAGCCTAACCCTAAGACTCTGTAAGGGGTGTCCCACCCATACCATCATGTTCTAACCCTAACATTCTGTAAGGGGTGTCCCTCCCACACCATGCCAGCCTAACTCTAAGACTCTGTAAGGGGTGTTCCACCCATACCACAGTGCTCTAACCCTAAGATTCTGTAAGGGGTGTCCCACCCATACCATGCCAGCCTAACCGTAAGACTCTGTAAGGGGTGTCCCATCATACCATGCCAGCCTAACCCTAAGACTCTGTAAGGGGTGTCCCACCCATACCATCATGTTCTAACCCTAACATTCTGTAAGGGGTGTCCCTCCCATACCATGCCAGCCTAACCCTAAGAGTCTGTAAGGGGTGTCCCACCATACCATGCCAGCCTAACCTGAAGACTCTGTAAGGGGTGTCCCACCCATACCATGCCAGCCTAACCCTAACAGTCTGTAAGGGGTGTCCCACCCATACCATGCCAGCCTAACCCTAAGAGTCTGTAAGGGGTGTCCCACCATACCATGCCAGCCTAACCCTAAGAGTCTGTAAGGGGTTTCCCACCCATACCATGCCAGCCTATCCCGAAGACTCTGTAAGGGGTGTCCCACCATACCATGCCAGCCCAACCCTAAGAGTCTGTAAGGGGTGTCCCACACATACGACACGAAACAGCGATATTGCCATGATAACACGAAAAGGAGACAATGCGATATAGAGAGTCAACACAGAAATATCGCAACATCACGATATAAGATATGATGATATAGCAATACTGCGATAAAGCAAAATTGTGATAACGCAAAATAGTTACGTGACATGGCGATACAATTTTGCGATATGACGATAAAGCAATACATTCATCTTTACATCCGTTTGTTTGGCAGGGCCACATGTATGCGTGTGTAATGTGTCCATGTTGTATTTGAATTAGTACGGTAAGAGCTTTAGACAGACAGCAAACACTTTCTAGGGATTTCATGTAATGATAATACTTGGTATGCAATTGTAATCTTTAATGCATGCACAGCATGCATATGGTGCTGTTGTGTAACTCATCATCTGAATGATCAAAATGCACCAACAACCAAAACATATACAGAAAGAAACACAAATGGTCACCAAAGCACCAAAAAAAGAACATAAAATGGTGGCGTGGTTATTACTATTATGACATGATCTCTTACCAGCCGGGTACCTTTGGCGTCATATTGCCACGAACTAAAGCACAATGCAACAACATTGACACATCAGAATTATTGCTCCATCAATAAGGGCAAAATATTACACTAAATGTAGAAATGTTTGGGTTATTTACTGGTTTTCTTGAAATGGTCATTAGCCATGTTTGATGTTGCCAACATTTTCATAATGCAATATATATTGGCGAACTGTAATACGTAATACATTGGGAATGTGGAACACATGGTTCAATGTAATGAAATTACTGTTTCCTTTCTTTTGAAACAATGCCACCGGCCACTGCCAGGACTCAGGTATCATGTCTCCAAAATGAATGCTTCACTTTAATGTTAAGAACTTGAGAAAACCATCATTTCCGTTTCTTTATCCTTGCAAGTGCCAGTACCAATCTATTTTATTTATTCATATGGTTTAACAGTCACGTTTATACAGTTATATAACCAATAAACATTTTCGAAACTATTAATATGTGGCATAAACTGTATTTATTCAAAATAAAGAAAAGACATCAGAAAGACAATACAGAATCAACAAAAAAGATTGGCAAACAGGTTGAAGAAGGCCTATATAGATGCCTCTCCCAAGAGAAAACAACTTAAACGAAATAAGCATGATTAAGAGATTGTAAAAAGGATACACAATTCAAGGAGGCAATTTTCAACACGAACAAAAAGAGTTAGTACTTATGGTTATTTATGAGTTATTTAACCAAACGTTTGGAGTTAATTATGAAATGATAAATGGATTTAAGAAGTAATTCTGTGTCAGTATTGGATACGTAATCTTGGCCATTGAGTATTTCTTCAACAGAGAATCCATTGCTGTAGAAGTACTGGTTATGTCTCATATGACAAAAATTTGATCTGTTTATATGTCCTTCAAATTGGTGTAAATTTAAAATGCTACATCCTAGTCTCAGTTTGAACATTATGATTTGGAAAGAGCCTGTGGCAAAATTAAAGTATTTATAGCTCTGGAAATGACAGTGTAATTAGTAAGACATAACTTAAATTTAGAGAATGATTCTGTCAATTTACAGATTTGTCCAGATTATTTGAGCCTTGTAGGACTGTTGGAAAAGAGAGATTTATAGTGTTATACAAGTCTAGTTAGTTGTTTTTGTTTTGACTGTCTTGAGTATCTCTGGCATTCCGAAGGCAAAAGTGAGTTTTGTGGATCACTTTTTGTAGAGCTTATCTTGTTAAGTACTCTGGTGTTAAGCCATGTACCTTCTTATAAAAAAAACATAATTCATGATTCTTTCTTCTTTGAAAGAGAGATGGTTTACTAGTTTCTTCATTTTTTTATGACTGAAACCCTTGACGGTCTCACTTATGGTGCAAAGAGCATCAAGGTGTAATCTTTCTAGTACTATTCCTTGTTCTTGAGTTCACTAATCCCTAATGAAGTCATAGTGGCCAAAGATATATAGGAAGGATAAATGATATATACAGTTTTTTCTAAGCCGCTTCTCTTTAGTTTATATTTAAGACTCCAAAAGCAATATATTATAGGACTAGTTTTTTTACTAGATATTTGATTTGCATATCCCATTTACCACTGTTTTGAAATCATAGTCCTACATGTTTACGATAGTCAATTTCCTTCATTTTTACATCATCCGTCATTAAATCTGTTTTTGCACTAGGTATTACCTTTTAGTGAATAACATAACCACTCTCTTTTCGGACTAAACGATACCTGCCATTCATTTTCTCATTCAGATAAATTAGCAATCCCATTGTTCAATATTCTTGCTGCATTAGTGGGTTTACCTAAGTGTATTAATATTTAATGATATAAAGGAAATACGAATGTTATTAGTAGTTTGGGCTACATCATGAAAATGACCGATCATATCGGGTGAACCAGTTCATGAAAAGTGTACCGCAATATATAGTACTGTGAAGTTCGAATTGCAATATATCGGTTAAGCATTATTATCACCCATGCCCACAAATTTTTCACTGTTGTTCTTTCAAACGATCATGTAAGCTTCAACCAAAATGAGAAAGTGTTAACTTGCCAAGTAAACAATATATTAAAAATTGCAGTTCAGACATTTTTAGAACTGGGTAACTGCCATGCCATTTTGGGATGTACATTGTGCATGTCTTTAAGGCCCATAACAAATGGTTTATTAACATCGGTAGCATGTACAAGTGTTGTAACTGAATACACCTATGGGAGTCATTTAAGCACCATCTGAAACTGGGGTGCAGTTTTAAAACTTTCGCAAAGCAGAAAATCAAACACAGATGCAGTGGTAGTTCATACAGCAGTGGTTCATACAGTGGTAGTTCATACAGCAGTGGTTCATACAGTGGTGGTTCATACAGTGGTAGTTCATACAGCAGTGGTTCATACAGCAGTGGTTCATACAGTGGTGGTTCACACAGTAGTGATTCATTCAATCACAACAATTACATTCTTTGAAATTGGTATGACAATCAGATTGGTGGCGTAGTCATGGTGACCATACTTTCGGGCATTGACATCTATGTTTTGTGTGTTTTTTAACACGCGGAATTATGTTGTATCAACATGTAGAGTTTCCATACATATTTAAATAAAACGTGGGTGGTGCTTCATTAATCCTTTTGTGAACATTATCATGTCCACATGTTTGCAACTGTTTCTTCCCAAATCGTTTTCCAGAGGCATCATTCTCAAACAACTACAAGACCCAGACTTTCATAATCTATAAATATCTGTAGAGATAGATTGAAACTGTTGTACATTAATCGTATACATTACCTTCTATTAACTAGATGTTTCATCTCCAAAATATTTAACATTCCCTACCTTGAACATGTACCTTTCCAGTAAAATTCTATTGCTCTACATGACAGTGCAGCAGTGGCCAGATTGTATCTTGAAGGGGATCATCTGTCCACTTGACCTGAATTTGTATAGCTGGGTCTAGTCCCGTTGAAAAACAGAATTCTATATGTATATTCCCACTTTCAGGCTTCAAGATTAAACTTCCATGGCCAACCGGCCATATGCAACTGACCTACATTTGGTTTCACTGATGGCCATGATAATAATGGTTAAAGATTTTGATATACTACTTTAACTCAACTCAGGATTTTCTTATCTGTAGACCCGTGAAGATTCCAGGGTAGAACAGGCCTTCAGCAACCCGATTGTGTGCAGACCGCCGCCATATGGCTTGAATATTGCTGAGTGTGGCGTAAAACAAAACTCACTCACTTACTCTTATTTGAAGATACAAGAGAATGTCTTGTACTAATTTTCGTTTATGATCATATTTTCATTTCTTGATAAGCAACCGCCATTCTTACAAAAAAAACCCTTCACATCACATCCGGCAGATCGATCAGGCACTGTATGATTCCAAATCTATTCTGATGAAATCTTACAGTCTACAGAGTTCACATGCCTTGGATGAGCTATTTCAGTAGAATGGAAGGTTTTATAAATGGGCTTATCTCACATACTAGATTGTAAAAATGAATCAACTTATCTGCTTCTCCACATTTCACAGACGGAAATGGAGCAATATCGCCATATCACAGTGTCGTTGTATCACCGTATCGTGTCTCTATATTGCAATGTCGCCTTTTTGCATTATCACCATATAGCAATGTCGCTCTGTTTTATCGCCATTGCGTGTCATGTTATCGCCATATCGTATGGTGATATCATTATTTCATTTTTTACTGTATCATTATATTGTGTCGCCATATCACAATGTTTCGTCGTACTATTACTTTGTTGCTATCTCACCCAGATTTTTCAGGACAATAAAACGATGGCCCAAATCAGCCACCACACTTCAGAGTCTGGAATGAATCATAGATCACGTGGACTGACGAGTGAAATGATGCACGAAACTGCTCTACATGAAACAAACCAAACACATTACAAAGTCCTAGATGTGTTGTAGACACTATGAATAATATGTATTGAGTCCCACTGGACACAATGAATTTGTCTTCTGTGTCCATTCTCTACATGTGTGCGTATTGGACACTTAATTGGATGCACATTTACACATTATGTTAAACCCTTGAGGGGGTCCGTCAAACAGATCTATTTGAACACATGAACATTTCCACATATTTCACATAATTATTTAAGCTACTTCACGATTTCTTCAGCTAATTCTTCACCTGAGGCTATGACACCGAATACACACTGAGACACAAATCTTCTCATGCTATGTAGAAACAGATGATTCAACCACATTTCTAGACAGTAACACTCAACATTGTTTACCCTAAGGCTACAAGAACCACACTTGAAGACGCCCTGTAATCAAAATCTGTCCCTATTTATTGATGTAACTGATTTCATTATCCTGTGTATTTGACAACCACCTGACAATTCCTAGAGATAGCGACAAACACGATAAACCCGCCTTAAGACACCCTGTAGACACCCAGTAATGCACAACTCCAACCTAGCACATGCCTGTTCTTGTTGACTGGACCATTTCATGTGCAATATCTAAACCTGAAGCTATTTGGACCACAGCTCCACCAAAACAATGATCTTAATCTGTTTATTAATTTGACCATTTTCAGAGAATACCACTAACCTGAACTAAACTCACTCACTAACCTGAAGCTATACAAACCACTCTTAAGATACAGCTTTCACCCATACTGTGATGTACCTGGCCTCCACTGGACCACTTCACCATTTCTGAACATTGTCACATTTAAGTTTTACATTTAATCCTTCAGACATTCACAAAACCGACCTAAAGATGAAATACTCACAACAAAGTCTGTTTGACCACTCCAGCATTTTTTCAAACATGAAGTTCTACAAATCACCCTTTATATATTGTGTTGACCAATCTACCCAAGTTTTCGGGAATCTGATTTCCATCACATTCTATTGGACCACTCAACCATTACTAGAAAATACCTTTATTCTGTAATATTTGATACAGAGTCTTACCACTACACCACAGCCACACCTACAGCCCTTGATACACCAATCAGTTAAACCTACCTGAATTATCATGTATCCATCCTTGATAATCTCCTGGGTATACATTCCGATAACTCTCCACTTGACCCTGGATGCATCTATGGCTTTGATGATTTTGGAAATTTTAACTTTAAATTGTACACATATATATACTTATCCTATCTCATGATTTGGACTTCTTTTTCTTGCTTTGTCACTGATTGGAACGAATGAGAACTTTCCCTGTCGACCTCCCTTTTCCATACACCCCTGTATGATGCCTTGTGTGCGATTGTGCCTGGTAAGCCAAGGGGTTCAGGAGAAACTATCACTAGCATAGGTACTATGCTAGTTGAGCCCTGCCACCCTGGTAGCTATCTATGGTTGTCACTAGCCTATACAGTGTATACTATCAGTGCTTTTTGACCTAGGGTAATCTGTGACCTGCCATCCAATCATGGGGTAAGTGCAAATCGTGAGATAGATAAAGTTCAAAAATTTGGAATTGTTAACTATAAATTGTATATTTATATACTTATCCTACCTAACGTGATGTATGTCACCTCAGACTTCAGTGGTAACTCCAAGAAGAGAATAGGGACTAGGGACCTGTCCTAGAAGGAGAGCAGCCAGGGGAACGTGGGCGTATGGACAAGAGAGGTCTACAGGAAAAGTTCTCATTCTTTTCACTCCTTGTCCAAGCAAGACAGAGAAGTCCAAATCATGATGCCAACCACAACTCACTTTCGCTTCTTAAATCATCAAACCTTTGCGGCTACAACCGCTCATTGTTGGCACTTTCAAGCTAGGTTGTAATGGTGGCTTAGCTGATTGGCTCCTGTGAGAATGGGCAGCAAGCAAGGATAGGTAATAAAATTATCGGGCCAAGCCACAAATGCATCCAGGGTATAGTGGAGGGTTATCGGAACGTATACCCTGGAGATTATCAAGGATGTCATGTATCTCGACTCAACAGTATAGCCGTCCACTTGACCATTTCCAACAAATACCTCTGATTTGAAGTTGTGCACACTCCCTTCTAAGACCATGATAACCAAATATATCCATGCTGACATGCATCTGGCCTCTAAACTGATATATTTGACGTTTTTCCCAAGCACATCTTAAATAGAAACTTAAACAACTGTAAGACACCATGTTATCTAAATCTACCCCTGAAATGACATAGACCACTGGACCATAGATGATTTGACAACCTGACCTATTGTCTGGCCATTCACACTAAACACGACTTTTGGTCTGTTTCTGCTGTGATCCTGAGTCTCATATCTGCTACACCCATGGCCCTGTAATGTTGAAGATCTTTGGCAACCCTAAAGTTGTGAAAAATGCCTAAAAACAAGACTGCAAGATCAGTGACGTCATCCACATTTCTCAGGACTGATAACCATGACATCAATCACTTGATTGTCTGGTGCACATTCCAGTGTTCATACAGTGCTGTCATCAGCTGGAATATTGCTGAATGCATGTCTCTATATCCAAACATGGAGACCTATCTTCATGACATCAATCACTAGATTCTAATACTCATATACTGCTATCATGTAGCTGGACTATTGCTGAATGCATGTGTCTATATCCAAACAAGAACATCTATGACCATGACATCAATCACTTGATTGTCTGGTGCACATTCTAGCATTCATAGAGTGCTGTCATCAGCTGGAATATTGCTGAATGTACGTCTCTATATCCAAACATGGAGAACTATCTTCATGACATCAATCACTAGATTCTAATACTCATATACTGCTATCATGTAGCTGGACTATTGCTGAATGCATGTGTCTATATCCAAACAAGGACATCTATGACTGTCTGGTGCAGCTTCCAGTATTCAAACATTGCTGTGATAGCGCTGAAATATTGCTGAATGCATGCTTCTATATATAACTCTGGTGATATATGTTCACGACATCAACCACTTGATTACCTGGTGCAGCTACTAGTATTCATACATGGCTGTTATACAGCTTGAATATTGCTGAATGCATGTCTCCATATCCAAACGTGGAGAACTATCTTCATGACATCAATCACTTGATTATCTGGTTCACATTCCAGTATTCATACACTGCTGTCATGCAGCTTAAATATTACTGAATGCAGCCCAAGTGTCATCATGTACCCATCACAGAGGTGCTGGATTCAGCTGACCAAGGTCTATGTACAAAATCCAGAAGACCACTTCAAGAGAATACCTACAAATCTGAAGCTTCACTAAGCAGCTCCAAGATTCCCTAAATCTAAACTTCACTATTAAGTATCATGATACAAAGACCGCACTAACATACTCAACAAAACTTTTAACATGCACCAGAAATTTGTGACCAAAACCTAGTAACACAGCTTGGGGACAAGGTTAATGAAAATATATCACAAACATTTAACGAGTTTATCAACAGACCAATAGATATCATAAATCAATGGACCGAAGAATAGCTAATCCCAATACTAAGTACTGACAGTAAACTGCATAAAACCCATATTTTGTTCCACATTGTCCACTTTAGTAAGCTGGAAGTGGATGCAGAAAAAAGTAATTTCTAATACAAACCTGGACTTAGTATCAGGTATCCTTGAACATCTTGATCTAGTACTCGGAATGAATCTCAATCAGCTGCTGGAACCACGGACCTATCAAACATCATCCAGATATCATGTTAGGTAATCACTACTACAAGATATACTACTTGGAAAACAGACCAAGCATTTAGAACATTTAAGTAAATTTACTGGTTATACACTTAAAATCACATTCAGTTAGGAAGAAACTAACCTTAAATTGTATATCTAAGTTAATCTTGACCAAATCTCACAGGCTAAACCAGGAATCGAAGATTATTTTGAGATTTATGGTTTTCTCATCAGAACATTTACCTCTGCTGTAAACCTTGAATGACAGAATAAAGTAGTGTATACTGAAATAAGTAAATAAATAAATAACACACCATCAGTCAAGCATGGGATACTAGCAGAAATATTCTATCAAATAATGGACATATCAAAGTGAGTGAGTGAGTGAGTTTGGTTTTACACCGCTTTTAGCAATATTCCAGCAATATACGGGCAGGGGACACCAGAAAATGGGCCTCACACATTGTACCCATGTGTGGTACGAACACTTTAACCACTAGGCTACCCCACCACCCACATATCAAAGACATAAGGTAACTTACTTCAAAGCAAGAATAAAAATCTCCCTGCACCCTATTGTTGTTGCACTAAATGGACTTGGTGGTCAGGAACCATGTCACTGAATCTCAGATGTGTGAACCGATGCACACTAGATTATCTGGTGCAGACCTGACTATTTATGAACTGCAGTCAGAGTATTGGTGAGGGCAGTCTAAACAAACAAATATCTTTGTTCTAATCTAGTTAAGGGTAAAGTGGAAACCATCACTGTTTATCATTACAAGAACACCATATCTGTTACATCACCTTTACTCCCTAATACCTCATCTTCATGTTTCTTGCTCTAAGGGTGGTCATCTGGTCATCTGGGTGGATCTGTCACCTGGGTGGATCTGGACATTTGGGTGCATCAGCCATCTGAGTGGATCTGGTCATCCGGGTGGATTTGGTTATCTGGTAGATCTGTTCACCTGGTGGATGTGTCATCTGTGAGGATCTGCCATGTGGGTGGGTAGGGACACCTTGGTAGATCTGTGATCCAGCGCGATCAGTCTTTTGAATGGATCTGGACATCCATAAGGATCTGACATGAGGGTGAATCTGGACATAAGGGTGGATCTGTCATCTAGACATCTGGATGAATCTGGACAGATCTGTCATGTGGGTGGATCTGAACATGATGGTGCATCTGACAGTGAATCTGTCATCTGGAAGAATCTGTAATATGAGTGGATCTGTCCTCTGTGAGGATCTATGATATGACGGGGATCTGTGATCTGGGTGGATGTAAACATCTGTGTGGATCTGTCATCTGAGTTACGATATGTCACCTGGGTGGATCTGGACATCTGGGTGAATTTTGTCATCTGGGAGGATCTGCAATCTGTTTGGATCTGATCAGCTAGGTGGATCTGGATGAAGAGTGTGCCATAAACATTCAGTATCAGTGCATCATCTCAGAATAAGTTCTGGTGCATTCTGTCTGGGTGAAAGGAAAAGGCATGAACATAAAATGTCAGGCACCCATGAGTATAATGTTAGTCACAGAGGTACCCTGTGGGATGAGATGGCCACGACTGTTCTAGCATGTGACAGGTAGCTTGGGTTGCGGTGCACATTATCATGATGCAAACACTTCGCAGAATGTTGTCTAGAGGATGTCACCTATTTTCTTCAACTATTCATTGACTTAGCAATGGCCCCAGAACATTTCAGAGTCGGGCAGTGTGATCAAACAAACAAGTAGACTGTTTATAACAAAGAATCTCAGAAAAATCTCAGTCTTGTGAGAAGAAAACCAGTCAAGTGTGGAAGCCAAATTATTAAGCAGATGAACTGACTGACAAATTAGAGGGGACTACGGAAAGAGTTAACTGGGTTAACTGGACTTTGTAAAATGTTTTGGCAAAAATACAAACCCATGGCTATAACATATGGACTTTAAGGTCAAAATGCAACCAAAAAATCAAACATAATTAAAACACAATTATCACTTACTCATGAATCATAACATACATTGCTGCTTGCGTAAAAACAAATAAACAAAATTATAAGCATATAATCATGATTCAAAAGTGCAGTATTTTGTACGTGGGCTTACTTCCCTCGAAACAAAGCCCTCAGGAGACCAAACCCAGTCATAGCGGGGTATGCTAAGGGCTCATTGTGTGTATAGAAAGATGATCTGTTTGATGGGCATTTTAGAAGCATGGTGAGTCACAAGAAAGTAGGATTCTTTGTGGACAACAACTTCTCTTATTGTACTTGATACCTCATTAAAGAATGCATATAGAGATGTTGGGTCTTGTAAATACATGTTCTCTCAATTTGTGTTCGATCCAATCAAAAATCATCTCAGTAGAGACGGTAAACTACTCTGTGGCTTCATACAAAGCAAGACTTGAAACTGACAAGAGTTTGTACCGGTTTCCATCAGATCTAGTCATCCGAGAAAAATGGATCTAGTTTGTTTGCAACTCACAGACATAAAAAACATGTCATGTGTACAAGTATCACACCTGTCAAATTACATAATGTGGCAGAGACGGGACTCAGGTGCATGAGTCATATATCAATTTATTTTGCTTATGGCGTATAGCCTGATAGGTGTTAAGTTCAAATTGCATGTGGTCAATGATTGAAGCTGTGTATTGCATATTGTCTTTAGCAGACAGGCAGGCAAACATATAGGTGTCCATAAACCAGACATTGAGCTTTCTCTGTGACAGAGACAGCTTACCACAATCAACAAGTGTTTTTATGTAACGAGTAGATTATATACTTGTTTGTGTACATAACCAAGATTACACTATACTGCTCACAGACTCCCACTCCGGGCATGCATACTGTTTCAAGCTCCGCGAACTTTTCCACTGTGCATGTGTTATAGGCGCAGTGCAGCACAGCTGTTGAAAAAACTTTTTCCCTCAGCACTGAGGGAAATTTAGTGAATCATGTGAACTCCAATTCCGTGGGCTTTCTTTTCATCATGTTTTTTTAAAACTTTATAGGCTGAACTGGCATTTTGTATGAGTGCATGCAGAAAGGTATCAGAATCTGCAAAGTTGTGTTTTATGTTGCATGTGACCTTTAAGTTGAAAACAGAAGTTCACTTAGTTTAAATGTTACTGTCAATAAATATCATCCCTCTTTTTCACTGCTTCACTATTTCTAGATAACACCTCTTGTCAAAAACAAAGGCAGTGTATAAGCAAAATCTGTATGGTCACAAAACAATTGTTTTGAACACACAACCAACCCTAACCCCCTTCAGCAAACCCTTCAATCTAAACCTAAAAGAATCTCATAACTGCGTAGTCTGTCCTGATCAACTGACCTAGTAAGAAGCAAAACCTTCAACCTCTAGCTAAATATGTAACCCCTATGGCATCCTGGCATCTAAATCTATGAACTGTACAGAGTCTATTTCATCACATGACAGTTCCACAGAATGCCTTGTAAACTGGAGCTACTCAAACTGCACAGATTAAGAAAAGGCCCATTTGCATACTCAATACAAATGACATTTACTCAATCAATTACAAATCTGGAAATACAAAAAATGCATAACAAACTTTAAAACCTTAACAGGTCTGTAACACCTTGTGTACTTTACTCATATAAGTAACTTGGCTTGTGTATGATATTCATCAACAACAGCGTTCGTAAATGTTAAGCGATACCTGTGTATAGATATACTGTTATAGAGGTAGCCTTTATCTGGAGTTTATTCTTGTAGCCGTGTGACTTTCATGTCAAGTGTTTAAAACAGGTTGCCAACTATTTGGTATTATTATTAAGAATTATCAAAAACTTTGGCCATTTCAAAAGCAATTATGCTAACATGTATCTGGCCTCTACACATGGTTTACTTCATAACTTTCATAGAATGTCTTTAACCTGAGCTACACAAACCACCCTGAATAAATCCTGTAATCCGAATACACCCCAACTAGCATGTATCTGGCCTCTCTACAGTATGTTATTACTTAATAACTTCAAGAAGATACTTTTAACATGAGGCAAACACACCCAGTAATCTATAACTAAACTACCCTGAAAACCACCCTGACGACCACCCTGTAATCTGAATCTATCCAAGCTAGCACGCATCTGGCCTCTATACAAAGTCTACTTCATGACTTCCAAAGAGTACCTTTAACCTCAAACTACACAAACCACCCTGAAGACACCCTGTAATCTGAATCTACCAGAGCTAGCATGTATCTGGCCTTTGTAGAGAGTCCACATCATGACTTTCAGAAAAAAAGTTTAAACTGAGCCAGAGAGACAACCCTGAACACACTGAACAAATACTGTCATCTACTTTCACCCCAGCTACACAAATCACCTTGAACACGCCAACAATCTAAAACTAAAGATCATACCATATCTCTTGACTATGTACATTGTCTACTTGATGACTTCCTGAGAATACGTTTAACCTGAAGCAACACAAACCAACCAGAAGACATACTGTAAACAGAATCTAAAACAGCTAGCATGCATCTGTCCTCTGTGCACACTCTACTTCATGACTACTAGAGAATAAAATTAAACTGGAGCTACCATCATCAACTGAAGATGTAATCTAAATTTAACAAGAGTCATCAGAACATGACATATCCCCCCCGGCCCCCACATGTTTGAAAGGATAAATAATCTGAAAGCTACTCATTGTTTTTTTTACACTAAGTTTGAATTGTTTCCATGGAGTTCATGAAAATTATAAATGCCATATATCTGGAACCAGCAAAGTCACAATTTCAAGATCTGTCATATGAGTTGTGCTCTGGCAACGAAGCCCATCCCTCCATTTTGAGTCTAAACCGTTTCCATGGAAACCAAGAAAATTATACATCACAAAAACCTTTAAAAACCAAAAGGCACCACTTTGGGGTCTGCTACACATATCTAGAAAGTTTCACTAACAGATATTAAGGAGATTTTGAGTTCTGCTCTGGAAATGAAACACACTTCTCATTTTTCAGACTAGGTCCAAAATGTTTCCATGGAAACCGAGAAAATAATACATCACAAGATCACATAGCAAAAGGCACCACTATAGGTTCTGATTGATATATCTACCAAGTTTTGCAGAAAAACATTGAATGTTTTTTTAGTTCTGCTCCGGAAACAAAGCCCATCCCTCCATGGGACTAAGTTTCCATGGAAACCGAAAAAATAATAATCACAAAAACATTTAAATAGCAAAAGGCACTACTTTGGGGTCTGCCACACATATCTGCTAAGTTTTACGGACAGATATTAAGAAGATTTTGAGTTCTGCTCTGGAAATGAAACACACCTTTCACTTTACACTTAGGTCCAAAACATTTCCATAGAAAACGAGAAAATAATACATCACAAGATCCTGTACATAGAAAGAGGTTCAGGTTCTGACTGATATATCTACCAAGCTTTGCAGAAAAATACTGAATGGTTTTTGAGTTCTGCTCCGGAAACGAAACACACCTCTCACTTTTGAGACTATGTCAGAGACGTTTCCATGGAAATCAAGGAAATAATATATCACAAAAATCTGTCAATACCAAAAGGCACCACTTCAGCTTCTGACTGATAATTATATCTACCAAGTTTTGCAGAGAAATATTGAACGGCTTATGAGTTCTGCTCCAGAAACAATGCCCATTCCACCATTTTTAGACTATGTCCGAAACATTTCCATGGAAACTGAGAAAATAATAAATCACAAAAACTGTAAATACCAAAAGGCACCACACTGGGGTCTGCCACACATATCTACCAATTTTGCAGAAAAGTATTGAACGGTTCTTGAGTTATGCTCCGGAAACGAAGCCCGCCCCACCATTTGACTAACACCATAATGTTCCATGGAAAAATAAAAAAAATAAAAATGCCAAAACTCTGTAAATAGCAAAAGGCACAACTATAGGTTCAGATCATTATATCTATCAAGTTTGGTCTTAAAATATCGCATGGTTTCTGAGTTATGCTCCGGAAACAAAATGATTACAGACAGACAGACGGACAGATGAGGCGTCGACTATATCCTCCTCCCATCAGTTCATGACTACCAGAGAATACCTTTAACCTGAAACTGCACAAACCATCCTGAAGACATGCTGCAATCTGAATCGACCCAAGCTAGCCTGTGTCTGTCCGCTATACATAATTTGCTTCATGACTTCAAGAGAATACCTTTATCCTGAAGCTACACAACCCATGGTGAAGACATCCTGCAATCTGAATCAACCCAAGCTAGCCTGTATCTGGCCTTTATCCACTGTCTACTTTGTGACTTCCAGAGAATAAAATTAACCTGACACTGTACTTACCACCCTGAAGACACCCTGTAATCTGAATCTATCCCACCTTGCATGTATCTGGCCTCTATACACAATCTACTTGATGACCTCAAGAAAATACCTTTAACCTGTAGCTACACAAACCACCCTGAAGAGACCCTGCAAATCTGAATCTATCCCAGCTAGCACGTATCTGGCCTTTATACATACTCTACTTTAGGACTTCCAGAGAATATCTCTAACCTGATCATGAGGTACACAAACCACCCTGAAGACACCCTCTCATCTAAATCTATCAAAGCTAGCATGCATCTGGCACCTATACACTGTCTGCTTCATGACTTCCAAAGAGTACCTTTAACTTCAGGCTACACAAAAAAAACCTACAGACACCGTGTAAAGTGAAAGTAAATAGGCTAGCGTGGAGAGGTAGCACATGTGTAGATGTAGCACGTGTGGAGAAGTAGCATGTGTGGAGAGGCACCTAATGTATTTCTTGTACTGGTTACGTCAATGTGAATATAGACGCATGGGAGAATGTTAAGCATATGCCTCTGTCTTGGAGAGGAATGACTCTGATAGTTTTCCATGAGTAGAGTGGAATAACAGTACACCAAAGAACTCTTCTGGTGATTGTTCAAGGTAACTTAAATGGTGAGGGCTACAGGGATCAGATTCTTCGACCTGTCCCAATTCCTTTTCTGCAACGTCATGGCCCTGGGTTAACATTCCAACAGGACAATGCACGCCCTCATACAGCAAGGGTCGCTGTAAATTTCTTGCAAAGCCACAATGTTGACTTACTGCCTTGGCCTGCAAATTCACCGGATCTCCCCAATAGAGCATGTTTGGGATGAGATGGATCGACATCTACACTGTCTTCTTCATCCTCCAGATAACGTTGATGCCCTTTACCTTGCAACAGAACTTCCAGAAAAAGTCTGGCATGACATCCCACAAACTTTCCTTGCACGTTTGATAGGCTCTTTGCATCGTCAATGCAGAGCTGTTATCAATGCCAATGGTGGACATAATGTCACTGTGATTGACTTTTCAATTGAAATTCTCCCGATTTGTTATGGTCTCATCATCCCTCCATTAAAGTTTATATGTACCTTTGACTTTGTTATCGTAATTATCAACTGGGATAATATTTTGACATTGCACAGTTTCTTTATGTGGTGGCACCGATGAACATTGTAACATCATTGTAACAGAATTATTCTGGTCTGATAAGATAACTTCAGTTTACCACAAAATAATTCAAGTCATGACCTGCAATACTCCGTCACTGTCTGTGTAGTCATCTGAGTCACTAATGAAGCCTGACCTCACCCTTCTTTAGTTTAACTAAAGCCGAGAGTTGCTACAGAGGTAGGTCACAATGCGGACACTTAGGAGAAGGAGGTGGGGAGAAGAGAAGGGAAGAGAGAGAGAACTCTGAGGATTTGGTGAAGGGACAGCACGTGTAGAGAGGTAGCACGAGGTAGCACGTGTGGAGAGGTAGCACGTGTGGAGAGGTAGCACGTGTGGAAAGTACTGCGGCTTGAACAGGAGTGGGTCACTTTTAGCAATATCCCATCAATATCCCAGACTGTCGAGCAACAACATCCAAAAGGGTGTACACCTCCACAACACACAACATGGTCCCACTCTCAACAAGCCACCATAACCCTAACAGTCTGAAAGGAGTGTTCCACCAATAACATGACATCAAAGGGGTGCTCCACCCAGAGTTCTAAATTAACACCACTTCTTAGGCCCAAAGCTGACTGAAAACCACTGGGACCCAATGTTTTTGTTTTCTGCATGTGCTTATGGTTGACAGTAACTAAGTGTAATTTTTTTTCAGAAAATATTATTCAGGAAGTTCTAGTTTTCACCTTGATCAGCAGCAGCTTGTTAGTTGTCTCATTTTTGGGTTTACTGGGAATTAGCCAAGATGTAGGGCCAACACATTCTTTCTATTTTTTCAGTTTTCCACCCTTAACATACCACCCTAAACATAACACTCTGAAACAGGTATCCCACCTGTACCATGGTACCCCAATCCTAAGACTCTGAAAGGGGTGTTCCACCCATAACATAGCACCCTAACCCAAAGGGCATCATAACCGTAGGACCTTAAAGGGGTGCCCCACCCACAGAATAGTACTCTAACCATAGGACCTTAAAGGGGTAACCCAACCATAGCCTTGAACACTAACGTGTTCCATCCTGAGGAAAATAATCAAGAGTCATCAGAAGATGACATATACCCCCGCCCCTACATGTTTGAAAGGACAAATCATCTCACAGTTACTCATTGTTGTTTAAGACTAAGTTTGAATTGTTTCCATGGAATTCATGAAAAATATAAATGCCATATATCTGTAATCAGCAAAGTCACAATCTCAAGATCTGTCTCAGACATCTGTGGAAAGATACAAAATGGTTTTCGAGTTGTGCACTGGGAACGAAGCCCATCCCTCTATTTTGAGACCAAGTCCGAAACCTTTCCATGGAAACCAAGAAAATAATAAATCACAAAAACCTTTAAAAAACGAAAGGCACCACTCCAGGTTCTGATTGATAGATCTATCAAGTTTTGCAGAAAAAATATTGAACGGTTTTCGAGTTCTGCTCCAGAACAAAGCCCACCCCACCATAAGACTAATACCAAAACGTTCCATGGAAAAACAAAAAAAATATAAATGCCAAAAATCTGTAAATAGCAAAAGACACAACCATAGGCTGAGATTACCATATCTATCCAGTTTGGACTAAAAGTATTGAATGGTTTCTGAGTTATGCTCCGGAAACAAAATGATAACGGCCGGCCGGACAGACGGACAG
Source organism: Haliotis asinina (assembly GCF_037392515.1). Lineage (NCBI taxonomy): Eukaryota > Metazoa > Mollusca > Gastropoda > Lepetellida > Haliotidae > Haliotis > Haliotis asinina. The sequence continues at coordinate 13,921,907 of NC_090283.1, read as the reverse complement.
ACGAGGCGTCAAATTTATCCCCCCGCATTACATGCTGGGGGGATTTTACATGCTGGGGGGGATAATAATATTGATGATACATGACTGAACCCTATGCAGATGACAAAGCTCAAACCTTGTATGAGAAACACTGGAGAGCATGCAAGTGGTACCCGACTGCCATGCAACATCGTGTCATGTCATGTCAACCAGTTTTAATTTAATTTCAAACCAATACTGACCTAGAAACAGTACTTGGAATGGAGGAAGTCATTGCAAGCCATAAATTTGTTCCCTAGTATCTGAGAGGATTTGAGCCAAAATCTTTAACTCGTAATATTCAGGCTTTGACAAAGACCCTGATGTAAGACTCTACCTGGACCGATGTAAAAAAATGACAAGATGGTTCTCCTTGATCAGATAGTGTTTGAGCAACAAGGAACTCTGATGTCAGTGAACTCCAGCTCATTCCTGTCATATGAGTTCAATATTCCCTACAGCTCAAGCAAGAGCCATGTCATCTCCACATTTCCCACTTTCACCTGCCTCATCACCACCAAACTGATGCATGAACTGGATTATCTCCCTTCCAGTCAGAGTTAGCTTGTCATGTGTTTATTTAACCCAATAATACAGTCTTACCTTGGAGACATACATAATATGTAGGCTATGACAAAGAACTCTGACTTACAAACTAAAATTCTAAATGCTGCATATGAATACAAGACAATTTTGCTTGGTCAGTTTGTGCTTGAGCAACACGAACTGACCTGCTGAAATAATATTTATAAATGTTCAGAAAGTCCATGAAAGACTATCTTAGCTCTCCAACAGCATCTGTATCTTACTGGCTGTTGGTACAATTACTACTCAGGGATCACACTTCTCGCCTGAGACACAATCAGAACAGAGGTGGACAACCACTGGAAACACTCCACTTGTTGCAGGGTTATTATCCTCACAACATGCCAACATACGGATTCCTGACAATTCCTGAGTAAAGGATCCACTTTGATGTACTTACATAGGTATTAAATACCTTGAATGAACTGAGTGACACTGTAGTGCTACCTCATCCACCAAAGGTAGCTCTCTCTACATCACATGACATCTCGGAAAATTATCTTCAACAAACATATTAATAATCATGAACAATTTAATTACATGTATTTCACAAAAACATTTGGTATCCTTTTCATAAAATGGCTTCCATACAGTGGTCATGTATGCTGTCACTCAATTTCTGTCCTTGTAGGTCGCTGGGCACTGGTGTTTCATCAGACAAAAAGCACACCAAGGGAGCTTACTGTTCCACCTAATGTTCTAACCTGGGTTAACCCCTTGTGTGCTGATTATTTTTTCAGATGCACACTTTCATTAGATTTGAAAAGTGACTGTTGTGCAAGAATTGGTCCTGCATACAACAGTTTAATCAGCAACCTGGATTCGAACCTACAACCTGCGTGTTTCTAAATGGTTTTCATAATATTTCAGTGAACAATCCTTTACACCACAGACACTTGCACAGATGTGTTGACAATTAAAATATGAAAATAAACGTTTGGTTCTTTACTTAAAATCAAGTTAAGAGACTAAGCTCAGTGCTCTGCATGTACTTTGACTATGAACATGAAGACTAAAGCCTTGATTTGAAAACGTTATTCAGTTTCTTCTTATTATTGTTCTTCATCGAGAAAATTCTGAACTGGAAACTTTCCAACTGGTCGGGTAACAAACCATGTCAACAGAAACCCCAAAGCGTATATACTGCAGGTCAAATAACCATGTTATATCCTGATTTTTATTTTATGGAGAGATCCATGTCAGTGACCTGAATATTTTAAAAGTCCTGCCGATCCCTAAATCTATTTAACCATCACACATTTCATTGGTCGGTCATTTGTCGCTCAAAGGTTACCTGACGCAACCTTCTACTACGTTTTGTTTGATTCAGTGGTGGAGCGAAACGAAATAAGTTTACTTAGACTGCCATAGGTTGAGATTATTATAGGCAAGTTTGGTCTAGAAATATTGAACGGTTTCTTAATTATGAAAAAACAATCATTACACATGGTCGTACATACACACAGGGGGGATAAAAATGTCAATGGAGGCACCCATAAGTGGGGATAATGCAAGTGACAGGGGTACCCTGTAGGATGACATGGTCACGACTGTGACAGCTTGGGTTGTAATACACATTATTAATATTATAAAAACACTTCATAGGATGTTTCCTAGAGGATGTGAACTATTTTCTTCAACCATTCACTGACTTTGCAATGGCCCCTGAACATTTCAGAGTCAGGTACGAACAAGAAGACTGTTTATCACCAAGAATATCAGAAAAATCCTAGTGTTGTGAAAAGAAAACCAGTCAAGTATGGAAGCCAAATTATTAAACACCTGAACTCTAAACTGACTGACAAACAAGAGGAGATTACAGGAAGATTTAACTGGACCTTGTACCATGTTTTAGCAAAAATTAGAAACATACCCCCTGGCTATGACAAATGTTACTGTCAATAAATATCCTCTGTCTTTTCATCACTTGACTATTTCCAGATAACACCTCTTATCCAAAACAATCAAAGGCAGTGTATAATCAAAATCTATATGGTCACAAAACAATTGTTTTGAACAGATAACCACCCCAAACCCCCTTCAGCAAACCCTTCAATCTAAACATAAGAGAATTTCATAACTGTGTAGTCTGTCCTGATCTAACTGACCAAGTAAGAAGCAATACCTTCAAACTCTAGCTAAATATGTAACCCCTATGGCATCCTGGCATCTAAATCTACTCAAGCTACAAACTGTACATCATCACTTGATAATTCCACAGAATACCTTGTAAAATGAAGCTCCACATACTGCACAGTTCAAGATAAGGCACATATTTGCATATTTTACTCAATACAAATGACATTTACTCAATCAGTTACAAGTCTGGAAATACAAAAAATGCATAACAAACACTAAAAACCTAAAAGGTCTGTAACACCTTGCGTACTTTACTCATATAACTAAATTGATAATTCATCATAGCACCTGAACTCTACAAGTGCATTATCAAATGTTAAGCAATGCTCATGTATAGATACGCTTTTATAGAGGTAGCCCCAATCTGGAGTTTATTCTTGTAGTCATGCGACTTTCATGTCAAGTGTTTAAAACTGGTTGCCAACTATTTGGTAATATAAGAATTATTAAAAACTTTGGCCATTTCAGAAGAAATTATGCTTACATATTCAGAAGTGTTAATTATCCAATTAGCATAAGAAACTCTATGCAGTAGTACACAATTCTTTAAACTAGCGGGAGTATATAAGATCTTAGTTACTCCTCAAAATATGCAATTACTCAAACATAAACATACATGTAAGGCCATACCCAATTGCTTTGGAGCTCTTGGCAAACTGAAGACACCCTGTAAGTATACGTACTTTACTTCATCACTTCCAGAGAATAAGTCTAAACTGAGCCAAACAAACCACCTTGAACACACCCTGTAATTTAAATATACCCCAGCTAGCATGTATCTGGCCTCTCTACATAGTTTGCTTGACCACCATTACAATATCGTGTATTGCAAATATATCCATGCTGTCTCCTACCTAGTCACTTTAGAAAGTCTATTTGACTAGTTACCAATATCAAACGCATCCAGTACTACAAAACTCTACCCAAGCCATGATGCGGCTGATCTGGTGTATTTGAAAGCTTTTACCTGAAGTTTTGCAGTTATGACATTCTAGTGCACCTTTGTGGGAAATCAAACCCTGGACTTAGGAAACAACAAGGAAACACTTTGACTACTTGACCTTTTTTGAACCTGAAGTTCTACACATCATTCGCTGAAGGTCAAATTCAAATACACGAAGCCACACTACACAGTCTGTTTGACTTCACCATTTTGGAATGAGTGTTACCAACCAGAACCTACAGAAATCACCTGTCAGACACCCTGTAGACCCATGTTAGCACGTACCTGGCCTCAATATACAAACTCTCAGATGCCATTTTATCATGTCCAGAGATAAACTTTACACAGGCTCTATGCAAACTGCCCAAATGACACCCTGTAAACCCAATCTCTCTGAGCTACTATTTTTATCACTCGACATTTTATAGTGAATTTACATTTAACCTGAAGCAAAACAAACCATACACAACACACCCTGTAATAACAGATCACTACTTTTTGACCACTAGAATATTTCTAGACCATCCAAATTAAACCCTGAACCTATGGTTGCATCTGCTTGGAACCTGGGCTCATATGTGCTGCAACTACATCTGTGAACATATTCAGCGACAACAGTCTTTAGAAAGAAAACTAAATTACTTGGATCATGTGGTCATTCTTACTTACTTTATTCATGGACATCTTTGAACCCAAGCATATAGATGTCAATCACTGCATAGTGTGGTCTGAATTCCATTATTTATTCACTGCTGTCTTAAAGCTGGATTCCTGCTGATTGTTAAGTTTTCACTATGTGATGGAAGTCAAGACCAAACCAAATACTGATGAAAGCATGCAAATAAACCCAAAATATTACATGAGTGAGTGTGTTCACTTTTGCATTGCTTTCAGCAATATTCCAACAATATCAGGGCAGGGGATACCAGAAATTGTACCCATGTGAGGACATGAACCCGGGTCTTATGTGTAATGAGCAAACGCTTTGACAAGTAGGCTACCCCTCCGCCCTACCCCAACATCTACATGAACCCCAAAAGCATTGGAACACAATCCTCACTGACTGCTTTGCTCAACAAAGACAACATTCCAGTAAGAAAAACGTCAGTCACCTTGATCATAATGACAAGCTGACAACAGTCACAAACATCCACACACAGAAAAGCTTTATTACCACTATTCATTCAAAACAGAGCCCTGGAACCATTTTGGCCTTGTTATTTTCTCTTGGAATGAAACTCGAATAGCTACCGGAATCTTGGACCTGTCAAAGATCATTCAGAAAATATATTATCACTCATACAAGATGAAATATTCAGACAGTGAAATACTCTGACTTTGTATCCCTAAATTTAACCTTGACCTTAAATCACGTGATTCGCAAACATGGTGACTGTAAGTTGTAATGAAATAATGATTTCCTAAATTGATTCTCTTTCTTTGGAATTTCCAAGTTAATCCAGTAAATGATACCAGGAGCAATGATCTTGACCATCACTTAATCCTCTCAATGCTATCGTCGAACCCATTCGACAGGAGTGCAGGATAATGACATCTCCAAATAAAACTTGCAATAATTATTCAACGAGTCGGATTTACGTGTCATATGAATTATGTATGGAATGTACTAATTCTCACGTTTTTAAATATGTAATGTTCAATACGTTTATATACCTTAAAACGAAACGCCCGCGAATTAAAAATGAGATCGCCGAATTTCTCGGCACGCAGTCGAAAATAACGGCCATTGTTGACTTCCAGCGCACCACGCCGTGTGGTACCCAGTCTAATATTTTCTTCATAATGAAATATTTTTTGATAGTTTAGTCGATATTTTTTGTTCCTTGACGAAGAGAAAGCTCATAAGTTTCCCATTTTCTAAAAATTAGTAACTTTCGGCTCAAATAAATATAAACAAAACCAATCTCAATGTTATATCATCGAGTGGACGAACAGAAACGATCATGGCAACGGCGGTAAACAAACAACTCCACATGTATCGTGATGCCGAAGAAAATGTGCCATCCTTTTGACATATCCAATTATTTTATCTGGAATTAATTACACGGTGTGAATAGGTAAATGTTATTGCCTCTGCACAGAAATTACCAGATTTAGCGATTTTATTTTGATTTTGTTTGATAAACTTCCAACATTCACAAAGTTGACTGCCGTTGGTGACCCGAAAGGGCGTGGCCAAACTCGCGGTCTTTCTAAGTCACAAGATACGAAGGATGTTTGAAAATATGCGTTCATAAGCAGAATCTGAACACATATACATTGAAAGAAAACGACTCAATACCTATATAATGCAGATCATGAAACAATATCACAATATTTGTAATTGTACCCACCCTTGATGAAACCGGAAGCACGTACACGGCATGGCACTCGTGGAAGTAAAATGTGAACGAGTTGGAAAACGACCATTGATACATTTTCTAAACTGATTCAAATTCCCGTAAGATCCATACTATACACCAGAATTACCTTTCAGTCATCCTCAGTCATTAACTATTAGTTGTGTTCAATAGCAGTTGTCATTTGTTGCTTGTGTTGTAGTATTTCTCCTGAAGTTAGCCGTCGATGTGTTGATCTTTAGTTTAGCAAATCCGAAGTCGATGATTTTCGCGGTCTATTTTTTTCAAAGAATGTTCTGACACGGGGAGACATATAAATTGTCAGTGTGTCGTAACAATAACAGAATATTCTTCTGTGTATATCGTTACAAGAAGTACAATTTTCATGATTGAAGATCTCATGAAAAAAAATCATTTTTCCTTTTGCAGAAACGAACGAAACCAGAGCTAGTGTGAGAATGTAACGTACAGTAAATGTATTTCATAAAAATTAATTACTGCTTAGAAAACAACTGTCATCGTCTTTGTGAATCAGTATTTATTTTAGACATTAAAACAGCTAAACATCACATCTTTTGTTCACGAATTTGGAGCAAAATTGAAATTATTTTGTTACTCCAAACAGCAGAGCTTTCGGAGTTAATTCTACCTAGTATAATGCAGGTAATGTTTCAGATCAAATTGTTTGACGTGTGTGCATATTTGTATAAAAAAAATCATGTCATGAGGCTCAGTCCGTGGTTCCATACAGCTTTTAGATATTGCACTAGTGCAATCTGAACTGCAAAATGTACCTCATGTTTACGGCCATACTTTTTACCTACTTGCACACTGTCTATGTTCATATTTTACTGTTAAAACAGACTTCATCTGGGAAACAGACTGATGATCCAAACTCTTGGAGCAGTGATTACACTGACAGTGATCGAAAGACAGACTCATTTTTTTCTTGTGATGAAATTTCATGAAGTAATATGAAATTATCATACCAGACCTAGAATAATTTTGTCGTAGTGATGTTTTGAATATGGAATATCAAAACTACAAGTGACAGATAATTAAGTGTTGAGTAGGAGGTGCAACCTATGTTAGTCTTTGGCATCAAGGTAATCATGTGGTGGCAAGTAAATTTCTTTTTTCCTAATACTGAGCTCTGCAGTGAGTGGTTTTTGTTGTCCAGTTTGGAGCTATTTCAATTTGGATTTTTTTTCATTGCCATGTGTATATGGCAAAGACATATATATCAAATGCTTCCAGATCTGTAACGGAAGACTGCTCAGTCCTTGGCATTTTGTTATTCAAGGAAGACTGTTCTTCATGTTTCTTGTTTCATGATGGTTTAGGCTATTGAACACTAAATAATTGGAGTATATCACCATCAGACACTTCAGCAAACAGAAATAATCCTTGAAAGTTCATTAGACCCATTTCATATTGTGACATTGCTCCTAAACCCAGGAAAAGACAATAAGGTAGAATAATATATATTTACAGAATATGAAGCAAGTTTACTTTCACCAGAGACAATATAACTTCTTACATGTATATGGTTTCTTTTTTATCAAATGATAACATTTTCCGATAAATTTACATGTACTGTTACTTCAACAACATAAATGACATTATTTGTCATGTGCGATTCAAAATAATTCAGCAAACAAAGTGGTACTGCTGAAAACAAAAATAACTCATCACCCATTTGTATTTGATATACATTTTGGCACGATATTATGAAGAAATAAAATACACAAAATAATTTGTAACATCTATCCATATATTTTATGGCATACATGTAGTTGTAATAAAAAATTGTGCAAAACTGTCAGCTTTCCACATTACTGAAAGACATTAATTAAAATTTGGTTATTTACACGTTGCAAATGCATTGACAGATTTTAAGTATCTTTGCCTTTGTCTATTCGAGAGAGAAAAATAATTGCCATATTATTAATATCATTTAACATATTAAAGTATATGAAAAGATTTAAAGTTGTAACCAGTTATGAAACATAAAGCATTGACAAATCTATCGTAATTATTCATCAAGAACGTTAATTCATTGCATAAAATTATGAATGTAATTCAACTTGTTCTAAAGTGAGACATATAATTTTCCCAATCATGTAATATGAACGCAATTTTTATCAAATCATCTCCGATTTCATGTGAAACTATAACTGAAAATATATTTTTGTTTATAAAACATGTATACTGCAGTTCTTACTACACTACATCGTCATAAAAAGAAAAGCATGAATGTTATTTTGAAACACAAATGCCACGCCCATATCCGAGCACCTGTTGTTGAGAATGATCTTTGTACACGTTTCTGTGTTGGACCATGTGAAAAAAACAATAAGCTGGGATCAACATGCATCACAATTATATCTTTGCTATCTTTATATTCAGTGGACAATAAAGTAACGTGCCTAATATGAACAAAAATTCAAATAAAAGATACTGAAAAACTTGCATCTGCAGTGTTGATCGACTACTGTTTCCGGGTCACGGGAGCATACAAGGTCAAACTGGTTCGGCTATGTGCGAATTATATAGTCAAAAATACACCAAGAAAATTCTATGAGCTCTGATTAATCGCTTTAAACAGTTATTTGTGCTAAATTCAGGCGAAATTTCTCCAACTTTTCTGTTCATATTCAATAGCGAATGAATTTCATCAAGCAATCCCCGTCTGTGACATCACATCCGGTGACCTTTGCACTTACTAGAAAACAAGTTAGATTTCACGATCTTAATTTTCGTCCGTCTTTCGTCATACTAAAGGGAAAATGATACATGGAACACTTGTAGAATGAGAAATTCTCCCTCTTTCACCAGGTCGTACACAGAAGAGTTCTGTAATCTTTCTTCTGACCAAAAAAAGCTATATTTTATGTAGGAGTTCGACGAAGCGCGCCATGTTTGTTTTTTCGTATGCGTAACACGATTTAACACCGTCTTTTTGTGGGTTTGTGCAAAAATTAATGAACCATAACACTTGATATTTGCACTCATGAATGCTTATGAATCATGTATTTATTCTGCTATTTTCATTACATGACACGTTTAAATAAACGTAATAGTGCCATTTCAGTAAGACCTGTCATGACATCGAAAACATTATTTGTTTACGACGAACGTTTTCGATTATTTTTTTTCAGAATTATTTTTTAATTTGTCGTCGCGCGGATATTTGCCGATACAAATATACGAAATTAAAGTCAGATACTTATGAAATATCAGTAGTAAGAATATTGAAATCGGTTTGCGATAATTGGACAATTTATACGGTTCCTAGTATAAAACGCATCCGGCTACCAATCGAGTAATTCAGGTAAATTCAGGAAAATTTACTCTATTTATGTTTGTCTTGTAATTAATATCTGTACGTTTGAAATTATCTGGATATTTTTTGATAATAATGTTTATTTTTGTATGTATTATTAATGAGCTGAATACTTTTTCAGTTGTCCCTTCTTTAGTGACGCACTGAGTGTTTGAACTCACCCACCCTCTTATTAGCGCCTTATGCTGAAATTAATTCAGCAGGCTAAAGGTTAAACAGGATACCTGACTATCTTGTGTAACTAGTAACTAGGGCTAATTATTACAAAGAATCAAAGAAATTAATTTATTTTATCAACACATTGACTCTACGCCAGCATTGCAAACTTGACCATCCAAGATGGTCTGTTTTGCAACTGGACAGTCAGTATTAAAAAGTTGCATGTATCTTGCCTCCATCCATGATCTACTTGATGCCTTTCTGAGAATACCTTTAACTTGAAGATACACAAAGGACCCTGAACACACCCTGGAATCTAAATCTACCCAAGCTTACATGCATTTCGACTCTGTACACAGTTTATGTGACTGCTTCATGACTTCTAGAGAATATCTTTAACATGAACATAAACAAACCACCCTGAACACACCCTGTACCCGAAATCTACTCAAGCTAACATATATCTCACCTGTATACACTGTTTATGTGACTACCTGATGACTTCAAGAGAATATCTTTAACCTAAAGATGCACAAATCATGCTGAAGACACCCCGGAATATACATCTTGTATCTTGTCTCCATCCATGTCTGCTTGATGCCTTTCAGAGAATAACTTTAACCTGAACATACACAAAGGACCCTGAACACACCCTGGAATCTAAATCTACCCAACTGTTCATGTATTGGGCCTCTCTACACAGTTTATGTAACAATACATAATGACTTGTGACAATACATAATGAGAATATTTTTAACCTGAAGACAGTCTGGGATCTAAATCTCTCCAAGCCAGCCTCTGTTTCAACTCTCTACACACTCTATGTGACCACTTGAAGAATTCCAGATAATATATTTAACCTGAAGATACATAAACCACCCTCAATACACCCTGGAATCTAAAGCTACCCAAGCTTACATGCATTTCGATTCTGTACATAGTCTATTTGACTCCTTGATGATTTCCAAAGATAACATGAAGATACACAAAACATACTGAAGACATCTTGTATTCTATATCTACCCAAGATAACCTGTATCTGAATTCTATATATTAGGCACAAGAAATAAGGGAACTCCTGATGTCAACTTACAGTAGAAGGATTGATACAGAAAAGTTGTGTGCTGATTACATTCGAACTCAGGTTTGAATCCACTTCAGACTGACACTACAAGTAGCCACCTGCTCCCTGTACTTGATACACATGCATCATGAACGACACAGGCATTGCAGGCCATAGAACTGAAACGTGAACCTTTATCACTTGTGAAAATGCCACCTCGTCAGTACCTGATGAAGGAACAAAATAGCAGGCCACTGGAATGCTAGAGGGTGGACAATCACAGAATGCTGTTGCTCGGTTCTTCAGAAAGTCCAAAAACATTATTTCACGACTCATCAACCTTTATTGTCAGACAGGGGACATTAAAATGAGGACTGGTAGAGAAAGACGTCCTAAAACCACCCCCAGACAAGACACCTTCCTGAGAACCATAGCTTTGAGGGAACGGGGTTTGCCACTGCCCCAGATTTGAAGAGGGAATTCTGCAGAGCTTCAGGGATACGCATTTCAAATTCTACTATAAGAAACAGGCTCCAAAGCAGAGGTCTGAAGTTAAGGTGTAACCATGACAGCTAACCACAGATGATCTGGTTATTGTCCCGGGTAATTGTACAGGCCAGTGGTATGTGGACGAGATCTTACAACCACACATTGCTCCCATGGCTCACAGGGCAAGTCAAAACTTTGTTTTTCAGGACCCTGCATGCCCTCACAGAGCTCGTGTTGCAGTGAACTTCTTGCAGCAACAAGGTGTTACAACATTACCCTGGCCAGCTAAATCCCCAGATCTGTTCCCAAATGAACATTTATGGAATGTGTTAGGGCGTCTCAGGGACTCTGCATCCGCCATTCGTGATGCCCCACGTAGAGCACTGCAACCAGAGTGGCGGTTGATTCCAAGGGCGACAATCCGATGGTTGGTGTCCAATATGCAAAGTTTCCTGCCTGTATTGTTTCTCATGGTGGACACACTCACTATTAACTCTATCTGACATACAAACTGTACAGCTGTGCTGATTAAACCTAACATGTTTCACAAAATCAAGGGGTTCCTTTATTTTTTCTGCCTATTATATACACAGTCTGTGTGACTACTTGAGAATATCTTTAACCTGATGCTACACAACCACCCTGAACATACCCTGTAATCTAATCTAAGTTAGGTTGCATGTATCTTGTCTCCATCCATGGACTTCTTCATTCCTCTTAGAGTATTCTCTTCACCTGAAGCAACAAAACACCCTGACAACACCCTAGAATCTAAATATACCCAAGTCTACGTGTATCTGGCCTCCCTACAAAGTCTATGTGACATGTAATGACATCCAGAGTATAACCTTAACCTGGAGCTACACAAACCTCAGAAAAGACACCAGTAATCTAAATCTACCCACCACTGCATGCATCTATCTTCGATACACATTCTCTCACAAAGAGAATACCTATAACTTGAAGATACACAGATCACCCTGAAGACACCCTGGAATCTAAATCTACCCAAGCGTTCATGTATCTGGTCTCTGTACAGTCTTTGTGACACTACATAATGACTTCCAGAGAATACCTGATACGGAAACCACAGAGACACCAGTAATTTAAATCTACCAAACCTTCCATGTATCTATACTCTATACATATTCTGCTTACGCACGAAGACAATACCTTTAACTCAAAGATACACAAAATGTCCTGAACACACCCTGGAATCTGAATCTACCCAAGTGTACATGTATCTGGCCCTTGTACAGTCTATGTGACTATATGGAATGACGTTGACATCCAGAGAATACCTTTAACCTGATGCTATGCAAACCACCCTGAACACACCCTGGAATCTAAATCTACCAAGCGTGCATGTATTTCGACTCTGTACACAGTCTATGTACAGGCTGGAATGTATTTTTTGACAATACGTCAGACCCATGTGCTTTATCTGATGCTGTAACTGACTAAATATCATTCTGTGTAGACTCCATCATACCAAGGAAGGACATAACCATACATCCTAACAACAAACCCTGCGTGACGAAGGAAGTAGAAGGTCTGCTTATTGAGAAGAAAAGGTCCTTTTGCGCCAATGAGTAAATCACACAAAAATCCATTCAAAATGACATTAATGTTCAAGTAAACAAATCCAAGGAAGACTATAAAGACAAAGTGGAGCGTCATTTTCACCAGAGCAACATTCGTCAGGCCTGGAGAGGAGTCAAAACCATGATCGGCCAACAGGACAAACCCTCACACATCAACATTAGCAGATGACCGGAAGTATGCTGAGAATTAAGCTGAACCAGTTCTACTCCAGATTTGACACCTTCGACTTCACTGAGCAGCGCAGCACAGTCACAGACCGCATCATACCAGACACAAAAGATGCCGTCATCATTACACCTGATTTGGTTAGAAACCAGTTTATAAAGCTAAACATCAGGAAAGCATCACGACCGGACGGAGTGGATGGAATCATTCTTAAACAGTGTTGTGAACAATATCATACCAGAAAAATGGAAAACGTCTACAATAATCCCTGTACCAAAGAAAACAAACTCTTCTGTGTTGAATGACTTTAGACCGGTCGCCTTAACGTCTATAGCTATGAATTGTTTCGAGAGGACCGTACTAAATATTCTGATGTGTAATGTTGGACACCTTCTTGACCCTCTTCAATTTGCATTCAGAGCACAGCGGGGTGTCGAAATGCCAAAGTTGTTATTTTAAACAGTATTTACAAACATTTAGAAATTCCAAAATCTTATGATAGACTACTTTTTATCAATTTTTCATCTGCTTTTAACCCAATTCAACCTCTCATTTTATTGCAAAAACTTTTATCTATGAAAGTGAACAAGAATCTTTTTCTCTGGACTGAACAGTGTCTGATCCACTGACTGCAATATGAAGAATGAGGACTATGATTTATGGATATACAACTTCTTGTATTCAGTGAGTGCGACGTTTCCACATAGGTACTAATGGTAGTAAATGGTACAGGGTAAAGAATTTGTGGAGGAATATATATGTGAATTGTTGTCACAGTGAATGAGAAGACGATGAGTTGTCTGTACAATTAATTCTCGAATGCCTATCAAAGATGTCATACGATGTCTTTAGGGACTATAAACTGTAATGAAATAATGACTTCTCAAATTGGTTTTAGTTTATTGTTTTTATCAGCCTGGAATTAATCAAGAAGGACCCGACAATCCAGTGATTGATATAAATTATGAGTGATGGAGAGAGCAGTATCTGACATGTCTACCATGACATTCCCAAATGAGCAAGAAATACCTGACAACATAACACAAACGATAATCACAGTTCCCCAGGACATATATATTTGTGGGTCTGGTTGATTTTCCAAATTTGTTTTAAGAGTTGACATCAAATTTTGGGGGGTCTAACAAATTACAAAGACAACCAATTTTCAACTAATAATGTTTTTTATATGCCTGAATTCTAAAGAATTATCATGTGTACTTCTCAATCGGTTTGAAACAGGAAATGATATGAAAAATCAAGGATGGAAACTGGCATCAACATCTTCGCCCATGGATAGACTGCCATACAGGTAGCAGTGAAGCAAACCTGTGCCACAGCCGAACTACACGAAAGAAAACCAATCATTCCTTCTGATCAACTGCTGTGATACATGGAACTGTGGGCTATGGGAAGTTAATCTAGAATCACCCCTGGGACACACACATTATCACAGCGACACCAGTGAAGCTGATCTGTGCCATGGCCAGAACTACACGAAAGAAAAACAATAATCCCTACTAGTCAACTGCTGCGACTCAACTGTAGGAAGTTAATCTAGAATTGCCCATGGGACACATTACCATACAGACAAGTGAAGTGGATTTGTGCCATGGTCAGACTTGCTCAATTCACTGACAGTCTCAGGGTCAGGGGACTTAAGAAATTTCCGCAATTAATTTGATGCAAAATTGCAAAATATTTGAATGTAAGATGGATGTACTACCTAGGAGAATCTACATTGTTACCTGAAAGGGCAGTAGGGGATTCGGGGCTGTCTGCCCTTTCAGTTAACAATGTGAGAAGGATGTACTACCTAGGAGAAGCTTCATTATTCTGTCATCTAGGGTCTGTCATCTGGGGAAGGGTGTGCCACCTGTGTTATTCAGCATACCTACAATAGGGAGTGAAGGAAGGCTGTCATCTGGGAAAGGGTGGGTCACCTGGGTCAGTCTCCATGGTCAACTGGTGGAGGGTGTTGCATCTCGGCCATATGGATAACTGGGGAACAGAGTGTCACCTGGGTCAATCTCCATATGGACATCTGGGGGACGATGTGTCATCTCTGTCAATCTCCATATGGACAACTAGGGGACGGTGTGTCATCAGAGTCAATCTCCATATAAACAACTGTGGGTGAGGAGAGTCCGACATCTAGGGGAGGGTGTGTCAGCTGGGTCACTCTCCATATAGACAACTGGGGGTGAGGAGTGTCAAACATCTGGGGAGGGTGTGTCAGCTGGGTCACTCTCCATATAGACAACTGGGGGTGAGGAGTGTCAGACATCTGGGGAGGGTGTGTCAGCTGGGTCACTCTCCATATAGACAACTGGGGGTGAGGAGTGTCAGACATCTTGGGAAGGGTGTGTCAGCTGGGTCACTCTCCACATAGACAACTGGGGGTGAGGAGTGTCAGACATCTGGGGAGGGTGTGTCAGCTGGGTCACTCTCCATATAGACAACTGGGGGTTTTGAGTTCTAGAGCTACACATGCCGAAACTGTGGACACCCTAGAATCTAAACACACTCTTGATAATATGTACATGGTCACTATACTCAGTATAATTTCACCACTATATTAAGTATACTCACCACTTGTACATGTTCAAGGCAGACATAGTCACCATTCACAGCATATTTTGACCATTCCACCCTGAAGACACCCTGTAATCAAAATCTACCCTAGCAAGCATGGATCTGGTCTCTCTATTGTTTGCTTAACCAACGCTGACATTTTCCACAGAAAACAGCATGCTGCAGGTACAAAACGTATCTACCTACAAACCAAATCCACCCATAACCTATAATCTAAATATATTTATACCGTCATCAATCTGGTCACTTTAGAAATTCCATTTGACTAGGTAACAAGATTGAACACATCCTGTAATACAAAACTCTACCCAAGCCATGTAGGACTTAAACAACAAGAAGGAAAGGGTTAACCTACTTGGATGATTTTAATCTGAAGTTCTACACAACATTCACACAAAGTCAAATTCAAATATGCGAAGCCTCACTACACTTTTAATAGTAAATTACATTTAACCTGAAGCAAAACAAACCATACATGACACACATTGTAATAACAGATCACTATAGATGAACTTTTTGACCACTAGAATATTTCTAGACCATTCACATTAAACCTGAACCTAAGGTTGCATCTGCTGGAACCTGGGCCATGTGCTACAAGTACATCTGTGAACATCTTCAGCGACAACTGCCTTTAGAAAAAAAACTACTACTTGAATCATGTGGTCATTCTTGCTCACTTTATCCATGGACATCTTTGAACCCAAACATGTAGATGTCAATCACTGCATAGTGTGGTCCAAATTCCATTATTTATTCACTGCTGTCTTCAAGCTGTACTCCTCCTGAATGTTAAGTTTTCACTATATGATGGAAGTCAGGATCAAATCAAATACTGATGAAAGCATGGAAACATACCTATAATTTTACACGAGTGAGTGAGTTCAGTTTTTTGCTGCTTTAAGCAACATCCCAGCAATATCAGGGCAGGGGATACCAGAAATTGTAAACAATGTGGGGACTTAAACCCAGGTGTCTGGCGTAACAAGCAAAACCTATAACCCCTAGGCTACTCCACAGCCCTTGATTCTACATGAATCCTTAAAGCATTGGAACACAATCCTCACTGATAAAGACAGCATTCCAGTCAGAAAATCCTCAGCCACCTAGATCATAATGACAATCTGATAACAGTAACAAACATCCACACATTGAAAAGCTTTATTTCTTAATACAAAACATTATTCATTCAAATCAGAACCCTGAAACCATTATGGTCTTCTTATATTCTGTTGGAATGAACCTTGAATAGCTGCCGGAATCTTGGACAAGTCAAACATCATCCAGAAAATATGTTATCACTCATACAAGATGAAATACTCTGACAGTATATCAAATAACTTTACAACTTCCACAAATATAATCTCTCATAAATATAAAAAAATAACCCAACATTGTATGCCTAAATTTAACCTTGACCTTACATCATGTGATTTGTAAACATGGTGACTGTAAACTGTCATGAAATAACGATTTTCTAAATTGATTATATTTTGTTGGAATTCCGAAGTTAATCCAGTAAGTGATGTCAAGAGCAATGATCTTGGCCATCTAATGGTCAGAAAACCTGACTATCTGGTACAACTAAGTACAGCTAACTGGGGTCAGTTCTTACCAAGAACTCCAGAAATTAATCTGGTCACCCAAGTATGTCTGACCATGAGGGTGGATCTGGTCATGAGGGTAGATGTGACCATGAGGGTGGATCTGATCATGAGGGTAGATGTGACCACTAGGATGGATATTACCATGAGGGTTGATCTGGTCATGAGGTTAGATGTGACCATGAGGATGGATATTACCATGAGGGTTGATCTGGTCATGAGGTTAGATGTGACCATGAGGATGGATATTACCATGAGGGTTGATCTGGTCATGAGGTTAGATGTGACCATGACGGGTGGATCTGGTCATGAGGGTAGATGTGACCATGAGGGTGGATCTGATCATGAGGGTAGATGTGGCCATGAGGATGGATATTACCATGAGGGTGGATCTGGTCATGAGGGTAGATGTGACCATGAGGATGGATATTACCATGAGGGTTGATCTGGTCATGAGGTTAGATGTGACCATGACGGGTGGATCTGGTCATGAGGGTAGATGTGACCATGAGGGTGGATCTGATCATGAGGGTAGATGTGGCCATGAGGATGGATATTACCATGAGGGTGGATCTGGTCATGAGGGTAGATGTGACCATGAGGGTGGATCTGGTCATGAGGGTAGATGTGACCATGAGGATGGATATTACCATGAGGGTGGATCTGGTCATGAGGTTAGATGTGACCATGAGGATGGATATTACCATAAGGGTGGATCTGGTCATGAGGGTAGATGTGACCATGAGGGTGGATCTGGTCATGAGGGTAGATGCGACCATTAGGGCGAATATAACCATGTGGATGGATCTGGTCAGGTAGTGAATATGGTCATGGGGGTGGATCTGGTCATTAGGGTCAAAATGGTCATAAGGGTGGATCTGGTCATGAGGTGGAGCTGGATGTAAGAGTATGAGAGGATCTGGACCTGAGAGTAGATCTGTTCATGAGGGCTGATGTGACCATAAGGATGGATCTGGACCTGACAGTGGATCTCGTCATGAGGGTGGATCTGTTCAAGGGGTGGATAAACACCATATGGGTTGATAATTTATTGTGACCAAGAGGGTGGATCTAGTAATCTGAGTTTATCTGGTCATGTGGGTGGATGTAGTCATGATAGTGGATCTGGTCATGGAAGTAAATCTGGTCATAAGGGTGGATCTGGTGATAAGGGTGGATATTGTGATAAGGGTGGATATGGTAATGTGGGTGGATCTGGTGATATGGGTGGATGTGACCAACAGGATGGATTTGGTACTCTGGGTGGATCTTGATATCAGAGTGTATCTGGCCATCTAGGTGGATCTTGTCATGTTGGGGGGTATGGTCATGAGGTCAGGGGATAACCTCAATCAAAACTGAAAGCATCCAAAATCTTTGTACAATACCCATGTAATGTATATATGGTTTAACCATTTGAGAGACTCAAACTATGCAATGAACATGCAAACCACCATGCTAATTGAGCAAATGGGGATTTGCTCATCTTCAACCACAAACTACCCTTGACCCAGTGAATGTTTCCAGAGATATATCTGTAACATGAAGTTACAAGAACCATCCACAAGACACAATGTATTCAAGATATAACCCCACTTGTATATATCTGACCACTATGCACACTTATTCTGACCACTTGACCATTTCTAGATTGTGCATACGTAGATATTCCACAATCAACCTTGTAATCTTACACCACCTGTTTTGTATCTCATCTGGTCTATTATCTAAATCTACCCAAGCTTACATGTATCTGGCCTGTATCTATACACGCTCTACGTGACTACTTCATGACATCCTGCTTGCACCCTGGAGTCAAAATCTATCCAAGCTTGCAAGTATCTGGCCTCTGTAAAGCCTATTTGACGAATGCCAAAGAATACCTTTAGCCTGAAGACATCCTGTAATCTAAATCTACCACAGCTTGTATGTACCTGACCCCAAAACATAGTGTATGTGACTACTCAAGCTACACAAACCACCCTGAAGGCACTCTGTAATAATATTCTACCTAAAATAGCATGCATGTTGCCTCTGTACACAGTCTAAGTGACTACATGTGACTTCCAGAGACTACCTTTAAGCTGAAGCTACACAAACCACCCTCAACACACCCTGTAATTACATATATATCTATTAGCTTGCAAAAAGATTTGCCAGCCACTGACAAGTGAAAATGTGCGTGCGACCATCTCCAGGGCCTTCCATCAAGAATCACAATAAATCAAAGATAATTCAAGACATCCGTCACAATTATTCACACTAAAAGGTGACTTTTATCAATAGATTGCTGAAATTTTACATTTTGTCTCAAAATATAAATTATTAACTACATTCATGACACTGGTAGAAAATGTGAGAGAGACTTGAAGCCAATGACTACACTAAAAATGTCACATCTTAACAATGTGTGAGTGAGTGAGTTAATATTTAACATCACATTGGCAATATCTCAACCATATCGTGATGCAAAAAAAATGCAGCTAATATGTCTAACCAAGGTGTGATAGTAACATGTATTGATGAATGTCAATCCTCACTCTGAAAAAAATGGTTACTCAAAAAGGTGGTGGGACAGGTGCCAATGACACTTTGAACTCTCGCAATTCCAATGTCTGTAAACTAACGTCAGCAAACTCAGTGTCTCATGTCGACTTTCTAGCAGCAGTAACAACAATGGTGACCATACTTAATGATTTCCTGGGAATACCTTTAACCTGAAGCTACACAAACCACCCTGAACACACCCTGCAATGTAAATCTATCCAAGCTAGCATGTACCTGGCCTCTGAACACATTCTACTTCATGACCTCTAGAGAAACCTGTAACCTTAATTTACCATTATCCTGAAGTTGTGCATCCCATCCTCACAACACCTAGGTATTCAAATCTACCCAGAATACAATCTATCTGGCATGTATACTGTCTTACTGACCAACACCTCCCAAGAATACCTTTAACCTGATGCTGTGCAACCCACCCTAACAACACCAAGCTATTAAAATCTACACAGACTACAATCTATCTGGCCAGTACACTATCTAACTGATAAACACTTCCAGACAATACCTTTAACCTGAAGGTGTGAAACCCACCCTCACAACACATTCTACTTCATGACCTCTAGAGAAACATTATCTATCTGGCCTGTACACTGTCTATCTGATGACCACCACTACCAGAGAATACCATTAACCTGAGTTGTCCAACCCACCCACCCCAACACCCACTTATTCAAATCTACCCAGACTACAATCTATCTGGCCTGTACACTGTCTATCTGACCAACACTTCCAGACAATACCTTTAATCTGAAGCTGTGAAACCCATCCTCACAACATCCAGTTATCCAAATCCACCCAAGCAACAATCTGTCTGAAATGTATACATTCTATTTGAGTGAGTGAGTGAGTGAGTGAGTGAGTGAGTGAGTGAGTGATCAAGCGAGAACAGTTTGACACCCTTTTCAGACATATTCCAGCAATTAAGAGCAGGTGACACCAGAAATGGCTTTTACACATTGTGCCCTATGTGGGAGTCAAACACTGATGTGGTGTATGTAAATAACAAACAATTTAATCACTGGTCATTTGGGTGGATGTGACCATGAGGGTGGATCTGGTTGTGGGGGTTAATCTGATCATGAAACATACCCATGCTAGCATGTATCTGGTCTCTCTACATAGTCTCCCGGACCACCACTGATATTTTCCACAGAAAACCTTGATACTGAAGCCCTACAAATATTCATAACAAACACTGTAGACCGAATCTACACACACCACCATGTACCTGGCCTCGCTACATAGTTTGCTTGACCACCATTACAATATCGTGTATTGCAAATATATCCATGCTGTCTCCTACCTAGTCCAGTTATGAAATTCTAGTGCACCTTTGTGGGAAACCAAACCCTGGACTTAGGCAACAACAAGGAAACACTTTCACTACTTGACCTTTTTTGAACCTGAAGTTCTTCACATCATTCGCTCAAAGTCAAATTCAAATACACAAAGCCACAATACACAGTCTGTTTGACTTCACCATTTTGGAATGAGTGTCACTAACCAGAACCTACAGAAATCACCTGTCAGACACCCTGTAGACCCATGTTAGCACGTACCTGGCCTCAATACACAATCTCTCTGACGCCATTTTATCATGTCCAGAGATAAACTTTATTTTATAGTGAATTTACATATAACTGAAGCAAAACAAACCATAAATAACACACCCCGTTATAACAGATCACTACTTTTTGAATATTTCTAGACCATCCAAATTAAACCCTGAACTTAAGGCTGCATGTGCTGGGAACCTGGGCTCATATATGCTACAACTACATATGTGAACATATTCAGCGACAACTGTCTTTAGAAAGAAAACTAAACTTCTTTGATCATGTGGTCATTCTTGCTCACTTTATCCATGGACATCTTTGAACCCAAACATGTAGATGTCAATCACTGCATAGTGTGGTCCGAATTCCATTATTTATTCACTGCTGTTGTAGTGTGCAGGTAACAGGTTAATTTTGTTTGTATATAAGTTGGTATGAATGTCTAGAGTGGTTGCATTTAGGTAGCATGAGTGAGTGTATTGAGTGCAAATGATATGTGTGCTAAGTTTGTATGCTAAGTGTGTAGGTTTTTGAGTGTTAGTATCAAATTATGAAAGTGTGAGTTAATGTATGTATAAAAATGTGCATAGGAATTATAAAGTAAGAATGAGAATGTTTGGTTATAGCCATGTGACAATATCACACAGAGAAATAGAGAGATTGATTAATTGATTGATTTACGAGGTGATAGAGAGAGAGATTTATGAGGTGATTCAGTTACCTTGGCTAAGATAAGTCGGGTAACTCTTGATGGGTGTCTGGGAAGCACATGGGTGACTGAGAGGCACATGGTTGAGAGAGTTGGGCTGTGAGAGTGTCTCACACTAGATTGGATGGATGTGGAGGTCAAACAAAATGGTATGTACTCAAGCTTATTGTTGTATATATTTGGGTAGCATTATTCTAAGTTGGTAATTTTGAGTGTTTTTATTTGCTTTTGGAGGTAACTCTGTCAGTGAATGGATGCCAGCCATGTTCTATAGTTCACTGTGGACAGAAACTTAAGATTTGTTTTTTGTTATTTCAGTCAATCTTCAGACTTCAGCATTTATGAAGAATAAATTAGAGGAATTGACATTTGTTTCAACTGGATTTTTTGTGAAATAGAACAAGAACTCTATAGCTGTCTTAAACCTGGAATCCTGCTGATTGCTAAGTTTTTATGTCATAGAAGTCAACACCAAACCAAATACTGATGAAAGCATGCATATAAACGCAAAATATTACGAGTGAGTGTGTCCACTTTTACATTGCTTTCAGCAAAATTCAAGCAATATCAGGGCAGGCGATACCAGAAATTGTACCCATGTGGGGACATGAACCCAGGTCTTATGTGTAATGGGCAAACGCTTTGACAAGTAGGCTACCCTGTCGCCCTATCCCAAAATCTACATGAACCCCAAAAGCATTGGAATACAATCCTCACTCACTGCTTTGCTAAAAAAAGACAGCATTCCAGTAAGAAAAACATCAGTCACCTTGATCATGATGACAATCTGACAACAGTCACAAACATCCACACACCGAAAAGCTTTATTACCACTATTCATTCAAAACAGGACGCTGGAACCATTTTTCCCTCTTTAATGATCATGTTGTTAATCTTGCTGAGAGACTTTTATCAGATTCAAGTCACATGTTATTTCAAGAATACAAACTAAAGATATACAAACCATGCTCAAGACACCCTGTAATCTACCTCTACCCAACCGTGCATGTATCTTGTCTCCATCCATGTCTGAAATCTCTCCATGTATTTCAGTGAATACCTTTAATCTGAAGATACACAAAGTACCCTGAACACACCCTGGAATCTAAATCTACCCAACTGTTCATATATCGAGCCTCCCTACACAGTTTATGTAACAATACATAATGAGTGAGTGAGTGAGTGAGTTTAGTTTTACGTCGCGCTTAGCAATATTCCAGCTATATGGCGACGGTCTGTAAATAATCGAGTCTGGACCAGACAATCCAGTGATCAACAACATGAGCATCGATCTGCGCAATGGGGAACCAATGACATGTGTCAACCAAGTCAGCTAGTCTGACCACCCGATCCCGTTAGTCGCCTCTTACAACAAGCATAGTCACCTTTTATGGCAAGCATGGGTTGCTGAAGGCCTATTCTACCCCGGGACCTTCACGGGTCCAATACATAATGACTTATGACAATACATCATGAGAATATTCTTAACCTGAAGATAGGCCTGAAGACAGTCTGGGATCTAAATCTACCCAAGCTGCCTCTGTTTCAACTCTCTACACACTCTATGTGACTACTTGAAGAATTCCAGAGAATATATTTAACCTGAAGATACATAAACCACCCTCAACACACCTTGGAATCTAAAGCTACCCAGGCTTACATGCATTTCGACTCTGTACATAAGTCTATTTGACTACTTGATGATTTCCAAAGATAACATGAAGATACACAAAACATACTGAAGACATCCTGTATTCTACATCTACCCAACCTGTATCTGACTTCTATATATGAGGCACAAGAAATAAGGGAACTCCTGATGTCAACTTACAGTAGAAGGATTGATACAGAAAAGTTGTGTGCTGATTACTTTCGAACTCAGGTTTGAATCCACTTCAGACTGACACTACAAGTAGCAACCTGCTCCCTGTACTTGATACACATGCATCATGAACCGCACAGGCATTGCAGGCCATAGAACTGAAACGTGAACCTTTATCACTTGTGAAAATGCCACCTCGTCAGTACCTGATGAAGGAACAAAATGGCAGGCCACTGGAATGCTAGAGGGTGGACAATCACAGAATGCTGTTGCTCGGTTCTTCAGAAAGTCCAAAAACATTATTTCACGACTCATCAACCTTTATTGTCAGACAGGGGACATTAAAATGAGGACTGGTAGAGGAATACGTCCTAAAACCACCCCCAGACAAGACACCTTCCTGAGAACCATAGCTTTGAGGGAACGGGGTTTGCCACTGCCCCAGATTTGAAGAGGGAATTCTGCAGAGCTTCAGGGATACGCATTTCAAATTCTACTCTAAGAAACAGGTTCCAAAGCAGTGGTCTGAAGTTAAGATGTAACCATGACAGCTAACCACAGATGATCTGGTTATTGTCCCGGGTAATTTTACAGGCCAGTGGTATGTGGACGAGATCTTACAACCACACATTGCTCCCATGGCTCACAGGGCAAGTCAAAACTTTGTTTTTCAGGACCCTGCATGCCCTCACAGAGCTCGTGTTGCAGTGAACTTCTTGCAGCAACAAGGTGTTACAACATTACCCTGGCCAGCTAAATCCCCAGATCTGTTCCCAAACGAACATTTATGGAATGTGTTAGGGCGTCTCAGGGACTCTGCATCCGCCATTCGTGATGCCCCACGTAGAGCACTGCAACCAGAGTGGCGGTTGAGTCCAAGGGCGACAATCCGATGGTTGGTGTCCAATATGCAAAGTTTCCTGCCTGTATTGTTTCTCATGGTGGACACACTCACTGTTAACTCTATCTGACATACAAACTGTACAGCTGTGCTGATTAAACCTAACATGTTTCACAAAATCAAGGGGTTCCTTTATTTTTTCTGCCTATTATATACACAGTCTGTGTGACTACTTGAGAATATCTTTAACCTGATGCTACACGACCACCCTGAACATACCCTGTAATCTAATCTAAGTTAGGTTGCATGTATCTTTTCTCCATCCATGGACTTCTTCATGCCTCTTAGAGTATTCTCTTCACCTGAAGCAACAAAAAACCCTGACAACACCCTAGAATCTAAATCTACCCAAGCCTACATGTATCTGGCCTCTCTATACAGTCTATGTGACTACATGTAATGACATCCACAGTATAACCTTAACCTGGAGCTACACGAACCTCACAAAAGACACCAGTAATCTAAATCTACCCACCACTGCATGTATCTATCTTCGATACACATTCTCTCACAAAGAGAATACCTATAACTTGAAGATACACAGATCACCCTGAAGACACCCTGGAATCTAAATCTACCCAAGCGTTCATGTATCTGGTCTCTGTACACAGTCTTTGTGACACTACATAATGACTTCCAGAGAATACCTGATACAGAAACCACAGAGACACCAGTAATTTAAATCTACCAAACCTTCCATGTATCTATACTCTATACATATTCTGCTTACGCACGAAGACAATACCTCTAACCTTGCAGATACACAAACTGTCCTGAAGACAACCTGGAATCTAAATTTACCCAAGAATGCATGTATCTGGCCTCTACACATAGTCTATGTGACTACACGGAATGACTTCCAGAGAACAAATTTAACCTGGAGATACATAAACTACCCTGAAGACACACTGTAATCTAAATGTACACAAGCTAACCTGCATCTGGCCTCCCTACAAAGTCTATGTGACATGTAATGACATCCAAAGTATAACCTTAACCTGGAGCTACACAAACCTCACTGTAGACACCAGTAATCTAAATCTACCCAACCTTCCATGTATCTATACTCTACACATATTCTGCTTAGGCACAAAGACAATACCTTTAACTCGAAGATACACAAAATGTCCTGAACACACCCTGGAATCTGAATCTACCCAAGTGTACATGTATCTGGCCCTTGTACAGTCTATGTGACTATATGGAATGACGTTGACATCCAGAGAATACCTTTAACCTGATGCTATGCAAACCACCCTGAACACACCCTAGAATCTAAATCTACCCAAGCGTGCATGTATTTCGACTCTGTACACAGTCTATGTACAGGCTGGAATGTATTTTTTGACAATACGTCAGACCCATGTGCTTTATCTGATGCTGTAACTGACTAAATATCATTCTGTGTAGACTCTATCATACCAAGGAAGGACATAACCATACATCCTAACAACAAGTAAACAAATCCAAGGAAGACTATAAAGACAAAGTGGAGCGTCATTTTCACCAGAACAACATTCGTCAGGCCTGGAGAGGAGTCAAAACCATGATCGGCCAACAGGACAAACCCTCACACATCAACATTAGCAGATGACCGGAAGTATGCTGAGAATTAAGCTGAACCAGTTCTACTCCAGATTTGACACCTTCGACTTCACTGAGCAGCGCAGCACAGTCACAGACCGCATCATACCAGACACAAAAGATGCCGTCATCATTACACCTGATTTGGTCAGAAACCAGTTTATAAAGCTAAACATCAGGAAAGCATCACGACCGGACGGAGTGGATGGAATCATTCTTAAACAGTGTTGTGAACAATATCATACCAGAAAAATGGAAAACGTTTACAATAATCCCTGTACCAAAGAAAACAAACTCTTCTGTGTTGAATGACTTTAGACCGGTCGCCTTAACGTCTATAGCTATGAATTGTTTCGAGAGGATTGTGCTAAATATTCTGATGTGTAATGTTGGACACCTTCTTGACCCTCTTCAATTTGCATTCAGAGCACAGCGGGGTGTCGAAATGCCAAAGTTGTTATTTTCAACAGTATTTACAAACATTTAGAAATTCCAAAATCTTATGATAGACTACTTTTTATCAATTTTTCATCTGCTTTTAACCCAATTCAACCTCTCATTTTATTGCAAAAACTTTTATCTATGAAAGTGAACAAGAATCTTTTTCTCTGGACTGAACAGTGTCTGATCCACTGACTGCAATATGAAGAATGAGGACTATGATTTATGGATATACAACTTCTTGTATTCAGTGAGTGCGACGTTTCCACATAGGTACTAATGGTAGTAAATGGTACAGGGTAAAGAATTTGTGGAGGAATATATATGTGAATTGTTGTCACAGTGAATGAGAAGACGATGAGTTGTCTGTACAATTAATTCTCGAATGCCTATCAAAGATGTCATACGATGTCTTTAGGGACTATAAACTGTAATGAAATAATGACTTCTCAAATTGGTTTTAGTTTATTGTTTTTATCAGCCTGGAATTAATCAAGAAGGACCCGACAATCCAGTGATTGATATAAATTATGAGTGATGGAGAGAGCAGTATCTGACATGTCTACCATGACATTCCCAAATGAGCAAGAAATACCTGACAACATAACACAAACGATAATCACAGTTCCCCAGGACATATATATTTGTGGGTCTGGTTGATTTTCCAAATTTGTTTTAAGAGTTGACATCAAATTTTGGGGGGTCTAACAAATTACAAAGACAACCAATTTTCAACTAATAATGTTTTTTATATGCCTGAATTCTAAAGAATTATCATGTGTACTTCTCAATCGGTTTGAAACAGGAAATGATATGAAAAATCAAGGATGGAAACTGGCATCAACATCTTCGCCCATGGATAGACTGCCATACAGGTAACAGTGAAGCAAACCTGTGCCACAGCCGAACTACACGAAAGAAAACCAATCATTCCTTCTGATCAACTGCTGTGATACATGGAACTGTGGGCTATGGGAAGTTAATCTAGAATCACCCCTGGGACACACACATTATCACAGCGACACCAGTGAAGCTGATCTGTGCCATGGCCAGAACTACACGAAAGAAAAACAATAATCCCTACTAGTCAACTGCTGCGACTCAACTGTAGGAAGTTAATCTAGAATTGCCCATGGGACACATTACCATACAGACAAGTGAAGTGGATTTGTGCCATGGTCTGACTTGCTCAATTCACTGACAGTCTCAGGGTCAGGGGACTTAAGAAATTTCCGCAATTAATTTGATGCAAAATTGCAAAATATTTGAATGTAAGATGGATGTACTACCTAGGAGAATCTACATTGTTACCTGAAAGGGCAGTGGGGGATTCGGGGCTGTCTGCCCTTTCAGTTAACAATGTGAGAAGGATGTACTATCTAGGAGAAGCTTCATTATTCTGTCATCTAGGGTCTGTCATCTGGGGAAGGGTGTGCCACCTGTGTTATTCAGCATACCTACAATAGGGAGTGAAGGAAGGCTGTCATCTGGGAAAGGGTGGGTCACCTGGGTCAGTCTCCATGGTCAACTGGTGGAGGGTGTCGCATCTCGGCCATATGGATAACTGGGGAACAGAGTGTCACCTGGGTCAATCTCCATATGGACATCTGGGGGACGATGTGTCATCTCTGTCAATCTCCATATGGACAACTAGGGGACGGTGTGTCATCAGAGTCAATCTCCATATAAACAACTGTGGGTGAGGAGAGTCCGACATCTAGGGGAGGGTGTGTCAGCTGGGTCACTCTCCATATAGACAACTGGGGGTGAGGAGTGTCAGACATCTGGGGAGGGTGTGTCAGCTGGGTCACTCTCCATATAGACAACTGGGGGTGAGGAGTGTCAGACATCTGGGGAGGGTGTGTCAGCTGGGTCACTCTCCATATAGACAACTGGGGGTGAGGAGTGTCAGACATCTTGGGAAGGGTGTGTCAGCTGGGTCACTCTCCACATAGACAACTGGGGGTGAGGAGTGTCAGACATCTGGGGAGGGTGTGTCAGCTGGGTCACTCTCCATATAGACAACTGGGGGTTTTGAGTTCTAGAGCTACACATGCCGAAACTGTGGACACCCTAGAATCTAAACACACTCTTGATAATATGTACATGGTCACTATACTCAGTATAATTTCACCACTATATTAAGTATACTCACCACTTGTACATGTTCAAGGCAGACATAGTCACCATTCACAGCATATTTTGACCATTCCACCCTGAAGACACCCTGTAATCAAAATCTACCCTAGCAAGCATGGATCTGGTCTCTCTATTGTTTGCTTAACCAACGCTGACATTTTCCACAGAAAACAGCATGCTGCAGGTACAAAACGTATCTACCTACAAACCAAATCCACCCATAACCTATAATCTAAATATATTTATACCGTCATCAATCTGGTCACTTTAGAAATTCCATTTGACTAGGTAACAAGATTGAACACATCCTGTAATACAAAACTCTACCCAAGCCATGTAGGACTTAAACAACAAGAAGGAAAGGGTTAACCTACTTGGATAATTTTAATCTGAAGTTCTACACAACATTCACACAAAGTCAAATTCAAATATGCGAAGCCTCACTACACTTTTAATAGTAAATTACATTTAACCTGAAGCAAAACAAACCATACATGACACACATTGTAATAACAGATCACTATAGATGAACTTTTTGACCACTAGAATATTTCTAGACCATTCACATTAAACCTGAACCTAAGGTTGCATCTGCTGGAACCTGGGCCATGTGCTACAAGTACATCTGTGAACATCTTCAGCGACAACTGCCTTTAGAAAAAAAACTACTACTTGAATCATGTGGTCATTCTTGCTCACTTTATCCATGGACATCTTTGAACCCAAACATGTAGATGTCAATCACTGCATAGTGTGGTCCAAATTCCATTATTTATTCACTGCTGTCTTCAAGCTGTACTCCTCCTGAATGTTAAGTTTTCACTATATGATGGAAGTCAGGATCAAATCAAATACTGATGAAAGCATGGAAACATACCTATAATTTTACACGAGTGAGTGAGTTCAGTTTTTTGCTGCTTTAAGCAACATCCCAGCAATATCAGGGCAGCGGATACCAGACATTGTAAACAATGTGGGGACTTAAACCCAGGTGTCTGGCGTAACAAGCAAAACCTATAACCCCTAGGCTACTCCACAGCCCTTGATTCTACATGAATCCTTAAAGCATTGGAACACAATCCTCACTGATAAAGACAGCATTCCAGTCAGAAAATCCTCAGCCACCTAGATCATAATGACAATCTGATAACAGTAACAAATATCCACACATTGAAAAGCTTTATTTCTTAATACAAAACATTATTCATTCAAATCAGAACCCTGAAACCATTTTGGTCTTCTTATATTCTGTTGGAATGAACCTTGAATAGCTGCCGGAATCTTGGACAAGTCAAACATCATCCAGAAAATATGTTATCACTCATACAAGATGAAATACTCTGACAGTATATCAAATAACTTTACAACTTCCACAAATATAATCTCTCATAAATATAAAAAAATAACCCAACATTGTATGCCTAAATTTAACCTTGACCTTACATCATGTGATTTGTAAACATGGTGACTGTAAACTGTCATGAAATAACGATTTTCTAAATTGATTATATTTTGTTGGAATTCCGAAGTTAATCCAGTAAGTGATGTCAAGAGCAATGATCTTGGCCATCTAATGGTCAGAAAACCTGACTATCTGGTACAACTAAGTACAGCTAACTGGGGTCAGTTCTTACCAAGAACTGCAGAAATTAATCTGGTCACCCAAGTATGTCTGATCATGAGGGTGGATCTGGTCATGAGGGTAGATGTGACCATGAGGGTGGATCTGATCATGAGGGTAGATGTGACCACTAGGATGGATATTACCATGAGGGTTGATCTGGTCATGAGGTTAGATGTGACCATGAGGATGGATATTACCATGAGGGTTGATCTGGTCATGAGGTTAGATGTGACCATGAGGATGGATATTACCATGAGGGTTGATCTGGTCATGAGGTTAGATGTGACCATGACGGGTGGATCTGATCATGAGGGTAGATGTGACCATGAGGATGGATATTACCATGAGGGTGGATCTGGTCATGAGGGTAGATGTGACCATGAGGGTGGATCTGATCATGAGGGTAGATGTGACCATGAGGATGGATATTACCATGAGGGTGGATCTGGTCATGAGGGTAGATGTGACCATGAGGATGGATATTACCATAAGGGTGGATCTGGTCATGAGGGTAGATGTGACCATGAGGGTGGATCTGGTCATGAGGGTAGATGCGACCATTAGGGCGAATATAACCATGTGGATGGATCTGGTCAGGTAGTGAATATGGTCATGGGGGTGGATCTGGTCATTAGGGTCAAAATGGTCATAAGGGTGGATCTGGTCATGAGGTGGAGCTGGATGTAAGAGTATGAGAGGATCTGGACCTGAGAGTAGATCTGTTCATGAGGGCTGATGTGACCATAAGGATGGATCTGGACCTGACAGTGGATCTCGTCATGAGGGTGGATCTGTTCAAGGGGTGGATAACACCATATGGGTTGATAATTTATTGTGACCAAGAGGGTGGATCTAGTAATCTGAGTTTATCTGGTCATGTGGGTGGATGTAGTCATGATAGTGGATCTGGTCATGGAAGTAAATCTGGTCATAAGGGTGGATCTGGTCATAAGGGTGGATATTGTGATAAGGGTGGATATGGTAATGTGGGTGGATCTGGTGATATGGGTGGATGTGACCAACAGGATGGATTTGGTACTCTGGGTGGATCTTGATATCAGAGTGTATCTGGTCATCTAGGTGGATCTTGTCATGTTGGGGGGTATGGTCATAAGGTCAGGGGATAACCTCAATCAAAACTGAAAACATCCAAAATCTTTGTACAATACCCATGTAATGTAAATGTGGTTTAACCATTTGAGAGACTCAAACTATGCAATGAACATGCAAAACACCATGCTAATTGAGCAAATGGGGATTTGCTCATCTTCAACCACAAACTACCCTTGACCCAGTGAATGTTTCCAGAGATATATCTGTAACATGAAGTTACAAGAACCATCCACAAGACACAATGTATTCAAGATATAACCCCACTTGTATATATCTGACCACTATGCACACTTATTCTGACCACTTGACCATTTCTAGATTGTGCATGCGTAGATATTCCACAATCAACCTTGTAATCTTACACCACCTGTTTTGTATCTCATCTGGTCTATTATCTAAATCTACCCAAGCTTACATGTATCTGGCCTGTATCTATACACGCTCTACGTGACTACTTCATGACATCCTGCTTGCACCCTGGAGTCAAAATCTATCCAAGCTTGCAAGTATCTGGCCTCTGTAAAGCCTATTTGACGAATGCCAAAGAATACCTTTAGCCTGAAGACATCCTGTAATCTAAATCTAGCTTGTATGTACCTGACCCCAAAACATAGTGTATGTGACTACTCAAGCTACACAAACCACCCTGAAGGCACTCTGTAATAATATTCTACCTAAAATAGCATGCATGTTGCCTCTGTACACAGTCTAAGTGACTACATGTGACTTCCAGAGACTACCTTTAAGCTGAAGCTACACAAACCACCCTCAACACACCCTGTAATTACATATATATCTATTAGCTTGCAAAAAGATTTGCCAGCCACTGACAAGTGAAAATGTGCGTGCGACCATCTCCAGGGCCTTCCATCAAGAATCACAATAAATCAAAGATAATTCACGACATTCATCACAATTATTCACACTAAAAGGTGACTTTTATCAATAGATTGCTGAAATTTTACATTTTGTCTCAAAATATAAATTATTAACTACATTCATGACACTGGTAGAAAATGTGAGAGAGACTTGAAGCCAATGACTACACTGAAAATGTCACATTTTAACAATGTGTGAGTGAGTGAGTTAATATTTAACATCACATTGGCAATATCTCAACCATATCGTGACGCAAAAAAAATGCAGCTAATATGTCTAACCAAGGTGTGATAGTAACATGTATTGATGAATGTCAATCCTCACTCTGAAAAAAAAGGTTACTCAAAAAGGTGGTGGGACAGGTGCCAATGACACTTTGAACTCTCGCAATTCCAATGTCTGTAAACTAACGTCAGCAAACTCAGTGTCTCATGTCGACTTTCTAGCAGCAGTAACAACAATGGTGACCATACTTACTGATTTCCTGGGAATACCTTTAACCTGAAGCTACACAAACCAAACCAACACCCTCTAATCTAAATCAAACCAAGCTAACATGTATCTGGCCTCTATACACAGTCTACTTAATCACTTTCTGAGAATACCTACAACCTGATGTTAAACAAACCACCCTGAACACACCCTGTAATCTACCCATGCCAGTATAGATCTGGTGGCTGTACACAGTCTATTTGACCACCACTACACCATTTCCAGAACAGCATATATACTGAAGATGCACAAACCACCCTGAAGACACCCTGTACTCTACCCATGCTAGCATCCACCTGGTGGCTGTACACAGTCTATTTGACCATCACTTGTCCATTTCCAGACAAGAACCTATACTGAAGATACACAAACAACCCCCCAGGACACCCTGTAATCTACCCATGTTTGTATCCATCTGGTGACTGTACAGTCTATTTGACCACCACTACACCATTTCCAGACGAGCATCTATACTGAAGATACACAAACCATCCTGGAGACACCCTGTAATCTACCCATATTAGTATCCCTCCGCTGTCTGTACACAATGTACTTGACCACCACTTGACCATTTCCAGACAAGCTTTTCTACAGAAGATACATACACCGCCCTGAAGAAACCCTGTAAACTACCCATGTTAGTATCCATCTGGTGATCGTACACAGTCTATTTGACCACCACTACACCATTTCCAATCAAGCCTTTCTACTGAAGATACACAAACGACCCTGAAGACATCCTGTACCCTACCCATATTAGTTGACTGTACACAGACAATTTGACCACCACTTGACGATTTCCAGACAAGCCTCTATGGAAGATACACAAACAACCTTGTAGATACCCTGTAATCTACCCATCTCAGTGTCCATGTGGTGTCTGTACACAGTCTATTTGACCACCACTACACCATTTCCAGAACAGCATATATACTGAAGATGCACAAACCACCCTGAAGACACCCTGTACTCTACCCATGCTAGCATCCACCTGGTGGCTGTACACAGTCTATTTGACCATCACTTGTCCATTTCCAGAACAGCCTCTATACAGAAGATACACAAACCACCTTGAAGACATCCTGTAAACTACCCATGTTTGTATCCATCTGGTTACTGTACAGTCTATTTGACCACCACTTGAGCATTTCCAGAACAACCTCTATACTGAAGATACACAAACAACCCTCAGGACACCCTGTAATCTACCCGTTTGTATCCATCTAGTGACTGTACAGTCTATTTGATCACCACTTGACCATTTCCAGAAGTGCATCTGTTGTTTTCATTTTGGAGGCATCTACCATTCTTCCATCTGGTGAAAGGTGTGTCACCTGGTTATATCTACATGGGTCACCTCATGGGGTCATCTCAGGGGTAGGAGGGGTCGGAGTTTACTAAGTGAAGTCTATCTGGGGGCTCTGTCATCTAAGGGAGAGTGTGACATCTGGGGCAGGATGTTTACCTGTGGGGTCTGTCATCTTGGAAGGGCGTGACACCTCTGGGGTCTGCCATCTAGGGTGCTTACATAGGTCCACTTATGGGGGCCTGTCATCTAGGGGTTGTGGTTTTTACACTAGGGGGTGGGGTGGGGGTGGGGACAGTATTTGTCTCTGGGGTCTGTCATCTAGGGGAATGGTGTTAACCTGTGGGGTCTGTCATCTGGGGGAAGGGGTGTCACGTGGAGGTATCTACATGCAGGGATGAATCTAACCCTGAGTCCCACGTTTCTGACACAATAAATTCTGGCAGGACATATTTATGTAACATATGCATCCTCTTGGACACAAGCTTTTGATGAAACAATGTTATTTTGGAGCATAGGCAATATCATCGTTACAGAGTAAAGATGGCCAATAATTCAAGCACAATTCAAGTCTGTTCAATCAATCTAAGTACTTCTGGAAAAAAAAGTATCTGAACCATTTTCTCCAAATGGTGACAGCTGATTGGGAGTTGACATGGTATCAAGTTCACAAACAAATCTAATCTAAATAAATAAATAAACAAGAGTCATCAGGAGATGACATATCCCCCTGGCCCCCACATATTTGAAAGGACAAATCATCCGACAGTTACTTATTGTGTTTTTAGACCAAGTCTGAATTGTTTCCATGGAATTCATGAAAAATATAAAGGCCATATATCTGTGATCAGAAAAAGTCACCATTTCAAGATCTGTCTCGTATATCTGCCAAGATCTTTTGAAAGATATGAAATGGTTTTCAAGCTGTGCTCCGGAAACGAAGTCAGCAACATGTTTATGGAACCGAGAAAATAATACATAAAAAATAGGAAATAGCAAAAGGCACCACTTTGGGGTCTGCCACACATATCTACCAAGTAACACTGACAGATATGAAGAAGTTTTTGAGTTCTGCTCACTTTTGTGAGTAAGTCAAAAACGTTTCCAAGGGAACTGAGAAAATAATAAATAACAAAAAATTGTAAGTAGCAAAAGGCACCACTCTAAGTTCCGATTGATATATCTACCAAGTTTTGCAGAAAAATATTGAGCGGTTTTTGAGTTTTGCTCCGGAAACGAAGCATGTCCCTCCCTTTTGAGACTAAGTCCAAAACATTTCCATAAAAACGGAGAAAATAATAAATCAGAAAAACCTGTAAATAGCAAAAGGCACCACTTTGGGGTCTGGCACACATATCTACCAAGTAACACTGACAGATATTAAGAAGTCTTTGAGTTCTGCTCCAGAAATGAAACACACTTCTCACTTTTGAGACTATGTACAAAATGCTTCTATGGAAACTGAGAAACTAAGAATTCACAAAAGCCTGTAAGTAGCAAAAGGCACCACGTTAGGTTCCGACTGATATATCTACCAAGTTCTGCAGAAAAATATTGAATAGTTTTTAAGTTCTGCTTAAGAAACGAAGCACATCCCTTCATTTTGAGAATAAGTCCGAAATGTTTCCATGGAAACTGAGAAAATGATAAATCACAAAAACCTGTAAATAACAAAAGGCACCATGTTGGGGTCTGCCACATATATCTACCAAGTTTTGCAGAAAAATATTGAACGTCTTTTGAGTTCTGCTCCGGAAATGAAGCCTGCCCCATCACTAGACTAACACCAAAATGTTCCATGGAAAAGCAAAAAAAATAAAAATGCCAAATGCCAAATATTGAACGGTTTCTGAGTTATGCTCTGGAAACAAAATGATTACGGACGGATGGACGGGGGGACAGATGAGGCATCGACTATATCCCCCCACATTACATGCCGGGGGGAGGGGGGGGGAGAAGATCAACCCATCCTCTCTACATAGTCTCACAGACCACCATTACAATACTGTGTATTGCAAATATATCCATGCTGTCTCCTACCTAGTCACTTTAGTAAGTGTATGACTAGTTCATAAGTCAAAATCTGGGAGTACCCAAAACACACAAGATTCACTTAGTACCCAATGGGTCTATAATACCTCTCGTATTTTACTCAGTTAACTTAATTGACTGGTGCATGATTATTCGTCCAGGCGCCCGAACTCTACAACAGTGTCAGCAAATGTTAAGCAATGCCTACATATACATATACTGTTATAGTGACTTCAATGTTGAGTGTTTGAAAATAGCTGTCAACTATTTGGCAATATAAGAATTACTAGAAAGTTGGTCCTATTGAGAACCATTTATATTGATATACTTAAACATACTAATTAACCGATAACAAAAGCACATTCTGTGTAAAAATACTCAATTCTTTAAACTAGTAGGATACAAAATGATAGTTACTCCTCAAAAAGTGCAACTACTCTTGAACTGCTTGAAAAATTATCTGGAGTTCTGATTAACAATATCAAACACATCCTGTAATACAAAACTCTACCCAAGTCATGATGTGTCTGATCTGGTGAATTTGACCATGTAAACCATTTCAGGAGGAAAGCTTTTACCTGCTGTTTTGCAGGTTACATTATAGAGCACCTTTGTGAGAAATCATACCCAGGACTTAAGCAACAACAAGGATTTGCTTCAACTACTTGACCTTTTTTCAACCTGAAGTTCAACACACCACTCGCTCAAAGTCAAATTCAAATTAATACACGAAGCTACACTACACAGTTTGTTTGCCTTTGCCAGTTTCTGAAGTCAGTGTTACCAACAAGACCCTGTAAGACACCCTGTAGACCCATGCTAGCATGTACCTGGCCTCAACATACAATCTATCTGACACACTTTACCATGTCCAGAGATAAACTTTATATAGGTGCTATGCAATCTACCCAAAAGACACCCTGTAAACAAAATCTATCTCAGCTACTATTTTGAAGACTTGACATTTCAGGGTGAATTACAGTTAGCCTGAAGCAAAACAAACCACACATAACACACCCTGTAATAAGTGATCACTACGTTTTCACCACTTGAATATTTCTTGACCATCCAAATTAAACATGAACCTAAAGTTGCATGTACAGGGAACCTGGGGTTTATTTGTGCCACACTGACAGCTCTGTGAACATCTTCAGCAACAACTGCCTTTAGAAAAAAGACCCATGAAGGTCCCGGGGTAGAATAGGCCTTCAGCAACCCATGCTTGCCACAAAAGGAGATTATGCTTGTCGTAAGAGGTGACTAACGGGATCGAGTGGTCAGACTCGCAGACTTGGTTGACACATGTCATCGGTTCCCAATTGCCCAGATGGATGCTCCTGTTGTTGATCACTGGATTTTCTGGTCCACACTCGATTATTTACAGACCACCGCCATACAGCTGGAATATAGTTGAGTGTGGCATCCTGGTGACGCCTAAGCAGGTTTTCTGGCCTACGGTGTTCAAGAAGTTAACTTGAAATTCAAGGCTTAAAAGTCTTTTTCAAGGCTTTTCTAGACTTAAGGCAAATATAATTTCCCCAGGATTTTCAAGGCTAAGTGCCCAAATTAAAGGCATTACCTACATTGTACGAAACCTGCCTACCGTGTGGCAAGTAGCTTTTGGAGAAGAAATTGAACCCATCTACCTTTCACCTGAACACAACCTAGAATCTGAATCTACAAAAAAAGTGCATGTATCTGATCTGGTAAACAGTCTATATGTATGTATATAATGGCTTCCAGACAATACCTTTAACTTGAAGATACACAAACCACCCTGTACACACTCTGGG
The DNA here is from genome assembly GCF_037392515.1 of Haliotis asinina. NCBI lineage: Eukaryota > Metazoa > Mollusca > Gastropoda > Lepetellida > Haliotidae > Haliotis > Haliotis asinina. Next base: position 13,883,884 of record NC_090283.1, on the reverse strand, counting down.
ATCTAAATCTACCCAAGCATGCTGTATCTGGTCTCTATACAGTCTATGTGACTATATGTAATAACTTCCAAAGAATATACGTTTAACCTCAAGATACACAAACCACTTTCGAACGGGGTTGTCCCACTTGTCCGGTCACTTAATCACCATGTAATCTAAATCTACACAAGCTTGCATGTATAATTTCAATACACATAGTCCTTACTGACAAAGAGAATACTTTTAATTTGAAGATATACAAACCACCCTGAAGTCACCCTGGAATCTAAATCTTCCCAACCTAACATGTATTTCGAATCCTGATGACTTCCAGAGAATATCTTTAAGCTGATGCTACACAACCAACAATGAAGATACCCTCTAATCTAAATCTCCCCGAGCGTCCATTTATTTGGCCTCTATACACAATCTACATGACAATACATAATGACTTCCAGAGAAGATATTTATCCTGAAAATACACATACCACCTGGAACACACCCTGTCACCTAAATCTACAAACACTAACATGTATCCATTCACAGTCTATATGACAATACATAATAGCTTCCAGAGAATACCTGGAATAACATGGTGATACACAAACCACCGTACAGCCACCCTGGGATTCAAATCTATCCAAGCTATCATGTATTTCGAACACAGTCTGTGTGACTACTTGATGACTTCCAGAGAATACCTTTAGCCTGAGGCTACAGATCCACCCAGAACACACTCTGTAATCTAAATCTACCCAAGCTCAGATGTATTTGGCCTCTGTACAGAGTCTATGTGACTATATGTAATGACCTCCAGAGACTACCCTTAACCTGAAGCTACACAAACCACATCAAATACACCCAGTTATCTAAACCTACCCAAGTGTACATGTATCTGGAGTCTAAATCTATCCAACCTAACATGAATCTGGTCTCTGTACACAGTCCATGTGACAATACATACTGATTTCCAGAGAAGACAGATAAAGCACCCTGAACACACCCTGTAGCCTAAATCTACCCTAGCTTTCATGTGTCTATCCATGGTCTACTTCATGCCTTTCAGAAACTGCCTTGGAGATACACAAACCACCCTGAAGCCACCATGGAATCTGAATCTGCCCAACCTAACATGTATTTCGATTCTGTATACATAGCCTATGTGACCTCTTGATGACTTCCAGAGAATATTTTTAACTTGAAGATACACAAACCACCCTGAAGACACCCTTTAATCTAAATCTATCCAATAGTGCATGCATCTGGTCTCCGTGCACAGTCTATGTGACTATATGCAATGACTTCCTGAAAATACCCTTAACCTGGAGATACACAAACCACACTAAAGACACCCTGGAATCTAAATCTACCCAACCTAACATGTATTTCAATTCTGTACACAGCCTATGTGACTACTTGATGACTTTCAGACAATATCTTTCAGCTGAAGGTACACTAACCACCCAGAACACACCCTCTAATCTAAATCTATCCAATTGTGCATTTATCTGCCCTCTGTACACAGTCTATGTGACAATACATAATAAGTTCCAGAGAATACCTTTTAGATGAAGATACACAAAGCACCCTGAACACCCTGTAACCTAAATCTGCCCTAGCTTGCATGTATCTTGCCTCCATCCACAGTCTACTTCATGCCTTTCAGAAAATATCTTTCACCTGAAGTGACACCCAGTAATCTAAATCGACCCAAGCCAACACATATTTCGACTCTGTACACAGTCTATGTGACTACTTGATGACGGCTTGAGAATATCTTTAATCTGAAGGTACAAAAACCACCCAGAACACACCCTGGAATCAAAATCTACTCAAGCGTGCATGCATCTGGCCTCCACACACACAAAGTCTATGTGACAATACGTAATGACTTCCAGAGAATACCTTTAACCTGAAGATACACAAAGCACTCTGAACACACCTTGGAATCTAAATCTGCCCAGGCTTGCATGTACCTATTCTCTATACACATTCTCCTCAAGAGCTCATGTATCTGGCTTCCATACAAAGTCTGCTAGATGACTTCCGGAGAATACCCTTAACCTGGAGCTACACAAACAACATTTAAGACACTCATTTATCTCAATCTACCCAAGCTTGCATGTATCTATCCTCTATACTCATTCTCCTTACTGACAAAGACAATACCCTTAACTTCATGATACACAAACCACCCTGAACACACCCTGTAATCTACATCTACCCTAGTTAGCATGTATCTAGCCTCTGTACAAGGTAAAACATCACTACTTCATGACTTCAAGAGAATACCAATCGCTTGAGGCTACTCAAAGCACTAGAAGACACCCTGTACTTGAATATACCCAGGTAAGCATGTATCTGGCCTCCACACAAAGTCTACTTGATGACTTCAAGAGAATACATTCAACCAGAAGGCATACAAACAACAATGTACACATGTTCACCCTATCATCTAAGTCTATCCAAGCAAGCATGTATCTGGCTTCTATGTACAGTCTATGTGACTCTACATAATGACTTCCAGAGAATACCTTTCACCTGAAGTGACACAAACCTTCCTGAACACACCCTGTAATCTAGAAATATTCAAGGAAGCGTGTATCTGGCTCCTATACGCAGTCAATGTGACTATACATAATGACTTCAAGAGAATATCTTTAAAGGATTCTCAAAGAGCTCTTTAAACACTGTTGACATTCGATCTTAATTAACACCAAGATACATATAATATACACAAAATAAAGTTTTAAACCATAATATTTCATTCTACAGCTTCTAATGTGAATCTATAAAGCATTTCGCCATTTTGGAAGAAAATGAGGTAGGTGGTCGTGTGGTTGCTTGACATCATACCCGAGAGTCACTACATCAAGACACGAACAATAGAGCTACAGAGCCTGTGCCCGAGAGTCACTACATCAAGACACGAACAATAGAGCTACAGAGCCTGTGCCCGAGAGTCACTACATCAAGACACGAACAATAGAGCTACAGAACCTGTGCCCGAGAGTCACTACATCAAGACACGAACAATAGAGCTACAGAGCCTGTTCGCTTACTGAGGTCTGCTTCTAGTTTAGCAAATAAATGAGACTAGGAAGTCAAACCTGGATTTGGATGACATACTAGACACAGATAATATCACATACATACAACCGTTTACATTTTGAAGTATTTCTAGCAGCAAGACTGACATGAATACTGACGATGATTCCACCAGTTGACAACATACAGACAGAGGACGATCTCGATCCTGACTACGTTTCGAATAGACTACTGCAGACCTATATGCAAGCCAGTTGCCTATAATATGTTCATTGAAATCTGATCAGATACAGAATTTATTTTTCAGCAGTCATTGTAAAATTTGCAAACAAGATAATCTCAATGTTCGATCAATGTATTGAGCCTGCCTTACGGTAAACATCGGGAATGTAAACACTGAAATAGTTACATGTTTAGGGTTCATTATTTTATTAAGGTTTTTAAGTAACTTTATTCCATAAAATGTGTCTTCCCATTAAATTTATCTGTAAAGGTTTATGGTGATATCTTTACCATCATGGAAGTGGACAAGTTCAATCCCACTACTGTAATGAACTGAAGTACCCTAAATTCAATAGTGTATGTTTTTGGAGTATATCAGTAAAGACTCTATATTGGTGCATCAAACATCAGTTTTCTTACATCTTCAATTTCCCGCATGTGTAATCTGCAAAATTTGCAAAATCTGCAAAACATACACAAAATCTAAAATGATACAGGCCTGTAACCTTCTTAACAGCTGATAATAGATATAATAAAGAATAATAGATGCAATAAATTCAGATAAATCTGTACTGTATCGCTCTCTTCAACTGTCAGCTTCTGGAAAAGAAATTTCTTCAGTGTGTTGTAGTAGAAATGTGTCAAGTGTGATCAGTAGCAAAGAAAGACCAGCAACCAAATCAAGACAACAACATACGATGATAAAATCAAAGAATTTATTTGCATACAAACTGTTTATGACAAAATAATGAATACAGTATATACACCAATATCATGGAGGTGAAAGCCGGCATGTACAGTCAAACCCCATTTACTCAGACCCCCATATCCAGAAACCCCGCCTTCGATTTTTATGTGAAACGAAACTTATGTTCAGTAATTGTACTCGCTTAACCGGACCCTGCAGTGAATTTTCAAACCATTCCCATAGATTTCCGTTGAAAAATGATCCAGTTGGCCGGACGGAATGATCTGTGCACATGTGCAAGTGTATGTGTAACATCAATACCGTTTACCACACGAATATGTGATTTCATACTTAATCTATCGGAAGGCATTTGATGTGAATTGATTAATTAACCATCAAAACACTAGGGGCATGTGTCACTCTGGTTGTTCATTAGGATTTGGCTGGTGTGAGAACATGTCATCAGTAACGAAAACACATGTTAAGTAGGATTACGCTTAACTACATTGTAATTGTACTGTTCATCACACTTATAAATCAACCCCTACTATCTGCGGCAATGCATTGATTCATTCATTTTCCAACATTGGAAGTTGATCTATGCAGAGCTAAGCCCAAGCCCTCAACCCTCACCCCAGCCAAGGCGTCGCCATCTTGGCTGTATCCACCTCCTCCTCGATCAAAGACTATCGTACACAGTCGCCGACCAGCGCAGCCGAGGCCACCGTTAGCCTGGGGTCTCCTCCCCACGGGGTAAGTCCCTTTTATCAATCAACCATCGTTATAACCAATTGTACATAGTTCTTATCATATACCCTATCATCACCTAAATTGTAAATTCTAGATTTCGGCCTAGAGCTCGAGGAAATTGTCCCCAACCAACCCATTCAAGATCTCAACTCGCCCCCACCCAACTCCAACCCCAGTAACAATCAACAACAAAACAAAAAACGCCCACAAACCTCCCCTTTTGAAAATCAGCAAAACAATAAAAAAAAACATGCGCTAAAGACACCCCTCCCAAACCACCACCCAACAAGTTAATCCTCTTGTCCTTTTCCACAAATACCAACACACCTCTAAACCAAACCTACTCCGCCAATAAATTCGCCATCTGCCTAAAGAAATCAAACATCACCTACAAATATGTCAACTTCTGCGGGAGGGGATTCAAAATCGCTTTCCCGGATTCTTCCTCCCTCCAGAACACCCTTAAAACCACCCTCATAGACAGGAAAACAATCCAATGGGAACACCCTAGGTGGCTTACCCAGGTACAGGGAGTCATACATCTACATAGCCGGGACACCCACACAGACATACAAGACTACATCAACATCGCCAACACCATTACTTCACAACCCCAAATACTCCACTACAAATCCGTCAACACAAAGTAGCCCTCATCCACAAATCCAAACACCCAAATCACATTCCTAACTTTTCCACCCTATCCGAATACATTACATTCGGAGCACTCAGATACAAAGTACACCCAGTAATAAAAAAAACCCAACAATGCCAACACAGTGTCACCAATACAATCACACCACAGACACATGCAAAAACATTCCCCTTTGTCCAAAATGCGGATCAGACACTCACAACATAACAGAATGCACATACACAACATACTGCATACATTGTAAAACACAAGGACATACAGCAAATCAAAACACATGCCCCATAAAACAGACACAGATACTCAAACTCAACAAGCACCACAGACACACTGATCTGCCCAAACCAGCCCCACGCCACATTACACACTACTCTCTACTCTCACTCTCATCACAAACCCCCTCAAACACATCCATATCTTCCACCTCCTCCCTCTCCCCATACCAAGTTCCCTCCCGCCCATCCAAGCCCCCCCCAACAACCCAAACCCACTCAATCCCAACCCAATCCAAAGCCCCAACCACCCACCCAACCCAAAACAACCAAACGCCCTCTCCTTCCCACCTCTACCACCACTTCCCCAACCCCCCCAACAAACCCCGCCCCAAAACTGCCCCCCCTCCCCAAAAACCCAACCTCAAAACCAACCCTTGCGCAACCTCTACAAAACCCACATACCCAGCAAACATCAAACACCGCACACTCAAACACAAAACCCCCACCACCGTCAGCTAACTCCAACATCACACTCACCCCCCAAAACTCAATCAAAACTTAAACATACTCATAGAATTCATCACCACCATAGCCCTCCTACCAACCCTACTGCCAAAAAAATACATACTCTAGCCCGCAAACTTAACCTATATCATAAACCTCTAGCCAGTCTACTCATAGCTGTTAAAACTCTCTCATAAACTCACCCCCACTAAGCTGCTCTAGCTTACTTACCCCATCTGATGATCTTTTATAAAGTTCTATTCCAAATTACTGTGATCATGGCTCTGATGCAGTGGAACTGTAACAGTCTCCGCGCAAACGGGCATGAGCTTAAGGCACTCATTGCCCAAAACAAAATTGCCCCCCAGTTAATTTTTCTCCAGGAAACACAACTATACCCCAGAAACGCCTTCAAAATACCAGGCTTTTTTTATATTCGGAAAGACACCCTCGGCTCGTAAATAACCCCCCCACCCCCCCACCCCACCCCACCCACCCCCCTGCAGGAGGACTGGGCATCTTTATATCTGATCAGTTAACATATTCGGAAATAGACATACCAACTTTAGACCTTGAAGTCCTGGCTATAAAAACTACCATTAAAGATAAAGAGCTTACCTTCATAAACGTATACAGACGTCCTTCAGTTAAATTACACATAAAAGACTTAGATAGCATCTCCAAATTCATCACAGCAAACACCTTTATCCTCGGAGACTTCAATGTACATCACCCATCATGGGGCACCAAACCCTACACCTGCAGAAACGGACTTCTCCCATCAGACTGGTTAGACAACAACAACCTTATCACTTTAAATGAAAACCAGCCAACTAGAATCCCACTGTCCCCCTACCAGCTCCCTTCCGCCATAGACATAACAATAACCACACCAACACTAGCAAAAGCTTGCCTATGGGAGGCACACCAAGACACCTGGGGCAGTGACCATTGGCCCATCAAAATAACAATAAATCACCTACAAACACAACACCAACCTAACACCACCACACCCCCACCCACAGAAATAAAATACAACCTTAAAAAAGCAGACTGGAACACAGATTAACACACAAGACATTTACAACCACGATCCAAACACCTTTAGCTCCAACTACACAAACACCATAATTGACATCACAAATAAATGCATTCCCCCCTTTCGGCCCACCCCTGCACTAAAAACAGTCCCCTGGTGGAGCACAGAAATCATTAATGCCAGGAAGGCAAGAAGAAAGGCCCTCAACCAAGCTAAGAGGGACCGTTCAAAAATATATTTGGCTCAAAAACTCAGACAAAATACCAAAAATGTTATCAGGGCTGCCAAAATAAACCATTGGAGAAACTTTTGTTCATCCCTCAGGCTCGACCCATCAAATTCAGGAAAACTGTGGAACAAATTTAAAGCCATACAGGGAAATTCCAAAAAACTTATTCAACCCCACCATTTGGAACACCCCACAAATAAAGACAAAGCTAATGCAATGGTAGCCCACTTTTCGGACACAAGCAGCTCCACCAACTACCCACCCACCTTCCAACAACACATCGCAAACCACAACACTTTCACCCCCGAACCACCTCACTCACATTTACCCATCAACAAACCTATAAACATACATGAGCTAAAAGCATCACTCAAACACAAGAAAACAGCCTCAGCCCCGGGTCCATATCATATCACCAACACAATCATCAACAAACTCCCCCCCACATGCTCTCTCTCACCCTAACACTATTCAACAAAATCTAGACCCTAGGAACCCTACCCCACTCCTGGAAAACTGCAAAGGTGGTGCCAATCCTGAAACCAGGGAAACCCGCCAACTCCCCAGACTCATTTCGGCCAGTATCACTAACGTCACATCTTTGTAAAACACTGGAAACCATAGTAAACATCATATACAATCCCATAATCTCATAAAACAGGACCAGAGCGGCTTCACTCCAAATCGATTTTAGTAAAGCATTCGACATGGTTTGGCACAACGGCCTCATCAAAAAACTTCAAGAAAATGCCATACACAGAAACATTCTAAAGTTCATTCACCATTTCCTTAAAGATAGACAAATAATAGTCAAAACCCACACCACCCTCTCGGACCCATATCCCCTAGAAAATGGCACCCCCAGGGCAGCATCCTATCACCAACCCTCTTTAACTTTATGATTAATGATATCTTCCCCGAAAAAATGGCCCGAAATAACCACAGCTAAATTTGCAGACGATATTTCTTTTTGGATTTCCTCCACCTCAATTATGCAAGCAACCTCTAAAGCACAACGAATGCTAAACCACCTTCAAAATTAGGCCCATAACTGGGGGTTCCATATTAATGTCAAAAAAAAACGTGGGCATTCTTTTAAAAAAACTGCATATGCAAAATTATACACCCAAACTGCACCTAAACAATCAAAAATCACTTTCGAAAAAGAAGCAAAATTCTTAGGAGTAACGTTTGACCAACACCTAACATGGACTCCCCATGTCAATAATTTGGTCAACATCTGTCAAAAAGATCTAAATTTAATGAAATGTATCCATGGCACTACATGGGGAGCCGACAAACAAACACTTCTAAACATCTACCATTGTCTCATACAGTCGAAATTGGACTACTCCGCCCCGGTCCTGCACTCCCTCTGCCCCACCAACCTCCAAAAACTAACCTCCATACAATATAAGGCCCTACAACTAGCCCTATGGATCAGGACTGGCACCCCCCTATCCACACTCCTCCTACCCACAGGCATCCCTTCAATCAGTACACAAATAAATCAAACCGTAATCAATTACTGGGCTGGGGCCCCAACACAACCCAATTTACAACACCATAAAAACAAAATACACCAACATAAAAAAATCCACCCTAAAAAAATTTTAAAAATAATAAAAATAAAAAACATTGCACCATTTTACTGACACCTATCCAGTCTGCTGCATGCACACCAACTCAATACAATACAACACTCACCTCCCATAGCAAGCTACATTCACCACCTACCACCACCCAAAACAGATACTTCACTACAAGCCCACAAACTAAACACTACCCCTAAACCTGACACCCACACCAAAACAAACATTATCCAAACTCACTTGGACACCCATTACCCTAACCATACACACATATATACAGACGCATCTATCTCTACAAACAAAATAACAGGATTAGGCATACATGTACAAACAACCCCACCTATCACCACAAATTTCCACCTCACAAACCATTTAAACAACACAACTGCAGAACTACTAGCTATTCTTACAGCCCTCCACACTATCCCCACCCTCCCAGCCTCCCACCTCCTTCTTATAACCGACTCCCTCCCAGCCCTTAAACAACTACAAAACAAATTCTCTAAATCCCGCCCTGACCTTATCCATCAAATCACCCAACAAATCAGCTCTCTCCACAAACACAACAAAAATATAACTCTACTCTGGATTCCAGCACATACACATAACAGAGGCAACAATACAGCAGATTTAACAGCTAAACTAGCAACCACCCACCCATCATCACACATACCATTCCACACTTCCAAAACAGAAACCAAACAACTCATCAAATCATACACATCTACACTCAACTTTACACAAAACATCAACTCAAGCAAGTCCATCTGCAAGCAAGACACCCCATATCTAGACACCCTCATCACACGACTCATCACACGCAACACCAACCTAAATTACAACTTATACAGACAAAACAGACACCAAGATGGACTCTGCCCACACTGCAAAACACAAGAAACAATAACACACATATTCACCCAATGTAAACAACAACACACGAACATCATCCAACTACACAGCACAATTCCTCCAAAATACCACCATAACACACACCCATTACTCAACCCGGCTAACCAAAACTTATCTTTAACGCTCTAGCAACCTACATTCTAAACTCTTCCATAGCCCATAAAATTTAAAACCAACAATTCTCCGTCACAACATCCTGCAACCACGTCCGCCATCTTACCTCTCGCCTGTACCATAAGCCACCTAACGGTCCCACAAGCCGGTGCGCGGTCATCTTCTCCGACGTCCGTGCCCGGCCACACGCTCTCTGCCTTACCCGATCTCCCCTACTGGCAACCCATTCATCCCCTCCCGCAGCCTCCCAAATCTCCAGCTCATTTTTAACCTTTTAATCCATTCAAATCCTTCTTTTCACAATATATTTTACCATACACAAACAATAAGTTCATACCAAAAACACGTTTTATCACACACCATTATGTGTTAAAAACACAACCTTATCACCACTCCCCCCAACCATTGTACATATATCACTGCAAATTCGTCACCCCCCTCAACCACCCATATTTTAATTTCATTTTATCATATACATCTCCAATTATACCCAAAACATTTTAAACTTTACACCCCAACATTTTAGCCAGGCCACCAATTCTTATTGCCAAAATTTTTAAAAAACCCACAGGACTAGGCCTTACCGCCCTTCTACCCCACCCCCCTACCCCCCACCCCCCTTACCTTACTTTATTTTTGTTTCTTCCCCTTATCTAAACTACATACAGCTTAACTGTATTATACAACTTCAACCCTTTGCTATACCACCCCCACCCCCAGTATCCACCCCCCCAACCTACCCTCATATTGCTCCTTCCCCCCCAATTTTTACACCCAAGTATCTACTTTTCCTACTTTCTAAAATCTATATCAACTATCCAAATACCCTCCCCTCCCCTTTTTCTTTTCGGCAACCAACCATCACGGTCTATCCAAATTTCTTAGGTTTATTCCCTTCATTTATCATTTTTTTGGGTAGGTGGTTTAAATTTATTACCACTATTCATCATTCAAACTACCGCCACCTACCCCGTTGGCGACATTGGCTAAGTGTTAGAAGCCTATGCTAAATCCACACAAACTGAACTGTGGCAATGCAAGTTAAAAATAGCCTGCCACATGATCATGTGATCGTATCCGGAGGTTTTCTTTCTGCTACTGCATAAGTTCGATGAGATGTCATATGTTTTCAGGGTATTTGAACATAAAAAAGCATATGCAGTTGGCACAATAGAGACTTTCTGTGATCAATGTACATTTTTTGTTTAAGTAAGATACCACCTGAGCTTTACACATGCTACATGATTACGTCTGTGATAACCTGACAACCTGTAACCTGCGTTTCGCCTTCCATGTATTTTAGGTACACTTATATGTTGTGATGATTCACTGTCTTTACTATTGACTGTTGATTTATTGATATACATACATGAAAAAAAATTCAATTTTTGCTTGTATGATCCAGATAGCTGGACATCTCGCTATCCGGACGATTTTCGAGTGAAACCAAAATGTCCGGATAAACAGGGTTCCACTGTACTTTTCTCTTAACAAATGCTAAGAGGAAAGATAAATATGAAGATTAAAAACAAGCGTTTTTGCTTAGTGTTGACTCATAAGTTGGAGAAAAACATGCAGTAAGAGGAACAATTTTTTTTTCAAACTGCAATGTTCCAGTTCAACAAAAGGGAGGAGAGAGGCAAAAATTATTGATTATCATAATAATATTTACCACGAGTTGGTCTCTTGTTCACTGGCTTGGCCTCTTGGTTTGGTCGTAGAGGTAGCTGATTGTCCTCTTGGGTTTTCCAGGGCATCTAGCCTGTTTCCATAGATGTGAAGTGCTGCCATGTACAACTTAAGAATAGCATTTAATCAACATTTTTACATTTGCCAAGAAACCCACCAAAAGTGTACATTATCTGAATGAGCATATTTTCCTGATTCCCATTAATGAAAGCGGGTCAAAAGAAACCAACATAAACAGCTGCTACGGTTTTTTTACATGGGGTTCATAAAAACCTAAGTTTTAGGCCAGTGCAGAGCAGCCGTTTGTGTTTTATTTATTGTACATTGCCTTTAGGAGAGAAAGAGTGAGAGAAAGTCAAGGTTTAATCAAGCCCTAACACCCCCCACCCCACAATTCAACCATTTTCACATGGTTGAGGGCCAGTCCCTAAAGGATCTGATTTGACTCACTTTTACTTACTTTTCAGTAATTATGTACTGTCTCTTACCACCACCTCCATATGTTCTAAGTTCTCATTTGTCCATGCCCAAACCCCTCCCAACCCATCCACCATGACAAACACTCACACACACAACACACCTGTCTAGGGAAATAGATGACTTGGCTCTACCGAGGAACAGTTACTGTGACTGTGAAAATATATCTCTGATCGAAAAGAGAATGTGAGCACAAATGATGATGTACTTTTACGTCAACTGTTTCTTTATATAGATAACTACTTTAGTCTTTGTGTTGCTCCAAAACAACTACATCTAAAACTCACCTGCATGACTGCAACCAACACCACTTCCGGAATGCAACTCTCTCGGTCTCAAGCTGACATTTCGGCCATTGTGTTTGTTTAGAATGTCAAAAGGAATACCCAACACAAGAATCCTTATAAAGTTTTGTCTATTTGTATACATATTTGGCCAACACTGTGGTCTTTCCTTACACGTCTTAAAAAAATGTTACGAACACAGATGACTGTGTGTGTGCGGAGGGGTTCGAAATCTGCACGATGACACCAAACAATCTATGTCCTTCTTGTCAAATAGAATTTCTCAGGAAATGCACATCTGTGTTGTCTACACAACAGAATAATCATCAAAACTGGATATGCAGTTGTCAGTTTCCAATAAATAACCACAACAATACTTCATTCAAAACACTGCGTGTCACTTTCAAATCAAATAGCGAAATGTAAACACACAAAGCAGACTCTCGGTTATGATGTCACACTCACTGATGGTAGACCGCTAACCAAAGAAATATGCATATGAATGGATGGGGCTAAAGTGGTTTTCTTGCATATTTATCATTTTAGAACTATTTTCATAACTGGATGGTGCAGATGTGGCATCTATTAAAATGTCTGAATGACATCATGCAATAAGAATGGCTAGTGTTTAACTTTTTTATAAATCCTGTAACCTGAAGATAAACAAACCACTCTGACCACCCTTTATAACCTAAATCTACCCAAGCTAGCATGTATTTGGCCTCTATACAAAGTCTATGAGACTATACATAATGCCAGAGAATATCGCTAATCACCCAAAAGACACCCTGGGATCTAAATCTACTCAAGAGTGCCTGTATTTTGACTCTGTACACAGTCTATGTGACTACTTGATGACTTCCAGAGAATACCTAAAGATACATAAAACATGATGAAGACACCCTAAAATCTATATCTACCACATTTTGCATGTATCTTGCCGCCATCCATGGTCAATTTGGTGCCTTTCAGTGAATACCTTCAACCTGAAGATAGGTAGAGCATACCTGAACATATCTTGGAATCTACCCAGGCTAACATATATCTGGCTTCAATAAGAAGTTTATGTGACTTGATGACTTCCAGAGAATATCTTGAATTCGAAGACACAAAAACCGCCCTAAAGACACCATCTGATTTAAATCTACCTAAACGTGCATGTATTTCGATTCTGTACACAGTCTAATGTGACTACTTGATGAGTTCCAAACAATATCTTTAACCTGAAGATACACAAACCGCCCTGAATCTAAATCTACCCAAAGCATGCATGTATCTGGCCTCTATACAGTCTATGTGACAATACATAAAGACTTCCAGAGAATAACCTTTAACTTGAAGATACACAAACAGGGATAGAAATCTATTTGAAAAGTCTCACATAAGTTTGGTAGTCCTCCAGTTTCAATCATCAACAAACCAAAAACTAGATTTGACTTAGTCAAGCAGTGTTGACAGACGTGTCGTATCATAACAAACAAACACATAATAAGCTTTGGCACAGTTTAATTCGGTCATGATAGATGGCTATGATTGTGCAACATTAAACAAGGTAACTGATGGTTCATATCAAACTCAAAGCTGCACCGATTTATGACTTATAAACAGATTACCGAACATGAAATGATAAGAGACCATGTTATGTCTCCCGACACTCAAACGCAATGAATGTCATGCTCCGCCAATCTTCGTACACAGTCTGTGTGACTTAACATTATGACTTGAAGTGAATATCTTTAACCTGAAGACTCACACATCACCCTAAAACACCCTGGGATCTAAATCTACCCAAACTAACATGTATTTCACCTCTATACACAGTCTATGCGACTATGCATATATATAATGACTTGAAGAGAATATCTTTAACCTGAACACACACAAATCACCCTCATAAGACACCCTGTGATCTCAATCTACCCAAGCTTGCATGTATTTTGACACTGTGCACAGTTTATGTGACTACTTGATGACTTCTAGAGAATATCATTTCTAGAGAATTAACTCGAACCTATGCAAAATATATCCATGCTGGTTTGTACCTTGACATTTTAGGTCTATTTGACTGCTTGCCCATTTCTACAGCATTAAGTGGAAGCAATGTAAAATCTACCCATGCTGGTTTGTATCTAATGACACTGTAGGTCCATTTGTCTACAGAATATCTTGTACAACGTGTAACCATAAGCTTGAAGAATCATGCTTTCAAATCCTCTAGCAACAACCTACCATGCACATGGTCTCTACCTTGACCACTAGACCATTTCCAATTTAACACAACACTACCCGATCTACCAAACCACATCTATCAAGCACGCATGTATCTGGCCTCTATACGCGGTTTGTCACACCACTTGACCATTTCCACGGGATGTCTGTAACCCAAAGCTACTATATCTACCCTGAAGACACCCTTTAATCTATCTACCCAAGCTAGAATGTATCTGGCTTCAGTACATAGTTTATCTGGGTGAGTGAGTGAGTGAGTGAGTGAGTGAGTGAGTGAGTTTAGTCTTATGCCACACGTGGCAATATTCCAGCTATATGCTGGCGGTCTGTAAATTATCGAGCCTGGGCCACAGTTTATCTGGCTACCCTCAGGACACTGAACCAAAAACTACCAAAGCTATGAGGTAGCTCATGGTTCACCACTTGACCATTTATAGGAACTCTACAAAGGTACCCTGAATACAACCTGTTGACAACATCTACCCATGCTCAGAGGGTTCACCACATACAGTTGATATCTGACATTATGTTTGACATCCACTGGCACAGCTTCATGCACCCTACATTCAAACCTGGCCATGATGCAACTGGTCACTGTACTCTGCTTACTTTAATCACTTGGCCATTTACAGATAAACTCAGCAAAAATAAAAACTTGACTCTCATTATTTTTCAAATAGTGTTTTGAAACTTTTCTTGAAAGAGTTCTTGTTGTGACTATGGTTATATGCATTGTCAAGGGCATTACGTCACACATTCATTCTACAGGTCAAGCCCATGTAGCAAGGGGGAGAGCACTGCGTGCTAAAATCACGTTTCCACATGCCACAAGTCATGCGACCTACTGATATACGTGCGGTTGATCTCATGGTAGCCGAGTAGAGACTCATCTCAGAAAAACACGGTTTTATGGTTAATTATTCATTAACTTTCAATGCTACAACTGTCAAACATTCAGCGTGAATGTGCCACTGGCATGCTGAATACTGGAACGTCCGTCACTGATGTTGCAAGGGTTATGGGATGCAGTCGACAGACCATCCATAATCTCCAGACAGGTGTCCATCAAACTGGCACCACAGCTAACTGACCCCGTCATGGTCGACCACGTGTGACGTCACATGTAGAAGACCGACAGATTGTCTTACGTCATTTGCGTAATCGGTTTGTCACTGCCACATCCACTGGGAATGTATTGTTTGGAGGTCAAGTGACTGCCCAAGCCTTTCGAAATTACCTGCACTCTGCTCATCTTCATTCACGGCAACCATATCGTGTACCGATTCTAACCCTTTTCCATCGACGCCGATGTTTTCTCTGGGCACAACAGCACCTAAGATGGACCTAGCAAGATTGGATAGGGTTATGTTTAGTGATGAGGAGACGTTGTATCGCAGTTGTGAACGCCCATGGAGTACAGACCTGATATTGTCATGATTTCATTAAGTTGTGACTCATAGTTTTTTATCATGGACAACGTAGTTGCATTTCCGGTGGAACTGATTCCATGACAAACATGTTCTGTTTGCTATGGCATCTTTAATGACAAGAGAATTGAATCAGATTGTTATTTCAAACCCATTTTCCAAAATCTTCAAATTATTGACTTTGAAAGGAGTGTAAAGTTTCTATTTTTGTTGAGTTTAGTATCCTGAACATGAGTGGGTGAGTACGGGTTTAAGCCAGCAATATTCCAGCAATATCACAATAGCAGACACCAGAAAAGGTAATATATCATAATTATAGCACATAAACATAATCAAGTAAATAGGAGATCAAATAATAATACAAGAGAGTATATAAACAATTATAAATAATTTTACAAAATGCAAAATTATAATTTCTTACAATAAGACAGAAACTAACCTGACATTCTAACTTACCTCTGAATTTCACCTTGACACACAAACTTAGGGACTATAAGCTGTAATCAAATAATGACTTCTCAAAATGAGTTTAGTTTATTGTTTATCAGCCTGGAATTAATCAAGAAGGACCAGACAATCCAGTGATTGATATAAATTATGAGTGATGCCAAAAGCAGTAGCTGACCTGTCTACCAAAACATTCACAAATGAGTAAGCAATACCTGACAACATAAGGCAATGGATAACCACGGTTCACCATGACATTTATATTTGTGGGTCTGGTTGATTCTCCAAATTTGTTTTGGGAGTTGACATCAAAATTTGGGGGTCAAACAACTTACAAAGACAATCAATATTCAACTAATAATTTTTTTCTGAATTCTAAACAATTATCATGTGTACTTCTGAATCAGTTCAAAATAGGAAATGCCTTAAAAACCCAAGGAGAGAAAATAGTATCTACATCGTCACACATGGATACATTGCCATACAGCCAACAGTGAAGTGGATGTGTGTCATGGACAGAACTACAGGAAAGAAAAACAATAATCCCTTCTGGTCAACTGCTGCGACTCAACTGTAGGACGTTAAATCTAGAATCGCCCATGGGACACATCACCATACAGACAACAGTGAAGTGGATCTGTGCCATGGCCAGAGTTGCCCTACTCACTGACAGTCTCAGGGTCAGGGGACTTAAGAAACCTCCACAATTAACTTGATGCAAAATTGCGAAATATTTGAATGTAAGATGGATGTACTACCTTGGAGAATCTACATTGTCACCTGAAAGGGTAGTGGGGAATTGGGGTGTGTCTATCATCTGGGAGGAGGGTGTGTCACCTGTGGTATTCAGCATACATCTATCTCAATGGACAACTGGTGGAGGGTGTGTCACCTGGGTCACTCTCCATATAGACAACTGGTGGAGGGTGTGTCACCTGGGTCACTCTCAAATATAGACAACTGGTGGAGAGTGTGTCACCTGGGTCACTCTCCATATAGACAACTGGTGGAGGGTGTGTCGCCTGGGTCACTCTCAAATATAGACAACTGATGATGAGGGAGATCACTCATCTGGGGGACGGTGTGGCACCTGGGTCACTCTGTAGACTGCAGACAGATACACTTGAACATTTGATGAAAATCAAACTTGCAGACCCACAGACTTTTAGAGAATTTGATCCAATAGACCACTAGTGAACAGGTGGTTGGGAAGTGGAGAGAGGGTCAGGAGAGTTCCATATGGTCCACGACAGTAATGGGATGGGGAGGGAGGGGTTAACAGCAATGCAAAATAATGCTGCTACCAGGTAAGGGATTTTTAAACCAGGTGACTCTCCATATAGGCAATGGGAGATGAAGGGTACCTGACATCTGGGTATGGGGGTGTCACCTGGGTCACTCTCCATATAGACTATGGGAGATGAAGGGTACCTGTCGTCTGGGTATGGCGGTGTGATCTTGGTCACTCTCCACATAGACAATGGGAGATGAAGGGTACCTGACATCTGGATATAGGGGTGTCACCTGGGTCACTCTCCATATAGACAACTGGGGATGAGGGGTGGGGATAGGGGTAGTATTAGAGCAACACAAGCCCAAAACACCAAACTGAGGACACCCTAGAATCCACACACACTCTTGCTATGACATACATGGTCACTATACTCAGTATATTTCGATCACGTGACCAGTCCATGAAATACATGGTCACTATGCTCAACATGTTTTGACCACCTGACCAGTCCATAACTTTCATGGTCACCATTCTCAGCATATTGTGACCACTTGACCAGTCCATAACTTCCATGGTCACTATGCTCAGCATATTGTGACCACTTGACCAGTCCATAACATACATTGTCACTATACTCAGTATATTGTGACCACTTGACCAGTCCATGACACACATGGTCACTATGCTCAGCATGTTTTGACCACTTGACCAGTCCATGAAATACATGGTCACTATGTTCAGCATGTTTTGACCACTTGACCATGAAACAAATGTGAAGACACCCAATGCTCTAAGCTCACCCTTGCTACATCAATCCTTGTCCCTACACTCTAAGAGAAAACCTTGAGCCCAAGCTATACAAACTACCCTTAAGACACCTTGTGCTCAACATCCATCCACCCTGTAATAAAGAATCTCAATATTGTGTTCTGTTTTGACACTTGACCACTTTCAGCTAAAACATTTATCCTGAAACTTTACAAGGCACTCACTCTAAATCAACCCATGCTATGATGTATGATGACTACTTGACCTTTCCCAGAAAAAGCCTTTAACCTGAAGCTATGCAACCAGCTATCTATATATACCCATGTTATGACCTGTCTGGCCTGTATACAGTCTTTGACCGACACTTCCAGGGAATACATTTAACCTGTAGCTGTACAACTCACCTTCACAACACCCGGTTATCTAAATCTACCCATGTTATGACCTGTCTGGCCTGTATACAGTCTTTGACCGACACTTCCAGGGAATATATTTAACCTGTAGCTGTACAACTCACCCTCACAACACCCGGTTATCTAAATCTACCCATGTTACGATCTGTCTGGCCTGTATACAGTCTGTGACCAACACATGCAGGGAATACCTTTAACATGAAGCTGGCCAACTCACCCAGATGTTATCCATCTACCCACACTATGATCTATCTGTCCTGTATAAGTGTATCTGACCAACACTTCCAGGTAATACCTCTAACCTGAAGCTGGGCAACTCACCCTCACAACACTTTCTTATCCATCTACCCATGCTATGATCTATCTGTCCTGTATAAATCTATCTGATCAACACATGCAGGGAATACCTTTAACATGAAGCTGGCCAACTCACCCAGATGTTATCCATCTACCCACACTATGATCTATCTGTCCTCTATAAGTGTATCTGACCAACACTTCCAGGTAATACCTCTAACCTGAAGCTGGGCAACTCACCCTCACAACACTTTGTTATCCATCTACCCATGCTATGATCTATCTGTCCTGTATAAATCTATCTGATCAACACATGCAGGGAATACCTTTAACATGAAGCTGGGCAACTCACCCTACTATAATTTGGGAATCAAGCCCTAGCTAGGTGTAAATAAACGCTCTAACCTCATTTACTTCACCATCCCCTTTAACATGAAGCTACACAAACCACCCTGAAGACACGGTCTATGTGACGACTTGATGACTTCCAGAGAATACCTTAAACCTGAAGCTACACAAACCACCCAGAAAACAGTCTATGTGACGTCTTGATGAGTACACCATGTAGACCCATGTTAGCATGTATCTGGCCTCAACATAACATCTATCTGACATTTCATCATGTCCAAAGATAAACTTCATACAGGTGATATTCAAACTACCCAAAAGACATATATGCTACAGCTACATCTGTGAACATCTGTGAACATCTGTGAACAACTGCCTTAAGAAAACAATACTACTTGAATCATGTGGTCATTCTTGCTCACTTTATCCACTGACATCACTGGAACAAAACATATAGATGTCAATCACTGCATTGTGTGGTCCAAATTCCATTATTTATTCACTGCTGTCTTAAAGCTGGATTCCTCCTGAATGCAAAGTTTTCACTATGTGATGGAGGATCGGGACCAAACCAAAAACTGATAAAAGCATGCAAATGTAGCCGAAATTTTACATGAGTGATGAATTTAGTTTTCGATGCTTTTAGCAACATTTGAACAATATCAGGGCAGGGGATACGAGAAATTGTTCCCACATGGTGATTTGAACTCGGGTCTATGGCATGACAAGCAAACCCTTTAACCACTAGCCTAGTCCACAGCCCTTAATTCTACATGAATGCCTAAAGCGTTGGAACGCAACCCTCACTGATGGCATGGCTCAATAAAAACAGCATTCCAGTCAGAAAATCCTCAGCCACCTAGATCATGATGACAATCTGATAACAGTCACATACATCCACAAACTGAAAAACCTTATTACTTAATACACAACACTATTCATTCAGATCAGGACCCTGGATCCATCTTGGCCTTGTTATATTCTGTTGGAATGAATCTTGAATAGCTGCCAGAATCTTGGATCTATCAGACATCATCCAGAAAATGTTACAAGTTGAAATACTCAGACAACATATCAAGTAATTTTACAACTTCAACAATTTTAATCTCTCATAACTACAAAAAACTAACCTGACATGATCCTTAAATTTAACCTTGAATTTAAATAATGTGATTCATAAACATGGTGATTGTAAACTGTAATGAAATAATGATTTCCTGAATTGATTTTATTTTGTTGGAATTCCGAAGTTAATACAGTAAACGATATCAAGAGCAATGATCCTGGCCATCTCATGATCAGAAAACCTGATTATCTGGTACAACAAAGTAGAGCTAACTGGGGCCAGTTCTAACCAAGAATTGCAGAAAATAGTCTCCGTTATCAAGAAATTGACTCTACACTCTGTGTACAGATCTGGTCACCTGAGTATATCTGGTCATATGGTTGGTTGTGGCCTTGAGGCTGGACCTTGTCATGGTGGGGTGGATCTGGTTTTAAGGGAAGATCTGGACCTGAGAGAGGATCTGTTCATGAGTATGGATGTGACCATAAGGGTGGGTCTGGACCTGTGAGTGGATCTTGTCATGAGGGAGGATCTAGTCCTATGGGTGGATATGGTCATGAGGGTGGATGTGATCATGAGGGATGATCTAGCCACATAGGTGGATATGGTCACGTGGGTAAATGTGATCATGAGGGGGGATCTGTGAGTGAGTGAGTTTAGTTTTACGTCACACTTAGCAATATTCCAGCTATATGGCGACGGTCTGTAAATAATCGAGTCTGGACCAGACAATCCAGTGATCAACAACATGAGCATCAATCTGCGCAATGGGGAACCGATGACGTGTCGACCAAGTCAGCTAGTCAGCTAGTCTGACCACCCGATCCCGTTAGTCGCCTCTTACGACAAGCATAGTCACCTTTTATGGCAAGCATGGGTTGCTGAAGGCCTATTCTACCCCGGGAAATTCACGGGTCATGAGGGAGGATCTAATCATATGTGTGGGTATAGCCATGACGGTGGATGTGATCATGAGGGTGGATATGGTGATAAGGGTGGATGTTGACAATGTGCCATTTTCAGAATTAGTAGCCATCTTCCAATTTAGAATGGGCCACTGCCCTTGTATCAATAGTAAACCAAATTCCATCTGGGTGAATCATTCCAAAGTGGGTGGATCTGGTCATGTGGATCTGGTCATGTGGGATGGATCTGGTCATGGGGGTGGATGGGACAAAGAAGGTGGATCTCGATATCAGTGTGTCACTGGCCATCTGGCTGTATCTTGTCATGTTGGGGGGTATGGTCTTGAGGTGAGGGGATAACCTCAATCAAAACTGAAAACATCTAAAATCTTTGTGCAATACCCATGTAATGTATATCTGGTTTAACCATCTGACTGACCCAAACTACACAATCCACATGCTAAACACCATGCTAAGTGAGAAACTGGAGCTATTCAAGAGAAATACCTTCAACCACAATCTAAACAAACTGCCCCAGATCCAGTGAATACTTCCAGAGATATATCTAGATCTGTAGTCTGAAGTTACAAGAACCATCCGCAAGACAAAATGTATTCAAGACATAACCTCACTTGTATGTATCTGGCTACTATACACACTTAGTCTGACCACTTGACCATTTCTAGATTATGCCTTAGATATTAAACCTTGCATTCCTACACCATCTGTTCTGTATCGCACCTGGTCTACTCTCTAAATCAACCTTAACTTGCATGCACATGGCCTCTATCTATACACAGTCTACGTTAATCATGTTTCACCCTGGAATCTAAATCTATCCAAACTTGTAAGTATCTGGCCTCTATACAGCATACTTAATGACTGCCCAAGAACACCTTTAGCCTGAAGACACCCTGTAATCTAAATCTACCACAGCTTGCATGTACCTGGCCTCTATACACAGTGTATGTGACTACTTGATGACGTCCAGAGAATACCATTCATCTCGAACTACACAAACCATCCTGAAGGCACCCTGTAATAAAACTCTACCTAAAATAGCATGTATGTTGACTCTGTACACAGTTTATGTGACTACTTGCGACTTGAGACTAAGTTTAAGTTACACAAACCACCCTCAAGACACCCTGTAATCTAAATCAAAAGGATTTGCCTGCCACTGATGAGTGAAGATGTGCATGTGTCTCCAGAAACTTCAATCAAGAATCACAATGAATCAAAGATCATTCAAGCCATCAAGTCACAGTTATTCACACTAAAAGGTGACTTTTATCAATAGATAATGAACTTTTACATTTTGTCTCAAACTATGAGTACATAACTACATTCATGACACTGGTAGGAAATGTGAGAGAGACTTGAAGCCAATGACCAAATGTCTCAGCAAAGTGTGAGTGAATATTTAATGTCACATTGGCAATATCTCAGCAATATTGTGAAAACACAAAAATATGCTAGTACGTCTTATCAAGGTGTGATAGTAACATGTATTGATGAATGTGAATCCTCGCTTCGAAAAATCAAAGGTTACTGAAAATGGTGGTGGGACCGGTGCCAGAGACACTTTGAACTCTCGTAATTCCAATGTCTGTAAACTGACATCAGCAAACCCAGTGTCTCATGCCGAGAATGGTGACTATACTCAATGACTTCCAGAGTATACTTTTAACCTGTACCCACACAAACTTGTACCTACACCAACCTGTACCCACACAAACCACACACAAACCCTGAACACACCCTGTATTCTAAATCTACCAAAGCATGCATGTATCTGGCCTCCATAGTCAGTCTACTTAATGACTTTCAAATAATACCTTTAACCTGAAGTTACACAAACCACAGGGATAAACCTGACTCAGGAACGATGTGAGATAAAATCTCATGTGGGACCAACAAAAAATGAGTTTTTTATGAGATTTACTGTTCATGATCATTCACAAGAAAAGGAATAAACAACAAATGCACTTTCATGTGCAGTCTTTAATGTGCACTTTCATGCACGAACTCCATATTGCGCTACACAGTGCATAAACAACACAGTACTGCGAGGTTCAGAGTTTACCACACTCCTTGCAACACAGATCGTTTTGGACCGCATTGAGTAATGATGTTTGAAGTTCCATGCTTTCAAGTTGTGTTTCATGTGTCAAAGATTAAAAACTGGTGGAAAGTAACAGGAATATATTTCACAGAACAAAATAATGACAACACCTTTCTCAATAAAATAGATTTAAACACTTAATTATTTCTAAATGTACCAGACATGACTTTAAATCACTGCAGATAAATTTGAGTGTGATTTTACAGCAACTGGCACAAGAAATTTGCAATATCACAGCCCATGTCAATCCCAGGAACCACCCCAAACACACCTTGTAATCTTAATCTACCCAAGCCAGCATGTATCTGCCCTCTATACTCAGTCTACTTAATGACTTTCAGAGAATACTTTTAACCTGACACTACACAAACCACCCCGAACACACCCTGTAATCTAACTCTACCCAAGCTAGCATGTATCTGCTCTCTATACTCAGATACATGCTATCTGAATCTATAAAGGCCACCATGAACAAACCCGGTAATCTATAAATCTACCCAAGCTACCATGTACCTGGTCTCTATACTCCACTTTATGACTTTCAGAAAATACCTTTAATCTGCAACTACACAAACTGCCTTAAAACACCCCGAATCTAACTCTATCCAAACTAGCATGTATCTGGCCTCTATACTCAGTCTACTTTATGACTTTCAGAAAATACCATTAACCTGCAACTTCACAAACTGCCCTAAAGACACCCCCGAATCCTACTGTACCCAAGCATGTATGTATGTGGCCCATATACACAGTCTACTTGATCAATTCTGGAAACAACCTTAAAGACACCCTGTATCTGTCTAGTGACTGTACACACTCTATTTGACCAACACTTGACCATTCCCAGACAAACCTCTATACAGAAGATACACATACCACCCTGAAGGCAACGTGTAATCTACCCATGTTAGTATCCATCTGGTGGCTGTACAGTCTATTTAACCACCACCTGACCATTTACAGGCAAACCTCTTTACTGAAGATACACAAAACATCCTGAAGACACCCTATAATCTACCCAATTTAGTATCCATCTGCTGACCATACACAGTATATTTGACCACCACTTGACCATTTATAGACAAACCTCTATGTAGAAGATAGAGATACCCTGAAGACACCCTGTAATCTACCCATGTTAGTATCCATTTGCTGACCGTACAGTCTATTCAACCAACACTTGACCATTTCCAGACAAACCTCTTTACTGAAGATACACAAACTACCCTGAAGACACCCTGTAATCTACCCATGTTTGTATCCATCTGGTGTTTGTACACAGTCTGATTGACCACCACATGACCATTTCCAAAAGAGCATCTATACTGAAGATACACACCACCCTGAAGACACCCTATAATCTACCCAATTTAGTATCCATCTGCTGACCATACACAGTATATTTGACCACCACTTGACCATTTATAGACAAACCTCTATGCAGAAGATAGAGATACCCTGAAGACACCCTGTAATCTACCCATGTTAGTATCCATCTGGTGTTTGTACACAGTCTATTTGACCAACACTTGACCATTTCCAGAAGGGCATCTTTACTGAAGATACACAAAACATCCTGAAGACACCCTATAATCTACCCACGTTAGTATCCATCTGCTGACCATACACAGCATATCTGACCACCACTTGACCATTTATAGACAAACCACTATGCAGAAGATAGAGATACCCTGAAGACACCCTGTAATCTACCCATGTTTGTATCCATCTGGTGTTTGTACACAGTCTGATTGACCACCACTTGACCATTTCCAAAAGAGCATCTATACTGAAGATACACAAACCATCCTGAAGACACCCTGTAATCTAAATCTACCATAGCTAGCATGCATCTGGCCTCCAGCTTACTTCATGGCTTCCAGAGAATACCTCTAACCTGAGGTACACAAACCACCCAAAACACAGTCACAGCCATCTAAAACCAAACACCCTAGCATATCTCTTCCCTCTATACATACTCTACTTAAAGATCTCCAGGGAACACTTTTAACCTGAGCTAGACAAACCACCCTGCAAACACCCTGTAATCTAAATTAACCAAAGCTAGCATGCATCTGGCATCGATACATAGTCTACTTAGTGAGTAAAGAGTACCTTTACCCTGGACCTACAACACCACCCTGAACACATGGTGTGACTTGAATCTACCCTAGCTGTATGTATCTGGCCTCTATACATCGTTTACTTCATAACTTTCAGAGAATACATTTTACATAAAGTGAAAGTAGATATGCTAGCACGCATCTGGCCTCTTTACATGGTTCACTTTATGACTTCCAGAGAATAACTTTAACCTGAGGTACACAAACACACCCAACACTGTAAAACTAAACACCCTAGCATATCTCTTGCCTTTATACAGTCTACTTCATGATCCAAAGGGAACACCTTTAACCTTAAGCTACACACACCATGCTGAAGACACCTTGTAATCTAAATCTACCATAGCTAGCATGCATCTGGTCGCTATACACAGTCACCTTAACAATTTCCAGAGAAGACCTTTAACCTGGAACTACACAAAACACCTTAAACACACCCTGTAATCTGAATCTACCCAAGGTAGCATGTATCTGGCCTTTATACAGTCTGTGCCATGAGTTCCAGAGAACACCTTTAGTCAGGAGCTACACAAATCCCCCTGAACACAACCTGTAATATAAAACAAAGCATGCTACCATATCTGTGCCCTTTATAATACTCTACTTCATAACTTCCACAGTAGTTTTAACCTGAGCTACACATTTAACCATTCTGAACACACTTGGCAGTAATCTATATCTACCCCAGTTAGCATACACACTCCACTTGGTGACTTCCAGAGAATACCTGTAACCTAGAGCTAAGGGAGTGGACTTCGTGTGACTTCACAGCATAATTTGAAATGAGCTAGAGAAACCACAGTGAAGACACTTTGTAATCTAAATCTACCTCAGCTGGCATGTATCTGGCCTATATACACAGTCGCCTTAATGATTTCCAGAGAAAAGCTTTCACATGGAGCTACACAAACCACCCTGAAAACACCCTGTAATCTTAATCCAGCTAGCATGTAACTGGCCTCCATAGAATCTACTTCATGACTTCTAGAGAATACCTTCAACCTGAGCTGGACAAACCACCCTGAACACAGTCTGTAATCTTAATCTACCTAAGCTAGCATGTATCTGGCCTCCATACAGTCTACTTCATGACTTCCACAGAATACCTTCAACCTGAGCTGGACAAACTACCCTGAAAACACCGTGTAATCTTAATCTACCCCCGCTAGCGTGTATCTGGCCTCCGTACAATCTACTTCATGACTTCTAGAGAATAACACGAGACCAAGTTTCAGTTGAATTTGACGAAAATCACTGATAAAAACCTCATAGTTGCATGACAGAAAATTTTATAGGTTTTGAATTCAGAAATTTACCAGAAGTGGTCAGGGAGGAACTACGTGTTGGTAATTGTTTTGTGTATTTCTATGTTTTCATATTTGTATTTCACAAGTTTTAGATTTTGTTTTGTTACTTCCCCATGATGTAGCTTACTTAAGTTTGCACTTTTTGGTTATGTGAAATTTTATGCTAACTAGGAGGCCAAGTTTTATAAGATATATATCTTATTCAGTGGGCTAGCATTAGGATCGATAGGTTTGAGTTTGTGTCCAGGAACACCATTCTGTGATGTTGGTAGCGTACACATTACAGTGGTTTTAAATCTGTTTTGAAATGTTGAAGAGTATTTTCTGGAACTGTTTCCCGAAAAAGTCCCGTTGAGGGTATATTGTAAGTTTCGCTGTGCATCTCATAAACTGAAGGTTCAGTTAGACAGACTCAATTGCTATGATAGCCCCAGTGCACTGTTATGTACAAAATGTCTCCTTGGTTGCACTGAAGAGGAATATCGCTTTCTATTCATTTGTCCTTATAACAAGACAAGCAGAGAACTGCTTTTACCTTAATATCATTATCCGTCCACTTCCACCAAAATGCATCAATTATTAGCATCCACTGACAAAAAAAATATTAAATCTCTGTCATTGTATTTCAAAAGAAACTTGCTAATTTGATTTTGTTATGAATGAATGATACACCAGTATATGCATTGCATGCAGTTGTTTATGTACTAGTAATATGAGTTACCTGAATATTATTATCGGAATCTGTTTGCTTAAAAAATGTATCAGTTATATGTTTCTCTGCACCTGTTCCATATTGATTCTCTTCACTAAGGCATTCAACACAGTAGTGATCCAGTCTACACTTAAAAACCTGTCGTTGATTGAATAATTGCTCCAGAGAAGGGACAGCTCACAATGATTGTTGAAAAACAATCACAAAAAATGCCAAATCAACCTATAAAGTTGAAAAAAAAAACGTGATGAAAAAACCCCTGCAAAATTGGAGTTCAAGTGATTCACTCATTTTTCCCCAGCACTGCACCTTCAGAATCAGGCACCTAATCGCAAGCACACAAAGTCGGCCGCCTAGCCCACTCAGCCATACATTTGAATGTATGAATGAATGTAATCTGAGGGTGAGGGTTCGAATCCGGGTTGGGACTCAACCAAAAGTACTAGAATTTGTACTTTGCCAAGAAAGTGAAATCCGAAATATGACATATGTTGCATCTGACCACTTTCTAAATGTCATTGTGTAATCATAGCTTTCAGCCATGGGAGCCGTGCCAATTTACACTTGTACAGAGGGGTACACAAAGTACGCAGTCTAGACTACCAGTTGCCTAACTTTCATTTTTGTGGAAGTCACGGTGGCTGAGCAGGCTAGACTTTGTGTGCCGGTGATTAGGTGCCTGACTCTGAGGGTGCGGGTTCGAATCCTGGATGGGACTCAACGCAAAGTACTAGAATTTGTACTTTACTTAGAAAGTGAAATCCCAAATATGACATGTTGCATCAGAGTGATTGTTAAGAGACCTTGCAGTTCCATTGTTTGATTACATCAGGTATAAGGGATCTAGCACAGAGAGTGAGGTATGGCTTAAACATATTTTTATTCCTTGAGAACCTGGTTTGGTAAACAAGAAGACCTTTGCTCATGTCAATACTTCCACAGTACATATACCACTGGGACAAATACACAAGAACTGGATACAGTTATATATGTGCGTTGTACATGCTTATAACCCTTGAGCTTGCAGCTACATTTCATTGATTGATTGCATATCATTGTCTAGAATAATTTATCAAATTGTTTAGATTTGAAGATGTATTGAGTCATTTTAGAAGTATATTGGTGAAGGAAAACCAAGTTCTGTGGATAGTCAACTTATTTAATGCAATGAGTGCAACAGTTGGATTGTAGGTACTAACTACGTTATGAAGCAAGTGATGATATCAGCGTAATTTAATGTCGCGGCTTCTTTCTCTTAATGGTTAGACTTTCTTTCGATATGTATGATGTATAGCCTACAATAGATATTGTGAATTTGTCCCAAATTTCTTTGCTGCAGTTGCCTTTCTGTCATTCCAATCGGATGAAGTTTTGCAAGTATGTCAGACTTTCATTATTTAGCATTTTTTTACATGATTAAAGATCAAGGTACAAAACACAGATATAGGATCAAAGTGGATCATTCACTATACCATGGTGACATTAGAAAATCCGAATCACCTACATTGCTGAGATACTTTATCGCAATCAGACAAGAACTACCGGGGTATTTTCAAAAAGCGGCATGTGATAGGCATCTACCATTCTCTATGTCCCACTGTTTAGGTTGGAGAAATTCTGACAAGGTGGACATTAGTCCAGTCCCTATGTCCGTCATGGTTGAACGGATGCAGTTTGTTTGCAAGCAACAGACATCATAACATGACTTTCTGTGTGTATGTGTGTGCATGTGTGTGCATGTGTGTGTGAGTGTTGGGAAGGAGTTATACTGATTGTAGGAAGTGTGTATATGTGTGTGTATGTGTGTGCATGTGTGTGTGAGTGTTGGGAAGGAGTTATACTGACTGTAGGAAGTGTGTATATGTGTGTGTATGTGTGTGCATGTGTGTGTGAGTGTTGGGAAGGAGTTATACTGATTGTAGGAAGTGTGTATATGTGTGTGTATGTGTGTGCATGTGTGTGCATGTGTGTGTGAGTGTTGGGAAGGAGTTATACTGACTGTAGGAAGTGTGTATATGTGTGTGTATGTGTGTGCATGTGTGTGTGAGTGTTGGGAAGGAGTTATACTGACTGTAGGAAGTGTGTATATGTGTGTGTATGTGTGTGCATGTGTGTGTGAGTGTTGGGAAGGAGTTATACTGACTGTAGGAAGTGTGTATATGTGTGTGTATGTGTGTGCATGTGTGTGTGAGTGTTGGGAAGGAGTTATACTGATTGTAGGAAGTGTGTATATGTGTGTGTATGTGTGTGCATGTGTGTGTGAGTGTTGGGAAGGAGTTATACTGACTGTAGGAAGTGTGTATATGTGTGTGTATGTGTGTGCATGTGTGTGTGAGTGTTGGGAAGGAGTTATACTGACTGTAGGAAGTGTGTATATGTGTGTGTATGTGTGTGCATGTGTGTGTGAGTGTTGGGAAGGAGTTATACTGATTGTAGGAAGTGTGTATATGTGTGTGTGAGTGTTGGGAAGGAGTTATACTGACTGTAGGAAGTGTGTATATGTGTGTGTATGTGTGTGCATGTGTGTGTGAGTGTTGGGAAGGAGTTATACTGACTGTAGGAAGTGTGTATGTGTGTGTGTATGTGTGTGCATGTGTGTGTGAGTGTTGGGAAGGAGTTATACTGACTGTAGGAAGTGTGTATATGTGTGTGTATGTGTGTGCATGTGTGTGTGAGTGTTGGGAAGGAGTTATACTGACTGTAGGAAGTGTGTATGTGTGTGTGTATGTGTGTGCATGTGTGTGTGAGTGTTGGGAAGGAGTTATACTGATTGTAGGAAGTGTGTATATGTGTGTGTATGTGTGTGCATGTGTGTGTGAGTGTTGGGAATGAGTTATACTGACTGTAGGAAGTGTGTATATGTGTGTGTATGTGTGTGCATGTGTGTGTGAGTGTTGGGAAGGAGTTATACTGACTGTAGGAAGTGTGTATATGTGTGTGTATGTGTGTGCATGTGTGTGTGAGTGTTGGGAAGGAGTTATACTGATTGTAGGAAGTGTGTATATGTGTGTGTGAGTGTTGGGAAGGAGTTATACTGACTGTAGGAAGTGTGTATATGTGTGTGTATGTGTGTGCATGTGTGTGTGAGTGTTGGGAAGGAGTTATACTGACTGTAGGAAGTGTGTATATGTGTGTGTATGTGTGTGCATGTGTGTGTGAGTGTTGGGAAGGAGTTATACTGACTGTAGGAAGTGTGTATATGTGTGTGTATGTGTGTGCATGTGTGTGTGAGTGTTGGGAAGGAGTTATACTGATTGTAGGAAGTGTGTATATGTGTGTGTGAGTGTTGGGAAGGAGTTATGCTGACTGTAGGAAGTGTGTATATGTGTGTGTATGTGTGTGCATGTGTGTGTGAGTGTTGGGAAGGAGTTATACTGACTGTAGGAAGTGTGTATATGTGTGTGTATGTGTGTGCATGTGTGTGTGAGTGTTGGGAAGGAGTTATACTGACTGTAGGAAGTGTGTATATGTGTGTGTATGTGTGTGCATGTGTGTGTGAGTGTTGGGAAGGAGTTATACTGACTGTAGGAAGTGTGTATGTGTGTGTGTATGTGTGTGCATGTGTGTGTGAGTGTTGGGAAGGAGTTATACTGACTGTAGGAAGTGTGTATATGTGTGTGTATGTGTGTGCATGTGTGTGTGAGTGTTGGGAAGGAGTTATACTGATTGTAGGAAGTGTGTATATGTGTGTGTATGTGTGTGCATGTGTGTGTGAGTGTTGGGAAGGAGTTATACTGACTGTAGGAAGTGTGTATATGTGTGTGTATGTGTGTGCATGTGTGTGTGAGTGTTGGGAAGGAGTTATACTGATTGTAGGAAGTGTGTATATGTGTGTGTGAGTGTTGGGAAGGAGTTATACTGACTGTAGGAAGTGTGTATATGTGTGTGTATGTGTGTGCATGTGTGTGTGAGTGTTGGGAAGAAGTTATACTGACTGTAGGAAGTGTGTATATGTGTGTGTATGTGTGTGCATGTGTGTGTGAGTGTTGGGAAGGAGTTATACTGACTGTAGGAAGTGTGTATGTGTGTGTGTATGTGTGTGCATGTGTGTGTGAGTGTTGGGAAGGAGTTATACTGACTGTAGGAAGTGTGTATGTGTGTGTGTATGTGTGTGCATGTGTGTGTGAGTGTTGGGAAGGAGTTATACTGACTGTAGGAAGTGTGTATATGTGTGTGTATGTGTGTGCATGTGTGTGTGAGTGTTGGGAAGGAGTTATACTGACTGTAGGAAGTGTGCATATGTCATGTATGTAAGAAGAATGTGTTGTCTGTTTTAGTTTCTTTGATTTAAGTGTAAACTCAGGCAAAAAGTGCCCATAGTCCATGTGGGTGGCTAATACAACAAAAATCGTATTTCATGTATTTTAGCTATGTGTTGTATTGGTCAAGACTCGAATAAATAAATCTTTGTTCATAATATGTCTCATGTGTACAAGTAAAGTATCACACCTGCTTGTCTGTGTAATTAAATAATGTGACAGAGACAGACTGCAATGTGTTTTGTTTATGGTGTATTGCATGATAGGTGTTAAGTTCAAATTTCAGGTGGTCAATGATTGAAGTTATGTATTGCATATTGTCTTTGGCAGACAGCCATGTACGTGTCAATAAAACAGACTTCTGTCTGTGAATGGGGCTGCTTAATCATAATCAACATGTTTTTCTTGTTCCATAAACAAGTGTCAAAACATTTCAGTTTTCAAGCTGAGCATCTTTTAAAAAGGTCACATGCAACCACAAACACAAGCATGATTAAGACACAATTACCACTTATTCATGACATACAATGTGCTGATTATGAAAAAGTACACAAACAAAATTATAAGCGTGCAATAGCAAATCAAAAGTGCAGAATTTTCGTACTCAGGTTTACATATGTGCTAATTGTAAATGTCCAAATAATGTCGCATCGACTGATTTAGACACTATGTTGACAGTAGCGCTGGCATTATATTCAACAGACCAGCGGAAACACAATTACTGCCACATTTTAACTTCCTCAGTCAATAGGTTTTACCCTCACCCATCAGCCATTATGCCAATGTTCATTTCACATACGACTGTGCAGGGATGTGTATGGGTCTCTACCTGTAATAGGTAATTACTAAAACCCATGCTGCTCTTCCCAGACATTAAGACCACAGTATTCACACAAGATCATGGAAGCCATCATAAATAATTATAAACCATTAAAAACATACATCTACTCATATACAAAACCACAATGTTAATGTGAAATTGACCCGTGAAGGTCCCGGGGTAGAATAGGCCTTCAGCAACCCATGCTTGCCATAAAAGGTGACTAGGCTTGTCGTAAGAGGCGACTAACGGGATCGGGTGGTCAGACTAGCTGACTTGGTTGACACATGTCATCGGTTCCCCATTGCGCAGATCGATGCTCATGTTGTTGATCACTGGATTGTCTGGTTCAGACTCGATTATTTACAGACCGTCGCCATATAGCTGGAATATTGCTAAGTGCGACGTAAAACTAAACTCACTCACTCACTCACTCACTAATGTGAAATTACACAAACCTTTCAACAACCAGAACTCCATGTCACAAGAATTCGAAAAAAGATTGCATATATCTTTGATGGGTCCTCCTTTTGTCAAAAGTTTAACCCCTCCGAACTGCGTGCCACTGGTTGCACACCAGGTTGCACATGTTGACCAGCTTGACTGGCATGGGTTGTGTCACACATTGAACACATGTATAAGGGGAATGAATTGTAGGGCAATAGTGTACCTTTAACCCGATCAAGAGAAACCATATTACACAAACCACAATGAACACACCCTGTAATCTCAATCTACCCCTGCTAGCATGCATCTGACCTCTATACTCAGTCTACCTCATGACTTCTAGACAATATCTTTAACCTGAGCTAGACAAACCACCCTGAAGACACCCTCTAATCTGGATCTACCCCAGCTAGAATGTATCTGGCCTCTATCCACACTCTCCGTCATGACTTCCAGAGAATACCTTCAATCTGAGATACACAAACCACTCTGAATACAAATTGTAATCTAAACCTACCAAAGCTAGCATGTATCTGGCCTCTATACACAGTCTACTTCATGACTTCCAGAGAGTACTGGATGACTTCCAGAGAATACCTTTCAAATGATGCGCTACACAAACCTCCCTGAAGACACCCTGTAATCTGAATCTACCAGTGCTAGCATGTATTTGGGCTCTATCCACACACTACTTCAAGACTTCCCGGGAATACCTTTAAAATGAAGCTACACAAACCACCCTGAAGACACCCTGTAATCTGAATCTACCCCACCTAGCATGTATCTGGCCTCTATCCACACACTACTTGATGACTTCCAGAGAATACCTTTAAAATGAAGCTACACAAACCACCCTGAAGACACCCTGTAATCTGAATCTACCCCAGCTAGCATGTATCTGGCCTCTATCCACACTCTATGTCATGACTTCCAGAGAATACCTTTAAAATAAAGCTACACAAACCACCCTGAAGACATCCTGTAATCTGAATCTACCCCACCTAGTATGTATCTGGATTCTATACATAGTCTACTTCATGACTTCCACAGAATACCTTAAACCTGAGCTAGACAAGTCACCTCGCACACACAATGCACACACCCTGGAATCTGAATCTACCCCAGCTAGCATGTATCTGGCCTCCATACAGTCTACTTCATGACTTCCAGAGAATACCTTTAACCTGAGCTGGACAAACCACCCTGAAGACACCCTGTAATCTAAATCCTCCCCAGCCAGCATGCATCTGGCCTCTGGAGATACACAAACCACCCTAAACACAGCATGTAATTTACAACTAAACACACTAACAGCCTGCACTGCTGTACCCGTGAACACCCGTCGTAGAAACAAATGGGCATATAACACATGGGCAATCCGGCGGACTCAACGAGGAGAAAATTATGAAAACTCTGGATAATATGGATACGGAAGAACTAACATTCTGGTTGAGTAGATTAGTATTGGAAGTAAGAAAGTAGAATGGAGAGATATACCCGCCGTCTTCACTTGTATTTCTTGTTATGTTACTTTATTCTCACATTCGAATTACCTCTAAGCGAGATCTGGACATTCTTAACTCTCCAGAATTTGAGTGTTTGATGGTGAACTTAAGAGAATTACTAATACTAGATTGGGACAAAAGAAGAAACAAGCCGAGCCTATTAGGGACGATGAAGAGCACCAGCTGTGGAAACTAAAACTTCTTGGTGGTCACAACGCCAGAGTTCTTGTACTATGGTGTATTTAAATGGTAAACATTTCTCCCTGAGAAATGGATCCGAACACAGAAGCCTTCGTTACAAGCCATCTCAGATTACCTTGTGTGAACCTACTGGAAAGCGAGCATATCTTAAGTACAAAGAAGATATCTCAAAGACCTGCCAAGGTGGACTTAAGCATCGCAAGATAACTCCTAAAGAGGTAACACACCATGCAAGTGAATGTAAAGAACGTTGTCACGTAATGCTGTACAAGAAGTACATGAGTCTGTGTCCCACAGATGGAAGGAATGAGATGTTCTACCTGACGCC
Organism: Haliotis asinina; assembly: GCF_037392515.1. Taxonomy (NCBI): domain Eukaryota; kingdom Metazoa; phylum Mollusca; class Gastropoda; order Lepetellida; family Haliotidae; genus Haliotis; species Haliotis asinina. The sequence goes on along the minus strand of NC_090283.1, from coordinate 13,848,529 downwards.
ACTACAACACCCTGCAGATACATGCTGGCACAGTCGTCAACCGAATGGCCACAACACACTGCAGAAAGTGGTTCCCAAACTTTGTCGTAAAGCAGGTACAAGCGGACATATGGCAGATCACTCTCTAAGGGTCACTACAGCAATGAAGCTGTATGAGAAAGGAATACCTGAACAACTAGAGCAAAGGGGACACCGCAGTGTTGAGTGCAAGTCTTATGAATTGAGTCTAACTTCTAAAATTAAACCAGAAATCTGAAAATAGACATGAAGGCATTTATAACATGTACATAACAACGGTAACTGCAATTATCGCTACGAACTTTGTCATTCATGTTGTGGTGAAAAAGTAATAAAAAGTACACTTGCTCATTTATTTTGTCATTTTGACAGAGGTAATTCTTGAAAATTTCTGCAGACGGAAGTCGAGAGAAATATTCAAGAATTGCCAAAGTTGTTTTTCACAAGGGAGAATATGGATAACCGAGGTTTTCCATATTCGCCTGAGTAAACACTGGTATTGTAAGTCCCTTGGAGGACAAAATAATACCCAAGGGGGATATCTGAAAACAACCTCTAATGACGTCATAAGAGGTTGATATGAGGATGAGCCAATACAAAGTGAATGGGAACATATCGAACCGAGGTGTGTATACACAGTTCACTTCATGAGTTCCAGAGAGCACCCTTAACATGAAGCTACATATCCACCCTCAACACAAAGTGTAATATGAACCTAGCCCAGCTGTCATGTATCTGGGTTCTATACATAGTTTCCTTCATGAAGCTACATCATAACATCCAGAGAATACCTCTAACTTGAGCTACGCAAACCACTCTGAAGACACCCTGTTATCTGAATCTACTCAAGCTGACATGTATCTGGCCTCTATACATAGTTTACTTTATGACTTCCAGAGAATACCTTTACCCTGATCTTCACAAACCAAACTAAATACAGCCAGCAATCTAAAACTAAACACCCTAACATATCTCCTGCCTCTATACAATATTAGTTTACGTAATGATCTCCAGGGAACACTTTTAACCTTAACCTATACAAACCACCCTGAAGACCAGAGAATACCTTTAACCTGAGCTAGACAAACCACCCTGAAGACACACTGTAATTTGAATCTACCCCATCTTGTATGCATCTGGCCTTTATACAGTCTGTGTCATGACGTCCAGAGAATACCTTTAGCCAGGAGCTTCACAAACCACCCTGAAGACACCCTGCAAATATGAATCTACTCCAGCTATTATGTTACTGGTTTCTGTGCACACTCTATGTCATGAATTCCAGAGAATAACTTTAACCTGAGCTAGTCAACAGTCTACATCATGACTTCCAGACAGTACCTTTAACCTGAAGCTACACAAACCATCCTGAAGACAACCTGTAATTTCAATCTACCCCAGCCAGGATGGATCTGGCCTCTATGCATACTTTACTTCATGACTTCCAGAAAATATGTTTCAACTGAGCCACAAAGACGACCCTGAACAAACACTGTAATCTACTTTTACCCTCACCACACAAATCACCTTGTACACTCGCAATAATCTAAAACTAACAAGAGTCATCAGAAGATGACATATCTCCCCGGCCCCCACATATCTGAAAGGATGTCGACAAATCATCTGACAGTTACTTATTGTATTTTTAGATCAAGTCTGAATTGTTTCCATGGAATTCATGAAAAATATAAATGCCTTATACCTGTAATCAGAAAATGTCACCATTTCAAGACCTGCCAAGATCTTTTGAAAGATATGAAATGGTTTTCGAGTTGTGCTCCGGAAACAAAATCAGCAACGTGTTCATGAAAAAAAGAAAATAGTATATCATAAAAACCTGTAAATAACAAAAGGCACCACTTTGGGGTCTGACACACATATCTACTAAGTTTTACTGACAGATATTAAGAAGTTTTTGAGTTCTGCTCCGGAAATGGAACACACCCGTCACTTTTGAGAGTAAGTCCGAAACGTTTCCATGGAAACCGAAAAAATAATAAATCACAAAAACCTGTAAGTAGCAAAAGGCACCACTTTAGGTTCCAACTGATATATCTACCAAGTTTAGAAGAAAAATATTCAACGTTTTTTGAGTTCGGCTCCAGAAATGAAGCCCATCCCTCCATTTTGAGACCGTGTCCGAAACGTTTCCATAGAAACGGAGAAAACAATAAATTAGAAAAACATGTAAATAGCAAAAGGCACCACTTTGGGGTCTGCCACACATATCAACCAAATAACACTAACAGATATTAAAACATGCCCGGGGAATAAAAACTAAATGCAAATATTAAACTCAAAACAGACCACACTGCCACCTTCTTCGAGGAATATATCCATCAATATTCACATAAAGGAGGGATATGCCATTCATCTGACGGACAGACGGATGAGGCGTTGACTATATCCCCCTGCATGTTAAAACCTTAGCGTATCTATTTGGTGACTTCCAGAGAATACCCTTTTAACCTGGAGCTACACATGCCTTCTTGAAGATGCCCTCTAATCTGAATCTACCCCACCTAGCATGTATCTGGACCCTATAAACACTCTACTTGATGATATACAGAGAATGCTTTCCACCTGGAGGTACACAAACAAACCTGAAGACACCCTGTAATCTGAATCTACAAAGGTAGCATGTATCTGCCCCTTATCCACAGTCTACTTCATGACTACCAGAGAAAAAAATTAACCTGGAGCTACACCAACCACCCTGAAAAGATGTCATCTAAATTTAAACACGCTAACCTGTATCTGGAATCTATACATGGTCTGCTTGATGACTTCCAGAGAATACCTTTAACCTGAAGCTACACAAACCTCCCTGAAGACTTGGTGCCACCTGAATCTACTCCAGGTAGCATGTATCTGGCCTCTATACATCGTTTACTTCATGACTTTCAGAGAATATGCTTTACTTGAGCTACACAAACCACCCTGAAGACATGGTCTCATCTGAATCTACCCCACCTAGGATTCATCTACCTTCCATACAGTCTACTTGATGACTTCCAGAGAATAAAATTAACCTGAAGCTACACTATTTACCCTGAAGACACCCTGTAATCTAATCACAGCCAGCATGCATCTGGCCTCCATACACAATCTACTTGATGACTTTCAGAAAAAAAACATTTAACCTGAAGCTATACATCCCACCTTGAAGACACCCTGAAAATCTGAATCTACCCCAGTTAGCAGGCATTTGGCCTCTATATATACTGTAATTCATGACTTCCAGATAAATTGTTTAAACTGACCTACACAAACCACCCTGAACACATCCTGTAATCTGAACCTACCCAAGTTAGCATGTATATGGCATCTATACAGTCACGCTAACGATTTCCAGAGAATACCTTTAAACTGAAGGAACACAAACCACCCTGAGGACACCCTGTAATCTAACTCTATCCGAGCCAGCATCCATTTGGCCTCTATACACAATCTACTTGGTGACTTCTAGAAAATATCTTTAACCTGAAGCTATACACCCCACCTTGAAGACACCCTGAAAATCTGAATCTACCCCAGTTAGCAGGCATCTGGCCTCTATATATACTGTAATTCATGACTTCCAGATAAATTATGTAAACTGACCTACACAAACCACCCTGAACACATCCTGTAATCTGAACCTACCCAAGTTAGCATGTATATGGCATCTATACACAGTCACGCTAACGATTTCCAGAGAATACCTTTAAATTGAAGGTACGCAAACCACCCTGAGGACACCCTGTAATCTAACTCTATCCGAGCCAGCATCCATTTGGCCTCTACACACAATCTACATGATGACGAAAAATAAGAAAATACCTTTACCTGAAGCTATACACCCCACCCTGAAAATCTTAATCTACCCCAGTTAGCATGTATCAGGCCTCTATCCATACTCTCGTTCATGACTTTCAGATAAAAAGTTTAAACTGAGCTACACAAACCACTCTGAAGACACAAGTGTTTTCTGAATCTACTCAAGCTAACTCTATCTGGCCTCTATACAGAGTTTTCTTTAGGACATCAGAAAATACCTCTAACCTGAGGTACACAAACTACCCTAAACACACCCAGCCATTTAAAATTAACACTCTAACATATCTCCTGCCTTTATACGTAGTCTACTTAATGATCTCCACGGAACATCTTTAACCTTGAGCTACTCAAACCACACTGAAGACACCCTGTAATCTAAATCTACCAAATCTAGCATGTACCTGGCCTATATACACATTCAACTTCGTGACTTCCAAAGAATACCTTTAACCTGAAGTTACAAACACCACCCGGAACACATGGTGCCACCCGAATCTACCCAAGGTAGCATTTATCTGGCTTCTATGCACAGCCTACTTCAGGACTTCCACAAATTAAAATTAACCTGGAGCTACACAAACCAACCTGAACAGAAGATATAATATAAATTTAAACACACTAGCCTGTATCCGGCCTCTACACATACTCTACTTTGTGACCTCCAGAGAACACCTTTAACCTGAGCTAGAGAAACCACCCTGAAGACACCCTGTAACCTGAATCTACCCAAGGTAGCATGTATCTGGCCTCTATACACAATCACCTTAGCGATTTCAAACCAATACCTTTAAACTGGAGCTACACAAACCACCCTGAAGACACCCTGTAACCTGAATCTATCCCAGGTAGCATGTATCTGGCCTCTATACACAGTTACCTTAGCGATTTCAAACCAATACCTTTAAACTGGAGCTACACAAACCACCCTGAAGACACCCTGTAACCTGAATCTATCCCAGGTAGCATGTATCTGGCCTCTATACACAGTTACCTTAGCGATTTCAAACCAATACCTTTAAACTGGAGCTACACAAACCACCCTGAAGACACCCTGTAACCTGAATCTATCCCAGGTAGCATGTATCTGGCCTCTATACACAGTCACCTTAGCGATTTCAAACCAATACCTTTAAAATGGAGCTACACAAACCACCCTGAAGATACCCTGTAATCTGAATCTACCCAAGCTACCATGTATCTGGCCTCTATACAGTCACCTTAACAATTTCAAGAGAATACCTTTAAACTGGAGCCACACAAACCACCCCCAAGACACCCTGTAACCTGAATCTACCCAAGCTACCATGCATGTGGCCTCTATTCACAGTCCGCATCATGACTTCCAGATAAGTTTAATCTGCTACACAAACCACCCTGGACACACCCTGTATCTTGCCTTTACACACAGTCTGTGTCATTACTTCCAAAACATACCTTTAACCTGGAGCTACACAAACCACCCTGGACACACCCTGTATCTTGCCTTTACACACAGTCTGTGTCATTACTTCCAAAACATACCTTTAACCTGGAGCTATACAAATCACCTTGAACACACCCTGAACACTTCCAGAGATTACCTTTAACCTTAAGCTAGACAAACCTCCCTCAAGAAAGCCTGACATCTAAATCTGCTCCACCTAGCATGCATCTGGAATTTTCACACAGTCTACTTTTGACTTACAAAGAATATCTTTCACCTGGAGCTACACACAACTTACTCAAGACACCCTGTAACCTAAATTTAGACAAGACATCATTTATCTGGCATTTGTACACAGTCTCCTACATAATTTCAAGAGAATACCTTTAACCTGAAGCTACACAAACCACCCTGAACACACCCCGTAATGTGAATCTACCCTTTACTAGCATGTATCTGGCCTCTTTACACACTCCACTTTGTGACTTCCAGAGAATACCTTGTCACCTGAAGCTACACAATCCGTCCTGAACGCACCCTGTAATCTAAATCTACCCAAGGAAGCATGTATTTGGCCTCCATACACAGTCTACTTGATGATTTTGATCCGTGAATGTCCGAAGTAGAACAGGCCTTCAAGAACCCAATGCTTGCTACAACAAGAGTCGGCAGAAGATGACATATCCCCCTGGCCCCTACATATTTGAAAGGACAAATCATGTGACAGTTACATGATGTTTTATTAGGTTAAGTTTGAATCGTTTCCATGGAAGTCTTGAAAAACATAAATGCCATATATCTGGAAGAAGCAACACTTCAAGATCTGTCTCATATATCTGCAAAGATCTGTTAAAAGATATGAATGGGTTTCAAGTTGTGCTCTAGAAACGAAGCCTATCCCTCCATTTTGAGACTAAGTCAGAATCATTTCATGGAAACTGGGAAAATAATAAATCACAAAAATCTGTAAATAGCAAAAGGCACCACCTTAGGGTCTCCCCTACATATCTGCCAAGTTTTGCTGACAGATATTAGTAACTTTTGGAGACGTGTGCCAGAAACGAAACACACCTCTCACTTTTGCAAAAAAGACTGAATCGTTTCTATGGAAACCAAGAACCTAAGAAATTTCGAAAACCTGTAACTAGCAAAAGGCACCATTTTAGCTTCTGGTTGGTATATCTACCAAGTTTTGAAGAAAAATAAAGAATGGATTCAGACTAAGTCTGAAATGTTTCCCTTGAAACCGAGAAAAAAATATATCACAAAAACCTGTAAGTGGCAATAGTGCACTTTAGGTTCTGACTGATGTATATTGAAAGTTTTGCAGAAAAATATTGAACGTTTTTTGAGTTCTGCTCTGCAAACGAAACACCCCTCTCAATTTCATGACCAAGTCCGAAAATTTTCCATATCAAAAGGCATCCCTTTGGGATCTGCCACACATATCTAACAAGTTTTGCAGAAAAATATTGAATGGTTTTGCGTTCTGCTTTGGAAGCGAAACCCACCCCTCCGTTAGACTAACACCAAAATGTTCCATGGAAAAACAAAAAAAAATAAAAATAAAAATGCCAAAACCCTGTAAATAGCAATAGGCACAACGATAGGTTGAGATTATATCTATCACGTTTGGTCTAAAAATATTGAACGGTTTCTGAGTTATGCTCCAGAAACAAAATGATTATGGACGGGCAGACGGATGAACAGACGGACAAACGAGGCATCGATTATCCCCCGCATTACATGCCGGGGGAATAAAAAGCGAATATGCTTGTCATAAGAGGTGATTAACAGGATCACATAGTCAGACGCTCAGACTTGGTTGACACCTCATTGGTTCCCAATTGCGCAGATTGATCCTCATGCTGTTGATCATTGGATTTTCTGGTCCAGATTTGATTATTTACAGACTGCCACCAGCTGGAATATTCCTGAGTGCAGCTTAAAGCTAGACTCATTTCCTCTGTCTAGGGAAGCTACACAAAATCTACCCCTCTTAGCTTGTGTCTGGACACTGTACAGTCTATTTGATCACTTGACCATTTCTACAGCATTAATTAAAAGCTATACAAAAGCTACCCTGCTAACATGTATCTGGACACTGTACAGTCTATTTGACCACTTGCCCAATTCTACAGCAATAACTGGAAGCTACACAAAATCTCCCCTAACGCTCATGTGTCTGGACACTGTACAGTCTATTTCACCACTTGACCATTTCTAGAGTACCAACCTGAAGCTATATAAAATCTCCCATGGCTAGCATGTATCTGGACAGAGTACAGTCTATTTTTCCACTTGATCATTTCTACAGCATTAACTGGAACATGTATAAAATCTCCCCCTGCTAGCATGTATCTGGACAGAGTACAGTCTACTTGACCACTGGGCCAATTCTACAACAGTAACTGGAAGCTACACAAAATCTCTTCCAGCTCTCATGTATCTCTTTCACCATTTGATCATTTCTACAGTACCAACTGGAAGCTACACAAAATCTACCCTCCTAGCATATATCTGGACACTGTACAGTCTATTTTTCCCCTTGACCATTTCTACAGCATTAGCTGGACGTTATGTGAAATCTACCCATACCAGTATGGATCTCAACACTGTACACTCTTTCTTACCACTTGACTATTTCTACAGCATCAACTAGACACTAGAAGTCTATCCATGTTAGCCTGTATCTGGACACTGTACAGTATGCTTGACCACTTGACCATTCCTAAAGCATTAACTGAACACTATGTAAGATCTACACATGCTAGCCTGTATCTGGACACAGTACAGTCTCTTTGACGACTTGACCATTTCTAAAGCATTAACTGGACGTAATGCAAAATCTACCTATCCTTGCAGGTATGTCGACACTGTACAGTCTGTTTTACCATGACACATTCCTACAGTACAGTCGTTTCACACCTACACATTTCTACAGCATTGACTGGAAGTTACACAAAATCTACCCATCCTACCCTGTATCTGGACACTGTACATTCTGCTTCAACACTTGACCATTCCTACAGCATGAACTCGACACTATTCAAAATCTACAAATCCTAGTTTGTATCTGCACACTGTACAGTCTGTTTCACTACTTGACCATTTCTGCAGCATAAACTAGGGAATATACAAAATGCACCCATGCTAGCATGAATTTGGAAATTCTTGTTTAATTGAAGACTTGATCATTTCTACAGCATTAACTGGAACTTCTGCAAAATCTGCACATGATGTCATGTATCTGGACACTATACAGCCGATTTGACCATTTGACCATTTCTATAACCTTAACTTGAAATTATGCAAAATCTACCCACATCAGCACGTATCTAGTCACAGTAGTCTGCTTGACCACTTGACCATTCCTACAGCATTAACTGGACACAATGTAAAATCTATCCATGCTGGCCTGTATCTGGATGCTGTACAGTCTGTTTGACCACTTGACCATTCCTACAGCATCAATTGGACACTATGTAAAATCTACCCATGCTTGCCTGTATGTGGACACTACAGTCTGTTTGATCACTTGACCTTTCTACAGCATGAACTGGAAAGTGTACAAAATCTACCCATTCCAGTACTGTACAGTCTGTTTGACCACTTGACAATTTGTACCTCATTAACTGAAAACAATAAACAAGAGTCATCAAAAGATGACAGATCCAACCAGCCCCCATAATTTGACAGGACAAAGCATCTAACAGTTACTTTATGTTTTTTACGCTAATTTTGAGTGAGTGAGTTCAGTTTTACGCCGCACTCAGAAATATTCCAGCTGTATGGCGGCGGTCTGTAGATAATCAAGTCTGGACCAGACAATCCAGTGATTAAAAACATCAGCATCGATCTGCGCAGTTGGGAACCAATGACATGTCAACCAGGTCAGCAAGCCTCTTGCGACAAGCACAGTTGCCTTTTATAGCAAGCATTGGTTTGCTGAAGGCCTATTCTACCCCAGGACCTTCACAGGTTGCTAATTTTGAAACTTTTGGAAATCATGAACAAGAGTCATCAGAAGATGACATATCCCCCCGGCCTCCACATGTTTGAAAGGATAAATAATCACAGAGTTATTCATTGTTTTTTTTAGACTGTTTGAATTGTTTCCATGGAATTCATGAAAATTATAAATACCATATATCTGTAACCAGCAAAGTCACAATTTCAAGATCTGTCTCATATATCTGCCAAGATCTGTTGAAAGATATGAAATGGTTTTCGACTTGTGCTCTGGGAGTGAAGCCCATCCCTCCACTGAGACTAAGTCCGAAACGTTTCCATGGAAACCAAGAACATAATACATCACAAAAACCTCAAAAACCAAAAGGCACCACTTTGGGGTCTACCACACATATCTAGAAAGTTTTACTAACAGATATTAAGAAGAGTTCTGCTCTGCAAATGAAACACACCTCTCACTTTTCAGACTTGGTCCAAAACGTTTCCATGGAAACCGAGAAAATAATAAATTACAAAAACCTGTATATACCAAAAGGCACCACTTCAGGTTCTGATTGATATATCTACTAAGTTTTGCACAAAATATTGAAAGTTCTGCTCCGGAAACGAAGCCCACCCCACCATTAGACTAACACCAAAACGTTCCATGGAAAAAAACAAACAAAAAAAAATGCCAAAAATCTGTAAATAGTAAAAGGTACAACCATAGGTTCAAATTATTATATCTATCCAGTTTGGTCTAAAAATATTGAACTGTTTCTGAGTCATGCTCCGGAAACAAAATGATTACGGACAGACGGATGGACAGACAAGGCGTCCACAGTATCCCCTCACATTACATGTCAGGGGGAGTAAAAAGAGGCAACTAACAGGATCAGGTGATCAGGCCCACCGATTTGGCTGACATATATCACCAGTTCTCAATTGTGCAGATCAATGGACATGCTGTTGATGACTGGATTGTCTGGACCCGACATGACTATTTACAGACCGCCGCCATATATTTGGATTGTTGAGTGCGGTGTAAAACTTCACCCACTCACTCTTTCCGCAGCATTAACTGGAAACTCCATAAAATCCCTCCATGCTAGCAAGTATCTCGACACCTGACAGTCTGTTTTACCACATGACCTGCCTACAGCATTAATGGGATACCATGTAAAATCTACCAATGCCAGCATGTATCTGGTCACTGTTGTCTATTTGACCACTTGACCATTTCTACAGCATTAACTGGATGCTTTGTAAACTGTACCCATGCTTGCCTGTATCTAGTCAGTTGGACTTCTTGACCTTTTCTACCTCTTTGACTGGAAGCTTGGCAAAATTTACCCATGTCAACGTGTATATGGACATTAAATAGTCTACTTGACTACTGGGCCATTTCTATAGCATTAACTGCGAGCTTGGTAAATTCTACCAATGCTGGTATGTACTTTGACACTGTAAGTATACTTGAACCATTTTAAGAGATACTTTTTACAATGTTAAACCATAAGCCAGAGGAACACAGTCTAAGTACATTTAGTCTCAGAATTATTCTTTACACTTCTATACTGAGTCAAACAAACTCTAGATGGTCATGTCAGGTAACCTTTCAGTGACCTATGACCATCCAATCAACTGCGATATATCATACCGGATTTAACCAATCAGACAACTGCTACTGTTTAGGGTTTAGGGTTCAGTCACTGACCTCTCAACAAACGAAAATCCACAAAATCACAGATACTTAACATTCAGTATATATGCTTTGGGGTTTCTGATGACACAGTTATCATAAGCTAATATTTCCACAAGTTGACATCCTTGCACACTGACAAAAAGCTATATTCACTGACTGTTTACTCTCTGTTGTTACATGCTCCATGTGCAATTGTACAGAAAATAGCATTCGGAATCATTCGGATACAAACCTTTTCAAAGTAAAAGTTCAAAAGGTATGCACGAAAGTCAACTTTTGAGATTTGATAAGCTGTGTTCTGATTGCATGATCTCAAAGATTACCTGACGCGAGTTCCTACAAGAGTTTGTTGGACTCAGTATAGAAGTGAAAAAGAATAACACGAAGATTAAGTTTATTTAGACTGAGAAGAACCACACATTCAAACCTGTAATGACAGCGCACCAATGCTAGCATGTATTTGTCATTACCCTGTGTACTTGATGTCCAGGCTATTTGCAGGGACAACCTTACAACAGAAGCTAAACAAACCATCTTTACAACCCTGCAGTCTGTGTACCTTTAACCCAAACATCTACCACCTCGACAAAGTCTATTAAACCACAGGAACATTTTCAGATAAAGGCTTCAAACAAACATCACACATTACACACAATGTCATCTAAGTCTATTGTGATAAGGATGCATCTGGTCTCTCTCATCTGCAACAAGTAAACGTGATTTCAGATGAAAATAGGCTGGAGGACTGGGCATGCTGGCATGTCCCTGGCCTCTATACACAGTTTGTCTCACCATTTGACCATTTCCATAAAATACCTTTCCACTCAAAGCTACCAGATCTACCCTGAAGACACCCTTTAATCTATATCTAACCAAGTGAGTATTTATCTGGACTCTGAACACTGTTTGTCTGACCATTTGACCATTTCCATGGAATACCTTTAAACTCAAAACTACCAGATCTACCCTGAATACACCCTGTAATCTATATCTAACCTAGTGAGCATTTATCTGGGGTCTATACACAGTTTGTCTGACCATTTGACCATTTTCATGAAATACCTTTCAACTCAAAACTACCAGATCTACCCTGAATACACCCTGTAATCTATATCTAACCTAGTGAGCATTTATCTGGGGTCTATTACAGAATTACAGAATACACATTACAGAATAGAACACCATGTATATTTACTGGTGACAAGACATCTATCCAACCTGGAGCACAGAGTCTGGTGGTAATACAAGTTCAAAGTCAGACAATTTGTACAGTACAAAGACACACTATAAGCGTCTGACAAATATCATTTGGATCTAAGTTCCAGAATAATAACTGGAATTTATGCATTTCTAATTTAACGTACCTTTTTCAAAAAGTTAGCAATACTTATCAAAACGTTTTTATCCTTACTTGACATAAGTCTTACAAAAGTTTCCCTACACAGGTTACTCCTACAAATATACCATAAACATTCATTTCTTGCAGCTTTATAGCACTGACAGATCATCAGTAAGTGGTATTCATCTTCAACTAATGACATGCCTTTATCATGACAATATGAACAAAGTCTACTACAATAGGGTGTATTATTATGCCTTCCTGTTTCGATTGCAAGTTTGAAATTATTACATCTGAACTGGCTTAAAACATGTTTGTAATGCCATGGAATGTCTAGAGATAAATATCTTTCAACATGCACCTTTGTCTTAAATCGACAGTATGTCTGACATTTGTTTCAATATACAGTTTGTCTGACTACTTGACCAATTCCATGAAATATCTTTAAACAAAAGCTACCAGATCTACCCTGAAGAACACCCTGTGATCAAAACCTACCCAAGCTAACTTGTATCTGGCCTCCATACAGTTTGACTACTTGACCATTTCCATGGAATATCTTTAAACAAAAGTTACCAGATCTACCCTGAAGAACACCCTGTAACCAAAATTGACCCTAGCCAACATGTATCTGGCCTCTACACAGTTTATCTGAGTGAGTGAGTGAGTGAGTTTAGTTTTCTGCCACATTCAGCAATATTCCAGCTATAAGGCAACAGTCTGTAAATAATCGAGTCTGGACCACACTTCATCTGACCACTCTCAGGACACATAGAATCAAAAAGTACCAAAGGTTGTGGTTCACCACTTGACCATATACAGTAACTCCACAAACTACCCTGAAGACAACCTGTTGCCAAAATCTACACATGATCAGAGGGTTCAGAGGGTTCACCACATACAGTTGATATATGATTGATAAAACCATTGGCACAGTTTCATGTACCCTACAAGTAAACTTGGCCGTGACGCAACTGGTCGCTATACACTGCTTAGTTTAATCACTAGGTCATTTACCTTGAGCAGGAGTGGGTGAGTACAGTTTTATGCCACCAATATGATACTGTTCATTGAGCTCCGGCAGTTTGGGGTTGGTCACCGATTTACTGGATTTGTCAAAATCTCACATGGTGGACACTCGGCGACTACCTTCCATTTTTCCCCAAGGAGTTTAATAAGGTATTGCTTTGTCAACTAAGGTTTACATCATTCATTGGAATACTTTTCTATCATATAATTCTATACACTCAAGCTATTATGTGCATTATCATAGATAAATTGTCAGGTTTTTCATGTCGAATTTCAGATTCCCACATAAGTTGGTGGATTGCTGTTTTTTTCTTGATGAGGAACAGAAGTTGCCACCACACATAATTGCTGGGCAAACCCTCTGCTACACGGGGAATACGGTATCGTTGACACAAACTACTGCATTTGGCAATAGAAATGTCCTATTTTACTGTGAAATATGAATTCAAAGATACATTTGTGATACTGCATAAACCAAAAGTAATATCAGTCACTTCAAGGACACTTTCCACAACTTTCCGTCACGCTCAGTGAGTGAGAGTTTAATTTTATGCTGCACTCAGCAATATTCCTGCTACATGGCAGTGGTCTGTAAATAATCCAGTATGGACCAGACAATCCAGGGATCAACGTCATGAGCATTGATCTGTGCAAGTGGGAACTGATGAAGTCAGAGAGTCTCACCACCTGATCCCCTTAGTTGCTTCTTACAAAAAGCATAGACACCTTTTTTGGCATGCATGGGTTGCTGAAGACCTGTTCTTCCATGCATCTTCATTGGTCTTTTGCACACTCAGAGGCACATATATCAGTTTGCTGCCTTGTCCATATCTAAAGTATACAGCCTACCTGACAAAAAGTGTGAAATGTTGACATCAAAAATACTTTCCCATAAGCTGTTGACATAATATATTGACAAACTAATGGAAACTAATTGTAAATCATGTCGCATAACATAAGTCAACTGCCCATTTGACACATTACCACATAGACACGAGTGATACAGATCGCTGGAATTATATGAAAGAACAATCACTTCTTTCAGGGAAGAGGTTAGAGACCGGTATAGGTGAGGGGGGCTGTGATGCTAGCAATGATGTCCGTCAAGCCCTCACCGTCCTACAGAGGAATCTAGATCTCAACAATTCTTCGGATCTGGCCTTAGACATTTCTTGCTTTAACCAAAATAATAATGTCAATAAAAATTCGGAAAATTATCAGAATTTCGTGGTTAATCTATTTGATTACCAGGTAAGTGACGCACAAAATAGTATTCTCAATAAGGGGGTAACCTTCAGCCCCACACCAGCTAGGTATGACAAAAGTCAGTCGTTCACTGACTTGAAATCACTCTTTCGACGCATGAAAATTACCCATTATTTTCATGATATCCCAGCCAATGATAGATCACAGACTGACATCAAATTCGGTCAACAAAGCACTTGGAACTCCTCCTATAGCAATGACCATAGCCTTGAATCTTTCTTCAAAGCAGTCACCAGTGACTTCCTAAAATTGGAACCCACCAAATTTTATCGCTGTAATGTCACCAAATGTGAATTACTTGCATTAGATCAAGTCAAAAAGAATAACGACGTAGTTATCAAAAAAGCTGATAAAGGTTCCGCTGTAGTCATTCAGAATACTAATGACTACATTACAGAAGCACTCAGACATCTATCAGACCCACGCTTCTACACAAAATTACAAGTAGACCCCACACTGTAACGAGGTGTTGAAAGACCTCACTAAAATCTTCCAGGAAGAAATTAGTCAAATTTGCCTCACAGGACTCCTACCCAAAGACTGCTCCGCCGGTAGATTTTTTTTACTCCCCAAAATACACAAATGGCTCACACCAGGCAAAGTACCTGGACATCATGCCACGGAAAAATTAAGTAGCTTGAAGAACACATCAAAGTGTTCGTCCCCCACTATCCTACCTACATCAGAGATACAACTCACTTTATCCAAAGGCTGGAGTCTTACACTATCGATAACAACAAGGACACCCTATTAGTCACAGTGGATGTCACCTCGCTCTACACAAATATCCCCAACGGGGAAGGTATGAGAGCAGTTGCAAAAGACATCAGGAGACACAAATTAGATTAGTCCTAATCAGGAACAATTTTGTGTTTAACGGCACCCACTACCTACAAGTAGGCGGCACCGGTATGGGGACATAACTAGCTCCATCATACGCAAATATCTTTATGGGCGAACTGGAAGAATCCCTCCTAGCCAACTACCCAGTCAAGTCAGATCTATACATCAGATTCATTGACAATACCTTCCTAATCTGGGCGAACTGGAAGAATCCCTCCTAGCCAACTACCCAGACAAGTCAGATCTATACATCAGATTCATTGACGATACCTTCCTAATCTGGGCGAACTGGAAGAATCCCTCCTAGCCAACTACCCAGACAAGTCAGATCTATACATCAGATTCATTGACGATACCTTCCTAATCTGGGCGAACTGGAGGAATCCCTCCTAGCCAACTACCCAGACAAGTCAGATCTATACATCAGATTCATTGACGATACCTTCCTAATCTGGGCGAACTGGAAGAATCCCTCCTAGCCAACTACCCAGTCAAGTCAGATCTATACATCAGATTCATTGACAATACCTTCCTAATCTGGGCGAACTGGAAGAATCCCTCCTAGCCAACTACCCAGACAAGTCAGATCTATACATCAGATTCATTGACGATACTTTCCTAATCTGGGCGAACTGGAAGAATCCCTCCTAGCCAACTACCCAGACAAGTCAGATCTATACATCAGATTCATTGACAATACCTTCCTAATCTGGGCGAACTGGAAGAATCCCTCCTAGCCAACTACCCAGACAAGTCAGATCTATACATCAGATTCATTGACGATACCTTCCTAATCTGGGCGAACTGGAAGAATCCCTCCTAGCCAACTACCCAGTCAAGTCAGATCTATACATCAGATTCATTGACAATACCTTCCTAATCTGGGCGAACTGGAAGAATCCCTCCTAGCCAACTACCCAGACAAGTCAGATCTATACATCAGATTCATTGACGATCCCTTCCTAATCTGGGCGCTCGGCACAGACAGACTCGAGAAATGAAGAATCCCTCCTAGCCAACTACCCAGACAAGCCAGATCTATACATCAGATTCATTGACGATAACTTCCTAATCTGGGCGCTCTGCACAGACAGACTCGAGAAATTCCTCGATTATCTCAATTCTGCACACCCTACTATCGAGTTTACTTAGGAATTCTCCAGGCAGAAGGTAGCATTTCTAGACACCTGGGTTTCGAACAAAAACAAACTCCCAACCCTGGAGTTCTCACTCTATTGCAAACCCACAGACACACACTACTATTTGCTGTACACTTCATGTCACCCCCAAAATGTCAAAACTAAAGGCCCTTACAGCCAGTTCCTCCACCTCAGACGAATCTGTTAAAAGAGACACAGAATACAGCAAAACAAACTGCAGTCGGATTCCAAATGCAGGAGAGACCTTCTCCAGACTGGGACTAAAGTACCAGCCTCAAACAAGAAACAGGTACTAGTTTGCAACTATAATCTGTTGAACCTAGAGCTCAAACACATCATTTTTAAACGCTGGCACCTACTCAGCGGCTCAGACATGTGCAACCACATTTTCCCTTCAGGCCTTCCGCTGTTACAAAACTCTAAAAGAAAGCCTAGTCAGAGCTGCTATAAACTACCCACGTCTGCCTCCCCAAATTGCTGGCATATCAGCCCAGTTTACTGACGATCCATGTAACCCTCATTCCTGCAAAGTTTATAGCAATTTCATTTCCTCTTGGTACTTTTACAGTACCCACACGGGCCGTAAATACTCCACCTGTGAATACCACTGCCAAAGTCGCAATGTCGTGTACCTCTTCAATTGCAACTCATGCAAATACAATATGTAGGTGAAACTAAAAGGGCTTTCAGAACAAGACTTTCTGAGCATTTTGCAGATATTACACATAAGAGCCTGTCACTCATCACTTCAATCTACCCTATCATGATAGATACACTATCATCACTCAGCTCAAGGCGCACCCTGAGTGGGAGACTACCACCACTCAACGGAACTAAATTGGATTTTTCAGCTCCACACGGACTGAACGATAAAACTGTTGGTTGAAATTCACCCTGTCTTTTCAATCAATCACTTCTTTCAGTCAACTGCTGCATCCCAGCTGTAGGAAGTTAATCTAGAATCACCCTTGGGACACATTACCACACAAACACTAGTGAAGTGGTATCTGTTCCATGGCCGGAATTACGGGAAAGAGAACCAATCACTTTTTCCAGTCAACTGCTGCGTCCCCACTGTAGGAATTGGTTTTGGATTCAGTACCCCTGTATCACTACCTCCAAATTGGGGGTACTGCAATGGGCACTAAACTTGCGCCCTCTTACGCTAACATCTTCATGGGTGAACTAGAAAACAAACATCTAGCCCAATGCCCAGACAAACCTCACCTCTATCTGAGGTTCATAGATGACATGTTTATTTTTATGGATACCAGGACAAACACGCCTGCAATCATGTAATCATAGCTTTTGGCCATGGGAGCCGTGCCAATTTACACTCATCAGAGGGGTACACAAAGTATGGAGTCTAGACCACTAGTTGTCCGACTCTTTTCAGTGGAAGTCGCAGTGGCTGAGCAGGCTAGGTGGCTGACTTTGTGTGCTGGCGATTAGGTGCCTGACTCTGAGGGTGCGGGTTCGAGTCCCGGATGGGACTCAACCCAAAAAGTACTAGAATTTGTACTTTACTAAGAAAGTGAAATCCCAAATATGACATATGTTGCATGCCTACTATCATTTCTCGATTTTCTCAAGAGTGCACATCGCACCATTAACTTCACGGCTGAATTCTCAAGAAAAAAGTTATTTCTTGACACCTGGGTCTCATACAATAAAGACCTCCACAAACTGGAGTTCACACTTTATTGTGAAAAAAACAACACACATTCATACTTGTTGTATACATCTTGTCACCCTAGACAAAATGAAAGGGCCTTTCAGTCAAGTTCTATGATTGAAACGCATCTGTTCAACTCCTGAGGAATATGAAAAACACTGCCTCAGCCTTATCAAGTACTACCTAAAACGGGGGTATCCAAAGAAATATATACAACAAAAAAAAAACAGGTCCGACTTTAAGGACAGGAAATCTCTCTTATCCTCCCCCACAAAAGAACCACGAAAAAACAACAGAATGGTTCTAGTTAGTAACTATAATCCCATGAACATGGAACTCAATGCCATTGTCAGAAAACGCTGGCAGCTATTAAGTGGCTCAGACATCTGCATAGACACTTTCCCCTCACCACATAATGCTGCTTACCACAAAAATAAAACTCTTAAGGATCACTTAGTCAAAACCACTTTGACACAACGTGACGTCACAAACAGCTGACATCACAATCATCCAACATGGATAAAACGCCATACACTTACTTGCGTGACTTGCCCTGCAAAATGTTCACTGCCTCACACCCTCACACGCTATGTAAACAAGAGTCATCAGAAGATGACATATCCCTCTGGCCCCCACATGTTTGAAAGAACAAATCATCTGACAGTTAGTTATTGTTTTTAAGACTAAGTCTGAATTGTTTCCATAGAATTCATGAATATTATAAATGCCATATATCTGTAATCAGCAAAAGTCACCATTTCAAAATCTGTCTCATACATCTGCCAAGATCTGTTGAAAGATATGAAATGGTTTTCGAGTTTGGGGTCTGCCCTACATATCTACCAATTGTTGCTGAAAGATCTTAAAATGTTTTTGAGTTCTGCTCAGAAAACAAAGCCCCTCCCTCCATTTTGAAACTAAGTCCGAAACGTTTCCATGGAAACCGAGAAAATAATAAATCACAAAAATCTGCATATACCAAAAGACACTACTTTGGGGTCTGCCACACATATCTACGAAGTTTTGCAGAAAAATATTGAGCAGGTTTTGAGTTCTGCTCCGGAAACGAAGACCATCCCTCCATTTTGAGACTGAGTCCCAAACGTTTCCATGGAAACTGAGTAAATAAGAAATCACAAAAACCTGTACATAGCAAAAGGCACAACTCCAGGTTCTGATTGATATATGTACCAAGTCTTGCAAAACAATATTGACAGTTTTTGAGGTCTGCTCCAGAAACGAAGCCTACCCCACCATTAGACTAACACCAAAATGTTCCATCGAAAAACAAACAGATAAAATGCCAAAATTCTGTAAATAGCAAAAGCCACAACTATAGGTTGAGATTATCTATCAAGTTTGGCCTAAAAACATTGAATGCTCTCTGAGTTATGCTCCGGAAACAAAATGATTACGGACAGACGGATGGACAGACAGACAAGGCATTGACTATATCCCCCCGAATTACATGCCGGGGGATAATAGCAAACACTCAGATACCTGACATGAGTGCACTATATACACCAAAAATTACAGTTGGAAAAACGACTGCTTGGCGCATATCCACCGCATAATATCGCGGTTCCCAGCTTGACACCCACAACTACTGGCAGAAGATCAGCCCCACTGAGAAGTCCAAACCAGGACCCAGTCAAGCCATACATGGGATTCAAGCCAATCCAGCCTCTTCATAACTAGTCAGACACCATTGACGAGGATGAACTTATCACCAAGCCATGGGCGGTGAACCGCCAGCAAAATCGGACGATGTCCCCAATAGAATCTGTACCACTGAAGCCTGATCCATTCAACCCCAACCCACATACCTGGATAAGTGCCTTTGAGAGTGAGGAGTGAGGGGTGTCAGTCATCTTGGGGAGGGTGTGTCAGCTGAGTCACTTTCCATATAGATACACTGGGGCCATGGGGTGTAAGTCATCTTGGGGATGGTGTGTCTCCTGGGTCACTCTCTATATAGACAAGTGGGGGTGAGGGGTGGCAGTCATCTTGGGGATGGTGTGTCTCCTGGGTCACTCTCTATATAGACAAGTGGGGGTGAGGGGTGGCAGTCATCTTGGGGATGGTGTGTCACCTGGGTCACTCTCTATATAGACAACTAGGGGTGATGGGTTTCATTCAACTGGAGCAGGGTGTGTGACCTGGCTCTCCCTCTATATACAACTGGGGGTGAGGCATGTCAGTCATCTTGGGGAGGTTGTGTCACCTGGGTCACTCTCCACATAGACACTTGGGGGGTGAGGGGTTTCATGCAACTGAAGCAGGATGTGTCACCTGGGTCACTTTCCATATGGACAACTAAGGGTGAAGGGTGTCAGTCATCTTGGGGAGGGTGTGTCACCTGGGTCACTCTCTATATAGACAACTGGGGCTGAGGGGTGTCAGTCACCTGGAGGAGGGTGTGTCACCTGGGTCACTCTCCAAAGAAGCACACTGGGGGTAAGGGGTGTAAGTCATTTTGGGGAGGGTGTGTCACCTGGGTCACTCTCCATAGAAGCACACTGGGGGTAAGGAATGTAAGTCATCTTGGGGAGGGTGTGTCACCTGGGTCACTCTTCACAGACAACTGGGGATGAGGGGTGTCAGTCATCTTGGGGAGGGTGTGTCACCTGGGTCACTCTTCATAGACAACTGGGGATGAGGGGTGTCAGTCATCTTGGGGAGGGTGTGTCACCTGGGTCACTCTTCATAGACAACTGGGGATGAGGGGTGTCAGTCATCTTGGGGAGGGTGTGTCACCTGGGTCACTCTTCATAGACAACTGGGGATGAGGGGTGTCAGTCATCTTGGGGAGGGTGTGTCACCTGGGTCACTCTTCACAGACAACTGGGGATGAGGGGTGTCAGTCATCTTGGGGAGGGTGTGTCACCTGGGTCACTCTTCATAGACAACTGGGGATGAGGGGTGTCAGTCATCTTGGGGAGGGTGTGTCACCTGGGTCACTCTTCATAGACAACTAGGGGTGAGGGGTGTCAGTCATCTTGGGGATGGTGTGTCACCTGGGTCAATCTCTATAAAGACAACTTCGGGTGAGGGGTGACAGTCACCTTGGGGATGGTGTGTCACCTGGGTCAATCTCTATACAGACAACTGGGGATGAGGGGTGTCAGTTATCTTGGGGATGGTGTGTCACCTGGGTCAGTCTCTATATAGACAACTGGGGCTGAGGGGTGTTAGTCATCTGGAAGAGGGTGTGCCACCTGGGTCACTCTCCTTAAAGACAACTGGGGCTGATGGGTGTCAGTCATCTGGGGGAGGGTGTGCCACCTGGGTCACTCTTCATAGACAACTGGGGCTGAGGGGTGTCAGTCATCTATGGGAGGGTGTGCCACCTGGATCACACTCCATATAGATAACTTCCAGAAAATACTTTGAACCTGAAGATGTGCAAACCATCCCCACAAAATCAATACATACACAAGCTACGCTATATCTGGCCTGTATAGAGTCTGTCTGACCAACACTTCCTGAAAACACCTTTAACATGAAGCTGTACTACCCACCTTCACAAACTAGGGGAGTCAAACCTTAGCTAGGTGTGAATAGCAAACACTTTAACCACTGGGTTACCTCACCATCCCCTTTAAACTAAAGCTAAACCAAACAACCTGAAGACAACCCTGTAATCTAAATCTACCCATGCTAGCATAAACCAACCATCCTGAAGACACCCTGTAATCTAAATCTACCCAAGTGAGCACATATCTGGCCTCTAAACACTGTGTAACTACTTCATAACTTCCAGAGAAACCTTTAACCTGAAGCTGCACAAACCAACCTGAACACACCCTGTAAATTTAAATCTACCCAAGTGAGTACATACCTGGCCTCTATACGCCATGCAACTACTTCATAACTTCCAGAGAAACCTTTAAACTGAAGCTACACAAACCACCCTCTGAAGACACCCTGTAATCTAAATCTTCTGAAACTAGCATGTATCTCACCTCTATACACCGATGACGTGTCAACCAAGTCAGCGAGCCTGACCACCTTATCCCGTTAGCCGCCTCTTACGACAAGCATAGTCGCCTTTTATGGCAAGCTATTCTATCCTGGGACCTTCACGGGTCTCATTAACTGGAACTTAAGCAAATTTACTCATGGTAGTATGAATTTGGACACGGTACAGTCTGTTTGACCACTGGACCATTTCTACAGCATGAATTGGAAACTGTACAAAATCTACACATGCTAGAATGCATCTGGATTCTGTACCATCTGTTTAACCACTTAAAGGTCACATGCAACCAAACATTCAAACATAATTGAAACACAATTATCACTTATTTATGACATATAATGTACATTGCTGCTTGTAAAAAAACAAATAAACAAAATTATAAGTGATTCAAAAGTTCAATATTTTGTACTTTGGCTTACCTTCCTCGGAACAAAGCCCTCGGGAGACTGAACCCAGTCATAGTGGGTGGATGTGCACTCAAGTGTAACGACGGCTTCTGATTGGCCGCTGAGTGGTTCATTTGCTGATACGCTGTAGCATCATTGTGTGTGCAGAAATATGATCTGTTTGATAGGCATTTTAAAAGTATGATGAGTCACAGGAAAGTAGGATTCTTTATGGGTAACACCCTCTTTTCTTGTACTTGATGTGTCGTTTCAGTATGGATTCATATACCGTTGTCAAACAAAATAATACACACTAGCAGTTGTGATCCATAACGTTTCCATGGAAACCGATAAAACAATAAATCACAAAAACCTGTAACTAGCAAAAGGCACCACATTAGGTTCCGATTGATATATCTACAAAATTTTGCAGAAAAATATTAAACAGATTTTGAGTTCTGCTCCGGAAACGAAGCACATCCATCCATTTTGAGACTAAGTCAGAAATGTTTCCATAGAAATGGAGAAAATAATAAATCAGAAAAACATGTGAATAGCAAAAGGCACCACTTTGGAGCCTGCCACACATATCTGCCTAGTAACACTGACAAGATATTAAGAAGTTTTTGAATTCTGCTCAGGAAACGAAACACACCTCTCACTTTCGAGACAAAGTCAGAATCGTTTCCATGGAAACCAAGAAACTAAGAAATCACAAGAACCTGTAAATACCAAAAGGCACCACTTTAGGGCCTGCCACACATATCTACCAAGTTTTGCAGAAAAATATTGAACGGTTTCTGAGTTATGCTCAGGTAACAAAATGATAACAGATGGACGGACGGATGAGGCGTCGACTATATCTCTGTGGATAAAAATGGATGTAGTTTGTATGCAACCCACAGACACAAAAACATGTCACGTGTACAAGTATCACACCTGCCTAATCACATAATTCGGTAGAGACAGGACAGGTGCACGAGTCATAAATCAATTTATTTTGTTTATGGTGTATGTCCTGATAGGTGTCAAGTTCAAATCGCATGTGGTCAATGATTGAAGCTGTGTATTGCATATTGTCTGTAGCAGACAGGCAGGCAGACATTAAGGTGTCACCAAAACATACATTGAGCTTTCTCTGTGAGCTTTCTTATGTAACGAGTAGATCATTTACTTGTTTGTGTACAAAGTCAAGATTAGACTACTGCTCACTACCTCATACTCTGGGCATGCATTCTGTTTCAAGCTCCACAAACCTATTCACAGCGCACCACAGCTGTTGAAACCACTTTTTCCCTCAGCGCTGGGGGAAATATAGTGAATCGTTTGAACTCTGATTTTTTTTTATTATCGCTTTTTTTCTACACTTTGTAGGCTGAATTGGCATTTTTGATGATTTGTTTCGGTAAGTGCATACCAAAAGGTATCAGAATCTGCAAAGTTGTATTTTACGCTGCATGTGACCCTTAACTATTTCTACAGCATTAACTGGACATTACGCAAAGTCTGCCCATGCTAGCATCCATTTGGACATTGTACAGTCTGTTTGACCACTTGACCATTTCTACAGCATGAACAGGAAACTATACAAAATATACCCAAGCTAGTATGTATCTGGACACTGTGCTGTCTACATAACCACCTGACAAGTTGTACCACATTAACTGGAAGCTGTACAAAATCTCCCCATCCTAGCATGTACCTGACATAGTACAGTCTCTTTGACCACTTGACCATTTCTACAGCATTAACTGGTAGTTATGCAAAAATCTACACATGCTAGCATGTATCTGGACACTGTACAGCCTCTTTTACCACATGACTACTGCATTACTTTGGCAGTATGTAAAATCTAACCATTCTAGCCTCTATCTGGACACATTAGTCTATTTGACCACTTGACCATTTCTACAGTAATGACTGGAATTTATGCAGATTTACCCATGCTAGCATGTATTTGGACACCATACAGTCTATTTGACCACTTAATTAACTGCAAATGATGCAAACTCTACACATACTGGCATGTATCTGGACAGTGTGCAGTCTATTTGATCAATTAAAAATTTCTACTGCATTAACTTGACACTATGTAAAATCTACCCATACTACCCTGTATGTGGACACACTACAGTCTCTTTGACCACATGCACTTGACCATTTCTACAGCATAAACTGGATGTTAAAAATTTACCCATCCCAGCATGCATTTGTACACCATACAGTCTGTTGAACACCTGACCATTTCTACAGCATGAACTCGGAACTATACAAATTATACCCATGCCAGTATGTATCTGGACATCTGGACATCTGGACAGTCTATATGAACACATGAGAAGTTGTAGCACATTAACTGGAATCTATACAAAATCTCCCCATCCTAGTCTGTATCTGGACACTGCACAGTCGCTTTGATTACTTGACCATTTCTACAGCATTAACTGGAAGCCATGCAAAATCTACACATACTAGCATGTATCTGGACACTGTACAGTCTATTTGACCACTTAACCATTTCTACTGCATTAACTGGAAGTTATGTCAAATCTCCCCATGCAAGCATGTATCTGGACACGGTATAGCCTGTTTGGGCACTTGACCTTTCTACAGAATTAACTGGAAGTGATGTAAAATCTGCACATGCTATTATGTATCTGGACACAGTACAGTCTGTTTCATCATTTGACCATTTCTGGACACAATGGACACAAAGTAAAATCTACCGATTCTAGCCTCTATCTGTACACTGTACAGTCTAGCCAAGATCTACTTTTGCCGGCATGTATCTGGACACTGTACAGTCTGTTTTACTACTTGACCATTTCTACAACATTAACTGGAAGTTATGTCAAATCTCCCCATGCAAGCATGTATCTGGACACTGTACAGTCTGTTTTACTACTTGACCATTTCTACAACATTAACTGGAAGTTATGTCAAATCTCCCCATGCAAGCATGTATCTGGACACTGTACAGTCTGTTTTACTACTTGACCATTTCTACAACATTAACTGGACACTATGTAAAATCTGCCCATGCTAGCCTGTATCTGGACACTGTATAGTCTGTTTTACTACTTGACCATTTCTACAACATTAACTGGACACTATGTAAAATCTGCCCATGCTAGCCTGTATCTGGACACTGTACAGTCTGTTTTACTACTTGACCATTTCTACAACATTAACTGGAAGTTATGTCAAATCTCCCCATGCAAGCATGTATCTGGACACTGTACAGTCTGTTTTACTACTTGACCATTTCTACAACATTAACTGGACACTATGTAAAATCTGCCCATGCTAGCCTGTATCTGGACACTGTACAGTCTGTTTTACTACTTGACCATTTCTACAACATTAACTGGAAGTTATGTCAAATCTCCCCATGCAAGCATGTATCTGGACACTGTACAGTCTGTTTTACTACTTGACCATTTCTACAACATTAACTGGACACTATGTAAAATCTGCCCATGCTAGCCTGTATCTGGACACTGTACAGTCTGTTTTACTACTTGACCATTTCTACAACATTAACTGGACACTATGTAAAATCTGCCCATGCTAGCCTGTATCTGGACACTGTACAGTCTGTTTTACTACTTGACCATTTCTACAACATTAACTGGAAGTTATGTCAAATCTCCCCATGCAAGCATGTATCTGGACACTGTACAGTCTGTTTTACTACTTGACCATTTCTACAACATTAACTGGACACTATGTAAAATCTGCCCATGCTAGCCTGTATCTGGACACTGTACAGTCTGTTTTACTACTTGACCATTTCTACAACATTAACTGGACACTATGTAAAATCTGCCCATGCTAGCCTGTATCTGGACACTGTATAGTCTGTTTGACCACTTGACCAATTCTTTAGCAGTGACTGGAAGCTTGGCAAACTTTACCCATGCTAGCATGTATCTGGACATTAAATAGTATACTTGATCACTGGGTCATTTCAACAGCATTAACTGCAAGATTGGTAAAATCTACCAATGCTGGTATGTACTTTGACACTGTAAGTATACTTGAACTATTTTCTGAGAATACTTTTTTCAATTTTTAACCATAAGCCAGAAGAACCCAGTCAAAGAAAATTTAGTCTCTGTATTATTCCTTACACTCCTATACTGAGTCTAACAATTGTAAATCCACAAAAATCACAGATATTTGACCTTCAGTATATATGCAGTGTCTAAGTTACTTTTCAGAAGAACTGGGCCATTGGCTCTTGGTTAACAGGAATAGTGGGACATTTGCCATTGTAGGTGGGTGTTAAGAAAAGACAAGGGAGACATTCACTCTGCAATTTTAAGGAATTTGTCATGCAAAAAGCTGTTCAATTAAAGTGATAATTTAAATTAAATTGCTATCTTTTCTTACAATTAATCATATTTTTCACTGCCATTTTCATTTGTCCCTTCAACCATTGAGTTTGGACAGGAAGTTTATGGTCAACACTATCAGCATGTCTCTTGATCGTGGAAGTACGGAAATTATCAGTTCCATCTGTGAAAACATTATGCTTTCCATATTTCAGACAAAGTGCACAAGTTATTTTGTATTTACACATTATTGGTAACCCACTGATACAAACCTTGCCATTTCATTTGGAATGAACGGGTTGATGTTTTGTCCCCACTGATCCTCAGTTTTAACATTGATCAGCACATCATTGTTTTTTTATAGTTTCATCTCAGTTAATAAATGGAACTGTCGTCACTTGACCTCACAACGGTTTTGGCATTTTCTCTATCAGGTTTTGTTCTTTTTGTTTCGAAAAACAGCAAATGATATAGATCTGGGAAACACACGGGTAGGGGACATAACTCTTAATGTGTAACGAAACAGCATGACTTGAGTAAGCAACGTATCATAAGCTCCATGCATTGAATTAGGCATGGCATTAAATGTGGGGGAAGTCGTGTACAGCACTGCGGGGATTATGAATGCTGATTTATCACCTGGAATTGTGAAAATATATTGTAAATGTTAAACAGTTTGGAGAGGTTATCTTTACATGATTGATATGAGTCAAATTATTTTTATAGTGTGCCAATCAGATCCACCAGGTTAAGGAATGGTGCATCATTTTAACTATCATGCACCAAGAGCGCAAGGGCGAGGTCTAAATTAGACATTGTATATGCTCTGGGGTTTCCATTCACGTAGTTATCATTAGCTAATATTTCCGCAAGTTGACATCCTTGAATATTGACAACATGCTATTTCCAGTGACTATTTACTCTCTGTTGTAGCATACTCCATGTGTGATTGTATGGAAAATAGCATTCAGAATCATTCACGTACAAACCTTTTCAACGTAAAAGTTCAAAGGGTATGCATAAATGGCAACTTTCGCAATTTGGTAAACTGTGCTCTGATTACTCAATCTCAAAGGTTACCTGATGCGACCTCCTCCTCTGATGGGGGTCTACTATCTGGAGGAGGGTATGTCACGTGGAAGTATACATGGGTCACCTTATGGGGGTCTACTATCTGGAGGAGGGTATGTCACGTGGAAGTATACATGGGTCACCTTATGGGGGTCTACTATCTGGAGGAGGGTTTGTCACGTGGGGGTATACATGGGTCACCTTATGGGGGTCTACTATCTGGAGGAGGGTATGTCACGTGGGGGTATACATGGGTCACCTTATGGGGGTCTACTATCTGGAGGAAGGTTTGTCACCTGAGGGTATACATGGGTCACCTTATGGGGGTCTACTATCTGGAGGAGGGTTTGTCACGTGGGGGTATATGTGGGTCACCTTATGGGGGTCTACTATCTGGAGGAGGGTTTGTCACGTGGGGGTATACATGGGTCACCTTATGGAGGTCTACTATCTGGAGGAGGGTTTGTCACGTGGGGGTATATGTGGGTCACCTTATGGGGGTCTAGTATCTGGAGGAGGGTTTGTCACGTGGGGGTATATGTGGGTCACCTTATGGGGGTCTACTATCTGGAGGAGGGTTTGTCACGTGGGGGTATACATGGGTCACCTTATGGAGGTCTACTATCTGGAGGAGGGTTTGTCACGTGGGAGTATATGTGGGTCACCTTATGGGGGTCTAGTATCTGGAGGAGGGTTTGTCACGTGGGGGTATACATGGGTCACCTTATGGAGGTCTACTATCTGGAGGAGGGTTTGTCACGTGGGGGTATACATGGGTCACCTTATGGGGGTCTACTATCTGGAGGAGGGTTTGTCACGTGGAAGTATACATGGGTCACCTTATGGGGGTCTACTATCTGGAGGAGGGTTTGTCACGTGGGAGTATATGTGGGTCACCTTATGGGGGTCTAGTATCTGGAGGAGGGTTTGTCACGTGGGAGTATACATGAGTCACCTTATGGGGGTCTACTATCTGGAGGAGGGTTTGTCACGTGGGAGTATACATGGGTCACCTTATGGGGGTCTACTATCTGGAGGAGGGTTTGTCACGTGGGAGTATACATGAGTCACCTTATGGGGGTCTACTATCTGGAGGAGGGTATGTCACGTGGGAGTATACATGGGTCACCTTATGGGGGTCTACTATCTGGAGGAAGGTTTGTCACGTGGGGGTATATGTGGGTCACCTTATGGAGTCTACTATCTGGAGGAGGGTTTGTCACCTGGGTTAGATGGATCACCTCACGGGGGTCTGTCATCTGGGGAGGATGTGTCACCTGTGTATATACATGGGCCACTTTACTGGGGTTTATCATCTGGGGGAGGGTGCGTCACCTGGGTATATACATGGGCAGTGTTAGAAATAGATTCAAACTGTCACTAGCCAGTCAGGCTAGTGACCCAAGAATGTCACTGGCCCATTAGACACGTTACTGGCCCAAATAATTCATAATTTGTAGACAATACAGCGCATACTTGAATAAAGTATTCATTTCACAAATTAATCATTTAAGACTATTAACTCTGTGCCTCTGTCATTGGTGGGATGTACTCTATGAATATCCATACATTTTCAAAGAGGACAAAGTCATCAATATCCCCTAGATGGCAAAATACTCTTCATGAATATGTCCACAAGCTATGATTAAGTTAACTATTTTGGCATATATATAGGAAAGTGGACGGAGAATATTGAAGGTTTTTAAGTTCTGCTCCATAAGGGAGCAATACCACAAACTTCAGCTGAAGCCAAAATTTTTTGCCACAGAAACATACACATTATTTTAATCAGAATTCTGAAACTACCAAAAAGCACTAGTTCACCATTAGATATGTGTAAGTGTGAAATTTGGTAAAGAAACAACGGTTTACAGGAAAAGAGGAATACCACCAATTTGAGTCAAAGGCAAATTTGTTGCCATGGAAACACCCAAAATATTCAATTCAGAATGGCCAATCTACCAAAATGCACCAGTACACCACCTGACCTATCTATGTGCCAAGTTTGGTAAGCAAATATTGGAATGGTTTTAAAGATCAGGCTAGCTATTCTCCAATTGTTCATAGCCTAACAAACTTCTTATGCCCATTGATAACACACTGGCTACAATCAAAGTAAAGAATTCTTGGGGCTACGAACGCTTCAAGAATAAGAGCCTTGCTCCGCAAAAGGCAAACACTCATGGACTGAGTCCATTTTTACATCACAAAACACAATACAGGGAATAAATATCTTCATAATAAATTATCTTAAAGATCACATGTAACTCAAAATACAACTTAGCAGATTCGGACACATTTCGGTTTTGATTTACAGTAACAAATTCTCAACAGCCCTGGCATGAAAAGTCATTTCAATAGCTGTGCTGCGGTGCACACGTAGTGCATGTGCAGGGATTAGGTTCACGCGGCTTGAACTGGAAAGGTGACTCATAAAAACACAGCAACTGATAGGTGCAGGGATATTTCTTGTGACTACAAGCATCTTGGGTCTGCAGTAATAAAAATACACTGGTCCAATACTTAGCTGCAAACCAAGTTTTCAAGAAAGCTTAGCATTGGAAATACTATTTTCATTGCAAAGGGACTTTAATATTTATGGTTATGAAAGGTGGTGGGGTGGGGTCATTTATATTATTCTAGGGAGGCACGGGGGTTGCTGGGGGTAGTCATTCACATTGAACATGCAACTCCATAATAATCATCATCAACCTCCCCCCCAACCCCACCCCCGCCATAAATTATGGACGGTCATTAAAGATTGCACTGCTTGAAAATTGAAAGGTTTCTCGGTCTCAGACAATACTCAATGTGTCTGCCTGCCTGTCTGCTAATGACAAAATGCAATACACAACTTCAACCCTTGACCACATGCAACTTCAACCTAACACCTGTGAGGTTATACACCATAAACAAATACATCGATTTGTGCAATGAGTTCTTTCTCTGTCTCATTATGTAATTACAGAGACAGGCTGGTGTGTTACTTGTACACATGACATCTTATTACATCTGTGGGTTGCGAACAAATTGCATCCATTGTTCTCAGATGACGTGATCTGACAGAAACCGGTGCAAACTAAGATTCCCAGTTTCTCTATATATAAATCCTTTATGGATGACACCTTCTTCTACTGTATATGATGCGACGTTTTGGTATGGATTCTTATACCGTTATCACTCTTGCTTGACAACAGTATATGAACCCATACCAAAATGTAGCATCATACACAATAAAAATAAGAATCTTTCTTTCTTATTATTCAACATATTTCTAAAATGCCATTCAAACAGATCATCTCCATATACACACGATGAACCCTCATGGGTCACCTTCTCAGGGTCTGCTGTCTGGGGGAGGGTGTGTCACCTGGAGGTATCTACATGGGTCATCTTCTCAGGGTCTGCTGTCTGGGGGAGGGTGTGTCACCTTGGGGTATCTACATGAGTCATCTTCTCAGGGTCTGCTGTCTGGGGGAGAGTGTGTCACCTAGGGTTATCTATATGGGCCACCTTATTGGGGTCTGCTGTCTGTGGGAGGCTGTGTTATTTGGGAGGGTCTATAATCAGGGGACCCATGAAAGTCCCGGGGTGGAAAAGGCTTTCAGCAACCCATGCTTGCCATAAAAGGCGACTATGCTTGTCATAAGAGGTGGCTAACGGGATCAGGTGGTCAGACTCGCTGACGTGGTTGACACATGTCATTGGTTCCCAACTGCGCTGATCGATGCTCATGTTGTTGGTCACTGGATTGTTTGGTCCAGACTTAATTATTTACAGACCGCCACCACATAGCTGGAATATTGCAGAGTGTGACGTAAAACTAAACTGACTCACTCACTCACTCTGTCATCTTGGGGAGGGTGTTTTACCTGGAAAATCTACATGGGTCACCTCCTGAGGGTATGTCACCTAGATGGTGTGTCCCCTGGGGGTGTCTGTCATCAGGGGGAGGGTTAGTCACCTGGGTTATCTACAAGGATCACCTTATGGGGTCCGTCAGCTGGGGGTATCTACATGGGTCACCTTATGGGGGTCTGTCACTTGGAGCAGAGTGTATCACCTTATGGGGGTCTGTCACCTCGGGAAAAGTATGTCACCTTGGGGGAGGGTGAGCCACCTGGAGCAGAGTGTATCACCTTATGCGGGTCTGTCCCCTGGGGAAGAGTATGTCACCTGGGGGTCGCCTGGGGGTCGTCTGTCACCTGGGGACAAAATGTTTACCTGAGGGGACAGTGGTTACCTGTGGGGTCTGTCATCTGAGGGAACTGTGTTCACCTGGAGGGTCTGTCATCTTGTGAATGGTGGTCACCTGGGGGTCTGTCATCTGTTGTCTGTTAGTTTTAGAAAAATAATCAACATGTAAAAATATCTGTACTCAACAATACAAAATAAACATTTCACTAAAACTTTTACCAACAGCGTATTTTCCATATATTGCATTGTATGTAGGAAACAGTTATTCTTTATTATTGCATGTTTAACAGATAGTAATCACTTATCACTGCTCACAGTATATGTCAAATTTTGGGCACAAAATTAGAAATTCGGAACAAAAAGCATATTTTCTGGTTTTTGTGTTCTGTGTTGTAGATATGGAAAATCCTTCTTGATGTATGGTATCAACAGTTCAGGTGTTAGTTTCGAGTTACTGAGGGTAATATCATCGTAGAATAATATATATACTCATGGTTTTAACAATATGCAATAATTCAATAAAAACAGGTATGCTTCAGAACTTGTGGCATATGTGAAATAACAACCATAAGCCCCTGGGGTGGTTATCTGACCATCTCTCCAGGCGATGCTGGAACAAGGCTTAACTTCACTTCATCTTATTCCTGGTATTGCACCTCGAGAAGAACATTTCCCTTGGCATATCAAGTTTGCCAAAAACATGCCTCTACCTCAATGTTTTATTGGAAACATCTACAATAATAAATACAGAACCATTCAACTTTTTTAAACAAGAGTCATCAGAAGATGACATATTCCCCCGGCCCCCACTTATTTGAAAGGACAAATCATCTCACAGTTACTTATTGTGTTTTTAGATGAAATCAGAATTGTTTGCATGGAATTCATGAAAAACATAAATGCCATATATTTGTAATCAGAAAAATTCACCATTTCAAGATCTGTCTCATACATCTGCAAAGATCTTTTGAAAGATATGAAATGGTTTTCGAGTTGTGCTCCGGAAACGAAGTCAGCAATGTGTTCATGGAAGCGAGAAAATAATACATCATAAAAACCTGTAAATAGCAAAAGGCACCACTTTGGGGTCTGCCACACATGTCTACCAAGTAACACTGACAGATATTAAAAGTTTTTGAGTTCTGCTCCGGAAACGAAACACACCTCTCACTTTTCAGAGTAAGTCCAAAACATTTCCATGGAAACCGAGAAAATAATAAATCACAAAAACCTGAAAGTAGCAAAAGGCACCACTTTAGGTTCAGATTGATATATCTACCAAGTTTTGCAGAAAAATATTGAACGGTTTTTGAGTTCTACTCTGGGAACAAAGCCAACCCCTACATTTTGAGACTATGTCCGAAACTTTGCCATGGAAACCGAGAACATAATAAATCACAAAAACTTGTACATAGCAAAAGGCACCACTTTAGATTCTGATTGATATATCTGCCATGTTTTGCGGAAAAATATTGAACGGTTTTTGAGTTCTGCTCCAGAAACGAAGCCCACCCCACCATAAGACTAACACCAAAATGTTCCATGGGAAAAACAAAAAACATATAAATGCCAAAAATATGTAAATAGCATAAGGCACAACCATAGGCTGAGATTACTATATCAGTCAAGTTTGGTCGAAAAATATTGAATGGTTTCTGATGCTCCGGAAACAAAATGATTATGGACAGACAGACGGACAGATGAGGCGTCGACTATATCCTCCCACGCCGGAGGGATAAAAATAATATAATGTTAGACAATTAGAAATATGAGGTTCCTTAAAAGATATAAAATAAGGTTAACGAACAGGCCTGGAAAGTTTAATATATAATCATTTCAACCCAAATGATCATTTAATCAAAACATGTAATAGTTTAGTAAATTTTACTCAAATTACTGGGACAATGATTTCTGTCAAAATATGATACCTACCAACCAAGTCAAATTATCTTAAACGGCGGGCGGTGCATCGATGTTGCATGCTCGCCATGTTAAACAAAAGATACCTCGGAAACAGACAATTTGAAAAACCGCAGACATTTTGGTCTGCGAGACCATCTGAGTTTCAGCTTTTGGAATTTCTTCCTGCGATATTGTTCATTTCAAATGTATAAATAAATAAAAGAATTCACATCGGAAACACTTACGATGTATGAATGGATGAAAGACTTTTGACAATTGAGATTTAGCTGTCATATTAATTAACAAACACTGCCCTTTTCGCGAGAGGACTTTTCGCTTGTTGACGCTTGTCCCTGCTGCGCTCAACACGGGCAACAGTGGATGATGGCGCAGTCGCATGCCTGCTGTGCTATATCTCTCTACAACGTAATCAAAACAAAAAAAATATATCTGAAAGGTATAAACACTTAAAACACTACCTTATGTATCCACATGTTGCTACGATATCTCATGACACATCGCATTTTGTTCATAAACTGCAAAAATCGACGCGATCATTTCCAGTGCTCTCTTCCTTGCCGCCATTTTCTATTTCAAGAAAGTTCAAGGTCGTGATAGACATGCAGCAAGAGTACCACGGATAAAAAAAAAATGTTTCTGTCTCTGTGTTTCCATTAATATTCTAACTGGACGAATCGAGGTGAGAGTCACTTATCGTTTATTTTAGTTAGAATATATATGTTTTTGTTTTTTTTGTTTGGGATTTTTGGGTTTTTTTGGGTTGGGGGTTTGGGGGTGGTTATTTTTTTAAAATGTTTATCAGCATAATGAGATGCATTAATTTCAAGCTTAGATCTATTTACTTTCAGTGCCTGTCAGGGTTACACAGCACAATTAACATGATATTGTAAAACATATAAGGTGTTCATCATTTAAAAATATAATTTATGGAATGAGACACATGAAGTAGATTTAGTAATATGCTATTATATCGGCAATGTTTATGAAAATAAATAACTTCCCCGGTATTACAGTCTGGCATGCGTACGGACCCCGAACCAATCCAGTCCATGCAGGGTTGGAATATGTGCTGAAGCAAGTCTTGATAAGGAAAGTCATTGGGCTCTTGCTATACTGAATGAATAAAATGTTGGAACTCTTTATACACATATGAAGGTTCGGGGTAGAACAGGCCATGTAGGTACCCACAGGAGAAACACCCTCACACAGATGACAGACCCTCAGGTGACACACCCTCCCCTAGACGACATACCTCCATAAGGTGACCCGTGTAGATATACTCAGGTGACACACCCTCCCCAAAGATGACACAACCTCCCCGACTTTTCAAAGTCCAGGTTACAAAGGGCCTTTAGCAACCCATGCTCGCCATAAAAGGAAATTCTACTCTAACGGGACCGGGTAGCCAAGCTCGCTAACTTAGTTGACGCGTGCCATCAGTTGCCATTTGCGCAGATCGATGCTCATTATATTGATCACTGGATTGTTTGGCGCAGACTCGATTATTTACAGACCACCGACATAGTTACAGCTGGAATATTGCTGAGTGCACTCATTTTAGAGACTTGATGTTAGTCTAACAATGGCGTAATATCAGACCTTTAGACAGGTCGTTAGTAGTAACAGCCATCATGTGGTCAGTCGGACAAGACATAAAAACTGTCTCTGGCATATCTTACCTTCTATAGACTGGTACTCTGCCTATGCTGCGCTCAGCAAGCTGGCTACACAACTGTAGTGCAGCGATAGCGCAGCGCGGAATAGGGCAGGTGAACCAGTCTATACCTTCTACCGGCGGCCTGAAGCCGGTGACGTCAAATGTGCAGACATGACGTCATTACCCTTGTCCTCACATCTTGGCAGTGACTCAGCTGACTGTGGCAGACGTCAAATCTCAGTGTGGCCTGGCAATCGGGGCATTATTGAAATCTTGTTTTCTAAAGGGTGACTGTTTCAATGACGGGTTTTGGATCTAGATTCCATAGATTCCTTTGAGTGAAAGGAATACTCGAATGACCAGGCATCATTACCTGATCCTGGGGAAGTGGCTTACCAACCTTATCAGTTACAGCCATCTGTGCTGTGACCACCAGTGTTGAGGGCTGAGCGTCGGACTTTCAAACATATACAATCTGCAGTTCTACATCTTAATCCCGCATGGCTTTACTGCAGTACTACAAGAAAGTGTGGTCACACAGAAGCAGCGGAGGGCGGTAGCATTTAAAAAAGTCCGGCCGTCTAATATTTTTGGAAGTAACCCTCTGAGGCCACAAGCAACAGCTAAAAAATTAAAATAAGAGTGATTGTTTGCTGCTTGCTGTCCCATCGCATTAGGAAATCCCCTCTATGTAACATCTCCTCTATGCCATTAAAGTTTGTTTGTTGTTTGCGCGGCACTCAGCAATTATCCAGCTTTATGGTGGTGCTCTATAATCGAGTCTGGACCAGACAATCCAATGATCAACGTTATGAGCATCGACCTAGACTGCTTCAATGTGATTTGAAAACTGTGTGTTTGCTGCAGTGTGATGCAGCCTTAAGCTCGTTGTTCAGCGTCGTACCCAATTCAGCGAGCGAGAACACACGACCTGTTTGTCCCCTCATTGGCTGCTGAAGATCGATTCTTTCCGTTGTCTTCACGGACCGATGGTGATACTACTAAACTTAGTATTGCTTGGATTAAATGTGCAGTTTTAGCGAGTCCGTGAATTTATCGTTAATTAAACTAACTAAATAATATGGAATAAAAACTAGTTAAAAAAGTGACTTAGTTCATTTTCAGAATCTGTAGCAATCTAGACTTGCATGGGCTTTCGTGCATATATTCGTTTGAGGACGTCTCACTTACATTCACCAATTGCTACGAACTGCCCAAGTCCTATAACCTGATCGAGGTCGCCTGAACACAGGTATCGGAGCCAAACAGCTTCAGGCGCTTGTCTACAGTCTGTCCAAGTTCTATAACCTGGCCGAGGTCGCCTCAACATAGGAGTTCTCGTCTGCCCTGAGTAGGTGCAACTGTGTTGCACGAAATTCACGTGACTGAAATTGACACGACACACCGGGACAGACAGCATTGGAGAGATAAAGCTTTAAATGGTATGCGACTGTGGTCTGAGTACAATGCATGCAGGCGCAGAAACGGAAGGGGTACAGTTGCATACATTGTACTCTCTCCATTGTATACTCTGGCAATCGCTTGAAAGATTATAAAGCTTTCGAATCCTCACTGATTTATACCCCTGCAATGCGTCCATGCGTATTGTTGTTGAGCTTTAAATAAGTAAGGCAGAATGAAATATTTAACCATGGCCTCAACAAAATCTGATCAAATCCTGCCAAGTTTTGGTGCTAAGTAATCTAATAAAAGCCGCGGTAAGCTTTAGTCTAATTGTCTGTAAATCATCGACCAGACAATCCAGTGTTCAACAGCATAATAAGAATCGATCTACGCAATTGGGATACGATAACCTGTCAATCAAGTCAGCCAGCCTGACCACTTGACGTATTTCTATAAAATCGTTTTTATGTTTGGCATCTGTATATTTAGAGACTATGTTTTGAACAAGTGAGTGAACATTTAAAGGCACATGGGCAATATTTCCGAATATGAAATCTATGGACTAATAAGAAACTCAATCTTGAAAGATATGAAAACCTGTCAATAAAGGACAGAAAAATAAGTAGAATATCACAACTTTACACACATTAAAGCTAGAATGTAACCAACGATACTGAAATAATAAGGTCATATTCTACATGCAGGTTAATTGGGTTTAGTTAATGTATGTTCAACATTTATCATCCCGCACTCGATCCGCTTTAACACCAAGATGGAAAAAGCAAGCCGATATGACCACTGTGTGAGTAAGCTATTTCTGCTAGGAGTGAGTGACTTTAGTTTTACGCCGCACTGAGAAATATTAAAACTATATGGCGGCGGTCTGTAAATAATTGAGTATGCACCAGACAATCCAATAATCAACGACATGAGCATCGATCTGCACAGTTGGGAACCAATGACATGTGGCAACAAAGTCGGCAAGTCTGACCACCCGATCCTCTCAGTCGCCTCTAATGGCATAGTCGCCTTTTATTGGCAAGCGTTGGTTGCTGAAGGCCTATTCTACACCGGGACCTTCAGGGGTCATTTCTATTAGGTAGCAATGTGACGAGAGTGATGGACCAAAACTTACTCATCAACTCACTCTCTCACTCAGCTGCTCTCTGTGTAAATTAGCGAGTTTCGACCAGACAAACCGCTGAATGATATTTGCACATGGGATATATGGTTACTACAAGTATGAGCTGTTCAACATCAAATCTAACCCAAATCTTGACGGGTCAATATCTATATAAATCTGTATATGGAAGTTGATGTCCCCCGTGAAGGGAAACTGGCTGTCTCCACACAACATGAAGCCCCGACCTTCTAGTTTGTTACCAGGTTATTGGTTAAGGCCGCGCCCAGCACTACTCCAGCTATATATAGCGCGGTCTGTAAAATTATCAACTCTAGACAAGATATACCAGTCATAATGAGCATCGGACCTGACCACACTATCCCTCAATCACCTTTCATTTTAACCCAGATCTACACGGGTGAGACCCTGTAGTTTACAAACACATCCGAAGAGTAGTTTAAGAGTCCATTTGACGTGGCTATATAGCGCTACACATCTGTACCTATAGATGCAAAACAAAATTCAGCTTCCACCCATCTATATCATTTGAACTTTCAAATCAAACTAATACACTGAATTTGAGGCCCCATCCAGAGGCCTTGTGTATGGACCAGACATTCCAGTGATCGACACCACCAGAAGTCATTTGGCAGCCTCTCATGCCGAGCTTCCAGCCCCAAGGGAGGAAACAGCTTTAGACGCCGTGGTACCAGGGTCACCCTCCCCGATCTGTTTTGAAGCCAATGCATGTTTGCAAATTAAGAAAGTCTCAGAAAAGTCACTGACACGGATATATTCATACCCACCCGTTTGTGTGATTATAACGGAGATTGCGAGAGTGTGATATTAGTAACGAAAGCCAGAGTCACAAGGTGTGAGAGAAGGCAAATAAACGTTGGACAAGCCCTTGTGGGTAGGGATCTTTACTTCTGCCAGGAAAACCACAGATCAAGGGTGCATGGCTACAGTCCCCGCATGGTGGACGGAAAACACAGTGACACCCACTTGCTCAACATTTCACCCTAATAAAAAAAACTTATCTATGCAACATTCTTGTTGTCTGCAAGTGTTCTAGAACGGATCAGACAACCCAGTGATAGGCATCTTGACCATCGATCTAACCAGGTATTCAACAAGGTCACAGTGACTTACATCCATCGCCCTACCCATGCTATCGCTACTTATAACAGCCATATATCTCCAGGCACCTAAATTCGAAACTGGAACCCTCACAGGTTACCCGTTGTAAAAAGAACTTTGGTGAAATATTTTTACCGTTTTCCACCATTTAGCCAAAGATTCATTCATGTCATATACAATGATTATCACATCCCTATATATGTATAAACATGAGTCAAACAGCCGTTGATTAAAATCCTTTCCATATGTGCCAATTTCCATTGTTTACACACTCGCACTCCAGACCTCTATCTGTACTTCGAGTTCCCAGAAAGATAAGCCGCCTAGTGGTTAAAGCGTTCGCTCGTCACGCCGAAAATCCAGGTTCCATTCCTGTATGGTTGCAGTGTGTGAAGTCCATTCTAGTGTCCGCCGCCGTGATATTGCTGCAATATTGCTAAAAGCAGTGGAAAAATACACTCATTCACTGTCTCCTTGGAATGGGAGCAGTGTCGTTCCCTTTGGGACAGACAAACATATGGTATCTAAAATTTCTAAAATTTACTGAATAACTAACAGTCAGTAGATTCACTTAATGGAAAAGAGCCAAGAGACTCTCTTCTGGTAATCAGAAAAAAACAGTAATCTAGAATTGCCACATATTATATAGAATTGCATGGGCTTTACATCGGCATCAGAACCAAACACTTTGAGGCGTGCATCTACAGTCTGTCCAAGTGTTATAACCTAGCTAAGGCCGCTTAGTCATAGGCTGCTCGTCCCCCGTGAGTGGGAGCGACTGTGTGTGAATGGTCGCGGTTGAAACTGACGCGACAAGGTGAAACATGCAGTATAAGAGAGCCGACACTCACGAAGTCTACCTCGAGCATGCCACTTAAATGGAAGGAGTGATTTTGAATATCACTGTACTCTCCCCATTTTATACCCTAGCATTCGTGTTTGTAAGGCTTTATAAACTTTCGAATCGACATTCTTTCATACCACTGCAGCGCCTGTGTTTTCAATCTGACAAATTTTAGAAATTTTATACAGCTTAAATAAAATATTTTAAGACAAATTGAAATGATTAAACAACGGCTAAAATAAAGTACAAAAGAAACTAGGTGTAATTTAAACAGTATATTAAATTTATGAATAAGAACGCATGACAGATGAAACTCAGTCACACTCACTCGCCCAGTATTTCACCCCGACTGCAAATCACCGTCTATAAAGGATCTATGAATTAGCAAAGGTTCTTGTTTATTTAGAAGTTAGCAATTTAGAAGTTTTGAAAGGAAACAATATTAACTGATACGTTTTGATATATGTAGCTAAATACTCCATCAATCGAAAGGTTTAATTTTGTAGAAAACATTTGTAATGTTTAGTTTCAATATCATATGAAAAAGGCACAGGGTTGTACATGATACTGAATCACGTTCAATCACTTCCGACCACCGCTAACTCACAATCCCTGAATTGCATTGTTTCCTGTTCCATGCAATGCTAGAGACTTAAACGAAGCAGTTCGTATTTCCTCTCATCTCGCTTGGGCTCCGGTTCAGTTTAAATATAATCGTATGTTTTGTTATACTAATGCCCCCAATACTCTGACCCCAATACTTCTGCTGCCTTCAAGTTTTGCTTTGGTTCAAAGTGTCAAAGTGGTCAAAGTGTTCGCTCATCACCTGGAAGGTTCGATTCCCACATGGGTACGTTGTAAGAAGCCCATCTCCAGTGCCCTCAGCCGAGATGTTGCTGGAATATTATCAAAAGCGGTGTAAAACCCAACTCACTCACTCACTCACTCACTCACTCGTGCTGCTTCATGCATGATTCGACCCGTCAAGGTCAGGGGTGGATTAAGCCTTCAGCAACCCATGCTTGCCGTAAAAGGCGACTATGCCTGTCGTAAAAGGCGACTAACGGGAGGTCAAGTTCGCTGACTTGGTTGACAGATGTTGCCACTTGCGCAGATCGATGCTCGTGATGGTGATCACCGGATTGCCAGGTCCAGGCTCGATTATTTACAGACCTCCACCATATAGCTGGGATATTGCTGATTGCGGCGTACAGCTGAACTCGCTCACCCATCTCACTCACTCCTACATGATTCCCAACAGGATTATCGTCATTACTTAAAGCTTGGTTGTATGCAGAGCTAAGCAATACTTTTTTAAGAAAGCTGTAATCGAGTAATTAGAAAACTAGTTCATGTTACATATGTCATGTAAGTTGGCCTCAGGGTGACAACGTTTTTACTTTAACACCCTGAGTGGAAATACCATCAATAATCTCAGTAACATCACACAAAATTCAATACAATTCAAACATTCAAAATTTTATTATTTTGTTGAAAACTTTAGAAGAGCATTATCTGATACACAAGGAAAATTATCAAGGCCCTTTGTGCACTGTAACGTGTGGACATTTTCATGAAACATTTTAGCTGCATTGATTGCAGTTTTTTAAAGAACATATTCTATTGTCTAAAACATTCTGTTTAAACTAAGTTTGTAAATTTATTCAGTTTGAAGTGAGAGTGGTGTTTGGCAGGTGTCAATACAAGTTGCTTTATAGATTTTGTTGCGATTCTTTCACTGTTGGGGCCGGTGGGGTAGCCCTAGGGTTCGTCACACTGAAGACACGAGTTCGATTCTTTACATGGGTAAAATGTGTGAAGCCCATTTCCGATGTCCACCGCGTGATATTGCTGGAATATAGCTAAATACGGCGTAAAACCATACTCACTCACTTTGACTGTTGTTTTACGCTGCACCCAGCTAAATTCAAGCTACATGTGATGGTGTTTTGTAGATAACCAAGTGTGGACCAGACAGAGATGCCACCATGAGAAGCCAGCCAATTAGAACTGCTGACTGACTATACGTGTGTAACAACACCACACAAGACATTTATAAAACCAAATAAATTCCATACCTTGTGGCCACAACATGTTATCATCTCTTTCCAAATTCCTGGCAGGTCTAGGTAGCTGTCGACCAGATGGCTCTTTGTAGGTCATCTCCATGGAGACGTCTCGATGGTTCAAACGTCCCCTGAGCTTGGGCTATGGCGGGATACTTATTTGCGTCATGTTATATGACAAGTAACCTGTGTGGGAAGAGAATGAAGAAAAATGTGTTCTTGTTTGTTTTGTTACAAAATGAAAGATTTGGGGCCATTCCTTTCATCAAATTACGCATTCGTGATCAAGCCGTGGTGATGCTTTAGTTTTTATTCTCCTCCTAAACTGTTCTATAGGGGGATTTGTGGCCTTGAAAAAGGCCGTCGAGGAATCTAGGTTCCTGACATGTAGCGGCCGAACTCCATGCCTGAAGTCCCCGTACTCCCACCGCATGTCCGCACCAACTCTTATCCCCGTCTTGGTCACCATACAGAACCTCGGCCGTTCCTCACCCCTCCTCCCCACTATCCGGGTTAGTTTACAGTCGGCGTTATTGCTAGAGTGGTTCATAGTAGCCCCCAAATTTTATTTAAGGTCGATCAGATCGCCCTGTTCATTTCTATGGCCATCCAAAACAAGTGCTTCAAAAGCAGTCCAGACAACCACATAAGCCTTGTACTCTGCAAAGAGATCCAAAGTTGGGATGACACTTGATGACATGATGCTTGTGTCTTCGACAGAAAGAGCAGAATGGTGCAATAACGCTGGCGCTTTCCTTTATAGTCCCGCTAAAAACTGCACCGATTGATAGGCACACGTGACAGAAATATATGCCATGGTCATCACTGATTGGCCAGGTGAATTCACCCGACTTTACACAAGAAGTTGTTTCCATGAAAAACATATTATTTGTTTTTCAGTTTGCAGTTCTAAATCTTTACAAATAAAAAGAAATGAAAAGAAATTGAAGACATTTAGATGAAAATGGTGACCAAGACGTTGGGGAGGTAGTTTACTATTGGTACTCGGTAAACCCCTCTACAGTACCACAAATGACTCAGCTTGGCATCTAATTTGTGGTGGTTTAATCTATTGATTCAAACAGTATATGTCAGGAGGTGTAGGCCACACAACCAGCCAGTATTCCCCACCCCCGTCGGTAGCTCACGAAATTCTCCACACTGCACAGTCCCTTCGTCTCAAACCACTCAGAAACCCCTCGGACATGTCCTTGGGGGCACACTACATGGATTTCCAACCCCGACTATGGCATTAAGTGTGTCGCCACTCTCAGCCCCCATGCATGTCACAAACACACACACACACACACACTCTCTCTCTCTCTCTCTCTCTCTCCCATTATCCCCTCAACAGGCTAGTCTTGTGGGGTATTAGTCTTCTGTTGCGCTTGTTGCAGTAATAGAATAACCCAGTCTTTAATAATTCTGGTAAAATAGATTTGTAGGAAATAACGAACGGCACAGATAACCGAAAACAAAAAATCTTCGTTTCAGGCCTAACCGAGCACGTGTCATTTTGCAAACTTTGGCTGCATGGATTTTCTGCCAGACGCAACAGGGGTGTTTGGGACACTGTTGTCACGGTTCGGGAACGGCGTTTCCCTTCTATCATCTTCCATGAATTTGAAACTATTTCACATGACAAGTTACGATATGTTTTCTGCTTG
Organism: Haliotis asinina; assembly: GCF_037392515.1. Lineage (NCBI taxonomy): Eukaryota > Metazoa > Mollusca > Gastropoda > Lepetellida > Haliotidae > Haliotis > Haliotis asinina. Next base: position 13,804,504 of record NC_090283.1, on the reverse strand, counting down.
CAAATGTGGACGAGGATAATAAGTTTCTGACGTCTGCTAAATATATTAAGAGATCTGGGAATATACTCCAGTAACAACGAGCCAGGCGTGCAAACGCAGCCATATATGTGATGAGTTATACAGCCCTGCAGGGTGTAAAAGTTTAGAAAAAGACACATTTGAAATTGAGTTACTTTATGTTACATTATGGAATATTCTTTACTTAGTATTACAATGACCTTGTACAAATGAACTTATTAAACAAACGGACTTAGTTGTGTTGACGGCCATTTGATAACAATCTGTCGTTAAGGAATTTAAAGTGAACAACGAGGAGAAATCTGTTGAATAAATAACTTCTTTACCATTATTAATATATATGTAAATACCTAAAATTAAACGCCCCTCGTTAAAAACACCAACTTCTAAATGGCACTGAAAGAATACAGAGGTTTCGAGTTATCACTCTTCTGCGAGTGCAAAAAACACCCCCAAAGACAGTAAGCTGCTGCCTTTCGAACGCACTATTGTCCTTATGAGAGCAAAATCAAACAAAACAGACAACAATTGATCTTCAGTAACCCAAGATAGTGGCTAACTAAAATAGAGGCGACTCGTTAGGCTCTCTGGCTAAGTAAACAGTCACCAGTTCCCAGTTACGCAAATCGATACTCATGCTGTTGAGCACTGGATTGTCTGGTCCAGACTCGATTATTTACAGACCACCCATATAGCTGGAGCACTGCTGAGTGCAGCGTAAAACTAAACTGGCACACTCACTAGTTCAGCCATACCAGACAATCCAGTGATTAGCTCCATAAGCACCGATCTGTAGGAAGTATTGGGATACAGTCTAGTCAGCCGTTTGTCGCCTCTTACGACAAGCGTGGGGTGCTAAGGACCACCTCTAACCAGAGTCTTCACGGGTCAATGGTAATGACACTTTGATCCACAGATGAGGCAAAAGAATTTACAGTCCCATTCCTACTATAAACAGTAAAGGAATGAATCTTAATACTGGAGATTCTGAATGAAAGAATTGCTGAAACTATGAATACATGGATATTGCTGACACAGAATTGTGAAAATATCATATGTTGTAAGTTGTAACACTCATGTTTATCTGTAAATTTATAAATCCAGAGAATACCTTTAACAAATCACGCTGAAGGCACCCGGTAATCTAGATCTACCCAAGCCACCATGTATCTTCCCTCTGTGTGAGTGAGTGAGTGAGTGAGTGAGTGAGTGAGTGAGTGAGTAAGTGAGTGAGTGAATGTTTATGCTGCACTCAGCAATGTTCCAGTTTTACGGAGGTGTTGTCTTAATAATTGAGTCTGGACCAGAGACAATCCTGTGATCAATATCATCAGCATCTCTCTGTGCAATTGGGTTATGAACTTTGATATGAATACATGATTGCTTGCATGCGTGCGTGCCGCTTTCGTCAAACATATACGATGAAACATTTCCATGTGCTACAAGCGATCGTTTTACCATGTTCTATAAATAATGGAATTATGGTCGAACAGACAGAGAGATGAATGAGCGCAGATTATGAAATATTTCATTTCCTCGACCAATATATGATGGAAGGGATAACAGTTCTGGCTTCACACAGTATTTGTCAGGATCAATCTGGGCAAACCAGCTGATCCAGCCAGCACCTTAAACACTAGTCTGCTACAACTATCCCCTTGTGTCTCCAGCGCAGGAACTTTTATCCATATATAAATATACATCAAAGATTAGTTTTGACAAGGGAACAGATTCGGTTAATCAAGATTCATAATGAGGTACTCTCCAAATGATCAGCAGAACTTCTGCTGGAAAACATGTGTATGATCGGCATGTGTGATCGCCAAGTGATGTGGGGTTGGGGTGGGGTAGTTCAATCTGCAGTAATACATAATTACATGTGGCGTGTGGTCCTGCGCAGAGCGCCTAAGCCACAAATCAGTTGAAAGTACGCAGCACTGGTACTGGGTGAGGGAGTTTATTTTTACGCCGCACTCAGCAGTATTCGAGGTATATGGCGGCGTTCTGTGAATAAGCGAGTCTTGACCAGACACTCAAGTGATGAACAGAATGAGATCGATTGACAACCACTTTCAGGTGTCAACCAAGTCAGCGAGCCTGACCACCCGATCCCGTTAGGTGCCCTTACGACATGAGTTACTGACGATCAGTATTCTAACCCGGACCTTGACGGGTATGGTCAATGAGAGCCCTTGAACTCTTGAGACTGTGTAGGACTTCGGTCCTACCCCACAACGAAGCACGTGATACATGTGGTATCACCTTAAGCAAGTGGGTTTGCTCCAAATCTTTTCTGTTTACTCAGCAGAAAATGGGTACCTGATGGGATATGTCACGTGACTATTAACCTTCTAATGTCTATCATGCAGCTGGGGTTATCCTCGGTATTATTGTGTCAGAGCGTTATAAAGTGTGTCAGCTTGCTGCCAGATGGGCGGGAGATCTGGCACACGCCTCTATATCCGTCAATGAAAAGTTTTTAATCTTTTAACTAAATGCACCTGACGAAAGAAACCTTTCTGGAACTACTTCTGTCTTAACAAATTGACGGCAGTTTTGAGTGAGTGAGTGTTGTGAATGCATGAGTGCATTGGGGAGGTCTCTCTCTCTCTCTCTCTGTGTGTGTGTGTGGTGGGAGTGGGGGGGAGCGGAGGGGAGGAGAGCGAGCATTGAACGGCTGTGATTTCTGCCTTAGTAGGCCGTGGACACTAGAACTACGCTAGATATTGTATACCTTGGTACCGGTCAACTTTAACTTCTAGTCTGCCTGGCCGTCTCATGGAGGTTTTAAAATAGTTATTAACAGACCTCTATGCCATGCCAGTCAGTTCGTTAGAGCTGGTAGAATTACATCACTGTTTCCACTTTCAACGTCTCCACAGAAAGCTCCATTCAAGACGGATAAATTAGTGCCGTGTTTAATGCATAAACAACTATCCTCTATTACAGTATCTTGTTTGAACTACATCTCCACTTACAAATTCTATGGTTTATTCATACCATGATGCAGAGGAGGAAAATGATGATTGTGATAACTTTGACTCTGCTGATGCTTGAATTTGAACTTTCTGTGAAAGAATTAACGGACACAATCTTTCCTTCACGAGTTAATGCTTGAGAGTTCTTTTAATCATCCTACTCCATAGACTTTGTTCTCCCATTTTATTTAAACTCAGCAAATGACTAGGGGCGTTAGAGAGACTCAGAAATGGAGACTGCTGCTAGTGTAAGAGGCTACCAAGAGATCGGGTGGTCAGACTCGCTGACTAAACTGACATATGTCACCGTATCCCAGTATGTGTAGATCGAGCCCCATGTCCTCAATAACTGGATTATCTGGTCCAGACGTGATTATTTACAGAGAGGCGTAATATTGCACATTGTGGCGTTAAACAACACATAAGCCGTCGGATATACTGTGATGGAAAAGATGACAGATTGTGTCAATATTGCAAATAAAGGGGATCTACAGATATGTATCTAATGATAATTGTATTAATTATTTTCTTGAACGTTTACCTCGCATACTGTAGCTACTCCTTTTCCAATATGAATGAAGATAATGAATTAATCTATCACACTGGCTTATTTCTGGATGATGTCTTTAAAGTTATCTATGCTATAAGTAGTTTTAACAGATGGGAGATCTTTGTTAATAAAACTGCATAAATATTGAAATGTTTTGACTTTAGTCTCTGGCAATGGCATATTTATGAAAAGAATGAATAGAAGTAAATAATTGTAGGCATTGATTACATTTTCAACAGTGCTTCCCTTATAATGTTTATTGCTACTTTTCTCTGGAGTCCAATGATTTTTTTGTAGGCTTAAATTGTTTGTTTTTTTTGTTAGTCTATTATTATACTTTGGCATTGCACTATTTGAATATTTATTGTAATGAATTCATATAATTATAACAGTAAGCTACACCACATAACCTATCTTTTGGTGCAGAATGACAGAGGGTACATGGCAGTATTCACTTCTCAGGTTTAGGTGTATTGTTGAATGTTCCCCTGTTAATTTCATTAGTGTATTTTCAGAAAACATGTTGGAACCAGTGCTAAGTCCATGGCAATTAAGGTTAGAACTGGCGTCCAGAAACTTCTTAAGAGACAACTAACTGATTTGTGTCGTCAGGGTCACAAATGACACTGTATCTCAATTGCACTGATCGATGCTCTTGATATCAATCACTGGTTTTTGAGGTTAATACACAGTTATTTACAGAGCACGGTGATATATACATGCAGCTAGAAAAGCGTAAAGCAATAAAGCCAGACAGACAAAACAGTTTACTCATGTTTCACTTGAATGTATATGTCAAATAAAAAGGCAGTGAGAACCCCGAAAGTACAAACACCAGGCCAGTTGAGATGATACCTTGACAAAACAGTTTACTCATGTTTCACTTGAATGTACATGTCAAATAAAAAGGCAGTGATAAAGAACCCCGAAAATACAAACACCAGGCCAGTTGAGATGATACCTTGCACCAATACGTAGTTTACCTAGAACGCTACGATGCCATCTTGGCAGTACGGAAGTTTTATATGATCTGGAGAAACAATTTACTTACATTGCCTATTAAACAAACAGAACTCAGGTAAATCAAATTACCCATGTTGCAGTTTCATCGCCATGGCTGTATACAAGCAAGATCGGAAATTCGGAACGTTCCTACTCAATGGTGATATGTCATACACGTATATCTTCAATAGAGGGAACAAAACTCTTTCCGCAGTCATTAGACATCTGTGCCCAGTGTCGATTGTACAATTGTGACTACGTGGCAGGTATGAAGTCATGCTTCTTTCGAAGTTGTCATTGGCTATAGTTTTAACTCAAGTAGTGTCCTTTTTAAGTGTTAGACTATGGTTATTTTTAGACTGTGCTAGTCCATTGCAGGTATGAGGGGTGTCAAGAGATTGTGTCATGGCTTGTGTTGTGCCCTCTGACTTGTTTGACCCTTGTGTCGATTGGTTCTCTTAAACACAAAAATACTACTTGCATGTCAGCCATTACACTTCACTTGAATTCGACAACATCTCAGAGCAACAGACAGAGAACATCTCAAATCTAAGTTAAGAACAATATTCAAGTATTGTATATGCGTAATGCATTACATGACAATGTTATTAGTATCAGTCATATACTCTTAATGATAATGAAATTACAGTACATTGGTACAATTGTAAATAGTAGGCGCAGGCATTTCTTGTAAGTAGACTACCATGGTGTATTATTCACAAATAAGGCCAATGCTTTTAGGTTTTGTTGAATAATATGTCTGTATATTAATTCACATTGCATAGAAAAGTTTCACCATAGGTTACTCTCTATGCTGAAGTTCAGGGTGTTATCCGATTAGACTCCACCGTTGTTACTTCTTAAGCTGTCCGTGCTACTGAAATGTTCTCGTATGAAACAACCTTCAACCGTAGTCTTATTCTTACAGCTCTCAACGATGTAGTTTGCATATATGCATATTTAGAATATTGAGACTTTGGTTTGCTTGTCCTTGTAGCAGCCTTCTATTCATCTTGGGAAGTATGGCTTTTCTACACCCCAGTGTCACTCACAGAATATGAATAATATTATTGTGTCACATGTATACAGTATCTATGTTTATCACATAGTTGGTAGATTTTGTCTAATGTGCTTAACACGTTCATTACATTTGTGTATACGTTGGTACGACGTATTTGAAACGTTTTTATAGTGCCGGGGGAGTTATCGTTCTTTTCAGTCCTCGTGTTAATGGCAATATAACTATTACCGCATTGCTTGATGTGCGTCTGTTCGTAGTGTTTTCATATTAGATTTATCTCTTATATGTTAGAAATGATATGCGAGATGGAATGATTCTATATAATTATTTATATTTGTATGTTTATCCTGAACTTGGTATTTATTCCCCAAACATGTGTTTCGGGGTGTCTGTTAATAAAGATATAGACTTGACAACCCGTAATCTGTGTCTGGTCGCCAATATAGCCATAAACATCCCGGTTACAACTATGCCATGGGCATAGATTTGTGTCATCAGTGTTACAACTCTATGTTGTTTGTAAACAAATCGGGTCTGAATCAGATAATCCACCATGTCATACGATGACAGAGCATGTATTTATGAATCACTATGAAATATTGATGACACCAGGTGTTCCCGAAAGGTAAGTGTATCCTGCCTGTTCCAAGGGTGGCAACCGCTATAAACATATACTAAGTCTAGACACGTTTTCGCCTGAAATACGAAAATACACCCAACATGAACATTTAACACTGAGAGATTCAGGACCATGGAGTAAGTGCCATGGATGGCGCTCTCTGTTAGATATTTTTCAATATGTAATGGCGACATATGGAGCCTATGGAGTCTCTTCATAAATACCCATAATGTAAATAACGGCAAAAACATATGTCTGTATACAACCAAAACAATCATGATATGTAAACAAATACACAAATTGTGGAATACGCATATTTCATGAACCAACCCTTGGATGTTTTACATTCATGTGATGATCTGGATATCCTTGCAAAACTCGGGCTGATGAAAATTCAGTAAGCGAATGATATTGCAGAGACACGTGGACCATATTAACAATATCCTCTTCTCATGAGGTGGACATTTGTATAATTTTGGTAGAGCTCTTCCAAGCTTGAGTTGTACCTTAACCACAGTAGAGTGAATGGCCGTTGTGGCAACGGTAAATAGAAAGATGACTTTACATATGTTCATGCAAACGGTACCGATGTAGTTGACTATGTAATATCATAAATATGTTTACATCATGTTAACATTTGGATGTCGTATCTAGGTCAGATTCAGAACACATGTCATTCACGTGTCGATTTCAGTCACGTGACTCCTCCGTTCACTTCCATGACAAGCGTGATCCTCATGACGACAGAAGCAGTCCTTGCTTTGTGTGGAACGAAAGAGACAATTCATAGAGATTGTAGTTATCATTTGACCGACATCCGTGTTTGATAACTGTATTGACTTTATTCATTCAGGACATACTGATGATCACGATGTGATTTTGAGACGGTGTTAAAACTCACACAGGTATTAAAAGGCAAGAAAGAAAAGACAAATGGTTCTTTTTCAGCAGGAGTTATGTAGGACCATCACTGATAGATATGATAACAGTAAATTGTTGTGGACTTCTTTTAACATGGGTAATCTGTTCAAGCCAGATATTACCATTCATCAGCAGTACACACATTTTAGGGAAAGCCAAATCAGCTGAGAACGTTAGATTTTCATCTGAAATGTTTCAAGGTGCGGGGGATATATTAAATCCTATGATGATGTTGTTCTTAACTGATATGCATAGTTCTGTATATTTCTGCCTCAGTGTGTTTCAGGGCGTTATCGTTCCTCTCTCCTCTCGAAATTCAGAAAAATGGCCAAGAAATGGTATCAATTCATACAGTACATGGGTCGCAAAACAATCGAGTTTGAATGTTCATACTTTTTCTATGGCTTGAAACACCAACTAAAAAGTGATCATCAAGTTTCAATACAATACATCAATTTCAAAAGGAGATATAGCACTTCTAGAAAGACCACCCTTATGTACGTGGTTGGCTCGACTTAAAAATTAGCGAGAACAGTATCTATTCATGATGTACAGAGGTCGCAAGGCAAAATTTAATCAGTTTCTCTATCGCTTGAGGCACCAATTTCCACAAAGACAACAAAGTTTGTTTCAATACAGTACACTACAGCCAAATCAAAGATAAACCATTTCTGAGTTATTTCCACGCAAATCCTACACAGTTCCTTCGCAACAGTAGTATCACTGAAAACTCGGTATGGTGTGGGCATATATATGTATCACATTCATATTTTGACACAATATGGAAGGATAATCTCTTTAGGCATGTGGTAATTATGGTGTTTGAGCCTCCATATTTAGGCGGCCTTCGTCGAGCTCCAAATAGAGTATTTCTGTGCTACTTTAAGGCAAATCCTACAGAGTCAATGCACAAGAGTATCACTGAAAATTTGGCATTTCGTAGGCATATATGTGTATCAGATTCATATTTTGACACAACATGGAAGGATAGTTTCTTTAGCCATTTGCTATTTATGGTGATTGAGCCTTCATAATTAGGCGGCCTTCCTCGAGCTCCAAATAGAGTATTTCTGTGCTACTTTAAGGCAAATCCTACACAGTTCCTGCGCAACAGTAGTATCACTGAAAACTCGGTATGGTGTGGGCATATACATGTATCAGATTCATATTTTGACACAATATGGAAGGATAATCTCTTTAGGCATGTAGTAATTATGGTGTTTGAGCCTCCATAATTAGACGGCCTTCGTCGAGCTCCAAATAGAGTATTTCTGTGCTACTTTAACGCAAATCCTACACAGTTCCTGCGCAAAGGTAGTATCACTGAAAACTCGGTATGGTGTGGGCATATATATGTATCAGATTCGTATTTGGACACAATATGGAAAGATAATCTCTTTAGGCATGTGGCAATTATGGTGTTTGAGTCTCCATAATTAGGCGGCCTTCGTCGAGCTCCAAATAAGAGTATTTCTGTGCTACTTTAAGGCAAATCCTACACAGTTCCTGTGCTACAGTAGTATCACTGAAAACTCGGTATGGTGTGGGCATATATATGTATCACATTCATATTTTAACACAATATGGAAGGATAGCTTCTTTAGACATGTGGTAATTATGGTGTTTGAGCCTCCATAATTAGGCGGCCTTCGTCGAGCTCCAAATAGAGTATTTCTGTGCTACTTTAACGCAAATCCTCCACAGTTCCTGCTCAACAGTAGTATCACTGAAAACTCGGTATGGTGTGGGCATATATATGTATCACATTCATATTTGGACACAAAATGGAAGGATAATCTCTTTACGCATGTGGTAATTATGGTGTTTGAGCCTCCATAATTAGGCGGCCTTCGTCGAGCTCCAAATAGAGTATTTCTGTACTACTTTCAGGCAAATCCTACACAGTTCCTTCTCAACAGTAGTATCACTGAAAACACGGTATGGTGTGGGCATATATATGTATCAGATTCGTATTTGGACACAATATGGAAGGATAATCTCTTTAGGCATGTGGTAATTATGGTGTTTGAGCCTCCATAATTAGGCGGCCTTCGTCGAGCTCCAAATAGAGTATATCTGTGCTACTTTAAGGCAAATCCTACACAGTTCCTGCACAACAGTAGTGTCACTGAAAACTCGGTATGGTGTGGGCATATATATGTATCAGATTCATGTTTGGACACAATATGGAAGGATAATCTCTTTAGGCATGTTGTAATTATGGTGTTTGAGCCTGCATAATTAGACGGCCTTCGTCGAGCTCCAAATACAGTATTTCTGTGCTACTTTAAGCAAATCCTACACAGTTCTTCGCAACAGTAGTATCACTGAAAACTGTGTATCGTTTGGGCATATATATGTATCACATTCATGTTTTGACACAATATGGAAGGATAGCTTCTTTAGATGTGTGGTAATTATGGTGTTTGAGCCTCCATAATTAGGCGGCCTTCGTCGAGCTCCAAATAGAGTATTTCTGTGCTACTTTCAGGCAAATCCTACACAGTTCCTGCGCAAAGGTAGTATCACTGAAAACACGGTATGGTGTGGGCATATATATGTATCAGATTCGTATTTGGACACAACATGGAAGGATAATCTCTTTAGGCATGTGGTAATTATGGTGTTTGAGCCTCCATAATTAGGCGGCCTTCGTCGAGCTCCAAATACAGTATTTCTGTATTACTTTCAGGCAAATCCTACACAGTTCCTCTGCTACAGTAGTATCACTGAAAACTCGGTATGGTGTGGGCATATATATGTATCACATTCATATTTTAACACAATAAGGAAGGATAGCTTCTTTAGATGTGTGGTAATTATGGTGTTTGAGCCTCCATAATTAGGCGGCCTTCGTCGAGCTCCTAATAGAGTATTTCTGTGCTACTTTAAGGGAAATTGTACAGAGTTATTCCGCTAAAGTTGTATCACTGAAAAATCAGTATTGTGTAGGCATATATATGTATCAGATTCATATTTTGACACAATATGGAAGGGTAATCTCTTTAGGCATGTGGTAATTATGGTGTTTGAGCCTCCATAATTAGGTGGCCTTCGTCGAACTCCAAATAGAGTATTTCTGTGGTACTTTAAGGCAAATCCTACACAGTTCCTGCGCAAAAGTAGTATCACTGAAAACTCGGTATGGTGTGGGCATATATATGTATCACATTCATATTTTAACACAATATGGAAGGATAGCTTCTTTAGACATGTGGTAATTATGGTGTTTGAGCCTCCATAATTAGGCGGCCTTCGTCGAGCTCCAAATAGAGTATTTCTGTGCTACGTTAACGCAAATCCTCCACAGTTCCTGCTCATCAGTAGTATCACTGAAAACTCGGTATGGTGTGGGCATATATATGTATCACATTCATATTTGGACACAAAATGGAAGGATAATCTCTTTAGGCATGTGGTAATTATGGTGTTTGAGCCTCCATAATTAGGCGGCCTTCGTCGAGCTCCAAATAGAGTATTTCTGTGCTACTTTAAGGGAAATTGTACACAGTTAATCCGCTAAAGTTGTATCACTGAAAAATCAATATCGTGTGGGCATATATATGTATCAGATTCATATTTTGACACAATATGGAAGGATAGCTTCTTTAGACATGTGGTAATTATGGTGTTTGAGCCTCCATAACTAGGTCTCCTTCCTCGAGCTCCAAATAGAGTATTTCTGTGCTACTTTAACGCATATCCTACACAGTTCCTGTGCAACAGTAGTATCACTGAAAACTCGGTATGGTGTGGGCATATATATGTATCAGATTCATATTTTGACACAATTTGGAAGGATAATCTCTTTAGGCATGTGGTAATTATGGTGTTTGAGCCTGCATAATTAGGCGGCCTTCGTCGAGCTCCAAATAGAGTATTTCTGTACTACTTTAAGGCAAATCCTACATAGTTCCTGTGCTACAGTTGTATCACTGAAAACTCGGTATGGTGTGGGCATATATATGTATCAGATTCATGTTTGGACACAATATGGAAGGATAATCTCTTTAGGCATGTTGTAATTATGGTGTTTGAGCCTCCATAATTAGGCGACCTTCGTCGAGATCCAAGTAGAGTATATCTGTGCTACTTTAAGGCAAATCCTAGACAGTTCCTGTGCTACAGTAGTATCACTGAAAAGTGTGTATCGTCTGGGCATATATGTGTATCACATTCGTATTTTGACACATTATGTAAGCATATTCTCTTAAGGCATGTGGTAATTATGGTGTTTGAGCGTCAATAATTAGGCGACCTTCGTCGAGCTCCAAATAGAGTATTTCTGTGCTACTTTAAGGCAAATCCTACACAGTTCCTGCGCAACAGTAGTATCACAGAGAACTCACTATGGTGTGGGCATATATATGTATCAAATTCATTTTTTAACATAAAATGGAATTATAGCTTCTTTAGACATGTGCTAATTATGGTGTTTGAGCCTGCATAATTAGGCGGCCTTTGTTGAGCTCCAAATAGAGCATTTCTGTGCTACTTTAACGCAAATACTACACAGTTCCTGTGCTACAGTAGTATCACTGAAAAGTGTGTATCGTTTGGGCATATATATGTATCACATTCATATTTTGACACAATATTAAAGGGTAATCTCTTTAGCCAAGTGGTAATTATGGTGTTTGAGCCTTCATAGTTAGACGGCCTTCGTCGAGATCCAAATAGAGTATTTCTGTGCTACTTTAACGCAAATCCTACAGAGTTCCTGCGCAAAGGTAGTATCACTGAAAACACGGTATGGTGTGGGCATATATATGTATCAGATTCATATTTGGACACAATATGGAAGGATAATCTCTTTAGGCATGTTGTAATTATGGTGTTTCAGCCTCCATAATTAGGAGGCCTTCCTCGAGCTCCAAATAGAGTATTTCTGTGCTACTTTAAGGCAAATCCTACACAGTTCCTACGCTACAGTAGTATCACTGAAAACTCGGTATGGTGTGGGCATATATATGTATCAGATTCGTATTTGGACACAATGTGGAAGGATAATCTCTTTAGGCATGTGGTAATTATGGTGTTTGAGCCTCCATAATTAGGCGGCCTTCGTCGAGCTCCAAATAAGAGTATTTCTGTGCTACTTTCAGGCAAATCCTACACAGTTCCTGTGCTACAGTAGTATCACTGAAAACTCGGTATGGTGTGGGCATATATATGTATCAGATTCATATTTTGACACAAAATGGAAGGATAATCTCTTTAGGCATGTGGTAATTATGGTGTTTGAGCCTCCATAATTAGGCGGCCTTCGTCGAGCTCCAAATAGAGTATTTCTGTGCTACTTTAAGGGAAATTGTACACAGTTAATCCGCTAAAGTTGTATCACTGAAAAATCAATATCGTGTGGGCATATATATGTATCAGATTCATATTTTGACACAATATGGAAGGATAGCTTCTTTAGACATGTGGTAATTATGGTGTTTGAGCCTCCATAACTAGGTCTCCTTCCTCGAGCTCCAAATAGAGTATTTCTGTGCTACTTTAACGCATATCCTACACAGTTCCTGTGCAACAGTAGTATCACTGAAAACTCGGTATGGTGTGGGCATATATATGTATCAGATTCATATTTGGACACAATGTGGAAGGATAATCTCTTTAGGCATGTGGTAATTATGGTGTTTGAGCCTCCATAATTAGACGGCCTTCGTCGAGCTCCAAATTGAGTATTTATGTGCTACTTGAAGGCAAATCCTACACAGTTCCTGCGCAACAGTAGTGTCACTGAAAACTCGGTATGGTGTGGGCATATATATGTATCAGATTCATGTTTGGACACAATATGGAAGGATAATCTCTTTAGGCATGTGGTAATTATGGTGTTTGAGCCTCCATAATTAGACGGCCTTCGTCGAGCTCCAAATAGAGTATATCTGTGCTACTTTAACGCAAATCCTCCACAGTTCCTGCTCATCAGTAGTATCACTGAAAACTCGGTTTGGTGTGGGCATATATATGTATCAGATTCATGTTTGGACACATTATGTAAGGATATTCTCTTAAGGCATGTGGTAATTATGGTGTTTGAGCCTCCATAATTAGACGGCCTTCGTCGAGCTCCAAATAGAGTATATCTGTGCTACTTTAAGGCAAATCCTACACAGTTCCTGTGCTGCAGTAGTATCACTGAAAAGTGTGTATCGTCTGGGCATATATATGTATCACATTCGTATTTTGACACATTATGTAAGGATATTCTCTTAAGGCATGTGGTAATTATGGTGTTTGAGCGTCCATAATTAGACGGCCTTCGTCGAGCTCCAAATAGAGTATTTCTGTGCTACTTTAAGGCAAATCCTACACAGTTCCTGCGCAACAGTAGTATCACTGAAAACTCGATATGGTGTGGGCATATATATGTATCAAGTTCATATTTGGACACAATATGGAAGGATAATCACTTTACTCATGTGGTAATTATGGTGTTTGAGCCTCCATAATTAGGCGGCCTTCCTCGAGCTCCAAATACAGTATTTCTGTATTACTTTCAGGCAAATCCTACACAGTTCCTCTGCTACAGTAGTATCACTGAAAACTCGGTATGGTGTGGGCATATACATGTATCACATTCATATTTTAACACAATAAAGAAGGATAGCTTCTTTGGATGTGTGGTAATTATGGTGTTTGAGCCTCCATAATTAGGCGGCCTTCGTCGAGCTCCTAATAGAGTATTTCTGTGCTACTTTAAGGGAAATTGTACACAGTTAATCCGCTAAAGTTGTATCACTGAAAAATCAGTATTGTGTAGGCATATATATGTATCAGATTCATATTTTGACACAATATGGAAGGATAGCTTCTTTAGACATGTGGTAATTATGGTGTTTGAGCCTCCATAACTAGGTCTCCTTCCTCGAGCTCCAAATAGAGTATTTCTGTGCTACTTTAACGCATATCCTACACAGTTCCTGTGGAACAGTAGTATCACTGAAAACTCGGTATGGTGTGGGCATATATATGTATCAGATTCATATTTGGACACAATGTGGAAGGATAATCTCTTTAGGCATGTGGTAATTATGGTGTTTGAGCCTCCATAATTAGGCGGCCTTCGTCGAGCTCCAAATTGAGTATTTCTGTGCTACTTTAAGGCAAATCCTACACAGTTCCTGCGCAACAGTAGTGTCACTGAAAACTCGGTATGGTGTGGGCATATATATGTATCAGATTCATGTTTGGACACAATATGGAAGGATAATCTCTTTAGGCATGTGGTAATTATGGTGTTTGAGCCTCCATAATTAGACGGCCTTCGTCGAGCTCCAAATTGAGTATTTATGTGCTACTTTAAGGCAAATCCTACACAGTTCCTGTGCTACAGTAGTATCACTGAAAACTCGGTATGGTGTGGGCATATATATGTATCAGATTCATGTTTGGACACAATATGGAAGGATAATCTCTTTAGGCATGTTGTAATTATGGTGTTTGAGCCTCCATAATTAGACGGCCTTCGTCGAGCTCCAAATAGAGTATTTATGTGCTACTTGAAGGCAAATCTTACACAGTTCCTGCGCAACAGCTGTATTGCATCTGATAAGGTCCTATTTTGAAAACATCGAGGTTGTTAGTTGGTGTGCTAATTGAAGCGGCCTACAAATATCTGAAGAACAGCCGTTCACGAAAACGAAGTCGACACGGTTCTCCGCCTGTTTCAAGTACGAATTGATTCATTTTCACAACACAACAATAGCCACGATCTTGTTAAAAATAGGAGTATTTTTATTACTACATACATTCCTATACAGGTGTATATTTTGAGCGTTTGAGCCCAGTTATTAATTGATGATGGTCAGTCGTCATTGATCTCTTAAAATGCTAACAAACATTGACCTTTTCCGGCACTTTCGTAACCATAATTCCAGTAATTTATCAATAGAATATGTTATACGTGATATGCAAGTTAGGTAGAAAGACCAACAGTGCGTATGTGAAGGAAAGCACCTTCGTCTTAATCGTGAGATAAAATAGATATAATACTGCTGGTGTTGTTTAGAGCGGACTATGTTGACGATTCATGTTCATTGGATGCATTTCTTGTCTGATAGAAAGAACTGTGCCACTGTAGTCTTCACTTGGCTAGACTGAAGGTAGTGTACACTTTCGATGTGCAAACAGGGCTTTGTTCTACAATATACTGATATATACTGAACGTGCGTTTGTGCGTGTGTCGCTGGAGGGAGAGAAATATTACACGGCACGGCACGGCACGGCACGGCACGGCACGGCACGGCACGGCATGAAGCAACCTTTACTAAGGTTAGCCTTAACTCCCATTATTTAGCACTAAGGTAACCTTAGTGACCTACGATGACCTTAGTCCTTTGTGAAAGGAGATTCAAAGGATAAACGTCTTTCTTTCTATCTTTGTATCTATCTACAGCTGACAGACTGAGAGTCTGGTTGTGGGGGCCTGACGTCATGCAGCTGGAAGTGCTGACGACATAGGCTCCGTACTCAAAACTCACCACTGTACATACTTGTACCCAGTTGGTATGGCAAAGCACTGGTATGCCCGTGATGGTCTGCAAAACGGAAAACGGCAATGTGTGTGAAATAATACTTTCAAATACTTAATGCACTCAACACTACCGATTCAGCTGTGTTCACATCTCCACTGAAATGCTACTGAATTATTGTTTGGGCTGCAGGTGTCGTTTCTTCTTAGCGAAAATAACTATGTAGCATAACTTCATGGAACATTGCTACAACAAACAAGCTGGCTGACCGCGAACTGGTCGCCAGATACAGGTATATCTTGACCACTGTCAACCTGCCGACTCGCCACCGACAGACCGATGACCTCGTATGGTCACAGCATATTTGTCAATAACACATTTACCTTGAAATTGAAGGGTTGAAATATGGTTAAAGTGTTAGTGTGTTTCTTGAAGTATGTGTTGTCACGTTAGGGTTTTTGTGTTCTGCGTTACTACCTGCAAAACAAACTTTAAACAGATATCGTGGTAACTGTCATCATATACAAAAGGTTGCTTGGAATGTCTGCTGGTCTAGAACGGAATACTCTAACTTACACTGACAGACTGACTGACTTCTTTTGCGTTAACCGGCTGAATCGGATAAGCAAATAGGCAGGCAAACCATCACTTTGAGTGAGTGCGTTGAGTTTTACATTCTCATCACTTTGAAACACTGATACAATGAATTCATTGAATTACTGTTCAAAGAATGCAACTATCAAAATTTTGAAATGCCAATGAGCTTACTTTTTACACAGTCGGTCACATGACGTGTTACATAATATTTTATGTGTGCGCAATTCAATTAAGTATGTGTTGTTGATGCTTTTCCGGGGGAAATATGGATACTTGAAGCAAATAATTAGAAGAATACTTTGAAGATTAATTGGGGTATGTCAAAGGGTTTCAGTCAAAAGTCGTTCGCCGCTGATGTTTGTAAAGAAGTCACTCGACTTGTAAAGGAGTTACTGAAAAATTGTGTGCAAGTACACAGCCCAAGGTCGGGACACAGTTATGACGTCGGTATCGCCAGGTATGACGTCACGACGCCAAGGTAGCAGGTCTGGCAAACGTCCAGCTGTTTCCAGCCGATGTTTGTAAACAAGATGCATTCCTTGTGTGAGCAGCAGCTGGGTGCCGAGACTGGGGCAGAGTCATGACGTCATCATAGCCAGATATGACGTCACGAGGCGAGCACAACAGTTCTGGTGGCAGACCTTTAGATCGTTTGTTAAAAACATTTATTCTAAGTTGAGTAAGATTCTGTGACTTAAATTTTCCATTGGCCAGGTAATCTTATGAGGACTGTTGAGTATTGTTTGTCTAAAGAAAGATTCATCGATACGGTTTTCTGTAAACAGACTTCTAAATTGCCACGCGAGTAAGTTTATTTTACATTCATTTAGATAATGTGTCCCTAATAGTGAGAAGAGAGGTCCACTTTCGGAACATTTTGGAAACGTGAAGCCGAAATAACAGCAAATATAGTTTAGGGGAGTGAAAGTGCGAGATTCGTTCTAACCAAGAGCAGCTGCTATGCTATGCTATGCTATGCTATGCTATGCTATGCTATGCTATGCTATGCTATGCTATGCTACCAGGCAAACACCCCCTTACCTTCCCCCACACATCCCAAATCCCGCACCCCGCACCCCACATCCAACACACTTGCAACTCATATCATATAGGTTTAGAAGACTAACCGACTGACTGACTGTCTGACTGACGAACGGATGGATCGACCGTTTGCCTCTGAAGAATGTTGTACAGTGTAACACAGGATATCCACACCACACCACACCACACCACACCACACCACACCACACCACACCACAGAGTTGCAGGGGTACATTGACATTATTTGTACACAGAGGAGTTCGCCTTTAAAAAAAATCATAGCCACAGCCAGTGGTCATGAATAGTGCCAAGGTGGGTGCCTGCCCTGCCCTGCCCTGCCCTGGTCATGCATGTTGGTGAATGAGTCTTGTAACAAACAAACCTTGGTGTATGCTGCCGGCACGTTTAACAGATGTGGGATGCAGCAACAATAACAGACCCTGTTGAAAGACTTACAACATTGTTTCAGTAGTAAGGAAGTATGATATCTTGGCTCGGTATTATGTTGCAGAATGTTGGATAAAGCCGGACATGGTATCATAGCCACAGCGAGCACATAGACATCTATGCTTTATTATATCAACTCGATTAATAAACGGAAAATACCATTCTTGCTCAAAACACAACTGCACATTCTGCAAACACGCGTCAATGAGCTGTGATGACCAAGCGCATGAAATAATTGTTTTCCCTCAGTCCCCCTTCCAATCTCTCACTCACTCACTCACTCAGTCACTCACTCCACCTTACACCAATCAAATGAAGGATGTTGTCATGTAACTGCTGTTGTACATGGTCAAGACATGCAATGAGGGGGGATAAAGCCACCGGGTGGTTCAGATTGCTTGTTTTTCACAGCATCGCTACATTTGGCCCAGGTGAAGTCACGAATTGTTTGTCGCCTCATACAGTAGCAGGCGAGTATGGCCTTGGTACCACCCACGATCTATACAGACAATTTCCACAGCCATGAATGCAACGCTGAAACACCTCCTTTCACATATTGTAGAAATAAATGGTAGGGGAATAAAACTCATATGATATAGGCTTGGAAGGCTGACTGGCTGATTGCGCCTGGGTATTGATGTACAGTGTTGGACCTGAGAAACATAGTATCATAGCTACAGAATCAACAATAAATATATTTTGTGCCCGATATTGCGTAGGGAGATGATTAACATTATTATAAGAGGATGTGATTAGAGGCTGTTATTTATTTGTTTTGTTTCTTTGTTTGTTTGTTTGTTTCTTTTTTTTTGCATACATGAGAATGTTTTGGAGGGAGGGCCGCGTGCATGAGAGCTACTGACTGACTGACTGACTGACTGACTGACTGACTGACTGACTGACTGACGCCCGTTCCCGACTCCTACGCCCCCTTCCCCAGACATGAACGCACGCACCGACACACACACGCACGCACGCACACGCACGCACACACAAGTACATACGTACACAAGCACACTTAGCCATGCCGTATGAACGGTCTGTTAGCATACAATTAAAGACTTGTTAGCTATTCAAAAATGGCTCCTCTCCTTTCAAGGTTAAAACATTACAAAACGCTGTTGAAATTCTTTCTACGTAGTGGTAGACGGAAGCGGTGAATACAGCTCGTATCTCACGGCGGTAAGGCAGAATGGTTGCTTGACTCCGACTGACGTTGCAACATGTTGGACAACGCCGGACATACTATGTACATTGTGTCACTGGCAAAACAACCACATATGCTTTATTATATCAACATGATTGGAATTTATGAGCTATGTATGTATTTGTTCTCTGTGCATGCGTGCGTGTATCTGTCTGTCTGTCGACTGGTCGAATTGGTCGACTGGTCAGGCTCTCTCTCACATGGTTTACACATGTCATCGTATACCAATTGCGTACATTGATGTTCATGCTGTTTATCACTGGATTGTCTGGATCATTTACAAACCGCCACATAAAGCATGAACATTGCTGTGTCAGAACTACACCAAACCATTCATCCATAACTGGCTTTTTATCTAATGAGTGAAAGAGTTAAGTTTTACGCCGCTTTTAGCAATATTCCAGCAATATCACGGCGGGGGACACCAGAAATTGGGCTTCACAATCTGCCCCCATGTGGGGAATCGAACCCGAGTCTTCACCGTGACGAGCGAACACCTTAACCACTACGCTACCCCACAGTCCCTTTTATCTAATGCACACAAATAGGGTAATGCATACAAATTACTGGAAAGTGGCCAGCCGTTCGCCTGAACCATTTACTAGAGGCAAACCTTGGAATTTACTGATGTCCAGCAAGCAGGAGCTAATTGATATGCTCGTGAGGGTGTAGCAACATTCTTTCTACATTGTATTGATGGAGGGGTAGAAGAATGTTCATATCGCACGGGTATGAA
The DNA here is from genome assembly GCF_037392515.1 of Haliotis asinina. Lineage (NCBI taxonomy): Eukaryota > Metazoa > Mollusca > Gastropoda > Lepetellida > Haliotidae > Haliotis > Haliotis asinina. The sequence continues at coordinate 13,784,884 of NC_090283.1, read as the reverse complement.
GGCACTATAGCAGCTTTGTTCTGGATAATGTTGCACAATTTTGAACCTGGTATCAGCGGCCATAGATACACAAATGTTATATTATGTCAACACGATCAATGCATGAAAAATACTGTACCCGACTAAATCTTCTATATGACACAAACTGTAAGGTGTAGGTACTACATAACGGGTTTCACGAAGTGCATGATGACATGGCTGCTCGTACAGGTGCAATATGTCAAGACTGACGGGGTGACTGCAGGTGCCCTTCTCTGCATGGATTTTTGTTCATGCTACCAGAAATAGTATGATCAAGACTTCATGGGTTATCACGCCTGATCATCTGATTATCAGCGTGCTTGGAGAGCAAACCACTGACGGAAATTGGCTGGCCGAGGGAAATGCTTTTTAATGGTTATTTTTCGATTTACATTTTTTGGGAGGTACATGTTCACATTTTGCAGTTGAGTGACTGTCGATGCTGATGTGTTAACACCATCATTCAACAACAGCTGTTAATATTAACGTAATTTACCCTGACATCTTGTGGCCGTGCCGTGCCGTGCCGTACAGTGCCGTGCCGTGCCGTGCCGTGCCGTGCCGTGCCGTGCCGTGCCGTGCCGTGCCGTGCCGTGCCGTGCCGTGCCGTGCCGTGCCGTGCCGTGCCGTGCCGTGCCGTGCCGTGCCGATTGATATTTTGATATGCTCGTATATGCATGAAGTGTGACGAGCAGGGCAAACTCACTCAAGCGCCAGAGAAATACCTGAAAAAGAGCCGTCCTCTAAACCACAGAGCCCAAGTTTGAGACTATGGCAGGCTGTCTTTTCAAACTTACGAGATGGGAATATGACATGGCATGCTGAGATATGGCAGGGTGCAATGTGGCATTTTGGGATGTGGCATGGTAGAATGTGGCATGGTGGGATGTACTATGGTGGCATGTACCATGGTGTGATGTACCATGGTGGGTTGTACTATGGTAGCTGATGGACATAGCAGTTAGTGGATGTTGAAAGATGCAGACCTGTGTTCATGCTTCCGACACCTTTAATTGCCCAGTAGTTGCAGACCACCCAGGTCATCTCTGCTTGACTCTCGTTCCAGGTTCTGCCTCCTACCAGCCGTGGGACGCAGCAGGTACACTGAGGTATTAACGCCATCACAGTCAGGTGACAGCCTGACACCTCAGGATACAATATTTCTGGATGTAACAGGCTGCACAGAGCAGTATAGAGATGAAGTGCACATAGTGCCTCTTTGATGATTTGAGATTTAGACAAATACTGACCACAGTTAACTGAACTAGACACACAAAATATGAGGACATATGCACAGTCCTAATATGAGCTAACCTCTAGAGTGCAGCAATGATCAGTGACCAGACACACTGAATTACAAATGTACGCTGACCTCTAGAGATGGTACAACAATGATCAGTGACCAGACACACTGAATTACAAATGTAAGCTGACCTCTAGAGATGGTACAACAATGATCAGTGACCAGACACACTGAATTACAAATGTAAGCTTACCTCTAGAGATGGTACAACAATGATCAGTGACCAGACACCCTGAATTACAAATGTAAGCTGACCTCTAGAGATGGTACAACAATGATCAGTGACCAGACACCCTGGATTACAAATGTAAGCTGACCTCTAGAGATGGTACAACAATGATCAGTGACCAGACACACTGAATTACAAATGTAAGCTGACCTCTAGAGATGGTACAGCAATGATCAGTGACCAGACACCCTGAATTACAAATGGAAGCTGACCTCTAGAGATGGTACAACAATGATCAGTGACCAGACACCCGGAATTGCAAATGTAAGCTGACCTCTAGAGATGGTACAACAATGATCAGTGACCAGACACACTGAATTACAAATGTAAGCTGACCTCTAGAGATGGTACAACAATGATCAGTGACCAGACACACTGAATTACAAATGTAAGCTGACCTCTAGAGATGGTACAACAATGATCAGTGACCAGACACCCGGAATTACAAATGTAAGCTGACTTGCTGTTAAATGAAATGGGCTTTTGGCAAGACAACAGGCACTGAGAGAAAACAAGAGAGTAAGCAGAGATAGGTGATTGTGTTGTTGTGAAAGTGAAATTAACTGGTTAAGCTACTGAGACAAAGTTATTGACACACAAACTGAAATACACTTGACTGCGTAGTCCCATAAGTGTGGTAGAGGATTTTCATTACATCGTGTCGTGAGAGCAAATTTTATGGGTTCAGGTAAACATATTTCAGAGGAGTGGGCCAGTAGCCATATACACCATCAGGTTAATCACATTGTGTGTTGAGTGTGGTTTGCATAATTTCCTTTTCAAGACAAACGGACAAGTGGTCAGTTGGATTGTGTTTGGTGAGCAGATTCCTGCCATATATATTAATTACTGCGCTTTCTGTCATATAGACTGTGTCTAGTGAGCAGATGCCTTCTATTATGGGTAGGTAGGTAGGTAGGTAGGTAGGAAGGGAGGTATTGACTACTGTGAATTATGGTGTAGGATTAGGTTAAAGGCAGTCTGTGCAAATAGTCTAGTGACCCATCAGACTGTATACAAAGACTAGATACATGCCAGCACAGGATGGATGAGAATACAGGGTTGTCAATTTATATAGGTTATAACATACTCTACGGCACGAATGATATTTGACACGAAGATAGCACCAATACTACTCTATGGAGCTGAAATTTGGGGACACACGTATTCAGATGCAATTGAAAGGATTCAGATGTATTCAGATGTAAAAGATTTCTCAAAATTGGAAAATTTGCCTCCAACAAGGCCATCCTCGGTGAATTTCGACGTTATCCAATGTATGTCTTCAGCCAGATCAAAGTAATTAAGTTTTGGTTCAGATTGTTACCCATGAATTCACAGCGTTATCCCATACAGTTTTATAAGATGCTCAAAGGGTTTGACGATTTGGGCAAAATTAATTAATTGGGTGTCAAGTGTGAGATCTACTTTATTCAGAAACGGGTTTTCACATGTATGGCTAAACCAAGGCGTTGGCGATGTACAGTTATTCATCCTAACCTTCGAACCTTCGAGTATATCATATCTTCAGTACAGTGTCTGTCAAGTACAGCCAACATGACTTGTGTACAATGTCTTCAGTGCTGTGTCTGTCAAGTACTGCATGTTTTCAGTACATTATCTTGTCTACAATCTCTTCAGTACAGTGTGTGTCAAGTCCAGCATGTTTTGAGTGCAGTGCTTTCATTAAAGTGTGTCACCTAAATACAGCATGTTTTGAGTACAGTGTCTTGAGTGAAGTGTGTCACCTAAGTACTGCATGTTTTGAGTACATTATCTTGTGCACAATGTCTTCTGTACAGTGTCTGTCAAGTACGACATGTTTTGAGTACAGTGCTTTCATTAAAGTGTGTCACCTAAGTACAGCATGTTTTGAGTGCAGTGTCTTGAGTGAAGTGTGTCACCTAAGTACTGCATGTTTTGAGTACATTATCTAGTGTACAATGTCTTCTGTACAGTGTCTGTCAAGTACGACATGTTTTGAGTACAGTGCCTTGAGTGAAGTGTGTCACCTAAGTACTGCATGTTTTGAGTACATTATCTTGTGTACAATGTCTTCTGTACAGTGTCTGTCAAGTACGACATGTTTTGAGTACAGTGCTTTCATTAAAGTGTGTCACCTAAGTACAGCATGTTTTGAGTGCAGTGTCTTGAGTGAAGTGTGTCACCTAAGTACTGCATGTTTTGAGTACATTATCTTGTGTACAATGTCTTCTGTACAGTGTCTATCAAGTACATGTTTTGAGTACAGTGTCTTTCGTGAACTGTGTCACCTAGGTACTGCATGTTTTGAGTACATTATCTAGTGTACAATGTCTTCTGTACAGTGTCTGTCAAGTACGACATGTTTTGAGTACAGTGCCTTGAGTGAAGTGTGTCACCTAAGTACTGCATGTTTTGAGTACATTATCTAGTGTACAATGTCTTCTGTACAGTGTCTGTCAAGTACAGCATGTTTTGAGTACAGTGCCTTCCGTGAACTGTGTCACCTAGGTTCAAACAAATACGAAGCGCGAAGCTATCATGAATATATAGGCGGTTAGCCGTACTTCAGGGGTACCAGGTAGTAAGAATCCACGTACATGTCGCGGCAAAGAGGAAGTCCGCACGCTCCTGCGCATTAAAGCCAGGGCTGGTGGTCACACGTATCCCGGCCTTCGTGGCATATATTACACCTCACCTTTCCACCACCAACGTCCACCCACAGTTCCCCATCCAAACTGATGGGGCAAAAATATATGATATGGCACATCCCACCATGTTATATTACGACCCGCCACTTCCTCTCATACCACATCCTGCCATGCCAGACCACATCCTCTTATGTCACCATGCGCCATCAAACTATGCCATGCCACATCCCACACGTCAGACCCACCATGCCAGACCCACCATGCCACATCCCACCATGCCATATTCCACCATGTCAGACCCATCATGCCAGATCCACCATGCGAGACCCACCTCGCCACATTCCACCATGCCAGACCCACCATGCAACATCCCACTATGCCACATCCCACCATGTCAGACCCACCATGCAAAATCCCACTATGCCAGACCCACTATGCCACATCCCACCATGCCAGACCCACCATGCTAGATCCAGAATGCCAGACCCACCTCGCCACATCCCACCATGCCATATTCCACCATGCCATGCCACGTGCCGCCATGACATGCCACATCTCAAAATGCCATGCAATATCCCACCATGCCATGGCACACGAAGCCATGCCATGCCAAATTTCACTTTGACATCCTATAGCCCACCATTCCACATCCCACCATACCATGCCTATATCTTACGATACCATGCCATGGCGTGCCTTGTCATGCCATGCCACATCCTGCTACCCTACATCCCACCACGATTTTTCAACACATGCCGCATCATACCAGCATTCGTGTATGACCGAGTGTGGCCGCTGATACCACGTTTACAATTGTGCAAACGCAAACACCGAACAAACATGCTAGACGCACATTGTGGAAATGCGCGACGCAACGCTCGTAAACATCTTCGTAGATTCAGAGTGGCTCGAAGCAATCATGATAGAAGGAAATACTGTGAACATAGAAATAAATATAAAACTTGCTGCCGAAAATATACATCCGCTACGAGAATACGCAGACCAGAAAGGTTAGAAAAATCAGTAAGTAGTCCATCTGCTTTTGGAAAAATATCCGTCATTTACAAAATAGAAATACGTCGAGAAACAACATAACTAAAACTCAGTGGTTAAACCATTTCAAAAATGTATATTCAAGCGGAGAGATATTTGACTCAACATTCGACGAGGTAATTAATACTGCAGATTCCAAAAATAGAGCAAGTAGAGCAACTTCTATTTGACAGTCCTATTGCTGAAGAGGAAATATTAGAAGCGATCAATCATCTTAGAAATGGGAAAGCTGCAGTACCCGGTGATATCATAATAGAAATGATAAAACGTTCTAAATTTGAAATTATGCCGTTCCTTGCGAAATACTTCAATAAACTGTTTGAAAATGAAATGTTTCCCCGCACTTGGTCAAGCTCTATAATAATTCCACTTCATAAAAAGGGGGACAGAAACGATCCAGACAATTATCGGGGTATATCATTAATGAGTATCTTGGGGAAAGTGTTTACTTTAATACTGAACAACAGACTGTCATACTGGGCGAATATGCGGGAAAAAATTCCTGAATCACAGGCAGGATTTAGAAAGGGATATTCCACTACGGATCACATTTTTACTTTGTATGCACTGCTCCAAAAAGCATTATCAAAAAGAAGGCACAAGTTGTACATAGCATTTGTAGATTGTTGTTTCCTTTCGTGCACAAAGTGATGGCTCTTTTGTTCTTCCTTCAAGACATATACAAATCTGTTCTGTGTTGTAATAAACGGGTTACTGGCTCAAGAGAATCTCACGTTGGGTACATATACACATATTCATCCTGTACACGTTATCATTAACTTTTTGGAACAGAAAATTATAACATTACTATATCCAGGCAACTAGTGCTAGCAAAAGGCATATATTTCCCTCGATCTTATCAGTCTCAGCTCCCTGAGGAGTACATAACTCTTGCTGCTTCTAGCCGCACCGAGTTATTTGTAGCTGTCTCATCCTACTGAAGTATCTATTCACAGAACACTCACTCGCAGTATTTTGTCCTAGGTTACTGCACGTTGCTGTACGCGCAACTCTGTGTTTGCACGTATTCATGTGGCTACCAACTGGACGTATACCAACTGATTCATGGAATCTTTTAAGTGCACAGGTTTGTGTACTGTACACTAAGGGTTGTTGCAACACGGAAAGAGTCTGCACACAAAGTTGACTCCAAGGTCTTTACACCTGGCCATAGGTGGGGTCGATCTCGACACCTTAACCTCACTAGCCTGGCACTTGAGCCAGCTCGCAAACTGCTCCATCATGCAGAAAACATGATGCCAGGTTCGCAATGTCTTAGAATCCCTGGCAGACTGGCGACAACACGACAACGAGTTGTCACTGCCAACACAGCCTTAACCTCAACCTACCTTGTCGCTCTTTACAATTGCAACTGTGTTTCTCGGCATGGCTACAAACTTTTGCCAACAGATTTCAACACAAAGCAAAGCTTTAGTCGCTGCACTTTCGGGAGGTGCACTTATACATATTGAAATGAATCATTCTGTAGAGGTGTATTTTCCAGATCAGCGATACGTTGACTGATACAGTTTTGTGTGACCGCTTGCTTATGTGCGTGCGTGTGGAGGTGAGTGCGTGAGCGCGTCTGTGTGTAGTTATGGCGCCTAAGTAGGACCAACCTCATGTCATTCTCAGTAGTACTATACTATCGCGAAAGATGACACTGGATGGCTTTTACTACGTGAGTCAGAGAGCTGATACTTAACGTCACGTCACAGCAATAGTTCTGTCATATTCTGAACCAAAACAGTTCATACAATAAAGGTGAAACTATTTCGAAAAGTAAAACTTGTTAATGAAGGACAGTAAACACACATAAGATATCACAGAAAGATGTAAATCTAGAACCTGAACTAAAATCATTTAACTGTAGACGACAAAACAATGTAAAAACAGGTAATAGATCGATAGGGCCAAAAAACTGAAGGTAGATCACAATACTTGGGGTCATGGGTACAGTGTTGTTGCTTCCTGCTTGCACCTTAGCTGGATTTACATCTTCTCCTCGTCTGTTAGCAATTTAGACAAACCTGGCCTCAAATAAGAGACCACATATTCTGCGATTAAAGACGTCTTAAGATTCGACTGACTTCAGATATTTTTGGAGTTACGCATCTTCTCGGGAGGTGAATGATGTTCACACTGTTTAATTGGGGGATGTTTAACATCTACTACACGAATCCCCTAGTCGGGTGTCAGTGGAGACCTGACACTGTTCTCTTACTAATGTCGAAAATGAGACAGAATCGTGATACTGTTAACAACTGAGATGGACTTCAGCAGGGAGCAGTACCACTCGTAGTTGTGATCATGTAATTATGAACGGTGTCACACGCAACTTCCACAGCAAGGTATGTGTCATGAGCGAGCCAGACCTAGGCATGTTAACACTAGAGGACTACGTTTGCTGTCATCCCGTCTACCGTTGTGTGGCCCGTGATGATACTCCTACCTACCCTTGAACCACGACCCCCCACCATATCCGACTCTATCTCCAGCCTACACACCCCCAGTCCACTGATTGTATAAAAAGTCATAAAATATTAGTTCCTTGAAAAATATGGTCCTTGATGAGCATGCAAACAGCAAGTTGCAGATATTGTTGGCACAATGCCTTAACTGGCACGTACGCACATCTTGAACATCATATCTGACACAATAAATTTTCTTTTCAAGCTTAGGAAGGTCATTTGACTGCAAATTAATCCATTCATCCAAGAAACTGTCTCGGGAATGGTTCATGGCCTATTACATGTAATAATATTTAACCACATTGTATCATTTAAGAGCTGGGTGTACTTGCAGTAGTCTCTTGTTTAAAGATGTATTCAGCTGTCTGACTCAACTCTTTCTGTGTGAACGTACTTGCCAAGTATTTCATTGTGGTAGTTATGTCATTCAGGCTATGGGATTGGCATTATATTGTGGGACGAACCATGTCAGTTTCTCTCCTCACAAGTCTTACACGGTGTGATATAATCGATCATAATATCTTTTCTAAACAGCAACAAGTCCAGCGTATTCATTCTTCTCTCAAAGACCATACAGCAGTCAGCAGTTTCGGTGTGTGGAATTTCTTGTTGGTGAATGCATGCTGGACATAACACAGTGATAATTCCCAGTTAGAGGCAAACCATTAGACTATAGAAGAAAGAACCTCGTGGTGTTACGAACACATTTCCTGTCAAAGCCAGCGTGTTATGGCAACTGCACAAAATAAGCACAAGGCTTCACAATATCCAACTGCATTTCATATTGATACATATTATCTAACGTTCCTGCCGTCTACAACTGTAACCTTAAAGTTCTGTCTGGGTGCAAGTGGACGATTGATTTCCCAGCAATGGGATGCAACGTTCGCACTCACGTGAATTGTTTTTTGCCTTTCGGTGAAGCACATTTCGTTCTGGCTGAGTAGACAGGACCAGAAGGGCTGATCGACAAACACCATCTGTCGACAGTAGTATACCACTTCAACGGAGACCATTTTTACAAGCACACGACAGGCACAGATCAGGTACAACCCAGTTGAACTATTCCTCTTTTGCTATTTATTTTTGTTAACTGGTTATGCTACAGTCCTTGTGAACAGTGTGGCCAGGTCGTTGTCTGGTCGGAAGTCGTCCGTCTGTTTATGGATATGGTATGAACTATTTTATGTAAACAGAGGGTAACTGTATGGAATCACTCACAGGCTGCACATGTCCTCGGTTTCCTGAATGGGGAAGTATGCAAACAAGCTCATTTGTTAATACACTGCTAAACTGGGTTAACTGTTATTCGTCAGTATCTTGCACATGCCCACATATCGTACATGTGCACCACTTGTCACGACTCGTTGGGTTGGATGGTTGTTTAAAACCGCGCTCAGCAATATTCCATCCGTTTGGCGATAATCTGTTAATAGTTTACCCTGGACCTGACAATCCAGTGGTCAACATCATGAGCATCAATCTACAATACTGGTATACGATGACATGTGTCAACCAAGTCAGCGATTCTGCTAACCGGATCACGTTAGTTGCCTCATAAGACAAGCGTGGATTGCAGAAGACCAGTTCTAACCTGGCTCGTCGCGACTATCATGACTTCATGATTTCAGTAATATATTTCCCCGGCGTTGTGCGATCAGGATGATTTCGGTTGCTAAGTATTTATTTGTCAGAATACAGTATGTCTCCACAGCCCTGTCAACAGATGTATCGTATAACTCGACTTGATTTGATGTTACAAACACATCACATAAAGTTTACAAGCATTGTCGTCAGACTGCATTCCGGTAACCATGCATTCCCGCTCCACAGCCTCACGATGGTCTGTAAAAAAGAATCTCTAGTCAGATGCGGTAGTTCACAAAACGTTCGCAGATAAATCGTCAGACATACTGTTTTGCGTGTCTCTTATCCACTTCTATTTCACCATTGAATATATTTGATACTTGTTGAGCGTGTGAGAAGCTATGATTACACGGTGCCATTTAGAAAGTGGCCAAGTGTAACATGTGTTGTGTTTCGGATTACACTTTCTTAGTAAAGTACATGTTCTAGTACTAAGAAAGTGTAATCCCAAATATGAAATATCTTTCGTCTGAGTAGCTGTACCAACATCCCATCTTGGCCTAGATTGTTTGCAAGAAACGTTGATCTGCCATTAAATAGTTCAGGGTTACGATTCTGTAAAGTTTTAATGGCATAGCTATGATTCATGCTCACAGGACAAAGACGGGGAAGGTGGAAGATAACCCTAGCACTATGCACAATGTTATATGCCCCTCTTTCATTTCACAGAGAGAACCACTGACGTCATCACAGGATGGACATGCCCCACACCATTATCCTGCAGAAGAATCATGTGTTTCTGAAGGAGGAACTTCAGGTTGACCCTGTCCTGAATGTCTTGTATGAGAAATGTGTCTTCACAAGTGAGGACTATGAAAAGTGTAGAGACTCTGGACGAGAGAAATGCGAGGTGTTCCTCGACACGCTCAGGAAAAAGGGAGTCGAAGGGTACTAGGCGTTCTGCGCTGTCCTTTATACGTCACAGCCATTTATTAAGTCACGGCTTGATGCTTCTGCAACTGAAGAAGGTTTGTATGTGTGAAGGTATCGTGTGACTCAAACAGACACACACACACACACACACAACTCTCACATACAAAACTCTCACACACACATGTATGTTTATTTGTAAATTATATTTATATCTAAACCAAGGACTTGTTCATGATCGACTTACGGCAACTCTACTGGCAAAATGTAAAGATACCGTCCTCTGAAAATAGCATTTCAGCTCAAAAAATAATACAACAGCACATTGCAGACAGAAGTAAAGGAAATATATTTTACAATGTCGATAGGCACTGTCTCATGTGTGGTTAAATGCTTTAGGATTATACAGTCAACTGCGTCATAATCTAAGGACGATATCACTCACCTGTTTAGCCCGCACCATGACACAACCTTTCAATGCTTTCAGCGTGACAAAACTGAGCTTATATTTTCAATCATTAGCATTACCAAATTATAAAATTCCGATCTGAAACAAATGTACACCAACAACGTGCTTGCTCCATGAACCACTTGTGATGATCACGTCTCCTGACAGCTACAGTACCTCTGTAACTATCAATCTCCAAGACATGATGACATGATGAGACGCCATAACCATCATACATTTCAGGGCATCCAGGCATTGTCTATGTGAACAAAGGCACGATGGAGGCTGAACACAAGAAGGAACTTGATGAGAAAGATGGACAAATAGCAGCACTACACACCGTGAGTTTTGAACATACAGACCACCCTTCTTAGTTTATCACATGACAAGGCAAGTCGACACATCATTTCTAATATCCAGAATTTACTACTTCAAATTAGGAGGGTCATTCATTTTAGTGGTCTCAATTTGGTGAATGTGTTACGTGTCTGAACTCCACATTTGTATATGAAAGGATGGGACTGTGTTGCTTTGATCTGTTCTCCAAACTCTATTCTTGCTGTGAGGTTAACTCTTTCCCTGGCAGTTATTCTACATAAAACAGTTAATGGGCCAGTTAATCAAGGATAATTTCAGGCAGAAAATGTCATACGTTACTCCATCTGGACGTTTCTACAGGAAAGGAGTTTTTCAAAATATTTACTGATCATGAACGTTCGTTTTCAGGAGATAGAGGGACTTCAGGTACTAATTAAGGACAAAGACAAGGTCAACGCTGAGCTGATGGGAACAATAAAAAAGGAAAGAGCTAAATACATATCGCAGATTGTAAAGGAGAGTCTAGAAGTTGAAGCTCGTAAGCTGACAATTATCTCATGTAGTGAATTATAGTCTCTACCTTGAATTATGATAACGTTACACTGCCTATGTGGATGTCTTTGTGTACACGTGTACGTGTGTACTCAGTCACACAGTGACAAAGTCGAGATTTGTTACATCTACATTTTCTTCTTTCAGTAACGACACAAATATCTAAGGCAGATGCTGATTTACATCAGAGTAAAACAGAGTGTGAGAAAGTGAAAAAGGTGAGGATAACGTCTGTTCTTATTTCAAAATTAATCACTTGCAGTGCATACGAAATAGAAATAGACTGTCACATAATTACACCTGTCACATCATGACATGTTGGTGTAGTGATTACTATTACAACATGCGTGAAGGAGAAAACATGAGAAGTATTTTACACATTGACCAAATCAGTAACGACACAAGTATCTAAGGCAGATGCTGATTTACATCAGAGTAAAACAGAGTGTGAGAAAGTGAAAAAGGTGAGGATAACGTCTGTTCTTATTTCAAAATTAATCACTTGCAGTGCATACGAAATAGAAATAGACTGTCACATAATTACACCTGTCACATCATGACATGTTGGTGTAGTGATTACTATTACAACATGCGTGAAGGAGAAAACATGAGAAGTATTTTACACATTGACCAAATCAGGACCAAATCCTGAAAGTAAACGACAAAAAAATCACACATGATCAGGAGAGGATGTGTTTGGATGCAGTGCTAAATGTTGTTACAGAGACTTCAAGAAGAACAGGAGGCACATGGTGCTCTAGTGGGTGTTCCAAGGACACAGTCTCCAGACAGGGTGGGCAGTACAGAACAAGTCCAACATGCAGGTACAGTGGGTGAAGTGACAATCTTTCTTTCCAAATAAAACAGTTATCTCTAAAATCAATACAACCTTGAATGCATAGCCCTATATTTGGTTCATTTAATTATCTTACCTTGCTTTTCTACCATCAGTTTTAGAGGAGGGAATGTGCGAGTTTTCAACGCAGTCCTGTTGTGATGAGAGTCAGCCTCGTCTTCTACCATGCCTTCATTCCGCCTGCAAGCCTGCCTTGATCACCAAGCTACACAGACGGAAAGGAACCGCATACACTGTCTATCCTGTGGTCGTGAGTTCACCATAGAGCAGACAACAGTAGATCATGTCAGATGCAGTGAAGCTGCCTTCAAAGTCAACGTTGATGGTGATATTAAATGCAGCTACACCAAAGACGATCATGATACAAAGCCTGTGATGTACTGTCACGAATGTGATGTCAAGCTATGTTCTGACTGTCATAAACTCCATGACTCCTTAGGACGAAACCAAAACCACGAGGTAAGCGAGATGAACCAAGCAGAGAATATTCCTATGAAGCGGTGGCTGAAGGAACTGAACTGCAGAGACCACTCTGGGAACAAGCTGCAGCTGTATGACCACACGTGTAAGAAGGCCGTCTGTCTTATATGTGTGCATGGGGCCCACAACAAGCACCAGAAGGAAGACCTGAATCAAGCATATGACGTAGCGAAGGGTCAGCTGGAGGAGCAAGTGAGAAAACAACAAGATAAACTGAAATATGTCGCTAACAGCGTGAAAACTGCCAGGGGTCACCTGCAGCAAGTTGCAACTAAAGTTTATAAAGCTGTTGCTGCAAAGTTCCTTAATCGGCAAAGACAACTCATGAAGGAAATTCAAATGAGTCTTAAAGACCCAAGCGAAATAGTTCAAGAGAAACTTGACACTTTACATGACGTTCATGCGTCAATAGTATCAGCGATAGACTACACCCAGGGAACACTTGAATCTACAAGAAGAGAGGAGCTCATTTCTCTCACAGATGTACTGCAGACGAAATGTGATGAAAATCTGAAGTGGATCCTTCCATAAGATGACACACAAGACACCAGAATCATCCTTTCCTTTCAAGGACAGAGAGCTCTGCAGGAACTCATCGATACGTTTGACGGACTTGTCTACAGCCTCAACGTTGATGACATACCAGATAAACAACTTACTTTGCAAGGTAAGTAGACTTTTCGAAAAATGTACCAAACAAAACAATTTTCCTAATATTTAGAAATGTCTTTCAAAGGTCCTGCTTTGAGTTCACTCTATACATATAAAACATACGGAAAACTGAAAAAAATTACCACGTTCCACGTATGGGTATCTTCAGTTGAATCGTATAAGTCCCATCTGCGGTGATAATCTCTCCAAATCTATTATTTCTGTAGTCTCTTGTAGGCTCTGAAACAATACATCTTTAGCATGTGCACAACATCCTGAGGTGTTTGAAACCAAATCCCGTGTCACCAGAATCATTCCCACAAGCAAAGAGAATGTCTCCACTCTGTCGAAAAAGAAGAGAAAATGAGTTGTGCAATTCTTACGTCATTGTTTGATGATTAATATCTTCATGACGTTACTATATTTCCCACGGCTTGATATCATTGTTTATCGTTTTGACAATGTCTCCTTATTACAAGTTTACTAGCTTTCATCAAACGGTATTGTATATAACTTGGCTTGACGAAATTCTGATTAACCTGCATTTGTACTTTTTCTCATCAGATCTCCTGACATTGAATATGCAGCTGACATTAATAGGGGAAAACATCAGGAAGGTAATGTATTGCTTTTGTAAAATAGACAAACTTAATACACTGTTGAAAATGAAATGAAAACAGAGAAAGAAGTTAAAAGGCTGTTATTGCTGAAAATCATTCATGGTGTGTATAGTAAGTATGGAGATATGGCATTCTATACAGGTGTGATATACACAGCTACTCTGTAAGTCGAAGTTATATTCGGACATTTATGATGTAAGCGTTGTTGTTTCAGGTACATGTTTCAGGTTTCAGTGTGGGGACATCATCCATCGTATCACAGGTAAAACATAATAACTGGGTCAGATCGTGAAAAGAAGATCAAATACAGAATTAACTACATCACATTTCTGCTTTAAGTTGAATTATTGCATCACCGGTTGGTATTATATAATATAGATAACTAATACTTAATGAGATTTTATTGTCTTTATGCAGTGAAGTACAGTTGAAACATTGAAACATTGCAGGAACTGTCCCCCGTCCATCTGAATCACCAGGATTACAGGGGACATCACAAGAAGTCCAGCCTGAACAAGTAGCACGGCGAACCGAACATGAACCGTTGATATCACATGATGTTTTTGAAGCTGTTAAAGATGTAAGTTGAATGTCATACAAATATCCCTAAGTGACAAGGTAAGGTCCATTTTATTGAAGAAATAGAAATTCAGTTTGGCTCTGGCTCTTTGTCCACGATGGTATTTAGATTAATGTTTGAAATTCATACAAAGTAGAGATTTTCTCATTGTTTATTTTCATTTCATGAGTAGAGCGTTCGTTCCTTCAGCGTCACTTGAATGTGGTTTATACCTGAAAGGTTCGTACATGAGGAGTTGTTGATTTGGGGTTGAAATCTTGCCTGAGTTAATGATACAGTTACTAACATTTTTAGAAGTTTCATAATTTGTCCTTGGAGAATTTCACTGTCCGGTAGCAGATGCTCAACTACTGCAAAAGTATCTCGTCTGTTTATTAAACCGCCTATTTCCAACATATCACAACCTACATCAAAACGTACTTTCTATAGTGAAACAATAAATATGTTACAATAAATATGTTACACTTACACCGTTTATTTTTCTTTTAATTGGTATTATTGCGACTTTTGAATTGTTGGTTATCATGCAGTTTAAACTGTGACATGTGGCAGTGTAGCAGGGACTCAAGATGACCCTTTTTGTTGTTTGGAATATATTGGGCATTCTGGCGTACGGGGTGCTATGAGAAGGTACAGAATTGTAAACATTATTTATATCAATTTATGTAGTTTACCGCCCCTTAAAAGACGAGATGAGATGTGCCGTTCACTTGATCACGTGTTTCCTAACTTTGTGTTTTGACACGGGTTGCCAATGTTGACTACAGCACCTCCGCTGATTGAGTAGAGCTGCGTTCCTTTCATGTGTTATATTTTTTATAATCCTAACCCAACAATGCTCAAAGTAGCTATAATCAAAACTCATTGACTCACTTTACTCTGTCGAGCACATGTGATGGCCGAGTACAGAAACAAAGCTTTGTGTTACCATGGAAACTATGTTGCAGGGAATTCAGGCACGATTCACACCATCAGCTCAGAGGGAGGTTTTGAATTCATCACCTGTAAGTAAATTCCATTCTTTTATGCAGTTTCCTTATGTGGTGATTGCTATAGTCCGTTTGGTTCAAAAGTGGACCGATGAATTGCAGTCTGACTCGAAACTTAATAAGCAAAATGTTCAATTAAACGTTTATCATAATCAAAACATTAGAGCATACCTGTGAGCTTTTTGCAGAATTGATGTCATAAAAACTAAAAAACAACAATTGTTGAACAGACTATTATTAAAACATTGACACACTTCACCATTTGTTACGAGGAAGGAGTACAGAGAAGGGGATAGCTTGGTGTACGAGAAAGGATGAAGACGGCACAGCATAGGTAAATGAATTAATGACTTTGTCAGCACTTGTGGACGTGGTTCTCGAGCACCTGGCTGTCACTTGCACTCTTCCCTCTTAACAATTAGTGAACTGTGTCAACATTTTAGGGATAGTTCTAACTCGGGACATCACGAGAACCAAACCGTTCATTCATACATGTGTGTAGTGTGGGTTTTTTTATGTTTCATTTTCTGTATTAACTTGTCCACAACTGAAGGAGTTAATTAGGAGTTTCTGGTAGCAGTAATAGTGTGTCTTCCAATGTGACCCAAGCCGTTGTCCAAACCAGGTGCATTCATGTAGCAGAAGTACTTGTAGTTCCCTTGGTCGCTGCGGTGTGGCCGAACTCAGATACTTGTCTTGTTTCCTATAATGTGTCTTCGGCTTAGTCGACTTACTATATATTGTGTTTAAAATGGTTTCTAAAGTATTAATAAGATACTTTGCCTATGTTACTAGTACCCTTACGAAACAGATTGTCACTATTTATCTTCCTTCCTTCCTTTCTTCCTCTCTCCCTCCCTCCCTACCTTCCAATCGATATACATACACACATACATGCACGCAAGCACGCAAGCACGCAAGCACGCACGCACAGGCAGACAGACAGGCAGGCAGGCAGGCAGGCACACAGGCAGGCAATGAGCAGCTGATAATCAAGTGATCAGTATACTGAACAGTGACTCATGTCGTGGAGATATCATCACCTGGGATAGGTTAGAGTTTGGGAATATGTGAAAACCTGACGACCAACAAAATGTCACATGTAGTAAATTACTCTAGATGTCCGTTATAACACATCGGGAGTGACTTGACCTGGCCGGTAGTGCTAAATCATTGCTTGAAAACCATGTTATTAGGACAATCTGTTTTTCTGTAAAATGTGAATAATATGTCCACCATCTCTAATGTACCCAATGGAAATGCACTCTGCTTCCTGCATTTTGCTCAACATTTAAGTGGAAATGTAGGATGGGAAATCATACACGAAGAATAGGTTTATAGATCCCTGCGATAAAACCACGTTTATATCTATTTGGGACATTTTTAACAGGAATTTCCGTGTTTGGCTATCTTGTTTGTGGCATTTATGAACAGGCATACATGGAATAGGTTCACAGTGACCTGAAATTCAATTATTCAATATATTTATATTATATATTGAAGCGTAAAATGTTAGTAAATGAGAAACAGTCGAGAATGATGGCATTACTTCGATCACAAACATGATACTATGCTTCAACATAGTGCAAACCATCATTATTATACGTCAGATGTAATTATTGAGGTTTGTTGCCAGAATGGATGCATTTCATATTTCTTAATAACAATAACATAGCAATTTACTCAGTTCATTCACAAATATCTGTCCCCCTCCAGACACGAGACAACCCTCCCCACACAGCGGGTATCATGAAACTGTGTTCAGTGATTGAAGCGGACGTAGAAGATACCGGTTCACGTTCTGTCTGTTGAACACATAAATGTAAAAATATCGCCAAACAGAATACTACCTGTCTCACTCTGTCCTATTTCATGTGATATGACTCTAGAATACCTGTAGTGATAGATTTATTGTGAAATGATGTTGAAACATCTACATCTTTAGGCAGTAGTAGTGTCTATTTCTGGCCACCGTCACAACAAACTGCATTTGTGGGTCAAACATATTTGGGTGAAAGAGTACTTAAACCAAGGTTTATTTGTTTACCAATGTACGTAGAAATGAATTGTTTGACAAACAGTTTAAATACCCATATGAATAGTATCATCTCGTTATTATTACTATCTAGGGCACGGGTGTCGTTGCGCTTACAGACGGACAGAAATGGCAGTCGATCAATTAGTGAGCTGTTTTGGATTCACTGAAACGGGACAAACAATGCAATGACATCTTAGAGGAAATACAGTTGCTAAACTCCATTAAATGACACTTCTATATTTGCAGGTCCTAAACTCCACCTGGACGCTGGTCGAGCCAACACCTGCTGCTGCCATGTTACTACAGACGGTGAGCTGGTCAACTCGCCCCCCGCCACACAGCACACGGACAGGGACAGACGAACCAGGTGGACAGTAAGTGGTATGCTTGTCTACAGCGCCGCTCCTGGTGTGTCAATGTACTGAGGTGTGACACACACCCGGGGAGTCTCTGTAACAGGGTGTGTCTCGCTGGGGTGTGGGGGAGGTGTTGCAGAAACACAATGTCTGACACACCCGGCTCACAGGACACCCTTCACTATGGCGTTGTGTTGGATGTCAGGAGGGGTAGAATAGGATTTATTGATGTGGACAGGTCCGTTGTTTTGGGACAGGTTGATGCGAAGTTCAAGGGGGGTCTCCTGAATGTGTTTACTGTCAATCCAACAAGTCACTACACAGTAAACATGAAGGTATTTAGTGGGGAGGAGATCCTCATATCTGACACCAAGAAATCGCTCATTAGTGAAGCTAAAGACAAGAAGCGGACAAAGAGGTTACCCGTTCATGTGTTGTACGTCGTGTACAACAGTGTAACAAGGGTAGCTAAATATGTCGGTTTTCTACATGACAGGTTTCATGTGTGGACTAGCAGCATTTTGCATCCACACATATTATGATTATTATTATGTAATAACTGATCACTTTATGAAACATTTCACACATTTCTGAGTTGATTATTGAGTAAAAAGGTGTTTCATATCATGAATATCTTGACATATTTTATTTTCACTCTGTAAAATTGATATCCACGTAAAGCTTATGGATTGGAATACAATATTTGTAGCTGTGAAAATAGACATGTTGATGTCAGTTCAGTTAGACAATGAAAGTGACTGACGCGGACATAAAATGTCCTAGTTTAAACGTGCAATGGTTCTTGTGTCAACAAAGAAATGAGTTACTGAACTGTCCGTTTCTTCATTCTAATCAGTCCTGTTGTGTTTGAAATTATTTAAATTCCCCACAGAGTGTTTGTTTTGTGTTTTCCTCTCGGTCAATTCATCTACACGCATAATGTCCAATGTACAATCCTACCATGTCAGCTTATTACATCACGGCTCCCGATGTGGTTAAATTGAAAGCTGTGTGTGATATACTGTTATGAAACACTTCCTCTAGTATGGAGTGTGTAGAGATGGATGTGCCACTCTTAGAAGTTTACACTGTGTTAGGCTCAGATCTGTCGACTCCTCCTGTAAATTACAAGGCTTAACCAGGGGATAAATTATCCCAGAATCCAGCATTTAGGAACTTCTTGTATTCAGTTACTTTACGATGTCAAGTTCACTAGTAGATGTGTCCGATAAATGTATGAGTTGACTGTCTAGTTTTCATACTGCATGTATATGATAAAATGTCTAATGTTCATTGTGCCGAGTACAGAAACAAAGCCATGTGTTACCATGGAAACTATGTTGCAGGGTATTCAGGCACGATACACATACCGTACACGGAAAACTGCCCAATTGGACAATCTCGTTGTGTATTTGCTTTATCGATTAGACTTTGATTTTGCGCCGAAATTATGGAAATTAGATGAATCAAATATATTTACATGGGGTTTAGGCAAGATGGTGACAATGGTGTTGCCATTGAACGGCGGTTGGTGGGACTTTCCATAGACGGGTTGGGTCATGACCAATGAAAATGAAGGTTATGCGCGAATATCCGCCCAATTCAGCGACAGCCGCCACAAATGAACAGAACCTTAGGGCTAGGTTCGCTCTATGAGTAGGTAAGGGTAGTTCCAGTGAAACTCATGACAGGCAAGTTGAGCCTATGGAAGTTGATCACTTCCGACCCTGCCCACGTTGCCAGAATTGCAGTCGAGTAGGTCACGAAGCACGTGACTGCAGGATCTCAACTTATAGTTAGGAGATACCTACAGGGGAGACCTGATTCAGATGATGTAGACAACAACATTCCACTTGCAGAAATAGCAAAACGCATGAAGCAAAAGCCCATGGACACGAGTGTTGTTTCCGATTGAGAGAATCCAGTGATCCTGAAGACCCGGTAGAGAATTATCACTCCCAAATGGACAATGACACTGTAACGTGAAACCGACCCAAACAAAGGAATCGGTCAAAGCATTACTTAAAGCAGTAGCCGAGCTGCTATAAGGCTACATAGTGGCAGGGTTACGGATCATTGTATATAGTTGTCTTGGGGTTGTTTCATATGGTATTTTATAGTTACTCATTGTATCCACGTTCTGGTAATGGTCAATGTTGTAGGTAGTTTTAGTTAGTGAATGAATCGGCATTACATTACCTGATGTTATTAGTATAGTGATATACGATCTATACCTATGAAACGCCTTTTTAAAGAACTGTCACTCGTACGGAACTGGGATGGGAATATTGAAACGGGAAACCAGAAACATGCGGCTCTCATAATACTCTTCAACTCGGCATAGTGGTTACACTGATAATCGTTACCATGATTACACTAGGTCTAGTGTATAGACCCTGGTTCGCCAAAAAGTTCAGATTTGGTAGACACCCCCGATCCGATCCGGACCTAGAGATGGTGCCAAGAGAGCGGTTACCCTCTGCACCATTGCTGGCGGGAGGAACGACGGAAGGACTGGGAAACGGCATCCCAAGGTACGATCTTTGTATCCGGGCCTGGATGCTGGGCAGACACAGCGGATCTTATAAAGCTAGATGTAGGTAGATACCATCCAGCTGGAATATATCAATGAAGACACAACGCAAAGGAACAACTACTGACGATTCACCGGACGATACATAGACTATAAGGATCCGTGCCAGGATCATCCCACCAGTCATCGACAGTGATGGACGGGATGAAACTAGTTGATATGCAACTCCAGTTAACAACTTGGTATCGCATGCTGGTTATGATCAATCATCGACAGTGGTGGACAGGATGACACTAGCTGATATGTAACGCCAATAATTATTAGCAATTTGTTATCGCATGTTGATCACCATCAAACGTCAACGGTGTTAGACAGGATGACACTAGTCCTTCTATTGACCACTGGCTGATACGTGATCCGGATGCTGGGGAATGGGTATAAAAGCACCCCAGGCGATGGACAGAGCATAATGGAGCTTCTCAGCAATCGGACCAGTGCATGGCCTCGGTGTACTGGCCTGGGGACTCGCGTGGGCTGTCTTGCAACGTAGAAATCAAAAATTCCTGTAAGTAATAAATAGTTCCTACTCAAGAAATCGCCTTGAGAGTTCTGTCATTGCTTTGGAAGAAAACCCGAGAGAACCTGACTTAACGATGTTGTGTGTAGCGTTACAGTAGTGTTCTTGCTTTTTGGTAGTTTCGGCTTTCTGAAAAGAATATTGTTTGGCAACAATTTGGCTTCTACTGAAATTTGTGGTAGTACTATTTACCTGAGCAGAACTGAAAAAAACATTCCGTTCGTTTCTCTCACTGTGGAATACAGTCACTGTGACTTGGGCGACACATATCATTTTATCCCAGTTGCGTAGATCCATGCGCATGGTGTTGAATCACCAGATATTGCTGAGTGGGATCTACAACTAAACTCGGTCACTAATTAATACCAAAACATTTGACATAGTCATAACCAGTGGACATTTATATATAATACTGTGTAGTTCTGGTCCAGCATGTATCAGCTGTCAAACTGCTCTCAGTAAGGGAGATAACTTGTAAATGTGTACAGCTTCGATGTGTGTATACATCTATATTCAACTTAATGTAAAAAAATGTTGTCGTTTCTTTTAGCTTAACTAAACAATTCCATTTGGCGATGAAATTAGCTTGTGATTGTTAAAGAGGTTAAAACGAGTAAGTAAGACGAAATTCAGCTGAACAAAAATATAACAGTTTGTTAAGTGTTGGAAGCATGTAGGCCATTAAGTCCCAAGGTCTCCCTAAAACCGCACCTACCTATCAACCATGAGTCGGCACGTACCAGCAGTCACTTCCATTTCGCTTCACGAAACAACGAAACACGTAACATAATAGCCAGGTGACTGTTTAATAATTCAAGATAGCGTCTACCATTTTTAGCAGAATGGTTCCCATTTGGCACAATCATGTGCCAGAGTAGGGATGCATTTTGTTCTTTCTTTAGGGGAAGGAATGCTGGGGTAACCATTTGATAAAACATTTACCAAATGGTACAATGTGTTGAGCGTTTATTTTGCCAGCAGTAACGATAATAATTACAAATATTGTTAAAGCGTAAAACACAATGTACCAACGCACGTGTACAAACAAACAACCATGCACCACGATCTGACACTCACTCACTCACCCTCTCACACAGTCACTCACCCTCTCAGACACCCACTCACTCACTCACCTACTCTCTCACAAACTCACTCACCCTCTTTGTCACTCACTCACTCTCACTCACACCCACTCACTCACACACCCACCTTCTCATACACTCACTCAGTCACCCTCTCACACACTCACTTACACACTCACACACTCACTCACTCACCCTCTCTCACACACACTCACTAACCCTCTCGCACACTCACTCACACACTAACACACTTTACTATTCACTTAGGGGCGAATTGTGTTTAGAACAAAAGTAATGGCAATGCAAATTCCCAAAATGAATGAGTGTTGTTTTACTGCCAGAACTCCATCCCTCTCACGGCTTGTATCTGGATCAGTCAAACCAGTATGGGAATACCCAATGTCTCAGTGTACCTGATACACAATCAGCGAAATCAGCAGGTGTGGAGACAACGCAATGGTGAATGACATCTTTCAGTTGTATCTCGGTGTTCAAGACCCAGGTTCGATTCTCCTAATGGACACAATGTATGAAGCCCATTCCTGGTGTCCTCCGCCGTCATACTGCGTGAATATTGCTAAAAGTGGCGTAAGACTCACTCACGCACTCACGCACTCACGCACTCACTCACACTCTCCACATACTCTCAGATGGCCCAGGAATCTGTTACTGGACTTCTCAGATTCATAACAGAGCAATGAATATCTAAACAAATCTAGAATTGAGTAAGCACCTTTTCACATCTTATCAGAACGTGTCAGATTATTAGGTGCTGTAATGGCATGAGATCCCACGATTTCGGGTTCCTGGCAATCCTAGGGGACACAACTCTTGCAATTTTTCTTACAGAGCCAATTGTTCTCACAGACTTGATGCAGGCAAGAGTTCTCATTGGTTGTGTGGAATTGTTATCATTGTAAGTCTTAATAGAACAGACATGGAGAAATTTCAAAATATAATTTTATTCAAGCAGATAATATTTCTTTCTATACTGCTCAAGAACATATTATTTTGTCACGAATTGACACATAGAAAGTTTGAATTTTTCACTTCTGAACTCACATTTCAAATAAGTACGGGTGAGTGTTTCTACAGGTAAACCAGGGCGTGCACTGCAACAATTACGACAACGTTTCCAGGGAAGATTCCGTTGCCATGGAGATCCGATCCTGAACCTGAATCAGTCAAACAGTATTACACTGAAATAGGTTAAAGAAGGTATGCACGATCCTGCAGCGGTGATGGGGTAATTATAATGACTAATCTCTCTAATGGGGCATCATCAAATAAGCAGATAGCAGATTCTGTTCTTGTTTATGGGTTATGTATGACTGACTGAAGAGCGTTCACGCTACCGTTATATACCTGAAACATTGTTGGCGATACCGGTATTAGCAACAAACACAAATGCACGTTTCACTGGAGTTCGTATAAAGAACTATCATTTAAACATAGGACACATTGAGCTAGACAATACATTCACACATTCAAACAAGCTAGTGAATCCTGTATCTATAAGCACATCCCGTTTGATTCCGCATATTCCTACACCCTGTGAATATATTTTTTAGAGTTTGAGGTTGTCCTAGTTCAAATTAATTCACTAATGGTCATGCAGTGGACTATTTTTCCAACTTAATACCTGAACTATGCTGCTGCAGCATCGCCTGTAAAAGGAGAACCAGATTGTCGTCTGCCGCGCTGTCGACTGCTTCATACTGGTCCCGTGCAGTGCTGTGTGTGGGTTCCGCCTGCGGCTGGAGTGACGCCTGCAACTCTTCTGCCACCATGACCATCTCCATGATGGAGCTCCCAAGATCAAAGAAGTCTGGACCATACTCCAAAAGAAGTTTAGCAGTTTTCTTGAGTTTATTGCGAGCAGATGCGGATCCCTCGTAAGCTCTCTTCATCGCCTCTCGGAACTTCTGCCTAAACACGTGCTTTTTCGGGTGATTAATCTTGGCGGTAAATCCATCTACCTGCTCCCTTGTCTCTCTGTACATTGGTTTGTCGTTATGTGGGTCGTTGGCGTCGTCGATGTCAGTGTTGGCATCATTCTGTCGTCGCGAGTCGTGACTGTGACTGTGTCTGTGACTCCGCACATCATCACTGTCAGAATCTGTCCTGAGTCTCGGCGATTCGTCGATAGTCAGTTTACGCGGTGGCTTGACCTCGATTGGTTTAAAATGAAAACTGGGTGTTCTCATTCCAAAACGTGCTCTTTTCATTCTCCGAAGTACTTGATCTTCCATATAGGTGTCCCCTCCGTGTGAGTCCCCATCACGTGCTGATGACGGCCCTGATTCCATGGTCAAGGTCAAGGTCAAAATGAGCATCAAGAGGAAGCAAATCAGCATGCTTGTGAGTGCCATCGTCGGAGTAACCGGTGGGCTGAAATAACGTTGAAATAGCATACATTTAAATATTATTCCGATCAAACAACTACAAGATCATACTTCTGTGGAACGTACAGATTAGAATGCATCCCTGGACGTCCGTCCCAAACAAACTGAAATGTCGAAAGGAGCTTCTCAGAAGATATCTAGCCGAGACAGAACAGACAGTAAACTTGGCGAGTCGAAGATGGCTCATTGACAGATAGTTGTTATATATTGCTGGTCTTAGCAGCTACAAGAACCGGATTTTCATCCAGGACACATATGTATATTTGTATGCAAATGGTAACGGTAGGCAGTATACACGAAGCCTGGACTCTTCCCAGGTTTTCTGTGATTCATTTACATGTATATAGAACTAAATATATGTTATATATTTTCATAGCTCAGCGAGACACGTGCTATAACTCATTTAGCTGAAAAGCGGACAGATAAAATGCAGTCTATCTCGAAAACTACTAAACTTAGAAAGGGACACCCAGGTGTTATATTCATTAACCCTTGCTGTACCATCTCCATCCTGTTTCGCACACCTGGCTGTTCCATTCTCTGCACTCCTTCCTTGTAACAAATAGCAAACTTTGTCAATATTGTAATGATAGATTGCTAAGAAAACGCTTGTATGTTTTAGGACACAAATGCTGCAAAAACCTCACGTACTTGGTATGATGTTTTCATTAAGTATTTTATGTTTATTAGTTTTCGAGTTAGACTGCAATTCGTCTGACCGCTTTGGGGCCAGACGGACTATGCCCTGTTGCTGACGTGCGCTGTAGGGTAGATCGTAAGCCATTAACACCAAGTGTAGCAATACTCGAGCAGGGACACCATAAACAGTACCCTAGTGTACAGACTTACAGCTGGCATTATTAATATGTTCGTGACGAAGAAACCCTTTAACCACCCAGCTACCACCCCCCACCCCCCGAGTATAGGCCAAGCAATCCAGTGATCAACAGCATCAGCATCGATCTGCGCAATTGGGAACCGATGACGTGTCAACCAGGTCAATGAACCTGACCATTTGATCCCGTTAGTCGCCTCTTACGAGAACCATGGGTCATTGAAGGACACTATTCTTACCCAGACCTTCACGGGTCCCATCAGCAAATGATTTGTCTTCAGTGGAAAAACATTGAATACTATCCCCGCACCACGGGCACTGTCACGACATTTGACTACGCTAAACATGTATGGTATCATCATATATGATATTGAGCAATATGAAAATATCGTTTTCATTTGGATAGGCTTTTGTTTTGCAAACAGAATGTAAAATCCCCCCTGTAAAGAAAAGTATTCAGACAAATATTGTGCCAATTTACTTAGTAATTTAAACGTAGTCAAAAATAAATATAACTACCTCCTCGAGTATCTAATCTTCATCAGTAAGAAATAAAGTCCTGCAAATATTATGGCATTACTGTTGATATACAGATTGGAATGGTGTTCATAACATCCGTCACTAGACTTTATGGTTTAATGGCGGTGCAGTGGGGTAGCCTAGTGGTTAAAGCACTGACTCGTCACGACTAAGACCTGCGTTCAGTTCCCCGCATGGGTACAATATGCGAAGCCAACTTCTGGTTTTCCCCCGCCGCGATTATTGCTGAAATATTGCTAAGAGCGGCGTATAAACCACACTCACTCACGACTTCAGCAAGTCGGAATATATCTGAATGTGTTGGCAAACAAACAAACAAACAAAACAATGCATACCAGGAGGCGGCCTACCCCGTCCGTTTTCGCTCAGCTGTCTGTACAACTTGATGTAGGGTAGCGTGAGTCTTGAGCCCAGGTCCGTGACGAGAATGTACCTAACGCCAAACTATCCCCTTTATACCCCATCAACAAGGAAGGTCTCTGTGGAAAATTTCCTCTGAGTGCAGCACCAATACATGAGAGGAAGTTGGGGACATGAAAATATGAGATTGAAAAGGGGATTCACCCATCAGATAAAAAGTGTTGGATTCACATGGCTAACTCCTTGCTCCCTTTATTCAGGCTGAATTTGTTGCTATGGGGAAATACGCTCAACAATATACACTAAGTCTTAATATTCAAAATAACTCGCAGCATATGGGAGCGGCCGTTAACCTGGTGGTTAAAGGATTCGCTCGTCATGAAGCCTATATCTGGTGTAAAACTCAGCTCACTAACTCGTTCTGCCTACGATGCTTGATTTCTTTGCATTTTAGCAATTCCAAATTACCAATGAATACAGCTGTAGCAAGCAAGAAGTTATGTTTGCCGGAATAATATTAAATAATATTTAATGCTTCATGGTGTGAGTGAGTGAGTGAGTGAGTTTAGTTCTACGCCGCACTCAGCAATATTTCACCTATATGGTGGCGACCTCTAAATAATTGAGTCTGGACCAGCTAATCCAGTGACATGAGCATCGATTGGGAACCAATGACATGTGCCAACCAAGTCAGCAAGCCTGACCACCCGATCCTGTTAGTCGCCTCTTACGATTTACGACAAGCATAGTCGCCTTTTACCTATTCTATACCGGGACCTTCACAGGTCGCTTCCTGGTTGGACAAAGACATCTTATGTGAACTGTCACATACTGGAGATGAGATTACTGTATTTGCAATGGAAGTTCCGATCGCTTTTGGAAGGGTTAATTCCCACGAAGTGGAATTCTGAAAACATTGGAGTGAGCATGGGGGACATTACCTGCGAGTCAAACAAAGGCCATTCTATATTTTACAGGCATAAGGTGGGAAAGGAAAACTGAAGTGGAAAAGAAATGAAATAGCTCTAAACTGATATGTGACATTTCATGATATAATTTACTTGTATTTGGCGTTACCACTATTAATCTCAAGTTGAAAACATATCATACGACATATCAATATATCAAATATTGCACCAGTTACTACCAAGAAGAATATATATTCTGTTGTATGTACAATTGAGTTCTGACTGTTAAGTAATCACTGTATTAATATCACTATAGAGTCACAATTCATCTTACACATATTGCATAATTTTAAGCAGATTTAATTCAATGAGATACCACCTTTAAGCAATACAACATACGTCAACCGTAAGTCTGTTTTCCAGAGTGAACAATTCTCTCTGGAGATCTTGATACTTCTTTTTCTTTGGGAGTGGTGTCTGGTCGGCACTATATTACAGCATGTTAAGTTTATTAATTTGTGGCTCCTCCAACGAAAATTTGTCATCTCGAAAACGTTGGGGTTGGCCTTTCCAACAATCTTCTTTAAGTTAAGTTAAGTTAAGTTCAGCATTTTTCGGTGTCAATTAAAAGCGTTGTGTCTTGATGATAAAACCGTGGACGGATTCAACTAGTACTATTTTCTGGTTTTCACAGTGCCTAAGTTCCGTGTGTCCGTCCGTTATAATCCTAAGTATAACAATACACATTAGTTCACATCTGAAATAGATATTAGTTCACATCTGAATATAGTTATCCCAAATGAATAAAGAGTGTAGGGCGTTTTCACACTGACATCCACAAGAACAACATGGACTGTACATTAAATGTCTGATATAGGTATCGGCAGGTTTAGGAACTTGTAATCGAACTGAGCCACTGTGAAAATGATACTATCTATTGTAAGACATGTATGTACTGCATGACACTGATTGAGTGAACACATTAATCAGTATCATAATCACAGTGTGCAAAACAAGGGGATGTAAAAGAATAGTGAGCCTCACCAGGACAATGATACAAATGCAGCTGTTTCATGTTTCATCTTTCTGCAGAATGTCTGTCAACGTCTAGTAAACGATCCCCGTTTGTTTTTAGATAATGGGGAAATGTGTAAACCAAATGATCAATATTTCACCATCACCATGGGTTATGAGATGATGATTTTAATGGACTTGCATGGACAGTGTCAATGGTCCCGCACCCCCCTAAAATTAATATACAAAGTAAGTGATACACCCCGACCTCTACCCCCACCTGTGCGTGCTTGGCTGAATGAATGTATTATATCACTCTTTTTAAACAGAAGTGCTTGGGATTTTCTGATTCTGCACTTACGTGACACTTCCTTGCGGTTTGCAATAGTTGCCATGATTACATTTTTACATGGAGCGTAGGGTTTCCCCGGGGATTGTGCTGTGGAATTTCCTCTTTGTGTCAGATACATTACACAATATCGCACGATACCAGTGCGTGCTTGACAAACAAATCTTGACCAACACGGGTCGTCGCTTTTACGGCTTCCGTGGGAATAAAGAGCCGACATGAGGAGTTTCCGCGAATCTTCTTGAGCTTCTGAGACCCAGTTCTCAGTATATGGCACAATTAGTAACCTAGTGGTAATGTATAAGGAGTGAAATGCCGTACCTTTGCATCCGCGGTAAACGGCATTTCGCGGAAAAATGGCTACCATTATCAAGTGACGTGAAAATGACGATCTTTTTTTCAGTGGTTTTTACAGTTTGTCATTCTCATGTCTGAAAGAGCAAACAGTGACAAGAAAGCGATTTTGAATTGTTTCGTCGCTGTCTCGTTTTCTCGTCTAAAGGCACTAAACGTGTTTCTAAGTCGTTAGCAAACAGTGGCTGGGGATGAAAATCGAGATGGGCTGGTAATGTGTGGAAGGATTGAGGTATTTAATAAAAATAATCCCAATTACCCACAATGGTGATGGGATTATGTAACTGCTTTAAAATCGTGAAAAATATATGTTGTCATTTTGACGTTATAAAGAACATTGGTATAAGAACAGTTCTGTCTCATGATGATTTAAAAATAATGATAGAAACACCAATGGTGAGAGATTCGATGCATGCGTGTGTTTGTTCACATAACGATTCACCTGTTTTAACAATGAGCGTTGTCTCTAACAATCTTGTGATAATCGAGATTTAAGATGTACTGTCCGGCGTTTTCTGGTGCTGTAGGTTTAGACGAGTTTCAAAACAAGATCTATATATACCCTTAAAAAGAGTAGGGCAACTTCATTTTTAATTTACTAGTGAGTGAGTGAGTGAGCTAGTGAGTGAGCTAGTGAGTGAGTTTTACGCCTCATTCAGCATAATTCCAGCTATGTGGCGGTGGCGGGTAAATAATCGACCATGGACCAGATAATCCAGTGATCAAAAACATGAGCATCGATATGCACAACTGGAAACGAATGACGTTTCAACCAAGTCTCTGAGTCTGACCACCCGATCCCGTTAGTCGCCTCTTACGACAAGCATAGTCGCCTTTTATGGCCAGCATGGGTGGCTGAAGGCCTATTCTACCCCGGACCTTCACGGGTGTAATTAACTAGTGAAAATATTAGGTGATATATGTGTTTGTATTATAATAGTGAATGTTTTGAAAGTATCACCACTTGTACTTTCCTATGAAAACCGTCAAAATAAAACCTGACAACCATGCACGTGTGTTGTGCTACTGTGTTGTGCACGTGCATTCCATGTGTTGTGTTCGCTATCGCTATCTCCTACGTATGACTTACTATCTCCTACGTGGGATTTTGTATCTGCTACGTAGGAATTAGTAAGTCCTACGCAAGATTTAGGATGGGACTCAACCAAAAATTACTATTACTATTATTTTACTAAAAAAGTGTAATTCCAAACATGACATACGTTACATTTGACCTTTTTCTAAATGGCATTGTTTAATCATAGCTCTCGGCCTTAGGAGCCGTGCCAATTTACACTTATCAGTGGGGTACACAAAGTATGCTGTCTAGACTACCAGTTGTTCGACATCCATCTTTTGTTGAAGTCGCGACGGCTGAGCGGGTTAGGCGGCTGACTTTGTGTGCTGGCGATTAGGTGCCTGACTCTGCGGGTGCGGGTACGGGTACGGGTACGGGTGCGGGTGCGAGTCCCGGATGGAACTCAACCAAGTCGGCGAGCATCACTATCCTTTCCCGTTAGTCGCCTCCCGCGACAAACGTGGGTTACTGAATATCATTTCTAACGTGGATATATCAAAAAAGCATGTAATACCTCATAAGTGAGCTTGATATCTCAGGTTGTATCAGCAAGTCCTCAGGTTAGAAATATACGTCTTCTAACCTCTCAAATATTCATCGACTATAATCCGTGGGAACAGATCTTAATTGTTCAAGTTGATTAACTTCAGCATTTTTTATGATAAAAAATGTTTGGGAATTTTTTTATCTTTATTTTGATTTGTGTGTGTGTGTGTGTGTGTGTGTGTGTGTGTTTGTGTATGTGTGTATCTGTGTGTATGAGTGTCTGTCTGTGTGTGATTGCGTGTGTGTGCGTGTGTGTTGTATATGTGTGTGTGCGTGCGCGCGTGTGTGTATGTGTGTTTGTATGTGAGTGTATGTGTGTGTGCGTGTATGTGTGTATGCGTGTGTGTGCATGTGTGTGTGTTTGTGTGTGTATGTGTGTATGCGTGTGTGTGCATGTGTGTGTGTTTGTGTGTGTATGTGTGTATGCGTGTGTGTGTGTGTGTGTGTGTGTGTGTGTGTGCGTGTGTGTAGGGAGGCGGGGCTGCGGAAGGAGGAATTGTAGTCAAGCACAGGAACTTCATTCAGGTGTTAATAACACTCTTCCAAGTGTTCTCCAGCAGTAACGTGAAACTGAATATTTTTTATGCCAGCTCGTTTTCTGAATGTACATCATATAACTAATCAGTACTAATTCTAGTCTATTTTGTCTTTTGGGAACTCCATCTCTCTTGCATAAATAGTAGGTTTTCGTTCTTAATTAATGAATACACGATGCAATGTCGAAGCGGTCAGATGTAAGAAGTGTTAACTTTAGGATTACAGATTCTCAGTAATTTACAGATTCTAGTATTTTGGTTTGGGATAGGTCCCGGATTCGAACCGATACCTTCAGATTCAGGCAGCTTGTGACCAGCACACACAGGCATTCACCTAATCCGCTCATTCACTGTTGGAAGTAGGGGGGGCTAGATGGCTGACTTTGTGTGCTGGCGATTAGGTATGGCGATATCATGGTGGGACACCAGAAAGGGGATTCACAGATTGTACCTGCGTGGGCATTCGAACCTCGGACTTCAGGTGAAGAACGGACTCTCCAGTCACTAGGCTACCACACCGACCCAGCACGTATGTGTACAATTACCGAAATGTTTCACAACCTCATAAAACAGGAGATCTAATAGAGAATAGAACAGCACAGTTGGTTTAAAATCTAGTTCAGTGTATGTTGTCTCGCCACCACTTTTACCCTGTGACGGTGTAAAAAGCTGAGATAACACTAGCCCTTTAGGTCAGTTGTGATGCTTTCTACAGATTAGGTTGTAATCACAATGAATGCAATACAGGTCTATTGAAGTGTGATGGTAGTTCAGCTCAAGCATCGCATTTTATAAAGTGTATATTTAGTAATTTATTAATTTATCAATCAGTCAATCTTTATTTCAGTACTTAAAAGGTCGCAGGCCTGTAGTACATTTAGAGTTTACATGAGTAGACAGAAGTCATTTATAAGTTCTCTGTAACAATACGTTTTCTTAGTGTCATAGCGAAGTAGATGTACATTGCCAGATTCTGTAATAGTGATGTGGTAGTATCTGTTAATAGTGAAATTAATGCTCTAACACTTGGGTGCTTATTAAAGTTTGGTTTTAGGTAGATTGTTCGTAGAGTCCTATAAGCAGGACAGATTACAAGGAAACGTAGTTCATCTTCAACTGCATTCATATTACATAAATGACATACTCCTTTTTCTCTTTGTGTACCTGTATACCTGCCGGTTTCAATAAATAATTCATGAGAAGAGCAGCGTCTATTTTTGCTAATTAGTCTTCAAAACGTATATCCGATTTCCATTGACTATAGTATAAGCATTTTGTGGATAGAAGTAGCGATTCCGAGCAAAATTGGAAATACACATCTTTCATTCTTTGTGTAAATAGTATGATAAAGTTTGTGTACAACTGAACGCTGTAATCACACCACACATAACCCTAGCCAGTTTAGTACAGCAGCTCTCTGGTATCAGCCACCCCATTTCTTTTCCCATTTTTGTCATACAATTTCATCATATCATAACATTTTTTCGGAAACCTATGGCATGGCAAATGCAAAAATCTTACCCAGTACTTCATTGCTTTGATGGAAGAGTATATAAACATAGGGGATCTACCCAATTCTCCAGAGAGCATCATATTACACGTGTTCGGTTTTACCCCAAGGATTTTTTTGCATGCATATAAATGGACTCTTTCAATACTGGCATATTGTTGTAATCCCCATATTTCAGAGCCATATAGGACTATTGCACTTATCTTCATATCGAATATTTTAAAGAACGTGTTAAAGGACATTTTGCCCAATGATCGCATATTTTCACAAACACCGATTAAGATTTTCAAAACTTGTACCGACGCTTGTTTTGTGTGTATAGACCAGAAAAGGCTATTAGAGAAATACAGGTACTTATAAACGCTGGCAGTTTGGTGTTTGATTTTGTCTCTGTTTACATACAATTTATCTTGGTCAGAAAAATTGTCTAATCGTCTATTTGTTTCTGTAAACCGTTAACAGTACTAGAGAATAATACAATATCATCGGCAAAGAGTAGCAGAATTAGTTGTGTTATATCTGGTTGTAGCTGGATCCCATTCGTACATGCCTCACATATTTGTACTGCTAGTTCATTAATGGAAAGCCTAAAAAGGAAAGAGCTTAAAAAACAACCTTGTCTAACCCCTAGTTCACCAATGAAAGAACGCATAATTCATGCTTATTCCTTACACATATTTAACATTTTTGAATATACTCTTGAACAGTTTATTCATTTTACTACTAAGACCGTGCGATTGCAGAAGCCCCCAAAGTTTATCGCGTTGCACAGAATCAAAAACCTTTGCAAAGTCAACAAATAGTGCGTAGAACGTTCCACCTTTTGAGATGAGGTATCATTGTATTGGGCTATACAGTATAAATATATTATCTTTTGTTGTATATCCCTCCCTGAATACAGGTCTATTGAAGTGTGATGGTAGTTCAGTTCAAACTTCACGTTGTATAAAGTGCATATTTATTATCATACAAACTGCTGGGCACACTAGAAAGGGGCTTCACAGAGTGTACTTGTGTGGGCATTCAAACCTCGGGCTTCATCGTGAAGAGCGGACTCTTACTGGGCTACCATACCGACTCATTACTTGTGTGTACAACCCAAATATCACGATGTACGAAGGGTACATTTATTAACATAGAAACTGTACAGAATAACAGATATACAATATTGTACACAGGTATATGCCAACGGAAGAGATGTCATCCATGAGTCAAAGTAAGTGAGTGAGTTTAGTTTTACGCCGCACTCAGCAATCATGAGTCAAAGCATTTACATAATTAATGATTAAATTACAACATAGCATTTGACATGCGAGGACCAAGTGTTCTTTTGCTTGTTAAAGTTTTAAAAATGGTATTGAAGATGCTATTTGCCTTTGCAAACACTTCCATGAATGCCTTTGAATTTGAGACCTTAAACATGATTCATTTATAGTGTCTGTCATTAGAAATGTACCATTTGTCTTACATATTTGCTGCGTTATTGGCAATGCACACTATATGCTGAATAGTAAGTGAAACGCAAGTTTCGAAAAAAAAATGAAATCTCATAAAAGTAAACGTTTATGTTGATGGAACGTTCACGGCAAAGTGACAGACAAGCTAGACTTGCGTTCCTTTTGCTGCTCATAGTAGATTTTTCTATGCATTCAAGGACTGTTCAACAAGTAAGGGCAAATCCATTATCATATCTATATAACACATAACTCCGGCACATTTAGCATCTATGGAAACCCTCAGATGGGTCCTAATCAATTGACTAATTTTTAAACGTCATAGTCAATACGAAAAGTGGTTATGGTGTCACAACTGTGATTAAAATAGATGGAGTTCAACAAGGAGAACCTTCGCTTCTCTATGCATATACATCAAATGTAATATTTTCAGATAACACTAGGGAAACAATTTAAGAAACAAATCATGGCACGTTTCACAGGTTTTTTCTACTGAAAGCTGATGTGTTTCAACTGTTTGTATCATTATACTTCTCATATGAAAAATACATCTCACATCTCGGTATGTCCTGCATTTCCGATGCTGTCCACTTCTATCTCATCCTTCCCTTTAAGCCCTTTAAAGTTTTCATACAGTTCCACATCTTCTGTATCAGCCGCCGTCTTTGACTGATCCTGTCTCCTCCTGTGTTTGTCTCTGACCCTTTCAGCAGGTGCTCGTTTCCTGGCTGGTGCATCAGGCACGCTCTGGTCAGCCTGCTGTCGTTCCTCCTTCATTCTCTTTGCCATGAGCGTTGCTTTCCGGACGAGAGATTTAGTGAAATGGGGACTAGATTCATTTAGACTCTTTAACGTCTTAACCGACTTTTTCCTATAGCGGTGAATGGTTTTCTCCCTGTCGTTTGGGAAGGAGTCTCCGGACTGTTCAACATCTTGTGCAAGCCTGGCAAGATTTCCAACGAACCTTTCATCAAAGGTCGTTGGTGTATCTGCCTCTGCCTGCTGTCGTATGTGTCTTCTACTCTGTATTCTGGCCCACTTCACTTTCTGGCTATTCTCAAACGGGTCGGAAGTTTCCTCTATCTCTAGTTCATCTTCATGGTATCGCTGGAGATCCTTTGTAAGTTCAACATACTCCTCACCCTTCACCTCCTTGTCAGACGCTAGTTTCTCTTTGGTCTTTCTCAGTGTCTTCCCTATGTCCCGGACGTCTGTGATGGACGTGATATGGAGGAATGTGGACAAGCGATGGACAAACATGGACAGGAACTGGATGACCAACAACACTCCAAACACAAGCATGAAGGTGATTGAAATTGGTTCAAACTGATCACCTTGGAATGTGGGATCTGGACATGGTAAATGGATCTTCAGGTTCGGTGTATAATCTGATACCAGTTGCAGTGTGAAGATTAATATGATAAAAAGACCATTGATAAGAAAGAAAAAGAGACACGTTTTGTTCCGTAGTTCCAGCAAATCATTCTTTATCTTTTCTTGTTGTTCTTTATTCTCTTCCAAAGGCAACAGATATCGCTCAATCAGCTCTTTCCAAAACGTCACCTCTGACCCATCGAGATCCTTGAATTGCCCTTCACCGAGGTCAGGATCCAGGATCCAGTAGGGGTCACTGTCGAAGGGGCCATTTTTATCGACCTGCTCTTGGATGACTTCGCCTGAGATATAAAATATGTTCAAAATGTCAAATTTAGTCAACTAATCCAACAAGCCTGTATGCCAAAATGTGATACAGGCAAGTGGAAGTAGCTACGATGTCATCAATGTAGTAATACATACTGTACAATCAAACATACTGTGGAATCAACTCAAGCATACATGGACAACTCGCACTAGTATTATAATACTCTTCAAAACTAGCAGGGGATCTCCATTTTTTTATTTTCGATTAAAAATATTTGGGAGATTTATCGGAGTCAATCAATGTTGATATGATATTATAGAATGTTTTGAGAGTGCATCACAATTTACACTTCCTTACAGTCAAAGTTATTTAGAATGCATTCGCTCTTGACAGATGATTGGTGTATGGCATGTAATTTGCATGTATGCGATTTTCATTTTAAAACAAACGACTAGAAACAAACACTAACAAATATGTGATTCAAGGGTGTCAAAACTAATATTCTAAGTGATTGATCGACCTTCTTGAAAAACGTCAAACTGAATGGAAGCACATGCACGTGTGTGGGGCTACTGCTTTGAGTACCTGCATATCATGCGTTGTGTTTAGTGTTGGTAATAGAGGTAAATGGTGGTGCGTTCATATGATGTCTGTCCTTGAAACGTTTGTTAACGTTTACACTTCCTATCCAGATTGGAAGTTCAGTATCCCCTACTTTCTTGAAGAGTATAATACTCATACGTTATCTCAGTTACAAATTCACTTTCGTTCATATTTGTTCTCTGAGTTGCCATTTGTTTCTTAGCAGCATGCCCATGGAAGCATCCTTAATATGACTCACAAGGCCCTAATGGCACATCTCCCAAGGCAGGAGAGTGAGTAAGTGAGTGGGTGAGTTTGGTTTACGCCGCACTCAGCAATATTCCAACTAAATGGCGGCGGCCTGTCAGTATTCGAGCCTGGACCAGACAATCCAGTGATCAACATGAGCATCGATCTGCGCAATTGGGAACCGATGACGTGTCAAACAAGTCAGCGAGCCTGACAACCCGATCCCGTTAGTCGCCTCTTCGCATAGCCTTTTATGGCAAGCATGGGTTGCTGAAGGCCTATTCTACCCCGGGACCTTCACGGGTCGAGAGTAAGGAGAGATCCTTACTGAGTTATTTTACAAGTTCATGTCTCCATCGAAGTACCACCGGTGACTATTAGGAGCTATCTCTACAATGCCTCTCTTATTGGCCAGTCAGATTAAACGCATCGTACTAGTCATGCCACCTTTTTGTCAATTTTTTTTACTCGGTTCACTTCAGTAGGTGTACATTTGACTGTCCAAACAAAATGAAGCGCTCATAAAATGATGGACAAGTCAGTTAAATGAACATATCGATAGTATATTCAAACGTTTCAATGGATGAAATTTAGCCCTAACATTGTACTTACAAGCCATAATTCTGTCTACTTTACACAATCCTTGACGATATTAACAAGACAACCAATGGATAGTCCATTCTGTTTCATATGAATATATTTTGGCGAGCAGGATGATGTATGTTGCCATCAGACAAACAGAAATGGGAACATTACAATGTGCAGGATCAATAAAGTTTTCAACCTTTCCCAAAATTCCTGTACAAGATTATATTAAATGAATACACGTAGGACACTTTCTGGTTCTGACTGACAACAAAGAACAAATATTAGTTTCAGTTATCTTCATTTGCACTAGCACTTTTCTAGCACAATCGGCACTGTTTATAAATCTATACTGAAAGTCCCATGCTTATACTACATACTACTCATGTCATGCAACGTATTGTAATCAACTTTTCATTGCAAAATGTATTAACTTACTTGACATACAAGTCAATGCCTAAAGGAAGGACCCTTGCTTTGCAGATAAACTGCGAAATGAACGTTGATTTTTATCCGCGATTGCATTTCCTCTTTAGTCCAGTTGAAACATAACTCTACAATTTCAGCCTGTTTACCAAAGGTGGAAGCTGGGCATCACGAACATGCAAAAGAACCATGCGATGCTGTTAAATGGAACATAACTTTTTCGTAATCTCCCCAATGTATCCGTGATATTTTTCTGATACACCAATATCTTTTTCTAGATGTCACGTTTAGCCTTTGCACTCTTGTCTAACTGCGTCAAAATTGCTATTGCATCTAGTACTTCTTTCACTTTGTGCTGGCAGTCTCGATATACATAGTTGGTTGTAAATCATGTGTTTGATTCCATGTTGTTTTTTCTCAAATGAGAAGTGAACGTCAATTTTATGAAACTGTTCTATTTTCCTATACAGTATTTCCACTTGACATTTAGTTAGACTTTTAAGGCAGTCGATTACTTGGCGTTCGTATATAAGCTTCAGTATAAGTTCTGAGATACACCTCCTGCCGAATCAACAACATTCACCTGCCTTCTCTCCTTTATCCAGATTGAAACTAAGTGAAGTCATTGCGATCAAATGAAATGACCGAATGTGCAAATTTTGTAATTGCTGAAGTCTGTATGCTTGGCACTAGTACGATACTGTCTCCCTTAATGTAAAACGAATTGAACACTAGTGGTTCTGAGTTATGAACCATAGCATTTTGTGATTCCTGAGAACCTACCTGGTAAAGATATTTGTCTTCGCTGTCGCAATTGTCTGGCATTGGAATCACTTCTCTGGGGACCTGCGTAACAAAAGACACGGTAGTCTTCAGTTGTATGCAAAAGATAAAAAAGAGTTGATATATATGACCGGGTCTATGGAAATGTCAGCTTCAAATTATAGTATTAGTATGTAAGTCTAATGAGATCAAAACAATTGAGTGTCTTAGTCCATAATTGTCTTTCGGGTCCAGCAGAGTTCAACGGATTATCACGTGAGTATACGGGTGTTTTTTTATGATAAATATAATTAATATTTCTATTGCACCTACTGCTCAAAGGCACTTTGTCGAAGACTATGTTGAACAAGTGGGTTCCCTGGTGTTTGAACCACAGCCAGACTTTTGCGAAGCGAACAAAGGTTGGCAACGTACTTTCCTCGCTTCTGTCAAAATATCGCCACCATCAAAAGTATACACCCATTTCTTCACTGGGTTGTGCTCTTACATTTCCAACCCCATGTTGGACAATTAGTCACGTGAAATATTTTTCATTCAAACTTTTAAGCGCAACTCGTGGTATATCTGACCGTTCTCCTTCCTCCATACCCCCTTCCAGCTTCCGGTTCAACGGAGTGAAGGAACAGGGGGTATTATTCAATATGGAATACTTACAGTTACCTCCCTTGCTTCATTCGCCCATTGCGCCAGAAGTCTTTTATGGAGAATAAATGTTACGAAAATTCTACTAATGGCGACGACAGGTAAGACAAATAAACTCCAACAGGTTCATGATAAAATTAGGCATGTGGTATTTCTTTCTAATTTCTGCATATTCTTGTCTTGTCAGTCCGTTCAACCGGAGGTTGGTGGTGTAATGGTGGCGAAGAACGACCTGAATACCACGAGTGGCGCTTAAAATGTTGAATAAAACATGTTTCACGTGAGTAAAATGGGGTAGAAATGCGAGAGCACAGCCAAGGGAGGAAATGGAAATGTGCTTTTGATGATGGCGATATTTTATTTTGACATGAAAAATAGTTTTCGATACGAAGCCAGGAAAGTACGTTGCCAACCTTTGTTCGCTTCGCTCGCATATAAAAAGACTTGTCATATTCTCTATGCTGCGCTACAGTTTGCCTGTGTTTGAACTGGCAGAGACATACTGAGGCTCGAGTGTCTACAAGATCACAGCTCGGGCTAGACTAACAGCTAGTCTCTGAAATGAACATATTTTACTGAAAAACGTTCATAGTGAAAAAAACATAATATAATGAAATGGAGCCCTGAGACATTTTTCATTTTCAGAAGCTATGGAAATGTAGGCTTGCTACATTTTCTAGACTTGCGTGGGCTTTCCTGAATATATATACTTCAGGGTCTGTACGACAGACTAAGTTCGGGCAGCAGAGATATTTTCTTTCATTCTCTCATTGAGTGACACAATTTGTCGTAGAAAATTGAGTGCCCCCTTATGTTCATTATATAAACTGAAGAAGGCAAACTATCATGTACCCAACATATATATAACTTCTCAGTCATATGTAAATCATTGCTGTATATGGTACACACCTTTGGGTTGTTCCACCACTGCAGCTTCGATTTTCTCCAACCTCTTCATCACCTGGTCCAGCTGGTCCTTGCTGGCGGTGGAGGAGCAACAGACACATCTGCACAGTGCGTCCCACGCTCCTCCTTCATCCGACCCCGTGATCCGAGTCCACATCTTCTGTAATGCATTCATCTTCTTCTCCGGCTGTTGACCTGGAGGAGGCGCTGCTTGCTTAGTCTCGCGAGTTCCCCACGAGACTACGTGGAGGTTGCCAAGAGAGTAGATCATGAGGATCATTGACATGGCTGGGAGGGCCAGGAAATACAGGAAGCCGTGGATAATGCACGTTAACTCTTGAGGATGCAAGATGGCGGCTACGAAGAAGATCCCAGTGACGATCACAAGGAAAATGGTTGCAGTGGAACAGAATCCGAATGTTGCGGCCTGTTGAATCAGCCCTACTATCACCAGCATCATCACCAGACTGTAGACGATGGATATGATCGCGGCATAAGCAAGCTGAAAGATGACGTACGCTTTGTTATTAATATTGTTCAACAGGAGATATATTAATTTTGATAAAACTGAAACTATTACGTATGTCTGGCTTGAGTCTTTTAGGCACAAATGCCGCTTCTTATTTCAGATGCCAACACCTTTATCCTGAAACCTGCTTGATAACGTCAGGATTGTATGTATATATAAAACTGAATGCCCAGAGGAATATTTACCCTTTAAGTTATACAAATAGATGAGAGCTGCAGCAAGGACGTCGATCCTTTATTCGTTGAAGGTCTTGCATATAAAATACACGTACACGTACTATATATGATTCAAACCTCAAATACGTCCCCATGTATGTATTTTGTAGTATTCAGGTCGGAAATGCATCCCCATGTACGTATTAATAAGGAGCATATGTAATGGGCTGAATTCCACACAAAGGAGGGACATGATCAAAGGGTTACAATCTGATTATTACTACCCTGGATAGTGAGTGAGTGAGTGAGTTTAGTTTTACGCCGCACTCAACAATATTCCAGCTATATGGCGGCGGTCTGTAAATAATCGAGTCTGGTCCAGACAATCCAGTGACCAGCAACATGAGCATCGATCTGCGCAATTGGGAACCAAAGACATGTGCAAACCAAGTCAGCGAGTCTGACCACCCGATCCCGTTAGTCGCCTAATGGGTTGCTGAAGGCGTATTCTACCCCAGGACCTTCACGGGGCACTACCCTGGATAACCCAAGCTGCCACGTTGTTTATCCCACCAGATACCCATTTGCTGCTGGTTACTTGTGTCACGCGTGCCTCGTTGTGGGTCAGAACTGAAGTCCCAGAAGCTTGCGGGTTAAACCACGTATTCTAAATGAGTCAGGCCTCCAACGCACGTCATGCACGTATTGTGTATTAATCAGCTCTAAATTAAATCTTCATACACGTAATTGATATAGGCCTCACATAGGCCTGTCCTGACACATTTACGCCAAATACGAAAGCGAAATGTTTCTCGGGCATCGGCGCGTCACTTATGTTTGTGCGCGTTACATTTTTTATTGCCATTTAAAAATAATAGTTTTGACGTGGCCGCGTCCCGATCATCCATTTGTCCACTATGAGAAGGATTGTCTGAAAGAACGAGTGTGAATGAATCTACTACTCATTAACACCAGCTAAACTTCCCAAATTGTATTTCTGGGAGAAAAAAATGAAAATGTGTTCCTTCTTCAACACGGTTTTTTTTTCTATCAAAACTTTAAAGCAAAGTCCTACTGCCCTCGTCACTTTTGAAACAAATGTGCCCGTGAAATATTTATTTGTTTATGCAGACTTACCTGTATGTTGGTTTTGGCCACGAAGCAGAGAAGAACGAAGACAGCTACTGGTACGAGGTTGAGGATGAGTGCACCAAATAAAGGCATTTCAGGGAAGGCAACATTAATGGCTCCAACGATGAGGAGGAATATGGTTCCTGGAGTTATGATGGAGGATGCCATCAGTGCCATCTGGTAGATGATGTACAGGCAGGAGATATCTGCATTCTTCCTAGTGACACTCTTCCAGTCCTAAAATACAGCATAATTTCACGGTGTTAGTGACTCTGAAAGCTGTACATTTAATATATTTAGGGCTAGCTGATGGATGGTATTTTTATTTGCCGGTTGGTATATTTCAGTGAAGATATTTAAATTACAGGTTGTTTTAACTACAGGTTGTGTTTCCGATGTATTCGACATAACCACTGTTAACTGAAATATCCACAGTATCGTGCATATGCTTTTCGTTGACACAAACACGTCCTATCAAAATTCGGCTTTTTCGGAGTAAGTGAGTGAGTTTAGTTTTACCCCGCACTCATCAATATTCCAGCCATGTGGCGGCGGTCTGTAAATAATCGAGTCTAGACCAGACAATCCAGTGATCAAAAGCATGAGGATCGATCTGCACAACTAGGAACCGATGACACGTGTCAACCAAGTCAGTGAGGCTGACCGCCCGATCCCGTTAGTCACCTTTTATAGCAAACATGGGTTGCTGAAGGACTATTCTACCCCGGACCTTCATGGGTCGGCTTTTTCGGATCTTTGGGTGAAATGATGGGAAGGAAAACAACAATATGGTCTTATCTGAATACATATGACTTATGTGTGAGCGTGTAAAACTTGTGTCGACTTTTAATGTGTCATGTGACAGACATAGGCATCGTTGAGGAGAATATGCAACTTCGCAACAAGTGGAAACAAGTGCCTTTTAATATTGACAAAACCATACAAAATCTTACCCAAAGAAAAAGTACTTTTTAGGTTTTTGTTTTCAATCCCTGTCTCATATTTTAACAACATTTTCTTATGCACAAGAACCAATGTTGTAATATCCCATAGCCTTGGCAAATATAGGAAAGGACATGTTCCAGTTGGATTTGTCAAGGATAGGGTTGTTAGAAGCTTAGCGTGGACAAATAAATCGTGTAAATAGTGATTCGATGGTAGGTCATGATGATTTCATCCCACAATCGTTTGTGTTACTGGATGTTGAGTGTATATGAAGCCAAAGACTAAAATGGCGGTCTTCCGGATTTGCAGTAATTGTACCGCCAAGACTGTTCTGTGTATGTGAGCTCAGGGGCACGTCGAGCAATATGCTAAGGCCTAGTCTCTGAAGGGTCTAGGACAATTCCCACCCGGACAAATCCCACCCGGACAATTCCCACCCGTACAATTACCACCCGAAAATTTCCCACGTGGGGCAATTCCCACCTAGGACAATTCCCACCTAGGACAATTACCATTTAGGACAATTCCCACCTAGGACAATCCCCACCCCAAAATAAGAGTAACATGAAGAACATAGTTCAGTTTCAACATTTAATCATTTAAACATATGTGCCCTATAAAAGAAACATGAACTACCTTCTTCTTGACATGCTTTAGTATCAGTTTTACTGATCCTATTTAACACATAACAAATGATAGCATTTAAGTAAGGAAGCACTATTTTGTGACACACATAAGGTGGGGATTATAAGTGAGAATAACCGGGTGGGAATTGTCCTAGGTGGGAATTGCCCTAGGCGGGAATTGTCATAGGTGGGAATTGTCCAGGTGGCATTTGTCCGGGTGGATTTTGTCCGGGTGGGAATTGTCCTGCTCCCTTCTCTGAAGGCGTATAATTTGACAGGAGGAAATAGTTCCTTATAAATTCAAAAGGAACTCCAATATGAAGGTGAACCTGAGGGACTCGTGCTTCATTTAGCAGCGCTTTAGTATTGCAGAAATATTTGGTAGAAGGAAAATGATGCATTTCAGACAGGGAGCGAAATAGTTTCCAGTCTCTCTCTGAATGTTACCACCCCAGAACATAATTCACTAGACCCAAATCTGAACGTAGTAACTAATCAGAAGGCTACAAAACTAGATGAGAATAAGATATTGTCGGTATGACACAGGTTTCATCATTAAGCTGACAAAATGATGAACATGTTTTCAGGCCATACCATTGCATGATTTAAAAGTGTTTTATAACTTAACGGAGAGAATCACATATTTTCAAAATGACCCAATGAAA
Source organism: Haliotis asinina (assembly GCF_037392515.1). Lineage (NCBI taxonomy): Eukaryota > Metazoa > Mollusca > Gastropoda > Lepetellida > Haliotidae > Haliotis > Haliotis asinina. The sequence continues at coordinate 13,740,822 of NC_090283.1, read as the reverse complement.
TTTCACCAGCCAGTAAGGCCAAAGACTGTGGGGCTTTACTGGCCCGACTTGACTTTTATTAGCCACATGCCAGCGGACCAGTGGTTACTTCGCATGTCGTGTTCAGGGACTGTGAGTCTACAAGAGTACCTGGAGAAGGTCCAACGTGTTCGCCATCGTGGATGGAGTCCAGCGACGACGCTGATTGAAGAACTCGTAAAATCCTTCTGGTGCATATGTAAATGAATCGGAAGCTGCGCAGTACTCGACTCGGTAGCCTTGCTGTAGGAGCAGTGTGCACAACCATCGATCCTCGCCTTCAAGTAAAAGAAACTTGGGTTGTAAATATCATTTAAAGTCTCAACAGTTATTCAACACCTGCTGAGGATCGTGGAAGTTTGGACAAATATTTAATGACATCAGTAACATGACGTTTTACAACCATCACATAGGTCTGTTAATGAGGCGTTTCATCTGATAACGGGGTGGTAGGTTAGGCTAGTGGTTAAGGCGTTCGCTGGGCACGCTGAAGATCCAGGTTCGATTCTCCATGTGGGAACAATGTGTCCATTTCCGGTTTTCCCGGCGTCATTGCTGGAAACGCGTAAAACTATACTCATCCACCCTTTCTTCTGATACCTGTAGACTGGATCCTTTGTCAGACACCTGCAGTGTCCGTTTATACCTGAACATACAGGTGCAGTGCGAAATAGCCACTATTTCCCGCTAGTCCGTGTTTATTAAAATTCCAGTAGGGCCAGTAATTTTCCACAGTCACTGGCCCGATGCCTGGTGGATTGTCATGGAGTCATTGTGTAAATATATCGCTCTCTCTGACTTGTTAAGTAATTACACAATTTTAAATGATGCAAGATTGTGGCCTGGGTCATCATATTAGCAGTCTAATGATGAAACCCGTGTCTGCAATCAAATTTCGGACTAGTGAATAGTTTTGTGGGCTGGTAACTTCAGGCATAGCTAGCCCGACTGGAAAATCTGGAAACTATTTCACACACTGTACAAGTGGCCACACAACCAAGTCACAACTACAGGTTCAGTATAGGGCTGGCTAAACTTACATATCGTCGCATAGATTATTAATGACTATGGACATCCACACTGTGTTATCGATAATATTATTGTATATTAACTTTTGTGAAAGGAAACGTCATAATTTTCTCACATAATATACAAATTTAGAACTTCGACATTGTTCTGACCATTAATAACGGTCAGGACCCGTTTGGTTCACAATCCATTCGCCCATTGGTTTATCGATAATCAGACCTGATATCTTGGCAACTACTTCTCACACCCAAGTTTTGATCCGGTTGGCAGGAACAACGCCGAGAGACCGTAAATTTCGCCGTTAATTCGCAAATTCCCATGAGTACGCCAAACATTCCGACAGCAATTTCACCTTGTGTCATCGAATAACTTTACTTTGTGACCTCAGAGGCATGATGAGATTCTTTTGGGTACAATGTTGTTGTCTCTCCTCCGGAGTAAGAAGGTAATATTGTTTTCAGTCTTGGTTATCGTGGTAGTGGAATCAAGTTGAGGATATTGCCTGAACAGAGGTATGGTTTATGTTTTACGTTTCCATTCTCCAATCAGAGAAATCAAAATAGGGTTATTGTTTTCAATTCTCTCCCAAACCTCCCAAAAATTATTTGTTCCTCCGACGAATTACAGATACAGCGATAAAAGTATTAGATCTTTCAACTTAATATCGTTCACTTCCTGAATGATTTATATATCTTAATGATGTATGCCCCATTGTATATGTCACTTGCAAAACAAGTGCTGATAACAGCATAATATAGAAAAGAAGGGAAGATTGTTCAACATTTTTTTGTGAAAGTGGTGTCAGTTCTGAAGGGTCTGATATCTGATACTGGTCTGATATCGAGGACAGTACATCCTCATTACGTGTCCACGTGCATCAAAAGGAGGATGGATCATCAGTGATAACAAAGAACGATTTTTTGTCTAGTCTGGTCCAAAGTCGACACTTTACACACCCTTCACGATAAAGGCCTAGTATTGCTAACTGAGGCAATAAGTGCATGAGTAAGTTTTACACCGCACTCAGCGATATGGCGGTGGACTGTGAGCAATCAAATCTGGACCAGACTATTCAGTGATCAACAGCATGAGCATCGATCTACGCAATTGGGACACGACAACGTGTCAACCACGTCAGCGAGCATGACCATCCCGTTAATCGCCGCTTACGACAAGCGTGGGTTACGGAAGATCAGTTCTAACCCGGATCGTTATGTATCTACAGCAACAAACAACAGATAGGTTATCGATCAGGTTATAACCTATGATTGATTTTTGTCGTTGATTATTCTACATTTAATATGCTCATGATTTACCTTAGTGCGGCGAAGATGGGGTACACTAGCGGTAAAGGTGTTCGCTCGTCAAGCCGAAGATTCGAAGATATAGCTAAAACGGAGTAACACTAAACTCACGCACTCACGCACTCACGCACTCACTCACGCTCTTTCTTACCTTGATCATACTGCACGTAGTGTCTGGCCTCAGTTGGCGTTGTCGTGTAGCGTTTCATCACGTTGTCGTCCATCATGGCGGAGCCTCGGAACAGGCTGAAACACCCGGGGCTGCACAGGACGCAGCCAATCACATGCTCTGTTGCTTTCTGCAGCCAATGACTGACAGCATACTCAAACTTCTGGTACCACACCATTGGACCTGGTAAGAAACGCAGTAATATACACTGGCAAGATGGTTCGTCATTGATGGTTTGTGTTGTTTGAATTATTCGTTTCACAACAACACCGGATTGTCTGGTCCAGAATAGACTATTTACAGACCACCGTCATATAGCAGTAACATTGCTGAGTGTGGCGTTGAACAACACATAAACCAACCACAAAAGCATCCATAAGGTTGTTGGTTTGGTTAGTTACAGAATGTCAAACGGAACCATTCCATTTGGACAGTTTGCAGAGCGTATTCCAAATAATATGTCCCACTACCTTAGGACGTTGTTAGGGTTTGGATCTGATGGTCCCGTCGATACCTTTAAGTCCCGCCCATATTAAACCATTTCAGATACTCCCGGGTAAACAGACATTGTGTAAGCTATATCACGAGCTATGTACAAAAGTACAAGAGGGGTATATGTAATTACTTGTTAATACTCGTAATGTCCAGTTTTGTTGCGTTTACGGTTTAGAGGATCACGTGTGCATGTCTGTCGTAAAAGTCAGCCTAAATGGGGATCGGGTGGTCGAACTACCAATCTCAGATAGTTGCTCAGGCTTACTGATCCTGATCGATTATTAACACTTTAGTGATATAAATAATATTCACGTCTGTAGCGCTTCCATACGCCAAGTGAATGCTCAAAGCTCATGCACACAGATGCTGAGCGATATGTAGCCTTATTTAAAACATCTTATGAAAAGTCTCTATTGGTCATGGGTATTCAAATTTTATCCCGTGTCTTTGCTCCCCACCTGAGCCAATTGGATGTATTCTTCCACACGCAGCTCCTACGTTCGGGTCCCGCCTCATCCTGTCCACCAACATTCGGAGAGCCTCGGGTTGAAAATCGACGTCACCATCAAGAGCCAATAGGAACGTGTTATCGGCTCGTACGCGCTTCCGGTTGATGTCGATTTGCTCAGACATGAGCCTATTGGCCAGGAAGTAATATAGGTACATCACCTGCAAGGACGACATGGTGAGTTGAAGTCATGTTCCTCTCATCTGTGCTGACAGTGATAATAGTATAATTATGATACAATCCATACAATCCAGTGATTAACAGCATGAGCATCAGTCTATTTTTTTGACTGGATATCGCTGCACTAATGCTGCTTGTGGCGTTAAACAACAATTATACAAAAATACAAATACGTTTTTAATGTTCGTAGGCTGGTTGGTTTATGGTTTAACACCGCACTCAGCAACATACAAGCTATACGGTGGTTGTCTGTAAATATTTGAGTCTGGTCCAGATAATCCAGTGATTAAAAGCATGAGCATCGATCTACGCAATTGAGTTATGATGACACGTTTCAACGTGTCCCGCTAGTCGCTCTTACGAAAGTATGGGTTACTGAAGATCAATCCTAACCCAGATCTAAACCTCACAAGACACTGGAATTTAGCCAGAAATGTTCAAATATTTAAAGAAACAGATCAAATATTTAAACACAGACCAATACCTCAAGCACATCCATGTTGACACTGTAAGCACAACCAGTAGTCATTTTCTTTCTTTTTGTTTTTGGTTTCTGTTTCCGATCATATCCATTATATATGGATTATCATATTGTATATCCGTTATGTATGGATTATTATATTGTATATCCATTATGTATGGATTATTATATTGTATATCCATTATGTATGGATTATTATATTGTATATCCATTATGTATGGATTATTATATTGTATATCCATTATGTCTGGACTATTGTATTGTATGTCCATTATGTGTGGATTATTGTATTGTATATCCATTATGTATGGATTATTATATTGTATATCCATTATTATCAATTATTATATTGTATATCCATTATATATTTTACACAACTGCAAGGTGATTTGTAATATATTCCACAACATAACATGCATAATGGAAGGCCAAGGTTATCCGATCTCTTAATTTATTCTTATTGAGCCATATTGGTTCCTCATCTTATCATTTAATCATTATCGAAATCACAATCACATGTAGAAGAATACATTAAGTGAAAGGAAAAGGTTCAACACTTAATTTACCTGTGTATTAAAACCAGTACTCAGGATACTCTCGGTTATATTTTTCCTAAAGGCGATAGTTAATTATGAGAAACATCTGTTTAATCATCACAGACGTTTGTATTTAGTATCGGAGTGGATGTCTGATACCAGGAACTGTAACTTTGGAATATGTTGGAACATGGTACACTCAGTTACTTAGTGCAAATGATGTGGATGTGAAATTCGCGATATTTTGCCCCCACTGAATAAACTGCTGTATTATCGAGACTGATCGGACATCTTTTCATTTTGCTTACCAAACACCTGAAATGATCCGTGTTCCTTCAAGTACATACTTGTGACTGAAATGTGTTGAAAACGCCCGCTTGATAGGCCTACCTGATTTACATCTGCCCAATCCTTGACCCATCTGTCTCCTGCTGTTTGCCAACTTTGACAATCCCTCTGCCGTGTCTAAACTGATCCCTGCCTAGCTCGCGACACGTCTGTCTCCACGTCTGTTACACCCGCTTCTAACCCCCACACTGTCTAACTCTGACCCTACCTCTCTGGCAATGCTGATCTTGAACTGTCTAACTGTTGGAATTTCCCCCTCTACCTCCGTCGCACTCTCGATGCTGATGATCCAAGTCTGCCAAATCGCGACATATCTGACCTCACACCTACCAAACCATCAACGCCCCTGACCCTGAGCTTCCTCACTCTGGGAATACCAGAATATCTGGGAATACCTTGACGTTCCTGTCCCCGAACTTTCTATCTCTTTACTTACTTTCCAGTCATTCCTAAGTCTGCCTCTCCAGTCCTACCTCTACCGATACGTTGGCGTCACGACATTTCTACCTGTGCTAAGGTCTCTCCCTACCTGACTCCATCTCTTTCGGTGACGTATTTTCATCTTGTCCTTCAGATGCACCGTCAGCGTGTTGCCCCCTTGAAGTGTCCACACCAGCCGGCCCCCATAAGGAGTCTCAGTACGTGTTGGAGCGGGGATAGTATGTGGCGTGTTGTATTCGTCTCTGTGTAGAACATAGTGAGTGAGCTTAGTTTTTACGCGGCGTTTAGTTATATTCAAGCAATATCACGGCGTATAACCAGAAATGGGCTTCAAATGTCGACATCATTTAACCACTACGCTACGCTGGATCATAAAACGCCTTTTCTAAAATCCAGCATTTAATTTTGGGACTGCTCTATGGTGTAAAGAGTCGAAGATCGGAATACCGGTGGTTCATCCCCTGAGCAGCACTAACCGATGGCGATTGTTGTTGCCTTGCATGAAGAGTGACATTAGATGAAACAGTCTTGTCGGCCCCCTAGAACTTTCCATATCACTTAAGGCTAACACAATAACACTGTAATACGTCTTGAGTAGTACTTGCAGCAACCCTCGCAAACCACACGCATATACGGACGCAGAGCAGCAAGTACACACCTGCGTGCATACGGACTCATGAATCTCAAGGTTAGAATTGATTTTCAGCAACTCATGCTTTCCGTTTGGAGAGACTAAAATGATACGGTTGTCAGACTCGCTAATTTGATTGATACGTCATCGTATCCGATTTGCATAGATGGATCCTCATGCTGTTGATCACTGGATTGTCTGGTCCAGACTCGATTATTTACACACCGCCGCCATACAGCTGGATTACTGCTGAGTGCGACGTTAAACAGCAAACAACTTAAAGAGAGGAAGTCCGACGTTCGTCCAGACCAGCGTCAATGACGTACCGTAAGGCGACGTTAATCACCCGCAGAAGTTGCTTCACCCAGTCGTTGACGTCGTAATCCACATCGCCGTCTTTGTGAGGCTGAAAGGCGTCGTCGAAGAAGATGTGAGCTGAAACAGACAAACTTAACAATCAACAGATCTGCCATCAAATCTTTGATGTTTGTATAGGGAAATTTCAAAAATATTATTTATAGGACAACTAATTCGAAGACGCCTCGCTCCAAGCTGATATTAATAATCTATATCTGTAAGTATCTATGGATCAGTGGTTAAAGGGGCACTGATGCGGGGCGAATAATGTTTCTCGCCAATGGTCTAACTGTAAAACCAAACTGCAAATTGGTCAGCACCCGCTCCCTCGACCGTGACGGACAAAGGGACTGGGGTCCGGTCCATATTAGGAGAATATCTTCACCTAAACAGTCAGGAGGCTGGATACCCATCATATGCCATTATTTAAAAACAACAAAATAACAAAGTAACAAAATATCCCAGCAGTGTAGGTTTTTTTTTCCGGATGCTTGGATGGTATAGTGACTGATCCAATTCGATCCTATTTCTGTGTTTTTTACCTCGATACTAGTATTTAATCATGTCATGTGAAAATATATCTACAGGCACATAGCAAACCATTTGTTTCAGTCCGAAAGAATGGAAAGCTTTATATCTAGATAGTTTTGAGTGTTTCCCAAACTGTGATAGCAAATATCATACGTAAATTTTGGTAGATATGGTAGCTACCCTGGTTTATTATCTATGATAATAAAAACACAGAGTTGATTTATTTGTATTCGTAAACTAAAAACAAAGATTTTGCCATTGGTAGAGAAATCTGAAAATTGTCTTATCAAAAAATGATTACACCTATTTACCCAAGTACACAGCAAATGCCTGTGTGTATTTCTTATGTAACGAAGTTCCGTTGGTATCCTCAAAACAGTTTCGGCCCATAAGTATTTTCAGGCTGCATGCGACACTGAGATTACATCTTTCTTGCTGTAACTCGCGTTTGATGGTGTAAACCTACACGTGTAATTTGTCATCATTCTCTTGATGGTCAGTTAATGATTTTATGACAGGTATAATTAGGACAAATACACCTCAACTTCTAAAATGCCTCTCAAACAAGGTATAATTAGTGGTAACGCCACTCAGGTTACTCAATAAAGGTTCCCTTTTTCTCATTTCTCCTGTCTGGAGTAAATACTCAACATTATAAATTAAGGCCTGTAGTGGCAAATGTTTTTTACGTTATGTAATATGTGCATGTAAGTGATGCAAGAGGGTTTATCAGCTGAGTTACTAAAACAAACATCGATCAAAGGATTAACCGATAACACACTGATTGATTAATTGCTTTTATCTTCTACAGCGGATTTGTCAAAATGCACTGTGTGTTGATGTACTAATCTATACTGACTACACCCTGTCGTAAAGTGCGAGTGTAAAAACAGCATCCTCCCTTCAAAGAATTAACCACGTGCACCATTGCGTTGATTGATTGATTGCTCATTATTGGTTAACTAAATTACCTAGAATGGCGGACATCATACAGTTAGTTGCCAGGTGTGCTATCTTGGGTGACCAATGAGAAGTTTATCAGGTTTTGACCAATGTGAAAGACCTGAAACGATGTGTTACTTTTTCGCAAATTAGACTGTTGTAAGAAACACGACACAGAGCAGGATTATTTGCCAGCTGCAGATGAATGGAATATCGTTCTTTTATGTGGATATTGATGGATACATTCCTGAACAAGGTAGTAGCCTGACATTGTTGCTATAAAATTAGTCTGTTTTACATTCATTATTTGCATTTTGTTTTAATATATTAGTTGTAGCATTCAGCAGAATCTATATGACAGAAAATACACACTAGATTGCGTATGTGTGTGAAATAGGATCCACATTGGCAGCCTATACAATGTTTAAATGTTACAGTCATGTTAGAAATTTACTATAAGTACAAACAGACCGTGTATTCTTTTATTAACTTTAAACATCATACAAATATGACAATAAACTAATTAGGGTTATGATACAAAATATAGAGACGTACATTGGCTTCGTTATTTTCCCGTCCTAATAGTTTTTTACCATTTCTACCAATGGCAGATGATTAACCTTCAAAGTGCTTCATTTGTTTTCATAATGCATTTGTAATGAAGTAAAAATGACTTCACCTTAGTTGATCTGTCCATAATTAAACTCTCAATTGCGCCTACGGACTGAGGTCACAAACCAGTCACGAATTCTGGGATATCATCCGGGTACTCAGGGGAGAAAAACAATAACAAAAGTTTAAACGGGTCCACGGAAATTGCTCCGCCTCAGTGCCCTTTTAATTAATATAGGGAAGGTGCGCGATATTACTGGCAGAACAACTAGTTTTTTAGATTCTTTCTTCAGTCTCCTTGAGATCAATATCCGTTAGTATGAACACTCAGAACAGCCCAGCGATCAAATAATTCATGTTTAGTTTTGAATGTGGTGTGATACTATTTACATGACAACTAGTTCGAAGACTCGTAGTTAATCTGTATCTTTAAGCATCAACATGTCAGCGATCAAATGTCTGACGTAGAAATCTATATCCGAAAAAGTATCAACAGACCAGCGGGATCAAAGCTTCCATGCTGATTTGCATTTTGAGGCGCCGTATACGCCGTATTGAGAGGTCAATTAGTTCGAATATTCCTTACCTTCAAACTCGTAGTAATCAATATCGGTCTCAAACGTTTTGATGGCTTTTCGCCTGGCACTCTGATCCTCATCCAGTCTGGGGAGAAATATGTTCAAAATATTGAAACATAGATCACAATATATTTTAGACACAGAAGTTTGGGGTTATTTTTTCACAGGATGACAACTGATCATGAACGTTTATACAAACGTTCAGTATTATGTTTGAAGGTGAACTTGTTTGGCAGGTCCACCTAGATCATCAGAGCATGTCAGCTTACTTTATTCATTATTGCATTTAGAAACGTTTGTATGTCGCGATTCGATAATTCGATACACATAAAAATCTAAGTCTTGGCCGTATACAGAATTTACTAATAATGCTGAAGATTATTAACAGAGCACTGTATCCATCCACAATGTGCTTACTCAAGGCGAATAAAATGTGAGAAAAAGTAAACGACATGAAATAATAGTATGAAATACAGCCTTTGAATAAGAGCATGGAAGAAGGCCTGTGAATAACGGCAGGATGTGAAGTCTATGAGTTAGTGTCTTCGAATGACAGCGTGTAAAAAGTATACGAATAATAGCCTAAAAATATATGCGTCTTGAGTTTTGACTTGAATACAGGTAACTATTATGAAAGCTTGATGTCCAGTCCAGATGTTTCACACATGAGGTCCATTGCTGGTCAGATTGCACTGAATAAAACATTGTCCCACTAATGTGTTCAAACAAAGGAGATCATATGCTTCTCTAGATGCTAATGCGGTCTGATGTACGCCTCGTTCTAGCAGTGTTATTACTCGGCTGTAGGTGTGCGTCTCTTTGGAAGGGATAACACTGCTACAAAGAGCCATACATCAGACCGAATTAACCGAGAAAGAAGCATACAACGTGTTTATCCTACTGTCATATTAAATTACAAAATATCATTTCATTTTGTTATGAAGATCGCTACCCACTATGTAAAATGTAAACAAAATGGCGCCTGCCTCTCGGCTGGATTTTTAAAACCAGTGAAACATAATCTGACAGGGTTAAAACTGCTCTAAAAATGATTAGTTATGTTTATGTTGAGTGTGCAAAAGATGTAATGTATAAAATATATAAATAAAGTGGTGAAAGTGAACTCAAAAACAGCTGATCGAACGGTATAGAGCTCCGGGCACTGCATGTGTCACGTGTATACGCTGCGTTTGCAATGCTTTAATTTGCCAGTCGGCCATCGGGGCCTGCAGACTTCAAAACGTACAGTCCCTGAATGAAAATCTGCAGGCCCATTTCTTTACATTCAAACAAATAATAACAAAACAGACTACACTGTTCACATTCCTACGATCAGAACGCTGAAGTATCAGGAAGTGAAAAATAAAGTTATCGTAACTTGACAAACCGTGGATGATTCCCGAAGGTTAATAAAAAAAGAAAGAAAGAAAACAATTATGAGAAAACATTCCAGTTAAGAAAAGACAGAGAATTTACTGAAGGCAACGAGGGACTGCAAATATTAACCCGGCCGGCCCGATACAATAACAACCGGCACCGGGCCTCCGGGCAGACGGTTTTTTCGAAGGCGGTGTAAACATGAGACAGCTGATATTCTCACCTATACACTGATCTCAGCATCTGTATCATTTCATTCTCCGATTCATGCCACATGGTAGCACACACATAGATCATAGGGGTGTCGTCCTTCCTCATAGTGGTGGTGTCCCTCAAGTCAAAGACATCACTGTCGCCGAGGTGAGGAACGTTCACTCGTGATACATTTTTCTCCTGAAACAAATGGCATGTATCATCAAAGTACGAGCTAAAGGTATTCTCCCTTTGACAAAACTATTAGCACTATTATTAACGCAAACGCTCCGTGACACAAACTGATGAAAGAAGATTTATCTCATGAAGGGGATACATGTGTAGATATATATGATCTTACACCTCAGATTGTGTCGCAATTATGTGAAGCCCATAAAGTAATGAGTTCGAAGTAATGAGTTCCCATTTTCTTATGATGCGTGTGTGTCATTCTGTAATACGTATCCTGAAACAAATAATTCCATGAATATATGGCATGTAAAGAATGCCACAGTCTTTGAACTACGTTTCATATATTTCATGATTGTAACTTATGAACTGTTATTTCTGTGAAACATGCTCATTTCAGAGAGTAGATTTAGTATACGACATGGCCAAGTAATCAAAAATACCTTCTTCAGTCTGTTCTATTTTTGAACATAATGCCAAAAGGGTAACTATTTCAGGTAATTATTTACAGTTGAGAGAAGATAGATAACACTCCTAATGTGAGCTAATTGGGGTGGCACAATTGTTAAAGTGTTTGCTTGTCACTCCGAATACCTAAATTCAATTTCTTTTTTCAATTACAGTGCTTGAAACTATGTCAGCGATTCCTACCCGGAACATTTACGGTAGTCTAGTGGTTAAAACGATGGCTTGTCACCCCGAAGATTCGAATCCCCACATGGGTACAGTATCTGGTAGGGCTGGAACGGGTAATCGGTTACTCGAATCCGTCCCATTTCCAGGAATCGAGTACCCGGAAAGAGAGATAACTATGAAATGGCAAGGGCAGATAATAACATGTCTTTTTTCATTACTGACCTAACACACATTTGCTCCACTGGTATTGTCCGCTAATGGAGCTTATTACTAACGACTGTAATTTATCTGCGCATGAGCAGTGCGTAGTAAAGTGACAGTAACAGCAGGAAAAATGTTCTGTGACTTTACGAGGAACATACGTAATAGTGTTATTCTTACACTGGTTAAACAGACGTATATAAATAGCTACAGATACGTTTTAATGTCTTATTGCCACCCTTTAAAATGTTGAATAAAAATCTCTGTCAAATCGTGATTGAATATTCAGAACGTAGACAGAAAGGGCTGTATTCTTTACATTTCCGGGAACTCGATTCCTCTCTCTGCTCCCATCCCCTTAGATGGTACCGTAATATCCCAAAAGAACGACCCATATCCTCATAAAAACCATTCATATTCATTGAATATCAAGTCACGACTATACTGTCAAGTGTAGACCTTTGCTCATAAAATCAATCCATCGTTCATTCAACTTAAGAAGCTTTCGAATATTACTGGCAAGGCAAAATAAAAAAATAACCAATGTTGATGGGTTTTTTTTCGCATCCCATAAGTAATAGGACCGATAGGTCGTTTTTCTGTTTTCTATTTTTTAAATCATGTTTTGATGATTGACTGGTTGATATTTTATGTCGCCCAAAACAAGGCCCCTACGTTGTGAAATACATTTCAGTTAGGTGACACGCGAAAAGTAGATTGATGGTATGCCCCTCCAGATTGTCCCATGACACAGATAACTTTTCATCAGGGTTAAGACAACAAACTTTCAGATAAATAAAGGTTATATTTATAAAACCGACACTTTAAGAAGATTTGAATTTGTTATAGAGGCCTATTGTTGTCTACTATCGGACTGCCGAGTAATGTAGCCTATACTAAACAAACAACTCACACCGAGCTGGGTCACATAAATATTCTGTTACGCTTTATTAGCTGAAGTCAGTAAGATAAATGTATGACTCTCAAGGACTTCAAGGAGCTCCCAATGGCTGTACACGTACTTGGCATTGTTTATGGTCAACCCGACCTTGCAGTTTATTACATTCACGACAATAAAGCAAACCTTGGGTGTACGGGTAGAAATGTAGGTATTTGGCTTTAGCCACGGAGTTGTGTTGAATTTCGAGTTAAATAAAATGATTCAATCTATTTGTAATGTTGGAACTAGATGAATCATAGATCCTTGTGAATCCTGAGTCAGGGCCACGGGGTAGTCTAGTGGTTTAAGCGTTCTCTCTTTACACAGAAGGGCAGGGTTCGATACCCCACATTAGTACAACACATGAAGCCCTATTGTCCCCGCCGTGAATTTGCTGTAATATTGCCAAACGTGGCGTAAAACTCACTCACTCACTTCTTAGTAAAAAATTATTTTAGTCAGACTGGACGAGAACACTATGGTATATAGAATACAGAATGGTATATAGCTGGATATTTGGTGAAACTACGATCACTTCAAGAACACTATGGTATATAGAATACAGAATGGTATATAGCTGAATATTTGGTGAAACTACGATCACTTCAATGAATTCAAACCATGCAGCAACTCAATAAAGGAAAGAGTGAGTGCGCTTTTACGCCGTTTTTAGTAATATTCCAGCAATCCACTGCAGGGGACACCAGAAATGGGCTCCACACATTGTACCCATCTGTGGAATCGAATGCGGGTCTTGAGCGTGACAAGCAAGGACTTAAACCACTAGGCTACCGACCCTATTCATACAGGAGTTAACATCTGAACCATTGGGCGAAAGGACGAGAGTATTGCTAGTCTGCTATGTGAAACTAGGTCACTCGTTCACAAAGCTTACCCATGGCAAAGGCAGTTAACCGTTAAACGTATCTTGTGGAACTGAAACGTTTTTCAAAAGGACAAAGACAGCTGTAATCTTTTGAAGAGTGTAAAAGCCTCTCGTGACAGAAACACGCTGAGCAATTCAATAAGATTTACAGGGAAAACTCTAAGAAACATAACACACCACTGTGGACAGGACAAGGAAATATTGTGCTTCAAAACATCCGGGTAATCTATGGACGTTAACCCATGAAGCAGCTACACCCACACACAGACCAACAGCCCAGGGATAACGTGCGGACTGGGCATATCCTCATAGGTATAGGTGCGTCTCTCATACTGAATCAAACCCAAAATGTACACCGCACCCCCATCGATTTAGAGTTATACAACCCTCCCATATAACTCCATGTTCCCAATCCTTCACATGACACTCCACCTTCATAACTTTAGAAATTATGAAGGGTCTACAAAAACACTCCCAATCGAGTTACTCTTTCTGTGTACCCGGATCCAAATCTCCGCAAATACAGCCTGCCATCCAAAAACTAGAAGACATGTTGCATCTGCTCTCACACAAACACTCGACCTACCAACCCAACAATACATCATATCTACCCGATCCAGATCTCCTCGAATACACCCTGCCCTCCAAGCATTAGAAGACACAAACATTGTACCAACCAAACAAACAATATATGCGCATACCTTGATCCATATCCCATACACCCCTCAAAGATTACAAAAGAAGACATATTGTGTCTACTCTGACCTATCAACTCAACAATACATTCGGTCTACCCCGATCCAAATCTCCTCATATACACCTGCCATCCAAACACTAGACGATATGCTGCATCTGCTCTCACACAAACACTCGACCTACCAACTCAACAATACATTTTGTCAACCCCGATCCATAACCCTTCACACATACCCCGCCCTCCAAACACTTGATGACACATTACAAACACTCGACTTCCCATATAAGTCTCCTCTGCCACCCCGTACCCGCACTTCACCCTTCTAACACCAAAAGACACGCTGCATGAGGGTCTCACACACTGCACTCACATGAACAAGGTACACATTACTGTGTATTCTCTCTTCCTCTCTGTTTCTTTCAAAAATAGCGTTAAAGACATTGAAATCTTCAGATGAGTCGGTTTGTTTTTATACCTATGTTTGGAAGGTTCTGTAATAGTATTTGGGATTCACATTTAAACGCTGGCCTTTGACATCGAGAGCAGTTCCTTAAACCATTATGAACACGCAGAATGTCTCATTATCAAGAGTGAGAAAGTGAGTGGGTTTAGTTTTACACCGCACTCAGCAGTAACCCAGATATATCATGGTGGTGTAAATAACAGTCTGGACCAGACAATCCAGTGATCAACAGTTGACCACCGATTTACGCAACTGGGGCACGATGACTTGCATTAATCAAGTCTGCGAGTCTGACAGTCGATCTCGTTAGTCGCCTCTCACGAGACACATGGCTGACTGATGATAAATTCTAACCCAGATGTTCTCGGGTCTCATCAAGAATGACCACTGACAGCAATACTTCACTCTCATCATCAAGATTGGTCATTGATGGCGATACTTCACGTACCTTCGTTTCTATGTGGGCTTCCTTCACACGCTTCCGGTTCAGGATCAGTGACTGGTCAAGCAGTATTCCACAGTACAGCGGCTTGGCAAATAACCTGTAATATTCGTAACTGGTTTATGAGTTGGGCTGCCACTGGATTTAACAACTTATACAAGTGAAAAATACAAAGTGCTTTACGGCAAATACATTTTGAGAAATATTTGCGCTCTTTAA
The DNA here is from genome assembly GCF_037392515.1 of Haliotis asinina. Lineage (NCBI taxonomy): Eukaryota > Metazoa > Mollusca > Gastropoda > Lepetellida > Haliotidae > Haliotis > Haliotis asinina. The sequence continues at coordinate 13,725,420 of NC_090283.1, read as the reverse complement.
TGTCACTTACAAACCAGCGAATCGGCATATCCGTAAATATCTGTACACGTATGCATAAGTATAGTGTTTCAAAGCAAGATAGCCCGGAAAGCATGGTCTCCGAACACACTGGATATTGACTGTCGAGAATTTATCATAGGTTACGAAATAATACCAGTTCTCCTACCTGTATGTCCTGGCCAGTCTCTCGTCGCTCGGATGCCAAATATGATCGACAATGCAAAATAAGGTTATGTACCCAAACACGCCGATCGGAATCCAGTAATCCACGGTAAACTGCAGCAGGAAGTCTGAGAACTCTGGAATTGGTTGCACCCACTCGAAGCTGCAGCCCAGGAACTGTCCATTAATATTACTGACGGAGTAGGAAAGCAGGATGAGACCAAACGTAACAGGCGTCGAAAACAACATTGGGACTGAAAAACACGGGATCTGTGCACGCACCTTGCAGCAGGCCTTGGACATGCCGTAGCACACCGCGCTGCACAGAATGCACACTGCAGCTACCAGAAAAGGGATTTGCGCAGAGCATGAAGATGTTGCATCTCTAACATCTTCAAGAGTCATCGTCCCATATATGGAGCATCCTGTAGCATTCTTCTTTGTAAGGAAAAAAGTTGCGGCGCAGTCATCGCCACCAGGAGCAAAGATTACAGCCGGAACAACAAGTGTAGTAATTATTTTAATGACGGAGGTAATTAAATCAATCTTCACCCTCTGTTCACGGATGTTACGTCGTATTGTAGCCAAACCTTTGATTCCACTCACGTAGTTCTCCCACCACGTGACCGATATCAGAACGAGGCTGACAGGAAGTAGAATTGCGTTTGTGATGTTGTCTTGCTGGGTGTATGTTCTCAGTGCCCACAGGGCAACAGTCGTTATGTGTACAACTGCCAGGACGCAGTTCAAAACTCCCTTCACGACCTTCATTGCTGTTGATTGCGTGGAGTCATTTCCTGTGTCAGCATTGCCATTCTGTTCCTTTCTTTCAAATATTCTGAAGATCGCAGGAATCACAGCTACGCTAAACGTCACAAAAAAACCGAGCAACGGGTCAACGTTTGGGAGGACGAGGAAGACAAAGACGCAGAGGCCGATGGAGTGAATGATCTCGACGAGGCTTGCCTGGAGATAGAAAGACATCATCGGTACCAGTTATATTTGTATGGAAACAAACGGGATTACCACAGCAGTACAGTGTAGTTCTTGTCCTTTAAGGAGCTTGCACTTACAATTTCATTAACGACTCACCCAACACTATTCCAGGTAAATAGTCGCGGCCTGCAAATAATCAAATCTGGATCAGACAATCCAGTGGTCAGCAGGATGAACACCGGTCTACGTAACTGGATTACACTGACATGTGTCAGCTGATACGCATAAAGTATAAATTGCTGAAGGCCAGTTGTAATCCGGATCTCAATCTCACAAGACACTGATATTTGACCAGAAGTGTTCAAGTATTTAAAAATAAACGTGTAAGTGCGTACTTGCAGCGCGTCATGAGTTACCCAATAAGTTGGTTGCTTCGTTACTGACACCTAAAATGCCGATCAAACAATCAATAGCTGCCTGTGTCTGTTATTTCACCCATCAGTCGTGACCATTGTCCGCATGATCACTGATTCTTTCCCAGTCACCGAGGCTGACCACCCGATAACGATAGTCGCCTTTTAGTGCAAGTGCGTGTAGCTGAACACCAATCCTCTGTAGAGTGGAACCAATAGCCAAAGTATATTTTATGGAAAACGAAGTCTTGACTTTCTTTGAATAAGTTTTAACTGGTAACAACTCATGGAACACTGTGTGCACAAATCACGAATAGGGAACACTCCCCTGGCCCGTTTCAGTCTTATAACAAATGCAGGCATCTTCAGACTTTGTTTTGTAATCTACCTGATTTGTGTGACAAATCGAATAACACAGACTAAGAACACATAAATGTAATTACAGTAAGGTTGATGTTCCCCTTTTTTATAAGTACAACACTCTCCATCAGAACCAGGGACAGTTGGTGGGATACAGCTTGTAACTTTGGAAAAATAAATCTCATAGATGTCTCGTTGAAAACAAAAATCATGGAATCCACGTTACTACCATCTGCAATCTACCTTACCATTTAGTTTCAATCATCATAATGTTACATGAAACAAATATGGAATAAAACTTTGCCTTTTGCATAATCTCAGCTACTATTGACCACAAATCAATACAGTGTTCTTCTTGAAAAGGGCACAGATGGGGATAATGAAGAACTTCGGAAAATGTAACATTTTTGGTAATCTCTGTTACCCCTCATTGTATGATAGCTCTGTAGCTCATAATACACTTATTATCATAATACACTTATTATCATAATACACTTATTATCATAACTTATTACAAACAAATGAATATTATGTATTGATGAAACAAAACCTATAGATGCCATGGAAAGGTATCGAAGGATAGCATTGTTAGAGGGAGTCCGATTAGGTTAAGAATGTTCACTTTAATGTAATTTCGTTACCAAGGTCAAGACGCCTTAGAAACATAACCTAGCAAATGCATTGATTAAGTCATTAGCTGGATTTTATATAGTGCGTATTGTATTAGCGATAGGTATTAGTTCTATAAGAAAAGAATGTATTTTCGCTGCCAAGTAGATCACATGTCATCTCGTACATTGCATCACAGGGATTTTTGTCTTGTTCTTTTTGTATCATCTGTGACATATTACTGCAATTTGCTGTATCCTCTTGAAGCATCTGCCTCGCTATGTCGGTTACGTCCAGTATTTTATGTTAAATATTGTTATATGTAGGTCAGGTAGGTTACGCCCTTAAAAGAACGAAACGATATAAACTTTAATTATGTTTTTATTGTAAAGGAATCTGGAGTAACCTGCTGTTTAGCTTTAACACATTTTCCTCATTACTTTTTGAGCTATTTCACATCATTTTGAGATTTTAACAAGGTATTTGCGTGTTCTAGACTTTGTTAATTCATTAGTAACGTAGATCACGCATACGAGGGGATGTCAATACGTTTTGAGCCTTGAGCATTTTTCATACCCAGATGTTACAGCCTATGGTACGACATTGAACCTTGGGGTGTAGCTGATGTGATATATGAGTTTGGGTATCCTACTCTCAGAAGTTATGGAACAGCTCACATTGACAGAAACACACACACACACACACACACACACACACACACACACACACACACACACACACACACACACACACACACACACACACACACACACACACACACACACACACACACACACACACACACACACACACACACGCACACCACGGCAGGGAAAATGAATAAAATTGAGTATAGAGCAGTAATTAAGTTTTTAGTTCTTGAAGGAAACTCGGCGAAGAACATTGAAGAAAGGCTTTCAGCAGTTTATGGGAAGTCTTCCCCTTCATCTGCTACCATCAAACGATGGGTCAATGAATTTAAACATGGTAGAGAGAGTCTTGAAGATGACCCCCGTCCAGGTCGCCCAACAGCAAGCACTAGTCAGGAAAACATTGACAGAGTGCATAGACTTGTGCTGGAAAATAGTCGAATCACACTCCACGAGATAGAGGAGACCACAGGCATTTCACACGGATCCATCGAGACAATTCTTCATGAACATCTCGTCACGTCTAAGGTGTGTGCAAGATGGGTGCCAAGAATGCTGACAGATGAAATGAAGCAAACAAGGGTCACCATAAGCAACTCCATGCTAACCAGATACAACAAGAATCCAGAAGATTTTCACTTTAGGCTAGTAACCTGTGATGAAACCTGGATCCACTACTATGATCCTGAGAGCAAACAAGAATCCATGGAATGGAAACATGTCACTTCTCCCAGGACCAAAAAGTTCAAAGCCTCCAGATCAGTGCAGAAGGTAATGGCGACAGTCATCTGGGATAGCAAAGGCGTCATCTACATAGATTACTTACCAAAAGGAAGAGACAATGAATGGGGAATATTACGCTAACTCGTTAAGGCAAGTGCGACAGTCAATGTAGGAGAAGCGCCGGGGCAAGATCAGACGTGGTATTCTTCTACATCAAGACAATGCTCCAGTACACACCTCTCGTGTTGCAGCTGCTGCTGTCCAGGAATGCGGGTACGAAAACTTGCCGCATCCCCCCCGCCCCTACTCTACCATCTGTTCCCAAATCTCAAGAAACACCTGTGTGGTCGTAGATTTCAGGATGATAATGAGCTTATTGCTGCTACTGAGGCTTGGTTTGAGGACCAAAATGGCGCCTTTTACAGAGATTTCATCAGCGACTGGCAGAAAAGATGTCTTGACTCACGGGGACTAATATTTTGTGTTTTTCGATGCAAGGCTCAAAACTTAATGACATCCCCTCGTAGAGATAATGTACAAAATGGTAATCTTGGCTAAGAAATATACTAAACGTCACTCTTTCTTTTCTCTTGAGAGAATAACATAATAGAATATTTATAAATGCTATTTCAGAAAACGTTTTCAGGACTCTCTGTCGTGGGTTGCATTGTACTACCGTCTGGCGACAAAAGTTAGTAATAAAATCAATCCATATGAATATCTGTAGGTAGTCAGATAAGCACGAGGGCGTGCCAGTTAACGCTGTTTGCGATGCCTCGGGGTTGATATTTAACCGCTAACATATTTTTAAATACAAATCCCAACTCCCCAGGCTACAGTTTAAGTGTGACACCAATATTCATAAATGGCTCCTCTTTACAGACAATCGGTGTGAACATCAATTCTAACATAGGTTCTTCACGGTACTATGAAACATGATTTCTGAGTATGTTTTCCAGTATCACTCACCACAATGACAGGTAGTACTTGCACCGATTTGTTCTGTTTTGTGATCATCCTCCACGTGCACGACATCGCCGTGAATACATAGGGGGCCCACATGACGAGAATAAGTGACCACACCCATTTCATGTCTACAATCAGGTCCTTCTGTTTCAACAGGAACCGTACCCTGTTGTTCCCATTATGAGCCGTATTGTTGTCTTTGATTTGTTCTTTGCCAAGTATAAAATGATCATGGATGGGTAGATGGTACGTCATATAGAATATGCAAAGTTTGGACATCACGGACGAACCGAGAATAAGACCAATGAAAACGATGTACGTAAACAATTTGACGATGGCGTTGATGGTCTTCCATATTTCGTATTCCGAGGAAGTTGACAGGCTCGTCTTGGCATCTTCTTGGAATATATCCCATGGCTTGGCTTTCTCTCTGAAAATAATCGAAAATGACCATCGATTATTTGTTATAAACTTTGCTTGTGATGCAATGTTGCGAAACCCCCTTCCAGACTGAACATTCATTTACCATAAATTATTTTTGGATGTTGTTTTAAGGCTTGATATATGTTTGTAAAATATTTATGTTAGACGGATCTACATTTTTTAACCAAAGGGGCATGGTCCTCGTGAGCTCACTGTTTTGAAATCGGTGAATCTGACAACGAATTGTAAAAGTACTTCAGCTATTCTTACGCATACGACTTTATATTTGATTAATTGAATACATTTACATGTTTATTGTGCGGCATTTGGTAATTAGCCATTAGCCACGCATGTATGTAATATAGTATACACGCAAGTATATCTTCATCAAACCCTACATCACAATGTGGCTGTGTGTATGAGCGGAGGCTTATTAAAGCAAGCAAAGCTAAGCTACTTACACATGAAAGGGTATGACTTCATCTGAAATTGCTTAAATTAAGAGAAGTTAAGCTGACCTAACCAAACCATACCGATTCTTTTCTTACCTTAACATGCTTTAGATTAGTTAAGAATATCTTACCTTACCTTACCTTACCTTACCTTACCTTACCTTACCTTACCTTACCTTACCTTACCTTACCTTACCTTACCTTACCTTACCTTACCTTACCTTACCTTACCTTACCTTAACTTTATGCAACCTAGCTTAGCTCAGCTTAGCTTACATTGGCTTATTTTACCTTATCACACCTTCGTACAAAGCTAAGCTAAGCTAACATTATCTAATCTAACATGATGTAATGCACTCTGTTCTAATCAGGAAATGCATTGTGCTGTGGCCAGTACTTGAATTACATCGAGTGCTGCAAGGGCTATTTGGGACAGTGCCAGCTCCACCTCCATCTCAACTATGACAGTCGTAAATTACTTACATGGGGGAGGTCCTACGACCGCTGTGAACGTTATTATCATACGATGAAACCCTGTTGACGGTGTCAGCCTCCTCGCTTACATACCCGGGATTGTCTGTTCCCGTTGCCATGGTAACGGATGTGATGTAGCGTCTCAAACCACCAACTCTACATCATCAGGTATTACTCTGAAGTTTCCCTTGGTTATCCCAGCACAGGTCGTCAGGTACCTAATGAATCCAAACACAAGTACATTAACACAAACATTAAACAAAGCACTCACACATGACTAATTACATGCAACTATTAACTCAAAGACATTAATCATTGGAGCATAAACACAAAGACGATACAAACTGTCTGTGACACGACAAACCCTGTGACACGACAAGCACTTTATCCGATCACACCCCGGGTAGGTCCACAGATTGACTCCACCCTCAAATAGCATATACCCATGGATACCCAGGGACAGAGGCAAGCGTCCGGCTGTTCCAAATAACACTCTTGTCTCCCTCGGACAGCGCCCGATTGTAACTGCGATAGGCGCGGCCGGTAAGGCTGTTCCAATTAAGAACAAATCTCGATTGTTTCCAATGGACACGCCTAACTGAACCCAGAACACACGAAACCGACAGACTGTTCCAAAGAACTGACTATTGTCTCCCACGGACACCACCCGATTGCACCCAGGATAGTCGCAGCCAGCCACTAACACTGTTTCACATATATGACTCTCCGCTCAGGAGTGAGCTTTTCTAAGAACTGACAACCATGTAAACTGACATCTGATAACAGAGGAGTTGTTTAGGTCCATATTGTGTTATCTGTACAAATTCGTCGCTCTGATAACCCGGATGTCGCGTTCCATTGCTTGAGCATGACGAGCTGTCGCTCACTGTTACTTCACCGACACGATTCATATCAGAGTCCTCTGTGAAGTCGTTTCAAATTGACGTTTCTGAACCTTGATACGAAAGTGGATTTACATACACAAATGATAATCGTTGAATGAGCTTGGCTTGAAGTATAACATATATATTGATATGTATGTATGTATGTATGTATGTATGTATGTATGTATGTATGTATGTATGTATGTATGTATGTATGTATGTATGTATGTGTGTGTGTGTGTGTGTGTGTGTGTGTGTGTGTGTGTGTGTGTGTGTATGTGTGTATGTGTGTATGTAATTCAATGCTATATAGCAAGGATTTGTCTGTTTATCAATAGGCGCAGCATGTGGCTCGATGCAGTTAAGGGATTGATATACGTGTGATACATGGATGTGAGGTAATTTGTAAATTGGCGTTCGGGGATGGTGATTGAGGAGGGGGGTGGTGGTATAGGGGAGAAGTGGTGTACGGCGGTAAGGGTACTGGGGAGGCGGCTGCAAGGAACTAGGTGGTCGGATTGTCTGTACTAGGTACATTGGTGTGAAGTTGCCACAAGTCAACGTGGAGAGGTCAGGAAGTACAAGCTTGAAGTGATCAAGGTCATAAGAATGACCGACAAGCAGATTTTTTTTTTTAGCTTTTCCTGTTTCCTGGGATTCTTTTTTTTTTTCGAAAACGGACCTAAGGCATGGTGACGTGACTGTGTGCTCATCATATATCTGTTCATGGGTACCCGTTTAGTTGATGACGTGACTGTTAACCTAATGACCTCAAATGCGAGTTGTTGAGAGTTGAAATCGAGTTTCTACATCATCATCGTTACATCATCATCACCTCCACCACCAACACCACCATCATCATCATCATCATCATCACCACCACCATCATCGTCGTCGTCGTCGTCGTCATCGTCATCGTGGTCGTAGTCGTTTGTGTTTAAAATCCAAACAGGCAATTTGCTAACCGTTCTCAGGGGTACCCTCAGCAGCAGAAAACGTCTCGTTACAAAACAAGCAGCAATCACCCCCATCAGTGTAGACACCCATATATTTACACAACTTTTCCGGGATGTGTTTTGTGTGTACGGAAAGAAATCGTGAACTGTTTATAGTAAAGGACTTATGCATACTTTACATGTTTTCATTCTCAACGGAGTGAAACGCGCAAGGGTATAACTTTCCAATGGTGAAACGCAGTCACTTGTGACAACGTAATCTGACGCTCCTTGTATGTGGTTCACGCTTCACTGAGCCATGAGGGCGTTAAGTCTTTCTCACACAGAAGTTCTATTTAAGGAAAACCTTAATCTTAGAGGTATAATTTCACATTGTCATTATGGAGATGCTTGTTCAAGTGGATTAGTTGCCGACTATTAGTTTCATGTTATGTCCTTAAGGTGTAAGTCAAGGTGATGCTGTATTTACCTCCGTCTCTTTGTTACAGTTTTTCTTTCCCGTTCTCATAACTACCTCTATGTTTGAAATGCATAGAGGGTATATTTCGCAAATGAAGCCAGGGGGATCTGACGATCTGTATTGGACGGTCTTTGCCCTACGAAGAGGAACAGACGAGTGAGTGAGTGAGTGAGTGAGTGAGTGAGTGAGTGAGTGAGTGAGTGAGTGAGTGAGTGAGTGAGTGAGTGAGTGAGTGAGTGAGTGAGTGAGTGATATGATTGTGTGAGTGAGTGAGTGTAAATTGGCACATGCTTGGACTCCACACTTTCAGTGTCATGTTAGCTTTCACACCAAAGAGATAATTCAATGACTGAGGGGAGACACCAGAAATGGACTCCACAAATTTTACCCATTTCGGGAATCAAACCTAATTCGTCGACGTCACAAGAGACGTCTTTAATGCCTAGACTACTACCCCATCCCAAAAAACCCATTACAGTGCTGTCTCCACAACTCACTCATATCCCGTCTAGTGAACTCTCAGATTGAAGGGAGTATCAAGTGTCGGTGAAACACAAGACCTCGTCCATCCGTGTCCAGTTGTCCCTTGATATAGCCCAAGCTTCAAGAGACCTCATTAAATATATCTACTCCGGAATGTTGGTCTACACACAAAGAAAGAGGTGAGCAAACGTCTCGGGCTAAGTTAACCTAGATATCGGCTTCATGATCATACACTGCTATCAATCAACGTGGCATATATTGTTTCATCCACTTCGGTTGGTATCTACAAATATTTGAAACATGATCATGATATTCATTCCTCTTAACGCGACGCTTTATTTCCATCTCCAAGAACAAACATACTTTATTTCGATGTATTGTGATCTGTGTTTAGGAATGGTATGCTGTTATCGTTATGGACGTTTTATCTTGAAATCGAATAAATAAAACAGGAAAAGCATACCAAAGTTCAGCTCTATTATCGGCCATGCAGTAAACACCATTCCGGTGAACGGGAAACTGTGTAATGATACATTTTCTGGATACTTATACATCAACCTGTCTACTCTTGTCATTTAGTCATGGTATTTTTGTCTTGTATGGTGCGTTTGTGTTGTTCAGTGTTCGGAGTTCATGCCAAAGACCCAGGTTCGATTCTCTACATGGGCACATTGTGTGAAGTCAATTTCTGGTGTTCAATGTGGTGATATTGTTGCCATATTGCATAAAACCCTAATCTATCACCTTTAATGTATGTCACGTCATGTGTCATTTTACTAATCATATCGCAATATGTTACTTTCAAGATGTGGAGTAATACTGTAAAAACTGTGGATAGGGTGGTCAAAATGGAAGTCAGGTACGATTTACGTGTACGAAATCAAACTCACTTGTTGAAGTGCGCGTCACCTTACCAACGACATGAGTTAAGCTCGAGCACCATTTGACCATTTCACGTTTGTATCTACTTTTCATACGGCTGTACCACAACACAATATTCACCCTTGCGACTTCGCTCGTCCACAAAGGGGTGAAAGTCCAACGGTGAAAGCATTCGCTTATGACACCAAAACCGCGGTGTCAGTTACTGGATTGTCACGAATATTTACAGGTGGGGATGAGGGTATATAGTAGCCAAGTGGTTAAAGCCTTCGCTCGTTCGCTTCCCCACATGAGTACAATGTCCCCGGTCGTGATATTGCTTGAATATTGCTAAAGGCGGCATAAAATTAAACTCGTTCATTACAGTTCGTCGTCACTTGCCTACAGTAATACTGAGAGTGGCTTTGAACGAACAAACAAACAAACCCCAATGATAATAGCAGGATATCCGGGTAAGACTTATGGCACTGAGTGAGTGAGGTGGTTTTGAACATCACGCCAGTAATATTAGTGTACAGGAAAAAGAACGCAACTCTTTTTGTCAAGGTTTTACACAGAAAATAAACATAAACGTTTACTTTTATAAGATTTCCTTTTTGCGAAACTTTGCGTTTCTTTTGCTGCTCAGTGTACATGTAAAATTGATATTAAACGACACCCTGAAGTAATAAATACCTCTCACAGGGTACGGTCAAGGAACACATTCCAGTGCAGGTAATTCCGATGAGGTAGAGTTCTCAGTCCCTACCCCCGTGTAACTACACTCTGAATATGACAGACGAACAGCAGATCAAGTCTCTGCCCTACTCCACTCGACCATTTAAATGGGGTGGTGAAACAATCATACGATCTTACCTTATGCTGTGAAGGCGCGCCCAGTTTGGCATGTGCAAGAGCAATGCCGAGGTTAAGAGATATTTGTGTGTGTCTATATATCGCGGGGCGTCACGGAGCCATGCCAATAGAACCAGGAAGTAGATCTTGTTAGGTCAATCAGGTCTTACGGATGAATATTGCAGTAGGTCGACGACTCGGCATATCCTGTAAAATGATCGGCAACCTATCAATGAAGAGATAAAAGCCCTGCACAGTAATTATCGTTCTCTACGAGTGTGGTGGTTGAAAGTTGCCGCAATGCAACTGTGTGTTGTGTTGACGAAATTTGTGTTGTGTTGACGAAATTTGTGTTGTGTTGACGAAATTTGTGTTGTATGTTGTGTTGACGTATCGTAACCTGGAAACTTTTCATTGTGCGACCCGATACATCAACATGATTGCTGAATGTTGTATGTTACAAAATCAGTAATAACAGGAAGGTGGAACAAGCATTCAGAAATTAAGAACAATCTTACTGTTTGGTCCAACAACTTGTTTCTCCTTTGAAAGGGTGACTGACAGCTCCTTTGAACAGGTACCTTTCTTGTCAAACTTTCAGAAACCAGCACCTCGTTTACCCACATGTTTACCCACTCGAACCAGCAACTTGTATCTAAACCCGAAGGAATTAAGAAGTTGTTTAGCCACTCAAACCTGCAACTTGTTTACCGACTTCAAGCAACAACTTTTTCCACACTCGAACCAGCAACTTGTTTACACTACTGAACCAGCAAATGGTTTACCCACTTGAAGCAGCAACTCACTCGAACCAGCAACTTGTTTACCATGCGAACCTGTAACGGGTTTGCCTGCTCGAACCAGCCACGTGTTTGTCACCTCGATTTGTTTCCACACTAGAATCAGCAACTTGTTTCCACACTCGAACCGCAACTATTTTTACCCGCTTGAACAAACATATTGCTTACCTTCTCGGACTAACAAATTGTTTACCCAACTGATCCAGCAAATTATTTTCCTTCCTTCCTTTGTTTTATCTTTGAATAATAATTTTGTTCCACACTTCATCCAACAATTTGTAACCTGATTGAACCAGTTAATTGTTTCCTCTCCTGAGCTAGCAACTTTTTCCCTTACCTGAAGCAACAACATTGTTGGCAAATTATTGAATTGTAATAAATCCTTTGCCCTGAGATAAAGTCACGACTAGTTCTGTTATTTTACTTCAGTGTGACCTTTGTCCCACGTGAAGCATTAATCATTAAATGGTGAATTATTTGAGATTTGATCATTTAATTTCAAGCGTTAACTTCTACCACCGACCAAAGTGTTTTTCATTAAAAAACGAATGTGACAAAAAAAATGAAAATTACGGCCTTAGACGCTAAGATGTTAGAATGTAGTTACACAACCAATTTAACACATTGCACAATGATCAGAGACCTTATCGGATTGAAATTGAATAGGTTATCTAAAAATATATAAGCGTACGCTGGGCGTTTTCGATACCACGATTGTATTATGGAAGTCGAGTTTTAGATATCAGTGACTCAGACGTCTTTAGAAGAGATTTATATGGATCATTTGATCAGTTTGAACTACTTCCTCGATCTGACACGTTCACTTGAGAGGCTGTTGAGAACTACGTCACCTTTGACAATACTGAAAGCAGCATGCGTCAAACAGATTCCGTGAACCCTTCTATAATTCCCTAAGCCTTTTGCCACATGGTCACGAACACCGTGCCTCACGCTACACCAATCCTACAGAATTTCAGTGGGTGAATGGGAGTGATATGTAAAACTGGGCCTTCTTCAAAGCGAATATACAACTGAATGGTGCTTTGAGTGCAATGAATGACGACGTTGTGTTCGAATCTGAGGGTCGGGGAATTTCCAGTTTGTCCTCACTTCACCCTCCCACTATGACTTTGGGGAAGAGGTAATTGTTGGTATTGTCAGATAATGTAGAGCGTGACAGTGTCCAGGTACCAACAGTCTACGGAGTATTGTTGTTTGCAATTTTCCAGCTAAGTGACGGCTGTGTGTAAGCAAGATAAACCATTAAAATATTTAACGTTGGAGGTCCCTGCGTAATTAAACAAAATTTAGTGAGAAGGACGTGAGATGATTTGGGGTTAAGTTTACTTGGTGAGTATCGCGATGACCATTACCTCCGTCTATTACAGACTTACTTGCTCTAATTAGAGATCCTCGGGACTCTCATCTCCAGTATATGACATTTCATATCAAGGGTCTTGTCATATCAAGCAATGGAATCCTAGTGATTGACGGAAGAAATATGGTCCTATATTGTTTCTGTTTTATGGCGGATGGTAGCGAGTCATCCAAAGATGACATATCCCCCGGCATTTAAATCTCAGAATTAATTCAACTTAAGAAAACGCTGTTATGAGTTTGTATAAGAAGGGGGTAAGCATGAAAGATAGAACAGTGAAACAAATGAGCGTGCAGTACGGGATGAATGTTAACTTCGACTACCCTTACTTGTTTTCGGTGTTTCATTTTATGAGCACTCCTCCTTGTGATACAAACCAATGATAAAAAATTGAATTTATGACCGCTTCTGAAACAACTCTTATCCGCATTTGAATAAAATTCTGAGATTTAAATATTCAACCGGCAAGGTAAAATTATGAGCATTTGCAATTTTAATTTCACTGTATTCGAATAATGTTTAATGGTGTAAAGTGAAATTCATCGGAAGGTTTTCATTACAAACATATTACAGATGAAATAAGAATACTTTGTCAAGTATATTTCTAAGAAATAAACCAAACCTGTTCTTTGGGTGATTGAGTGAGTTGTTTTACGCCGCGTCCAGCAAGATTCCAGCTGCATTGCAGAAGTCTGTAAATAAGCGAGTCTGGATCAGACAATCCAGGGATCAACAGCATGAGCTCCGATCTACGCATTTAGGACATGTGTCAACCAAGTCAGCGAGCTTGACCACCCTGACCTGTTACTCGCTTCTTACGACAAGCATCAGTTATTGAAGGCAAATTTTAACTTGTACCTCTTCTTTGGTGTCTGATGAAGTTAGTATGATGGGTGTGAGTGAAAGACTTGATCAGAAGTACCTCTATCCTGACAGTGTCTATAAGTGCGCGTAGATTCGCTCAATGATTACTTAGATGGAATAACACATACACTCATTGCTCAGCGCCCAGTACTTAACACTCGCAGTACTGTTAGTGAACTCGCGTCTCGAACCGATTCTATAAAACCAGTCGGCTTAATTCTTTAAAGCTAATGGGCGCTACTAAAATGAAGAGTGGATTTTTCGATTCTCAATTTCGAAATTATGCACTGAACTGGAACAAGTATGCTCTAAAACTGCTTTGATTTAAAAGTTCATCAGTTTATAATGTTTCTGATCACTAAAAGCACAATATGTATTTGTCTTCGAGACGATAGAACACTCGATTTCCGTATTAGAAATGAAGTAAAACGAGACAATTATTTCGGATTACCCTATGCTCACGTTGCTCCTAATTTACTACAGCTATGTTCATTGGTCATTTGGAATTGCCCAAATACATACAGACTGAGTAGCACTGGTCGTTCCTCTAGAAGGTGGGACCTCAAGAATGTGCCGGCCCTCATGATCGTGGTCTCTTACGAAAGCGGTCCCTCAAAAAGGTGGTCCCTCAAGAAGGTGGTGGTTTCTCGAGAATATGCACCCTCAAACAGACGATCACCCAAGAAGGTGATTCCTAAGAATGTGGTCCCGCAAGAAAGGTCTTCCTGAATAAGGTGGTCCCTTAAGAAGGTGGTCCCTCAAGAGGGTGGTTCTCAAGAAGGTGGGATCCCAAGGGGGTTGGACCGCCAACCCATAAATAGAAATAGAGTCTGGCCTAGTGGCCAACATCAACATCTGTGATAATTTGCTTGCCACGCCAAAGGCCAACGTCATATTGATTAACAAGCCTCTGTTTGATTCAATATCCCAGCTATACGAAGGCGATGTGAAACTACTACACTCTTTGAAAATCTAGAGAATTGATCTATTTCACCGGATACGGTAGCATGAGCGGCGCGGTGGGAGAGCCGACTTAAGCGAGTTTGAGGTGTCGGGATCGAGCCCGCCTGTGACCGGGTGTAAAACCCGATGTGTTTTGTGTGCAGACTCTTTCCGTGTTTCCGTGTTGTCAGACCCCTTAGAATACAATATACAACTCTGCACACTTATGAGAACCCACGAATCCGTTGAGGTATAACCAAATAGTGGCCACATGCGCAAACACTTATAGTCGATCTGAGGGGAAAACGTACCTATGAATTCCTTTTTTAACAAATATGTGAATCAAATAAACTCAAATTAAAGTTAAGAATCCTCATAATTTTACCCCTCCAATTGAGCATATAAACTTATTAAATTGAGAATAAAACTTGTTTAACAAACGGTCTTAGTTTCAAAAACCTATTATTGGTTTGCATTACGAGGGGGTATGCACATTAAACGAAACACCGAGAACAAGGACCGTTGGTCTTATTTTATGCCCATTATCTGCCGCCCTTGCATTAGTTTCACTGTTTCATCTACTGCGTCTACCCCCATGTAATACATACCAATATTCGCTATTTGAAACCATGATCGCTTGTTAAAAAACGTTTATACTAAGTTGAATAAAATTCTGAGATTTAAATTTTCAAATGGCAAGTTGAAATCAAGAGGATTCTCAGTCATAATTTCACTTTATTTGATTTACATTTTTGTTTAAATGAAATTCATCGGTACGTTTTCACCGCAAAGAGACTATAGTTGCAAGTACAGCAACGTGCAGTGAACTTGGGCAAAATACTGTGACTATGTGTCCAAGTGCACCCAGCTACGAATGGGTATCTCGTTAGGATTTGAGGGCCTTGAAGCAGCAAGAGTTGTATACTTCCAAGGGGGTTGAGATTCATAATACGCAATGGCGTTGAGACTGACATCCAATGATCAAGGGGAAAAAACAGCGCCTTCAGCAAGCACTAGCTGCGTGGATATATGTATGTGTATTATCGTATAATAACGTAAATTGTACAACCACATCCTGTACATTATGTCAACCAATCCTGTTACACGTCGTTTACAAGCATGGGTTGCTGAAGATCCTTTAAATCCCGGATCGTCAGGGGTTAAAGTACTTTTGTTATAACCAGGAGTAAAACAGTCATGTTGACTCATACTACGCGGCATTACTTTAAATCACAACACATTCGTTGAACAAGGTTCTTGTTCTGATAACACCCTAAAACCTGTCGCTGTCAGTCGCTTCTGAAAGACAAACAAGACCCGAATGACACATGACCCCATAAACACAACATAACTCATGCAACTTTATTGCACAAACGGTAAACCAAGCCTCTTCTCAGAACGAATCCATCTGATATGCCTGCTGGTTGACAGAAGTTCCGAGATACTTGATTCTTCTCATGGCGATAGATCGATTCCACTGGTGTAAAATAACTTGAATACCCTGAATCTGAACCTTCCAGTCGCCTCCTGATCCCCAAACTGCACTGACTCAAACTTTTGTGGCATGAAAAAGGATCTCATTGTCAGTTTGCACTCCTTCTCATCTTTCAAGTGGGCCATAAGCCAAACCTTATGGCCCCTCAAGACTTCCGTGAGACATTTTTTTTGTATAATTGTTAATGTTAGGTTGCATTTCGTTTCAACACAGGTTGACTGCACCTTAAATATTTGTCAAATGTCAAGTTAAGCAATACGTGGTGTTACCACAACGTGGGTTACGTTAAATAAAACTTCATTTTACCCAACGTGAAAGAATCTAAGGTCTAGAGCTATATCATTGAAAGCACTCCGTCCGTTCCTCCGACGAAAATGTTGTTCAAACAATAAACTAAAATCTGTTAGTTGGATTGTTTCAAATTGGGAGACCACATTCTTAGGGGACAACCTTCAAGGGTGCCATCTTCTTCAGGGACCACCCCAACCGACTTGGAGTACCACCTTCTTGAGGGACAACCTTCTTGGGGGAACACCTTTTCGAGGTTCTACTTTCTTGGGGGACCACCTTCTTTGGGGACCACCATCTTGATGGACCACCTCCTTGAGGGACCACCACCTTCTTAAGGGACCAGGTTCTTTGACTCCAACCTCCTTGGGATTCCACCTTCTTGAGACCCACCTTCTTGAAGGACCACCTTCTTAAGGGACCACCTTCTTGAGGACCGTCTTTTTGAGGGAGCACCTTCTTTGGGGAGTAGCTTCTTGGGTGACCACCTTCTTCAGGGACCACTTTCTTGTGGTCCTTTCTTCTTGGGGACCACCTTCTCTAGGGATCACCTTTTGAGGGAGTACCTTCCTGAGACCAATATTTTTTTGATTGACCACCTTTTGAGAGACCACTTTCTTAACGGACCATCTGTCTCCGGATCACCATTTTCTTAAGGGTTCACCTTCTCTAGGGACCACCTTCTTGAGGACTACATTCTTGAGGGACAACCCTCTTATTGGGTCACTTTCTTGAGGACCATATTCTTGAGAGTCCAGCTTCTGGAGGACGACCTTATTGGGGACCTCCTTCTTAATGGAACATATTCTTGAGGGATCACCTTCGTCAGGGACACCGTCGTGTTGAGATCTCACCTTATTGAGGGACCACTTTGTTGGAGCCGCCTTCTTGGGGGAACACGTTTTTGAGGTGTCTCCTTCTTGAGAGACCACTTTCTTGAGGAACCGTCTTCTTAGGGGGCCACGTTTTTTGATGGACCACCTTCTTGAGGAACACCTTCTTGAGGGACCACCTTCTTGGAGGACCACCTTTTTCAGGGATCACCTTCTGGGGGAATCACCTTGCTGAGGGACCCCCTTCTTTAGTGTCACCTTCTTTGTCTAAAGGAAAGGACCAGAGTGGAGATATGTCAATTTGAATGTTTAGAAGGTTTTTTTAAAAACATGAGCTAGATTTTTTGTCCAAACAATAACTTGAACACACTTGAACTCAAATTGAAGGATAATTCCCCTAATCTGTTGGAAAGATTCTTTGTAACGTTGTTTAATATTCGATATTAGTAATTTATCAATAACTGTAACAAATTAAATCTCATGAACTCTGAAAATAGCGAATTTGTTCAACCAATAACATTACAGTCATTTACAGAGCTCCAGATAAGATACATATTTGCGTAAAATACGATAACACAAAGTTGAAATACGCGAGAAAAATAAATACCACCGAATGAAGAAAACACAAAACATTTAATTTTGCGCTATATCTAAATAACAGGGCGTATTTACCCAATGCATCAAAATCATGTTGCGTATTGTATCAATTCAAGTTAATCGAACTTAAAGTTTTTCCATCCCTAAATACTCTTGAATAATGTTAATGCAGTCAAACTGTGTGACAGAAATAGAAGACTTATGGTGTTTTATCAACCCTTCACTGATTGGCCCATGTGTAAATAGCGACCAATCAAATAGCTGTTTCTTTCTGTAAACAAATCGACAATGGAGAGTAAGTGTGAAAGAAAGCTTGAACACGCTCAGCATAAACTAGCTAGTTTATAAAGTTTTACAAACAACAATTATCTTCATTAGAAAGTTGCTAGATGCAATGATAGACAAGTACTGTGTTTCACAATCACAATCAATTGCCGATGATGTAACATTAGTTAGTTCATTAAAATGAAAATCTAACATTAGCTATACTTGCGGCATGGAATTGAAACAATACGATGGGAACAAGGTTTAAAAAAAACCCCTTACTGTTCGAGTGAAGACATGGCTGTTATATCATAGAACAGCCATCTTGGTGTATTGTGTACTGAAAGATACATATACCCATGCAGTATGCTTGTCATCCGCGTCTATTTTATTAATAGGACTGATGTGACAACCTTTATTGGCATGAGTATATTATTATTATTATTACGTACATAAAGTTGCATTAACTATACTTTGGCATTGTTTGTTGGAATTTGTCTTATTCTATTATTCAATAAAACAATATTACACCTGCTAAACTTATCTGAAATGAATACCCATATTTTGACAAAACAAAATTGTGGGTATCTAAAGCTGTAGATACCTACATGAAACTGGAAATACCCACTTTGTTTTAAATGTGTGGGTATCATACCCACATGGCCAAAAGCTTATCTGAAGCTCCTTCATTTAAAAGAATGTGTCAGATCTGGGCAATGGTGCTGCGCAAAGTCTCACAAAGCTCTCATAAGCCTAATATCTCGCAACTTTCCTCGTAGCATGAATGAGTGAGTGAGTGAGTGAGTGAGTTTAATTTTACGCCGCACTCAGCAATATTCCAGCTATATGGCGGCGGTCTGTGAATAATCGAGTTTGCACCAGACAACCCAGTGGCCAACAACATGAGCATCGATCTGCGCAATTGGGAACCGATGACATGTGTCAACCAAGTCAGCGAGCCTGACCACCCGATCCCGTTAGTCGCCTCTTACGACAAGCATAGTCGCCATTTATGGCAAGCATGGGTCGCTGAAGGCTATTCTACCCCTAGACCTTTACGGGTGTCGCGGCATTTGTACCTCAGCGTTTCAGTATAGGGGGAACGAATGCTACGAGAAAAACTACGATATCTTAGTCTTACGACAGTCTATTTTCGTAGGAAAGGTGGCATGCAAAGTGTGATACAGATATTGTCTTCATTGTCAAGATTAATCATTATTGATTTAATCTGAATTCTAAAAACATGGCAAATTTGTTCAAATATCTTGAAAACTATTTGATAGATTTTTTTTACTAATTTGGGGAACAACTTCTATGTCTACGGTGCAGGTGTCCACAATTACTATCCTGTCATCATAAAATCTGCATTACGTATGAAGGAAACGGGCCCATATACATACGGATTATAACACGAACAAGTGTGTCATACGAATTAGACGAAACGAGCGTGAAATATTGCGTTATCACAACGACAGCGGGGGCAATGGATAAATTGTCCGAGTTTTATATACAGTGAGCCTTGCTACAGAGTAATGATTTCTTTACCAAGCATTTTATTCATGTACATTTGTGGAGTAAACACGGTATGCAAGCATGACGGCAATCTTCAGTCACATTCAATCGTCACAGACGACGAAATATAGAAACAATGGTTTGTAAGCAAAAGTAATAAGTGCACGTGTGCGCATATGATATATAGGACACTGGTTATGTTTAACGTATGGGTAATAAATATTAATATGCATATTCCAAAAAGGGTTGTGCAGCTCGCTACAGAACCTCGCGATACCTGTTGCGATATGGTTCAGATTCTGTAAACCGTTGGGTCACCCAGAGTTAGCTCCCTTTGAATTATCTACCTTTGTCATCCACAGCAACAAAATGGGCTCTAAAAGTACCAAATATGCCAGTATTTATTCTGGTTTCAAGTTACATTTCACAAGTGGAAGTATCTCTGTAATATTCTAAATGCACCAATGTCTTACGTTTTGTCGTTTTGAATGGTTTCGTGTGTGACATTTTGGAGGAGTGAGTGAGTTTATTTTTACGTCGCACTCAGCAAAATTCTAGTTATATGGCGACGGTCAGTAAATAATCGAGTCTGGGCCAGACAACCCCGTGATCAACAGCATGGGCATCGATTTGCGCAACTGGGAACCGATGACGTATATCAACCAGGTCAGCGAGCCTGACCACCCGATCCCGTCTGTGTCCTCTTACGACAATCATGGGTTGCTGAAGGTCAGGTCTAACCAGAATCTTCATGGGTCCAAGGATACCTTCTTCTAATGTGAAATGATACCATTTATACGGTACCACACAAAAGTTGCATTATCAAAATGCGGGGTGTTTGCATCTTTTTGTGTGTGCATGTATAATTTGACACGTTGGGTGGACCCACGAGAGAAAGGAATTCTTTGCTATTTCGCGGCGTGAAATTTTCGACTTCCAATTCGAATCACGATGAACATCATGCACAAATAAAGTGATTCCGAACTAAAAACAGATGAAGCGTTTGAACAATGGTGAGTTGTCTCCCTTAGCTGTTCATAGCTGTGTGACTTGTGTGCACTTTAGTATAAACAGCCCTAACATTTCTAACATAGTATCAGGAGCCAAACTTGTACAAACACTTGGAAAAAACATGTTTCTCATCTTGTACGTGAATTAACAACGTGCACTTCGTCTTCAACTGCAGATATGAGTCTCAATGACATTCTTGAACAACTAAAATGATTCAGGAAATAAATGAAGCGTTCGTATAATGGTGAGTTGTCTCCTTTAGCTCTGCACAGACAGCTGTGTGATTTGTGTGCATTTTACAAAATGCAGTCCTAAAAATTGTAACTTTAGCATGAGCTAAAACTTGGCAAAAACTTGTTTGTCAACTTGTCATGCACTTGTGACATGAAGTAACAACGTGCAGTTCGTCTTCAACTGCAGACACATTCAATTTCGAGTCACAATATCCACCATGCACAATGAAAATGATTCAGAACCGAAAGTAGATGAAGCGGTGGTAAAATGATGAGTTGTCTCCCTTGGCAGTTAACATTAGCGGTCTCGTGAGTGTGGACTCAAAGAATATACAGTGCTAAAGATTGTGACAAAGTAGCATCCTCCATAACTTTCTTAGATTTGTCTACATCACATAAATTACTTGTACAAGTTCAAGTTCAAGTTCAAGTTCAAGTTCAAGTTATTTCGGTAGTAGTGGCCTTGGGCCCCGGGTACAAGCAATATATAACATTTTGTTTTTGTGCTTTTAGGCAAGAGCGTGAATGGCATAATTATACAAGCAGAAACATTGTACAACTGAATAAGAGTGACTATAAGTTGACAGAATGGTGATGCAAAGGTTGGTACAGTTCACTCTCTTGCATTGGAAAAGTAGCAACAATTTGATGCAAAATTGCTTGAAAAGGAGATTGATGTCTAACAATTTTGAAGCAAAATTCTGCACGAAAAGCATACCGAATGATGGCAAATTATATTTGTATACAGTGATCAATGAGAACAATATGTAGTTGTTACAAGTCAGACAACTAAACCATAACAGCTGTAGGTAGACAAGGTGTTCTGTGAAATATGACGGAGTTATCTCCCTTGCATCAGGTATTGGGCTACTTCTGTCTCACAACTGAGGTTTTGAATATGTATTTTGCTAACAATGACCGATTCTTGCACGTCATAATGTGGACAAATTTCCATTCATTGGACAGATAATGTTCAGCAGTTGGGATCGAAGATCATCACATTGAGGGCTACTAGTAAGAAAATTAATTTCATCCTCAAGTACTTTTGGGCATAGTCAAACAGGACTTGAACATCCTCTCTCTCTTTCTCTCTTCTCTAGCAATTCTGACCATGGAATCATAATTTGTACATCTGAATCTGGTTAAAGCTGTTCTATATCTGTCTATTTACACCACACTAAAATACAACTCCATTTGAAATGAAGATTTCTGTTGGCCAATAAAGAGATATAGTGTTTGCTGACCAATTTTGAGCAAACATGTAATTGAAAATTCCCATGATTTTCTCCCTGCACCATTGAGGTGAGGTGAGGTGAGGTGAGGTGAGGTGAGGTGAGGTGAGGTGAGGTGAGGTGAGCTGAGCCTTGAGGCTGAGAGACTGTCAGGGGAGATAATTACGAAGGACAAAAGACAACTAGTGAAGTCCATTCTAACACGTGTATGTTTTGAATTAGATTCACAACTAAGGCAAGTAAACCTTCCATGGATATAAAGGGTGGAGGAACCGGAACGGTCCTGCAATGACTGTCAGAGTTGGTGTCTGGCGGGAGGTGGAGTGGGGGTAGGTCGTGGGCCTCCGTATGTTGTACGGTCAGTTTGTGATAAGCTTCCTGGATGAATCTTCTCTGGAGGTCCATTTCTCGTCCATGCCTCTGTTCCTTCACCGCCTCCCAGTTTCAAGGGCAGTAGACTTGGCATCACACATATTTTCTCGAACCTGCAATTGAGGCACCGGGAGAAACTTACAAGCTCACATTAAACAAAATGGTCAAAGACAAACGGAAACTACTACAGCAGGAAGATCGTGTAAAGTACCGGTTTTGTATCCTTTCAAAAATAAATCCTATATTCAACATAAGATTTGTCAAACATTTAACACCAAAAATTCTGTTTGTTTTCACCAATCTTTTTGAATGATTTGCAGAAAGTGAACGAGTTAGAATTTAATGTAACAGAAGAAATTTCATGCAAATCAGCCCTGACCAGAGATGACAAACACTGAGAAGCCAACAGGTGAATAAACGTTTCTTCACGTTCACCTTTCCTTGTCCTAGAGAGATACAAATGCTGGTAGTTGCCTGGGGAACATTAAGAAAGAACAGTGCTAAGGAACATACTACAATAATATATAAAGTATCTGTACAAAGTCACCTACTTACTAAAGCAGAATAATTACAACGAGAGGCGTAACATTTACCATCATTAAGGCACCTTTGTCAGATCCGACAAGAAATGCAAGGAATTGAACTGAGTGTGGCCTACCATTATTGAACGTTCCTGATGTTAAGAAACCCAGCTCTGTACAGTCCTGTTCATTAATGTGCACGGCATGAGAAAAGAGAACAGAGTGTACTGTATTCGATGCGTCTTCCTAAACACGACATAAGTGGGTAATATTAAATAAATAAAGCAAAGACTGAAACAAAACCAAAGGAAGCGCTCGTAAAATAACTTGGGCACTGAACAAAAAAGTACGTAATACGCATCGGTAATGAGTGACCATGTATCGGTATATGGTCTCTGTTTCAATTGTTGGGTTATACGTCGAAAGGCACGGCGGTTCATGCATTGGTATTATACACAGCAGAAACCAAGAAGTTCCCTGCCTGCTGCCTCTCCATGAAAAGCAGTTGGCATAGAGGCACGAAAACGGGTGACACTATCTTCCACGAAAGAGGTGCAGCAACTGGCTTTGCAAAAAATGGCAATGTTCAAAAGACGTCAATCAGATGGGCGGTAGGAAAAATAGAATGTGGAGCAAAGACAACAATGTACTTACCTCCATATTCATATGACAGTCGTGGCTGACCAGCGACGGCGTAGCAAAGAGACTACAAGCCCTCGGTTCCTTGGTGTGCAGTGTACGCCGCCATGATCAGCTGACGGAGGTAAACATTGGCATGTGGCCTGTGATTGGTGCTTGCGGCATGCTGCTTCCGGTATACGGAGGAATGCCAGTGAGTGCGGGTCACAGTGATATCCCCAGCTGTGTGTTATTGTGAAAAGTGGACATGTGCAGAAATGAATTGGAGCTGTTATGGAAAAGAGAATACACTGTAAAATAAGGGTCTGTGTAGATTCAGAAAATAAAGAGAATTTCTGGAAAGTTAATGGTGGAGGGGCTAAATACAGGCGAAGTGTATTTGAGAAGCGCGAAGGTGTTAGGTAGGCATGTGTGTGTGTGAGTGGAGGCGATAGTACTACGTGACCATATATGGGAGATGAATGAAGTTGAGGCAGTGTGAGTTGATTTTTTTTGTTTGTTTGAAGTTTTTTGCGGGGGGTTTGGTATAATTTGGTGGATGTGGATGTGGATGTGGATGTGTGGTACATATATAGACATGTGTTGGTTGCGAAAGCGAAAGCGTAATCAAGATGGTTGTGGCGAAGCGATTCCGATGTGTGGTGGAGGGAGTGGTCTGGTTGAGGCTGTGTCCGAAGGCGATTGGTCGGTCGACATTGTTTGCGACGTTATGAATAGTGCATGCGATGGGAAGGTGATGCATCGGTGTCCGAAAGTGCCCTCAAGAAAATGAAAAAGGGCACGGATGGCCATGTCTTCTGGCACCGATCTCGATGGTTCTAGTCAGGGATGCCGATTTGGCACTCAGGCCAAGAATTTTGGCCACGACTTCAGGCTGTGGAATTTTCCGACCCTAAGATGATACAGGAAAGCGCAATGACACGATGGAATTGGTGGTAAACACGACAGCTTCCGGGTCAGAGTTCTTTATAATTATGCATCCGACCCCAAAACTAGTGAAAATATTTTTTTTCGGTTCTTGTTGTGATTGCAACAATAACACTCCTGAATGCAATTTGGACAAGTATTTTTTAATCATTCAAGAACCACGAGTGTGTCCAGTTTATAATTGCTTTCTCTTTTCAAGAAGCAATACAACTGAAACCCATGTTCTAAACGATGTACATTGTTTGGGGACATCTGTTACACCTATGCTGGAAATGAAGGGAAAACTGAATGTAAACGAGCGCTACGGTGACGTAACCAGTTCTTTCCATCAACCACAATCAAGGAATATTCATGAGAGTTAATGAAACTTTAAACACACGAGGCGCATTAACTCACCGTAATTAAGAAATGCCAATGTATGCATTAGTAAAATTAGTCAAACTATTATGGTATGAATGGTGTTTTTGATTTTGTTGTGAATGCAACTGCGCGTTCAATGTGAATTTGTAAACCTACCAGGGAAACCAATAGTCACACAAGCGTAATACTCTGATGGGCGTAATCAGTGTATACCCCTGCCCTACCGACATCAAGGGGAATTGGTCCGAGTGCAAATGTTGTGCTGACGGTTGTAGAGGGATTGAATGTTTTGAGTTGAATATGAGCTGATTACCGAAAACCAGGGAATCTCTCGCTTTGTTGGCAGGGGCAGGAGTTTGGGGTTGAAGTAGGCTGTTTGCAAAACGTTGCTCAGACCAAGGATATCTAGCATATCACCGTCATACATGGTACCGCTCGTCTAACAAACTGACTTCAGAGCTCCTCTTTCTGATTACAGACTTAGTCGTTTAAAAGAACAAATAAACAAACTATTGTGGAGTCGGGTGGAGTTGGATAAGAGATAGATAAAAACATACAGGCACAGGCCACCGTGGTATGCTTACCTGAAGCTGCACCTGATCCTGAACCCGAACGTAACCCCAACCTCAAACCCCCTAAACCTCAATCTAACTGAACCTGAACCTGAACCTGAACCTGAACCTGAACCAACCTACCTACCTACCTACCTACCTACCTACCTACCTACCTACCTACCTACCTACCTACCTACCTACCTACCTACCTACCTACCTACCTACAAGGTCTCTTGAGATTCAAGGCTACACAGACACTGATTGAAGCGGACCGTAAATGTGTGGAAAATAGCCTTGTGTGGTCTCATGAAATTATATTTTCTACGTTTGAAGGATGAATTAGTATGAATTTGTTTTCTCCTAACGGTATGTAACGAGAGTTAGCTGGGTGGCGCCGTTAAGGGTATATAAGGGTTACTCAAATTAACCATTCCCGCAAAAGTATATCACGGCCACATGAATTTTTCTTTTCTTTTCTTCAATACGTTTGTATTTCATAATGAAACAATGTTCATATGTTGCAGGTGTTGATTACTCTGATGATAACTGTAAGATGTGCATGTTTTGTGTCTGCATCCCGGCTGGAGAGCCGTGATAATACTTACAAGTCTGTATATTGAAATGAAGCAAATATACCATTGCATACCATTGTACACCATTGTTGAGCTGAAGAGCCGTGATAATACTTTTATT
This sequence comes from Haliotis asinina, assembly GCF_037392515.1. NCBI lineage: Eukaryota > Metazoa > Mollusca > Gastropoda > Lepetellida > Haliotidae > Haliotis > Haliotis asinina. Next base: position 13,699,238 of record NC_090283.1, on the reverse strand, counting down.
TATGTACTGAGTGAGTGAGTGAGTGAGTGAGTGAGTGAGTGAGTGAGTGAGTTTGGTTTTACGCCGCTTTTAGCAATATTCCAGCAATATCACGGCGGGGGACACCAGAAAATGGATTTATGTACTGAAATGAATGACTTACAATATATATGTGTATATATTAGGCTAGGCTAGGAGCCGTCATGCTGTTCATGCATTAACATGTATGATGCTCTATACGCTGCGGGTAGAAGAGCCTTTATAACACGATATATTCATACAGAGTTATATATCCATCACTGATTGCATATGCCTTGGAGAAGAGCCATTATAATACGGTTACTTTGAAACTTGTCTTGTGGCTGTTGAAGAGCCATTATAATGCTATTTGTGAGAGAGGAATATATATGACACACACTTTATTTACTCTTTGGTATTGTTGATGATAGCATATTGTCCTGTTTGAACGACATTATCAAAATAAATCGTAAGGTAAGGTGTATTCCTACACATGTAAAGTACCATATACCTAAGGTGAACATAGTCTGCTGTAGACCCTCCATTACGGGTTGTTGGTGCATACGTTGAGGAAACACGGTTCCTGAGTTTTCTTCATGGAAGTTTTACGTGTCGGGCTTCAGCAAAGGACTGTTAGGTTATGCTAAACACGTATAGTGCTTTGTTTGGGTGAAAGAATTTTCAGTGCGATTGTGGCAGGCGTATTTTAGTGTAAATATATTATTTTAGTCTTATTCTCTTAATTATTTTCCTTCTCACCTTTTTAGCTGTATTATTATGAGGCAGCTGGTTAAGGGTTAAGCTTTAGAGCTTGGCCACACCGATTCATTGCCCAAGCCATGACGCTTCTCAGTTGATTGGTCTCACTAATTCCCTGCACAATGACACTCGTTCTGTACCTAAAGACAGCTGAGACAGACGCTGGAAGATTAAGGTTAGTATTCATTTAATTAAAGTAACATTGCATTTAATACTTGCTGTATCTTCATAATAACAGTATGTCTATTTACTACCATTCAAATAAGCATTACATTGTATAGCATGTAAAGTGCGCTGAATTAATGACGTTGGTTTTTCTATCCTAAGCTGTAAACACAAGTACGTATTACTAATATATTCTTCTGTTTACTATCCTTTCACTTTATGTGTGAGACGAGAGAATGTGTTTTAATATAAGCTGCTATGTTTTAACTATTGTAAATATAAGTGTAATTATCCATGTGTGGAAGTGTGGCCAAGTCATGTTTTTAATCATTATTAGTTTCATAGTTTCTATGTTTCAATTTGAAGTACTTGTATATAGTTAATATATAGTGTATAGGTGTCAGCTTTTATGTGTACAAATAAAATATAACAAACTCTCTCAGTTAAATGTATCCCTGCACCCACAATCACTCCAATTAACAATAGTCACTCTACTGGGTCAGGCCAGCTTCTGACCCATGCGCTTTCACTCTGCACATGCTTCTTTTGTCTTTCTGTCTGAGTTTCTCTGGTCAGCTTGCCACCTATTGTCTGCTAAGTTGAAAAGGTTTGTGTCACACACAGCTTATTGGCAGTCAAGAAAGACCATGAAAAGAGGAGGATCAGTTCACTATATTGGATGTTTTATGGAGTTAATGAGGAGTTTATCAGTTTAGTACATAGATTGTATGTGTATTTATGATATTGTATATAGTGTACTCCTTACGGAAGTGCTATATTAATGCTTCCGTGTATAAATAGATGTATCTATTGTATAACTAGATGTATCTATTGTATAACTAAATGTATCACCATGTTCCCAACTATCAGTACCGTCGGTTGGATGAGTATTTTAAGTGAAATTTATCTGAATTACGTCATTGAATATACATTAAATATTTACATTAAATATGACATAGACAGTTAGTCTCTATCAGGCTAAAACTAACAGATGGTGTGACTGTATAATCGTGTGAATGTGATATCAAATGGTGAGGGTAGATGTGAGATATGTGGATTTTATCATAACGTATCTTATATACCATTATCAAGGTTGTATTTTAATTTTCTTAGAATGATCTTCGAGAACTCAACTGCATGAGAGGTCTTAGTCACTCATTGCCACACAGTGGTAAGTGTACCTTATAAGTATTAAACTTCATGCATTTTCCTCAGGTATATGTGTAACATACTTATTGAATATCCTAAAGTCTGTCTGTCTGTCTGTCTGTCTGTCTGTCTGTCTGTCTGTCTGTCTGTCTGTCTGTCTGTCTGAATAGTTTTCATGTTGTTATTTATACTTTGAAATGTATTCGTGCTAGAGCAGTGTCAGGGCTGGTTATATTCCGTTAATAAATGGAAAATGCAATACTTACATATGAATGCCATGCTATGAATGCTACGCTTAAATATGTATGTATGTATGTATGTATGTATGTAGGTATGTAGGTAGGTAGGTAGGTAGGTAGGTAGGTAGGTAGGTAGGTAGGTAGGTAGGTAGGTAGGTAGGTAGGTAGGTAGGTAGGTAGGTAGGTAGGTAGGTAGGTAGGTAGGTAGGTAGGTAGGTAGGTAGGTAGGTAGGTAGGTAGGTAGGTAGGTAGGTAGGTAGGTAGGTAGGTAGGTAGGTAGGTAGGTAGGTAGGTAGGTAGGTAGGTAGGTAGGTAGGTAGGTAGGTAGGTAGGTAGGTAGGTAGGTAGGTAGGTAGGTAGGTAGGTAGGTAGGGTTACCTCAACTGTTCGGCTGTCAACTATAACCACAAGTAGCAGAAGTAGTTTTATGCTCCCGAATGTATCCCTAGCTCTAATTCACATTACCTTGTATATTACTTATCATTTGATAGTATCTATAACAGATAAGTCCCTGTCAGTAATACCGGTGCTGTGCCTGATTGTGTACACCCTTGTACCACCCTCAGGGTATGTGTATATGTTTATTTTATACCGCTATTGCATATAGTATAATCATGCAATGGATGACGACTCATGTATACGTTGTTATTGTATTATCATAACTAATGCGTAATGATGTACCCTAAATACACTGCATTGTATGAATTATCATTACGACATGCGCAATGATGTAATATTTAATGTATAATTCTAATGTTCTTTATCTGTAATCAGTAACGTTATTCATACTTTGAATTACTGCATTATTCTCGGTATGTATCCCTATGTATTTACCCGTGCATGGAATTATATATGTGTCGTGCATGAATTATGTGTGACATATTACTATCGTATTGTATTCATTGTTACAGGGTGTCGCTTACCAAGCATATCATCCAGGTGGAAATAAACAGCCTCACACCCAGCAGAGTGTTGGTAGTAGTCTTACCCCACATTGACCCTGCTGTATTTGGAGCCCCCCAGGGAGGATTGTTTCGGGCATGGATGAAGTGGACAGCACCATGTAACGACACGGGACACGGGACACGGGACACGGGACACCGGAGATCGGTGCTTACGTCATTATCCGATGATGTGATGTGCTGTGATATGATACTGTGACCTTGACATTCACAGAGAGCCTGTAACTTTTTTGTGACACATTATCTGTATAGTGATTTATGCTTTCATGTTCATGTATTGGATTGATGATTTTCATGGAACACCTCACGTGAGTTGTGCTATATATAGACTTTGTGTTGTATATATATGGTGTACTTTTCATGTAATATATATTTATTGTTCGAGCTAAGTCTCATCTTTTTGCTTAACATTCACATGTGATTTACATTTATGTAACTCAGGTTACGTAATGACTGCCGGCTTATACGTTCAGTGTCTTACCTTAATCGTTGGTACCAACACTTTGAACTTATTATGTAACTGTTTTTGTGGATTTATACTTGTAGTTAATATCATTTAAGATTACTTCAGTTTAGTTAGATTTAGTTAAGTTTTACTAAGGTCTAGATTATGATTATCCTAGTGTAATGTAACAGCACGTAGTATTTCATTTATGCTCATAGGTATTGTTTGTGGTTTATCTTAGGTCATTTGTGCTTAGTGTAGTCAGTATTTGCCCTAAGTCTTATGTGGAGTAGTATTCACGGATCACGGATGTGTTTTGTTGTTATTGAGTGTAACGGTGTTATGTAGGAGAAGCCTACGCGCTTGGTTAGAGTGACTGATGCAAGTATCTGAAAACTCAACACCCCGCACCCCTTATCTGGACAATACGGAAACTGCATTTTCCATCAAGTTTATCAGCCACACCATACCACCTTGACAAACCTTCTTTCTGTGTAATCATATAAGGAAAAACACTCATATCGCATTGGCTTGAACTGTTATCATCGTGCGTTGCTATTGCTATTACTGTGTTGTTGTTGTTGTTGTTGTTGTTGTTGTTGTTGTTGTTGTTGTTGTTGTTGTTGTTGTGGTGGTGGTGGTGGTGGTGGTGGTGGTGGTGGTGGTCTGTTGTTTAACGCCGCACTAACACTCAGCACCATGGCGACCGTGGCGTTCTGGGCACACAGTGCAGTAGTCAGCTGCATGAAAGGCAGACTGACTGTGAGTTTGTCTGTTGTACAGACCCTGAAGCAAATATATCCAAGAAGGCCTATGCAAGTCTAGTGGCTAGTCTAGATTCCAGTATTTTCAATGAAGAAAGTTTCAGGGTTCCATTTCATTATATTATTATGTCTTAACTATGGCCATTTTTTCAGCAAAATATGTTTATTTCACAGGCTAGTTTTTAGTCCAGCTGTGCGTGTGACCATGTCTTAAAGTGTCGGACACCATACACACATTGTCATACCCACTCAAGACTTCAGTCAGCCCAGCCAGCCCAGCCCAGCCCAGCCCAGCCCAGCCCAGCCCAGCCCAGCCCAGCCTGGGTCTAGTATCCAAGGTAACATGCACTGTTTCTGTAACATCACTCGGGCATCTGGACGACCGATGCGGTAACAAGATGTACAGACAAACATACTAAAGTCAAGAAGCAACTTAATATTTCTTTCTTTCTTTCTTTCTTTCTTTCTTTCCCTTCGATGATATTAATCTTGAGTATGAGGGGCAAAGAAAAATATGAAATTGGGACCGATTTGCGAAATATCATTTACATGATGATGATGATGATGATGATGATGATGATGATGATGATGATGATGATCTCACGATGGAACTCCAAACCGCAAGTCTCACATACTGTCAAAACTAAGTTAACGTCCACTCGAACACCACACTTTTTAATCGGGAAATGAATTATATACTGTTGCTCTCATGTTACCGATATCCACGCACGCACGCACGCACGCACGCACGCACGCACGCACGCACGCACGCACGCACGCACGCACGCACGCACGCACGCACGCACGCACGCACGGATGGATGGACGTTCATGCTATTGATAACGGAATTGCTTGGTACAAACTCGTATATTTCTGTACCGCAGCCGTATAGCTGGATATGTGCTGAGTGCGGCATGAAAACCGTGCACACTGCAACATTCAAATACTTCCGTTCTACATTATATGAATGGTAGAGGGGAGAAAACATTCTTATCACATGGCAGGCCGGCTGACCGTGTGGCGGGTGCTATCTAAATGTGTACACCTGTACACATACATAGTTTCAATGTAATCATCTATGTGGGTGGTGATGGCGAGATCGACATTGAAAAGTTAAAAGTTGTTTCTTACAGGGAATGCTACATACACATATCTACCACGACACCGTTGAATATTTACATTTTCTGATGAAAACAACGTGAGTGTTCGGCAGGTTACCTACTTGATTGTATCTTGTATTACGTTTCCTCCTCTAGGTTAACAGAGGCAGGGCTAACTAACTGAAGCGGCCTACAAATATCTGAAAACCAGCCGTTCACGGAAACTCATGCTGACGACGTGCCTTCAAGTCTGATCCAAAGTAAGGGATAATTTCCACGGGTTTACTTTTACGTACACTATAGTCATCACCGTGTTCATATCAAGCTATAGAAGTATTTTTCTCTGTGCTTTAGTATGTCTGTAAAGCAATAATTTCAACATGTCTTGAGCGTTTCGAACCCAGGACGTACAGGAAGAATTAGTTTTATCAAACATTTCTGACCACTGGTAAAACGTTGCTGCTGACATCTGCCGCAAAGACGACATTGCAAAGTGACTCTGAGGTGGGGAATGATTTGAAAAATAGGGGCGTTTTTGTGAAGGAACAGCACGTATTGGTAGCAATATTCCAGCAATATCACAACGGGGAACGCCAGGAATGGCTTTAACCATGTTGACAATGAAAACACGGCATTCGGCGTGAAAAGCGAACGCTTTAACCACTAAGCTACTCACACAGGCCAGTACGACATCACTTGTTTTGTGGATGTTCACCCCCTAAGTCTTACGTATCATTGTAACATTTCTGTGCACACACGAGTACAAAGAATCACAAAACTTAACCTGAACTATGAATGATAAGATATACGCAGGGGTGAAGGGAAAGGGTGGTCTGATCTGATCGCCCGGTATCGCCCAACCCTCACAAGCTATAGCTGTATCCCGACGTGGGCAATGCAACATGATGTGCTCTGCTGTATATATGTTATAGTACACATATATTCTTTGATTATTAGGTTTGTGTAATTGTGATTCTAATGTACTCTGTGGCTGGGTATTTTTCGCAAACATAAATTGACTGAATGCACACGACAGTAAGAAATGCAAAAAGATTCCAAACATGTTGTGTTGTACCTGATGAACACAAAAGCAACTATATTATGTTTATTCAGGATCTAACCTATTTCAAAAATAATGCATTTGCGTGCATACCACCAGTACAGGTCGATGTGAAGATGCCTAAATTGTTTTCCAGAGTATAACCCGCTATAACATGTTTTCACGCTTCATGTATCACTGTTTGGTTTGAAACATTTGCTACACTTTCCTAATACAGACCATGTTTCTGTACAAATTGTTAATCGTCAGTACTTATTACTTGACACATTACATAACAGACGTGTACTTTTGGAGGGCGTGGGAATTTATCATGGCATTACGTATTTCAACATGGTGAGTGATAAGAACGGAACTATTGTAGTTTCAACATATATTTACAGTCCATCAGGACCATTACAAGACACTAACAAACATTTGACCTTTTGTGGTACTCTGAGTATCAACTAACATCGATTTGTATAGCCGTAATTTGAGTTATTAAATGACATTATCGTCTCTAACACAGGACCTGCAAGGTAGGGCGGCCATCAGTGCACATGGGAAGGACAGCGCCCTCGTTATGGGGTATGGACAATGTAACGTATTCCTGGATAAAATAGTGATAGTGTTTTTTGGGGGGAACGCCCTAACACTACCTGGAATGGCTAATTCTATAATAATAAAATGATCACACTATTTTTGTGATCTGCTACTTTGCGTACTCAGTGATAACTATCATAATAAGATCTATGCCTGTCATTGACATCACTGGTTTGATTATGTTGGGCAACTAAACGGGTGATGACGGTGTGATGACGATGACGACCAATTTGCCTTGCAATGGCCCTGCATGACATGCCAACATTGTTTTATGCCTATCACCTGTCATCTCTCAGCGGTACTTAACTAACTCTAAAGTGAAAGGGGAATCTCACAACAGGCCGGTGAAAGCAAGTGTGTGAAACTTGATTTTGAAGATTCATATGGTAGGGAAATAGACTTGTCAATTTTTATGTGGAATATCCTCCGTACATCGGACCTCCGAAGATAGTGTGAACTAGACAAGCATTTGCTTGTGTTCGTGTACGACATGCATTGGGATGTTAGATTTATTTCGGACAAACTGCCGATGACGGAACGATTGAAGATGCGCGACGCCAGCATGGAAACATGGCAGGCTGATTTCCGATACAGGACAACAGATTTCCCACTTCCCCAGGGTTGTGCATAAGAAAGGCGTGAATAGTTGTTGACACTCTGTACATTTTTATGTCCAAACACTTGCATGATTTGCGTTGGAGCTGCGATAATGCCTTGCAACGTCTGAATGAAATGTTTGCGGGCACTGTGATTAGTTAGCCGTTTGTCGCCAGCGACGTGTGTTCCATTTGTCGTTGTTATCAAGCCATCAATAAACACGATGTGTGAAAAGTTGTTTGTTTGTAAAGTTTTGTATTTGACAGCATTTCATTGTTTTGTATTTTTTCTCGTAGTAGCGAGATTGAACATTCGTAGTAAATTTGTAGTAAAAAAATTATGAATGAAAGAAATAGTTCCACATTCCAATGGGGTCATGGTCGGATAACTGACCAATCAAAGTCGTTTTAGGGATTATTACGCGCGTGCAACATATGATTTTAATGTACTCGGTTATGTTTCACTGTATGGATAAAAAACATCCAAATATTATCCTATCCCAAATCAGAAGACAGAACAATACCGGGTACGGTTCCCAAAACGGCAATAGAGTCCAAAATGTTCAACCACTGTAGTTCCGATTCGCCTGATTACGGGTGCACATGCACGCTGTGTATCGCGGCACAGAGTACTGTACGTAATACACTTTGAACGTTTTTGAATGGCGTCAGTGCAACAGTTCCGATTTGAACACGGAAGAAAATATTCCAGGTTCACCTCTTGGACCATTCAGAGAGCATAGCATAACTACAGATTTTGCATTGTGTATGGGAAAACAGGAGTTCGAATTTGGCTTTACTTGGGTTGATATAAAAGGCTTTCCGTAAATGGTTCAAGCGGAGCTGTTTGAATTTGGAACACGAGAAGAAAGTGGTGCTCATCCTCAACATAACCTTCATCACACTGGAAACATAACCTATCATTTCTATCTATATTATAATGCCTTAGTTTCAAAACTTAAATGATGTGAACTACTGCGCCAGTGCTACTCTAAACTTTTTAATGTAAGTCACATTTAAATACAATGCCCTGGATAGTGATATTTTGAAAGAAGAATAAAACATGGATTTGTTGCCATTTTGAAGCGAATTGTACCAATTCTGGTCATAAATACATTTAAGCAGACTCACAAACTCAGTTAAAAACGAGGTAGCAGAATGAACAGATTGCTCTTCCCAAACAAAACCAAAACCATTGCTGGTCCAGATAGCTATCGGTGAAGATCCGGGCAACAGGCGACTAACGGGATCGTGTGGCAGACTCGCTGATTTGACTGTCATGTCATTCATCTTATTCCAATTGTTCAACATGTCAGTAACTAAGTGGAGTGCCATAGACTGCAGTCATATTGCTGCATGTGGTCTTACAAACCAAACACAGAATGACACAATCCACCACAAAGGACAAAATCTTGTACAGAGTTAAGACTCTATTTTATTATTTTCTTCTTTAAATACACACACAGATGCGGTTGTTCAAACAAGTATGAAAAATGAAGAGGTATTACCCGAGCTCTGGCTAAATTTTCTCTTTCGTCAGCATCCCTCTCTGAAAACAAACAAAATACAAATTGATGTTACATATTGTTAAAACTCTAGACAACAGCAAACCTGTATTTTATTTCGAGCACGTGAACTGTTTATTTCTTGTAAACATATGTCATAGATTTACTAAAGATATACTCTCATATGCAGAACTGGATCTCACCGTAAATAACGCTTCTTGTTTGCGAAAACAACTATGTTACAACGTTACATAAATGTATGGAAAAATGTTACCACAGGCTGGCATGCCGCGAGCGAGACACGTACGTGAGTATATTGACCACTGTCGACTTGTCGATTGCACATCCCTACCTACGAACCGTGGTCAGGTGCATGGGCATATTTGTGACGATGAAAGCGATAATTAATACGTTTATTACGATTAACACATGGACGGACTGGAAGATTGTTAAAGTGTTACTATGTTTCTTGAAAACTTGCATTGTGTCAAGTGTATGGTGTTTGTGTTATGTATCACTACCTGCAAATACAATAATTTATGCTGACTTCTTTTGTTACAACAAATAGATAATCATTCTGAAACACTGATACAGATTTTGCTGTCTATAGATTGTAATTATTAAAATTTAAACGCCAATCAATTTACCTTGGACGCAGCCATGGAGCTACACGGCGACGGTCACGTGACCTAGTAATTAACAAGATGTATATATGTTGTTGATGCATTCGGGGGAAAATATATTCTGGGGGAAATATGGACATTTGAAAAAAAATAATTACAGCAATACTTTGAGGGTTAATTTGGGTATGGAAAAGGGTGACTGATTAAGTCAAAATTCGTTCACAGTGGGCGTATGTGGCATGTGTTACTTCTTGGGTCTCTGTATATGATTGTTCTCAGATGAGTGAGTGAGTGAGTGAGTGAGTGAGTGAGTGAGTGAGAGAGAGAGAGAGAGAGAGAGAGAGAGAGAGAGAGAGAGAGAGAGAGAGAGAGAGAGAGAGAGAGAGAGAGAGAGAGAGAGAGAGAGAGAGAGAGAGAGAGATTTTAGTTGACTTTTCGCAAAACTACAGCAATACAACGGGGACCCAGAAATGGGCTTTGCACATTGCACCCACGTGCGGGAAACGAACCTGGGTCTTCTGCATCATGATCGTAAGCTTTAACCGCTAGGCTAGGCTAGGCTAGGCTAGGCTAGGCTAGGCTAGGCTAGGCTAGGCTAGGCTAGGCTAGGCTAGGCTAGGCTAGGCTAGGCTAGGCTAGGCTAGGCTAGGCTAGGCTAGGCTAGGCTAGGCTAGGCTAGAAACTCTCGTCTCGCAATTCCGATTGTGGATGTGTTCATTTACCGTCTATTTAATAAAGTGAAATACAGAATATAAGTACGCATGCACACACACCACGTGATCATAGAAGGCACATGTATGTTTTTCACCTTATATCCTCCATACGGTAAACAATAGTTACTATTTGACAATCTAAGCTGTCATAAATTTCAGAGTAATCATGTAAAACGGAATTATCTCGAAAAAACTTCAAAGCCATGTTTGACCCTTAAAGAACCTTGTGTTGCTTGGAAACGTGTTTGCTTGTAGTAGTTACACTATTACTTGCACAGCGAACTGTGTAACAGACAGACAGACAGACCTACATACTCCGGTGCACACAAGCAGCTTGTTTTAAGGTGGTCCTCTTGTAACAGCTAATGTGGTGATATCACCGTCAGACTGGCAAATTCTTAACAATCCAACTATTCATTATGTTCATGACACATTTCATTGTTGTTTAGAGTCTGAACATCAACAGTATACATCGAGCGGGTCAGGATGTACAGGCCTTAAGTACAACCTGTACACATTGACAAAACCGCACGTACAGGCTGTTAGTAGATGATCACAGGACTCTGGTGCCAAAAATACAATCTAAAGTATTGTAAGACTGGATGTACAGCCTGTCAGAATCGGAAGTAGAATTCGTCAGAACCGGAAGTAGAATTCGTCAGAACCGGAAGTACAATTCGTCGGAACCGGAAGTAGAATTCGTCAGTAGAATTCGTCGGAACCGGAAGTAGAATTCGTCAGAACCGGAAGTAGAATTCGTCAGAACCGGAAGTAGAATTCGTCGAAACCGGAAGTACAATTCGTGAGTAGAATTCGTCGGAACCGGAAGTAGAATTTGTCAGAACCGGAACTAGATTTCGTCAGAACCGGAAGTACAATTCGTCAGAACCGGAAGTAGAACTTGTCAGAACCGGAACTAGATTTCGTCAGAACCGGAAGTAGAATTCGTCGGAACCGGAAGTAGATTTCGTCGGAAGTAGAATTCGTCGGAAGTACAATTCGTCAGAACCGGAAGTAGAATTTGTCAGAACCGGAACTAGATTTCGTCAGAACCGGAAGTACAATTCGTCGGAACCGGAAGTAGATTTCGTCGGAACCGGAAGTAGAATTCGTCGGAACAGGAAGTAGATTTCGTCGGAACCGGAAGTACAATTCGTCAGAACCGGAAGTAGATTTCGTCAGAACCGGAAGTTGAATTCGTCAGAACCGGAAGTAGATTTCGACAGAACCGGAAGTAGATTTCGACAGAACCGGAAGTAGAATTTGTCAGAACCGGAACTAGATTTCGTCAGAACCGAAAGTTGAATTCGTGAGAACCGGAAGTAGATTTCGACAGAACCGGAAGTAGAATTAGTCAGAACCGGAAGTAGATTTCGTCAGAACCGGAAGTACAGCTACGCTCTCAATCCCAAATGTACAGGCTGTACAGGATGCATAGGTTTTCAGTACCGGATGTTCAGGCTCTAAGTATTGGAAAGTCACCAACAGTTTTATTATTTACAAGCTATAAGTGTAAGATCTACAAACTCTAAGTACCGGATACACAGTCTGTAAGAACCTTATGTACTGAAATAAGTAACAGATTTACAGGGTTTAAGTACCTGATGTTCAGACTAAGTACTGGAGGTACAGCTTTTTAGTACCAGATGAACAGGCTATAAGCATGGGAATTACAAGAAATCAGTACTGGACTGGATGCACAGGCTGTAAGTGTCAGATGTACGACACGCAAGTACAGGCTTAAATTAACGGATGTACAGGTTTTCAGCCATAAATGCTATTATCTAATCAAGACTCAAAAATGGTTGAGTATTTGCAAACTACGTGTTTAATGAAAGTCACCAAGAAGCAAACAAAAGAACCTAATTAATACAAAAGATGACCAGATTCAGGAAATTCTCAAAGTTACTCATGCCATTCACACGTGACTGGACACATCCCAAACACTCTCACTGTAAACAAAGAACTCAAGATTAAAATGATGTTGTGACAGTAATCATTTTCTTTAAATAGAATACTGCTAGAGCCTCAGCTGGTAATAAGTCTGAGTGAGTAAGTGAGTGAGTTTATTCCAACATGTAACAATGTGACAATTTCAGTCTTGCTGTCATTTCAGACTGAAAAGCATTGGGACTACAGGAACTACAATTTCGTACAATACAAGCTTGGTTGTTAGCCTAATACTTGCTTCAGGTGGCAGAAATGAAGCGAGAGAAACACAGTGAAAACTGAATGAAACTTAGCTATCAGCTGAAATTTGAAAACAGTGAATTGTACAAACTGACATCATACCTGTTTTCTTTTAAAGCGATACTGATCCAGAGCAATTTCCTTGGTATGGTTGTTGCTTTTGTTTTATCCCTTGAGTACTTGGTTGATAGCTAAGAATTGTAGGCTGGGTTTCGAATACTGTAGTGAAAGATGTAGAAAATCTAGCCTCTCCACAGGACTGGCTGGTCAATTTTTTTACCAGTCCTGCAAAATTCCCCCCGTTTCGGATATTGGGACTTATTATCTTTACTTCATAGGTACCTGGATGATATTCAAACATTCATGGCTGGGTTTCAATTTCTGTGGCGCAACAGGGATGAAATGCAGTTTAGACGGGAAATCAATTGAAAAAGTGGTCCTCTTTATAAATGCGTTAACATTTTCATCTTCAATGTCATGATAAAAACATATGCCAGTGGTAAATAATTATAGAACTGAAAGAAACCGCAGTCAATGTATGTCTTTAAATTTTTATTTTAGAATTATAGCATAATTAATACACTAATATATTTTATGCGCTTTGGAACCTCACCAGTACAAAAGAATTTTGGATGAATTTTAAAACAACTATAATACCTAGATATATTAAAGACTGTGTAGGGAATCATATCTAACAAACACATACTTTTAGTGAATGTGCATCCTGTCTGTCTCACATTGATGAACGTCATGGAGACCAAAAAGAGTAATGATTGACCATAGTCCCTTCAACAAAAATGTACAGTACAGAGGAGGTTGATATCCAACACTGTCAGCCAATGTACTCTACCTCCCTTCAAGACTGACTGTGTACAGTGTAGAGGTGGTTGTTGTCCAACGCCGACCACAGTACCCTATCTCCCTTTAAGACTACCAGGGGACAGTACTGGGATGGCTGGTGTCCGAAACTGTCCAGTATACTCTAGCTCCCTTTAAGACTGAGAGTGTACAGTGCAGGGGTGGCTGGAGTCCCAAAATGAACAGTGTACTCGACCTCCTTTTAAGACTACCAGGGGACAGTACAGGGGTGACTGGAGTGCCAAACTGACCAGTGTACTCTACCTCCCTTTAAGACCAACAGTGTACTGTACAATACAGGGGTGGCTGGAGTCCCAAACTGAACAGTGTACTCTACCTCCCTTTAAGACTGACAATGTACAGTACAGGTAAGGCTGGTTTCCAAAACTGACCAATGTACTCTACCTCCCTTTACGACTACCAGGGGACAGTACAGGGGTGACTGCAGTCCCAAACTGACCAGTGTACTCTACCTCCCCTTAAGACCGACAGTGTACAGTACAGGGGTGGCTGGAGTCCCAAACTGACCAGTGTACTCTACATCCCTTTAAGACCGACAGTGTAAAGTACAGGGGTGACTGCAGTCCCAAACTGACCAGTGTACCCTACCTCCCTTTAAGACTGACAATGTACAGTACAGGTAAGGCTGGTTTCCAAACCTGACCAATGTACTCTACCTCCCTTTAAGACTGACAATGTACAGTACATGGGTGACTGGAGTCCCAAACTGACCAGTGTACTCTACCTCCCTTTAAGACCGACAGTGTACAGTACAGGGGTGGCTGGAGTCCCAAACTGACCAGTGTACTGTAACTCCCTTTAAGACCGACAGTGTACAGTACAGGGGTGACTGGAGTCCCAAACTCACAAGTGTACTCTACCTCCCTTTAAGACTGACAATGTACAGTACAGGTAAGGCTGGTTTCCAAAACTGACCAATGTACTCTACCTCCCTTTATGACCGACAGTGTTCAATACAGGGGCGGCTGGAGTCCCAAACTGACCAGTGTACTCTACCTGCCTTCAAGACTGACAGTGTACAGTATAAGGGTGGCTGGTGTCCAGCACTCACTAGTGTACCCCACATCCCTTTAAAACACACAGTTATTTTATAACACCCGGGTGCTTTAATGATAATACTGTCCGTGTCAGCTATAAATGAATGCACCGATCAACAGGTACTGTGAGTATATGTAGCATGACCAAACCAGCAGTCACATACTGACTTCTTCAAAGCTGAACTGACAACCCAAGAAGGTATAACAAGAATTTCAAGTAATTTATTCATATTTACTTCGAGAGTGCCACTTTTGCATTAAATACAGATGTTAGCACAGATGATCAGTTTGTAAGCAGAACTGGCGTCACAGTCTTCTTGAGTGCTGCTCTAGCTGCAGCATCAGCCAGTGTTACCAGATATTCCAGCATAGCTTGGTTACCTACAACACACAATGTTGTTTTCGCCAGTAGCAATAACAATAAATAATTCAAACATTTTACATAAAAACGAATGTTTAGAAGATGTTTTTAACAGCCAGGAGACAGCCAGCCATTGAGAATCAGGAAATATGACCTGTGTATAATTAGACAGGTTATTTAATATTTTAGAGCTGTTTATATGGCACTCGTCTCTGCTGTTAAAACAGAGTCGCCATACGGCAGTTTTGAAGATGTTCTGGAGCCAATGGCAGTGGCACCAGCAACCACATGACCATCCCTAGATCCATTTGTGAAGACAGACCAAAAGGATCACAAGTGCTTCTCAAGTGATTACACTGGTACACAAGTTGGTTTGCTCCATATTTATTCAGTCTAGTAAATGTTAGGCCCACCCTTGATCACATACCAACACAAACATGTTTTCACTTCAACTACATTAAGAAGCTCCACATGCCTCCAAGCCAATGTTACTTGCCGGATGTAGATACCTACATATCACATTTTGAGGCATATTTGTCGTAGTCGTAGTAGTATTTGCCAATATGATGTTGTCACAACAAATCTCAACAGTGACTGATCTTTACATATCTGGTAACAGCAATAATTCACTCCAAAGTGTATGGTCACTTCTACCTGAATATACAATGAGACCTGGATACCCAGATACATTTGCTTTTGCAAAAAACGTCCAGATAACTGAATTGTTTTTCTTTTGTACACCTCAAGGAAAATACCCATTGTTGATGATTGTTATTACTTGAATCTACACATGTATAAGATTTGCTTAACTTAATGAATTAAGACCTTCTTGCACATGGTGCAACCTTAGCTAATAAATAACTTGTTGCATTAGCTGCTGAATATACAATTATACTTAACACTGGAGTAATGGCACTGATGATTTAGAACATCACTACATAAAAATTACTCTCTGAAGCTAACTTTGAATACAGAAATTGAAGTTTCTCCATACATTTCTGACCACAAACATCAGAGGATTTTGTGAAGGAACAGCACATGTGGACGGTTAAACGAACAGGGACAGGTGTGGGAGGTCTTTGTTTTACACTGCTTTAAGCAATATCCCAGCAACATCAAGGCAGGAACATCAGACTTGTGTCCACATAGGGAATGAAACCAGGGTGTAGCAGCCCAGAATTTACATTGCCGTTGGTCTGTCAGTGCAGTGGCTGACATACCCTGCCACTTTCAGCTTGAAAACCAAGACTTATTATGCTCTGTGTCTAGAGAATGTATCAGCTCATTTTAGCATTGTACATAGTGTTTAATTGTGTAAAAAGTACAAGAAAATTATCGCAGCATTCTTAATCACTTATATTACACGTATTATCTGAGCTGGGGGTAAACTATGACCTATTCCAAAATATACCCCAGGTATACATGGCTCGTAACGCCACATATAATGTGGAAGGGATATTACAACAAAAGGTACAATAACTCTAGGGCATTAAAGGGGTTCCCCACCCACAACATGCCACTTTAACCCTATGACTCTGAAAATGGTGTCCCACCCACAGCATACCATGGCACCCTCTCCTTCAGACCTTTAAAGGGGTGTGACAGTAATAGTATGGCACCCTCACCCTCAGACCTTTAAAGGGGTGTTACACTAATAACCTGGCACCCTCACCCTCAGACCTTTGAAGGGGTGTTACACTAATAGTATGGCACCCTCACCCTCACCCTCAGACCTTTAAAGGGGTGTTACACTAATAGCCTGGCACCCTCACCCTCAGACCTTTGAAGGGGTGTTAAACCCATAGCGTGGCACCGTAAGCCTGCAACTCAGATTTGTTCCTGTAGTACTTGAGTGTAGTATTTAATGCAGGACAATTCTTCTTGGTCAGGTGTTTGAGCTACATTGCTGAAAATAATATTAATGTTCAGAGAATCCATGCTAGACTCTCTTCACACAGTCACTAAATTTAGTTTCCAACAAGGGCACTACAGATCTTGAACAGCATCTCTACTTACTGGCTGTCAGTACTATTACAAGCCTTTTGGTACCTACAGAGATGCCAAACCTGAATCAAATGTAAACGGAGTGATGCCTTGCCCAAAGCAAGTCTCAAGCCCTAAAGCTGCAAGTTGGGGGTGAGCGTGAGATGAGGAGGCCTCTTTTGACAGTGGGGGGTGGTTTTAGTCTGCTGGAGATATGTAATTTCTGGGCTTCCAAAACCATATAATACTAATAATTCAAATGGCTATTTACTAAAATTCTTTCAAACACACAAATTTTATAAAGTACAGAGCAGATTTTGTATTTGAAAATCAGAGTAACTCCTCCAAAATCAGAGTTGTTGGCATCTCTGTACCTGCGACACCCTCAGAACACAGCTGGACAACCACACAAACACCCAAACTGTTACAGATCAAGTAATTTCCTGTAACAAGGGTTCTTTTGTCAACAATCCCTTGATGTACTTACAAACAAACATCTTTACTGACCTGAGTGACGTTGTAGTGCTACCTAGTCTACCATCGTAGCTGCTCTCTGCATCTCAGAAGACTTGGCTTCAAGAAACGTATTTATAATCATGAATTTTTTAAATTTTGCAGAAAATATTTGATGTCTCTTTTTCTTACATATCCCTGCAATAATTATGTATGCTGTCACGCAGACACCCAGTCCTAGGGCCCAGTCTTAGGCACAGACAATTCATAAAGCTGAATCAGATATAAGCACCCCAAAGGGAGCATACTCTTCCACCAAATGTTCTAAATTACCTCCCCCTTGTCTACTGCTCAGATACAAATAAATCCCCTGTTGCATTATCCAAAAATATAAAGGAAACTGATCAACCGCATTTGACCCCTAAACAGTAGTCTAGTGTTAATGAAAACCATATTATGACAAATTGGGAAATTGTTTTTCAGAAAAAAGTCCTCCTTGGGGGGACATATCAGCATTAAAATGTCCATTTTAAATCCTCTGACAGTTATAACTATATTTTTCAATGAAAAAAGAAAATAACCGAATAAATATTTTTTTTCAAAACAAACAAGAGTCAGCAGATGATGACATATTTGAAAGGGCAAATGATGTGACAGTTACTTCATGTGTTTTTAGACTAAGTTTGAATCATTTCCATGGAAGTCATGAAAAATATTAATGTCATATATCTGTAATCAGCAAAAGGCACCACTTCAAGATCTGCCTCATATATCTGCCAAGATATGTTGAAAGATATCAAATGGTTCTTGAGTTGTGCTTTGGAAACCCTCCTGTTCAAGACTAAGTCTGAATCGTTTCCATGGAACCCGGGATAAATGTAAATGCCAAAACTCTGTAAATAGCAAAATCCAACACTCTTGAGGTCTACTGCACATATTCTGGAGAAGATATTGAGAAGGTTTCAAGCTGTGCTCCAAAACATAGTCCATCCCTCCCTTTTAAGACTATCTACGAATAATATTGCTTCCATGTAAACAAAGAAAAATAAAAATGACAAAAATCTGTAACAAGCAAAATGCACCACTTCGATGTTGAAGTGGATAAGAGGATCACAGGAAATATCAACAGTGATTGATCCTTCCATATCTGCTAGCAGCAATAAATTCCTCCACCGTGTATGCTGACATCGTGAATATACAATGAGACCCTGGATAGTCTGAAACACTCGTTTTAGTGCAAATAATGCAGATATTTTTATTTTTTTGTTTTTTGTACACCTCATGAAAAATTCAAAATGTTCATGATCTTTACTACTTGAATATACACATGTATATTACGGTTTAATTTAATGTCTTAAGACCTTCTTGCACGTATCATGTGCCCTTGGTGGCGTGAGTGGTAAACCAAACCTTTACATACACCTCCCTGGTGTAGTGTGTCAGTAAGTGTATGATACCTCAGGTAATAAATAAAATCGTGGTACCAGACAAGAACAGGTTATGCCTGATTATCTAGAACATCATTGTGAAAAAAATTCTCTGATAAGATAACTTCCTTTTACTTTACGAAAATTTCATGCCATGAACTACAATATTCAGTCTATGTCCATGTAGTCATCAGAGTCACTAATCAAGCCAATGCCTCATCATTCTGTATTTCAACTGAAATCTGTTGTTTGGAGAGCAAACTATGAACATGTATTTATTGTGGCTATTCCCACAAATACAGGAACTGATGGTTCTGAACACTGGGAGAATATGGCTGCTGGCAGAGGTCACACTCAGGGAACTTTGTGAAGTGACAGCACGTGTGGATGGGCTCAGCGGCAGGGACAGGAGTGGGAGGTTTTAGTTTTATCTCTCTTTCATCTGTATCCCAGCAATACCATGACAGGAACAGAAGACATAAGCTTCACATTGTACCCATGAAGGGAATTAAACCCAGGTCTTCTTCAATACTGAAAAGGATGTCGACCTCCACCCATAACATGGCTCCTAACACAACAAAGAATGTGAAAAGCATCTCACTCCAATAGTAAGTCACACTTACCCTAGGTCATCAAGAGAGTGCCCCACCCCTACCATGGTGCCCTAACCCTAAGACTGTGAAAGGGGAGTTCCATCCATACCATGGCACCCTTACCCTAAGACACTGAAAGGGGTGCCCCACCCATACCATGGTGTTCTAACCTTAAGACTCTCACAGAGGTGCCCCACCCATACCATAGTGTTCTAACCCTAAGACACTGAAAGGGGTGTCCCACCCATTCAATAGTGCTTTAGCCCTAAGCTTAGGAAAGGGGTGTCCCTCCCATTGCAAGGAACCTTAACCAAAGGGCATTAAAGGGGTGCCCCAACCATATAACGGCACCCAGACATTACGACTCTGAAAAGGGTGTTCCATCAATAACAAGGCATCCTGGTCCAATGGCATTAAAGGGCTCCCCACCCACAATATGGTGCCCTAACCCTAAGAGTTTCCAAAGGATGCTCCATTCATAGCATGGCACCCTAACCCTAAGACCATTAAAGAGGTATCCCACCCATAGCATGGCACCCTAACCCTAAGACCATTAAAGAGACATCCCACCCATAGCATGGCACCCTAACCCTAAGACCATTAAAGAGACATCCCACCCATAGCATGGCACCCTAACCCTAAGACCATTAAAGAGACATCCCACCCATAGCATGGCACCCTAACCCTAAGACCATTAAAGAGACATCCCACCCATAGCATGGCACCCTAACCCTAAGACCATTAAAGAGACATCCCACCCATAGCATGGCACCCTAACCCTAAGACCATTAAAGAGGTATCCCACCCATAGCATGGCACCCTAACCTTAAGACCTTCACAGGGGTATCCCACCCATAGCATGGCACCCTAACACCATTAAAAGGGTATTCCACAGACAGCATGCTTCCCTAACACCTTTAAAGGGGTGTTCCACCCCTAACAGGCTACCCTAACCCTAACACCTTTAAAGGGGTATCATAGCATGCTACCCAACCCTGACACCTTCAAAGGTGTGTTGCACCCATAGCGGGCTACCAAATCCTGACACCTTTAAAGGGGTATCCCACCCATAGCATGCTACCCTGACCCTGTGTTCCAAACTAAGGAAGATAAACAATACTAATGATGAATGACTGGAGCCTATGCAAATGACAAAGATAGCATCTTGTATGGAGAAAAACACGAGACTACTCAGGTAGTTCCCCGATTGTCATGTCATGCCAGCACGTAAGTGTCTCAACTAATATAACTAACATAGACAGTGACTGCGAGACTTCAGATTTGTTCCTGTAATATTTGAGTCAGAGGATTGGAATCCAAACGTTTAAGTGTTCATATGGACTTACACCCTGAAACTGGAATGAAGAAATTAATCCAGGATAATTCTGCTTGGTCAGTTGGTGTTTGCGGTCAGCCACATTGACAAAGGTGCTACAAAAATATTAATGTCAGAATGCCCATGTCAGACTCTCTTAGCTCTGTCACTAAATTTGGTTTCAAACAATGACATCTCAGATCTTAAACAACATCTCTATCTTACTAACAATAATAATAACAATATTATAGGTATATGGCGACAGTCTGTAAATAATCGAGTCTGGACCAGACAATCAAGTGATCACAGTACGAGCCTCAATCTGCGCAACTGGGAGCCAAAGGAATAAGTCAAACAAGTCAGCGAGCCAGACCACCTGATCCCGTTAGTCAGAACACAGCTGGACAACCACTGGAACACTCAACCTGTTGCAGGGTCATTACCTGAGACACCCTCAGAACACAGCTAGACAACCACTGGAACACTCGACCTGTTGCAGGGTCATTACCTGAGACACCCTCAGAACACAGCTGGACAACCACTGGAACACTTAACCTGTTGCTGGGTCATTATCCTCACAGACAGATCAATCAAATTCCTGTTGAAAGGAACAGCATACTAAAACTCCTTTGAAGTACTCACAAAGAAACACCCTGACTGATCTGAGTGACACTGAGATCTCTGCACCATATGTCATCTTGGAAGACTTGGCTTCAACAAACATATTCATAATCATACAAACATATTCATTATCAGGAACTATTTATTACAGAAAATACTTTAGTATAAATATATGCCTTTTTTGAAATAATGGTTTCGCTGCAATGATCATATATGCTGACACTCAGTTTCCCTGGCCTTGTATCCAGCTAGGCACAAACAATTCACAATGCTGTATCAGACAAAAACCACTCTTCAACTAAATGTTCTAAATTACCTCCCCCTTGTCTACTGCTCAGATACAAATAGATCCCCTTTTGCATAATACACCAGAACAAAAGAGACTGATCAACTACATTTGGCAGCTGAATGGTATGTCTATGGTGTGCCCTTGCTGGCGTGAGTGTTAAACCAAACCTTTACATACACCTCCGTGGTGTAGTGTGTCAGTAAGTGTATGATCACACTTTCTACCTGAGAATATGATTGGAATCAAGGTGTACAGAGTCAGAATTGGATCTTTTACCCACCAGACGGGTACATGACTGACAAGTCACACATGACACAGACAGTGAGTACTCGAATTGCTTGGCCCACTCGGATTTTACCTTTAGACTATTTATCTGGATCTTACTGTAGGGGTCCATTTGTCAGCATCTTTCTGTGTTATAAACTGGTGTGAAAATTTACATGTTAAACGACATTCTTTTGTGTAATGTTTGACGTCACAAGTTTTGAATGTGACCCAGTTGTGTCTATGACATCGCAGCATACCCTACATGCACACCAGGCTTGCTTGTCTGGAGGCCAAGCTCTACCCATGGGTGATATCACTGCTGCTTACATGTTCAAACGACGTCGAATCTAACCCCAGACCGCTTACACTGGAAGAGTGAAGAGATATTTTAATGAGCGAGCTACATGACATCAAATCACGACTATCCGACTTGAAATCTGAAGTTAAATGAATCAACTGGAAATGCATTGATCTGGATAAAAGGGTCAGTGAGCTCAAGTCAGACATTAACCAGGTAAAACAGAACAATGATGTTATGTACAAGGACATCAGTGCCCCAAATGAGAAAGTGGAATGTGTATCCTTAAGATTTTCTCGTACCGACACTGAACCTTCATCTCCCATTGTTTAGGACATCAGCCAAGGCCTGGACTTTATTTCACATGGAACTTGTAGCCTTGACACTGGTAGTGAGGACATACATACACTGCGATGAGCCTGTCAGTAAAGGTCATGATGGGACATTTGACTTCCTCTGTTGGAACATGAATGGACTTAAAACATAATCCATGACCCTGACTTCATCAATTATTTACTAGATTTTCAAGTTATATATCTAGTAGAAACATTTATTGATAAAGTTTCTGATGGTTAGCTATCTGCGATATATTTTACAGTCCTGCTGTCAAGTTGTCCGAGTATGGAAGGTGGCATCTCTGTGTGTGTCCATCAGTCACTGAGTGAAGCTGGTACGCTGAAAAAAAACAACCAAACACATTATGTCATAACTTCACAGAGGATATCTTCTTAACTGATAGAAATATTAATTTACTATGTACATACATACCCACCAGTGGGTTCGTCTTATTATAATCAGTCTCCGTCAAAATGTAACCTTTTTATTGTCTAACGTGGCAGAATTATGTGACTCACATACATTGTTGTGTGGTGACATGAACACTTGAACAGTTCAGAGTAATAACCTACACCTTTTTGTCAGTGATGATAGACCCAGTTAATATCACGTAACTGGGCCTGTATTGAAGTCAGAGCATCAGGACCATTTAAGGCATTCCAGAACTGGGCCTGTACTATTTTGCACACTGGCCTTAAACAGGCCCAGTACAAGCAGAGACCTCTGGCCCAGTACAGTTTTGCCTGATAGGGACACCATTAAAGGAAAATAAGCACTGGTCCCACACTGGCTCTATACTGGCGTACAGTACCATGGGTACAGGCCAGAATGATGTCAGCACTGGCCCAGCAATGTGATGTTAGCTGGGGAAATATCAACATTGGCGTATTTGAAGATGATGAGGATGTCACAGTTAATAGTCAAAAGTCACATGAAACTGTCATCAATAACTTCAGACAAAACTTGACAGACCTTTCTTATGCATTTCAGCTATTTATCATTAACTGTAGTGTTCGGACATGAACAAGGTGAATTCGCCTTCATGGGTGAGCAAGGAGATAGTGTTCACGACTATTTCATCTCTTCCCCTGGCTTCTTTCAGTATATCAGCAAGCTGAATATAGGTGATCAGATCTGATCATTTGCCCCTGGAACTAACCTGTAAGTTCCCTGACTTGAAAACGTTAAATCTTAATACTGAAGGTTTATTTGACAAAATCATATGGAATGATGCTGTTTGTCACACTTTTTTTTGAAAATCTAAAAATGAATTATGCCTATGGAATTCACACCTTTTTTGATAAACTTGACAGTAGTGTTGAAGACGCAATTGACAATTTCATATGCATGATTGTAGAGTCTGCTACATGCATGAAGAAACGTATATTGAAACCCCAGAAGATGATAGTGCTAACTTTGATTGTAAAAACGCATGAAAATCACTTATGAATTTTAGAAAACATCGTAATGATTTAAACAGGACACTCTATTGTAAGGAAAGAAACAGATACAAAACTCTGTGTAGAAGACTTGCGTAAACATAATTTAGAAAGACTTTGCAAATGAAGCAGTTCAGCAAGAGCGTTTAGGAAACAAATATTAAGTTTCAAGAATAGACCAATCATTGGCAATACAACTAGTAAAAATCATAGCTTGCTCGTTTTAAAGGGTTTTTAGAAATGATTCGGTTTTTAATAATTTTTGCACAAGCACTGACATGCAAGATGATACAATAAGTGTAACAACTGAAAATGACTTAGACCCAGAAGCACTTGCATTACATTCACTCATTACAGATCAGAACATCTGTGCAGCGTTGACGCACTTCAAAATTGAAAATCAGCTGGTTTGGACAAAGTTGTTGCAGAATTGTTGAAGTGTTCACAATCTATCATTACGCCATTTTTGAATGAGTGCTTTAACAAGGTGTTCGAGACTGGTATATTTCCATGCAACTGGGCAATATCAGTTATCACCCCTATACATAACAAGAGTCATCAGAAGATGACATATCCCCCCAGTTCCCACATATTTGAAAGGACAAATCATCTGACAGTTACTTGATGTCTTTTTAGACTAAGTTTGAATCGTTTCCATGGAAATCATGACAAATATAAATGCGATATATCTGTAAACAGCAAAAGGCGCCACTTCAAGATCTGTCTCATATATCTGCCAAGATCTGTTGAATGATATGAAATGGTTTTTGAGTTGTGCTCCGAAAACGAAACCCATCCCTCCACTTTGAGGAAGTCCGAATTGTTTCCATGGAAAAAGGGAAAAATAAAAATGCCAAAACTTTGTCAATTCCAAAAGGCACCACTGTGTGGTCCGCCTCAAATATCTGCTGAAATTTGGGTCATTGGTGGGGATGGAGGAAAGGAGGTGGATGTGTCATCGGGGTGAATCTACGTGACCACATGGGGGAGGGTGTCCCTATCATCTAGGGGGAGGATATGTCACCTGTATGAATCTACATGGTCACATGGTGGAGGGAGTCTGGAGGAGGATGTTTCAGCAGGGGGAGGGGTCTCTGTCTTCTGGGGGAAAATGTCTCACCTGGGTGAATCAACATGTTACATGGGGTCGGAAGTCCCTGTCATTGGTAGGGATGGGGGGATGGGGGAAAGGAGGGGGATGTGTCATCGGGATGAATCTACATGGTCGCGTGGGTGAAGGAGTCCCTGTCATTGGTGGGGGTGGGGGGATGGGAAAAAGGAGGAGGATGTGTCACCTGGGTGAATCTACTTGGTCACATGGGTGAGGAAGTCCCTGCCATCAGGGGACAATGTTTCAACTGAGGAAGGGGTCCCTGTCATCTGCAGGGGAAATGTCTCACCTGGGTGAATCAACATGGTCACATGGGTGAGGATCCAGAGTCATTGGTGGGAATGGGGGGGTGGGGGAAAGGAGGAGGATGTGGCAGATGCAGAAGTGGGGGATTTCTCACCTTGGAGGGGTGAGATGCATCACCTGAAAAGGGGAGGGGTGGCATTTTACCTCGACCAACAAATATTGGGACGCCAACCCAGAAAGGGGAGGGCATCTGTCATCTTATGGGTAAACTAAAGGGGAGGGGTATTTGTCATGTTCGGGGTAGATGTGTCTCCTGAAGGGGGAGGGGATCTATCATCTCTGGGGTACATGTGTCACCTGAAAGGGGAGGGGGATCAGTCATCTCAGGGGTATAGATGTGTCACCTGAAGGGGGTGTGGGGGGTGTGGGGGTTGGGTGGGTGGGTGGTTGTGTTTATGTGTCATGTAGGGGTGGGGGATAAATGTGTCACCTGAAGTGGGAGGGGAATCTATCATCTGGGAGGAATGGGGGTGGTAGATGTGTCACCTGAAGTGGGAGGGGGGTCTGTCGTCTGGGGGTAGGGGAGGGTGATAGATGTGTCACCTGAAGAGGGAGGGGAGATCTGTCTACTTGGGGGGAAGGGGGTGGTAGACGTGTCACCTGAATGGGGAGCGTTACCTGAAGGGGTCAGGGCAGCATGTTACCTCATAACAAACATTGATCATGTAGACTGATGGGTGAAATGATGCATGAAACTGTTCTACATGAAACAAACCAAAGACATTATGAAGTCCTAGATGTCTTGTGGATACAATGAATAATATATTGAGTCCCACTGGACACAATGAATGATATATTGAGTCCCACTGGACACAATGAATAATATGGTGAGTCCCACTGGACACAATGAATTGGTCTTCTGTGTCCATTCTCCACATGTGTGAGTAGTGTACACACATTTAATTGGAACCACATTTACGAAATGTGTTAAACCCCAGAGGGGGTCCTCAAACAGATCTATTTGACCACATGAACATTTTCAGATAATTGATTTCACTACTTCAATGTTTCTTAAGCAGATCCTTCACCTGAAGCTATGATACTGAAGACACACTGCGATACAAATCTTCTAATGCTATGTTCCATCTGGTCATTAAACTTTAAGCTTTGTAAACCCCCTTAAGATTTGACTAATCTGACTTACTACGTACATAGTGTCTACTCACTAGACACAGCTGATTCAACCACATTTCCAGGTAATAACCTTTAACACTGTTTAACCTAAGGCAACACCTAAACCTACAGCTGTACAAACACCCTAAGGACACCCAGAAGACACCCAGTAGTAAACAACTCCAACCTAGGATATATCTGGTCTGTGTACTGGGCCAGTTCATGAGCATCACCTAAACCTGAAGCTATACAAACCACCCTGAAGTCACCCAGTAGTAAACAACTCCAACCTAGGATATGTATTTATATTGTTATAAAGACTGGCTGATATGTACATCGAAAATGGATGTATATTATGTATTGTTATTATAGTATTGTAAGAAAGTATTACAGTGATGCATTGTTTCGTTTTTCGTGGAAAAGAAACACGAATGGAGGCCTATCGGTTTGATAGGCACGGGGGCCACTCCTTAAGGTATAAGGAGGGGCCGAAATCACACAAATCAGGTTACAAATGACAGAGTTTAATCATGTATGGTGACTTAGTCAGAGTGATCTACAAACTGTGGACAAGAAGAGTCTGGTCCGGGCAGAGTAGACAGCTTAGAATAATTGGTAATCATTGTTAGCAATGCCACAGTTTATTTTGCCTGCTTGTGTTATTACATTGGCGGCTTGGATGTGAGTTTTTGGCATTTGAGGCTGGTGGTAGTACTACCTAGTTTGGTTGTGGGTAGGCGTCCTTCCCGCGTGGGTGACTCCAAAGATCCTCCCGCCATTGTGGTCAGTATACTGGCCATGGCTCCGTAACGCGATCCTCCATGGTAAGCTGTGGATCATCCCAGTTCATGAAGGGTGGAATGAACATGGACCTCAATGCCATTATCCGGAAGCGATGGCATCTGCTATCCGGATCAGCAATATGCCAAAAAGCGTCAAACACACCCCACGTTACGGCCTACAGGAGGAATAACACCCTGAAGGATTATCTAGTACGCACCTAACTAGAATACCCCAAGAACACGCCACAAGTCAGTGGCCAGGTAGTCACATTCCTTGACGACCCATGTAACAAACAAAACTGCAAAATCTGCATCGTTCAAACACTTTTTACAGCACAGTATCTGGTGTCAAATACCGTGAATGACAGTACAAATGCACCAACAAAAATCTGGTCTATCTACTCACCTGCAAAAAAATGCAAAAAACAGTATGTAGGGGAAACCAAAAGATGTTTCAAAACGAGATTGAATGAACACTATGCTGACATCACACATAACAGAGATAAACCTGTTGCAATCCACTTCAACTCGGAAAAACATGGTAAATCAGATCTCACCTATGAGATCATCGCACAACTCAGAGAGGACCCTGAGCTTGTTAGCACCACCCAAAAGAGGAGATCGCTTGAACTTAGGTGGATATTTAGACTCAACACGTTCGCCCCGCAAGGCCTCAATGACAAGATAGTCGGCTAAGGTATCCCCCTGGTCCTATTTATCTACAAATCCATCCAAGCTATCGTGAATTTATCCTATTCTATTTGACCACTTTACCATTATTAGAAAATACCTTTATTCTTAAACCCTTGATACAACAATCAATGAAACCTACCTAAATTATCATGTATCCATCCTCCATAATCTCCAGGGTATACATTCCGGTAACTCTCCACTTGACCCTGGATGCATCTATGGCTCCAGTGATTATGGAAATTTTAACTATAAATTATACATGTTTATACTTATCCTATCTCATGATTTGTACTTCTCTCTATTGCTTTGTATACATGTAGTTTCACATCAACATGCGTGACAAATGGAGAAATATTTACAAGCACGTTTCATCTACTGCAGTACACATGTGGACACCACATGAATATGGTTCAATTACTTGTCAGACAGAACAAGAGGCATCAGAAGATGACAGATCCCCATGGCCGACACATCTTTGAAAAGACAAATCATCTGAAGGTTACTTGATGTTTTTTTAGACTGCGTTTCAATTGTTTCCATGGAATTCATGAAACATATAAATGCCATATATATGTAATCAGCAAAAGTCACCATTTCAAGAGCTGTCTCATGTATCAGCCAAGATCTGTTGAAAGATATGAAATGGTTTTTGAGTTGTGCTCTGCAAATGAAGTCCGTCCCTCCATTTTGAAACCAAGTCCAAAACGTTTCCATGGAACCCGAGAAAATAATAAATCACAAAAAATAATAAATTACACATAGCTGTAAATCCCAAAAGGCACCACTTCGGCGTCTGCCACACATATCTAGCACGTTATACTGACAGATATTAAGAAGTTTTTGAGTTCTGCACCAGCCATGAAACACACCTCTCACTTTTGAGACCATGTCTGAAACATTTCAATGGAAACCGAGAAAAAAATAAATCACAAAAATCTGTAAATAGCAAAAGGTACCACTTTAGGTTGTGATTGATATATCTAAGTTTTGCACAAAAATATAGAATGTTTTGTCACTTCTGCTCCGGAAAGGAAGCCCACCCCATCATTAGACTAACACCAAAACGTTCCATGGAAAAATGGAAAAAAACAATGCAAAATATCTGTAAATAGCAAGAGGTTGCGATCATTATATCTATCAAGTTTGGTCTAAAAATATAGAACGGTTTCTGAGTTGTGCACTTGGAAACAAAATGATTACGGACAGACGGACGGATGAGGCGTCGACTATATTCCCCCGCATTACATGCCAGGGATAATAAGTCAACATGAAATTATACTGAGGTGTATAAACATACAAATCTCTTTCACGGGGCAAAGAGACTGTCTTTAATGTGTGTTAATTCATTGGTATCTGGGGAAAATACCCCACTGTTCATGTTAAGCTGAAGTGATAGGGACACCCTCCTAACAACTCTACTCATGGTCAACTGGTGCACATTGATGGTATCACCTACAATGTTCTGAAATGAACCTGTAGCGCAGAAGTGCAAGGCAACGAAAACTGTGCAAGGCAACTTTGGAGATAGAGTGGATCTCTGTTTAACACTACGGTTGATGTCATCTCTGAGAGAATGAACAATCCTGAATATGTTGACTCTCCGAAACCTGAATTGGCTATGAAGATCTAGATCATCAAACAATTCCAAAAGGTCCATTCTGTCTCTGAATATCCTGTTTCTGTTCAAGTACCGTCTGCGGTATCGACAGACTGCACCTGGCTGGCACCACCTAGGTAGGTGGCGTAATTCCGGGACGTAAAGTAAGGTGTAACTTTTCTAACAACATGGATGCACATTATAGTGCAGTTCCTCTTTACACCCCGATTTGAATTTATGCCTGAGACATGCATACGGCCATAGGGCTGGCAGCTGTGCAACATTGACCAATACACACTACATGCATCCCTCTAACACTGACAGAGTACAACACAGGGTTGGCTGGTGTACAACACTGATCAGTATACTCTACCTCCCTTTAAGACGGACAGAGTACAGTACAGTACTGGTGTGGTTGGTGTACAACACTGAACAATCCACACTACATCCCTTTCCTTTAACACTGACAGAGTACAGTACAGGGTTGGCTTGTGTACAACACTGAACAATGTACTCTACCTTAGTTAAAGACCGACAGTGTACAGTACAGGGGTGGCTGGTGTACAACACTGACCAGTGTACTATACCTTAGTTAAAGACCGACAGTGTACAGTACAGGGGTGGCTGGTGTACAACACTGATCAGTGTGCTCTACCTTAGTTAAAGACCGACAGTGTACAGTACAGGGGTGGCTGGTGTACAACACTGACCAGTGTACTATACCTTAGTTAAAGACCGACAGTGTACAGTACAGGGCTTGCTAGTGTCCAGCACTGACCAGTGTACTATACATATCATAAAGGCTGACAATGTACAGTACAGGGGTGGCTGGTATCCACCACTGACCAGTCTACATTACAAACAATTTAGACTAACAATGTACAGCACAGGGGTGCCTAGTGTCCAGCACTGACCAGTGTACTTTAGATCCCATTAAGACGGACAGAGTACAGTACAGTACTGGTGTGGTTGGTGTACAACACTGAACAATCCACACTACATCCCTTTCCTTTAACACTGACAGAGTACAGTACAGGGTTGGCTTGTGTACAACACTGAACAATGTACTCTACCTTAGTTAAAGACCGACAGTGTACAGTACAGGGGTGGCTGGTGTACAACACTGACCAGTGTACTATACCTTAGTTAAAGACCGACAGTGTACAGTACAGGGGTGGCTGGTGTACAACACTGATCAGTGTGCTCTACCTTAGTTAAAGACCGACAGTGTACAGTACAGGGGTGGCTGGTGTACAACACTGACCAGTGTACTATACCTTAGTTAAAGACCGACAGTGTACAGTACAGGGCTTGCTAGTGTCCAGCACTGACCAGTGTACTATACATATCATAAAGGCTGACAATGTACAGTACAGGGGTGGCTGGTATCCACCACTGACCAGTCTACATTACAAACAATTTAGACTAACAATGTACAGCACAGGGGTGCCTAGTGTCCAGCACTGACCAGTGTACTTTAGATCCCATTAAGACTGACAGTGTACTGTAGAAGGGTGGTCCGTATCCAACACTGACCAATACAGGCCAACAGTGCACGGTACAGGCGCACCTGGTGTAGAGCACTGACCAGTTTACTCTACTTTAGTTAAACAAGAGTCATCAGAAGATGACATATCGCCCGGCCACCACATGTTTGAAAGGACAAATCATCTGTCAGTTACCTGTTTTTAGACCAAGTCTGAATTGTTTCCATGGAATTCATGAAAAATATAAATTACTATTTCAAGATCTGTCTGATATATCTGCCAAGATCTTTTGAAAGATATGAAATGGTTTTTGAGTTGTGCTCCGGAAACGAAGTCCACGACGTATTCATAGAACTCCAGAAAAAAATAAATCACAAAAACCTGTAAATACCAAAACGCACCACTTTGGGGTCTGCCATATATATCTTTCAAGTTACACTGACATATATAAAGAAGTTTGCTCCGGAAACCAAACACACCTCTCACTTTTGAGACTATGTCCAAAATGTTTCCATGGAAATCGAGAAAATAATAAATCACAAAAACCTGTACATAGCGAAAGACATCACTTTAGGTTCTGATTGATATATCTACCAAGTTTTGCACACAAATATTGAAAGGTTTCTGAGTTCTGCTCGGGAAACGAAACTCACCCCACACAAAAATGTTCCATGGAAAAACACACAAAAAATGAAAATGCCAAAACTGTATAAATAGCAAATGGCACAACTATAGGATGAGATTATTATGTCTCTCCAGTTTGGTCAGAACAGTTATGCTGCGGGAAACAAAATGACTACGGATGGATGGACGGACGGATGGGCAGACAGATGGACAGACAGACAGGGCGTCGACTGTATCCCTCTGCTTGTAATAAAACTATTTTATGTCTTTTTTTCTACATAACGGTTTCCCTGCAATAATTATATAGGCTGTCACTCAGTTTCCCTGGCCTTGTATTTAGCTAGACACAGGTGATTCACAATGCTGAATCAGACAAAAGCACACCAAAGGGAGGATACTCTACCACCAAATGTTTTAAATTACCTCCCCCTTGTCTACTGTTGGATACAAATAAATACCTGGTCGCTTAACCCACCACTTCGTTGTTCCGGTGGATAATAAAATCACAATAAATCTCAGTAATTGATCCTTACATATCGGCTGACATATCTGCTAACAGCAATAATTTACTCCAAAGTGTAGCATCACTACAACTTGAATGTACAATGAGACCCAGGATACACAGATACATTCATTTGCTGTATATCGTCTGGATAACTCATGGAAAATCCAAAACGTTCATGATCATTACTACTTGAATATACATATGTACATGTACTTGGACTGTCTTACATACCGTGCAACCTCAGATAGGAAATAAACTTGTGGCACTAAACAACAGGTTGCACCTGCAACTCAATTTACAATTATATACAAAACTGGAGTAATGGCACTGATGATTAAGATCCTTATAAAACAAATTACTCTGATAAGAGAACTTCAGTTTTTCTTCACACAATTTCATGCCATGGACTATAATACTCAGTCACTGTGCGTGTTGTCATCAAAGCCACTAATCAAGACAATCCCTCATCTTATCGTATTTCAAATGAAATCTGTTTTCTTTGACGAGCAAACTATTAACATGAATTTATTGTGGCTATGACTGCCAATATAAATACAGAAATTTCTTTGTACATATCCGAACTCTGGGACAATATGGCTGCTGACAGATGTCACACTCGGGGGATTTTGTAAAGGGACAGCATGTGCAGACGGGTTCAGTGACAGGTACAGGAGTGGGTGTTTATCCCGCTTTTAGCAATATCCCAGCAATATCATGGCAGAACAGTAGACATGAGCTGAGCTTCACACACAACCCATGTAGGGAATGAAACCCCGCTTCAATACTGAAAAGGGTGTCGACCTCCACCCATAAACTGGCTCCTAAACCCACAAAGAATGTGACAAGCATGTCACTCCAACAGCAAGTCACTCTAACCCCAGGCAATCAAGGGAGTGCCCCACCCATACCATGGTGCCCTAACCCTAAGATTCTGAAAGGGGTGTCCTTCCCATAGCAAGGCACACTAACCCCAAGATACTGAAAGTGGTGTCCCTTCTACACAATGGTGCCTTAACCCTGAAGACCTCTAAAGAGGTCTTCCATCGATACCATGGCACCTACGAAAGAAAGGACTTCCCCACCCACAGGGCACCCTTTCCCTGGGGCATTAAAAGGATGCCCCAAACATATCAAAGCACCCAGATCCAAAGACTCTGAAAGGGGTGTTTCGTCAATAACATGGCGCCTATATGACCCAATGACATTAAAGAGCTGCCCCACCGACAGCCTGACACCATAACCTTAGTACCTTTAAAGGGGTGTTCCTGCCATAGCATGGGACCCGAACTATAAGACCTTTAAAGGGGTGCCCCCTCCATAGCATGGCACCTTCACTCTATGACCTTTAAAGGAGTGCCCACAAATAGCATGGTACCCTAACCCTAAGACTCTAAAAGGGGGTGTCCCACCCACACCATTGTGCTCTAACCATACGACTCTGTAATGGGTGTCCCACCCACACCATGCCAGCCAAACCCTAAGGCTTGGAAAGTAGTTTCCTTCCCATGGCAAGGAACCCTAACCAAAAAGCATTAAAGAGGTGCCACACCCATACCATGAGATCCTAACCCTATGAGCGTGAAAAGGGTGCCTCTTCCATACGATCGGGCCCTGGCACAAAGACTCTGAAAGGGGTCTTCCACCATATTATGGCGCCCTTACCCTAAAACACAGAAATGGCTGTCCCACCCATACCATGATGCTCTACGCCTAACACTCTAAAAGGGGTGACCCACCCATACCATGATGCTTTATGCCTAACACTCTAAACGGGGTGACCCACCCATACCATATGATCTAACCCTCAGACTCTAAAAAGGATGCCCCACCCATAAGATCATGCTCTCACCCTAACAGTCAGCAACGGGTGTCCCCACCCATGCCATGCCATGCCAGCCTAACCCTTAGACACTGTAAGGGGTGTCCCATCCATGCCATGGCAGCCCAACCCTTAGACTCTGTAACAGTTGTCCCACCCATACCATGGCAGACTGACCCTAAGACTCTGTAAGGGGTGTCCCATCCATACCATGCCAGCCTAACCCCAAGATCTCAGAAAGTGGTGTCCCTCTCATAGCAAGGAATCCTAACCATCAAAAGGTTGTCCCGCCCATACCATGGCAGACTGACCCTAAGACTCTGTAACAGGTGTCCCATCCATACCATGGCAGCCTAACCCTAAGACTCTGTAAGGGGTGTCCCACCCATACCATGCCAGCCTAACCCTAAGACTCTGTAAGGGGTGTCCCACCCATACCATGCCAGCCTGACCCTAAGACTCTGTAAGGTGTGTCCCACCCATACCATGCCAGCCTAACCCCAAGATCTCAGAAAGTGGTGTCCCTCTCATAGCAAGGAATCCTAACCATCAAAAGGTTGTCCCGCCCATACCATGGCAGTACTCGGAATGAAGGAAGTGACAGAGAGACTTCACATTCGTTCCTGTAGTATTTCAGTCAGAGGATTGGAATCTGAATGTTATACTCTTAATATTCAGGCTATGACAAAGACCCTTGACTTATACCCTGAACCTGAAATGAAGAAATTAGTCCAGGACAATTTTGCTTGGCCAGTTGATGTCCATGGTCAGCCACATTGACAAAAGTGCTGAGAGCGTTGATGTAAGATTCTCTCACTAAATTTGGTTTCTAACAATGACATCTTAGATCTTTCCTACAGGCTGTCGGTACAATTATTACCCTAGAATACAACCTCTGGTACCTGTGACACCCTCAGAACACAGCTGGACAACAGCTGGAACACTCAACCTGTTGCAGGGTCATTACTGAAGACACCCTCTGAATACAGCTAGATAACCACTGAAACTTTAGTCACACTGTAGTGCTACCCAGTCTAACAAGGTAGCTGCTCTCTGCACCATATGGCATCTCAGAAGACATGACTTCAACAAACCTATTCATAATCATACAAACATATTCATAAGCATGAACTTTTTAATTATTACAGAAAACATTTGATGTCTTTTTCAAATACTGGTTTCCCTGCAATAATCATATATGCTGTCACTCAGTTTCCCTTGCCTTGTATCCAGCTAGGCACAGACAATTCACAATGCTGTATAAGAATATAGCACACCAAAGGGAGCATACTCTTCCACCAAATGTTCTAAATTACCTCCCCCTTGTCTACTGTCCAGATACAAATAAACTCCCTGTTGCATTTTCAAGCAGAACAAAGGAAACTGATCAACTACATTTGGCAGATAAATGCTATGGTGTCTATGGTGTGTTAATGAAAACTATATCACAGCTCCAGATAAGGTGCGTATTTGCATATTTTACTCCTTAAAAATCACATTTACTCAATTAATTACAAATCTGGGAGTACAAAAAACGCATAAGAATTACTTAAAACCCAATAGGCATACGTTACTCAATCAACTAAACTGGTTTGCGTATGATAATTCATCGTGGAGCCCGAACTCTACATCAATGTTAGCAAATGTGAAGTCATGCCTATATATTCATATGCTATTACAGTCATAGCCACTGCCTGGAGATGAGTGTAGTAGTCACATGACTTCCATGTTGCCTGTTCAAAAATGGATGCCAACTACTTGAAAATACTTGAGAATTACTAAAAAGTTAGGTCTATTGAAAACCATTTATGTTTACATATTTAGAAATAGGAAGACACTCTTCACAAAAGTACCAAATTCTTTAAACTAGTGGAAAAATACAAAATGCTAGTTACTCCATAAGAAATGCAATTACTCATACATAAACAGACGGATGTAACTACTCAAGTGCTTGAAAAAATATCTGGAGCTTTGCTATACCATGTCAAACTGGGAAAATTCTAACTCACCATCTGAACTCATGAAAGAACATGATCACCTCAAAGAAACTTGTCATTTTGGGGTAAGGAAGGATCTCACCAGGGTCGGGGAGGATGTGTTACCAGAGTCAATCTGCATGGTAACCTGGGGGAGGATCTGTCATTTGGGGGAGGATGTGTCACCTAGGTCAATCTACATGGTCACCTGGGGGAGGATCTGTCATTTGGGGGAGGATGTGTCACCTAGGTCAATCTACATGGTCACCTGGGGGAGGATCTGTCATTTGGGGGAGGATGTGTCACCTAGGTCAATCTACATGGTCACCTAGGGGAGGATCTGTCATTTGGGGGAGGATGTGTCACCTAGGTCAATCTACATGGTCACCTAGGGGAGGATCGGTAATCTGGGGGAGGATGTGTCACCTGGGAGAATGTGATATCTTGGTGAATCTACATGTTTATTTGAGAGTGGCGTCACTGTCATCTACGAGAATGTATCAGCTGGGTGAATCCACGTGGTGACCAGGGGCAGGGTGTCCCTGTTATCCCAGAAGAAGGATATTTCACCTGGGGTAGGGAGTCCCTGTCATCTTGTGGAAGAATGTGTCAGCTGGGGAGAGGGTTCTTGTTATCTGGGTGGAGGTCACCTGGGGTATGGGGTGCCTTTGATCTTGGGGGAGAATGTGTCAGCTGAGGAGGGAGTCCTTGTCATCTGCAGGGAGGTTGTGTCACATAGGGGACGTGCCAGTCTCATCTGTGGGAGGGGGTGTTAAATGGGGAAGGGGTCCTTGTCATCTGGAGGCAGAATGAGTTATCTGGTTACATATACATGGTAACCTGGGGAGGGAGTCATCTGAGGGGAGGGTGTCCCATCTTGGGCAGGGGGTCCTGTCATCTGCTGGGATGGTGTGTCAGCAGGTGGAGGGGTCCCTGTCATCTGGGGGCAGGGTGTGTGAGCAGGAGGAGGGGTTAATGTTACATGGGGGGGAGGGTGTGTCAGTTGGAGAGGGGTCCCTATCATTTGGGGGAGGGTGTGTTACATGGTAAAATCTACATGGTAACCTGGTGTAGGGAAAACCTCTCATTTGGGTGGAGTGGGGTGGGGTGATGGTCCCTCTCATTCATCGAGAGAGAATGTGTCACCTGGGAGATGATGTCACACCTGGGTAAATCTGCACTATCACCTGAAGTGGGATGAAGATCTCCTACCATGCGTGTGTGGGTGCATGTGTGCGTGCTTCTGTCTGTCAGTTGTGTCACCTGAATATGACAAAAATATGAAGTGTTTGTATGTCTTTCAAACCGGTGCAAATTTAAAATGCTGTATCCTAGTTTCAGTTTCAACATGATGATTTGTGAAAAGCCTGTGCCAAATTAAAGTATTTATAGCTCTGGAAATGCAAGTGTGATTAGTAAGATATAAAACAAATTTAGACAAAGATTCTGCCGATTTACAGATTCGTCCAGATTATTTGAGCCTTGTATGACAGATAAAAGGAGAGATTCATAGCATTATACAAGTCTAGTGCTTTTTGTTTTGACTGTCTTGAGTGTCTCTGGCACTGCAAAGGCAAAAAAGAGTTTTGTGGCCCACATTTGTGGAGCTTATCTTGTTAAGTACTCTGGTGCTGACCCATGTACCATCTTATAAAAAATACATAATTTTCTTCTTTGAAAGAGAGATGGTTTACTAGTTTCTTCGTCATTTTTTATGACTGAAACCCCAGACGGTCTCACTTGTGGTACGAAGAGCATCAGTCTTTCTAGTACTAATCCTTGCCCTTGAGTTTACTAATCCCTAATGAAGTCACAGTAGTCAAAGTTAGGAAGGATGAATGATATATGTGTAGCGGCCACAAAATTTCCGAGTCCCGTGTAGTGGCCACAAAATTTCCAAGTCCCGTTCTGGGATTCGAACGACGGACCTTCTGATCCGAAGTCGGACGCCTTGTCCACATGACCAAAGAGGTTAACCCCGTAAGCAAGCTGACAAGGTAAGGTCATCTGTGGGATGACTCCACACCCTGCTACATACGCAGCCTTTCTAAGCCGTTTCTGTTTAATTTATATTTAAGACTCAAAAAGCAATTTTATAGGACTAGTTTTTTCACTAGATATTTGATTTGCATATCCCATTTAACATAGCCACTCTTTTTTCGGACTAAATGATACCTGCCATTCATTTTCTCATTCAGATAAATTAGTAAGCCCATTGTTCAATATTCTTGTTGCATCAGTAGGGGTTACTTAAGTCGGTTAACATGTAATGATATAAAAGAAATACGAATGTTATTAGTAGTTTTGGCTACATAACGAAAATGACCGATCATATCGGGTGAACCAGTTCACAAAAAGTATACCGCAATATATAGTACTGTGAAGTTCGAACTGCAATATACCGGTTAAGCATTGTTATCATGCCCATGAAATTTTCATTGTTGTCCTTTCAAAAAATCATGTAACCTACAACCAAAATGAGAAAGTGTTAACTTGCCAAGTAAAAGATATGCTCCTGCTTTTTTAAAACAAGAGTCATCAAAAGATGACGTATCAACCCGGCCACCACATGTTTGAAAGGATCTGTTGAAAGATATTAAGAAGCTTTTCAGTTATGCTCCGGAAACAAAGCCATCCCTCCATTTTGAAGTCCAAAAAGTGTCCATGGAACCGAGAAAATAAGAAATCACAAAAACCTGTATACACCAAAAGGCACCACTTTGGAGTCTGCCACACATATCTACCAAGTGTTGATGAAAGATATAAGAAGTTTTTGAGCTCTTCTCCAGAAACGAAGCCCACCCAACCATTAGACTAACACCAAAATGTTCCATGGAAAAACAACAACAGAAAAATAAAAATGCCAAAACTCTGTAAATAGCAAAAGGCACAACTATAGGTTGAGATTATTACATCTATCAAGTTTGGTCTAAAAATATTGAACGGTTTCTGAGGTATGCTCTGGAAACAAAATGATTACGGACGGACAGAGGGATGGACGGCAGACGAGGTGTCGACTTTATCTGAATAGCACTCTAACCGTAGGACCATTAAGGGGTAACAAAAACCACAGCCTTGAACCCTAACGTGTTCCATCCTGAGGAAGATAAATAATATTGATGATACATGACTGAACCCTATGCAGACAACAAAGCTCAAAACTTGTATTGAGAAAGACAGGAGAGTATGCAAGTAGTACCCGACTGCCACGTAACGTCAAGTCATGTCATGTCATGCCAACCAGTTTCAATTCTATTTCAAACCAATACTGACCTAGAAACAGTACTTGAATGGAGGAAGTCACTGCAAGCCACAGATTTGTTCCCTAGTATTTGAGAGGATTTAAGCCAAAATAATATTTATATACTCATAATATTCAGGCTATGACAAAGACCCTGATGTAAAAACTCTACATGGACCGATGCAAAATAATTCAATGATGGTTCTCCTTGGTCACATAGTGTTTGAGCAACAATGAACTCTGATGTCAGTGAACTCCAGCTCATTCCTGCCATATGAGTTCAATATTCCCTACAGCTCAAGCAAGAGCCATGTCATGTCCACATTTCCCACTTTCACCTGCCTCTTACATTACCACCATAATGATGCATGAACTGGATTATCTCCATTCCAGTCAGAGTTAGCTTGACAGATGTTTATTGAACCCAATAATATACTCTTACCTTGGAGACATACATAATATGTAGGCTATGACAAAGAACACTAAAATCTAAATGCTGCATATGAATAAAAGACAATTTTGCTGGGTCAGTTTGTGCTTGAGCAACACAGACAGACCTGCTGAAATAATATTTATAAATGTTCAGAGAGTCCATGAAAGACTCAGCTCAGTGACTAACTTTGGTTTCAGACGCTGCGAAACTCAGTTCATGAATTCATGAAGTCTTCATGAAGTTCATGAAGACTTCATGAAGAGTTCATGAAGTGTTCATCAACTTTAGCTTAAATCTTCATGAACTTACTTCATGAAGTAAGTTTAATCTTATTCACTACAAATTTCCAGAGTAAACTACATTAAAAAGAAAATACAGAATAAATATTACAAACTTCAATACTTTTATTTATGTTTGATAAGTTGTTATGTAAACAATTACAGATGAGGCATAAACTTAGTTTCAACATATTTAATTAAGTTTAAATTATCAGTAAATCCAATCTCTCGTGGCATTACTAGTGCTTGTCTAATAACTTTTGTTGTTGTTTCATAATATATACAACAAACAAGGCATGAAAGAATGCTAAACAATTCTGTGCCTAACAGGAGTTGTTTTAGTAACATCGGGACAGTTCAAGGTAAAACTTACCTTCGTAAAATAGCTGCATAACCAGTTGGTACTGTGGAAGTTTTCTACTTGTCTTCCATATTCATATTTACTCCATAAAGTAAAGTTTACCTGTCAAAATTGTCTCATTTCTTTGAATTTCTCCCGTGATTGCTCACGATCGGACGTGCATGCAGATACTTTACTATCGTAAGGACGTCTTCCACAAAGTTTATAACGAAGCAAAAACATAAAACAGTCAAAAACATTAACAGTTGACTCGGTACTAGAAATAAAAGAAATGTGGAAAAATATTTTGATATCGCCATGCTTCTGACAGCTTTCTTAACCCGCAAGTTGATCTTCTCGTTGAAAACATTCAATGCTCTCGATTTTAGAACACATTCCACTGTCACTCCCTGTCCAGCACGATATGACCCTAAAACTACGTCAGTTTTGACTAATGAAATAAAATTTATGACCGGAGACATGTGCATGAACTATTCTTCCAAGTTATGATCGACAATGGAACGTGAACTCAGAACATGTTTTTACGGGATCCCCGCCGTTGACAATAATACGACATGTATATTGACAAGTTCTAATTTCAATATTCATACCTAAATATTGTAATTCTTGCCATTAATTGTTCATAAGAAGAGAAATTATACGCTGTTGGTATGATGAAGTAACTTTCGCGCCAAAACTGCCCCGCACTTCGTTCTTCCGAAATCTATTGCGACTTCAAGAACGGATAACAATAATCATACGGCTTATTTTATTTATAGACGCGATTTATTTCTGATCTGAGGGTTTATATTTACACTTATTTTTTCTTTTCTATCAAAAAATGTCTTTACTTCAAACTTGCAACATTCGATACGGAAAGACGCGACCGTTTCACGGCATGACGCCATTGCTGCTGTCTTCGAGCGCAATGACATCCCTCATCTTCAACAGCATCTGTATCTTACTGGCAGTTGGTACAATTACTACTCAGGGATCACACTTCTTGTCTGAGACACACAATCAGCACAGAGGTGGACAACCACTGGAAACACTCCACTTGTTGCCGGGTTATTATCCTCACAACATGCCAACATACGGATTCCTGACAATTCCTGAGCAAATTATCCACTGTGATTTACTTACATAGGTATTAAATACCTTGAATGAACTGAGTGACACTGTAGTGCTACCTCATCTACAAAAGGTAGCTCTCTCCACATCACATGACATCTCGGAAAATTATCTTCAACAAACATATTAATAATCATGAACAATTTCATTATTTCACAAAAACATGTGGTATCCTTTTCATAAAACGGCTTCCATATATAGTGATCATGTATGCTATCACTCAGTTTCTGTCCTTGTAGGCCGCTGGGCACTGATGCTTCAATAGACAAAAAGCAGACCAAGGGTGCTTACTCTTCCACCTAATGTTCTAAATTATCTCCCCCTTGTCTACTGATCACATACAACCCCTGTTGCATAATCCACCACATTAAAGAAAAGTGATCAATCACATTTGGCAGCTAAACAGTATGTCTATCATGTGCTTATGAAACCATATGTTGTCTAATTGGGAAAATCCTAAATAACCAGTTGACCTCAAGAAACAACATGGTCACCTGAAGGAAATATGTCATTTTTTGATACACAAACCACCCTAAAGACACCCTGTAAGTATACATACATATTTTACTTCATCACTTCCAGAGAATAAGTCTAAACTGGGCTAAACAAACCACCCCGAACACACCCTGTAATGTAAATATACACCAGCTAGCATGTATCTGGCCACTATACATACATGTTCCTTACTTAATGACTTCCAGAGAGTACCTTCAACCTGAAGCTACACAAACCACCCTGACGACAACCTGTAATTTAAATCTTCCCCATATAGCCTCTACACATACTTTACTTCATGATGTCCAGAGAATAACTTTAGCCAGGAGCTACACAAACCAACCTGAAGACACCTTGCAAATCAGAATCTAACCCAGCCAGCATATATCTGACCTCTATACACAGTTTACTTCATGACTCCCAGAGAGTACCTTTAACCTGAAGCTACACAAACCACCCTGAACACACCCTGTAATGTGAATCTACCCCAGCTAGCATGTATCTGGACCGTATACACACTCTACTTCATGACTACCAGAGAATATCTTTAACCTGGTGGAACACAAACCACCCTCAAGACAGCCTGTAATCTGAATCTACCCCAGCTAGCATATATATGGCCTCTATACACAGCCTGCTTCATGACTTCCAGATACTTTATTTAACCTGAAGCTACAAAAACTACCCTGAAGACACCCTGTAATCTGAATCTACCAAGGTAGCATGTATCTGGCATCTATACACAGTCTGCTTCATGACTTCCAGAGACTATTTATTTAACCTGAAGTTACAAAAACTACCCTGAAGATACCCTGTAATCTGAATCTATCAAGGTAGCATGTATCAAGCTCTCCTGTGTCTGGACAATATACAGTCTCTCTGACCACTTGATCATTTCCACAGCATTAAAGGGAAGCTACACAAAATCTACCTCTGCTAGCATTTATCTGGACAGTGTATAGTCTGTTTGTCCACTTGGCCATTTCTACAGCATTAACAGGAACCAATACAAAATCTATCCCTGCTAGCATGTATCTGGACACGTTGACCACAATGACAGGAAGGTGTACAAAATCTATATGGACACTCTACAGTCTTTTTGACCACTTGACCATTTCTACAGCATTAACTGGATGCTGTACAAAATCTCCCTCTGCAAGCATGTATCTGCATGGACACTGTAAAATCTACTTGATCACTTGACCATTTCTACAGCATTAACTGGAACCTATACAAAATTTATCCCTGCTACCATGTATCTAGACAATGTACAGTTGACCACTTGACCATATCTACAGCATTAACTGGAAGGTTCACAAAATCTACCCCTGCTAGCTTGTATCTGGATTCTGTATAGTCCATTTGACTACGTCACCATTTCTACAGCATTAACTGGAACCTATACAAAATTTATCCCTACTAGCATGTAACCAGACTCTGTACAGTCTCTCTCACCACTTGACCATTTTTCTACAGCATTAACTGGAAAGTTCACAAAATCTCCCATGGCTAACATGTATCTGGACACCGTACAGTCAACTTGACCACTGGGCCATTTCTACAGCAGTAACTGGAACCTATATGAAACCTGTCCCCGCTAGCATGTATCTGGACAGTGGACAGTCTATTTGACAACTTTTTGAAGCCTGGGCAGAAAATATCATAAGCAGTTAGCATGTCCTGAGAAACCATTATAGACAAGAGGTTCATCATCAGTGCATCATCCCAGAATAATTTCTGCAGTACTGCTGTCTGACTAAAAGGAAAAGGCATGGGTATAAAATGTCAATGGAGGCACCCATAAGGGGGGATAATGCAAGTGACAGGGATACCCTGTGGGATGAGATGGCCATGGCACCTCACAGGCAGCTTGGGTTCAGTGCACATTATTATCATTATCATTAACACTTCTTAGTATGTTGCCTAGAGGATGTGAAACATTTACTCACCCAAACCCCCTTCAACACACCCTTCTATCTAAACCTAAAGGAATCTGGTGGTTGTGAAGTCTATTATAATCTGACCCATTCAGCAGTAACACCTTCAACCTCAAGTTAAACATGTCACCCCAATGGCATCCTGTAATCTCAACCTACCTTTGCTACGAACTGTACACAGAGTCTCCTTGATCACTTGAAATTCCATGGAAGACCTTGCAGTCATCTC
The DNA here is from genome assembly GCF_037392515.1 of Haliotis asinina. Classification (NCBI taxonomy): domain Eukaryota; kingdom Metazoa; phylum Mollusca; class Gastropoda; order Lepetellida; family Haliotidae; genus Haliotis; species Haliotis asinina. The sequence continues at coordinate 13,654,997 of NC_090283.1, read as the reverse complement.
CGGTAGAGTGTGTCACCTGTCTCAAGCTACATGAACACTTGGGGGTGAGGAGTGTCTGTCATCTGGGGTAGGGTGTATCACCTGAGTCAAACTACATGAACACCTGGGGGTGAGGCGTGTCTGACATCTGGGATATAGTGTGTCACCTGGGTTAAGTTACATGAGGACCTGGGGATGAGGGGTGTCTGACATCAGGGGTATGGTGTGTCACCTGGGTCAAGCTACATGAGCACTTGGGGGTGGGGGTTGTATGTCATCTGAGGTAGGGTGTGTAGCCTGGTCAAGTCACATGAACACCTTGGGGTGAGGGGTGTCTGACATCAGGGGTATGGTGTGTCACCTGGGTCAAGCTACATGGACAAATAGGTGTGAGGGGTGTTTGACATCTGAGGTATGGTGTGTCACCTGGATCAAGCTACATGAGCACCTGGAGGTGAGGGGTGTCTGACATCTTACATGAATACATGGGGGTGGGGGGTGTCAGTCATCTGGGGCACGGTGTGTCGCCTGAGTCAAGCTACATGAGCACTTGGGGGTGAGGGGTGTTAGCCATCTGGGGTAGGGTGTGTCGCCTGAGTCAAGCTATATGAGCAGATGGGGATGGTGTCTGTCATCTGGGGTATGGTGTGTGAAGCTACACAAAATGAAGACAAAATACTATCAAAATCTACCATTGCTGTGTATGTTGTACCTACAATCAACACTCAGTAGTCCTGTACAAAAACTCAACACAGGCCATGATGCACCAAATCTGTCAAAATTGACTCCATGAACATTTCAGAAAAGCCTTGAACCTGAAGCTACACAAACCACCATGAAAACACCCTGTAATGGACTCAAGCTGTGGTGCACAAGCTCTTGACAATGTCAACCCTTAAAAATTTCAGGGCAAACCTCTAAAAATTTGTAAGCCAAGGCCACAACAAAGACTTCTTGAAAAAAAACCTCTACCACTGTATGTATGCATGCATGCATGCATGCATGTATCTGGTCTCTGTACACAGTCTATATGACGACTTGATGACTTGAATCCCTTTAACCTGAAGCAATACAAACCACCCTGAAGACACCCTTTAATCGAAATCTACCAACGCTTGTTGACTAGGACTATGTATAGTTTCTTTGACCACTTGACCATTTCTACAGCATTAAATGAAAGCCTGGGAAAATCTACCCATGTTAGCATGCAGTGTTCCCGGTAGGTTTTATGTGAGTGTGTGCAGAAATAAAATAGTAACTGTGTCGTCCAAATCTTTTGCAAGTAATACTTTCACTAAAACCGCAAATTATTTTCAAATATATTGGTTCTTAATATATGTTATTGTTTCAAGGTACCTTTTGAAATTAAGTAGATCAGAATCTATGCATCCAAATGAAGCAGGCAAACTATTTTTTACGTGTTTTTTCAATTTTTGTGTGAAAAACGCAGGTTTTGCATTGAGAATGTATCTGGACACTGTACAGTCTATTTGACAGCTTGATATAATTTCTACAGCATTAACTGGAGGTTTTCCAAAATCTACCCATTGTGACATGTATCTGGACATCTAAAATGGCAGTGGGGGACTGCAGCTGTCACCCGGGGGCAGGAAGTATTACTTGGACCAAACTACATGGAAACCTGAAGGTGTGGGGGTTGGTGTGGGTGTCGTCAGTCGTCTGGGATAGGGTGTGTCACCTGGGTCAATCTAAATTAACATCTGGGGGTGAGGTGTGTATGCCATCTGGGCAAGGGTGTGTCCGCTGGGTCAGTCTGCATGAACACTTGGGAGTGAGGGGTGTCAGTCATCTGGGATAGGGTGTATCACATGGGTCAGTCTACATATAAACCTAAAGTGTGCTTCTCACTATATGTTGGGTCATCTCTCGTTTTCCCAGATTAATCACATTTGAGGGTTTTGTTTTGGAGGGACAGGTTTGACTTTGGCTAGACAGACCGCTTCCCAGGTTTTACTTTTCTTAACTTCATACGAACAGAGCCCCTCGGGATTTCCTGACCCCGATGGTTTTACATTGTCTACCAAAACCTCGGAGTCGTGTTTTCTCCTACACATAAACACCTGGGGCTGAGGGGTGTCTGTCAATTGGGATAGGGTGTAATACCTGGGTCAATCGACATGAACATCTGGGAGTGGTGTCAGTCATCTGGAAAGGGTGTGACCCTGGGTCAATCTAAATGAACACATGCGGGTGAGGGTTATGTGTCATCTGGGTAAAGTGTCACACCATGGGTCAATCTATATGGACAGATGGGGGTGAGGGTGTCTGTCATCCAGGCAGGGTGTCACAACTGGGTCAATCTACATGGACACCTAGAGGTGAGGGGTGTCTACCCTCTATGAGTGTGTATAACCATGTCAGTCTACATAGACACCTGGTGTCAGTCATCTGTAGTAGGATGTGTCACCTAGTTTAATCTATATGGACATCTGGGGTGTTGTCAGTCATCTCGGGTAGGGTGTGTCGCCCAGGTCAATCTACATGGACACCTGGGTGTTAGGGGTGTCTGTCATCTACGGAGGGTGTGTCACACCTGGGTCAATCTACACAGACACCTCGGGGTGAGGGGTGTCAGTTCTCTGGGGAGGGTGTGTCAACCTGGACAATAGTAGGACACCTGCATGTGACTGCATAACCACTAACTTTTCTGAGTAAACTGATGGGTAGTTCAGGTATATGTATTCAGCCAAACGAGGGAGCGAGGGAGTCAGTTAGAGAGAAAGAGATGGAAGGTGGGAAAAAGAGACAAAGAAGTGAAGAGAAGAGAAGAGGCATTTTTAATCAGACCTCACTGGTTCTCTGAAATAAAATCACAATAACAGGAGGTCGCAAGTGAATCAAGTTACACTGCACCAAGACCACTCCCTTTAAATCTGAAGAATCAAAAGCGCAACTCCAGATACCCTGGACTGACAGGGCAAGTGCTGAAGACTTCTCAGTTGTGCCACCCTAGATACCCTGAACTGACCAGGACAAGTGTTGAGGACTTCTCACTTGTTCCACCACAGATACCACAGACTGTCTAGGTCTAGTGCTGAGGACTGTGAACTCCTGGCTGTGACGGCATCTCTACCTCAAGAAGCACAACCTGAAACAAGACGACTTGAAGGGTATACGACTAGTCGACAATGAAAGGGTAGCTGAAATGTGAATCATTGCAAACTGCCACGGACTTGTCTACAAGGCACACCTATAAGAATACAAGAGAGAGGTTACAGATGGCCTAACACCGCCATTCCACTCATACACAGGAAATATTGAATTTGTTAATAGAAACGGGTATGGAGCAATGCAAGATGAACACTGACAGCCGAGACAATATAAAGCCAAACAGTAAGGAGATTGTGTCACAAGCAATCAGCATCACCTGCAAAACGGTACGTGACAACATGTTCATCACCACAGTGGAATTCCAGAGTAAGCTCTGGGCTGGTGCCTGGCTGAAAGTGAGTGAGTCTGTCAGTCACTTTAGTTTTAAGTCACTTTTAGCACTAGTACTATCATGGTGGGAGACACCAAAAGTGGGCTTCACACACTGTACCCATGTAGGGAATCGAACCCTGGTCTTCGGCATGACAAGCAAACACTTAAACCACAAGGCTACCCTACTGTCCCACTGGTTAAAGTGTATAGGTGTAGACGTGAAAAGTCCAGGGGGCAACCAAACTACACTACGAACAGGTGGACCTTCTCACCATTCTCTGGAGTTCAAAATGGGGGATAATATTGGAAATCAGCTCACAGTACAGGGTATGCTTATCAAGTATATTACTACAGGCTGGGAACTCTACAAGAAGGAACAGACAAAGCTCTGAAAGACGTGAACACTTTGAGGAAGGTGCAAGGGCATGCTGATGCCATCTAATTGGCTCAAGGACGTCTTTCTCAATGCTACAGATTTTACTTCAACCAACATGTTCCTCAGCAATACTTGTACACCTAAACTGGAACAAAGCAGGTCGCAAGTCAGTGTGTAAAGGCACAGTGCAGCCGGTACTGAAAGCGTGAGTGACAGAGTGAGGGGAGTTTTAGGCCGCACTCAGTCATATTCCAGCTATATAGTGGTGGTCTGTAAATAACTGACTCTGGATGAGACAATACAGTGATCAACTGCATGAGCAATCTACAACAGGGATTCGATGACGTGTGTCAACCAAGTCAGCGAGCCTGACCATCTGATACTGTGAACCATGGGTTACTGATGATCATTTCTAAAATTTAACATGAAGCTAAAAGATATGAAAATCTGTCATCTAACTCATACAAGCAAAAATTCAGTTAATGAACTGATCCAGTCTATCTGACGACTTGACCATGCCAACAGACGGCCACCAACCCAAGCTGAGATGGATAGTCAACAGTCTAAATCTACCTAAGCCAGCACATATCTGGCCTCTACAAACAGGGTATGTGACTACTTGACGACTTCCAAACAATAACTTTAACCTGAAGATACACAAAACACCTTAGCATCTGAATCTACCCAAGTCAACAAGTATCTGGCCTCTGTCCTGAGCATGTGACTACTTGACTTCCAGAGAATATCTTTAGCCTGAAAACCACGGTTAAAGACACCCTAGAATTAAAATCTACCCAAGCTAGAATATATTTGACCCCTATACACAGCTTGTGTCATTACTTTATCACTTCCAGAGAGATACCTTGAACCTGAAAAAGCACAAACCCCATTAACATCCCCTGTAACCTAAACCTACCCAAGTTTGCATGTTTTTTCAACTCTATACAAAGTCAGTGTGAGTACTGGATGACTTCCAGAGAATACCTTGAACCCGAAGACACACAAACCACCCTGAATACATCTTGTAATCTAAATCTACTCACGTTTGCACGTTTTTCAACCCTGTACAAAGTCAGTGTGAGTACTTGATGACTTCCAGAGAATACCTTGAACATGAAGACACACAAACCACCCTGAACACACCCTGCAATGTAAATCTATCCAAGCTAGCATGTACCTGGCCTCTGAACACATTCTACTTCATGACCTCTAGAGAAACCTGTAACCTTAATTTACCATTATCCTGAAGTTGTGCATCCCATCCTCACAACACCTAGGTATTCAAATCTACCCAGAATACAATCTATCTGGCATGTATACTGTCTTACTGACCAACACCTCCCAAGAATACCTTTAACCTGATGCAGTGCAACCCACCCTAACAACACCAAGCTATTAAAATCTACACAGACTACAATCTATCTGGCCAGTACACTATCTAACTGATAAACACTTCCAGACAATACCTTTAACCTGAAGGTGTGAAACCCACCCTCACAACACATTCTACTTCATGACCTCTAGAGAAACATTATCTAACTGGCCTGTACACTGTCTATCTGATGACCACCACTACCAGAGAATACCATTAACCTGAGTTGTCCAACCCACCCACCCCAACACCCACTTATTCAAATCTACCCAGACTACAATCTATCTGGCCTGTACACTGTCTATCTGACCAACACTTCCAGACAATACCTTTAATCTGAAGCTGTGAAACCCATCCTCACAACATCCAGTTATCCAAATCCACCCAAGCAACAATCTGTCTGAAATGTATACATTCTATTTGAGTGAGTGAGTGAGTGAGTGAGTGAGTGAGTGAGTGAGTGAGTGAGTGAGTGAGTGATCAAGCGAGAACAGTTTGACACCCTTTTCAGACATATTCCAGCAATTAAGAGCAGGTGACACCAGAAATGGCTTTTACACATTGTGCCCTATGTGGGAGTCAAACACTGATGTGGTGTATGTAAATAACAAACAATTTAATCACTGGTCATTTGGGTGGATGTGACCATGAGGGTGGATCTGGTTGTGGGGGTTAATCTGATCATGAAACATACCCATGCTAGCATGTATCTGGTCTCTCTACATAGTCTCCCGGACCACCACTGATATTTTCCACAGAAAACCTTGATACTGAAGCCCTACAAATATTCATAACAAACACTGTAGACCGAATCTACACACACCAGCATGTACCTGGCCTCGCTACATAGTTTGCTTGACCACCATTACAATATCGTGTATTGCAAATATATCCATGCTGTCTCCTACCTAGTCCAGTTATGAAATTCTAGTGCACCTTTGTGGGAAACCAAACCCTGGACTTAGGCAACAACAAGGAAACACTTTCACTACTTGACCTTTTTTGAACCTGAAGTTCTTCACATCATTCGCTCAAAGTCAAATTCAAATACACAAAGCCACAATACACAGTCTGTTTGACTTCACCATTTTGGAATGAGTGTCACTAACCAGAACCTACAGAAATCACCTGTCAGACACCCTGTAGACCCATGTTAGCACGTACCTGGCCTCAATACACAATCTCTCTGACGCCATTTTATCATGTCCAGAGATAAACTTTATTTTATAGTGAATTTACATATAACTGAAGCAAAACAAACCATAAATAACACACCCCGTAATAACAGATCACTACTTTTTGAATATTTCTAGACCATCCAAATTAAACCCTGAACTTAAGGCTGCATGTGCTGGGAACCTGGGCTCATATATGCTACAACTACATATGTGAACATATTCAGCGACAACTGTCTTTAGAAAGAAAACTAAACTTCTTTGATCATGTGGTCATTCTTGCTCACTTTATCCATGGACATCTTTGAACCCAAACATGTAGATGTCAATCACTGCATAGTGTGGTCCGAATTCCATTATTTATTCACTGCTGTTGTAGTGTGCAGGTAACAGGTTAATTTTGTTTGTATATAAGTTGGTATGAATGTCTAGAGTGGTTGCATTTAGGTAGCATGAGTGAGTGTATTGAGTGCAAATGATATGTGTACTAAGTTTGTATGCTAAGTGTGTAGGTTTTTGAGTGTTAGTATCAAATTATGAAAGTGTGAGTTAATGTATGTATAAAAATGTGCATAGGAATTATAAAGTAAGAATGAGAATGTTTGGTTATAGCCATGTGACAATATCACACAGAGAGATAGAGAGATTGATTAATTGATTGATTTACGAGGTGATAGAGAGAGGGATTTATGAGGTGATTCAGTTACCTTGGCTAAGATAAGTCGGGTAACTCTTGATGGGTGTCTGGGAAGCACATGGGTGACTGAGAGGCACATGGTTGAGAGAGTTGGGCTGTGAGAGTGTCTCACACTAGATTGGATGGATGTGGAGGTCAAACAAAATGGTATGTACTCAAGCTTATTGTTGTATATATTTGGGTAGCATTATTCTAAGTTGGTAATTCTGAGTGTTTTTATTTGCTTTTGGAGGTAACTCTGTCAGTGAATGGATGCCAGCCATGTTCTATAGTTCACTGTGGACAGAAACTTAAGATTTGTTTTTTGTTATTTCAGTCAATCTTCAGACTTCAGCATTTATGAAGAATAAATTAGAGGAATTGACATTTGTTTCAACTGGATTTTTTGTGAAATAGAACAAGAACTCTATAGCTGTCTTAAACCTGGAATCCTGCTGATTGCTAAGTTTTTATGTCATAGAAGTCAACACCAAACCAAATACTGATGAAAGCATGCATATAAACGCAAAATATTACGAGTGAGTGTGTCCACTTTTACATTGCTTTCAGCAAAATTCAAGCAATATCAGGGCAGGCGATACCAGAAATTGTACCCATGTGGGGACATGAACCCAGGTCTTATGTGTAATGGGCAAACGCTTTGACAAGTAGGCTACCCTGTCGCCCTATCCCAACATCTACATGAACCCCAAAAGCATTGGAATACAATCCTCACTCACTGCTTTGCTCAAAAAAGACAGCATTCCAGTAAGAAAAACATCAGTCACCTTGATCATGATGACAATCTGACAACAGTCACAAACATCCACACACCGAAAAGCTTTATTACCACTATTCATTCAAAACAGGACGCTGGAACCATTTTTCCCTCTTTAATGATCATGTTGTTAATCTTGCTGAGAGACTTTTATCAGATTCAAGTCACATGTTATTTCAAGAATACAAACTAAAGATATACAAACCATGCTCAAGACACCCTGTAATCTACCTCTACCCAACCGTGCATGTATCTTGTCTCCATCCATGTCTGAAATCTCTCCATGTATTTCAGTGAATACCTTTAATCTGAAGATACACAAAGTACCCTGAACACACCCTGGAATCTAAATCTACCCAACTGTTCATATATCGAGCCTCCCTACACAGTTTATGTAACAATACATAATGAGTGAGTGAGTGAGTGAGTTTAGTTTTACGTCGCGCTTAGCAATATTCCAGCTATATGGCGACGGTCTGTAAATAATCGAGTCTGGACCAGACAATCCAGTGATCAACAACATGAGCATCGATCTGCGCAATGGGGAACCAATGACATGTGTCAACCAAGTCAGCTAGTCTGACCACCCGATCCCGTTAGTCGCCTCTTACGACAAGCATAGTCACCTTTTATGGCAAGCATGGGTTGCTGAAGGCCTATTCTACCCCGGGACCTTCACGGGTCCAATACATAATGACTTATGACAATACATCATGAGAATATTCTTAACCTGAAGATAGGCCTGAAGACAGTCTGGGATCTAAATCTACCCAAGCTGCCTCTGTTTCAACTCTCTACACACTCTATGTGACTACTTGAAGAATTCCAGAGAATATATTTAACCTGAAGATACATAAACCACCCTCAACACACCTTGGAATCTAAATCTACCCAGGCTTACATGCATTTCGACTCTGTACATAAGTCTATTTGACTACTTGATGATTTCCAAAGATAACATGAAGATACACAAAACATACTGAAGACATCCTGTATTCTACATCTACCCAACCTGTATCTGACTTCTATATATGAGGCACAAGAAATAAGGGAACTCCTGATGTCAACTTACAGTAGAAGGATTGATACAGAAAAGTTGTGTGCTGATTACATTCGAACTCAGGTTTGAATCCACTTCAGACTGACACTACAAGTAGCAACCTGCTCCCTGTACTTGATACACATGCATCATGAACCGCACAGGCATTGCAGGCCATAGAACTGAAACGTGAACCTTTATCACTTGTGAAAATGCCACCTCGTCAGTACCTGATGAAGGAACAAAATGGCAGGCCACTGGAATGCTAGAGGGTGGACAATCACAGAATGCTGTTGCTCGGTTCTTCAGAAAGTCCAAAAACATTATTTCACGACTCATCAACCTTTATTGTCAGACAGGGGACATTAAAATGAGGACTGGTAGAGGAATACGTCCTAAAACCACCCCCAGACAAGACACCTTCCTGAGAACCATAGCTTTGAGGGAACGGGGTTTGCCACTGCCCCAGATTTGAAGAGGGAATTCTGCAGAGCTTCAGGGATACGCATTTCAAATTCTACTCTAAGAAACAGGTTCCAAAGCAGTGGTCTGAAGTTAAGGTGTAACCATGACAGCTAACCACAGATGATCTGGTTATTGTCCCGGGTAATTTTACAGGCCAGTGGTATGTGGACGAGATCTTAAAACCACACATTGCTCCCATGGCTCACAGGGCAAGTCAAAACTTTGTTTTTCAGGACCCTGCATGCCCTCACAGAGCTCGTGTTGCAGTGAACTTCTTGCAGCAACAAGGTGTTACAACATTACCCTGGCCAGCTAAATCCCCAGATCTGTTCCCAAACGAACATTTATGGAATGTGTTAGGGCGTCTCAGGGACTCTGCATCCGCCATTCGTGATGCCCCACGTAGAGCACTGCAACCAGAGTGGCGGTTGAGTCCAAGGGCCACAATCCGATGGTTGGTGTCCAATATGCAAAGTTTCCTGCCTGTATTGTTTCTCATGGTGGACACACTCACTGTTAACTCTATCTGACATACAAACTGTACAGCTGTGCTGATTAAACCTAACATGTTTCACAAAATCAAGGGGTTCCTTTATTTTTTCTGCCTATTATATACACAGTCTGTGTGACTACTTGAGAATATCTTTAACCTGATGCTACACAACCACCCTGAACATACCCTGTAATCTAATCTAAGTTAGGTTGCATGTATCTTGTCTCCATCCATGGACTTCTTCATGCCTCTTAGAGTATTCTCTTCACCTGAAGCAACAAAAAACCCTGACAACACCCTAGAATCTAAATCTACCCAAGCCTACATGTATCTGGCCTCTCTATACAGTCTATGTGACTACATGTAATGACATCCACAGTATAACCTTAACCTGGAGCTACACGAACCTCACAAAAGACACCAGTAATCTAAATCTACCCACCACTGCATGTATCTATCTTCGATACACATTCTCTCACAAAGAGAATACCTATAACTTGAAGATACACAGATCACCCTGAAGACACCCTGGAATCTAAATCTACCCAAGCGTTCATGTATCTGGTCTCTGTACACAGTCTTTGTGACACTACATAATGACTTCCAGAGAATACCTGATACAGAAACCACAGAGACACCAGTAATTTAAATCTACCAAACCTTCCATGTATCTATACTCTATACATATTCTGCTTACGCACGAAGACAATACCTCTAACCTTGCAGATACACAAACTGTCCTGAAGACAACCTGGAATCTAAATTTACCCAAGAATGCATGTATCTGCCCTCTACACATAGTCTATGTGACTACACGGAATGACTTCCAGAGAACAAATTTAACCTGGAGATACATAAACTACCCTGAAGACACACTGTAATCTAAATGTACACAAGCTAACCTGCATCTGGCCTCCCTACAAAGTCTATGTGACATGTAATGACATCCAAAGTATAACCTTAACCTGGAGCTACACAAACCTCACTGTAGACCCCAGTAATCTAAATCTACCCAACCTTCCATGTATCTATACTCTACACATATTCTGCTTAGGCACAAAGACAATACCTTTAACTCAAAGATACACAAAATGTCCTGAACACACCCTGGAATCTGAATCTACCCAAGTGTACATGTATCTGGCCCTTGTACAGTCTATGTGACTATATGGAATGACGTTGACATCCAGAGAATACCTTTAACCTGATGCTACGCAAACCACCCTGAACACACCCTGGAATCTAAATCTACCCAAGCGTGCATGTATTTCGACTCTGTACACAGTCTATGTACAGGCTGGAATGTATTTTTTGACAATACGTCAGACCCATGTGCTTTATCTGATGCTGTAACTGACTAAATATCATTCTGTGTAGACTCTATCATACCAAGGAAGGACATAACCATACATCCTAACAACAAACCCTGCGTGACGAAGGAAGTAGAAGGTCTGCTTATTGAGAAGAAAAGGTCCTTTTGCGCCAATGAGTAAATCACACAAAAATCCATTCAAAATGACATTAATGTTCAAGTAAACAAATCCAAGGAAGACTATAAAGACAAAGTGGAGCGTCATTTTCACCAGAACAACATTCATCAGGCCTGGAGAGGAGTCAAAACCATGATCGGCCAACAGGACAAACCCTCACACATCAACATTAGCAGATGACCGGAAGTATGCTGAGAATTAAGCTGAACCAGTTCTACTCCAGATTTGACACCTTCGACTTCACTGAGCAGCGCAGCACAGTCACAGACCGCATCATACCAGACACAAAAGATGCCGTCATCATTACACCTGATTTGGTCAGAAACCAGTTTACAAAGCTAAACATCAGGAAAGCATCACGACCGGACGGAGTGGATGGAATCATTCTTAAACAGTGTTGTGAACAATATCATACCAGAAAAATGGAAAACGTCTACAATAATCCCTGTACCAAAGAAAACAAACTCTTCTGTGTTGAATGACTTTAGACCGGTCGCCTTAACGTCTATAGCTATGAATTGTTTCGAGAGGACCGTGCTAAATATTCTGATGTGTAATGTTGGACACCTTCTTGACCCTCTTCAATTTGCATTCAGAGCACAGCGGGGTGTCGAAATGCCAAAGTTGTTATTTTAAACAGTATTTACAAACATTTAGAAATTCCAAAATCTTATGATAGACTACTTTTTATCAATTTTTCATCTGCTTTTAACCCAATTCAACCTCTCATTTTATTGCAAAAACTTTTATCTATGAAAGTGAACAAGAATCTTTTTCTCTGGACTGAACAGTGTCTGATCCACTGACTGCAATATGAAGAATGAGGACTATGATTTATGGATATACAACTTCTTGTATTCAGTGACTGCGACGTTTCCACATAGGTACTAATGGTAGTAAATGGTACAGGGTAAAGAATTTGTGGAGGAATATATATGTGAATTGTTGTCACAGTGAATGAGAAGACGATGAGTTGTCTGTACAATTAATTCTCGAATGCCTATCAAAGATGTCATACGATGTCTTTAGGGACTATAAACTGTAATGAAATAATGACTTCTCAAATTGGTTTTAGTTTATTGTTTTTATCAGCCTGGAATTAATCAAAAAGGACCCGACAATCCAGTGATTGATATAAATTATGAGTGATGGAGAGAGCAGTATGTGACATGTCTACCATGACATTCCCAAATGAGCAAGAAATACCTGACAACATAACACAAACGATAATCACAGTTCCCCAGGACATATATATTTGTGGGTCTGGTTGATTTTCCAAATTTGTTTTAAGAGTTGACATCAAATTTTGGGGGGTCTAACAAATTACAAAGACAACCAATTTTCAACTAATAATGTTTTTTATATGCCTGAATTCTAAAGAATTATCATGTGTACTTCTGAATCGGTTTGAAACAGGAAATGATATGAAAAATCAAGGATGGAAACTGGCATCAACATCTTCGCCCATGGATAGACTGCCATACAGGTAACAGTGAAGCAAACCTGTGCCACAACCGAACTACACGAAAGAAAACCAATCATTCCTTCTGATCAACTGCTGTGATACATGGAACTGTGGGCTATGGGAAGTTAATCTAGAATCACCCCCGGGACACACACATTATCACAGCGACACCAGTGAAGCTGATCTGTGCCATGGCCAGAACTACACGAAAGAAAAACAATAATCCCTACTAGTCAACTGCTGCGACTCAACTGTAGGAAGTTAATCTAGAATTGCCCATGGGACACATTACCATACAGACAAGTGAAGTGGATTTGTGCCATGGTCAGACTTGCTCAATTCACTGACAGTCTCAGGGTCAGGGGACTTAAGAAATTTCCGCAATTAATTTGATGCAAAATTGCAAAATATTTGAATGTAAGATGGATGTACTACCTAGGAGAATCTACATTGTTACCTGAAAGGGCAGTGGGGGATTCGGGGCTGTCTGCCCTTTCAGGTAACAATGTGAGAAGGATGTACTACCTAGGAGAAGCTTCATTATTCTGTCATCTAGGGTCTGTCATCTGGGGAAGGGTGTGCCACCTGTGTTATTCAGCATACCTACAATAGGGAGTGAAGGAAGGCTGTCATCTGGGAAAGGGTGGGTCACCTGGGTCAGTCTCCATGGTCAACTGGTGGAGGGTGTCGCATCTCGGCCATATGGATAACTGGGGAACAGAGTGTCACCTGGGTCAATGTCCATATAGACACCTGGGGGTTTTGAGTTCTAGAGCTACACATGCCGAAACTGTGGACACCCTAGAATCTAAACACACTCTTGATAATATGTACATCGTCACTATACTCAGTATAATTTCACCACTATGTTAAGTATACTCACCACTTGAACATGTTCAAGGCAGACATAGTCACCATTCACAGCATATTTTGACCATTCCACCCTGAAGACACCCTGTAATCAAAATCTACCCTAGCAAGCATGGATCTGGTCTCTCTATTGTTTGCTTAACCAACGCTGACATTTTCCACAGAAAACAGCATGCTGCAGGTACAAAACGTATCTACCTACAAACCAAATCCACCCATAACCTATAATCTAAATATATTTATACCGTCATCAATCTGGTCACTTTAGAAATTCCATTTGACTAGGTAACAAGATTGAACACATCCTGTAATACAAAACTCTACCCAAGCCATGTAGGACTTAAACAACAAGAAGGAAAGGGTTAACCTACTTGGATAATTTTAATCTGAAGTTCTACACAACATTCACACAAAGTCAAATTCAAATATGCGAAGCCTCACTACACTTTTAATAGTAAATTACATTTAACCTGAAGCAAAACAAACCATACATGACACACATTGTAATAACAGATCACTATAGATGAACTTTTTGACCACTAGAATATTTCTAGACCATTCACATTAAACTTGAACCTAAGGTTGCATCTGCTGGAACCTAGGCCATGTGCTACAAGTACATCTGTGAACATCTTCAGCGACAACTGCCTTTAGAAAAAAAACTACTACTTGAATCATGTGGTCATTCTTGCTCACTTTATCCATGGACATCTTTGAACCCAAACATGTAGATGTCAATCACTGCATAGTGTGGTCAGAATTCCATTATTTATTCACTGCTGTCTTCAAGCTGTACTCCTCCTGAATGTTAAGTTTTCACTATATGATGGAAGTCAGGATCAAATCAAATACTGATGAAAGCATGGAAACATACCTATAATTTTACACGAGTGAGTGAGTTCAGTTTTTTTGCTGCTTTAAGCAACATCCCAGCAATATCAGGGCAGGGGATACCAGAAATTGTAAACAATGTGGGGACTTAAACCCAGGTGTCTGGCGTAACAAGCAAAACCTATAACCCCTAGGCTACTCCACAGCCCTTGATTCTACATGAATCCTTAAAGCATTGGAACACAATCCTCACTGATAAAGACAGCATTCCAGTCAGAAAATCCTCAGCCACCTAGATCATAACGACAATCTGATAACAGTAACAAACATCCACACATTGAAAAGCTTTATTTCTTAATACAAAACATTATTCATTGAAATCAGAACCCTGAAACCATTTTGGTCTTCTTATATTCTGTTGGAATGAACCTTGAATAGCTGCCGGAATCTTGGACAAGTCAAACATCATCCAGAAAATATGTTATCACTCATACAAGATGAAATACTCTGACAGTATATCAAATAACTTTACAACTTCCACAAATATAATCTCTCATAATTAAAAAACACTAACCCAACATTGTATGCCTAAATTTAACCTTGACCTTACATCATGTGATTCACAAACATGGTGACTGTATACTGTCATGAAATAACGATTTTCTAAATTGATTATATTTTGTTGGAATTCCGAAGTTAATCCAGTAAGTGATGTCAAGAGCAATGATCCTGGCCATCTAATGGTCAGAAAGCCTGACTATCTGGTACAACTAAGTACAGCTAACTGGGGTCAGTTCTTACCAAGAACTGCAGAAATTAATCTGGTCACCCAAGTATGTCTGATCATGAGGGTGGATCTGGTCATGAGGGTAGATGTGACCATGAGGGTGGATCTGGTCATGAGGGTAGATGTGACCATGAGGGTGGATCTGATCATGAGGGTAGATGTGACCACTAGGATGGATATTACCATGAGGGTTGATCTGGTCATGAGGGTAGATGTGACCATGAGGGTGGATCTGATCATGAGGGTAGATGTGACCATGAGGATGGATATTACCATGAGGGTTCATCTGGTCATGAGGGTAGATGTGACCATGAGGATGGATATTACCATGAGGGTTGATCTGGTCATGAGGGTAGATGTGACCATGAGGGTGGATCTGATCATGAGGGTAGATGTGACCATGAGGATGGATATTACCATGAGGGTGGATCTGGTCATGAGGTTAGATGTGACCATGAGGGTTGATCTGGTCATGAGGGTAGATGTGACCATGAGGGTGGATCTGATCATGAGGGTAGATGTGACCATGAGGATGGATATTACCATGAGGGTGGATCTGGTCATGAGGTTAGATGTGACCATGAGGGTGGATCTGATCATGAGGGTAGATGTGACCATGAGGATGGATATTACCATAAGGGTGGATCTGGTCATGAGGGTAGATGTGACCATGAGGGTGGATCTGGTCATGAGGGTAGATGCGACCATTAGGGCGAATATAACCATGTGGATGGATCTGGTCAGGTAGTGAATATGGTCATGGGGGTGGATCTGGTCATTAGGGTCAAAATGGTCATAAGGGTGGATCTGGTCATGAGGTGGAGCTGGATGTAAGAGTATGAGAGGATCTGAACCTGAGAGTAGATCTGTTCATGAGGGCTGATGTGACCATAAGGATGGACCTGACAGTGGATCTCGTCATGAGGGTGGATCTGTTCAAGGGGTGGATAACACCATGTGGGTTGATAATTTATTGTGACCAAGAGGGTGGATCTAGTAATCTGAGTTTATCTGGTCATGTGGGTGGATGTAGTCATGATAGTGGATCTGGTCATGGAAGTAAATCTGGTCATAAGGGTGGATCTGGTCATAAGGGTGGATATTGTGATAAGGGTGCATATGGTAATGTGGGTGGATCTGGTGATATGGGTGGATGTGACCAACAGGATGGATTTGGTACTCTGGGTGGATCTTGATATCAGAGTGTATCTGGCCATCTAGGTGGATCTTGTCATGTTGGGGGGTATGGTCATAAGGTCAGGGGATAACCTCAATCAAAACTGAAAACATCCAAAATCTTTGTACAATACCCATGTAATGTAAATGTGGTTTAACCATTTGAGAGACTCAAACTATGCAATGAACATGCAAACCACCATGCTAATTGAGCAAATGGGGATTTGCTCATCTTCAACCACAAACTACCCTTGACCCAGTGAATGTTTCCAGAGATATATCTGTAACATGAAGTTACAAGAACCATCCACAAGACACAATGTATTCAAGATATAACCCCACTTGTATATATCTGACCACTATGCACACTTATTCTAACCACTTGACCATTTCTAGACTGTGCATACGTAGATATTCCACAATCAACCTTGTAATCTTACACCACCTGTTTTGTATCTCATCTGGTCTATTATCTAAATCTACCCAAGCTTACATGTATCTGGCCTGTATCTATACACGCTCTACGTGACTACTTCATGACATCCTGCTTGCACCCTGGAGTCAAAATCTATCCAAGCTTGCAAGTATCTGGCCTCTGTAAAGCCTATTTGACGAATGCCAAAGAATACCTTTAGCCTGAAGACATCCTGTAATCTAAATCTACCACAGCTTGTATGTACCTGACCCCAAAACATAGTGTATGTGACTACTCAAGCTACACAAACCACCCTGAAGGCACTCTGTAATAATATTCTACCTAAAATAGCATGCATGTTGCCTCTGTACACAGTCTAAGTGACTACATGTGACTTCCAGAGACTACCTTTAAGCTGAAGCTACACAAACCACCCTCAACACACCCTGTAATTACATATATATCTATTAGCTTGC
The DNA here is from genome assembly GCF_037392515.1 of Haliotis asinina. Taxonomy (NCBI): domain Eukaryota; kingdom Metazoa; phylum Mollusca; class Gastropoda; order Lepetellida; family Haliotidae; genus Haliotis; species Haliotis asinina. The sequence goes on along the minus strand of NC_090283.1, from coordinate 13,637,690 downwards.
AAAAAGATTTGCCAGCCACTGACAAGTGAAAATGTGCGTGCGACCATCTCCAGGGCCTTCCATCAAGAATCACAATAAATCAAAGATAATGCAAGACATTCGTCACAAGTATTCACACTAAAAGGTGACTTTTATCAATAGATTGCTGAAATTTTACATTTTGTCTCAAAATATAAATTATTAACTACATTCATGACACTGGTAGAAAATGTGAGAGAGACTTGAAGCCAATGACTACACTGAAAATGTCACATCTTAACAATGTGTGAGTGAGTGAGTTTTATTTTTAACATCACATTGGCAATATCTCAACCATATCGTGACGCAAAAAAAATGCAGCTAATATGTCTAACCAAGGTGTGTTAGTAACATGTATTGATGAATGTCAATCCTCACTCTGAAAAAAAAGGTTACTCAAAAAGGTGGTGGGACAGGTGCCAATGACACTTTGAACTCTCGCAATTCCAATGTCTGTAAACTAACGTCAGCAAACTCAGTGTCTCATGTCGACTTTCTAGCAGCAGTAACAACAATGGTGACCATACTTAATGATTTCCTGGGAATACCTTTAACCTGAAGCTACACAAACCAAACCAACACCCTCTAATCTAAATCAAACCAAGCTAACATGTATCTGGCCTCTATACACAGTCTACTTAATCACTTTCTGAGAATACCTACAACCTGACGTTAAACAAACCACCCTGAACACACCCTGTAATCTACCCATGCCAGTATAGATCTGGTGGCTGTACACAGTCTATTTGACCACCACTACACCATTTCCAGAACAGCATATATACTGAAGATGCACAAACCACCCTGAAGACACCCTGTACTCTACCCATGCTAGCATCCACCTGGTGGCTGTACACAGTCTATTTGACCATCACTTGTCCATTTCCAGACAAGAACCTATACTGAAGATACACAAACAACCCCCAGGACACCCTGTAATCTACCCATGTTTGTATCCATCTGGTGACTGTACAGTCTATTTGATCACCACTACACCATTTCCAGACAAGCCTCTATACTGAAGATACACAAACCATCCTGAACACACCCTGTAATCTACCCATCTTTGTATCCATCTGGTGTCTGTACATAGTCTATCTGACCACCACTTGACCATTTCCAGACAAGCCTTCTTCTACAGAAGATACATACACCACCCTGAACACCCTGTAAACTACCCATGTTAGTATCCATCTAGTGATCGTACACAGTCTATTTGACCACCACTACACCATTTCCAGACGAGCATCTATACTGAAGATACACAAACCATCCTGGAGACACCCTGTAATCTACCCATATTAGTATCCCTCAGGTGTCTGTACACAATGTACTTGACCACCACTTGACCATTTCCAGACAAGCTTTTCTACAGAAGATACATACACCGCCCTGAAGAAACCCTGTAAACTACCCATGTTAGTATCCATCTGGTGATCGTACACAGTCTATTTGACCACCACTACACCATTTCCAATCAAGCCTTTCTACTGAAGATACACAAACGACCCTGAAGACATCCTGTACTCTACCCATATTAGTTGACTGTACACAGACAATTTGACCACCACTTGACGATTTCCAGACAAGCCTCTATGGAAGATACACAAACAACCTTGTAGATACCCTGTAATCTACCCATCTCAGTGTCCATGTGGTGTCTGTACACAGTCTATTTGACCACCACTTAAACATTTCCAGAACAGCCTCTATACAGAAGATACACAAACCACCTTGAAGACATCCTGTAAACTACCCATGTTTGTATCCATCTGGTTACTGTACAGTCTATTTGACCACCACTTGAGCATTTCCAGAACAACCTCTATACTGAAGATACACAAACAACCCTCAGGACACCCTGTAATCTACCCGTTTGTATCCATCTAGTGACTGTACAGTCTATTTGATCACCACTTGACCATTTCCAGAAGTGCATCTGTTGTTTTCATTTTGGAGGCATCTACCATTCTTCCATCTGGTGAAAGGTGTGTCACCTGGTTATATCTACATGGGTCACCTCATGGGGTCATCTCAGGGGTAGGAGGGGTCAGAGTTTACCAAGTGAAGTCTATCTGGGGGCTCTGTCATCTAAGGGAGATTGTGACATCTGGGGCAGGATGTTTACCTGTGGGGTCTGTCATCTTGGAAGGGCATGACACCTCTGGGGTCAGCCATCTAGGGTGCTTACATAGGTCCACTTATGGGGGCCTGTCATCTAGGGGTTGTGGTTTTTACACTAGGGGGTGGGGGTGGGGACAGTATTTGTCTCTGGGGTCTGTCATCTGGGGGAATGGTGTTAACCTGTGGGGTCTGTCATCTGGGGGAAGGGGTGTCACGTGGAGGTATCTACATGCAGGGATGAATCTAACCCTGAGTCCCACGTTTCTGACACAATAAATTCTGGCAGGACATATTTATGTAACATATGCATCCTCTTGGACACAAGCTTTTGATGAAACAATGTTATTTTGGAGCATAGGCAATATCATCGTTACAGAGTAAAGATGGCCAATAATTCAAGCACAATTCAAGTCTGTTCAATCAATCTAAGTACTTCTGGAAAAAAAAGTATCTGAACCATTTTCTCCAAATGGTGACAGCTGATTGGGAGTTGACATGGTATCAAGTTCACAAACAAATCTAATCTAAATAAATAAATAAACAAGAGTCATCAGGAGATGACATATCCCCCTGGCCCCCACATATTTGAAAGGACAAATCATCCGACAGTTACTTATTGTGTTTTTAGACCAAGTCTGAATTGTTTCCATGGAATTCATGAAAAATATAAAGGCCATATATCTGTGATCAGAAAAAGTCACCATTTCAAGATCTGTCTCGTATATCTGCCAAGATCTTTTGAAAGATATGAAATGGTTTTCAAGCTGTGCTCCGGAAACGAAGTCAGCAACATGTTTATGGAACCGAGAAAATAATACATAAAAAATAGGAAATAGCAAAAGGCACCACTTTGGGGTCTGCCACACATATCTACCAAGTAACACTGACAGATATGAAGAAGTTTTTGAGTTCTGCTCCGGAAACGAAACACACCTCTCACTTTTGTGAGTAAGTCAAAAACGCTTCCAAGGGAACTGAGAAAATAATAAATAACAAAAAATTGTAAGTAGCAAAAGGCACCACTCTAAGTTCCGATTGATATATCTACCAAGTTTTGCAGAAAAATATTGAGCGGTTTTTGAGTTTTGCTCCGGAAACGAAGCATGTCTCTCCCTTTTGAGACTAAGTCCAAAACATTTCCATAAAAACGGAGAAAATAATAAATCAGAAAAACATGTAAATAGCAAAAGGCACCACTTTGGGGTCTGCCACACATATCTACCAAGTAACACTGACAGATATGAAGAAGTCTTTGAGTTCTGCTCCAGAAATGAAACACACTTCTCACTTTTGAGACTATGTACAAAATGCTTCTATGGAAACTGAGAAACTAAGAATTCACAAAAGCCTGTAAGTAGCAAAAGGCACCACGTTAGGTTCCGACTGATATATCTACCAAGTTCTGCAGAAAAATATTGAATAGTTTTTAAGTTCTGCTTAAGAAACGAAGCACATCCCTTCATTTTGAGAATAAGTCCGAAATGTTTCCATGGAAACTGAGAAAATGATAAATCACAAAAACCTGTAAATAACAAAAGGCACCACGTTGGGGTCTGCCACATATATCTACCAAGTTTTGCAGAAAAATATTGAACGTCTTTTGAGTTCTGCTCCGGAAATGAAGCCTGCCCCATCACTAGACTAACACCAAAATGTTCCATGGAAAAGCAAAAAAAATAAAAATGCCAAATGCCAAATATTGAACGGTTTCTGAGTTATGCTCTAGAAACAAAATGATTACGGACGGATGGACGGGGGGACAGATGAGGCATCGACTATATCCCCCCACATTACATGCCGGGGGGGGGGGGGGGGGGGGGGGGGGGGGAGAGAAGAGAAGATCAACCCATCCTCTCTACATAGTCTCACAGACCACCATTACAATACTGTGTATCGCAAATATATCCATGCTGTCTCCTACCTAGTCACTTTAGTAAGTGTATGACTAGTTCATAAGTCAAAATCTGGGAGTACCCAAAACACAAAAGATTCACTTAGTACCCAATGGGTCTATAATACCTCTCGTATTTTACTCAGTTAACTTAATTGACTGGTGCATGATTATTCGTCCAGGCGCCCGAACTCTACAACAGTGTCAGCAAATGTTAATCAATGCCTATATATACATATACTGTTATAGTGACTTCAATGTTGAGTGTTTGAAAATAGCTGTCAACTATTTGGCAATATAAGAATTACTAGAAAGTTGGTCCTATTGAGAACCATTTATATTGATATACTTAAACATACTAATTAACCGATAACAAAAGCACATTCTGTGTAAAAATACTCAATTCTTTAAACTAGTAGGATACAAAATGATAGTTACTCCTCAAAAAGTGCAACTACTCTTGAACTGCTTGAAAAATTATCTGGAATTCTGATTAACAATATCAAACACATCCTGTAATACAAAACTCTACCCAAGTCATGATGTGTCTGATCTGGTGAATTTGACCATGTGGACCATTTCAAGAGGAAAGCTTTTACCTGCTGTTTTGCAGGTTACATTATAGAGCACCTTTGTGAGAAATCATACCCAGGACTTAAGCAACAACAAGGATTTGCTTCAACTACTTGACCTTTTTTCAACCTGAAGTTCAACACAACACTCGCTCAAAGTCAAATTCAAATTAATACACGAAGCCACACTACACAGTTTGTTTGCCTTTGCCAGTTTCTGAAGTCAGTGTTACCAACAAGACCCTGTAAGACACCCTGTAGACCCATGCTAGCATGTACCTGGCCTCAACATACAATCTATCTGACACACTTTACCATGTCCAGAGATAAACTTTATATAGGTGCTATGCAATCTACCCAAAAGACACCCTGTAAACAAAATCTATCTCAGCTACTATTTTGAAGACTTGACATTTCAGGGTGAATTACAGTTAGCCTGAAGCAAAACAAACCACACATAACACACCCTGTAATAAGTGATTACTACGTTTTCACCACTTGAATATTTCTTGACCATCCAAATTAAACATGAACCTAAAGTTGCATGTACAGGGAACCTGGGGTTTATTTGTGCCACACTGACAGCTCTGTGAACATCTTCAGCAACAACTGCCTTTAGAAAAAAGACCCATGAAGGTCCCGGGGTAGAATAGGCCTTCAGCAACCCATGCTTGCCACAAAAGGAGATTATGCTTGTCGTAAGAGGCGACTAACGGGATCGAGTGGTCAGACTCGCAGACTTGGTTGACACATGTCATCGGTTCCCAATTGCCCAGATGGATGCTCCTGTTGTTGATCAATGGATTTTCTGGTCCACACTCGATTATTTACAGACCACCGCCATATAGCTGGAATATAGTTGAGTGTGGCATCCTGGTGACGCCTAAGCAGGTTTTCTGGCCTACGGTGTTCAAGAAGTTAACTTGAAATTCAAGGCTTAAAAGTCTTTTTCAAGGCTTTTCTAGACTTAAGGCAAATATAATTTCCCCAGGATTTTCAAGGCTAAGTGCCCAAATTAAAGGCATTACCTACATTGTACGAAACCTGCCTACCGTGTGGCAAGTAGCTTTTGGAGAAGAAATTGAACCCATCTACCTTTCACCTGAACACAACCTAGAATCTGAATCTACAAAAAAAGTGCATGTATCTGATCTGGTAAACAGTCTATATGTATGTATATAATGGCTTCCAGACAATACCTTTAACTTGAAGATACACAAACCACCCTGTACACACTCTGGGATCTAAATCTACCCAAGCATGCTGTATCTGGTCTCTATACAGTCTATGTGACTATATGTAATAACTTCCAAAGAATATACGCTTAACCTCAAGATACACAAACCACTTTCGAAGGGGGTTGTCCCACTTGTCCGGTCACTTAATCACCATGTAATCTAAATCTACACAAGCTTGCATGTATAATTTCAATACACATAGTCCTTACTGACAAAGAGAATACTTTTAATTTGAAGATATACAAACCACCCTGAAGTCACCCTGGAATCTAAATCTTCCCAACCTAACATGTATTTCGAATCCTGATGACTTCCAGAGAATATCTTTAAGCTGATGCTACACAACCAACAATGAAGATACCCTCTAATCTAAATCTCCCCGAGGGTCCATTTATTTGGCCTCTATACACAATCTACATGACAATACATAATGACTTCCAGAGAAGATATTTATCCTGAAAATACACATACCACCTGGAACACACCCTGTCACCTAAATCTACAAACACTAACATGTATCCATTCACAGTCTATATGACAATACATAATAGCTTCCAGAGAATACCTGGAATAACATGGTGATACACAAACCACCGTACAGCCACCCTGGGATTCAAATCTATCCAAGCTATCATGTATTTCGAACACAGTCTGTGTGACTACTTGATGACTTCCAGAGAATACCTTTAGCCTGAGGCTACAGATCCACCCAGAACACACTCTGTAATCTAAATCTACCCAAGCTCAGATGTATTTGGCCTCTGTACAGAGTCTATGTGACTATATGTAATGACCTCCAGAGACTACCCTTAACCTGAAGCTACACAAACCACATCAAATACACCCAGTTATCTAAACCTACCCAAGTGTACATGTATCTGGAGTCTAAATCTATCCAACCTAACATGAATCTGGTCTCTGTACACAGTCCATGTGACAATACATACTGATTTCCAGAGAAGACAGATAAAGCACCCTGAACACACCCTGTAGCCTAAATCTACCCTAGCTTTCATGTGTCTATCCATGGTCTACTTCATGCCTTTCAGAAACTGCCTTGGAGATACACAAACCACCCTGAAGCCACCATGGAATCTGAATCTGCCCAACCTAACATGTATTTCGATTCTGTATACATAGCCTATGTGACCTCTTGATGACTTCCAGAGAATATTTTTAACTTGAAGATACACAAACCACCCTGAAGACACCCTCTAATCTAAATCTATCCAATAGTGCATGCATCTGGTCTCCGTGCACAGTCTATGTGACTATATGCAATGACTTCCTGAAAATACCCTTAACCTGGAGATACACAAACCACACTACAGACACCCTGGAATCTAAATCTACCCAACCTAACATGTATTTCAATTCTGTACACAGCCTATGTGACTACTTGATGACTTTCAGACAATATCTTTCAGCTGAAGGTACACTAACCACCCAGAACACACCCTCTAATCTAAATCTATCCAATTGTGCATTTATCTGCCCTCTGTACACAGTCTATGTGACAATACATAATAAGTTCCAGAGAATACCTTTTAGATGAAGATACACAAAGCACCCTGAACACCCTGTAACCTAAATCTGCCCTAGCTTGCATGTATCTTGCCTCCATCCACAGTCTACTTCATGCCTTTCAGAAAATATCTTTCACCTGAAGTGACACCCAGTAATCTAAATCGACCCAAGCCAACACATATTTCGACTCTGTACACAGTCTATGTGACTACTTGATGACGGCTTGAGAATATCTTTAATCTGAAGGTACAAAAACCGCCCAGAACACACCCTGGAATCAAAATCTACTCAAGCGTGCATGCATCTGGCCTCCACACACACAAAGTCTATGTGACAATACGTAATGACTTCCAGAGAATACCTTTAACCTGAAGATACACAAAGCACTCTGAACACACCTTGGAATCTAAATCTGCCCAGGCTTGCATGTACCTATTCTCTATACACATTCTCCTCAAGAGCTCATGTATCTGGCTTCCATACAAAGTCTGCTAGATGACTTCCGGAGAATACCCTTAACCTGGAGCTACACAAACAACATTTAAGACACTCATTTATCTCAATCTACCCAAGCTTGCATGTATCTATCCTCTATACTCATTCTCCTTACTGACAAAGACAATACCCTTAACTTCATGATACACAAACCACCCTGCACACACCCTGTAATCTAAATCTACCCTAGTTAGCATGTATCTAGCCTCTGTACAAGGTAAAACATCACTACTTCATGACTTCAAGAGAATACCAATCGCTTGAGGCTACTCAAAGCACTAGAAGACACCCTGTACTTGAATATACCCAGGTAAGCATGTATCTGGCCTCCACACAAAGTCTACTTGATGACTTCAAGAGAATACATTCAACCAGAAGGCATACAAACAACAATGTACACATGTTCACCCTATCATCTAAGTCTATCCAAGCAAGCATGTATCTGGCTTCTATGTACAGTCTATGTGACTCTACATAATGACTTCCAGAGAATACCTTTCACCTGAAGTGACACAAACCTTCCTGAACACACCCTGTAATCTAGAAATATTCAAGGAAGCGTGTATCTGGCTCCTATACGCAGTCAATGTGACTATACATAATGACTTCAAGAGAATATCTTTAAAGGATTCTCAAAGAGCTCTTAAAACACTGTTGACATTCGATCTTAATTAACACCAAGATACATATAATATACACAAAATAAAGTTTTAAACCATAATATTTCATTCTACAGCTTCTAATGTGAATCTATAAAGCATTTCGCCATTTTGGAAGAAAATGAGGTAGGTGGTCGTGTGGTTGCTTGACATCATACCCGAGAGTCACTACATCAAGACACGAACAATAGAGCTACAGAACCTGTTCGCTTACTGAGGTCTGCTTCTAGTTTAGCAAATAAATGAGACTAGGAAGTCAAACCTGGATTTGGATGACATACTAGACACAGATAATATCACATACATACAACCGTTTACATTTTGAAGTATTTCTAGCAGCAAGACTGACATGAATACTGACGATGATTCCACCAGTTGACAACATACAGACAGAGGACGATCTCGATCCTGACTACGTTTCGAATAGACTCCTGCAGACTTATATGCAAGCCAGTTGTCTATAATATGTTCATTGAAATCTGATCAGATACAGAATTTATTTTTCAGCAGTCATTGTAAAATTTGCAAACAAGATAATCTCAATGTTCGATCAATGTATTGAGCCTGCCTTACGGTAAACATCGGGAATGCAAACACTGAAATAGTTACATGTTTAGGGTTCATTATTTTATTAAGGTTTTTAAGTAACTTTATTCCATAAAATGTGTCTTCCCATTAAATTTATCTGTAAAGGTTTATGGTGAATATCTTTACCATCATGGAAGTGGACAAGTTCGATCTCACTACTGTAATGAACTGAAGTACCCTAAATTCAATAGTGTATGTTTTTGGAGTATATCAGTAAAGACTCTATATTGGTGCATCAAACATCAGTTTTATTACATCTTCAATTTCCCCGCATGTGTAATCTGCAAAATTTGCAAAATCTGCAAAACATACACAAAATCTAAAATGATACAGGCCTGTAACCTTCTTAACAGCTGATAACAGATATAATAAAGAATAATAGATGCAATAAATTCAGATAAATCTGTACTGTATCGCTCTCTTCAACTGTCAGCTTCTGGAAAAGAAATTTCTTCAGTGTGTTGTAGTAGAAATGTGTCAAGTGTGATCAGTAGCAAAGAAAGACCAGCAACCAAATCAAGACAACAACATACGATGATAAAATCAAAGAATTTATTTGCATACAAACTGTTTATGACAAAATAATGAATACAGTATGTACACCAATATCATGGAGGTGAAAGCCGACATGTACAGTCAAACCCCATTTACTCAGACCCCCATATCCAGAAACCCCGCCTTCGATTTTTATGTGAAACGAAACTTATGTTCAGTAATTGTACTCGCTTAACCGGACCCTGCAGTGAATTTTCAAACCATTCCCATAGATTTCCGTTGAAAAATGATCCAGTTGGCCGGACAGAATGATCTGTGCACATGTACAAGTGTATGTGTAACATCAATACCGTTTACCACACGAATATGTGATTTTATACTTAATCTATCAGAAGGCATTTGATGTGAATTGATTAATTAACCATCAAAACACTAGGGGCACGTGTCACTCTGGTTGTTCATTAGGATTTGGCTGGTGTGAGAACATGTCATCAGTAATGAAAACACATGTTAAGTAGGATTACGCTTAACTACATTGTAATTGTACTGTTCATCACACTTATAAATCAACCCCTACTATCTGTGGCAATGCATTGATTCATTCATTTTCCAACATTGGAAGTTGATCTATGCAGAGCTAAGCCCAAGCCCTCAACCCTCACCCCAGCCAAGGCGTCGCCATCTTGACTATATCCACCTCCTCCTCGATCAAAGACTATCGTACACAGTCGCCAACCAGTGCAACCAAGGCCACCGTTTGCCTGGGGTCTCCTCCCCACGGGGCAAGTCCCTTTTATCAATCAACCATCGTTATAACCAATTGTACATAGTTCTTATCATATACCCTATCATCACCTAAATTGTAAATTCTCATAAAAAAAATCCCTTCATCTGTTAACCTCATATGTTTTTACCTATATATTGTCTCATTGTTCTTGCTTCATTCATCACCCAATCCCCTCCCCCCTCTACCCCCCTACCCTCTACCCCCCTCCCCATGCCCCATCATGAGCTCACCACTACTAGCATCCTCACTTTTCTCCACCCCACCAAAGAATTCCCCAAACTTACATCGCCATTACCAAATGTTAACCCCATACCCATAGATTTCGGCCTAGAGCTCGAGGAAATTGTCCCCAACCAACCCATTCAAGATCTCAACTCGCCCCCACCCAACTCCAACCCCAGTAACAATCAACAACAAAACAAAAAACGCCCACAAACCTCCCCTTTTGAAAATCAGCAAAACAATAAAAAAAAACATGCGCTAAAGACACCCCTCCCAAACCACCACCCAACAAGTTAATCCTCTTGGCCTTTTCCACAAATACCAACACACCTCTAAACCAAACCTACTCCGCCAATAAATTCGCCATCTGCCTAAAGAAATCAAACATCACCTACAAATATGTCAACTTCTGCGGGAGGGGATTCAAAATCACTTTCCCAGATTCTTCCTCCCTCCAGAACGCCCTTAAAACCACCCTCATAGACGGGAAAACAATCCAATGGGAACACCCTAGGTGGCTTAATTACCCAGGTACAGGGAGTCATACATCTAGATAGCCGGGACACCCACACAGACATACAAGACTACATCAACATCGCCAACACCATTACTTCACAACCCCAAATACTCCACTACAAATCCATCAACACAAAGTAGCCCTCATCCACAAATCCAAACACCCAAATCACATTCCTATCTTTTCCACCCTATCCGAATACATTACATTCGGAGCACTCAGATACAAAGTACACCCAGTAATAAAAAAAACCCAACAATGCCAACACAGTGTCACCAATACAATCACACCACAGACACATGCAAAAACATTCCCCTTTGTCCAAAATGCGGATCAGACACTCACAACATAACAGAATGCACATACACAACATACTGCATACATTGTAAAACACAAGGACATACAGCAAATCAAAACACATGCCCCATAAAACAGACACAGATACTCAAACTCAACAAGCACCTCAGACACACTGATCTGCCCAAACCAGCCCCACGCCACATTACACACTACTCTCTACTCTCACTCTCATCACAAACCCCCTCAAACACATCCATATCTTCCACCTCCTCCCTCTCCCCATACCAAGTTCCCTCCCGCCCATCCAAGCCCCCCCCCCAACAACCCAAACCCACTAAACCCACCCAATCCCAACCCAATCCAAAGCCCCAACCACCCACCCAACCCAAAACAACCAAACGCCCTCTCCTTCCCACCTCTACCACCACTTCCCCAACCCCCCCAACAAACCCCGCCCCAAAACTGCCCCCCCTCCCCAAAAACCCAACCTCAAAACCAACCCTTGCGCAACCTCTACAAAACCCACATACCCAGCAAACATCAAACACCGCACACTCAAACACAAAACCCCCACCACCGTCAGCTAACTCCAACATCACACTCACCCCCCAAAACTCAATCAAAACTTAAACATACTCATAGAATTCATCACCACCATAGCCCTCCTACCAACCCCACTGCCAAAAAAATACATACTCTAGCCCGCAAACTTAACCTATATCATAAACCTCTAGCCAGTCTACTCATAGCTGTTAAAACTCTCTCATAAACTCACCCCCACTAAGCTGCTCTAGCTTACTTACCCCATCTGTCAAAATTATGTGCCCCACTCATGATCTTTTGTAAAGTTCTATTCCAAATTACTGTGATCATGGCTCTGATGCAGTGGAACTGTAACAGTCTCCTCGCAAACGGGCATGAGCTTAAGGCATTCATTGCCCAAAACAAAATTGCCCCCCAGTTAATTTTTCTCCAGGAAACACAACTATACCCCAGAAACGCCTTCAAAATACCAGGCTTTTTTTATATTCGGAAAGACACCCTCGACTCATAAATAACCCCACCTCCACCCCCCCCTGCAGGAGGACTGGGCATCTTTATATCTGATCAGTTAACATATTCGGAAATAGACATACCAACTTTAGACCTTGAAGTCCTGGCTATAAAAACTACCATTAAAGATAAAGAGCTTACCTTCATAAACGTATACAGACGTCCTTCAGTTAAATTACACATACAAGACTTAGATAGCATCTCCAAATTCATCACCCCAAACACCTTTATCCTCGGACACTTCAATGTACATCACCCATCATGGGGCACCAAACCCTACACCTGCAGAAACGGACTTCTCCTATCAGACTGGTTAGACAACAACAACCTTATCACTTTAAACGAAAACCAGCCAACTAGAATCCCACTGTCCCCCTACCAGCTCCCTTCCGCCATAGACATAACAATAACCACACCAACACTAGCAAAAGCTTGCCTATGGGAGGCACACCAAGACACCTGGGGCAGTGACCACTGCCCCATCAAAATAACAATAAATCACCTACAAACACAACACCAACCTAACACCACCACACCCCCACCCACAGAAATAAAATACAACCTTAAAAAAGCAGACTGGAACACAGATTAACACACAAGACATTTACAACCACGATCCAAACACCTTTAGCTCCAACTACACAAACACCATAATTGACATCACAAATAAATGCATTCCCCACTTTCGGCCCACCCCTGCACTAAAAACAGTCCCCTGGTGGAGCACAGAAATCATTAATGCCAGGAAGGCAAGAAGAAAGGCCCTCAACCAAGCTAAGAGGGACCGTTCAAAAATATATTTGGCTCAAAAACTCAGAAAAAATACCAAAAATGTTATCAGGGCTGCCAAAATAAACCATTGGAGAAACTTTTGTTCATCCCTCAGGCTCGACCCATCAAATTCAGGAAAACTGTGGAACAAATTTAAAGCCATACAGGGAAATTCCAAAAAACTTATTCAACCCCACCATTCAGAACACCCCACAAATAAAGACAAAGCTAATGCAATGGTAGCCCACTTTTCGGACACAAGCAGCTCCACCAACTACCCACCCACCTTCCAACAACACATCGCAAACCACAACACTTTCACCCCCGAACCACCTCACTCACATTTACCCCTCAACAAACCTATAAACATACATGAACTAAAAGCATCACTCAAACACAAGAAAACAGCCTCAGCCCCGGGTCCAGATCATATCACCAACACAATCATCAACAAACTCCCCCCCACATGCTCTCTCTCACCCTAACACTATTCAACAAAATCTGGACCCTAGGAACCCTACCCCACTCCTGGAAAACTGCAAAGGTGGTGCCAATCCTGAAACCAGGGAAACCCGCCAACTCCCCAGACTCATTTCGGCCAGTATCACTAACGTCACATCTTTGTAAAACACTGGAAACCATAGTAAACAATAGGCTAAAACATCATATACAATCCCATAATCTCATAAAACAGGACCAGAGCGGCTTCACTCCAAATCGACAAACTTTAGACCACATTTTGCATTTGGAGCATGATGTTAGAATCGCACAAGCACAGAAACAATACACATTGGCCATTTTTATAGATTTTAGTAAAGCATTCGACATGGTTTGGCACAACGGCCTCATCAAAAAACTTCAACAAAATGCCATACACAGAAACATTCTAAATTTCATTCACCATTTCCTTAAAGATAGACAAATAATAGTCAAAACCCACACCACCCTCTCGGACCCATATCCCCTTGAAAATGGCACCCCCAGGGCAGCATCCTATCACCAACCCTCTTTAACTTTATGATTAATGATATCTTCCCTGAAAAATGGCCCGAAATAACCACAGCTAAATTTGCAGACGATATTTCTTTTTGGATTTCCTCCACCTCAATTATGCAAGCAACCTCTAAAGCACAACGAATGCTAAACCACCTTCAAAATTAAGCCCATAATTGGGGGTTCCATATTAATGTCAAAAAAAAACGTGGGCATTCTTTTAAAAAAACTGCATATGCAAAATTATACACCCAAACTGCACCTAAACAATCAAAAATCACTTTCGAAAAAGAAGCAAAATTCTTAGGAGTAACGTTTGACCAACACCTAACATGGACTCCCCATGTCAATAATTTGGTCAACATCTGTCAAAAAGATCTAAATTTAATGAAATGTATCCATGGCACTACATGGGGAGCCGACAAACAAACACTTCTAAACATCTACCATTGTCTCATACAGTCGAAATTGGACTACTCCGCCCCGGTCCTGCACTCCCTCTGCCCCACCAACCTCCAAAAACTAACCTCCATACAATATAAGGCCCTACAACTAGCCCTATGGGTCAGGACTGGCACCCCCCTATCCACACTCCTCCTACTCACAGGCATCCCTTCAATCAGTACACAAATAAATCAAACCGTAATCAATTACTGGGCTGGGGCCCCAACACAACCCAATTTACAACACCATAAAAACAAAATACACCAACATAAAAAAATCCACCCTAAAAAAATTTAAAAAATAATAAAAATAAAAAACATTGCACCATTTTACTGACACCTATCCAGTCTGCTGCATGCACACCAACTCAATACAATACAACACTCACCTCCCACAGCAAGCTACATTCACCACCTACCACCACCCAAAACAGATACTTCACTACAAGCCCACATACTAAACACTACCCCTAAACCTGACACCCACACCAAAACAAACATTATCCAAACTCACTTGGACACCCAATACCCTAACCATACACACATATATACAGACGCATCTATCTCTACAAACAAAATAACAGGATTAGGCATACATGTACAAACAACCCCACCTATCACCACAAATTTCCACCTCACAAACCATTTAAACAACACAACTGCAGAACTACTAGCTATTCTTACAGCCCTCCACACTATCCCCACCCTCCCACCTCCTTCTTATAACCGACTCCCCCCCAGCCCTTAAACAACTACAAAACAAATTCTCTAAATCCCGCCCTGACCTTATCCATCAAATCACCCAACAAATCAGCTCTCTCCACAAACACAACAAAAATATAACTCTACTCTGGATTCCAGCACATACACATAACAGAGGCAACAATACAGCAGATTTAACAGCTAAACTAGCAACCACCCACCCATCACCACACATACCATTCCACACTTCCAAAACAGAAACCAAACAACTCATCAAATCATACACATCTACACTCAACTTTACACAAAACATCAACTCAAGCAAGTCCATCTGCAAGCAAGACACCCCATATCTAGACACCCTCATCACACGACTCATCACACGCAACACCAACCTAAATTACAACTTATACAGACAAAACAGACACCCAGATGGACTCTGCCCACACTGCAAAACACAAGAAACAATAACACACATATTCACCCAATGTAAACAACAACACACGAACATCATCCAACTACACAGCACAATTCCTCCAAAATACCACCATAACACACACCCATTACTCAACCCGGCTAACCAAAACTTATCTTTAACGCTCTAGCAACCTACATTCTAAACTCTTCCATAGCCCATAAAATTTAAAACCAACAATTCTCCGTCACAACATCCTGCAACCACGTCCGCCATCTTACCTCTCGCCTGTACCGTAAGCCACCTAACGGTCCCACAAGCCGGTGCGCGGTCATCTTCTCCGACGTCCGTGCCCGGCCACACGCTCTCTGCCTTACCCGATCTCCCCTACTGGCAACCCATTCATCCCCTCCCGCAACCTCCCAAATCTCCAGCTCATTTTTAACCTTTCAATCCATTCAAATCCTTCTTTTCACAATATATTTTACCATACACAAACAATAAGTTCATACCAAAAACACATTTTATCACACACCATTATGTGTTAAAAACACAACCTTATCACCACTCCCCCCAACCATTGTACATATATCACTGCAAATTCGTCACCCCCCTCAACCACCCATATTTTAATTTCATTTTATCATATACATCTCCAATTATACCCAAAACATTTTAAACTTTACACCCCAACATTTTAGCCAGGCCACCAATTCTTATTGCCAAAATTTTTAAAAAACCCACAGGACTAGGCCTTACCGCCCTTCTACCCCACCCCCCTACCCCCCACCCCCCTTACCTTACTTTATTTTTGTTTCTTCCCCTTATCTAAACTACATACAGCTTAACTGTATTATACAACTTCAACCCTTTGCTATACCACCCCCACCTCCAGTATCCACCCCCCCAACCTACCCTCATATTGCTCCTTCCCCCCCAATTTTTACACCCAAGTATCTACTTTTCCTACTTTCTAAAATCTATATCAACTATCCAAATACCCTCCCCTCCCCTTTTTCTTTTCGGCAACCAACCATCACGGTCTATCCAAATTTCTTAGGTTTATTCCCTTCATTTATCATTTTTTTGGGTAGGTGGTTTAAATTTATTACCACTATTCATCATTCAAACTACCCCCACCTACCCCGTTGGCGACATTGGCTAAGTGTTAGAAGCCTATGCTAAATCCACACAAACTGAACCGTGGCAATGCAAGTTAAAAATAGCCTGCCACATGATCTAAGTCATGTGATCGTATCCGGAGGTTTTCTTTCTGCTACTGCATAAGTTCGATGAGATGTCATATGTTTTCAGGGTATTTGAACATAAAAAAGCATAATTTTATGCAGTTGGCACAATAGAGACTTTCTGTGATCAATGTACATTTTTTGTTTAAGTAAGATACCACCTGAGCTTCACACATGCTACACGATTACGTCTGTGATAACCTGACAACTTGTAACCTGCGTTTCGCCTTCCATGTATTTTAGGTACACTTATATGTTGTGATGATTCACTGTCTTTACTATTGACTGTTGATTTATTGATATACGTGCATGAAAAAAAAATCAATTTTTGCTTGTATGATCCAGATAGCTGGACGTCTCGCTATCCGGACGATTTTCGAGTGAAACCAAAATGTCCGGATAAACAGGGTTCCACTGTACTTTTCTCTTAACAAATGCTAAGAGGAAAGATAAATATGAAGATTAAAAACAAGCATTTTTGCTTAGTGTTGACTCATAAGTTGGAGAAAAACATGCAGTAAGAGGA
The DNA here is from genome assembly GCF_037392515.1 of Haliotis asinina. Taxonomy (NCBI): domain Eukaryota; kingdom Metazoa; phylum Mollusca; class Gastropoda; order Lepetellida; family Haliotidae; genus Haliotis; species Haliotis asinina. Next base: position 13,620,107 of record NC_090283.1, on the reverse strand, counting down.
ACAGTTGGGTTTTTTTTTCAAACTGCAATGTTCCAGTTCAACAAAAAGGAGGACAGAGGCAAAAATTATTGATTATCAGAATAATATTTACCACGAGTTGGTCTCTTGTTCACTGGCTTGGCCTCTTGGTTAGGTCGTAGAGCTAGCTGATTGTCCTCTTGGGTTTTCCAGGGCATCTAGGCTGTTTCCATAGATGTGAAGTGCTGCCATGTACAACTTAAGAATAGCATTTAATCAACATTTTTACATTTGCCAAGAAACCCACCAAAAGTGTACATTATCTGAATGAGTATATTTTCCTGATTCCCATTAATGAAAGTGGGTCAAAAGAAACCAACATAAACAGCTGCTATGATGTTTTTACATGGGGTTCATAAAAACCTAAGTTTTAGGCCAGTGCAGAGCAGCCGTTTGTGTTTTATTTATTGTACATTGCCTTTAGGAGAGAAAGAGTGAGAGAAAGTCAAGGTTTAATCAAGCCCTAACACCCCCCACCCCACAATTCAACCATTTTCACATGGTTGAGGGCCAGTCCCTAAAGGATCTGATTTGACTCACTTTTACTTACTTTTCAGTAATTATGTACTGTCTCTTACCACCACTTCCATATGTTCTAAGTTCTCATTTGTCCATGCCCAAACCCCTCCCAACCCATCCACCATGACAAACACTCACAAACACAACACACCTGTCTAGGGAAATAGATGACTTGGCTCTACCGAGGAACAGTTACTGTGACTGTGAAAATATATCTCTGATCGAAAAGAGAATGTGAACACAAATGATGATGTACTTTTACGTCAACTGTTTCTTTATATAGATAACTACTTTAGTCTTTGTGTTGCTCCAAAACAACTACATCTAAAACTCACCTGCGTGACTGCAACCAACACCACTTCCGGAATGCAACTCTCTCGGTCTCAAGCTGACATTTCGGCCATTGTGTTTGTTTAGAATGTCAAAAGGAATACCCAATACAAGAATCCTTATAAAGTTTTGCCTATTTGTATACATATTTGGCCAACACTGTGGTCTTTCCTTACACGTCTTAAAAAAAAATGTTACGAACACAGATGACTGTGTGTGTGCGGAGGGGTTCGAAATCTGCACGATGACACCAAACAATCTATGCCCTTCTTGTCAAATAGAATTTCTCAGGAAATGCACATCTGTGTTGTCTACACAACAGAATAATCATCAAAACTGGATATGCAGTTGTCAGCTTCCAATAAATAACCACAACAACACTTCATTCAAAACACTGCGTGTCACTTTCAAATCAAATAGCGAAATGTAAACACACAAAGCAGACTCTCGGTTATGATGTCACACTCACTGATGGTAGACCGCTAACCAAAGAAATAGAACTATTTTCATAACTGGATGGTGCAGATGTGGCATCTATTAAAATGTCTGAATGACATCATGCAATAAGAATGGCTAGTGTTTAACTTTTTTATAAATCCTGTAACCTGAAGATAAACAAACCACTCTGACCACCCTCTATAACCTAAATCTACCCAAGCTAGCATGTATTTGGCCTCTATACAAAGTCTATGAGACTATACATAATGCCAGTGAATATCGCTAATCACCCAAAAGACACCCTGGGATCTAAATCTACTCAAGAGTGCCTGTATTTTGACTCTGTACACAGTCTATGTGACTACTTGATGACTTCCAGAGAATACCTAAAGATACACAAAACATGATGAAGACACCCTAAAATCTATATCTACCACATTTTGCATGTATCTTGCCGCCATCCATGGTCAATTTGGTGCCTTTCAGTGAATACCTTCAACCTGAAGATAGGTAGAGCATAAATGAACATATCTTGGAATCTACCCAGGCTAACATATATCTGGCTTCAATAAGAAGTTTATGTGACTACTTGATGACTTCCAGAGAATATCTTGAATTCGAAGACACAAAAACCGTCCTAAACACACCATCTGATCTAAATCTACCTAAACGTGCATGTATTTCGATTCTGTACACAGTCTAATGTGACTACTTGATGAGTTCCAAACAATATCTTTAACCTGAAGATACACAAACCGCCCTGAATCTAAATCTACCCAAAGCATGCATGTATCTGGCCTCTATACAGTCTATGTGACAATACATAAAGACTTCCAGAGAATACCTTTAACTTGAAGATACACAAACAGGGATAGAAATCTATTTGAAAAGTCTCACATAAGTTTGGTAGTCCTCCAGTTTCAATCATCAACAAACCAAAAACTAGATTTGACTTAGTCAAGCAGTGTTGACAGTTATGATACGTGTCGTATCATAACAAACAAACACATAATAAGCTTTGGCACAGTTTAATTAGGTCATGATAGATGGCTATGATTGTGCAACATTAAACAAGGTAACTGATGGTTCATATCAAACTCAAAGCTGCACCGATTTATGACTTATAAACAGATTACCGAACATGAAATGATAAGAGACCATGTTACGTCTCCCGACACTCAAACGCAATGAATGTCATGCTCCGCCAATCTTCGTACACAGTCTGTGTGACTTAACATTATGACTTGAAGTGAATATCTTTAACCTGAAGACTCACACATCACCCTAAAACACCCTGGGATCTAAATCTACCCAAACTAACATGTATTTCACCTCTATACACAGTCTATGCGACTATGCATATATATAATGACTTGAAGAGAATATCTTTAACCTGAACACACACAAATCACCCTCATAAGACACCCTGTGATCTCAATCTACCCAAGCTTGCATGTATTTTGACACTGTGCACAGTTTATGTGACTACTTGATGACTTCTAGAGAATATCATTTCTAGAGAATTAACTCGAACCTATGCAAAATATATCCATGCTGGTTTGTACCTTGACATTTTAGGTCTATTTGACTGCTTGCCCATTTCTACAGCATTAAGTGGAAGCAATGTAAAATCTACCCATGCTGGTTTGTATCTAATGACACTGTAGGTCCATTTGTCTACAGAATATCTTGTACAACGTGTAACCATAAGCTTGAAGAATCATGCTTTCAAATCCTCTAGCAACAACCTACCATGCACATGGTCTCTACCTTGACCACTAGACCATTTCCAATTTAACACAACACTACCCGATCTACCAAACCACATCTATCAAGCACGCATGTATCTGGCCTCTATACGCGGTTTGTCACACCACTTGACCATTTCCACGGGATGTCTGTAACCCAAAGCTACTATATCTACCCTGAAGACACCCTCTAATCTATCTACCCAAGCTAGAATGTATCTGGCTTCAGTACATAGTTTATCTGGGTGAGTGAGTGAGTGAGTGAGTGAGTGAGTTTAGTCTTATGCCACACGTGGCAATATTCCAGCTATATGCTGGCGGTCTGTAAATTATCGAGCCTGGGCCACAGTTTATCTGGCTACCCTCAGGACACTGAACCAAAAACTACCAAAGCTATGAGGTAGCTCATGGTTCACCACTTGACCATTTATAGGAACTCTACAAAGGTACCCTGAAGACAACCTGTTGACAACATCTACCCATGCTCAGAGGGTTCACCACATACAGTTGATATCTGACATTATGTTTGACATCCACTGGCACAGCTTCATGCACCCTACATTCAAACCTGGCCATGATGCAACTGGTCACTGTACTCTGCTTACTTTAATCACTTGGCCATTTACAGATAAACTCAGCAAAAATAAAAACTTGACTCTCATTATTTTTCAAATAGTGTTTTGAAACTTTTCTTGAAAGAGTTCTTGTTGTGACTATGGTTATATGCATTGTCAAGGGCATTACGTCACACATTCATTCTACAGGTCAAGCCCATGTAGCAAGGGGGAGAGCACTGCGTGCTAAAATCACGTTTCCACATGCCACAAGTCATGCGACCTACTGATATACGTGCGGTTGATCTCATGGTAGCCGAGTAGAGACTCATCTCAGAAAAACACGGTTTTATGGTTAATTATTCATTAACTTTCAATGCTACAACTGTCAAACATTCAGCGTGAATGTGCCACTGGCATGCTGAATACTGGAACGTCCGTCACTGATGTTGCAAGGGTTATGGGATGCAGTCGACAGACCATCCATAATCTCCAGACAGGTGTCCATCAAACTGGCACCACAGCTAACTGACCCCGTCATGGTCGACCACGTGTGACGTCACATGTAGAAGACCGACAGATTGTCTTACGTCATTTGCGTAATCGGTTTGTCACTGCCACATCCACTGGGAATGTATTGTTTGGAGGTCAAGTTACTGCCCAAGCCATTCGAAATTACCTGCACTCTGCTCATCTTCATTCAGGGCAACCATATCGTGTACCGATTCTAACCCTTTTCCATCGACGCCGATGTTTTCTCTGGGCACAACAGCACCTAAGATGGACCTAGCAAGATTGGATAGGGTTATGTTTAGTGATGAGGAGACGTTGTATCGCAGTTGTGAACGCCCATGGAGTACAGACCTGATTTGTCATGATTTCATTAAGTTGTGACTCATAGTTTTTTATCATGGACAACGTAGTTGCATTTCCGGTGGAACTGATTCCATGACAAACATGTTCTGTTTGCTATGGCATCTTTAATGACAAGAGAATTGAATCCAATTGTTATTTCAAACCCATTTTCCAAAATCTTCAAATTATTGACTTTGAAAGGAGTGTAAAGTTTCTATTTTTGTTGAGTTTAGTATCCTGAACATGAGTGGGTGAGTACGGGTTTATGCCAGCAATATTCCAGCAATATCACAATAGCAGACACCAGAAAAGGTAATATATCATAATTATAGCACATAAACATAATCAAGTAAATAGGAGATCAAATAATAATACAAGAGAGTATATAAACAATTATAAATAATTTTACAAAATGCAAAATTATAATTTCTTACAATAAGACAGAAACTAACCTGACATTCTAACTTACCTCTGAATTTCACCTTGACACACAAACTTAGGGACTATAAGCTGTAATCAAATAATGCCTTCTCAAAATGAGTTTAGTTTATTGTTTATCAGCCTGGAATTAATCAAGAAGGACCAGACAATCCAGTGATTGATATAAATTATGAGTGATGCCAAAAGCAGTAGCTGACCTGTCTACCAAAACATTCACAAATGAGTAAGCAATACCTGACAAGATAAGGCAATGGATAACCACGGTTCACCATGACAGTTATATTTGTGGGTCTGGTTGATTCTCCAAATTTGTTTTGGGAGTTGACATCAAAATTTGGGGGTCAAACAACTTACAAAGACAATCAATATTCAACTAATAATTTTTTTCTGAATTCTAAACAATTATCATGTGTACTTCTGAATCAGTTCAAAATAGGAAATGCCTTAAAAACCCAAGGAGAGAAAATAGTATCTACATCTTCACACATGGATACATTGCCATACAGCCAACAGTGAAGTGGATCTGTGTCATGGACAGAACTACAGGAAAGAAAAACAATAATCCCTTCTGGTCAACTGCTGCGACTCAACTGTAGGACGTTAAATCTAGAATCGCCCATGGGACACATCACCATACAGACAACAGTGAAGTGGATCTGTGCCATGGCCAGAGTTGCCCTACTCACTGACAGTCTCAGGGTCAGGGGACTTAAGAAACCTCCACAATTAACTTGATGCAAAATTGCGAAATGTTTGAATGTAAGATGGATGTACTACCTTGGAGAATCTACATTGTCACCTGAAAGGGTAGTGGGGAATTGGGGTGTGTCTATCATCTGGGAGGAGGGTGTGTCACCTGTGGTATTCAGCATACATCTATCTCAATGGACAACTGGTGGAGGGTGTGTCACCTGGGTCACTCTCCATATAGACAACTGGTGGAGAGTGTGTAACCTGGGTCACTCTCCATATAGACAACTGGTGGAGGGTGTGTCGCCTGGGTCACTCTCAAAAATAGACAACTGGTGGAGGGTGTGTCACCTGGGTCACTCTCCATATAGACAACTGGTGGAGAGTGTGTAACCTGGGTCACTCTCCATATAGACAACTGGTGGAGGGTGTGTCACCTGGGTCACTCTCAAATATAGACAACTGGTGGAGAGTGTGTCACCTGGGTCACTCTCCATGTCACTCTCAAATATAGACAACTGATGATGAGGGAGATCACTCATCTGGGGGACGGTGTGGCACCTGGGTCACTCTGTAGACTGCAGACAGATACACTTGAACATTTGATGAAAATCAAACTTGCAGACCCACAGACTTTTAGAGAATTTGATCCAATAGACCACTAGTGAACAGGTGGTTGGGAAGTGGAGAGAGGGTCAGGAGAGTTCCATATGGTCCACGACAGTAATGGGATGGGGAGGGAGGGGTTAACAGCAATGCAAAATAATGCTGCTACCAGGTAAGGGATTTTTAAACCAGGTGACTCTCCATATAGGCAATGGGAGATGAAGGGTACCTGACATCTGGGTATGGGGGTGTCACCTGGGTCACTCTCCATATAGACTATGGGAGATGAAGGGTACCTGTCGTCTGGGTATGGCGGTGTGATCTTGGTCACTCTCCACATAGACAATGGGAGATGAAGGGTACCTGACATCTGGATATAGGGGTGTCACCTGGGTCACTCTCCACATAGACAACTGGGGATGAGGGGTGGGGATAGGGGTAGTATTAGAGCAACACAAGCCCAAAACACCAAACTGAGGACACCCTAGAATCCACACACACTCTTGCTATGACATACATGGTCACTATACCCAGTATGTTTTGACCACTTGACCAGTTCCACGACATACATGGTCACTATACTCAACATGTTTTGACCACCTGACCAGTCCATAACTTTCATGGTCACCATTCTCAGCATATTGTGACCACTTGACCAGTCCATAACTTCCATGGTCACTATGCTCAGCATATTGTGACCACTTGACCAGTCCATAACATACATGGTCACCATTCTCAGCATATTGTGACTTGACCAGTCCATAACTTCCATGGTCACTATGCTCAGCATATTGTGACCACTTGACCAGTCCATGAGATACATGGTCACTATACTCAGTATATTTCGACCACTTGACCAGTCCATGAGATACATGGTCACTATACTCAACATGTTTTGACCACTTGACCAGTCCATAACTTTCATGGTCACCATGCTCAGCATATTGTGACCACTTGACCAGTCCATGACCGACATGGTCACTATGCTCAGCATATTTTGACCACTTGACCAGTCCATAACATACAAGGTCACTATACTCAGTATATTGTGACCACTTGACCAGTCCATGACACACATGGTCACTATACTCAGTATATTGTGACCACTTGACCAGTCCATGACACACATGGTCACTATGCTCAGCATGTTTTGACCACCTGATCATGAAACAAATGTGAAGACACCCAATGCTCTAAGCTCACCCTTGCTACATCAATCCTTGTCCCTACACTCTAAGAGAAAACCTTGAGCCCAAGCTATACAAACTACCCTTAAGACACCTTGTACTCAACATCCATCCACCCTGTAATAAAGAATCTCAATATTGTGTTCTGTTTTGACACTTGACCACTTCCAGCTAAAACATTTATCCTGAAACTTTACAAGGCACTCACTCTAAATCAACCCATGCTATGATGTATGATGACTACTTGACCTTTCCCAGACAAAGCCTTTAACCTGAAGCTATGCAACCAGCTATCTATATATACCCATGTTATGACCTGTCTGGCCTGTATACAGTCTTTGACCGACACTTCCAGGGAATATATTTAACCTGTAGCTGTACAACTGACCCTCACAACACCCGGTTATCTAAATCTACCCATGTTACGATCTGTCTGGCCTGTATACAGTCTGTGACCAACACATGCAGGGAATACCTTTAACATGAAGCTGGCCAACTCACCCAGATGTTATCCATCTACCCACACTATGATCTATCTGTCCTGTATAAGTGTATCTGACCAACACTTCCAGGTAATACCTCTAACCTGAAGCTGCGCAACTCACCCTCACAACACTTTCTTATCCATCTACCCATGCTATGATCTATCTGTCCTGTATAAGTGTATCTGACCAACACATGCAGGGAATACCTTAACATGAAGCTGGCCAACTCACCCAGATGTTATCCATCTACCCACACTATGATCTATCTGTCCTGTATAAGTGTATCTGACCAACACTTCCAGGTAATACCTCTAACCTGAAGCTGGGCAAGTCACCCTCACAACACTTTCTTATCCATCTACCCATGCTATGATCTATCTGTCCTGTATAAATCTATCTGATCAACACATGCAGGGAATACCTTTAACATGAAGCTGGGCAACTCACCCTACTATAATTTGGGAATCAAGCCCTAGCTAGGTGTAAATAAACGCTCTAACCTCATTTACTTCACCATCCCCTTTAACATGAAGCTACACAAACCACCCTGAAGACACAGTCTATGTGACGACTTGATGACTTACAGAGAATACCTTAAACCTGAAGCTACACAAACCACCCAGAAAACAGTCTATGTGACGTCTTGATGAGTACACCATGTAGACCCATGTTAGCATGTATCTGGCCTCAACATAACATCTATCTGACATTTCATCATGTCCAAAGATAAACTTCATACAGGTGATATTCAAACTACCCAAAAGACATATATGCTACAGCTACATCTGTGAACATCTGTGAACATCTGTGAACAACTGCCTTAAGAAAACAATACTACTTGAATCATGTGGTCATTCTTGCTCACTTTATCCACTGACATCGCTGGAACAAAACATGTAGATGTCAATCACTGCATTGTGTGGTCCAAATTCCATTATTTATTCACTGCTGTCTTAAAGCTGGATTCCTCCTGAATGCAAAGTTTTCACTATGTGATGGAGGATCGGGACCAAACCAAAAACTGATAAAAGCATGCAAATGTAGCCGAAATTTTACATGAGTGATGAATTTAGTTTTCGATGCTTTTAGCAACATTTGAACAATATCAGGGCAGGGGATACGAGAAATTGTTCCCACATGGTGATTTGAACTCGGGTCTATGGCATGACAAGCAAACCCTTTAACCACTAGGCTAGTCCACAGCCCTTAATTCTACATGAATGCCTAAAGCGTTGGAACGCAACCCTCACTGATGGCATGGCTCAATAGAAACAGCATTCCAGTCAGAAAATCCTCAGCCACCTAGATCATGATGACAATCTGATAACAGTCACATACATCCACAAACTGAAAAACCTTATTACTTAATACACAACACTATTCATTCAGATCAGGACCCTGGATCCATCTTGGCCTTGTTATATTCTGTTGGAATGAATCTTGAATAGCTGCCAGAATCTTGGATCTGTCAGACATCATCCAGAAAATGTTACAAGTTGAAATACTCAGACAGCATATCAAGTAATTTTACAACTTCAACAATTTTAATCTCTCATAACTACAAAAAACTAACCTGACATGATCCTTAAATTTAACCTTGACTTTAAATAATGTGATTCATAAACATGGTGATTGTAAACTGTAATGAAATAATGATTTCCTGAATTGATTTTATTTTGTTGGAATTCCGAAGTTAATACAGTAAACGATATCAAGAGCAATGATCCTGGCCATCTCATGATCAGAAAACCTGATTATCTGGTACAACAAAGTAGAGCTAACTGGGGCCAGTTCTAACCAAGAATTGCAGAAAATAGTCTCCGTTATCAAGAAATTGACTCTACACTCTGTGTACAGATCTGGTCACCTGAGTATATCTGGTCATGTGGGTGGATGTGACCATGAGGCTGGATCTGGTCATATGGTTGGTTGTGGCCTTGAGGCTGGACCTTGTCATGGTGGGGTGGATCTGGTTTTAAGGGAAGATCTGGACCTGAGAGAGGATCTGTTCATGAGTATGGATGTGACCATAAGGGTGGGTCTGGACCTGTGAGTGGATCTTGTCATGAGGGAGGATCTAGTCCTATGGGTGGATATGGTCACGTGGGTAAATGTGATCATGAGGGAGGATCTGTGAGTGAGTGAGTTTAGTTTTACGTCACACTTAGCAATATTCCAGCTATATGGCGACGGTCTGTAAATAATCGAGTCTGGACCAGACAATCCAGTGATCAACAACATGAGCATCAATCTGCGCAATGGGGAACCGATGACGTGTCAACCAAGTCAGCTAGTCAGCTAGTCTGACCACCCGATCCCGTTAGTCGCCTCTTACGACAAGCATAGTCACCTTTTATGGCAAGCATGGGTTGCTGAAGGCCTATTCTACCCCGGGACCTTCACGGGTCATGAGGGAGGATCTAATCATATGGGTGGGTATAGCCATGACGGTGGATGTGATCATGAGGGTGGATATGGTGATAAGGGTGGATGTTGACAATGTGCCATTTTCAGAATTAGTAGCCATCTTCCAATTTAGAATGGGCCACTGCCCTTGTATCAATAGTAAACCAAATTCCATCTGGGTGAATCATTCCAAAGTGGGTGGATCTGGTCATGTGGATCTGGTCATGTGGGATGGATCTGGTCATGGGGGTGGATGGGACAAAGAAGGTGGATCTCGATATCAGAGTGTCACTGGCCATCTGGCTGTATCTTGTCATGTTGGGGGGTATGGTCTTGAGGTGAGGGGATAACCTCAATCAAAACTGAAAACATCTAAAATCTTTGTGCAACACCCATGTACTGTATATCTGGTTTAACCATCTGACTGACCCAAACTACACAATCCACATGCTAAACACCATGCTAAGTGAGAAACTGGAGCTATTCAAGAGAAATACCTTCAACCACAATCTAAACAAACTGCCCCAGATCCAGTGAATACTTCCAGAGATATATCTGTAGTCTGAAGTTACAAGAACCATCTGCAAGACAAAATGTATTCAAGACATAACCTCACTTGTATGTATCTGGCTACTATACACACTTAGTCTGACCACTTGACCATTTCTAGATTATGCCTTAGATATTCAACCTTGCATTCCTACACCATCTGTTCTGTATTGCACCTGGTCTACTCTCTAAATCAACCTTAACTTGCATGCACATGGCCTCTATCTATATACAGTCTACGTGAATCATGTTTCACCCTGGAATCTAAATCTATCCAAACTTGTAAGTATCTGGCCTCTATACAGCATACTTAATGACTGCCCAAGAACACCTTTAGCCTGAAGACACCCTGTAATCTAAATCTACCACAGCTTGCATGTACCTGGCCTCTATACACAGTGTATGTGACTACTTGATGACGTCCAGAGAATACCATTCATCTCTAACTACACAAACCATCCTGAAGGCACCCTGTAATAAAACTCTACCTAAAATAGCATGTATGTTGACTCTGTACACAGTTTATGTGACTACTTGCGACTTGAGACTAAGTTTAAGTTACACAAACCACCCTCAAGACACCCTGTAATCTAAATCAAAAGGATTTGCCTGCCACTGATGAGTGAAGATGTGCATGTGTCTCCAGAAACTTCAATCAAGAATCACAATGAATCAAAGATCATTCAAGCCATCAAGTCACAGTTATTCACACTAAAAGGTGACTTTTATCAATAGATAATGAACTTTTACATTTTGTCTCAAACTGTGAGTACATAACTACATTCATGACACTGGTAGAAAATGTGAGAGAGACTTGAAGCCAATGACCAAATGTCTCAGCAAAGTGTGAGTGAATATTTAATGTCACATTGGCAATATCTCAGCAATATTGTGAAAACACAAAAATATGCTAGTACGTCTTACCAAGGTGTGATAGTAACATGTATTGATGAATGTGAATCCTCGCTTCGAAAAATCAAAGGTTGCTGAAAATGGTGGTGGGACCGGTGCCAGAGACACTTTGAGCTCTCGTAATTCCAATGTCTGTAAACTGACATCAACAAACCCAGTGTCTCATGCCGATAGTGGTGACTATACTCAATGACTTCCAGAGTATACTTTTAACCTGTACTCACACAAACTTGTACCTACACCAACCTGTACCCACACAAACCACACACAAACCCTGAACACACCCTGTATTCTAAATCTACCAAAGCATGCACGTATCTGGCCTCCATAGTCAGTCTACTTAATGACTTTCAAATAATACCTTTAACCTGAAGTTACACAAACCACAGGGATAAACCTGACTCAGGAACGATGTGAGATAAAATCTCATGTGGGACCAACAAAAAATGAGATTTTTATGAGATTTACTGTTCATGATCATTCACAAGAAAAGGAATAAACAACAAATGCACTTTCATGTGCAGTCTTTAATGTGCACTTTCATGCACGAACTCCATATTGCGCTACACAGTGCATAAACAACACAGTACTGCGAGGTTCAGAGTTTACCACACTCCTTGCAACACAGATCGTTTTGGACCGCATTGAGTAATGATGTTTGAAGTTCCATGCTTTCAAGTTGTGTTTCATGTGTCAAAGATTAAAAACTGGTGGAAAGTAACAGGAATATCTTTCACAGAACAAAATAATGACAACACCTTTCTCAATAAAATAGATTTAAACACTTAATTATTTCTAAATGTACCAGACATGACTTTAAATCACTGCAGATAAATTTGAGTGTGATTTTACAGCAACTGGCACAAGAAATTTGCAATATCACAGCCCATGTCAATCCCAGGAACCACCCCAAACACACCTTGTAATCTTAATCTACCCAAGCCAGCATGTATCTGCCCTCTATACTCAGTCTACTTAATGACTTTCAGAGAATACTTTTAACCTGACACTACACAAACCACCCCGAACACACCCTGTAATCTAACTCTACCCAAGCTAGCATGTATCTGCTCTCTATACTCAGATACATGCTATCTGAATCTATAAAGGCCACCATGAACAAACCCGGTAATCTATAAATCTACCCAAGCTACCATGTACCTGGTCTCTATACTCCACTTTATGACTTTCAGAAAATACCTTTAATCTGCAACTACACAAACTGCCTTAAAACACCCCGAATCTAACTCTATCCAAACTAGCATGTATCTGGCCTCTATACTCAGTCTACTTTATGACTTTCAGAAAATACCATTAACCTGCAACTTCACAAACTGCCCTAAAGACCCCCCCGAATCTAACTGTACCCAAGCATGTATGTATGTGGCCCATATACACAGTCTACTTGATCAATTCTGGAAACAACCTTAAAGACACCCTGTATCTGTCTAGTGACTGTACACACTCTATTTGACCAACACTTGACCATTCCCAGACAAACCTCTATACAGAAGATACACATACCACCCTGAAGGCAACATGTAATCTACCCATGTTAGTATCCATCTGGTGGCTGTACAGTCTATTTAACCACCACCTGACCATTTACAGGCAAACCTCTTTACTGAAGATACACAAATCATCCTGAAGACACCCTATAATCTACCCAATTTAGTATCCATCTGCTGACCATACACAGTATATTTGACCACCACTTGACCATTTATAGACAAACCTCTATGTAGAAGATAGAGATACCCTGATGGCAACATGTAATCTACCCATGTTAGTATCCATCTGGTGGCTGTACAGTCTATTTAACCACCACCTGACCATTTACAGGCAAACCTCTTTACTGAAGATACACAAATCATCCTGAAGACACCCTATAATCTACCCAATTTAGTATCCATCTGCTGACCATACACAGTATATTTGACCACCACTTGACCATTTATAGACAAACCTCTATGTAGAAGATAGAGATACCCTGAAGACACCCTGTAATCTACCCATGTTAGTATCCATATGCTGACCGTACACAGTCTATTCAACCAACACTTGACCATTTCCAGACAAACCTCTTTACTGAAGATACACAAACTACCCTGAAGACACCCTGTAATCTACCCGTGTTAGTATCCATCTGGTGTTTGTACACAGTCTATTTGACCAACACTTGACCATTTCCAGAAGGGCATCTTTACTGAAGATACACAAAACATCCTGAAGACACCCTATAATCTACCCATGTTAGTATCCATCTGCTGACCATACACAGAATATTTGACCACCACTTGACCATTTATAGACAAACCACTATGCAGAAGATAGAGATACCCTGAAGACACCCTGTAATCTACCCATGTTAGTATCCATTTGCTGACCGTACACAGTCTATTCAACCAACACTTGACCATTTCCAGACAAACCTCTTTACTGAAGATACACAAACTACCCTGAAGACACCCTGTAATCTACCCATGTTTGTATCCATCTGGTGTTTGTACACAGTCTGATTGACCACCACTTGACCATTTCCAAAAGAGCATCTATACTGAAGATACACAAACCACCCTGAAGACACCCTGTAATCTACCCATGTTTGTATCCATCTGCTGACTGTACCTCGAGTATTTAACCACCACTTGACTATTTCCAGACAAACCTCTCTACTCAAAATACAAAAACCATCCTGAAGACACCCTGTAATCTAAATCTACCATAGCTAGCATGCATCTGGCCTCCAGCTTACTTCATGACTTCCAGAGAATACCTCTAACCTGAGGTACACAAACCACCCAAAACACAGTCACAGCCATCTAAAACCAAACACCCTAGCATATCTCTTCCCTCTATACATACTCTACTTAAAGATCTCCAGGGAACACTTTTAACCTGAGCTAGACAAACCACCCTGCAAACACCCTGTAATCTAAATTAACCAAAGCTAGCATGCATCTGGCATCGATACATAGTCTACTTAGTGAGTAAAGAGTACCTTTACCCTGGACCTACAACACCACCCTGAACACATGGTGTGACTTGAATCTACCCTAGCTGTATGTATCTGGCCTCTATACATCGTTTACTTCATAACTTTCAGAGAATACATTTTACATAAAGTGAAAGTAAATATGCTAGCACGCATAGTTCACTTTATGACTTCCAGAGAATAACTTTAACCTGAGGTACACAAACACACCCAACAATGTAAAACTAAACACCCTAGCATATCTCTTGCCTTTATACAGTCTACTTCATGATCCAAAGGGAACACCTTTAACCTTAAGCTACACACACCATGCTGAAGACACCTTGTAATCTAAATCTACCATAGCTAGCATGCATCTGGTCGCTATACACAGTCACCTTAACAATTTCCAGAGAAGACCTTTAACCTGGAGCTACACAAAACACCTTAAACACACCCTGTAATCTGAATCTACCCAAGGTAGCATGTATCTGGCCAGTCTGTGCCATGAGTTCCAGAGAACACCTTTAGTCAGGAGCTACACAAATCCCCCTGAACACAACCTGTAATATAAAACAAAGCATGCTACCATATCTGTGCCCTTTATAATACTCTACTTCATAACTTCCACAGTACTTTTAACCTGAGCTACACATTTAACCATTCTGAACACACTTGGCAGTAATCTATATCCACCCCAGTTAGCATACACACTCCACTTGGTGACTTCCAGAGAATACCTGTAACCTAGAGCTAAGGGAGTGGACTTCGTGTGACTTCACAGCATAATTTGAAATGAGCTAGAGAAACCACAGTGAAGACACTTTGTAATCTAAATCTACCTCAGCTGGCATGTATCTGGCCTATATACACAGTCGCCTTAATGATTTCCAGAGAAAAGCTTTCACATGGAGCTACACAAACCACCCTGAAAACACCCTGTAATCTGAATCTAGCTAGCATGTAACTGGCCTCCATAGAATCTACTTCATGACTTCTAGAGAATACCTTCAACCTGAGCTGGACAAACCACCCTGAACACAGTCTGTAATCTTAATCTACCTAAGCTAGCATGTATCTGGCCTCCATACAGTCTACTTCATGACTTCCACAGAATACCTTCAACCTGAGCTGGACAAACCACCCTGAAAACACCGTGTAATCTTAATCTACCCCCGCTAGCGTGTATCTGGCCTCCATACAATCTACTTCATGACTTCTAGAGAATAACACGAGACCAAGTTTCAGTTGAATTTGACGAAAATCACTGATAAAAACCTCATAGTTGCATGACTGAAAATTTTATAGGTTTTGAATTCAGAAATTTACCAGAAGTGGTCAGGGAGGAACTACGTGTTGGTAATTGTTTTGTGTATTTCTATGTTTTGGTTTTGTATTTCATAAGTTTTAGATTTTGTTTTGTTACTTCCCCATGATGTAGCTTACTTAAGTTTGCACTATTTGGTTATGTGAAATTTTATGCTAACTAGGAGGCCAAGTTTTATAAGATATGTATCTTATTCAGTGGGCTAGCATTAGGATATAGGTTTGAGTTTGTGTCCAGGAACACCATTCTGTGATGTTGGTAGCGTACACATTACAGTGGTTTTAAATCTGTTTTGAAATGTTGAAGAGTATTTTCTGGAACTGTTTCCCGAAAAAGTCCCGTTGAGGGTATATTGTAAATTTCGCTGTGCATCTCATAAACTGAAGGTTCAGTTAGACAGACTCAATTGCTATGATAGCCCCAGTGCACTGTTATGTACAAAATGTCTCCTTGGTTGCACTGAAGAGGAATATCGCTTTCTATTCATTTGTCCTTATTACAAGACAAGCAGAGAACTGCTTTTACCTTAATATCATTATCCGTCCACTTCCACCAAAATGCATCAATTATTAGCATCCACTGACAAAAAAAATATTAAATCTCTGTCATTGTATTTCAAAAGAAACTTGCTAATTTGATATTGTTATGAATGAATGATACACCAGTATGTGCATTGCATGCAGTTGTTTATGTACTAGTAATATGAGTTACCTGAATATTATTATCGGAATCTGTTTGCTTAAAAAATGTATCAGTTATATGTTTCTCTGCACCTGTTCCATATTGATTCTCTTCACTAAGGCATTCAACACAGTAGTGATCCAGTCTACACTTAAAAACCTGTCGTTGATTGAATAATTGCTCCAGAGAAGAGACAGCTCACAATGATTGTTGACTGCAATATACAAGAGACGCTATTGTCAGAGCATGCTCATCAGCATTAGCTAATTAGCATGGTACCACTAATTGCACTGACAAAGGAAGGTAAGGAATGAGGGACAACCACAGGTGCTGTTGGAAAACCACAAAAAGTTATTGACATAATAAATTGTTAGTGTAAATATGATCAATGGCAAGGAAGGCTGAGTGCATCATCGTCCCACGAAATTTGAAACATGTTTTGTTTTCTCGTTTGTTCTGTATTTTTTTTGTTGTTTGCTTGTTTTGTTGTTTATTCATTTTTATTGTTTAGTGAATTCCTACGGTAAGATGTTATTGTTAGGGTGTTGTAGATGTAAGGCATCGTGAAATTGATCTTGAAGAAATGTCTGTATGTTTTACCGACATATAAGGAAAATAATAACGCAGACTGCATAGCATGAATAAAAAATACATGGAAATTTTGCATTTAGACACATGCAAACCACAAGAAAAGTAACATGTTGATGAATCTTAATTCATTTTGCATTTCAGTTATATAGTCAAGCGATGTGGACTCGTAATTGGAAGGGGTTCTGATCCAGAGAAACTTCAATGGACTGGTTGTTGCTTTTGTTATTCTTTTTGTCCTATGAGTACCCGGATGATTAAAGTAAAAAACAACTTTGCAGATTCTGATATCTTTCGATATGCACTTACCAAAACAAATCACCAAAAATGCCAAATCAACCTATAAAGTTGAAAAAAAAAACGTGATGAAAAAAACCCTGCAAAATTGGAGTTCAAGTGATTCACTCATTTTTCCCCAGCACTGCACCTTCAGAGTCAGGCACCTAATCGCAAGCACACAAAGTCGGCCGCCTAGCCCACTCAGCCATACATTTGAATGTATGAATGAATGTAATCTGAGGGTGAGGGTTCGAATCCGGGTTGGGACTCAACCAAAAGTACTCGAATTTGTACTTTGCCAAGAAAGTGAAATCCGAAATATGACATATGTTGCATCTGACCACTTTCTAAATGTCATTGTGTAATCATAGCTTTCAGCCATGGGAGCCGTGCCAATTTACACTTGTACAGAGGGGTACACAAAGTACGCAGTCTAGACTACCAGTTGCCTAACTTTCATTTTTGTGGAAGTCACGGTGGCTGAGCAGGCTAGACTTTGTGTGCCGGTGATTAGGTGCCTGACTCTGAGGGTGCGGGTTCGAATCCTGGATGGGACTCAACGCAAAGTACTAGAATTTGTACTTTACTTAGAAAGTGAAATCCCAAATATGACATGTTGCATCAGAGTGATTGTTAAGAGACCTTGCAGTTCCATTGTTTGATTACATCAGGTATAAGGGATCTAGCACAGAGAGTGAGGTATGGCTTAAACATATTTTTATTCCTTGAGAACCTGGTTTGGTAAACAAGAAGACCTTTGCTCATGTCAATACTTCCACAGTACATATACCACTGGGACAAATACACAAGAACTGGATACAGTTATATATGTGCGTTGTAGATGCTTATAAACCTTGAGCTTGCAGCTACATTTCATTGATTGATTGCATATCATTGTCTAGAATAATTTATCAAATTGTTTAGATTTGAAGATGTATTCTTTGAGTCATTTTAGAAGTATATTGGTGAAGGAAAACCAAGTTCTGTGGATAGTCAACTTATTTAATGCAATGAGTGCAACAGTTGGATTGTAGGTACTAACTACGTTATGAAGCAAGTGATGATATCAGCGTAATTTAATGTCGCGGCTTCTTTCTCTTAATGGTTAGACTTTCTTTCGATATGTATGATGTATAGCCTACAATAGATATTGTGAATTTGTCCCAAATTTCTTTGCTGCAGTTGCCTTTCTGTCATTCCAATCGGATGAAGTTTTGCAAGTATGTCAGACTTTCATTATTTAGCATTTTTTTACATGATTAAAGATCAAGGTACAAAACACAGATATAGGATCAAAGTGGATCATTCACTATACCATGGTGACATTAGAAAATCCGAATCACCTACATTGCTGAGATACTTTATTGCAATCAGACAAGAACTACCGGGGTATTTTCAAAAAGCGGCATGTGATAGGCATCTACCATTCTCTATGTCCCACTGTTTAGGTTGGAGAAATTCTGACAAGGTGGACATTAGTCCAGTCCCTATGTCCGTCATGGTTGAACGGATGCAGTTTGTTTGCAAGCAACAGACATCATAACATGACTTTCTGTGTGCATGTGTGTGCATGTGTGTGCATGTGTGTGCATGTGTGTGTGAGTGTTGGGAAGGAGTTATACTGACTGTAGGAAGTGTGTATGTGTCATGTATGTAAGAAGAATGTGTTGTCTGTTTTAGTTTCTTTGATTTAAGTGTAAACTCAGGCAAAAAGTGCCCATAGTCCATGTGGGTGGCTAATACAACAAAAATCGTATTTCATGTATTTTAGCTATGTGTTGTATTGGTCAAGACTCGAATAAACAAATCTTTGTTCATAATATGTCTCATGTGTACAAGTAAAGTATCACACCTGCTTGTCTGTGTAATTAAATAATGTGACAGAGACAGACTGCAATGTGTTTTGTTTATGGTGTATTGCATGATAGGTGTTAAGTTCAAATTTCAGGTGGTCAATGATTGAAGTTATGTATTGCATATTGTCTTTGGCAGACAGCCACATACGTGTCAATAAAACAGACTTCTGTCTGTGAATGGGGCTGCTTAATCATAATCAACATGTCTTTCTTGTTCCATAAACAAGTGTCAAAACATTTCAGTTTTCAAGCTGAGCATCTTTTAAAAAGGTCACATGCAACCACAAACACAAGCATGATTATGACACAATTACCACTTATTCATGACATACAATGTGCTGATTATGAAAAAGTACACAAACAAAATTATAAGCGTGCAATAGCAAATCAAATTTGCAGAATTTTCGTACTCGGGTTTACATATGTGCTAATTGTAAATGTCCAAATAATGTCGCATCGACTGATTTAGACACTATGTTGACAGTAGCGCTGGCATTATATTCAACAGACCAGCGGAAACACAACTACTGCCACATTTTAACTTCCTCAGTCAATAGGTTTTACCCTCACCCATCAGCCATTATGCCAATGTTCATTTCACATACGACTGTGCAGGGATGTGTATGGGTCTCTACCTGTAATAGGTAATTACTAAAACCCATGCTGCTCTTCCCAGCATTAAGACCACAGTATTCACACAAGATCATGGAAGCCATCATAAATAATTATAAACCATTAAAAACATACATCTACTCATATACAAACCCACAATGTTAATGTGAAATTGACCCGTGAAGGTCCCGGGGTAGAATAGGCCTTCAGCAACCCATGCTTGCCATAAAAGGTGACTAGGCTTGTCGTAAGAGGCGACTAACGGGATCGGGTGGTCAGACTAGCTGACTTGGTTGACACATGTCATCGGTTCCCCATTGCGCAGATCGATGCTCATGTTGTTGATCACTGGATTGTCTGGTTCAGACTCGATTATTTACAGACCGTCGCCATATAGCTGGAATATTGCTAAGTGCGACGTAAAACTAAACTCACTCACTCACTCACTCACTAATGTGAAATTACACAAACCTTTCAACAACCAGAACTCAATGTCACAAGAATTCGAAAAAAGATTGCATATATCTTTGATGGGTCCTCCTTTGGTCAAAAGTTTAACCCCTCCGAACTGCGTCCCACTGGTTGCACACCAGGTTGCACACCAGGTTGCACATGATGACCAGCGGGATTGGCATGGGTTGTGTCACACATTGAACACATGTATAAGGGGAATGAATTGTAGGGCAATAGTGTACCTTTAACCCGATCAAGAGAAACCATATTACACAAACCACAATGAACACACCCTGTAATCTCAATCTACCCCTGCTAGCATGCATCTGACCTCTATACTCAGTCTACCTCATGACTTCTAGACAATATCTTTAACCTGAGCTAGACAAACCACCCTGAAGACACCCTCTAATCTGGATCTACCCCAGCTAGAATGTATCTGGCCTCTATCCACACTCTCCGTCATGACTTCCAGAGAATACCTTCAATCTGAGATACACAAACCACTCTGAATACAAATTGTAATCTAAACCTACCAAAGCTAGCATGTATCTGGCCTCTATACACAGTCTACTTCATGACTTCCAGAGAGCACTGGATGACTTCCAGAGAATACCTTTCAAATGATGCGCTACACAAACCTCCCTGAAGACACCCTGTAATCTGAATCTACCAGTGCTAGCATGTATTTGGGCTCTATCCACACACTACTTCAAGACTTCCCGGGAATACCTTTAAAATGAAGCTACACAAACCACCCTGAAGACACCCTGTAATCTGAATCTACCCCACCTAGCATGTATCTGGCCTCTATCCACACACTACTTGATGACTTCCAGAGAATACCTTTAAAATGAAGCTACACAAACCATCCTGAAGACACCCTGTAATCTGAATCTACCCCACCTAGCATGTATCTGGCCTCTATCCACACACTACTTGATGACTTCCAGAGAATACCTTTAAAATGAAGCTACACAAACCACCCTGAAGACATCCTGTAATCTGAATCTACCCCACCTAGTATGTATCTGGATTCTATACATAGTCTACTTCATGACTTCCACAGAATACCTTAAACCTGAGCTAGACAAGTCACCTCGCACACACAATGCACACACCCTGGAATCTGAATCTACCCCAGCTAGCATGTATCTGGCCTCCATACAGTCTACTTCATGACTTCCAGAGAATACCTTTAACCTGAGCTGGACAAACCACCCTGAAGACACCCTGTAATCTAAATCCTCCCCAGCCAGCATGCATCTGGCCTCTGGAGATACACAAACCACCCTAAACACAGCATGTAATTTACAACTAAACACACTAACAGCCTGCACTGCTGTACCCGTGAACACCCGTCGTAGAAACAAATGGGCATATAACACATGGGCAATCCGGCGAAATAACAACAGACTCAACGAGGAGAAAATTATGAAAACTCTGGATAATATGGATACGGAAGAACTAACATTCTGGTTGAGTAGATTTGTATTGGAAGTAAGAAAGTAGAATGGAGAGATATACCCGCCGTCTTCACTTGTATTTCTTGTTATGTTACTTTATTCTCACATTCGAATTACCTCTAAGCGAGATCTGGACATTCTTAACTCTCCAGAATTTGAGTGTTTGATGGTGAACTTAAGAGAATTACTAATACTAGATTGGGACAAAAGAAGGACCAAGCCGAGCCTATTAGGGACGATGAAGAGCACCAGCTGTGGAAACTAAAACTTCTTGGTGGTCACAACGCCAGAGTTCTTGTACTATGGTGTATTTAAATGGTAAACATTTCTCCCTGAGAAATGGATCCGAACACAGAAGCCTTCGTTACAAGCCATATGAGATTACCTTGTGTGAACCTACTGGAAAGCGAGCATATCTTAAGTACAAAGAAGATATCTCAAAGACCTGTCAAGGTGGACTTAAGCATCGCAAGATAACTCCTAAAGAGGTAACACACCATGCAAGTGAATGTAAAGAACGTTGTCACGTAATGCTGTACAAGAAGTACATGAGTCTGTGTCCCACAGATGGAAGGAATGAGATGTTCTACCTGACGCCACTACAACACCCTGCAGATACATGCTGGCACAGTCGTCAACCGAATGGCCACAACACACTGCAGAAAGTGGTTCCCAAACTTTGTCGTAAAGCAGGTACAAGCGGACATATGGCAGATCACTCTCTAAGGGTCACTACAGCAATGAAGCTGTATGAGAAAGGAATACCTGAACAACTAGAGCAAAGGGGACACCGCAGTGTTGAGTGCAAGTCTTATGAATTGAGTCTAACTTCTAAAATTAAACCAGAAATCTGAAAATAGACATGAAGGCATTTATAACATGTACATAACAACGGTAACTGCAATTATCGCTACGAACTTTGTCATTCATGTTGTGGTGAAAAAGTAATAAAAAGTACACTTGCTCATTTATTTTGTCATTTTGACAGAGGTAATTCTTGAAAATTTCTGCAGACGGAAGTCGAGAGAAATATTCAAGAATTGCCAAAGTTGTTTTACACAAGGGAGAATATGGATAACCGAGGTTTTCCATATTCGCCTGAGTAAACACTGGTATTGTAAGTCCCTTGGAGGACAAAATAATACCCAAGGGGGATATCTGAAAACAACCTCTAATGACGTCATAAGAGGTTGATATGAGGATGAGCCAATACAAAGTGAATGGGAACATATCGAACCGAGGTGTGTATACACAGTTCACTTCATGAGTTCCAGAGAGCACCCTTAACATGAAGCTACATATCCACCCTCAACACAAAGTGTAATATGAAAATAGCCCAGCTGTCATGTATCTGGGTTCTATACATAGTTTCCTTCATGAAGCTACATCATAACATCCAGAGAATACCTCTAACTTGAGCTACGCAAACCACTCTGAAGACACCCTGTTATCTGAATCTACTCAAGCTGACATGTATCTGGCCTCTATACATAGTTTACTTTATGACTTCCAGAGAATACCTTTACCCTGATCTTCACAAACCAAACTAAATACAGCCAGCAATCTAAAACTAAACACCCTAACATATCTCCTGCCTCTATACAATATTAGTTTACGTAATGATCTCCAGGGAACACTTTTAACCTTAACCTATACAAACCACCCTGAAGACCAGAGAATACCTTTAACCTGAGCTAGACAAACCACCCTGAAGACACACTGTAATTTGAATCTACCCCATCTTGTATGCATCTGGCCTTTATACAGTCTGTGTCATGACGTCCAGAGAATACCTTTAGCCAGGAGCTTCACAAACCACCCTGAAGACACCCTGCAAATATGAATCTACTCCAGCTATTATGTTACTGGTTTCTGTGCACACTCTATGTCATGAATTCCAGAGAATAACTTTAACCTGAGCTAGTCAACAGTCTACATCATGACTTCCAGACAGTACCTTTAACCTGAAGCTACACAAACCATCCTGAAGACAACCTGTAATTTCAATCTACCCCAGCCAGGATGGATCTGGCCTCTATGCATACTTTACTTCATGACTTCCAGAAAATATGTTTCAACTGAGCCACAAAGACGACCCTGAACAAACACTGTAATCTACTTTTACCCTCACCACACAAATCACCTTGTACACTCGCAATAATCTAAAACTAACAAGAGTCATCAGAAGATGACATATCTCCCCGGCCCCCACATATCTGAAAGGATGTCGACAAATCATCTGACAGTTACTTATTGTATTTTTAGATCAAGTCTGAATTGTTTCCATGGAATTCATGAAAAATATAAATGCCTTATACCTGTAATCAGAAAATGTCACCATTTCAAGACCTGCCAAGATCTTTTGAAAGATATGAAATGGTTTTCGAGTTGTGCTCCGGAAACAAAATCAGCAACGTGTTCATGAAAAAAAGAAAATAGTATATCATAAAAACCTGTAAATAACAAAAGGCACCACTTTGGGGTCTGACACACATATCTACTAAGTTTTACTGACAGATATTAAGAAGTTTTTGAGTTCTGCTCCGGAAATGGAACACACCTGTCACTTTTGAGAGTAAGTCCGAAACGTTTCCATGGAAACCGAAAAAATAATAAATCACAAAAACCTGTAAGTAGCAAAAGGCACCACTTTAGGTTCCGACTGATATATCTACCAAGTTTAGAAGAAAAATATTCAACGTTTTTTGAGTTCGGCTCCAGAAATGAAGCCCATCCCTCCATTTTGAGACTGTGTCCGAAACGTTTCCATAGAAACGGAGAAAACAATAAATTAGAAAAACATGTAAATAGCAAAAGGCACCACTTTGGGGTCTGCCACACATATCTACCAAATAACACTAACAGATATTAAAACATGCCCGGGGAATAAAAACTAAATGCAAATATTAAACTCAAAACAGACCACACTGCCACCTTCTTCGAGGAATATTTCCATCAATATTCACATAAAGGAGGGATATGCCATTCATCTGACGGACAGACGGATGAGGCGTTGACTATATCCCCCTGCATGTTAAAACCTTAGCGTATCTATTTGGTGACTTCCAGAGAATACCCTTTTAACCTGGAGCTACACACGCCTTCTTGAAGATGCCCTCTAATCTGAATCTACCCCACCTAGCATGTATCTGGACCCTATAAACACTCTACTTGATGATATACAGAGAATGCTTTCCACCTGGAGGTACACAAACAAACCTGAAGACACCCTGTAATCTGAATCTACAAAGGTAGCATGTATCTGCCCCTTATCCACAGTCTACTTCATGACTACCAGAGAAAAAAATTAACCTGGAGCTACACCAACCACCCTGAAAAGATGTCATCTAAATTTAAATACGCTAACCTGTATCTGGAATCTATACATGGTCTGCTTGATGACTTCCAGAGAATACCTTTAACCTGAAGCTACACAAACCTCCCTGAAGACTTGGTGCCACCTGAATCTACTCCAGGTAGCATGTATCTGGCCTCTATACATCGTTTACTTCATGACTTTCAGAGAATATGCTTTACTTGAGCTACACAAACCACCCTGAAGACATGGTCTCATCTGAATCTACCCCACCTAGGATTCATCTACCTTCCATACAGTCTACTTGATGACTTCCAGAGAATAAAATTAACCTGAAGCTACACTATTTACCCTGAAGACACCCTGTAATCTAATCACAGCCAGCATGCATCTGGCCTCCATACACAATCTACTTGATGACTTTCAGAAAAAAAACATTTAACCTGAAGCTATACATCCCACCTTGAAGACACCCTGAAAATCTGAATCTACCCCAGTTAGCAGGCATTTGGCCTCTATATATACTGTAATTCATGACTTCCAGATAAATTGTTTAAACTGACCTACACAAACCACCCTGAACACATCCTGTAATCTGAACCTACCCAAGTTAGCATGTATATGGCATCTATACAGTCACGCTAACGATTTCCAGAGAATACCTTTAAATTGAAGGTACGCAAACCACCCTGAGGACACCCTGTAATCTAACTCTATCCGAGCCAGCATCCATTTGGCCTCTACACACAATCTACATGATGACGAAAAATAAGAAAATACCTTTACCTGAAGCTATACACCCCACCCTGAAAATCTTAATCTACCCCAGTTAGCATGTATCAGGCCTCTATCCATACTCTCGTTCATGACTTTCAGATAAAAAGTTTAAACTGAGCTACACAAACCACTCTGAAGACACAAGTGTTTTCTGAATCTACTCAAGCTAACTCTATCTGGCCTCTATACAGAGTTTTCTTTAGGACATCAGAAAATACCTCTAACCTGAGGTACACAAACTACCCTAAACACACCCAGCCATTTAAAATTAACACTTTAACATATCTCCTGCCTTTATAGTAGTCTACTTAATGATCTCCAGGGAACATCTTTAACCTTGAGCTACTCAAACCACACTGAAGACACCCTGTAATCTAAATCTACCAAATCTAGCATGTACCTGGCCTATATACACATTCAACTTCGTGACTTCCAAAGAATACCTTTAACCTGAAGTTACAAACACCACCCGGAACACATGGTGCCACCCGAATCTACACAAGGTAGCATTTATCTGGCTTCTATGCACAGCCTACTTCAGGACTTCCACAAATTAAAATTAACCTGGAGCTACACAAACCAACCTGAACAGAAGATATAATATAAATTTAAACACACTAGCCTGTATCCGGCCTCTACACATACTCTACTTTGTGACCTCCAGAGAACACCTTTAACCTGAGCTAGAGAAACCACCCTGAAGACACCCTGTAACCTGAATCTACCCAAGGTAGCATGTATCTGGCCTCTATACACAATCACCTTAGCGATTTCAAACAAATACCTTTAAACTGGAGCTACACAAACCACCCTGAAGACACCCTGTAACCTGAATCTATCCCAGGTAGCATGTATCTGGCCTCTATACACAGTTACCTTAGCGATTTCAAACCAATACCTTTAAACTGGAGCTACACAAACCACCCTGAAGACACCCTGTAACCTGAATCTATCCCAGGTAGCATGTATCTGGCCTCTATACACAGTTACCTTAGC
Organism: Haliotis asinina; assembly: GCF_037392515.1. Lineage (NCBI taxonomy): Eukaryota > Metazoa > Mollusca > Gastropoda > Lepetellida > Haliotidae > Haliotis > Haliotis asinina. The sequence continues at coordinate 13,593,044 of NC_090283.1, read as the reverse complement.
GATTTCAAACAAATACCTTTAAACTGGAGCTACACAAACCACCCTGAAGACACCCTGTAACCTGAATCTATCCCAGGTAGCATGTATCTGGCCTCTATACACAGTCACCTTAGCGATTTCAAACCAATACCTTTAAAATGGAGCTACACAAACCACCCTGAAGATACCCTGTAATCTGAATCTACCCAAGCTACCATGTATCTGGCCTCTATACAGTCACCTTAACAATTTCAAGAGAATACCTTTTAACTGGAGCCACACAAACCACCCCCAAGACACCCTGTAACCTGAATCTACCCAAGCTACCATGCATGTGGCCTCTATTCACAGTCCGCATCATGACTTCCAGATAAGTTTAATCTGCTACACAAACCACCCTGGACACACCCTGTATCTTGCCTTTACACACAGTCTGTGTCATTACTTCCAAAACATACCTTTAACCTGGAGCTATACAAATCACCTTGAACACACCCTGAACACTTCCAGAGATTACCTTTAACCTTAAGCTAGACAAACCTCCCTCAAGAAAGCCTGACATCTAAATCTGCCCCACCTAGCATGCATCTGGAATCTTCACACAGTCTACTTTTGACTTACAAAGAATATGTTTCACCTGGAGCTACACACAACTTACTCAAGACACCCTGTAACCTAAATTTAGACAAGACATCATTTATCTGGCATTTGTACACAGTCGCCTACATAATTTCAAGAGAATACCTTTAATCTGAAGCTACACAAACCACCCTGAACACACCCCGTAATGTGAATCTACCCTTTACTAGCATGTATCTGGCCTCTTTACACACTCCACTGTGTGACTACCAGAGAATACCTTGTCACCTGAAGCTACACAAGCCGTCCTGAACGCACCCTGTAATCTAAATCTACCCAAGGAAGCATGTATTTGGCCTCCATACACAGTCTACTTGATGATTTTGATCCGTGAATGTCCGAAGTAGAACAGGCCTTCAAGAACCCAATGCTTGCTACAACAAGAGTCGGCAGAAGATGACATATCCCCCTGGCCCCTACATATTTGAAAGGACAAATCATGTGACAGTTACATGATGTTTTATTAGGTTAAGTTTGAATCGTTTCCATGGAAGTCTTGAAAAACATAAATGCCATATATCTGGAAGAAGCAACACTTCAAGATCTGTCTCATATATCTGCAAAGATCTGTTAAAAGATATGAATGGGTTTCAAGTTGTGCTCTAGAAACGAAGCCTATCCCTCCATTTTGAGACTAAGTCAGAATCATTTCATGGAAACTGGGAAAATAATAAATCACAACAATCTGTAAATAGCAAAAGGCACCACCTTAGGGTCTCCCCTACATATCTGCCAAGTTTTGCTGACAGATATTAGTAACTTTTGGAGATGTGTGCCAGAAACGAAACACACCTCTCACTTTTGCAAAAAAGACTGAATCGTTTCTATGGAAACCAAGAACCTAAGAAATTTCGAAAACCTGTAACTAGCAAAAGGCACCATTTTAGCTTCTGGTTGGTATATCTACCAAGTTTTGCAGAAAAATAAAGAATGGATTCAGACTAAGTCTGAAATGTTTCCCTTGAAACCGAGAAAAAAATATATCACAAAAACCTGTAAGTGGCAATAGTGCACTTTAGGTTCTGACTGATGTATATAGAAAGTTTTGCAGAAAAATATTGAACGTTTTTTGAGTTCTGCTCTGCAAACGAAACACCCCTCTCAATTTCAAGACCAAGTCCGAAAAATTTCCATATCAAAAGGCATCCCTTTGGGATCTGCCACACATATCTAACAAGTTTTGCAGAAAAATATTGAATGGTTTTGCGTTCTGCTTTGGAAGCGAAACCCACCCCTCCGTTAGACTAACACCAAAATGTTCCATTTAAAAACAAAAAAAAATAAAAATAAAAACACTGTAAATAGCAATAGGCACAACGATAGGTTGAGATTATATCTATCACGTTTGGTCTAAAAATATTGAACGGTTTCTGAGTTATGCTCCAGAAACAAAATGATTTTGGACGGGCAGACGGATGAACAGACGGACAAACGAGGCATCGATTATCCCCCGCATTACATGCCGGGGGAATAAAAAGCGAATATGCTTGTCATAAGAGGTGATTAACAGGATCACATAGTCAGACGCTCAGACTTGGTTGACACCTCATTGGTTCCCAATTGCGCAGATGGATCCTCATGCTGTTGATCATTGGATTTTCTGGTCCAGATTTGATTATTTACAGACTGCCACCAGCTGGAATATTCCTGAGTGCGGCTTAAAGCTAGACTCATTTCCTCTGTCTAGGGAAGCTACACAAAATCTACCCCTCTTAGCTTGTGTCTGGACACTGTACAGTCTATTTGACCACTTGACCATTTCTACAGCATTAATTAAAAGCTATACAAAAGCTACCCTGCTAACATGTATCTGGACACTGTACAGTCTATTTGACCACTTGCCCAATTCTACAGCAATAACTGGAAGCTACACAAAATCTCCCCTAACGCTCATGTGTCTGGACACTGTACAGTCTATTTCACCACTTGACCATTTCTAGAGTACCAACCTGAAGCTATATAAAATCTCCCATGGCTAGCATGTATCTGGACAGAGTACAGTCTATTTTTCCACTTGATCATTTCTACAGCATTAACTGGAACATGTATAAAATCTCCCCCTGCTAGCATGTGTCTGGACAGAGTACAGTCTACTTGACCACTGGGCCAATTCTACAACAGTAACTGGAAGCTACACAAAACCTCTTCCAGCTCTCATGTATCTCTTTCACCATTTGATCATTTCTACAGTACCAACTGGAAGCTACACAAAATCTACCCCTCCTAGCATATATCTGGACACTGTACAGTCTATTTTTCCCCTTGACCATTTCTACAGCATTAGCTGGACGTTATGTGAAATCTACCCATACCAGTATGGATCTCAACACTGTACACTCTTTCTTACCACTTGACTATTTCTACAGCATCAACTAGACACTAGAAGTATATCCATGTTAGCCTGTATCTGGACACTGTACAGTATGCTTGACCACTTGACCATTCCTAAAGCATTAACTGGACACTATGTAAGATCTACACATGCTAACCTGTATCTGGACACAGTACAGTCTCTTTGACGACTTGACCATTTCTAAAGCATTAACTGGACGTAATGCAAAATCTACCTATCCTTGCAGGTATGTCGACACTGTACAGTCTGTTTCACCATGACACATTCCTACAGTACAGTCGTTTCACACCTACACATTTCTACAGCATTGACTGGAAGTTACACAAAATCTACCCATCCTACCCTGTATCTGGACACTGTGCATTCTGCTTCAGCACTTGACCATTCCTACAGCATGAACTCGACACTAGGCAAAATCTACAAATCCTAGCTTGTATCTGCACACTGTACAGTCTGTTTCACTACTTGACCATTTCTGCAGCATAAACTAGGGAATATACAAAATGTACCCATGCTAGCATGAATTTGGAAATTCTTGTTTAATTGAAGACTTGATCATTTCTACAGCATTAACTGGAACTTCTGCAAAATCTGCACATGATGTCATGTATCTGGACACTATACAGCCGATTTGACCATTTGACCATTTCTATAACCTTAACTTGAAATTATGCAAAATCTACCCACATCAGCACGTATCTAGACACAGTAGTCTGCTTGACCACTTGACCATTCCTACAGCATTAACTGGACACAATGTAAAATCTATCCATGCTGGCCTGTATCTGGATGCTGTACAGTCTGTTTGACCACTTGACCATTCCTACAGCATCAATTGGACACTATGTAAAATCTACCCATGCTTGCCTGTATGTGGACACTACAGTCTGTTTGATCACTTGACCTTTCTACAGCATGAACTGGAAAGTGTACAAAATCTACCCATTCCAGTACTGTACAGTCTGTTTGACCACTTGACAATTTGTACCTCATTAACTGAAAACTATAAACAAGAGTCATCAAAAGATGACAGATCCAACCAGCCCCCATAATTTGACAGGACAAAGCATCTAACAGTTACTTTATGTTTTTTACGCTAATTTTGAGTGAGTGAGTTCAGTTTTACGCCGCACTCAGAAATATTCCAGCTGTATGGCGGCGGTCTGTAGATAATCAAGTCTGGACCAGACAATCCAGTGATTAAAAACATCAGCATCGATCTGCGCAGTTGGGAACCAATGACATGTCAACCAGGTCAGCAAGCCTCTTGCGACAAGCACAGTTGCCTTTTATAGCAAGCATTGGTTTGCTGAAGGCCTATTCTACCCCAGGACCTTCACAGGTTGCTAATTTTGAAACTTTTGGAAATCATGAACAAGAGTCATCAGAAGATGACATATCCCCCCGGCCTCCACATGTTTGAAAGGATAAATAATCAGAGAGTTATTCATTGTTTTTTTTAGACTGTTTGAATTGTTTCCATGGAATTCATGAAAATTATAAATACCATATATCTGTAACCAGCAAAGTCACAATTTCAAGATCTGTCTCATATATCTGCCAAGATCTGTTGAAAGATATGAAATGGTTTTCGACTTGTGCTCTGGGAACGAAGCCCATCCCTCCACTGAGACTAAGTCCGAAACGTTTCCATGGAAACCAAGAACATAATACATCACAAAAACCTCAAAAACCAAAAGGCACCACTTTGGGGTCTGCCACACATATCTAGAAAGTTTTACTAACAGATATTAAGAAGAGTTCTGCTCTGCAAATGAAACACACCTCTCACTTTTCAGACTTGGTCCAAAATGTTTCCATGGAAACCGAGAAAATAATAAATTACAAAAACCTGTATATACCAAAAGGCACCACTTCAGGTTCTGATTGATATATCTACTAAGTTTTGCACAAAATATTGAAAGTTCTGCTCCGGAAACGAAGCCCACCCCACCATTAGACTAACACCAAAACGTTCCATGGAAAAAACAAAAAAAAAAATGCCAAAAATCTGTAAATAGCAAAAGGTACAACCATAGGTTCAGATTATTATATCTATCCAGTTTGGTCTAAAAATATTGAACTGTTTCTGAGTCATGCTCCGGAAACAAAATGATTACGGACAGACGGATGGACAGACAAGGCGTCCACAGTATCCCCTCACATTACATGTCAGGGGGAGTAAAAAGAGGCAACTAACAGGATCAGGTGATCAGGCCCACCGATTTGGCTGACATATATCACCAGTTCTCAATTGTGCAGATCAATGGACATGCTGTTGATGACTGGATTGTCTGGACCAGACATGACTATTTACAGACCGCCGCCGTATATTTGGATTGTTGAGTGCGGTGTAAAACTTCACCCACTCACTCTTTCCGCAGCATTAAATGGAAACTCCATAAAATCCCTCCATGCTAGCAAGTATCTCGACACCTGACAGTCTGTTTTACCACATGACCTGCCTACAGCATTAATGGGATACCATGTAAAATCTACCAATGCCAGCATGTATCTGGTCACTGTTGTCTATTTGACCACTTGACCATTTCTACAGCATTAACTGGATGCTTTGTAAACTGTACCCATGCTTGCCTGTATCTAGTCAGTTGGACTTCTTGACCTTTTCTACCTCTTTGACTGGAAGCTTGGCAAAATTTACCCATGTCAACGTGTATATGGACATTAAATAGTCTACTTGACTACTGGGCCATTTCTATAGCATTAACTGCGAGCTTGGTAAATTCTACCAATGCTGGTATGTACTTTAACACTGTAAGTATACTTGAACCATTTTAAGAGAATACTTTTTACAATGTTAAACCATAAGCCAGAGGAACCCAGTCTAAGTAAATTTAGTCTCAGAATTATTCTTTACACTTCTATACTGAGTCAAACAAACTCTAGATGGTCATGTCAGGTAACCTTTCAGTGACCTATGACCATCCAATCAACTGCGATATATCATATCGGATTTAACCAATCAGACAACTGCTACTGTTTAGGGTTTAGGGTTCAGTCACTGACCTCTCGACAAACGAAAATCCACAAAATCACAGATACTTAACATTCAGTATATATGCTTTGGGGTTTCTGATGACACAGTTATCTTAAGCTAATATTTCCACAAGTTGACATCCTTGCACACTGACAAAAAGCTATATTCACTGACTGTTTACTCTCTGTTGTTGCATGCTCCATGTGCAATTGTACAGAAAATAGCATTCGGAATCATTCGGATACAAACCTTTTCAAAGTAAAAGTTCAAAAGGTATGCACGAAAGTCAACTTTCGCGATTTGATAAGCTGTGTTCTGATTGCATGATCTCAAAGATTACCTGACGCGAGTTCCTACAAGAGTTTGTTGGACTCAGTATAGAAGTGAAAAAGAATAACACGAAGATTAAGTTTATTTAGACTGAGAAGAACCACACATTCGAACCTGTAATGACAGCGCACCAATGCTAGCATGTATTTGTCATTACCCTGTGTACTTGATGTCCAGGCTATTTGCAGGGACAACCTTACAACAGAAGCTAAACAAACCATCTTTACAACCCTGCAGTCTGTGTACCTTTAACCCAAACATCTACCACCTCGACAAAGTCTATTAAACCACAGGAACATTTTCAGATAAAGGCTTCAAACAAACATCATACATTACACACAATGTCATCTAAGTCTATTCTGATAAGGATGCATCTGGTCTCTCTCATCTGCAACAAGTAAACATGATTTCAGATGAAAATAGGCTGGAGGACTGGGCATGCTGGCATGTTCCTGGCCTCTATACACAGTTTGTCTGACCATTTGACCATTTCCATAAAATACCTTTCAACTCAAAACTACCAGATCTACCCTGAATACACCCTTTAATCTATATCTAACCAAGTGAGTATTTCTCTGGACTCTGAACACTGTTTGTCTGACCATTTGACCATTTCCATGGAATACCTTTAAACTCAAAACTACCAGATCTACCCTGAATACACGCTGTAATCTATATCTAACCTAGTGAGCATTTATCTGGGGGTCTATACACACTTTGTCTGACCATTTGACCATTTCCATGAAATACCTTTCAACTCAAAACTACCAGATCTACCCTGAATACACCCTGTAATCTATATCTAACCTAGTGAGCATTTATCTGGGGTCTATTACAGAATTACAGAATACACATTACAGAATAACATGTATATTTTGTTTCATGCTGGTGACAAGACATCTATCCAACCTGGAGCACAGAGTCTGGTGGTAATACAAGTTCAAAGTCAGACAATTTGTACAGTACAAAGACACACTATAAGCGTCTGACAAATATCATTTGGATCTAAGTTCCAGAATAATAACTGGAATTTATGCATTTCTAATTTAACGTACCTTTTTCAAAAACTTAGCAATACTTATCAAAACGTTTTTATCCTTACTCGACATAAGTCTTACAAAAGTTTCCCTACATAAATTACTCCTACAAATATACCATAAACATTCATTTCTTGCAGCTTTATAGCACTGACAGATCATCAGTAAGTGGTATTCATCTTCAACTAATGACATGCCTTTATCATGACAATATGAACAAAGTCTACTAGAATAGGGTGTATTATTATGCCTTCCTGTTTCGATTGCAAGTTTGAAATTATTACATCTGAACTGGCTTAAAACATGTTTGTAATGCCATGGAATGTCTAGAGATAAATATCTTTCAACATGCACCTTTGTCTTAAATCGACAGTATGTCTGACATTTGTTTCAATATACAGTTTGTCCGACTACTTGACCAATTCCATGAAATATCTTTAAACAAAAGCTACCAGATCTACCCTGAAGAACACCCTGTGATCAAAACCTACCCAAGCTAACTTGTATCTGGCCTCCATACAGTTTGACTACTTGACCATTTCCATGGAATATCTTTAAACAAAAGTTACCAGATCTACCCTGAAGAACACCCTGTAACCAAAATTGACCCTAGCCAACATGTATCTGGCCTCTACACAGTTTATCTGAGTGAGTGAGTGAGTGAGTTTAGTTTTCTGCCACATTCAGCAATATTCCAGCTATAAGGCAACAGTCTGTAAATAATCGAGTCTGGACCACACTTCATCTGACCACTCTCAGGATACACAGAATCAAAAAGTACCAAAGGTTGTGGTTCACCACTTGACCATATACAGTAACTCCACAAACTACCCTGAAGACAACCTGTTGCCAAAATCTACACATGATCAGAGGGTTCAGAGGGTTCACCACACACAGTTGATATATGATTGATAAAACCATTGGCACAGTTTCATGCACCCTACAAGTAAACTTGGCCGTGACGCAACTGGTCGCTATACACTGCTTAGTTTAATCACTAGGTCATTTACCTTGAGCAGGAGTGGGTGAGTACAGTTTCATGCCACCAATATGATACTGTTCATTGAGCTCCGGCAGTTTGGGGTTGGTCACCGATTTACTGGATTTGTCAAAATCTCACATGGCGGCCACTCGGTGACTACCATCCATTTTTCCCCAAGGAGTTTAATAAGGTTTTGCTTTGTCAACAAAGGTTTACATCATTCATTGGAATACTTTTCTATCATATAATTCTATACACTCAAGCTATTATGTGTATTATCATAGATAACTTGCCATTTTTTTTCATGTCGAATTTCAGATTCCCACATAAGTTGGTGGATTGCTGCTTTTTTCTTGCTGAGGAACAGAAGTTGCCACCACACATAATTGCTGCGCAAACCCTCTGCTACACGGGGAATATGGTATCGTTGACACAAACTACTGCATTTGGCAATAGAAATATCCTATTTTACTGTGAGATATGAATTCAAAGATACATTTGTGATACTGCATAAACCAAAAGTTATATCAGTCACTTCAAGGACACTTTCCACAACTTTCCGCACGCTCAGTGAGTGAGAGTTTAACTTTATGCTGCACTCAGCAATATTCCTGCTACATGGCAGTGGTCTGTAAATAATCCAGTATGGACCAGACAATCCAGGGATCAAAGGCATGAGCATCGATCTGTGCAAGTGGGAACTGATGAAGTCAGAGAGTCTCACCACCTGATCCCCTTAGTTGCTTCTTACAAAAAGCATAGACACCTTTTTTGGCATGCATGGGTTGCTGAAGACCTGTTCTACCATGCATCTTCATTGGTCTTTTGCACACTCAGAGGCACATATATCAGTTTGCTGCCTTGTCCATATCTAAAGTATACAGCCTACCTGACAAAAAGTGTGAAATGTTGACATCAAAAATACTTCGCAAAAGCTGTTGACATAATATCTTGACAAACTAATGGAAACTAATTGTAAATCATGTCGCATAACATACGTCAACTGCCCATGTGACACATTACCACATAGACACCAGTGATACAGATCGCTGGAATTATATGAAAGAACAATCACTTCTTTCAGGGAAGAGGTTAGAGACCGGTATAGGTGAGGGGGGCTGTGATGCTAGCACTGATGTCCGTCAAGCCCTCACCGTCCTACAGAGGAATCTAGATCTCAACAGTTCTTCGGATCTGGCCTTAGACATTTCTTGCATTAACCAAAATAATAATGTCAATAAAAATTCGGAAAATTATCAGAATTTCGTGGTTAATCTATTTGATTACCAGGTAAGTGACGCACAAAATAGTATTCTCAATAAGGGGGTAACCTTCAGCCCCACACCAGCTAGGTATGACAAAAGTCAGTCGTTCACTGACTTGAAATCACTCTTTCGACGCATGAAAATTACCCATTATTTTCATGATATCCCAGCCAATGATAGATCACAGACTGACATCAAATTCGGTCAACAAAGCACTTGGAACTCCTCCTATAGCAATGACCATAGCCTTGAATCTTTCTTCAAAGCAGTCACCAGTGACTTCCTAAAATTGGAACCCACCAAATTTTATCGCTGTAATGTCACCAAACGTGAATTACTTGCATTAGATCAAGTCAAAAAGAATAACGACGTAGTTATCAAAAAAGCTGATAAAGGTTCCGCTGTAGTCATTCAGAATACTAATGACTACATTACAGAAGCACTCAGACATCTATCAGACCCACGCTTCTATACAAAATTACAAGTAGACCCCACACTGTAACGAGGTGTTGAAAGACCTCACTAAAATCTTCAAGGAAGAAATTAGTCAAAAGTGCCTCACAGGACTCCTACCCAAAGACTTACTCCCCAAAATACACAAATGGCTCACACCAGGCAAAGTACCTGGACATCATGACAATACAGCCACGGAAAAAATAAGTAGCTTGAAGAACACATCAAAGTGTTCGTCCCCCACTATCCTACCTACATCAGAGATACAACTCACTTTATCCAAAGGCTGGAGTCTTACACTATCGATAACAACAAGGACACCCTATTAGTCACAGTGGATGTCACCTCGCTCTACACAAATATCCCCAACGGGGAAGGTATGAGAGCAGTTGCAAAAGACATCAGGAGACACAAATTAGATTAGTCCTAATCAGGAACAATTTTGTGTTTAACGGCACCCACTACCTACAAGTAGGCGGCACCGGTATGGGGACATAACTAGCTCCATCATACGCAAATATCTTTATGGGCGAACTGGAAGAATCCCTCCTAGCCAACTACCCAGTCAAGTCAGATCTATACATCAGATTCATTGACAATACCTTCCTAATCTGGGCGAACTGGAAGAATCCCTCCTAGCCAACTACCCAGACAAGTCAGATCTATACATCAGATTCATTGACGATACCTTCTTAATCTGGGCGCTCGGCACAGACAGACTCGAGAAATGAAGAATCCCTCCTAGCCAACTACCCAGACAAGCCAGATCTATACATCAGATTCATTGACGATAACTTCCTAATCTGGGCGCTCTGCACAGACAGACTCGAGAAATTCCTCGATTATCTCAATTCCGCACACCCTACTATCGAGTTTACTTAGGAATTCTCCAGGCAGAAGGTAGCATTTCTAGACACCTGGGTTTCGAACAAAAACAAACTCCCAACCCTGGAGTTCTCACTCTATTGCAAACCCACAGACACACACTACTATTTGCTGTACACTTCATGTCACCCCCAAAATGTCAAAACTAAAGGCCCTTACAGCCAGTTCCTCCACCTCAGACGAATCTGTTAAAAGAGACACAGAATACAGCAAAACAAACTGCAGTCGGATTCCAAATGCAGGAGAGACGTTCTCCAGACTGGGACTAAAGTACCAGCCTCAAACAAGAAACAGGTACTAGTTTGCAACTATAATCTGTTGAACCTAGAGCTCAAACACATCATTTTTAAACGCTGGCACCTACTCAGCGGCTCAGACATGTGCAACCACATTTTCCCTTCAGGCCTTCCGCTGTTACAAAACTCTAAAAGAAAGCCTAGTCAGAGCTGCTATAAACTACCCACGTCTGCCTCCCCAAATCGCTGGCATATCAGCCCAGTTTACTGACGATCCATGTAACCCTCATTCCTGCAAAGTTTATAGCAATTTCATTTCCTCTTGGTACTTTTACAGTACCCACACGGGCCGTAAATACTCCACCTGTGAATACCACTGCCAAAGTCGCAATGTCGTGTACCTCTTCAATTGCAACTCATGCAAAATACAATATGTAGGTGAAACTAAAAGGGCTTTCAGAACAAGACTTTCTGAGCATTTTGCAGATATTACACATAAGAGCCTGTCACTCATCACTTCAATCTACCCTATCATGATAGATACACTATCATCACTCAGCTCAAGGCGCACCCTCAGTGGGAGACTACCACCACTCAACGGAACTAAATTGGATTTTTGAGCTCCACACGGACTGAACGATAAAACTGTTGGTTGAAATTCACCCTGTCTTTTCAATCAATCACTTCTTTCAGTCAACTGCTGCATCCCAGCTGTAGGAAGTTAATCTAGAATCACCCTTGGGACACATTACCACACAAACACTAGTGAAGTGGGATCTGTTCCATGGCCGGAATTACGGGAAAGAGAACCAATCACTTTTTCCAGTCAACTGCTGCGTCCCCACCGTAGGAAGTGGTTTTGGATTCAGTACCCCTGTATCACTACCTCCAAATTGGGGGTACTGCAATGGGCACTAAACTTGCGCCCTCTTACGCTAACATCTTCATGGGCGAACTAGAAAACAAACATCTAGCCCAATGCCCAGACAAACCTCACCTCTACCTGAGGTTCACAGATGACATTTTTATGATATGGATACCAGGACAAACACGCCTGCAATCATGTAATCATAGCTTTCGGCCATGGGAGCCGTGCCAATTTACACTCATCAGAGGGGTACACAAAGTATGGAGTCTAGACCACTAGTTGTCCGACTCTTTTCAATGGAAGTCGCGGTGGCTGAGCAGGCTAGGTGGCTGACTTTGTGTGCTGGCGATTAGGTGCCTGACTCTGAGGGTGCGGGTTCGAGTCCCGGATGGGACTCAACCCAAAAAGTACTAGAATTTGTACTTAACTAAGAAAGTGACATCCCAAATATGACATATGTTGCATGCCTACTATCATTTCTCGATTTTCTCAAGAGTGCACATCGCACCATTAACTTCACGGATGAATTTTCAAGAAAAAAGTTACATTTCTTGACACCTGGGTCTCATACAATAAAGACCTCCACAAACTGGAGTTCACACTTTATTGTGAAAAAAACAACACACATTCATACTTGTTGTGTACATCTTGTCACCCTAGACAAAATGAAAGGTCCTTTCAGTCAAATTCTATGATTGAAACGCATCTGTTCAACTCCTGAGGAATATGAAAAACACTGCCTCAGCCTTATCAAGTACTACCTAAAATGGGGGTATCCAAAGAAATATATACAACAAAACAAAACCAGGTCCGACTTAAAGGATATGAAATCTCTGTTTTCCTCCCCCACAAAAGAACCGTGTAAAAACAACAGAATGGTTCTAGTTAGTAACTATAATCCCATGAACATGGAACTCAACGCCATTGTCAGAAAATGCTGGCAGCTATTAAGTGGCTCAGACATCTGCATAGACACTTTCCCCTCACCACATAATGCTGCTTACCGCAAAAATAAAACTCTTAAGGATCACTTAGTCAAAACCACTTTGACACAATGTGACGTCACAAACAGCTGACGTCACAATCATCCAACATGGATAAAACGCCATACACTTACTGCGTGACTTGCCCTACAAAATTTTCACTGCCTCACACCCTCACACGCTATGTAAACAAGAGTCATCAGAAGATGACATATCATGTCCCCCACATGTTTGAAAGAACAAATCATCTGACAGTTAGTTATTGTTTTTAAGACTAAGTCTGAATTGTTTCCATAGAATTCATGAAAATTATAAATGCCATATATCTGTAATCAGCAAAAGTCACCATTTCAAAATCTGTCTCATACATCTGCCAAGATCTTTTGAAAGATATGAAATGGTTTTCGAGTTTGGGGTCTGCCCTACATATCTACCAATTGTTGCTGAAAGATCTTAAAATGTTTTTGAGTTCTGCTCAGAAAACAAAGCCCCTCCCTCCATTTTGAAACTAAGTCCGAAACGTTTCCATGGAAACCGAGAAAATAATAAATCACAAAAATCTGCATATACCAAAAGGCACTACTTTGGGGTCTGCCACACATATCTACGAAGTTTTGCAGAAAAATATTGAGCAGGTTTTGAGTTCTGCTCCGGAAACGAAGACCATCCCTCCATTTTGAGACTGAGTCCCAAACGTTTCCATGGAAACTGAGTAAATAAGAAATCACAAAAACCTGTACATAGCAAAAGGCAAAACTCCAGGTTCTGATTGATATATGTACCAAGTCTTGCAAAACAATATTGACAGTTTTTGAGGTCTGCTCCAGAAACGAAGCCTACCCCACCATTAGACTAACACCAAAATGTTCCATCGAAAAACAAACAGATAAAATGCCAAAACTCTGTAAATAGCAAAAGCCACAACTATAGGTTGAGATTATCTATCAAGTTTGGCCTAAAAACATTGAATGCTCTCTGAGTTATGCTCCGGAAACAAAATGATTACGGACAGACGGATGGACAGACAGACAAGGCATTGACTATATCCCCCCGAATTACATGCCGGGGGATAATAGCAAACACTCAGATATCTGACATGAGTGCACTATATACGCCAAAAATTACAGTTGGAAAAACGACCGCTTGGCGCATATCCACCGCATAATATCGCGGTTCCCAGCTTGACACCCACAACTACTGGCAGAAGATCAGCCCCACTAAGAAGTCCAAACCAGGACCCAGTCAAGCCATACATGGGATTCAAGCCAATCCAGCCTCTTCATAACTAGTCAGACACCATTGACGAGGATGAACTTATCACCAAGCCATGGGCGGTGAACCGCCAGCAAAATCGGACGATGTCCCCAATAGAATCTGTACCACTGAAGCCTGATCCATTCAACCCCAACCCACACACCTGGATAAGTGCCTTTGAGAGTGAGGAGTGAGAGGTGAGGGGTGTCAGTCATCTTGGGGAGGGTGTGTCAGCTGAGTCACTTTCCATATAGATACACTGGGGCCATGGGGTGTAAGTCATCTTGGGGATGGTGTGTCTCCTTGGTCACTCTCTATATAGACAAGTGGGGGTGAGGGGTGGCAGTCATCTTGGGAATGGTGTGTCACCTGGGTCACTCTCTATATAGACAACTAGGGGTGATGGGTTTCATTCAACTGGAGCAGGGTGTGTGACCTGTGTCTCCCTCTATATACAACTGGGGGTGAGGCATGTCAGTCATCTTGGGTAGGTTGTGTCACCTGGGTCACTCTCCACATAGACAGTTGGGGGGTGAGGGGTTTCATTCAACTGAAGCAGGATGTGTCACCTGGGTCACTTTCCATATGGACAACTAAGGGTGAAGGGTGTCAGCCATCTTGGGGAGGTTGTGTCACCTGGGTCACTCTCTATATAGACAACTGGGGCTGAGGGGTGTCAGTCACCTGGAGGAGGTGTGTCACCTGGGTCACTCTCCAAAGACGCACACTGGGGGTAAGGGGTGTAAGTCATTTTGGGGAGGGTGTGTCACCTGGATCACATTTCACAGACAACTTGGGGTGAGGGGTGACAGTCACCTTAGGGATGGTGTGTCACCTGGGTCAATCTCTATACAGACAACTGGGGATGAGGGGTGTCAGTTATCTTGGGGATGGTGTGTCACCTGGGTCAATCTCTATAAAGACAACTTGGGGTGAGGGGTGACAGTCACCTTGGGGATGGTGTGTCACCTGGGTCAATCTCTATACAGACAACTGGGGCTGAGGGGTGTTAGTCATCTGGAAGAGGGTGTGTCACCTGGGTCACTCTCCTTAAAGGCAACTGGGGCTGATGGGTGTCAGTCATCTGGGGGAGGGTGTGCCACCTGGATCACACTCCATATAGACAACGTCCAGAAAATACTTTCAACCTGAAGATGTGCAAACCATCCCCACAAAATCAAAACATACACAAGCTACGCTCTATCTGGCCTGTATAGAGTCTGTCTGACCAACACTTCCTGAAAACACCTTTAACATGAAGCTGTACTACCCACCTTCACAAAATAGGGGAGTCAAACCCTAGCTAGGTGTGAATAGCAAACGCTTTAACCACTGGCTTACCTCACCATCCCCTTTAAACTAAAGCTAAACCAACCAACCTGAAGACAACCCTGTAATCTAAATCTACCCATGCTAGCATAAACCAACCATCCTGAAGACACCCTGTAATCTAAATCTACCCAAGTGAGCACATATCTGGCCTCTAAACACTGTGTAACTACTTCATAACTTCCAGAGAAACCTTTAACCTGAAGCTGCACAAACCAACCTGAACACACCCTGTAAATTTAAATCTACCCAAGTGAGTACATACCTGGCCTCTATACGCCATGCAACTACTTCATAACTTCCAGAGAAACCTTTAAACTGAAGCTACACAAACCACCCTCTGAAGACACCCTGTAATCTAAATCTTCTGAAACTAGCATGTATCTCACCTCTATACACCGATGACGTGTCAACCAAGTCAGCGAGCCTGACCACCTGATCCCGTTAGCCGCCTCTTACGACAAGCATAGTCGCCTTTTATGGCAAGCTATTCTATCCTGGGACCTTCACGGGTCTCATTAACTGGAACTTAAGCAAATTTACTCATGGTAGTATGAATTTGGACACTGTACAGTCCGTTTGACCACTGGACCATTTCTACAGCATGAATTGGAAACTGTACAAAATCTACACATGCTAGAATGCATCTGGATTCTGTACCGTCTGTTTAACCACTTAAAGGTCACATGCAACCAAACATTCAAACATAATTGAAACACAATTATCACTTATTCATGACATATAATGTACATTGCTGCTTGTAAAAAAACAAATAAACAAATAAACAAATAAACAAAATTATAAGTGATTCAAAAGTTCAATATTTTGTACTTTGGCTTACCTTCCTCGGAACAAAGCCCTCGGGAGACTGAACCCAGTCATAGTGGGTGGATGTGCACTCAAGTGTAACGACGGCTTCTGATTGAGTGGTTCATTTGCTGATACGCTGTAGCATCATTGTGTGTGCAGAAATATGATCTGTTTGATAGGCATTTAAAAAGTATGATGAGTCACAGGAAAGTAGGATTCTTTATGGGTAACACCCTCTTTTCTTGTACTTGATGCGTCGTTTCAGTATGGATTCATATACCGTTGTCAAACAAAATAATACACACTAGCAGTTGTGATCCATAACGTTTCCATGGAAACCGATAAAACAATAAATCACAAAAACCTGTAACTAGCAAAAGGCACCACATTAGGTTCCGATTGATATATCTACAAAATTTTGCAGAAAAATATTAAACAGATTTTGAGTTCTGCTCCGGAAACGAAGCACATCCATCCATTTTGAGACTAAGTCAGAAATGTTTCCATAGAAATGGAGAAAATAATAAATCAGAAAAACATGTGAATAGCAAAAGGCACCACTTTGGGGCCTGCCACACATATCTGCCTAGTAACACTGACAAGATATTAAGAAGTTTTTGAATTCTGCTCAGGAAACGAAACACACCTCTCACTTTCGAGACAAAGTCAGAATCGTTTCCATGGAAACCGAGAAACTAAGAAATCACAAGAACCTGTAAATACCAAAAGGCACCACTTTAGGGCCTGCCACACATATCTACCAAGTTTTGCAGAAAAATATTGAACGGTTTCTGAGTTATGCTCAGGAAACAAAATGATAACAGATGGACGGACGGATGGACGGATGGACGGACGGATGAGGCGTCGACTATATCTCTGTGGGTAAAAATGGATGTAGTTTGTATGCAACCCACAGACACAAAAACATGTCACGTGTACAAGTATCACACCTGCCTAATCACATAATTTGGTAGAGACAGGACAGGTGCACGAGTCATAAATCAATTTATTTTGTTTATGGTGTATGTCCTGATAGGTGTCAAGTTCAAATTGCATGTGGTCAATGATTGAAGCTGTGTATTGCATATTGTCTGTAGCAGACAGGCAGGCAGACATTAAGGTGTCACCAAAACATACATTGAGCTTTCTCTGTGAGCTTTCTTATGTAACGAGTAGATCATTTACTTGTTTGTGTACAAAGTCAAGATTAGACTACTGCTCACTACCTCATACTCTGGGCATGCATTCTGTTTCAAGCTCCACAAACCTATTCACTGCGCATGCGCTGTGGGCACAGCGCACCACAGCTGTTGAAACCACTTTTTCCCTCAGCGCTGGGGGAAATATAGTGAATCGTTTGAACTCTGATTTTTTTTTTATTATCGCTTTTTTTCTACACTTTGTAGGCTGAATTGGCATTTTTGATGATTTGTTTCGGTAAGTGCATACCAAAAGGTATCAGAATCTGCAAAGTTGTATTTTACGCTGCATGTGACCCTTAACTATTTCTCAAGCATTAACTGGACATTACGCAAAGTCTGCCCATGCTAGCATCCATTTGGACATTGTACAGTCTGTTTGACCACTTGACCATTTCTACAGCATGAGCAGGAAACTATACAAAATATACCCAAGCTAGTATGTATCTGGACACTGTGCTGTCTACATAACCACCTGACAAGTTGTACCACATTAACTGGAAGATGTACAAAATCTCCCCATCCTAGCATGTACCTGACATAGTAAAGTCTCTTTGACCACTTGACCATTTCTACAGCATTAACTGGTAGTTATGCAAAAATCTACACATGCTAGCATCTATCTGTACACTGTACAGCCTCTTTTACCACATGACTACTGCATTACTTTGGCAGTATGTAAAATCTAACCATTCTAGCCTCTATCTGGACACAGTAGTCTATTTGACCACTTGACCATTTCTACAGTAATGACTGGAATTTATGCAGATTTACCCATGCTAGCATGTATTTGGACACCATACAGTCTATTTGACCACTTAATTAACTGCAAATGATGCAAACTCTACACATACTGGCATGTATCTGGACAGTGTGCAGTCTATTTGATCAATTAAAAATTTCTACTGCATTAACTTGACACTATGTAAAATCTACCCATACTACCCTGTGTGTGGACACACTACAGTCTCTTTGACCACATGCACTTGACCATTTCTACAGCATAAACTGGATGTTAAAAATTTACCCATCCCAGTCTGTTGAACACCTGACCATTTCTACAGCATGAACTCGGAACTATACAAATTATACCCATGCCAGTATGTATCTGGACATCTGGACATCTGGACATCTGGACAGTCTATATGAACACATGAGAAGTTGTAGCACATTAACTGGAATCTATACAAAATCTCCCCATCCTAGTCTGTATCTGGACACTGCACAGTCGCTTTGATTACTTGACCATTTCAACAGCATTAACTGCAAGATTGGTAAAATCTACCAATGCTGGTATGTACTTTGACACTGTAAGTATACTTGAACTATTTTCTGAGAATACTTTTTTCAATTTTTAACCATAAGCCAGAAGAACCCAGTCAAAGAAAATTTAGTCTCTGTATTATTCCTTACACTCCTATACTGAGTCTAACAATTGAAAATCCACAAAAATCACAGATATTTGACCTTCAGTATATATGCAGTGTCTAAGTTACTTTTCAGAAGAACTGGGCCATTGGCTCTTGGTTAACAGGAATAGTGGGACATTTGCCATTGTAAGTGGGTGTTAAGAAAAGACAAGGGAGACATTCACTCTGCAATTTTAAGGAATTTGTCATGCAAAAAACTGTTCAATTAAAGTGATAATTTAAATTAAATTGCTATCTTTTCTTACAATTAATCATATTTTTCACTGCCATTTTCATTTGTCCCTTCAACCATTGAGCTTGGACAGGAAGTTTATGGTCAGCACTATCAGCATGTCTCTTGATCGTGGAAGTACGGAAATTATCAGTTCCATCTGTGAAAACATTATGCTTTCCATTTTTCAGACAAAGTGCACAAGTTATTTTGTATTTACACATTATTGGTAACCCACTGATACAAACCTTGCCATTTCATTTGGAATGAACGGGTTGATGTTTTGTCCCCACTGATCCTCAGTTTTAACATTGATCAGCACATCATTGTTTTTTAATAGTTTCATCTCAGTTAATAAATGGAACTGTCGTCACTTGACCTCACAACGGTTTTGGCATTTTCTCTATCAGGTTTTGTTCTTTTTGTTTCGAAAAACAGCAAATGATATAGACCTGGGAAACACACGGGTGGGGGACATAACTCTTAATGTGTAACGAAACAGCATGACTTGAGTAAGCAACGTATCATAAGCTCCATGCATTGAATTAGGCATGGCATTAAATGTGGGGGAAGTCGTGTACAGCACTGCGGGGATTATGAATGCTGATTTATCACCTGGAATTGTGAAAATATATTGTAAATGTTAAACAGTTTGGAGAGGTTATCTTTACATGATTGATATGAGTCAAATTATTTTTATAGTGTGCCAATCAGATCCACCAGGTTAAGGAATGGTGCATCATTTTAACTATCATGCACCAAGAGCGCAAGGGCGAGGTCTAAATTAGACATTGTATATGCTCTGGGGTTTCCATTCACGTAGTTATCATTAGCTAATATTTCCGCAAGTTGACATCCTTGAATATTGACAACATGCTATTTCCAGTGACTATTTACTCTCTGTTGTAGCATACTCCATGTGTGATTGTATGGAAAATAGCATTCAGAATCATTCACGTACAAACCTTTTCAACGTAAAAGTTCAAAGGGTATGCATAAATGGCAACTTTCGCAATTTGGTAAACTGTGCTCTGATTACTCAATCTCAAAGGTTACCTGATGCGACCTCCTCCTCTGATGGGGGTCTACTATCTGGAGGAGGGTATGTCACGTGGAAGTATACATGGGTCACCTTATGGGGGTCTACTATCTGGAGGAGGGTATGTCACGTGGAAGTATACATGGGTCACCTTATGGGGGTCTACTATCTGGAGGAGGGTTTGTCACGTGGGGGTATACATGGGTCACCTTATGGGGGTCTACTATCTGGAGGAGGGTATGTCACGTGGGGGTATACATGGGTCACCTTATGGGGGTCTACTATCTGGAGGAAGGTTTGTCACCTGAGGGTATACATGGGTCACCTTATGGGGGTCTACTATCTGGAGGAGGGTTTGTCACGTGGGGGTATATGTGGGTCACCTTATGGGGGTCTACTATCTGGAGGAGGGTTTGTCACGTGGGGGTATACATGGGTCACCTTATGGAGGTCTACTATCTGGAGGAGGGTTTGTCACGAGGGGGTATATGTGGGTCACCTTATGGGGGTCTAGTATCTGGAGGAGGGTATGTCACGTGGGGGTATATGTGGGTCACCTTATGGGGGTCTACTATCTGGAGGAGGGTTTGTCACGTGGGGGTATACATGGGTCACCTTATGGAGGTCTACTATCTGGAGGAGGGTTTGTCACGTGGGAGTATATGTGGGTCACCTTATGGGGGTCTAGTATCTGGAGGAGGGTTTGTCACGTGGGGGTATACATGGGTCACCTTATGGAGGTCTACTATCTGGAGGAGGGTTTGTCACGTGGGGGTATACATGGGTCACCTTATGGGGGTCTACTATCTGGAGGAGGGTTTGTCACGTGGGGGTATATGTGGGTCACCTTATGGGGGTCTACTATCTGGAGGAGGGTTTGTCACGTGGGGGTATACATGGGTCACCTTATGGAGGTCTACTATCTGGAGGAGGGTTTGTCACGAGGGGGTATATGTGGGTCACCTTATGGGGGTCTAGTATCTGGAGGAGGGTATGTCACGTGGGGGTATATGTGGGTCACCTTATGGGGGTCTACTATCTGGAGGAGGGTTTGTCACGTGGGGGTATACATGGGTCACCTTATGGAGGTCTACTATCTGGAGGAGGGTTTGTCACGTGGGAGTATATGTGGGTCACCTTATGGGGGTCTAGTATCTGGAGGAGGGTTTGTCACGTGGGGGTATACATGGGTCACCTTATGGAGGTCTACTATCTGGAGGAGGGTTTGTCACGAGGGGGTATATGTGGGTCACCTTATGGGGGTCTAGTATCTGGAGGAGGGTATGTCACGTGGGGGTATATGTGGGTCACCTTATGGGGGTCTACTATCTGGAGGAGGGTTTGTCACGTGGGGGTATACATGGGTCACCTTATGGAGGTCTACTATCTGGAGGAGGGTTTGTCACGTGGGAGTATATGTGGGTCACCTTATGGGGGTCTAGTATCTGGAGGAGGGTTTGTCACGTGGGGGTATACATGGGTCACCTTATGGAGGTCTACTATCTGGAGGAGGGTTTGTCACGTGGGGGTATACATGGGTCACCTTATGGGGGTCTACTATCTGGAGGAGGGTTTGTCACGTGGAAGTATACATGGGTCACCTTATGGGGGTCTACTATCTGGAGGAGGGTTTGTCACGTGGGAGTATATGTGGGTCACCTTATGGGGGTCTAGTATCTGGAGGAGGGTTTGTCACGTGGGAGTATACATGAGTCACCTTATGGGGGTCTACTATCTGGAGGAGGGTTTGTCACGTGGGAGTATACATGGGTCACCTTATGGGGGTCTACTATCTGGAGGAGGGTTTGTCACGTGGGAGTATACATGAGTCACCTTATGGGGGTCTACTATCTAGAGGAGGGTTTGTCACGTGGGAGTATACATGGGTCACCTTATGGGGGTCTACTATCTGGAGGAAGGTTTGTCACGTGGGGGTATATGTGGGTCACCTTATGGAGTCTACTATCTGGAGGAGGGTTTGTCACTTGGGTTAGATGGATCACCTCACGGGGGTCTGTCATCTGGGGAGGATGTGTCACCTGTGTATATACATGGGCCACTTTACTGGGGTTTATCATCTGGGGGAGGGTGCGTCACCTGGGTATATACATGGGCAGTGTTAGAAATAGATTCAAACTGTCACTAGCCAGTCAGGCTAGTGACCCAAGAATGTCACTGGCCCATTAGACACGTTACTGGCCCAAATAATTCATAATTTGTAGACAATACAGCGCATACTTGAATAAAGTATTCATTTCACAAATTAATCATTTAAGACTATTAACTCTGTGCCTCTGTCATTGGTGGGATGTACTCTATGAATATCCATACATTTTCAAAGAGGACAAAGTCATCAATATCCCCTAGATGGCAAAATACTCTTCATGAATATGTCCACAAGCTATGATTAAGTTAACTATTTTGGCATATATATAGGAAAGTGGACGGAGAATATTGAAGGTTTTTAAGTTCTGCTCCATAAGGGAGCAATACCACAAACTTCAGCTGAAGCCAAAATTTTTTGCCACAGAAACATACACATTATTTTAATCAGAATTCTGAAACTACCAAAAAGCACTAGTTCACCATTAGATATGTGTAAGTGTGAAATTTGGTAAAGAAACAACGGTTTACAGGAAAAGAGGAATACCACCAATTTGAGTCAAAGGCAAATTTGTTGCCATGGAAACACCCAAAATATTCAATTCAGAATGGCCAATCTACCAAAATGCACCAGTACACCACCTGACCTATCTATGTGCCAAGTTTGGTAAGCGAATATTGGAATGGTTTTAAAGATCAGGCTAGCTATTCTCCAATTGTTCATAGCCTAACAAACTTCTTATGCCCATTGATAACACACTGGCTACAATCAAAGTAAAGAATTCTTGGGGCTACGAACGCTTCAAGAATAAGAGCCTTGCTCCGCAAAAGGCAAACACTCATGGACTGAGTCCATTTTTACATCACAAAACACAATACAGGGAATAAATATCTTCATAATAAATTATCTTAAAGATCACATGTAACTCAAAATACAACTTCGCAGATTCGGACACATTTCGGTTTTGATTTACAGTAACAAATTCTCAACAGCCCTGGCATGAAAAGTCATTTCAATAGCTGTGCTGCGGTGCACACGTAGTGCATGTGCAGGGATTAGGTTCACGCGGCTTGAACTGGAAAGGTGACTCATAAAAACACAGCAACTGATAGGTGCAGGGATATTTCTTGTGACTACAAGCATCTTGGGTCTGCAGTAATAAAAATACACTGGTCCAATACTTAGCTGCAAACCAAGTTTTCAAGAAAGCTTAGCATTGGAAATACTATTTTCATTGCAAAGGGACTTTAATATTTATGGTTATGAAAGGTGGTGGGGTGGGGTCATTTATATTATTCTAGGGAGGCACGGGGGTTGCTGGGGGTAGTCATTCACACTGAACATGCAACTCCATAATAATCATCATCAACCTCCCCCCCAACCCCAACCCCGCCATAAATTATGGACGGTCATTAAAGATTGCTCTGCTTGAAAATTGAAAGGTTTCTCGGTCTCAGACAATACTCAATGTGTCTGCCTGCCTGTCTGCTAATGACAAAATGCAATACACAACTTCAACCCTTGACCACATGCAACTTCAACCTAACACCTGTGAGGTTATACACCATAAACAAATACATCGATTTGTGCAATGAGTTCTTTCTCTGTCTCATTATGTAATTACAGAGACAGGCTGGTGTGTTACTTGTACACATGACATCTTATTACATCTGTGGGTTGCGAACAAATTGCATCCATTGTTCTCAGATGACGTGATCTGACAGAAACCGGTGCAAACTAAGATTCCCAGTTTCTCTATATATAAATCCTTTATGGATGACACCTTCTTCTACTGTATATGATGCGACGTTTTGGTATGGATTCTTATACCGTTATCACTCTTGCTTGACAACAGTATATGAACCCATACCAAAATGTAGCATCATACACAATAAAAATAAGAATCTTTCTTTCTTATTATTCAACATATTTCTAAAATGCCATTCAAACAGATCATCTCCATATACACACGATGAACCCTCATGGGTCACCTTCTCAGGGTCTGCTGTCTGGGGGAGGGTGTGTCACCTGGAGGTATCTACATGGGTCATCTTCTCAGGGTCTGCTGTCTGGGGGAGGGTGTGTCACCTTGGGGTATCTACATGAGTCATCTTCTCAGGGTCTGCTGTCTGGGGGAGAGTGTGTCACCTAGGGTTATCTATATGGGCCACCTTATTGGGGTCTGCTGTCTGTGGGAGGCTGTGTTATTTGGGAGGGTCTATAATCAGGGGACCCATGAAAGTCCCGGGGTGGAAAAGGCTTTCAGCAACCCATGCTTGCCATAAAAGGCGACTATGCTTGTCATAAGAGGTGGCTAACGGGATCAGGTGGTCAGACTCGCTGACTTGGTTGACACATGTCATTGGTTCCCAACTGCGCTGATCGATGCTCATGTTGTTGGTCACTGGATTGTTTGGTCCAGACTTAATTATTTACAGACCGCCACCACATAGCTGGAATATTGCAGAGTGTGACGTAAAACTAAACTGACTCACTCACTCACTCTGTCATCTTGGGGAGGGTGTTTTACCTGGAAAATCTACATGGGTCACCTCCTGAGGGTATGTCACCTAGATGGTGTGTCCCCTGGGGGTGTCTGTCATCAGGGGGAGGGTTAGTCACCTGGGTTATCTACAAGGATCACCTTATGGGGTCCGTCAGCTGGGGGTATCTACATGGGTCACCTTATGGGGGTCTGTCACTTGGAGCAGAGTGTATCACCTTATGGGGGTCTGTCACCTCGGGAAAAGTATGTCACCTTGGGGGAGGGTGAGCCACCTGGAGCAGAGTGTATCACCTTATGCGGGTCTGTCCCCTGGGGAAGAGTATGTCACCTGGGGGTCGCCTGGGGGTCGTCTGTCACCTGGGGACAAAATGTTTACCTGAGGGGACAGTGGTTACCTGTGGGGTCTGTCATCTGAGGGAACTGTGTTCACCTGGAGGGTCTGTCATCTGTTGTCTGTTAGTTTTAGAAAAATAATCAACATGTAAAAATATCTGTACTCAACAATACAAAATAAACATTTCACTAAAACTTTTACCAACAGCGTATTTTCCATATATTGCATTGTATGTAGGAAACAGTTATTCTTTATTATTGCATGTTTAACAGATAGTAATCACTTATCACTGCTCACAGTATATGTCAAATTTTGGGCACAAAATTAGAAATTCGGAACAAAAAGCATATTTTCTGGTTTTTGTGTTCTGTGTTGTAGATATGGAAAATCCTTCTTGATGTATGGTATCAACAGTTCAGGTGTTAGTTTCGAGTTACTGAGGGTAATATCATCGTAGAATAATATATATACTCATGGTTTTAACAATATGCAATAATTCAATAAAAACAGGTATGCTTCAGAACTTGTGGCATATGTGAAATAACAACCATAAGCCCCTGGGGTGGTTATCTGACCATCTCTCCAGGCGATACTGGAACAAGGCTTAACTTCACTTCATCTTATTCCTGGTATTGCACCTCGAGAAGAACATTTCCCTTGGCATATCAAGTTTGCCAAAAACATGCCTCTACCTCAATGTTTTATTGGAAACATCTACAATAATAAATACAGAACCATTCAACTTTTTTAAACAAGAGTCATCAGAAGATGACATATTCCCCCGGCCCCCACTTATTTGAAAGGACAAATCATCTCACAGTTACTTATTGTGTTTTTAGATGAAATCAGAATTGTTTGCATGGAATTCATGAAAAACATAAATGCCATATATTTGTAATCAGAAAAATTCACCATTTCAAGATCTGTCTCATACATCTGCAAAGATCTTTTGAAAGATATGAAATGGTTTTCGAGTTGTGCTCCGGAAACGAAGTCAGCAATGTGTTCATGGAAGCGAGAAAATAATACATCATAAAAACCTGTAAATAGCAAAAGGCACCACTTTGGGGTCTGCCACACATGTCTACCAAGTAACACTGACAGATATTAAAAGTTTTTGAGTTCTGCTCCGGAAACGAAACACACCTCTCACTTTTCAGAGTAAGTCCAAAACATTTCCATGGAAACCGAGAAAACAATAAATCACAAAAACCTGAAAGTAGCAAAAGGCACCACTTTAGGTTCAGATTGATATATCTACCAAGTTTTGCAGAAAAATATTGAACGGTTTTTGAGTTCTACTCTGGGAACAAAGCCAACCCCTCCATTTTGAGACTATGTCCGAAACTTTGCCATGGAAACCGAGAACATAATAAATCACAAAAACTTGTACATAGCAAAAGGCACCACTTTAGATTCTGATTGATATATCTGCCATGTTTTGCGGAAAAATATTGAACGGTTTTTGAGTTCTGCTCCAGAAACGAAGCCCACCCCACCATAAGACTAACACCAAAATGTTCCATGGGAAAAACAAAAAACATATAAATGCCAAAAATATGTAAATAGCATAAGGCACAACCATAGGCTGAGATTACTATATCAGTCAAGTTTGGTCGAAAAATATTGAATGGTTTCTGATGCTCCGGAAACAAAATGATTATGGACAGACAGACGGACAGATGAGGCGTCGACTATATCCTCCCACAATACATGCCGGAGGGATAAAAATAATATAATGTTAGACAATTAGAAATATGAGGTTCCTTAAAAGATATAAAATAAGGTTAACGAACAGGCCTGGAAAGTTTAATATATAATCATTTCAACCCAAATGATCATTTAATCAAAACATGTAATAGTTTAGTAAATTTTACTCAAATTACTGGGACAATGATTTCTGTCAAAATATGATACCTACCAACCAAGTCAAATTATCTTAAACGGCGGGCGGTGCATCGATGTTGCATGCTCGCCATGTTAAACAAAAGATACCTCGGAAACAGACAATTTGAAAAACCGCAGACATTTTGGTCTGCGAGACCATCTGAGTTTCAGCTTTTGGAATTTCTTCCTGCGATATTGTTCATTTCAAATGTATAAATAAATAAAAGAATTCACATCGGAAACACTTACGATGTATGAATGGATGAAAGACTTTTGACAATTGAGATTTAGCTGTCATATTAATTAACAAACACTGCCCTTTTCGCGAGAGGACTTTTCGCTTGTTGACGCTTGTCCCTGCTGCGCTCAACACGGGCAACAGTGGATGATGGCGCAGTCGCATGCCTGCTGTGCTATATCTCTCTACAACGTAATCAAAACAAAAAAAATATATCTGAAAGGTATAAACACTTAAAACACTACCTTATGTATCCACATGTTGCTACGATATCTCATGACACATCGCATTTTGTTCATAAACTGCAAAAATCGACGCGATCATTTCCAGTGCTCTCTTCCTTGCCGCCATTTTCTATTTCAAGAAAGTTCAAGGTCGTGATAGACATGCAGCAAGAGTACCACTGATAAAAAAAAATGTTTCTGTCTCTGTGTTTCCATTAATATTCTAACTGGACGAATCGAGGTGAGAGTCACTTATCGTTTATTTTAGTTAGAATATATATGTTTTTGGTTTTTTTGTTTGGGATTTTTGGGTTTTTTTGGGTTGGGGGTTTGGGGGTGGTTATTTTTTTTAAATGTTTATCAGCATAATGAGATGCATTAATTTCAAGCTTAGATCTATTTACTTTCAGTGCCTGTCAGGGTTACACAGCACAATTAACATGATATTGTAAAACATATAAGGTGTTCATCATTTAAAAATATAATTTATGGAATGAGACTCATGAAGTAGATTCAGTAATATGCTATTATATCGGCAATGTTTATGAAAATAAATAACTTCCCCGGTATTACAGTCTGGCATGCGTACGGACCCCGAACCAATCCAGTCCATGCAGGGTTGGAATATGTGCTGAAGCAAGTCTTGATAAGGAAAGTCATTGGGCTCTTGCTATACTGAATGAATAAAATGTTGGAACTCTTTATACACATATGAAGGTTCGGGGTAGAACAGGCCATGTAGGTACCCACAGGAGAAACACCCTCACACAGATGACAGACCCTCAGGTGACACACCCTCCCCTAGACGACATACCTCCATAAGGTGACCCGTGTAGATATACTCAGGTGACACACCCTCCCCAAAGATGACACAACCTCCCCGACTTTTCAAAGTCCAGGTTACAAAGGGCCTTTAGCAACCCATGCTCGCCATAAAAGGAAATTCTACTCTAACGGGACCGGGTAGCCAAGCTCGCTAACTTAGTTGACGCGTGCCATCAGTTGCCATTTGCGCAGATCGATGCTCATTACATTGATCACTGGATTGTTTGGCGCAGACTCGATTATTTACAGACCACCGACATAGTTACAGCTGGAATATTGCTGAGTGCACTCATTTTAGAGACTTGATGTTAGTCTAACAATGGCGTAATATCAGACCTTTGGACAGGTCGTTAGTAGTAACAGCCATCATGTGGTCAGTCGGACAAGACATAAAAACTGTCTCTGGCATATCTTACCTTCTATAGACTGGTACTCTGCCTATGCTGCGCTCAGCAAGCTGGCTACACAACTGTAGTGCAGCGATAGCGCAGCGCGGAATAGGGCAGGTGAACCAGTCTATACCTTCTACCGGCGGCCTGAAGCCGGTGACGTCAAATATGCAGACATGACGTCATTACCCTTGTCCTCACATCTTGGCAGTGACTCAGCTGACTGTGGCAGACGTCAAATCTCAGTGTGGCCTGGAAATCGGGGCATTATTGAAATCTTGTTTTCTAAAGGGTGACTGTTTCAATGACGGGTTTTGGATCTAGATTCCATAGATTCCTTTGAGTGAAAGGAATACTCGAATGACCAGGCATCATTACCTGATCCTGGGGAAGTGGCTTACCAACCTTATCAGTTACAGCCATCTGTGCTGTGACCACCAGTGTTGAGGGCTGAGCGTCGGACTTTCAAACATATACAATCTGCAGTTCTACATCTTAATCCCGCATGGCTTTACTGCAGTACTACAAGAAAGTGTGGCCACACAGAAGCAGCGGAGGGCGGTAGCATTTAAAAAAGTCCGGCCGTCTAATATTTTTGGAAGTAACCCTCTGAGGCCACAAGCAACAGCTAAAAAATTAAAATAAGAGTGATTGTTTGCTGCTTGCTGTCCCATCGCATTAGGAAATCCCCTCTATGTAACATCTCCTCTATGCCATTAAAGTTTGTTTGTTGTTTGCGCGGCACTCAGCAATTATCCAGCTTTATGGTGGTGCTCTATAATCGAGTCTGGACCAGACAATCCAATGATCAACGTTATGAGCATCGACCTAGACTGCTTCAATGTGATTTGAAAACTGTGTGTTTGCTGCAGTGTGATGCAGCCTTAAGCTCGTTGTTCAGCGTCGTACCCAATTCAGCGAGCGAGAACACACGACCTGTTTGTCCCCTCATTGGCTGCTGAAGATCGATTCTTTCCGTTGTCTTCACGGACCGATGGTGATACTACTAAACTTAGTATTGCTTGGATTAAATGTGCAGTTTTAGCGAGTCCGTGAATTTATCGTTAATTAAACTAACTAAATAATATGGAATAAAAACTAGTTAAAAAAGTGACTTAGTTCATTTTCAGAATCTGTAGCAATCTAGACTTGCATGGGCTTTCGTGCACATATTCGTTTGAGGACGTCTCACTTACATTCACCAATTGCTACGAACTGCCCAAGTCCTATAACCTGATCGAGGTCGCCGGAACACAGGTATCGGAGCCAAAGAGCTTCAGGCGCTTGTCTACAGTCTGTCCAAGTTCTATAACCTGGCCGAGGTCGCCTCAACATAGGAGTTCTCGTCTGCCCTGAGTAGGTGCAACTGTGTTGCACGAAATTCACGTGACTGAAATTGACACGACACACCGGGACAGACAGCATTGGAGAGATAAAGCTTTAAATGGTATGCGACTGTGGTCTGAGTACAATGCATGCAGGCGCAGAAACGGAAGGGGCACAGTTGCATACATTGTACTCTCTCCATTGTATACTCTGGCAATCGCTTGAAAGATTATAAAGCTTTCGAATCCTCACTGATTTATACCCCTGCAATGCGCCCATGCGTATTGTTGTTGAGCTTTAAATAAGTAAGGCAGAATGAAATATTTAACCATGGCCTCAACAAAATCTGATCAAATCCTGCCAAGTTTTGGTGCTAAGTAATCTAATAAAAGCCGCGGTAAGCTTTAGTCTAATTGTCTGTAAATCATCGACCAGACAATCCAGTGTTCAACAGCATAATAAGAATCGATCTACGCAATTGGGATACGATAACCTGTCAATCAAGTCAGCCAGCCTGACCACTTGACGCATTTCTATAAAATCGTTTTTATGTTTGGCATCTGTATATTTAGAGACTATGTTTTGAACAAGTGAGTGAACATTTAAAGGCACATGGGCAATATTTCCGAATATGAAATCTATGGACTAATAAGAAACTCAATCTTGAAAGATATGAAAACCTGTCAATAAAGGACAGAAAAATAAGTAGAATATCACAACTTTACACACATTAAAGCTAGAATGTAACCAACGATACTGAAATAATAAGGTCATATTCTACATGCAGGTTAATTGGGTTTAGTTAATGTATGTTCAACATTTATCATCCCGCACTCGATCCGCTTTAACACCAAGATGGAAAAAGCAAGCCGATATGACCACTGTGTGAGTAAGCTATTTCTGCTAGGAGTGAGTGACTTTAGTTTTACGCCGCACTGAGAAATATTAAAACTATATGGCGGCGGTCTGTAAATAATTGAGTATGCACCAGACAATCCAATAATCAACGACATGAGCATCGATCTGCACAGTTGGGAACCAATGACATGTGGCAACAAAGTCGGCAAGTCTGACCACCCGATCCTCTCAGTCGCCTCTAATGGCATAGTCGCCTTTTATTGGCAAGCGTTGGTTGCTGAAGGCCTATTCTACACCGGGACCTTCAGGGGTCATTTCTATTAGGTAGCAATGTGACGAGAGTGATGGACCAAAACTTACTCATCAACTCACTCTCTCACTCAGCTGCTCTCTGTGTAAATTAGCGAGTTTCGACCAGACAAACCGCTGAATGATATTTGCACATGGGATATATGGTTACTACAAGTATGAGCTGTTCAACATCAAATCTAACCCAAATCTTGACGGGTCAATATCTATATAAATCTGTATATGGAAGTTGATGTCCCCCGTGAAGGGAAACTGGCTGTCTCCACACAACATGAAGCCCCGACCTTCTAGTTTGTTACCAGGTTATTGGTTAAGGCCGCGCCCAGCACTACTCCAGCTATATATAGCGCGGTCTGTAAAATTATCAACTCTAGACAAGATATACCAGTCATAATGAGCATCGGACCTGACCACACTATCCCTCAATCACCTTTCATTTTAACCCAGATCTACACGGGTGAGACCCTGTAGTTTACAAACACATCCGAAGAGTAGAGTTTAAGAGTCCATTTGACGTGGCTATATAGCGCTACACATCTGTACCTATAGATGCAAAACAAAATTCAGCTTCCACCCATCTATATCATTTGAACTTTCAAATCAAACTAATACACTGAATTTGAGGCCCCATCCAGAGGCCTTGTGTATGGACCAGACATTCCAGTGATCGACACCACCAGAAGTCATTTGGCAGCCTCTCATGCCGAGCTTCCAGCCCCAAGGGAGGAAACAGCTTTAGACGCCGTGGTACCAGGGTCACCCTCCCCGATCTGTTTTGAAGCCAATGCATGTTTGCAAATTAAGAAAGTCTCAGAAAAGTCACTGACACGGATATATTCATACCCACCCGTTTGTGTGATTATAACGGAGATTGCGAGAGTGTGATATTAGTAACGAAAGCCAGAGTCACAAGGTGTGAGAGAAGGCAAATAAACGTTGGACAAGCCCTTGTGGGTAGGGATCTTTACTTCTGCCAGGAAAACCACAGATCAAGGGTGCATGGCTACAGTCCTCGCATGGTGGACGGAAAACACAGTGACACCCACTTGCTCAACATTTCACCCTAATAAAAAAACTTATCTATGCAACATTCTTGTTGTCTGCAAGTGTTCTAGAACGGATCAGACAACCCAGTGATAGGCATCTTGACCATCGATCTAACCAGGTATTCAACATGGTCACAGTGACTTACATCCATCGCCCTACCCATGCTATCGCTACTTATAACAGCCATATATCTCCAGGCACCTAAATTCGAAACTGGAACCCTCACAGGTTACCCGTTGTAAAAAGAACTTTGGTGAAATATTTTTACCGTTTTCCACCATTTAGCCAAAGATTCATTCATGTCATATACAATGATTATCACATCCCTATATATGTATAAACATGAGTCAAACAGCCGTTGATTAAAATCCTTTCCATATGTGCCAATTTCCATTGTTTACACACTCGCACTCCAGACCTCTATCTGTACTTCGAGTTCCCAGAAAGATAAGCCGCCTAGTGGTTAAAGCGTTCGCTCGTCACGCCGAAAACCCAGGTTCCATTCCTGTATGGTTGCAGTGTGTGAAGTCCATTCTAGTGTCCGCCGCCGTGATATTGCTGCAATATTGCTAAAAGCAGCGGAAAACTACACTCATTCACTGTCTCCTTGGAATGGGAGCAGTGTCGTTCCCTTTGGGACAGACAAACATATGGTATCTAAAATTTCAAAAATTTACTGAACAACTAACAGTCAGTAGATTCACTTAATGGAAAAGAGCCAAGAGACTCTCTTCTGGTAATCAGAAAAAAACAGTAATCTAGAATTGCCACATATTATATAGAATTGCATGGGCTTTACATCGGCATCAGAACCAAACACTTTGAGGCGTGCATCTACAGTCTGTCCAAGTGCTATAACCTAGCTAAGGCCGCTTAGTCATAGGCTGCTCGTCCCCCGTGAGTGGGAGCGACTGTGTGTGAATGGTCGCGGTTGAAACTGACGCGACAAGGTGAAACATGCAGTATAAGAGAGCCGACACTCACGAAGTCTACCTCGAGCATGCCACTTAAATGGAAGGAGTGATTTTGAATATCACTGTACTCTCCCCATTTTATACCCTAGCATTCGTGTTTGTAAGGCTATATAAACTTTCGAATCGACATTCTTTCATACCACTGCAGCGCCTGTGTTTTCAATCTGACAAATTTTAGAAATTTTATACAGCTTAAATAAAATATTTTAAGACAAATTGAAATGATTAAACAACGGCTAAAATAAAGTACAAAAGAAACTAGGTGTAATTTAAACAGTATATTAAATTTATGAATAAGAACGCATGACAGATGAAACTCAGTCACACTCACTCGCCCAGTATTTCACCCCGACTGCAAATCACCGTCTATAAAGGATCTATGAATTAGCAAAGGTTCTTGTTTATTTAGAAGTTAGCAATTTAGAAGTTTTGAAAGGAAACAATATTAACTGATACGTTTTGATATATGTAGCTAAATACTCCATCAATCGAAAGGTTTAATTCTGTAGAAAACATTTGTAATGTTTAGTTTCAATATCATATGAAAAAGGCACAGGGTTGTACATGATACTGAATCACGTTCAATCACTTCCGACCACCGCTAACTCACAATCCCTGAATTGCATTGTTTCCTGTTCCATGCAATGCTAGAGACTTAAACGAAGCAGTTCGTATTTCCTCTCATCTCGCTTGGGCTCCGGTTCAGTTTAAATATAATCGTATGTTTTGTTATACTAATGCCCCCAATACTCTGACCCCAATACTTCTGCTGCCTTCAAGTTTTGCTTTGGTTCAAAGTGTCAAAGTGGTCAAAGTGTTCGCTCATCACCTGGAAGGTTCGATTCCCACATGGGTACGTTGTAAGAAGCCCATCTCCAGTGCCTTCAGCCGAGATGTTGCTGGAATATTATCAAAAGCGGTGTAAAACCCAACTCACTCACTCACTCACTCACTCACTCGTGCTGCTTCATGCATGATTCGACCCGTCAAGGTCAGGGGTGGATTAGGCCTTCAGCAACCCATGCTTGCCGTAAAAGGCGACTATGCCTGTCGTAAAAGGCGACTAACGGGAGGTCAAGTTCGCTGACTTGGTTGACAGATGTTGCCACTTGCGCAGATCGATGCTCGTGATGGTGATCACCGGATTGCCAGGTCCAGGCTCGATTATTTACAGACCTCCACCATATAGCTGGGATATTGCTGATTGCGGCGTACAGCTGAACTCGCTCACCCATCTCACTCACTCCTACATGATTCCCAACAGGATTATCGTCATTACTTAAAGCTTGGTTGTATGCAGAGCTAAGCAATACTTTTTTAAGAAAGCTGTAATCGAGTAATTAGAAAACTAGTTCATGTTACATATGTCATGTAAGTTGGCCTCAGGGTGACAACGTTTTTACTTTAACACCCTGAGTGGAAATACCATCAATAATCTCAGTAACATCACACAAAATTCAATACAATTCAAACATTCAAAATTTTATTATTTTGTTGAAAACTTTAGAAGAGCATTATCTGATACACAAGGAAAATTATCAAGGCCCTTTGTGCACTGTAACGTGTGGACATTTTCATGAAACATTTTAGCTGCATTGATTGCAGTTTTTTAAAGAACATATTCTATTGTCTAAAACATTCTGTTTAAACTAAGTTTGTAAATTTATTCAGTTTGAAGTGAGAGTGGTGTTTGGCAGGTGTCAATACAAGTTGCTTTATAGATTTTGTTGCGATTCTTTCACTGTTGGGGCCGGTGGGGTAGCCCTAGGGTTCGTCACACTGAAGACACGAGTTCGATTCTTTACATGGGTAAAATGTGTGAAGCCCATTTCCGATGTCCACCGCGTGATATTGCTGGAATATAGCTAAATACGGCGTAAAACCATACTCACTCACTTTGACTGTTGTTTTACGCTGCACCCAGCTAAATTCAAGCTACATGTGATGGTGTTTTGTAGATAACCAAGTGTGGACCAGACAGAGATGCCACCATGAGAAGCCAGCCAATTAGAACTGCTGACTGACTATACGTGTGTAACAACACCACACAAGACATTTATAAAACCAAATAAATTCCATACCTTGTGGCCACAACATGTTATCATCTCTTTCCAAATTCCTGGCAGGTCTAGGTAGCTGTCGACCGGATGGCTCTTTGTAGGTCATCTCCATGGAGACGTCTCGATGGTTCAAACGTCCCCTGAGCTTGGGCTATGGCGGGATACTTATTTGCGTCATGTTATATGACAAGTAACCTGTGTGGGAAGAGAATGAAGAAAAATGTGTTCTTGTTTGTTTTGTTACAAAATATATTTTGAAAGATTTGGGGCCATTCCTTTCATCAAATTACGCATTCGTGATCAAGCCGTGGTGATGCTTTAGTTTTTATTCTCCTCCTAAAATGTTCTATAGGGGGATTTGTGGCCTTGAAAAAGGCCGTCGAGGAAGCTAGGTTCCTGACATGTAGCGGCCGAACTCCATGCCTGAAGTCCCCGTACTCCCACCGCATGTCCGCACCAACTCTTATCCCCGTCTTGGTCACCATACAGAACCTCGGCCGTTCCTCACCCCTCCTCCCCACTATCCGGGTTAGTTTACAGTCGGCGTTATTGCTAGAGTGGTTCATAGTAGCCCCCAAATTTTATTTAAGGTCGATCAGATCGCCCTGTTCATTTCTATGGCCATCCAAAACAAGTGCTTCAAAAGCAGTCCAGACAACCACATAAGCCTTGTACTCTGCAAAGAGATCCAAAGTTGGGATGACACTTGATGACATGATGCTTGTGTCTTCGACAGAAAGAGCAGAATGGTGCAATAACGCTGGCGCTTTCCTTTATAGTCCCGCTAAAAACTGCACCGATTGATAGGCACACGTGACAGAAATATATGCCATGGTCATCACTGATTGGCCAGGTGAATTCACCCGACTTTACACAAGAAGTTGTTTCCATGAAGAACATATTATTTGTTTTTCAGTTTGCAGTTCTAAATCTTTACAAATAAAAAGAAATGAAAAGAAATTGAAGACATTTAGATGAAAATGGTGACCAAGACGTTGGGGAGGTAGTTTACTATTGGTACTCGCTAAACCCCTCTACAGTACCACAAATGACTCAGCTTGGCATCTAATTTGTGGTGGTTTAATCTATTGATTCAAACAGTATATGTCAGGAGGTGTAGGCCACACAACCAGCCAGTATTCCCCACCCCCGTCGGTAGCTCACGAAATTCTCCACACTGCACAGTCCCTTCGTCTCAAACCACTCAGAAACCCCTCGGACATGTCCTTGGGGGCACACTACATGGATTTCCAACCCCGACTATGGCATTAAGTGTGTCGCCACTCTCAGCCCCCATGCATGTCACAAACACACACACACACACTCTCTCTCTCTCTCTCTCTCTCTCCCATTATCCCCTCAACAGGCTAGTCTTGTGGGGTATTAGTCTTCTGTTGCGCTTGTTGCAGTAATAGAATAACCCAGTCTTTAATAATTCTGGTAAAATAGATTTGTAGGAAATAACGAACGGCACAGATAACCGAAAACAAAAAATCTTCGTTTCAGGCCTAACCGAGCACGTGTCATTTTGCAAACTTTGGCTGCATGGATTTTCTGCCAGACGCAACAGGGGTGTTTGGGACACTGTTGTCACGGTTCGGGAACGGCGTTTCCCTTCTATCATCTTCCATGAATTTGAAACTATTTCACATGACAAGTTACGATATGTTTTCTGCTTGCAAATGTGGACGAGGATAATAAGTTTCTGACGTCTGCTAAATATATTAAGAGATCTGGGAATATACTCCAGTAACAACGAGCCAGGCGTGCAAACGCAGCCATATATGTGATGAGTTATACAGCCCTGCAGGGTGTAAAAGTTTAGAAAAAGACACATTTGAAATTGAGTTACTTTATGTTACATTATGGAATATTCTTTACTTAGTATTACAATGACCTTGTACAAATGAACTTATTAAACAAACGGACTTAGTTGTGTTGACGGCCATTTGATAACAATCTGTCGTTAAGGAATTTAAAGTGAACAACGAGGAGAAATCTGTTGAATAAATAACTTCTTTACCATTATTAATATATATGTAAATACCTAAAACGCCCCTCGTTAAAAACACCAACTTCTAAATGGCACTGAAAGAATACAGAGGTTTCGAGTTATCACTCTTCTGCGAGTGCAAAAAAACACCCCCAAAGACAGTAAGCTGCTGCCTTTCGAACGCACTATTGTCCTTATGAGAGCAAAATCAAACAAAACAGACAACAATTGATCTTCAGTAACCCAAGATAGTGGCTAACTAAAATAGAGGCGACTCGTTAGGCTCTCTGGCTAAGTAAACAGTCACCAGTTCCCAGTTACGCAAATCGATACTCATGCTGTTGAGCACTGGATTGTCTGGTCCAGACTCGATTATTTACAGACCACCCATATAGCTGGAGCACTGCTGAGTGCAGCGTAAAACTAAACTGGCACACTCACTAGTTCAGCCATACCAGACAATCCAGTGATTAGCTCCATAAGCACCGATCTGTAGGAAGTATTGGGATACAGTCTAGTCAGCCGTTTGTCGCCTCTTACGACAAGCGTGGGGTGCTAAGGACCACCTCTAACCAGAGTCTTCACGGGTCAATGGTAATGACACTTTGATCCACAGATGAGGCAAAAGAATTTACAGTCCCATTCCTACTATAAACAGTAAAGGAATGAATCTTAATACTGGAGATTCTGAATGAAAGAATTGCTGAAACTATGAATACATGGATATTGCTGACACAGAATTGTGAAAATATCATATGTTGTAAGTTGTAACACTCATGTTTATCTGTAAATTTATAAATCCAGAGAATACCTTTAACAAATCACGCTGAAGGCACCCGGTAATCTAGATCTACCCAAGCCACCATGTATCTTCCCTCTGTGTGAGTGAGTGAGTGAGTGAGTGAGTAAGTGAGTGAGTGAATGTTTATGCTGCACTCAGCAATGTTCCAGTTTTACGGAGGTGTTGTCTTAATAATTGAGTCTGGACCAGAGACAATCCTGTGATCAATATCATCAGCATCTCTCTGTGCAATTGGGTTATGAACTTTGATATGAATACATGATTGCTTGCATGCGTGCGTGCCGCTTTCGTCAAACATATACGATGAAACATTTCCATGTGCTACAAGCGATCGTTTTACCATGTTCTATAAATAATGGAATTATGGTCGAACAGACAGAGAGATGAATGAGCGCAGATTATGAAATATTTCATTTCCTCGACCAATATATGATGGAAGGGATAACAGTTCTGGCTTCACACAGTATTTGTCAGGATCAATCTGGGCAAACCAGCTGATCCAGCCAGCACCTTAAACACTAGTCTGCTACAACTATCCCCTTGTGTCTCCAGCGCAGGAACTTTTATCCATATATAAATATACATCAAAGATTAGTTTTGACAAGGGAACAGATTCGGTTAATCAAGATTCATAATGAGGTACTCTCCAAATGATCAGCAGAACTTCTGCTGGAAAACATGTGTATGATCGGCATGTGTGATCGCCAAGTGATGTGGGGTTGGGGTGGGGTAGTTCAATCTGCAGTAATACATAATTACATGTGGCGTGTGGTCCTGCGCAGAGCGCCTAAGCCACAAATCAGTTGAAAGTACGCAGCACTGGTACTGGGTGAGGGAGTTTATTTTTACGCCGCACTCAGCAGTATTCGAGGTATATGGCGGCGTTCTGTGAATAAGCGAGTCTTGACCAGACACTCAAGTGATGAACAGAATGAGATCGATTGACAACCACTTTCAGGTGTCAACCAAGTCAGCGAGCCTGACCACCCGATCCCGTTAGGTGCCCTTACGACATGAGTTACTGACGATCAGTATTCTAACCCGGACCTTGACGGGTATGGTCAATGAGAGCCCTTGAACTCTTGAGACTGTGTAGGACTTCGGTCCTACCCCACAACGAAGCACGTGATACATGTGGTATCACCTTAAGCAAGTGGGTTCGCTCCAAATCTTTTCTGTTTACTCAGCAGAAAATGGGTACCTGATGGGATATGTCACGTGACTATTAACCTTCTAATGTCTATCATGCAGCTGGGGTTATCCTCGGTATTATTGTGTCAGAGCGTTATAAAGTGTGTCAGCTTGCTGCCAGATGGGCGGGAGATCTGGCACACGCCTCTATATCCGTCAATGAAAAGTTTTTAATCTTTTAACTAAATGCACCTGACGAAAGAAACCTTTCTGGAACTACTTCTGTCTTAACAAATTGACGGCAGTTTTGAGTGAGTGAGTGTTGTGAATGCATGAGTGCATTGGGGAGGTCTCTCTCTCTCTCTGTGTGTGTGTGTGTGTCTGTGTGTGTGTGTGGTGGGAGTGGGGGGGAGCGGAGGGGAGGAGAGCGAGCATTGAACGGCTGTGATTTCTGCCTTAGTAGGCCGTGGACACTAGAACTACGCTAGATATTGTATACCTTGGTACCAGTCAACTTTAACTTCTAGTCTGCCTGGCCGTCTCATGGAGGTTTTAAAATAGTTATTAACAGACCTCTATGCCATGCCAGTCAGTTCGTTAGAGCTGGTAGAATTACATCACTGTTTCCACTTTCAACGTCTCCACAGAAAGCTCCATTCAAGACGGATAAATTAGTGCCGTGTTTAATGCATAAACAACTATCCTCTATTACAGTATCTTGTTTGAACTACATCTCCACTTACAAATTCTATGGTTTATTCATACCATGATGCAGAGGAGGAAAATGATGATTGTGATAACTTTGACTCTGCTGATGCTTGAATTTGAACTTTCTGTGAAAGAATTAACGGACACGTCACATTCTTTCCTTCACGAGTTAATGCTTGAGAGTTCTTTTAATCATCCTACTCCATAGACTTTGTTCTCCCATTTTATTTAAACTCAGCAAATGACTAGGGGCGTTAGAGAGACTCAGAAATGGAGACTGCTGCTAGTGTAAGAGGCTACCAAGAGATCGGGTGGTCAGACTCGCTGACTAAACTGACATATGTCACCGTATCCCAGTATGTGTAGATCGAGCCCCATGTCCTCAATAACTGGATTTTCTGGTCCAGACGTGATTATTTACAGAGAGGCGTAATATTGCACATTGTGGCGTTAAACAACACATAAGCCGTCGGATATACTGTGATGGAAAAGATGACAGATTGTGTCAATATTGCAAATAAAGGGGATCTACAGATATGTATCTAATGATAATTGTATTAATTATTTTCTTGAACGTTTACCTCGCATACTGTAGCTACTCCTTTTTCAATATGAATGAAGATAATGAATTAATCTATCACACTGGCTTATTTCTGGATGATGTCTTTAAAGTTATCTATGCTTCAAGTAGTTTTAACAGATGGGAGATCTTTGTTAATAAAACTGCATAAATATTGAAATGTTTTGACTTTAGTCTCTGGCAATGGCATATTTATGAAAAGAATGAATAGAAGTAAATAATTGTAGGCATTGATTACATTTTCAACAGTGCTTCCCTTATAATGTTTATTGCTACTTTTCTCTGGAGTCCAATGATTTTTTTGTAGGCTTAAATTGTTTGTTTTGTTTGTTAGTCTATTATTATACTTTGGCATTGCACTATTTGAATATTTATTGTAATGAATTCATATAATTATAACAGTAAGCTACACCACATAACCTATCTTTTGGTGCAGAATGACAGAGGGTACATGGCAGTATTCACTTCTCAGGTTTAGGTGTATTGTTGAATGTTCCCCTGTTAATTTCATTAGTGTATTTTCAGAAAACATGTTGGAACCAGTGCTAAGTCCATGGCAATTAAGGTTAGAACTGGCGTCCAGAAACTTCTTAAGAGACAACTAACTGATTTGTGTCGTCAGGGTCACAAATGACACTGTATCTCAATTGCACTGATCGATGCTCTTGATATCAATCACTGGTTTTTGAGGTTAATACACAGTTATTTACAGAGCACGGTGATATATACATGCAGCTAGGAAAGCGTAAAACAATAAAGCCAGACAGACAAAACAGTTTATTCGTGTTTCACTTGAATGTACATGTCAAATAAAAAGGCAGTGATAAAGAACCCCGAAAATACAAACACCAGGCCAGGTGAGATGATACCTTGCACCAATACGTAGTTTACCTAGAACTCTATGGTGTCATCTTGGCAGTACGGAAGTTTTATATGATCTGGAGAAATAATTTACTTACATTGTCTATTAAACAAACAGAACTCAGGTAAATCAGATTACCCATGTTGCAGTTTCATCGCCATGGCTGTATACAAGCAAGATCGGAAATTCGGAACGTTCCTAATCAATGGTGATATGTCATACACGTATATCTTCAATAGAGGGAACAAAACTCTTTCCGCAGTCATTAGACATCTGTGCCCAGTGTCGATTGTACAATTGTGACTACGTGGCAGGTATGAAGTCATGCTTCTTTCGAAGTTGTCATTGGCTATAGTTTTAACTCAAGTAGTGTCCTTTTTAAGTGTTAGACTATGGTTATTTTTAGACTATGCTAGTCCATTGCAGGTATGAGGGGTGTCAAGAGATTGTGTCATGGCTTGTGTTGTGCCCTCTGACTTGTTTGACCCTTGTGTCGATTGGTTCTCTTAAACACAAAAATACTACTTGCATGTCAGCCATTACACTTCACTTGAATTCGACAACATCTCAGAGCAACAGACAGAGAACATCTCAGATCTAAGTTAAGAACAATATTCAAGTATTGTATATGCGTAATGCATTACATGACAATGTTATTAGTATCAGTCATATACTCTTAATGATAATGAAATTACAGTACATTGGTACAATTGTAAATAGTAGGCGCAGGCATTTCTTGTAAGTAGACTACCATGGTGTATTATTCACAAATAAGGCTAATGCTTTTAGGTTTTGTTGAATAATATGTCTGTATATTAATTCACATTGCATAGAAAAGTTTCACCATAGGTTACTCTCTATGCTGAAGTTCAGGGTGTTATCCGATTAGACTCCACCGTTGTTACTTCTTAAGCTGTCCGTGCTACTGAAATGTTCTCGTATGAAACAACCTTCAACCGTAGTCTTATTCTTACAGCTCTCTACGATGTAGTTTGCATATATGCATATTTAGAATATTGAGACTTTGGTTTGCTTGTCCTTGTAGCAGCCTTCTATTCATCTTGGGAAGTATGGCTTTTCTACACCCCAGTGTCACTCACAGAATATGAATAATATTATTGTGTCACATGTATACAGTATCTATGTTTATCACATAGTTGGTAGATTTTGTCTAATGTGCTTAACACGTTCATTACATTTGTGTATACGTTGGTACGACGTATTTGAAACGTTTTTATAGTGCCGGGGGAGTTATCGTTCTTTTCAGTCCTCGTGTTAATGGCAATATAACTATTACCGCATTGCTTGATGTGCGTCTGTTCGTAGTGTTTTCATATTAGATTTATCTCTTATATGTTAGAAATGATATGCGAGATGGAATGATTCTATATAATTATTTATATTTGTATGTTTATCCTGAACTTGGTATTTATTCCCCAAACATGTGTTTCGGGGTGTCTGTTAATAAAGATATAGACTTGACAACCCGTAATCTGTGTCTGGTCGCCAATATAGCCATACATATCCCGGTTACAACTATGCCATGGGCATAGATTTGTGTCATCAGTGTTACAACTCTATGTTGTTTGTAAACAAATCGGGTCTGAATCAGATAATCCACCATGTCATACGATGACAGAGCATGTATTTATGAATCACTATGAAATATTGATGACACCAGGTGTTCCTGAAAGGTAAGTGTATCCTGCCTGTTCCAAGGGTGGCAACCGCTATAAACATATACTAAGTCTAGACACGTTTTCGCCTGAAATACGAAAATACACCCAACATGAACATTTAACACTGAGAGATTCAGGACCATGGAGTAAGTGCCATGGATGGCGCTCTCTGTTAGATATTTATCAATATGTAATGGCGACATATGGAGCCTATGGAGTCTCTTCATAAATACCCATAATGTAAATAACGGCAAAAACATATGTCTGTATACAACCAAAACAATCATGATATGTAAACAAATACACAAATTGTGGAATACGCATATTTCATGAACCAACCCTTGGATGTTTTACATTCATGTGATGATCTGGATATCCTTGCAAAACTCGGGCTGATGAAAATTCAGTAAGCGAATGATATTGCAGAGACACGTGGACCATATTAACATTATCCTCTTCTCATGAGGTGGACATTTGTATAATTTTGGTAGAGCTCTTCCAAGCTTGAGTTGTACCTTAACCACAGTATAGTGAATGGCCGTTGTGGCAACGGTAAATAGAAAGATGACTTTACATATGTTCATGCAAACGGTACCGATGTAGTTGACTATGTAATATCATAAATATGTTTACATCATGTTAACATTTGGATGTCGTATCTAGGTCAGATTCAGAACACATGTCATTCACGTGTCGATTTCAGTCACGTGACTCCTCCGTTC
This sequence comes from Haliotis asinina, assembly GCF_037392515.1. Lineage (NCBI taxonomy): Eukaryota > Metazoa > Mollusca > Gastropoda > Lepetellida > Haliotidae > Haliotis > Haliotis asinina. The sequence continues at coordinate 13,549,206 of NC_090283.1, read as the reverse complement.
ACTTCCATGACAAGCGTGATCCTCATGACGACAGAATCAGTCCTTGCTTTGTGTGGAACGAAAGAGACAATTCATAGAGATTGTAGTTATCATTTGACCGACATCCGTGTTTGATAACTGTATTGACTTTATTCATTCAGGACATACTGATTCTCCCATGGATTTGATTTTGAGACGGTGTTAAAACTCACACAGGTATTAAAAGGCAAGAAAGAAAAGACAAATGGTTCTTTTTCAGCAGGAGTTATGTAGGACCATCATTGATAGATATGATAACAGTAAATTGTTGTGGACTTCTTTGTAACATGGGTAATCTGTTCAAGCCAGATATTACAATTCATTAGTAGTACACACATTTTAGGGAAAGCCAAATCAGCTGAGAACGTTAGATTTTCATCTGAAATGTTTCAAGGTGCGGGGGATATATTAAATCCTATGATGATGTTGTTCTTAACTGATATGCATAGTTCTGTATATTTCTGCCTCAGTGTGTTTCAGGGCGTTATCGTTCCTCTCTCCTCTCGAAATTCAGAAAAATGGCCAAGAAATGGTATCAATTCATACAGTACATGGGTCGCAAAACAATCGAGTTTGAATGTTCATACTTTTTCTATGGCTTGAAACACCAACTAAAAAAGTGATCATCAAGTTTCAATACAATACATCAATTTCAAAAGGAGATATAGCACTTCTAGAAAGACCACCCTTATGTACGTGGTTGGCTCGACTTAAAAATTAGCGAGAACAGTATCTATTCATGATGTACAGAGGTCGCAAGGCAAAATTTAATCAGTTTCTCTATCGCTTGAGGCACCAATTTCCACAAAGACAACAAAGTTTGTTTCCATACAGTACACTACAGCCAGATCAAAGATAAACCATTTCTGAGTTATTTCCACGCAAATCCTACACAGTTCCTTCGCAACAGTAGTATCACTGAAAACTCGGTATGGTGTGGGCATATATATGTATCACATTCATATTTTAACACAACATGGAAGGATAGCTTCTTTAGACATGTGGTAATTATGGTGTTTGAGCCTCCATAATTAGGCGGCCTTCGTCGAGCTCCAAATAGAGTATTTCTGTGCTACTTTAAGGCAAATTGTACAGAGTTAATCCGCTAAAGTTATATCACTGAAAACTGTGTATCGTGTAGCCATATATATGTATCAGATTCATATTTTGAAACAATATGGAAGGATAGTTTCTTTAGCCATTTGCTATTTATGGTGTTTGAGCCTTCATAACTAGGCGGCCTTCGTCGAGCTCCAAATAGAGTATTTCTGTACTACTTTAAGGCAAATCCTACACAGTTCCTGCGCAACAGTAGTATCACTGAAAACTGTGTATCGTGTGGGCATATATATGTATCACATTCATATTTGGACACAATATGGAAGGAAAATCTCTTTAGGCATGTAGTAATTATGGTGTTTGAGCCTCCATAACTAGGCGGCCTTCGTCGAGCTCCAAATAGAGTATTTCTGTGCTACTTTAAGGCAAATCCTACACAGTTCCTGCGCAACAGTAGTATCACTGAAAACTCGGTATGGTGTGGGCATATATATGTATCAGATTCATATTTGGACACAATATGGAAGGATAATCTCTTTAGGCATGTGGTAATTATGGTGTTTCAGCGTTAATAGCTAGGCGGCCTTCGTCGAGCTCCAAATAGAGTATTTCTGTGCAAACTTTACGCAAATCCTACACAGTTCCTGTGCTACAGTAGTATCACTGAAAACTGTGTATCATGTAGGCATATATGTGTATCAGATGCATATTTTAACACAACATGGAAGGATAGCTTCTTCAGGCATCGTCTAATTATGGTGTTTGAGCCTCCATAACTAGGCGGCCTTCGTCGAGCTCCAAATAGAGTATTTCTGTGCTACTTTAAGGCAAATCCTACACAGTTCCTGTGCTACAGTAGTATCACTGAAAACTCGGTATGGTGTGGGCATATATATGTATCAAATTCATATTTGGACACAATATGGAAGGATAATCTATTTAGGCATGTAGTAATTATGGTGTTTGAGCCTCCATAATTAGGCGGCCTTCGTCGAGCTCCAAATAGAGTATTTCTGTGCTACTTGAAGGCAAATCCTACACAGTTCCTGTGCTACAGTAGTATCACTGAAAACTCGGTATGGTGTGGGCATATATATGTATCAGATTCATATTTTGACACAATATGGAAAGATGGTTTCTGTAGGCATGTGCTAATTATGGTGTTTGAGCGTTCATAATTAGGCGGCCTTCGTCGAGCTCCAAATAGAGTATTTCTGTGCTACTTTAAAGCAAATCCTACACAGTTCCTGTGCTGCAGTAGTATCACTGAAAACTGTGTATCGTTTGGGCATATATATGTATCACATTCATATTTTGACACAATATGGAAGGATAATCTCTTTAGGCATGTGGTAGTTATGGTGTTTGTGCCTCCATAATTAGGCGGCCTTCGTCGAGCTCCAAATAGAGTATTTCTGTGCTACTTTAACGCAAATCCTACACAGTTCCTGTGCTGCAGTAGTATCACTGAAAACTGTGTATCGTGTGGGCATATATATGTATCACATTCATATTTTAACACAATATGGAAGGATAGCTTCTTCAGGCGTCTTATAATTATGGTGATTGAGCGTTTATAATTAGGCGGCCTTCGTCGAGCTCCAAATAGAGTATTTCTGTGCTACTTTAAGGCAAATCCTACACAGTTCTTCGCAACAGTAGTATCACTGAAAACTGTGTATCGTTTGGGCATATATATGTATCACATTCATATTTTGACACAATATGGAAGGATAATCTCTTTAGATATGTGGTTATTATGGTGTTTGAGCCTCCATAATTAGGCGGCCTTCGTCGAGCTCCTAATAGAGTATTTCTGTACTACGTTAATAATAATAAGGCAAATCCTACACAGTTCCTGCGCAACAGTAGTATCACTGAAAACTCGGTATGGTGTGGGCATATATGTGTATCAGATTCATATTTGGACACAATATGGAAGGATAGCTTCTTTAGCCATTTGCTATTTATGGTGTTTGAGCCTCCATAATTAGGCGGCCTTCGTCGAGCTCCAAATAGAGTATTTCTGTGCTACTTTAAAGCAAATCCTACACAGTTCCTGTGCTGCAGTAGTATCACTGAAAACTGTGTATCGTTTGGGCATATATATGTATCACATTCATATTTTGACACAATATGGAAGGATAATCTCTTTAGGCATGTGGTAGTTATGGTGTTTGAGCCTCCATAATTAGGCGGCCTTCGTCGAGCTCCAAATAGAGTATTTCTGTGCTACTTTAACGCAAATCCTACACAGTTCCTGTGCTGCAGTAGTATCACTGAAAACTGTGTATCGTGTGGGCATATATATGTATCACATTCATATTTTAACACAATATGGAAGGATAGCTTCTTCAGGCGTCTTATAATTATGGTGATTGAGCGTTTATAATTAGGCGGCCTTCGTCGAGCTCCAAATAGAGTATTTCTGTGCTACTTTAACGCAAATCCTACACAGTTCCTGTGCTGCAGTAGTATCACTGAAAACTCGGTATGGTGTGGGCATATATATGTATCAGATTCATATTTTGACACAATATGGAAAGATGGTTTCTGTAGGCATGTGCTAATGATGGTGTTTGAGCGTTCATAATTAGGCGGCCTTCGTCGAGCTCCAAATAGAGTATTTCTGTACTACGTTAATAATAATAAGGCAAATCCTACACAGTTCCTGTGCTACAGTAGTATCACTGAAAACTCGGTATGGTGTGGGCATATATATGTATCAGATTCATATTTGGATACAATATGGAAGGATAATCTCTTTAGGCATGTGGTAATTATAGTGTTTGAGCCTCCATAATTAGGCGGCCTTCGTCGAGCTCCAAATAGAGTATTTCTGTGCTACTTTAAGGCAAATTGTACAGAGTTAATCCGCTAAAGTTGTATGACTGAAAAATCAGTATCGTGTAGGCATATACATGTATCAGATTCATATTTTGACACAAAATGGAAGGATGGCTTCTTTAGATATGTGGTACTTATGGTGTTTGAGCCTCCATAATTAGGCGGCCTTCGTCGAGCTCCAAATAGAGTATTTCTGTGCTACTTGAAGGCAAATCCTACACAGTTCTTCGCAACAGTAGTATCACTGAAAACTGTGTATCGTTTGGGCATATATATGTATCACATTCATATTTTGACACAATATGGAAGGATAGCTTCTTTAGCCATTTGCTATTTATGGTGTTTGAGCCTCCATAATTAGGCGGCCTTCGTCGAGCTCCAAATAGAGTATTTCTGTACTACGTTAATAATAATAAGGCAAATCCTACACAGTTCCTGCGCAACAGTAGTATCACTGAAAACTCGGTATGGTGTGGGCATATATGTGTATCAGATTCATATTTGGACACAATATGGAAGGATAGCTTCTTTAGCCATTTGCTATTTATGGTGTTTGAGCCTCCATAATTAGGCGGCCTTCGTCGAGCTCCAAATAGAGTATTTCTGTGCTACTTTAAAGCAAATCCTACACAGTTCCTGTGCTGCAGTAGTATCACTGAAAACTGTGTATCGTTTGGGCACATATATGTATCACATTCATATTTTGACACAATATGGAAGGATAATCTCTTTAGGCATGTGGTAGTTATGGTGTTTGAGCTTCCATAATTAGGCGGCCTTCGTCGAGCTCCAAATAGAGTATTTCTGTGCTACTTTAACGCAAATCCTACACAGTTCCTGTGCTGCAGTAGTATCACTGAAAACTGTGTATCGTGTGGGCATATATATGTATCACATTCATATTTTGACACAACATGGAAGGATAGCTTCTTCAGGCGTCTTATAATTATGGTGATTGAGCGTTTATAATTAGGCGGCCTTCGTCGAGCTCCAAATAGAGTATTTCTGTGCTACTTTAACGCAAATCCTACACAGTTCCTGTGCTGCAGTAGTATCACTGAAAACTCGGTATGGTGTGGGCATATATATGTATCAGATTCATATTTTGACACAATATGGAAAGATGGTTTCTGTAGGCATGTGCTAATGATGGTGTTTGAGCCTCCATAATTAGGCGGCCTTCGTCGAGCTCCAAATAGAGTATTTCTGTACTACGTTAATAATAATAAGGCAAATCCTACACAGTTCCTGCGCAACAGTAGTATCACTGAAAACTCGGTATGGTGTGGGCATATATGTGTATCAGATTCATATTTGGACACAATATGGAAGGATAGCTTCTTTAGCCATTTGCTATTTATGGTGTTTGAGCCTCCATAATTAGGCGGCCTTCGTCGAGCTCCAAATAGAGTATTTCTGTGCTACTTTAAAGCAAATCCTACACAGTTCCTGTGCTGCAGTAGTATCACTGAAAACTGTGTATCGTTTGGGCACATATATGTATCACATTCATATTTTGACACAATATGGAAGGATAATCTCTTTAGGCATGTGGTAGTTATGGTGTTTGAGCTTCCATAATTAGGCGGCCTTCGTCGAGCTCCAAATAGAGTATTTCTGTGCTACTTTAACGCAAATCCTACACAGTTCCTGTGCTGCAGTAGTATCACTGAAAACTGTGTATCGTGTGGGCATATATATGTATCACATTCATATTTTGACACAACATGGAAGGATAGCTTCTTCAGGCGTCTTATAATTATGGTGATTGAGCGTTTATAATTAGGCGGCCTTCGTCGAGCTCCAAATAGAGTATTTCTGTGCTACTTTAACGCAAATCCTACACAGTTCCTGTGCTGCAGTAGTATCACTGAAAACTCGGTATGGTGTGGGCATATATATGTATCAGATTCATATTTTGACACAATATGGAAAGATGGTTTCTGTAGGCATGTGCTAATGATGGTGTTTGAGCCTCCATAATTAGGCGGCCTTCGTCGAGCTCCAAATAGAGTATTTCTGTACTACGTTAATAATAATAAGGCAAATCCTACACAGTTCCTGTGCTACAGTAGTATCACTGAAAACTCGGTATGGTGTGGGCATATATATGTATCAGATTCATATTTGGATACAATATGGAAGGATAATCTCTTTAGGCATGTGGTAATTATAGTGTTTGAGCCTCCATAATTAGGCGGCCTTCGTCGAGCTCCAAATAGAGTATTTCTGTGCTACTTTAAGGCAAATTGTACAGAGTTAATCCGCTAAAGTTGTATGACTGAAAAATCAGTATCGTGTAGGCATATATATGTATCAGATTCATATTTTGACACAAAATGGAAGGATGGCTTCTTTAGATATGTGGTACTTATGGTGTTTGAGCCTCCATAATTAGGCAGCCTTCGTCGAGCTCCAAATAGAGTATTTCTGTGCTACTTGAAGGCAAATCCTACACAGTTCTTCGCAACAGTAGTATCACTGAAAACTGTGTATCGTTTGGGCATATATATGTATCACATTCATATTTGGACACAATATGGAAGGATAGCTTCTTTAGCCATTTGCTATTTATGGTGTTTGAGCCTCCATAATTAGGCGGCCTTCGTCGAGCTCCAAATAGAGTATTTCTGTGCTACTTTAACGCAAATCCTACACAGTTCCTGTGCTACAGTAGTATCACTGAAAACTCGGTATGGTGTGGGCATATATATGTATCAGATTCATATTTGGATACAATATGGAAGGATAATCTCTTTAGGCATGTGGTAATTATGGTGTTTGAGCCTCCATAATTAGGCGGCCTTCGTCGAGCTCCAAATAGAGTAACTGTATTTCTGTGCTACTTTAAGGCAAATTGTACAGAGTTAATCCGCTAAAGTTGTATGACTGAAAAATCAGTATCGTGTAGGCATATATATGTATCAGATTCATATTTTGACACAAAATGGAAGGATAGCTTCTTTAGATATGTGGTAATTATGGTGTTTGAGCCTCCATAATTAGGCGGCCTTCGTCGAGCTCCAAATAGAGTATTTCTGTGCTACTTTAAGGCAAATCCTACACAGTTCTTCGCAACAGTAGTATCACTGAAAACTGTGTATCGTTTGGGCATATATATGTATCACATTCATATTTGGACACAATATGGAAGGATAATCTCTTTAGGCATGTGGTAATTATGGTGTTTGAGCCTCCATAACTAGGCGGCCTTCGTTGAGCTCCAAATAGAGTATTTCTGTGCTACTTTAAGGCAAATCCTACACAGTTCCTGCACAACAGATGTATTGCATCTGATAGGTACTATTTTGAAAACATCGAGGTTGTTAGTTGCTGTGCTAGTTGAAGCGGCCTACAAATATCTGAAGAACAGCCGTTCACGAAAACGAAGACGACACGGTTCTCCGCCTGTTTCAAGTACGAATTGATTCATTTTCACAACACAACAATAGCCATGATCTTGTTAATATCAGGGTATAGGAGTATTTTTATTACTACCTATATTCCTATACAGGTGTATATTTTGAGCGTTTGAGCCCAGTTATTAATTGATGATGGTCAGTCGTGATTGATCTCTTAAAATGCTAACAAACATTGACCTTTTCCGGCACTTTCGTAACCATAATTCCAGTAATTTATCAATAGAATATGTTATACGTGATATGCAAGTTAGGTAGAAAGACCAACAGTGCGTATGTGAAGGAAAGCACCTTCGTCTTAGTCGTGAGATGAAATAGATATAATACTGCTGGTGTTGTTTAGAGCGGACTATGTTGACGATTCATGTTCATTGGATGCATTTCTTGTCTGATAGAAAGAACTGTGCCACTGTAGTCTTCACTTGGCTAGACTGAAGGTAGTGTACACTTTCGATGTGCAAACAGGGCTTTGTTCTACAATATACTGATATATACTGAACGTGCGTTTGTGCGTGTGTCGCTGGAGGGAGAGAAATATTACACGGCACGGCACGGCACGGCACGGCACGGCACGGCACGGCACGGCACGGCACGGCACGGCACGGCACGGCACGGCATGAAGCAACCTTTACTAAGGTTAACCTTAACTCCCATTATTTAGCACTAAGGTAACCTTAGTGACCTACGATGACCTAAGTGCTTTGTGAAAGGAGATTCAAAGGATAAACGTCTTTCTTTCTATCTTTGTATCTATCTACAGCTGACAGACTGCGAGTCTGGTTGTGGGGGCCTGACGTCATGCAGCTGGAAGTGCTGACGACATAGGCTCCGTACTCAAAACTCACCACTGTACATACCCAGTTGGTATGGCAAAGCACTGGTATGCCCGTGATGGTCTGCAGAACGGAAAACGGCAATGTGTGTGAAATAATACTTTCAAATACTTAGTGCACTCAACACTACCGATTCAGCTGTGTTCACATCTCCACTGAAATGCTACTGAATTATTGTTTGGGCTGCAGGTGTCGTTTCTTCTTGGCGAAAATAACTATGTAGCATAACTTCATGGAACATTGTTACAACAAACAAGCTGGCTGACCGCGAACTGGTCGCCAGATACACGTATATCTTGACCACTGTCAACCTGCCGACTCGCCACCGACAGACCGATGACCTCGTATGGTCACAGCATATTTGTCAATAACACATTTACCCTGAAATTGAAGGGTTGAAATATGGTTAAAGTGTTAGTGTGTTTCTTGAAGTATGTGTTGTCACGTTAGGGCTTTTGTGTTCTGCGTTACTACCTGCAAAACAAACTTTAAACAGATATCATGGTAACTGTCATCATATACAAAAGGTTGCTTGGAATGTCTGCTGGTCTAGAACGGAATACTCTAACTTACACTGACAGACTGACTGACTTCTTTTGCGTTAACCGGCTGAATCGGATAAGCAAATACGCAGGCAAACCATCACTTTGAGTGAGTGCGTTGAGTTTTACATTCTCATCACTTTGAAACACTGATACAATGAATTCATTGAATTATTGTTCAAAGAATGCAATTATCAAAATTTTGAAATGCCAATGAGCTTACTTTTTACACAGTCGGTCACATGACGTGTTAAATAATATTTTATGTGTGCGCAATTCAATTAAGTATGTGTTGTTGATGCTTTTCCGGGGGAAATATGGATACTTGAAGCAAATAATTAGAAGAATACTTTGAAGATTAATTGGGGTATGTCAAAGGGTTACAAAACTGTTTCAGTCAAAAGTCGTCCGCCGCTGATGTTTGTAAAGAAGTCACTCGACTTGTAAAGGAGTTACTGAAAAATTGTGTGCAAGTACACAGCCCAAGGTCGGGACAAAGTTATGACGTCGGTATCGCCAGGTATGACGTCACGACGCCAAGGTAGCAGGTCTGGCAGACGTCCAGCTGTTTCCAGCCGATGTTTGTAAACAAGATGCATTCCTTGTGTGAGCAGCAGCTGAGTGCCGAGACTGGGACAGAGTCATGATGTCATCATAGCCAGATATGACGTCACGAGGCGAGCACAACAGTTCTGGTGGCAGACCTTTAGATCGTTTGTTAAAAACATTTATTCTAAGTTGAGTAAGATTCTGTGACTTAAATTTTCCATTGGCCAGGTAATCTTATGAGGACTGTTGAGTATTGTTTGTTTAAAGAAAGATTCATCGATACGGTTTTCTGCAAACAGACTTCTAAATTGCCACGCGAGTAAGTTTATTTTACATTCATTCAGATAATGTGTCCCTAATAGTGAGAAGAGAGGTCCACTTTCGGAACAGTTTGGAAACGTGAAGCCGAAATAACAGCAAATATAGTTAAGGGGAGTGAAAGTGCGAGATTCGTTCTAACCAAGAGCAGCTGCTATGCTATGCTATGCTATGCTATGCTATTCTATGCTATGCTATGCTATGCTATGCTATGCTATGCTATGCTATGCTACCAGGCAAACACCCCCTTACCTTCCCCCACACACCCCAAATCCCGCACCCCGCACCCCACATCCAACACACTTGCAACTCATATCATATAGGTTTAGAAGACTAACCGACTGACTGACTGTCTGACTGACGAACGGATGGATCGACCGTTTGCCTCTGAAGAATGTTGTACAGTGTAACACAGGATATCCACACCACACCACACCACACCACACCACACCACACCACACCACACCACACCACACCACACCACACCACAGTTGCAGGGGTACATTGACATTATTTGTACACAGAGGAGTTCGCCTTTAAAAAAAAATCATAGCCACAGCCAATGGTCATGAATAGTGCCAGGGTGGGTGCCTGCCCTGCCCTGCCCTGCCCTGCCCTGCCCTGCCCTGCCCTGCCCTGCCCTGCCCTGCCCTGCCCTGCCCTGCCCTGCCCTGCCCTGCCCTGGTCATGCATGTTGGTAAATGAGTCTTGTAACAAACCAACCTTGGTGTATGCTGCCGGCACGTTTAACAGATGTGGGATGCAGCAACAATAACAGACCCTGTTGAAAGACTTACAACATTGTTTCTGTAGTAAGGAAGTATGATATCTTGGCTCGGTATTATGTTGCAGAATGTTGGATAAAGCCGGACATAGTATCATAGCCAAAACAGCCACATAGACATCTATGCTTTATTATATCAACTCGATTAATAAACGGAAAATACCATTCTTGCTCAAAACACAACCGCACATTCTGCAAACACGAGTCAATGAGCTGTGATGACCAAGCGCACGAAATAATTGTTTTCCCTCAGTCCCCCTTCCAATCTTTCACTCACTCACTCACTCACTCAGTCACTCAGTCACTCACTCCACCTTACACCGATCAAATGAAGGATGTTGTCATGTAACTGGTGTTGTACATGGTCAAGACATGCAGTGAGGGGGGATTAAGCCACTGGGTGGTTCAGATTGCTTGTTTTTCACAGCATCGCTACATTTGGCCCAGGTGAAGGCACAAAATGTTTGTCGCCTCATAGAGTAGCAGGCGAGTATGGCCTTGGTACCACCCACGATTTATACAGACAATTTCCACAGCCATGAATGCAACGCTGAAACACCTCCTTTCGCATATTGTAGAAATAAATGGTAGGGGAATAAAACTCATATGATATAGGCTTGGAAGGCTGACTGGCTGATTGCGCCTGGGTAATGTTGTACAGTGTTGGACCTGAGAAACATAGTATCATAGCTACAGAATCAACAATAAATATATTTTGTGCCCGATATTGCGTAGGGAGATGATTAACATTATTATAAGAGGATGTGATTAGAGGCTGTTATTTATTTGTTTTGTTTCTTTGTTTGTTTGTTTGTTTCTTTCTTTTTTTTTGCATACATGAGAATGTTTTGGAGGTAGGGCCGCGTGCATGAGAGCTACTGACTGACTGACTGACTGACTGACGCCCGTTCCCGACTCCTACGCCCCCTTCCCCAGACATGAACGCACGCACCGACACACACACGCACGCACGCACACGCACGCACACGCACGTACATACGTACACAAGCACACTTAGCCATGCCGTATGAACGGTCTGTTAGCATACAATTAAAGACTTGTTAGCTATTCAAAAATGGCTCCTCTCCTTTCAAGGTTAAAACATTACAAAACGCTGTTGAAATTCTTTCTACGTAGTGGTAAACGGAAGCGGTGAATACAGCTCGTATCTCACGGCGGTAAGGCAGAATGGTTGCTTGACTCCGACTGACGTTGCAACATGTTGGACAACGCCGGACATACTATGTACATTGTGTCACTGGCAAAACAACCACACATGCTTTATTATATCAACATGATTGGAATTTATGAGCTATGTATGTATTTGTTCTCTGTGCATGCGTGCGTGTATCTGTCTGTCTGTCGACTGGTCGAATTGGTCGACTGGTCAGGCTCTCTCTCACATGGTTTACACATGTCATCGCATACCAATTGCGTACATTGATGTTCATGCTGTTGATCACTAGATTGTCTGGATCATTTACAAACCGCCACATAAAGCATGAACATTGCTGTGTCAGAACTACACCAAACCATTCATCCATAACGGGCTTTTTATCTAATGAGTGAATGAGTTAAGTTTTACGCCGCTTTTAGCAATATTCCAGCAATATCACGGCGGGGGACACCAGAAATTGGGCTTCACAACCTGCACCCATGTGGGGAATCGAACCCGAGTCTTCAGCGTGACGAGCGAACACCTTAACCACTACGCTACCCCACAGTCCCTTTTATCTAATGCACACAAATAGGGTAATGCATACAAATTACTGGAAAGTGGCCAGCCGTTCGCCTGAACCATTTACTAGAGGCAAACCTTGGAATTTACTGATGACCAGCAAGCAGGAGCTAATTGATATGCTCGTGAGGGTGTAGCAACATTCTTTCTACATTGTATTGATGGAGGGGTAGAAGAATGTTCATATCGCACGGGTATGAAGGCACTATAGCAGCTTTGTTCTGGATAATGTTGCACAATTTTGAACATGGTATCAGCGGCCATAGATACACGAATGTTATATTATGTCAACACGATCAATGCATGAAAAATACTGTACCCGACTAAATCTTCTATATGACACAAACTGTAAGGTGTAGGTACTACATAACGGGTTTCACGAAGTGCATGATGACATGGCTGCTCGTACAGGTACAATATATCAAGACTGACGGGGTGACTGCATTTGCCCTTCTCTGCATGGATTTTTGTTCATGCTACCAGAAATAGCATGATCCGGACTTCATGGGTTATCACGCCTGATCATCTGATTATCAGCATGCTTGGAGAGCAAACCACTGACGGAAATTGGCTGGCCGAGGGAAATGCTTTTTAATGGTTATTTTTTTTTCGATTTACATCTTTTGGGAGGTACATGTTCACATTTTGCAGTTGAGTGACTGTCGATGCTGATGTGTTAACACCATCATTCAACAACAGCTGTTAATATTAATGTAATTTACACTGACATCTTGTGGCCGTGCCGTGCCGTGCCGTGCCGTGCCGTGCCGTGCCGTGCCGTGCCGTGCCGTGCCGTGCCGTGCCGTGCCGTGCCGTGCCGTGCCGATTGATATTTTGAGATGCTCGTATATGCATGAAGTGTGACGAGCAGGGCAAACTCACTCAAGCGCCAGAGAAATACCCGAAAAAGAGCCGTCCTCTAAACCACAGAGCCCAAGTTTGAGACTATGGCAAGCTGTCTTTTCAAACATACGAGATGTGAATATGACATGACATACTGAGATATGACAGGGTGCAATGTGGCATTTTGGGATGTGGCATGGTTGAATTTGGCATGGTGGGATGTACTATGGTGGCATGTACCATGGTGTGATGTACCATGGTGGGTTGTACTATGGTAGCTGATGGACATAGCAGTTAGTGGATGTTGAAAGACGCAGACCTGTGTTCATGCTTCCGACACCTTTAATTGCCCAGTAGTTGCAGACCACCCAGGTCATCTCTGCTTGACTCTCGTTCCAGGTTCTGCTTCCTACCAGCCGTGGGACGCAGCAGGTACACTGAGGTATTGACGCCATCACAGTCAGGTGACAGCCTGACACCTCAGGATACAATATTTCTGGATGTAACAGGCTGCACAGAGCAGTATAGAGATGAAGTGCACATGGTGCCTCTTTGATGATTTGAGATTTAGACAAATACTGACCAGCAGTGTCTGTTTTCACAGTTAACTGAACTAGACACACAAAATATGAGGACATATGCACAGTCCTAATATGTGCTAACCTCTAGAGTACAGCAATGATCAGTGACCAGACACACTGAATTACAAATGTAAGCTGACCTCTAGAGATGGTACAACAATGATCAGTGACCAGACACACTGAATTACAAATGTAAGCTGACCTCTAGAGATGGTACAACAATGATCAGTGACCAGACACCCGGAATTACAAATGTAAGCTGACCTCTAGAGATGGTACAGCAATGATCAGTGACCAGACACCCGGAATTACAAATGTAAACTGACCTCTAGAGATGGTACAACAATGATCAGTGACCAGACACACTGAATTACAAATGTAAGCTGACTTGCTGTTAAATGAAAGGGGCTTTTGGCAAGACAACAGGCACTGAGAGAAAACAAGAGAGTAAGCAGAGATAGGTGATTGTGTTGTTGTGAAAGTGAAATTAACTGGTTAAGCTACTGAGACAAAGTTATTGACATACAAACTGACATACACTTGACTGCGTAGTCCCATAAGTGTGGTAGAGGATTTTCATTACATCGTGTCGTGAGAGCAAATTTTATGGGTTCAGGTAAACATATTTCAGAGGAGTGGGCCAGTAGCCATATACACCATCAGGTCAATCATATTGTGTGTTGAGTGTGGTTTGCATAATTTCCTTTTCAAGACAAACGGACAAGTGGTCAGATGGATTGTGTTTGGTGAGCAGATTCCTGCCATATATATTAATTACTGCGCTTTCTGTCATATAGACTGTGTCTAGTGATCAGATGCCTTCTATTATGGGTAGGTAGGTAGGTAGGTAGGTAGGTAGGAAGGGAGGTATTGACTACTGTGAATTATGATGTAGGTTTAGGTTAAAGGCAGTCTGTGCAAATAGTCTACAAAGACTAGTCTACAAAGACTGTATACAAAGACTAGATACATGCCAGCACAGGAGGGATGAGAATACAGGGTTGTCAATTTATATAGGTTATAACATACTCTACGGCACGAATGATATTTGACACGAAGATAGCACCAATACTACTCTATGGAGCTGAAAGTTGGGGACACACGTATTCAGATGCAATTGAAAGGATTCAGATGTATTCAGATGTAAAAGATTTCTCAAAATTGGAAAATTTGCCTCCAACAAGGCCATCCTCGGTGAATTTCGACGTTATCCAATGTATGTCTTCAGCCAGATCAAAGTAATTAAGTTTTGGTTCAGATTGTTACCCATGAATTCACAGCGTTATCCCATACAGTTTTATAAGATGCTCAAAGGGTTTGACGATTTGGGCAAAATTAATTAATTGGGTGTCAAGTGTGAGATCTACTTTATTCAGAAACGGGTGTTCACATGTATGGCTAAACCAAGGCGTTGGCTATGTACAGTTATTCATCCTAACCTTCGAACCTTCGAGTATATCATATCTTCAGTACAGTGTCTGTCAAGTACAGCCAACATGACTTGTGTACAATGTCTTCAGTACTGTGTCTGTCAAGTACTGCATGTTTTCAGTACATTATCTTGTCTACAATCTCTTCAGTACAGTGTGTGTCAAGTCCAGCATGTTTTGAGTGCAGTGCTTTCATTGAAGTGTGTCACCTAAGTACAGCATGTTTTGAGTACAGTGTCTTGAGTGAAGTGTGTCACCTACGTACAGCATATTTTGAGTACATTATCTTGTGTACAATGTCTTCTGTACAGTGTCTGTCAAGTACAACATGTTTTGAGTACAGTGCCTTCCGTGAACTGTGTCACCTAGGTAGAGCATGTTTTGCGTACAGTGGCTTGAGGACAGCGTGTGTCGTTGGTGTTTCTTGTATCTTCCAGTTTGAGGTGTATGTCTGGAAATGTTTGAGTGAGAAACACATCAGGGCATTGATTTATCTCAGTTAAAATGAAACATGGCGCCCTCCTGTACCTGTGTTTTATAGGTCACGGGGTAAGAGATGGTAGGTGCCGAAGAATAACCAGTTTTGATTGTCTTCAGAAGTAAATAATTACATTTGATGTCATGGGCGGAATAGCAGTGAAAGTCAAATTTTACACAGTGTTTTGTGCAGTCGTGTGCATTTGAGCCTTTCATTTCACTGAAAGTTCCACCACATTACCTGCTTCAAATCGTCCTCTAGCCATCCTCCTGAGAGTTATCTCCCTTTACTCCATGGCAATGCCTGCCTGCCGGCGAAGGTTACTGAAATGTGGCTCAGAAAAAACGTTACATTTTTTGTAGGTGTCCTGTACAGCGATTCAAATACGAGACTGTAGACTTGTTTGTAAACAGTCTCTGCTGTTGAGAAAACAAATCCGAATTCCATCAAGGAGGACAAATTCCACGTACTTGTGATTGCACCATTATTTAGATAAATTATTTAAATGCCGGCTCACTGCTCTACCAAGTAAGCATGATCATTGCTGATAGGCATATTAGTATTAACAATCGATGGGATATAGGTGGGCCTTTTTCATTTTTTGGGCAGAACACAGCAAGGATAGAGTAAGATCACACAGGGTGCAGTCTTTCACTCACCATATCAATCACTTGATTGTCTAGTCCACACCTGATTATGTCAGTTCTAAAGTAGAATATACCCAGGAGTAGAGGTTGAGTTTATGTAAATGTTAGCTACACTACTATATACACCATAGCAAGGTTCGAGTTAGATCACAAGGTGCAGTCTTTCACTCACCATATCAGTCACTTGATTGTCTAGTCCACAGCTGATTATATATGACTGCAAATAACCAAACGTTTGTGATTTCACAAATTACCCGTAAGTGAAGTTTGATTTTATCTGCAGGTTTGACTTAATTACATACAAAAAAGATGGTGCACTCAAAACACTCAAGACTGAAATTTCAACCACTATTCAGTTACCTTAAAAATTCTTATAGAATGGAATAACAATAAATGCTTGTTTGTCTGTATGGTTGTTTGTTTTCTGCTCTCAGTGATATTTCCAGCTATATCATGAGAGTAAATATGTACATCTGGATCAGTCAATTCAGTGACTGAGACCCTGAGCTCATCTAAGCAAGTTAGAGATAATGGCTTGCATAAAAAAGAAACAAACCTGTTGCACCAAATGATGCTGGATAACTTCAAGACAATCACATCACTGGGGTGAAAGAGATGTATTGAACGTGCATTTTCTTCAAATGGTCAAGTGGTTAAGTTGACTATGGAAAGTCGCCAGATGTATCCTCTTATGGGTGGATCTAGATGACAGCCTGTCTTAACAAGCCTTGAGAAGTTACAAGATAGTGATTTTCTGTAAATGGTCTGGTGGTTAAATAGTCTTGAGAGTGACCATACACACCAGAGACCATCCAAATAGTGAATTAGTAACACAGAGTTTCTAAAGGGTTGCATGTATTCAAGGTGGTTTGTGTAGCTTCGAGAGGAGTTGTGTGTGGCTTTGTACATGGTGGATGGTCAACATGGGGTGAATGGTCTCTGTAGGGTGAATGGTCTCTGTAGGATGAATGGTCTGTATAGGGTATATGGTCACAACAGGGTCCATGGTATCAGAAGGGTGGATAATGACATGACGTAAGAATGCTGCACTTGCATAATATCTCAGGGATAACGGTACCCCTTTAGTGGCCAAGCGGTATATAACCTGAGTAGTGTGTTGTGACCTTTGTACAGTGCAGGTGAACCGAATCTGTAATGAAAATTACTCCTTTGCTAAAATTATGATATTTTTTTATTTGTTCACATATGTATGTCCTGTTATGTGTTGTGTGTTGGTTGTGTCCATGTTATCCACAGGTATGGTTAACTGTATGCCTCCATTAAATTCACACTGTCAGATTACATTAGAATATCTTCATTATTTCAATCTTTACTGTCATTACAGACAGGGACACACAAGTCACAATGGCGTGTTGTGTGTTTGATATTCGTATGTTGTCCTGGGAGGGAAATATATTGAAGCTGTGGTATGGGTAGAGTTGATGAGAAATGATGTTAGTACATGACATAATGGTTGAGTGGAGTTCAGAAGTAAAAGCACTAAATTATTTGTTTGGTGGTGTTTATTGGACGTTAAAGTTAATCCTTGAGTTGGGACAATAAGCTCGCACACTCACTACGATGACTGTAACAGGTTCCAAACTTTACATTGGAAATAGCATGCTCACAAATCATGCCCCAGTTTATTTGAAGAATATGGCTTTAAACAGGTATTCTCCCTGTGTATCTACTCCTCAAGTCTCCCGTTGGCACAGGAAATTTCACGTATTTGTTCCACTTACCAGCACTGACAGCTAGGCTATGTTTTTTAAAAGAAAATTGTAAACAAATACTTGGTGAAAATACGGCAACACTGAAATTACTGTTGAACTCGAGTTTGTATCACTTGTCCTTGTTAAACATTGCTCGTTGCAGCAAAAACAATGTTCCAAATGTAAAATGGTATCATCTAACTAGCTGTGGCCCTGTCGCCGGTTCTCAAGTATGGCGATGATCGCGTGACTTGGTAGATCGACCGTTCAACGTAAGATAACTCTTTTTCCGCATATATCTCCCTTTGAAGGATCACCCGTGTCTATATTAATACGTGAAAATTAGGAGAAAAAATATGGCAGTTGTTCAACTCAAAATGTGACAACATACACATACACGCTAGGCAGAAAACTTTTTCTAAAATTTCTGGTTTGAAATTTGGTCATACTGAGTGACGCTTTCACCGGCCGATGCACCAAGGTTCAAGTACAGTGGTCATGACGTCACCATCGCCTGATCTGACGTCACGAGGTTCCAGTCGGCTGAGGGCTTGATTATTCTGGCACAGTCATGTGCCCGTGCCCAAGTCGATTCTGTAAGCTTGGTTTAAAGTGTCCCAAATATCACTAGTTTCTAATCAACTCAACACTTGTATTTACAATTAATCAATTGTATTGTAAATAAATCGCCATAGAACATAATACTTTCAAAACATTTTCGTGGCATTTCGTAACAGTTTCGTTTTTTTTTTTAAATATCTGTAAGTACTTGTTGCTTTTCACAACTCTTAAAATGCTAGTGAAATGTTATGGAGAAATTCTAAATATATTTTATCATGCTTAACAAAAACATTCTGGACACTACCAAATCGTACAAATAAGATGTGAATGTCTCACAACTACTGATGTATTTGAAATCCTACATCATATGTTAATTGTGTTTTAAATTGTCCGAATTTCAATCTCTTGCATCAGTAATTTCGTGAAAGAAAACCTTTCCTGAAAGAGAGACCGAGTGTCAAACACGATCCAGCAGACTGGAGTCTTTCCAATATTTTTCAGGCCCAAGCAGGTATTGCTAGGGATATACAATTATCCCATCCCAAACCCAAGCACCCCATCCTCTCAAGTTATTTTATTTCGGAATACAGCTGATTTGACATGTCTGTCGGCGCTCTCTGTCCGTCCATCCAGATTGTCACTTGGTGCCTTTTATTACCTACGGATCAAACAAATACGAAGCGCGAAGCTATCATGAATATATAGGCGGTTAGCCGTACTTCAGGGGTACCAGGTAGTAAGAACCCACGTACATGTCGCGGCAAAGAGGAAGTCCGCACGCTCCCGCGCATTAAAGCCAGGGCTGTTGTTCACACGTATCCCGGCCTTCGTGGCATATATTACACCTCACCTTTCCACACCAACGTCCACCCACAGTTCCCCATCCAAACTGATGGGGCAAAAATATATGATATGGCACATCCCACCATGTTATATTACGACCCGCCACTTCCTCTTATACCACATCCTTCCATGCCAGACCACATCCTCTTATGTCACCATGCCCCATCAAACTATTCCATGCCACATCCCACACGCCAGACCCACCATGCCAGACCCACCATGCCACATCCCACCATGCCATATTCCACCATGCCAGATCCACCATGCCAGATCCACCATGCCAGACCCACCATGCAACATCCCACTATGCCACATCCCACCATGTCAGACCCACCATGCAACATCCCACTATGCCAGACCCACTATGCCAGACCCACCATACCAGACCCACCATGCTAGATCCAGCATGCCAGACCCACCTCGCCACATCCCACCATGCCATATTCCACCATGTCATACCATATTCCAAAATGCCATGCCACATTTAACATGACATAACCCACCATACTATTCCTTATCCTGCCATGCCATGATATTCCACCATGCCATGCCACGTGCCGCCATGACATGCCACATCCCAAAATGCCATGCAATATCCCACCATGCCATGGCACACAAAGCCATGCCATGCCACATTTCACTTTGACATCCTATAGCCCACCATTCCACATCCCACCATACCATGCCTATATCTTACGATACCATGCCATGGCGTGCCTTGTCATGCCATGCCACATCCTGCTACCCTACTTCCCACCACGATTTTTCAACACATGCCGCATCATACCAGTATTCGTGTATGACCGAGTGTGGCCGCTGATACCAAACACCGAACAAACATGCTAAAATGCGCGACGCAACACTCTTAAACATCTTCGTAGATTCAGAGTGGCTCGAAGCAATCATGATAGAAGGAAATACTGTGAACATAGAAATAAATATAAAGCTTGCTGCCGAAAATATACATCTGCTATGAGAATACGCAGACAAGAAAGGTTAGAAAAATCAGTAAGTAGTCCATCTGCTTTTGGGAAAAATATCCGTCATTTACAAAATAGAAATACGTCGAGAAACAACATAACTAAAACTCAGTGGTTAAACTATTTCAAAAATGTATATTCAAGCGGAGAGATATTTGACTCAACATTCGACGAGGTAATTAATACTGCAGATTCCAAAAATAGAGCAAGTAGAGCAACTTCTATTTGACAGTCCTATTGCTGAAGAGGAAATATTAGAAGCGATCAATCATCTTAGAAATGGGAAAGCTGCAGTACCCGATGATATCATAATAGAAATGATAAAACGTTCTAAATTTGAAATTCTGCCGTTCCTTGCGAAATACTTCAATAAACTGTTTGAAAATGAAATGTTTCCCCGCACTTGGTCAAGCTCTATAATAATTCCACTTCATAAAAAGGGGGACAGAAACGATCCAGATAATTATCGGGGTATATCATTAATGAGTATCTTGGGGAAAGTGTTTACTTTAATACTGAACAACAGACTGTCATACTGGGCGAATATGCGGGAAAAAATTCCTGAACCACAGGCAGGATTTAGAAAGGGATATTTCACTACGGATCACATTTTTACTTTGTATGCACTGCTCCAAAAAGCATTATCAAAAAGAAGGCACAAGTTGTACATAGCATTTGTAGATTGTTGTTTCCTTTCGTGCACAAAGTGATGGCTCTTTTGTTCTTCCTTCAAGACATATACAAATCTGTTTTGTGTTGTAATAAACGGGTTACTGGCTCAAGAGAATCTCACGTTGGGTACATATACACATATTCATCCTGTACACGTTATCATTAACTTTTTCGAACAGAAAATTACATTACTATATCCAGGCAACTAGTGCTAGCAACAGTCATATATTTCCCTCGATCTTATCAGTCTCAGCTCCCTGAGGAGTACATAACTCTTGCTGCCTCTAGGCGCACCGAGTTATTTGTAGCTGTCTCATCCTACTGAAGTATCTATTCACAGTTTGGGGGGACTAGAACACTCAGTCGCAGTATTTTGTCCTAGGTTACTGCACGTTGCTGTACGCGCAACTCTGTGTTTGCACGTATTCATGTGGCTACCATCTGGACATATACCAACCGATTCGTGGATTCTTTTAAGTGCACAGGTTTGTGTACTGTACACTAAGGGTTGTGGCAACACGGAAAGAGTCTGCACACAAAGTTGACTCCAAGGTCTTTGCATCTGGTCATAGATGGGGTCGATCTCGACACCTTAACCTCACTAGCCTGGCACTTGAGCCAGCTCGCAAACTGCTCCATCATGCAGAAAACATGCTGTCAGGTTCGCAATGTCTTAGATTCCCTGGCAGACTGGCGACAACACGACAACGCGTTGTCACTGCCAACACAGCCTTAACCTCAACCTACCTTGTCGCTCTTTACAATTGCAACTGTGTTTCTCGGCATGGCTACAAATTTTGCCAACAGATTTCAACACAAAGCAAAGCTTTAGTCGCTGCACTTTCGGGAGGTGCACTTATACATATTGAAATGAATCATTTTGTAGAGGTGTATTTTCCAGATCAGCGATACGTTGACTGATACAGTTTTGTGTGACCGCTTGCTTATGTGCGTGCGTGTGGAGGTGAGTGCGTGAGCGCGTCTGTGTGTAGTTATGGCGCCTAAGTAGGACCATCCTCATGTCATTCTCAGTAGTACTATACTATCGCCAAAGGTGACACTGGATGGCTTTTACTACGTGAGTCAGAGAGTTGATACTTAACGTCACGTCACAGCAATAGTTCTGTTATATTCTGAACCAAAACAGTTCATACAATAAAGATGGAACTATTTCGAAAAGTAAAACTTGTTAATGAAGGACAGTAAACACACATAAGATATCACAGATACATGTAAATCTAGAACCTGAACTAAAATCATTTAACTGTAGACGACAAAACAATGTAAAAACAGGTAATAGATCGATAGGGCCAAAAAACTGAAGGTAGATCACAATACTTGGGGTCATGGGTACAGTGTTGTTGCTTCCTGCTTGCACCTTAGCTGGATTTACATCTTCTCTTCGTCTGTTAGCAATTAAGACAAACCTAGCCTCAAATAAGAGACCACATATTCTGCGATTAAAGACGTGTTAAGATTCGACTGACTTCAGATATTTTTGGAGTTACGCATCTTCTCGGGAGGTGAATGATGTTCACACCGTGTAATTGGGGGATGTTTAACATCTACTACACGAATCCCCTAGTCGGGTGTCAGTGGAGACCTGACACTGTTGTCTTACTAATGTCGAAGATGAGATAGAATCGTGATACTGTTAACAACTGAGATGGACTTCAGCAGGGAGCAGTACCACTCGTAGTTGTGATCATGTAATTATGAACGGTGTCACACGCAACTCCCACAGCAAGGTATGTGTCATGAGCGAGCCAGACCTAGACATGTTAACACTAGAGGACTACGTTTGCTGTCATCCCATCTACAGTGTGGCCCGTGATGATACTCCTACCTACCCTTGAACCACGATCCCTCACCATATCCGACTCTATCTCCAGCCTACACACACCCAGTCCACTGATTGTATAAAAAGTCATAAATATATTAGTTCCTTGAAAAACATGGTCCTTGATGAGCATACAAATAGCACGTTGCAGATATTGTTGGCACAATGCCTTAACTGGCACGTACGCACATCTTGAACATCATATCTGACACAATAAATTTTCTTTTCAAGCTTAGGAAGGTCATTTGACTGCAAATTAATCCATTCATCCAAGAAACTGTCTCGGGAATGGTTCATGGCCTATTACATGTAATAATATTTAACCACATTGTATCATTTAAGAGCTGGGTGTACTTGCAGTAGTCTCTTGTTTAAAGATGTATTCAGCTGTCTGACTCAACTCTTTCTGTGTGAACGTACTTGCCAAGTATTTCGTTGTGGTAGTTATGTCATTCAGGCTATGGGATTGGCATTATATTGTGGGACGAACCATGTCAGTTTCTTTCCTCACAAGTCTTACACAGTGTGATATAATCGATAACTTTTCTAAACAGCAACAAGTCCAGCGTATTCATTCTTCTCTCAAAGACCATACAGCAGTCAGCAGTTTCGGTGTTTGGAATTTCTTGTTGGTGAATGCATGCTGGACATAACACAGTGATAATTACCAGTTAGAGGCAAACCATTAGACTATAGAAGAAAGAACCTCGTGGTGTTACGAACACATTTCCTGTCAAAGCCAGCGTGTTATGGCAACTGCACAAAATAAGCACAAGGCTTCACAATATCCAACTGCATTTCATATTGATACATATTATCTAACGTTCCTGTCGTCTACAACTGTAACCTTAAAGTTCTGTCTGGGTGCAAGTGGACGATTGATTTCCCAGCAATGGGATGCAACGTTCGCACTCACGTGAATTGTTTTTTGCCTTTCGGTGAAGCACATTTCGTTCTGGCTGAGTAGACAGGACCAGAAGGGCTGATCGACAAACACCATCTGTCGACAGTAGTATACCACTTCAACGGAGACCATTTTTACAAGCACACGACAGGCACAGATCAGGTACAACCCAGTTGAACTATTCCTCTTTTGCTATTTATTTTCGTTAACTGGTTATGCTACAGTCCTTGTGAACAGTGTGGCCAGGTCGTTGTCTGGTCGGAAGTCGTCCGTCTGTTTATGGATATGGTATGAACTATTTTATGTAAACAGAGGGTAACTGCATGGAATCACTCACAGGCTGCACATGTCCTCGGTTTCCTGAATGGGGAAGTATGCAAACAAGCTCATTTGTTAATACACTGCTAAACCGGGTTAACTGTTATTCGTCAGTATCTTGCACATGCCCACATATCGTACATGTGCACCACTTGTCACGACTCGTTTGGTTGGATGGTTGTTTAAAACCGCGCTCAGCAATATTCCATCCGTTTGGCGATAATCTGTAAATAGTTTACCCTGGACCTGACAATCCAGTGGTCAACATCATGAGCATCAATCTACAATACTGGTATACGATGACATGTGTCAACCAAGTCAACGATTCTGCTAACCGGATCACGTTAGTTGCCTCATAAGACAAGCGTGGATTGCAGAAGACCAGTTCTAACCTGGCTCGTCGCGACTATCATGACTTCATGATTTCAGTAATATATTTCCCCGGCGTTGTGCGATCAGGATGATTTCGGTTGCTAAGTATTTATTAGTCAGAATACAGTATGTCACCACAGCCCTGTCAACAGATGTATCGTATAACTCGACTTGATTTGATGTTACAGCGTTCTGCGCTGTCCTTTATACGTCACAGCCATTTATTAAGTCACGGCTTGATGCTTCTGCAACTGAAGAAGGTTTGTATGTGTGAAGGTATCGTGTGACTCAAACACACACACACACACACACACAACTCTCACATACAAAACTCTCACACACACATGTATGTTTATTTGTAAATTATATTTATATCTAAACCAAGGACTTGTTCATGATCGACTTACGGCAACTCTACTGGCAAAATGTAAAGATACCGTCCTCTGAAAATAGCATTTCAGCTCAAATAATACAACAGCACATTGCAGACAGAAGTAAAAGAAATATATTTTACAATGTCGATAGGCACAGTCTCATGTGTGGTTAAATGCTTTAGGATTATACAGTCTCATGTGTGGTTAAATGCTTTAGGATTATACAGTCAACTGCGTCATAATCTAAGGACGATATCACTCACCTGTTTAGCCCGCACCATGACACAACCTTTCAATGCTTTCAGCGTGACAAAACTGAGCTTATATTTTCAATCATTAGCATTACCAAATTATAAAATTCCGATCTGAAACAAATGTACACCAACAACGTGCTTGCTCCATGAACCACTTGTGATGATCACGTCTCCTGACAGCTACAGTACCTCTGTAACTATCAATCTCCAAGACATGATGACATGATGAGACGCCATGACCATCATACATTTCAGGGCATCCAGGCATTGTCTATGTGAACAAAGGCACGATGGAGGCTGAACACAAGAAGGAACTTGATGAGAAAGATGGACAAATAGCAGCACTACACACCGTGAGTTTTGAACATACAGACCACCCTTCTTAGTTTATCACATGACAAGGCAAGTCGACACATCATTTCTAATATCCAGAATTTACTACTTCAAATTAGGAGGGTCATTCATTTTAGTGGTCTCAATTTGGTGAATGTGTTACGTGTCTGAACTCCACATTTGTATATGAAAGGATGGGACTGTGTTGCTTTGATCTGTTCTCCAAACTCTATTCTTGCTGTGAGGTTAACTCTTTCCCTGGCAGATATTCTACATAAAACAGTTAATGGGCCAGTTAATCAAGGATAATTTCAGGCAGAAAATGCCACACGTTACTCCATCTGGACGTTTCTACAGGAAAGAAGTTTTTCAAAATATTTACTGATCATGAACGTTCGTTTTCAGGAGATAGAGGGACTTCAGGTACAAATTAAGGAAAAAGACAAGGCCAACGCTGAGCTGATGGGAACAATAAAAAAGGAAAGAGCTAAATACATATCGCAGAGTCTAGAAGTTGAAGCTCGTAAGCTGACAGTTATCCCATGTAGTGAATTATAGTCTCTACCTTGAATTATGATAACGTTACACTGCCTATGTGGATGTCTTTGTGTACACGTGTACGTGTGTACTCAGTCACACAGTGACAAAGTCGTGATTTGTTACATCTACATTTTCTTCTTTCAGTAACGACACAAATATCTAAGGCAGATGCTGATTTACATCAGAGTAAAACAGAGTGTGAGAAAGTGAAAAAGGTGAGGATAACGTCTGTTCTTATTTCATAATTAATCACTTGCAGTGCATACGAAATAGAAATAGACTGTCACATAATTACACCTGTCACATCATGACATGTTGGTGTAGTGATTACTATTACAACATGCGTGAAGGAGAAAACATGAGAAGTATTTTACACATTGAAAGTGAGGACCAAATCCTGAAAGTAAACGACAAAAAAATCACACATGATCAGGAGAGGATGTGTTTGGATGCAGTGCTAAATGTTGTTACAGAGACTTCAAGAAGAACAGGAGGCACATGGTGCTCTAGTGGGTGTTCCAAGGACACAGTCTCCAGACAGGGTGGGCAGTACAGAACAAGTCCAACATGCAGGTACAGTGGGTGAAGTGACAATCTTTCTTTCCAAATAAAACAGTTATCTCTAAAATCAATACAACCTTGAATGCATAGCCCTATATTTGGTTCATTTAATTATCTTACCTTGCTTTTCTACCATCAGTTTTAGAGGAGGGAATGTGCGAGTTTTCAACGCAGTCCTGTTGTGATGAGAGTCAGCCTCGTCTTCTACCATGCCTTCATTCCGCCTGCAAGCCTGCCTTGATCACCAAGCTACACAGACGGAAGGGAACCGCATACACTGTCTATCCTGTGGTCGTGAGTTCACCATAGAGCAGACAACAGTAGATCATGTCAGATGCAGTGAAGCTGCCTTCAAAGTCAACGTTGATGGTGATATTAAATGCAGCTACACCAAAGACGATCATGATACAAAGCCTGTGATGTACTGTCACGAATGTGATGTCAAGCTATGTTCTGACTGTCATAAACTCCATGACTCCTTAGGACGAAACCAAAACCACGAGGTAAGCGAGATGAACCAAGCAGAGAATATTCCTATGAAGCGGTGGCTGAAGGAACTGAACTGCAGAGACCACTCTGGGAACAAGCTGCAGCTGTATGACCACACGTGTAAGAAGGCCGTCTGTCTTACATGTGTGCATGGGGCCCACAACAACCACCAGAAAGAAGACCTGAATCAAGCGTATGACGTAGCGAAGGGTCAGCTGGAGGAGCAAGTGAGAAAACAACAAGATAAACTGAAATATGTCGCTAACAGCGTGAAAACTGCCAGGGGTCACCTGCAGCAAGTTGCAACTAAAGTTTATAAAGCTGTTGCTGCAAAGTTCCTTAATCGGCAAAGACAACTCATGAAGGAAATTCAAATGAGTCTTAAAGACCCAAGCGAAATAGTTCAAGAGAAACTTGACACTTTACATGACGTTCATGCGTCAATAGTATCAGCGATAGACTACACCCAGGGAACACTTGAATCTACAAGAAGAGAGGAGCTCATTTCTCTCACAGATGTACTGCAGACGAAATGTGATGAAAATCTGAAGTGGATCCTTCCATAAGATGACACACAAGACACCAGAATCATCCTTTCCTTTCAAGGACAGAGAGCTCTGCAGGAACTCATCGATACGTTTGACGGACTTGTCTACAGCCTCAACGTTGATGACATACCAGATAAACAACTTACTTTGCAAGGTAAGTAGACTTTTCGAAAAATGTACCAAACAAAACAATTTTCCTAATATTTAGAAATGTCTTTCAAAGGTCCTGCTTTGAGTTCACTCTATACATATAAAACATACGGAAAACTGAAAAAATTTACCACGTTCCACGTATGGGTATCTTCAGTTGAATCGTATAAGTCCCATCTGCGGTGATAATCTCTCCAAATCTATTATTTCTGTAGTCTCTTGTAGGCTCTGAAACAATACATCTTTAGCATGTGCACAACATCCTGAGGTGTTTGAAACCAAATCCCGTGTCACCAGAATCATTCCCACAAGCAAAGAGAATGTCTCCACTCTGTCGAAAAAGAAGAGAAAATGAGTTGTGCAATTCTTACGTCATTGTTTGATGATTAATATCTTCATGACGTTACTATATTTCCCACGGCTTGATATCATTGTTTATCGTTTTGACAATGTCTCCTTATTACAAGTTTACTAGCTTTCATCAAACGGTATTGTATATAACTTGGCTTGACGAAATTCTGATTAACCTGCATTTGTACTTTTTCTCATCAGATCTCCTGACATTGAATATGCAGCTGACATTAATAGGGGAAAACATCAGGAAGGTAATGTATTGCTTTTGTAAAATAGACAAACTTAATACACTGTTGAAAATGAAATGAAAACAGAGAAAGAAGTTAAAAGGCTGTTATTGCTGAAAATCATTCATGGTGTGTATAGTAAGTATGGAGATATGGCATTCTATACAGGTGTGATATACACAGCTACTCTGTAAGTCGAAGTTATATTCGGACATTTATGATGTAAGCGTTGTTGTTTCAGGTACATGTTTCAGGTTTCAGTGTGGGGACATCATCCATCGTATCACAGGTAAAACATAATAACTGGGTCAGATCGTGAAAAGAAGATCAAATACAGAATTAACTACATCACATTTCTGCTTTAAGTTGAATTATTGCATCACCGGTTGGTATTATATAATATAGATAACTAATACTTAATGAGATTTTATTGTCTTTATGCAGTGAAGTACAGTTGAAACATTGAAACATTGCAGGAACTGTCCCCCGTCCATCTGAATCACCAGGATTACAGGGGACATCACAAGAAGTCCAGCCTGAACAAGTAGCACGGCGAACCGAACATGAACCGTTGATATCACATGATGTTTTTGAAGCTGTTAAAGATGTAAGTTGAATGTCATACAAATATCCCTAAGTGACAAGGTAAGGTCCATTTTATTGAAGAAATAGAAATTCAGTTTGGCTCTGGCTCTTTGTCCACGATGGTATTTAGATTAATGTTTGAAATTCATACAAAGTAGAGATTTTCTCATTGTTTATTTTCATTTCATGAGTAGAGCGTTCGTTCCTTCAGCGTCACTTGAATGTGGTTTATACCTGAAAGGTTCGTACATGAGGAGTTGTTGATTTGGGGTTGAAATCTTGCCTGAGTTAATGATACAGTTACTAACATTTTTAGAAGTTTCATAATTTGTCCTTGGAGAATTTCACTGTCCGGTAGCAGATGCTCAACTACTGCAAAAGTATCTCGTCTGTTTATTAAACCGCCTATTTCCAACATATCACAACCTACATCAAAACGTACTTTCTATAGTGAAACAATAAATATGTTACAATAAATATGTTACACTTACACCGTTTATTTTTCTTTTAATTGGTATTATTGCGACTTTTGAATTGTTGGTTATCATGCAGTTTAAACTGTGACATGTGGCAGTGTAGCAGGGACTCAAGATGACCCTTTTTGTTGTTTGGAATATATTGGGCATTCTGGCGTACGGGGTGCTATGAGAAGGTACAGAATTGTAAACATTATTTATATCAATTTATGTAGTTTACCGCCCCTTAAAAGACGAGATGAGATGTGCCGTTCACTTGATCACGTGTTTCCTAACTTTGTGTTTTGACACGGGTTGCCAATGTTGACTACAGCACCTCCGCTGATTGAGTAGAGCTGCGTTCCTTTCATGTGTTATATTTTTTATAATCCTAACCCAACAATGCTCAAAGTAGCTATAATCAAAACTCATTGACTCACTTTACTCTGTCGAGCACATGTGATGGCCGAGTACAGAAACAAAGCTTTGTGTTACCATGGAAACTATGTTGCAGGGAATTCAGGCACGATTCACACCATCAGCTCAGAGGGAGGTTTTGAATTCATCACCTGTAAGTAAATTCCATTCTTTTATGCAGTTTCCTTATGTGGTGATTGCTATAGTCCGTTTGGTTCAAAAGTGGACCGATGAATTGCAGTCTAACTCGAAACTTAATAAGCAAAATGTTCAATTAAACGTTTATCATAATCAAAACATTAGAGCATACCTGTGAGCTTTTTGCAGAATTGATGTCATAAAAACTAAAAAACAACAATTGTTGAACAGACTATTATTAAAACATTGACACACTTCACCATTTGTTACGAGGAAGGAGTACAGAGAAGGGGATAGCTTGGTGTACGAGAAAGGATGAAGACGGCACAGCATAGGTAAATGAATTAATGACTTTGTCAGCACTTGTGGACGTGGTTCTCGAGCACCTGGCTGTCACTTGCACTCTTCCCTCTTAACAATTAGTGAACTGTGTCAACATTTTAGGGATAGTTCTAACTCGGGACATCACGAGAACCAAACCGTTCATTCATACATGTGTGTAGTGTGGGTTTTTTTATGTTTCATTTTCTGTATTAACTTGTCCACAACTGAAGGAGTTAATTAGGAGTTTCTGGTAGCAGTAATAGTGTGTCTTCCAATGTGACCCAAGCCGTTGTCCAAACCAGGTGCATTCATGTAGCAGAAGTACTTGTAGTTCCCTTGGTCGCTGCGGTGTGGCCGAACTCAGATACTTGTCTTGTTTCCTATAATGTGTCTTCGGCTTAGTCGACTTACTATATATTGTGTTTAAAATGGTTTCTAAAGTATTAATAAGATACTTTGCCTATGTTACTAGTACCCTTACGAAACAGATTGTCACTATTTATCTTCCTTCCTTCCTTTCTTCCTCTCTCCCTCCCTCCCTACCTTCCAATCGATATACATACACACATACATGCACGCAAGCACGCAAGCACGCAAGCACGCACGCACAGGCAGACAGACAGGCAGGCAGGCAGGCAGGCACACAGGCAGGCAATGAGCAGCTGATAATCAAGTGATCAGTATACTGAACAGTGACTCATGTCGTGGAGATATCATCACCTGGGATAGGTTAGAGTTTGGGAATATGTGAAAACCTGACGACCAACAAAATGTCACATGTAGTAAATTACTCTAGATGTCCGTTATAACACATCGGGAGTGACTTGACCTGGCCGGTAGTGCTAAATCATTGCTTGAAAACCATGTTATTAGGACAATCTGTTTTTCTGTAAAATGTGAATAATATGTCCACCATCTCTAATGTACCCAATGGAAATGCACTCTGCTTCCTGCATTTTGCTCAACATTTAAGTGGAAATGTAGGATGGGAAATCATACACGAAGAATAGGTTTATAGATCCCTGCGATAAAACCACGTTTATATCTATTTGGGACATTTTTAACAGGAATTTCCGTGTTTGGCTATCTTGTTTGTGGCATTTATGAACAGGCATACATGGAATAGGTTCACAGTGACCTGAAATTCAATTATTCAATATATTTATATTATATATTGAAGCGTAAAATGTTAGTAAATGAGAAACAGTCGAGAATGATGGCATTACTTCGATCACAAACATGATACTATGCTTCAACATAGTGCAAACCATCATTATTATACGTCAGATGTAATTATTGAGGTTTGTTGCCAGAATGGATGCATTTCATATTTCTTAATAACAATAACATAGCAATTTACTCAGTTCATTTACAAATATCTGTCCCCCTCCAGACACGAGACAACCCTCCCCACACAGCGGGTATCATGAAACTGTGTTCAGTGATTGAAGCGGACGTAGAAGATACCGGTTCACGTTCTGTCTGTTGAACACATAAATGTAAAAATATCGCCAAACAGAATACTACCTGTCTCACTCTGTCCTATTTCATGTGATATGACTCTAGAATACCTGTAGTGATAGATTTATTGTGAAATGATGTTGAAACATCTACATCTTTAGGCAGTAGTAGTGTCTATTTCTGGCCACCGTCACAACAAACTGCATTTGTGGGTCAAACATATTTGGGTGAAAGAGTACTTAAACCAAGGTTTATTTGTTTACCAATGTACGTAGAAATGAATTGTTTGACAAACAGTTTAAATACCCATATGAATAGTATCATCTCGTTATTATTACTATCTAGGGCACGGGTGTCGTTGCGCTTACAGACGGACAGAAATGGCAGTCGATCAATTAGTGAGCTGTTTTGGATTCACTGAAACGGGACAAACAATGCAATGACATCTTAGAGGAAATACAGTTGCTAAACTCCATTAAATGACACTTCTATATTTGCAGGTCCTAAACTCCACCTGGACGCTGGTCGAGCCAACACCTGCTGCTGCCATGTTACTACAGACGGTGAGCTGGTCAAATCGCCCCCCGCCACACAGCACACGGACAGGGACAGACGACAGAGACTGAGCGGGACACATAGCTCCAATCCCATCCCCCTTTCCCCATCCTCATCTGCTGTCACCCCAGTCCTACCCACAACACGATACTGGGAGGCCCACACCAGGGTGGGTGTGTTGAGTAGAGGGTGGTGGCCTATTCTAGAGGTGGGGGTGGGGAAGGAGAACCAGGTGGACAGTAAGTGGTATGCTTGTCTACAGCGCCGCTCCTGGTGTGTCAATGTACTGAGGTGTGACACACACCCGGGGAGTCTCTGTAACAGGGTGTGTCTCGCTGGGGTGTGGGGGAGGTGTTACAGAAACACAATGTCTGACACACCCGGCTCACAGGACACCCTTCACTATGGCGTTGTGTTGGATGTCAGGAGGGGTAGAATAGGATTTATTGATGTGGACAGGTCCGTTGTTTTGGGACAGGTTGATGCGAAGTTCAAGGGGGGTCTCCTGAATGTGTTTACTGTCAATCCAACAAGTCACTACACAGTAAACATGAAGGTATTTAGTGGGGAGGAGATCCTCATATCTGACACCAAGAAATCGCTCATTAGTGAAGCTAAAGACAAGAAGCGGACAAAGAGGTTACCCGTTCATGTGTTGTACGTCGTGTACAACAGTGTAACAAGGGTAGCTAAATATGTCGGTTTTCTACATGACAGGTTTCATGTGTGGACTAGCAGCATTTTGCATCCACACATATTATGATTATTATTATGTAATAACTGATCACTTTATGAAACATTTCACACATTTCTGAGTTGATTATTGAGTAAAAAGGTGTTTCATATCATGAATATCTTGACATATTTTATTTTCACTCTGTAAAATTGATATCCACGTAAAGCTTATGGATTGGAATACAATATTTGTAGCTGTGAAAATAGACATGTTGATGTCAGTTCAGTTAGACAATGAAAGTGACTGACGCGGACATAAAATGTCCTAGTTTAAACGTGCAATGGTTCTTGTGTCAACAAAGAAATGAGTTACTGAACTGTCCGTTTCTTCATTCTAATCAGTCCTGTTGTGTTTGAAATTATTTAAATTCCCCACAGAGTGTTTGTTTTGTGTTTTTCCTCTCGGTCAATTCATCTACACGCATAATGTCCAATGTACAATCCTACCATGTCAGCTTATTACATCACGGGTCCCGATGTGGTTAAATTGAAAGCTGTGTGTGATATACTGTTATGAAACACTTCCTCTAGTATGGAGTGTGTAGAGATGGATGTGCCACTCTTAGAAGTTTACACTGTGTTAGGCTCAGATCTGTCGACTCCTCCTGTAAATTACAAGGCTTAACCAGGGGATAAATTATCCCAGAATCCAGCATTTAGGAACTTCTTGTATTCAGTTACTTTACGATGTCAAGTTCACTAGTAGATGTGTCCGATAAATGTATGAGTTGACTGTCTAGTTTTCATACTGCATGTATATGATAAAATGTCTAATGTTCATTGTGCCGAGTACAGAAACAAAGCCATGTGTTACCATGGAAACTATGTTGCAGGGTATTCAGGCACGATACACATACCGTACACGGAAAACTGCCCAATTGGACAATCTCGTTGTGTATTTGCTTTATCGATTAGACTTTGATTTTGCGCCGAAATTATGGAAATTAGATGAATCAAATATATTTACATGGGGTTTAGGCAAGATGGTGACAATGGTGTTGCCATTGAACGGCGGTTGGTGGGACTTTCCATAGACGGGTTGGGTCATGACCAATGAAAATGAAGGTTATGCGCGAATATCCGCCCAATTCAGCGACAGCCGCCACAAATGAACAGAACCTTAGGGCTAGGTTCGCTCTATGAGTAGGTAAGGGTAGTTCCAGTGAAACTCATGACAGGCAAGTTGAGCCTATGGAAGTTGATCACTTCCGACCCTGCCCACGTTGCCAGAATTGCAGTCGAGTAGGTCACGAAGCACGTGACTGCAGGATCTCAACTTATAGTTAGGAGATACCTACAGGGGAGACCTGATTCAGATGATGTAGACAACAACATTCCACTTGCAGAAATAGCAAAACGCATGAAGCAAAAGCCCATGGACACGAGTGTTGTTTCCGATTGAGAGAATCCAGTGATCCTGAAGACCCGGTAGAGAATTATCACTCCCAAATGGACAATGACACTGTAACGTGAAACCGACCCAAACAAAGGAATCGGTCAAAGCATTACTTAAAGCAGTAGCCGAGCTGCTATAAGGCTACATAGTGGCAGGGTTACGGATCATTGTATATAGTTGTCTTGGGGTTGTTTCATATGGTATTTTATAGTTACTCATTGTATCCACGTTCTGGTAATGGTCAATGTTGTAGGTAGTTTTAGTTAGTGAATGAATCGGCATTACATTACCTGATGTTATTAGTATAGTGATATACGATCTATACCTATGAAACGCCTTTTTAAAGAACTGTCACTCGTACGGAACTGGGATGGGAATATTGAAACGGGAAACCAGAAACATGCGGCTCTCATAATACTCTTCAACTCGGCATAGTGGTTACACTGATAATCGTTACCATGATTACACTAGGTCTAGTGTATAGACCCTGGTTCGCCAAAAAGTTCAGATTTGGTAGACACCCCCGATCCGATCCGGACCTAGAGATGGTGCCAAGAGAGCGGTTACCCTCTGCACCATTGCTGGCGGGAGGAACGACGGAAGGACTGGGAAACGGCATCCCAAGGTACGATCTTTGTATCCGGGCCTGGATGCTGGGCAGACACAGCGGATCTTATAAAGCTAGATGTAGGTAGATACCATCCAGCTGGAATATATCAATGAAGACACAACGCAAAGGAACAACTACTGACGATTCACCGGACGATACATAGACTATAAGGATCCGTGCCAGGATCATCCCACCAGTCATCGACAGTGATGGACGGGATGAAACTAGTTGATATGCAACTCCAGTTAACAACTTGGTATCGCATGCTGGTTATGATCAATCATCGACAGTGGTGGACAGGATGACACTAGCTGATATGTAACGCCAATAATTATTAGCAATTTGTTATCGCATGTTGATCACCATCAAACGTCAACGGTGTTAGACAGGATGACACTAGTCCTTCTATTGACCACTGGCTGATACGTGATCCGGATGCTGGGGAATGGGTATAAAAGCACCCCAGGCGATGGACAGAGCATAATGGAGCTTCTCAGCAATCGGACCAGTGCATGGCCTCGGTGTACTGGCCTGGGGACTCGCGTGGGCTGTCTTGCAACGTAGAAATAAAAAATTCCTGTAAGTAATAAATAGTTCCTACTCAAGAAATCGCCTTGAGAGTTCTGTCATTGCTTTGGAAGAAAACCCGAGAGAACCTGACTTAACGATGTTGTGTGTAGCGTTACAGTAGTGTTGTTGCTTTTTGGTAGTTTCGGCTTTCTGAAAAGAATATTGTTTGGCAACAATTTGGCTTCTACTGAAATTTGTGGTAGTACTATTTACCTGAGCAGAACTGAAAAAAACATTCCGTTCGTTTCTCTCACTGTGGAATACAGTCACTGTGACTTGGGCGACACATATCATTTTATCCCAGTTGCGTAGATCCATGCGCATGGTGTTGAATCACCAGATATTGCTGAGTGGGATCTACAACTAAACTCGGTCACTAATTAATACCAAAACATTTGACATAGTCATAACCAGTGGACATTTATATATAATACTGTGTAGTTCTGGTCCAGCATGTATCAGCTGTCAAACTGCTCTCAGTAAGGGAGATAACTTGTAAATGTGTACAGCTTCGATGTGTGTATACATCTATATTCAACTTAATGTAAAAAAATGTTGTCGTTTCTTTTAGCTTAACTAAACAATTCCATTTGGCGATGAAATTAGCTTGTGATTGTTAAAGAGGTTAAAACGAGTAAGTAAGACGAAATTCAGCTGAACAAAAATATAACAGTTTGTTAAGTGTTGGAAGCATGTAGGCCATTAAGTCCCAAGGTCTCCCTAAAACCGCACCTACCTATCAACCATGAGTCGGCACGTACCAGCAGTCACTTCCATTTCGCTTCACGAAACAACGAAACACGTAACATAATAGCCAGGTGACTGTTTAATAATTCAAGATAGCGTCTACCATTTTTAGCAGAATGGTTCCCATTTGGCACAATCATGTGCCAGAGTAGGGATGCATTTTGTTCTTTCTTTAGGGGAAGGAATGCTGGGGTAACCATTTGATAAAACATTTACCAAATGGTACAATGTGTTGAGCGTTTATTTTGCCAGCAGTAACGATAATAATTACAAATATTGTTAAAGCGTAAAACACAATGTACCAACGCACGTGTACAAACAAACAACCATGCACCACGATCTGACACTCACTCACTCACCCTCTCACACACTCACTCTCTCACACAGTCACTCACCCTCTCAGACACCCACTCACTCACTCACCTACTCTCTCACAAACTCACTCACCCTCTTTGTCACTCACTCACTCTCACTCACACCCGCTCACTCACACACCCACCTTCTCATACACTCACTCAGTCACCCTCTCACACACTCACTTACACACTCACACACTCACTCACTCACCCTCTCTCACACACACTCACTAACCCTCTCGCACACTCACTCACACACTAACACACTTTACTATTCACTTAGGGGCGAATTGTGTTTAGAACAAAAGTAATGGCAATGCAAATTCCCAAAATGAATGAGTGTTGTTTTACTGCCAGAACTCCATCCCTCTCACGGCTTGTATCTGGATCAGTCAAACCAGGATGGGAATACCCAATGTCTCAGTGTACCTGATACACAATCAGCGAAATCAGCAGGTGTGGAGACAACGCAATGGTGAATGACATCTTTCAGTTGTATCTCGGTGTTCAAGACCCAGGTTCTCTTCTCCTAATGGATACAATGTATGAAGCCCATTCCTGGTGTCCTCCGCCGTCATACTGCGTGAATATTGCTAAAAGTGGCGTAAGACTCACTCACGCACTCACGCACTCACGCACTCACTCACACTCTCCACATACTCTCAGATGGCCCAGGAATCTGTTACTGGACTTCTCAGATTCATAACAGAGCAATGAATATCTAAACAAATCTAGAATTGAGTAAGCACCTTTTCACATCTTATCAGAACGTGTCAGATTATTAGGTGCTGTAATGGCATGAGATCCCACGATTTCGGGTTCCTGGCAATCCTAGGGGACACAACTCTTGCAATTTTTCTTACAGAGCCAATTGTTCTCACAGACTTGATGCAGGCAAGAGTTCTCATTGGTTGTGTGGAATTGTTATCATTGTAAGTCTTAATAGAACAGACATGGAGAAATTTCAAAATATAATTTTATTCAAGCAGATAATATTTCTTTCTATACTGCTCAAGAACATATTATTTTGTCACGAATTGACACATAGAAAGTTTGAATTTTTCACTTCTGAACTCACATTTCAAATAAGTACGGGTGAGTGTTTCTACAGGTAAACCAGGGCGTGCACTGCAACAATTACGACAACGTTTCCAGGGAAGATTCCGTTGCCATGGAGATCCGATCCTGAACCTGAAACAGTCAAACAGTATTACACTGAAATAGGTTAAAGAAGGTATGCACGATCCTGCAGCGGTGATGGGGTAATTATAATGACTAATCTCTCTAATGGGGCATCATCAAATAAGCAGATAGCAGATTCTGTTCTTGTTTATGGGTTATGTATGACTGACTGAAGAGCGTTCACGCTACCGTTATATACCTGAAACATTGTTGGCGATACCGGTATTAGCAACAAACACAAATGCACGTTTCACTGGAGTTCGTATAAAGAACTATCATTTAAACATAGGACACATTGAGCTAGACAATACATTCACACATTCAAACAAGCTAGTGAATCCTGTATCTATAAGCACATCCCGTTTGATTCCGCATATTCCTACACCCTGTGAATATATTTTTTAGAGTTTGAGGTTGTCCTAGTTCAAATTAATTCACTAATGGTCATGCAGTGGACTATTTTTCCAACTTAATACCTGAACTATGCTGCTGCAGCATCGCCTGTAAAAGGAGAACCAGATTGTCGTCTGCCGCGCTGTCGACTGCTTCATACTGGTCCCGTGCAGTGCTGTGTGTGGGTTCCGCCTGCGGCTGGAGTGACGCCTGCAACTCCTCTGCCACCATGACCATCTCCATGATGGAGCTCCCAAGATCAAAGAAGTCTGGACCATACTCCAAAAGAAGTTTAGCAGTTTTCTTGAGTTTATTGCGAGCAGATGCGGATCCCTCGTAAGCTCTCTTCATCGCCTCTCGGAACTTCTGCCTAAACACGTGCTTTTTCGGGTGATTAATCTTGGCGGTAAATCCATCTACCTGCTCCCTTGTCTCTCTGTACATTGGTTTGTCGTTATGTGGGTCGTTGGCGTCGTCGATGTCAGTGTTGGCATCATTCTGTCGTCGCGAGTCGTGACTGTGACTGTGTCTGTGACTCCGCACATCATCACT
Source organism: Haliotis asinina (assembly GCF_037392515.1). Taxonomy (NCBI): domain Eukaryota; kingdom Metazoa; phylum Mollusca; class Gastropoda; order Lepetellida; family Haliotidae; genus Haliotis; species Haliotis asinina. Next base: position 13,510,612 of record NC_090283.1, on the reverse strand, counting down.
GTCAGAATCTGTCCTGAGTCTCGGCGATTCGTCGATAGTCAGTTTACGCGGTGGCTTGACCTCGATTGGTTTAAAATGAAAACTGGGTGTTCTCATTCCAAAACGTGCTCTTTTCATTCTCCGAAGTACTTGATCTTCCATATAGGTGTCCCCTCCGTGTGAGTCCCCATCACGTGCTGATGACGGCCCTGATTCCATGGTCAAGGTCAAGGTCAAAATGAGCATCAAGAGGAAGCAAATCAGCATGCTTGTGAGTGCCATCGTCGGAGTAACCGGTGGGCTGAAATAACGTTGAAATAGCATACATTTAAATATTATTCCGATCAAACAACTACAAGATCATACTTCTGTGGAACGTACAGATTAGAATGCATCCCTGGACGTCCGTCCCAAACAAACTGAAATGTCGAAAGGAGCTTCTCAGAAGATATCTAGCCGACACAGAACAGACAGTAAACTTGGCGAGTCGAAGATGGCTCATTGACAGATAGTTGTTATATATTGCTGGTCTTAGCAGCTACAAGAACCGGATTTTCATCCAGGACACATATGTATATTTGTATGCAAATGGTAACGGTAGGCAGTATACACGAAGCCTGGACTCTTCCCAGGTTTTCTGTGATTCATTTACATGTATATAGAACTAAATATATGTTATATATTTTCATAGCTCAGCGAGACACGTGCTATAACTCATTTAGCTGAAAAGCGGACAGATAAAATGCAGTCTATCTCGAAAACTACTAAACTTAGAAAGGGACACCCAGGTGTTATATTCATTAACCCTTGCTGTACCATCTCCATCCTGTTTCGCACACCTGGCTGTTCCATTCTCTGCACTCCTTCCTTGTAACAAATAGCAAACTTTGTCAATATTGTAATGATAGATTGCTAAGAAAACGCTTGTATGTTTTAGGACACAAATGCTGCAAAAACCTCACGTACTTGGTATGATGTTTTCATTAAGTATTTTATGTTTATTAGTTTTCGAGTTAGACTGCAATTCGTCTGACCGCTTTGGGGCCAGACGGACTATGCCCTGTTGCTGACGTGCGCTGTAGGGTAGATCGTAAGCCATTAACACCAAGTGTAGCAATACTCGAGCAGGGACACCATAAACAGTACCCTAGTGTACAGACTTACAGCTGGCATTATTAATATGTTCGTGACGAGGAACGCTTTAACCACTCAGCTACCACCCCACCCCACCCCATCCCCCACCTCCACCATACCCCCACAACCCACCTCGATTATTGCTGAAATATTGCTAAGAGCGGCGCAAAACCACACTCACTCACGACTTCAACAAGTCGGAATATATCTGAATGTGTTGACAAACAAACAAACAAAAAACATGCATACCAGGAGGCGGCCTACCCCGTCCGTTTTCGCTCAGCTGTCTGTACAACTTGATGTAGGGTAGCGTGTGTCTTGAGCCCAGGTCCGTGACGAGAATGTACCTTGCGCTACACTATCCCCTTTATACCCCATCAACAAGGAAGTTCTCTGTGGAAAATTTGCTCTGAGTGCAGCATCAATACATGAGAGGAAATTGGGGACATGAAAATATGAGATTGAAAAGGGGATTCACCCATCAGAACAAAAGTGTTGGATTCACATGTCTAACACCTTGCACCCTTTATTCAGGCTGAATTTGTCGCTATGGCGAAATGCGCTAATATACACTGAGTCTTAATAGTCAAAATAACTCGCAGCATATGTGAGCGGCCGTTAACCTGGTGGTTAAAGGATTACTCGTCATGAAGCCTATATCTGGTGTAAAACTCAGCTCACTTACTCGCTCTGCCTACGATACTTGGTTTCTTTGTATTTTAGCATTTCCATGTGACCAATGAATACAGCTGTAGCAAGCAAGAAGTCATGTGTTCCGGAATAATATTCCGTTATTAATGCTTCATGGTTACAGTGAGTGAGTGAGTGAGTTAGTGAGTTTAGTTCTACGCCACAATAGTTCACCTATATGGTGGCGATCTCTAAATAATTGAGTCTGGACCAGTTAATCCAGTGATCAACTACATGAGCATCGATTGGGAACCAATGACATGTGCCAACCAAGTCAGCAATCCTGACCACCCGATCCTGTTAGTCACCTCTTACGACAAGCATAGTCGCCTTTTACCTATTCTATACCGGGACTTTCATGGGTCGCTTCGTGGTTAGACAAAGATATCTTATGTGAACTGTCACATACTGGAGATGAGATTACTGTATTTGCAATGGAAGTACCGATCGCTTTTAGAAGGGTTAGTTCCCACGAAGTGGAATTCTAAAAAACATTGGAGTGAGCTTGGGGGACATTACCTGCAAGTAGAACAAAAGCCATTCAATATTTTACAGGCATAAGGTGGGAAAGGAAAACTGAAGTGGAAAAGAAATGAAATAGGTCTAAACTGATATGTGACATTTCATGATATAATTTACTAGTATTTGGTGTTACCACTATTAATCTCAAGTTGAAAACATATCATACGACATATCAATATATCAAATATTGCACCAGTTACTACCAAGAAGAATATATATTCTGTTGTATGTACAATTGAGTTCTGACTGTTAAGTAATTACTGTATTAATATCACTATAGAGTCACAATTCATATTACACATATTGCATAATTTTAAGCAGATTTCATTCAATGAGATACCACCTTTAAGCAATACAACATACGTCAACCGTAAGTCTGTGTTCCAGAGTGAACAATTCTCTCTGGAGATCTTGATACTTCTTTTTCTTTGGGAGTGGTGTCTGGTCGGCACTATGTTACAGCATTTTAAGTTTATTAATTTGTGGCTCCTCCAACGAAAATTTGTCATCTCGAAAACGTTGGGGTTGGCCTTTCCAACAATCTTCTTTAAGTTAAGTTAAGTTAAGTTAAGTTCAGCATTTTTCGGTGTCAATTAAAAGCATTGTGTCTTGATGATAAAACCGTGGACGGATTCAACTATTTTCTGGTTTTCACAGTGCCTAAGTTCCGTGTGTCCGTCCGTTATAATCCTAAGTATAACAATACACATTAGTTCACATCTGAAATAGATATTAGTTCACATCTGAATATAGTTATCCCAAATGAAAAAAGAGTGTAGGGCGTTTTCACACTGACATCCACAAGAACAACATGGACTGTACATTAAATGTCTGATATAGGTATCGGCAGGTTTAGGAACTTGTAATCGAACTGAGCCACTGTGAAAATGATACTATCTATTGTAAGACATGTATGTACTGCATGACACTGATTGAGTGAACACATTAATCAGTATCATAATCACAGTGTGCAAAACAAGGGGATGTAAAAGAATAGTGAGCCTCACCAGGACAATGATACTAATGCAGCTGTTTCATGTTTCATCTTTCTGCATAATTTCTGTCAACGTCTAGTAAACGATCCCCGTTTGTTTATAGATAATGGGGAAATGTGTAAACAAAATGATCAATATTTCACCATCATCATGGGTTATGAGATGATGATTTTAATGGACTTGCATGGACAGTGTCAATGGTCCCGCACACCCCTAAAATTAATATACAAAGTAAGTGATACACCCCGACCTCTACCTCCATGGACAGTGTCAATGGTCCCGCACCCCCCTAAAATTATATATACAAAGTAAGTGATACACCCCGACCTCTACCCCCACCTGTGCGTGCTTGGCTGAATGAATGCATTATATCACTCTTTTTAAACAGAAGTGCTTGGGATTTTCTGATTCTGCACTTACGTGACACTTCCTTGCGGTTTGCAATAGTTGCCATGATTACATATTTACATGGAGCGTAGGGTTTCCCCGGGGATTGTGCTGTGGAATTTCCTCTTTGTGTCAGATACATTACACAATATCGCACGATACCAGTGCGTGCTTGACAAACAAATCTTGACCGACACGGGTCGTCGCTTTTACGGCTTCCGTGGGAATAAAGAGCCGACATGAGGAGTTTCCGCGAATCTTCTTGAGCTTCTGAGACCCAGTTCTCAGTATATGGCTCAATTAGTAACCTAGGGGTAATGTATAAGGAGTGAAATGCCGTACCTTTGCATCCGCGGTAAACGGCATTTCGCGGGGAAAATGGCTACCACTATCAAGTGAAGTGAAAATGACGATCTTTTTTTCAGTGGTTTTTACAGTTTGTCATTCTCATGTCTGAAAGAACAAACAGTGACAAGAAAGCGATTTTGAATTGTTTCGTCGCTGTCTCGTTTTCTCGTCTAAAGGCACTAAACGTGTTTCTAAGTCGTTAGCAAACAGTGGGTGGGGATGAAAATCGAGATGGGCTGGTAATGTGTGGAAGGATTGAGGTATTTAATAAAAATAATCCCAATTACCCACAATGGTGATGGGATTATGTAACTGCTTTAAAATCGTGAAAAATATATGTTGTCATTTTGACGTTATAAAGAACATTGGTATAAGAACAGTTCTGTCTCATGATGATTTAAAAATAATGATAGAAACACCAATGGTGAGAGATTCGATGCATGCGTGTGTTTGTTCACATAACGGCTCACCTGTTTTCACAATGAGCGTTGTCTCTAACAATCTTGTGGTAATCGAGATTTAAGATGTACTGTCCGGCGTTTTCTGGTGCTGTAAGTTTAGACGAGTTTCAAAACAAGATCTATATATACTCTTAAAAAGAGTAGGGCAACGTCATTTTTAATTTACTAGTGAGTGAGTGAGTGAGCTAGTGAGTGAGTTTTACGCCTCATTCAGCATAATTCCAGCTATGTGGCGGTGGCGGGTAAATAATCGACCATGGACCAGATAATCCAGTGATCAAAAACATGAGCATCGATATGCACAACTGGAAACGAATGACGTTTCAACCAAGTCTCTGAGTCTGACCACCCGATCCCGTTAGTCGCCTCTTACGACAAGCATAGTCGCCTTTTATGGCCAGCATGGGTGGCTGAAGGCCTATTCTACCCTGGACCTTCACGGGTGTAATTAACTAGTGAAAATATTAGGTGATATATGTGTTTGTATTATAATAGTGAATGTTTTGAAAGTATCACCACTTGTACTTTCCTATGAAAACCGTCAAAATAAAACCTGACAACCATGCACGTGTGTTGTGCTACTGTGTTGTGCACGTGCATTCCATGTGTTGTGTTCGCTATCGCTATCTCCTACGTATGACTTACTATCTCCTACGTATGACTTACTATCTCCTACGTGGGATTTTGTATCTGCTACGTAGGAAATAGTAAGTCCTACGCAAGATTTAGGATGAGACTCAACCAAAAATTACTATTACTATTATTTTACTAAAAAAGTGTAATTCCAAACATGACATACGTTACATTTGACCTTTTTCTATATGGCATTGTTCAATCATAGCTCTCGGCCTTAGGAGCCGTGCCAATTTACACTTATCAGTGGGGTACACAAGGTACGCTGTCTAGACTGCCAGTTGTTCGACATCTCAGGTTGTATCAGCAAGTCCTCAGGTTAGAAATATACGTCTTCTAACCTCTCAAATATTCATCGACTATAATCCGTGGGAACAGATCTTAATTGTTCAAGTTGATTAACTTCAGCATTTTTGATGCTAAAAAATGTTTGGTATTTTTTGTATCTGTATTTTTATTTGTGTGTGTGTGTTTGTGTTTGTGTGTATCTGTGTGTGTGAGTGTCTGTGTGAGTGCGTGTGTGTTTGTGTGTGTATGTGTGTGTGCGTGCGCGCGCGTGCGCGTGTGTGTGTATGTGTGTGTTTGTGTGTGTATGTGTGTGAGTGCGTGTGTGTGTGTGTGTGTGTGTGTGCGTGTGTGTAGGGAGGCGGGGCTGCGGAAGGAGGAATTGTAGTCAAGCACAGGAACTTCATTCAGGTGTTAATAACACTCTGCCAAGTGTTCTCCAGCAGTAACGTCAAACTGAACATTTTTTATGCCAGCTCGTTTTCTGAATGTACATGATATAACTAATCATTACTAATTCTAGTCTATTTTGTCTTTTGGGAACTCCATCTCTCTTGCATAAATAGTCGGTTTTCGTTCTTAATTAATGAATACACGATGCAATGTCGAAGCGGTCAGATGTAAGAACTGTAAACTTTAGGATTACAGATTCTCAGTAATTTACAGATTCTAGTATTTTGGTTTGGGATGGGTCCCGGATTCGAATCGATACCTTCAGATTCAGGCAGCTTGTGACCAGCACACACAGGCATTCACCTAACCCGCTCATTCACTGTTGGAAGTAGGGGGGGCTAGATGGCTGACTTTTTGTGCTGGCGATTAGGTATGGTGATATTATGGTGGGACACCAGAAAGGGGATTCACAGATTGTACCTGCGTGGGCATTCGAAAATCGGACTTCAGGTGAAGAGTGGACTCTCCAGTCACTAGGCTACCACACCGACCCAGCACGTATGTGTACAATTACCGAAATGTTTCACAACCTCATAAAAAAGGGGATCTAATAGAGAATAGAACAGCACAGTTGGTTTAAAATCTAGTTCAGTGTATGTTGTCTCGCCACCACTTTTACCCTCTGACGGTGTAAAAACCTGAGATAACACAAGCCCTTTAGGTCAGTTGTGATGCTTTCTACAGATTAGGTTGTAATCACAATGAATGCAATACAGGTCTATTGAAGTGTGATGGTAGTTCAGCTCAAGCATCGCATTTTATAAAGTGTATATTTAGTAATTTATTAATTTATCAATCAGTCAATCTTTATTTCAGTACTTAAAAGGTCGCAGGCCTGTAGTACATTTAGAGTTTACATGAGTAGACAGAAGTCATTTATAAGTTCTCTGTAACAATACGTTTTCTTAGTGTCATAGCGAAGTAGATGTACATTGCCAGATTCTGTAATAGTGATGTGGTAGTATCTGTTAATAGTGAAATTAATGCTCTAACACTTGGGTGCTTATTAAAGTTTGGTTTTAGGTAGATTGTTCGTAGAGTCCTATAAGCAGGACAGATTACAAGGAAACGTAGTTCATCTTCAACTGCATTCATATTACATAAATGACATACTCCTTTTTCTCTTTGTGTACCTGTATACCTGCCGGTTTCAATAAATAATTCATGAGAAGAGCAGCGTCTATTTTTGCTAATTAGTCTTCAAAACGTATGTCCGATTTCCATTGACTATAGTATAAGCATTTTGTGGATAGAAGTAGCGATTCCGAGCAAAATTGGAAATACACATCTTTCATTCTTTGTGTAAATGGTATGATAAAGTTTGTGTACAACTGAACGCTGTAATCACACCACACATAACCCTAGCCAGTTTAGTACAGCAGCTCTCTGGTATCAGCCACCCCATTTCTTTTCCCATTTTTGTCATACAATTTCATCATATCATAACATTTTTTCGGAAACCTATGGCATGGCAAATGCAAAAATCTTACCCAGTACTTCATTGCTTTGATGGAAGAGTATATAAACATAGGGGATCTACCCAATTCTCCAGAGAGCATCATATTACACGTGTTCGGTTTTACCCCAAGGATTTTTTTGCATGCATATAAATGGACTCTTTCAATACTGGCATATTGTTGTAATCCCCATATTTCAGAGCCATATAGGACTATTGCACTTATCTTCATATCGAATATTTTAAAGAACGTGTTAAAGGACATTTTGCCCAATGATCGCATATTTTCACAAACACCGATTAAGATTTTCAAAACTTGTACCGACGCTTGTTTTGTGTGTATAGACCAGAAAAGGCTATTAGAGAAATACAGGTACTTATAAACGCTGGCAGTTTGGTGTTTGATTTTGTCTCTGTTTACATACAATTTATCTTGGTCAGAAAAATTGTCTAATCGTCTATTTGTTTCTGTAAACCGTTAACAGTACTAGAGAATAATACAATATCATCGGCAAAGAGTAGCAGAATTAGTTGTGTTATATCTGGTTGTAGCTGGATCCCATTCGTACATGCCTCACATATTTGTACTGCTAGTTCATTAATGGAAAGCCTAAAAAGGAAAGAGCTTAAAAAACAACCTTGTCTAACCCCTAGTTCACCAATGAAAGAACGCATAATTCATGTTTATTCCTTACACATATTTAACATTTTTGTATATACTCTTGAACAGTTTATTCATTTTACTACTAAGACCGTGCGATTGCAGAAGCCCCCAAAGTTTATCGCGTTGCACAGAATCAAAAACCTTTGCAAAGTCAACAAATAGTGCGTAGAACGTTCCACCTTTTGAGATGAGGTATCATTGTATTGGGCTATACAGTATAGATATATTATCTTTTGTTGTATATCCCTCCCTGAATACAGGTCTATTGAAGTGTGATGGTAGTTCAGTTCAAACTTCACGTTGTATAAAGTGCATATTTATTATCATACAAACTGCTGGGCACACTAGAAAGGGGCTTCACAGAGTGTACTTGTGTGGGCATTCAAACCTCGGGCTTCATCGTGAAGAGCGGACTCTTACTGGGCTACCATACCGACTCATTACTTGTGTGTACAACCCAAATATCACGATGTACGAAGGGTACATTTATTAACATAGAAACTGTACAGAATAACAGATATACAATATTGTACACAGGTATATGCCAACGGAAGAGATGTCATCCATGAGTCAAAGTAAGTGAGTGAGTTTAGTTTTACGCCGCACTCAGCAATCATGAGTCAAAGCATTTACATAATTAATGATTAAATTACAACATAGCATTTGACATGCGAGGACCAAGTGTTCTTTTGCTTGTTAAAGTTTTAAAAATGGTATTGAAGATGCTATTTGCCTTTGCAAACACTTCCATGAATGCCTTTGAATTTGAGACCTTAAACATGATTCATTTATAGTGTCTGTCATTAGAAATGTACCATTTGTCTTACATATTTGCTGCGTTATTGGCAATGCACACTATATGCTGAATAGTAAATGAAACGCAAGTTTCGAAAAAAAAATGAAATCTCATAAAAGTAAACGTTTATGTTGATGGAACGTTCACGGCAAAGTGACAGACAAGCTAGACTTGCGTTCCTTTTGCTGCTCATAGTAGATTTTTCTATGCATTCAAGGACTGTTCAACAAGTAAGGGCAAATCCATTATCATATCTATATAACACATAACTCCGGCACATTTAGCATCTATGGAAACCCTCAGATGGGTCCTAATCAATTGACTAATTTTTAAACGTCATAGTCAATACGAAAAGTGGTTATGATGTCACAACTGTGATTAAAATAGATGGAGTTCAACAAGGAGAACCTTCGCTTCTCTATGCATATACATCAAATGTAATATTTTCAGATAACACTAGGGAAACAATTTAAGAAACAAATCATGGCACGTTTCACAGGTTTTTTCTACTGAAAGCTGATGTGTTTCAACTGTTTGTATCATTATACTTCTCATATGAAAAATACATCTCACATCTCGGTATGTCCTGCATTTCCGATGCTGTCCACTTCTATCTCATCCTTCCCTTTAAGCCCTTTAAAGTTTTCATACAGTTCCACATCTTCTGTATCAGCCGCCGTCTTTGACTGATCCTGTCTCCTCCTGTGTTTGTCTCTGACCCTTTCAGCAGGTGCTCGTTTCCTGGCTGGTGCATCAGGCACGCTCTGGTCAGCCTGCTGTCGTTCCTCCTTCATTCTCTTTGCCATGAGCGTTGCTTTCCGGACGAGAGATTTAGTGAAATGGGGACTAGATTCATTTAGACTCTTTAACGTCTTAACCGACTTTTTCCTATAGCGGTGAATGGTTTTCTCCCTGTCGTTTGGGAAGGAGTCTCCGGACTGTTCAACATCTTGTGCAAGCCTGGCAAGATTTCCAACGAACCTTTCATCAAAGGTCGTTGGTGTATCTGCCTCTGCCTGCTGTCGTATGTGTCTTCTACTCTGTATTCTGGCCCACTTCACTTTCTGGCTATTCTCAAACGGGTCGGAAGTTTCCTCGATCTCTAGTTCATCTTCATGGTATCGCTGGAGATCCTTTGTAAGTTCAACATACTCCTCACCCTTCACCTCCTTGTCAGACGCTAGTTTCTCTTTGGTCTTTCTCAGTGTCTTCCCTATGTCCCGGACGTCTGTGATGGACGTGATATGGAGGAATGTGGACAAGCGATGGACAAACATGGACAGGAACTGGATGACCAACAAAATACCAAACACAAGCATGAAGGTGATTGAAATTGGTTCAAACTGATCACCTTGGAATGTGGGATCTGGACATGGTAAATGGATCTTCAGGTTCGGTGTATAATCTGATACCATTTGCAGTGTGAAGATTAATATAATAAAAAGACCATTGATAAGAAAGAAAAAGAGACACGTTTTGTTCCGTAGTTCCAGCAAATCATTCTTTATCTTTTCTTGTTGTTCTTTATTCTCTTCCAAAGGCAACAGATATCGCTCAATCAGCTCTTTCCAAAACGTCACCTCTGACCCATCGAGATCCTTGAATTGCCCTTCACCGAGGTCAGGATCCAGGATCCAGTAGGGGTCACTGTCGAAGGGGCCATTTTTATCGACCTGCTCTTGGATGACTTCGCCTGAGATATTAAATATGTTCAAAATGTCAAATTTAGTCAACTAATCCAACAAGCCTGTATGCCAAAATGTGATACAGGCAAGTGGAAGTAGCTACGATGTCATCAATGTAGTAATACATACTGTACAATCAAACATACTGTGGAATCAACTCAAGCATACATGGACAACTCGCACTAGTATTATAATACTCTTCAAAACTAGCAGGGGATCTCCATTTTTTTATTTTCGATTAAAAATATTTGGGAGATTTATCGGAGTCAATCAATGTTGATATGATATTATAGAATGTTTTGTGAGTGCATCACAATTTACACTTCCTTACAGTCAAAGTTATTTAGAATGCATTCGCTCTTGACAGATGATTGGTGTATGGCATGTAATTTGCATGTATGCGATTTTCATTTTAAAACAAACGACTAGAAACAAACACTAACAAATATGTGATTCAAGAGTGTCAAAACTAATATTTTAAGTGATTGATCGACCTTCTTGAAAAACGTCAAACTGAATGGAACCACATGCACGTGTGTGGGGCTACTGCTTTGAGTACGTGCATATCATGCGTTGTGTTTAGTGTTGGTAATAGAGGTAAATGGTGGTGCGTTCATATGATGTCTGTCCTTGAAACGTTTGTTAACGTTTACACTTCCTATCCAGATTGGAAGTTCAGTATCCCCTACTTTCTTGAAGAGAATAATACTCATACGTTATCTCAGTTACAAATTCACTTTGGTTCATATTTGTTCTCTGAGTTGCCATTTGTTTCTTAGCAGCATGCCCATGGAAGCATCCTTAATATGACTCACAAGGCCCTAATGGCACATCTCCCAAGGCAGGAGAGTGAGTGAGTGAGTGGGTGAGTTTGGTTTACGCCGCACTCAGCAATATTCCAACTAAATGGCGGCGGCCTGTCAGTATTCGAGCCTGGACCAGACAATCCAGTGATCAACATGAGCATCGATCTGCGCAATTGGGAACCGATGACGTGTCAAACAAGTCAGCGAGCCTGACCACCCGATCCCGTTAGTCGCCTCTTCGCATAGCCTTTTATGGCAAGCATGGGTTGCTGAAGGCCTATTCTACCCCGGGACCTTCACGGGTCGAGAGTAAGGAGAGATCCTTACTGAGTTATTTTACAAGTTCATGTCTCCATCGAAGTACCACCGGTGACTATTAGGAGCTATCTCTACAATGCCTCTCTTATTGGCCAGTCAGATTAAACGCATCGTACTAGTCATGCCACCTTTTTGTCATTTTTTTTTACTCGGTTCACTTCAGTGTACATTTGACTGTCCAAACAAAATGAAGCGCTCATAAAATGATGGACAAGTCATGTAAATGAACATATCGATAGTATATTCAAACGTTTCAATGGATGAAATTTAGCCCTAACATTGTACTTACAAGCCATAATTCTTTCTACTTTACACAATCCTTGACGATATTAACAAGACAACCAATGGATAGTCCATTCTGTTTCATATGAATATATTTTGGCGAGCAGGATGATGTATGTTGCCATCAGACAAACAGAACTGTTGCAAAAGAGAATGTCTTGATCAGAAATGGGAACATTACAATGTGCAGGATCAATAAAGTTTTCAACCTTTTCGCCAAATTCCTGTACAAGATTATATTAAATGAATACACGTAGGACACTTTCTGGTTCTGACTGACAACAAAGAACAAATGTTAGTTTCAGTTATCTTCATTTGCACCAGCACTTTTCTAGCACAATCGGCACTGTTTATAAATCTATACTGAAAGTCCCATGCTTATACTACATACTACTCATGTCATGCAACTTATTGTAATGAACTTTTCCTTGCAAAATGTATTAACTTACTTGACATACAAGTCAATGCCTAAAGGAAGGACACTTGCTTTGCAGATAAACTGCGAAATGAATGTTGATTTTTATCCGCGATTGCATTTCCTCTTTAGTCCAGTTGAAACATAACTCTACAATTTCAGCCTGTTTACCAAAGGTGGAAGCTGGGCATCAGGAACATGCAAAAGAACCATGCGATGCTGTTAAATGGAACATATCTCTCAGACACTTTTTCGTAATCTCCCCAATGTATCCGTGATATTTTTCTGATACACCAATATCTTTTTCTAGATGTCACGTTTAGCCTTTGCAGTCTTGTCTAACTGCGTCAAAATTGCTATTGCATCTAGTACTTCTTGCCCTTTGTGCTGGCAGTCTCGATATACATAGTTGGTTGTAAATCATCGTATGTGTTTGATTCCATGTTGTTTTTTCTCAAATGAGAAGTGAACGTCAATTTTATGAAACTGTTCTATTTTCCTATACAGTATTTCCACTTGACATTTAGTTAGACCTTTAAGGCAGTCGATTACTTGGCGTTCGTATATAAGCTTCAGTATAAGTTCTGAGATACACCTCCTGCCGAATCAACAACATTCACCTGCCTTCTCGCCTTTATCCAGATTGAAACTAAGTGAAGTCATTGCGATCAAATGAAATGACCGAATGTGCAAATTTTGTAATTGCTGAAGTCTGTATGCTTGGCACTAGTACGATACTGTCTCCCTTAATGCAAAACGAATTGAACACTAGTGTTTCTGAGTTATGAACCATAGCATTTTGTGATTCCTGAGAACCTACCTGGTAAAGATATTTGTCTTCGCTGTCGCAATTGTCTGGCATTGGAATCACTTCTCTGGGGACCTGCGTAACAAAAGACACGGTAGTCTTCAGTTGTATGCAAAAGATAAAAAAGAGTTGATATATATGACCGGGCCTATGGAAATGTCAGCTTCAAATTATAGTATTAGTATGTAAGTCTAATGAGATCAAAACAATTGAGTGTCTTCGTCCATAATTGTCTTTCGGGTCCAGCAGAGTTCAACGGATTATCACGTGAGTATACGGGTGGTTTTTTTATGATAAATATAATTAATATTTCTATTGCACCTACTGCTCAAAGGCACTTTGTCGAAGACTATGTTGAACAAGTGGGTTTCCTGGTGTTTGAACCACAGCCAGACTTTTGCGAAGCGAGCAAAGGTTGGCAACGTACTTTCCTCGCTTCTGTCAAAATAAAATATCGCCACCATCAAAAGTATACACCCATTTCTTCACTGGCTTGTGCTCTTACATTTCGAACCCCATGTTGGACAATTAGTCACGTGAAATATTTTTCATTCAAACTTTTAAGCGCAACTCGTGGTATATCTGACCGTTCTCCTTCCTCCATACCCCCTTCCAGCTTCCGGTTCAACGGAGTGAAGGAACAGGGGGTATTATTCAATATGGAATACTTACAGTTACCTCCCTTGCTTCATTCGACCATTGCGCCAGAAGTCTTTTATGGAGAATAAATGTTACGAAAATGCTACTAATGGCGACGACAGATAAGACAAATAAACTCCAACAGGTTCATGATAAAAATAGGCATGTGGTATTTCTTTCTAATTTCTGCATATTCTTGTTTTGTCAGTCCGTTCAACCGGAAGTTGGTGGTGTAATGGTGGCGAAGAACGATCTGAATACCACGAGTGGCGCTTAAAATGTTGAATAAAACATGTTTCACGTGAGTAAAATGGGGTAGAAATGCGAGAGCACAGCCAAGGGAGGAAATGGAAATGTGCTTTTGATGGTGGCGATATTTTATTTTGACATGAAAACTAGTTTTCGATACGAAGCCAGGAAAGTACGTTGCCAACCTTTGTTCGCTTCGCTCGCATATAAAAAGACTTGTCATATTCTCTTTGCTGCGCTACAGTTTGCCTGTGTTTGAACTGGCAGAGACATACTGAGGCTCGAGTGTCTACAAGATCACAGCTCGGGCTAGACTAACAGCTAGTCTCTGAAATGAACATATTTTACTGAAAAAACGTTCATAGTGAAAAAAACATAATATAATGAAATGGAGCCCTGAGACATTTTTCATTTTCAGAAGCTATGGAAATGTAGACTTGCTACATTTTCTAGACTTGCGTGGGCTTTCCTGGATATATATACTTCAGGGTCTGTACGACAGACTAAGCTCGGGCAGCAGAGATATTTTCTTTCATTCTCTCATTGAGTGACACAATTTGTCTCAGAAAGAGTGTCCCCTTATGTTCATTATATAAACTGAAAAAGGCAAACTATCATGTACCCAACATATATATATAACTTCTCAGTCATATGTAAATCATTACTGTATATGGTACACACTTTTGGGTTGTTCCACCACTGCAGCTTCGATTTTCTCCAACCTCTTCATCACCTGGTCCAGCTGGTCCTTGCTGGCGGTGGAGGAGCAACAGACACATCTGCACAGTGCGTCCCACGCTCCTCCTTCATCCGACCCCGTGATCCGAGTCCACATCTTCTGTAATGCATTCATCTTCTTCTCCGGCTGTTGACCTGGAGGAGGCGCTGCTTGCTTAGTCTCGCGAGTTCCCCATGAGACTACGTGGAGGTTGCCAAGAGAGTAGATCATGAGGATCATTGACATGGCTGGGAGGGCCAGGAAATACAGGAAGCCGTGGATAATGCACGTTAACTCTTGAGGATGCAAGATGGCGGCTACGAAGAAGATCCCAGTGACGATCACAAGGAAAATGGTTGCAGTGGAACAGAATCCGAATGTTGCGGCCTGTTGAATCAGCCCTACTATCACCAGCATCATCACCAGACTGTAGACGATGGATATGATCGCGGCATAAGCAAGCTGAAAGATGACGTACGCTTTGTTATTAATATTGTTCAACAGGAGATATATTAATTTTGATAAAACTGAAACTATTACGTATGTCTGGCTTGATGCCGCTTCTTATTTCAGATGCCAACACCTTTATCCTGAAACCTGCTTGATAACGTCAGGATTGTATGTATATATAAAACTGAATGCCCAGAGGAATATTTACCCTTTAAGTTATACAAATAGATGTGAGCTGCAGCAAGGACGTCGATCCTTTATTCGTTGGAGGTCTTGCATATAAAATACACGTACACGTATTATATATGATTCAAACCTCAAATACGTCCCCATGTATGTATTTTGTAGTATTCAGGTCGGAAATGCATCCCCATGTACGTATTAATAAGGAGCATATGTAATGGGCTGAATTCCACACAAAGGAGGGACATGATCAAAGGGTTACTATCTGATTATTACTACCCTGGATAGTGAGTGAGTGAGTGAGTTTAGTTTTACGCCGCACTCAACAATATTCCAGCTATATGGCGGCGGTCTGTAAATAATCGAGTCTGGACCAGACAATCCAGTGACCAGCAACATGAGCATCGATCTGCGCATTTGGGAACCAAAGACATGTGCAAACCAAGTCAGCGAGTCTGACCACCCGATCCCGTTAGTCGCCTAATGGGTTGCTGAAGGCGTATTCTACCCCGGGACCTTCACGGGGCACTACCCTGGATAACCCAAGCTGCCACGTTGTTTATCCCACCGGATACCCATTTGCTGCTGGTTACTTGTGTCACGCGTGCCTCGTTGTGGGTCAGAACTGAAGTCCCAGAAGCTTGCGGGTTAAACCACGTATTCTAAATGAGTCAGGCCTCCAACGCACGTCATGCACGTATTGTATATTAATCAGGTCTAAATTAAATCTTCATACACGTAATTGATATAGGCCTCACATAGGCCTGTCCTGACACATTTAGGCCAAATACGAAAGCGAAATGTTTTTCGGGCATCGGCGCGTCACTTATGTTTGTGCGCGTTACATTTTTTATTGCCATTTAAAAATAGTAGTTTTGACGTGGCCGCGTCCCGATCATCCATTTGTCCACAATGAGAAGGATTGTCTGAAAGAACGAGTGTGAATGAATCTACTACTCATTAACACCAGCTAAACTTCCCAAATTGTATTTCTGGGAGAAAAAAATGAAAATGTGTTCCTTCTTCAACACGTTTTTTTTTTCTATCAAAACTTTAAAGCAAAGTCCTACTGCCCTCGTCACTTTTGAAACAAATGTGCCCGTGAAATATTTATTTGTTTATGCAGACTTACCTGTATGTTGGTTTTGGCCACGAAGCAGAGAAGAACGAAGACAGCTACTGGTACGAGGTTGAGGATGAGTGCACCAAATAAAGGCATTTCAGGGAAGGCAACATTAATGGCTCCAACGATGAGGAGGAATATGGTTCCTGGAGTTATGATGGAGGATGCCATCAGTGCCATCTGGTAGATGATGTACAGGCAGGAGATATCTGCATTCTTCCTAGTGACACTCTTCCAGTCCTAAAATACAGCATAATTTCACGGTGTTAGTGACTCTGAAAGCTGTACATTTAATATATTTAGGGCTAGCTGATGGATGGTATTTTTATTTGCCGGTTGGTATATTTCAGTGAAGATATTTAAATTACAGGTTGTTTTAACTACAGGTTGTGTTTCCGATGTATTCGACATAACCACTGTTAACTGAAATATCCACAGTATCGTGCATATGCTTTTCGTTGACACAAACACGTCCTATCAAAATTCGGCTTTTTCGGAGTAAGTGAGTGAGTTTAGTTTTACCCCGCACTCATCAATATTCCAGCCATGTGGCGGCGGTCTGTAAATAATCGAGTCTAGACCAGACAATCCAGTGATCAAAAGCATGAGGATCGATCTGCACAACTAGGAACCGATGACACGTGTCAACCAAGTCAGTGAGGCTGACCGCCCGATCCCGTTAGTCACCTTTTATAGCAAACATGGGTTGCTGAAGGACTATTCTACCCCGGACCTTCATGGGTCGGCTTTTTCGGATCTTTGGGTGAAATGATGGGAAGGAAAACAACAATATGGTCTTATCTGAATACATATGACTTATGTGTGAGCGTGAGTAAAACTTGTGTCGACTTTTAATGTGTCATGTGACAGACATAGGCATCGTTGAGGAGAATATGCAACTTCGCAACAAGTGGAAACAAGTGCCTTTTAATATTGACAAAACCATACAAAATCTTACCCAAAGAAAAAGTACTTTTTAGGTTTTTGTTTTCAATCCCTGTCTCATATTTTAACAACATTTTCTTATGCACAAGAACCAATGTTGTAATATCCCATAGCCTTGGCAAATATAGGAAAGGACATGTTCCAGTTGGATTTGTCAAGGATAGGGTTGTTAGAAGCTTAGCGTGGACAAATAAATCGTGTAAATAGTGATTCGATGGTAGGTCATGATGATTTCATCCCACAATCGTTTGTGTTACTGGATGTTGAGTGTATATGAAGCCAAAGACTAAAATGGCGGTCTTCCGGATTTGCAGTAATTGTACCGCCAAGACTGTTCTGTGTATGTGAGCTCAGGGGCACGTCGAGCAATATGCTAAGGCCTAGTCTCTGAAGGGTCTAGGACAATTCCCACCCGGACAAATCCCACCCGGACAATTCCCACCCGTACAATTACCACCCGAAAATTTCCCACGTGGGGCAATTCCCACCTAGGACAATTCCCACCTAGGACAATTACCATTTAGGACAATTCCCACCTAGGACAATCCCCACCCCAAAATAAGAGTAACATGAAGAACATAGTTCAGTTTCAACATTTAATCATTTAAACATATGTGCCCTATAAAAGAAACATGAACTACCTTCTTCTTGACATGCTTTAGTATCAGTTTTACTGATCCTATTTAACACATAACAAATGATAGCATTTAAGTAAGGAAGCACTATTTTGTGACACACATAAGGTGGGGATTATAAGTGAGAATAACCGGGTGGGAATTGTCCTAGGTGGGAATTGCCCTAGGCGGGAATTGTCATAGGTGGGAATTGTCCAGGTGGCATTTGTCCGGGTGGATTTTGTCCGGGTGGGAATTGTCCTGCTCCCTTCTCTGAAGGCGTATAATTTGACAGGAGGAAATAGTTCCTTATAAATTCAAAAGGAACTCCAATATGAAGGTGAACCTGAGGGACTCGTGCTTCATTTAGCAGCGCTTTAGTATTGCAGAAATATTTGGTAGAAGGAAAATGATGCATTTCAGACAGGGAGCGAAATAGTTTCCAGTCTCTCTCTGAATGTTACCACCCCAGAACATAATTCACTAGACCCAAATCTGAACGTAGTAACTAATCAGAAGGCTACAAAACTAGATGAGAATAAGATATTGTCGGTATGACACAGGTTTCATCATTAAGCTGACAAAATGATGAACATGTTTTCAGGCCATACCACTGCATGATTTAAAAGTGTTTTATAACTTAACGGAGAGAATCACATATTTTCAAAATGACCCAATGAAATTTCACCAGCCAGTAAGGCCAAAGACTGTGGGGCTTTACTGGCCCGACTTGACTTTTATTAGCCACATGCCAGCGGACCAGTGGTTACTTCGCATGTCGTGTTCAGGGACTGTGAGTCTACAAGAGTACCTGGAGAAGGTCCAACGTGTTCGCCATCGTGGATGGAGTCCAGCGACGACGCTGATTGAAGAACTCGTAAAATCCTTCTGGTGCATATGTAAATGAATCGGAAGCTGCGCAGTACTCGACTCGGTAGCCTTGCTGTAGGAGCAGTGTGCACAACCATCGATCCTCGCCTTCAAGTAAAAGAAACTTGGGTTGTAAATATCATTTAAAGTCTCAACAGGTATTCAACACCTGCTGAGGATCGTGGAAGTTTGGACAAATATTTAATGACATCAGTAACATGACGTTTTACAACCATCACATAGGTCTGTTAATGAGGCGTTTCATCTGATAACGGGGTGGTAGGTTAGGGTAGTGGTTAAGGCGTTCGCTGGGCACGCTGAAGATCCAGGTTCGATTCTCCATGTGGGAACAATGTGTCCATTTCCGGTTTTCCCGGCGTCATTGCTGGAAACGCGTAAAACTATACTCATCCACCCTTTCTTCTGATACCTGTAGACTGGATCCTTTGTCAGACACCTGCAGTGTCCGTTTATACCTGAACATACAGGTGCAGTGCGAAATAGCCACTATTTCCCGCTAGTCCGTGTTTATTAAAATTCCAGTAGGGCCAGTAATTTTCCACAGTCACTGGCCCGATGCCTGGTGGATTGTCATGGAGTCATTGTGTAAATATATCGCTCTCTCTGACTTGTTAAGTAATTACACAATTTTAAATGATGCAAGATTGTGGCCTGGGTCATCATATTAGCAGTCTAATGATGAAACCCGTGTCTGCAATCAAATTTCGGACTAGTGAATAGTTTTGTGGGCTGGTAACTTCAGGCATAGCTAGCCCGACTGGAAAATCTGGAAACTATTTCACACACTGTACAAGTGGCCACACAACCAAGTCACAACTACAGGTTCAGTATAGGGCTGGCTAAACTTACATATCGTCGCATAGATTATTAATGACTATGGACATCCACACTGTGTTATCGATAATATTATTGTATATTAACTTTTGTGAAAGGAAACGTCATAATTTTCTCACATAATATACAAATTTAGAACTTCGACATTGTTCTGACCATTAATAACGGTCAGGACCCGTTTGGTTCACAATCCATTCGCCCATTGGTTTATCGATAATCAGACCTGATATCTTGGCAACTACTTCTCACACCCAAGTTTTGATCCGGTTGGCAGGAACAACGCCGAGAGACCGTAAATTTCGCCGTTAATTCGCAAATTCCCATGAGTACGCCAAACATTCCGACAGCAATTTCACCTTGTGTCATCGAATAACTTTACTTTGTGACCTCAGAGGCATGATGAGATTCTTTTGGGTACAATGTTGTTGTCTCTCCTCCGGAGTAAGAAGGTAATATTGTTTTCAGTCTTGGTTATCGTGGTAGTGGAATCAAGTTGAGGATATTGCCTGAACAGAGGTATGGTTTATGTTTTACGTTTCCATTCTCCAATCAGAGAAATCAAAATAGGGTTATTGTTTTCAATTCTCTCCCAAACCTCCCAAAAATTATTTGTTCCTCCGACGAATTACAGATACAGCGATAAAAGTATTAGATCTTTCAACTTAATATCGTTCACTTCCTGAATGATTTATATATCTTAATGATGTATGCCCCATTGTATATGTCACTTGCAAAACAAGTGCTGATAACAGCATAATATAGAAAAGAAGGGAAGATTGTTCAACATTTTTTTGTGAAAGTGGTGTCAGTTCTGAAGGGTCTGATATCTGATACTGGTCTGATATCGAGGACAGTACATCCTCATTACGTGTCCACGTGCATCAAAAGGAGGATGGATCATCAGTGATAACAAAGAACGATTTTTTGTCTAGTCTGGTCCAAAGTCGACACTTTACACACCCTTCACGATAAAGGCCTAGTATTGCTAACTGAGGCAATAAGTGCATGAGTAAGTTTTACACCGCACTCAGCGATATGGCGGTGGACTGTGAGCAATCAAATCTGGACCAGACTATTCAGTGATCAACAGCATGAGCATCGATCTACGCAATTGGGACACGACAACGTGTCAACCACGTCAGCGAGCATGACCATCCCGTTAATCGCCGCTTACGACAAGCGTGGGTTACGGAAGATCAGTTCTAACCCGGATCGTTATGTATCTACAGCAACAAACAACAGATAGGTTATCGATCAGGTTATAACCTATGATTGATTTTTGTCGTTGATTATTCTACATTTAATATGCTCATGATTTACCTTAGTGCGGCGAAGATGGGGTACACTAGCGGTAAAGGTGTTCGCTCGTCAAGCCGAAGATTCGAAGATATAGCTAAAACGGAGTAACACTAAACTCACGCACTCACGCACTCACTCACGCTCTTTCTTACCTTGATCATACTGCACGTAGTGTCTGGCCTCAGTTGGCGTTGTCGTGTAGCGTTTCATCACGTTGTCGTCCATCATGGCGGAGCCTCGGAACAGGCTGAAACACCCGGGGCTGCACAGGACGCAGCCAATCACATGCTCTGTTGCTTTCTGCAGCCAATGACTGACAGCATACTCAAACTTCTGGTACCACACCATTGGACCTGGTAAGAAACGCAGTAATATACACTGGCAAGATGGTTCGTCATTGATGGTTTGTGTTGTTTGAATTATTCGTTTCACAACAACACCGGATTGTCTGGTCCAGAATAGACTATTTACAGACCACCGTCATATAGCAGTAACATTGCTGAGTGTGGCGTTGAACAACACATAAACCAACCACAAAAGCATCCATAAGGTTGTTGGTTTGGTTAGTTACAGAATGTCAAACGGAACCATTCCATTTGGACAGTTTGCAGAGCGTATTCCAAATAATATGTCCCACTACCTTCGGACGTTGTTAGGGTTTGGATCTGATGGTCCCGTCGATACCTTTAAGTCCCGCCCATATTAAACCATTTCAGATACTCCCGGGTAAACAGACATTGTGTAAGCTATATCACGAGCTATGTACAAAAGTACAAGAGGGGTATATGTAATTACTTGTTAATACTCGTAATGTCCAGTTTTGTTGCGTTTACGGTTTAGAGGATCACGTGTGCATGTCTGTCGTAAAAGTCAGCCTAAATGGGGATCGGGTGGTCGAACTACCAATCTCAGATAGTTGCTCAGGCTTACTGATCCTGATCGATTATTAACACTTTAGTGATATAAATAATATTCACGTCTGTAGCGCTTCCATACGCCAAGTGAATGCTCAAAGCTCATGCACACAGATGCTGAGCGATATGTAGCCTTATTTAAAACATCTTATGAAAAGTCTCTATTGGTCATGGGTATTCAAATTTTATCCCGTGTCTTTGCTCCCCACCTGCGCCAATTGGATGTATTCTTCCACACGCAGCTCCTACGTTCGGGTCCCGCCTCATCCTGTCCACCAACATTCGGAGAGCCTCGGGTTGAAAATCGACGTCACCATCAAGAGCCAATAGGAACGTGTTATCGGCTCGTACGCGCTTCCGGTTGATGTCGATTTGCTCAGACATGAGCCTATTGGCCAGGAAGTAATATAGGTACATCACCTGCAAGGACGACATGGTGAGTTGAAGTCATGTTCCTCTCATCTGTGCTGACAGTGATAATAGTATAATTATGATACAATCCATACAATCCAGTGATTAACAGCATGAGCATCAGTCTATTTTTTTGACTGGATATCGCTGCACTAATGCTGCTTGTGGCGTTAAACAACAATTATACAAAAATACAAATACGTTTTTAATGTTCGTAGGCTGGTTGGTTTATGGTTTAACACCGCACTCAGCAACATACAAGCTATACGGTGGTTGTCTGTAAATATTTGAGTCTGGTCCAGATAATCCAGTGATTAAAAGCATGAGCATCGATCTACGCAATTGAGTTATGATGACACGTTTCAACGTGTCCCGCTAGTCGCTCTTACGAAAGTATGGGTTACTGAAGATCAATCCTAACCCAGATCTAAACCTCACAAGACACTGGAATTTAGCCAGAAATGTTCAAATATTTAAAGAAACAGATCAAATATTTAAACACAGACCAATACCTCAAGCACATCCATGTTGACACTGTAAGCACAACCAGTAGTCATTTTCTTTCTTTTTGTTTTTGGTTTCTGTTTCCGATCATATCCATTATATATGGATTATCATATTGTATATCCGTTATGTATGGATTATTATATTGTATATCCATTATGTATGGATTATTATATTGTATATCCATTATGTATGGATTATTATATTGTATATCCATTATGTATGGATTATTATATTGTATATCCATTATGTATGGATTATTATATTGTATATCCATTATGTATGGATTATTATATTGTATATCCATTATGTATGGATTATTATATTGTATATCCATTATGTATGGATTATTATATTGTATATCCATTATATATTTTACACAACTGCAAGGTGATTTGTAATATATTCCACAACATAACATGCATAATGGAAGGCCAAGGTTATCCGATCTCTTAATTTATTCTTATTGAGCCATATTGGTTCCTCATCTTATCATTTAATCATTATCGAAATCACAATCACATGTAGAAGAATACATTAAGTGAAAGGAAAAGGTTCAACACTTAATTTACCTGTGTATTAAAACCAGTACTCAGGATACTCTCGGTTATATTTTTCCTAAAGGCGATAGTTAATTATGAGAAACATCTGTTTAATCATCACAGACGTTTGTATTTAGTATCGGAGTGGATGTCTGATACCAGGAACTGTAACTTTGGAATATGTTGGAACATGGTACACTCAGTTACTTAGTGCAAATGATGTGGATGTGAAATTCGCGATATTTTGCCCCCACTGAATAAACTGCTGTATTATCGAGACTGATCGGACATCTTTTCATTTTGCTTACCAAACACCTGAAATGATCCGTGTTCCTTCAAGTACATACTTGTGACTGAAATGTGTTGAAAACGCCCGCTTGATAGGCCTACCTGATTTACATCTGCCCAATCCTTGACCCATCTGTCTCCTGCTGTTTGCCAACTTTGACAATCCCTCTGCCGTGTCTAAACTGATCCCTGCCTAGCTCGCGACACGTCTGTCTCCACGTCTGTTACACCCGCTTCTAACCCCCACACTGTCTAACTCTGACCCTACCTCTCTGGCAATGCTGATCTTGAACTGTCTAACTGTTGGAATTTCCCCCTCTACCTCCGTCGCACTCTCGATGCTGATGATCCAAGTCTGCCAAATCGCGACATATCTGACCTCACACCTACCAAACCATCAACGCCCCTGACCCTGAGCTTCCTCACTCTGGGAATACCAGAATATCTGGGAATACCTTGACGTTCCTGTCCCCGAACTTTCTATTTCTTTACTTACTTTCCAGTCATTCCTAAGTCTGCCTCTCCAGTCCTACCTCTACCGATACGTTGGCGTCACGACATTTCTACCTGTGCTAAGGTCTCTCCCTACCTGACTCCATCTCTTTCGGTGACGTATTTTCATCTTGTCCTTCAGATGCACCGTCAGCGTGTTGCCCCCTTGAAGTGTCCACACCAGCCGGCCCCCATAAGGAGTCTCAGTACGTGTTGGAGCGGGGATAGTATGTGGCGTGTTGTATTCGTCTCTGTGTAGAACATAGTGAGTGAGCTTAGTTTTTACGCGGCGTTTAGTTATATTCAAGCAATATCACGGCGTATAACCAGAAATGGGCTTCAAATGTCGACATCATTTAACCACTACGCTACGCTGGATCATAAAACGCCTTTTCTAAAATTCAGCATTTAATTTTGGGACTGCTCTATGGTGTAAAGAGTCGAAGATCGGAATACCGGTGATTCATCCCCTGAGCAGCACTAACCGATGGCGATTGTTGTTGCCTTGCATGAAGAGTGACATTAGATGAAACAGTCTTGTCGGCCCCCTAGAACTTTCCATATCACTTAAGGCTAACACAATAACACTGTAATACGTCTTGAGTAGTACTTGCAGCAACCCTCGCAAACCACACGCATATACGGACGCAGAGCAGCAAGTACACACCTGCGTGCATACGGACTCGTGAATCTCAAGGTTAGAATTGATTTTCAGCAACTCATGCTTTCCGTTTGGAGAGACTAAAATGATACGGTTGTCAGACTCGCTAATTTGATTGATACGTCATCGTATCCGATTTGCATAGATGGATCCTCATGCTGTTGATCACTGGATTGTCTGGTCCAGACTCGATTATTTACACACCGCCGCCATACAGCTGGATTACTGCTGAGTGCGACGTTAAACAGCAAACAACTTAAAGAGAGGAAGTCCGACGTTCGTCCAGACCAGCGTCAATGACGTACCGTAAGGCGACGTTAATCACCCGCAGAAGTTGCTTCACCCAGTCGTTGACGTCGTAATCCACATCGCCGTCTTTGTGAGGCTGAAAGGCGTCGTCGAAGAAGATGTGAGCTGAAACAGACAAACTTAACAATCAACAGATCTGCCATCAAATCTTTGATGTTTGTATAGGGAAATTTCAAAAATATTATTTATAGGACAACTAATTCGAAGACGCCTCGCTCCAAGCTGATATTAATAATCTATATCTGTAAGTATCTATGGATCAGTGGTTAAAGGGGCACTGATGCGGGGCGAATAATGTTTCTCGCCAATGGTCTAACTGTAAAACCAAACTGCAAATTGGTCAGCACCCGCTCCCTCGACCGTGACGGACAAAGGGAGTGTGGTCCGGTCCATATTAGGAGAATATCTTCACCTAAACAGTCAGGAGGCTGGATACCCATCATATGCCATTATTTAAAAACAACAAAATAACAAAGTAACAAAATATCCCAGCAGTGTAGGTTTTTTTTCCGGATGCTTGGATGGTATAGTGACTGATCCAATTCGATCCTATTTCTGTGTTTTTTACCTCGATACTAGTATTTAATCATGTCATGTGAAAATATATCTACAGGCACATAGCAAACCATTTGTTTCAGTCCGAAAGAATGGAAAGCTTTATATCTAGATAGTTTTGAGTGTTTCCCAAACTGTGATAGCAAATATCATACGTAAATTTTGGTAGATATGGTAGCTACCCTGGTTTATTATCTATGATAATAAAAACACAGAGTTGATTTATTTGTATTCGTAAACTAAAAACAAAGATTTTGCCATTGGTAGAGAAATCTGAAAATTGTCTTATCAAAAAATGATTACACCTATTTACCCAAGTACACAGCAAATGCCTGTGTGTATTTCTTATGTAACGAAGTTCCGTTGGTATCCTCAAAACAGTTTCGGCCCATAAGTATTTTCAGGCTGCATGCGACACTGAGATTACATCTTTCTTGCTGTAACTCGCGTTTGATGGTGTAAACCTACACGTGTAATTTGTCATCATTCTCTTGATGGTCAGTTAATGATTTTATGACAGGTATAATTAGGACAAATACACCTCAACTTCTAAAATGCCTCTCAAACAAGGTATAATTAGTGGTAACGCCACTCAGGTTACTCAATAAAGGTTCCCTTTTTCTCATTTCTCCTGTCTGGAGTAAATACTCAACATTATAAATTAAGGCCTGTAGTGGCAAATGTTTTTTACGTTATGTAATATGTGCATGTAAGTGATGCAAGAGGGTTTATCAGCTGAGTTACTAAAACAAACATCGATCAAAGGATTAACCGATAACGCACTGATTGATTAATTGCTTTTATCTTCTACAGCGGATTTGTCAAAATGCACTGTGTGTTGATGTACTAATCTATACTGACTACACCCTGTCGTAAAGTGCGAGTGTAAAAACAGCATCCTCCCTTCAAAGAATTAACCACGTGCACCATTGCGTTGATTGATTGATTGCTCATTATTGGTTAACTAAATTACCTAGAATGGCGGACATCATACAGTTAGTTGCCAGGTGTGCTATCTTGGGTGACCAATGAGAAGTTTATCAGGTTTTGACCAATGTGAAAGACCTGAAACGATGTGTTACTTTTTCGCAAATTAGACTGTTGTAAGAAACACGACACAGAGCAGGATTATTTGCCAGCTGCAGATGAATGGAATATCGTTCTTTTATGTGGATATTGATGGATACATTCCTGAACAAGGTAGTAGCCTGACATTGTTGCTATAAAATTAGTCTGTTTTACATTCATTATTTGCATTTTGTTTAAATATATTAGTTGTAGCATTCAGCAGAATCTATATGACAGAAAATATACACTAGATTGCGTATGTGTGTGAAATAGGATCCACATTGGCAGCCTATACAATGTTTAAATGTTACAGTCATGTTAGAAATTTACTATAAGTACAAACAGACCGTGTATTCTTTTATTAATTTTAAACATCATACAAATATGACAATAAACTAATTAGGGTTATGATACAAAATATAGAGACGTACATTGGCTTCGTTATTTTCCCGTCCTAATAGTTTTTTACCATTTCTACCAATGGCAGATGATTAACCTTCAAAGTGCTTCATTTGTTTTCATAATGCATTTGTAATGAAGTAAAAATGACTTCACCTTAGTTGATCTGTCCATAATTAAACTCTCAATTGCGCCTACGGACTGAGGTCACAAACCAGTCACGAATTCTGGGATATCATCCGGGTACTCAGGGGAGAAAAACAATAACAAAAGTTTAAACGGGTCCACGGAAATTGCTCCGCCTCAGTGCCCTTTTAATTAATATAGGGAAGGTGCGCGATATTACTGGCAGAACAACTAGTTTTTTAGATTCTTTCTTCAGTCTCCTTGAGATCAATATCCGTTAGTATGAACACTCAGAACAGCCCAGCGATCAAATAATTCATGTTTAGTTTTGAATGTGGTGTGATACTATTTACATGACAACTAGTTCGAAGACTCGTAGTTAATCTGTATCTTTAAGCATCAACATGTCAGCGATCAAATGTCTGACGTAGAAATCTATATCCGAAAAAGTATCAACAGACCAGCGGGATCAAAGCTTCCATGCTGATTTGCATTTTGAGGCGCCGTATACGCCGTATTGAGAGGTCAATTAGTTCGAATATTCCTTACCTTCAAACTCGTAGTAATCAATATCGGTCTCAAACGTTTTGATGGCTTTTCGCCTGGCACTCTGATCCTCATCCAGTCTGGGAAGAAATATGTTCAAAATATTGAAACATAGATCACAATATATTTTAGACACAGAAGTTTGCGCCAATATTAGTAGTGGTTGGCAGTTATGATGTCCGCGGTTGTTTCCCTTCCCCTTTTTGGTAACATGTCCGCCTGATTAAACACGTGTGTTCCGGTGTGAAGGTATCGGTATGATATTGGTCTAACTGGCGTGGTGGCAGCGTGGATACGTATTCACCCTTCTGTAAAGTCAGAATTTTCTGGTTAAGACCCATTCAAGACGAAACCGTAGCGTCACGCTCTCACTGGTGTCAATGTCGCAATTGATCTGGATAGGCACACATTAGTATCGTTCAGCGTGTTGTCATAATGGCACAAACACACAGGGCTCCAAAACAATGGATCCTTACCAAAAATGAAACCATTAATTCTTTCGAAGGTTGGAAACAAAACTTACTGTACACATTGTCCACAGATGCAGCGTTTTCCCCATTGTTAGAAGCGGGTGTAACTTGGCTGAAGAAATCTCGTGCCAACCCGAACAGGGGTTTTACAAATGATGGAGAAAATGTCGCTGTCGCTCAACGCAAAACAGCAGTACAAAAAGTCACTACTTTAGAACTTATGCTCGGCCAAATCGCAAACTACTGCCCTGTCATATCGAGAAACACCATAGTGAAAAATTCTACCTCTTTACCGTACATATGGCAGTCAATTCGCCTCCATTTTGGTTTTCAATCAACCGGGGGTCATTTTCTTGACTTTGATGACATTCATTTGGGAGTAGATGAGAGACCGGAGGATTTGTATCAACGCCTGACAGCTTTCATAGAGGACAATTTCCTTCTACGTGACTCAGGCATTACTCACCATGGCGAGGCGATTGCCGAGGACGAAGAAGCCTCTCCTACCGTAGAAAACCTAATAGTGCTTACTTGGTTGCGATTGTTACACAAAGACCTCCCCCGTTTAGTGAAACAGAGATATGGGACGGAGTTACGTTCACGCACATTAGCGTCAATCAAACCCGAAATTTCTCAGGCCTTAGACTCCTTACTAGATGAGATACGTACATCAGAGGATGTGAAAGTAATGCGCTCTCAGACATCCACTCGTAACCAGTACACAAAACATTCGTCCACGACTCAGCGGTTCAAATCTTGTCCACTTTGTACAGCAGCAAAGCGCGCTAGTGTGAATCACTTCCTAAGTGAGTGCAAATTCTTGCCCGACCGAGATCGCAAGTATATCATGAAAGCACGGCAAATTGCACACATTTTGGACGACGTGCCCTCCAGTGACGAGGAAAATACATGTCATGATACAGATACACCTATTGCTAATGACCCTAGTAGTACTACAACATCGGCAAGACGGGTCCATGTCGAGGAATCGCCATACATGGACGCTTTCTATCACCACATTTGCGTTCGCCTCACTCTTGACTCCGGTGCTACCGGCAACATGATCTCTGCCGATACTGCCAGGTATCTAGGTACCCCCATCAATAGGAGTACTCAGTCTGCAAGACAAGCTGATGGTACTTCAAAGCTGAAAATAGTCGGTGAAACAAAGTTCACTGTCCACAGAGATAACAGAGAGTTTTGTTTTGAGGGTCTGGTTGTAGAGTCTCTTGATGTCGGAATACTCGCCGGTATACCCTTTTTGTCACAAAACGACATTACAATACGCCCTGCACTCAAGCTTATCATTTTTTCGGATAACACTAGCATTTGTTACAAGTCTGATGAGAACCCAGACATACACACGGTGAGAAGAGCCGTCGTAGTGAGAGCTCCTGAAAATGCAACAACCATATGGCCAGGTGAATACCTGGAGGTTTCCGTGCCCGTGGAATACAAACATGAACACTTTGTTGCAGTTGAACCCCGTGAAGACACTAGACGTTCCTGTTCATCACTATCCAACTTGTGGCCCCCCCCTAGCATTTTGCCATGTTTGTCCGGTCGTGTAAGGATACTGAATATGTCCGATCACCCTCAGACTCTGAGGAAAAACGAACATTTTTGCTCTGTACGTGGAGTCACGACGACAGATTCATATGACACCGTCCAGCCCAACACACCAGCTACTAACTCATCACACCATGCCACTGGATTTTGCTCTGACAGTGTACAAGTCGATCCACATGACATACTCCCAGAGGACGTTTCATACAAGTTTCGTCAACTTATCTGCCAATATGATGAAGTATTTCAGCCAATTGCGAAAGGATACAATGGAGCATCAGGCCCATTCCAGGCTACAGTCAATATGGGACCTGTACTACCTCCCCAACGGAAGGGACGGTTGCCGCAATATTCAAGAGGTCGTCTCGTAGAGTTACAGCAAATGTTTGATGATCTAGAGTCAAAGGGAGTATTCAAACGCCCTGAAGATGTGGGAGTGAACGTGGAATACTTACACCCGTCTTTCTTGGTCAAGAAACCATCTGGTGGATTCCGTCTGGTAACATCCTTTGGAGATGTGGGACGCTACAGCAAACCTCAGCCGTCATTGCTTCCGGATGTGGACTCTACTTTGCGACAAATTAGTCAATGGAAGTATCTAGTCACCACAGACCTATCCAGTGCATTCTATCAAATACCCCTATCGAAAAACTCTATGAAATATTGTGGAGTGGCAACACCATTTGGAGGTGTCAGGGTGTACGTACGATCAGCCATGGGAATGCCGGGCAGTGAGACTGCTTTGGAGGAACTCATGTGTCGGGTACTTGGCGACCTCATTGCAAAAGGAATAGTGGCAAAGCTCGCTGACGATCTGTATTGTGGCGGATCTACACCTGAAGAGATTTTGGACAACTGGAAGTCGGTTCTACAAGCCCTCCAGAAGAACAACTTAAAGCTTTCCCCCAAGAAAACATTCATCGCTCCACGATCAGTCACCATCCTTGGATGGAAGTGGCAAGATGGATGTATTCAAGCAAGTCCCCATCGAATCGCAACCCTATCTTCTTGCAGTCTCCCCAAAACTGTCTCTGGCCTCAGGTCATTCATTGGAGCTTACAAGGTCTTGTCTCGCGTTCTCCCCCAATGTGCACCCACAATAGGTCCTCTTGATGCTCTTACCGCAGGACGACAGTCGGGTGATAAGATAGATTGGACGACTGATCAAGTCGAAACCTTTCAGTCAGCTCAGAAGTCATTAGCCATGAACAAGACAATCACCCTCCCATGCTCAGATGATGTATTGTGGATTGTGACAGATGGAGCCCTGAGAAAGCCTGGTATTGGTGCCACAATGTACGTGGTCAGGAATGGCAAGACAAAACTGGCAGGCTTCTTCAGTGCCAAGCTGAAACCGCGACAAGTTTCATGGATACCTTGTGAAATAGAGGCATTATCGATTGCTGCTGCGATTCGGCATTTCAGTCCTTATTTGATCCAGTCTCGCCACAAGTCTCATGTGCTGACAGACAACAAGCCATGTGTCCTTGCCTTTCGAAAGTTATGTCGAGGAGAGTTCTCAACCAGCCCGAGAGTGTCAACTTTCTTATCTGTCGTGAGCCAGTATCAAGCTACTATCGATCACCTTGCAGGTGCATCCAATGTCCCGTCTGATTTTGCCAGCAGAAACGCTCCAGATTGCTCAGATCAGTCTTGTCAGATATGCTCTTTTATTGACACCATGGAAGAATCCGTTGTAAGGAGTACCTCTGTCGAAGACATTGTGTCCGGAAAAGTACGACTACCCTTCATGACTCGCACCACATGGCGTTCCTTACAAAGTGAGTGTGGTGATCTAAGACGTACCCATTCGCATCTGCTACAGGGTACACGTCCTTCCAAGAAACTGACCAATATCAAAGACATCAAACGCTACCTCGCTGTTGCTACAATTGCAAAAGACGGACTGTTGGTTGTCAGGTATGCTGATCCCCTGCAACCTCCAAGAGAATGCATCATTATTCCCCGCCAGATTGTCGACGGAGTCATAACTGCCTTGCATCTCAAGCTCAACCATCCCTCTGCTTACCAACTGAAAAAGGTCCTTCATAGGTACTTCTATGCTCTTGATTTTGACAAGACAATTGAACGCATCTCTTCAACATGTCACCAGTGCGCTGCCCTCAAACAAGCACCTGTAGTGACCTTAGAACAGTCCACTTCTGAGCCACCAGAAGTAGTTGGAGTTTCATACGCAGCTGATGTGATGCGCCGTGAGCGTCAGATGATCTTTGTCCTGAGGGAATGTGTGTCATCATTTACCCTTGCATGTCTCATTGAGGATGAGAAGGCTTGCACATTGCGTGATGCTCTCGTTCGCTTATGTGTCGGAATGTGTCCCCTAGATGGACCAAGATGCGTAGTCCGTGTTGATCCAGCTCCAGGATTTCTTGCCTTACACAATGACCCCTTGCTGTCGAAACACAGAATGACACTTGAAATTGGTCGCGTCAAAAATGTCAACAAAAACCCAGTAGCTGAAAGAGCTATTCAAGAACTAGAGTTAGAAATTCTGAGAACCGATCCATCAAGGGGTGCCATCTCTTCCACGGCCCTAGCAGTAGCAGTCGCCTCATTGAACTCTCGCATTCGTCACGGCGGGCTTTCGGCTCGTGAGATTTGGACTCAACGAGATCAATTTTCTCACCAGCAATTCCCCATGTCAGACAGAGCATTGATATCCTCTCAACACGATTCTCGCTTGAAGAACCATCCCCACAGTGTCAAAGCCAAAAGTGACAACGGCGTGTTTCCATTACCTCCTGTGTTAAAAGTTGGGGACATTGTCTACTTGAAGTCTGATAGAAACAAGGCGTGTTCTCGTTCAAGATATCTCGTCTCCAATATTGATGGCCCATGGTGCGATGTGCGTAAATTTGTTGGAGTACAGCTACGCGACACAGCATACCGTATTCACTCCTCAGATTGCTATCTTGTTCCACCTACACTTCAAGAGCCGCAGGTCACTCAGGAAGAAGACCGAGAGGAGCCTAGTGTACCTGTTGTTACTGATACAGATCTGGAGGTTAATATGAACCCCACAGTGATCCATCACCCAGTGATTCCCAGTGAAATTGATCCCCTGTTTAGCCATGACCTTCCACCAAGCTCGGAACCTCCTTCAGAGATAGTACAGCCTCCAGAGCCTCTTCCAGACACTGACCCTGCACAGACGTGTAGTCGTCCTAAGCGCAACAGGAAGAGACCATCTTACCTTCAGGATTTTGTGTTGGATCTTTGAGTTTTGTGTTTTCAATTGGGGCAGAAAAATCCCCAAGAACCAGAGGGTAGTCTGTCCTATGATGGTTCTTTACTAGTTTTTGTATTTGTGTTCACATTGTGTTAGTTGCTCAAGTGTGTATTACTTGGACCCATTGAGTATGCAAAGGGACTAAATAATCCCCACATTACTGACGTTTGTTTATCCAGTGTTGGTTCCTTTAAACTGTTCTAGCTCTTGTTGTTTCATACCAGTGACACTTGTTATAACAGTGAAGTCAATGACTTTTAATCACTTACAACTTCGCGTTAAACAGCAGTTATATGTTGTATCTGTTAAGGGTGACCCAACTCCTATCTTTAAGAGAAAAAAGGTGGTCACGCCAATATTAGTAGTGGTTGGCAGTTATGATGTCCGCGGTTGTTTCCCTTCCCCTTTTTGGTAACATGTCCGCCTGATTAAACACGTGTGTTCCGGTGTGAAGGTATCGGTATGATATTGGTCTAACTGGCGTTGGGGTTATTTTTTCACAGGATGACAACTGATCATGAACGTTTATACAAACGTTCAGTATTATGTTTGAAGGTGAACTTGTTTGGCAGGTCCACCTAGATCATCAGAGCATGTCAGCTTACTTTATTCATTATTGCATTTAGAAACGTTTGTATGTCGCGATTCGATAATTCGATACACATAAAAATCTAAGTCTTGGCCGTATACAGAATTTACTAATAATGCTGAAGATTATTAACAGAGCACTGTATCCATCCACAATGTGCTTACTCAAGGCGAATAAAATGTGAGAAAAAGTAAACGACATGAAATAATAGTATGAAATACAGCCTTTGAATAAGAGCATGGAAGAAGGCCTGTGAATAACGGCAGGATGTGAAGTCTATGAGTTAGTGTCTTCAAATGACAGCGTGTAAAAAGTATACGAATAATAGCCTAAAAATATATGCGTCTTGAGTTTTGACTTGAATACAGGTAACTGTTATGAAAGCTTGATGTCCAGTCCAGATGTTTCACACATGAGGTCCATTGCTGGTCAGATTGCACTGAATAAAACATTGTCCCACTAATGTGTTCAAACAAAGGAGATCATATGCTTCTCTAGATGCTAATGCGGTCTGATGTACGCCTCGTTCTAGCAGTGTTATTACTCGGCTGTAGGTGTGCGTCTCTTTGGAACAGCGTTACCGGCAAGGGATAACACTGCTACAAAGAGCCATACATCAGACCGAATTAACCGAGAAAGAAGCATACAACGTGTTTATCCTACCGTCATATTAAATTACAAAATATCATTTCATTTTGTTATGAAGATCGCTACCCACTATGTAAAATGTAAACAAAATGGCGCCTGCCTCTCGGCTGGATTTTTAAAACCAGTGAAACATAATCTGACAGGGTTAAAACTGCTCTAAAAATGATTAGTTACGTTTATGTTGAGTGTGCAAAAGATGTAATGTATAAAATATATAAATAAAGTGGTGAAAGTGAACTCAAAAACAGCTGATCGAACGGTATAGAGCTCCGGGCACTGCATGTGTCACGTGTATACGCTGCGTTTGCAATGCTTTAATTTGCCAGTCGGCCATCGGGGCCTGCAGACTTCAAAACGTACAGTCCCTGAATGAAAATCTGCAGGCCCATTTCTTTAAATTCAAACAAATAATAACAAAACAGACTACACTGTTCACATTCCTACGATCAGAACGCTGAAGTATCAGGAAGTGAAAAATAAAGTTATCGTAACTTGACAAACCGTGGATGATTCCCGAAGGTTAATAAAAAAAGAAAGAAAGAAAACAATTATGAGAAAACATTCCAGTTAAGAAAAGACAGAGAATTTACTGAAGGCAACGAGGGACTGCAAATATTAACCCGGCCGGCCCGATACAATAACAACCGGCACCGGGCCTCCGGGCAGACGGTTTTTTCGAAGGCGGTGTAAACATGAGACAGCTCATATTCTCACCTATACACTGATCTCAGCATCTGTATCATTTCATTCTCCGATTCATGCCACATGGTAGCACACACATAGATCATAGGGGTGTCGTCCTTCCTCATAGTGGTGGTGTCCCTCAAGTCAAAGACATCACTGTCGCCGAGGTGAGGAACGTTCACTCGTGATACATTTTTCTCCTGAAACAAATGGCATGTATCATCAAAGTACGAGCTAAAGGTATTCTCCCTTTGACTAAACTATTAGCACTATTATTAACGCAAACGCTCCGTGACACAAACTGATGAAAGAAGATTTATCTCATGAAGGGGATACATGTGTAGATATATATGATCTTACACCTCAGATTGTGTCGCAATTATGTGAAGCCCATAAAGTAATGAGTTCGAAGTAATGAGTTCCCATTTTCTTATGATGCGTGTGTGTCATTCTGTAATACGTATCCTGAAACAAATAATTCCATGAATATATGGCATGTAAAGAATGCCACAGTCTTTGAACTACGTTTCATATATTTCATGATTGTAACTTATGAACTGTTATTTCTGTGAAACATGCTCATTTCAGAGAGTAGATTTAGTATACGACATGGCCAAGTAATCAAAAATACCTGCTTCAGTCTGTTCTATTTTTGAACATAATGCCAAAAGGGTAACTATTTCAGGTAATTATTTACAGTTGAGAGAAGATAGATAACACTCCTAATGTGAGCTAATTGGGGTGGCACAATTGTTAAAGTGTTTGCTTGTCACTCCGAATACCTAAATTCAATTTCTTTTTTCAATTACAGTGCTTGAAACTATGTCAGCGATTCCTACCAGGAACATTTAGGGTAGTCTAGTGGTTAAAACGATGGCTTGTCACCCCGAAGATTCGAATCCCCACATGGGTACAGTATCTGGTAGGGCTGGAACGGGTAATCGGTTACTCGAATCCGTCCCATTTCCAGGAATCGAGTACCCGGAAAGAGAGATAACTATGAAATGGCAAGGGCAGATAATAACATGTCTTTTTTCATTACTGACCTAACACACATTTGCTCCACTGGTATTGTCCGCTAATGGAGCTTATTACTAACGACTGTAATTTATCTGCGCATGAGCAGTGCGTAGTAAAGTGACAGTAACAGCAGGAAAAATGTTCTGTGACTTTACGAGGAACATACGTAATAGTGTTATTCTTACACTGGTTAAACAGACGTATATAAATAGCTACAGATACGTTTTAATGTCTTATTGCCACCCTTTAAAATGTTGAATAAAAATCTCTGTCAAATCGTGATTGAATATTCAGAACGTAGACAGAAAGGGCTGTATTCTTTACATTTCCGGGAACTCGATTCCTCTCTCTGCTCCCATCCCCTTAGATGGTACCGTAATATCCCAAAAGAACGACCCATATCCTCATAAAAACCATTCATATTCATTGAATATCAAGTCACGACTATACTGTCAAGTGTAGACCTTTGCTCATAAAATCAATCCATCGTTCATTCAACTTAAGAAGCTTTCGAATATTACTGGCAAGGCAAAATAAAAAAATAACAAATGTTGATGGGGTTTTTTTCGCATCCCATAAGTAATAGGACCGATAGGTCGTTTTTCTGTTTTCTATTTTTTAAATCATGTTTTGATGATTGACTGGTTGATATTTTATGTCGCCCAAAACAAGGCCCCTACGTTGTGAAATACATTTCAGTTAGGTGACACGCGAAAAGTAGATTGATGGTATGCCCCTCCAGATTGTCCCATGACACAGATAACTTTTCATCAGGGTTAAGACAACAAACTTTCAGATAAATAAAGGTTATATTTATAAAACCGACACTTTAAGAAGATTTGAATTTGTTATAGAGGCCTATTGTTGTCTACTATCGGACTGCCGAGTAATGTAGCCTATACTAAACAAACAACTCACACCGAGCTGGGTCACATAAATATTCTGTTACGCTTTATTAGCTGAAGTCAGTAAGATAAATGTATGACTCTCAAGGACTTCAAGGAGCTCCCAATGGCTGTACACGTACTTGGCATTGTTTATGGTCAACCCGACCTTGCAGTTTATTACATTCACGACAATAAAGCAAACCTTGGGTGTACGGGTAGAAATGTAGGTATTTGGCTTTAGCCACGGAGTTGTGTTGAATTTCGAGTTAAATAAAATGATTCAATCTATTTGTAATGTTGGAACTAGATGAATCATAGATCCTTGTGAATCCTGAGTCAGGGCCACGGGGTAGTCTAGTGGTTTAAGCGTTCTCTCTTTACACAGAAGGGCAGGGTTCGATACCCCACATTAGTACAACACATGAAGCCCTATTGTCCCCGCCGTGAATTTGCTGTAATATTGCCAAACGTGGCGTAAAACTCACTCACTCACTTCTTAGTAAAAAATTATTTTAGTCAGACTGGACGAGAACACTATGGTATATAGAATACAGAATGGTATATAGCTGGATATTTGGTGAAACTACGATCACTTCAAGAACACTATGGTATATAGAATACAGAATGGTATATAGCTGAATATTTGGTGAAACTACGATCACTTCAATGAATTCAAACCATGCAGCAACTCAATAAAGGAAAGAGTGAGTGCGCTTTTACGCCGTTTTTAGTAATATTCCAGCAATCCACTGCAGGGGACACCAGAAATGGGCTCCACACATTGTACCCATCTGTGGAATCGAATGCGGGTCTTGAGCGTGACAAGCAAGGACTTAAACCACTAGGCTACCGACCCTATTCATACAGGAGTTAACATCTGAACCATTGGGCGAAAGGACGAGAGTATTGCTAGTCTGCTATGTGAAACTAGGTCACTCGTTCACAAAGCTTACCCATGGCAAAGGCAGTTAACCGTTAAACGTATCTTGTGGAACTGAAACGTTTTTCAAAAGGACAAAGACAGCTGTAATCTTTTGAAGAGTGTAAAAGCCTCTCGTGACAGAAACACGCTGAGCAATTCAATAAGATTTACAGGGAAAACTCTAAGAAACATAACACACCACTGTGGACAGGACAAGGAAATATTGTGCTTCAAAATATCCGGGTAATCTATGGACGTTAACCCATGAAGCAGCTACACCCACACACAGACCAACAGCCCAGGGATAACGTGCGGACTGGGCATATCCTCATAGGTATAGGTGCGTCTCTCATACTGAATCAAACCCAAAATGTACACCGCACCCCCATCGATTTAGAGTTATACAACCCTCCCATATAACTCCATGTTCCCAATCCTTCACATGACACTCCACCTTCATAACTTTAGAAATTATGAAGGGTCTACAAAAGCACTCCCAATCGAGTTACTCTTTCTGTGTACCCGGATCCAAATCTCCGCAAATACAGCCTGCCATCCAAAAACTAGAAGACATGTTGCATCTGCTCTCACACAAACACTCGACCTACCAACCCAACAATACATCATATCTACCCGATCCAGATCTCCTCGAATACACCCTGCCCTCCAAGCATTAGAAGACACAAACATTGTACCAACCAAACAAACAATATATGCGCATACCTTGATCCATATCCCATACACCCCTCAAAGATTACAAAAGAAGACATATTGTGTCTACTCTGACCTATCAACTCAACAATACATTCGGTCTACCCCGATCCAAATCTCCTCATATACACCTGCCATCCAAACACTAGACGATATGCTGCATCTGCTCTCACACAAACACTCGACCTACCAACTCAACAATACATTTTGTCAACCCCGATCCATAACCCTTCACACATACCCCGCCCTCCAAACACTTGATGACACATTACAAACACTCGACTTCCCATATAAGTCTCCTCTGCCACCCCGTACCCGCACTTCACCCTTCTAACACCAAAAGACACGCTGCATGAGGGTCTCACACACTGCACTCACATGAACAAGGTACACATTACTGTGTATTCTCTCTTCCTCTCTGTTTCTTTCAAAAATAGCGTTAAAGACATTGAAATCTTCAGATGAGTCGGTTTGTTTTTATACCTATGCTTGGAAGGTTCTGTAATAGTATTTGGGATTCACATTTAAACGCTGGCCTTTGACATCGAGAGCAGTTCCTTAAACCATTATGAACACGCAGAATGTCTCATTATCAAGAGTGAGAAAGTGAGTGGGTTTAGTTTTACACCGCACTCAGCAGTAACCCAGATATATCATGGTGGTGTAAATAACAGTCTGGACCAGACAATCCAGTGATCAACAGTTGACCACCGATTTACGCAACTGGGGCACGATGACTTGCATTAATCAAGTCTGCGAGTCTGACAGTCGATCTCGTTAGTCGCCTCTCACGAGACACATGGCTGACTGATGATAAATTCTAACCCAGATGTTCTCGGGTCTCATCAAGAATGACCACTGACAGCAATACTTCACTCTCATCATCAAGATTGGTCATTGATGGCGATACTTCACGTACCTTCGTTTCTATGTGGGCTTCCTTCACACGCTTCCGGTTCAGGATCAGCGACTGGTCAAGCAGTATTCCACAGTACAGCGGCTTGGCAAATAACCTGTAATATTCGTAACTGGGTTTATGAGTTGGGCTGCCACTGGATTTAACAACTTATACAAGTGAAAAATACAAAGTGCTTTACGGCAAATACATTTTGAGAAATATTTGCGCTCTTTAATGTCACTTACAAACCAGCGAATCGGCATATCCGTAAATATCTGTACACGTATGCATAAGTATAGTGTTTCAAAGCAAGATAGCCCGGAAAGCATGGTCTCCGAACACACTGGATAACTGTCGAGAATTTATCATATATTACGAAATAATACCAGTTCTCCTACCTGTATGTCCTGGCCAGTCTCTCGTCGCTCGGATGCCAAATATGATCGACAATGCAAAATAAGGTTATGTACCCAAACACGCCGATCGGAATCCAGTAATCCACGGTAAACTGCAGCAGGAAGTCTGAGAACTCTGGAATTGGTTGCACCCACTCGAAGCTGCAGCCCAGGAACTGTCCATTAATATTACTGACGGAGTAGGAAAGCAGGATGAGACCAAACGTAACAGGCGTCGAAAACAACATTGGGACTGAAAAACACGGGATCTGTGCACGCACCTTGCAGCAGGCCTTGGACATGCCGTAGCACACCGCGCTGCACAGAATGCACACTGCAGCTACCAGAAAAGGGAGTTGCGCAGAGCATGAAGATGTTGCATCTCTAACATCTTCAAGAGTCATCGTCCCATATATGGAGCATCCTGTAGCATTCTTCTTTGTAAGGAAAAAAGTTGCGGCGCAGTCATCGCCACCAGGAGCAAAGATTACAGCCGGAACAACAAGTGTAGTAATTATTTTAATGACGGAGGTAATTAAATCAATCTTCACCCTCTGTTCACGGATGTTACGTCGTATTGTAGCCAAACCTTTGATTCCACTCACGTAGTTCTCCCACCACGTGACCGATATCAGAACGAGGCTGACAGGAAGTAGAATTGCGTTTGTGATGTTGTCTTGCTGGGTGTATGTTCTCAGTGCCCACAGGGCAACAGTCGTTATGTGTACAACTGCCAGGACGCAGTTCAAAACTCCCTTCACGACCTTCATTGCTGTTGATTGCGTGGAGTCATTTCCTGTGTCAGCATTGCCATTCTGTTCCTTTCTTTCAAATATTCTGAAGATCGCAGGAATCACAGCTACGCTAAACGTCACAAAAAAACCGAGCAACGGGTCAACGTTTGGGAGGACGAGGAAGACAAAGACGCAGAGGCCGATGGAGTGAATGATCTCGACGAGGCTTGCCTGGAGATAGAAAGACATCATCGGTACCAGTTATATTTGTATGGAAACAAACGGGATTACCACAGCAGCACAGTGTAGTTCTTGTCCTTTAAGGAGCTTGCACTTACAATTTCATTAACGACTCACCCAACACTATTCCAGGTAAATAGTCGCGGCCTGCAAATAATCAAATCTGGAGCAGACAATCCAGTGGTCAGCAGGATGAACACCGGTCTACGTAACTGGATTACACTGACATGTGTCAGCTGATACGCATAAAGTATAAATTGCTGAAGGCCAGTTGTAATCCGGATCTCAATCTCACAAGACACTGATATTTGACCAGAAGTGTTCAAGTATTTAAAAATAAACGTGTAAGTGCGTACTTGCAGCGCGTCATGAGTTACCCAATAAGTTGGTTGCTTCGTTACTGACACCTAAAATGCCGATCAAACAATCAATAGCTGCCTGTGTCTGTTATTTCACCCATCAGTCGTGACCATTGTCCGCATGATCACTGATTCTTTCCCAGTCACCGAGGCTGACCACCCGATAACGATAGTCGCCTTTTAGTGCAAGTGCGTGTAGCTGAACACCAATCCTCTGTAGAGTGGAACCAATAGCCAAAGTATATTTTATGGAAAACGAAGTCTTGACTTTCTTTGAATAAGTTTTAACTGGTAACAACTCATGGAACACTGTGTGCACAAATCACGAATAGGGAACACTCCCCTGGCCCGTTTCAGTCTTATAACAAATGCAGGCATCTTCAGACTTTGTTTTGTAATCTACCTGATTTGTGTGACAAATCGAATAACACAGACTAAGAACACATAAATGTAATTACAGTAAGGTTGATGTTCCCCTTTTTTATAAGTACAACACTCTCCATCAGAACCAGGGACAGTTGGTGGGATACAGCTTGTAACTTTGGAAAAATAAATCTCATAGATGTCTCGTTGAAAACAAAAATCATGGAATCCACGTTACTACCATCTGTAATCTACCTTACCATTTAGTTTCAATCATCATAATGTTACATGAAACAAATATGGAATAAAACTTTGCCTTTTGCATAATCTCAGCTACTATTGACCACAAATCAATACAGTGTTCTTCTTGAAAAGGGCACAGATGGGGATAATGAAGAACTTCGGAAAATGTAACATTTTTGGTAATCTCTGTTACCCCTCATTGTATGATAGCTCTGTAGCTCATAATACACTTATTATCATAATACACTTATTATCATAATACACTTATTATCATAACTTATTACAAACAAATGAATATTATGTATTGATGAAACAAAACCTATAGATGCCATGGAAAGGTATCGAAGGATAGCATTGTTAGAGGGAGTCCGATTAGGTTAAGAATGTTCACTTTAATGTAATTTCGTTACCAAGGTCAAGACGCCTTAGAAACATAACCTAGCAAATGCATTGATTAAGTCATTAGCTGGATTTTATATAGTGCGTATTGTATTAGCGATAGGTATTAGTTCTATAAGAAAAGAATGTATTTTCGCTGCCAAGTAGATCACATGTCATCTCGTACATTGCATCACAGGGATTTTTGTCTTGTTCTTTTTGTATCATCTGTGACATATTACTGCAATTTGCTGTATCCTCTTGAAGCATCTGCCTCGCTATGTCGGTTACGTCCAGTATTTTATGTTAAATATTGTTATATGTAGGTCAGGTAGGTTACGCCCTTAAAAGAACGAAACGATATAAACTTTAATTATGTTTTTATTGTAAAGGAATCTGGAGTAACCT
This sequence comes from Haliotis asinina, assembly GCF_037392515.1. Lineage (NCBI taxonomy): Eukaryota > Metazoa > Mollusca > Gastropoda > Lepetellida > Haliotidae > Haliotis > Haliotis asinina. The sequence continues at coordinate 13,467,970 of NC_090283.1, read as the reverse complement.
GCTGTTTAGCTTTAACACATTTTCCTCATTACTTTTTGAGCTATTTCACATCATTTTGAGATTTTAACAAGGTATTTGCGTGTTCTAGACTTTGTTAATTCATTAGTAACGTAGATCACGCATACGAGGGGATGTCAATACGTTTTGAGCCTTGAGCATTTTTCATACCCAGATGTTACAGCCTATGGTACGACATTGAACCTTGGGGTGTAGCTGATGTGATATATGAGTTTGGGTATCCTACTCTCAGAAGTTATGGAACAGCTCACATTGACAGAAACACACACACACACACACACACACACACACACACACACACACACACACACACACACACACACACACGCACGCACGCACGCACGCACGCACACACACACACACACACACGCACACCACGGCAGGGAAAATGAATAAAATTGAGTATAGAGCAGTAATTAAGTTTTTAGTTCTTGAAGGAAACTCGGCGAAGAACATTGAAGAAAGGCTTTCAGCAGTTTATGGGAAGTCCTCCCCTTCATCTGCTACCATCAAACGATGGGTCAATGAATTTAAACATGGTAGAGAGAGTCTTGAAGATGACCCCCGTCCAGGTCGCCCAACAGCAAGCACTAGTCAGGAAAACATTGACAGAGTGCATAGACTTGTGCTGGAAAATAGTCGAATCACACTCCACGAGATAGAGGAGACCACAGGCATTTCACACGGATCCATCGAGACAATTCTTCATGAACATCTCGTCACGTCTAAGGTGTGTGCAAGATGGGTGCCAAGAATGCTGACAGATGAAATGAAGCAAACAAGGGTCACCATAAGCAACTCCATGCTAACCAGATACAACAAGAATCCAGAAGATTTTCACTTTAGGCTAGTAACCTGTGATGAAACCTGGATCCACTACTATGATCCTGAGAGCAAACAAGAATCCATGGAATGGAAACATGTCACTTCTCCCAGGACCAAAAAGTTCAAAGCCTCCAGATCAGTGCAGAAGGTAATGGCGACAGTCATCTGGGATAGCAAAGGCGTCATCTACATAGATTACTTACCAAAAGGAAGAGACAATGAATGGGGAATATTACGCTAACTCGTTAAGGCAAGTGCGACAGTCAATGTAGGAGAAGCGCCGGGGCAAGATCAGACGTGGTATTCTTCTACATCAAGACAATGCTCCAGTACACACCTCTCGTGTTGCAGCTGCTGCTGTCCAGGAATGCGGGTACGAAAACTTGCCGCATCCCCCCCGCCCCTACTCTACCATCTGTTCCCAAATCTCAAGAAACACCTGTGTGGTCGTAGATTTCAGGATGATAATGAGCTTATTGCTGCTACTGAGGCTTGGTTTGAGGACCAAAATGGCGCCTTTTACAGAGATTTCATCAGCGACTGGCAGAAAAGATGTCTTGACTCACGGGGACTAATATTTTGTGTTTTTCGATGCAAGGCTCAAAACTTAATGACATCCCCTCGTAGAGATAATGTACAAAATGGTAATCTTGGCTAAGAAATATACTAAACGTCATTCTTTCTTTTCTCTTGAGAGAATAACATAATAGAATATTTATAAATGCTATTTCAGAAAACGTTTTCAGGACTCTCTGTCGTGGGTTGCATTGTACTACCGTCTGGCGACAAAAGTTAGTAATAAAATCAATCCATATGAATATCTGTAGGTAGTCAGATAAGCACGAGGGCGTGCCAGTTAACGCTGTTTGCGATGCCTCTGGGTTGATATTTAACCGCTAACATATTTTTAAATACAAATCCCAACTCCCCAGGCTACAGTTTAAGTGTGACACCAATATTCATAAATGGCTCCTCTTTACAGACAATCGGTGTGAACATCAATTCTAACATAGGTTCTTCGCGGTAATATGAAACATGATTTCTGAGTATGTTTTCCAGTATCACTCACCACAATGACAGGTAGTACTTGCACCGATTTGTTCTGTTTTGTGATCATCCTCCACGTGCACGACATCGCCGTGAATACATAGGGGGCCCACATGACGAGAATAAGTGACCACACCCATTTCATGTCTACAATCAGGTCCTTCTGTTTCAACAGGAACCGTACCCTGTTGTTCCCATTATGAGCCGTATTGTTGTCTTTGATTTGTTCTTTGCCAAGTATAAAATGATCATGGATGGGTAGATGGTACGTCATATAGAATATGCAAAGTTTGGACATCACGGACGAACCGAGAATAAGACCAATGAAAACGATGTACGTAAACAATTTGACGATGGCGTTGATGGTCTTCCATATTTCGTATTCCGAGGAAGTTGACAGGCTCGTCTTGGCATCTTCTTGGAATATATCCCATGGCTTGGCTTTCTCTCTGAAAATAATCGAAAATGACCATCGATTATTTGTTATAAACTTTGCTTGTGATGCAATGTTGCGAAACCCCCTTCCAGACTGAACATTCATTTACCATAAATTATTTTTGGATGTTGTTTTAAGGCTTGATATATGTTTGTAAAATATTTATGTTAGACGGATCTACATTTTTTAACCAAAGGGGCATGGTCCTCGTGAGCTCACTGTTTTGAAATCGGTGAATCTGACAGCGAATTGTAAAAGTACTTCAGCTATTCTTGCGCATACGACTTTATATTTGATTAATTGAATACATTTACATGTTTATTGTGCGGCATTTGGTAATTAGCCATTAGCCACGCATGTATGTAATATAGTATACACGCAAGTATATCTTCATCAAACCCTACATCACAATGTGGCTGTGTGTATGAGCGGAGGCTTATTGAAGCAAGCAAAGCTAAGCTACTTACACATGAAAGGGTATGACTTCATCTGAAATTGCTTAAATTAAGAGAAGTTAAGCTGACCTAACCAAACCATACCGATTCTTTTCTTACCTTAACATGCTTTAGATTAGTTAAGAATATCTTACCTTACCTTACCTTACCTTACCTTACCTTACCTTACCTTACCTTACCTTACCTTACCTTACCTTACCTTACCTTACCTTACCTTACCTTACCTTACCTTACCTTACCTTACCTTACCTTACCTTACCTTAACTTTATGCAACCTAGCTTAGCTCAGCTTAGCTTACATTGGCTTATTTTACCTTATCACACCTTCGTACAAAGCTAAGCTAAGCTAACATTATCTAATCTAACATGATGTAATGCACTCTGTTCTAATCAGGAAATGCATTGTGCTGTGGCCAGTACTTGAATTACATCGAGTGCTGCAAGGGCTATTTGGGACAGTGCCAGCTCCACCTCCATCTCAACTATGACAGTCGTAAATTACTTACATGGGGGAGGTCCTACGACCGCTGTGAACGTTATTATCATACGATGAAACCCTGTTGACGGTGTCAGCCTCCTCGCTTACATACCCGGGATTGTCTGTTCCCGTTGCCATGGTAACGGATGTGATGTAGCGTCTCAAACCACCAACTCTACATCATCAGGTATTACTCTGAAGTTTCCCTTGGTTATCCCAGCACAGGTCGTCAGGTACCTAATGAATCCAAACACAAGTACATTAACACAAACATTAAACAAAGCACTCACACATGACTAATTACATGCAACTATTAACTCAAAGACATTAATCATTGGAGCATAAACACAAAGACGATACAAACTGTCTGTGACACGACAAACCCTGTGACACGACAAGCACTTTATCCGATCACACCCCGGGTAGGTCCACAGATTGACTCCACCCTCAAATAGCATATACCCATGGATACCCAGGGACAGAGGCAAGCGTCCGGCTGTTCCAAATAACACTCTTGTCTCCCTCGGACAGCGCCCGATTGTAACTGCGACAGGCGCGGCCGGTAAGGCTGTTCCAATTAAGAACAAATCTCGATTGTTTCCAATGGACACGCCTAACTGAACCCAGAACACACGAAACCGACAGACTGTTCCAAAGAACTGACTATTGTCTCCCACGGACACCACCCGATTGCACCCAGGATAGTCGCAGCCAGCCACTAACACTGTTTCACATATATGACTCTCCGCTCAGGAGTGAGCTTTTCCAAGAACTGACAACCATGTAAACTGACATCTGATAACAGAGGAGTTGTTTAGGTCCATATTGTGTTATCTGTACAAATTCGTCGCTCTGATAACCCGGATGTCGCGTTCCATTGCTTGAGCATGACGAGCTGTCGCTCACTGTTACTTCACCGACACGATTCATATGAGAGTCCTCTGTGAAGTCGTTTCAAATTGACGTTTCTGAACTTTGACACGAAAGTGGATTTACATACACAAATGATAATCGTTGAATGAGCTTGGCTTGAAGTATAACATATATATTGATATGTATGTATGTATGTATGTATGTATGTATGTATGTGTGTGTGTGTGTGTGTGTGTGTGTGTGTGTGTGTGTGTGTGTGTATGTGTGTATGTGTGTATGTAATTCAATGCTATATAGCAAGGATTTGTCTGTTTATCAATAGGCGCAGCATGTGGCTCGATGCAGTTAAGGGATTGATATACGTGTGATACATGGATGTGAGGTAATTTGTAAATTGGCGTTCGGGGATGGTGATTGAGGAGGGGGGGGGGGGGTGGTATAGGGGAGAAGTGGTGTACGGCGGTAAGGGTACTGGGGAGGCGGCTGCAAGGAACTAGGTGGTCGGATTGTCTGTACTAGGTACATTGGTGTGAAGTTGCCACAAGTCAACGTGGAGAGGTCAGGAAGTACAAGCTTGAAGTGATCAAGGTCATAAGAATGACCGACAAGCAGATTTTTTTTTTAGCTTTTCCTGTTTCCTGGGATTCTTTTTTTTTTTCGAAAACGGACCTAAGGCATGGTGACGTGACTGTGTGCTCATCATATATCTGTTCATGGGTACCCGTTTAGTTGATGACGTGACTGTTAACCTAATGACCTCAAATGCGAGTTGTTGAGAGTTGAAATCGAGTTTCTACATCATCATCGTTACATCATCATCACCTCCACCACCAACACCACCATCATCATCATTATCATCATCATCACCACCACCATCATCGTCGTCGTCGTCGTCGTCATCGTCATCGTGGTCGTAGTCGTTTGTGTTTAAAATCCAAACAGGCAATTTGCTAACCGTTCTCAGGGGTACCCTCAGCAGCAGAAAACGTCTCGTTACAAAACAAGCAGCAATCACCCCCATCAGTGTAGACACCCATATATTTACACAACTTTTCCGGGATGTGTTTTGTGTGTACGGAAAGAAATCGTGAACTGTTTATAGTAAAGGACTTATGCATACTTTACATGTTTTCATTCTCAACGGAGTGAAACGCGCAAGGGTATAACTTTCCAATGGTGAAACGCAGTCACTTGTGACAACGTAATCTGACGCTCCTTGTATGTGGTTCACGCTTGACTGAGCCATGAGGGCGTTAAGTCTTTCTCACACAGAAGTTCTATTTAAGGAAAACCTTAATCTTAGAGGTATAATTTCACATTGTCATTATGGAGATGCTTGTTCAAGTGGATTAGTTGCCGACTATTAGTTTCATGTTATGTCCTTAAGGTGTAAGTCAAGGTGATGCTGTATTTACCTCCGTCTCTTTGTTACAGTTTTTCTTTCCCGTTCTCATAACTACCTCTATGTTTGAAATGCATAGAGGGTATATTTCGCAAATGAAGCCAGGGGGATCTGACGATCTGTATTGGACGGTCTTTGCCCTACGAAGAGGAACAGACGAGTGAGTGAGTGAGTGAGTGAGTGAGTGAGTGAGTGAGTGAGTGAGTGAGTGATATGATTGTGTGAGTGAGTGAGTGTAAATTGGCACATGCTTGGACTCCACACTTTCAGTGTCATGTTAGCTTTCACACCAAAGAGATAATTCAATGACTGAGGGGAGACACCAGAAATGGACTCCACAAATTTTACCCATTTCGGGAATCAAACCTAATTCGTCGACGTCACAAGAGACGTCTTTAATGCCTAGACTACTACCCCATCCCAAAAAACCCATTACAGTGCTGTCTCCACAACTCACTCATATCCCGTCTAGTGAACTCTCAGATTGAAGGGAGTATCAAGTGTCGGTGAAACACAAGACCTCGTCCATCCGTGTCCAGTTGTCCCTTGATATAGCCCAAGCTTCAAGAGACCTCATTAAATATATCTACTCCGGAATGTTGGTCTACACACAAAGAAAGAGGTGAGCAAACGTCTCGGGCTAAGTTAACCTAGATATCGGCTTCATGATCCTACACTGCTATCAATCAACGTGGCATATATTGTTTCATCCACTTCGGTTGGTATCTACAAATATTTTAAACATGATCATGATATTCATTCCTCTTAACGCGACGCTTTATTTCCATCTCCAAGAACAAACATACTTTATTTGGATGTATTGTGATCTGTGTTTAGGAATGGTATGCTGTTATCGTTATGGACGTGTTATCTTGAAATCGAATAAATAAAACAGGAAAAGCATACCAAAGTTCAGCTCTATTATCGTCCATGCAGTAAACACCATTCCGGTGAACGGGAAACTGTGTAATGATACATTTTCTGGATACTTATACATCAACCTGTCTACTCTTGTCATTTAGTCATGGTATTTTTGTCTTGTATGGTGCGTTTGTGTTGTTCAGTGTTCGGAGTTCATGCCAAAGACCCAGGTTCGATTCTCTACATGGGCACATTGTGTGAAGTCCATTTCTGGTGTTCAATGTGGTGATATTGTTGCCATATTGCATAAAACCCTAATCTATCACCTTTAATGTATGTCACGTCATGTGTCATTTTACTAATCATATCGCAATATGTTACTTTCAAGATGTGGAGTAATACTGTAAAAACTGTGGATAGGGTGGTCACAATGGAAGTCAGGTACGATTTACGTGTACGAAATCAAACTCACTTGTTGAAGTGCGCGTCACCTTACCAAAGACATGAGTTAAGCTCGAGCACCATTTGACCATTTCACGTTTGTATCTACTTTTCATACGGCTGTACCACAACACAATATTCACCCTTGCGACTTCGCTCGTCCACAAAGGGGTGAAAGTCCAACGGTGAAAGCATTCGCTTATGACACCAAAACCGCGGTGTCAGTTACTGGATTGTCACGAATATTTACAGGTGGGGATGAGGGTATATAGTAGCCAAGTGGTTAAAGCCTTCGCTCGTTCGCTTCCCCACATGAGTACAATGTCCCCGGTCGTGATATTGCTTGAATATTGCTAAAGGCGGCATAAAATTAAACTCGTTCATTACAGTTCGTCGTCACTTGCCTACAGTAATACTGAGAGTGGCTTTGAACGAACAAACAAACAAACCCCAATGATAATAGCAGGATATCCGGGTAAGACTTATGGCACTGAGTGAGTGAGGTGGTTTTGAACATCACGCCAGTAATATTAGTGTACAGGAAAAAGAACGCAACTCTTTTTGTCAAGGTTTTACACAGAAAATAAACATAAACGTTTACTTTTATAAGATTTCCTTTTTGCGAAACTTTGCGTTTCTTTTGCTGCTCAGTGTACATGTAAAATTGATATTAAACGACACCCTGAAGTAATAAATACCTCTCACAGGGTACGGTCAAGTAACACATTCCAGTGCAGGTAATTCCGATGAGGTAGAGTTCTCAGTCCCTACCCCCGTGTAACTACACTCTGAATATGACAGACGAACAGCAGATCAAGTCTCTGCCCTACTCCACTCGACCATTTAAATGGGGTGGTGAAACAATCATACGATCTTACCTTATGCTGTGAAGGCGCGCCCAGTTTGGCATGTGCAAGAGCAATGCCGAGGTTAAGAGATATTTGTGTGTGTCTATATATCGCGGGGCGTCACGGAGCCATGCCAATAGAACCAGGAAGTAGATCTTGTTAGGTCAATCAGGTCTTACGGATGAATATTGCAGTAGGTCGACGACTCGGCATATCCTGTAAAATGATCGGCAACCTATCAATGAAGAGATAAAAGCCCTGCACAGTAATTATCGTTCTCTACGAGTGTGGTGGTTGAAAGTTGCCGCAATGCAACTGTGTGTTGTGTTGACGAAATTTGTGTTGTGTTGACGAAATTTGTGTTGTGTTGACGAAATTTGTGTTGTATGTTGTGTTGACGTATCGTAACCTGGAAACTTTTCATTGTGCGACCCGATACATCAACATGATTGCTGAATGTTGTATGTTACAAAATCAGTAATAACAGGAAGGTGGAACAAGCATTCAGAAATTAAGAACAATATTACTGTTTGGTCCAACAACTTGTTTCTCCTTTGAAAGGGTGACTGACAGCTCCTTTGAACAGGTACCTTTCTTGTCAAACTTTCAGAAACCAGCACCTCGTTTACCCACATGTTTACCCACTCGAACCAGCAACTTGTATCTAAACCCGAAGGAATTAAGAAGTTGTTTAGCCACTCAAACCTGCAACTTGTTTACCGACTTCAAGCAACAACTTTTTCCACACTCGAACCAGCAACTTGTTTACACTACTGAACCAGCAAATGGTTTACCCACTTGAAGCAGCAACTCACTCGAACCAGCAACTTGTTTACCATGCGAACCTGTAACGGGTTTGCCTGCTCGAACCAGCCACGTGTTTGTCACCTCGATTTGTTTCCACACTAGAATCAGCAACTTGTTTCCACACTCGAACCGCAACTATTTTTACCCGCTTGAACAAACATATTGCTTACCTTCTCGGACTAACAAATTGTTTACCCAACTGATCCAGCAAATTATTTTCCTTCCTTCCTTTGTTTTATCTTTGAATAATAATTTTGTTCCACACTTCATCCAACAATTTGTAACCTGATTGAACCAGTTAATTGTTTCCTCTCCTGAGCTAGCAACTTTTTCCCTTACCTGAAGCAACAACATTGTTGGCAAATTATTGAATTGTACTAAATCCTTTGCCCTGAGATAAAGTCACGACTAGTTCTGTTATTTTACTTCAGTGTGACCTTTGTCCCACGTGAAGCATTAATCATTAAATGGTGAATTATTTGAGATTTGATCATTTAATTTCAAGCGTTAACTTCTACCACCGACCAAAGTGTTTTTCATTAAAAAACGAATGTGACAAAAAAAATGAAAATTACGGCCTTAGACGCTAAGATGTTAGAATGTAGTTACACAACCAATTTAACACATTGCACAATGATCAGAGACCTTATCGGATTGAAATTGAATAGGTTATCTAAAAATATATAAGCGTACGCTGGGCGTTTTCGATACCACGATTGTATTATGGAAGTCGAGTTTTAGATATCAGTGACTCAGACGTCTTTAGAAGAGATTTATATGGATCATTTGATCAGTTTGAACTACTTCCTCGATCTGACACGTTCACTTGAGAGGCTGTTGAGAACTACGTCACCTTTGACAATACTGAAAGCAGCATGCGTCAAACAGATTCCGTGAACCCTTCTATAATTCCCTAAGCCTTTTGCCACATGGTCACGAACACCGTGCCTCACGCTACACCAATCCTACAGAATTTCAGTGGGTGAATGGGAGTGATATGTAAAACTGGGCCTTCTTCAAAGCGAATATACAACTGAATGGTGCTTTGAGTGCAATGAATGACGACGTTGTGTTCGAATCTGAGGGTCGGGGAATTTCCAGTTTGTCCTCACTTCACCCTCCCACTATGACTTTGGGGAAGAGGTAATTGTTGGTATTGTCAGATAATGTAGAGCGTGACAGTGTCCAGGTACCAACAGTCTACGGAGTATTGTTGTTTGCAATTTTCCAGCTAAGTGACGGCTGTGTGTAAGCAAGATAAACCATTAAAATATTTAACGTTGGAGGTCCCTGCGTAATTAAACAAAATTTAGTGAGAAGGACGTGAGATGATTTGGGGTTAAGTTTACTTGGTGAGTATCGCGATGACCATTTCCTCCGTCTATTACAGACTTACTTGCTTTAATTAGAGATCCTCGGGACTCTCATCTCCAGTATATGACATTTCATATCAAGGGTCTTGTCATATCAAGCAATGGAATCCCAGTGATTGACGGAAGAAATATGGTCCTATATTGTTTCTGTTTTATGGCGGATGGTAGCGAGTCATCCAAAGATGACATATCCCCCGGCATTTAAATCTCAGAATTAATTCAACTTAAGAAAACGCTGTTATGAGTTTGTATGAGAAGGGGGTAAGCATGAAAGATAGAACAGTGAAACAAATGAGCGTGCAGTACGGGATGAATGTTAACTTCGACTACCCTTACTTGTTTTCGGTGTTTCATTTTATGAGCACTCCTCCTTGTGATACAAACCAATGATAAAAAATTGAATTTATGACCGCTTCTGAAACAACTCTTATCCGCATTTGAATAAAATTCTGAGATTTAAATATTCAACCGGCAAGGTAAAATTATGAGCATTTGCAATTTTAATTTCACTGTATTCGAATAATGTTTAATGGTGTAAAGTGAAATTCATCGGAAGGTTTTCATTACAAACATATTACAGATGAAATAAGAATACTTTGTCAAGTATATTTCTAAGAAATAAACCAAACCTGTTCTTTGGGTGATTGAGTGAGTTGTTTTACGCCGCGTCCAGCAAGATTCCAGCTGCATTGCAGAAGTCTGTAAATAAGCGAGTCTGGATCAGACAATCCAGGGATCAACAGCATGAGCTCCGATCTACGCATTTAGGACATGTGTCAACCAAGTCAGCGAGCTTGACCACCCTGACCTGTTACTCGCTTCTTACGACAAGCATCAGTTATTGAAGGCAAATTTTAACCTGTACCTCTTCTTTGGTGTCTGATGAAGTTAGTATGATGGGTGTGAGTGTAAGACTTGATCAGAAGTACCTCTATCCTGACAGTGTCTATAAGTGCGCGTAGATTCGCTCAATGATTACTTAGATGGAATAACACGTACACTCATTGCTCAGCGCCCAGTACTTAACACTCGCAGTACTGTTAGTGAACTCGCGTCTCGAACCGATTCTATAAAACCAGTCGGCTTAATTCTTTAAAGCTAATGGGCGCTACTAAAATGAAGAGTGGATTTTTCGATTCTCAATTTCGAAATTATGCACTGAACTGGAACAAGTATGCTCTAAAACTGCTTTGATTTAAAAGTTCATCAGTTTATAATGTTTCTGATCACTAAAAGCACAATATGTATTTGTCTTCGAGACGATAGAACACTCGATTTCCGTATTAGAAATGAAGTAAAACGAGACAATTATTTCGGATTAACCTATGCTCACGTTGCTCCTAATTTACTACAGCTATGTTCATTGGTCATTTGGAATTGCCCAAATACATACAGACTGAGTAGCACTGGTCGTTCCTCTAGAAGGTGGGACCTCAAGAATGTGCCGGCCCTCATGATCGTGGTCTCTTACGAAAGCGGTCCCTCAAAAAGGTGGTCCCTCAAGAAGGTGGTGGTTTCTCGAGAATATGCACCCTCAAACAGACGATCACCCAAGAAGGTGATTCCTAAGAATGTGGTCCCGCAAGAAAGGTCTTCCTGAATAAGGTGGTCCCTTAAGAAGGTGGTCCCTCAAGAGGGTGGTTCTCAAGAAGGTGGGATCCCAAGGGGGTTGGACCGCCAACCCATAAATAGAAATAGAGTCTGGCCTAGTGGCCAACATCAACATCTGTGATAATTTGCTTGCCACGCCAAAGGCCAACGTCATATTGATTAACAAGCCTCTGTTTGATTCAATATCCCAGCTATACGAAGGCGATGTGAAACTACTACACTCTTTGAAAATCTAGAGAATTGATCTATTTCACCGGATACGGTAGCATGAGCGGCGCGGTGGGAGAGCCGACTTAAGCGAGTTTGAGGTGTCGGGATCGAGCCCGCCTGTGACCGGGTGTAAAACCCGATGTGTTTTGTGTGCAGACTCTTTCCGTGTTTCCGTGTTGTCAGACCCCTTAGAATACAATATACAACTCTGCACACTTATGAGAACCCACGAATCCGTTGAGGTATAACCAAATAGTGGCCACATGCGCAAACACTTATAGTCGATCTGAGGGGAAAACGTACCTATGAATTCCTTTTTTAACAAATATGTGAATCAAATAAACTCAAATTAAAGTTAAGAATCCTCATAATTTTACCCCTCCAATTGAGCATATAAACTTATTAAATTGAGAATAAAACTTGTTTAACAAACGGTCTTAGTTTCAAAAACCTATTATTGGTTTGCATTACGAGGGGGTATGCACATTAAACGAAACACCGAGAACAAGGACCGTTGGTCTTATTTTATGCCCATTATCTGCCGCCCTTGCATTAGTTTCACTGTTTCATCTACTGCGTCTACCCCCATGTAATACATACCAATATTCGCTATTTGAAACCATGATCGCTTGTTAAAAAACGTTTATACTAAGTTGAATAAAATTCTGAGATTTAAATTTTCAAATGGCAAGTTGAAATCAAGAGGATTCTCAGTCATAATTTCACTTTATTTGATTTACATTTTTGTTTAAATGAAATTCATCGGTACGTTTTCACCGCAAAGAGACTATAGTTGCAAGTACAGCAACGTGCAGTGAACTTGGGCAAAATACTGTGACTATGTGTCCAAGTGCACCCAGCTACGAATGGGTATCGCGTTAGGATTTGAGGGCCTTGAAGCAGCAAGAGTTGTATACTTCCAAGGGGGTTGAGATTCATAATACGCAATGGCGTTGAGACTGACATCCAATGATCAAGGGGAAAAAACAGCGCCTTCAGCAAGCACTAGCTGCGTGGATATATGTATGTGTATTATCGTATAATAACGTAAATTGTACAACCACATCCTGTACATTATGTCAACCAATCCTGTTACACGTCGTTTACAAGCATGGGTTGCTGAAGATCCTTTAAATTCCGGATCGTCAGGGGTTAAAGTACTTTTGTTATATCCAGGAGTAAAACAGTCAAGTTGACTCATACTACGCGCATTACTGTAAATCACAACACATTCGTTGAACAAGGTTCTTGTTCTGATAACACCCTAAAACCTGTCGCTGTCAGTCGCTTCTGAAAGACAAACAAGACCCGAATGACACATGACCCCATAAACACAACATAACTCATCCAACTTTATTGCACAAACGGTAAAACAAGCCTCTTCTCAGAACGAATCCATCTGATATGCCTGCTGGTTGACAGAAGTTCCGAGATACTTGATTCTTCTCATGGCAATAGATCGATTCCACTGGTGTAAAATAACTTGAATACCCTGAATCTGAACCTTCCAGTCGCCTCCTGATCCCCAAACTGCACTGACTCAAACTTTTGTGGCATGAAAAAGGATCTCATTGTCAGTTTGCACTCCTTCTCATCTTTCAAGTGGGCCATAAGCCAAAACTTATGGCCCCTCAAGACTTCCGTGAAACATTTTTTTTGTATAATTGTTAATGTTAGGTTGCATTTCGTTTCAACACAGGTTGACTGCACCTTAAATATTTGTTAAATGTCAAGTTAAGCAATACGTGGTGTTACCACAACGTGGGTTACGTTAAATAAAACTTCATTTTACCCAACGTGAAAGAATCTAAGGTCTAGAGCTATATCATTGAAAGCACTCCGTCCGTTCCTCCGACGAAAATGTTGTTCAAACAATAAACTAAAATCTGTTAGTTGGATTGTTTCAAATTGGGAGACCACATTCTCAGGGGACAACCTTCAAGGGTCCCATCTTCTTCAGGGACCACCCCAACCGAGTTGGAGTACCACCTTCTTGAGGGACAACCTTCTTGGGGGAACACCTTTTCGAGGTTCTACTTTCTTGGGGGACCACCTTCTTTGGGGACCACCATCTTGATGGACCACCTCCTTGAGGGACCACCACCTTCTTAAGGGACCAGGTTCTTTGACTCCAACCTCCTTGGGATTCCACCTTCTTGAGACCCACCTTCTTGAGGGACCACCTTCTTAAGGGACCACATTCTTGAGGACCGTCTTTTTGAGGGAGCACCTTCTTTGGGGAGTAGCTTCTTGGGTGACCACCTTCTTCAGGGACCACTTTCTTGTGGTCCTTTCTTTTTGGGGACCACCTTCTCTAGGGATCACCTTTTGAGGGAGTACCTTCCTGAGACCAATATTTTTTTGATTGACCACCTTTTGAGAGACCACTTTCTTAACGGACCACCTGTCTCCGGATCACCATTTTCTTAAGGGTTCACCTTCTCTAGGGACCACCTTCTTGAGGACTACATTCTTGAGGGACAACCCTCTTATTGGGTCACTTTCTTGAGGACCATATTCTTGAGAGTCCAGCTTCTGGAGGACGACCTTATTGGGGACCTCCTTCTTAATGGAACATATTCTTGAGGGATCACCTTCGTCAGGGACACCGTCGTGTTAAGGTCTCACCTTATTGAGGGACCACTTTGTTGGAGCCGCCTTCTTGGGGGAACACGTTCTTGAGGTGTCTCCTTCTTGAGAGACCACTTTCTTGACGAACCGTCTTCTTAGGGGGCCACGTTTTTTGATGGACCACCTTCTTGAGGAACACCTTCTTGAGGGACCACCTTCTTGGAGGACCACCTTTTTCAGGGATCACCTTCTGGGGAATCACCTTTCTGAGGGACCCCTTCTTTAGTGTCACCTTCTTTGTCTAAAGGAAAGGACCAGAGTGGAGATATGTCAATTTGAATGTTTAGAAGTTTTTTTAAAAACATGAGCTAGATTTTTTGTCCAAACAATAACTTGAACACACTTGAACTCAAATTGAAGGATAATTCCCCTAATCTGTTGGAAAGATTCTTTGCAACGTTGTTTAATATTCGATATTAGTAATTTATCAATAACTGTAACAAATTAAATCTCATGAACTCTGAAAATAGCGAATTTGTTCAACCAATAATATTACAGTCATTTACAGAGCTCCAGATAAGATACATATTTGCGTAAAATACGATAACACAAAGTTGAAATACGCGAGAAAAATAAATACCACCGAATGAAGAAAACACAAAACATTTAATTTTGCGCTATATCTAAATAACAGGGCGTATTTCCCCAATGCATCAAAATGATGTTGCGTATTGTATCAATTCAAGTTAATCGAACTTAAAGTTTTTCCATCTCTAAATACTCTTGAATAATGTTAATGCAGTTAAACTGTGTGACAGAAATAGAAGACTTATGGTGTTTTATCAACCCTTCACTGATTGGCCCATGTGTAAATAGCGACCAATCAAATAGCTGTTTCTTTCTGTAACCAAATCGACAATGGAGAGTAAGTGTGAAAGAAAGCTTGAACTCGCTCAGCATAAACTACATCTAGTTCTATCTAGTTCATAATGTTTTACAAACAACAATTATCTTCATTAGAGAGCTGCTAGATGCAATGATAGACAAGTACTGTGTTTCACAATCACAATCAATTGCCGACGATGTAACATTAGTTAGTTCATTAAAATGAAAATCTAACATTAGCTATACTTGCGGCATGGAATTGAAACAATACGATGGGAACAAGGTTTAAAAAAAACCCTAACTGTTCGAGTGAAGACATGGCTGTTATATCATAGAACAGCCATCTTGGTGTATTGTGTACTGAAAGATACATATACCCATGCAGTATGCTTGTCATCCCCTTCTATTTTATTAATAGGACTGATGTGACAACCTTTATTGGCATGAGTATATTATTATTATTATTTCTTACAGCACGTACATAAAGTTGCATTAACTATACTTTGGCATTGTTTGTTGGAATTTGTCTTATTCTATTATTCAATAAAACAATATTACACCTGCTAAACGTATCTGAAATGAATACCCATATTTTGACAAAACAAAATTATGGGTATCTAAAGCTGTAGATACCTACATGAAACTGGAAATACCCACTTTGTTTTAAATGTGTGGGTATCATACCCACATGGCCAAAAGCTTATCTGAAGCTCCTTCATTTAAAAGAATGTGTCAGATCTGGGCAATGGTGCTGCGCAAAGTCTCACAAAGCTCTCATAAGCCTAATATCTCGCAACTTTCCTCGTAGCATGAGTGAGTGAGTGAGTGAGTGAGTGAGTGAGTTTAATTTCACGCCGCACTCAGCAATATTCCAGCTATATGGTGGCGGTCTGTGAATAATCGAGTTTGCACCAGACAATCCAGTGGCCAACAACATGAGCATCGATCTGCGCAATTGGGAACCGATGACATGTGTCAACCAAGTCAGCGAGCCTGACCACCCGATCCCGTTAGTCGCCTCTTACGACAAGCATAGTCGCCATTTATGGCAAGCATGGGTCGCTGAAGGCTATTCTACCCCTAGACCTTTACGGGTGTCGCGGCATTTGTACCTCAGCGTTTCAGTATAGGGGGAACGAATGCTACGAGAAAAGCTACGATATCTTAGTCTTACGACAGTCTATTTTCGTAGGAAAGGTGGCATGCAAAGTGTGATACAGATATTGTCTTCATTGTCAAGATTAATCATTATTGATTTAATCTGAATTCTAAAAACATGGCAAATTTGTTCAAATATCTTGAAAACTATTTGATAGATTTTTTTTACTAATTTGGGGAACAACTTCTATGTCTACGGTGCAGGTGTCCACAATTATTATGCTGTCATCATAAAATCTGCATTACGTATGAAGGAAACGGGCCCATATACATACAGATTGTAACACGAACAAGTGTGTCATACGAATTAGACGAAACGAGCGTGAAATATTGCGTTATCACAACGACAACGAGGGCAATGGATAAATTGTCCGAGTTTTATATACAGTGAGCCTTGCTACAGAGTAATGATTTCTTTACCAAGCATTTTATTCATGTACATTTGTGGAGTAAACACGGTAAGCAAGCATGACGGCAATCTTCAGTCACATTCAATCGTCACAGACGACGAAATATAGAAACAATGGTTTGTAAGCAAAAGTAATAAGTGCACGTGTGCGCATATGATATATAGGACACTGGTTATGTTTAACGTATGGGTAATAAATATTAATATGCATATTCCAAAAAGGGTTGTGCAGCTCGCTACAGAACCTCGCGATACCTGTTGCGATATGGTTCAGATTCTGTAAAACGTTGGGTCACCCAGAGTTAGCTCCCTTTGAATTATCTACCTTTGTCATCCACAGCAACAAAATGGGCTCTAAAAGTACCAAATATGCCAGTATTTATTCTGGTTTCAAGTTACATTTCACAAGTGGAAGTATCTCTGTAATATTCTAAATGCACCAATGTCTTACGTTTTGTCGTTTTGAATGGTTTCGTGTGTGACATTTTGGAGGAGTGAGTGAGTTTATTTTTACGTCGCACTCAGCAAAATTCTAGTTATATGGCGACGGTCAGTAAATAATCGAGTCTGGGCCAGACAACCCCGTGATCAACAGCATGGGCATCGATTTGCGCAACTGGGAACCGATGACGTATATCAACCAGGTCAGCGAGCCTGACCACCCCATCCCGCCTGTGTCCTCTTACGACAATCATGGGTTGCTGAAGGTCAGGTCTAACCAGAATCTTCATGGGTCCAAGGATACCTTCTTCTAATGTCAAATGATACCATTTATACGGTACCACACAAAAGTTGCATTATCAAAATGCGGGGTGTTTGCATCTTTTTGTGTGTGCATGTATAATTTGACACGTTGGGTGGACCCACGAGAGAAAGGAAGTCTTTGCTATTTCGCGGCGTGAAATTTTCGACTTCCAATCCGAATCACGATGAACATCATGCACAAATAAAATGATTCCGAACTAAAAACAGATGAAGCGTTTGAACAATGGTGAGTTGTCTCCCTTAGCTGTTCTTAGCTGTGTGACTTGTGTGCACTTTAGTATAAACAGCCCTAACATTTCTAACCTAGTATCAGGAGCCAAACTTGTACAAACACTTGGAAAAAACATGTTTCTCATCTTGTACGTGAATTAACAACGTGCACTTCGTCTTCAACTGCAGATATGAGTCTCAATGACATTCTTGAACAACTAAAATGATTCAGGAAATAAATGAAGCGTTCGTATAATGGTGAGTTGTCTCCTTTAGCTCTGCACAGACAGCTGTGTGATTTGTGTGCATTTTACAAAATGCAGTCCTAAAAATTGTAACTTTAGCATGAGCTAAAACTTGGCAAAAACTTGTTTGTCAACTTGTCATGCACTTGTGACATGAAGTAACAACGTGCAGTTCGTCTTCAACTGCAGACACATTCAATTTCGAGTCACAATATCCACCATGCACAATGAAAATGATTCAGAACCGAAAGTAGATGAAGCGGTGGTAAAATGATGAGTTGTCTCCCTTGGCAGTTAACATTAGCGGTCTCGTGAGTGTGGACTCAAGAATATACAGTGCTAAAGATTGTGACAAAGTAGCATCCTCCATAACTTTCTTAGATTTGTCTACATCACATAAATTACTTGTACAAGTTCAAGTTCAAGTTCAAGTTCACTTTATTTCGGTAGTAGTGGCCTTGGGCCCCGGGTACAAGCAATATATAACATTTTGTTTTTGTGCTTTTAGGCAAGAGCGTGAATGGCATAATTATACAAGCAGAAACATTGTACAACTGAATAATAGTGATTATAAGTTGACAGAATGGTGATGCAAAGGTTGGTACAGTTCACTCTCTTGCATTGAAAAAGTAGCAACAATTTGATGCAAAATTGCTTGAAAAGGAGATTGATGTCTAACAATTTTGAGGCCAAATTCTGCACGAAAAGCATACCGAATGATGGCAAATTATATTTGTATACAGTGATCAATGAGAACAATATTATGTAGTTGTTACAAGTCAGACAACTAAACCATAACAGCTGTAGGTAGACAAGGTGTTCTGTGAAATATGACGGAGTTATCTCCCTTGCATCAGGTATTGGGCTACTTCTGTCTCACAACTGAAGCCTTGAATATGTATTTTGCTAACAATGACCGATTCTTGCACGTCATAATGTGGACAAATTTCCATTCATTGGACAGATAATGTTCAGCAGTTGGGATCGAAGATCATCACATTGAGGGCTACTAGTAAGAAAATTAATTTCATCCTCAAGTACTTTTGGGCATAGTCAAACAGGACTTGAACATCCTCTCTCTCTTTCTCTCTTCTCTAGCAATTCTGACCATGGAATCATAATTTGTACATCTGAATCTGGTTAAAGCTGTTCTATATCTGTCTATTTACACCACACTAAAATACAACTCCATTTCAAATGAAGATTTCTGTTGGCCAATAAAGAGATATAGTGTTTGCTGACCAATTTTGAGCAAACATGTAATTGAAAATTCCCATGATTTTCTCCCTGCACCATTGAGGTGAGGTGAGGTGAGGTGAGGTGAGGTGAGGTGAGCTGAGGTGAGGTGAGGTGAGGTGAGGTGAGCTGAGGTGAGGTGAGGTGAGCTGAGCTGAGCTGAGCCTTGAGGCTGAGAGACTGTCAGGGGAGATAATTACGAAGGACAAAAGCCAACTAGTGAAGTCCATTCTAACACGTGTATGTTTTGAATTAGATTCACAACTAAGGCAAGTAAACCTTCCATGGATATAAAGGGTGGAGGAACCGGAACGGTCCTGCAATGACTGTCAGAGTTGGTGTCTGGCGGGAGGTGGTGTGGGGGTAGGTCGTGGGCCTCCGTATGTTGTACGGTCAGTTTGTGATAAGCTTCCTGGATGAATCTTCTCTGGAGGTCCATTTCTCGTCCATGCCTCTGTTCCTTCACCGCCTCCCAGTTTCAAGGGCAGTAGACTTGGCATCACACATATTTTCTCGAACCTGCAATTGAGGCACCGGGAGAAACTTACAAGCTCACATTAAACAAAATGGTCAAAGACAAACGGAAACTACTACAGCAGGAAGATCGTGTAAAGTACCGGTTTTGTATCCTTTCAAAAATAAATCCTATATTCAACATAAGATTTGTCAAACATTTAACACCAAAAATTCTGTTTGTTTTCACCAATCTTTTTGAATGATTTGCAGAAAGTGAACGAGTTAGAATTTAATGTAACAGAAGAAATTTCATGCAAATCAGCCCTGACCAGAGATGACAAACACTGAGAAGCCAACAGGTGAATAAACGTTTCTTCACGTTCACCTTTCCTTGTCCTAGAGAGATACAAATGCTGGTAGTTGCCTGGGGAACATTAAGAAAGAACAGTGCTAAGGAACATACTACAATAATATATAAAGTATCTGTACAAAGTCACCTACTTACTAAAGCAGAATAATTACAACGAGAGGCGTAACATTTACCATCATTAAGGCACCTTTGTCAGATCCGACAAGAAATGCAAGGAATTGAACTGAGTGTGGCCTACCATTATTGAACGTTCCTGATGTTAAGAAACCCAGCTCTGTACAGTCCTGTTCATTAATGTGCACAGCATGAGAAAAGAGAACAGAGTGTACTGTATTCGATGCGTCTTCCTAAACACGACATAAGTGGGTAATATTAAATAAATAAAGCAAAGACTGAAACAAAACCAAAGGAAGCGCTCGTAAAATAACTTGGGCACTGAACAAAAAAGTACGTAATACGTATCGGTAATGAGTGACCATATATCGGTATATGGTCTCTGTTTCAATTGTTGGGTTATACGTCGAAAGGCACGGCGGTTCATGCATTGGTATTATACACAGCAGAAACCAAGAAGTTCCCTGCCTGCTGCCTCTCCATGAAAAGCAGTTGGCATAGAGGCACGAAAACGGGTGACACTATCTTCCACGAAAGAGGTGCAGCAACTGGCTTTGCAAAAGATGGCAATGTTCGAAAGACGTCAATCAGATGGGCGGTAGGAAAAATAGAATGTGGAGCGAAAGACAACAATGTACTTACCTCCATATTCATATGACAGTCGTGGCTGACCAGCGACGGCGTAGCAAAGAGACTACAAGCCCTCGGTTCCTTGGTGTGCAGTGTACGCCGCCATGATCAGCTGACGGAGGTAAACATTGGCATGTGGCCTGTGATTGGTGCTTGCGGCATGCTGCTTCCGGTATACGGAGGAATGCCAGTGAGTGCGGGTCACAGTGATATCCCCAGCTGTGTGTTATTGTGAAAAGTGGACATGTGCAGAAATGAATTGGAGCTGTTATGGAAAAGAGAATACACTGTAAAATAAGGGTCTGTGTAGATACAGAAAATAAAGAGAATTTCTGGAAAGTTAATGGTGGAGGGGCTAAATACAGGCGAAGTGTATTTGAGAAGCGCGAAGGTGTTAGGTAGGCATGTGTGTGTGTGAGTGGAGGCGATAGTACTACGTGACCATATATGGGAGATGAATGAAGTTGAGGCAGTGTGAGTTGATTTTTTTTGTTTGTTTGAAGTTTTTTGCGGGGGGTTTGGTATAATTTGGTGGATGTGGATGTGGATGTGGATGTGTGGTACATATATAGACATGTGTTGGTTGCGAAAGCGAAAGCGTAATGAAGATGGTTGTGGCGAAGCGATTCCGATGTGTGGTGGAGGGAGTGGTCTGGTTGAGGATGTGTCCGAAGGCGATTGGTCGGTCGACATTGTTTGCGACGTTATGAATAGTGCATGCGATGGGAAGGTGGTGCATCGGTGTCCGAAAGTGCCTTCAAGAAAACCAAAAAGGGCACAGATTGTGATGTGTTCTGCCACCGATGTCGATGCTTCAAGTCGGGGATGCCGATTTGGTGCTCAGGCCGAGAATTTGGACCACGACGTCGGGCTGTGGAATTTTCGGACCCTAAGATGATCCAGGAAAGCGCAGTCACACCATGGAATCGGTGGTAAACACGACAGCTTCCGGGTCAGAGTTCTTTTTAATTATGCATCCGACCCCAAAACTATTGAAAATTTTTTTTTCGGTTCTTGTTGCGATTGCGACAATAACACTCATTAATGCAATTTGGACACGCTTTTTTTTAATCATTCAAGAACCACAACCGCAAGTGTGTCCAGTTTTTAATCGCTTCCTCATTTCAAGAAACAATACATCTGAAGCACATGTTCTAAAGAATGTACACTGTTTGGGGACATCTGTTACACCTATGCTGGAAATGAAGGGAAAATTGAATATAAGTGAGCGCTACGATGACATAACCCGTTCTTTTCACCAACCACAATCAAGGAACATTCATGAGAGTTAATGAAACTTTATACACACGAGCGGCATTAACTCACCGTAATTAAGAAATGCCAATGTGTGCATTAGTAAAATTAGTCAAACTATTATGGTATGAATGGTGTTTTTGATTTTGTTGTGAATGCAAATGGACGGTCGAAATGAAATTGTGTGTCTGTCAGGCGAACTAAAAGTCAGTGATACAAGCGTAATGCTCTGCTGACATCAAGGTGAGTTGGGCCGAGTGCAAATGTTCTGCTGACGGTTGTAGTGGAACTGAATACTTTAAGTTAGCTATGATATTTGAACGGAAAACCAGGGAATCTCTCGCTTTTTTTTGGCTGGGGCAGGAGTTTGGGGTTGAAGTAGGCTGTTTGCAAAACGTTGCTCAGACCAAGGATATCGAGTATATCACCGTCATACATGGTACCGTACTTCGTCTAACAAACTGACTTCAGAGCTCCTGTTTCTTAACACAGACTTAGTCGTTTTCCAAGAACAAATCCACAAAACTATTGAGGAGACGGGTGGAGTTGCATAAGAGATAGATAAAAACTACATACAGGCGCAGGCCACCGTGGTATGCTTACCTGAAGCTGCACCTGATCCTGAACCCGAATGTAACCCCAACCCCAGACCCCCTAAACCTCAATCTAACTGAACCTGAACCTGAACCTAACCACTACCTACCTACCTACCTACCTACCTACCTACCTACCTACCTACCTACCTACCTACCTACCTACCTACCTACCTACCTACCTACCTACCTACCTACCTACCTACCTACCTACCTACCTACCTCCAAGGTCTCTTGAGATTATAGGCTACACAGACACCTTGCTTGATGGACTCACAGACTCATTGAAGCGGACCATACATGTGTCCATGTTTTGTGTCTGCATCCCGGCTGGAGAGCCGTGATAATACTTACAAGTTTGTATATTGAAATGAAGCAAATATACCATTGTATACCATTGTACACCATTGTTGAGCTGAAGAGTCGTGATAATACTTTTATTTATGTACTGTGAGTGAGTGAGTGAGTGAGCGAGCGAGCGAGCGAGTTTGGTTTTACGCCGCTTTTAGCAATATTCCAGCAATATCACGGCGGGGGACACCAGAAAATGAATGACTTACAATATAACTGTATATATATTAGGCTAGGAGCCGTCATGCTATTCATGCATTAACATGTATGATGTTCTATACGCTGCGGGTAGAAGAGCCTTTATAATACATGAGATACAATATATTCATACAGAGTTATATATCCATCACTAATGGCATATGCTTTGGAGGCTGAAGAGCCATTATAATACGGTTACTTTGAAACTTGTCTTGTGGCTGTTGAAGAGCCATTATAATGCTATTTGTAGGAGAGGAATATATATTACACAAGCTTTATTTACTCATTGGTATTGTTGATGATAGCATAATGTCCTGTTTGAACGACATTATCAAAATATATCGTTAGGTAAGGTGTATTCCTACACATGTAAAGTACCATATACCTAAGGTGAACATAGTCTGCTGTACACCCTCCAGTACGGGTTGTTGGTGCATACGCTGAGGAAACATGGTTCCTGAGTTTTCTTCATGGAAGTTTATCTCTGGTTTTACGTGTCGGGCTTCGGCAAAGGTCTGTTAGGTTATGCTAAACACGTATAGTGCTTTGTTTGGGTGAAAGACTTGTCAGTGCTTTTGTGGCAGGCGTATTTTAGTGTAAATATATTATTTTAGTCTTATTCTCTTAATTATTTTCCTTCTCACCTTTTTAGCTGTATCATTATTAGGCAGGTTCAGGGTTAAGCTTTAGAGCTTGGCCACACCGATTAATTGCCCAAGCCATGACGCTTCTCAGTTGATTGGTCTCACTAATTCCCTGCACAATGACACTCATTCTGCACTGAATCTTTGCCACCTAAAGACAGCTGAGACAGACGGTGTAAGATTAAGGTTAGTATTCATTTAATTAAAGTAATATTGCATTTAATCCTTGCTGTATCTTCATAATAACAGTATGTCTATTTACTACCATTCAAATAAGCATTACATTGTATACCATGTAAAGTGCGCTGAATTAATGACGTTAGTTTTTCTATCCTAAACTATAAACACAAATACGTATTACTACTTTATTCTTATGTTTGCTATCCTTTCACTTTATGTGCGAGATGAGAGAATGTGTTTTAATATAAGCTGCTATGTTTTAACTAAATATAAGTGTAATTATCCATGTGTGGAAGTAGTTTTATGCTCCCGAATGTATCCCTAGCTCTACTTCACATTACCTTGTATATTACTTATCATGTGATAGTATCTATAACAGATAAGTCCCTGTCAGTAATACCGGTGCCTGATCGTGTACACCCTTGTTCCACCCACAGGGTATGTGTATGTGTGTATGTTTATTCTATATCACTATTGCACATAGTATAATCATGCAATGGATGACGACTCATGTATACGTTGTTATTGTATTATCATAACTAATGCGTAATGATGTACCGTAAATGCACTGCATTGTATGTGTTATCATTACGACATGCGCAATGATGTAATATTTAATGTATAATTATAATGTGCTTTATGTGTAATAAGCAACGTTATTCATACTTTGAATTACTGCATTATTCTCGGTATTTATCCCTATGTATTTACCCGTGCATGGAATTATATGTGTCGTGTATGAATTATGTGTTACATATTACTATCGTATTGTATTCATTTTTACAGGGTGTCGCTTACCAATCATATCATCCAGGCGGAAATAAACAGCCTCACACCCAGCAGAGTGTTGGTAGTTGTTTTACCCCACACTGACCCTCCTATATTTGGAGCCCCCAGTGAGGATTGTTTCGGGCATGGATGAAGTGGGCAGCACCATGCAACACGTTGGGACACTGGACACCTGAGATCGGTGCTTACGTCATTATCCGATGATGTGCAGTGATAGGATAGGATGTTGTGACCTTGACATTCACAGAGCGCCTGTGACTCTTTTGTGACACTTTATGTATAGTGATTTATGTTTTCATGTTCATGTATTGGATTGATGATTTTCATGGACACCTCACGTGAGTTATACTATATATAGACTTTGTGTAGTATATACCTGGTGTACTTTTCGTGTAATATATATTTATTGTTCGAGCTAAGTCATTGTGTAATTTAACCTTTCATCTTTTTGCTTAACATTCACATGTGATTTACATTTATGTAACTCAGGTTACGTAATTACTGCCGGCTTATACGTTCAGTGTGTTACCTTAATCGTTGGTACCAAAACTTTGAACTTATCATGTAACTATTTTTGTGGATTTATATTTGTAGTTAATTTCATTTAAGATTACTTCAGTCTAGTTCGATTTATTTAGATTTAGTTAAGTTTTACTAAGGTCTAGATTATGATTAGCATAGTGTAATGTAACAGCACGTAGTATTTCATTTATGCTCATAGGTATTGTTTGTAGTTTATCTTAGGTCATTTGTGCTTAGTGTAGTCAGTATTTGCCCTAAGTCTTATGTGGAGTAGTATTCACGGATCACGGATGTGTTTTGTTGTTATTGAGTGTAACGGTGCTATGTAGGAGAAGCCTACGCGCTTGGTTAGAGTGACTGATGCAAGTATCTGAAAACTCAACACCCCCCACCCCTTATCTGGACAATACGGAAACTGCATTTTCCATCAAGTTTATCAGCCACACCATACCACCTTGACAAACGTTCATTCTGTGTAATCATTTAAGGAAAAACACTCATATCGCATTGGCTTGAGTTGTTATCATCGTGCGTTGCTATTGCTATTACTGTGTTGTTGTTGTTGTTGTTGTTGGTGGTGGTGGTGGTGGTCTGTTGTTTAACGCCGCACTAACACTCAGCACCATGGCGACCGTGGCGTTCTGGGCACACAGTGCAGTAGTCAGCTGCATGGAAGGCAGACTGACTGACTGACTGTGAGTTAGTCTGTTGTACAGACCCCGAAGCAAATATATCCAAGGAGGCCTGTGCAAGTCTAGTGGCTAGTCTAGATTCCAGTATTTTCAATGAAGAAAGTTTCAGGGCTCCATTTCATTATATTATTATGTCTTAACTATGACCATTTTTCAGCAAAATATGTTTATTTCAGAGGCTAGTTTTTAGTCCAGCTGTGCGTGTGACCATGTCTTAAAGTGTCGGACACCATACACACATTGTCATACCCACTCAAGACTTCAGTCAGCTCAGCCCAGCCCAGCCCAGCCCAGCCCAGCCCAGCCCAGCCCAGCCCAGCCCCGCCTGCGTCTAGTATCCAAGGTAACATGCACTGTTTCTGTAACATCACTCGGGCATCTGGACGACCGATGCGGTAACAAGATGTACAGACAAACATACTAAAGTCAAGAAGCAACTTGATATTTCTTTCTTTCTTTCTTTCTTTCTTTCTTTCCCTTCGATGATATTAAAGAAAAATATGAAATTGGGACCGATTTGCGAAATATCATTTACATGATGATGATGATGATGATGATGATGATGATGATGATGATGATGATGATCTCACGATGGAACTCCAAACCGCAAGACTCACATACTGTCAAAACTAAGTTAACGTCCACTCGAACACCACAGTTTTTAATCGGGAAATGAATTATATACTGTTGCTCGCATGTCACCGATATCCACGCACCCACGCACCCACCCACGCACGCACGCACGCACGCACGCACGCACGCACCCACGCACCCACGCACCCACGCACGCACCCACCCACGCACGCACGCACGCACGTTCATGCTATTGATCACGGAATTGCTTGGTACAAACTCGTATATTTCTGTACCGCAGCCGTATAGCTGGATAGGTGCTGAGCTCGAGTGCGGCATGAAAACCGTGCACACTGCAACATTCAAATACTTCCGTTCTACATTATATGAATGGTAGAGGGAAGAAAACATTCTTATCACATGGCAGGCCGGCTGACCGTGTGGCGGGTGCTATCTAAATGTGTACACCCGTACACATACAAAGTTTCAATGTAATCATCTATGTGGGTGGTGATGGCGAGATTGACATTGATAAGTTAAAAGTTGTTTCTTACAGGGAATACTACATACACATATCTACCACGACACCGTTGAGTATTTACATTTTCTGATGAAAACAACGTGTGTTCGGCAGGTTACCTACTTGATTGTATCTTGTATTACGTTTCCTCCTCTAGGTTAAAAGAGGCAGGGCTAACTAACTGAAGCGGCCTACAAATATCTGAAAACCAGCCGTTCACGGAAACTCATGCTGACGACGTGCCTTCAAGTCTGATCCAAAGTAAGGGATAATTTCCACGGGTTTACTTTTACGTACACTATAGTCATCACCGTGTTCATATCAAGCTATAGAAGTATTTTTCTCTATGCTTTAGTATGTCTGTAAAGCAATATTTTCAACATGTCTTGAGCGTTTCGAACCCAGGACCTACAGGAAGAATTAGTTTTATCAAACATTTCTGACCACTGGTAAAACGTTGCTGCTGATATCTGCCGCAAAGACGACATTGCAAAGTGACTCTGAGGTGGGGAATGATTTGAAAAATAGGGGCGTTTTGTGAAGGAACAGCACGTATTGGTAGCAGTATTCCAGCAATATCACAACGGGGAACGCCAGGAATGGCTTTAACCATGTTGACAATGAAAACACGGCATTCGGCGTGAAACGCGAACGCTTTAACCACTAAGCTACTCACACAGGCCAGTAGGACATCACTTGTTTTGTGGATGTTCACCCCCTAAGTTTTACGTATCATTGTAACATTTCTGTGCACACACGAGTACAAAGAATCACAAAACTTAACCTGAACTATGAATGATAAGATATACGCAGGGGTGAAGGGAAAGGGTGGTCTGATCTGATTGCCCGGTATCGCCTCACAAGCTATAGCTGTATCCCGACGTGGACAATGCAACATGATGTGCTCTGCTGTATATATGTTATAGTACACATATATTCTTTGATTATTAGGTTTGTGTAACTCAAACTTTCGGGAGTCATTTAATCATTGAGTGATTTCATACGAACCTATATGTATCAATATCTACACTAGTTCCTACTTGTGGTGAAGTCTTGATCTTGACAGCTTGGGCGAGCAGCAGAGGAGTGGAAACCTGTGACGTCATTGCTGTACTTGAGCTAGTGGGCCTTGGTCCGGGGACGGCAAGCGGTGGCGTGTTATGTGCACAAATTTCAGTCAACCTGTACAGATACACTATCCACTCTTGATGACGTTTCGGTGTCTGTTAAACTATCTACCATTCGCCCCCGCACTTGGTGATTCTAATGTACTCTGTGGCTGGGTATTTTTCGCAAACATAAATTGACTGAATGCACACGACAGTAAGAAATGCAAAAAGATTCCAAACATGTTGTGTTGTACCTGATGAACACAAAAGCAACTATATTATGTTTATTCAGGATCTAACCTATTTCAAAAATAATGCATTTGCGTGCATACCACCAGTACAGGTCGATGTGAAGATGCCTAAATTGTTTTCCAGAGTATATCCCGCTATAACATGTTTTCACGCTTCATGTATCAGTGTTTGGTTTGAAACATTTGCTACTCTTTCCTAATACAGACCATGTTTCTGTACAAATTGTTAATCGTCAGTACTTATTACTTGACACATTACATAACAGACTTTTTGGAGGGCGAGGGAATTTATCATGGCATTGCGTATTTCAACATGGTGAGTGATAAGAACGGAACTATTGTAGTTTCAACATATATTTACAGTCCATCAGGACCATTACAAGACACTAACAAACATTTGACCTTTTGTGGTACTCTGAGTATCAACTAACATCGATTTGTATAGCCGTAATTTGAGTTATTAAATGACATTATCGTCTCTAACACAGGACCTGCGAGGTAGGGCGGCCATCAGTGCACATGGGAAGGACAGCGCCCTCGTTATGGGGTATGGACAATGTAACGTATTCCTGGATAAAATAGTGATAGTGTTTTTTGGGGGGAACGCCCTAACACTACCTGGAATGGCTAATTCTATAATAATAACATGTCCGAAATACGACAGTACCGACACAGATTGACCAAAGGAAGACATAAACGTGCAATTCAATATATACACATGCACAAAAGTTACCCGCCACACACTATTTTTGTGATCTGCTACTTTGGGTACTCAGTGATAACTATCATAATAAGATCTATGCCTGTCATTGACATCACTGGTTTGATTATGTTTGGCAACTAAACGGGTGATGACGGTGTGATGACGATGACGACCAATTTGCCTTGCAATGGCCCTGCATGACATGCCAACATTGTTTTATGCCTATCACCTGTCATCTCTCAGCGGTACTTAACTAACTCTAAAGTGAAAGGGGAATCTCACAACAGGCCGGTGAAAGCAAGTGTGTGAAACTTGATTTTGAAGATTCATATGGTAGGGAAATAGACTTGTCAATTTTTATGTGGAATATCCTCCGTACATCGGACCTCCGAAGATAGTGTGAACTAGACAAGCATTTGCTTGTGTTCGTGTACGACATGCATTGGGATGTTAGATTTATTTCGGACAAACTGCCGATGACGGAACGATTGAAGATGCGCGACGCCAGCATGGAAACATGGCAGGCTGATTTCCGATACAGGACAACAGATTTCCCACTTCCCCAGCGTTGTGCATAAGAAAGGCGTGAATAGTTGTTGACACTCTGTACATTTTTATGTCCAAACACTTGCATGATTTGCGTTGGAGCTGCGATAATGCCTTGCAACGTCTGAATGAAATGTTTGCGGGCACTGTGATTAGTTAGCCGTTTGTCGCCAGCGACGTGTGTTCCATTTGTCGTTGTTATCAAGCCATCAATAAACACGATGTGTGAAAAGTTGTTTGTTTGTAACGTTTTGTATTTGACAGCATTTCATTGTTTTGTATTTTTTTCTCGTAGTAGCGAGATTGAACATTCGTAGTAAATTTGTAGTAAAAAAATTATGAATGAAAGAAATAGTTCCACATTCCAATGGGGTCATGGTCGGATAACTGACCAATCAAAGTCGTTTTAGGGATTATTACGCGCGTGCAACATATGATTTTAATGTACTCGGTTATGTTTCACTGTATGGATAAAAAAAAATCCAAATATTATCCTATCCCAAATCAGAAGACAGAACAATACCGGGTACGGTACCCAAAACGGCAATAGAGTCCAAAATGTTCAACCACTGTAGTTCCAATTCGCCTGATTACGGGTGCACATGCACGCTGTGTATCGCGGCACAGAGTACTGTAGGTAATACACTTTGAACGTTTTTGAATGGCGTCAGTGCAACAGTTCCGATTTGAACACGGAAGAAAATATTCCAGGTTCACCTCTTGGACCATTCAGAGAGCATAGCATAACTACAGATTTTGCATTGTGTATGGGACAGGAGTTCGAATTTGGCTTTACTTGGGTTGATATAAAAGGCTTTCCGTAAATGGTTCAAGCGGAGCTGTTTGAATTTGGAACACGAGAAGAAAGTGGTGCTCATCCTCAACATAACCTTCATCACACTGGAAACATAACCTATCATTTCTATCTATATTATAATGCCTTAGTTTCAAAACCTAAATGATGTGAACTACTGCGCCAGTGCTACTCTAAACTTTTTAATGTAAATCACATTTAAATACAATGCCCTGGATAGTGATATTTTGAAATAAGAATAAAACATGGATTTGTTGCCATTTTGAAGCGAATTGTACCAATTCTGGTCATAAATACATTTAAGCCGACTCACAAACTCAGTTAAAAACGAGGTAGCAGAATGAACAGATTGCTCTTCCCAAACAAAACCAAAACCATTGCTGGTCCAGATAGCTATCGGTGAAGATCCGGGCAACAGGCGACTAACGGGATCGTGTGGCAGACTCGCTGATTTGACTGTCATGTCATTCATCTTATTCCAATTGTTCAACATGTCAGTAACTAACTGGAGTGCCACAGACTGCAGTCATATTGCTGCATGTGGTCTTACAAACCAAACACAGAATGACACAATCCACCACAAAGGACAAAATCTTGTACAGAGTTAAGACTCTATTTTATTATTTTCTTCTTTAAATACACACACAGATGCGGTTGTTCAAACAAGTATGAAAAATCAAGAGGTATTACCCGAGCTCTGGCTAAAGTTTCTCTTTCGTCAGCATCCCTCTCTGAAAACAAACAAAATACAAATTGATGTTACATATTGTTAAAACTCTAGACAACAGCAAACCTGTATTTTATTTCGAGCACGTGAACTGTTTATTTCTTGTAAACATATGTCATAGATTTACTAAAGATATACCCTCATATGCAGAACTGGATCTCACCGTAAATAACGCTTCTTGTTTGCGAAAACAACTATGTTACAACGTTACATAAATTTATGGAAAAATGTTACCACAGGCTGGCATACCGCGAGCGAGACACGTACGTGAGTATATTGACCACTGTCGACTTGTCGATTGCACATCCCTACCTACGAACCGTGGTCAGGTGCGTGGGCATATTTGTGACGATGAAAGCGATAATTAATACGTTTATTACGATTAACACATGGACGGACTGGAAGATTGTTAAAGTGTTACTATGTTTCTTGAAAACTTGCATTGTGTCAAGTGTATGGTGTTTGTGTTATGTATCACTACCTGCAAATACAATAATTTATGCTGACTTCTTTTGTTACAACAAATACACAAATAGACAATCATTCTGAAACACTGATACAGATTTTGCGGTCTATAGATTGTAATTATTAAAATTTAAACGCCAATCAATTTACCTTGGACGCAGCCATGGAGCTACACGGCGACGGTCACGTGACCTAGTAATTAACAAGATGTATATATGTTGTTGATGCATTCGGGGGAAAATATATTCTGGGGGAAATATGGACATTTGAAAAAAATAAGTACAGCAGGGTTGATTTGGGTATGGAAAAGGGTGACTGATTAAGTCAAAATTCGTTCACAGTGGGCGTATGTGGCATGTGTTACTTCTTGGGTCTCTGTATATGATTGTTCTCAGGTGAGTGAGTGAGTGAGTGAGTGAGTGAGTGAGTGAGTGAGTGAGTGAGTGAGTGAGTGAGTGAGTGAGTGAGTGAGTGAGTGAGTGAGTGAGTGAGTGAGTGAGTGAGTGAGTGAGTGAGTGAGTGAGTGAGTGAGTGAGTGAGTGAGTGAGTGAGAGAGATTTTAGTTGACTTTTCGCAAAACTACAGCAATACAACGGGGACCCAGAAATGGGCTTTGCACATTGCACCCACGTGCGGGAAACGAACCTGGGTCTTCTGCATCATGATCGTAAGCTTTAACCGCTAGGCTAGGCTAGGCTAGGCTAGGCTAGGCTAGGCTAGGCTAGGCTAGGCTAGGCTAGGCTAGGCTAGGCTAGGCTAGGCTAGGCTAGGCTAGGCTAAGCTCGAAACTCTCGTCTCGCAATTCCGATTGTGGATGTGTTCATTTACCGTCTATTTAATAAAGTGAAATACAGAATATAAGTACGCATGCACACACACCACGTGATCATAGAAGGCACATGTATGTTTTTCACCTTATATCCTCCATACGGTAAACAATAGTTACTATTTGACAATCTAAGCTGTCATAAATTTCAGAGTAATCATGTAAAACGGAATTATCTCGAAAAAACTTCAAAGCCATGTTTGACCCTTAAAGAACCTTGTGTTGCTTGGAAACGTGTTTGCTTGTAGTAGTTACACTATTACTTGCACAGCGAACTGTGTGACAGACAGACAGACCTACATACTCCGGTGCACACAAGCAGCTTGTTTTAAGGTGGTCCTCTTGTAACAGCTAATGTGGTGATATCACCGTCAGACTGGCAAATTCTTAACAATCCAACTATTCATTATGTTCATGACACATTTCATTGTTGTTTAGAGTCTGAACATCAACAGTATACATCGAGCGGGTCAGGATGTACAGGCCTTAAGTACAACCTGTACACATTGACAAAACCGCACGTACAGGCTGTTAGTAGATGATCACAGGACTCTGGTGCCAAAAATACAATCTAAAGTATTGTAAGACTGGATGTACAGCCTGTCAGAACCGGAAGTAGAATTCGTCAGAACCGGAAGTACAATTCGTCGGAACCGGAAGTAGAATTCGTCAGTAGAATTCGTCGGAACCGGAAGTAGAATTCGTCAGAACCGGAAGTAGAATTCGTCAGAACCGGAAGTACAATTCGTGAGTAGAATTCGTCGGAACCGGAAGTAGAATTCGTCGAAACCGGAAGTACAATTCGTCAGTAGAATTCGTCGGAACCGGAAGTAGATTTCGTCGGAAGTAGAATTCATCGGAAGTACAATTCGTCAGAACCGGAAGTAGAATTTGTCAGAACCGGAACTAGATTTCGTCAGAACCGGAAGTACAATTCGTCGGAACCGGAAGTAGATTTCGTCGGAACCGGAAGTAGAATTCGTCGGAACAGGAAGTAGATTTCGTCGGAACCGGAAGTACAATTCGTCAGAACCGGAAGTAGATTTCGTCAGAACCGGAAGTTGAATTCGTCAGAACCGGAAGTAGATTTCGACAGAACCGGAAGTAGATTTCGACAGAACCGGAAGTAGAATTTGTCAGAACCGGAACTAGATTTCGTCAGAACCGAAAGTTGAATTCGTGAGAACCGGAAGTAGATTTCGACAGAACCGGAAGTAGAATTAGTCAGAACCGGAAGTAGATTTCGTCAGAACCGGAAGTACAGCTACGCTCTCAATCCCAAATGTACAGGCTGTACAGGATGCATAGGTTTTCAGTACCGGATGTTCAGGCTCTAAGTATTGGAAAGTCACCAACAGTTTTATTATTTACAAGCTATAAGTGTAAGATCTACAAACTCTAAGTACCGGATACACAGTCTGTAAGAACCTTATGTACTGAAATAAGTAACAGATTTACAGGGTTTAAGTACCTGATGTTCAGACTAAGTACTGGAGGTACAGCTTTTTAGTACCAGATGAACAGGCTATAAGCATGGGAATTACAAGAAATCTGTACTGGACTGGATGCACAGGCTGTAAGTGTCAGATGTACGACACGCAAGTACAGGCTTAAATTAACGGATGTACAGGTTTTCAGCCATAAATGCTATTATCTAATCAAGACTCAAAAATGGTTGAGTATTTGCAAACTACGTGTTTAATGAAAGTCACCAAGAAGCAAACAAAAGAACCTAATTAATACAAAAGATGACCAGATTCAGGAAATTCTCAAAGTTACTCATGCCATTCACACGTGACTGGACACATCCCAAACACTCTCACTGTAAACAAAGAACTCAAGATTAAAATGATGTTGTGACAGTAATCATTTTCTTTAAATAGAATACTGCTAGAGCCTCAGCTGGTAATAAGTCTGAGTGAGTAAGTGAGTGAGTTTATTCCAACATGTAACAATGTGACAATTTCAGTCTTGCTGTCATTTCAGACTGAAAAGCATTGGGACTACAGGAACTACAATTTCGTACAATACAAGCTTGGTTGTTAGCCTAATACTTGCTTCAGGTGGCAGAAATGAAGCGAGAGAAACACAGTGAAAACTGAATGAAACTTAGCTATCAGCTGAAATTTGAAAACAGTGAATTGTACAAACTGACATCATACCTGTTTTCTTTTAAAGCGATACTGATCCAGAGCAATTTCCTTGGTATGGTTGTTGCTTTTGTTTTATCCCTTGAGTACTTGGTTGATAGCTAAGAATTGTAGGCTGGGTTTCGAATACTGTAGTGAAAGATGTAGAAAATCTAGCCTCTCCACAGGACTGGCTGGTCAATTTTTTTACCAGTCCTGCAAAATTCCCCCCGTTTCGGATATTGGGACTTATTATCTTTACTTCATAGGTACCTGGATGATATTCAAACATTCATGGCTGGGTTTCAATTTCTGTGGCGCAACAGGGATGAAATGCAGTTTAGACGGGAAATCAATTGAAAAAGTGGTCCTCTTTATAAATGCGTTAACATTTTCATCTTCAATGTCATGATAAAAACATATGCCAGTGGTAAATAATTATAGAACTGAAAGAAACCGCAGTCAATGTATGTCTTTAAATTTTTATTTTAGAATTATAGCATAATTAATACACTAATATATTTTATGCGCTTTGGAACCTCACCAGTACAAAAGAATTTTGGATGAATTTTAAAACAACTATAATACCTAGATATATTAAAGACTGTGTAGGGAATCATATCTAACAAACACATACTTTTAGTGAATGTGCATCCTGTCTGTCTCACATTGATGAACGTCATGGAGACCAAAAAGAGTAATGATTGACCATAGTCCCTTCAACAAAAATGTACAGTACAGAGGAGGTTGATATCCAACACTGTCAGCCAATGTACTCTACCTCCCTTCAAGACTGACTGTGTACAGTGTAGAGGTGGTTGTTGTCCAACGCCGACCACAGTACCCTATCTCCCTTTAAGACTACCAGGGGACAGTACTGGGATGGCTGGTGTCCGAAACTGTCCAGTATACTCTAGCTCCCTTTAAGACTGAGAGTGTACAGTGCAGGGGTGGCTGGAGTCCCAAAATGAACAGTGTACTCGACCTCCTTTTAAGACTACCAGGGGACAGTACAGGGGTGACTGGAATGCCAAACTGACCAGTGTACTCTACCTCCCTTTAAGACCAACAGTGTACTGTACAATACAGGGGTGGCTGGAGTCCCAAACTGAACAGTGTACTCTACCTCCCTTTAAGACTGACAATGTACAGTACAGGTAAGGCTGGTTTCCAAAACTGACCAATGTACTCTACCTCCCTTTATGACCGACAGTGTTCAATACAGGGGCGGCTGGAGTCCCAAACTGACCAGTGTACTCTACCTGCCTTCAAGACTGACAGTGTACAGTATAAGGGTGGCTGGTGTCCAACACTCACTAGTGTACCCCACATCCCTTTAAAACACACAGTTATTTTATAACACCCGGGTGCTTTAATGATAATACTGTCCGTGTCAGCTATAAATGAATGCACCGATCAACAGGTACTGTGAGTATATGTAGCATGACCAAACCAGCAGTCACATACTGACTTCTTCAAAGCTGAACTGACAACCCAAGAAGGTATAACAAGAATTTCAAGTAATTTATTCATATTTACTTCGAGAGTGCCACTTTTGCATTAAATACAGATGTTAGCACAGATGATCAGTTTGTAAGCAGAACTGGCGTCACAGTCTTCTTGAGTGCTGCTCTAGCTGCAGCATCAGCCAGTGTTACCAGATATTCCAGCATAGCTTGGTTACCTACAACACACAATGTTGTTTTCGCCAGTAGCAATAACAATAAATAATTCAAACATTTTACATAAAAACGAATGTTTAGAAGATGTTTTTAACAGCCAGGAGACAGCCAGCCATTGAGAATCTGGAAATATGACCTGTGTATAATTAGACAGGTTATTTAATATTTTAGAGCTGTTTATATGGCACTCGTCTCTGCTGTAAAAACAGAGTCGCCATACGGCAGTTTTGAAGATGTTCTGGAGCCAATGGCAGTGGCACCAGCAACCACATGACCATCCCTAGATCCATTTGTGAAGACAGACCAAAAGGATCACAAGTGCTTCTCAAGTGATTACACTGGTACACAAGTTGGTTTGCTCCATATTTATTCAGTCTAGTAAATGTTAGGCCCACCCTTGATCACATACCAACACAAACATGTTTTCACTTCAACTACATTAAGAAGCTCCACATGCCTCCAAGCCAATGTTACTTGCCGGATGTAGATACCTACATATCACATTTTGAGGCATATTTGTCGTAGTCGTAGTAGTATTTGCCAATATGATGTTGTCACAACAAATCTCAACAGTGACTGATCTTTACATATCTGGTAACAGCAATAATTCACTCCAAAGTGTATGGTCACTTCTACCTGAATATACAATGAGACCTGGATACCCAGATACATTTGCTTTTGCAAAAAACGTCCAGATAACTGAATTGTTTTTCTTTTGTACACCTCAAGGAAAATACCCATTGTTGATGATTGTTATTACTTGAATCTACACATGTATAAGATTTGCTTAACTTAATGAATTAAGACCTTCTTGCACATGGTGCAACCTTAGCTAATAAATAACTTGTTGCATTAGCTGCTGAATATACAATTATACTTAACACTGGAGTAATGGCACTGATGATTTAGAACATCACTACATAAAAATTACTCTCTGAAGCTAACTTTGAATACAGAAATTGAAGTTTCTCCATACATTTCTGACCACAAACATCAGAGGATTTTGTGAAGGAACAGCACATGTGGACGGTTAAACGAACAGGGACAGGTGTGGGAGGTCTTTGTTTTACACTGCTTTAAGCAATATCCCAGCAACATCAAGGCAGGAACATCAGACTTGTGTCCACATAGGGAATGAAACCAGGGTGTAGCAGCCCAGAATTTACATTGCCGTTGGTCTGTCAGTGCAGTGGCTGACATACCCTGCCACTTTCAGCTTGAAAACCAAGACTTATTATGCTCTGTGTCTAGAGAATGTATCAGCTCATTTTAGCATTGTACATAGTGTTTAATTGTGTAAAAAGTACAAGAAAATTATCGCAGCATTCTTAATCACTTATATTACACGTATTATCTGAGCTGGGGGTAAACTATGACCTATTCCAAAATATACCCCAGGTATACATGGCTCGTAACGCCACATATAATGTGGAAGGGATATTACAACAAAAGGTACAATAACTCTAGGGCATTAAAGGGGTTCCCCACCCACAACATGCCACTTTAACCCTATGACTCTGAAAATGGTGTCCCACCCACAGCATACCATGGCACCCTCTCCTTCAGACCTTTAAAGGGGTGTGACAGTAATAGTATGGCACCCTCACCCTCAGACCTTTAAAGGGGTGTTACACTAATAACCTGGCACCCTCACCCTCAGACCTTTGAAGGGGTGTTACACTAATAGTATGGCACCCTCACCCTCACCCTCAGACCTTTAAAGGGGTGTTACACTAATAGCCTGGCACCCTCACCCTCAGACCTTTGAAGGGGTGTTAAACCCATAGCGTGGCACCGTAAGCCTGCAACTCAGATTTGTTCCTGTAGTACTTGAGTGTAGTATTTAATGCAGGACAATTCTTCTTGGTCAGGTGTTTGAGCTACATTGCTGAAAATAATATTAATGTTCAGAGAATCCATGCTAGACTCTCTTCACACAGTCACTAAATTTAGTTTCCAACAAGGGCACTACAGATCTTGAACAGCATCTCTACTTACTGGCTGTCAGTACTATTACAAGCCTTTTGGTACCTACAGAGATGCCAAACCTGAATCAAATGTAAACGGAGTGATGCCTTGCCCAAAGCAAGTCTCAAGCCCTAAAGCTGCAAGTTGGGGGTGAGCGTGAGATGAGGAGGCCTCTTTTGACAGTGGGGGGTGGTTTTAGTCTGCTGGAGATATGTAATTTCTGGGCTTCCAAAACCATATAATACTAATAATTCAAATGGCTATTTACTAAAATTCTTTCAAACACACAAATTTTATAAAGTACAGAGCAGATTTTGTATTTGAAAATCAGAGTAACTCCTCCAAAATCAGAGTTGTTGGCATCTCTGTACCTGCGACACCCTCAGAACACAGCTGGACAACCACACAAACACCCAAACTGTTACAGATCAAGTAATTTCCTGTAACAAGGGTTCTTTTGTCAACAATCCCTTGATGTACTTACAAACAAACATCTTTACTGACCTGAGTGACGTTGTAGTGCTACCTAGTCTACCATCGTAGCTGCTCTCTGCATCTCAGAAGACTTGGCTTCAAGAAACGTATTTATAATCATGAATTTTTTAAATTTTGCAGAAAATATTTGATGTCTCTTTTTCTTACATATCCCTGCAATAATTATGTATGCTGTCACGCAGACACCCAGTCCTAGGGCCCAGTCTTAGGCACAGACAATTCATAAAGCTGAATCAGATATAAGCACCCCAAAGGGAGCATACTCTTCCACCAAATGTTCTAAATTACCTCCCCCTTGTCTACTGCTCAGATACAAATAAATCCCCTGTTGCATTATCCAAAAATATAAAGGAAACTGATCAACCGCATTTGACCCCTAAACAGTAGTCTAGTGTTAATGAAAACCATATTATGACAAATTGGGAAATTGTTTTTCAGAAAAAAGTCCTCCTTGGGGGGACATATCAGCATTAAAATGTCCATTTTAAATCCTCTGACAGTTATAACTATATTTTTCAATGAAAAAAGAAAATAACCGAATAAGTATTTTTTTTCAAAACAAACAAGAGTCAGCAGATGATGACATATTTGAAAGGGCAAATGATGTGACAGTTACTTCATGTGTTTTTAGACTAAGTTTGAATCATTTCCATGGAAGTCATGAAAAATATTAATGTCATATATCTGTAATCAGCAAAAGGCACCACTTCAAGATCTGCCTCATATATCTGCCAAGATATGTTGAAAGATATCAAATGGTTCTTGAGTTGTGCTTTGGAAACCCTCCTGTTCAAGACTAAGTCTGAATCGTTTCCATGGAACCCGGGATAAATGTAAATGCCAAAACTCTGTAAATAGCAAAATCCAACACTCTTGAGGTCTACTGCACATATTCTGGAGAAGATATTGAGAAGGTTTCAAGCTGTGCTCCAAAACATAGTCCATCCCTCCCTTTTAAGACTATCTACGAATAATATTGCTTCCATGTAAACAAAGAAAAATAAAAATGACAAAAATCTGTAACAAGCAAAATGCACCACTTCGATGTTGAAGTGGATAAGAGGATCACAGGAAATATCAACAGTGATTGATCCTTCCATATCTGCTAGCAGCAATAAATTCCTCCACCGTGTATGCTGACATCGTGAATAT
Organism: Haliotis asinina; assembly: GCF_037392515.1. Lineage (NCBI taxonomy): Eukaryota > Metazoa > Mollusca > Gastropoda > Lepetellida > Haliotidae > Haliotis > Haliotis asinina. Next base: position 13,428,053 of record NC_090283.1, on the reverse strand, counting down.
ACAATGAGACCCTGGATAGTCTGAAACACTCGTTTTAGTGCAAATAATGCAGATATTTTTATTTTTTTGTTTTTTGTACACCTCATGAAAAATTCAAAATGTTCATGATCTTTACTACTTGAATATACACATGTATATTACGGTTTAATTTAATGTCTTAAGACCTTCTTGCACGTATCATGTGCCCTTGGTGGCGTGAGTGGTAAACCAAACCTTTACATACACCTCCCTGGTGTAGTGTGTCAGTAAGTGTATGATACCTCAGGTAATAAATAAAATCGTGGTACCAGACAAGAACAGGTTATGCCTGATTATCTAGAACATCATTGTGAAAAAAATTCTCTGATAAGATAACTTCCTTTTACTTTACGAAAATTTCATGCCATGAACTACAATATTCAGTCTATGTCCATGTAGTCATCAGAGTCACTAATCAAGCCAATGCCTCATCATTCTGTATTTCAACTGAAATCTGTTGTTTGGAGAGCAAACTATGAACATGTATTTATTGTGGCTATTCCCACAAATACAGGAACTGATGGTTCTGAACACTGGGAGAATATGGCTGCTGGCAGAGGTCACACTCAGGGAACTTTGTGAAGTGACAGCACGTGTGGATGGGCTCAGCGGCAGGGACAGGAGTGGGAGGTTTTAGTTTTATCTCTCTTTCATCTGTATCCCAGCAATACCATGACAGGAACAGAAGACATAAGCTTCACATTGTACCCATGAAGGGAATTAAACCCAGGTCTTCTTCAATACTGAAAAGGATGTCGACCTCCACCCATAACATGGCTCCTAACACAACAAAGAATGTGAAAAGCATCTCACTCCAATAGTAAGTCACACTTACCCTAGGTCATCAAGAGAGTGCCCCACCCCTACCATGGTGCCCTAACCCTAAGACTGTGAAAGGGGAGTTCCATCCATACCATGGCACCCTTACCCTAAGACACTGAAAGGGGTGCCCCACCCATACCATGGTGTTCTAACCTTAAGACTCTCACAGAGGTGCCCCACCCATACCATAGTGTTCTAACCCTAAGACACTGAAAGGGGTGTCCCACCCATTCAATAGTGCTTTAGCCCTAAGCTTAGGAAAGGGGTGTCCCTCCCATTGCAAGGAACCTTAACCAAAGGGCATTAAAGGGGTGCCCCAACCATATAACGGCACCCAGACATTACGACTCTGAAAAGGGTGTTCCATCAATAACAAGGCATCCTGGTCCAATGGCATTAAAGGGCTCCCCACCCACAATATGGTGCCCTAACCCTAAGAGTTTCCAAAGGATGCTCCATTCATAGCATGGCACCCTAACCCTAAGACCATTAAAGAGGTATCCCACCCATAGCATGGCACCCTAACCCTAAGACCATTAAAGAGGTATCCCACCCATAGCATGGCACCCTAACCCTAAGACCATTAAAGAGGTATCCCACCCATAGCATGGCACCCTAACCCTAAGACCATTAAAGAGACATCCCACCCAGAGCATGGCACCCTAACCCTAAGACCATTAAAGAGACATCCCACCCATAGCATGGCACCCTAACCCTAAGACCATTAAAGAGACATCCCACCCATAGCATGGCACCCTAACCCTAAGACCATTAAAGAGACATCCCACCCATAGCATGGCACCCTAACCCTAAGACCATTAAAGAGGTATCCCACCCATAGCATGGCACCCTAACCTTAAGACCTTCACAGGGGTATCCCACCCATAGCATGGCACCCTAACACCATTAAAAGGGTATTCCACAGACAGCATGCTTCCCTAACACCTTTAAAGGGGTGTTCCACCCCTAACAGGCTACCCTAACCCTAACACCTTTAAAGGGGTATCATAGCATGCTACCCAACCCTGACACCTTCAAAGGTGTGTTGCACCCATAGCGGGCTACCAAATCCTGACACCTTTAAAGGGGTATCCCACCCATAGCATGCTACCCTGACCCTGTGTTCCAAACTAAGGAAGATAAACAATACTAATGATGAATGACTGGAGCCTATGCAAATGACAAAGATAGCATCTTGTATGGAGAAAAACACGAGACTACTCAGGTAGTTCCCCGATTGTCATGTCATGCCAGCACGTAAGTGTCTCAACTAATATAACTAACATAGACAGTGACTGCGAGACTTCAGATTTGTTCCTGTAATATTTGAGTCAGAGGATTGGAATCCAAACGTTTAAGTGTTCATATGGACTTACACCCTGAAACTGGAATGAAGAAATTAATCCAGGATAATTCTGCTTGGTCAGTTGGTGTTTGCGGTCAGCCACATTGACAAAGGTGCTACAAAAATATTAATGTCAGAATGCCCATGTCAGACTCTCTTAGCTCTGTCACTAAATTTGGTTTCAAACAATGACATCTCAGATCTTAAACAACATCTCTATCTTACTAACAATAATAATAACAATATTATAGGTATATGGCGACAGTCTGTAAATAATCGAGTCTGGACCAGACAATCAAGTGATCACAGTACGAGCCTCAATCTGCGCAACTGGGAGCCAAAGGAATAAGTCAAACAAGTCAGCGAGCCAGACCACCTGATCCCGTTAGTCAGAACACAGCTGGACAACCACTGGAACACTCAACCTGTTGCAGGGTCATTACCTGAGACACCCTCAGAACACAGCTAGACAACCACTGGAACACTCGACCTGTTGCAGGGTCATTACCTGAGACACCCTCAGAACACAGCTGGACAACCACTGGAACACTTAACCTGTTGCTGGGTCATTATCCTCACAGACAGATCAATCAAATTCCTGTTGAAAGGAACAGCATACTAAAACTCCTTTGAAGTACTCACAAAGAAACACCCTGACTGATCTGAGTGACACTGAGATCTCTGCACCATATGTCATCTTGGAAGACTTGGCTTCAACAAACATATTCATAATCATACAAACATATTCATTATCAGGAACTATTTATTACAGAAAATACTTTAGTATAAATATATGCCTTTTTTGAAATAATGGTTTCGCTGCAATGATCATATATGCTGACACTCAGTTTCCCTGGCCTTGTATCCAGCTAGGCACAAACAATTCACAATGCTGTATCAGACAAAAACCACTCTTCAACTAAATGTTCTAAATTACCTCCCCCTTGTCTACTGCTCAGATACAAATAGATCCCCTTTTGCATAATACACCAGAACAAAAGAGACTGATCAACTACATTTGGCAGCTGAATGGTATGTCTATGGTGTGCCCTTGCTGGCGTGAGTGTTAAACCAAACCTTTACATACACCTCCGTGGTGTAGTGTGTCAGTAAGTGTATGATCACACTTTCTACCTGAGAATATGATTGGAATCAAGGTGTACAGAGTCAGAATTGGATCTTTTACCCACCAGACGGGTACATGACTGACAAGTCACACATGACACAGACAGTGAGTACTCGAATTGCTTGGCCCACTCGGATTTTACCTTTAGACTATTTATCTGGATCTTACTGTAGGGGTCCATTTGTCAGCATCTTTCTGTGTTATAAACTGGTGTGAAAATTTACATGTTAAACGACATTCTTTTGTGTAATGTTTGACGTCACAAGTTTTGAATGTGACCCAGTTGTGTCTATGACATCGCAGCATACCCTACATGCACACCAGGCTTGCTTGTCTGGAGGCCAAGCTCTACCCATGGGTGCTATCACTGCTGCTTACATGTTCAAACGACGTCGAATCTAACCCCAGACCGCTTACACTGGAAGAGTGAAGAGATATTTTAATGAGCGAGCTACATGACATCAAATCACGACTATCCGACTTGAAATCTGAAGTTAAATGAATCAACTGGAAATGCATTGATCTGGATAAAAGGGTCAGTGAGCTCAAGTCAGACATTAACCAGGTAAAACAGAACAATGATGTTATGTACAAGGACATCAGTGCCCCAAATGAGAAAGTGGAATGTGTATCCTTAAGATTTTCTCGTACCGACACTGAACCTTCATCTCCCATTGTTTAGGACATCAGCCAAGGCCTGGACTTTATTTCACATGGAACTTGTAGCCTTGACACTGGTAGTGAGGACATACATACACTGCGATGAGCCTGTCAGTAAAGGTCATGATGGGACATTTGACTTCCTCTGTTGGAACATGAATGGACTTAAAACATAATCCATGACCCTGACTTCATCAATTATTTACTAGATTTTCAAGTTATATATCTAGTAGAAACATTTATTGATAAAGTTTCTGATGGTTAGCTATCTGCGATATATTTTACAGTCCTGCTGTCAAGTTGTCCGAGTATGGAAGGTGGCATCTCTGTGTGTGTCCATCAGTCACTGAGTGAAGCTGGTACGCTGAAAAAAAACAACCAAACACATTATGTCATAACTTCACAGAGGATATCTTCTTAACTGATAGAAATATTAATTTACTATGTACATACATACCCACCAGTGGGTTCGTCTTATTATAATCAGTCTCCGTCAAAATGTAACCTTTTTATTGTCTAACGTGGCAGAATTATGTGACTCACATACATTGTTGTGTGGTGACATGAACACTTGAACAGTTCAGAGTAATAACCTACACCTTTTTGTCAGTGATGATAGACCCAGTTAATATCACGTAACTGGGCCTGTATTGAAGTCAGAGCATCAGGACCATTTAAGGCATTCCAGAACTGGGCCTGTACTATTTTGCACACTGGCCTTAAACAGGCCCAGTACAAGCAGAGACCTCTGGCCCAGTACAGTTTTGCCTGATAGGGACACCATTAAAGGAAAATAAGCACTGGTCCCACACTGGCTCTATACTGGCGTACAGTACCATGGGTACAGGCCAGAATGATGTCAGCACTGGCCCAGCAATGTGATGTTAGCTGGGGAAATATCAACATTGGCGTATTTGAAGATGATGAGGATGTCACAGTTAATAGTCAAAAGTCACATGAAACTGTCATCAATAACTTCAGACAAAACTTGACAGACCTTTCTTATGCATTTCAGCTATTTATCATTAACTGTAGTGTTCGGACATGAACAAGGTGAATTCGCCTTCATGGGTGAGCAAGGAGATAGTGTTCACGACTATTTCATCTCTTCCCCTGGCTTCTTTCAGTATATCAGCAAGCTGAATATAGGTGATCAGATCTGATCATTTGCCCCTGGAACTAACCTGTAAGTTCCCTGACTTGAAAACGTTAAATCTTAATACTGAAGGTTTATTTGACAAAATCATATGGAATGATGCTGTTTGTCACACTTTTTTTTGAAAATCTAAAAATGAATTATGCCTATGGAATTCACACCTTTTTTGATAAACTTGACAGTAGTGTTGAAGACGCAATTGACAATTTCATGTGCATGATTGTAGAGTCTGCTACATGCATGAAGAAACGTATATTGAAACCCCAGAAGATGATAGTGCTAACTTTGATTGTAAAAACGCATGAAAATCACTTATGAATTTTAGAAAACATCGTAATGATTTAAACAGGACACTCTATTGTAAGGAAAGAAACAGATACAAAACTCTGTGTAGAAGACTTGCGTAAACATAATTTAGAAAGACTTTGCAAATGAAGCAGTTCAGCAAGAGCGTTTAGGAAACAAATATTAAGTTTCAAGAATAGACCAATCATTGGCAATACAACTAGTAAAAATCATAGCTTGCTCGTTTTAAAGGGTTTTTAGAAATGATTCGGTTTTTAATAATTTTTGCACAAGCACTGACATGCAAGATGATACAATAAGTGTAACAACTGAAAATGACTTAGACCCAGAAGCACTTGCATTAGATTCACTCATTACAGATCAGAACATCTGTGCAGCGTTGACGCACTTCAAAATTGAAAATCAGCTGGTTTGGACAAAGTTGTTGCAGAATTGTTGAAGTGTTCACAATCTATCATTACGCCATTTTTGAATGAGTGCTTTAACAAGGTGTTCGAGACTGGTATATTTCCATGCAACTGGGCAATATCAGTTATCACCCCTATACATAACAAGAGTCATCAGAAGATGACATATCCCCCCAGTTCCCACATATTTGAAAGGACAAATCATCTGACAGTTACTTGATGTCTTTTTAGACTAAGTTTGAATCGTTTCCATGGAAATCATGACAAATATAAATGCGATATATCTGTAAACAGCAAAAGGCGCCACTTCAAGATCTGTCTCATATATCTGCCAAGATCTGTTGAATGATATGAAATGGTTTTTGAGTTGTGCTCCGAAAACGAAACCCATCCCTCCACTTTGAGGAAGTCCGAATTGTTTCCATGGAAAAAGGGAAAAATAAAAATGCCAAAACTTTGTCAATTCCAAAAGGCACCACTGTGTGGTCCGCCTCAAATATCTGCTGAAATTTGGGTCATTGGTGGGGATGGAGGAAAGGAGGTGGATGTGTCATCGGGGTGAATCTACGTGACCACATGGGGGAGGGTGTCCCTATCATCTAGGGGGAGGATATGTCACCTGTATGAATCTACATGGTCACATGGTGGAGGGAGTCTGGAGGAGGATGTTTCAGCAGGGGGAGGGGTCTCTGTCTTCTGGGGGAAAATGTCTCACCTGGGTGAATCAACATGTTACATGGGGTCGGAAGTCCCTGTCATTGGTAGGGATGGGGGGATGGGGGAAAGGAGGGGGATGTGTCATCGGGATGAATCTACATGGTCGCGTGGGTGAAGGAGTCCCTGTCATTGGTGGGGGTGGGGGGATGGGAAAAAGGAGGAGGATGTGTCACCTGGGTGAATCTACTTGGTCACATGGGTGAGGAAGTCCCTGCCATCAGGGGACAATGTTTCAACTGAGGAAGGGGTCCCTGTCATCTGCAGGGGAAATGTCTCACCTGGGTGAATCAACATGGTCACATGGGTGAGGATCCAGAGTCATTGGTGGGAATGGGGGGGTGGGGGAAAGGAGGAGGATGTGGCAGATGCAGAAGTGGGGGATTTCTCACCTTGGAGGGGTGAGATGCATCACCTGAAAAGGGGAGGGGTGGCATTTTACCTCGACCAACAAATATTGGGACGCCAACCCAGAAAGGGGAGGGCATCTGTCATCTTATGGGTAAACTAAAGGGGAGGGGTATTTGTCATGTTCGGGGTAGATGTGTCTCCTGAAGGGGGAGGGGATCTATCATCTCTGGGGTACATGTGTCACCTGAAAGGGGAGGGGGATCAGTCATCTCAGGGGTATAGATGTGTCACCTGAAGGGGGTGTGGGGGGTGTGGGGGTTGGGTGGGTGGGTGGTTGTGTTTATGTGTCATGTAGGGGTGGGGGATAAATGTGTCACCTGAAGTGGGAGGGGAATCTATCATCTGGGAGGAATGGGGGTGGTAGATGTGTCACCTGAAGTGGGAGGGGGGTCTGTCGTCTGGGGGTAGGGGAGGGTGATAGATGTGTCACCTGAAGAGGGAGGGGAGATCTGTCTACTTGGGGGGAAGGGGGTGGTAGACGTGTCACCTGAATGGGGAGCGTTACCTGAAGGGGTCAGGGCAGCATGTTACCTCATAACAAACATTGATCATGTAGACTGATGGGTGAAATGATGCATGAAACTGTTCTACATGAAACAAACCAAAGACATTATGAAGTCCTAGATGTCTTGTGGATACAATGAATAATATATTGAGTCCCACTGGACACAATGAATGATATATTGAGTCCCACTGGACACAATGAATAATATGGTGAGTCCCACTGGACACAATGAATTGGTCTTCTGTGTCCATTCTCCACATGTGTGAGTAGTGTACACACATTTAATTGGAACCACATTTACGAAATGTGTTAAACCCCAGAGGGGGTCCTCAAACAGATCTATTTGACCACATGAACATTTTCAGATAATTGATTTCACTACTTCAATGTTTCTTAAGCAGATCCTTCACCTGAAGCTATGATACTGAAGACACTGCGATACAAATCTTCTAATGCTATGTTCCATCTGGTCATTAAACTTTAAGCTTTGTAAACCCCCTTAAGATTTGACTAATCTGACTTACTACGTACATAGTGTCTACTCACTAGACACAGCTGATTCAACCACATTTCCAGGTAATAACCTTTAACACTGTTTAACCTAAGGCAACACCTAAACCTACAGCTGTACAAACACCCTAAGGACACCCAGAAGACACCCAGTAGTAAACAACTCCAACCTAGGATATATCTGGTCTGTGTACTGGGCCAGTTCATGAGCATCACCTAAACCTGAAGCTATACAAACCACCCTGAAGTCACCCAGTAGTAAACAACTCCAACCTAGGATATGTATTTATATTGTTATAAAGACTGGCTGATATGTACATCGAAAATGGATGTATATTATGTATTGTTATTATAGTATTGTAAGAAAGTATTACAGTGATGCATTGTTTCGTTTTTCGTGGAAAAGAAACACGAATGGAGGCCTATCGGTTTGATAGGCACGGGGGCCACTCCTTAAGGTATAAGGAGGGGCCGAAATCACACAAATCAGGTTACAAATGACAGAGTTTAATCATGTATGGTGACTTAGTCAGAGTGATCTACAAACTGTGGACAAGAAGAGTCTGGTCCGGGCAGAGTAGACAGCTTAGAATAATTGGTAATCATTGTTAGCAATGCCACAGTTTATTTTGCCTGCTTGTGTTATTACATTGGCGGCTTGGATGTGAGTTTTTGGCATTTGAGGCTGGTGGTAGTACTACCTAGTTTGGTTGTGGGTAGGCGTCCTTCCCGCGTGGGTGACTCCAAAGATCCTCCCGCCATTGTGGTCAGTATACTGGCCATGGCTCCGTAACGCGATCCTCCATGGTAAGCTGTGGATCATCCCAGTTCATGAAGGGTGGAATGAACATGGACCTCAATGCCATTATCCGGAAGCGATGGCATCTGCTATCCGGATCAGCAATATGCCAAAAAGCGTCAAACACACCCCACGTTACGGCCTACAGGAGGAATAACACCCTGAAGGATTATCTAGTACGCACCTAACTAGAATACCCCAAGAACACGCCACAAGTCAGTGGCCAGGTAGTCACATTCCTTGACGACCCATGTAACAAACAAAACTGCAAAATCTGCATCGTTCAAACACTTTTTACAGCACAGTATCTGGTGTCAAATACCGTGAATGACAGTACAAATGCACCAACAAAAATCTGGTCTATCTACTCACCTGCAAAAAAATGCAAAAAACAGTATGTAGGGGAAACCAAAAGATGTTTCAAAACGAGATTGAATGAACACTATGCTGACATCACACATAACAGAGATAAACCTGTTGCAATCCACTTCAACTCGGAAAAACATGGTAAATCAGATCTCACCTATGAGATCATCGCACAACTCAGAGAGGACCCTGAGCTTGTTAGCACCACCCAAAAGAGGAGATCGCTTGAACTTAGGTGGATATTTAGACTCAACACGTTCGCCCCGCAAGGCCTCAATGACAAGATAGTCGGCTAAGGTATCCCCCTGGTCCTATTTATCTACAAATCCATCCAAGCTATCGTGAATTTATCCTATTCTATTTGACCACTTTACCATTATTAGAAAATACCTTTATTCTTAAACCCTTGATACAACAATCAATTAAACCTACCTAAATTATCATGTATCCATCCTCCATAATCTCCAGGGTATACATTCCGGTAACTCTCCACTTGACCCTGGATGCATCTATGGCTCCAGTGATTATGGAAATTTTAACTATAAATTATACATGTTTATACTTATCCTATCTCATGATTTGTACTTCTCTCTATTGCTTTGTATACATGTAGTTTCACATCAACATGCGTGACAAATGGAGAAATATTTACAAGCACGTTTCATCTACTGCAGTACACATGTGGACACCACATGAATATGGTTCAATTACTTGTCAGACAGAACAAGAGGCATCAGAAGATGACAGATCCCCATGGCCGACACATCTTTGAAAAGACAAATCATCTGAAGGTTACTTGATGTTTTTTTAGACTGCGTTTCAATTGTTTCCATGGAATTCATGAAACATATAAATGCCATATATATGTAATCAGCAAAAGTCACCATTTCAAGAGCTGTCTCATGTATCAGCCAAGATCTGTTGAAAGATATGAAATGGTTTTTGAGTTGTGCTCTGCAAATGAAGTCCGTCCCTCCATTTTGAAACCAAGTCCAAAACGTTTCCATGGAACCCGAGAAAATAATAAATCACAAAAAATAATAAATTACACATAGCTGTAAATCCCAAAAGGCACCACTTCGGCGTCTGCCACACATATCTAGCACGTTATACTGACAGATATTAAGAAGTTTTTGAGTTCTGCACCAGCCATGAAACACACCTCTCACTTTTGAGACCATGTCTGAAACATTTCAATGGAAACCGAGAAAAAAATAAATCACAAAAATCTGTAAATAGCAAAAGGTACCACTTTAGGTTGTGATTGATATATCTAAGTTTTGCACAAAAATATAGAATGTTTTGTCACTTCTGCTCCGGAAAGGAAGCCCACCCCATCATTAGACTAACACCAAAACGTTCCATGGAAAAATGGAAAAAAACAATGCAAAATATCTGTAAATAGCAAGAGGTTGCGATCATTATATCTATCAAGTTTGGTCTAAAAATATAGAACGGTTTCTGAGTTGTGCACTTGGAAACAAAATGATTACGGACAGACGGACGGATGAGGCGTCGACTATATTCCCCCGCATTACATGCCAGGGATAATAAGTCAACATGAAATTATACTGAGGTGTATAAACATACAAATCTCTTTCACGGGGCAAAGAGACTGTCTTTAATGTGTGTTAATTCATTGGTATCTGGGGAAAATACCCCACTGTTCATGTTAAGCTGAAGTGATAGGGACACCCTCCTAACAACTCTACTCATGGTCAACTGGTGCACATTGATGGTATCACCTACAATGTTCTGAAATGAACCTGTAGCGCAGAAGTGCAAGGCAACGAAAACTGTGCAAGGCAACTTTGGAGATAGAGTGGATCTCTGTTTAACACTACGGTTGATGTCATCTCTGAGAGAATGAACAATCCTGAATATGTTGACTCTCCGAAACCTGAATTGGCTATGAAGATCTAGATCATCAAACAATTCCAAAAGGTCCATTCTGTCTCTGAATATCCTGTTTCTGTTCAAGTACCGTCTGCGGTATCGACAGACTGCACCTGGCTGGCACCACCTAGGTAGGTGGCGTAATTCCGGGACGTAAAGTAAGGTGTAACTTTTCTAACAACATGGATGCACATTATAGTGCAGTTCCTCTTTACACCCCGATTTGAATTTATGCCTGAGACATGCATACGGCCATAGGGCTGGCAGCTGTGCAACATTGACCAATACACACTACATGCATCCCTCTAACACTGACAGAGTACAACACAGGGTTGGCTGGTGTACAACACTGATCAGTATACTCTACCTCCCTTTAAGACGGACAGAGTACAGTACAGTACTGGTGTGGTTGGTGTACAACACTGAACAATCCACACTACATCCCTTTCCTTTAACACTGACAGAGTACAGTACAGGGTTGGCTTGTGTACAACACTGAACAATGTACTCTACCTTAGTTAAAGACCGACAGTGTACAGTACAGGGGTGGCTGGTGTACAACACTGACCAGTGTACTATACCTTAGTTAAAGACCGACAGTGTACAGTACAGGGGTGGCTGGTGTACAACACTGATCAGTGTGCTCTACCTTAGTTAAAGACCGACAGTGTACAGTACAGGGGTGGCTGGTGTACAACACTGACCAGTGTACTATACCTTAGTTAAAGACCGACAGTGTACAGTACAGGGCTTGCTAGTGTCCAGCACTGACCAGTGTACTATACATATCATAAAGGCTGACAATGTACAGTACAGGGGTGGCTGGTATCCACCACTGACCAGTCTACATTACAAACAATTTAGACTAACAATGTACAGCACAGGGGTGCCTAGTGTCCAGCACTGACCAGTGTACTTTAGATCCCATTAAGACGGACAGAGTACAGTACAGTACTGGTGTGGTTGGTGTACAACACTGAACAATCCACACTACATCCCTTTCCTTTAACACTGACAGAGTACAGTACAGGGTTGGCTTGTGTACAACACTGAACAATGTACTCTACCTTAGTTAAAGACCGACAGTGTACAGTACAGGGGTGGCTGGTGTACAACACTGACCAGTGTACTATACCTTAGTTAAAGACCGACAGTGTACAGTACAGGGGTGGCTGGTGTACAACACTGATCAGTGTGCTCTACCTTAGTTAAAGACCGACAGTGTACAGTACAGGGGTGGCTGGTGTACAACACTGACCAGTGTACTATACCTTAGTTAAAGACCGACAGTGTACAGTACAGGGCTTGCTAGTGTCCAGCACTGACCAGTGTACTATACATATCATAAAGGCTGACAATGTACAGTACAGGGGTGGCTGGTATCCACCACTGACCAGTCTACATTACAAACAATTTAGACTAACAATGTACAGCACAGGGGTGCCTAGTGTCCAGCACTGACCAGTGTACTTTAGATCCCATTAAGACTGACAGTGTACTGTAGAAGGGTGGTCCGTATCCAACACTGACCAATACAGGCCAACAGTGCACGGTACAGGCGCACCTGGTGTAGAGCACTGACCAGTTTACTCTACTTTAGTTAAACAAGAGTCATCAGAAGATGACATATCGCCCGGCCACCACATGTTTGAAAGGACAAATCATCTGTCAGTTACCTGTTTTTAGACCAAGTCTGAATTGTTTCCATGGAATTCATGAAAAATATAAATTACTATTTCAAGATCTGTCTGATATATCTGCCAAGATCTTTTGAAAGATATGAAATGGTTTTTGAGTTGTGCTCCGGAAACGAAGTCCACGACGTATTCATAGAACTCCAGAAAAAAATAAATCACAAAAACCTGTAAATACCAAAACGCACCACTTTGGGGTCTGCCATATATATCTTTCAAGTTACACTGACATATATAAAGAAGTTTGCTCCGGAAACCAAACACACCTCTCACTTTTGAGACTATGTCCAAAATGTTTCCATGGAAATCGAGAAAATAATAAATCACAAAAACCTGTACATAGCGAAAGACATCACTTTAGGTTCTGATTGATATATCTACCAAGTTTTGCACACAAATATTGAAAGGTTTCTGAGTTCTGCTCGGGAAACGAAACTCACCCCACACAAAAATGTTCCATGGAAAAACACACAAAAAATGAAAATGCCAAAACTGTATAAATAGCAAATGGCACAACTATAGGATGAGATTATTATGTCTCTCCAGTTTGGTCAGAACAGTTATGCTGCGGGAAACAAAATGACTACGGATGGATGGACGGACGGATGGGCAGACAGATGGACAGACAGACAGGGCGTCGACTGTATCCCTCTGCTTGTAATAAAACTATTTTATGTCTTTTTTTCTACATAACGGTTTCCCTGCAATAATTATATAGGCTGTCACTCAGTTTCCCTGGCCTTGTATTTAGCTAGACACAGGTGATTCACAATGCTGAATCAGACAAAAGCACACCAAAGGGAGGATACTCTACCACCAAATGTTTTAAATTACCTCCCCCTTGTCTACTGTTGGATACAAATAAATACCTGGTCGCTTAACCCACCACTTCGTTGTTCCGGTGGATAATAAAATCACAATAAATCTCAGTAATTGATCCTTACATATCGGCTGACATATCTGCTAACAGCAATAATTTACTCCAAAGTGTAGCATCACTACAACTTGAATGTACAATGAGACCCAGGATACACAGATACATTCATTTGCTGTATATCGTCTGGATAACTCATGGAAAATCCAAAACGTTCATGATCATTACTACTTGAATATACATATGTACATGTACTTGGACTGTCTTACATACCGTGCAACCTCAGATAGGAAATTAACTTGTGGCACTAAACAACAGGTTGCACCTGCAACTCAATTTACAATTATATACAAAACTGGAGTAATGGCACTGATGATTAAGATCCTTATAAAACAAATTACTCTGATAAGAGAACTTCAGTTTTTCTTCACACAATTTCATGCCATGGACTATAATACTCAGTCACTGTGCGTGTTGTCATCAAAGCCACTAATCAAGACAATCCCTCATCTTATCGTATTTCAAATGAAATCTGTTTTCTTTGACGAGCAAACTATTAACATGAATTTATTGTGGCTATGACTGCCAATATAAATACAGAAATTTCTTTGTACATATCCGAACTCTGGGACAATATGGCTGCTGACAGATGTCACACTCGGGGGATTTTGTAAAGGGACAGCATGTGCAGACGGGTTCAGTGACAGGTACAGGAGTGGGTGTTTATCCCGCTTTTAGCAATATCCCAGCAATATCATGGCAGAACAGTAGACATGAGCTGAGCTTCACACACAACCCATGTAGGGAATGAAACCCCGCTTCAATACTGAAAAGGGTGTCGACCTCCACCCATAAACTGGCTCCTAAACCCACAAAGAATGTGACAAGCATGTCACTCCAACAGCAAGTCACTCTAACCCCAGGCAATCAAGGGAGTGCCCCACCCATACCATGGTGCCCTAACCCTAAGATTCTGAAAGGGGTGTCCTTCCCATAGCAAGGCACACTAACCCCAAGATACTGAAAGTGGTGTCCCTTCTACACAATGGTGCCTTAACCCTGAAGACCAGAGGTCTTCCATCGATACCATGGCACCTACGAAAGAAAGGACTTCCCCACCCACAGGGCACCCTTTCCCTGGGGCATTAAAAGGATGCCCCAAACATATCAAAGCACCCAGATCCAAAGACTCTGAAAGGGGTGTTTCGTCAATAACATGGCGCCCATATGACCCAATGACATTAAAGAGCTGCCCCACCGACAGCCTGACACCATAACCTTAGTACCTTTAAAGGGGTGTTCCTGCCATAGCATGGGACCCGAACTATAAGACCTTTAAAGGGGTGCCCCCTCCATAGCATGGCACCTTCACTCTATGACCTTTAAAGGAGTGCCCACAAATAGCATGGTACCCTAACCCTAAGACTCTAAAAGGGGGTGTCCCACCCACACCATTGTGCTCTAACCATACGACTCTGTAATGGGTGTCCCACCCACACCATGCCAGCCAAACCCTAAGGCTTGGAAAGTAGTTTCCTTCCCATGGCAAGGAACCCTAACCAAAAAGCATTAAAGAGGTGCCACACCCATACCATGAGATCCTAACCCTATGAGCGTGAAAAGGGTGCCTCTTCCATACGATCGCGCCCTGGCACAAAGACTCTGAAAGGGGTCTTCCACCATATTATGGCGCCCTTACCCTAAAACACAGAAATGGCTGTCCCACCCATACCATGATGCTCTACGCCTAACACTCTAAAAGGGGTGACCCACCCATACCATGATGCTTTATGCCTAACACTCTAAACGGGGTGACCCACCCATACCATATGATCTAACCCTCAGACTCTAAAAAGGATGCCCCACCCATAAGATCATGCTCTCACCCTAACAGTCAGCAACGGGTGTCCCCACCCATGCCATGCCATGCCAGCCTAACCCTTAGACACTGTAAGGGGTGTCCCATCCATGCCATGGCAGCCCAACCCTTAGACTCTGTAACAGTTGTCCCACCCATACCATGGCAGACTGACCCTAAGACTCTGTAAGGGGTGTCCCATCCATACCATGCCAGCCTAACCCCAAGATCTCAGAAAGTGGTGTCCCTCTCATAGCAAGGAATCCTAACCATCAAAAGGTTGTCCCGCCCATACCATGGCAGACTGACCCTAAGACTCTGTAACAGGTGTCCCATCCATACCATGGCAGCCTAACCCTAAGACTCTGTAAGGGGTGTCCCACCCATACCATGCCAGCATAACCCTAAGACTCTGTAAGGGGTGTCCCACCCATACCATGCCAGCCTGACCCTAAGACTCTGTAAGGTGTGTCCCACCCATACCATGCCAGCCTAACCCCAAGATCTCAGAAAGTGGTGTCCCTCTCATAGCAAGGAATCCTAACCATCAAAAGGTTGTCCCGCCCATACCATGGCAGTACTCGGAATGAAGGAAGTGACAGAGAGACTTCACATTCGTTCCTGTAGTATTTCAGTCAGAGGATTGGAATCTGAATGTTATACTCTTAATATTCAGGCTATGACAAAGACCCTTGACTTATACCCTGAACCTGAAATGAAGAAATTAGTCCAGGACAATTTTGCTTGGCCAGTTGATGTCCATGGTCAGCCACATTGACAAAAGTGCTGAGAGCGTTGATGTAAGATTCTCTCACTAAATTTGGTTTCTAACAATGACATCTTAGATCTTTCCTACAGGCTGTCGGTACAATTATTACCCTAGAATACAACCTCTGGTACCTGTGACACCCTCAGAACACAGCTGGACAACAGCTGGAACACTCAACCTGTTGCAGGGTCATTACTGAAGACACCCTCTGAATACAGCTAGATAACCACTGAAACTTTAGTCACACTGTAGTGCTACCCAGTCTAACAAGGTAGCTGCTCTCTGCACCATATGGCATCTCAGAAGACATGACTTCAACAAACCTATTCATAATCATACAAACATATTCATAAGCATGAACTTTTTAATTATTACAGAAAACATTTGATGTCTTTTTCAAATACTGGTTTCCCTGCAATAATCATATATGCTGTCACTCAGTTTCCCTTGCCTTGTATCCAGCTAGGCACAGACAATTCACAATGCTGTATAAGAATATAGCACACCAAAGGGAGCATACTCTTCCACCAAATGTTCTAAATTACCTCCCCCTTGTCTACTGTCCAGATACAAATAAACTCCCTGTTGCATTTTCAAGCAGAACAAAGGAAACTGATCAACTACATTTGGCAGATAAATGCTATGGTGTCTATGGTGTGTTAATGAAAACTATATCACAGCTCCAGATAAGGTGCGTATTTGCATATTTTACTCCTTAAAAATCACATTTACTCAATTAATTACAAATCTGGGAGTACAAAAAACGCATAAGAATTACTTAAAACCCAATAGGCATACGTTACTCAATCAACTAAACTGGTTTGCGTATGATAATTCATCGTGGAGCCCGAACTCTACATCAATGTTAGCAAATGTGAAGTCATGCCTATATATTCATATGCTATTACAGTCATAGCCACTGCCTGGAGATGAGTGTAGTAGTCACATGACTTCCATGTTGCCTGTTCAAAAATGGATGCCAACTACTTGAAAATACTTGAGAATTACTAAAAAGTTAGGTCTATTGAAAACCATTTATGTTTACATATTTAGAAATAGGAAGACACTCTTCACAAAAGTACCAAATTCTTTAAACTAGTGGAAAAATACAAAATGCTAGTTACTCCATAAGAAATGCAATTACTCATACATAAACAGACGGATGTAACTACTCAAGTGCTTGAAAAAATATCTGGAGCTTTGCTATACCATGTCAAACTGGGAAAATTCTAACTCACCATCTGAACTCATGAAAGAACATGATCACCTCAAAGAAACTTGTCATTTTGGGGTAAGGAAGGATCTCACCAGGGTCGGGGAGGATGTGTTACCAGAGTCAATCTGCATGGTAACCTGGGGGAGGATCTGTCATTTGGGGGAGGATGTGTCACCTAGGTCAATCTACATGGTCACCTGGGGGAGGATCTGTCATTTGGGGGAGGATGTGTCACCTAGGTCAATCTACATGGTCACCTGGGGGAGGATCTGTCATTTGGGGGAGGATGTGTCACCTAGGTCAATCTACATGGTCACCTAGGGGAGGATCTGTCATTTGGGGGAGGATGTGTCACCTAGGTCAATCTACATGGTCACCTAGGGGAGGATCGGTAATCTGGGGGAGGATGTGTCACCTGGGAGAATGTGATATCTTGGTGAATCTACATGTTTATTTGAGAGTGGCGTCACTGTCATCTACGAGAATGTATCAGCTGGGTGAATCCACGTGGTGACCAGGGGCAGGGTGTCCCTGTTATCCCAGAAGAAGGATATTTCACCTGGGGTAGGGAGTCCCTGTCATCTTGTGGAAGAATGTGTCAGCTGGGGAGAGGGTTCTTGTTATCTGGGTGGAGGTCACCTGGGGTATGGGGTGCCTTTGATCTTGGGGGAGAATGTGTCAGCTGAGGAGGGAGTCCTTGTCATCTGCAGGGAGGTTGTGTCACATAGGGGACGTGCCAGTCTCATCTGTGGGAGGGGGTGTTAAATGGGGAAGGGGTCCTTGTCATCTGGAGGCAGAATGAGTTATCTGGTTACATATACATGGTAACCTGGGGAGGGAGTCATCTGAGGGGAGGGTGTCCCATCTTGGGCAGGGGGTCCTGTCATCTGCTGGGATGGTGTGTCAGCAGGTGGAGGGGTCCCTGTCATCTGGGGGCAGGGTGTGTGAGCAGGAGGAGGGGTTAATGTTACATGGGGGGGAGGGTGTGTCAGTTGGAGAGGGGTCCCTATCATTTGGGGGAGGGTGTGTTACATGGTAAAATCTACATGGTAACCTGGTGTAGGGAAAACCTCTCATTTGGGTGGAGTGGGGTGGGGTGATGGTCCCTCTCATTCATCGAGAGAGAATGTGTCACCTGGGAGATGATGTCACACCTGGGTAAATCTGCACTATCACCTGAAGTGGGATGAAGATCTCCTACCATGCGTGTGTGGGTGCATGTGTGCGTGCTTCTGTCTGTCAGTTGTGTCACCTGAATATGACAAAAATATGAAGTGTTTGTATGTCTTTCAAACCGGTGCAAATTTAAAATGCTGTATCCTAGTTTCAGTTTCAACATGATGATTTGTGAAAAGCCTGTGCCAAATTAAAGTATTTATAGCTCTGGAAATGCAAGTGTGATTAGTAAGATATAAAACAAATTTAGACAAAGATTCTGCCGATTTACAGATTCGTCCAGATTATTTGAGCCTTGTATGACAGATAAAAGGAGAGATTCATAGCATTATACAAGTCTAGTGCTTTTTGTTTTGACTGTCTTGAGTGTCTCTGGCACTGCAAAGGCAAAAAAGAGTTTTGTGGCCCACATTTGTGGAGCTTATCTTGTTAAGTACTCTGGTGCTGACCCATGTACCATCTTATAAAAAAAACATAATTTTCTTCTTTGAAAGAGAGATGGTTTACTAGTTTCTTCGTCATTTTTTATGACTGAAACCCCAGACGGTCTCACTTGTGGTACGAAGAGCATCAGTCTTTCTAGTACTAATCCTTGCCCTTGAGTTTACTAATCCCTAATGAAGTCACAGTAGTCAAAGTTAGGAAGGATGAATGATATATGTGTAGCGGCCACAAAATTTCTGAGTCCCGTGTAGTGGCCACAAAATTTCCAAGTCCCGTTCTGGGATTCGAACGACGGACCTTCTGATCCGAAGTCGGACGCCTTGTCCACATGACCAAAGAGGTTAACCCCGTAAGCAAGCTGACAAGGTAAGGTCATCTGTGGGATGACTCCACACCCTGCTACATACGCAGCCTTTCTAAGCCGTTTCTGTTTAATTTATATTTAAGACTCAAAAAGCAATTTTATAGGACTAGTTTTTTCACTAGATATTTGATTTGCATATCCCATTTAACATTGCCACTCTTTTTTCGGACTAAATGATACCTGCCATTCATTTTCTCATTCAGATAAATTAGTAAGCCCATTGTTCAATATTCTTGTTGCATCAGTAGGGGTTACTTAAGTCGGTTAACATGTAATGATATAAAAGAAATACGAATGTTATTAGTAGTTTTGGCTACATAACGAAAATGACCGATCATATCGGGTGAACCAGTTCACAAAAAGTATACCGCAATATATAGTACTGTGAAGTTCGAACTGCAATATACCGGTTAAGCATTGTTATCATGCCCATGAAATTTTCATTGTTGTCCTTTCAAAAAATCATGTAACCTACAACCAAAATGAGAAAGTGTTAACTTGCCAAGTAAAAGATATGCTCCTGCTTTTTTAAAACAAGAGTCATCAAAAGATGACGTATCAACCCGGCCACCACATGTTTGAAAGGATCTGTTGAAAGATATTAAGAAGCTTTTCAGTTATGCTCCGGAAACAAAGCCATCCCTCCATTTTGAAGTCCAAAAAGTGTCCATGGAACCGAGAAAATAAGAAATCACAAAAACCTGTATACACCAAAAGGCACCACTTTGGAGTCTGCCACACATATCTACCAAGTGTTGATGAAAGATATAAGAAGTTTTTGAGCTCTTCTCCAGAAACGAAGCCCACCCAACCATTAGACTAACACCAAAATGTTCCATGGAAAAACAACAACAGAAAAATAAAAATGCCAAAACTCTGTAAATAGCAAAAGGCACAACTATAGGTTGAGATTATTACATCTATCAAGTTTGGTCTAAAAATATTGAACGGTTTCTGAGGTATGCTCTGGAAACAAAATGATTACGGACGGACAGAGGGATGGACGGCAGACGAGGTGTCGACTTTATCTGAATAGCACTCTAACCGTAGGACCATTAAGGGGTAACAAAAACCACAGCCTTGAACCCTAACGTGTTCCATCCTGAGGAAGATAAATAATATTGATGATACATGACTGAACCCTATGCAGACAACAAAGCTCAAAACTTGTATTGAGAAAGACAGGAGAGTATGCAAGTAGTACCCGACTGCCACGTAACGTCAAGTCATGTCATGTCATGCCAACCAGTTTCAATTCTATTTCAAACCAATACTGACCTAGAAACAGTACTTGAATGGAGGAAGTCACTGCAAGCCACAGATTTGTTCCCTAGTATTTGAGAGGATTTAAGCCAAAATAATATTTATATACTCATAATATTCAGGCTATGACAAAGACCCTGATGTAAAAACTCTACATGGACCGATGCAAAATAATTCAATGATGGTTCTCCTTGGTCACATAGTGTTTGAGCAACAATGAACTCTGATGTCAGTGAACTCCAGCTCATTCCTGCCATATGAGTTCAATATTCCCTACAGCTCAAGCAAGAGCCATGTCATGTCCACATTTCCCACTTTCACCTGCCTCTTACATTACCACCATAATGATGCATGAACTGGATTATCTCCATTCCAGTCAGAGTTAGCTTGACAGATGTTTATTGAACCCAATAATATACTCTTACCTTGGAGACATACATAATATGTAGGCTATGACAAAGAACACTAAAATCTAAATGCTGCATATGAATAAAAGACAATTTTGCTGGGTCAGTTTGTGCTTGAGCAACACAGACAGACCTGCTGAAATAATATTTATAAATGTTCAGAGAGTCCATGAAAGACTCAGCTCAGTGACTAACTTTGGTTTCAGACGCTGCGAAACTCAGTTCATGAATTCATGAAGTGTTCATGAAGTTCATGAAGACTTCATGAAGAGTTCATGAAGTGTTCATCAACTTTAGCTTAAATCTTCATGAACTTACTTCATGAAGTAAGTTTAATCTTATTCACTACAAATTTCCAGAGTAAACTACATTAAAAAGAAAATACAGAATAAATATTACAAACTTCAATACTTTTATTTATGTTTGATAAGTTGTTATGTAAACAATTACAGATGAGGCATACACTTAGTTTCAACATATTTAATTAAGTTTAAATTATCAGTAAATCCAATCTCTCGTGGCATTACTAGTGCTTGTCTAATAACTTTTGTTGTTGTTTCATAATATATACAACAAACAAGGCATGAAAGAATGCTAAACAATTCTGTGCCTAACAGGAGTTGTTTTAGTAACATCGGGACAGTTCAAGGTAAAACTTACCTTCGTAAAATAGCTGCATAACCAGTTGGTACTGTGGAAGTTTTCTACTTGTCTTCCATATTCATATTTACTCCATAAAGTAAAGTTTACCTGTCAAAATTGTCTCATTTCTTTGAATTTCTCCCGTGATTGCTCACGATCGGACGTGCATGCAGATACTTTACTATCGTAAGGACGTCTTCCACAAAGTTTATAACGAAGCAAAAACATAAAACAGTCAAAAACATTAACAGTTGACTCGGTACTAGAAATAAAAGAAATGTGGAAAAATATTTTGATATCGCCATGCTTCTGACAGCTTTCTTAACCCGCAAGTTGATCTTCTCGTTGAAAACATTCAATGCTCTCGATTTTAGAACACATTCCACTGTCACTCCCTGTCCAGCACGATATGACCCTAAAACTACGTCAGTTTTGACTAATGAAATAAAATTTATGACCGGAGACATGTGCATGAACTATTCTTCCAAGTTATGATCGACAATGGAACGTGAACTCAGAACATGTTTTTACGGGATCCCCGCCGTTGACAATAATACGACATGTATATTGACAAGTTCTAATTTCAATATTCATACCTAAATATTGTAATTCTTGCCATTAATTGTTCATAAGAAGAGAAATTATACGCTGTTGGTATGATGAAGTAACTTTCGCGCCAAAACTGCCCCGCACTTCGTTCTTCCGAAATCTATTGCGACTTCAAGAACGGATAACAATAATCATACGGCTTATTTTATTTATAGACGCGATTTATTTCTGATCTGAGGGTTTATATTTACACTTATTTTTTCTTTTCTATCAAAAAATGTCTTTACTTCAAACTTGCAACATTCGATACGGAAAGACGCGACCGTTTCACGGCATGACGCCATTGCTGCTGTCTTCGAGCGCAATGACATCCTTCATCTTCAACAGCATCTGTATCTTACTGGCAGTTGGTACAATTACTACTCAGGGATCACACTTCTTGTCTGAGACACACAATCAGCACAGAGGTGGACAACCACTGGAAACACTCCACTTGTTGCCGGGTTATTATCCTCACAACATGCCAACATACGGATTCCTGACAATTCCTGAGCAAAGTATCCACTTTGATGTACTTACATAGGTATTAAATACCTTGAATGAACTGAGTGACACTGTAGTGCTACCTCATCCACCAAAGGTAGCTCTCTCTACATCACATGACATCTCGGAAAATTATCTTCAACAAACATATTAATAATCATGAACAATTTCATTATTTCACAAAAACATGTGGTATCCTTTTCATAAAACGGCTTCCATATATAGTGATCATGTATGCTATCACTCAGTTTCTGTCCTTGTAGGCCGCTGGGCACTGATGCTTCAATAGACAAAAAGCAGACCAAGGGTGCTTACTCTTCCACCTAATGTTCTAAATTATCTCCCCCTTGTCTACTGATCACATACAACCCCTGTTGCATAATCCACCACATTAAAGAAAAGTGATCAATCACATTTGGCAGCTAAACAGTATGTCTATCATGTGCTTATGAAACCATATGTTGTCTAATTGGGAAAATCCTAAATAACCAGTTGACCTCAAGAAACAACATGGTCACCTGAAGGAAATATGTCATTTTTTGATACACAAACCACCCTAAAGACACCCTGTAAGTATACATACATATTTTACTTCATCACTTCCAGAGAATAAGTCTAAACTGAGCTAAACAAACCACCCCGAACACACCCTGTAATGTAAATATACACCAGCTAGCATGTATCTGGCCACTATACATACATGTTCCTTACTTAATGACTTCCAGAGAGTACCTTCAACCTGAAGCTACACAAACCACCCTGACGACAACCTGTAATTTAAATCTTCCCCATATAGCCTCTACACATACTTTACTTCATGATGTCCAGAGAATAACTTTAGCCAGGAGCTACACAAACCAACCTGAAGACACCTTGCAAATCAGAATCTAACCCAGCCAGCATATATCTGACCTCTATACACAGTTTACTTCATGACTCCCAGAGAGTACCTTTAACCTGAAGATACACAAACCACCCTGAACACACCCTGTAATGTGAATCTACCCCAGCTAGCATGTATCTGGACCGTATACACACTCTACTTCATGACTACCAGAGAATATCATTAACCTGGTGGAACACAAACCACCCTCAAGACAGCCTGTAATCTGAATCTACCCCAGCTAGCATGTATCTGGACCCTATACACACTCTACTTCATGATTACCAGAGAAAAAAAATAACCTCGAACTACACCAACCACCCTGAACAGAAGATGTAATGTAACTTTAAACACGCTACCCTGTATCTGGGCTCTATACATGGTCTGCTTGATGACTTCTAGAGAATACGTTCAATCTGAAGCTACACGAACCAGCCTGATGACATGGTACCGCCTGAATCTACCCCCGTTAGCATGTATCTGGCCTCTATACATTGTTTCTTCACGACTTTCACAGAATATGCTTTACTTGAGCTACACAAACCACCCTGAAGACATGGTGTCATCTGAATGTACCCCACCTCGGATGTATCTGGATTCTATACAGTCTACTTCGTGACTTCCAGAGAACAAAACTAACCTGAAGCTACATTAATCGCCCTGAAGACACCCTTGACTATAAATCTATCCCAGCTAGCATGTATCTGGCCTCCGTACACACTCTACTTGATGACTTCTAGAGAATACCATTAACCTGAAGCTACAAACACCACCCTAAAGACACCCTGCAAATCTGAATCTACTCCAGTCAGCTGTATCTGGCCTCTATACATAGTCTACTTCATGACTTCCAGATAATAAGTTTAAACTAAGCTACACAAACCATCCCGATACACCCTGTAATCTAAATCTACGGAAGCTAGCATACATCTGGCATCTATACACAGTCTACTTGGTGACTTCCGAAGAATACCTTTAACCTGGAGCTACAAACACCACCCTTAACACACGGTGTCACCTGAATTTACCCCAGCTAACATGTATCTGGCCTCTAGACATCGTTTGCTTCATGACTTACAGTGAATACATTTTACCACGGCTACACAAACCGCCCTGAAGACACCATGTAAGCTGAATGTAAATACGCCAGCATGTATCTGGCCTCTCTACATAGTCTACTTAATGACTTCCTGAGGATAGCCTTAACCTGAAGCTACACAAACCAGCTGAAGACTTCCTGTAATCTAAATCTACCCCAGCAACCATGTATCTGATCTATATAAAGTCACCTTAATGATTTCTAGAGAATGCTTTTAACCTGGAGCTACACAAACCAGCTTAAACACACCCTGTAACCTCTACCCAAGGTAGCATGCATTTGGCCTCTATGCACAGTCTACTTCAGGACTTCCAGAAAATAATTACAAATTGAGCTAGACAAACCCCCCTGAAGACACACTGTAATCTGATTCTACCCAAGCTAGTATTTGTCCTGCATTTATACACAGCCTGTGTCATGATTTCAAGAGAATACCTTTAATCCAAGCTACACAAACCACCCTGAAGACATTGTGTCATCTGAATCTACCCCACATAGGATGTATCTGGCTTCTATACAGTCACCTTGGTGACTTCTAGAGAATAAAATTAACCTGAAGCTACACTAATCACCCAAAAGACACCCTGCAAATCTCAATATACCGCAGTTAGCATGTATCTGACCTCTATGCACAGTTTACTTCATGATTTCCAGAGAGTAAGTTTAAACTCAGCTGGACAGACCACCCTGAACACACCTGGTAATCTCAATCTACCCCAGCTAGCATGTATCTGACCTCTATGCACAGTCTACTTCAGGACTTTCAGAGAGTAAGTTTAAACTCAGCTGGACAGACCACCCTGCACACACCTGGTAATCTAAATCTACCCCAGTTAGCATGTATCTGGTCTCTATGCACAGTCTACTTGGTGACTTCCAGACAATAAATTTAACCTGCAGCTACACAAATCACCTTGAACACACCCTTTAATCTAAACCTAAACTCCCTCGCATATCTCTTGACTCGATACACAGTCTACTTAATGACTTCCAGAGAGTACCTTTAACCTTGAGCTGGACAAACCACCCCGAAGACACCCTGAAATCTAAATCTGCCCCTCCTAGCAAGCATCTGGAGTCTTAGTAACACACAGTCTACTTTTTCATTTACAAAGAATACCTTTCACCTGGAGCTACACACAACATCCTCAAGACACCCTGTAACCTAAATCTAGCCAAGACAAAATGTATCTGGCTTCTGTTAGAGTCTCCGAAATAATTTCCAGAGAATACCTTTGACCTGGAGCTAAACAAACCACCCTGGACACACCCTGAAATCTAATATACCCCAGCTAGCATGTATCTGGTCTCTCTACACATTCTACTTGGTGACTTCGAGAGAATACCTATAATGTGAACTGGACAAACCACCCTGAACACACCCTGTAATCTAAATCTACCAGTTAGAACGTATCCAGCCTCTTTATATTGTTCTTTTCATGATTTCCAGAGAATACCCTTAACATGGATCTACACAAACCAAACTAAAAACACCCTATAATCTGAATCTACCCAAGCTAGCATATACCTGACCTCTATACACAGTTGACTGCCAGAGAATAAGTTTAAACTCAGCTAGACATACCACCTTGAACACATCCTCTAATCTAAATCTACCCCAGCTAGCATATATATGGCCTCTATACACAGCCTGCTTCATGACTTCCAGATACTTTATTTAACCTGAAGCTACAAAAACTACCCTGAAGACACCCTGTAATCTGAATCTACCAAGGTAGCATGTATCTGGCATCTATACACAGTCTGCTTCATGACTTTCAGAGACTATTTATTTAACCTGAAGTTACAAAAACTACCCTGAAGATACCCTGTAATCTGAATCTATCAAGGTAGCATGTATCAAGCTCTCCTGTGTCTGGACAATATACAGTCTCTCTGACCACTTGATCATTTCCACAGCATTAAAGGGAAGCTACACAAAATCTACCTCTGCTAGCATTTATCTGGACAGTGTATAGTCTGTTTGTCCACTTGGCCATTTCTACAGCATTAACAGGAACCAATACAAAATCTATCCCTGCTAGCATGTATCTGGACACGTTGACCACAATGACAGGAAGGTGTACAAAATCTATATGGACACTCTACAGTCTTTTTGACCACTTGACCATTTCTACAGCATTAACTGGATGCTGTACAAAATCTCCCTCTGCAAGCATGTATCTGCATGGACACTGTAAAATCTACTTGATCACTTGACCATTTCTACAGCATTAACTGGAACCTATACAAAATTTATCCCTGCTACCATGTATCTAGACAATGTACAGTTGACCACTTGACCATATCTACAGCATTAACTGGAAGGTTCACAAAATCTACCACTGCTAGCTTGTATCTGGATTCTGTATAGTCCATTTGACTACGTCACCATTTCTACAGCATTAACTGGAACCTATACAAAATTTATCCCTACTAGCATGTAGCCAGACTCTGTACAGTCTCTCTCACCACTTGACCATTTTTCTACAGCATTAACTGGAAAGTTCACAAAATCTCCCATGGCTAACATGTATCTGGACACCGTACAGTCAACTTGACCACTGGGCCATTTCTACAGCAGTAACTGGAACCTATATGAAACCTGTCCCC
This sequence comes from Haliotis asinina, assembly GCF_037392515.1. Lineage (NCBI taxonomy): Eukaryota > Metazoa > Mollusca > Gastropoda > Lepetellida > Haliotidae > Haliotis > Haliotis asinina. The sequence goes on along the minus strand of NC_090283.1, from coordinate 13,400,618 downwards.
GCTAGCATGTATCTGGACAGTGGACAGTCTATTTGACAACTTTTTGAAGCCTGGGCAGAAAATATCATAAGCAGTTAGCATGTCCTGAGAAACCATTATAGACAAGAGGTTCATCATCAGTGCATCATCCCAGAATAATTTCTGCAGTACTGCTGTCTGACTAAAAGGAAAAGGCATGGGTATAAAATGTCAATGGAGGCACCCATAAGGGGGGATAATGCAAGTGACAGGGATACCCTGTGGGATGAGATGGCCATGGCACCTCACAGGCAGCTTGGGTTCAGTGCACATTATTATCATTATCATTAACACTTCTTAGTATGTTGCCTAGAGGATGTGAAACATTTACTCACCCAAACCCCCTTCAACACACCCTTCTATCTAAACCTAAAGGAATCTGGTGGTTGTGAAGTCTATTATAATCTGACCAATTCAGCAGTAACACCTTCAACCTCAAGTTAAACATGTCACCCCAATGGCATCCTGTAATCTCAACCTACCTTTGCTACGAACTGTACACAGAGTCTCCTTGATCACTTGAAATTCCATGGAAGACCTTGCAGTCATCTCCGGTAGAGTGTGTCACCTGTCTCAAGCTACATGAACACTTGGGGGTGAGGAGTGTCTGTCATCTGGGGTAGGGTGTATCACCTGAGTCAAACTACATGAACACCTGGGGGTGAGGCGTGTCTGACATCTGGGATATAGTGTGTCACCTGGGTTAAGTTACATGAGGACCTGGGGATGAGGGGTGTCTGACATCAGGGGTATGGTGTGTCACCTGGGTCAAGCTACATGAGCACTTGGGGGTGGGGGTTGTATGTCATCTGAGGTAGGGTGTGTAGCCTGGTCAAGTCACATGAACACCTTGGGGTGAGGGGTGTCTGACATCAGGGGTATGGTGTGTCACCTGGGTCAAGCTACATGGACAAATAGGTGTGAGGGGTGTTTGACATCTGAGGTATGGTGTGTCACCTGGGTCAAGCTACATGAGCACCTGGAGGTGAGGGGTGTCTGACATCTTACATGAATACATGGGGGTGGGGGGTGTCAGTCATCTGGGGCACGGTGTGTCGCCTGAGTCAAGCTACATGAGCACCTGGGGGTGAGGGGTGTTAGCCATCTGGGGTAGGGTGTGTCGCCTGAGTCAAGCTATATGAGCAGATGGGGATGGTGTCTGTCATCTGGGGTATGGTGTGTGAAGCTACACAAAATGAAGACAAAATACTATCAAAATCTACCATTGCTGTGTATGTTGTACCAACAATCAACACTCAGTAGTCCTGTACAAAAACTCAACACAGGCCATGATGCACCAAATCTGTCAAAATTGACTCCATGAACATTTCAGAAAAGCCTTGAACCTGAAGCTACACAAACCACCATGAAAACACCCTGTAATGGACTCAAGCTGTGGTGCACAAGCTCTTGACAATGTCAACCCTTAAAAATTTCAGGGCAAACCTCTAAAAATTTGTAAGCCAAGGCCACAACAAAGACTTCTTGAAAAAAAACCTCTACCACTGTATGTATGCATGCATGCATGCATGCATGTATCTGGTCTCTGTACACAGTCTATATGACTACTTGATGACTTGAATCCCTTTAACCTGAAGCAATACAAACCACCCTGAAGACACCCTTTAATCGAAATCTACCAAAGCTTGTTGACTAGGACTATGTATAGTTTCTTTGACCATTTCTACAGCATTAAATGAAAGCCTGGGAAAATCTACCCATGTTAGCATGCAGTGTTCCCGGTAGGTTTTATGTGAGTGTGTGCAGAAATAAAATAGTAACTGTGTCGTCCAAATCTTTTGCAAGTAATACTTTCACTAAAACCGCAAATTATTTTCAAATATATTGGTTCTTAATATATGTTATTGTTTCAAGGTACCTTTTGAAATTAAGTAGATCAGAATCTATGCATCCAAATGAAGCAGGCAAACTATTTTTTACGTGTTTTTTCAATTTTTGTGTGAAAAACGCAGGTTTTGCATTGAGAATGTATCTGGACACTGTACAGTCTATTTGACAGCTTGATATAATTTCTACAGCATTAACTGGAGGTTTTCCAAAATCTACCCATTGTGACATGTATCTGGACATCTAAAATGGCAGTGGGGGACTGCAGCTGTCACCCGGGGGCAGGAAGTATTACTTGGACCAAACTACATGGAAACCTGAAGGTGTGGGGGTTGGTGTGGGTGTCGTCAGTCGTCTGGGATAGGGTGTGTCACCTGGGTCAATCTAAATTAACATCTGGGGGTGAGGTGTGTATGCCATCTGGGCAAGGGTGTGTCCCCTGGGTCAGTCTGCATGAACACTTGGGAGTGAGGGGTGTCAGTCATCTGGGATAGGGTGTATCACATGGGTCAGTCTACATATAAACCTAAAGTGTGCTTCTCACTATATGTTGGGTCATCTCTCGTTTTCCCAGATTAATCACATTTGAGGGTTTTGTTTTGGAGGGACAGGTTTGACTTTGGCTAGACAGACCGCTTCCCAGGTTTTACTTTTCTTAACTTCATACGAACAGAGCCCCTCGGGATTTCCTGACCCCGATGGTTTTACATTGTCTACCAAAACCTCGGAGTCGTGTTTTCTCCTACACATAAACACCTGGGGCTGAGGGGTGTCCGTCACCTGGGATAGGGTGTATTACCTGGGTCAATCGACATGAACATCTGGGAGTGGTGTCAGTCATCTGGAAAGGGTGTGACCCTGGGTCAATCTAAATGAACACATGCGGGTGAGGGTTATGTATCATCTGGGTAAAGTGTCACACCATGGGTCAATCTATATGGACAGATGGGGGTGAGGGTGTCTGTCATCCAGGCAGGGTGTCACAACTGGGTCAATCTACATGGACACCTAGAGGTGAGGGGTGTCTACCCTCTGTGAGTGTGTATAACCATGTCAGTCTACATAGACACCTGGTGTCAGTCATCTGTAGTAGGATGTGTCACCTAGTTTTATCTATATGGACATCTGGGGTGTTGTCAGTCATCTCGGGTAGGGTGTGTCGCCCAGGTCAATCTACATGGACACCTGGGTGTTAGGGGTGTCTGTCATCTACGGAGGGTGTGTCACACCTGGGTCAATCTACACAGACACCTCGGGGTGAGGGGTGTCAGTCCTCTGGGGAGGGTGTGTCAACCTGGACAATAGTAGGACACCTGCATGTGACTGCATAACCACTAACTTTTCTGAGTAAACTGATGGGTAGTTCAGGTATATGTATTCAGCCAAACGAGGGAGCGAGTGAGTCAGTTAGAGAGAAAGAGATGGAAGGTGGGAAAAAGAGACAAAGAAGTGAAGAGAAGAGGCATTTTTAATCAGACCTCACTGGTTCTCTGAAATAAAATCACAATAACAGGAGGTCGCAAGTGAATCAAGTTACACTGCACCAAGACCACTCCCTTTAAATCTGAAGAATCAAAAGCGCAACTCCAGATACCCTGGACTGACAGGGCAAGTGCTGAAGACTTCTCAGTTGTGCCACCCTAGATACCCTGAACTGACCAGGACAAGTGTTGAGGACTTCTCACTTGTTCCACCACAGATACCACAGACTGTCTAGGTCTAGTGCTGAGGACTGTGAACTCCTGGCTGTGACGGCATCTCTACCTAAAGAAGCACAACCTGAAACAAGACGACTTGAAGGGTATACGACTAGTCGACAATGAAAGGGTAGCTGAAATGTGAATCATTGCAAACTGCCACGGACTTGTCTACAAGGCACACCTATAAGAATACAAGAGAGAGGTTACAGATGGCCTAACACCGCCATTCCACTCATACACAGGAAATATTGAATTTGTTAATAGAAACGGGTATGGAGCAATGCAAGATGAACACTGACAGCCGAGACAATATAAAGCCAAACAGTAAGGAGATTGTGTCACAAGCAATCAGCATCACCTGCAAAACGGTACCTGACAACATGTTCATCACCACAGTGGAATTCCAGAGTAAGCTCTGGGCTGGTGCCTGGCTGAAAGTGAGTGAGTCTGTCAGTCACTTTAGTTTTAAGTCACTTTTAGCACTAGTACTATCATGGTGGGAGACACCAAAAGTGGGCTTCACACACTGTACCCATGTAGGGAATCGAACCCTGGTCTTCGGCATGACAAGCAAACACTTAAACCACAAGGCTACCCTACTGTCCCACTGGTTAAAGTGTATAGGTGTAGACGTGAAAAGTCCAGGGGGCAACCAGACTACACTACGAACAGGTGGACCTTCTCACCATTCTCTGGAGTTCAAAATGGGGGATAATATTGGAAATCAGCTCACAGTACAGGGTGTGCTTATCAAGTATATTACTACAGGCTGGGAACTCTACAAGAAGGAACAGACAAAGCTCTGAAAGACTTGAACACTTTGAGGAAGGTGCAAGGGCATGCTGATGCCATCTAATTGGCTCAAGGACGTCTTTCTCAATGCTACAGATTTTACTTCAACCAACATGTTCCTCAGCAATACTTGTACACCTAAAATGGAACAAAGCAGGTCGCAAGTCAGTGTGTAAAGGCACAGTGCAGCCGGTACTGAAAGCGTGAGTGACAGAGTGAGGGGAGTTTTAGGCCGCACTCAGTCATATTCCAGCTATATAGTGGTGGTCTGTAAATAACTGACTCTGGATGAGACAATACAGTGATCAACTGCATGAGCAATCTACAACAGGGATTCGATGACGTGTGTCAACCAAGTCAGCGAGCCTGACCATCTGATACTGTGAACCATGGGTTACTGATGATCATTTCTAAAATTTAACATGAAGCTAAAAGATATGAAAATCTGTCATCTAACTCATACAAGCAAAAATTCAGTTAATGAACTGATCCAGTCTATCTGACGACTTGACCATGCCAACAGACGGCCACCAACCCAAGCTGAGATGGATAGTCAACAGTCTAAATCTACCTAAGCCAGCACATATCTGGCCTCTACAAACAGGGTATGTGACTACTTGACGACTTCCAAACAATAACTTTAACCTGAAGATACACAAAACACCTTAGCATCTGAATCTACCCAAGTCAACAAGTATCTGGCCTCTGTCCTGAGCATGTGACTACTTGACTTCCAGAGAATATCTTTAGCCTGAAAACCACGGTTAAAGACACCCTAGAATTAAAATCTACCCAAGCTAGAATATATTTGACCCCTATACACAGTCTGTGTCATTACTTTATCACTTCCAGAGAGATACCTTGAACCTGAAAAAGCACAAACCCCATTAACATCCCCTGTAACCTAAACCTACCCAAGTTTGCATGTTTTTTCAACTCTATACAAAGTCAGTGTGAGTACTGGATGACTTCCAGAGAATACCTTGAACCCGAAGACACACAAACCACCCTGAATACATCTTGTAATCTAAATCTACTCAAGTTTGCACGTTTTTCAACCCTGTACAAAGTCAGTGTGAGTACTTGATGACTTCCAGAGAATACCTTGAACATGAAGACACACAAACCACCCTGAACACACCCTGCAATGTAAATCTATCCAAGCTAGCATGTACCTGGCCTCTGAACACATTCTACTTCATGACCTCTAGAGAAACCTGTAACCTTAATTTACCATTATCCTGAAGTTGTGCATCCCATCCTCACAACACCTAGGTATTCAAATCTACCCAGAATACAATCTATCTGGCATGTATACTGTCTTACTGACCAACACCTCCCAAGAATACCTTTAACCTGATGCTGTGCAACCCACCCTAACAACACCAAGCTATTAAAATCTACACAGACTACAATCTATCTGGCCAGTACACTATCTAACTGATAAACACTTCCAGACAATACCTTTAACCTGAAGGTGTGAAACCCACCCTCACAACACATTCTACTTCATGACCTCTAGAGAAACATAATATTATCTATCTGGCCTGTACACTGTCTATCTGATGACCACCACTACCAGAGAATACCATTAACCTGAGTTGTCCAACCCACCCACCCCAACACCCACTTATTCAAATCTACCCAGACTACAATCTATCTGGCCTGTACACTGTCTATCTGACCAACACTTCCAGACAATACCTTTAATCTGAAGCTGTGAAACCCATAATCACAACATCCAGTTATCCAAATCCACCCAAGCAACAATCTGTCTGAAATGTATACATTCTATTTGAGTGAGTGAGTGAGTGAGTGAGTGAGTGAGTGAGTGAGTGAGTGAGTGAGTGAGTGAGTGATCAAGCGAGAACAGTTTGACACCCTTTTCAGACATATTCCGGCAATTAAGAGCAGGTGACACCAGAAATGGCTTTTACACATTGTGCCCTATGTGGGAGTCAAACACTGATGTGGTGTATGTAAATAACAAACAATTTAATCACTGGTCATTTGGGTGGATGTGACCATGAGGGTGGATCTGGTTGTGGGGGTTAATCTGATCATGAAACATACCCATGCTAGCATGTATCTGGTCTCTCTACATAGTCTCCCGGACCACCACTGATATTTTCCACAGAAAACCTTGATACTGAAGCCCTACAAATATTCATAACAAACACTGTAGACCGAATCTACACACACCAGCATGTACCTGGCCTCGCTACATAGTTTGCTTGACCACCATTACAATATCGTGTATTGCAAATATATCCATGCTGTCTCCTACCTAGTCCAGTTATGACATTCTAGTGCACCTTTGTGGGAAACCAAACCCTGGACTTAGGCAACAACAAGGAAACACTTTCACTACTTGACCTTTTTTGAACCTGAAGTTCTTCACATCATTCGCTCAAAGTCAAATTCAAATACACAAAGCCACAATACACAGTCTGTTTGACTTCACCATTTTGGAATGAGTGTCACTAACCAGAACCTACAGAAATCACCTGTCAGACACCCTGTAGACCCATGTTAGCACGTACCTGGCCTCAATACACAATCTCTCTGACGCCATTTTATCATGTCCAGAGATAAACTTTATTTTATAGTGAATTTACATATAACTGAAGCAAAACAAACCATAAATAACACACCCCGTAATAACAGATCACTACTTTTTGAATATTTCTAGACCATCCAAATTAAACCCTGAACTCAAGGCTGCATGTGCTGGGAACCTGGGCTCATATATGCTACAACTACATATGTGAACATATTCAGCGACAACTGTCTTTAGAAAGAAAACTAAACTTCTTTGATCATGTGGTCATTCTTGCTCACTTTATCCATGGACATCTTTGAACCCAAACATGTAGATGTCAATCACTGCATAGTGTGGTCCGAATTCCATTATTTATTCACTGCTGTTGTAGTGTGCAGGTAACAGGTTAATTTTGTTTGTATATAAGTTGGTATGAATGTCTAGAGTGGTTGCATTTAGGTAGCATGAGTGAGTGTATTGAGTGCAAATGATATGTGTACTAAGTTTGTATGCTAAGTGTGTAGGTTTTTGAGTGTTAGTATCAAATTATGAAAGTGTGAGTTAATGTATGTATAAAAATGTGCATAGGAATTATAAAGTAAGAATGAGAATGTTTGGTTATAGCCATGTGACAATATCACACAGAGAGATAGAGAGATTGATTAATTGATTGATTTATGAGGTGATAGAGAGAGGGATTTATGAGGTGATTCAGTTACCTTGGCTAAGATAAGTCGGGTAACTCTTGATGGGTGTCTGGGAAGCACATGGGTGACTGAGAGGCACATGGTTGAGAGAGTTGGGCTGTGAGAGTGTCTCACACTAGATTGGATGGATGTGGAGGTCAAACAAAATGGTATGTACTCAAGCTTATTGTTGTATATATTTGGGTAGCATTATTCTAAGTTGGTAATTCTGAGTGTTTTTATTTGCTTTTGGAGGTAACTCTGTCAGTGAATGGATGCCAGCCATGTTCTATAGTTCACTGTGGACAGAAACTTAAGATTTGTTTTTTGTTATTTCAGTCAATCTTCAGACTTCAGCATTTATGAAGAATAAATTAGAGGAATTGACATTTGTTTCAACTGGATTTTTTGTGAAATAGAACAAGAACTCTATAGCTGTCTTAAACCTGGAATCCTGCTGATTGCTAAGTTTTTATGTCATAGAAGTCAACACCAAACCAAATACTGATGAAAGCATGCATATAAACGCAAAATATTACGAGTGAGTGTGTCCACTTTTACATTGCTTTCAGCAAAATTCAAGCAATATCAGGGCAGGCGATACCAGAAATTGTACCCATGTGGGGACATGAACCCAGGTCTTATGTGTAATGGGCAAACGCTTTGACAAGTAGGCTACCCTGTCGCCCTATCCCAAAATCTACATGAACCCCAAAAGCATTGGAATACAATCCTCACTCACTGCTTTGCTCAAAAAAGACAGCATTCCAGTAAGAAAAACATCAGTCACCTTGATCATGATGACAATCTGACAACAGTCACAAACATCCACACACCGAAAAGCTTTATTACCACTATTCATTCAAAACAGGACGCTGGAACCATTTTTCCCTCTTTAATGATCATGTTGTTAATCTTGCTGAGAGACTTTTATCAGATTCAAGTCACATGTTATTTCAAGAATACAAACTAAAGATATACAAACCATGCTCAAGACACCCTGTAATCTACCTCTACCCAACCGTGCATGTATCTTGTCTCCATCCATGTCTGAAATCTCTCCATGTATTTCAGTGAATACCTTTAATCTGAAGATACACAAAGTACCCTGAACACACCCTGGAATCTAAATCTACCCAACTGTTCATATATCGAGCCTCCCTACACAGTTTATGTAACAATACATAATGAGTGAGTGAGTGAGTGAGTTTAGTTTTACGTCGCGCTTAGCAATATTCCAGCTATATGGCGACGGTCTGTAAATAATCGAGTCTGGACCAGACAATCCAGTGATCAACAACATGAGCATCGATCTGCGCAATGGGGAACCAATGACATGTGTCAACCAAGTCAGCTAGTCTGACCACCCGATCCCGTTAGTCGCCTCTTACGACAAGCATAGTCACCTTTTATGGCAAGCATGGGTTGCTGAAGGCCTATTCTACCCCGTGACCTTCACGGGTCCAATACATAATGACTTATGACAATACATCATGAGAATATTCTTAACCTGAAGATAGGCCTGAAGACAGTCTGGGATCTAAATCTACCCAAGCTGCCTCTGTTTCAACTCTCTACACACTCTATGTGACTACTTGAAGAATTCCAGAGAATATATTTAACCTGAAGATACATAAACCACCCTCAACACACCTTGGAATCTAAATCTACCCAGGCTTACATGCATTTCGACTCTGTACATAAGTCTATTTGACTACTTGATGATTTCCAAAGATAACATGAAGATACACAAAACATACTGAAGACATCCTGTATTCTACATCTACCCAACCTGTATCTGACTTCTATATATGAGGCACAAGAAATAAGGGAACTCCTGATGTCAACTTACAGTAGAAGGATTGATACAGAAAAGTTGTGTGCTGATTACATTCGAACTCAGGTTTGAATCCACTTCAGACTGACACTACAAGTAGCAACCTGCTCCCTGTACTTGATACACATGCATCATGAACCGCACAGGCATTGCAGGCCATAGAACTGAAACGTGAACCTTTAATTATCACTTGTGAAAATGCCACCTCGTCAGTACCTGATGAAGGAACAAAATGGCAGGCCACTGGAATGCTAGAGGGTGGACAATCACAGAATGCTGTTGCTCGGTTCTTCAGAAAGTCCAAAAACATTATTTCACGACTCATCAACCTTTATTGTCAGACAGGGGACATTAAAATGAGGACTGGTAGAGGAAGACGTCCTAAAACCACCCCCAGACAAGACACCTTCCTGAGAACCATAGCTTTGAGGGAACGGGGTTTGCCACTGCCCCAGATTTGAAGAGGGAATTCTGCAGAGCTTCAGGGATACGCATTTCAAATTCTACTCTAAGAAACAGGTTCCAAAGCAGTGGTCTGAAGTTAAGGTGTAACCATGACAGCTAACCACAGATGATCTGGTTATTGTCCCGGGTAATTTTACAGGCCAGTGGTATGTGGACGAGATCTTACAACCACACATTGCTCCCATGGCTCACAGGGCAAGTCAAAACTTTGTTTTTCAGGACCCTGCATGCCCTCACAGAGCTCGTGTTGCAGTGAACTTCTTGCAGCAACAAGGTGTTACAACATTACCCTGGCCAGCTAAATCCCCAGATCTGTTCCCAAACGAACATTTATGGAATGTGTTAGGGCGTCTCAGGGACTCTGCATCCGCCATTCGTGATGCCCCACATAGAGCACTGCAACCAGAGTGGCGGTTGAGTCCAAGGGCGACAATCCGATGGTTGGTGTCCAATATGCAAAGTTTCCTGCCTGTATTGTTTCTCATGGTGGACACACTCACTGTTAACTCTATCTGACATACAAACTGTACAGCTGTGCTGATTAAACCTAACATGTTTCACAAAATCAAGGGGTTCCTTTATTTTTTCTGCCTATTATATACACAGTCTGTGTGACTACTTGAGAATATCTTTAACCTGATGCTACACAACCACCCTGAACATACCCTGTAATCTAATCTAAGTTAGGTTGCATGTATCTTGTCTCCATCCATGGACTTCTTCATGCCTCTTAGAGTATTCTCTTCACCTGAAGCAACAAAAAAGCCTGACAACACCCTAGAATCTAAATCTACCCAAGCCTACATGTATCTGGCCTCTCTATACAGTCTATGTGACTACATGTAATGACATCCACAGTATAACCTTAACCTGGAGCTACACGAACCTCACAAAAGACACCAGTAATCTAAATCTACCCACCACTGCATGTATCTATCTTCGATACACATTCTCTCACAAAGAGAATACCTATAACTTGAAGATACACAGATCACCCTGAAGACACCCTGGAATCTAAATCTACCCAAGCGTTCATGTATCTGGTCTCTGTACACAGTCTTTGTGACACTACATAATGACTTCCAGAGAATACCTGATACAGAAACCACAGAGACACCAGTAATTTAAATCTACCAAACCTTCCATGTATCTATACTCTATACATATTCTGCTTACGCACGAAGACAATACCTCTAACCTTGCAGATACACAAACTGTCCTGAAGACAACCTGGAATCTAAATTTACCCAAGAATGCATGTATCTGGCCTCTACACATAGTCTATGTGACTACACGGAATGACTTCCAGAGAACAAATTTAACCTGGAGATACATAAACTACCCTGAAGACACACTGTAATCTAAATGTACACAAGCTAACCTGCATCTGGCCTCCCTACAAAGTCTATGTGACATGTAATGACATCCAAAGTATAACCTTAACCTGGAGCTACACAAACCTCACTGTAGACACCAGTAATCTAAATCTACCCAACCTTCCATGTATCTATACTCTACACATATTCTGCTTAGGCACAAAGACAATACCTTTAACTCAAAGATACACAAAATGTCCTGAACACACCCTGGAATCTGAATCTACCCAAGTGTACATGTATCTGGCCCTTGTACAGTCTATGTGACTATATGGAATGACGTTGACATCCAGAGAATACCTTTAACCTGATGCTATGCAAACCACCCTGAACACACCCTGGAATCTAAATCTACCCAAGCGTGCATGTATTTCGACTCTGTACACAGTCTATGTACAGGCTGGAATGTATTTTTTGACAATACGTCAGACCCATGTGCTTTATCTGATGCTGTAACTGACTAAATATCATTCTGTGTAGACTCTATCATACCAAGGAAGGACATAACCATACATCCTAACAACAAACCCTGCGTGACGAAGGAAGTAGAAGGTCTGCTTATTGAGAAGAAAAGGTCCTTTTGCACCAATGAGTAAATCACACAAAAATCCATTCAAAATGACATTAATGTTCAAGTAAACAAATCCAAGGAAGACTATAAAGACAAAGTGGAGCGTCATTTTCACCAGAACAACATTCGTCAGGCCTGGAGAGGAGTCAAAACCATGATCGGCCAACAGGACAAACCCTCACACATCAACATTAGCAGATGACCGGAAGTATGCTGAGAATTAAGCTGAACCAGTTCTACTCCAGATTTGACACCTTCGACTTCACTGAGCAGCGCAGCACAGTCACAGACCGCATCATACCAGACACAAAAGATGCCGTCATCATTACACCTGATTTGGTCAGAAACCAGTTTATAAAGCTAAACATCAGGAAAGCATCACGACCGGACGGAGTGGATGGAATCATTCTTAAACAGTGTTGTGAACAATATCATACCAGAAAAATGGAAAACGTCTACAATAATCCCTGTACCAAAGAAAACAAACCCTTCTGTGTTGAATGACTTTAGACCGGTCGCCTTAACGTCTGTAGCTATGAATTGTTTCGAGAGGACCGTACTAAATATTCTGATGTGTAATGTTGGACACCTTCTTGACCCTCTTCAATTTGCATTCAGAGCACAGCGGGGTGTCGAAATGCCAAAGTTGTTATTTTCAACAGTATTTACAAACATTTAGAAATTCCAAAATCTTATGATAGACTACTTTTTATCAATTTTTCATCTGCTTTTAACCCAATTCAACCTCTCATTTTATTGCAAAAACTTTTATCTATGAAAGTGAACAAGAATCTTTTTCTCTGGACTGAACAGTGTCTGATCCACTGACTGCAATATGGAGAATGAGGACTATGATTTATGGATATACAACTTCTTGTATTCAGTGAGTGCGACGTTTCCACATAGGTACTAATGGTAGTAAATGGTACAGGGTAAAGAATTTGTGGAGGAATATATATGTGAATTGTTGTCACAGTGAATGAGAAGACGATGAGTTGTCTGTACAATTAATTCTCGAATGCCTATGAAAGATGTCATACGTTGTCTTTGGGGACTATAAACTGTAATGAAATAATGACTTCTCAAATTGGTTTTAGTTTATTGTTTTTATCAGCCTGGAATTAATCAAGAAGGACCCGACAATCCAGTGATTGATATAAATTATGAGTGATGGAGAGAGCAGTATCTGACATGTCTACCATGACATTCCCAAATGAGCAAGAAATACCTGACAACATAACACAAACGATAATCTCAGTTCCCCAGGACATATATATTTGTGGGTCTGGTTGATTTTCAAAATTTGTTTTAAGAGTTGACATCAAATTTTGGGGGGTCTAACAAATTACAAAGACAACCAATTTTCAACTAATAATGTTTTTTATATGCCTGAATTCTAAAGAATTATCATGTGTACTTCTGAATCGGTTTGAAACAGGAAAAATCAAGGATGGAAACTGGCATCAACATCTTCGCCCATGGATAGACTGCCATACAGGTAACAGTGAAGCAAACCTGTGCCACAGCCGAACTACACGAAAGAAAACCAATCATTCCTTCTGATCAACTGCTGTGATACATGGAACTGTGGGCTATGGGAAGTTAATCTAGAATCACCCCTGGGACACACACATTATCACAGCGACACCAGTGAAGCTGATCTGTGCCATGGCCAGAACTACACGAAAGAAAAACAATAATCCCTACTAGTCAACTGCTGCGACTCAACTGTAGGAAGTTAATCTAGAATTGCCCATGGGACACATTACCATACAGACAAGTGAAGTGGATTTGTGCCATGGTCAGACTTGCTCAATTCACTGACAGTCTCAGGGTCAGGGGACTTAAGAAATTTCCGCAATTAATTTGATGCAAAATTGCAAAATATTTGAATGTAAGATGGATGTACTACCTAGGAGAATCTACATTGTTACCTGAAAGGGCAGTGGGGGATTCGGGGCTGTCTGCCCTTTCAGGTAACAATGTGAGAAGGATGTACTACCTAGGAGAAGCTTCATTATTCTGTCATCTAGGGTCTGTCATCTGGGGAAGGGTGTGCCACCTGTGTTATTCAGCATACCTACAATAGGGAGTGAAGGAAGGCTGTCATCTGGGAAAGGGTGGGTCACCTGGGTCAGTCTCCATGGTCAACTGGTGGAGGGTGTCGCATCTCGGCCATATGGATAACTGGGGAACAGAGTGTCACCTGGGTCAATCTCCATATGGACATCTGGGGGACGATGTGTCATCTCTGTCAATCTCCATATGGACAACTGGGGAACGGTGTGTCATCAGAGTCAATCTCCATATAAACAACTGGGGGTGAGGAGAGTCCGACATCTAGGGGAGGGTGTGTCAGCTGGGTCACTCTCCATATAAACAACTGGGGGTGAGGAGAGTCCGACATCTAGGGGAGGGTGTGTCAGCTGGGTCACTCTCCATATAGACAACTGGGGGTGAGGAATGTCAGACATCTTGGGAAGGGTGTCTCAGCTGGGTCACTCTCCATATAGACAACTGGGGGTGAGGAGAGTCCGACATCTAGGGGAGGGTGTGTCAGCTGGGTCACTCTCCATATAGACAACTGGGGGTGAGGAGTGTCAGACATCTTGGGAAGGGTGTGTCAGCTGGGTCACTCTCCACATAGACAACTGGGGGTGAGGAGAGTCCGACATCTAGGGGAGGGTGTGTCAGCTGGGTCACTCTCCATATAAACAACTGGGGGTGAGGAGAGTCCGACATCTAGGGGAGGGTGTGTCAGCTGGGTCACTCTCCATATAGACAACTGGGGATGAGGAGTGTCAGACATCTTGGGAAGGGTGTGTCAGCTGGGTCACTCTCCACATAGACAACTGGGGGTGAGGAGTGTCAGACATCTGGGGAGGGTGTGTCACCTGGGTCACTCTCCATATAGACAACTGGGGGTTTTGAGTTCTAGAGCTACACATGCCGAAACTGTGGACACCCTAGAATCTAAACACACTCTTGATAATATGTACATGGTCACTATACTTAGTATAATTTCACCACTATATTAAGTATACTCACCACTTGTACATGTTCAAGGCAGACATAGTCACCATTCACAGCATATTTTGACCATTCCACCCTAAAGACACCCTGTAATCAAAATCTACCCTAGCAAGCATGGATCTGGTCTCTCTATTGTTTGCTTAACCAACGCTGACATTTTCCACAGAAAACAGCATGCTGCAGGTACAAAACGTATCTACCTACAAACCAAATCCACCCATAACCTATAATCTAAATATATTTATACCGTCATCAATCTGGTCACTTTAGAAATTCCATTTGACTAGGTAACAAGATTGAACACATCCTGTAATACAAAACTCTACCCAAGCCATGTAGGACTTAAACAACAAGAAGGAAAGGGTTAACCTACTTGGATAATTTTAATCTGAAGTTCTACACAACATTCACACAAAGTCAAATTCAAATATGCGAAGCCTCACTACACTTTTAATAGTAAATTACATTTAACCTGAAGCAAAACAAACCATACATGACACACATTGTAATAACAGATCACTATAGATGAACTTTTTGACCACTAGAATATTTCTAGACCATTCATATTAAACCTGAACCTAAGGTTGCATCTGCTGGAACCTGGGCCATGTGCTACAAGTACATCTGTGAACATCTTCAGCGACAATTGCCTTTAGAAAAAAAAACTACTACTTGAATCATGTGGTCATTCTTGCTCACTTTATCCATGGACATCTTTCAACCCAAACATGTAGATGTCAATCACTGCATAGTGTGGTCCAAATTCCATTATTTATTCACTGCTGTCTTCAAGCTGTACTCCTCCTGAATGTTAAGTTTTCACTATATGATGGAAGTCAGGATCAAATCAAATACTGATGAAAGCATGGAAACATACCTATAATTTTACACGAGTGAGTGAGTTCAGTTTTTTGCTTTTTTAAGCAACATCCCAGCAATATCAGGGCAGGGGATACCAGAAATTGTAAACAATGTGGGGACTTAAACCCAGGTGTCTGGCGTAACAAGCAAAACCTATAACCCCTAGGCTACTCCACAGCCCTTGATTCTACATGAATCCTTAAAGCATTGGAACACAATCCTCACTGATAAAGACAGCATTCCAGTCAGAAAATCCTCAGCCACCTAGATCATAATGACAATCTGATAACAGTAACAAATATCCACACATTGAAAAGCTTTATTTCTTAATACAAAACATTATTCATTCAAATCAGAACCCTGAAACCATTTTGGTCTTCTTATATTCTGTTGGAATGAACCTTGAATAGCTGCCGGAATCTTGGACAAGTCAAACATCATCCAGAAAATATGTTATCACTCATACAAGATGAAATACTCTGACAGTATATCAAATAACTTTACAACTTCCACAAATATAATCTCTCATAATTAAAAAAAAATAACCCAACATTGTATGCCTAAATTTAACCTTGACCTTACATCATGTGATTTGTAAACATGGTGACTGTAAACTGTCATGAAATAACGATTTTCTAAATTGATTATATTTTGTTGGAATTCCGAAGTTAATCCAGTAAGTGATGTCAAGAGCAATGATCTTGGCCATCTAATGGTCAGAAAACCTGACTATCTGGTACAACAAAGTACAGCTAACTGGGGTCAGTTCTTACCAAGAACTGCAGAAATTAATCTGGTCACCCAAGTATGTCTGATCATGAGGGTGGATCTGGTCATGAGGGTAGATGTGACCATGAGGGTGGATCTGGTCATGAGGGTAGATGTGACCATGAGGGTGGATCTGATCATGAGGGTAGATGTGACCACTAGGATGGATATTACCATGAGGGTTGATCTGGTCATGAGGTTAGATGTGACCATGAGGATGGATATTACCATGAGGGTTGATCTGGTCATGAGGTTAGATGTGACCATGACGGGTGGATCTGGTCATGAGGGTAGATGTGACCATGAGGGTGGATCTGATCATGAGGGTAGATGTGACCATGAGGATGGATATTACCATGAGGGTGGATCTGGTCATGAGGGTGGATCTGATCATGAGGGTAGATGTGACCATGAGGATGGATATTACCATGAGGGTGGATCTGGTCATGAGGGTAGATGTGACCATGAGGGTGGATCTGGTCATGAGGGTAGATGCGACCATTAGGGCGAATATAACCATGTGGATGGATCTGGTCAGGTAGTGAATATGGTCATGGGGGTGGATCTGGTCATTAGGGTCAAAATGGTCATAAGGGTGGATCTGGTCATGAGGTGGAGCTGGATGTAAGAGTATGAGAGGATCTGGACCTGAGAGTAGATCTGTTCATGAGGGCTGATGTGACCATAAGGATGGATCTGGACCTGACAGTGGATCTCGTCATGAGGGTGGATCTGTTCAAGGGGTGGATAAACACCATATGGGTTGATAATTTATTGTGACCAAGAGGGTGGATCTAGTAATCTGAGTTTATCTGGTCATGTGGGTGGATGTAGTCATGATAGTGGATCTGGTCATGGAAGTAAATCTGGTCATAAGGGTGGATATTGTGATAAGGGTGGATATGGTAATGTGGGTGGATCTGGTGATATGGGTGGATGTGACCAACAGGATGGATTTGGTACTCTGGGTGGATCTTGATATCAGAGTGTATCTGGTCATCTAGGTGGATCTTGTCATGTTGGGGGGTATGGTCATAAGGTCAGGGGATAACCTCAATCAAAACTGAAAGCATCCAAAATCTTCGTACAATACCCATGTAATGTATATCTGGTTTAACCATTTGAGAGACTCAAACTATGCAATGAACATGCAAACCACCATGCTAATTGAGCAAATGGGGATTTGCTCATCTTCAACCACAAACTACCCTTGACCCAGTGAATGTTTCCAGAGATATATCTGTAACATGAAGTTACAAGAACCATCCACAAGACACAAAGTATTCAAGATATAACCCCACTTGTATATATCTGACCACTATGCACACTTATTCTGACCACTTGACCATTTCTAGATTGTGCATACGTAGATATTCCACAATCAACCTTGTAATCTTACACCACCTGTTCTGTATCTCACCTGGTCTATTATCTAAATCTACCCAAGCTTACATGTATCTGGCCTGTATCTATACACGCTCTACGTGACTACTTCATGACATCCTGCTTGCACCCTGGAGTCAAAATCTATCCAAGCTTGCAAGTATCTGGCTTCTGTACAGCCTATTTGACGAATGCCAAAGAATACCTTTAGCCTGAAGACATCCTGTAATCTAAATCTACCATAGCTTGTATGTACCTGACCCCAAAACATAGTGTATGTGACTACTCAAGCTACACAAACCAGCCTGAAGGCACTCTGTAATAATATTCTACCTAAAATAGCATGCATGTTGCCTCTGTACACAGTCTAAGTGACTACATGTGACTTCCAGAGACTACCTTTAAGCTGAAGCTACACAAACCACCCTCAACACACCCTGTAATTACATATATATCTATTAGCTTGCAAAAAGATTTGCCAGCCACTGACAAGTGAAAATGTGCGTGCGACCATCTCCAGGGCCTTCCATCAAGAATCACAATAAATCAAAGATAATTCAAGACATTCGTCACAATTATTCACACTAAAAGGTGACTTTTATCAATAGATTGCTGAAATTTTACATTTTGTCTCAAAATATAAATTATTAACTACATTCATGACACTGGTAGAAAATGTGAGAGAGACTTGAAGCCAATGACTACACTGAAAATGTCACATCTTAACAATGTGTGAGTGAGTGAGTTAATATTTAACATCACATTGGCAATATCTCAACCATATCGTGATGCAAAAAAAAATGCAGCTAATATGTCTAACCAAGGTGTGATAGTAACATGTATTGATGAATGTCAATCCTCACTCTGAAAAAAATGGTTACTCAAAAAGGTGGTGGGACAGGTGCCAATGACACTTTGAACTCTCGCAATTCCAATGTCTGTAAACTAACGTCAGCAAACTCAGTGTCTCATGTCGACTTTCTAGCAGCAGTAACAACAATGGTGACCATACTTAATGATTTCCTGGGAATACCTTTAACCTGAAGCTACACAAACCAAACCAACACCCTCTAATCTAAATCAAACCAAGCTAACATGTATCTGGCCTCTATACACAGTCTACTTAATCACTTTCTGAGAATACCTACAACCTGACGTTAAACAAACCACCCTGAACACACCCTGTAATCTACCCATGCCAGTATAGATCTGGTGGCTGTACACAGTCTATTTGACCACCACTACACCATTTCCAGAACAGCATATATACTGAAGATGCACAAACCACCCTGAAGACACCCTGTACTCTACCCATGCTAGCATCCACCTGGTGGCTGTACACAGTCTATTTGACCATCACTTGTCCATTTCCAGACAAGAACCTATACTGAAGATACACAAACAACCCCCAGGACACCCTGTAATCTACCCATGTTTGTATCCATCTGGTGACTGTACAGTCTACTTGATCACCACTACACCATTTCCAGACAAGCCTCTATACTGAAGATACACAAACCATCCTGAACACACCCTGTAATCTACCCATCTTTGTATCCATCTGGTGTCTGTACATAGTCTATCTGACCACCACTTGACCATTTCCAGACAAGCCTTCTTCTACAGAAGATACATACACCACCCTGAACACCCTGTAAACTACCCATGTTAGTATCCATCTAGTGATCGTACACAGTCCATTTGACCACCACTACACCATTTCCAGACGAGCATCTATACTGAAGATACACAAACCATCCTGGAGACACCCTGTAATCTACCCATATTAGTATCCCTCCGGTGTCTGTACACAATGTACTTGACCACCACTTGACCATTTCCAGACAAGCTTTTCTACAGAAGATACATACACCGCCCTGAAGAAACCCTGTAAACTACCCATGTTAGTATCCATCTGGTGATCGTACACAGTCTATTTGACCACCACTACACCATTTCCAATCAAGCCTTTCTACTGAAGATACACAAACGACCCTGAAGACATCCTGTACCCTACCCATATTAGTTGACTGTACACAGACAATTTGACCACCACATGACGATTTCCAGACAAGCCTCTATGGAAGATACACAAACAACCTTGTAGATACCCTGTAATCTACCCATCTCAGTGTCCATGTGGTGTCTGTACACAGTCTATTTGACCACCACTTAAACATTTCCAGAACAGCCTCTATACAGAAGATACACAAACCACCTTGAAGGCATCCTGTAAACTACCCATGTTTGTATCCATCTGGTTACTGTACAGTCTATTTGACCACCACTTGAGCATTTCCAGAACAACCTCTATACTGAAGATACACAAACAACCCTCAGGACACCCTGTAATCTACCCGTTTGTATCCATCTAGTGACTGTACAGTCCATTTGATCACCACTTGACCATTTCCAGAAGTGCATCTGTTGTTTTCATTTTGGAGGCATCTACCATTCTTCCATCTGGTGAAAGGTGTGTCACCTGGTTATATCTACATGGGTCACCTCATGGGGTCATCTCAGGGGTAGGAGGGGTCTGAGTTTACCAAGTGAAGTCTATCTGGGGGCTCTGTCATCTAAGGGAGAGTGTGACATCTGGGGCAGGATGTTTACCTGTGGGGTCTGTCATCTTGGAAGGGCGTGACACCTCTGGGGTCTGCCATCTAGGGTGCTTACATAGGTCCACTTATGGGGGCCTGTCATCTAGGGGTTGTGGTTTTTACACTAGGGGGTGGGGTGGGAGTGGGGACAGTATTTGTCTCTGGGGTCTGTCATCTGGGGGAATGGTGTTAACCTGTGGGGTCTGTCATCTGGGGGAAGGGGTGTCACGTGGAGGTATCTACATGCAGGGATGAATCTAACCCTGAGTCCCACGTTTCTGACACAATAAATTCTGGCAGGACATATTTATGTAACATGGGATGAATCTAACCCTGAGTCCCACGTTTCTGACACAATAAATTCTGGCAGGACATATTTATGTAACATATGCATCCTCTTGGACACAAGCTTTTGATGAAACAATGTTATTTTGGAGCATAGGCAATATCATCGTTACAGAGTAAAGATGGCCAATAATTCAAGCACAATTCAAGTCTGTTCAATCAATCTAAGTACTTCTGGAAAAAAAAAGTATCTGAACCATTTTCTCCAAATGGTGACAGCTGATTGGGAGTTGACATGGTATCAAGTTCACAAACAAATCTAATCTAAATAAATAAATAAACAAGAGTCATCAGGAGATGACATATCCCCCTGGCCCCCACATATTTGAAAGGACAAATCATCCGACAGTTACTTATTGTGTTTTTAGACCAAGTCTGAATTGTTTCCATGGAATTCATGAAAAATATAAAGGCCATATATCTGTGATCAGAAAAAGTCACCATTTCAAGATCTGTCTCGTATATCTGCCAAGATCTTTTGAAAGATATGAAATGGTTTTCAAGCTGTGCTCCGGAAACGAAGTCAGCAACATGTTTATGGAACCGAGAAAATAATACATAAAAAATAGGAAATAGCAAAAGGCACCACTTTGGGGTCTGCCACACATATCTACCAAGTAACACTGACAGATATTAAGAAGTCTTTGAGTTCTGCTCCAGAAATGAAACACACTTCTCACTTTTGAGACTATGTACAAAATGCTTCTATGGAAACTGAGAAACTAAGAATTCACAAAAGCCTGTAAGTAGCAAAAGGCACCACGTTAGGTTCCGACTGATATATCTACCAAGTTCTGCAGAAAAATATTGAATAGTTTTTAAGTTCTGCTTAAGAAACGAAGCACATCCCTTCATTTTGAGAATAAGTCCGAAATGTTTCCATGGAAACTGAGAAAATGATAAATCACAAAAACCTGTAAATAACAAAAGGCACCACGTTGGGGTCTGCCACATATATCTACCAAGTTTTGCAGAAAAATATTGAACGTCTTTTGAGTTCTGCTCCGGAAATGAAGCCTGCCCCATCACTAGACTAACACCAAAATGTTCCATGGAAAAGCAAAAAAAATAAAAATGCCAAATGCCAAATATTGAACGGTTTCTGAGTTATGCTTTGGAAACAAAATGATTACGGACGGATGGACGGGGGGACAGATGAGGCATCGACTATATCCCCCTACATTACATGCCGGGGGGAGGGGGGGGGGGGGGAGAAGATCAACCCATCCTCTCTACATAGTCTCACAGACCACCATTACAATACTGTGTATTGCAAATATATCCATGCTGTCTCCTACCTAGTCACTTTAGTAAGTGTATGACTAGTTCATAAGTCAAAATCTGGGAGTACCCAAAACACACAAGATTCACTTAGTACCCAATGGGTCTATAATACCTCTCGTATTTTACTCAGTTAACTTAATTGACTGGTGCATGATTATTCGTCCAGGCGCCCGAACTCTACAACAGTGTCAGCAAATGTTAAGCAATGCCTATATATACATATACTGTTATAGTGACTTCAATGTTGAGTGTTTGAAAATAGCTGTCAACTATTTGCCAATATAAGAATTACTAGAAAGTTGGTCCTATTGAGAACCATTTATATTGATATACTTAAACATACTAATTAACCGATAACAAAAGCACATTCTGTGTAAAAATACTCAATTCTTTAAACTAGTAGGATACAAAATGATAGTTACTCCTCAAAAAGTGCAACTACTCTTGAACTGCTTGAAAAATTATCTGGAGTTCTGATTAACAATATCAAACACATCCTGTAATACAAAACTCTACCCAAGTCATGATGTGTCTGATCTGGTGAATTTGACCATGTGGACCATTTCAGGAGGAAGCTTTTACCTGCTGTTTTGCAGGTTACATTATAGAGCACCTTTGTGAGAAATCATACCCGGGACTTAAGCAACAACAAGGATTTGCTTCAACTACTTGACCTTTTTTCAACCTGAAGTTCAACACACCACTCGCTCAAAGTCAAATTCAAATTAATACACGAAGCCACACTACACAGTTTGTTTGCCTTTGCCAGTTTCTGAAGTCAGTGTTACCAACAAGACCCTGTAAGACACCCTGTAGACCCATGCTAGCATGTACCTGGCCTCAACATACAATCTATCTGACACACTTTACCATGTCCAGAGATAAACTTTATATAGGTGCTATGCAATCTACCCAAAAGACACCCTGTAAACAAAATCTATCTCAGCTACTATTTTGAAGACTTGACATTTCAGGGTGAATTACAGTTAGCCTGAAGCAAAACAAACCACACATAACACACCCTGTAATAAGTGATCACCACTTGAATATTTCTTGACCATCCAAATTAAACATGAACCTAAAGTTGCATGTACAGGGAACCTGGGGTTTATTTGTGCCACACTGACAGCTCTGTGAACATCTTCAGCAACAACTGCCTTTAGAAAAAAGACCCATGAAGGTCCCGGGGTAGAATAGGCCTTCAGCAACCCATGCTTGCCACAAAAGGAGATTATGCTTGTCGTAAGAGGCGACTAACGGGATCGAGTGGTCAGACTCGCAGACTTGGTTGACACATGTCATCGGTTCCCAATTGCCCAGATGGATGCTCCTGTTGTTGATCACTGGATTTTCTGGTCCACACTCGATTATTTACAGACCACCGCCATACAGCTGGAATATAGTTGAGTGTGGCATCCTGGTGACGCCTAAGCAGGTTTTCTGGCCTACGGTGTTCAAGAAGTTAACTTGAAATTCAAGGCTTAAAAGTCTTTTTCAAGGCTTTTCTAGACTTAAGGCAAATATAATTTCCCCAGGATTTTCAAGGCTAAGTGCCCAAATTAAAGGCATTACCTACATTGTACGAAACCTGCCTACCGTGTGGCAAGTAGCTTTTGAAGAAGAAATTGAACCCATCTACCTTTCACCTGAACACAACCTAGAATCTGAATCTACAAAAAAAGTGCATGTATCTGATCTGGTAAACAGTCTATATGTATGTATATAATGGCTTCCAGACAATACCTTTAACTTGAAGATACACAAACCACCCTGTACACACTCTGGGATCTAAATCTACCCAAGCATGCTGTATCTGGTCTCTATACAGTCTATGTGACTATATGTAATAACTTCCAAAGAATATACGTTTAACCTCAAGATACACAAACCACTTTCGAACGGGGTTGTCCCACTTGTCCGGTCACTTAATCACCATGTAATCTAAATCTACACAAGCTTGCATGTATAATTTCAATACACATAGTCCTTACTGACAAAGAGAATACTTTTAATTTGAAGATATACAAACCACCCTGAAGTCACCCTGGAATCTAAATCTTCCCAACCTAACATGTATTTCGAATCCTGATGACTTCCAGAGAATATCTTTAAGCTGATGCTACACAACCAACAATGAAGATACCCTCTAATCTAAATCTCCCCGAGGGTCCATTTATTTGGCCTCTATACACAATCTACATGACAATACATAATGACTTCCAGAGAAGATATTTATCCTGAAAATACACATACCACCTGGAACACACCCTGTCACCTAAATCTACAAACACTAACATGTATCCATTCACAGTCTATATGACAATACATAATAGCTTCCAGAGAATACCTGGAATAACATGGTGATACACAAACCACCGTACAGCCACCCTGGGATTCAAATCTATCCAAGCTATCATTATTTCGAACACAGTCTGTGTGACTACTTGATGACTTCCAGAGAATACCTTTAGCCTGAGGCTACAGATCCACCCAGAACACACTCTGTAATCTAAATCTACCCAAGCTCAGATGTATTTGGCCTCTGTACAGAGTCTATGTGACTATATGTAATGACCTCCAGAGACTACCCTTAACCTGAAGCTACACAAACCACATCAAATACACCCAGTTATCTAAACCTACCCAAGTGTACATGTATCTGGAGTCTAAATCTATCCAACCTAACATGAATCTGGTCTCTGTACACAGTCCATGTGACAATACATACTGATTTCCAGAGAAGACAGATAAAGCACCCTGAACACACCCTGTGGCCTAAATCTACCCTAGCTTTCATGTGTCTATCCATGGTCTACTTCATGCCTTTCAGAAACTGCCTTGGAGATACACAAACCACCCTGAAGCCACCATGGAATCTGAATCTG
Source organism: Haliotis asinina (assembly GCF_037392515.1). Classification (NCBI taxonomy): domain Eukaryota; kingdom Metazoa; phylum Mollusca; class Gastropoda; order Lepetellida; family Haliotidae; genus Haliotis; species Haliotis asinina. The sequence goes on along the minus strand of NC_090283.1, from coordinate 13,375,624 downwards.
CCCAACCTAACATGTATTTCGATTCTGTATACATAGCCTATGTGACCTCTTGATGACTTCCAGAGAATATTTTTAACTTGAAGATACACAAACCACCCTGAAGACACCCTCTAATCTAAATCTATCCAATAGTGCATGCATCTGGTCTCCGTGCACAGTCTATGTGACTATATGCAATGACTTCCTGAAAATACCCTTAACCTGGAGATACACAAACCACACTACAGACACCCTGGAATCTAAATCTACCCAACCTAACATGTATTTCAATTCTGTACACAGCCTATGTGACTACTTGATGACTTTCAGACAATATCTTTCAGCTGAAGGTACACTAACCACCCAGAACACACCCTCTAATCTAAATCTATCCAATTGTGCATTTATCTGCCCTCTGTACACAGTCTATGTGACAATACATAATAAGTTCCAGAGAATACCTTTTAGATGAAGATACACAAAGCACCCTGAACACCCTGTAACCTAAATCTGCCCTAGCTTGCATGTATCTTGCCTCCATCCACAGTCTACTTCATGCCTTTCAGAAAATATCTTTCACCTGAAGTGACACCCAGTAATCTAAATCGACCCAAGCCAACACATATTTCGACTCTGTACACAGTCTATGTGACTACTTGATGACGGCTTGAGAATATCTTTAATCTGAAGGTACAAAAACCACCCAGAACACACCCTGGAATCAAAATCTACTCAAGCGTGCATGCATCTGGCCTCCACACACACAAAGTCTATGTGACAATACGTAATGACTTCCAGAGAATACCTTTAACCTGAAGATACACAAAGCACTCTGAACACACCTTGGAATCTAAATCTGCCCTGGCTTGCATGTACCTATTCTCTATACACATTCTCCTCAAGAGCTCATGTATCTGGCTTCCATACAAAGTCTGCTAGATGACTTCCGGAGAATACCCTTAACCTGGAGCTACACAAACAACATTTAAGACACTCATTTATCTCAATCTACCCAAGCTTGCATGTATCTATCCTCTATACTCATTCTCCTTACTGACAAAGACAATACCCTTAACTTCATGATACACAAACCACCCTGAACACACCCTGTAATTTAAATCTACCCTAGTTAGCATGTATCTAGCCTCTGTACAAGGTAAAACATCACTACTTCATGACTTCAAGAGAATACCAATCGCTTGAGGCTACTCAAAGCACTAGAAGACACCCTGTACTTGAATATACCCAGGTAAGCATGTATCTGGCCTCCACACAAAGTCTACTTGATGACTTCAAGAGAATACATTCAACCAGAAGGCATACAAACAACAATGTACACATGTTCACCCTATCATCTAAGTCTATCCAAGCAAGCATGTATCTGGCTTCTATGTACAGTCTATGTGACTCTACATAATGACTTCCAGAGAATACCTTTCACCTGAAGTGACACAAACCTTCCTGAACACACCCTGTAATCTAGAAATATTCAAGGAAGCGTGTATCTGGCTCCTATACGCAGTCAATGTGACTATACATAATGACTTCCAGAGAATATCTTTAAAGGATTCTCAAAAAGCTCTTTAAACACTGTTGACATTCGATCTTAATTAACACCAAGATACATATAATATACACAAAATAAAGTTTTAAACTATAACATTTCATTCTACAGCTTCTAATGTGAATCTATAAAGCATTTCGCCATTTTGGAAGAAAATGAGGTAGGTGGTCGTGTGGTTGCTTGACATCATACCCGAGAGTCACTACATCAAGACACGAACAATAGAGCTACAGAGCCTGTTCGCTTACTGAGGTCTGCTTCTAGTTTAGCAAATAAATGAGACTAGGAAGTCAAACCTGGATTTGGATGACATACTAGACACAGATAATATCACATACATACAACCGTTTACATTTTGAAGTATTTCTAGCAGCAAGACTGACATGAATACTGACGATGATTCCACCAGTTGACAACATACAGACAGAGGACGATCTCGATCCTGACTACGTTTCGAATAGACTACTGCAGACTTATATGCAAGCCAGTTGCCTATAATATGTTCATTGAAATCTGATCAGAATTTATTTTTCAGCAGTCATTGTAAAATTTGCAAACAAGATAATCTCAATGTTCAATCAATGTATTGAGCCTGCCTTACGGTAAACATCGGGAATGTAAACACTGAAATAGTTACATGTTTAGGGTTCATTATTTTATTAAGGTTTTTAAGTAACTTTATTCCATAAAATGTGTCTTCCCATTAAATTTATCTGTAAAGGTTCATGGTGATATCTTTACCATTATGGAAGTGGACAAGTTCAACCCCACTACTGTAATGAACTGAAGTACCCTAAATTCAATAGTGTATGTTTTTGGAGTATATCAGTAAAGACTCTATATTGGTGCATCAAACATCAGTTTTATTACATCTTCAATTTCCCCGCATGTGTAATCTGCAAAATTTGCAAAATCTGCAAAACATACACAAAATCTAAAATGATACAGGCCTGTAACCTTCTTAACAGCTGATAATAGATATAATAAAGAATAATAGATGCAATAAATTCAGATAAATCTGTACTGTATCGCTCTCTTTAACTGTCAGCTTCTGGAAAAGAAATTTCTTCAGTGTGTTGTAGTAGAAATGTGTCAAGTGTGATCAGTAGCAAAGAAAGACCAGCAACCAAATCAAGACAACAACATACGATGATAAAATCAAAGAATTTATTTGCATACAAACTGTTTATGACAAAATAATGAATACAGTATGTACACCAATATCATGGAGGTGAAAGCCGGCATGTACAGTCAAACCCCATTTACTCAGACCCCCATATCCAGAAACCCCGCCTTCGATTTTTATGTGAAACGAAACTTATGTTCAGTAATTGTACTCGCTTAACCGGACCCTGCAGTGAATTTTCAAACCATTCCCATAGATTTCCGTTGAAAAATGATCCAGTTGGCCGGACGGAATGATCTGTGCACATGTGCAAGTGTATGTGTAACATCAATATCGTTTACCACACGAATATGTGATTTCATACTTAATCTATCGGAAGGCATTTGATGTGAATTGATTAATTAACCATCAAAACACTAGGGGCACGTGTCACTCTGGTTGTTCATTAGGATTTGGCTGGTGTGAGAACATGTCATCAGTAACGAAAACACATGTTAAGTAGGATTACGCTTAACTACATTGTAATTGTACTGTTCATCACACTTATAAATCAACCCCTACTATCTGCGGCAATGCATTGATTCATTCATTTTCCAACATTGGAAGTTGATCTATGCAGAGCTAAGCCCAAGCCCTCAACCCTCACCCCAGCCAAGGCGTCGCCATCTTGACTGTATCCACCTCCTCCTCGATCAAAGACTATCGTACACAGTCGCCGACCAGCGCAGCCGAGGCCACCGTTAGCCTGGGGTCTCCTCCCCACGGGGTAAGTCCCTTTTATCAATCAACCATCGTTATAACCAATTGTACATAGTTCTTATCATATACCCTATCATCACCTAAATTGTAAATTCTAGATTTCGGCCTAGAGCTCGAGGAAATTGTCCCCAACCAACCCATTCAAGATCTCAACTCGCCCCCACCCAACTCCAACCCCAGTAACAATCAACAACAAAACAAAAAACGCCCACAAACCTCCCCTTTTGAAAATCAGCAAAACAATAAAAAAAAACATGCGCTAAAGACACCCCTCCCAAACCACCACCCAACAAGTTAATCCTCTTGGCCTTTTCCACAAATACCAACACACCTCTAAACCAAACCTACTCCGCCAATAAATTCGCCATCTGCCTAAAGAAATCAAACATCACCTACAAATATGTCAACTTCTGCGGGAGGGGATTCAAAATCACTTTCCCGGATTCTTCCTCCCTCCAGAACACCCTTAAAACCACCCTCATAGACAGGAAAACAATCCAATGGGAACACCCTAGGTGGCTTACCAAGGTACAGGGAGTCATACATCTACATAGCCGGGACACCCACACAGACATACAAGACTACATCAACATCGCCAACACCATTACTTCACAACCCCAAATACTCCACTACAAATCCGTCAACACAAAGTAGCCCTCATCCACAAATCCAAACACCCAAATCACATTCCTAACTTTTCCACCCTATCCGAATACATTACATTCGGAGCACTCAGATACAAAGTACACCCAGTAATAAAAAAACCCCAACAATGCCAACACAGTGTCACCAATACAATCACACCACAGACACATGCAAAAACATTCCCCTTTGTCCAAAATGCGGATCAGACACTCACAACATAACAGAATGCACATACACAACATACTGCATACATTGTAAAACACAAAGACATACAGCAAATCAAAACACATGCCCCATAAAACAGACACAGATACTCAAACTCAACAAGCACCTCAGACACACTGATCTGCCCAAACCAGCCCCACGCCACATTACACACTACTCTCTACTCTCACTCTCATCACAAACCCCCTCAAACACATCCACATCTTCCACCTCCTCCCTCTCCCCATACCAAGTTCCCTCCCGCCCATCCAAGCCCCCCCCCCAACAACCCAAACCCACTAAACCCACCCAATCCCCACCCAATCCAAAGCCCCAACCACCCACCCAACCCAAAACAACCAAATGCCCTCTCCTTCCCACCTCTACCACCACTTCCCCAACCCCCCAACAAACCCCGCCCCAAAACTGCCCCCCCTCCCCAAAAACCCAACCTCAAAACCAACCCTTGCGCAACCTCTACAAAACCCACATACCCAGCAAACATCAAACACTGCACACTCAAACACAAAACCCCCACCACCGTCAGCTAACTCCAACATCACACTCACCCCCCAAAACTCAATCAAAACTTAAACATACTCATAGAATTCATCACCACCATAGCCCTCCTACCAACCCCACTGCCAAAAAAATACATACTCTAGCCCGCAAACTTAACCTATATCATAAACCTCTAGCCAGTCTACTCATAGCTGTTAAAACTCTCTCATAAACTTACCCCCACTAAGCTGCTCTAGCTTACTTACCCCATCTGTCAAAATTATGTGCCCCACTCATGATCTTTTATAAAGTTCTGTTCCAAATTACTGTGATCATGGCTCTGATGCAGTGGAACTGTAACAGTCTCCGCGCAAACGGGCATGAGCTTAAGGCACTCATTGCCCAAAACAAAATTGCCCCCCAGTTAATTTTTCTCCAGGAAACACAACTATACCCCAGAAACGCCTTCAAAATACCAGGCTTTTTTTATATTCGGAAAGACACCCTCGGCTCGTAAATAACCCCCCCCACCCCCTCCTGCAGGAGGACTGGGCATCTTTATATCTGATCAGTTAACATATTCGGAAATAGACATACCAACTTTAGACCTTGAAGTCCTGGCTATAAAAACTACCATTAAAGATAAAGAGCTTACCTTCATAAACATATACAGACGTCCTTCAGTTAAATTACACATAAAAGACTTAGATAGCATCTCCAAATTCATCACCCCAAACACCTTTATCCTCGGAGACTTCAATGTACATCACCCATCATGGGGCACCAAACCCTACACCTGCAGAAACGGACTTCTCCTATCAGACTGGTTAGACAACAACAACCTTATCACTTTAAACGAAAACCAGCCAACTAGAATCCCACTGTCCCCCTACCAGCTCCCTTCCGCCACAGACATAACAATAAGCACACCAGCACTAGCAAAAGCTTGCCTATGGGAGGCACACCAAGACACCTGGGGCAGTGACCACTGCCCCATCAAAATAACAATAAATCACCTACAAACACAACACCAACCTAACACCACCACACCGCCACCCACAGAAATAAAATGCAACCTTAAAAAAGCAGACTGGAACACAGATTAACACACAAGACATTTACAACCACGATCCAAACACCTTTAGCTCCAACTACACAAACACCATAATTGACATCACAAATAAATGCATTCCCCCCTTTCGGCCCACCCCTGCACTAAAAACAGTCCCCTGGTGGAGCACAGAAATCATTAATGCCAGGAAGGCAAGAAGAAAGGCCCTCAACCAAGCTAAGAGGGACCGTTCAAAAATATATTTGGCTCAAAAACTCAGAAAAAATACCAAACATGTTATCAGGGCTGCCAAAATAAACCATTGGAGAAACTTTTGTTCATCCCTCAGGCTCGACCCATCAAATTCAGGAAAACTGTGGAACAAATTTAAAGCCATACAGGGAAATTCCAAAAAACTTATTCAACCCCACCATTCGGAACACCCCACAAATAAAGACAAAGCTAATGCAATGGTAGCCCACTTTTCGGACACAAGTAGCTCCACCAACTACCCACCCACCTTCCAACAACACATCGCAAACCACAACACTTTCACCCCCGAACCACCTCACTCACATTTACCCCTCAACAAACCTATAAACATACATGAACTAAAAGCATCACTCAAACACAAGAAAACAGCCTCAGCCCCGGGTCCAGATCATATCACCAACACAATCATCAACAAACTCCCCCCCACATGCTCTCTCTCACCCTAACACTATTCAACAAAATCTGGACCCTAGGAACCCTACCCCACTCCTGGAAAACTGCAAAGGTGGTGCCAATCCTGAAACCAGGGAAACCCGCCAACTCCCCAGACTCATTTCGGCCAGTATCACTAACGTCACATCTTTGTAAAACACTGGAAACCATAGTAAACAATAGGCTAAAACATCATATACAATCCCATAATCTCATAAAACAGGACCAGAGCGGCTTCACTCCAAATCGACAAACTTTAGACCACATTTTGCATTTGGAGCATGATGTTAGAATCGCACAAGCACAGAAACAATACACATTGGCCATTTTTATAGATTTTAGTAAAGCATTCGACATGGTTTGGCACAACGGCCTCATCAAAAAACTTCAACAAAATGCCATACACAGAAACATTCTAAATTTCATTCACCATTTCCTTAAAGATAGACAAATAATAGTCAAAACCCACACCACCCTCTCGGACCCATATCCCCTAGAAAATGGCACCCCCAGGGCAGCATCCTATCACCAACCCTCATTAACTTTATGATTAATGATATCTTCCCCGAAAAATGGCCCGAAATAACCACAGCTAAATTTGCAGACGATATTTCTTTTTGGATTTCCTCCACCTCAATCATGCAAGCAACCTCTAAAGCACAACGAATGCTAAACCACCTTCAAAATTAGGCCCATAATTGGGGGTTCCATATTAATGTCAAAAAAAAAAAACGTGGGCATTCTTTTAAAAAAACTGCATATGCAAAATTATACACCCAAACTGCACCTAAACAATCAAAAATCACTTTCGAAAAAGAAGCAAAATTCTTAGGAGTAACGTTTGACCAACACCTAACATGGACTCCCCATGTCAATAATTTGGTCAACATCTGTCAAAAAGATCTAAATTTAATGAAATGTATCCATGGCACTACATGGGGAGCCGACAAACAAACACTTCTAAACATCTACCATTGTCTCATACAGTCGAAATTGGACTACTCCGCCCCGGTCCTGCACTCCCTCTGCCCCACCAACCTCCAAAAACTAACCTTCATACAATATAAGGCCCTACAACTAGCCCTATGCGTCAGGACTGGCACCCCCCTATCCACACTCCTCCTACTCACAGGCATCCCTTCAATCAGTACACAAATAAATCAAACCGTAATCAATTACTGGGCTGGGGCCCCAACACAACCCAATTTACAACACCATAAAAACAAAATACACCAACATAAAAAAATCCACCCTAAAAAAATTTAAAAAATAATAAAAATAAAAAACATTGCACCATTTTACTGACACCTATCCAGTCTGCTGCATGCACACCAACTCAATACAATACAACACTCACCTCCCATAGCAAGCTACATTCACCACCTACCACCACCCAAAACAGATACTTCACTACAAGCCCACATACTAAACACTACCCCTAAACCTGACACCCACACCAAAACAAACATTATCCAAACTCACTTGGACACCCATTACCCTAACCATACACACATATATACAGACGCATCTATCTCTACAAACAAAATAACAGGATTAGGCATACATGTACAAACAACCCCACCTATCACCACAAATTTCCACCTCACAAACCATTTAAACAACACAACTGCAGAACTACTAGCTATTCTTACAGCCCTCCACACTATCCCCACCCTCCCAACCTCCCACCTCCTTATAACCAACTCCCTCCCAGCCCTTAAACAACTACAAAACAAATTCTCTAAATCCCGCCCTGACCTTATCCATCAAATCACCCAACAAATCAGCTCTCTCCACAAACACAACAAAAATATAACTCTACTCTGGATTCCAGCACATACACATAACAGAGGCAACAATACAGCAGATTTAACAGCTAAACTAGCAACCACCCACCCATCACCACACATACCATTCCACACCTCCAAAACAGAAACCAAACAACTCATCAAATCATACACATCTACACTCAACTTTACACAAAACATCAACTCAAGCAAGTCCATCTGCAAGCAAGACACCCCATATCTAGACACCCTCATCACACGACTCATCACACGCAACACCAACCTAAATTACAACTTATACAGACAAAACAGACACCCAGATGGACTCTGCCCACACTGCAAAACACAAGAAACAATAACACACATATTCACCCAATGTAAACAACAACACACGAACATCATCCAACTACACAGCACAATTCCTCCAAAATACCACCATAACACACACCCATTACTCAACCCAGCTAACCAAAACTTATCTTTAACGCTCTAGCAACCTACATTCTAAACTCTTCCATAGCCCATAAAATTTAAAACCAACAATTCTCCGTCACAACATCCTGCAACCACGTCCGCCATCTTACCTCTCGCCTGTACCGTAAGCCACCTAACGGTCCCACAAGCCGGTGCGCGGTCATCTTCTCCGACGTCCGTGCCCGGCCACACGCTCTCTGCCTTACCCGATCTCCCCTACTGGCAACCCATTCATCCCCTCCCGCAGCCTCCCAAATCTCCAGCTCATTTTTAATCTTTTAATCCATTCAAATCCTTCTTTTCACAATATATTTTACCATACACAAACAATAAGTTCATACCAAAAACACATTTTATCACACACCATTATGTGTCAAAAACACAACCTTATCACCACTCCCCCCAACCATTGTACATATATCACTGCAAATTCGTCACCCCCCTCAACCACCCATATTCTAATTTCATTTTATCATATACATCTCCAATTATACCCAAAACATTTTAAACCTTACACCCCAACATTTTAGCCAGGCCACCAATTCTTATTGCCAAAATTTAAAAAAAACCCACAGGACTAGGCCTTACCGCCCTTCTACCCCACCCCCCTTACCTTACTTTATTTTTGTTTCTTCCCCTTATCTAAACTACATACAGCTTAACTGTATTATACAACTTCAACCCTTTGCTATACCACCCCCACCCCCAGTATCCACCCCCCCAACCTACCCTCATATTGCTCCTCCCCCCCCCCAATTTTTACACCCAAGTATCTACTTTTCCTACTTTCTAAAATCTATATCAACTATCCAAATACCCTCCCCTCCCCTTTTTCTTTTCGGCAGCCAACCATCACGGTTTATCCAAATTTCTTAGGTTTATTCCCTTCATTTATCATTTTTTTGGGTAGGTGGTTTAAATTTATTACCACTATTCATCATTCAAACTACCGCCACCTACCCCGTTGGCGACATTGGCTAAGTGTTAGAAGCCTATGCTAAATCCACACAAACTGAACCGTGGCAATGCAAGTTAAAAATAGCCTGCCACATGATCTAAGTCATGTGATCGTATCCGGAGGTTTTCTTTCTGCTACTGCATAAGTTCGATGAGATGTTATATGTTTTCAGGGTATTTGAACATAAAAAAGCATATGCAGTTGGCACAATAGAGACTTTCTGTGATCAATGTACATTTTTTGTTTAAGTAAGATACCACCTGAGCTTCACACATGCTACATGATTACGTCTGTGATAACCTGACAACTTGTAACCTGCGTTCCGCCTTCCATGTATTTTAGGTACACTTATATGTTGTGATGATTCACTGTCTTTACTATTGACTGTTGATTTATTGATATACATACATGAAAAAAAATTCAATTTTTGCTTGTATGATCCAGATAGCTGGACGTCTCGCTATCCGGACGATTTTCGAGTGAAACCAAAATGTCCGGATAAACAGGGTTCCACTGTACTTTTCTCTTAACAAATGCTAAGAGGAAAGGTAAATATGAAGATTAAAAACAAGCATTTTTGCTTAGTGTTGACTCATAAGTTGGAGAAAAACATGCAGTAAGAGGAACAGTTTTTTTTTTCAAACTGCAATGTTCCAGTTCAACAAAAAGGAGGAGAGAGGCAAAAATTATTGATTATCAGAATAATATTTACCACGAGTTGGTCTCTTGTTCACTGGCTTGGCCTCTTGGTTAGGTCATAGAGGTAGCTGATTGTCCTCTTGGGTTTTCCAGGGCATCTAGGCTGTTTCCATAGATGTGAAGTGCTGCCATGTACAACTTAAGAATAGCATTTAATCAACATTTTTACATTTGCCAAGAAACCCACCAAAAGTGTACATTATCTGAATGGGTATATTTTCCTGATTCCCATTAATGAAAGTGGGTCAAAAGAAACCAACATAAACAGCTGCTATGATGTTTTTACATGGGGTTCATAAAAACCTAAGTTTTAGGCCAGTGCAGAGCAGCCGTTTGTGTTTTATTTATTGTACATTGCCTTTAGGAGAGAAAGAGTGAGAGAAAGTCAAGGTTTAATCAAGCCCTAACACCCCCCACCCCACAATTCAACCATTTTCACATGGTTGAGGGCCAGTACGTCCCTAAAGGATCTGATTTGACTCACTTTTACTTACTTTTCAGTAATTATGTACTGTCTCTTACCACCACCTCCATATGTTCTAAGTTCTCATTTGTCCATGCCCAAACCCCTCCCAACCCATCCACCATGACAAACACTCACACACACAACACACCTGTCTAGGGAAATAGATGACTTGGCTCTACCGAGGAACAGTTACTGTGACTGTGAAAATATATCTCTGATCGAAAAGAGAATGTGAGCACAAATGATGATGTACTTTTACGTCAACTGTTTCTTTATATAGATAACTACTTTAGTCTTTGTGTTGCTCCAAAACATCTACATCTAAAACTCACCTGCGTGACTGCAACCAACACCACTTCCGGAATGCAACTCTCTCGGTCTCAAGCTGACATTTCGGCCATTGTGTTTGTTTAGAATGTCAAAAGGAATACCCAATACAAGAATCCTTATAAAGTTTTGCCTATTTGTATACATATTTGGCCAACACTGTGGTCTTTCCTTACACGTCTTAAAAAAAAATGTTACGAACACAGATGACTGTGTGTGTGCGGAGGGGTTCGAAATCTGCACGATGACACCAAACAATCTATGCCCTTCTTGTCAAATAGAATTTCTCAGGAAATGCACATCTGTGTTGTCTACACAACAGAATAATCATCAGAACTGGATATGCAGTTGTCAGCTTCCAATAAATAACCACAACAACACTTCATTCAAAACACTGCGTGTCACTTTCAAATCAAATAGCGAAATGTAAACACACAAAGCAGACTCTCGGTTATGATGTCACACTCACTGATGGTAGACCGCTAACCAAAGAAATAGAACTATTTTCATAACTGGATGGTGCAGATGTGGCATCTATTAAAATGTCTGAATGACATCATGCAATAAGAATGGCTAGTGTTTAACTTTTTTATAAATCCTGTAACCTGAAGATAAACAAACCACTCTGACCACCCTCTATAACCTAAATCTACCCAAGCTAGCATGTATTTGGCCTCTATACAAAGTCTATGAGACTATACATAATGCCAGTGAATATCGCTAATCACCCAAAAGACACCCTGGGATCTAAATCTACTCAAGAGTGCCTGTATTTTGACTCTGTACACAGTCTATGTGACTACTTGATGACTTCCAGAGAATACCTAAAGATACACAAAACATGATGAAGACACCCTAAAATCTATATCTACCACATTTTGCATGTATCTTGCCGTCATCCATGGTCAATTTGGTGCCTTTCAGTGAATACCTTCAACCTGAAGATAGGTAGAGCATAAATGAACATATCTTGGAATCTACCCAGGCTAACATATATCTGGCTTCAATAAGAAGTTTATGTGACTACTTGATGACTTCCAGAGAATATCTTGAATTCGAAGACACAAAAACCGTCCTAAACACACCATCTGATCTAAATCTACCTAAACGTGCATGTATTTCGATTCTGTACACAGTCTAATGTGACTACTTGATGAGTTCCAAACAATATCTTTAACCTGAAGATACACAAACCGCCCTGAATCTAAATCTACCCAAAGCATGCATGTATCTGGCCTCTATACAGTCTATGTGACAATACATAAAGACTTCCAGAGAATACCTTTAACTTGAAGATACACAAACAGGGATAGAAATCTATTTGAAAAGTCTCACATAAGTTTGGTAGTCCTCCAGTTTCAATCATCAACAAACCAAAAACTAGATTTGACTTAGTCAAGCAGTGTTGACAGTTATGATACGTGTCGTATCATAACAAACAAACACATGATAAGCTTTGGCACAGTTTAATTCGGTCATGATAGATGGCTATGATTGTGCAACATTAAACAAGGTAACTGATGGTTCATATCAAACTCAAAGCTGCACCGATTTATGACTTATAAACAGATTACCGAACATGAAATGATAAGAGACCATGTTACGTCTCCCGACACTCAAACGCAATGAATGTCATGCTCCGCCAATCTTCGTACACAGTCTGTGTGACTTAACATTATGACTTGAAGTGAATATCTTTAACCTGAAGACTCACACATCACCCTAAAACACCCTGGGATCTAAATCTACCCAAACTAACATGTATTTCACCTCTATACACAGTCTATGCGACTATGCATATATATAATGACTTGAAGAGAATATCTTTAACCTGAACACACACAAATCACCCTCATAAGACACCCTGTGATCTCAATCTACCCAAGCTTGCATGTATTTTGACACTGTGCACAGTTTATGTGACTACTTGATGACTTCTAGAGAATATCATTTCTAGAGAATTAACTCGAACCTATGCAAAATATATCCATGCTGGTTTGTACCTTGACATTTTAGGTCTATTTGACTGCTTGCCCATTTCTACAGCATTAAGTGGAAGCAATGTAAAATCTACCCATGCTGGTTTGTATCTAATGACACTGTAGGTCCATTTGTCTACAGAATATCTTGTACAACGTGTAACCATAAGCTTGAAGAATCATGCTTTCAAATCCTCTAGCAACAACCTACCATGCACATGGTCTCTACCTTGACCACTAGACCATTTCCAATTTAACACAACACTACCCGATCTACCAAACCACATCTATCAAGCACGCATGTATCTGGCCTCTATACGCGGTTTGTCACACCACTTGACCATTTCCACGGGATGTCTGTAACCCAAAGCTACTATATCTACCCTGAAGACACCCTCTAATCTATCTACCCAAGCTAGAATGTATCTGGCTTCAGTACATAGTTTATCTGGGTGAGTGAGTGAGTGAGTGAGTGAGTGAGTTTAGTCTTATGCCACACGTGGCAATATTCCAGCTATATGCTGGCGGTCTGTAAATTATCGAGCCTGGGCCACAGTTTATCTGGCTACCCTCAGGACACTGAACCAAAAACTACCAAAGCTATGAGGTAGCTCATGGTTCACCACTTGACCATTTATAGGAACTCTACAAAGGTACCCTGAAGACAACCTGTTGACAACATCTACCCATGCTCAGAGGGTTCACCACATACAGTTGATATCTGACATTATGTTTGACATCCACTGGCACAGCTTCATGCACCCTACATTCAAACCTGGCCATGATGCAACTGGTCACTGTACTCTGCTTACTTTAATCACTTGGCCATTTACAGATAAACTCAGCAAAAATAAAAACTTGACTCTCATTATTTTTCAAATAGTGTTTTGAAACTTTTCTTGAAAGAGTTCTTGTTGTGACTATGGTTATATGCATTGTCAAGGGCATTACGTCACACATTCATTCTACAGGTCAAGCCCATGTAGCAAGGGGGAGAGCACTGCGTGCTAAAATCACGTTTCCACATGCCACAAGTCATGCGACCTACTGATATACGTGCGGTTGATCTCATGGTAGCCGAGTAGAGACTCATCTCAGAAAAACACGGTTTTATGGTTAATTATTCATTAACTTTCAATGCTACAACTGTCAAACATTCAGCGTGAATGTGCCACTGGCATGCTGAATACTGGAACGTCCGTCACTGATGTTGCAAGGGTTATGGGATGCAGTCGACAGACCATCCATAATCTCCAGACAGGTGTCCATCAAACTGGCACCACAGCTAACTGACCCCGTCATGGTCGACCACGTGTGACGTCACATGTAGAAGACCGACAGATTGTCTTACGTCATTTGCGTAATCGGTTTGTCACTGCCACATCCACTGGGAATGTATTGTTTGGAGGTCAAGTGACTGCCCAAGCCATTCGAAATTACCTGCACTCTGCTCATCTTCATTCAGGGCAACCATATCGTGTACCGATTCTAACCCTTTTCCATCGACGCCGATGTTTTCTCTGGGCACAACAGCACCTAAGATGGACCTAGCAAGATTGGATAGGGTTATGTTTAGTGATGAGGAGACGTTGTATCGCAGTTGTGAACGCCCATGGAGTACAGACCTGATTTGTCATGATTTCATTAAGTTGTGACTCATAGTTTTTTATCATGGACAACGTAGTTGCATTTCCGGTGGAACTGATTCCATGACAAACATGTTCTGTTTGCTATGGCATCTTTAATGACAAGAGAATTGAATCCAATTGTTATTTCAAACCCATTTTCCAAAATCTTCAAATTATTGACTTTGAAAGGAGTGTAAAGTTTCTATTTTTGTTGAGTTTAGTATCCTGAACATGAGTGGGTGAGTACCGGTTTATGCCAGCAATATTCCAGCAATATCACAATAGCAGACACCAGAAAAGGTAATATATCATAATTATAGCACATAAACATAATCAAGTAAATAGGAGATCAAATAATAATACAAGAGAGTATATAAACAATTATAAATAATTTTACAAAATGCAAAATTATAATTTCTTACAATAAGACAGAAACTAACCTGACATTCTAACTTACCTCTGAATTTCACCTTGACACACAAACTTAGGGACTATAAGCTGTAATCAAATAATGCCTTCTCAAAATGAGTTTAGTTTATTGTTTATCAGCCTGGAATTAATCAAGAAGGACCAGACAATCCAGTGATTGATATAAATTATGAGTGATGCCAAAAGCAGTAGCTGACCTGTCTACCAAAACATTCACAAATGAGTAAGCAATACCTGACAAGATAAGGCAATGGATAACCACGGTTCACCATGACAGTTATATTTGTGGGTCTGGTTGATTCTCCAAATTTGTTTTGGGAGTTGACATCAAAATTTGGGGGTCAAACAACTTACAAAGACAATCAATATTCAACTAATAATTTTTTTCTGAATTCTAAACAATTATCATGTGTACTTCTGAATCAGTTCAAAATAGGAAATGCCTTAAAAACCCAAGGAGAGAAAATAGTATCTACATCTTCACACATGGATACATTGCCATACAGCCAACAGTGAAGTGGATCTGTGTCATGGACAGAACTACAGGAAAGAAAAACAATAATCCCTTCTGGTCAACTGCTGCGACTCAACTGTAGGACGTTAAATCTAGAATCGCCCATGGGACACATCACCATACAGACAACAGTGAAGTGGATCTGTGCCATGGCCAGAGTTGCCCTACTCACTGACAGTCTCAGGGTCAGGGGACTTAAGAAACCTCAACAATTAACTTGATGCAAAATTGCGAAATGTTTGAATGTAAGATGGATGTACTACCTTGGAGAATCTACATTGTCACCTGAAAGGGTAGTGGGGAATTGGGGTGTGTCTATCATCTGGGAGGAGGGTGTGTCACCTGTGGTATTCAGCATACATCTATCTCAATGGACAACTGGTGGAGGGTGTGTCACCTGGGTCACTCTCCATATAGACAACTGGTGGAGAGTGTGTAACCTGGGTCACTCTCCATATAGACAACTGGTGGAGGGTGTGTCGCCTGGGTCACTCTCAAAAATAGACAACTGGTGGAGGGTGTGTCACCTGGGTCACTCTCCATATAGACAACTGGTGGAGAGTGTGTAACCTGGGTCACTCTCCATATAGACAACTGGTGGAGGGTGTGTCACCTGGGTCACTCTCAAATATAGACAACTGGTGGAGAGTGTGTCACCTGGGTCACTCTCCATGTCACTCTCAAATATAGACAACTGATGATGAGGGAGATCACTCATCTGGGGGACGGTGTGGCACCTGGGTCACTCTGTAGACTGCAGACAGATACACTTGAACATTTGATGAAAATCAAACTTGCAGACCCACAGACTTTTAGAGAATTTGATCCAATAGACCACTAGTGAACAGGTGGTTGGGAAGTGGAGAGAGGGTCAGGAGAGTTCCATATGGTCCACGACAGTAATGGGATGGGGAGGGAGGGGTTAACAGCAATGCAAAATAATGCTGCTACCAGGTAAGGGATTTTTAAACCAGGTGACTCTCCATATAGGCAATGGGAGATGAAGGGTACCTGACATCTGGATATAGGGGTGTCACCTGGGTCACTCTCCACATAGACAACTGGGGATGAGGGGTGGGGATAGGGGTAGTATTAGAGCAACACAAGCCCAAAACACCAAACTGAGGACACCCTAGAATCCACACACACTCTTGCTATGACATACATGGTCACTATACTCAGTATATTTTGACCACTTGACCAGTTCATGACATACATGGTCACTATACCCAGTATGTTTTGACCACTTGACCAGTTCCACGACATACATGGTCACTATACTCAACATGTTTTGACCACCTGACCAGTCCATAACTTTCATGGTCACCATTCTCAGCATATTGTGACCACTTGACCAGTCCATAACTTCCATGGTCACTATGCTCAGCATATTGTGACCACTTGACCAGTCCATAACATACATGGTCACCATTCTCAGCATATTGTGACTTGACCAGTCCATAACTTCCATGGTCACTATGCTCAGCATATTGTGACCACTTGACCAGTCCATGAGATACATGGTCACTATACTCAGTATATTTCGACCACTTGACCAGTCCATGAGATACATGGTCACTATACTCAACATGTTTTGACCACTTGACCAGTCCATAACTTTCATGGTCACCATGCTCAGCATATTGTGACCACTTGACCAGTCCATGACCGACATGGTCACTATGCTCAGCATATTTTGACCACTTGACCAGTCCATAACATACAAGGTCACTATACTCAGTATATTGTGACCACTTGACCAGTCCATGACACACATGGTCACTATACTCAGTATATTGTGACCACTTGACCAGTCCATGACACACATGGTCACTATGCTCAGCATGTTTTGACCACCTGATCATGAAACAAATGTGAAGACACCCAATGCTCTAAGCTCACCCTTGCTACATCAATCCTTGTCCCTACACTCTAAGAGAAAACCTTGAGCCCAAGCTATACAAACTACCCTTAAGACACCTTGTACTCAACATCCATCCACCCTGTAATAAAGAATCTCAATATTGTGTTCTGTTTTGACACTTGACCACTTCCAGCTAAAACATTTATCCTGAAACTTTACAAGGCACTCACTCTAAATCAACCCATGCTATGATGTATGATGACTACTTGACCTTTCCCAGACAAAGCCTTTAACCTGAAGCTGTGCAACCAGCTATCTATATATACCCATGTTATGACCTGTCTGGCCTGTATACAGTCTTTGACCGACACTTCCAGGGAATATATTTAACCTGTAGCTGTACAACTGACCCTCACAACACCCGGTTATCTAAATCTACCCATGTTACGATCTGTCTGGCCTGTATACAGTCTGTGACCAACACATGCAGGGAATACCTTTAACATGAAGCTGGCCAACTCACCCAGATGTTATCCATCTACCCACACTATGATCTATCTGTCCTGTATAAGTGTATCTGACCAACACTTCCAGGTAATACCTCTAACCTGAAGCTGGGCAACTCACCCTCACAACACTTTCTTATCCATCTACCCATGCTATGATCTATCTGTCCTGTATAAGCATATCTGACCAACACTTCCAGGTAATACCTCTAACCTGAAGCTGGGCAACTCACCCTCACAACACTTTCTTATCCATCTACCCATGCTATGATCTATCTGTCCTGTATAAATCTATCTGATCAACACATGCAGGGAATACCTTTAACATGAAGCTGGGCAACTCACCCTACTATAATTTGGGAATCAAGCCCTAGCTAGGTGTAAATAAACGCTCTAACCTCGTTTACTTCACCATCCCCTTTAACATGAAGCTACACAAACCACCCTGAAGACACAGTCTATGTGACGACTTGATGACTTCCAGAGAATACCTTTAACCTGAAGCTACACAAACCACCCAGAAAACAGTCTATGTGACGTCTTGATGAGTACACCATGTAGACCCATGTTAGCATGTATCTGGCCTCAACATAACATCTATCTGACATTTCATCATGTCCAAAGATAAACTTCATACAGGTGATATTCAAACTACCCAAAAGACATATATGCTACAGCTACATCTGTGAACATCTGTGAACATCTGTGAACAACTGCCTTAAGAAAACAATACTACTTGAATCATGTGGTCATTCTTGCTCACTTTATCCACTGACATCGCTGGAACAAAACATGTAGATGTCAATCACTGCATTGTGTGGTCCAAATTCCATTATTTATTCACTGCTGTCTTAAAGCTGGATTCCTCCTGAATGCAAAGTTTTCACTATGTGATGGAGGATCAGGACCAAACCAAAAACTGATAAAAGCATGCAAATGTAGCCGAAATTTTACATGAGTGATGAATTTAGTTTTCGATGCTTTTAGCAACATTTGAACAATATCAGGGCAGGGGATACGAGAAATTGTTCCCACATGGTGATTTGAACTCGGGTCTATGGCATGACAAGCAAACCCTTTAACCACTAGGCTAGTCCACAGCCCTTAATTCTACATGAATGCCTAAAGCGTTGGAACGCAACCCTCACTGATGGCATGGCTCAATAAAAACAGCATTCCAGTCAGAAAATCCTCAGCCACCTAGATCATGATGACAATCTGATAACAGTCACATACATCCACAAACTGAAAAACCTTATTACTTAATACACAACACTATTCATTCAGATCAGGACCCTGGATCCATCTTGGCCTTGTTATCTTCTGTTGGAATGAATCTTGAATAGCTGCCAGAATCTTGGATCTGTCAGACATCATCCAGAAAATGTTACAAGTTGAAATACTCAGACAGCATATCAAGTAATTTTACAACTTCAACAATTTTAATCTCTCATAACTACAAAAAAACTAACCTGACATGATCCTTAAATTTAACCTTGACTTTAAATAATGTGATTCATAAACATGGTGATTGTAAACTGTAATGAAATAATGATTTCCTGAATTGATTTTATTTTGTTGGAATTCCGAAGTTAATACAGTAAACGATATCAAGAGCAATGATCCTGGCCATCTCATGATCAGAAAACCTGATTATCTGGTACAACAAAGTAGAGCTAACTGGGGCCAGTTCTAACCAAGAATTGCAGAAAATAGTCTCCGTTATCAAGAAATTGACTCTACACTCTGTGTACAGATCTGGTCACCTGAGTATATCTGGTCATGTGGGTGGATGTGACCATGAGGCTGGATCTGGACATATGGGTGGTTGTGGCCTTGAGGCTGGACCTTGTCATGGTGGGGTGGATCTGGTTTTAAGGGAAGATCTGGACCTGAGAGAGGATCTGTTCATGAGTATGGATGTGACCATAAGGGTGGGTCTGGACCTGTGAGTGGATCTTGTCATGAGGGAGGATCTAGTCCTATGGGTGGATATGGTCATGAGGGTGGATGTGATCATGAGGGATGATCTAGCCACATAGGTGGATATGGTCACGTGGGTAAATGTGATCATGAGGGAGGATCTGTGAGTGAGTGAGTTTAGTTTTACGTCACACTTAGCAATATTCCAGCTATATGGCGACGGTCTGTAAATAATCGAGTCTGGACCAGACAATCCAGTGATCAACAACATGAGCATCAATCTGCGCAATGGGGAACCGATGACGTGTCAACCAAGTCAGCTAGTCAGCTAGTCTGACCACCCGATCCCGTTAGTCGCCTCTTACGACAAGCATAGTCACCTTTTATGGCAAGCATGGGTTGCTGAAGGCCTATTCTACCCCGGGACCTTCACGGGTCATGAGGGAGGATCTAATCATATGGGTGGGTATAGCCATGACGGTGGATGTGATCATGAGGGTGGATATGGTGATAAGGGTGGATGTTGACAATGTGCCATTTTCAGAATTAGTAGCCATCTTCCAATTTAGAATGGGCCACTGCCCTTGTATCAATAGTAAACCAAATTCCATCTGGGTGAATCATTCCAAAGTGGGTGGATCTGGTCATGTGGATCTGGTCATGTGGGATGGATCTGGTCATGGGGGTGGATGGGACAAAGAAGGTGGATCTCGATATCAGAGTGTCACTGGCCATCTGGCTGTATCTTGTCATGTTTGGGGGTATGGTCTTGAGGTGAGGGGATAACCTCAATCAAAACTGAAAACATCTAAAATCTTTGTGCAATACCCATGTAATGTATATCTGGTTTAACCATCTGACTGACTCAAACTACACAATCCACATGCTAAACACCATGCTAAGTGAGAAACTGGAGCTATTCAAGAGAAATACCTTCAACCACAATCTAAACAAACTGCCCCAGATCCAGTGAATACTTCCAGAGATATATCTGTAGTCTGAAGTTACAAGAACCATCCGCAAGACAAAATGTATTCAAGACATAACCTCACTTGTATGTATCTGGCTACTATACACACTTAGTCTGACCACTTGACCATTTCTAGATTATGCCTTAGATATTCAACCTTGCATTCCTACACCATCTGTTCTGTATCGCACCTGGTCTACTCTTTAAATCAACCTTAACTTGCATGCACATGGCCTCTATCTGTACACAGTCTACGTGAATCACGTTTCACCCTGGAATCTAAATTTATCCAAACTTGTAAGTATCTGGCCTCTATACAGCATACTTAATGACTGCCCAAGAACACCTTTAGCCTGAAGACACCCTGTAATCTAAATCTACCACAGCTTGCATGTACCTGGCCTCTATACACAGTGTATGTGACTACTTGATGACGTCCAGAGAATACCATTCATCTCGAACTACACAAACCATCCTGAAGGCACCCTGTAATAAAACTCTACCTAAAATAGCATGTATGTTGACTCTGTACACAGTTTATGTGACTACTTGCGACTTGAGACTAAGTTTAAGTTACACAAACCACCCTCAAGACACCCTGAAATCTAAATCAAAAGGATTTGCCTGCCACTGATGAGTGAAGATGTGCATGTGTCTCCAGAAACTTCAATCAAGAATCACAATGAATCAAAGATCATTCAAGCCATCAAGTCACAGTTATTCACACTAAAAGGTGACTTTTATCAATAGATAATGAACTTTTACATTTTGTCTCAAACTATGAGTACATAACTACATTCGTGACACTGGTAGAAAATGTGAGAGAGACTTGAAGCCAATGACCAAATGTCTCAGCAAAGTGTGAGTGAATATTTAATGTCACATTGGCAATATCTCAGCAATATTGTGAAAACACAAAAATATGCTAGTACGTCTTACCAAGGTGTGATAGTAACATGTATTGATGAATGTGAATCCTCGCTTCGAAAAATCAAAGGTTACTGAAAATGGTGGTGGGACCGGTGCCAGAGACACTTTGAACTCTCGCAATTCCAATGTCTGTAAACTGACATCAGCAAACCCAGTGTCTCATGCCGATAGTGGTGACTATACTCAATGACTTCCAGAGTATACTTTTAACCTGTACCCACACAAACTTGTACCTACACCAACCTGTACCCACACAAACCACACACAAACCCTGAACACACCCTGTATTCTAAATCTACCAAAGCATGCACGCATCTGGCCTCCATAGTCAGTCTACTTAATGACTTTCAAACAATACCTTTAACCTGAAGTTACACAAACCACAGGGATAAACCTGACTCAGGAAAGATGTGAGATAAAATCTCATGTGGGACCAACAAAATTTTTTTATGAGATTTACTGTTCATGATCATTCACAAGAAAAGGAATAAACAACAAATGCACTTTCATGTGCAGTCTTTAATGTGCACTTTCATGCACGAACTCCATATTGCGCTACACAGTGCATAAACAACACAGTACTGCGAGGTTCAGAGTTTACCACACTCCTTGCAACACAGATCGTTTTGGACCGCATTGAGTAATGATGTTTGAAGTTCCATGCTTTCAAGTTGTGTTTCATGTGTCAAAGATTAAAAACTGGTGGAAAGTAACAGGAATATCTTTCACAGAACAAAATAATGACAACACCTTTCTCAATAAAATAGATTTAAACACTTAATTATTTCTAAATGTACCAGACATGACTTTAAATCACTGCAGATAAATTTGAGTGTGATTTTACAGCAACTGGCACAAGAAATTTCAATATCACAGCCCATGTCAATCCCAGGAACCACCCCAAACACACCTTGTAATCTTAATCTACCCAAGCCAGCATGTATCTGCCCTCTATACTCAGTCTACTTAATGACTTTCAGAGAATACTTTTAACCTGACACTACACAACTCTACCCAAGCTAGCATGTATCTGCTCTCTATACTCAGATACATGCTATCTGAATCTATAAAGGCCACCATGAACAAACCCGGTAATCTATAAATCTACCCAAGCTACCATGTACCTGGTCTCTATACTCCACTTTATGACTTTCAGAAAATACCTTTAATCTGCAACTACACAAACTGCCTTAAAACACCCCGAATCTAACTCTATCCAAACTAGCATGTATGTGGCCTCTATACTCAGTCTATTTTATGACTTTCAGAAAATACCATTAACCTGCAACTTCACAAACTGCCCTAAAGACACCTCCGAATCTAACTGTACCCAAGCATGTATGTATGTGGCCCATATACACAGTCTACTTGATCAATTCTGGAAACAACCTTAAAGACACCCTGTATCTGTCTAGTGACTGTACACACTCTATTTGACCAACACTTGACCATTCCCAGACAAACCTCTATACAGAAGATACACATACCACCCTGAAGGCAACGTGTAATCTACCCATGTTAGTATCCATCTGGTGTTTGTACACAGTCTATTTGACCAACACTTGACCATTCCCAGACAAACCTCTTTACTGAAGATACACAAACTACCCTGAAGACACCCTGTAATCTACCCGTGTTAGTATCCATCTGGTGTTTGTACACAGTCTATTTGACCAACACTTGACCATTTCCAGAAGGGCATCTCTACTGAAGATACACAAAACATCCTGAAGACACCCTATAATCTACCCATGTTAGTATCCATCTGCTGACCATACACAGCATATTTGACCACCACTTGACCATTTATAGACAAACCACTATGCAGAAGATAGAGATACCCTGAAGACACCCTGTAATCTACCCATGTTAGTATCCATTTGCTGACCGTACACAGTCTATTCAACCAACACTTGACCATTTCCAGACAAACCTCTTTACTGAAGATACACAAACTACCCTGAAGACACCCTGTAATCTACCCATGTTTGTATCCATCTGGTGTTTGTACACAGTCTGATTGACCACCACTTGACCATTTCCAAAAGAGCATCTATACTGAAGATACACAAAACATCCTGAAGACACCCTATAACCTACCCATGTTAGTATCCATCTGCTGACCATACACAGCATATTTGACCACCACTTGACCATTTATAGACAAACCACTATGCAGAAGATAGAGATACCCTGAAGACACCCTGTAATCTACCCATGTTAGTATCCATTTGCTGACCGTACACAGTCTATTCAACCAACACTTGACCATTTCCAGACAAACCTCTTTACTGAAGATACACAAACTACCCTGAAGACACCCTGTAATCTACCCGTGTTAGTATCCATCTGGTGTTTGTACACAGTCTATTTGACCAACACTTGACCATTTCCAGAAGGGCATCTCTACTGAAGATACACAAAACATCCTGAAGACACCCTATAATCTACCCATGTTAGTATCCATCTGCTGACCATACACAGCATATTTGACCACCACTTGACCATTTATAGACAAACCACTATGCAGAAGATAGAGATACCCTGAAGACACCCTGTAATCTACCCATGTTAGTATCCATTTGCTGACCGTACACAGTCTATTCAACCAACACTTGACCATTTCCAGACAAACCTCTTTACTGAAGATACACAAACTACCCTGAAGACACCCTGTAATCTACCCATGTTTGTATCCATCTGGTGTTTGTACACAGTCTGATTGACCACCACTTGACCATTTCCAAAAGAGCATCTATACTGAAGATACACAAAACATCCTGAAGACACCCTATAACCTACCCATGTTAGTATCCATCTGCTGACCATACACAGCATATTTGACCACCACTTGACCATTTATAGACAAACCACTATGCAGAAGATAGAGATACCCTGAAGACACCCTGTAATCTACCCATGTTAGTATCCATTTGCTGACCGTACACAGTCTATTCAACCAACACTTGACCATTTCCAGGCAAACCTCTTTACTGAAGATACACAAACTACCCTGAAGACACCCTGTAATCTACCCATGTTTGTATCCATCTGGTGTTTGTACACAGTCTGATTGACCACCACTTGACCATTTCCGAAAGAGCATCTATACTGAAGATACACAAAACACCCTGAAGACACCCTGTAATCTACCCATGTTAGTATCCATCTGCTGACCATACACAGCATATTTGACCACCACTTGACCATTTATAGACAAACCACTATGCAGAAGATAGAGATACCCTGAAGACACCCTGTAATCTACCCATGTTAGTATCCATTTGCTGACCGTACACAGTCTATTCAACCAACACTTGACCATTTCCAGGCAAACCTCTTTACTGAAGATACACAAACTACCCTGAAGACACCCTGTAATCTACCCATGTTTGTATCCATCTGGTGTTTGTACACAGTCTGATTGACCACCACTTGACCATTTCCGAAAGAGCATCTATACTGAAGATACACAAAACACCCTGAAGACACCCTGTAATCTACCCATGTTTGTATCCATCTGCTGACTGTACCTCGAGTATTTGACCACCACTTGACCATTTCCAGACAAACCTCTCTACTCAAAATACAAAAACCATCCTGAAGACACCCTGTAATCTAAATCTACCATAGCTAGCATGCATCTGGCCTCCAGCTTACTTCATGACTTCCAGAGAATACCTCTAACCTGAGGTACACAAACCACCCAAAACACAGTCACAGCCATCTAAAACCAAACACCCTAGCATATTTATTCCCTCTATACATACTCTACTTAAATATCTCCAGGGAACACTTTTAACCTGAGCTAGACAAACCACCCTGCAAACACCCTGTAATCTAAATTAACCAAAGCTAGCATGCATCTGGCATCGATACATAGTCTACTAAGTGAGTAAAGAGTACCTTTACCCTGGACCTACAACACCACCCTGAACACATGGTGTGACTTGAATCTACCCTAGCTGTATGTATCTGGCCTCTATACATCGTTTACTTCATAACTTTCAGAGAATACATTTTACATAAAGTGAAAGTAAATATGCTAGCACGCATCTGGCCTCTTTACATAGTTCACTTTATGACTTCCAGAGAATAACTTTAACCTGAGGTACACAAACACACCCAACAATGTAAAACTAAACACCCTAGCATATCTCTTGCCTTTATACAGTCTACTTCATGATCCAAAGGGAACACCTTTAACCTTAAGCTACACACACCATGCTGAAGACACCTTGTAATCTAAATCTACCATAGCTAGCATGCATCTGGTCGTTATACACAGTCACCTTAACAATTTCCAGAGAAGACCTTTAACCTGGAGCTACACAAAACACCTTAAACACACCCTGTAATCTGAATCTACCCAAGGTAGCATGTATCTGGCCTTTATACAGTCTGTGCCATGAGTTCCAGAGAACACCTTTAGTCAGGAGCTACACAAATCCCCCTGAACACAACCTGTAATATAAAACAAAGCATGCTACCATATCTGTGCCCTTTATAATACTCTACTTCATAACTTCCACACTACTTTTAACCTGAGCTACACATTTAACCATTCTGAACACACTTGGCAGTAATCTATATCTACCCCAGTTAGCATACACACTCCACTTGGTGACTTCCAGAGAATACCTGTAACCTAGAGCTAAGGGAGTGGACTTCGTGTGACTTCACAGCAAAATTTGAAATGAGCTAGAGAAACCACAGTGAAGACACTTTGTAATCTAAATCTACCTCAGCTGGCATGTATCTGGCCTATATACACAGTCGCCTTAATGATTTCCAGAGAAAAGCTTTCACATGGAGCTACACAAACCACCCTGAAAACACCCTGTAATCTGAATCTAGCTAGCATGTAACTGGCCTCCATAGAATCTACTTCATGACTTCTAGAGAATACCCTCATCCTGAGCTGGACAAACCACCCTGAACACAGTCTGTAATCTTAATCTACCTAAGCTAGCATGTATCTGGCCTCCATACAGTCTACTTCATGACTTCTAGAGAATAACACGAGACCAAGTTTCAGTTGAATTTGACGAAAATCACTGATAAAAACCTCATAGTTGCATGACTGAAAATTTTATAGGTTTTGAATTCAGAAATTTACCAGAAGTGGTCAGGGAGGAACTACGTGTTGGTAATTGTTTTGTGTATTTCTATGTTTTGGTTTTGTATTTCATAAGTTTTAGATTTTGTTTTGTTACTTCCCCATGATGTAGCTTACTTAAGTTTGCACTATTTGGTTATGTGAAATTTTATGCTAACTAGGAGGCCAAGTTTTATAAGATATATATCTTATTCAGTGGGCTAGCATTAGGATCGACAGGTTTGAGTTTGTGTCCAGGAACACCATTCTGTGATGTTGGTAGCGTACACATTACAGTGGTTTTAAATCTGTTTTGAAATGTTGAAGAGTATTTTCTGGAACTGTTTCCCGAAAAAGTCCCGTTGAGGGTATATTGTAAGTTTCGCTGTGCATCTCATAAACTGAAGGTTCAGTTAGACAGACTCAATTGCTATGATAGCCCCAGTGCACTGTTATGTACAAAATGTCTCCTTGGTTGCACTGAAGAGGAATATCGCTTTCTATTCATTTGTCCTTATTACAAGACAAGCAGAGAACTGCTTTTACCTTAATATCATTATCCGTCCACTTCCACCAAAATGCAGCAATTATTAGCATCCACTGACAAAAAAAATATTAAATCTCTGTCATTGTATTTCAAAAGAAACTTGCTAATTTGATATTGTTATGAATGAATGATACACCAGTATGTGCATTGCATGCAGTTGTTTATGTACTAGTAATATGAGTTACCTGAACATTATTATCGGAATCTGTTTGCTTAAAAAATGTATCAGTTATATGTTTCTCTGCACCTGTTCCATACTGATTCTCTTCACTAAGGCATTCAACACAGTAGTGATCCAGTCTACACTTAAAAACCTGTCGTTGATTGAATAATTGCTCCAGAGAAGAGACAGCTCACAATGATTGTTGACTGCAATATACAAGAGACGCTATTGTCAGAGCATGCTCATCAGCATTAGCTAATTAGCATGGTACCACTAATTGCACTGACAAAGGAAGGTAAGGAATGAGGGACAACCACAGGTGCTGTTGGAAAACCACAAAAAGTTATTGACATAATAAATTGTTAGTGTAAATATGATCAATGGCAAGGAAGGCTGAGTGCATCATCGTCCCACGAAATTTGAAACATGTTTTGTTTTCTCGTTTGTTCTGTATTTGTTTTGTTTGTTTGCTTGTTTTGTTGTTTATTCATTTTTATTGTTTAGTGAATTCCTACGGTAAGATGTTATTGTTAGGGTGTTGTAGATGTAAGGCATCGTGAAATTGATCTTGAAGAAATGTCTGTATGTTTTACCGACATATAAGGAAAATAATAACGCAGACTGCATAGCATGAATAAAAAAAAAAGGCAATTTTGCATTTAGACACATGCAAACCACAAGAAAAGTAACATGTTGATGAATCTTAATTCATTTTGCATTTCAGTTATATAGTCAAGCGATGTGGACTCGTAATTGGAAGGGGTTCTGATCCAGAGAAACTTCAATGGACTGGTTGTTGCTTTTGTTATTCTTTTTGTCCTATGAGTACCCGGATGATTAAAGTAAAAAACAACTTTGCAGATTCTGATATCTTTCGATATGCACTTACCAAAACAAATCACCAAAAATGCCAAATCAACCTATAAAGTTGAAAAAAAAAACGTGATGAAAAAAACCCTGCAAAATTGGAGTTCAAGTGATTCACTCATTTTTCCCCAGTACTGCACCTTCAGAGTCAGGCACCTAATCGCAAGCACACAAAGTCGGCCGCCTAGCCCACTCAGCCATACATTTGAATGTATGAATGAATGTAATCTGAGGGTGAGGGTTCGAATCCGGGTTGGGACTCAACCAAAAGTACTAGAATTTGTACTTTGCCAAGAAAGTGAAATCCGAAATATGACATATGTTGCATCTGACCACTTTCTAAATGTCATTGTGTAATCATAGCTTTCAGCCATGGGAGCCGTGCCAATTTACACTTGTACAGAGGGGTACACAAAGTACGCAGTCTAGACTACCAGTTGCCTAACTTTCATTTTTGTGGAAGTCACGGTGGCTGAGCAGGCTAGACTTTGTGTGCCGGTGATTAGGTGCCTGACTCTGAGGGTGCGGGTTCGAATCCTGGATGGGACTCAACGCAAAGTACTAGAATTTGTACTTTACTTAGAAAGTGAAATCCCAAATATGACATGTTGCATCAGAGTGATTGTTAAGAGACCTTGCAGTTCCATTGTTTGATTACATCAGGTATAAGGGATCTAGCACAGAGAGTCAGGTATGGCTTAAACATATTTTTATTCCTTGAGAACCTGGTTTGGTAAACAAGAAGACCTTTGCTCATGTCAATACTTCCCCAGTACATATACCACTGGGACAAATACACAAGAACTGGATACAGTTATATATGTGCGTTGTAGATGCTTATAACCCTTGAGCTTGCAGCTACATTTCATTGATTGATTGCATATCATTGTCTAGAATAATTTATCAAATTGTTTAGATTTGAAGATGTATTCTTTGAGTCATTTTAGAAGTATATTGGTGAAGGAAAACCAAGTTCTGTGGATAGTCAACTTATTTAATGGAATGAGTGCAACAGGTGGATTGTAGGTACTAACTACGTTATGAAGCAAGTGATGATATCAGCGTAATTTAATGTCACGGCTTCTTTCTCTTAATGGTTAGACTTTCTTTCGATATGTATGATGTATAGCCTACAATAGATATTGTGAATTTGTCCCAAATTTCTTTGCTGCAGTTGCCTTTCTGTCATTCCAATCGGATGAAGTTTTGCAAGTATGTCAGACTTTCATTATTTAGCATTTTTTTACATGATTAAAGATCAAGGTACAAAACACAGATATAGGATCAAAGTGGATCATTCACTATACCATGGTGACATTAGAAAATCCGAATCACCTACATTGCTGAGATACTTTATTGCAATCAGACAAGAACTACCGGGGTATTTTCAAAAAGCGGCATGTGATAGGCATCTACCATTCCCTATGTCCCACTGTTTAGGTTGGAGAAATTCTGACAAGGTGGACATTAGTCCAGTCCCTATGTCCGTCATGGTTGAACGGATGCAGTTTGTTTGCAAGCAACAGACATCATAACATGACTTTCTGTGTGTATGTGTGTGCATGTGTGTGTGAGTGTTGGGAAGGAGTTATACTGACTGTAGGAAGTGTGTATATGTGTGTGTATGTGTGTGCATGTGTGTGTGAGTGTTGGGAAGGAGTTATACTGATTGTAGGAAGTGTGTATGTGTGTGTATGTGTGTGCATGTGTGTGCATGTGTGTGTGAGTGTTGGGAAGGAGTTATACTGACTGTAGGAAGTGTGTATATGTGTGTGTATGTGTGTGCATGTGTGTGTGAGTGTTGGGAAGGAGTTATACTGATTGTAGGAAGTGTGTATGTGTGTGTATGTGTGTGCATGTGTGTGCATGTGTGTGTGAGTGTTGGGAAGGAGTTATACTGACTGTAGGAAGTGTGTATATGTGTGTGCATGTGTGTGCATGTGTGTGTGAGTGTTGGGAAGGAGTTATACTGACTGTAGGAAGTGTGTATATGTGTGTGTATGTGTGTGCATGTGTGTGTGAGTGTTGGGAAGGAGTTATACTGATTGTAGGAAGTGTGTGCATGTGTGTGTGAGTGTTGGGAAGGAGTTATACTGATTGTAGGAAGTGTGTGCATGTGTGTGTGAGTGTTGGGAAGGAGTTATACTGACTGTAGGAAGTGTGTACATGTGTGTGTGAGTGTTGGGAAGGAGTTATACTGATTGTAGGAAGTGTGTGCATGTGTGTGTGAGTGTTGGGAAGGAGTTATACTGATTGTAGGAAGTGTGTGCATGTGTGTGTGAGTGTTGGGAAGGAGTTATACTGACTGTAGGAAGTGTGTATATGTCACGTATGTAAGAAGAATGTGTTGTCTGTTTTAGTTTCTTTGATTTAAGTGTAAACTCAGGCAAAAAGTGCCCATAGTCCATGTGGGTGGCTAATACAACAAAAATCGTATTTCATGTATTTTAGCTATGTGTTGTATTGGTCAAGACTCGAATAAATAAATCTTTGTTCATAATATGTCTCATGTGTACAAGTAAAGTATCACACCTGCTTGTCTGTGTAATTAAATAATGTGACAGAGACAGACTGCAATGTGTTTTGTTTATGGTGTATTGCATGATAGGTGTTAAGTTCAAATTTCAGGTGGTCAATGATTGAAGTTATGTATTGCATATTGTCTTTGGCAGACAGCCACGTACGTGTCAATAAAACAGACTTCTGTCTGTGAATGGGGCTGCTTAATCATAATCAACATGTTTTTCTTGTTCCATAAACAAGTGTCAAAACATTTCAGTTTTCAAGCTGAGCATCTTTTAAAAAGGTCACATGCAACCACAAACACAAGCATGATTAAGACACAATTACCACTTATTCATGACATACAATGTGCTGATTATGAAAAAGTACACAAACAAAATTATAAGCGTGCAATAGCAAATCAAAAGTGCAGAATTTTCGTACTCAGGTTTACATATGTGCTAATTGTAAATGTCCAAATAATGTCGCATCGACTGATTTAGACACTATGTTGACAGTAGCGCTGGCATTATATTCAACAGACCAGCGGAAACACAACTACTGCCACATTTTAACTTCCTCAGTCAATAGGTTTTACCCTCACCCATCAGCCATTATGCCAATGTTCATTTCACATACGACTGTGCAGGGATGTGTATGGGTCTCTACCTGTAATAGGTAATTACTAAAACCCATGCTGCTCTTCCCAGCATTAAGACCACAGTATTCACACAAGATCATGGAAGCCATCATAAATAATTATAAACCATTAAACCATACATCTACTCATATACAAAACCACAATGTTAATGTGAAATTGACCCGTGAAGGTCCCGGGGTAGAATAGGCCTTCAGCAACCCATGCTTGCCATAAAAGGTGACTAGGCTTGTCGTAAGAGGCGACTAACGGGATCGGGTGGTCAGACTAGCTGACTTGGTTGACACATGTCATCGGTTCCCCATTGCGCAGATCGATGCTCATGTTGTTGATCACTGGATTGTCTGGTTCAGACTCGATTATTTACAGACCGTCGCCATATAGCTGGAATATTGCTAAGTGCGACGTAAAACTAAACTCACTCACTCACTCACTCACTAATGTGAAATTACACAAACCTTTCAACAACCAGAACTCCATGTCACAAGAATTCGAAAAAAGATTGCATATATCTTTGATGGGTCCTCCTTTGGTCAAAAGTTTAACCCCTCCGAACTGCGTGCCACTGGTTGCACACCAGGTTGCACATGTTGACCAGCTTGACTGGCATGGGTTGTGTCACACATTGAACACATGTATAAGGGGAATGAATTGTAGGGCAATAGTGTACCTTTAACCCGATCAAGAGAAACCATATTACACAAACCACAATGAACACACCCTGTAATCTCAATCTACCCCTGCTAGCATGCATCTGACCTCTATACTCAGTCTACCTCATGACTTCTAGACAATATCTTTAACCTGAGCTAGACAAACCACCCTGAAGACACCCTCTAATCTGGATCTACCCCAGCTAGAATGTATCTGGCCTCTATCCACACTCTCCGTCATGACTTCCAGAGAATACCTTCAATCTGAGATACACAAACCACTCTGAATACAAATTGTAATCTAAACCTACCAAAGCTAGCATGTATCTGGCCTCTATACACAGTCTACTTCATGACTTCCAGAGAGTACTGGATGACTTCCAGAGAATACCTTTCAAATGATGCGCTACACAAACCTCCCTGAAGACACCCTGTAATCTGAATCTACCAGTGCTAGCATTTATTTGGGCTCTATCCACACACTACTTCAAGACTTCCCGGGAATACCTTTAAAATGAAGCTACACAAACCACCCTGAAGACACCCTGTAATCTGAATCTACCCCACCTAGCATGTATCTGGCCTCTATCCACACACTACTTGATGACTTCCAGAGAATACCTTTAAAATGAAGCTACACAAACCACCCTGAAGACACCCTGTAATCTGAATCTACCCCAGCTAGCATGTATCTGGCCTCTATCCACACTCTATGTCATGACTTCCAGAGAATACCTTTAAAATAAAGCTACACAAACCACCCTGAAGACATCCTGTAATCTGAATCTACCCCACCTAGTATGTATCTGGATTCTATACATAGTCTACTTCATGACTTCCACAGAATACCTTAAACCTGAGCTAGACAAGTCACCTCGCACACACAATGCACACACCCTGGAATCTGAATCTACCCCAGCTAGCATGTATCTGGCCTCCATACAGTCTACTTCATGACTTCCAGAGAATACCTTTAACCTGAGCTGGACAAACCACCCTGAAGACACCCTGTAATCTAAATCCTCCCCAGCCAGCATGCATCTGGCCTCTGGAGATACACAAACCACCCTAAACACAGCATGTAATTTACAACTAAACACACTAACAGCCTGCACTGCTGTACCCGTGAACACCCGTCGTAGAAACAAATGGGCATATAACACATGGGCAATCCGGCGAAATAACAACAGACTCAACGAGGAGAAAATTATGAAAACTCTGGATAATATGGATACGGAAGAACTAACATTCTGGTTGAGTAGATTTGTATTGGAAGTAAGAAAGTAGAATGGAGAGATATACCCGCCGTCTTCACTTGTATTTCTTGTTATGTTACTTTATTCTCACATTCGAATTACCTCTAAGCGAGATCTGGACATTCTTAACTCTCCAGAATTTGAGTGTTTGATGGTGAACTTAAGAGAATTACTAATACTAGATTGGGACAAAAGAAGAAACAAGCCGAGCCTATTAGGGACGATGAAGAGCACCAGCTGTGGAAACTAAAACTTCTTGGTGGTCACAACGCCAGAGTTCTTGTACTATGGTGTATTTAAATGGTAAACATTTCTCCCTGAGAAATGGATCCGAACACAGAAGCCTTCGTTACAAGCCATATGAGATTACCTTGTGTGAACCTACTGGAAAGCGAGCATATCTTAAGTACAAAGAAGATATCTCAAAGACCTGCCAAGGTGGACTTAAGCATCGCAAGATAACTCCTAAAGAGGTAACACACCATGCAAGTGAATGTAAAGAACGTTGTCACGTAATGCTGTACAAGAAGTACATGAGTCTGTGTCCCACAGATGGAAGGAATGAGATGTTCTACCTGACGCCACTACAACACCCTGCAGATACATGCTGGCACAGTCGTCAACCGAATGGCCACAACACACTGCAGAAAGTGGTTCCCAAACTTTGTCGTAAAGCAGGTACAAGCGGACATATGGCAGATCACTCTCTAAGGGTCACTACAGCAATGAAGCTGTATGAGAAAGGAATACCTGAACAACTAGAGCAAAGGGGACACCGCAGTGTTGAGTGCAAGTCTTATGAATTGAGTCTAACTTCTAAAATTAAACCAGAAATCTGAAAATAGACATGAAGGCATTTATAACATGTACATAACAACGGTAACTGCAATTATCGCTACGAACTTTGTCATTCATGTTGTGGTGAAAAAGTAATAAAAAGTACACTTGCTCATTTATTTTGTCATTTTGACAGAGGTAATTCTTGAAAATTTCTGCAGACGGAAGTCGAGAGAAATATTCAAGAATTGCCAAAGTTGTTTTTCACAAGGGAGAATATGGATAACCGAGGTTTTCCATATTCGCCTGAGTAAACACTGGTATTGTAAGTCCCTTGGAGGACAAAATAATACCCAAGGGGGATATCTGAAAACAACCTCTAATGACGTCATAAGAGGTTGATATGAGGATGAGCCAATACAAAGTGAATGGGAACATATCGAACCGAGGTGTGTATACACAGTTCACTTCATGAGTTCCAGAGAGCACCCTTAACATGAAGCTACATATCCACCCTCAACACAAAGTGTAATATGAACCTAGCCCAGCTGTCATGTATCTGGGTTCTATACATAGTTTCCTTCATGAAGCTACATCATAACATCCAGAGAATACCTCTAACTTGAGCTACGCAAACCACTCTGAAGACACCCTGTTATCTGAATCTACTCAAGCTGACATGTATCTGGCCTCTATACATAGTTTACTTTATGACTTCCAGAGAATACCTTTACCCTGATCTTCACAAACCAAACTAAATACAGCCAGCAATCTAAAACTAAACACCCTAACATATCTCCTGCCTCTATACAATATTAGTTTACGTAATGATCTCCAGGGAACACTTTTAACCTTAACCTATACAAACCACCCTGAAGACCAGAGAATACCTTTAACCTGAGCTAGACAAACCACCCTGAAGACACACTGTAATTTGAATCTACCCCATCTTGTATGCATCTGGCCTTTATACAGTCTGTGTCATGACGTCCAGAGAATACCTTTAGCCAGGAGCTTCACAAACCACCCTGAAGACACCCTGCAAATATGAATCTACTCCAGCTATTATGTTACTGGTTTCTGTGCACACTCTATGTCATGAATTCCAGAGAATAACTTTAACCTGAGCTAGTCAACAGTCTACATCATGACTTCCAGACAGTACCTTTAACCTGAAGCTACACAAACCATCCTGAAGACAACCTGTAATTTCAATCTACCCCAGCCAGGATGGATCTGGCCTCTATGCATACTTTACTTCATGACTTCCAGAAAATATGTTTCAACTGAGCCACAAAGACGACCCTGAACAAACACTGTAATCTACTTTTACCCTCACCACACAAATCACCTTGTACACTCGCAATAATCTAAAACTAACAAGAGTCATCAGAAGATGACATATCTCCCCGGCCCCCACATATCTGAAAGGATGTCGACAAATCATCTGACAGTTACTTATTGTATTTTTAGATCAAGTCTGAATTGTTTCCATGGAATTCATGAAAAATATAAATGCCTTATACCTGTAATCAGAAAATGTCACCATTTCAAGACCTGCCAAGATCTTTTGAAAGATATGAAATGGTTTTCGAGTTGTGCTCCGGAAACAAAATCAGCAACATGTTCATGGAAAAAAGAAAATAATATATCATAAAAACCTGTAAATAACAAAAGGCACCACTTTGGGGTCTGACACACATATCTACTAAGTTTTACTGACAGATATTAAGAAGTTTTTGAGTTCTGCTCCGGAAATGGAACACACCTGTCACTTTTGAGAGTAAGTCCGAAACGTTTCCATGGAAACCGAAAAAATAATAAATCACAAAAACCTGTAAGTAGCAAAAGGCACCACTTTAGGTTCCGACTGATATATCTACCATGTTTAGAAGAAAAATATTCAACGTTTTTTTAGTTTGGCTCCAGAAATGAAGCCCATCTCTCCATTTTGAGACTGTGTCCGAAACGTTTCCATAGAAACGGAGAAAACAATAAATTAGAAAAACATGTAAATAGCAAAAGGCACCACTTTGGGGTCTGCCACACATATCTACCAAATAACACTAACAGATGTTAAAACATGCCCGGGGAATAAAAACTAAATGCAAATATTAAACTCAAAACAGACCACACTGCCACCTTCTTCGAGGAATATATCCATCAATATTCACATAAAGGAGGGATATGCCATTCA
The DNA here is from genome assembly GCF_037392515.1 of Haliotis asinina. Classification (NCBI taxonomy): domain Eukaryota; kingdom Metazoa; phylum Mollusca; class Gastropoda; order Lepetellida; family Haliotidae; genus Haliotis; species Haliotis asinina. The sequence goes on along the minus strand of NC_090283.1, from coordinate 13,338,918 downwards.
TCTGACGGACAGACGGATGAGGCGTTGACTATATCCCCCTGCATGTTAAAACCTTAGCGTATCTATTTGGTGACTTCCAGAGAATACCCTTTTAACCTGGAGCTACACACACCTTCCTGAAGATGCCCTCTAATCTGAATCTACCCCACCTAGCATGTATCTGGACCCTATAAACACTCTACTTGATGATATACAGAGAATGCTTTCCACCTGGAGGTACACAAACAAACCTGAAGACACCCTGTAATCTGAATCTACAAAGGTAGCATGTATCTGCCCCCTATCCACAGTCTACTTCATGACTACCAGAGAAAAAAATTAACCTGGAGCTACACCAACCACCCTGAAAAGATGTCATCTAAATTTAAACACGCTAACCTGTATCTGGAATCTATACATGGTCTACTTGATGATTTTCAGAGAATACCTTTAACCTGAAGCTACACAAACCTCCCTGAAGACTTGGTGCCACCTGAATCTACTCCAGGTAGCATGTATCTGGCCTCTATACATCGTTTACTTCATGACTTTCAGAGAATATGCTTTACTTGAGCTACACAAACCACCCTGAAGACATGGTCTCATCTGAATCTACCCCACCTAGGATTCATCTACCTTCCATACAGTCTACTTGATGACTTCCAGAGAATAAAATTAACCTGAAGCTACACTATTTACCCTGAAGACACCCTGTAATCTAATCACAGCCAGCATGCATCTGGCCTCCATACACAATCTACTTGATGACTTTCAGAAAAAAAACATATAACCTGAAGCTATACATCCCACCTTGAAGACACCCTGAAAATCTGAATCTACCCCAGTTAGCAGGCATTTGGCCTCTATATATACTGTAATTCATGACTTCCAGATAAATTGTTTAAACTGACCTACACAAACCACCCTGAACACATCCTGTAATCTGAACCTACCCAAGCTAGCATGTATATGGCATCTATACAGTCACGCTAACGATTTCCAGAGAATACCTTTAAACTGAAGGAACACAAACCACCCTGAGGACACCCTGTAATCTAACTCTATCCGAGCCAGCATCCATTTGACCTCTATACACAATCTACTTGGTGACTTCTAGAAAATATCTTTAACCTGAAGCTATACACCCCACCCTGAAGACACCCTGAAAATCTGAATCTACCCCAGTTAGCAGGCATCTGGCCTCTATATATACTCTAATTCATGACTTCCAGATAAATTGTTTAAACTGACCTACACAAACCACCCTGAACACATCCTGTAATCTGAACCTACCCAAGTTAGCATGTATATGGCATCTATAAACAGTCACGCTAACGATTTCCAGAGAATACCTTTAAATTGAAGGTACGCAAACCACCCTGAGGACACCCTGTAATCTAACTCTATCCGAGCCAGCATCCATTTGGCCTCTACACACAATCTACATGATGACGAAAAATAAGAAAATACCTTTACCTGAAGCTATACACCCCACCCTGAAAATCTTAATCTACCCCAGTTAGCATGTATCAGGCCTCTATCCATACTCTCGTTCATGACTTTCAGATAAAAAGTTTAAACTGAGCTACACAAACCACTCTGAAGACACAAGTGTTTTCTGAATCTACTCAAGCTAACTCTATCTGGTCTCTATACAGAGTTTTCTTTAGGACATCAGAAAATACCTCTAACCTGAGGTACACAAACTACCCTAAACACACCCAGCCATTTAAAATTAACACTTTAACATATCTCCTGCCTTTATACGTAGTCTACTTAATGATCTCCAGGGAACATCTTTAACCTTGAGCTACTCAAACCACACTGAAGACACCCTGTAATCTAAATCTACCAAATCTAGCATGTACCTGGCCTATATACACATTCAACTTCCTGACTTCCAAAGAATACCTTTAACCTGAAGTTACAAACACCACCCGGAACACATGGTGCCACCCGAATCTACCCAAGGTAGCATTTATCTGGCTTCTATGCACAGCCTACTTCAGGACTTCCACAAATTAAAATTAACCTGGAGCTACACAAACCAACCTGAACAGAAGATATAATATAAATTTAAACACACTAGCCTGTATCCGGCCTCTACACATACTCTACTTTGTGACCTCCAGAGAACACCTTTAACCTGAGCTAGACAAACCACCCTGAAGACACCCTGTAATCTGAATCTACCCAAGCTACCATGTATCTGGCCTCTATACAGTCACCTTAACAATTTCAAGAGAATACCTTTAAACTGGAGCCACACAAACCACCCCCAAGACACCCTGTAACCTGAATCTACCCAAGCTACCATGCATATGGCCTCTATTCACAGTCCGCATCATGACTTCCAGATAAGTTTAATCTGCTACACAAACCACCCTGGACACACCCTGTATCTTGCCTTTACACACAGTCTGTGTCATTACTTCCAAAACATACCTTTAACCTGGAGCTATACAAATCACCTTGAACACACCCTGAACACTTCCAGAGATTACCTTTAACCTTAAGCTAGACAAACCTCCCTCAAGAAAGCCTGACATCTAAATCTGCCCCACCTAGCATGCATCTGGAATCTTCACACAGTCTACTTTTGACTTACAAAGAATATCTTTCACCTGGAGCTACACACAACTTACTCAAGACACCCTGTAACCTAAATTTAGACAAGACATCATTTATCTGGCATTTGTACACAGTCTCCTACATAATTTCAAGAGAATACCTTTAACCTGAAGCTACACAAACCACCCTGAACACACCCCGTAATGTGAATCTACCCTTTACTAGCATGTATCTGGCCTCTTTACACACTCCACTTTGTGACTTCCAGAGAATACCTTGTCACCTGAAGCTACACAAACCGTCCTGAACGCACCCTGTAATCTAAATCTACCCAAGGAAGCATGTATTTGGCCTCCATACACAGTCTACTTGATGATTTTGATCCGTGAATGTCCGAAGTAGAACAGGCCTTCAAGAACCCAATGCTTGCTACAACAAGAGTCGGCAGAAGATGACATATCCCCCTGGCCCCTACATATTTGAAAGGACAAATCATGTGACAGTTACATGATGTTTTATTAGGTTAAGTTTGAATCGTTTCCATGGAAGTCTTGAAAAACATAAATGCCATATATCTGGAAGAAGCAACACTTCAAGATCTGTCTCATATATCTGCAAAGATCTGTTAAAAGATATGAATGGGTTTCAAGTTGTGCTCTAGAAACAAAGCCTATCCCTCCATTTTGAGACTAAGTCAGAATTATTTCATGGAAACTGGGAAAATAATAAATCACAAAAATCTGTAAATAGCAAAAGGCACCACAAGTACAGTCTACTTGACCACTGGGCCAATTCTACAACAGTAACTGGAAGCTACACAAAATCTCTTCCAGCTCTCATGTATCTCTTTCACCATTTGATCATTTCTACAGTACCAACTGGAAGCTACACAAAATCTACCCTCCTAGCATATATCTGGACACTGTACAGTCTATTTTTCCCCTTGACCATTTCTACAGCATTAGCTGGACGTTATGTGAAATCTACCCATACCAGTATGGATCTCAACACTGTACACTCTTTCTTACCACTTGACTATTTCTACAGCATCAACTAGACACTAGAAGTCTATCCATGTTAGCCTGTATCTGGACACTGTACAGTATGCTTGACCACTTGACCATTCCTAAAGCATTAACTGAACACTATGTAAGATCTACACATGCTAGCCTGTATCTGGACACAGTACAGTCTCTTTGACGACTTGACCATTTCTAAAGCATTAACTGGACGTAATGCAAAATCTACCTATCCTTGCAGGTATGTCGACACTGTACAGTCTGTTTTACCATGACACATTCCTACAGTACAGTCGTTTCACACCTACACATTTCTACAGCATTGACTGGAAGTTACACAAAATCTACCCATCCTACCCTGTATCTGGACACTGTACATTCTGCTTCAACACTTGACCATTCCTACAGCATGAACTCGACACTAGGCAAAATCTACAAATCCTAGCTTGTATCTGCACACTGTACAGTCTGTTTCACTACTTGACCATTTCTGCAGCATAAACTAGGGAATATACAAAATGCACCCATGCTAGCATGAATTTGGAAATTCTTGTTTAATTGAAGACTTCATCATTTCTACAGCATTAACTGGAACTTCTGCAAAATCTGCACATGATGTCATGTATCTGGACACTATACAGCCGATTTGACCATCTGACCATTTCTATAACCTTAACTTGAAATTATGCAAAATCTACCCACATCAGCACGTATCTAGACACAGTAGTCTGCTTGACCACTTGACCATTCCTACAGCATTAACTGGACACAATGTAAAATCTATCCATGCTGGCCTGTATCTGGATGCTGTACAGTCTGTTTGACCACTTGACCATTCCTACAGCATCAATTGGACACTATGTAAAATCTACCCATGCTTGCCTGTATGTGGACACTACAGTCTGTTTGATCACTTGACCTTTCTACAGCATGAACTGGAAAGTGTACAAAATCTACCCATTCCAGTACTGTACAGTCTGTTTGACCACTTGACAATTTGTACCTCATTAACTGAAAACTATAAACAAGAGTCATCAAAAGATGACAGATCCAACCAGCCCCCATAATTTGACAGGACAAAGCATCTAACAGTTACTTTATGTTTTTTACGCTAATTTTGAGTGAGTGAGTTCAGTTTTACGCCGCACTCAGAAATATTCCAGCTGTATGGCGGCGGTCTGTAGATAATCAAGTCTGGACCAGACAATCCAGTGATTAAAAACATCAGCATCGATCTGCGCAGTTGGGAACCAATGACATGTCAACCAGGTCAGCAAGCCTCTTGCGACAAGCACAGTTGCCTTTTATAGCAAGCATTGGTTTGCTGAAGGCCTATTCTACCCCAGGACCTTCACAGGTTGCTAATTTTGAAACTTTTGGAAATCATGAACAAGAGTCATCAGAAGATGACATATCCCCCCGGCCTCCACATGTTTGAAAGGATAAATAATCACAGAGTTATTCATTGTTTTTTTTAGACTGTTTGAATTGTTTCCATGGAATTCATGAAAATTATAAATACCATATATCTGTAACCAGCAAAGTCACAATTTCAAGATCTGTCTCATATATCTGCCAAGATCTGTTGAAAGATATGAAATGGTTTTCGACTTGTGCTCTGGGAACGAAGCCCATCCCTCCACTGAGACTAAGTCCGAAACGTTTCCATGGAAACCAAGAACATAATACATCACAAAAACCTCAAAAACCAAAAGGCACCACTTTGGGGTCTACCACACATATCTAAAAAGTTTTACTAACAGATATTAAGAAGAGTTCTGCTCCGCAAATGAAACACACCTCTCACTTTTCAGACTTGGTCCAAAACGTTTCCATGGAAACCGAGAAAATAATAAATTACACAAACCTGTATATACCAAAAGGCACCACTTCAGGTTCTGATTGATATATCTACTAAGTTTTGCACAAAATATTGAAAGTTCTGCTCCGGAAACGAAGCCCACCCCACCATTAGACTAACACCAAAACGTTCCATGGAAAAAACAACAACAAAAAATGCCAAAAATCTGTAAATAGCAAAAGGTACAACCATAGGTTCAGATTATTATATCTATCCAGTTTGGTCTAAAAATATTGAACTGTTTCTGAGTCATGCTCCGGAAACAAAATGATTACGGACAGACGGATGGACAGACAAGGCGTCCACAGTATCCCCTCACATTACATGTCAGGGGAGTAAAAAGAGGCAACTAACAGGATCAGGTGATCAGGCCCACCGTTTTGGCTGACATATATCACCAGTTCTCAATTGTGCAGATCAATGGACATGCTGTTGATGACTGGATTGTCTGGACCAGACATGACTATTTACAGACCGCCGCCATATATTTGGATTGTTGAGTGCGGTGTAAAACTTCACCCACTCACTCTTTCCGCAGCATTAACTGGAAACTCCATAAAATCCCTCCATGCTAGCAAGTATCTCGACACCTGACAGTCTGTTTTACCACATGACCTGCCTACAGCATTAATGGGATACCATGTAAAATCTACCAATGCCAGCATGTATCTGGTCACTGTTGTCTATTTGACCACTTGACCATTCCTACAGCATTAACTGGACACAATGTAAAATCTATCCATGCTGGCCTGTATCTGGATGCTGTACAGTCTGTTTGACCACTTGACCATTCCTACAGCATCAATTGGACACTATGTAAAATCTACCCATGCTTGCCTGTATGTGGACACTACAGTCTGTTTGATCACTTGACCTTTCTACAGCATGAACTGGAAAGTGTACAAAATCTACCCATTCCAGTACTGTACAGTCTGTTTGACCACTTGACAATTTGTACCTCATTAACTGAAAACTATAAACAAGAGTCATCAAAAGATGACAGATCCAACCAGCCCCCATAATTTGACAGGACAAAGCATCTAACAGTTACTTTATGTTTTTTACGCTAATTTTGAGTGAGTGAGTTCAGTTTTACGCCGCACTCAGAAATATTCCAGCTGTATGGCGGCGGTCTGTAGATAATCAAGTCTGGACCAGACAATCCAGTGATTAAAAACATCAGCATCGATCTGCGCAGTTGGGAACCAATGACATGTCAACCAGGTCAGCAAGCCTCTTGCGACAAGCACAGTTGCCTTTTATAGCAAGCATTGGTTTGCTGAAGGCCTATTCTACCCCAGGACCTTCACAGGTTGCTAATTTTGAAACTTTTGGAAATCATGAACAAGAGTCATCAGAAGATGACATATCCCCCCGGCCTCCACATGTTTGAAAGGATAAATAATCACAGAGTTATTCATTGTTTTTTTTAGACTGTTTGAATTGTTTCCATGGAATTCATGAAAATTATAAATACCATATATCTGTAACCAGCAAAGTCACAATTTCAAGATCTGTCTCATATATCTGCCAAGATCTGTTGAAAGATATGAAATGGTTTTCGACTTGTGCTCTGGGAACGAAGCCCATCCCTCCACTGAGACTAAGTCCGAAACGTTTCCATGGAAACCAAGAACATAATACATCACAAAAACCTCAAAAACCAAAAGGCACCACTTTGGGGTCTACCACACATATCTAAAAAGTTTTACTAACAGATATTAAGAAGAGTTCTGCTCCGCAAATGAAACACACCTCTCACTTTTCAGACTTGGTCCAAAACGTTTCCATGGAAACCGAGAAAATAATAAATTACACAAACCTGTATATACCAAAAGGCACCACTTCAGGTTCTGATTGATATATCTACTAAGTTTTGCACAAAATATTGAAAGTTCTGCTCCGGAAACGAAGCCCACCCCACCATTAGACTAACACCAAAACGTTCCATGGAAAAAACAACAACAAAAAATGCCAAAAATCTGTAAATAGCAAAAGGTACAACCATAGGTTCAGATTATTATATCTATCCAGTTTGGTCTAAAAATATTGAACTGTTTCTGAGTCATGCTCCGGAAACAAAATGATTACGGACAGACGGATGGACAGACAAGGCGTCCACAGTATCCCCTCACATTACATGTCAGGGGAGTAAAAAGAGGCAACTAACAGGATCAGGTGATCAGGCCCACCGTTTTGGCTGACATATATCACCAGTTCTCAATTGTGCAGATCAATGGACATGCTGTTGATGACTGGATTGTCTGGACCAGACATGACTATTTACAGACCGCCGCCATATATTTGGATTGTTGAGTGCGGTGTAAAACTTCACCCACTCACTCTTTCCGCAGCATTAACTGGAAACTCCATAAAATCCCTCCATGCTAGCAAGTATCTCGACACCTGACAGTCTGTTTTACCACATGACCTGCCTACAGCATTAATGGGATACCATGTAAAATCTACCAATGCCAGCATGTATCTGGTCACTGTTGTCTATTTGACCACTTGACCATTTCTACAGCATTAACTGGATGCTTTGTAAACTGTACCCATGCTTGCCTGTATCTAGTCAGTTGGACTTCTTGACCTTTTCTACCTCTTTGACTGGAAGCTTGGCAAAATTTACCCATGTCAACGTGTATATGGACATTAAATAGTCTACTTGACTACTGGGCCATTTCTATAGCATTAACTGCGAGCTTGGTAAATTCTACCAATGCTGGTATGGACTTTGACACTGTAAGTATACTTGAACCATTTTAAGAGAATACTTTTTACAATGTTAAACCATAAGCCAGAGGAACCCAGTCTAAGTAAATTTAGTCTCAGAATTATTCTTTACACTTCTATACTGAGTCAAACAAACTCTAGATGGTCATGTCAGGTAACCTTTCAGTGACCTATGACCATCCAATCAACTGCGATATATCATACCAGATTTAACCAATCAGACAACTGCTACTGTTTAGGGTTTAGGGTTCAGTCACTGAGACTGAGAAGAACCACACATTCGAACCTGTAATGACAGCGCACCAATGCTAGCATGTATTTGTCATTACCCTGTGTACTTGATGTCCAGGCTATTTGCAGGCACAACCTTACAACAGAAGCTAAACAAACCATCTTTACAACCCTGCAGTCTGTGTACCTTTAACCCAAACATCTACCACCTCGACAAAGTCTATTAAACCACAGGAACATTTTCAGATAAAGGCTTCAAACAAACATCATACATTACACACAATGTCATCTAAGTCTATTCTGATACGGATGCATCTGGTCTCTCATCTGCAACAAGTAAACGTGATTTCAGATGAAAATAGGCTGGAGGACTGGGCATGCTGGCATGTTCCTGGCCTCTATACACAGTTTGTCTGACCATTTGACCATTTCCATAAAATACCTTTCCACTCAAAGCTACCAGATCTACCCTGAAGACACCCTTTAATCTATATCTAACCAAGTGAGTATTTATCTGGACTCTGAACACTGTTTGTCTGACCATTTGACCATTTCCATGGAATACCTTTAAACTCAAAACTACCAGATCTACCCTGAATACACGCTGTAATCTATATCTAACCTAGTGAGCATTTATCTGGGGGTCTATACACACTTTGTCTGACCATTTGACCATTTCCATGAAATACCTTTCAACTCAAAACTACCAGATCTACCCTGAATACACCCTGTAATCTATATCTAACCTAGTGAGCATTTATCTGGGGTCTATTACAGAATTACAGAATACACATTACAGAATAACATGTATATTTTGTTTCATGCTGGTGACAAGACATCTATCCAACCTGGAGCACAGAGTCTGGTGGTAATACAAGTTCAAAGTCAGACAATTTGTACAGTACAAAGACACACTATAAGCGTCTGACAAATATCATTTGGATCTAAGTTCCAGAATAATAACTGGAATTTATGCATTTCTAATTTAACGTACCTTTTTCAAAAACTTAGCAATACTTATCAAAACGTTTTTATCCTTACTTGACATAAGTCTTACAAAAGTTTCCCTACACAGGTTACTCCTACAAATATACCATAAACATTCATTTCTTGCAGCTTTATAGCACTGACAGATCATCAGTAAGTGGTATTCATCTTCAACTAATGACATGCCTTTATCATGACAATATGAACAAAGTCTACTAGAATAGGGTGTATTATTATGCCTTCCTGTTTCGATTGCAAGTTTGAAATTATTACATCTGAACTGGCTTAAAACATGTTTGTAATGCATGGAATGTCTAGAGATAAATATCTTTCAACATGCACCTTTGTCTTAAATCGACAGTATGTCTGACATTTGTTTCAATATACAGTTTGTCCGACTACTTGACCAATTCCATGAAATATCTTTAAACAAAAGCTACCAGATCTACCCTGAAGAACACCCTGTGATCAAAACCTACCCAAGCTAACTTGTATCTGGCCTCCATACAGTTTGACTACTTGACCATTTCCATGGAATATCTTTAAACAAAAGTTACCAGATCTACCCTGAAGAACACCCTGTAACCAAAATTGACCCTAGCCAACATGTATCTGGCCTCTACACAGTTTATCTGAGTGAGTGAGTGAGTGAGTTTAGTTTTCTGCCACATTCAGCAATATTCCAGCTATAAGGCAACAGTCTGTTAATAATCGAGTCTGGACCACACTTCATCTGACCACTCTCAGGACACACAGAATCAAAAAGTACCAAAGGTTGTGGTTCACCACTTGACCATATACAGTAACTCCACAAACTACCCTGAAGACAACCTGTTGCCAAAATCTACACATGATCAGAGGGTTCAGAGGGTTCACCACACACAGTTGATATATGATTGATAAAACCATTGGCACAGTTTCATGCACCCTACAAGTAAACTTGGCCGTGACGCAACTGGTCGCTATACACTGCTTAGTTTAATCACTAGGTCATTTACCTTGAGCAGGAGTGGGTGAGTACAGTTTTATGCCACCAATATGATACTGTTCATTGAGCTCCGGCAGTTTGGGGTTGGTCACCGATTTACTGGATTTGTCAAAATCTCACATGGCGGCCACTCGGTGACTACCATCCATTTTTCCCCAAGGAGTTTAATAAGGTATTGCTTTGTCAACAAAGGTTTACATCATTCATTGGAATACTTTTCTATCATATAATTCTGTAAACTCAAGCTATTATGTGTATTATCATAGATAACTTGTCATTTTTTTTCATGTCGAATTTCAGATTCCCACATAAGTTGGTGGATTGCTGCTTTTTTCTTGCTGAGGAACAGAAGTTGCCACCACACATAATTGCTGGGTAAACCCTCTGCTACACGGGGAATACGGTATCGTTGACACAAACTACTGCATTTGGCAATAGAAATATCCTATTTTACTGTGAGATATGAATTCAAAGATACATTTGTGATACTGCATAAACCAAAAGTTATATCAGTCACTTCAAGGACACTTTCCACAACTTTCCGCACGCTCAGTGAGTGAGAGTTTAACTTTATGCGGCACTCAGCAATATTCCTGCTACATGGCAGTGGTCTGTAAATAATCCAGTATGGACCAGACAATCCAGGGATCAAAGGCATGAGCATCGATCTGTGCAAGTGGGAACTGATGAAGTCAGAGAGTCTCACCACCTGATCCCCTTAGTTGCTTCTTACAAAAAGCATAGACACCTTTTTTGGCATGCATGGGATGCTGAAGACCTGTTCTACCATGCATCTTCATTGGTCTTTTGCACACTCAGAGGCACATATATCAGTTTGCTGCCTTGTCCATATCTAAAGTATACAGCCTACCTGACAAAAAGTGTGAAATGTTGACATCAAAAATACTTTCACATAAGCTGTTGACATAATATCTTGACAAACTAATGGAAACTAATTGTAAATCATGTCGCATAACATAAGTCAACTGCCCATGTGACACATTACCACATAGACACGAGTGATACAGATCGCTGGAATTATATGAAAGAACAATCACTTCTTTCAGGGAAGAGGTTAGAGACCGGTATAGGTGAGGGGGGCTGTGATGCTAGCACAAGCCCTCACCGTCCTACAGAGGAATCTAGATCTCAACAATTCTTCAGATCTGGCCTTAGACATTTCTTGCTTTAACCAAAATAATAATGTCAATAAAAATTCGGAAAATTATCAGAATTTCGTGGTTAATCTATTTGATTACCAGGTAAGTGACGCACAAAATAGTATTCTCAATAAGGGGGTAACCTTCAGCCCCACACCAGCTAGGTATGACAAAAGTCAGTCGTTCACCGACTTGAAATCACTCTTTCGACGCATGAAAATTACCCATTATTTTCATGATATCCCAGCCAATGATAGATCACAGACTGACATCAAATTTGGTCAACAAAGCACTTGGAACTCCTCCTATAGCAATGACCATAGCCTTGAATCTTTCTTCAAAGCAGTCACCAGTGACTTCCTAAAATTGGAACCCACCAAATTTTATCGCTGTAATGTCACCAAATGTGAATTACTTGCATTAGATCAAGTCAAAAAGAATAACGACGTAGTTATCAAAAAAGCTGATAAAGGTTCCGCTGTAGTCATTCAGAATACTAATGACTACATTACAGAAGCACTCAGACATCTATCAGACCCACGCTTCTACACAAAATTACAAGTAGACCCCACACTGTAACGAGGTGTTGAAAGACCTCACTAAAATCTTCAAGGAAGAAATTAGTCAAAAGTGCCTCACAGGACTCCTACCCAAAGACTGCTCCGCCGGTAGATTTTTTTTACTCCCCAAAATACACAAATGGCTCACACCAGGCAAAGTACCTGGACATCATGACAATACAGCCACGGAAAAAATAAGTAGCTTGAAGAACACATCAAAGTGTTCGTCACCCACTATCCTACCTACATCAGAGATACAACTCACTTTATCCAAAGGCTGGAGTCTTACACTATCGATAACAACAAGGACACCCTATTAGTCACAGTGGATGTCACCTCGCTCTACACAAATATCCCCAACGGGGAAGGTATGAGAGCAGTTGCAAAAGACATCAGGAGACACAAATTAGATTAGTCCTAATCAGGAACAATTTTGTGTTTAACGGCACCCACTACCTACAAGTAGGCGGCACCGGTATGGGGACATAACTAGCTCCATCATACGCAAATATCTTTATGGGCGAACTGGAAGAATCCCTCCTAGCCAACTACCCAGTCAAGTCAGATCTATACATCAGATTCATTGACAATACCTTCCTAATCTGGGCGAACTGGAAGAATCCCTCCTAGCCAACTACCCAGACAAGTCAGATCTATACATCAGATTCATTGACGATACCTTCTTAATCTGGGCGCTCGGCACAGACAGACTCGAGAAATGAAGAATCCCTCCTAGCCAACTACCCAGACAAGCCAGATCTATACATCAGATTCATTGACGATAACTTCCTAATCTGGGCGCTCTGCACAGACAGACTCGAGAAATTCCTCGATTATCTCAATTCTGCACACCCTACTATCGAGTTTACTTAGGAATTCTCCAGGCAGAAGGTAGCATTTCTAGACACCTGGGTTTCGAACAAAAACAAACTCCCAACCCTGGAGTTCTCACTCTATTGCAAACCCACAGACACACACTACTATTTGCTGTACACTTCATGTCACCCCCAAAATGTCAAAACTAAAGGCCCTTACAGCCAGTTCCTCCACCTCAGACGAATCTGTTAAAAGAGACACAGAATACAGCAAAACAAACTGCAGTCGGATTCCAAATGCAGGAGAGACGTTCTCCAGACTGGGACTAAAGTACCAGCCTCAAACAAGAAACAGGTACTAGTTTGCAACTATAATCTGTTGAACCTAGAGCTCAAACACATCATTTTTAAACGCTGGCACCTACTCAGCGGCTCAGACATGTGCAACCACATTTTCCCTTCAGGCCTTCCGCTGTTACAAAACTCTAAAAGAAAGCCTAGTCAGAGCTGCTATAAACTACCCACGTCTGCCTCCCCAAATCGCTGGCATATCAGCCCAGTTTACTGACGATCCATGTAACCCTCATTCCTGCAAAGTTTATAGCAATTTCATTTCCTCTTGGTACTTTTACAGTACCCACACGGGCCGTAAATACTCCACCTGTGAATACCACTGCCAAAGTCGCAATGTCGTGTACCTCTTCAATTGCAACTCATGCAAAATACAATATGTAGGTGAAACTAAAAGGGCTTTCAGAACAAGACTTTCTGAGCATTTTGCAGATATTACACATAAGAGCCTGTCACTCATCACTTCAATCTACCCTATCATGATAGATACACTATCATCACTCAGCTCAAGGCGCACCCTGAGTGGGAGACTACCACCACTCAACGGAACTAAATTGGATTTTTGAGCTCCACACGGACTGAACGATAACACTGTTGGTTGAAATTCACCCTGTCTTTTCAATCAATCACTTCTTTCAGTCAACTGCTGCATCCCAGCTGTAGGAAGTTAATCTAGAATCACCCTTGGGACACATTACCACACAAACACTAGTGAAGTGGTATCTGTTCCATGGCCGGAATTACGGGAAAGAGAACCAATCACTTTTTCCAGTCAACTGCTGCGTCCCCACCGTAGGAAGTGGTTTTGGATTCAGTACCCCTGTATCACTACCTCCAAATTGGGGGTACTGCAATGGGCACTAAACTTGCGCCCTCTTACGCTAACATCTTCATGGGCGAACTAGAAAACAAACATCTAGCCCAATGCCCAAACAAACCTCACCTCTACCTGAGGTTCATAGATGACATTTTTATGATATGGATACCAGGACAAACACGCCTGCAATCATGTAATCATAGCTTTCGGCCATGGGAGCCGTGCCAATTTACACTCATCAGAGGGGTACACAAAGTATGGAGTCTAGACCACTAGTTGTCCGACTCTTTTCAGTGGAAGTCGCGGTGGCTGAGCAGGCTAGGTGGCTGACTTTGTGTGCTGGCGATTAGGTGCCTGACTCTGAGGGTGCGGGTTCGAGTCCCGGATGGGACTCAACCCAAAAAGTACTAGAATTTGTACTTTACTAAGAAAGTGAAATCCCAAATATGACATATGTTGCATGCCTACTATCATTTCTCGATTTTCTCAAGAGTGCACATCGCACCATTAACTTCACGGCTGAATTCTCAAGAAAAAAGTTACATTTCTTGACACCTGGGTCTCATACAATAAAGACCTCCACAAAATGGAGTTCACACTTTATTGTGAAGAAAACAACACACATTCATACTTGTTGTATACATCTTGTCACCCTAGACAAAATGAAAGGTCCTTTCAGTCAAATTCTATGATTGAAACGCATCTGTTCAACTCCTGAGGAATATGAAAAACACTGCCTCAGCCTTATCAAGTACTACCTAAAACGGGGGTATCCAAAGAAATATATACAACAAAAAAAAAACAGGTCCGACTTTAAGGACAGGAAATCTCTCTTATCCTCCCCCACAAAAGAACCACGAAAAAACAACAGAATGGTTCTAGTTAGTAACTATAATCCCATGAACATGGAACTCAATGCCATTGTCAGAAAACGCTGGCAGCCATTAAGTGGCTCAGACATCTGCATAGACACTTTCCCCTCACCACATAATGCTGCTTACCACAAAAATAAAACTCTTAAGGATCACTTAGTCAAAACCACTTTGACACAACGTGACGTCACAAACAGCTGACATCACAATCATCCAACATGGATAAAACGCCATACACTTACTTGCGTGACTTGCCCTGCAAAATTTTCACTGCCTCACACCCTCACACGCTATGTAAACAAGAGTCATCAGAAGATGACATATCCCTCTGGCCCCCACATGTTTGAAAGAACAAATCATCTGACAGTTAGTTATTGTTTTTAAGACTAAGTCTGAATTGTTTCCATAGAATTCATGAAAATTATAAATGCCATATATCTGTAATCAGCAAAAGTCACCATTTCAAAATCTGTCTCATACATCTGCCAAGATCTGTTGAAAGATATGAAATGGTTTTCGAGTTTGGGGTCTGCCCTACATATCTACCAATTGTTGCTGAAAGATCTTAAAATGTTTTTGAGTTCTGCTCAGAAAACAAAGCCCCTCCCTCCATTTTGAAACTAAGTCCGAAACGTTTCCATGGAAACCGAGAAAATAATAAATCACAAAAATCTGCATATACCAAAAGACACTACTTTGGGGTCTGCCACACATATCTACGAAGTTTTGCAGAAAAATATTGAGCAGGTTTTGAGTTCTGCTCCGGAAACGAAGACCATCCCTCCATTTTGAGACTGAGTCCCAAACGTTTCCATGGAAAGTGAGTAAATAAGAAATCACAAAAACCTGTACATAGCAAAAGGCACAACTCCAGGTTCTGATTGATATATGTACCAAGTCTTGCAAAACAATATTGACAGTTTTTGAGGTCTGCTCCAGAAACGAAGCCTACCCCACCATTAGACTAACACCAAAATGTTCCATCGAAAAACAAACAGATAAAATGCCAAAATTCTGTAAATAGCAAAAGCCACAACTATAGGTTGAGATTATCTATCAAGTTTGGCCTAAAAACATTGAATGCTCTCTGAGTTATGCTCCGGAAACAAAATGATTACGGACAGACGGATGGACAGACAGACAAGGCTATATCCCCCCGAATTACATGCCGGGGGATAATAGCAAACACTCAGATATCTGACATGAGTGCACTATATACACCAAAAATTACAGTTGGAAAAACGACTGCTTGGCGCATATCCACCGCATAATATCGCGGTTCCCAGCTTGACACCCACAACTACTGGCAGAAGATCAGCCCCACTGAGAAGTCCAAACCAGGACCCAGTCAAGCCATACATGGGATTCAAGCCAATCCAGCCTCTTCATAACTAGTCAGACACCATTGACGAGGATGAACTTATCACCAAGCCATGGGCGGTGAACCGCCAGCAAAATCGGACGATGTCCCCAATAGAATCTGTACCACTGAAGCCTGATCCATTCAACCCCAACCCACATACCTGGATAAGTGCCTTTGAGAGTGAGGAGTGAGGGGTGTCAGTCATCTTGGGGAGGGTGTGTCAGCTGAGTCACTTTCCATATAGATACACTGGGGCCATGGGGTGTAAGTCATCTTGGGGATGGTGTGTCTCCTGGGTCACTCTCTATATAGACAAGTGGGGGTGAGGGGTGGCAGTCATCTTGGGAATGGTGTGTCACCTGGGTCACTCTCTATATAGACAAGTGGGGGTGAGGGGTGGCAGTCATCTTGGGGATGTTGTGTCACCTGGGTCACTCTCTATATAGACAACTAGGGGTGATGGGTTTCATTCAACTGGAGCAGGGTGTGTGACCTGGCTCTCCCTCTATATACAACTGGGGGTGAGGCATGTCAGTCATCTTGGGGAGGTTGTGTCACCTGGGTCACTCTCCACATAGACACTTGGGGGGTGAGGGGTTTCATGCAACTGAAGCAGGATGTGTCACCTGGGTCACTTTCCATATGGACAACTAAGGGTGAAGGGTGTCAGTCATCTTGGGGAGGGTGTGTCACCTGGGTCACTCTCTATATAGACAACTGGGGCTGAGGGGTGTCAGTCACCTGGAGGAGGGTGTGTCACCTGGGTCACTCTCCAAAGAAGCACACTGGGGGTAAGGGGTGTAAGTCATTTTGGGGAGGGTGTGTCACCTGGGTCACTCTCCATAGAAGCACACTGGGGGTAAGGAATGTAAGTCATCTTGGGGAGGGTGTGTCACCTGGGTCACTCTTCACAGACAACTGGGGATGAGGGGTGTCAGTCATCTTGGGGAGGGTGTGTCACCTGGGTCACTCTTCATAGACAACTGGGGATGAGGGGTGTCAGTCATCTTGGGGAGGGTGTGTCACCTGGGTCACTCTTCATAGACAACTGGGGATGAGGGGTGTCAGTCATCTTGGGGAGGGTGTGTCACCTGGGTCACTCTTCATAGACAACTGGGGATGAGGGGTGTCAGTCATCTTGGGGAGGGTGTGTCACCTGGGTCACTCTTCATAGACAACTGGGGATGAGGGGTGTCAGTCATCTTGGGGAGGGTGTGTCACCTGGGTCACTCTCCATAGAAGCACACTGGGGGTAAGGAATGTAAGTCATCTTGGGGAGGGTGTGTCACCTGGGTCACTCTTCACAGACAACTGGGGATGAGGGGTGTCAGTCATCTTGGGGAGGGTGTGTCACCTGGGTCACTCTTCATAGACAACTGGGGATGAGGGGTGTCAGTCATCTTGGGGAGGGTGTGTCACCTGGGTCACTCTTCATAGACAACTGGGGATGAGGGGTGTCAGTCATCTTGGGGAGGGTGTGTCACCTGGGTCACTCTTCATAGACAACTGGGGATGAGGGGTGTCAGTCATCTTGGGGAGGGTGTGTCACCTGGGTCACTCTTCATAGACAACTGGGGATGAGGGGTGTCAGTCATCTTGGGGAGGGTGTGTCACCTGGGTCACTCTTCATAGACAACTAGGGGTGAGGGGTGTCAGTCATCTTGGGGATGGTGTGTCACCTGGGTCAATCTCTATAAAGACAACTTCGGGTGAGGGGTGACAGTCACCTTGGGGATGGTGTGTCACCTGGGTCAATCTCTATACAGACAACTGGGGATGAGGGGTGTCAGTTATCTTGGGGATGGTGTGTCACCTGGGTCAGTCTCTATATAGACAACTGGGGCTGAGGGGTGTTAGTCATCTGGAAGAGGGTGTGCCACCTGGGTCACTCTCCTTAAAGACAACTGGGGCTGATGGGTGTCAGTCATCTGGGGGAGGGTGTGCCACCTGGGTCACTCTTCATAGACAACTGGGGCTGAGGGGTGTCAGTCATCTATGGGAGGGTGTGCCACCTGGATCACACTCCATATAGATAACTTCCAGAAAATACTTTGAACCTGAAGATGTGCAAACCATCCCCACAAAATCAATACATACACAAGCTACGCTATATCTGGCCTGTATAGAGTCTGTCTGACCAACACTTCCTGAAAACACCTTTAACATGAAGCTGTACTACCCACCTTCACAAACTAGGGGAGTCAAACCTTAGCTAGGTGTGAATAGCAAACACTTTAACCACTGGGTTACCTCACCATCCCCTTTAAACTAAAGCTAAACCAAACAACCTGAAGACAACCCTGTAATCTAAATCTACCCATGCTAGCATAAACCAACCATCCTGAAGACACCCTGTAATCTAAATCTACCCAAGTGAGCACATATCTGGCCTCTAAACACTGTGTAACTACTTCATAACTTCCAGAGAAACCTTTAACCTGAAGCTGCACAAACCAACCTGAACACACCCTGTAAATTTAAATCTACCCAAGTGAGTACATACCTGGCCTCTATACGCCATGCAACTACTTCATAACTTCCAGAGAAACCTTTAAACTGAAGCTACACAAACCACCCTCTGAAGACACCCTGTAATCTAAATCTTCTGAAACTAGCATGTATCTCACCTCTATACACCGATGACGTGTCAACCAAGTCAGCGAGCCTGACCACCTTATCCCGTTAGCCGCCTCTTACGACAAGCATAGTCGCCTTTTATGGCAAGCTATTCTATCCTGGGACCTTCACGGGTCTCATTAACTGGAACTTAAGCAAATTTACTCATGGTAGTATGAATTTGGACACGGTACAGTCTGTTTGACCACTGGACCATTTCTACAGCATGAATTGGAAACTGTACAAAATCTACACATGCTAGAATGCATCTGGATTCTGTACCATCTGTTTAACCACTTAAAGGTCACATGCAACCAAACATTCAAACATAATTGAAACACAATTATCACTTATTTATGACATATAATGTACATTGCTGCTTGTAAAAAAACAAATAAACAAAATTATAAGTGATTCAAAAGTTCAATATTTTGTACTTTGGCTTACCTTCCTCGGAACAAAGCCCTCGGGAGACTGAACCCAGTCATAGTGGGTGGATGTGCACTCAAGTGTAACGACGGCTTCTGATTGGCCGCTGAGTGGTTCATTTGCTGATACGCTGTAGCATCATTGTGTGTGCAGAAATATGATCTGTTTGATAGGCATTTTAAAAGTATGATGAGTCACAGGAAAGTAGGATTCTTTATGGGTAACACCCTCTTTTCTTGTACTTGATGTGTCGTTTCAGTATGGATTCATATACCGTTGTCAAACAAAATAATACACACTAGCAGTTGTGATCCATAACGTTTCCATGGAAACCGATAAAACAATAAATCACAAAAACCTGTAACTAGCAAAAGGCACCACATTAGGTTCCGATTGATATATCTACAAAATTTTGCAGAAAAATATTAAACAGATTTTGAGTTCTGCTCCGGAAACGAAGCACATCCATCCATTTTGAGACTAAGTCAGAAATGTTTCCATAGAAATGGAGAAAATAATAAATCAGAAAAACATGTGAATAGCAAAAGGCACCACTTTGGAGCCTGCCACACATATCTGCCTAGTAACACTGACAAGATATTAAGAAGTTTTTGAATTCTGCTCAGGAAACGAAACACACCTCTCACTTTCGAGACAAAGTCAGAATCGTTTCCATGGAAACCAAGAAACTAAGAAATCACAAGAACCTGTAAATACCAAAAGGCACCACTTTAGGGCCTGCCACACATATCTACCAAGTTTTGCAGAAAAATATTGAACGGTTTCTGAGTTATGCTCAGGTAACAAAATGATAACAGATGGACGGACGGATGGACGGACGGATGAGGCGTCGACTATATCTCTGTGGATAAAAATGGATGTAGTTTGTATGCAACCCACAGACACAAAAACATGTCACGTGTACAAGTATCACACCTGCCTAATCACATAATTCGGTAGAGACAGGACAGGTGCACGAGTCATAAATCAATTTATTTTGTTTATGGTGTATGTCCTGATAGGTGTCAAGTTCAAATCGCATGTGGTCAATGATTGAAGCTGTGTATTGCATATTGTCTGTAGCAGACAGGCAGGCAGACATTAAGGTGTCACCAAAACATACATTGAGCTTTCTCTGTGAGCTTTCTTATGTAACGAGTAGATCATTTACTTGTTTGTGTACAAAGTCAAGATTAGACTACTGCTCACTACCTCATACTCTGGGCATGCATTCTGTTTCAAGCTCCACAAACCTATTCACAGCGCACCACAGCTGTTGAAACCACTTTTTCCCTCAGCGCTGGGGGAAATATAGTGAATCGTTTGAACTCTGATTTTTTTTTATTATCGCTTTTTTTCTACACTTTGTAGGCTGAATTGGCATTTTTGATGATTTGTTTCGGTAAGTGCATACCAAAAGGTATCAGAATCTGCAAAGTTGTATTTTACGCTGCATGTGACCCTTAACTATTTCTACAGCATTAACTGGACATTACGCAAAGTCTGCCCATGCTAGCATCCATTTGGACATTGTACAGTCTGTTTGACCACTTGACCATTTCTACAGCATGAACAGGAAACTATACAAAATATACCCAAGCTAGTATGTATCTGGACACTGTGCTGTCTACATAACCACCTGACAAGTTGTACCACATTAACTGGAAGCTGTACAAAATCTCCCCATCCTAGCATGTACCTGACATAGTACAGTCTCTTTGACCACTTGACCATTTCTACAGCATTAACTGGTAGTTATGCAAAAATCTACACATGCTAGCATGTATCTGGACACTGTACAGCCTCTTTTACCACATGACTACTGCATTACTTTGGCAGTATGTAAAATCTAACCATTCTAGCCTCTATCTGGACACATTAGTCTATTTGACCACTTGACCATTTCTACAGTAATGACTGGAATTTATGCAGATTTACCCATGCTAGCATGTATTTGGACACCATACAGTCTATTTGACCACTTAATTAACTGCAAATGATGCAAACTCTACACATACTGGCATGTATCTGGACAGTGTGCAGTCTATTTGATCAATTAAAAATTTCTACTGCATTAACTTGACACTATGTAAAATCTACCCATACTACCCTGTATGTGGACACACTACAGTCTCTTTGACCACATGCACTTGACCATTTCTACAGCATAAACTGGATGTTAAAAATTTACCCATCCCAGCATGCATTTGTACACCATACAGTCTGTTGAACACCTGACCATTTCTACAGCATGAACTCGGAACTATACAAATTATACCCATGCCAGTATGTATCTGGACATCTGGACATCTGGACAGTCTATATGAACACATGAGAAGTTGTAGCACATTAACTGGAATCTATACAAAATCTCCCCATCCTAGTCTGTATCTGGACACTGCACAGTCGCTTTGATTACTTGACCATTTCTACAGCATTAACTGGAAGCCATGCAAAATCTACACATACTAGCATGTATCTGGACACTGTACAGTCTATTTGACCACTTAACCATTTCTACTGCATTAACTGGAAGTTATGTCAAATCTCCCCATGCAAGCATGTATCTGGACACAGTATAGCCTGTTTGGGCACTTGACCTTTCTACAGAATTAACTGGAAGTGATGTAAAATCTGCACATGCTATTATGTATCTGGACACAGTACAGTCTGTTTCATCATTTGACCATTTCTGGACACAATGGACACAAAGTAAAATCTACCGATTCTAGCCTCTATCTGTACACTGTACAGTCTAGCCAAGATCTACTTTTGCCGGCATGTATCTGGACACTGTACAGTCTGTTTTACTACTTGACCATTTCTACAACATTAACTGGAAGTTATGTCAAATCTCCCCATGCAAGCATGTATCTGGACACTGTACAGTCTGTTTTACTACTTGACCATTTCTACAACATTAACTGGAAGTTATGTCAAATCTCCCCATGCAAGCATGTATCTGGACACTGTACAGTCTGTTTTACTACTTGACCATTTCTACAACATTAACTGGACACTATGTAAAATCTGCCCATGCTAGCCTGTATCTGGACACTGTATAGTCTGTTTTACTACTTGACCATTTCTACAACATTAACTGGACACTATGTAAAATCTGCCCATGCTAGCCTGTATCTGGACACTGTACAGTCTGTTTTACTACTTGACCATTTCTACAACATTAACTGGACACTATGTAAAATCTGCCCATGCTAGCCTGTATCTGGACACTGTACAGTCTGTTTTACTACTTGACCATTTCTACAACATTAACTGGACACTATGTAAAATCTGCCCATGCTAGCCTGTATCTGGACACTGTACAGTCTGTTTTACTACTTGACCATTTCTACAACATTAACTGGAAGTTATGTCAAATCTCCCCATGCAAGCATGTATCTGGACACTGTACAGTCTGTTTTACTACTTGACCATTTCTACAACATTAACTGGACACTATGTAAAATCTGCCCATGCTAGCCTGTATCTGGACACTGTACAGTCTGTTTTACTACTTGACCATTTCTACAACATTAACTGGAAGTTATGTCAAATCTCCCCATGCAAGCATGTATCTGGACACTGTACAGTCTGTTTTACTACTTGACCATTTCTACAACATTAACTGGACACTATGTAAAATCTGCCCATGCTAGCCTGTATCTGGACACTGTACAGTCTGTTTTACTACTTGACCATTTCTACAACATTAACTGGACACTATGTAAAATCTGCCCATGCTAGCCTGTATCTGGACACTGTACAGTCTGTTTTACTACTTGACCATTTCTACAACATTAACTGGAAGTTATGTCAAATCTCCCCATGCAAGCATGTATCTGGACACTGTACAGTCTGTTTTACTACTTGACCATTTCTACAACATTAACTGGAAGTTATGTCAAATCTCCCCATGCAAGCATGTATCTGGACACTGTACAGTCTGTTTTACTACTTGACCATTTCTACAACATTAACTGGACACTATGTAAAATCTGCCCATGCTAGCCTGTATCTGGACACTGTACAGTCTGTTTTACTACTTGACCATTTCTACAACATTAACTGGACACTATGTAAAATCTGCCCATGCTAGCCTGTATCTGGACACTGTATAGTCTGTTTGACCACTTGACCAATTCTTTAGCAGTGACTGGAAGCTTGGCAAACTTTACCCATGCTAGCATGTATCTGGACATTAAATAGTATACTTGATCACTGGGTCATTTCAACAGCATTAACTGCAAGATTGGTAAAATCTACCAATGCTGGTATGTACTTTGACACTGTAAGTATACTTGAACTATTTTCTGAGAATACTTTTTTCAATTTTTAACCATAAGCCAGAAGAACCCAGTCAAAGAAAATTTAGTCTCTGTATTATTCCTTACACTCCTATACTGAGTCTAACAATTGTAAATCCACAAAAATCACAGATATTTGACCTTCAGTATATATGCAGTGTCTAAGTTACTTTTCAGAAGAACTGGGCCATTGGCTCTTGGTTAACAGGAATAGTGGGACATTTGCCATTGTAGGTGGGTGTTAAGAAAAGACAAGGGAGACATTCACTCTGCAATTTTAAGGAATTTGTCATGCAAAAAGCTGTTCAATTAAAGTGATAATTTAAATTAAATTGCTATCTTTTCTTACAATTAATCATATTTTTCACTGCCATTTTCATTTGTCCCTTCAACCATTGAGCTTGGACAGGAAGTTTATGGTCAACACTATCAGCATGTCTCTTGATCGTGGAAGTACGGAAATTATCAGTTCCATCTGTGAAAACATTATGCTTTCCATATTTCAGACAAAGTGCACAAGTTATTTTGTATTTACACATTATTGGTAACCCACTGATACAAACCTTGCCATTTCATTTGGAATGAACGGGTTGATGTTTTGTCCCCACTGATCCTCAGTTTTAACATTGATCAGCACATCATTGTTTTTTTATAGTTTCATCTCAGTTAATAAATGGAACTGTCGTCACTTGACCTCACAACGGTTTTGGCATTTTCTCTATCAGGTTTTGTTCTTTTTGTTTCGAAAAACAGCAAATGATATAGATCTGGGAAACACACGGGTAGGGGACATAACTCTTAATGTGTAACGAAACAGCATGACTTGAGTAAGCAACGTATCATAAGCTCCATGCATTGAATTAGGCATGGCATTAAATGTGGGGGAAGTCGTGTACAGCACTGCGGGGATTATGAATGCTGATTTATCACCTGGAATTGTGAAAATATATTGTAAATGTTAAACAGTTTGGAGAGGTTATCTTTACATGATTGATATGAGTCAAATTATTTTTATAGTGTGCCAATCAGATCCACCAGGTTAAGGAATGGTGCATCATTTTAACTATCATGCACCAAGAGCGCAAGGGCGAGGTCTAAATTAGACATTGTATATGCTCTGGGGTTTCCATTCACGTAGTTATCATTAGCTAATATTTCTGCAAGTTGACATCCTTGAATATTGACAACATGCTATTTCCAGTGACTATTTACTCTCTGTTGTAGCATACTCCATGTGTGATTGTATGGAAAATAGCATTCAGAATCATTCACGTACAAACCTTTTCAACGTAAAAGTTCAAAGGGTATGCATAAATGGCAACTTTCGCAATTTGGTAAACTGTGCTCTGATTACTCAATCTCAAAGGTTACCTGATGCGACCTCCTCCTCTGATGGGGGTCTACTATCTGGAGGAGGGTATGTCACGTGGAAGTATACATGGGTCACCTTATGGGGGTCTACTATCTGGAGGAGGGTATGTCACGTGGAAGTATACATGGGTCACCTTATGGGGGTCTACTATCTGGAGGAGGGTTTGTCACGTGGGGGTATATGTGGGTCACCTTATGGGGGTCTAGTATCTGGAGGAGGGTTTGTCACGTGGGGGTATATGTGGGTCACCTTATGGGGGTCTACTATCTGGAGGAGGGTTTGTCACGTGGGGGTATACATGGGTCACCTTATGGAGGTCTACTATCTGGAGGAGGGTTTGTCACGTGGGAGTATATGTGGGTCACCTTATGGGGGTCTAGTATCTGGAGGAGGGTTTGTCACGTGGGGGTATACATGGGTCACCTTATGGAGGTCTACTATCTGGAGGAGGGTTTGTCACGTGGGGGTATACATGGGTCACCTTATGGGGGTCTACTATCTGGAGGAGGGTTTGTCACGTGGAAGTATACATGGGTCACCTTATGGGGGTCTACTATCTGGAGGAGGGTTTGTCACGTGGGAGTATATGTGGGTCACCTTATGGGGGTCTACTATCTGGAGGAGGGTTTGTCACGTGGGAGTATACATGAGTCACCTTATGGGGGTCTACTATCTGGAGGAGGGTTTGTCACGTGGGAGTATACATGGGTCACCTTATGGGGGTCTACTATCTGGAGGAGGGTTTGTCACGTGGGAGTATACATGAGTCACCTTATGGGGGTCTACTATCTGGAGGAGGGTATGTCACGTGGGAGTATACATGGGTCACCTTATGGGGGTCTACTATCTGGAGGAAGGTTTGTCACGTGGGGGTATATGTGGGTCACCTTATGGAGTCTACTATCTGGAGGAGGGTTTGTCACCTGGGTTAGATGGATCACCTCACGGGGGTCTGTCATCTGGGGAGGATGTGTCACCTGTGTATATACATGGGCCACTTTACTGGGGTTTATCATCTGGGGGAGGGTGCGTCACCTGGGTATATACATGGGCAGTGTTAGAAATAGATTCAAACTGTCACTAGCCAGTCAGGCTAGTGACCCAAGAATGTCACTGGCCCATTAGACACGTTACTGGCCCAAATAATTCATAATTTGTAGACAATACAGCGCATACTTGAATAAAGTATTCATTTCACAAATTAATCATTTAAGACTATTAACTCTGTGCCTCTGTCATTGGTGGGATGTACTCTATGAATATCCATACATTTTCAAAGAGGACAAAGTCATCAATATCCCCTAGATGGCAAAATACTCTTCATGAATATGTCCACAAGCTATGATTAAGTTAACTATTTTGGCATATATATAGGAAAGTGGACGGAGAATATTGAAGGTTTTTAAGTTCTGCTCCATAAGGGAGCAATACCACAAACTTCAGCTGAAGCCAAAATTTTTTGCCACAGAAACATACACATTATTTTAATCAGAATTCTGAAACTACCAAAAAGCACTAGTTCACCATTAGATATGTGTAAGTGTGAAATTTGGTAAAGAAACAACGGTTTACAGGAAAAGAGGAATACCACCAATTTGAGTCAAAGGCAAATTTGTTGCCATGGAAACACCCAAAATATTCAATTCAGAATGGCCAATCTACCAAAATGCACCAGTACACCACCTGACCTATCTATGTGCCAAGTTTGGTAAGCAAATATTGGAATGGTTTTAAAGATCAGGCTAGCTATTCTCCAATTGTTCATAGCCTAACAAACTTCTTATGCCCATTGATAACACACTGGCTACAATCAAAGTAAAGAATTCTTGGGGCTACGAACGCTTCAAGAATAAGAGCCTTGCTCCGCAAAAGGCAAACACTCATGGACTGAGTCCATTTTTACATCACAAAACACAATACAGGGAATAAATATCTTCATAATAAATTATCTTAAAGATCACATGTAACTCAAAATACAACTTAGCAGATTCGGACACATTTCGGTTTTGATTTACAGTAACAAATTCTCAACAGCCCTGGCATGAAAAGTCATTTCAATAGCTGTGCTGCGGTGCACACGTAGTGCATGTGCAGGGATTAGGTTCACGCGGCTTGAACTGGAAAGGTGACTCATAAAAACACAGCAACTGATAGGTGCAGGGATATTTCTTGTGACTACAAGCATCTTGGGTCTGCAGTAATAAAAATAC
Source organism: Haliotis asinina (assembly GCF_037392515.1). Classification (NCBI taxonomy): domain Eukaryota; kingdom Metazoa; phylum Mollusca; class Gastropoda; order Lepetellida; family Haliotidae; genus Haliotis; species Haliotis asinina. Next base: position 13,311,674 of record NC_090283.1, on the reverse strand, counting down.
ACTGGTCCAATACTTAGCTGCAAACCAAGTTTTCAAGAAAGCTTAGCATTGGAAATACTATTTTCATTGCAAAGGGACTTTAATATTTATGGTTATGAAAGGTGGTGGGGTGGGGTCATTTATATTATTCTAGGGAGGCACGGGGGTTGCTGGGGGTAGTCATTCACATTGAACATGCAACTCCATAATAATCATCATCAACCTCCCCCCCAACCCCACCCCCGCCATAAATTATGGACGGTCATTAAAGATTGCACTGCTTGAAAATTGAAAGGTTTCTCGGTCTCAGACAATACTCAATGTGTCTGCCTGCCTGTCTGCTAATGACAAAATGCAATACACAACTTCAACCCTTGACCACATGCAACTTCAACCTAACACCTGTGAGGTTATACACCATAAACAAATACATCGATTTGTGCAATGAGTTCTTTCTCTGTCTCATTATGTAATTACAGAGACAGGCTGGTGTGTTACTTGTACACATGACATCTTATTACATCTGTGGGTTGCGAACAAATTGCATCCATTGTTCTCAGATGACGTGATCTGACAGAAACCGGTGCAAACTAAGATTCCCAGTTTCTCTATATATAAATCCTTTATGGATGACACCTTCTTCTACTGTATATGATGCGACGTTTTGGTATGGATTCTTATACCGTTATCACTCTTGCTTGACAACAGTATATGAACCCATACCAAAATGTAGCATCATACACAATAAAAATAAGAATCTTTCTTTCTTATTATTCAACATATTTCTAAAATGCCATTCAAACAGATCATCTCCATATACACACGATGAACCCTCATGGGTCACCTTCTCAGGGTCTGCTGTCTGGGGGAGGGTGTGTCACCTGGAGGTATCTACATGGGTCATCTTCTCAGGGTCTGCTGTCTGGGGGAGGGTGTGTCACCTTGGGGTATCTACATGAGTCATCTTCTCAGGGTCTGCTGTCTGGGGGAGAGTGTGTCACCTAGGGTTATCTATATGGGCCACCTTATTGGGGTCTGCTGTCTGTGGGAGGCTGTGTTATTTGGGAGGGTCTATAATCAGGGGACCCATGAAAGTCCCGGGGTGGAAAAGGCTTTCAGCAACCCATGCTTGCCATAAAAGGCGACTATGCTTGTCATAAGAGGTGGCTAACGGGATCAGGTGGTCAGACTCGCTGACTTGGTTGACACATGTCATTGGTTCCCAACTGCGCTGATCGATGCTCATGTTGTTGGTCACTGGATTGTTTGGTCCAGACTTAATTATTTACAGACCGCCACCACATAGCTGGAATATTGCAGAGTGTGACGTAAAACTAAACTGACTCACTCACTCACTCTGTCATCTTGGGGAGGGTGTTTTACCTGGAAAATCTACATGGGTCACCTCCTGAGGGTATGTCACCTAGATGGTGTGTCCCCTGGGGGTGTCTGTCATCAGGGGGAGGGTTAGTCACCTGGGTTATCTACAAGGATCACCTTATGGGGTCCGTCAGCTGGGGGTATCTACATGGGTCACCTTATGGGGGTCTGTCACTTGGAGCAGAGTGTATCACCTTATGGGGGTCTGTCACCTCGGGAAAAGTATGTCACCTTGGGGGAGGGTGAGCCACCTGGAGCAGAGTGTATCACCTTATGCGGGTCTGTCCCCTGGGGAAGAGTATGTCACCTGGGGGTCGCCTGGGGGTCGTCTGTCACCTGGGGACAAAATGTTTACCTGAGGGGACAGTGGTTACCTGTGGGGTCTGTCATCTGAGGGAACTGTGTTCACCTGGAGGGTCTGTCATCTTGTGAATGGTGGTCACCTGGGGGTCTGTCATCTGTTGTCTGTTAGTTTTAGAAAAATAATCAACATGTAAAAATATCTGTACTCAACAATACAAAATAAACATTTCACTAAAACTTTTACCAACAGCGTATTTTCCATATATTGCATTGTATGTAGGAAACAGTTATTCTTTATTATTGCATGTTTAACAGATAGTAATCACTTATCACTGCTCACAGTATATGTCAAATTTTGGGCACAAAATTAGAAATTCGGAACAAAAAGCATATTTTCTGGTTTTTGTGTTCTGTGTTGTAGATATGGAAAATCCTTCTTGATGTATGGTATCAACAGTTCAGGTGTTAGTTTCGAGTTACTGAGGGTAATATCATCGTAGAATAATATATATACTCATGGTTTTAACAATATGCAATAATTCAATAAAAACAGGTATGCTTCAGAACTTGTGGCATATGTGAAATAACAACCATAAGCCCCTGGGGTGGTTATCTGACCATCTCTCCAGGCGATACTGGAACAAGGCTTAACTTCACTTCATCTTATTCCTGGTATTGCACCTCGAGAAGAACATTTCCCTTGGCATATCAAGTTTGCCAAAAACATGCCTCTACCTCAATGTTTTATTGGAAACATCTACAATAATAAATACAGAACCATTCAACTTTTTTAAACAAGAGTCATCAGAAGATGACATATTCCCCCGGCCCCCACTTATTTGAAAGGACAAATCATCTCACAGTTACTTATTGTGTTTTTAGATGAAATCAGAATTGTTTGCATGGAATTCATGAAAAACATAAATGCCATATATTTGTAATCAGAAAAATTCACCATTTCAAGATCTGTCTCATACATCTGCAAAGATCTTTTGAAAGATATGAAATGGTTTTCGAGTTGTGCTCCGGAAACGAAGTCAGCAATGTGTTCATGGAAGCGAGAAAATAATACATCATAAAAACCTGTAAATAGCAAAAGGCACCACTTTGGGGTCTGCCACACATGTCTACCAAGTAACACTGACAGATATTAAAAGTTTTTGAGTTCTGCTCCGGAAACGAAACACACCTCTCACTTTTCAGAGTAAGTCCAAAACATTTCCATGGAAACCGAGAAAATAATAAATCACAAAAACCTGAAAGTAGCAAAAGGCACCACTTTAGGTTCAGATTGATATATCTACCAAGTTTTGCAGAAAAATATTGAACGGTTTTTGAGTTCTACTCTGGGAACAAAGCCAACCCCTCCATTTTGAGACTATGTCCGAAACTTTGCCATGGAAACCGAGAACATAATAAATCACAAAAACTTGTACATAGCAAAAGGCACCACTTTAGATTCTGATTGATATATCTGCCATGTTTTGCGGAAAAATATTGAACGGTTTTTGAGTTCTGCTCCAGAAACGAAGCCCACCCCACCATAAGACTAACACCAAAATGTTCCATGGGAAAAACAAAAAACATATAAATGCCAAAAATATGTAAATAGCATAAGGCACAACCATAGGATGAGATTACTATATCAGTCAAGTTTGGTCGAAAAATATTGAATGGTTTCTGATGCTCCGGAAACAAAATGATTATGGACAGACAGACGGACAGATGAGGCGTCGACTATATCCTCCCACGCCGGAGGGATAAAAATAATATAATGTTAGACAATTAGAAATATGAGGTTCCTTAAAAGATATAAAATAAGGTTAACGAACAGGCCTGGAAAGTTTAATATATAATCATTTCAACCCAAATGATCATTTAATCAAAACATGTAATAGTTTAGTAAATTTTACTCAAATTACTGGGACAATGATTTCTGTCAAAATATGATACCTACCAACCAAGTCAAATTATCTTAAACGGCGGGCGGTGCATCGATGTTGCATGCTCGCCATGTTAAACAAAAGATACCTCGGAAACAGACAATTTGAAAAACCGCAGACATTTTGGTCTGCGAGACCATCTGAGTTTCAGCTTTTGGAATTTCTTCCTGCGATATTGTTCATTTCAAATGTATAAATAAATAAAAGAATTCACATCGGAAACACTTACGATGTATGAATGGATGAAAGACTTTTGACAATTGAGATTTAGCTGTCATATTAATTAACAAACACTGCCCTTTTCGCGAGAGGACTTTTCGCTTGTTGACGCTTGTCCCTGCTGCGCTCAACACGGGCAACAGTGGATGATGGCGCAGTCGCATGCCTGCTGTGCTATATCTCTCTACAACGTAATCAAAACAAAAAAAATATATCTGAAAGGTATAAACACTTAAAACACTACCTTATGTATCCACATGTTGCTACGATATCTCATGACACATCGCATTTTGTTCATAAACTGCAAAAATCGACGCGATCATTTCCAGTGCTCTCTTCCTTGCCGCCATTTTCTATTTCAAGAAAGTTCAAGGTCGTGATAGACATGCAGCAAGAGTACCACGGATAAAAAAAAAATGTTTCTGTCTCTGTGTTTCCATTAATATTCTAACTGGACGAATCGAGGTGAGAGTCACTTATCGTTTATTTTAGTTAGAATATATATGTTTTTGTTTTTTTTGTTTGGGATTTTTGGGTTTTTTTGGGTTGGGGGTTTGGGGGTGGTTATTTTTTTTAAATGTTTATCAGCATAATGAGATGCATTAATTTCAAGCTTAGATCTATTTACTTTCAGTGCCTGTCAGGGTTACACAGCACAATTAACATGATATTGTAAAACATATAAGGTGTTCATCATTTAAAAATATAATTTATGGAATGAGACTCATGAAGTAGATTCAGTAATATGCTATTATATCGGCAATGTTTATGAAAATAAATAACTTCCCCGGTATTACAGTCTGGCATGCGTACGGACCCCGAACCAATCCAGTCCATGCAGGGTTGGAATATGTGCTGAAGCAAGTCTTGATAAGGAAAGTCATTGGGCTCTTGCTATACTGAATGAATAAAATGTTGGAACTCTTTATACACATATGAAGGTTCGGGGTAGAACAGGCCATGTAGGTACCCACAGGAGAAACACCCTCACACAGATGACAGACCCTCAGGTGACACACCCTCCCCTAGACGACATACCTCCATAAGGTGACCCGTGTAGATATACTCAGGTGACACACCCTCCCCAAAGATGACACAACCTCCCCGACTTTTCAAAGTCCAGGTTACAAAGGGCCTTTAGCAACCCATGCTCGCCATAAAAGGAAATTCTACTCTAACGGGACCGGGTAGCCAAGCTCGCTAACTTAGTTGACGCGTGCCATCAGTTGCCATTTGCGCAGATCGATGCTCATTATATTGATCACTGGATTGTTTGGCGCAGACTCGATTATTTACAGACCACCGACATAGTTACAGCTGGAATATTGCTGAGTGCACTCATTTTAGAGACTTGATGTTAGTCTAACAATGGCGTAATATCAGACCTTTAGACAGGTCGTTAGTAGTAACAGCCATCATGTGGTCAGTCGGACAAGACATAAAAACTGTCTCTGGCATATCTTACCTTCTATAGACTGGTACTCTGCCTATGCTGCGCTCAGCAAGCTGGCTACACAACTGTAGTGCAGCGATAGCGCAGCGCGGAATAGGGCAGGTGAACCAGTCTATACCTTCTACCGGCGGCCTGAAGCCGGTGACGTCAAATGTGCAGACATGACGTCATTACCCTTGTCCTCACATCTTGGCAGTGACTCAGCTGACTGTGGCAGACGTCAAATCTCAGTGTGGCCTGGCAATCGGGGCATTATTGAAATCTTGTTTTCTAAAGGGTGACTGTTTCAATGACGGGTTTTGGATCTAGATTCCATAGATTCCTTTGAGTGAAAGGAATACTCGAATGACCAGGCATCATTACCTGATCCTGGGGAAGTGGCTTACCAACCTTATCAGTTACAGCCATCTGTGCTGTGACCACCAGTGTTGAGGGCTGAGCGTCGGACTTTCAAACATATACAATCTGCAGTTCTACATCTTAATCCCGCATGGCTTTACTGCAGTACTACAAGAAAGTGTGGTCACACAGAAGCAGCGGAGGGCGGTAGCATTTAAAAAAGTCCGGCCGTCTAATATTTTTGGAAGTAACCCTCTGAGACCACAAGCAACAGCTAAAAAATTAAAATAAGAGTGATTGTTTGCTGCTTGCTGTCCCATCGCATTAGGAAATCCCCTCTATGTAACATCTCCTCTATGCCATTAAAGTTTGTTTGTTGTTTGCGCGGCACTCAGCAATTATCCAGCTTTATGGTGGTGCTCTATAATCGAGTCTGGACCAGACAATCCAATGATCAACGTTATGAGCATCGACCTAGACTGCTTCAATGTGATTTGAAAACTGTGTGTTTGCTGCAGTGTGATGCAGCCTTAAGCTCGTTGTTCAGCGTCGTACCCAATTCAGCGAGCGAGAACACACGACCTGTTTGTCCCCTCATTGGCTGCTGAAGATCGATTCTTTCCGTTGTCTTCACGGACCGATGGTGATACTACTAAACTTAGTATTGCTTGGATTAAATGTGCAGTTTTAGCGAGTCCGTGAATTTATCGTTAATTAAACTAACTAAATAATATGGAATAAAAACTAGTTAAAAAAGTGACTTAGTTCATTTTCAGAATCTGTAGCAATCTAGACTTGCATGGGCTTTCGTGCATATATTCGTTTGAGGACGTCTCACTTACATTCACCAATTGCTACGAACTGCCCAAGTCCTATAACCTGATCGAGGTCGCCTGAACACAGGTATCGGAGCCAAACAGCTTCAGGCGCTTGTCTACAGTCTGTCCAAGTTCTATAACCTGGCCGAGGTCGCCTCAACATAGGAGTTCTCGTCTGCCCTGAGTAGGTGCAACTGTGTTGCACGAAATTCACGTGACTGAAATTGACACGACACACCGGGACAGACAGCATTGGAGAGATAAAGCTTAAAATGGTATGCGACTGTGGTCTGAGTACAATGCATGCAGGCGCAGAAACGGAAGGGGTACAGTTGCATACATTGTACTCTCTCCATTGTATACTCTGGCAATCGCTTGAAAGATTATAAAGCTTTCGAATCCTCACTGATTTATACCCCTGCAATGCGTCCATGCGTATTGTTGTTGAGCTTTAAATAAGTAAGGCAGAATGAAATATTTAACCATGGCCTCAACAAAATCTGATCAAATCCTGCCAAGTTTTGGTGCTAAGTAATCTAATAAAAGCCGCGGTAAGCTTTAGTCTAATTGTCTGTAAATCATCGACCAGACAATCCAGTGTTCAACAGCATAATAAGAATCGATCTACGCAATTGGGATACGATAACCTGTCAATCAAGTCAGCCAGCCTGACCACTTGACGTATTTCTATAAAATCGTTTTTATGTTTGGCATCTGTATATTTAGAGACTATGTTTTGAACAAGTGAGTGAACATTTAAAGGCACATGGGCAATATTTCCGAATATGAAATCTATGGACTAATAAGAAACTCAATCTTGAAAGATATGAAAACCTGTCAATAAAGGACAGAAAAATAAGTAGAATATCACAACTTTACACACATTAAAGCTAGAATGTAACCAACGATACTGAAATAATAAGGTCATATTCTACATGCAGGTTAATTGGGTTTAGTTAATGTATGTTCAACATTTATCATCCCGCACTCGATCCGCTTTAACACCAAGATGGAAAAAGCAAGCCGATATGACCACTGTGTGAGTAAGCTATTTCTGCTAGGAGTGAGTGACTTTAGTTTTACGCCGCACTGAGAAATATTAAAACTATATGGCGGCGGTCTGTAAATAATTGAGTATGCACCAGACAATCCAATAATCAACGACATGAGCATCGATCTGCACAGTTGGGAACCAATGACATGTGGCAACAAAGTCGGCAAGTCTGACCACCCGATCCTCTCAGTCGCCTCTAATGGCATAGTCGCCTTTTATTGGCAAGCGTTGGTTGCTGAAGGCCTATTCTACACCGGGACCTTCAGGGGTCATTTCTATTAGGTAGCAATGTGACGAGAGTGATGGACCAAAACTTACTCATCAACTCACTCTCTCACTCAGCTGCTCTCTGTGTAAATTAGCGAGTTTCGACCAGACAAACCGCTGAATGATATTTGCACATGGGATATATGGTTACTACAAGTATGAGCTGTTCAACATCAAATCTAACCCAAATCTTGACGGGTCAATATCTATATAAATCTGTATATGGAAGTTGATGTCCCCCGTGAAGGGAAACTGGCTGTCTCCACACAACATGAAGCCCCGACCTTCTAGTTTGTTACCAGGTTATTGGTTAAGGCCGCGCCCAGCACTACTCCAGCTATATATAGCGCGGTCTGTAAAATTATCAACTCTAGACAAGATATACCAGTCATAATGAGCATCGGACCTGACCACACTATCCCTCAATCACCTTTCATTTTAACCCAGATCTACACGGGTGAGACCCTGTAGTTTACAAACACATCCGAAGAGTAGTTTAAGAGTCCATTTGACGTGGCTATATAGCGCTACACATCTGTACCTATAGATGCAAAACAAAATTCAGCTTCCACCCATCTATATCATTTGAACTTTCAAATCAAACTAATACACTGAATTTGAGGCCCCATCCAGAGGCCTTGTGTATGGACCAGACATTCCAGTGATCGACACCACCAGAAGTCATTTGGCAGCCTCTCATGCCGAGCTTCCAGCCCCAAGGGAGGAAACAGCTTTAGACGCCGTGGTACCAGGGTCACCCTCCCCGATCTGTTTTGAAGCCAATGCATGTTTGCAAATTAAGAAAGTCTCAGAAAAGTCACTGACACGGATATATTCATACCCACCCGTTTGTGTGATTATAACGGAGATTGCGAGAGTGTGATATTAGTAACGAAAGCCAGAGTCACAAGGTGTGAGAGAAGGCAAATAAACGTTGGACAAGCCCTTGTGGGTAGGGATCTTTACTTCTGCCAGGAAAACCACAGATCAAGGGTGCATGGCTACAGTCCCCGCATGGTGGACGGAAAACACAGTGACACCCACTTGCTCAACATTTCACCCTAATAAAAAAAACTTATCTATGCAACATTCTTGTTGTCTGCAAGTGTTCTAGAACGGATCAGACAACCCAGTGATAGGCATCTTGACCATCGATCTAACCAGGTATTCAACAAGGTCACAGTGACTTACATCCATCGCCCTACCCATGCTATCGCTACTTATAACAGCCATATATCTCCAGGCACCTAAATTCGAAACTGGAACCCTCACAGGTTACCCGTTGTAAAAAGAACTTTGGTGAAATATTTTTACCGTTTTCCACCATTTAGCCAAAGATTCATTCATGTCATATACAATGATTATCACATCCCTATATATGTATAAACATGAGTCAAACAGCCGTTGATTAAAATCCTTTCCATATGTGCCAATTTCCATTGTTTACACACTCGCACTCCAGACCTCTATCTGTACTTCGAGTTCCCAGAAAGATAAGCCGCCTAGTGGTTAAAGCGTTCGCTCGTCACGCCGAAAATCCAGGTTCCATTCCTGTATGGTTGCAGTGTGTGAAGTCCATTCTAGTGTCCGCCGCCGTGATATTGCTGCAATATTGCTAAAAGCAGTGGAAAAATACACTCATTCACTGTCTCCTTGGAATGGGAGCAGTGTCGTTCCCTTTGGGACAGACAAACATATGGTATCTAAAATTTCTAAAATTTACTGAATAACTAACAGTCAGTAGATTCACTTAATGGAAAAGAGCCAAGAGACTCTCTTCTGGTAATCAGAAAAAAACAGTAATCTAGAATTGCCACATATTATATAGAATTGCATGGGCTTTACATCGGCATCAGAACCAAACACTTTGAGGCGTGCATCTACAGTCTGTCCAAGTGTTATAACCTAGCTAAGGCCGCTTAGTCATAGGCTGCTCGTCCCCCGTGAGTGGGAGCGACTGTGTGTGAATGGTCGCGGTTGAAACTGACGCGACAAGGTGAAACATGCAGTATAAGAGAGCCGACACTCACGAAGTCTACCTCGAGCATGCCACTTAAATGGAAGGAGTGATTTTGAATATCACTGTACTCTCCCCATTTTATACCCTAGCATTCGTGTTTGTAAGGCTATATAAACTTTCGAATCGACATTCTTTCATACCACTGCAGCGCCTGTGTTTTCAATCTGACAAATTTTAGAAATTTTATACAGCTTAAATAAAATATTTTAAGACAAATTGAAATGATTAAACAACGGCTAAAATAAAGTACAAAAGAAACTAGGTGTAATTTAAACAGTATATTAAATTTATGAATAAGAACGCATGACAGATGAAACTCAGTCACACTCACTCGCCCAGTATTTCACCCCGACTGCAAATCACCGTCTATAAAGGATCTATGAATTAGCAAAGGTTCTTGTTTATTTAGAAGTTAGCAATTTAGAAGTTTTGAAAGGAAACAATATTAACTGATACGTTTTGATATATGTAGCTAAATACTCCATCAATCGAAAGGTTTAATTTTGTAGAAAACATTTGTAATGTTTAGTTTCAATATCATATGAAAAAGGCACAGGGTTGTACATGATACTGAATCACGTTCAATCACTTCCGACCACCGCTAACTCACAATCCCTGAATTGCATTGTTTCCTGTTCCATGCAATGCTAGAGACTTAAACGAAGCAGTTCGTATTTCCTCTCATCTCGCTTGGGCTCCGGTTCAGTTTAAATATAATCGTATGTTTTGTTATACTAATGCCCCCAATACTCTGACCCCAATACTTCTGCTGCCTTCAAGTTTTGCTTTGGTTCAAAGTGTCAAAGTGGTCAAAGTGTTCGCTCATCACCTGGAAGGTTCGATTCCCACATGGGTACGTTGTAAGAAGCCCATCTCCAGTGCCCTCAGCCGAGATGTTGCTGGAATATTATCAAAAGCGGTGTAAAACCCAACTCACTCACTCACTCACTCACTCACTCGTGCTGCTTCATGCATGATTCGACCCGTCAAGGTCAGGGGTGGATTAAGCCTTCAGCAACCCATGCTTGCCGTAAAAGGCGACTATGCCTGTCGTAAAAGGCGACTAACGGGAGGTCAAGTTCGCTGACTTGGTTGACAGATGTTGCCACTTGCGCAGATCGATGCTCGTGATGGTGATCACCGGATTGCCAGGTCCAGGCTCGATTATTTACAGACCTCCACCATATAGCTGGGATATTGCTGATTGCGGCGTACAGCTGAACTCGCTCACCCATCTCACTCACTCCTACATGATTCCCAACAGGATTATCGTCATTACTTAAAGCTTGGTTGTATGCAGAGCTAAGCAATACTTTTTTAAGAAAGCTGTAATCGAGTAATTAGAAAACTAGTTCATGTTACATATGTCATGTAAGTTGGCCTCAGGGTGACAACGTTTTTACTTTAACACCCTGAGTGGAAATACCATCAATAATCTCAGTAACATCACACAAAATTCAATACAATTCAAACATTCAAAATTTTATTATTTTGTTGAAAACTTTAGAAGAGCATTATCTGATACACAAGGAAAATTATCAAGGCCCTTTGTGCACTGTAACGTGTGGACATTTTCATGAAACATTTTAGCTGCATTGATTGCAGTTTTTTAAAGAACATATTCTATTGTCTAAAACATTCTGTTTAAACTAAGTTTGTAAATTTATTCAGTTTGAAGTGAGAGTGGTGTTTGGCAGGTGTCAATACAAGTTGCTTTATAGATTTTGTTGCGATTCTTTCACTGTTGGGGCCGGTGGGGTAGCCCTAGGGTTCGTCACACTGAAGACACGAGTTCGATTCTTTACATGGGTAAAATGTGTGAAGCCCATTTCCGATGTCCACCGCGTGATATTGCTGGAATATAGCTAAATACGGCGTAAAACCATACTCACTCACTTTGACTGTTGTTTTACGCTGCACCCAGCTAAATTCAAGCTACATGTGATGGTGTTTTGTAGATAACCAAGTGTGGACCAGACAGAGATGCCACCATGAGAAGCCAGCCAATTAGAACTGCTGACTGACTATACGTGTGTAACAACACCACACAAGACATTTATAAAACCAAATAAATTCCATACCTTGTGGCCACAACATGTTATCATCTCTTTCCAAATTCCTGGCAGGTCTAGGTAGCTGTCGACCAGATGGCTCTTTGTAGGTCATCTCCATGGAGACGTCTCGATGGTTCAAACGTCCCCTGAGCTTGGGCTATGGCGGGATACTTATTTGCGTCATGTTATATGACAAGTAACCTGTGTGGGAAGAGAATGAAGAAAAATGTGTTCTTGTTTGTTTTGTTACAAAATGAAAGATTTGGGGCCATTCCTTTCATCAAATTACGCATTCGTGATCAAGCCGTGGTGATGCTTTAGTTTTTATTCTCCTCCTAAACTGTTCTATAGGGGGATTTGTGGCCTTGAAAAAGGCCGTCGAGGAATCTAGGTTCCTGACATGTAGCGGCCGAACTCCATGCCTGAAGTCCCCGTACTCCCACCGCATGTCCGCACCAACTCTTATCCCCGTCTTGGTCACCATACAGAACCTCGGCCGTTCCTCACCCCTCCTCCCCACTATCCGGGTTAGTTTACAGTCGGCGTTATTGCTAGAGTGGTTCATAGTAGCCCCCAAATTTTATTTAAGGTCGATCAGATCGCCCTGTTCATTTCTATGGCCATCCAAAACAAGTGCTTCAAAAGCAGTCCAGACAACCACATAAGCCTTGTACTCTGCAAAGAGATCCAAAGTTGGGATGACACTTGATGACATGATGCTTGTGTCTTCGACAGAAAGAGCAGAATGGTGCAATAACGCTGGCGCTTTCCTTTATAGTCCCGCTAAAAACTGCACCGATTGATAGGCACACGTGACAGAAATATATGCCATGGTCATCACTGATTGGCCAGGTGAATTCACCCGACTTTACACAAGAAGTTGTTTCCATGAAAAACATATTATTTGTTTTTCAGTTTGCAGTTCTAAATCTTTACAAATAAAAAGAAATGAAAAGAAATTGAAGACATTTAGATGAAAATGGTGACCAAGACGTTGGGGAGGTAGTTTACTATTGGTACTCGGTAAACCCCTCTACAGTACCACAAATGACTCAGCTTGGCATCTAATTTGTGGTGGTTTAATCTATTGATTCAAACAGTATATGTCAGGAGGTGTAGGCCACACAACCAGCCAGTATTCCCCACCCCCGTCGGTAGCTCACGAAATTCTCCACACTGCACAGTCCCTTCGTCTCAAACCACTCAGAAACCCCTCGGACATGTCCTTGGGGGCACACTACATGGATTTCCAACCCCGACTATGGCATTAAGTGTGTCGCCACTCTCAGCCCCCATGCATGTCACAAACACACACACACACACACTCTCTCTCTCTCTCTCTCTCTCTCCCATTATCCCCTCAACAGGCTAGTCTTGTGGGGTATTAGTCTTCTGTTGCGCTTGTTGCAGTAATAGAATAACCCAGTCTTTAATAATTCTGGTAAAATAGATTTGTAGGAAATAACGAAGGGCACAGATAACCGAAAACAAAAAATCTTCGTTTCAGGCCTAACCGAGCACGTGTCATTTTGCAAACTTTGGCTGCATGGATTTTCTGCCAGACGCAACAGGGGTGTTTGGGACACTGTTGTCACGGTTCGGGAACGGCGTTTCCCTTCTATCATCTTCCATGAATTTGAAACTATTTCACATGACAAGTTACGATATGTTTTCTGCTTGCAAATGTGGACGAGGATAATAAGTTTCTGACGTCTGCTAAATATATTAAGAGATCTGGGAATATACTCCAGTAACAACGAGCCAGGCGTGCAAACGCAGCCATATATGTGATGAGTTATACAGCCCTGCAGAGTGTAAAAGTTTAGAAAAAGACACATTTGAAATTGAGTTACTTTATGTTACATTATGGAATATTCTTTACTTAGTATTACAATGACCTTGTACAAATGAACTTATTAAACAAACGGACTTAGTTGTGTTGACGGCCATTTGATAACAATCTGTCGTTAAGGAATTTAAAGTGAACAACGAGGAGAAATCTGTTGAATAAATAACTTCTTTACCATTATTAATATATATGTAAATACCTAAAATTAAACGCCCCTCGTTAAAAACACCAACTTCTAAATGGCACTGAAAGAATACAGAGGTTTCGAGTTATCACTCTTCTGCGAGTGCAAAAAACACCCCCAAAGACAGTAAGCTGCTGCCTTTCGAACGCACTATTGTCCTTATGAGAGCAAAATCAAACAAAACAGACAACAATTGATCTTCAGTAACCCAAGATAGTGGCTAACTAAAATAGAGGCGACTCGTTAGGCTCTCTGGCTAAGTAAACAGTCACCAGTTCCCAGTTACGCAAATCGATACTCATGCTGTTGAGCACTGGATTGTCTGGTCCAGACTCGATTATTTACAGACCACCCATATAGCTGGAGCACTGCTGAGTGCAGCGTAAAACTAAACTGGCACACTCACTAGTTCAGCCATACCAGACAATCCAGTGATTAGCTCCATAAGCACCGATCTGTAGGAAGTATTGGGATACAGTCTAGTCAGCCGTTTGTCGCCTCTTACGACAAGCGTGGGGTGCTAAGGACCACCTCTAACCAGAGTCTTCACGGGTCAATGGTAATGACACTTTGATCCACAGATGAGGCAAAAGAATTTACAGTCCCATTCCTACTATAAACAGTAAAGGAATGAATCTTAATACTGGAGATTCTGAATGAAAGAATTGCTGAAACTATGAATACATGGATATTGCTGACACAGAATTGTGAAAATATCATATGTTGTAAGTTGTAACACTCATGTTTATCTGTAAATTTATAAATCCAGAGAATACCTTTAACAAATCACGCTGAAGGCACCCGGTAATCTAGATCTACCCAAGCCACCATGTATCTTCCCTCTGTGTGAGTGAGTGAGTGAGTGAGTGAGTGAGTGAGTGAGTGAGTGAGTAAGTGAGTGAGTGAATGTTTATGCTGCACTCAGCAATGTTCCAGTTTTACGGAGGTGTTGTCTTAATAATTGAGTCTGGACCAGAGACAATCCTGTGATCAATATCATCAGCATCTCTCTGTGCAATTGGGTTATGAACTTTGATATGAATACATGATTGCTTGCATGCGTGCGTGCCGCTTTCGTCAAACATATACGATGAAACATTTCCATGTGCTACAAGCGATCGTTTTACCATGTTCTATAAATAATGGAATTATGGTCGAACAGACAGAGAGATGAATGAGCGCAGATTATGAAATATTTCATTTCCTCGACCAATATATGATGGAAGGGATAACAGTTCTGGCTTCACACAGTATTTGTCAGGATCAATCTGGGCAAACCAGCTGATCCAGCCAGCACCTTAAACACTAGTCTGCTACAACTATCCCCTTGTGTCTCCAGCGCAGGAACTTTTATCCATATATAAATATACATCAAAGATTAGTTTTGACAAGGGAACAGATTCGGTTAATCAAGATTCATAATGAGGTACTCTCCAAATGATCAGCAGAACTTCTGCTGGAAAACATGTGTATGATCGGCATGTGTGATCGCCAAGTGATGTGGGGTTGGGGTGGGGTAGTTCAATCTGCAGTAATACATAATTACATGTGGCGTGTGGTCCTGCGCAGAGCGCCTAAGCCACAAATCAGTTGAAAGTACGCAGCACTGGTACTGGGTGAGGGGGTTTATTTTTACGCCGCACTCAGCAGTATTCGAGGTATATGGCGGCGTTCTGTGAATAAGCGAGTCTTGACCAGACACTCAAGTGATGAACAGAATGAGATCGATTGACAACCACTTTCAGGTGTCAACCAAGTCAGCGAGCCTGACCACCCGATCCCGTTAGGTGCCCTTACGACATGAGTTACTGACGATCAGTATTCTAACCCGGACCTTGACGGGTATGGTCAATGAGAGCCCTTGAACTCTTGAGACTGTGTAGGACTTCGGTCCTACCCCACAACGAAGCACGTGATACATGTGGTATCACCTTAAGCAAGTGGGTTTGCTCCAAATCTTTTCTGTTTACTCAGCAGAAAATGGGTACCTGATGGGATATGTCACGTGACTATTAACCTTCTAATGTCTATCATGCAGCTGGGGTTATCCTCGGTATTATTGTGTCAGAGCGTTATAAAGTGTGTCAGCTTGCTGCCAGATGGGCGGGAGATCTGGCACACGCCTCTATATCCGTCAATGAAAAGTTTTTAATCTTTTAACTAAATGCACCTGACGAAAGAAACCTTTCTGGAACTACTTCTGTCTTAACAAATTGACGGCAGTTTTGAGTGAGTGAGTGTTGTGAATGCATGAGTGCATTGGGGAGGTCTCTCTCTCTCTCTCTCTGTGTGTGTGTGTGGTGGGAGTGGGGGGGAGCGGAGGGGAGGAGAGCGAGCATTGAACGGCTGTGATTTCTGCCTTAGTAGGCCGTGGACACTAGAACTACGCTAGATATTGTATACCTTGGTACCAGTCAACTTTAACTTCTAGTCTGCCTGGCCGTCTCATGGAGGTTTTAAAATAGTTATTAACAGACCTCTATGCCATGCCAGTCAGTTCGTTAGAGCTGGTAGAATTACATCACTGTTTCCACTTTCAACGTCTCCACAGAAAGCTCCATTCAAGACGGATAAATTAGTGCCGTGTTTAATGCATAAACAACTATCCTCTATTACAGTATCTTGTTTGAACTACATCTCCACTTACAAATTCTATGGTTTATTCATACCATGATGCAGAGGAGGAAAATGATGATTGTGATAACTTTGACTCTGCTGATGCTTGAATTTGAACTTTCTGTGAAAGAATTAACGGACACAATCTTTCCTTCACGAGTTAATGCTTGAGAGTTCTTTTAATCATCCTACTCCATAGACTTTGTTCTCCCATTTTATTTAAACTCAGCAAATGACTAGGGGCGTTAGAGAGACTCAGAAATGGAGACTGCTGCTAGTGTAAGAGGCTACCAAGAGATCGGGTGGTCAGACTCGCTGACTAAACTGACATATGTCACCGTATCCCAGTATGTGTAGATCGAGCCCCATGTCCTCAATAACTGGATTATCTGGTCCAGACGTGATTATTTACAGAGAGGCGTAATATTGCACATTGTGGCGTTAAACAACACATAAGCCGTCGGATATACTGTGATGGAAAAGATGACAGATTGTGTCAATATTGCAAATAAAGGGGATCTACAGATATGTATCTAATGATAATTGTATTAATTATTTTCTTGAACGTTTACCTCGCATACTGTAGCTACTCCTTTTCCAATATGAATGAAGATAATGAATTAATCTATCACACTGGCTTATTTCTGGATGATGTCTTTAAAGTTATCTATGCTATAAGTAGTTTTAACAGATGGGAGATCTTTGTTAATAAAACTGCATAAATATTGAAATGTTTTGACTTTAGTCTCTGGCAATGGCATATTTATGAAAAGAATGAATAGAAGTAAATAATTGTAGGCATTGATTACATTTTCAACAGTGCTTCCCTTATAATGTTTATTGCTACTTTTCTCTGGAGTCCAATGATTTTTTTGTAGGCTTAAATTGTTTGTTTTGTTTGTTAGTCTATTATTATACTTTGGCATTGCACTATTTGAATATTTATTGTAATGAATTCATATAATTATAACAGTAAGCTACACCACATAACCTATCTTTTGGTGCAGAATGACAGAGGGTACATGGCAGTATTCACTTCTCAGGTTTAGGTGTATTGTTGAATGTTCCCCTGTTAATTTCATTAGTGTATTTTCAGAAAACATGTTGGAACCAGTGCTAAGTCCATGGCAATTAAGGTTAGAACTGGCGTCCAGAAACTTCTTAAGAGACAACTAACTGATTTGTGTCGTCAGGGTCACAAATGACACTGTATCTCAATTGCACTGATCGATGCTCTTGATATCAATCACTGGTTTTTGAGGTTAATACACAGTTATTTACAGAGCACGGTGATATATACATGCAGCTAGGAAAGCGTAAAGCAATAAAGCCAGACAGACAAAACAGTTTACTCATGTTTCACTTGAATGTACATGTCAAATAAAAAGGCAGTGATAAAGAACCCCGAAAATACAAACACCAGGCCAGGTGGGATGATACCTTGACAAAACAGTTTACTCATGTTTCACTTGAATGTACATGTCAAATAAAAAGGCAGTGATAAAGAACCCCGAAAATACAAACACCAGGCCAGTTGAGATGATACCTTGCACCAATACGTAGTTTACCTAGAACGCTACGATGCCATCTTGGCAGTACGGAAGGTTTGTATGGTCTGGAGAAACAATTTACTTACATTGTCTATTAAACAAACAGAACTCAGGTAAATCAGATTACCCATGTTGCAGTTTCATCGCCATGGCTGTATACAAGCAAGATCGGAAATTCGGAACGTTCCTAATCAATGGTGATATGTCATACACGTATATCTTCAATAGAGGGAACAAAACTCTTTCCGCAGTCATTAGACATCTGTGCCCAGTGTCGATTGTACAATTGTGACTACGTGGCAGGTATGAAGTCATGCTTCTTTCGAAGTTGTCATTGGCTATAGTTTTAACTCAAGTAGTGTCCTTTTTAAGTGTTAGACTATGGTTATTTTTAGACCATTGTGCTAGTCCATTGCAGGTATGAGGGGTGTCAAGAGATTGTGTCATGGCTTGTGTTGTGCCCTCTGACTTGTTTGACCCTTGTGTCGATTGGTTCTCTTAAACACAAAAATACTACTTGCATGTCAGCCATTACACTTCACTTGAATTCGACAACATCTCAGAGCAACAGACAGAGAACATCTCAGATCTAAGTTAAGAACAATATTCAAGTATTGTATATGCGTAATGCATTACATGACAATGTTATTAGTATCAGTCATATACTCTTAATGATAATGAAATTACAGTACATTGGTACAATTGTAAATAGTAGGCGCAGGCATTTCTTGTAAGTAGACTACCATGGTGTATTATTCACAAATAAGGCCAATGCTTTTAGGTTTTGTTGAATAATATGTCTGTATATTAATTCACATTGCACAGAACAGTTTCACCATAGGTTACTCTCTATGCTGAAGTTCAGGGTGTTATCCGATTAGACTCCACCGTTGTTACTTCTTAAGCTGTCCGTGCTACTGAAATGTTCTCGTATGAAACAACCTTCAACCGTAGTCTTATTCTTACAGCTCTCAACGATGTAGTTTGCATATATGCATATTTAGAATATTGAGACTTTGGTTTGCTTGTCCTTGTAGCAGCCTTCTATTCATCTTGGGAAGTATGGCTTTTCTACACCCCAGTGTCACTCACAGAATATGAATAATATTATTGTGTCACATGTATACAGTATCTATGTTTATCACATAGTTGGTAGATTTTGTCTAATGTGCTTAACACGTTCATTACATTTGTGTATACGTTGGTACGACGTATTTGAAACGTTTTTATAGTGCCGGGGGAGTTATCGTTCTTTTCAGTCCTCGTGTTAATGGCAATATAACTATTACCGCATTGCTTGATGTGCGTCTGTTCGTAGTGTTTTCATATTAGATTTATCTCTTATATGTTAGAAATGATATGCGAGATGGAATGATTCTATATAATTATTTATATTTGTATGTTTATCCTGAACTTGGTATTTATTCCCCAAACATGTGTTTCGGGGTGTCTGTTAATAAAGATATAGACTTGACAACCCGTAATCTGTGTCTGGTCGCCAATATAGCCATACATATCCCGGTTACAACTATGCCATGGGCATAGATTTGTGTCATCAGTGTTACAACTCTATGTTGTTTGTAAACAAATCGGGTCTGAATCAGATAATCCACCATGTCATACGATGACAGAGCATGTATTTATGAATCACTATGAAATATTGATGACACCAGGTGTTCCCGAAAGGTAAGTGTATCCTGCCTGTTCCAAGGGTGGCAACCGCTATAAACATATACTAAGTCTAGACACGTTTTCGCCTGAAATACGAAAATACACCCAACATGAACATTTAACACTGAGAGATTCAGGACCATGGAGTAAGTGCCATGGATGGCGCTCTCTGTTAGATATTTTTCAATATGTAATGGCGACATATGGAGCCTATGGAGTCTCTTCATAAATACCCATAATGTAAATAACGGCAAAAACATATGTCTGTATACAACCAAAACAATCATGATATGTAAACAAATACACAAATTGTGGAATACGCATATTTCATGAACCAACCCTTGGATGTTTTACATTCATGTGATGATCTGGATATCCTTGCAAAACTCGGGCTGATGAAAATTCAGTAAGCGAATGATATTGCAGAGACACGTGGACCATATTAACATTATCCTCTTCTCATGAGGTGGACATTTGTATAATTTTGGTAGAGCTCTTCCAAGCTTGAGTTGTACCTTAACCACAGTATAGTGAATGGCCGTTGTGGCAACGGTAAATAGAAAGATGACTTTACATATGTTCATGCAAACGGTACCGATGTAGTTGACTATGTAATATCATAAATATGTTTACATCATGTTAACATTTGGATGTCGTATCTAGGTCAGATTCAGAACACATGTCATTCACGTGTCGATTTCAGTCACGTGACTCCTCCGTTCACTTCCATGACAAGCGTGATCCTCATGACGACAGAAGCAGTCCTTGCTTTGTGTGGAACGAAAGAGACAATTCATAGAGATTGTAGTTATCATTTGACCGACATCCGTGTTTGATAACTGTATTGACCTTATTCATTCAGGACATACTGATTCTCCCATGGATGTGATTTTGAGACGGTGTTAAAACTCTCACAGGTATTAAAAGGCAAGAAAGAAAAGACAAATGGTTCTTTTTCAGCAGGAGTTATGCAGGACCATCACTGATAGATATGATAACAGTAAATTGTTGTGGACTTCTTTGTAACATGGGTAATCTGTTCAAGCCAGATATTACCATTCATCAGTAGTACACACATTTTAGGGAAAGCCAAATCAGCTGAGAACGTTAGATTTTCATCTGAAATGTTTCAAGGTGCGGGGGATATATTAAATCCTATGATGATGTTGTTCTTAACTAATATGCATAGTTTTGTATATTTCTGCCTCAGTGTGTTTCAGGGCGTTATCGTTCCTCTCTCCTCTCGAAATTCAGAAAAATGGCCAAGAAATGGTATCAATTCATACAGTACATGGGTCGCAAAACAATCGAGTTTGAATGTTCATACTTTTTCTATGGCTTGAAACACCAACTAAAAAGTGATCATCAAGTTTCAATACAATACATCAATTTCAAAAGGAGATATAGCACTTCTAGAAAGACCACCCTTATGTACGTGGTTGGCTCGACTTAAAAATTAGCGAGAACAGTATCTATTCATGATGTACAGAGGTCGCAAGGCAAAATTTAATCAGTTTCTCTATCGCTTGAGGCACCAATTTCCACAAAGACAACAAAGTTTGTTTCAATACAGTACACTACAGCCAAATCAAAGATAAACCATTTCTGAGTTATTTCCACGCAAATCCTACACAGTTCCTTCGCAACAGTAGTATCACTGAAAACTCGGTATGGTGTGGGCATATATATGTATCACATTCATATTTTGACACAATATGGAAGGATAATCTCTTTAGGCATGTGGTAATTATGGTGTTTGAGCCTCCATATTTAGGCGGCCTTCGTCGAGCTCCAAATAGAGTATTTCTGTGCTACTTTAAGGCAAATCCTACAGAGTCAATGCACAAGAGTATCACTGAAAATTTGGCATTTCGTAGGCATATATGTGTATCAGATTCATATTTTGACACAACATGGAAGGATAGTTTCTTTAGCCATTTGCTATTTATGGTGATTGAGCCTTCATAATTAGGCGGCCTTCCTCGAGCTCCAAATAGAGTATTTCTGTGCTACTTTAAGGCAAATCCTACACAGTTCCTGCGCAACAGTAGTATCACTGAAAACTCGGTATGGTGTGGGCATATACATGTATCAGATTCATATTTTGACACAATATGGAAGGATAATCTCTTTAGGCATGTAGTAATTATGGTGTTTGAGCCTCCATAATTAGACGGCCTTCGTCGAGCTCCAAATAGAGTATTTCTGTGCTACTTTAACGCAAATCCTACACAGTTCCTGCGCAAAGGTAGTATCACTGAAAACTCGGTATGGTGTGGGCATATATATGTATCAGATTCGTATTTGGACACAATATGGAAAGATAATCTCTTTAGGCATGTGGTAATTATGGTGTTTGAGTCTCCATAATTAGGCGGCCTTCGTCGAGCTCCAAATAAGAGTATTTCTGTGCTACTTTAAGGCAAATCCTACACAGTTCCTGTGCTACAGTAGTATCACTGAAAACTCGGTATGGTGTGGGCATATATATGTATCACATTCATATTTTAACACAATATGGAAGGATAGCTTCTTTAGACATGTGGTAATTATGGTGTTTGAGCCTCCATAATTAGGCGGCCTTCGTCGAGCTCCAAATAGAGTATTTCTGTGCTACTTTAACGCAAATCCTCCACAGTTCCTGCTCAACAGTAGTATCACTGAAAACTCGGTATGGTGTGGGCATATATATGTATCACATTCATATTTGGACACAAAATGGAAGGATAATCTCTTTACGCATGTGGTAATTATGGTGTTTGAGCCTCCATAATTAGGCGGCCTTCGTCGAGCTCCAAATAGAGTATTTCTGTACTACTTTCAGGCAAATCCTACACAGTTCCTGCTCAACAGTAGTATCACTGAAAACACGGTATGGTGTGGGCATATATATGTATCACATTCGTATTTGGACACAATATGGAAGGATAATCTCTT
The DNA here is from genome assembly GCF_037392515.1 of Haliotis asinina. Taxonomy (NCBI): domain Eukaryota; kingdom Metazoa; phylum Mollusca; class Gastropoda; order Lepetellida; family Haliotidae; genus Haliotis; species Haliotis asinina. The sequence goes on along the minus strand of NC_090283.1, from coordinate 13,289,038 downwards.
TAGGCATGTGGTAATTATGGTGTTTGAGCCTCCATAATTAGGCGGCCTTCGTCGAGCTCCAAATAGAGTATTTCTGTGCTACTTTAAGGCAAATCCTACACAGTTCCTGCACAACAGTAGTGTCACTGAAAACTCGGTATGGTGTGGGCATATATATGTATCAGATTCATGTTTGGACACAATATGGAAGGATAATCTCTTTAGGCATGTTGTAATTATGGTGTTTGAGCCTCCATAATTAGACGGCCTTCGTCGAGCTCCAAATACAGTATTTCTGTGCTACTTTAAGCAAATCCTACACAGTTCTTCGCAACAGTAGTATCACTGAAAACACGGTATGGTGTGGGCATATATATGTATCACATTCGTATTTGGACACAATATGGAAGGATAATCTCTTTAGGCATGTGGTAATTATGGTGTTTGAGCCTCCATAATTAGGCGGCCTTCGTCGAGCTCCAAATAGAGTATTTCTGTGCTACTTTAAGGCAAATCCTACACAGTTCCTGCGCAAAGGTAGTATCACTGAAAACACGGTATGGTGTGGGCATATATATGTATCAGATTCGTATTTGGACACAACATGGAAGGATAATCTCTTTAGGCATGTGGTAATTATGGTGTTTGAGCCTCCATAATTAGGCGGCCTTCGTCGAGCTCCAAATACAGTATTTCTGTATTACTTTCAGGCAAATCCTACACAGTTCCTGTGCTACAGTAGTATCACTGAAAACTCGGTATGGTGTGGGCATATATATGTATCACATTCATATTTTAACACAATAAGGAAGGATAGCTTCTTTAGATGTGTGGTAATTATGGTGTTTGAGCCTCCATAATTAGGCGGCCTTCGTCGAGCTCCTAATAGAGTATTTCTGTGCTACTTTAAGGGAAATTGTACAGAGTTATTCCGCTAAAGTTGTATCACTGAAAAATCAGTATTGTGTAGGCATATATATGTATCAGATTCATATTTTGACACAATATGGAAGGATAACCTCTTTAGGCATGTGGTAATTATGGTGTTTGAGCCTCCATAATTAGGTGGCCTTCGTCGAACTCCAAATAGAGTATTTCTGTGGTACTTTAAGGCAAATCCTACACAGTTCCTGCGCAAAAGTAGTATCACTGAAAACTCGGTATGGTGTGGGCATATATATGCATCACATTCATATTTTAACACAATATGGAAGGATAGCTTCTTTAGACATGTGGTAATTCTGGTGTTTGAGCCTCCATAAATAGGCGGCCTTCGTCGAGCTCCAAATAGAGTATTTCTGTGCTACGTTAACGCAAATCCTCCACAGTTCCTGCTCATCAGTAGTATCACTGAAAACTCGGTATGGTGTGGGCATATATATGTATCACATTCATATTTGGACACAAAATGGAAGGATAATCTCTTTAGGCATGTGGTAATTATGGTGTTTGAGCCTCCATAATTAGGCGGCCTTCGTCGAGCTCCAAATAGAGTATTTCTGTGCTACTTTAAGGGAAATTGTACACAGTTAATCCGCTAAAGTTGTATCACTGAAAAATCAATATCGTGTGGGCATATATATGTATCAGATTCATATTTTGACACAATATGGAAGGATAGCTTCTTTAGACATGTGGTAATTATGGTGTTTGAGCCTCCATAACTAGGTCTCCTTCCTCGAGCTCCAAATAGAGTATTTCTGTGCTACTTTAACGCATATCCTACACAGTTCCTGTGCAACAGTAGTATCACTGAAAACTCGGTATGGTGTGGGCATATATATGTATCAGATTCATATTTTGACACAATTTGGAAGGATAATCTCTTTAGGCATGTGGTAATTATGGTGTTTGAGCCTGCATAATTAGGCGGCCTTCGTCGAGCTCCAAATAGAGTATTTCTGTACTACTTTCAGGCAAATCCTACACAGTTCCTGTGCTACAGTTGTATCACTGAAAACACGGTATGGTGTGGGCATATATATGTATCAGATTCATGTTTGGACACAATATGGAAGGATAATCTCTTTAGGCATGTTGTAATTATGGTGTTTGAGCCTCCATAATTAGGCGACCTTCGTCGAGATCCAAGTAGAGTATATCTGTGCTACTTTAAGGCAAATCCTACACAGTTCCTGTGCTACAGTAGTATCACTGAAAAGTGTGTATCGTCTGGGCATATATGTGTATCACATTCGTATTTTGACACATTATGTAAGCATATTCTCTTAAGGCATGTGGTAATTATGGTGTTTGAGCGTCAATAATTAGGCGACCTTCGTCGAGCTCCAAATAGAGTATTTCTGTGCTACTTGAAGGCAAATCCTACACAGTTCCTGCGCAACAGTAGTATCACAGAGAACTCACTATGGTGTGGGCATATATATGTATCAAATTCATTTTTTAACATAAAATGGAAGGATAGCTTCTTTAGACATGTGCTAATTATGGTGTTTGAGCCTGCATAATTAGGCGGCCTTTGTTGAGCTCCAAATAGAGCATTTCTGTGCTACTTTAACGCAAATACTACACAGTTCCTGTGCTACAGTAGTATCACTGAAAAGTGTGTATCGTTTGGGCATATATATGTATCACATTCATATTTTGACACAATATTAAAGGGTAATCTCTTTAGCCAAGTGGTAATTATGGTGTTTGAGCCTTCATAGTTAGACGGCCTTCGTCGAGATCCAAATAGAGTATTTCTGTGCTACTTTAACGCAAATCCTACACAGTTCCTACGCTACAGTAGTATCACTGAAAACTCGGTATGGTGTGGGCATATATATGTATCAGATTCGTATTTGGACACAATATGGAAGGATAATCTCTTTAGGCATATGGTAATTATGGTGTTTGAGCCTCCATAATTAGGCGGCCTTCGTCGAGCTCCAAATAAGAGTATTTCTGTGCTACTTTCAGGCAAATCCTACACAGTTCCTGTGCTACAGTAGTATCACTGAAAACTCGGTATGGTGTGGGCATATATATGTATCAGATTCATATTTGGACACAATGTGGAAGGATAATCTCTTTAGGCATGTGGTAATTATGGTGTTTGAGCCTCCATAATTAGGCGGCCTTCGTCGAGCTCCAAATTGAGTATTTCTGTGCTACTTTAAGGCAAATCCTACACAGTTCCTGCGCAACAGTAGTGTCACTGAAAACTCGGTATGGTGTGGGCATATATATGTATCAGATTCATGTTTGGACACAATATGGAAGGATAATCTCTTTAGGCATGTTGTAATTATGGTGTTTGAGCCTCCATAATTAGGCGGCCTTCGTCGAGCTCCAAATAGAGTATTTATGTGCTACTTGAAGGCAAATCCTACACAGTTCCTGTGCTACAGTAGTATCACTGAAAACTCGGTATGGTGTGGGCATATATATGTATCACATTCATATTTTAACACAATATGGAAGGATAATCTCTTTAGACATGTGGTAATTATGGTGTTTGAGCCTCCATAATTAGGCGGCCTTCGTCGAGCTCCAAATAGAGTATTTCTGTGTTACTTTAACGCAAATCCTCCACAGTTCCTGCTCATCAGTAGTATCACTGAAAACTCGGTATGGTGTGGGCATATATATGTATCAGATTCATATTTGGACACAAAATGGAAGGATAATCTCTTTAGGCATGTGGTAATTATGGTGTTTGAGCCTCCATAATTAGGCGGCCTTCGTCGAGCTCCAAATAGAGTATTTCTGTGTTACTTTAACGCAAATCCTCCACAGTTCCTGCTCATCAGTAGTATCACTGAAAACTCGATATGGTGTGGGCATATATATGTATCAAGTTCATATTTGGACACAATATGGAAGGATAATCACTTTACTCATGTGGTAATTCTGGTGTTTGAGCCTCCATAATTAGGCGGCCTTCCTCGAGCTCCAAATACAGTATTTCTGTATTACTTTCAGGCAAATCCTACACAGTTCCTCTGCTACAGTAGTATCACTGAAAACTCGGTATGGTGTGGGCATATACATGTATCACATTCATATTTTAACACAATAAGGAAGGATAGCTTCTTTGGATGTGTGGTAATTATGGTGTTTGAGCCTCCATAATTAGGCGGCCTTCGTCGAGCTCCTAATAGAGTATTTCTGTGCTACTTTAAGGGAAATTGTACACAGTTAATCCGCTAAAGTTGTATCACTGAAAAATCAGCATTGTGTAGGCATATATATGTATCAGATTCATATTTTGACACAATATGGAAGGATAGCTTCTTTAGACATGTGGTAATTATGGTGTTTGAGCCTCCATAACTAGGTCTCCTTCCTCGAGCTCCAAATAGAGTATTTCTGTGCTACTTTAACGCATATCCTACACAGTTCCTGTGCTACAGTAGTATCACTGAAAACTCGGTATGGTGTGGGCATATATATGTATCAGATTCATATTTGGACACAATGTGGAAGGATAATCTCTTTAGGCATGTGGTAATTATGGTGTTTGAGCCTCCATAATTAGGCGGCCTTCGTCGAGCTCCAAATTGAGTATTTCTGTGCTACTTTAAGGCAAATCCTACACAGTTCCTGCGCAACAGTAGTGTCACTGAAAACTCGGTATGGTGTGGGCATATATATGTATCAGATTCATGTTTGGACACAATATGGAAGGATAATCTCTTTAGGCATGTGGTAATTATGGTGTTTGAGCCTCCATAATTAGACGGCCTTCGTCGAGCTCCAAATTGAGTATTTATGTGCTACTTGAAGGCAAATCCTACACAGTTCCTGCGCAACAGTAGTGTCACTGAAAACTCGGTATGGTGTGGGCATATATATGTATCAGATTCATGTTTGGACACAATATGGAAGGATAATCTCTTTAGGCATGTGGTAATTATGGTGTTTGAGCCTCCATAATTAGACGGCCTTCGTCGAGCTCCAAATAGAGTATATCTGTGCTACTTTAACGCAAATCCTCCACAGTTCCTGCTCATCAGTAGTATCACTGAAAACTCGGTATGGTGTGGGCATATATATGTATCAGATTCATGTTTGGACACATTATGTAAGGATATTCTCTTAAGGCATGTGGTAATTATGGTGTTTGAGCCTCCATAATTAGGCGACCTTCGTCGAGCTCCAAATAGAGTATATCTGTGCTACTTTAAGGCAAATCCTACACAGTTCCTGTGCTGCAGTAGTATCACTGAAAAGTGTGTATCGTCTGGGCATATATATGTATCACATTCGTATTTTGACACATTATGTAAGGATATTCTCTTAAGGCATGTGGTAATTATGGTGTTTGAGCGTCAATAATTAGGCGACCTTCGTCGAGCTCCAAATAGAGTATTTCTGTGCTACTTTAAGGCAAATCCTACACAGTTCCTGCGCAACAGTAGTATCACTGAAAACTCGATATGGTGTGGGCATATATATGTATCAAGTTCATATTTGGACACAATATGGAAGGATAATCACTTTACTCATGTGGTAATTATGGCGTTTGAGCCTCCATAATTAGGCGGCCTTCCTCGAGCTCCAAATACAGTATTTCTGTATTACTTTCAGGCAAATCCTACACAGTTCCTCTGCTACAGTAGTATCACTGAAAACTCGGTATGGTGTGGGCATATACATGTATCACATTCATATTTTAACACAATAAGGAAGGATAGCTTCTTTGGATGTGTGGTAATTATGGTGTTTGAGCCTCCATAATTAGGCGGCCTTCGTCGAGCTCCAAATAGAGTATTTCTGTGCTACTTTAAGGGAAATTGTACACAGTTAATCCGCTAAAGTTGTATCACTGAAAAATCAGTATTGTGTAGGCATATATATGTATCAGATTCATATTTTGACACAATATGGAAGGATAGCTTCTTTAGACATGTGGTAATTATGGTGTTTGAGCCTCCATAACTAGGTCTCCTTCGTCGAGCTCCAAATTGAGTATTTCTGTGCTACTTTAAGGCAAATCCTACACAGTTCCTGCGCAACAGTAGTGTCACTGAAAACTCGGTATGGTGTGGGCATATATATGTATCAGATTCATGTTTGGACACAATATGGAAGGATAATCTCTTTAGGCATGTGGTAATTATGGTGTTTGAGCCTCCATAATTAGACGGCCTTCGTCGAGCTCCAAATTGAGTATTTATGTGCTACTTTAAGGCAAATCCTACACAGTTCCTGTGCTACAGTAGTATCACTGAAAACTCGGTATGGTGTGGGCATATATATGTATCAGATTCATGTTTGGACACAATATGGAAGGATAATCTCTTTAGGCATGTTGTAATTATGGTGTTTGAGCCTCCATAATTAGACGGCCTTCGTCGAGCTCCAAATAGAGTATTTATGTGCTACTTGAAGGCAAATCTTACACAGTTCCTGCGCAACAGCTGTATTGCATCTGATAAGGTCCTATTTTGAAAACATCGAGGTTGTTAGTTGGTGTGCTAATTGAAGCGGCCTACAAATATCTGAAGAACAGCCGTTCACGAAAACGAAGTCGACACGGTTCTCCGCCTGTTTCAAGTACGAATTGATTCATTTTCACAACACAACAATAGCCACGATCTTGTTAAAAATAGGAGTATTTTTATTACTACATACATTCCTATACAGGTGTATATTTTGAGCGTTTGAGCCCAGTTATTAATTGATGATGGTCAGTCGTCATTGATCTCTTAAAATGCTAACAAACATTGACCTTTTCCGGCACTTTCGTAACCATAATTCCAGTAATTTATCAATAGAATATGTTATACGTGATATGCAAGTTAGGTAGAAAGACCAACAGTGCGTATGTGAAGGAAAGCACCTTCGTCTTAATCGTGAGATAAAATAGATATAATACTGCTGGTGTTGTTTAGAGCGGACTATGTTGACGATTCATGTTCATTGGATGCATTTCTTGTCTGATAGAAAGAACTGTGCCACTGTAGTCTTCACTTGGCTAGACTGAAGGTAGTGTACACTTTCGATGTGCAAACAGGGCTTTGTTCTACAATATACTGATATATACTGAACGTGCGTTTGTGCGTGTGTCGCTGGAGGGAGAGAAATATTACACGGCACGGCACGGCACGGCACGGCACGGCACGGCATGAAGCAACCTTTACTAAGGTTAGCCTTAACTCCCATTATTTAGCACTAAGGCAACCTTAGTGACCTACGATGACCTTAGTCCTTTGTGAAAGGAGATTCAAAGGATAAACGTCTTTCTTTCTATCTTTGTATCTATCTACAGCTGACAGACTGAGAGTCTGGTTGTGGGGGCCTGACGTCATGCAGCTGGAAGTGCTGACGACATAGGCTCCGTACTCAAAACTCACCACTGTACATACTTGTACCCAGTTGGTATGGCAAAGCACTGGTATGCCCGTGATGGTCTGCAAAACGGAAAACGGCAATGTGTGTGAAATAATACTTTCAAATACTTAATGCACTCAACACTACCGATTCAGCTGTGTTCACATCTCCACTGAAATGCTACTGAATTATTGTTTGGGCTGCAGGTGTCGTTTCTTCTTAGCGAAAATAACTATGTAGCATAACTTCATGGAACATTGCTACAACAAACAAGCTGGCTGACCGCGAACTGGTCGCCAGATACAGGTATATCTTGACCACTGTCAACCTGCCGACTCGCCACCGACAGACCGATGACCTCGTATGGTCACAGCATATTTGTCAATAACACATTTACCTTGAAATTGAAGGGTTGAAATATGGTTAAAGTGTTAGTGTGTTTCTTGAAGTATGTGTTGTCACGTTAGGGTTTTTGTGTTCTGCGTTACTACCTGCAAAACAAACTTTAAACAGATATCGTGGTAACTGTCATCATATACAAAAGGTTGCTTGGAATGTCTGCTGGTCTAGAACGGAATACTCTAACTTACACTGACAGACTGACTGACTTCTTTTGCGTTAACCGGCTGAATCGGATAAGCAAATAGGCAGGCAAACTATCACTTTGAGTGAGTGCGTTGAGTTTTACATTCTCATCACTTTGAAACACTGATACAATGAATTCATTGAATTACTGTTCAAAGAATGCAACTATCAAAATTTTGAAATGCCAATGAGCTTACTTTTTACACAGTCGGTCACATGACGTGTTACATAATATTTTATGTGTGCGCAATTCAATTAAGTATGTGTTGTTGATGCTTTTCCGGGGGAAATATGGATACTTGAAGCAAATAATTAGAAGAATACTTTGAAGATTAATTGGGGTATGTCAAAGGGTTTCAGTCAAAAGTCGTTCGCCGCTGATGTTTGTAAAGAAGTCACTCGACTTGTAAAGGAGTTACTGAAAAATTGTGTGCAAGTACACAGCCCAAGGTCGGGACACAGTTATGACGTCGGTATCGCCAGGTATGACGTCACGACGCCAAGGTAGCAGGTCTGGCAAACGTCCAGCTGTTTCCAGCCGATGTTTGTAAACAAGATGCATTCCTTGTGTGAGCAGCAGCTGGGTGCCGAGACTGGGGCAGAGTCATGACGTCATCATAGCCAGATATGACGTCACGAGGCGAGCACAACAGTTCTGGTGGCAGACCTTTAGATCGTTTGTTAAAAACATTTATTCTAAGTTGAGTAAGATTCTGTGACTTAAATTTTCCATTGGCCAGGTAATCTTATGAGGACTGTTGAGTATTGTTTGTCTAAAGAAAGATTCATCGATACGGTTTTCTGTAAACAGACTTCTAAATTGCCACGCGAGTAAGTTTATTTTACATTCATTTAGATAATGTGTCCCTAATAGTGAGAAGAGAGGTCCACTTTCGGAACATTTTGGAAACGTGAAGCCGAAATAACAGCAAATATAGTTTAGGGGAGTGAAAGTGCGAGATTCGTTCTAACCAAGAGCAGCTGCTATGCTATGCTATGCTATGCTATGCTATGCTATGCTATGCTATGCTATGCTACCAGGCAAACACCCCCTTACCTTCCCCCACACATCCCAAATCCCGCACCCCGCACCCCACATCCAACACACTTGCAACTCATATCATATAGGTTTAGAAGACTAACCGACTGACTGACTGTCTGACTGACGAACGGATGGATCGACCGTTTGCCTCTGAAGAATGTTGTACAGTGTAACACAGGATATCCACACCACACCACACCACACCACACCACACCACACCACACCACACCACACCACACCACACCACACCACACCACACCACACCACACCACACCACACCACACCACACCACAGAGTTGCAGGGGTACATTGACATTATTTGTACACAGAGGAGTTCGCCTTTAAAAAAAATCATAGCCACAGCCAGTGGTCATGAATAGTGCCAAGGTGGGTGCCTGCCCTGCCCTGCCCTGCCCTGGTCATGCATGTTGGTGAATGAGTCTTGTAACAAACAAACCTTGGTGTATGCTGCCGGCACGTTTAACAGATGTGGGATGCAGCAACAATAACAGACCCTGTTGAAAGACTTACAACATTGTTTCAGTAGTAAGGAAGTATGATATCTTGGCTCGGTATTATGTTGCAGAATGTTGGATAAAGCCGGACATGGTATCATAGCCACAGCGAGCACATAGACATCTATGCTTTATTATATCAACTCGATTAATAAACGGAAAATACCATTCTTGCTCAAAACACAACTGCACATTCTGCAAACACGCGTCAATGAGCTGTGATGACCAAGCGCATGAAATAATTGTTTTCCCTCAGTCCCCCTTCCAATCTCTCACTCACTCACTCACTCAGTCACTCACTCCACCTTACACCAATCAAATGAAGGATGTTGTCATGTAACTGCTGTTGTACATGGTCAAGACATGCAATGAGGGGGGATAAAGCCACCGGGTGGTTCAGATTGCTTGTTTTTCACAGCATCGCTACATTTGGCCCAGGTGAAGTCACGAATTGTTTGTCGCCTCATACAGTAGCAGGCGAGTATGGCCTTGGTACCACCCACGATCTATACAGACAATTTCCACAGCCATGAATGCAACGCTGAAACACCTCCTTTCACATATTGTAGAAATAAATGGTAGGGGAATAAAACTCATATGATATAGGCTTGGAAGGCTGACTGGCTGATTGCGCCTGGGTATTGATGTACAGTGTTGGACCTGAGAAACATAGTATCATAGCTACAGAATCAACAATAAATATATTTTGTGCCCGATATTGCGTAGGGAGATGATTAACATTATTATAAGAGGATGTGATTAGAGGCTGTTATTTATTTGTTTTGTTTCTTTGTTTGTTTGTTTGTTTCTTTTTTTTTGCATACATGAGAATGTTTTGGAGGGAGGGCCGCGTGCATGAGAGCTACTGACTGACTGACTGACTGACTGACTGACTGACTGACTGACTGACGCCCGTTCCCGACTCCTACGCCCCCTTCCCCAGACATGAACGCACGCACCGACACACACACGCACGCACGCACACGCACGCACACACAAGTACATACGTACACAAGCACACTTAGCCATGCCGTATGAACGGTCTGTTAGCATACAATTAAAGACTTGTTAGCTATTCAAAAATGGCTCCTCTCCTTTCAAGGTTAAAACATTACAAAACGCTGTTGAAATTCTTTCTACGTAGTGGTAGACGGAAGCGGTGAATACAGCTCGTATCTCACGGCGGTAAGGCAGAATGGTTGCTTGACTCCGACTGACGTTGCAACATGTTGGACAACGCCGGACATACTATGTACATTGTGTCACTGGCAAAACAACCACATATGCTTTATTATATCAACATGATTGGAATTTATGAGCTATGTATGTATTTGTTCTCTGTGCATGCGTGCGTGTATCTGTCTGTCTGTCGACTGGTCGAATTGGTCGACTGGTCAGGCTCTCTCTCACATGGTTTACACATGTCATCGTATACCAATTGCGTACATTGATGTTCATGCTGTTTATCACTGGATTGTCTGGATCATTTACAAACCGCCACATAAAGCATGAACATTGCTGTGTCAGAACTACACCAAACCATTCATCCATAACTGGCTTTTTATCTAATGAGTGAATGAGTTAAGTTTTACGCCGCTTTTAGCAATATTCCAGCAATATCACGGCGGGGGACACCAGAAATTGGGCTTCACAATCTGCCCCCATGTGGGGAATCGAACCCGAGTCTTCACCGTGACGAGCGAACACCTTAACCACTACGCTACCCCACAGTCCCTTTTATCTAATGCACACAAATAGGGTAATGCATACAAATTACTGGAAAGTGGCCAGCCGTTCGCCTGAACCATTTACTAGAGGCAAACCTTGGAATTTACTGATGTCCAGCAAGCAGGAGCTAATTGATATGCTCGTGAGGGTGTAGCAACATTCTTTCTACATTGTATTGATGGAGGGGTAGAAGAATGTTCATATCGCACGGGTATGAAGGCACTATAGCAGCTTTGTTCTGGATAATGTTGCACAATTTTGAACCTGGTATCAGCGGCCATAGATACACAAATGTTATATTATGTCAACACGATCAATGCATGAAAAATACTGTACCCGACTAAATCTTCTATATGACACAAACTGTAAGGTGTAGGTACTACATAACGGGTTTCACGAAGTGCATGATGACATGGCTGCTCGTACAGGTGCAATATGTCAAGACTGACGGGGTGACTGCAGGTGCCCTTCTCTGCATGGATTTTTGTTCATGCTACCAGAAATAGTATGATCAAGACTTCATGGGTTATCACGCCTGATCATCTGATTATCAGCGTGCTTGGAGAGCAAACCACTGACGGAAATTGGCTGGCCGAGGGAAATGCTTTTTAATGGTTATTTTTCGATTTACATTTTTTGGGAGGTACATGTTCACATTTTGCAGTTGAGTGACTGTCGATGCTGATGTGTTAACACCATCATTCAACAACAGCTGTTAATATTAACGTAATTTACCCTGACATCTTGTGGCCGTGCCGTGCCGTGCCGTGCCGTACAGTGCCGTGCCGTGCCGTGCCGTGCCGTGCCGTGCCGTGCCGTGCCGTGCCGTGCCGTGCCGTGCCGTGCCGATTGATATTTTGATATGCTCGTATATGCATGAAGTGTGACGAGCAGGGCAAACTCACTCAAGCGCCAGAGAAATACCTGAAAAAGAGCCGTCCTCTAAACCACAGAGCCCAAGTTTGAGACTATGGCAGGCTGTCTTTTCAAACTTACGAGATGGGAATATGACATGGCATGCTGAGATATGGCAGGGTGCAATGTGGCATTTTGGGATGTGGCATGGTAGAATGTGGCATGGTGGTATGTACTATGGTGGCATGTACCATGGTGTGATGTACCATGGTGGGTTGTACTATGGTAGCTGATGGACATAGCAGTTAGTGGATGTTGAAAGATGCAGACCTGTGTTCATGCTTCCGACACCTTTAATTGCCCAGTAGTTGCAGACCACCCAGGTCATCTCTGCCTGACTCTCGTTCCAGGTTCTGCCTCCTACCAGCCGTGGGACGCAGCAGGTACACTGAGGTATTAACGCCATCACAGTCAGGTGACAGCCTGACACCTCAGGATACAATATTTCTGGATGTAACAGGCTGCACAGAGCAGTATAGAGATGAAGTGCACATAGTGCCTCTTTGATGATTTGAGATTTAGACAAATACTGACCACAGTTAACTGAACTAGACACACAAAATATGAGGACATATGCACAGTCCTAATATGAGCTAACCTCTAGAGTGCAGCAATGATCAGTGACCAGACACACTGAATTACAAATGTAAGCTGACCTCTAGAGATGGTACAACAATGATCAGTGACCAGACACACTGAATTACAAATGTAAGCTGACCTCTAGAGATGGTACAACAATGATCAGTGACCAGACACACTGAATTACAAATGTAAGCTTACCTCTAGAGATGGTACAACAATGATCAGTGACCAGACACCCTGAATTACAAATGTAAGCTGACCTCTAGAGATGGTACAGCAATGATCAGTGACCAGACACCCTGGATTACAAATGTAAGCTGACCTCTAGAGATGGTACAACAATGATCAGTGACCAGACACACTCAATTACAAATGTAAGCTGACCTCTAGAGATGGTACAGCAATGATCAGTGACCAGACACCCTGAATTACAAATGGAAGCTGACCTCTAGAGATGGTACAACAATGATCAGTGACCAGACACCCGGAATTGCAAATGTAAGCTGACCTCTAGAGATGGTACAACAATGATCAGTGACCAGACACACTGAATTACAAATGTAAGCTGACCTCTAGAGATGGTACAACAATGATCAGTGACCAGACACACTGAATTACAAATGTAAGCTGACCTCTAGAGATGGTACAACAATGATCAGTGACCAGACACCCGGAATTACAAATGTAAGCTGACTTGCTGTTAAATGAAATGGGCTTTTGGCAAGACAACAGGCACTGAGAGAAAACAAGAGAGTAAGCAGAGATAGGTGATTGTGTTGTTGTGAAAGTGAAATTAACTGGTTAAGCTACTGAGACAAAGTTATTGACACACAAACTGAAATACACTTGACTGCGTAGTCCCATAAGTGTGGTAGAGGATTTTCATTACATCGTGTCGTGAGAGCAAATTTTATGGGTTCAGGTAAACATATTTCAGAGGAGTGGGCCAGTAGCCATATACACCATCAGGTTAATCACATTGTGTGTTGAGTGTGGTTTGCATAATTTCCTTTTCAAGACAAACGGACAAGTGGTCAGTTGGATTGTGTTTGGTGAGCAGATTCCTGCCATATATATTAATTACTGCGCTTTCTGTCATATAGACTGTGTCTAGTGAGCAGATGCCTTCTATTATGGGTAGGTAGGTAGGTAGGTAGGTAGGAAGGGAGGTATTGACTACTGTGAATTATGGTGTAGGATTAGGTTAAAGGCAGTCTGTGCAAATAGTCTAGTGACCCATCAGACTGTATACAAAGACTAGATACATGCCAGCACAGGATGGATGAGAATACAGGGTTGTCAATTTATATAGGTTATAACATACTCTACGGCACGAATGATATTTGACACGAAGATAGCACCAATACTACTCTATGGAGCTGAAATTTGGGGACACACGTATTCAGATGCAATTGAAAGGATTCAGATGTATTCAGATGTAAAAGATTTCTCAAAATTGGAAAATTTGCCTCCAACAAGGCCATCCTCGGTGAATTTCGACGTTATCCAATGTATGTCTTCAGCCAGATCAAAGTAATTAAGTTTTGGTTCAGATTGTTACCCATGAATTCACAGCGTTATCCCATACAGTTTTATAAGATGCTCAAAGGGTTTGACGATTTGGGCAAAATTAATTAATTGGGTGTCAAGTGTGAGATCTACTTTATTCAGAAACGGGTTTTCACATGTATGGCTAAACCAAGGCGTTGGCGATGTACAGTTATTCATCCTAACCTTCGAACCTTCGAGTATATCATATCTTCAGTACAGTGTCTGTCAAGTACAGCCAACATGACTTGTGTACAATGTCTTCAGTGCTGTGTCTGTCAAGTACTGCATGTTTTCAGTACATTATCTTGTCTACAATCTCTTCAGTACAGTGTGTGTCAAGTCCAGCATGTTTTGAGTGCAGTGCTTTCATTAAAGTGTGTCACCTAAATACAGCATGTTTTGAGTACAGTGTCTTGAGTGAAGTGTGTCACCTAAGTACTGCATGTTTTGAGTACATTATCTTGTGCACAATGTCTTCTGTACAGTGTCTGTCAAGTACGACATGTTTTGAGTACAGTGCTTTCATTAAAGTGTGTCACCTAAGTACAGCATGTTTTGAGTGCAGTGTCTTGAGTGAAGTGTGTCACCTAAGTACTGCATGTTTTGAGTACATTATCTAGTGTACAATGTCTTCTGTACAGTGTCTGTCAAGTACGACATGTTTTGAGTACAGTGCCTTGAGTGAAGTGTGTCACCTAAGTACTGCATGTTTTGAGTACATTATCTTGTGTACAATGTCTTCTGTACAGTGTCTGTCAAGTACGACATGTTTTGAGTACAGTGCTTTCATTAAAGTGTGTCACCTAAGTACAGCATGTTTTGAGTGCAGTGTCTTGAGTGAAGTGTGTCACCTAAGTACTGCATGTTTTGAGTACATTATCTTGTGTACAATGTCTTCTGTACAGTGTCTATCAAGTACATGTTTTGAGTACAGTGTCTTTCGTGAACTGTGTCACCTAGGTACTGCATGTTTTGAGTACATTATCTAGTGTACAATGTCTTCTGTACAGTGTCTGTCAAGTACGACATGTTTTGAGTACAGTGCCTTGAGTGAAGTGTGTCACCTAAGTACTGCATGTTTTGAGTACATTATCTAGTGTACAATGTCTTCTGTACAGTGTCTGTCAAGTACAGCATGTTTTGAGTACAGTGCCTTCCGTGAACTGTGTCACCTAGGTTCAAACAAATACGAAGCGCGAAGCTATCATGAATATATAGGCGGTTAGCCGTACTTCAGGGGTACCAGGTAGTAAGAATCCACGTACATGTCGCGGCAAAGAGGAAGTCCGCACGCTCCTGCGCATTAAAGCCAGGGCTGGTGGTCACACGTATCCCGGCCTTCGTGGCATATATTACACCTCACCTTTCCACCACCAACGTCCACCCACAGTTCCCCATCCAAACTGATGGGGCAAAAATATATGATATGGCACATCCCACCATGTTATATTACGACCCGCCACTTCCTCTCATACCACATCCTGCCATGCCAGACCACATCCTCTTATGTCACCATGCGCCATCAAACTATGCCATGCCACATCCCACACGTCAGACCCACCATGCCAGACCCACCATGCCACATCCCACCATGCCATATTCCACCATGTCAGACCCATCATGCCAGATCCACCATGCGAGACCCACCTCGCCACATTCCACCATGCCAGACCCACCATGCAACATCCCACTATGCCACATCCCACCATGTCAGACCCACCATGCAAAATCCCACTATGCCAGACCCACTATGCCACATCCCACCATGCCAGACCCACCATGCTAGATCCAGAATGCCAGACCCACCTCGCCACATCCCACCATGCCATATTCCACCATGCCATGCCACGTGCCGCCATGACATGCCACATCTCAAAATGCCATGCAATATCCCACCATGCCATGGCACACGAAGCCATGCCATGCCAAATTTCACTTTGACATCCTATAGCCCACCATTCCACATCCCACCATACCATGCCTATATCTTACGATACCATGCCATGGCGTGCCTTGTCATGCCATGCCACATCCTGCTACCCTACATCCCACCACGATTTTTCAACACATGCCGCATCATACCAGCATTCGTGTATGACCGAGTGTGGCCGCTGATACCACGTTTACAATTGTGCAAACGCAAACACCGAACAAACATGCTAGACGCACATTGTGGAAATGCGCGACGCAACGCTCGTAAACATCTTCGTAGATTCAGAGTGGCTCGAAGCAATCATGATAGAAGGAAATACTGTGAACATAGAAATAAATATAAAACTTGCTGCCGAAAATATACATCCGCTACGAGAATACGCAGACCAGAAAGGTTAGAAAAATCAGTAAGTAGTCCATCTGCTTTTGGAAAAATATCCGTCATTTACAAAATAGAAATACGTCGAGAAACAACATAACTAAAACTCAGTGGTTAAACCATTTCAAAAATGTATATTCAAGCGGAGAGATATTTGACTCAACATTCGACGAGGTAATTAATACTGCAGATTCCAAAAATAGAGCAAGTAGAGCAACTTCTATTTGACAGTCCTATTGCTGAAGAGGAAATATTAGAAGCGATCAATCATCTTAGAAATGGGAAAGCTGCAGTACCCGGTGATATCATAATAGAAATGATAAAACGTTCTAAATTTGAAATTATGCCGTTCCTTGCGAAATACTTCAATAAACTGTTTGAAAATGAAATGTTTCCCCGCACTTGGTCAAGCTCTATAATAATTCCACTTCATAAAAAGGGGGACAGAAACGATCCAGACAATTATCGGGGTATATCATTAATGAGTATCTTGGGGAAAGTGTTTACTTTAATACTGAACAACAGACTGTCATACTGGGCGAATATGCGGGAAAAAATTCCTGAATCACAGGCAGGATTTAGAAAGGGATATTCCACTACGGATCACATTTTTACTTTGTATGCACTGCTCCAAAAAGCATTATCAAAAAGAAGGCACAAGTTGTACATAGCATTTGTAGATTGTTGTTTCCTTTCGTGCACAAAGTGATGGCTCTTTTGTTCTTCCTTCAAGACATATACAAATCTGTTCTGTGTTGTAATAAACGGGTTACTGGCTCAAGAGAATCTCACGTTGGGTACATATACACATATTCATCCTGTACACGTTATCATTAACTTTTTGGAACAGAAAATTATAACATTACTATATCCAGGCAACTAGTGCTAGCAAAAGGCATATATTTCCCTCGATCTTATCAGTCTCAGCTCCCTGAGGAGTACATAACTCTTGCTGCTTCTAGCCGCACCGAGTTATTTGTAGCTGTCTCATCCTACTGAAGTATCTATTCACAGAACACTCACTCGCAGTATTTTGTCCTAGGTTACTGCACGTTGCTGTACGCGCAACTCTGTGTTTGCACGTATTCATGTGGCTACCAACTGGACGTATACCAACTGATTCATGGAATCTTTTAAGTGCACAGGTTTGTGTACTGTACACTAAGGGTTGTTGCAACACGGAAAGAGTCTGCACACAAAGTTGACTCCAAGGTCTTTACACCTGGCCATAGGTGGGGTCGATCTCGACACCTTAACCTCACTAGCCTGGCACTTGAGCCAGCTCGCAAACTGCTCCATCATGCAGAAAACATGATGCCAGGTTCGCAATGTCTTAGAATCCCTGGCAGACTGGCGACAACACGACAACGAGTTGTCACTGCCAACACAGCCTTAACCTCAACCTACCTTGTCGCTCTTTACAATTGCAACTGTGTTTCTCGGCATGGCTACAAACTTTTGCCAACAGATTTCAACACAAAGCAAAGCTTTAGTCGCTGCACTTTCGGGAGGTGCACTTATACATATTGAAATGAATCATTCTGTAGAGGTGTATTTTCCAGATCAGCGATACGTTGACTGATACAGTTTCGTGTGACCGCTTGCTTATGTGCGTGCGTGTGGAGGTGAGTGCGTGAGCGCGTCTGTGTGTAGTTATGGCGCCTAAGTAGGACCAACCTCATGTCATTCTCAGTAGTACTATACTATCGCGAAAGATGACACTGGATGGCTTTTACTACGTGAGTCAGAGAGCTGATACTTAACGTCACGTCACAGCAATAGTTCTGTCATATTCTGAACCAAAACAGTTCATACAATAAAGGTGAAACTATTTCGAAAAGTAAAACTTGTTAATGAAGGACAGTAAACACACATAAGATATCACAGAAAGATGTAAATCTAGAACCTGAACTAAAATCATTTAACTGTAGACGACAAAACAATGTAAAAACAGGTAATAGATCGATAGGGCCAAAAAACTGAAGGTAGATCACAATACTTGGGGTCATGGGTACAGTGTTGTTGCTTCCTGCTTGCACCTTAGCTGGATTTACATCTTCTCCTCGTCTGTTAGCAATTTAGACAAACCTGGCCTCAAATAAGAGACCACATATTCTGCGATTAAAGACGTCTTAAGATTCGACTGACTTCAGATATTTTTGGAGTTACGCATCTTCTCGGGAGGTGAATGATGTTCACACTGTTTAATTGGGGGATGTTTAACATCTACTACACGAATCCCCTAGTCGGGTGTCAGTGGAGACCTGACACTGTTCTCTTACTAATGTCGAAAATGAGACAGAATCGTGATACTGTTAACAACTGAGATGGACTTCAGCAGGGAGCAGTACCACTCGTAGTTGTGATCATGTAATTATGAACGGTGTCACACGCAACTTCCACAGCAAGGTATGTGTCATGAGCGAGCCAGACCTAGGCATGCTAACACTAGAGGACTACGTTTGCTGTCATCCCGTCTACCGTTGTGTGGCCCGTGATGATACTCCTACCTACCCTTGAACCACGACCCCCCACCATATCCGACTCTATCTCCAGCCTACACACCCCCAGTCCACTGATTGTATAAAAAGTCATAAAATATTAGTTCCTTGAAAAATATGGTCCTTGATGAGCATGCAAACAGCAAGTTGCAGATATTGTTGGCACAATGCCTTAACTGGCACGTACGCACATCTTGAACATCATATCTGACACAATAAATTTTCTTTTCAAGCTTAGGAAGGTCATTTGACTGCAAATTAATCCATTCATCCAAGAAACTGTCTCGGGAATGGTTCATGGCCTATTACATGTAATAATATTTAACCACATTGTATCATTTAAGAGCTGGGTGTACTTGCAGTAGTCTCTTGTTTAAAGATGTATTCAGCTGTCTGACTCAACTCTTTCTGTGTGAACGTACTTGCCAAGTATTTCATTGTGGTAGTTATGTCATTCAGGCTATGGGATTGGCATTATATTGTGGGACGAACCATGTCAGTTTCTCTCCTCACAAGTCTTACACGGTGTGATATAATCGATCATAATATCTTTTCTAAACAGCAACAAGTCCAGCGTATTCATTCTTCTCTCAAAGACCATACAGCAGTCAGCAGTTTCGGTGTGTGGAATTTCTTGTTGGTGAATGCATGCTGGACATAACACAGTGATAATTCCCAGTTAGAGGCAAACCATTAGACTATAGAAGAAAGAACCTCGTGGTGTTACGAACACATTTCCTGTCAAAGCCAGCGTGTTATGGCAACTGCACAAAATAAGCACAAGGCTTCACAATATCCAACTGCATTTCATATTGATACATATTATCTAACGTTCCTGCCGTCTACAACTGTAACCTTAAAGTTCTGTCTGGGTGCAAGTGGACGATTGATTTCCCAGCAATGGGATGCAACGTTCGCACTCACGTGAATTGTTTTTTGCCTTTCGGTGAAGCACATTTCGTTCTGGCTGAGTAGACAGGACCAGAAGGGCTGATCGACAAACACCATCTGTCGACAGTAGTATACCACTTCAACGGAGACCATTTTTACAAGCACACGACAGGCACAGATCAGGTACAACCCAGTTGAACTATTCCTCTTTTGCTATTTATTTTTGTTAACTGGTTATGCTACAGTCCTTGTGAACAGTGTGGCCAGGTCGTTGTCTGGTCGGAAGTCGTCCGTCTGTTTATGGATATGGTATGAACTATTTTATGTAAACAGAGGGTAACTGTATGGAATCACTCACAGGCTGCACATGTCCTCGGTTTCCTGAATGGGGAAGTATGCAAACAAGCTCATTTGTTAATACACTGCTAAACTGGGTTAACTGTTATTCGTCAGTATCTTGCACATGCCCACATATCGTGCATGTGCACCACTTGTCACGACTCGTTGGGTTGGATGGTTGTTTAAAACCGCGCTCAGCAATATTCCATCCGTTTGGCGATAATCTGTTAATAGTTTACCCTGGACCTGACAATCCAGTGGTCAACATCATGAGCATCAATCTACAATACTGGTATACGATGACATGTGTCAACCAAGTCAGCGATTCTGCTAACCGGATCACGTTAGTTGCCTCATAAGACAAGCGTGGATTGCAGAAGACCAGTTCTAACCTGGCTCGTCGCGACTATCATGACTTCATGATTTCAGTAATATATTTCCCCGGCGTTGTGCGATCAGGATGATTTCGGTTGCTAAGTATTTATTTGTCAGAATACAGTATGTCTCCACAGCCCTGTCAACAGATGTATCGTATAACTCGACTTGATTTGATGTTACAAACACATCACATAAAGTTTACAAGCATTGTCGTCAGACTGCATTCCGGTAACCATGCATTCCCGCTCCACAGCCTCACGATGGTCTGTAAAAAAGAATCTCTAGTCAGATGCGGTAGTTCACAAAACGTTCGCAGATAAATCGTCAGACATACTGTTTTGCGTGTCTCTTATCCACTTCTATTTCACCATTGAATATATTTGATACTTGTTGAGCGTGTGAGAAGCTATGATTACACGGTGCCATTTAGAAAGTGGCCAAGTGTAACATGTGTTGTGTTTCGGATTACACTTTCTTAGTAAAGTACATGTTCTAGTACTAAGAAAGTGTAATCCCAAATATGAAATATCTTTCGTCTGAGTAGCTGTACCAACATCCCATCTTGGCCTAGATTGTTTGCAAGAAACGTTGATCTGCCATTAAATAGTTCAGGGTTACGATTCTGTAAAGTTTTAATGGCATAGCTATGATTCATGCTCACAGGACAAAGACGGGGAAGGTGGAAGATAACCCTAGCACTATGCACAATGTTATATGCCCCTCTTTCATTTCACAGAGAGAACCACTGACGTCATCACAGGATGGACATGCCCCACACCATTATCCTGCAGAAGAATCATGTGTTTCTGAAGGAGGAACTTCAGGTTGACCCTGTCCTGAATGTCTTGTATGAGAAATGTGTCTTCACAAGTGAGGACTATGAAAAGTGTAGAGACTCTGGACGAGAGAAATGCGAGGTGTTCCTCGACACGCTCAGGAAAAAGGGAGTCGAAGGGTACTAGGCGTTCTGCGCTGTCCTTTATACGTCACAGCCATTTATTAAGTCACGGCTTGATGCTTCTGCAACTGAAGAAGGTTTGTATGTGTGAAGGTATCGTGTGACTCAAACAGACACACACACACACACACAACTCTCACATACAAAACTCTCACACACACATGTATGTTTATTTGTAAATTATATTTATATCTAAACCAAGGACTTGTTCATGATCGACTTACGGCAACTCTACTGGCAAAATGTAAAGATACCGTCCTCTGAAAATAGCATTTCAGCTCACAAAATAATACAACAGCACATTGCAGACAGAAGTAAAGGAAATATATTTTACAATGTCGATAGGCACTGTCTCATGTGTGGTTAAATGCTTTAGGATTATACAGTCAACTGCGTCATAATCTAAGGACGATATCACTCACCTGTTTAGCCCGCACCATGACACAACCTTTCAATGCTTTCAGCGTGACAAAACTGAGCTTATATTTTCAATCATTAGCATTACCAAATTATAAAATTCCGATCTGAAACAAATGTACACCAACAACGTGCTTGCTCCATGAACCACTTGTGATGATCACGTCTCCTGACAGCTACAGTACCTCTGTAACTATCAATCTCCAAGACATGATGACATGATGAGACGCCATAACCATCATACATTTCAGGGCATCCAGGCATTGTCTATGTGAACAAAGGCACGATGGAGGCTGAACACAAGAAGGAACTTGATGAGAAAGATGGACAAATAGCAGCACTACACACCGTGAGTTTTGAACATACAGACCACCCTTCTTAGTTTATCACATGACAAGGCAAGTCGACACATCATTTCTAATATCCAGAATTTACTACTTCAAATTAGGAGGGTCATTCATTTTAGTGGTCTCAATTTGGTGAATGTGTTACGTGTCTGAACTCCACATTTGTATATGAAAGGATGGGACTGTGTTGCTTTGATCTGTTCTCCAAACTCTATTCTTGCTGTGAGGTTAACTCTTTCCCTGGCAGTTATTCTACATAAAACAGTTAATGGGCCAGTTAATCAAGGATAATTTCAGGCAGAAAATGTCATACGTTACTCCATCTGGACGTTTCTACAGGAAAGGAGTTTTTCAAAATATTTACTGATCATGAACGTTCGTTTTCAGGAGATAGAGGGACTTCAGGTACTAATTAAGGACAAAGACAAGGTCAACGCTGAGCTGATGGGAACAATAAAAAAGGAAAGAGCTAAATACATATCGCAGATTGTAAAGGAGAGTCTAGAAGTTGAAGCTCGTAAGCTGACAATTATCTCATGTAGTGAATTATAGTCTCTACCTTGAATTATGATAACGTTACACTGCCTATGTGGATGTCTTTGTGTACACGTGTACGTGTGTACTCAGTCACACAGTGACAAAGTCGAGATTTGTTACATCTACATTTTCTTCTTTCAGTAACGACACAAATATCTAAGGCAGATGCTGATTTACATCAGAGTAAAACAGAGTGTGAGAAAGTGAAAAAGGTGAGGATAACGTCTGTTCTTATTTCAAAATTAATCACTTGCAGTGCATACGAAATAGAAATAGACTGTCACATAATTACACCTGTCACATCATGACATGTTGGTGTAGTGATTACTATTACAACATGCGTGAAGGAGAAAACATGAGAAGTATTTTACACATTGACCAAATCAGTAACGACACAAATATCTAAGGCAGATGCTGATTTACATCAGAGTAAAACAGAGTGTGAGAAAGTGAAAAAGGTGAGGATAACGTCTGTTCTTATTTCAAAATTAATCACTTGCAGTGCATACGAAATAGAAATAGACTGTCACATAATTACACCTGTCACATCATGACATGTTGGTGTAGTGATTACTATTACAACATGCGTGAAGGAGAAAACATGAGAAGTATTTTACACATTGACCAAATCAGGACCAAATCCTGAAAGTAAACGACAAAAAAATCACACATGATCAGGAGAGGATGTGTTTGGATGCAGTGCTAAATGTTGTTACAGAGACTTCAAGAAGAACAGGAGGCACATGGTGCTCTAGTGGGTGTTCCAAGGACACAGTCTCCAGACAGGGTGGGCAGTACAGAACAAGTCCAACATGCAGGTACAGTGGGTGAAGTGACAATCTTTCTTTCCAAATAAAACAGTTATCTCTAAAATCAATACAACCTTGAATGCATAGCCCTATATTTGGTTCATTTAATTATCTTACCTTGCTTTTCTACCATCAGTTTTAGAGGAGGGAATGTGCGAGTTTTCAACGCAGTCCTGTTGTGATGAGAGTCAGCCTCGTCTTCTACCATGCCTTCATTCCGCCTGCAAGCCTGCCTTGATCACCAAGCTACACAGACGGAAAGGAACCGCATACACTGTCTATCCTGTGGTCGTGAGTTCACCATAGAGCAGACAACAGTAGATCATGTCAGATGCAGTGAAGCTGCCTTCAAAGTCAACGTTGATGGTGATATTAAATGCAGCTACACCAAAGACGATCATGATACAAAGCCTGTGATGTACTGTCACGAATGTGATGTCAAGCTATGTTCTGACTGTCATAAACTCCATGACTCCTTAGGACGAAACCAAAACCACGAGGTAAGCGAGATGAACCAAGCAGAGAATATTCCTATGAAGCGGTGGCTGAAGGAACTGAACTGCAGAGACCACTCTGGGAACAAGCTGCAGCTGTATGACCACACGTGTAAGAAGGCCGTCTGTCTTATATGTGTGCATGGGGCCCACAACAAGCACCAGAAGGAAGACCTGAATCAAGCATATGACGTAGCGAAGGGTCAGCTGGAGGAGCAAGTGAGAAAACAACAAGATAAACTGAAATATGTCGCTAACAGCGTGAAAACTGCCAGGGGTCACCTGCAGCAAGTTGCAACTAAAGTTTATAAAGCTGTTGCTGCAAAGTTCCTTAATCGGCAAAGACAACTCATGAAGGAAATTCAAATGAGTCTTAAAGACCCAAGCGAAATAGTTCAAGAGAAACTTGACACTTTACATGACGTTCATGCGTCAATAGTATCAGCGATAGACTACACCCAGGGAACACTTGAATCTACAAGAAGAGAGGAGCTCATTTCTCTCACAGATGTACTGCAGACGAAATGTGATGAAAATCTGAAGTGGATCCTTCCATAAGATGACACACAAGACACCAGAATCATCCTTTCCTTTCAAGGACAGAGAGCTCTGCAGGAACTCATCGATACGTTTGACGGACTTGTCTACAGCCTCAACGTTGATGACATACCAGATAAACAACTTACTTTGCAAGGTAAGTAGACTTTTCGAAAAATGTACCAAACAAAACAATTTTCCTAATATTTAGAAATGTCTTTCAAAGGTCCTGCTTTGAGTTCACTCTATACATATAAAACATACGGAAAACTGAAAAAAATTACCACGTTCCACGTATGGGTATCTTCAGTTGAATCGTATAAGTCCCATCTGCGGTGATAATCTCTCCAAATCTATTATTTCTGTAGTCTCTTGTAGGCTCTGAAACAATACATCTTTAGCATGTGCACAACATCCTGAGGTGTTTGAAACCAAATCCCGTGTCACCAGAATCATTCCCACAAGCAAAGAGAATGTCTCCACTCTGTCGAAAAAGAAGAGAAAATGAGTTGTGCAATTCTTACGTCATTGTTTGATGATTAATATCTTCATGACGTTACTATATTTCCCACGGCTTGATATCATTGTTTATCGTTTTGACAATGTCTCCTTATTACAAGTTTACTAGCTTTCATCAAACGGTATTGTATATAACTTGGCTTGACGAAATTCTGATTAACCTGCATTTGTACTTTTTCTCATCAGATCTCCTGACATTGAATATGCAGCTGACATTAATAGGGGAAAACATCAGGAAGGTAATGTATTGCTTTTGTAAAATAGACAAACTTAATACACTGTTGAAAATGAAATGAAAACAGAGAAAGAAGTTAAAAGGCTGTTATTGCTGAAAATCATTCATGGTGTGTATAGTAAGTATGGAGATATGGCATTCTATACAGGTGTGATATACACAGCTACTCTGTAAGTCGAAGTTATATTCGGACATTTATGATGTAAGCGTTGTTGTTTCAGGTACATGTTTCAGGTTTCAGTGTGGGGACATCATCCATCGTATCACAGGTAAAACATAATAACTGGGTCAGATCGTGAAAAGAAGATCAAATACAGAATTAACTACATCACATTTCTGCTTTAAGTTGAATTATTGCATCACCGGTTGGTATTATATAATATAGATAACTAATACTTAATGAGATTTTATTGTCTTTATGCAGTGAAGTACAGTTGAAACATTGAAACATTGCAGGAACTGTCCCCCGTCCATCTGAATCACCAGGATTACAGGGGACATCACAAGAAGTCCAGCCTGAACAAGTAGCACGGCGAACCGAACATGAACCGTTGATATCACATGATGTTTTTGAAGCTGTTAAAGATGTAAGTTGAATGTCATACAAATATCCCTAAGTGACAAGGTAAGGTCCATTTTATTGAAGAAATAGAAATTCAGTTTGGCTCTGGCTCTTTGTCCACGATGGTATTTAGATTAATGTTTGAAATTCATACAAAGTAGAGATTTTCTCATTGTTTATTTTCATTTCATGAGTAGAGCGTTCGTTCCTTCAGCGTCACTTGAATGTGGTTTATACCTGAAAGGTTCGTACATGAGGAGTTGTTGATTTGGGGTTGAAATCTTGCCTGAGTTAATGATACAGTTACTAACATTTTTAGAAGTTTCATAATTTGTCCTTGGAGAATTTCACTGTCCGGTAGCAGATGCTCAACTACTGCAAAAGTATCTCGTCTGTTTATTAAACCGCCTATTTCCAACATATCACAACCTACATCCAAACGTACTTTCTATAGTGAAACAATAAATATGTTACAATAAATATGTTACACTTACACCGTTTATTTTTCTTTTAATTGGTATTATTGCGACTTTTGAATTGTTGGTTATCATGCAGTTTAAACTGTGACATGTGGCAGTGTAGCAGGGACTCAAGATGACCCTTTTTGTTGTTTGGAATATATTGGGCATTCTGGCGTACGGGGTGCTATGAGAAGGTACAGAATTGTAAACATTATTTATATCAATTTATGTAGTTTACCGCCCCTTAAAAGACGAGATGAGATGTGCCGTTCACTTGATCACGTGTTTCCTAACTTTGTGTTTTGACACGGGTTGCCAATGTTGACTACAGCACCTCCGCTGATTGAGTAGAGCTGCGTTCCTTTCATGTGTTATATTTTTTATAATCCTAACCCAACAATGCTCAAAGTAGCTATAATCAAAACTCATTGACTCACTTTACTCTGTCGAGCACATGTGATGGCCGAGTACAGAAACAAAGCTTTGTGTTACCATGGAAACTATGTTGCAGGGAATTCAGGCACGATTCACACCATCAGCTCAGAGGGAGGTTTTGAATTCATCACCTGTAAGTAAATTCCATTCTTTTATGCAGTTTCCTTATGTGGTGATTGCTATAGTCCGTTTGGTTCAAAAGTGGACCGATGAATTGCAGTCTAACTCGAAACTTAATAAGCAAAATGTTCAATTAAACGTTTATCATAATCAAAACATTAGAGCATACCTGTGAGCTTTTTGCAGAATTGATGTCATAAAAACTAAAAAACAACAATTGTTGAACAGACTATTATTAAAACATTGACACACTTCACCATTTGTTACGAGGAAGGAGTACAGAGAAGGGGATAGCTTGGTGTACGAGAAAGGATGAAGACGGCACAGCATAGGTAAATGAATTAATGACTTTGTCAGCACTTGTGGACGTGGTTCTCGAGCACCTGGCTGTCACTTGCACTCTTCCCTCTTAACAATTAGTGAACTGTGTCAACATTTTAGGGATAGTTCTAACTCGGGACATCACGAGAACCAAACCGTTCATTCATACATGTGTGTAGTGTGGGTTTTTTTATGTTTCATTTTCTGTATTAACTTGTCCACAACTGAAGGAGTTAATTAGGAGTTTCTGGTAGCAGTAATAGTGTGTCTTCCAATGTGACCCAAGCCGTTGTCCAAACCAGGTGCATTCATGTAGCAGAAGTACTTGTAGTTCCCTTGGTCGCTGCGGTGTGGCCGAACTCAGATACTTGTCTTGTTTCCTATAATGTGTCTTCGGCTTAGTCGACTTACTATATATTGTGTTTAAAATGGTTTCTAAAGTATTAATAAGATACTTTGCCTATGTTACTAGTACCCTTACGAAACAGATTGTCACTATTTATCTTCCTTCCTTCCTTTCTTCCTCTCTCCCTCCCTCCCTACCTTCCAATCGATATACATACACACATACATGCACGCAAGCACGCAAGCACGCAAGCACGCACGCACAGGCAGACAGACAGGCAGGCAGGCAGGCAGGCACACAGGCAGGCAATGAGCAGCTGATAATCAAGTGATCAGTATACTGAACAGTGACTCATGTCGTGGAGATATCATCACCTGGGATAGGTTAGAGTTTGGGAATATGTGAAAACCTGACGACCAACAAAATGTCACATGTAGTAAATTACTCTAGATGTCCGTTATAACACATCGGGAGTGACTTGACCTGGCCGGTAGTGCTAAATCATTGCTTGAAAACCATGTTATTAGGACAATCTGTTTTTCTGTAAAATGTGAATAATATGTCCACCATCTCTAATGTACCCAATGGAAATGCACTCTGCTTCCTGCATTTTGCTCAACATTTAAGTGGAAATGTAGGATGGGAAATCATACACGAAGAATAGGTTTATAGATCCCTGCGATAAAACCACGTTTATATCTATTTGGGACATTTTTAACAGGAATTTCCGTGTTTGGCTATCTTGTTTGTGGCATTTATGAACAGGCATACATGGAATAGGTTCACAGTGACCTGAAATTCAATTATTCAATATATTTATATTATATATTGAAGCGTAAAATGTTAGTAAATGAGAAACAGTCGAGAATGATGGCATTACTTCGATCACAAACATGATACTATGCTTCAACATAGTGCAAACCATCATTATTATACGTCAGATGTAATTATTGAGGTTTGTTGCCAGAATGGATGCATTTCATATTTCTTAATAACAATAACATAGCAATTTACTCAGTTCATTCACAAATATCTGTCCCCCTCCAGACACGAGACAACCCTCCCCACACAGCGGGTATCATGAAACTGTGTTCAGTGATTGAAGCGGACGTAGAAGATACCGGTTCACGTTCTGTCTGTTGAACACATAAATGTAAAAATATCGCCAAACAGAATACTACCTGTCTCACTCTGTCCTATTTCATGTGATATGACTCTAGAATACCTGTAGTGATAGATTTATTGTGAAATGATGTTGAAACATCTACATCTTTAGGCAGTAGTAGTGTCTATTTCTGGCCACCGTCACAACAAACTGCATTTGTGGGTCAAACATATTTGGGTGAAAGAGTACTTAAACCAAGGTTTATTTGTTTACCAATGTACGTAGAAATGAATTGGTTGACAAACAGTTTAAATACCCATATGAATAGTATCATCTCGTTATTATTACTATCTAGGGCACGGGTGTCGTTGCGCTTACAGACGGACAGAAATGGCAGTCGATCAATTAGTGAGCTGTTTTGGATTCACTGAAACGGGACAAACAATGCAATGACATCTTAGAGGAAATACAGTTGCTAAACTCCATTAAATGACACTTCTATATTTGCAGGTCCTAAACTCCACCTGGACGCTGGTCGAGCCAACACCTGCTGCTGCCATGTTACTACAGACGGTGAGCTGGTCAACTCGCCCCCCGCCACACAGCACACGGACAGGGACAGACGACAGAGACTGAGCGGGACACATAGCTCCAATCCCATCCCCCTTTCCCCATCCTCATCTGCTGTCACCCCAGTCCTACCCACAACACGATACTGGGAGGCCCACACCAGGGTGGGTGTGTTGAGTAGAGGGTGGTGGCCTATTCTAGAGGTGGGGGTGGGGAAGGAGAACCAGGTGGACAGTAAGTGGTATGCTTGTCTACAGCGCCGCTCCTGGTGTGTCAATGTACTGAGGTGTGACACACACCCGGGGAGTCTCTGTAACAGGGTGTGTCTCGCTGGGGTGTGGGGGAGGTGTTACAGAAACACAATGTCTGACACACCCGGCTCACAGGACACCCTTCACTATGGCGTTGTGTTGGATGTCAGGAGGGGTAGAATAGGATTTATTGATGTGGACAGGTCCGTTGTTTTGGGACAGGTTGATGCGAAGTTCAAGGGGGGTCTCCTGAATGTGTTTACTGTCAATCCAACAAGTCACTACACAGTAAACATGAAGGTATTTAGTGGGGAGGAGATCCTCATATCTGACACCAAGAAATCGCTCATTAGTGAAGCTAAAGACAAGAAGCGGACAAAGAGGTTACCCGTTCATGTGTTGTACGTCGTGTACAACAGTGTAACAAGGGTAGCTAAATATGTCGGTTTTCTACATGACAGGTTTCATGTGTGGACTAGCAGCATTTTGCATCCACACATATTATGATTATTATTATGTAATAACTGATCACTTTATGAAACATTTCACACATTTCTGAGTTGATTATTGAGTAAAAAGGTGTTTCATATCATGAATATCTTGACATATTTTATTTTCACTCTGTAAAATTGATATCCACGTAAAGCTTATGGATTGGAATACAATATTTGTAGCTGTGAAAATAGACATGTTGATGTCAGTTCAGTTAGACAATGAAAGTGACTGACGCGGACATAAAATGTCCTAGTTTAAACGTGCAATGGTTCTTGTGTCAACAAAGAAATGAGTTACTGAACTGTCCGTTTCTTCATTCTAATCAGTCCTGTTGTGTTTGAAATTATTTAAATTCCCCACAGAGTGTTTGTTTTGTGTTTTTCCTCTCGGTCAATTCATCTACACGCATAATGTCCAATGTACAATCCTACCATGTCAGCTTATTACATCACGGGTCCCGATGTGGTTAAATTGAAAGCTGTGTGTGATATACTGTTATGAAACACTTCCTCTAGTATGGAGTGTGTAGAGATGGATGTGCCACTCTTAGAAGTTTACACTGTGTTAGGCTCAGATCTGTCGACTCCTCCTGTAAATTACAAGGCTTAACCAGGGGATAAATTATCCCAGAATCCAGCATTTAGGAACTTCTTGTATTCAGTTACTTTACGATGTCAAGTTCACTAGTAGATGTGTCCGATAAATGTATGAGTTGACTGTCTAGTTTTCATACTGCATGTATATGATAAAATGTCTAATGTTCATTGTGCCGAGTACAGAAACAAAGCCATGTGTTACCATGGAAACTATGTTGCAGGGTATTCAGGCACGATACACATACCGTACACGGAAAACTGCCCAATTGGACAATCTCGTTGTGTATTTGCTTTATCGATTAGACTTTGATTTTGCGCCGAAATTATGGAAATTAGATGAATCAAATATATTTACATGGGGTTTAGGCAAGATGGTGACAATGGTGTTGCCATTGAACGGCGGTTGGTGGGACTTTCCATAGACGGGTTGGGTCATGACCAATGAAAATGAAGGTTATGCGCGAATATCCGCCCAATTCAGCGACAGCCGCCACAAATGAACAGAACCTTAGGGCTAGGTTCGCTCTATGAGTAGGTAAGGGTAGTTCCAGTGAAACTCATGACAGGCAAGTTGAGCCTATGGAAGTTGATCACTTCCGACCCTGCCCACGTTGCCAGAATTGCAGTCGAGTAGGTCACGAAGCACGTGACTGCAGGATCTCAACTTATAGTTAGGAGATACCTACAGGGGAGACCTGATTCAGATGATGTAGACAACAACATTCCACTTGCAGAAATAGCAAAACGCATGAAGCAAAAGCCCATGGACACGAGTGTTGTTTCCGATTGAGAGAATCCAGTGATCCTGAAGACCCGGTAGAGAATTATCACTCCCAAATGGACAATGACACTGTAACGTGAAACCGACCCAAACAAAGGAATCGGTCAAAGCATTACTTAAAGCAGTAGCCGAGCTGCTATAAGGCTACATAGTGGCAGGGTTACGGATCATTGTATATAGTTGTCTTGGGGTTGTTTCATATGGTATTTTATAGTTACTCATTGTATCCACGTTCTGGTAATGGTCAATGTTGTAGGTAGTTTTAGTTAGTGAATGAATCGGCATTACATTACCTGATGTTATTAGTATAGTGATATACGATCTATACCTATGAAACGCCTTTTTAAAGAACTGTCACTCGTACGGAACTGGGATGGGAATATTGAAACGGGAAACCAGAAACATGCGGCTCTCATAATACTCTTCAACTCGGCATAGTGGTTACACTGATAATCGTTACCATGATTACACTAGGTCTAGTACATAGACCCTGGTTCGCCAAAAAGTTCAGATTTGGTAGACACCCCCGATCCGATCCGGACCTAGAGATGGTGCCAAGAGAGCGGTTACCCTCTGCACCATTGCTGGCGGGAGGAACGACGGAAGGACTGGGAAACGGCATCCCAAGGTACGATCTTTGTATCCGGGCCTGGATGCTGGGCAGACACAGCGGATCTTATAAAGCTAGATGTAGGTAGATACCATCCAGCTGGAATATATCAATGAAGACACAACGCAAAGGAACAACTACTGACGATTCACCGGACGATACATAGACTATAAGGATCCGTGCCAGGATCATCCCACCAGTCATCGACAGTGATGGACGGGAGGAAACTAGTTGATATGCAACTCCAGTTAACAACTTGGTATCGCATGCTGGTTATGATCAATCATCGACAGTGGTGGACAGGATGACACTAGCTGATATGTAACGCCAATAATTATTAGCAATTTGTTATCGCATGTTGATCACCATCAAACGTCAACGGTGTTAGACAGGATGACACTAGTCCTTCTATTGACCACTGGCTGATACGTGATCCGGATGCTGGGGAATGGGTATAAAAGCACCCCAGGCGATGGACAGAGCATAATGGAGCTTCTCAGCAATCGGACCAGTGCATGGCCTCGGTGTACTGGCCTGGGGACTCGCGTGGGCTGTCTTGCAACGTAGAAATCAAAAATTCCTGTAAGTAATAAATAGTTCCTACTCAAGAAATCGCCTTGAGAGTTCTGTCATTGCTTTGGAAGAAAACCCGAGAGAACCTGACTTAACGATGTTGTGTGTAGCGTTACAGTAGTGTTGTTGCTTTTTGGTAGTTTCGGCTTTCTGAAAAGAATATTGTTTGGCAACAATTTGGCTTCTACTGAAATTTGTGGTAGTACTATTTACCTGAGCAGAACTGAAAAAAACATTCCGTTCGTTTCTCTCACTGTGGAATACAGTCACTGTGACTTGGGCGACACATATCATTTTATCCCAGTTGCGTAGATCCATGCGCATGGTGTTGAATCACCAGATATTGCTGAGTGGGATCTACAACTAAACTCGGTCACTAATTAATACCAAAACATTTGACATAGTCATAACCAGTGGACATTTATATATAATACTGTGTAGTTCTGGTCCAGCATGTATCAGCTGTCAAACTGCTCTCAGTAAGGGAGATAACTTGTAAATGTGTACAGCTTCGATGTGTGTATACATCTATATTCAACTTAATGTAAAAAAATGTTGTCGTTTCTTTTAGCTTAACTAAACAATTCCATTTGGCGATGAAATTAGCTTGTGATTGTTAAAGAGGTTAAAACGAGTAAGTAAGACGAAATTCAGCTGAACAAAAATATAACAGTTTGTTAAGTGTTGGAAGCATGTAGGCCATTAAGTCCCAAGGTCTCCCTAAAACCGCACCTACCTATCAACCATGAGTCGGCACGTACCAGCAGTCACTTCCATTTCGCTTCACGAAACAACGAAACACGTAACATAATAGCCAGGTGACTGTTTAATAATTCAAGATAGCGTCTACCATTTTTAGCAGAATGGTTCCCATTTGGCACAATCATGTGCCAGAGTAGGGATGCATTTTGTTCTTTCTTTAGGGGAAGGAATGCTGGGGTAACCATTTGATAAAACATTTACCAAATGGTACAATGTGTTGAGCGTTTATTTTGCCAGCAGTAACGATAATAATTACAAATATTGTTAAAGCGTAAAACACAATGTACCAACGCACGTGTACAAACAAACAACCATGCACCACGATCTGACACTCACTCACTCACCCTCTCACACACTCACTCTCTCACACAGTCACTCACCCTCTCAGACACCCACTCACTCACTCACCTACTCTCTCACAAACTCACTCACCCTCTTTGTCACTCACTCACTCTCACTCACACCCACTCACTCACACACCCACCTTCTCATACACTCACTCAGTCACCCTCTCACACACTCACTTACACACTCACACACTCACTCACTCACCCTCTCTCACACACACTCACTAACCCTCTCGCACACTCACTCACACACTAACACACTTTACTATTCACTTAGGGGCGAATTGTGTTTAGAACAAAAGTAATGGCAATGCAAATTCCCAAAATGAATGAGTGTTGTTTTACTGCCAGAACTCCATCCCTCTCACGGCTTGTATCTGGATCAGTCAAACCAGTATGGGAATACCCAATGTCTCAGTGTACCTGATACACAATCAGCGAAATCAGCAGGTGTGGAGACAACGCAATGGTGAATGACATCTTTCAGTTGTATCTCGGTGTTCAAGACCCAGGTTCTCTTCTCCTAATGGACACAATGTATGAAGCCCATTCCTGGTGTCCTCCGCCGTCATACTGCGTGAATATTGCTAAAAGTGGCGTAAGACTCACTCACGCACTCACGCACTCACGCACTCACGCACTCACTCACACTCTCCACATACTCTCAGATGGCCCAGGAATCTGTTACTGGACTTCTCAGATTCATAACAGAGCAATGAATATCTAAACAAATCTAGAATTGAGTAAGCACCTTTTCACATCTTATCAGAACGTGTCAGATTATTAGGTGCTGTAATGGCATGAGATCCCACGATTTCGGGTTCCTGGCAATCCTAGGGGACACAACTCTTGCAATTTTTCTTACAGAGCCAATTGTTCTCACAGACTTGATGCAGGCAAGAGTTCTCATTGGTTGTGTGGAATTGTTATCATTGTAAGTCTTAATAGAACAGACATGGAGAAATTTCAAAATATAATTTTATTCAAGCAGATAATATTTCTTTCTATACTGCTCAAGAACATATTATTTTGTCACGAATTGACACATAGAAAGTTTGAATTTTTCACTTCTGAACTCACATTTCAAATAAGTACGGGTGAGTGTTTCTACAGGTAAACCAGGGCGTGCACTGCAACAATTACGACAACGTTTCCAGGGAAGATTCCGTTGCCATGGAGATCCGATCCTGAACCTGAAACAGTCAAACAGTATTACACTGAAATAGGTTTAAGAAGGTATGCACGATCCTGCAGCGGTGATGGGGTAATTATAATGACTAATCTCTCTAATGGGGCATCATCAAATAAGCAGATAGCAGATTCTGTTCTTGTTTATGGGTTATGTATGACTGACTGAAGAGCGTTCACGCTACCGTTATATACCTGAAACATTGTTGGCGATACCGGTATTAGCAACAAACACAAATGCACGTTTCACTGGAGTTCGTATAAAGAACTATCATTTAAACATAGGACACATTGAGCTAGACAATACATTCACACATTCAAACAAGCTAGTGAATCCTGTATCTATAAGCACATCCCGTTTGATTCCGCATATTCCTACACCCTGTGAATATATTTTTTAGAGTTTGAGGTTGTCCTAGTTCAAATTAATTCACTAATGGTCATGCAGTGGACTATTTTTCCAACTTAATACCTGAACTATGCTGCTGCAGCATCGCCTGTAAAAGGAGAACCAGATTGTCGTCTGCCGCGCTGTCGACTGCTTCATACTGGTCCCGTGCAGTGCTGTGTGTGGGTTCCGCCTGCGGCTGGAGTGACGCCTGCAACTCCTCTGCCACCATGACCATCTCCATGATGGAGCTCCCAAGATCAAAGAAGTCTGGACCATACTCCAAAAGAAGTTTAGCAGTTTTCTTGAGTTTATTGCGAGCAGATGCGGATCCCTCGTAAGCTCTCTTCATCGCCTCTCGGAACTTCTGCCTAAACACGTGCTTTTTCGGGTGATTAATCTTGGCGGTAAATCCATCTACCTGCTCCCTTGTCTCTCTGTACATTGGTTTGTCGTTATGTGGGTCGTTGGCGTCGTCGATGTCAGTGTTGGCATCATTCTGTCGTCGCGAGTCGTGACTGTGACTGTGTCTGTGACTCCGCACATCATCACTGTCAGAATCTGTCCTGAGTCTCGGCGATTCGTCGATAGTCAGTTTACGCGGTGGCTTGACCTCGATTGGTTTAAAATGAAAACTGGGTGTTCTCATTCCAAAACGTGCTCTTTTCATTCTCCGAAGTACTTGATCTTCCATATAGGTGTCCCCTCCGTGTGAGTCCCCATCACGTGCTGATGACGGCCCTGATTCCATGGTCAAGGTCAAGGTCAAAATGAGCATCAAGAGGAAGCAAATCAGCATGCTTGTGAGTGCCATCGTCGGAGTAACCGGTGGGCTGAAATAACGTTGAAATAGCATACATTTAAATATTATTCCGATCAAACAACTACAAGATCATACTTCTGTGGAACGTACAGATTAGAATGCATCCCTGGACGTCCGTCCCAAACAAACTGAAATGTCGAAAGGAGCTTCTCAGAAGATATCTAGCCGACACAGAACAGACAGTAAACTTGGCGAGTCGAAGATGGCTCATTGACAGATAGTTGTTATATATTGCTGGTCTTAGCAGCTACAAGAACCGGATTTTCATCCAGGACACATATGTATATTTGTATGCAAATGGTAACGGTAGGCAGTATACACGAAGCCTGGACTCTTCCCAGGTTTTCTGTGATTCATTTACATGTATATAGAACTAAATATATGTTATATATTTTCATAGCTCAGCGAGACACGTGCTATAACTCATTTAGCTGAAAAGCGGACAGATAAAATGCAGTCTATCTCGAAAACTACTAAACTTAGAAAGGGACACCCAGGTGTTATATTCATTAACCCTTGCTGTACCATCTCCATCCTGTCTCGCACACCTGGCTGTTCCATTCTCTGCACTCCTTCCTTGTAACAAATAGCAAACTTTGTCAATATTGTAATGATAGATTGCTAAGAAAACGCTTGTATGTTTTAGGACACAAATGCTGCAAAAACCTCACGTACTTGGTATGATGTTTTCATTAAGTATTTTATGTTTATTAGTTTTCGAGTTAGACTGCAATTCGTCTGACCGCTTTGGGGCCAGACGGACTATGCCCTGTTGCTGACGTGCGCTGTAGGGTAGATCGTAAGCCATTAACACCAAGTGTAGCAATACTCGAGCAGGGACACCATAAACAGTACCCTAGTGTACAGACTTACAGCTGGCATTATTAATATGTTCGTGACGAGGAACGCTTTAACCACTCAGCTACCACCCCACCCCACCCCATCCCCCACCTCCACCATACCCCCACAACCCACCTCGATTATTGCTGAAATATTGCTAAGAGCGGCGCAAAACCACACTCACTCACGACTTCAACAAGTCGGAATATATCTGAATGTGTTGACAAACAAACAAACAAAAAACATGCATACCAGGAGGCGGCCTACCCCGTCCGTTTTCGCTCAGCTGTCTGTACAACTTGATGTAGGGTAGCGTGTGTCTTGAGCCCAGGTCCGTGACGAGAATGTACCTTGCGCTACACTATCCCCTTTATACCCCATCAACAAGGAAGTTCTCTGTGGAAAATTTGCTCTGAGTGCAGCATCAATACATGAGAGGAAATTGGGGACATGAAAATATGAGATTGAAAAGGGGATTCACCCATCAGAACAAAAGTGTTGGATTCACATGTCTAACACCTTGCACCCTTTATTCAGGCTGAATTTGTCGCTATGGCGAAATGCGCTAATATACACTGAGTCTTAATAGTCAAAATAACTCGCAGCATATGTGAGCGGCCGTTAACCTGGTGGTTAAAGGATTACTCGTCATGAAGCCTATATCTGGTGTAAAACTCAGCTCACTTACTCGCTCTGCCTACGATACTTGGTTTCTTTGTATTTTAGCATTTCCATGTGACCAATGAATACAGCTGTAGCAAGCAAGAAGTCATGTGTTCCGGAATAATATTCCGTTATTAATGCTTCATGGTTACAGTGAGTGAGTGAGTGAGTTAGTGAGTTTAGTTCCACGCCACAATAGTTCACCTATATGGTGGCGATCTCTAAATAATTGAGTCTGGACCAGTTAATCCAGTGATCAACTACATGAGCATCGATTGGGAACCAATGACATGTGCCAACCAAGTCAGCAATCCTGACCACCCGATCCTGTTAGTCACCTCTTACGACAAGCATAGTCGCCTTTTACCTATTCTATACCGGGACTTTCATGGGTCGCTTCGTGGTTAGACAAAGATATCTTATGTGAACTGTCACATACTGGAGATGAGATTACTGTATTTGCAATGGAAGTACCGATCGCTTTTAGAAGGGTTAGTTCCCACGAAGTGGAATTCTAAAAAACATTGGAGTGAGCTTGGGGGACATTACCTGCAAGTAGAACAAAAGCCATTCTATATTTTACAGGCATAAGGTGGGAAAGGAAAACTGAAGTGGAAAAGAAATGAAATAGGTCTAAACTGATATGTGACATTTCATGATATAATTTACTAGTATTTGGTGTTACCACTATTAATCTCAAGTTGAAAACATATCATACGACATATCAATATATCAAATATTGCACCAGTTACTACCAAGAAGAATATATATTCTGTTGTATGTACAATTGAGTTCTGACTGTTAAGTAATTACTGTATTAATATCACTATAGAGTCACAATTCATATTACACATATTGCATAATTTTAAGCAGATTTCATTCAATGAGATACCACCTTTAAGCAATACAACATACGTCAACCGTAAGTCTGTATTCCAGAGTGAACAATTCTCTCTGGAGATCTTGATACTTCTTTTTCTTTGGGAGTGGTGTCTGGTCGGCACTATATTACAGCATTTTAAGTTTATTAATTTGTGGCTCCTCCAACGAAAATTTGTCATCTCGAAAACGTTGGGGTTGGCCTTTCCAACAATCTTCTTTAAGTTAAGTTAAGTTAAGTTAAGTTCAGCATTTTTCGGTGTCAATTAAAAGCATTGTGTCTTGATGATAAAACCGTGGACGGATTCAACTATTTTCTGGTTTTCACAGTGCCTAAGTTCCGTGTGTCCGTCCGTTATAATCCTAAGTATAACAATACACATTAGTTCACATCTGAAATAGATATTAGTTCACATCTGAATATAGTTATCCCAAATGAAAAAAGAGTGTAGGGCGTTTTCACACTGACATCCACAAGAACAACATGGACTGTACATTAAATGTCTGATATAGGTATCGGCAGGTTTAGGAACTTGTAATCGAACTGAGCCACTGTGAAAATGATACTATCTATTGTAAGACATGTATGTACTGCATGACACTGATTGAGTGAACACATTAATCAGTATCATAATCACAGTGTGCAAAACAAGGGGATGTAAAAGAATAGTGAGCCTCACCAGGACAATGATACTAATGCAGCTGTTTCATGTTTCATCTTTCTGCATAATTTCTGTCAACGTCTAGTAAACGATCCCCGTTTGTTTATAGATAATGGGGAAATGTGTAAACAAAATGATCAATATTTCACCATCATCATGGGTTATGAGATGATGATTTTAATGGACTTGCATGGACAGTGTCAATGGTCCCGCACACCCCTAAAATTAATATACAAAGTAAGTGATACACCCCGACCTCTACCTCCATGGACAGTGTCAATGGTCCCGCACCCCCCTAAAATTATATATACAAAGTAAGTGATACACCCCGACCTCTACCCCCACCTGTGCGTGCTTGGCTGAATGAATGTATTATATCACTCTTTTTAAACAGAAGTGCTTGGGATTTTCTGATTCTGCACTTACGTGACACTTCCTTGCGGTTTGCAATAGTTGCCATGATTACATTTTTACATGGAGCGTAGGGTTTCCCCGGGGATTGTGCTGTGGAATTTCCTCTTTGTGTCAGATACATTACACAATATCGCACGATACCAGTGCGTGCTTGACAAACAAATCTTGACCGACACGGGTCGTCGCTTTTACGGCTTCCGTGGGAATAAAGAGCCGACATGAGGAGTTTCCGCGAATCTTCTTGAGCTTCTGAGACCCAGTTCTCAGTATATGGCTCAATTAGTAACCTAGGGGTAATGTATAAGGAGTGAAATGCCGTACCTTTGCATCCGCGGTAAACGGCATTTCGCGGGGAAAATGGCTACCACTATCAAGTGAAGTGAAAATGACGATCTTTTTTTCAGTGGTTTTTACAGTTTGTCATTCTCATGTCTGAAAGAACAAACAGTGACAAGAAAGCGATTTTGAATTGTTTCGTCGCTGTCTCGTTTTCTCGTCTAAAGGCACTAAACGTGTTTCTAAGTCGTTAGCAAACAGTGGGTGGGGATGAAAATCGAGATGGGCTGGTAATGTGTGGAAGGATTGAGGTATTTAATAAAAATAATCCCAATTACCCACAATGGTGATGGGATTATGTAACTGCTTTAAAATCGTGAAAAATATATGTTGTCATTTTGACGTTATAAAGAACATTGGTATAAGAACAGTTCTGTCTCATGATGATTTAAAAATAATGATAGAAACACCAATGGTGAGAGATTCGATGCATGCGTGTGTTTGTTCACATAACGGCTCACCTGTTTTCACAATGAGCGTTGTCTCTAACAATCTTGTGGTAATCGAGATTTAAGATGTACTGTCCGGCGTTTTCTGGTGCTGTAAGTTTAGACGAGTTTCAAAACAAGATCTATATATACTCTTAAAAAGAGTAGGGCAACGTCATTTTTAATTTACTAGTGAGTGAGTGAGTGAGCTAGTGAGTGAGTTTTACGCCTCATTCAGCATAATTCCAGCTATGTGGCGGTGGCGGGTAAATAATCGACCATGGACCAGATAATCCAGTGATCAAAAACATGAGCATCGATATGCACAACTGGAAACGAATGACGTTTCAACCAAGTCTCTGAGTCTGACCACCCGATCCCGTTAGTCGCCTCTTACGACAAGCATAGTCGCCTTTTATGGCCAGCATGGGTGGCTGAAGGCCTATTCTACCCTGGACCTTCACGGGTGTAATTAACTAGTGAAAATATTAGGTGATATATGTGTTTGTATTATAATAGTGAATGTTTTGAAAGTATCACCACTTGTACTTTCCTATGAAAACCGTCAAAATAAAACCTGACAACCATGCACGTGTGTTGTGCTACTGTGTTGTGCACGTGCATCCCATGTGTTGTGTTCGCTATCGCTATCTCCTACGTATGACTTACTATCTCCTACGTATGACTTACTATCTCCTACGTGGGATTTTGTATCTGCTACGTAGGAATTAGTAAGTCCTACGCAAGATTTAGGATGAGACTCAACCAAAAATTACTATTACTATTATTTTACTAAAAAAGTGTAATTCCAAACATGACATACGTTACATTTGACCTTTTTCTATATGGCATTGTTCAATCATAGCTCTCGGCCTTAGGAGCCGTGCCAATTTACACTTATCAGTGGGGTACACAAGGTACGCTGTCTAGACTGCCAGTTGTTCGACATCTCAGGTTGTATCAGCAAGTCCTCAGGTTAGAAATATACGTCTTCTAACCTCTCAAATATTCATCGACTATAATCCGTGGGAACAGATCTTAATTGTTCAAGTTGATTAACTTCAGCATTTTTGATGATAAAAAATGTTTGGTATTTTTTGTATCTGTATTTTTATTTGTGTGTGTGTGTTTGTGTTTGTGTGTATCTGTGTGTGTGAGTGTCTGTGTGAGTGCGTGTGTGTTTGTGTGTGTATGTGTGTGTGCGTGCGCGCGCGCGCGTGTGTGTGTATGTGTGTGTTTGTGTGTGTATGTGTGTGAGTGCGCGTGTGTGTGTGTGTGTGTGTGCGTGTGTGTAGGGAGGCGGGGCTGCGGAAGGAGGAATTGTAGTCAAGCACAGGAACTTCATTCAGGTGTTAATAACACTCTTCCAAGTGTTCTCCAGCAGTAACGTCAAACTGAACATTTTTTATGCCAGCTCGTTTTCTGAATGTACATGATATAACTAATCATTACTAATTCTAGTCTATTTTGTCTTTTGGGAACTCCATCTCTCTTGCATAAATAGTCGGTTTTCGTTCTTAATTAATGAATACACGATGCAATGTCGAAGCGGTCAGATGTAAGAACTGTAAACTTTAGGATTACAGATTCTCAGTAATTTACAGATTCTAGTATTTTGGTTTGGGATGGGTCCCGGATTCGAATCGATACCTTCAGATTCAGGCAGCTTGTGACCAGCACACACAGGCATTCACCTAACCCGCTCATTCACTGTTGGAAGTAGGGGGGGCTAGATGGCTGACTTTTTGTGCTGGCGATTAGGTATGGTGATATTATGGTGGGACACCAGAAAGGGGATTCACAGATTGTACCTGCGTGGGCATTCGAAAATCGGACTTCAGGTGAAGAGTGGACTCTCCAGTCACTAGGCTACCACACCGACCCAGCACGTATGTGTACAATTACCGAAATGTTTCACAACCTCATAAAAAAGGGGATCTAATAGAGAATAGAACAGCACAGTTGGTTTAAAATCTAGTTCAGTGTATGTTGTCTCGCCACCACTTTTACCCTCTGACGGTGTAAAAACCTGAGATAACACAAGCCCTTTAGGTCAGTTGTGATGCTTTCTACAGATTAGGTTGTAATCACAATGAATGCAATACAGGTCTATTGAAGTGTGATGGTAGTTCAGCTCAAGCATCGCATTTTATAAAGTGTATATTTAGTAATTTATTAATTTATCAATCAGTCAATCTTTATTTCAGTACTTAAAAGGTCGCAGGCCTGTAGTACATTTAGAGTTTACATGAGTAGACAGAAGTCATTTATAAGTTCTCTGTAACAATACGTTTTCTTAGTGTCATAGCGAAGTAGATGTACATTGCCAGATTCTGTAATAGTGATGTGGTAGTATCTGTTAATAGTGAAATTAATGCTCTAACACTTGGGTGCTTATTAAAGTTTGGTTTTAGGTAGATTGTTCGTAGAGTCCTATAAGCAGGACAGATTACAAGGAAACGTAGTTCATCTTCAACTGCATTCATATTACATAAATGACATACTCCTTTTTCTCTTTGTGTACCTGCATACCTGCCGGTTTCAATAAATAATTCATGAGAAGAGCAGCGTCTATTTTTGCTAATTAGTCTTCAAAACGTATATCCGATTTCCATTGACTATAGTATAAGCATTTTGTGGATAGAAGTAGCGATTCCGAGCAAAATTGGAAATACACATCTTTCATTCTTTGTGTAAATGGTATGATAAAGTTTGTGTACAACTGAACGCTGTAATCACACCACACATAACCCTAGCCAGTTTAGTACAGCAGCTCTCTGGTATCAGCCACCCCATTTCTTTTCCCATTTTTGTCATACAATTTCATCATATCATAACATTTTTTCGGAAACCTATGGCATGGCAAATGGAAAAATCTTACCCAGTACTTCATTGCTTTGATGGAAGAGTATATAAACATAGGGGATCTACCCAATTCTCCAGAGAGCATCATATTACACGTGTTCGGTTTTACCCCAAGGATTTTTTTGCATGCATATAAATGGACTCTTTCAATACTGGCATATTGTTGTAATCCCCATATTTCAGAGCCATATAGGACTATTGCACTTATCTTCATATCGAATATTTTAAAGAACGTGTTAAAGGACATTTTGCCCAATGATCGCATATTTTCACAAACACCGATTAAGATTTTCAAAACTTGTACCGACGCTTGTTTTGTGTGTATAGACCAGAAAAGGCTATTAGAGAAATACAGGTACTTATAAACGCTGGCAGTTTGGTGTTTGATTTTGTCTCTGTTTACATACAATTTATCTTGGTCAGAAAAATTGTCTAATCGTCTATTTGTTTCTGTAAACCGTTAACAGTACTAGAGAATAATACAATATCATCGGCAAAGAGTAGCAGAATTAGTTGTGTTATATCTGGTTGTAGCTGGATCCCATTCGTACATGCCTCACATATTTGTACTGCTAGTTCATTAATGGAAAGCCTAAAAAGGAAAGAGCTTAAAAAACAACCTTGTCTAACCCCTAGTTCACCAATGAAAGAACGCATAATTCATGCTTATTCCTTACACATATTTAACATTTTTGTATATACTCTTGAACAGTTTATTCATTTTACTACTAAGACCGTGCGATTGCAGAAGCCCCCAAAGTTTATCGCGTTGCACAGAATCAAAAACCTTTGCAAAGTCAACAAATAGTGCGTAGAACGTTCCACCTTTTGAGATGAGGTATCATTGTATTGGGCTATACAGTATAAATATATTATCTTTTGTTGTATATCCCTCCCTGAATACAGGTCTATTGAAGTGTGATGGTAGTTCAGTTCAAACTTCACGTTGTATAAAGTGCATATTTATTATCATACAAACTGCTGGGCACACTAGAAAGGGGCTTCACAGAGTGTACTTGTGTGGGCATTCAAACCTCGGGCTTCATCGTGAAAAGCGGACTCTTACTGGGCTACCATACCGACTCATTACTTGTGTGTACAACCCAAATATCACGATGTACGAAGGGTACATTTATTAACATAGAAACTGTACAGAATAACAGATATACAATATTGTACACAGGTATATGCCAACGGAAGAGATGTCATCCATGAG
This sequence comes from Haliotis asinina, assembly GCF_037392515.1. Classification (NCBI taxonomy): domain Eukaryota; kingdom Metazoa; phylum Mollusca; class Gastropoda; order Lepetellida; family Haliotidae; genus Haliotis; species Haliotis asinina. The sequence continues at coordinate 13,244,550 of NC_090283.1, read as the reverse complement.
TCAAAGTAAGTGAGTGAGTTTAGTTTTACGCCGCACTCAGCAATCATGAGTCAAAGCATTTACATAATTAATGATTAAATTACAACATAGCATTTGACATGCGAGGACCAAGTGTTCTTTTGCTTGTTAAAGTTTTAAAAATGGTATTGAAGATGCTATTTGCCTTTGCAAACACTTCCATGAATGCCTTTGAATTTGAGACCTTAAACATGATTCATTTATAGTGTCTGTCATTAGAAATGTACCATTTGTCTTACATATTTGCTGCGTTATTGGCAATGCACACTATATGCTGAATAGTAAATGAAACGCAAGTTTCGAAAAAAAAATGAAATCTCATAAAAGTAAACGTTTATGTTGATGGAACGTTCACGGCAAAGTGACAGACAAGCTAGACTTGCGTTCCTTTTGCTGCTCATAGTAGATTTTTCTATGCATTCAAGGACTGTTCAACAAGTAAGGGCAAATCCATTATCATATCTATATAACACATAACTCCGGCACATTTAGCATCTATGGAAACCCTCAGATGGGTCCTAATCAATTGACTAATTTTTAAACGTCATAGTCAATACGAAAAGTGGTTATGATGTCACAACTGTGATTAAAATAGATGGAGTTCAACAAGGAGAACCTTCGCTTCTCTATGCATATACATCAAATGTAATATTTTCAGATAACACTAGGGAAACAATTTAAGAAACAAATCATGGCACGTTTCACAGGTTTTTTCTACTGAAAGCTGATGTGTTTCAACTGTTTGTATCATTATACTTCTCATATGAAAAATACATCTCACATCTCGGTATGTCCTGCATTTCCGATGCTGTCCACTTCTATCTCATCCTTCCCTTTAAGCCCTTTAAAGTTTTCATACAGTTCCACATCTTCTGTATCAGCCGCCGTCTTTGACTGATCCTGTCTCCTCCTGTGTTTGTCTCTGACCCTTTCAGCAGGTGCTCGTTTCCTGGCTGGTGCATCAGGCACGCTCTGGTCAGCCTGCTGTCGTTCCTCCTTCATTCTCTTTGCCATGAGCGTTGCTTTCCGGACGAGAGATTTAGTGAAATGGGGACTAGATTCATTTAGACTCTTTAACGTCTTAACCGACTTTTTCCTATAGCGGTGAATGGTTTTCTCCCTGTCGTTTGGGAAGGAGTCTCCGGACTGTTCAACATCTTGTGCAAGCCTGGCAAGATTTCCAACGAACCTTTCATCAAAGGTCGTTGGTGTATCTGCCTCTGCCTGCTGTCGTATGTGTCTTCTACTCTGTATTCTGGCCCACTTCACTTTCTGGCTATTCTCAAACGGGTCGGAAGTTTCCTCGATCTCTAGTTCATCTTCATGGTATCGCTGGAGATCCTTTGTAAGTTCAACATACTCCTCACCCTTCACCTCCTTGTCAGACGCTAGTTTCTCTTTGGTCTTTCTCAGTGTCTTCCCTATGTCCCGGACGTCTGTGATGGACGTGATATGGAGGAATGTGGACAAGCGATGGACAAACATGGACAGGAACTGGATGACCAACAACACACCAAACACAAGCATGAAGGTGATTGAAATTGGTTCAAACTGATCACCTTGGAATGTGGGATCTGGACATGGTAAATGGATCTTCAGGTTCGGTGTATAATCTGATACCATTTGCAGTGTGAAGATTAATATAATAAAAAGACCATTGATAAGAAAGAAAAAGAGACACGTTTTGTTCCGTAGTTCCAGCAAATCATTCTTTATCTTTTCTTGTTGTTCTTTATTCTCTTCCAAAGGCAACAGATATCGCTCAATCAGCTCTTTCCAAAACGTCACCTCTGACCCATCGAGATCCTTGAATTGCCCTTCACCGAGGTCAGGATCCAGGATCCAGTAGGGGTCACTGTCGAAGGGGCCATTTTTATCGACCTGCTCTTGGATGACTTCGCCTGAGATATTAAATATGTTCAAAATGTCAAATTTAGTCAACTAATCCAACAAGCCTGTATGCCAAAATGTGATACAGGCAAGTGGAAGTAGCTACGATGTCATCAATGTAGTAATACATACTGTACAATCAAACATACTGTGGAATCAACTCAAGCATACATGGACAACTCGCACTAGTATTATAATACTCTTCAAAACTAGCAGGGGATCTCCATTTTTTTATTTTCGATTAAAAATATTTGGGAGATTTATCGGAGTCAATCAATGTTGATATGATATTATAGAATGTTTTGTGAGTGCATCACAATTTACACGTCCTTACAGTCAAAGTTATTTAGAATGCATTCGCTCTTGACAGATGATTGGTGTATGGCATGTAATTTGCATGTATGCGATTTTCATTTTAAAACAAACGACTAGAAACAAACACTAACAAATATGTGATTCAAGAGTGTCAAAACTAATATTTTAAGTGATTGATCGACCTTCTTGAAAAACGTCAAACTGAATGGAACCACATGCACGTGTGTGGGGCTACTGCTTTGAGTACGTGCATATCATGCGTTGTGTTTAGTGTTGGTAATAGAGGTAAATGGTGGTGCGTTCATATGATGTCTGTCCTTGAAAGGTTTGTTAACGTTTACACTTCCTATCCAGATTGGAAGTTCAGTATCCCCTACTTTCTTGAAGAGAATAATACTCATACGTTATCTCAGTTACAAATTCACTTTGGTTCATATTTGTTCTCTGAGTTGCCATTTGTTTCTTAGCAGCATGCCCATGGAAGCATCCTTAATTTGACTCACAAGGCCCTAATGGCACATCTCCCAAGTCAGGAGAGTGAGTGAGTGAGTGGGTGAGTTTGGATTACGCCGCACTCAGCAATATTCCAACTAAATGGCGGCGGCCTGTCAGTATTCGAGCCTGGACCAGACAATCCAGTGATCAACATGAGCATCGATCTGCGCAATTGGGAACCGATGACGTGTCAAACAAGTCAGCGAGTCTGACCACCCGATCCCGTTAGTCGCCTCTTCGCATAGCCTTTTATGGCAAGCATGGGTTGCTGAAGGCCTATTCTACCCCGGGACCTTCATGGGTCGAGAGTAAGGAGAGATCCTTACTGAGCTATTTTACAAGTTCATGTCTCCATCGAAGTACCACCGGTGACTATTAGGAGCTATCTCTACAATGCCTCTCTTATTGGCCAGTCAGATTAAACGCATCGTACTAGTCATGCCACCTTTTTGTCAATTTTTTTTACTCGGTTCACTTCAGTAGGTGTACATTTGACTGTCCAAACAAAATGAAGCGCTCATAAAATGATGGACAAGTCAGGTAAATGAACATATCGATAGTATATTCAAACGTTTCAATGGATGAAATTTAGCCCTAACATTGTACTTACAAGCCATAATTCTGTCTACTTTACACAATCCTTGACGATATTAACAAGACAACCAATGGATATTCCATTCTGTTTCATATGAACATATTTTGGCGAGCAGGATGATGTATGTTGCCATCAGACAAACAGAACTGTTGCAAAAGAGAATGTCTTGATCAGAAATGGGAACATTACAATGTGCAGGATCAATAAAGTTTTCAACCTTTCCCCAAATTCCTGTACAAGATTATATTAAATGAATACACATAGGACACTTTCTGGTTCTGACTGACAACAAAGAACAAATAATAGTTTCAGTTATCTTCATTTGCACCAGCACTTTTCTAGCACAATCGGCACTGTTTATAAATCTATACTGAAAGTCCCATGCTTATACTACATACTACTCATGTCATGCAACGTATTGTAATCAACTTTTCCTTGCAAAATGTATTAACTTACCTGACATACAAGTCAATGCCTAAAGGAAGGACCCTTGCTTTGCAGATAAACTGCGAAATGAATGTTGATTTTTGTCCGCGATTGCATTTACTCTTTAGTCCAGTTGAAACATAACTCTACAATTTAAGCCTGTTTACCGAAGGTGGAAGCTGGGCATCAGGAACATGCAAAAGAACCATGCGATGCTGTTAAAAGGAACATATCTCTCAGATACTTTTTCGTAATCTCCCCAATGTATCCGTGATATTTTTCTGATACACCAATATCTTTTTCTAGATGTCACGTTTAGCCTTTGCACTCTTGTCTAACTGCGTCAAAATTGCTATTGCATCTAGTACTTCTTGCCCTTTGTGCTGGCAGTCTCGATATACATTGTTGCTTGTAAATCATCGTATGTGTTTGATTCCATGTTGTTTTTTCACAAAGGAGAAGTGAACGTCAATTTTATGAAACTGTTCTATTTTCCTATACAGTATTTCCACTTGACATTTAGTTAGACTTTTAAGGCAGTCGATTACTTGGCGTTCGTATATAAGCTTCAGTATAAGTTCTGAGATACACCTCCTGCCGAATCAACAACATTCACCTGCCTTCTCGCCTTTATCCAGATTGAAACTAAGTGAAGTCATTGCGATCAAATGAAATGACCGAATGTGCAAATTTTGTAATTGCTGAAGTCTGTATGCTTGGCACTAGTACGATACTGTCTCCCTTAATGCAAAACGAATTGAACACTAGTGTTTCTGAGTTATGAACCATAGCATTTTGTGATTCCTGAGAACCTACCTGGTAAAGATATTTGTCTTCGCTGTCGCAATTGTCTGGCATTGGAATCACTTCTCTGGGGACCTGCGTAACAAAAGACACGGTAGTCTTCAGTTGTATGCAAAAGATAAAAAAGAGTTGATATATATGACCGGGCCTATGGAAATGTCAGCTTCAAATTATAGTATTAGTATGTAAGTCTAATGAGATCAAAACAATTGAGTGTCTTCGTCCATAATTGTCTTTCGGGTCCAGAGTTCAACGGATTATCACGTGAGTATACGGGTGTTTTTTTTATGATAAATATAATTAATATTTCTATTGCACCTACTGCTCAAATGCACTTTGTCGAAGACTATGTTGAACAAGTGGGTTTCCTGGTGTTTGAACCACAGCCAGACTTTTGCGAAGCGAGCAAAGGTTGGCAACGTACTTTCCTCGCTTCTGTCAAAATAAAATATCGCCACCATCAAAAGTATACACCCATTTCTTCACTGGGTTGTGCTCTTACATTTCGAACCCCATGTTGGACAATTAGTCACGTGAAATATTTTTCATTCAAACTTTTAAGCGCAACTGGTGGTATATCTGACCGTTCTCCTTCCTCCATACCCCCTTCCAGCTTCCGGTTCAACGGAGTGAAGGAACAGGGGGTATTATTCAATATGGAATACTTACAGTTACCTCCCTTGCTTCATTCGCCCATTGCGCCAGAAGTCTTTTATGGAGAATAAATGTTACGAAAATTCTACTAATGGCGACGACAGATAAGACAAATAAATTCCAACAGGTTCATGATAAAATTAGGCATGTGGTATTTCTTTCTAATTTCTGCATATTCTTGTTTTGTCAGTCCGTTCAACCGGAAGTTGGTGGTGTAATGGTGGCGAAGAACGATCTGAATACCACGACTGGCGCTTAAAATGTTGAATAAAACATGTTTCACGTGAGTAAAATGGGGTAGAAATGCGAGAGCACAGCCAAGGGAGGAAATGGAAATGTGCTTTTGATGGTGGCGATATTTTATTTTGACATGAAAAATAGTTTTCGATACGAAGCCAGGAAAGTACGTTGCCAACCTTTGTTCGCTTCGCTCGCATATAAAAAGACTTGTCATATTCTCTATGCTGCGCTACAGTTTGCCTGTGTTTGAACTGGCAGAGACATACTGAGGCTCGAGTGTCTACAAGATCACAGCTCGGGCTAGACTAACAGCTAGTCTCTGAAATGAACATATTTTACTGAAAAACGTTCATAGTGAAAAAAACATAATATAATGAAATGGAGCCCTGAGACATTTTTCATTTTCAGAAGCTATGGAAATGTAGACTTGCTACATTTTCTAGACTTGCGTGGGCTTTCCTGAATATATATACTTCAGGGTCTGTACGACAGACTAAGCTCGGGCAGCAGAGATATTTTCTTTCATTCTCTCATTGAGTGACACAATTTGTCGTAGAAAATAGAGTGCCCCCTTATGTTCATTATATAAACTGAAAAAGGCAAACTATCATGTACCCAACATATATATAACTTCTCAGTCATATGTAAATCATTACTGTATATGGTACACACCTGTGGGTTGTTCCACCACTGCAGCTTCGATTTTCTCCAACCTCTTCATCACCTGGTCCAGCTGGTCCTTGCTGGCGGTGGAGGAGCAACAGACACATCTGCACAGTGCGTCCCACGCTCCTCCTTCATCCGACCCCGTGATCCGAGTCCACATCTTCTGTAATGCATTCATCTTCTTCTCCGGCTGTTGACCTGGAGGAGGCGCTGCTTGCTTAGTCTCGCGAGTTCCCCACGAGACTACGTGGAGGTTGCCAAGAGAGTAGATCATGAGGATCATTGACATGGCTGGGAGGGCCAGGAAATACAGGAAGCCGTGGATAATGCACGTTAACTCTTGAGGATGCAAGATGGCGGCTACGAAGAAGATCCCAGTGACGATCACAAGGAAAATGGTTGCAGTGGAACAGAATCCGAATGTTGCGGCCTGTTGAATCAGCCCTACTATCACCAGCATCATCACCAGACTGTAGACGATGGATATGATCGCGGCATAAGCAAGCTGAAAGATGACGTACGCTTTGTTATTAATATTGTTCAACAGGAGATATATTAATTTTGATAAAACTGAAACTATTACGTATGTCTGGCTTGAGTCTTTTAGGCACAAATGCCGCTTCTTATTTCAGATGCCAACACCTTTATCCTGAAACCTGCTTGATAACGTCAGGATTGTATGTATATATAAAACTGAATGCCCAGAGGAATATTTACCCTTTAAGTTATACAAATAGATGAGAGCTGCAGCAAGGACGTCGATCCTTTATTCGTTGAAGGTCTTGCATATAAAATACACGTACACGTACTATATATGATTCAAACCTCAAATACGTCCCCATGTATGTATTTTGTAGTATTCAGGTCGGAAATGCATCCCCATGTACGTATTAATAAGGAGCATATGTAATGGGCTGAATTCCACACAAAGGAGGGACATGATCAAAGGGTTACAATCTGATTATTACTACCCTGGATAGTGAGTGAGTGAGTGAGTTTAGTTTTACGCCGCACTCAACAATATTCCAGCTATATGGCGGCGGTCTGTAAATAATCGAGTCTGGTCCAGACAATCCAGTGACCAGCAACATGAGCATCGATCTGCGCAATTGGGAACCAAAGACATGTGCAAACCAAGTCAGCGACCACCCGATCCCGTTAGTCGCCTAATGGGTTGCTGAAGGCGTATTCTACCCCAGGACCTTCACGGGGCACTACCCTGGATAACCCAAGCTGCCACGTTGTTTATTCCACCAGATACCCATTTGCTGCTGGTTACTTGTGTCACGCGTGCCTCGTTGTGGGTCAGAACTGAAGTCCCAGAAGCTTGCGGGTTAAACCACGTATTCTAAATGAGTCAGGCCTCCAACGCACGTCATGCACGTATTGTGTATTAATCAGCTCTAAATTAAATCTTCATACACGTAATTGATATAGGCCTCACATAGGCCTGTCCTGACACATTTTCGCCAAATACGAAAGCGAAATGTTTCTCGGGCATCGGCGCGTCACTTATGTTTGTGCGCGTTACATTTTTTATTGCCATTTAAAAATAATAGTTTTGACGTGGCCGCGTCCCGATCATCCATTTGTCCACTATGAGAAGGATTGTCTGAAAGAACGAGTGTGAATGAATCTACTACTCATTAACACCAGCTAAACTTCCCAAATTGTATTTCTGGGAGAAAAAAATGAAAATGTGTTCCTGCTTCAAGACGGTTTTTTTTGCTATCAAAACTTTAAAGCAAAGTCCTACAGCCCTCGTCACTTTTGAAACAAATGTGCCCGAGAAATATTTATTTGTTTATGCAGACTTACCTGTATGTTGGTTTTGGCCACGAAGCAGAGAAGAACGAAGACAGCTACTGGTACGAGGTTGAGGATGAGTGCACCAAATAAAGGCATTTCAGGGAAGGCAACATTAATGGCTCCAACGATGAGGAGGAATATGGTTCCTGGAGTTATGACGGAGGATGCCATCAGTGCCATCTGGTAGATGATGTACAGGCAGGAAATATCTGCATTCTTCCTAGTGACACTCTTCCAGTCCTAAAATACAGCATAATTTCACGGTGTTAGTGACTCTGAAAACTGTACATTTAATATATTTAGGGCTAGCTGATGGATGGTATTTTTATTTGCCGGTTGGTATATTTCAGTGAAGATATTTAAATTACAGGTTGTTTTAACTACAGGTTGTGTTTCCGATGTATTCGACATAACCACTGTTAACTGAAATATCCACAGTATCGTGCATATGCGTTTCGTTGACACAAACACGTCCTATCAAAATTCGGCTTTTTCGGAGTAAGTGAGTGAGTTTAGTTTTACCCCGCACTCATCAATATTCCAGCCATGTGGCGGCGGTCTGTAAATAATCGAGTCTAGACCAGACAATCCAGTGATCAAAAGCACGAGGATCGATCTGCACAACTAGGAACCGATGACACGTGTCAACCAAGTCAGTGAGACTGACCGCCCGATCCCGTTAGTCACCTTTTATAGCAAACATGGATTGCTGAATTACTATTCTACCCCGGACCTTCATGGGTCGGCTTTTTCGGATCTTTGGGTGAAATGATGGGAAGGAAAACAACAATATGGTCTTATCTGAATACATATGACTTATGTGTAAAACTTGTGTCGACTTTTAATGTGTCATGTGACAGACATAGGCATCGTTGAGGAGAATATGCAACTTCGCAACAAGTGGAAACAAGTGCCTTTTAATACTGACAAAACCATACAAAATCTTACCTAAAGAAAAAGTACTTTTTAGGTCTTTGTTTTCAATCCCTGTCTCATATTTTAACAACATTTTGTTATGCACAAGAACCAATGTTGTAATATCCCATAGCCTTGGCAAATAAAGGAAAGGACATGTTCCAGTTGGATTTGTCAAGGATAGGGTTGTTAGAAGTTTAACGTGGACAAATAAATCGTGTAAATAGTGATTCGATGGTATGTCATGATAAGCTCACCCCACAATCGTTTGTGTTACTGGATGATGAGTGTACATGAAGCCAAAGACTAAAATGGCGGTCTTCCGGATTTGCAGTAATTGTACCGCCAAGTTTGTTCTGTGTATGTGAGCTCAGGGGCACGTCGAGCAATATGCTAAGGCCTAGTCTCTGAAGGGTCTAGGACAATTCCCACCCGGACAAATGCCACCCGGACAATTCCCACCCGTACAATTGCCACCCGAAAATTTCCCATGTGGGGCAATTCCCACCTAGGACAATTACCATCTAGCCATCTAGGACAATTACCATTTAGGACAATTCCCACCTAGGACAATCCCCACCCCAAAATAAGAGTAACATGAAGAACATAATTCAGTTTCAACATTTAATCATTTAAACATATGTGCCCTATAAAAGAAACATGAACTACCTTCTTCTTGACATGCTTTAGTATCAGTTTTACTGATCCTATTTAATACATAACAAATGATAGCATTTAAGTAAGGAAGCACTATTTTGTGACACACATAAGGTGGGGATTATAAGTGAGAATAACCGGGTGGGAATTGTCCAGGTGGCATTTGTCCGGGTGGATTTTGTCCGGGTGGATTTTGTCCTGCTCCCTTCTCTGAAGGCGTATAATTTGACAGGAGGAAATAGTTCCTTATAGATTCAAAAGGAACTCCAATATGAAGGTGAACCTGAGGGACTCGTGCTTCATTTAATTTAGCAGCGCTTTAGTATTGCAGAAATATTTGGTAGAAGGAAAATGATGCATTTCAGACAGGTTTCCAGATATTGCTAGCCAGCCAGGCCAGCTGTCTCTCTCTGAATGTTACCACCCCAGAACATAATTCACTAGACCCAAATTTGAATGTAGTAACTAATCAGAAGGCTACAAAACTAGATGAGAATAAGATATTGTCGGTATGACACAGGTTTCATCATTAAGCTGACAAAATGATGAGCATGTTTTCAGGCCATACCATTGCATGATTTAAAAGTGTTTTATAATTTAACGGAATCACATATTTTCAAAATGACCCAATGAAATTTCACCAGCCAGTGAGGCCAAAGACTGCAGGGCTTTACTGGCCCGACTTGACTTTTATTAGCCACATGCCAGCGGACCAGTGGTTACTTCGCATGTCGTGTTCAGGGACTGTGAGTCTACAAGAGTACCTGGAGAAGGTCCAACGTGTTCGCCATCGTGGATGGAGTCCAACGACGACGCTGATTGAAGAACTCGTAAAATCCTTCTGGTGCATATGTAAATGAATCGGAAGCTGCGCAGTACTCGACTCGGTAGCCTTGCTGTAGGAGCAGTGTGCACAACCATCGATCCTCGCCTTCAAGTAAAAGAGACTTGGGTTGTAAATATCATTTAAAGTATCAACAGTTATTCAACACCTGCTGAGGATCGTGGAAGTTTGGACAAATATTTAATGACATCAGTAACATGACGTTTTACAACCATCACATAGGCCTGTTAATGAGGCGTTTCATCTGGTAACGGGGTGGTAGGTTAGGCTAGTGGTTAAGGCGTTCGCTCGGCACGCCGAAGATCCAGGTTCGATTCTCCATGTGGGAACAATGCGTCCATTTCCGGTTTTAATTTTCCACAGTCACTGGCCCGATGCCTGGTGGATTGTCATGGAGTCATTGTGTAAATATATCACTCTCTCTGACTTGTTAAGTAATTACACACTTTTAAATGATGCAAGATTGTGGCCTGGGTCATCATATTAGCAGTCTAATGATGAAACCCGTGTCTGCATTCCTATTTCGGACTAGTGAATTGTTTTGTGGGCTGGTAACTTCAGGCATAGCTAGCCCGACTGGAAAATCTGGAAACTATTTCACACACTGCACAAGTGGCCACACAACCAAGTCACAACTACAGGTTCAGTATAGGGCTGGCTAAACCTACATATCGTCGCATAGATTATTAGTGACTATGGACATGCACACTGTGTTATCGATAATATTATTGTATATTAACTTTTGTGAAAGGAAACGTCATAATTTTCTCACATAATATACAAATTTAGAACTTCGACATTGGTCTGACCATTAATAACGGTCAGGACCCGTTTGGTTCACAATCCATTCGCCCATTGGTTTATCGATAATCAGACCTGATATCTTGGCAACTACTTCTCACACCCATGCTTTGACCCGGATGGCTGGAACAACGCCGAGAGACCGTAAATTTCACCGTTAATTCGCAAATTCCCATGAGTACGCCAAACATTCCGACAGCAATTTCACCTTGCGTCATCGAATAACTTTACTTTGTGAACTCAGAGGCATGATGACATTCTTTTGGGTACAATGTTGTTGTCTCTCCTCCGGAGTAAGAAGGTAATATTGTTTTCAGTCTTGGTTATCGTGGTATTGGAATCAAGTTGAGGATATTGCCTGAACAGAGGTATGATTTATAATTTACGTTTCCATTCTCCAATCAGAGAAATCAAAATAGGGTTATTGTTTTCAATTCTCTCCCAAACCTCCCAAAAATTATTTGTTCCTCCGACGAATTACAGATACAGCGATAAAAGTTTTAGATCTTTCAAGTTAATTTCGTTCACTTCCTGAATATATTATATTATGATGTATATAATATGTTAATGATGCATGCCCCTTTGTATATGTCATTTGCAAAACAATTGCTGATAAGAGCTTAATATCGGACAGAAGGGTAGATTGTTCAACATTTTTTGTGAAAGTGGTATCAGTTCTGAAGGGTCTGATATCCGATACTGGTCTGATATCTGATACTGGTTTGATATCAAGGACAGTACATGCTCATTACGTGTCCACGTGCACCAAAAGGAGGATGAATCATCAGTGATAACAAAGAACGAATTTGTGTCTAATCTGGTCCAAAGTCGATACTTGACTGACCCTTCGCGATAAAGGCCTAGTATTGCTAACTGAGGCAATAAGTGTATGAGTAAGTTTTACGCCGCACTCAGCGATATGGCGGTGGACTGTAAGCAATCAAATCTGGACCAGACTATTCAGTGATCAACAGCATGAGCATCGATCTACGCAATTGGGACACGACAACGTGTCAACCACGTCAGCGAGCATGACCACCACGTTAATCGCCGCTTAGGACAAGCGTGGGTTACGGAAGATCAGTTCTAACCCGGATGTATCTACAGCAACAAACAACAGATAGGTTATCGATCAGGTTATAACCTATGATTGATTTTTGTCGTTGATTATTCTACATTTAATATGCTCTTGATTTACCTTAGTGCGGCGAAGATGGGGTACACTAGCGGTAAAGGTGTTCGCTCGTCAAGCCGAAGATTCGAAGATATAGCTAAAACGGAGTAACACTAAACTCACGCACTCACGCACTCACTCACTCACGCTCTTTCTTACCTTGATCATACTGCACGTAGTGTCTGGCCTCAGTTGGCGTTGTCGTGTAGCGTTTCATCACGTTGTCGTCCATCATGGCGGAGCCTCGGAACAGGCTGAAACACCCGGGGCTGCACAGGACGCAGCCAATCACATGCTCTGTTGCTTTCTGCAGCCAATGACTGACAGCATACTCAAACTTCTGGTACCACACCATTGGACCTGGTAAGAAACGCAGTAATATACACTAACAAGATGGTTCGTCATTGATGGCTTGTGTTATTTGAATTATTCGTTTCACAACAACACCGGATGGTCTGGTCCAGAATAGACTATTTACAGACCACCGTCATATAGCTGTAACATTGCTGAGTGTGGCGTTGAACAACACATAAACCAACCACAAAAGCATCCATAAGGTTGTTGGGTTGGTTAGTTACAGAATGTCAAACGGAACCATTCCATTTGGACAGTTTGCAGAGCGTATTCCAAATAATATGTCCCACTACCTTAGGACGTTGTTAGGGTTTGGATCTGATGGTCCCGTCGATACCTTTAAGTCCCGCCCATATGAAACCATTTCAGATACTCCCGGGTAAATAGACATTGTGTAAGCTATATCACAAGCTATGTACAAAGGTACAAGTGGGGTATATGTAATTACTTGTTGATACTCGTAATGTCCAGTTTTGTTGCGTTTAGAGGATCACGTGTGCATGTCTGTCGTAAAAGTCAGCCTAAATGGGGATCGGGTGGTCGAACTACCAATCTCAGATAGCTGCTCAGACTCACTGATCCTGATCGGTTATTAACACTTTAGTGATATAAATAATATTCACGTCTGTAACGCTTCCATGCGCCAAGTGAATGCTCAAAGCTCATGCACACAGGCAGTTGATATGCTTATTTAAAACATCTTATGAAAAGTCTCTGTTGGACATGGGAATTCAAATTTTATCTCGTGCCTTTGCTCCCCACCTGAGCCAATTGGATGTATTCTTCCACACGCAGCTCCTACGTTCGGGTCCCGCCTCATCCTGTCCACCAACATCCGGAGAGCCTCGGGTTGAAAATCGACGTCACCATCGAGAGCCAATAGGAACGTGTTATCGGCTCTTACGCGCTTCTGGTTGATGTCGATTTGCTCAGACATGAGCCTATTGGCCAGGAAGTAATATAGGTACATCACCTGCAAGGACGACAGGGTGAGTTGAAGTCATGTTCCTCTCATCTGTGCTGGCAGTGATAATAGTATAAATATGATGATGATACAAATATATAAATATACAAAAATACAAATACGTTTTAATGTTGGTAGGTTGGTTGGTTTATGGTTTAACACCGCACTCAGCAACATTCCAGCTATACGGCGGTTGTTTGTAAATAATCGAGTCTGGTCCAGATAATCCAGTGATTAAAAGCATGAGCATCGATCTACGCAATTGAGTTACGATGACACGTTTCAGCGTGTACCGTTAGTCGCTCTTACGAAAGGCTTACTGAAGATCAATTCTAACCCGGATCTCAACCTCACAAGACACTGGAATTTGGCCAGAAATGTTCAAATATTTAAAGAAACAGACCAATACCTCAAGCACATCCATGTTGACACTGTAAGCACTACCAGTAGTCATTTTCTTTCTTTTTGTTTTTGGTTTCTGTTTCCGATTATATCCATTATATATGGATTATTATATTGTATATCCGATATGTATGGATTATTATATTGTATATCCATTATGTGTGGATTATTATATTGTATATCCATTATGTAGGGATTATTGTATTGTATATCCATTATGTAGGGATTATTGTATTGTATATCCATTATGTATGGATTATTGTATTGTATATCCATTATGTGTGGATTATTATATTGTATATCCATTGTATATCCATTATTATTAATTATTATATTGTATATCCATTATATGTTTTACACAACTGCAGTGTGATCTGTAATATATTCCACAACATAATATACATAATGGAAGGCAAAGATTATCCGATCTCTTAATTCATTCTTATCTCTTGAGCCATACTGGTTCCTTATCTTATCATTTAATCATTATCGAAATCAAAATCACAAAGAGGTGCAGCAAAAAATAAAACATTCTTAAACTATGACGAAAACAAACACATGAAGAGGAATACATTAAGTGAAAGGAAAATGTTCAACACTTAATACACTAGTGTATTTAAAACAGTACTCAGGATACTCACAGTTATACTGTTCTTAAACTCGATTGTTAATTATGAGAAACATCTGTTTAATCATCACAGACGTTTGCATTTAGTATAGGAGGGGATGTCTGATACCAGGAAGTGGAACTTTGGAAAATGTTGGAAAATGGTACACTCAGTTACTTAGTGCAAATGTGATGTGGATGTGAAATTCGCGATATTTTGCCCCACTGAATACTCTGCTGTATTATCGAGACTGATCGGACATCTTTTCATCTTTGTTACCAAACACTTGAAATGATCCGTGTTCCTTCAAGTACATACTTGTGACTGAAATGTGTTGAAAACGCCAGCTTGATAAGCCTACCTGACTTACATCTGCCCAATCCTTGACCCATCTGTCTCCTGCTGTTTGCCAACTTTGACAATACCTCTGCCGTGTCTAAACTGATCCCTGCCTAGCTCGCGACACGTCTGTCTCCATGTCTGTTACACCCGCTTCTAACCCCCACACTGTCTAACTCTGACCCTACCTCTCTGGCAATGCTGATCTTGAACTGTCTAACTGTTGGAATTCCTCCCTCTACCTCCGTCGCACTCTCAATGCTGATGATCCAGGTCTGCCAAATCGCGACATATCTGACCTCACACCTACCAAACCATCAACGCCCCTGACCCTGAGCTTCCTTACTCTGGGAATACGGGAATATCTGGGAATACCTTGACGTTCCTGTCCCCGAACTTTCTATCTCTTTACTTACTTTCCAGTCATTCCCAAGTCTGCCTCTCCAGTCCTACCTCTACCGATACGTTGGCGTGATGCCAAATGTCACGACATTTCTACCTCTGCTGAGGTCTCTCCCTACCTGACTCCATCTCTTTCGGTGACGTATCTTCATCTTGTCCTTCAGATGCACCGTTAGCGTGTTGCCCCCTTGAAGTGTCCACACCAGCCGGCCCCCATAAGGAGTCTCAGTACGTGTTGGAGCGGGGATAGTATGTGGCGTGTTGTATTCGTCTCTGTGTAGAACATAGTGAGTGAGCTTAGTTTTTACGCGGCGTTTAGTTATATTCACGCAATATCACGGCGTATAACCAGAAATGGGCTTCAAATGTCGACATCATGAACAAACACTTTCACCACTACGCTACGCTGGATCATAAAACGCCTTTTCTAAAATTCAGCATTTAATTTTGGGGCTGCTCTATGGTGTAAAGGGTCGAAGATCGGAATACCGGTGGTTCATCCCCCGAGCAGCACTAACCGATGGCAATTGTTGTTGCCTTGCCTGAAGAGCGACATTAGAGGAAACAGTCTTGTCGGCCCCCTAGAACTTTCCATATCACTTAATGCTAACACAATAACACTGTAATACGTCTTGAGTAGTACTTGCAGCAACCCTCGCAAACCACACGCATATACGGACGCAGAGCAGCAAGAACACACCTGCGTACATACGGACTCGTGAATCTCAAGGTTAGAATTGATTTTCAGCAACTCATGCTTTCCGTTCGGAGAGACTAAAATGATACGGTTTTCAGGCTCGCTGACTTGACTGACACGTCATCGTAACCAAATTGCATAGATGGATCCTCATGCTGTTGATCACTGGATTGTCTGGTCCAGACTCGATTATTTACACACCGCCGCCATACAGCTGGATTACTGCTGAGTGCAGCAAACAACTTAAAGAGAGGAAGTCCGACGTTTGTCCTGACCAGCGTCAATGACGTACCGTAAGGCGACGTTAATCACCCGCAGAAGTTGCTTCACCCAGTCGTTGACGTCGTAATCCACATCGCCGTCTTTGTGAGGCTGAAAGGCGTCGTCGAAGAAGATGTGAGCTGAAACAGGCAAGCTTAACAATCAACAGATCTGCCATCAAATTTTTGATGTTTGTATAGGGAAATTTCAAAATATTATTTATAGGACAACTAATTCGAAAACGCCTCACTCCAAGCTGATGTTAATAATCTATATCTGTAAGTATCTATGGATCAGCGGTTAAAGGGGCACTGATGCGGAGCGGATAATGTTTCTTGCCAACGGTCTAACTGCAAAACCAAACTGCAAATTGGTCAGCACCCGCTCCCTCGACCGTGACGGACAAAGGGACTGGGGTCCGGTCCATATTAGGAGAATATCTTCACCTAAACAGTCAGGAGGCTGGATACCCATCATATGCCATTATTTAAAAACAACAAAATAACAAAGTAACAAAATATGCCAGCAGTGTAGTTTGTTTTTTTCGGATGCTTGGATGGTATAGTGACTGATCCAATTCGATCCTATTGCTGTGTTTTTCACCTCGATACTAGTATTTAATTATGTCATGTGAAAATATGATGTCTACAGGCACGTGGCAAACCGTTTGTTTCAATCCGAAAGAATGGAAAGCTTTATATTTAGATAGTTTTGAGTGTTTCCCCAGCTGTGATAGCAAATATCATACGTACATTTTGGTAGATATGGTAGCTACCCTGGTTTATTATCTATGATAATAAAAACACACAGTTGATTTATTTGTATTCGTAAACTAAAAACCAAGACTTTGCCATTGGTAGAGAAATCTGAAAATTGTCTTACGTAAAAAAAATGATTACACCTATTTACCCAAGTATACAGCAAATGCCTGTGTGTATTTCTTATGTAACGAAGTTCCGTTGGTATCCTCAAAACAGTTTCGGTGTTTTCAGGCTGCATGCGACACTGAGATTACATCTTTCTTGCTGTAACCCGCGTTTGATGGTGTAAACCTACACGTGTAATTTGTCATCATTCTCTTGATGGTCAGTTAATGAATTTATGACAGGTATAATTAGTGGTAACACCACTCAGGTTACTCAACAAAGGTTCCCTTTTGGCATTTTTCCTGTCTGGAGTAAATACTCAACATTATAAATTAAGGTCTGTAGTGGCAAATGTATTTTACTTTATGTAATATGTGCATGTAAGTGATGCAAGAGGGTTTATCAGCTGAGTTACTAAAACCAACATTGATCAAAGGATTAACCGATAACACACTGATTGATTAATTGCTTTTATCTTCTACAGTGGATTTGTCAAAATGCACTGTGTGTTGTACTAATCTATACTGATTACACCCTGTCGTAAAGTGCGAGTGTAAAAACAACATCCTCCCTTCAAAGAATTAACCACCATTGTGTTGATTGATTGCTCATTATTGGTTAACTAAATTACCTAGAATGGCGGACATCATACAGTTAGTTGCCAGGTGTGCTCTCTTTGGTGACCAATGAGAGGTTTATCAGGTTTTGACCAATGTGAAAGACCTAAAACGATGTGTTATTTTTTCGCAAATTAGACTTTTGTAAGACACACGACATAGAGCAAGATTATTTACCAGCTACAGATGAATGGAATATCGTTCTTTTATGTGGATATTGATGGATACATTCCTGAACAAGGTAGCAGCCTGACATTGTTGCTATAAAATTAGTCTGTTTTACATTCATTATTTGCATTTTGTTTTAACATATTAGTTGTAGCATTCAGAAGAATCTATATGACAGAAAACACACACTAGATCGCATATGTGTGTGAAATAGGATCCACATTGGCAGTCTATACAATGTTTAAATGTTACAGTCATGTTAGAAATTTACTATAAGTACAAACAGACCGTGTATTCTTTTACTAATTTTCAAAATCATACAAATATGACAATAAACTAATTAGGGTTATGAGACAAAATATAGAGACGTACATTGGCTTCGTTATTTTTCCATCCTAATAGTTTTTTACCATTTCTACCACTGGCAGATGATTAACCTTCAAAGTGTTTCATTTGTTTTCAAAATGCATTCGTAATGAAGTAAAATGACTTCACCTTAGTTGATCTGTCCATAATTAAACTCTCAATTGCGCATACGGACTGCGCAGCAGAGGTCACAAACCAGTCACGAATTCTGGGATATCATCCGGGTACTCAGGGGAGAAAAACAATAACAAAAGTTTAAACCGGTCCACGGAAATTGCACCGCATCAGTGCCCTTTTAATTAATATAGGGAAGGTGCGCGATATTACTGGTAGAACAACTAGTTTTTTAGATTCTTTCTTCAGTCTCCTTGAGATCAATATCCGTTAGTATGAACACTCAGAACAGCCTAGCGATCAAATAATTCATGTTTAGTTTTGAATGTGGTGTGATACTATTTACATGACAACTAGTTCGAAGACTCATAGTTAATCTGTATCTTTAAGCATCAACATGTCAGCGATCAAATGTTTGACGTAGAAAAATCCGAAAAAGTATCAACAGACCAGCGGGATCAAAGTTTCCATGCTGATTTGCATTTTGAGGCGTCGTATGCTGCTATTGAGAGGTCAACTAGTTCGAATATTCCTTACCTTCAAACTCGTAGTAATCAATATCGGTCTCAAATGTTTTGATGGCTTTTCGCCTGGCGCTCTGATCCTCATCCAGTCTGGGGAGAAATATGTTCAAAATGTTGAAACATGGATCACCAAAGTTCTGTCCTTAAAACATATTTTAGACACAGAAGTTTGGGGTTATTTTTTCACAGGATGACAACTGATCGTGTATAAAAACGTGCATTATTATGTTTGAACGTGAACTTGTTTGGCAGGTCCACCTAGATCATCAGAGCATGTCAGCTTACTTTATTCATTATTGCATTTAGAAACGTTTGTATGTCGCGATTCGATAATTCGATACACATAAAAATCTAAGTCTTGGCCGTATACAGAATAATGCTGAAGATTATTAATAGAGCACTGCATCCATCCACAATGTGCTTACTCAAGGCGAATAAAATGTAAGAAAAAGTAAACGACATGAAATAATAGTATGAAATACAACCTTTGAATAAGAGCTTGGAAGAAGGCCTGTGAATAACGGCAGGATGTGAAGTTTATGAATTAGTGTCTTCGAATGATAGCGTGTAAAAAGTATACGAATAATAGCCTAAAAATATATGCGTCTTGAGTTTTGACTTGAATGCAGGTAACGATTAGGAAAGCTTGATGTCCAGTCCAAATGTTTCACACATGAGGTCCATTGCAGGTCAGATTGCACTGAATAAAACATTGTCTCACTTATGTGTTCAAACAAAGGAGATAGTATGCTTCTCTAGATGCTAATGCGGTCTGATGTACGCCTCTTTCTGGCAGTGTTATCACTCGGCTGTAGGTGTGCGTCTCTTTGGAACAGCGTTACCGGCGAGGGATAACACTGCTACAAAGAGGCATACATCAGACCGAATTAACCCAGAAAGAAGCATACAACGTGTTTATCCTACCGCCATATTAAATTACAAAATATCATGTCATTTTGTTATGAAGATCGCTACCCACTATGTGAAATGTAAACAAAATGGCGTCTGCCTCTCGGCTGGATTTTTAAAATCAGTGAAACATAATCTGACAGAGTTAAAACTGCTCTAAAAATGGTTAGTTATGTTTATGTTGAGTGTGCAAACGATGTAATGTATAAAATATATAAATAAAGTGGTGAAAGTGAACTCATAAACAGCTGATCGAACGGTATAGAGCTCCGGGCACTGCGTGTGTCACGTGTATACGCAGCGTTTGCAATACTTTAATTTGCCAGTCGGGGCCTGCAGGCTTCAAAACGTACAGTCCCTGAATGAAAATCTGCAGGCCCATTTCTTTAAATTCAAACAAATAAAAACAAAACAGACTACACTGTTCACATTCCTACGATCAGAAAGCCGAAGTATCAGGAAGTGAAAAATAAAGTTATCTTAACTTGACAAACCGTGGATGATTCCCGAAGGTTAATAAAAAAAATAAATAAATAGAACAATTATGAGAAAACATTCCAGTTAATAAAAATCAGAAAATTACTGAAGGCAACAAGGGCCTGCAAATATTTAAACCGGCCGGCCTGATACAATAACAACCGGCATCGGGCCTCCGGGCAGGCGGTTTTTTCGAAGGCGGTGTATACATTGATACAGCTCATATTCTCACCTATACACTGATCTCAGCATCTGTATCATTTCATTCTCCGATTCATGCCACATGGTAGCACACACATAGATCATAGGGGTGTCGTCCTTCCTCATACTGGTGGTGTCCCTCAAGTCAAAGACATCACTGTCGCCGAGGTGAGGAACGTTCACTCGTGATACATTTTTCTCCTGAAACAAATGGCATGTATCATCAAAGTACGAGCTAAAAGTATTCACCCTTTGACAAAACCATTAGCACTATTATTAACGTAAACGCTCCGTGACACAAATTGATGAAAGAAGATTTATCTCATGAAGGGGATACAGGTGTAGGTATGATCTTACACCTCAGATTGTGTCGCAATTATGTGAAGCCCATAAAGTGACGAGTTCGAATCCCATTTTCTTATGATGCGTGTGTGTCATTCTGTAATACAGATCCTGAAACAAATATTTCCATGAACGCATATGCAAATCCGGAATATATGGCATGTAAAGAATGCCACAGTCTTTGAACTACGTTTCATATATTTTATGATTGTAACTTATGAACTGTTACTTCTGTGAAACATGTTCATTTCAGAGAGTAGATTTAGTATAGGACATGGCCAAGTAATCAAAAGTACCTGCTTCAGTCTGTTCTATTTTTGAACATAATGCCCAAAAGGGTAACTATTTCAGGTAATTATTTACAGGTGAGAGAATATAGATAACACTGCTAATGTGAGCTAACTGGGGTGGCACAATTGTTAAAGTGTTTGCTTGTCACTCCGAATACCTAAATTCAAGTTTTTTTCAATTACAGTGCTTGAAACTATGTCAGTGATTCGTACCAGGAGCATTGGGGGTAGTCTAGTGGTTAAAACGATGGCTTGTCACTCCGAAGACGCGGGTTCGAACCCCTAGATGGGTACAATATCTGGTAGGGCTGGAACGGGTAATCGGTTACTCGAATCCGTTACAGCTGGAATCGAGTCCCATTTCCAGGAATCGAGTACCCGGAAAGAGAGATAACTATGAAATGGCAAGGGCAGATAATAACATGTCTTTGTTCATTACTGACCTAACACACATTTGCTCCACTGGTATTGTCCGCTAATGGAGCTCATTACTAACGACTGTAATTTATCTGCGCATGAGCAGTGCGTAGTAAAGTGACAGTAACAGCAGGAAAAATGTTCTGTGACTTTACGAGGAACATACGTAATAGTGTTATTCTTACACTGGTTAAACAGACGTATATAAATAGCTACAGATACGTTTTAATGTCTTATTGCCACCCTTTAAAATGTTGAATAAAAATCTCTGTCAAATCGTGATTGAATATTCAGAACGTAGACAGAAAGGGCTGTATTCTTTACATTTCCGGGAACTCGATTCCTCTCTCTCTGCTCCCATCCCCTTAGATGGTACCGTAATATCCCAAAAGAACGACCCATATCCTCATAAAAACCATTCATATTCATTGAATATCAAGTCACGACTATACTGTCAAGTGTAGACCTTTGCTCATAAAATCAATCCATCGTTCATTCAACTTAAGAAGCTTTCGAATATTACTGGCAAGGCAAAATAAAAAAATAACCAATGTTGATGGGTTTTTTTTCGCATCCCATAAGTAATAGGACCGATAGGTCGTTTTTCTGTTTTCTATTTTTTAAATCATGTTTTGATGATTGACTGGTTGATATTTTATGTCGCCCAAAACAAGGCCCCTACGTTGTGAAATACATTTCAGTTAGGTGACACGCGAAAAGTAGATTGATGGTATGCCCCTCCAGATTGTCCCATGACACAGATAACTTTTCATCAGGGTTAAGACAACAAACTTTCAGATAAATAAAGGTTATATTTATTAAACCGACACTTTAAGAAGATTTGAATATGTTATAGAGGCCTATTGTTGTCTACTATCGGACTGCCGAGTAATGTAGCCTATACTAAACAAACAACTCACACCGAGCTGGGTCACATAAATATTCTGTTACGCTTTATTAGCTGAAGTCAGTAAGATAAATGTATGACTCTCAAGGACTTCAAGGAGCTCCCAATGGCTGTACACGTACTTGGCATTGTTTATGGTCAACCCGACCTTGCAGTTTATTACATTCACGACAATAAAGCAAACCTTGGGTGTACGGGTAGAAATGTAGGTATTTGGCTTTAGCCACGGAGTTGTGTTGAATTTCGAGTTAAATAAAATGATTCAATCTATTTGTAATGTTGGAACTAGATGAATCATAGATCCTTGTGAATCCTGAGTCAGGGCCACGGGGTAGTCTAGTGGTTTAAGCGTTCTCTCTTTACACAGAAGGGCAGGGTTCGATACCCCACATTAGTACAACACATGAAGCCCTATTGTCCCCGCCGTGAATTTGCTGTAATATTGCCAAACGTGGCGTAAAACTCACTCACTCACTTCTTAGTAAAAAATTATTTTAGTCAGACTGGACGAGAACACTATGGTATATAGAATACAGAATGGTATATAGCTGAATATTTGGTGAAACTACGATCACTTCAAGAACACTATGGTATATAGAATACAGAATGGTATATAGCTGAATATTTGGTGAAACTAAGATCACTTCAATGAATTCAAACCATGCAGCAACTCAATAAAGGAAAGAGTGAGTGCGCTTTTACGCCGTTTTTAGTAATATTCCAGCAATCCACTGCAGGGGACACCAGAAATGGGCTCCACACATTGTACCCATCTGTGGAATCGAATGCGGGTCTTGAGCGTGACAAGCAAGGACTTAAACCACTAGGCTACCGACCCTATTCATACAGGAGTTAACATCTGAACCATTTGCCGAAAGGACGAGAGTATTGCTAGTCTGCTATGTGAAACTAGGTCACTCGTTCACAAAGCTTACCCACGGCAAAGGCAGTTAACCGTTAAACGTATCTTGTGGAACTGAAACGTTTTTCAAAAGGACAAAGACAGCTGTAATCTTTTGAAGAGTGTAAAAGCCTCTCGTGACAGTAACACGCTGAGCAATTCAATAAGATTTACAGGGAAGACTCTAAGAAACATAACACACCACTGTGGACAGGACAAGGAAATATTGTGCTTCAAAACATCCGGGTAATCTATGGACGTTAACCCATGAAGCAGCTACACCCACACACAGACCAACAGCCCAGGGATAACGTGCAGACTGGGCATATCCTCATAGGTATAGGTGCGTCTCTCATACTGAATCAAACCCAAAATGTACACCGCACCCCCATCGATTTAGAGTTATACAACCCTCCCATATAACTCCATGCTCCCAATCCTTCACATGACACTCCACCTTCATAACTTTAGAAATTATGAAGGGTCTACAAAAGCACTCCCAATCGAGTTACTCTTTCTGTGTACCCGGATCCAAATCTCCGCAAATACAGCCTGCCATCCAAAAACTAGAAGACATGTTGCATCTGCTCTCACACAAACACTCGACCTACCAACCCAACAATACATCATATCTACCCGATCCAGATCTCCTCGAATACACCCTGCCCTCCAAGCATTAGAAGACACAAACATTGTACCAACCAAACAAACAATATATGCGCATACCTTGATCCATATCCCATACACCCCTCAAAGATTACAAAAGAAGACATATTGTGTCTACTCTGACCTATCAACTCAACAATACATTCGGTCTACCCCGATCCAAATCTCCTCATATACACCTGCCATCCAAACACTAGACGATATGCTGCATCTGCTCTCACACAAACACTCGACCTACCAACTCAACAATACATTTTGTCAACCCCGATCCATAACCCTTCACACATACCCCGCCCTCCAAACACTTGATGACACATTACAAACACTCGACTTCCCATATAAGTCTCCTCTGCCACCCCGTACCCGCACTTCACCCTTCTAACACCAAAAGACACGCTGCATGAGGGTCTCACACACTGCACTCACATGAACAAGGTACACATTACTGTGTATTCTCTCTTCCTCTCTGTTTCTTTCAAAAATAGCGTTAAAGACATTGAAATCTTCAGATGAGTCGGTTTGTTTTTATACCTATGTTTGGAAGGTTCTGTAATAGTATTTGGGATTCACATTTAAACGCTGGCCTTTGACATCGAGAGCAGTTCCTTAAACCATTATGAACACGCAGAATGTCTCATTATCAAGAGTGAGAAAGTGAGTGGGTTTAGTTTTACACCGCACTCAGCAGTAACCCAGATATATCATGGTGGTGTAAATAACAGTCTGGACCAGACAATCCAGTGATCAACAGTTGACCACCGATTTACGCAACTGGGGCACGATGACTTGCATTAATCAAGTCTGCGAGTCTGACAGTCGATCTCGTTAGTCGCCTCTCACGAGACACATGGCTGACTGATGATAAATTCTAACCCAGATGTTCTCGGGTCTCATCAAGAATGACCACTGACAGCAATACTTCACTCTCATCATCAAGATTGGTCATTGATGGCGATACTTCACGTACCTTCGTTTCTATGTGGGCTTCCTTCACACGCTTCCGGTTCAGGATCAGTGACTGGTCAAGCAGTATTCCACAGTACAGCGGCTTGGCAAATAACCTGTAATATTCGTAACTGGGTTTATGAGTTGGGCTGCCACTGGATTTAACAACTTATACAAGTGAAAAATACAAAGTGCTTTACGGCAAATACATTTTGAGAAATATTTCCGCTCTTTAATGTCACTTACAAACCAGCGAATCGGCATATCCGTAAATATCTGTACACGTATGCATAAGTATAGTGTTTCAAAGCAAGATAGCCCGGAAAGCATGGTCTCCGAACACACTGGATATTGACTGTCGAGAATTTATCATATATTACGAAATAATACCAGTTCTCCTACCTGTATGTCCTGGCCAGTCTCTCGTCGCTCGGATGCCAAATATGATCGACAATGCAAAATAAGGTTATGTACCCAAACACGCCGATCGGAATCCAGTAATCCACGGTAAACTGCAGCAGGAAGTCTGAGAACTCTGGAATTGGTTGCACCCACTCGAAGCTGCAGCCCAGGAACTGTCCATTAATATTACTGACGGAGTAGGAAAGCAGGATGAGACCAAACGTAACAGGCGTCGAAAACAACATTGGGACTGAAAAACACGGGATCTGTGCACGCACCTTGCAGCAGGCCTTGGACATGCCGTAGCACACCGCGCTGCACAGAATGCACACTGCAGCTACCAGAAAAGGGAGTTGCGCAGAGCATGAAGATGTTGCATCTCTAACATCTTCAAGAGTCATCGTCCCATATATGGAGCATCCTGTAGCATTCTTCTTTGTAAGGAAAAAAGTTGCGGCGCAGTCATCGCCACCAGGAGCAAAGATTACAGCCGGAACAACAAGTGTAGTAATTATTTTAATGACGGAGGTAATTAAATCAATCTTCACCCTCTGTTCACGGATGTTACGTCGTATTGTAGCCAAACCTTTGATTCCACTCACGTAGTTCTCCCACCACGTGACCGATATCAGAACGAGGCTGACAGGAAGTAGAATTGCGTTTGTGATGTTGTCTTGCTGGGTGTATGTTCTCAGTGCCCACAGGGCAACAGTCGTTATGTGTACAACTGCCAGGACGCAGTTCAAAACTCCCTTCACGACCTTCATTGCTGTTGATTGCGTGGAGTCATTTCCTGTGTCAGCATTGCCATTCTGTTCCTTTCTTTCAAATATTCTGAAGATCGCAGGAATCACAGCTACGCTAAACGTCACAAAAAAACCGAGCAACGGGTCAACGTTTGGGAGGACGAGGAAGACAAAGACGCAGAGGCCGATGGAGTGAATGATCTCGACGAGGCTTGCCTGGAGATAGAAAGACATCATCGGTACCAGTTATATTTGTATGGAAACAAACGGGATTACCACAGCAGTACAGTGTAGTTCTTGTCCTTTAAGGAGCTTGCACTTACAATTTCATTAACGACTCACCCAACACTATTCCAGGTAAATAGTCGCGGCCTGCAAATAATCAAATCTGGATCAGACAATCCAGTGGTCAGCAGGATGAACACCGGTCTACGTAACTGGATTACACTGACATGTGTCAGCTGATACGCATAAAGTATAAATTGCTGAAGGCCAGTTGTAATCCGGATCTCAATCTCACAAGACACTGATATTTGACCAGAAGTGTTCAAGTATTTAAAAATAAACGTGCAAGTGCGTACTTGCAGCGCGTCATGAGTTACCCAATAAGTTGGTTGCTTCGTTACTGACACCTAAAATGCCGATCAAACAATCAATAGCTGCCTGTGTCTGTTATTTCACCCATCAGTCGTGACCATTGTCCGCATGATCACTGATTCTTTCCCAGTCACCGAGGCTGACCACCCGATAACGATAGTCGCCTTTTAGTGCAAGTGCGTGTAGCTGAACACCAATCCTCTGTAGAGTGGAACCAATAGCCAAAGTATATTTTATGGAAAACGAAGTCTTGACTTTCTTTGAATAAGTTTTAACTGGTAACAACTCATGGAACACTGTGTGCACAAATCACGAATAGGGAACACTCCCCTGGCCCGTTTCAGTCTTATAACAAATGCAGGCATCTTCAGACTTTGTTTTGTAATCTACCTGATTTGTGTGACAAATCGAATAACACAGACTAAGAACACATAAATGTAATTACAGTAAGGTTGATGTTCCCCTTTTTTATAAGTACAACACTCTCCATCAGAACCAGGGACAGTTGGTGGGATACAGCTTGTAACTTTGGAAAAATAAATCTCATAGATGTCTCGTTGAAAACAAAAATCATGGAATCCACGTTACTACCATCTGCAATCTACCTTACCATTTAGTTTCAATCATCATAATGTTACATGAAACAAATATGGAATAAAACTTTGCCTTTTGCATAATCTCAGCTACTACTGACCACAAATCAATACAATGTTCTTCTTGGAAAGGGCACAGATGGGGATAATGAAGAACTTCGGAAAATGTAACATTTTTGGTAATCTCTGTTACCCCTCATTGTATGGTAGCTCTGTAGCTCATAATACACTTATTATCATAATACACTTATTATCATAATACACTTATTATCATAACTTATTACAAACAAATGAATATTATGTATTGATGAAACAAAACCTATAGATGCCATGGAAAGGTATCGAAGGATAGCATTGTTAGAGGGAGTCCGATTAGGTTAAGAATGTTCACTTTAATGTAATTTCGTTACCAAGGTCAAGACGCCTTAGAAACATAACCTAGCAAATGCATTGATTAAGTCATTAGCTGGATTTTATATAGTGCGTATTGTATTAGCGATAGGTATTAGTTCTATAAGAAAAGAATGTATTTTCGCTGCCAAGTAGATCACATGTCATCTCGTACATTGCATCACAGGGATTTTTGTCTTGTTCTTTTTGTATCATCTGTGACATATTACTGCAATTTGCTGTATCCTCTTGAAGCATCTGCCTCGCTATGTCGGTTACGTCCAGTATTTTATGTTAAATATTGTTATATGTAGGTCAGGTAGGTTACGCCCTTAAAAGAACTAAACGATATAAACTTTAATTATGTTTTTATTGTAAAGGAATCTGGAGTAACCTGCTGTTTAGCTTTAACACATTTTCCTCATTACTTTTTGAGCTATTTCACATCATTTTGAGATTTTAACAAGGTATTTGCGTGTTCTAGACTTTGTTAATTCATTAGTAACGTAGATCACGCATACGAGGGGATGTCAAAACGTTTTGAGCCTTGAGCATTTTTCATACCCAGATGTTACAGCCTATGGTACGACATTGAACCTTGGGATGTAGCTGATGTGATATATGAGTTTGGGTATCCTACTCTCAGAAGTTATGGAACAGCTCACATTGACAGAAACACACACACACACACACACACACACACACACACACGCACGCACACCACGGCAGGGAAAATGAATAAAATTGAGTATAGAGCAGTAATTAAGTTTTTAGTTCTTGAAGGAAACTCGGCGAAGAACATTGAAGAAAGACTTTCAGCGGTTTATGGGAAGTCTTCCCCTTCATCTGCTACCATCAAACGATGGGTCAATGAATTTAAGCATGGTAGAGAGAGTCTTGAAGATGACCCCCGTCCAGGTCGCCCAACAACAAGCACTAGTCAGGAAAACATTGACAGAGTGCATAGACTTGTGCTGGAAAATAGTCGAAGCACACTCCACGAGATAGAGGAGACCACAGGCATTTCACACGGATCCATCGAGACAATTCTTCATGAACATCTCGTCACGTCTAAGGTGTGTGCAAGATGGGTGCCAAGAATGCTGACAGATGAAATGAAGCAAACAAGGGTCACCATAAGCAACTCCATGCTAACCAGATACAACAAGAATCCAGAAGATTTTCACTTTAGGCTAGTAACCTGTGATGAAACCTGGATCCACTACTATGATCCTGGGAGCAAACAAGAATCCATGGAATGGAAACATGTCACTTCTCCCAGGACCAAAAAGTTCAAAGCCTCCAGATCAGTGCAGAAGGTAATGGCGACAGTCATCTGGGATAGCAAAGGCGTCATCTACATAGATTACTTACCAAAAGGAAGAGACAATGAATGGGGAATATTACGCTAACTCGTTAAGGCAAGTGCGACAGTCAATGTAGGAGAAGCGCCGGGGCAAGATCAGACGTGGTATTCTTCTACATCAAGACAATGCTCCAGTACACACCTCTCGTGTTGCAGCTGCTGCTGTCCAGGAATGCGGGTACGAAAACTTGCCGCATCCCCCCGCCCCTACTCTACCATCTGTTCCCAAATCTCAAGAAACACCTGTGTGGTCGTAGATTTCAGGATGATAATGAGCTTATTGCTGCTACTGAGGCTTGGTTTGAGGACCAAAATGGCGCCTTTTACAGAGATTTCATCAGCGACTGGCAGAAAAGATGTCTTGACTCACGGGGACTAATATTTTGTGTTTTTCGATGCAAGGCTCAAAACTTAATGACATCCCCTCGTAGAGATAATGTACAAAATGGTAATCTTGGCTAAGAAATATACTAAACGTCATTCTTTCTTTTCTCTTGAGAGAATAACATAATAGAATATTTATAAATGCTATTTCAGAAAACGTTTTCAGGACTCTTTGTCGTGGGTTGCATTGTACTACCGTCTGGCGACAAAAGTTAGTAATAAAATCAATCCATATGAATATCTGTAGGTAGTCAGATAAGCACGAGGGCGTGCCAGTTAACGCTGTTTGCGATGCCTCTGGGTTGATATTTAACCGCTAACATATTTTTAAATACAAATCCCAACTCCCCAGGCTACAGTTTAAGTGTGACACCAATATTCATAAATGGCTCCTCTTTACAGACAATCGGTGTGAACATCAATTCTAACATAGGTTCTTCACGGTACTATGAAACATGATTTCTGAGTATGTTTTCCAGTATCACTCACCACAATGACAGGTAGTACTTGCACCGATTTGTTCTGTTTTGTGATCATCCTCCACGTGCACGACATCGCCGTGAATACATAGGGGGCCCACATGACGAGAATAAGTGACCACACCCATTTCATGTCTACAATCAGGTCCTTCTGTTTCAACAGGAACCGTACCCTGTTGTTCCCATTATGAGCCGTATTGTTGTCTTTGATTTGTTCTTTGCCAAGTATAAAATGATCATGGATGGGTAGATGGTACGTCATATAGAATATGCAAAGTTTGGACATCACGGACGAACCGAGAATAAGACCAATGAAAACGATGTACGTAAACAATTTGACGATGGCGTTGATGGTCTTCCATATTTCGTATTCCGAGGAAGTTGACAGGCTCGTCTTGGCATCTTCTTGGAATATATCCCATGGCTTGGCTTTCTCTCTGAAAATAATCGAAAATGACCATCGATTATTTGTTATAAACTTTGCTTGTGATGCAATGTTGCGAAACCCCCTTCCAGACTGAACATTCATTTACCATAAATTATTTTTGGATGTTGTTTTAAGGCTTGATATATGTTTGTAAAATATTTATGTTAGACGGATCTACATTTTTTAACCAAAGGGGCATGGTCCTCGTGAGCTCACTGTTTTGAAATCGGTGAATCTGACAGCGAATTGTAAAAGTACTTCAGCTATTCTTGCGCATACGACTTTATATTTGATTAATTGAATACATTTACATGTTTATTGTGCGGCATTTGGTAATTAGCCATTAGCCACGCATGTATGTAATATAGTATACACGCAAGTATATCTTCATCAAACCCTACATCACAATGTGGCTGTGTGTATGAGCGGAGGCTTATTAAAGCAAGCAAAGCTAAGCTACTTACACATGAAAGGGTATGACTTCATCTGAAATTGCTTAAATTAAGAGAAGTTAAGCTGACCTAACCAAACCATACCGATTCTTTTCTTACCTTAACATGCTTTAGATTAGTTAAGAATATCTTACCTTACCTTACCTTACCTTACCTTACCTTACCTTACCTTACCTTACCTTACCTTACCTTACCTTACCTTACCTTACCTTACCTTACCTTACCTTACCTTAACTTTATGCAACCTAGCTTAGCTCAGCTTAGCTTACATTGGCTTATTTTACCTTATCACACCTTCGTACAAAGCTAAGCTAACATTATCTAATCTAACATGATGTAATGCACTCTGTTCTAATCAGGAAATGCATTGTGCTGTGGCCAGTACTTGAATTACATCGAGTGCTGCAAGGGCTATTTGGGACAGTGCCAGCTCCACCTCCATCTCAACTATGACAGTCGTAAATTACTTACATGGGGGAGGTCCTACGACCGCTGTGAACGTTATTATCATACGATGAAACCCTGTTGACGGTGTCAGCCTCCTCGCTTACATACCCGGGATTGTCTGTTCCCGTTGCCATGGTAACGGATGTGATGTAGCGTCTCAAACCACCAACTCTACATCATCAGGTATTACTCTGAAGTTTCCCTTGGTTATCCCAGCACAGGTCGTCAGGTACCTAATGAATCCAAACACAAGTACATTAACACAAACATTAAACAAAGCACTCACACATGACTAATTACATGCAACTATTAACTCAAAGACATTAATCATTGGAGCATAAACACAAAGACGATACAAACTGTCTGTGACACGACAAACCCTGTGACACGACAAGCACTTTATCCGATCACACCCCGGGTAGGTCCACAGATTGACTCCACCCTCAAATAGCATATACCCATGGATACCCAGGGACAGAGGCAAGCGTCCGGCTGTTCCAAATAACACTCTTGTCTCCCTCGGACAGCGCCCGATTGTAACTGCGATAGGCGCGGCCGGTAAGGCTGTTCCAATTAAGAACAAATCTCGATTGTTTCCAATGGACACGCCTAACTGAACCCAGAACACACGAAACCGACAGACTGTTCCAAAGAACTGACTATTGTCTCCCACGGACACCACCCGATTGCACCCAGGATAGTCGCAGCCAGCCACTAACACTGTTTCACATATATGACTCTCCGCTCAGGAGTGAGCTTTTCCAAGAACTGACAACCATGTAAACTGACATCTGATAACAGAGGAGTTGTTTAGGTCCATATTGTGTTATCTGTACAAATTCGTCGCTCTGATAACCCGGATGTCGCGTTCCATTGCTTGAGCATGACGAGCTGTCGCTCACTGTTACTTCACCGACACGATTCATATCAGAGTCCTCTGTGAAGTCGTTTCAAATTGACGTTTCTGAACTTTGACACGAAAGTGGATTTACATACACAAATGATAATCGTTGAATGAGCTTGGCTTGAAGTATAACATATATATTGATATGTATGTATGTATGTATGTATGTATGTATGTATGTGTGTGTGTGTGTGTGTGTGTGTGTGTGTGTGTGTATGTGTGTATGTGTGTATGTAATTCAATGCTATATAGCAAGGATTTGTCTGTTTATCAATAGGCGCAGCATGTGGCTCGATGCAGTTAAGGGATTGATATACGTGTGATACATGGATGTGAGGTAATTTGTAAATTGGCGTTCGGGGATGGTGATTGAGGAGGGGGGTGGTGGTATAGGGGAGAAGTGGTGTACGGCGGTAAGGGTACTGGGGAGGCGGCTGCAAGGAACTAGGTGGTCGGATTGTCTGTACTAGGTACATTGGTGTGAAGTTGCCACAAGTCAACGTGGAGAGGTCAGGAAGTACAAGCTTGAAGTGATCAAGGTCATAAGAATGACCGACAAGCAGATTTTTTTTTTTAGCTTTTCCTGTTTCCTGGGATTCTTTTTTTTTTTCGAAAACGGACCTAAGGCATGGTGACGTGACTGTGTGCTCATCATATATCTGTTCATGGGTACCCGTTTAGTTGATGACGTGACTGTTAACCTAATGACCTCAAATGCGAGTTGTTGAGAGTTGAAATCGAGTTTCTACATCATCATCGTTACATCATCATCACCTCCACCACCAACACCACCATCATCATCATCATCATCATCATCATCACCACCACCATCATCGTCGTCGTCGTCGTCGTCGTCGTCGTCGTCATCGTCATCGTCATCGTGGTCGTAGTCGTTTGTGTTTAAAATCCAAACAGGCAATTTGCTAACCGTTCTCAGGGGTACCCTCAGCAGCAGAAAACGTCTCGTTACAAAACAAGCAGCAATCACCCCCATCAGTGTAGACACCCATATATTTACACAACTTTTCCGGGATGTGTTTTGTGTGTACGGAAAGAAATCGTGAACTGTTTATAGTAAAGGACTTATGCATACTTTACATGTTTTCATTCTCAACGGAGTGAAACGCGCAAGGGTATAACTTTCCAATGGTGAAACGCAGTCACTTGTGACAACGTAATCTGACGCTCCTTGTATGTGGTTCACGCTTCACTGAGCCATGAGGGCGTTAAGTCTTTCTCACACAGAAGTTCTATTTAAGGAAAACCTTAATCTTAGAGGTATAATTTCACATTGTCATTATGGAGATGCTTGTTCAAGTGGATTAGTTGCCGACTATTAGTTTCATGTTATGTCCTTAAGGTGTAAGTCAAGGTGATGCTGTATTTACCTCCGTCTCTTTGTTACAGTTTTTCTTTCCCGTTCTCATAACTACCTCTATGTTTGAAATGCATAGAGGGTATATTTCGCAAATGAAGCCAGGGGGATCTGACGATCTGTATTGGACGGTCTTTGCCCTACGAAGAGGAACAGACGAGTGAGTGAGTTAGTGAGTGAGTGAGTGAGTGAGTGAGTGATATGATTGTGTGAGTGAGTGAGTGTAAATTGGCACATGCTTGGACTCCACACTTTCAGTGTCATGTTAGCTTTCACACCAAAGAGATAATTCAATGACTGAGGGGAGACACCAGAAATGGACTCCACAAATTTTACCCATTTCGGGAATCAAACCTAATTCGTCGACGTCACAAGAGACGTCTTTAATGCCTAGACTACTACCCCATCCCAAAAAACCCATTACAGTGCTGTCTCCACAACTCACTCATATCCCGTCTAGTGAACTCTCAGATTGAAGGGAGTATCAAGTGTCGGTGAAACACAAGACCTCGTCCATCCGTGTCCAGTTGTCCCTTGATATAGCCCAAGCTTCAAGAGACCTCATTAAATATATCTACTCCGGAATGTTGGTCTACACACAAAGAAAGAGGTGAGCAAACGTCTCGGGCTAAGTTAATCTAGATATCGGCTTCATGATCCTACACTGCTATCACTCAACGTGGCATATATTGTTTCATCCACTTCGGTTGGTATCTACAAATATTTTAAACATGATCATGATATTCATTCCTCTTAACGCGACGCTTTATTTCCATCTCCAAGAACAAACATACTTTATTTCGATGTATTGTGATCTGTGTTTAGGAATGGTATGCTGTTATCGTTATGGACGTGTTATCTTGAAATCGAATAAATAAAACAGGAAAAGCATACCAAAGTTCAGCTCTATTATCGTCCATGCAGTAAACACCATTCCGGTGAACGGGAAACTGTGTAATGATACATTTTCTGGATACTTATACATCAACCTGTCTACTCTTGTCATTTAGTCATGGTATTTTTGTCTTGTATGGTGCGTTTGTGTTGTTCAGTGTTCGGAGTTCATGCCAAAGACCCAGGTTCGATTCTCTACATGGGCACATTGTGTGAAGTCCATTTCTGGTGTTCAATGTGGTGATATTGTTGCCATATTGCATAAAACCCTAATCTATCACCTTTAATGTATGTCACGTCATGTGTCATTTTACTAATCATATCGCAATATGTTACTTTCAAGATGTGGAGTAATACTGTAAAAACTGTGGATAGGGTGGTCAAAATGGAAGTCAGGTACGATTTACGTGTACGAAATCAAACTCACTTGTTGAAGTGCGCGTCACCTTACCAACGACATGAGTTAAGCTCGAGCACCATTTGACCATTTCACGTTTGTATCTACTTTTCATACGGCTGTACCACAACACAATATTCACCCTTGCGACTTCGCTCGTCCACAATGGGGTGAAAGTCCAACGGTGAAAGCATTCGCTTATGACACCAAAACCGCGGTGTCAGTTACTGGATTGTCACGAATATTTACAGGTGGGGATGAGGGTATATAGTAGCCAAGTGGTTAAAGCCTTCGCTCGTTCGCTTCCCCACATGAGTACAATGTCCCCGGTCGTGATATTGCTTGAATATTGCTAAAGGCGGCATAAAATTAAACTCGTTCATTACAGTTCGTCGTCACTTGCCTACAGTAATACTGAGAGTGGCTTTGAACGAACAAACAAACAAACCCCAATGATAATAGCAGGATATCCGGGTAAGACTTATGGCACTGAGTGAGTGAGGTGGTTTTGAACATCACGCCAGTAATATTAGTGTACAGGAAAAAGAACGCAACTCTTTTTGTCAAGGTTTTACACAGAAAATAAACATAAACGTTTACTTTTATAAGATTTCCTTTTTGCTTGGGGGAACACGTTCTTGAGGTGTCTCCTTCTTGAGAGACCACTTTCTTGACGAACCGTCTTCTTAGGGGGCCACGTTTTTTGATGGACCACCTTCTTGAGGAACACCTTCTTGAGGGACCACCTTCTTGGAGGACCACCTTTTTCAGGGATCACCTTCTGGGGGATCACCTTGCTGAGGGACCCCCTTCTTTAGTGTCACCTTCTTTGTCTAAAGGAAAGGACCAGAGTGGAGATATGTCAATTTGAATGTTTAGAAGTTTTTTTAAAAACATGAGCTAGATTTTTTGTCCAAACAATAACTTGAACACACTTGAACTCAAATTGAAGGATAATTCCCCTAATCTGTTGGAAAGATTCTTTGTAACGTTGTTTAATATTCGATATTAGTAATTTATCAATAACTGTAACAAATTAAATCTCATGAACTCTGAAAATAGCGAATTTGTTCAACCAATAACATCACAGTCATTTACAGAGCTCCAGATAAGATACATATTTGCGTAAAATACGATAACACAAAGTTGAAATACGCGAGAAAAATAAATACCACCGAATGAAGAAAACACAAAATATTTAATTTTGCGCTATATCTAAATAACAGGGCGTATTTCCCCAATGCATCAAAATCATGTTGCGTGTTGTATCAATTCAAGTTAATCGAACTTAAAGTTTTTCCATCTCTAAATACTCTTGAATAATGTTAATGCAGTTAAACTGTGTGACAGAAATAGAAGACTTATGGTGTTTTATCAACCCTTCACTGATTGGCCCATGTGTAAATAGCGACCAATCAAATAGCTGTTTCTTTCTGTAACCAAATCGACAATGGAGAGTAAGTGTGAAAGAAAGCTTGAACACGCTCAGCATAAACTATCTAGTTCATAAAGTTTTACAAACAACAATTATCTTCATTAGAGAGCTGCTAGATGCAATGATAGACAAGTACTGTGTTTCACAATCACAATCAATTGCCGACGATGTAACATTAGTTAGTTCATTAAAATGAAAATCTAACATTAGCTATACTTGCGGCATGGAATTGAAACAATGCGATGGGAACAAGGTTTAAAAAAAACCCCTAACTGTTCGAGTGAAGACATGGCTGTTATATCATAGAACAGCCATCTTGGTGTATTGTGTACTGAAAGATACATATACCCATGCAGTATGCTTGTCATCCCCTTCTATTTTATTAATAGGACTGATGTGACAACCTTTATTGACATGAGTATATTATTATTATTATTTCTTACAGCACGTACATAAAGTTGCATTAACTATACTTTGGCATTGTTTGTTGGAATTTGTCTTATTCTATTATTCAATAAAACAATATTACACCTGCTAAACGTATCTGAAATGAATACCCATATTTTGACAAAACAAAATTATGGGTATCTAAAGCTGTAGATACCTACATGAAACTGGAAATACCCACTTTGTTTTAAATGTGTGGGTATCATACCCACATGGCCAAAAGCTTATCTGAAGCTCCTTCATTTAAAAGAATGTGTCAGATCTGGGCAATGGTGCTGCGCAAAGTCTCACAAAGCTCTCATAAGCCTAATATCTCGCAACTTTCCTCGTAGCATGAGTGAGTGAGTGAGTGAGTGAGTGAGTTTAATTTTACGCCGCACTCAGCAATATTCCAGCTATATGGTGGCGGTCTGTGAATAATCGAGTTTGCACCAGACAATCCAGTGGCCAACAACATGAGCATCGATCTGCGCAATTGGGAACCGATGACATGTGTCAACCAAGTCAGCGAGCCTGACCACCCGATCCCGTTAGTCGCCTCTTACGACAAGCATAGTCGCCATTTATGGCAAGCATGGGTCGCTGAAGGCTATTCTACCCC
The DNA here is from genome assembly GCF_037392515.1 of Haliotis asinina. NCBI lineage: Eukaryota > Metazoa > Mollusca > Gastropoda > Lepetellida > Haliotidae > Haliotis > Haliotis asinina. Next base: position 13,207,174 of record NC_090283.1, on the reverse strand, counting down.
TAGACCTTTACGGGTGTCGCGGCATTTGTACCTCAGCGTTTCAGTATAGGGGGAACGAATGCTACGAGAAAAGCTACGATATCTTAGTCTTACGACAGTCTATTTTCGTAGGAAAGGTGGCATGCAAAGTGTGATACAGATATTGTCTTCATTGTCAAGATTAATCATTATTGATTTAATCTGAATTCTAAAAACATGGCAAATTTGTTCGAATATCTTGAAAACTATTTGATAGATTTTTTTTACTAATTTGGGGAACAACTTCTATGTCTACGGTGCAGGTGTCCACAATTATTATGCTGTCATCATAAAATCTGCATTACGTATGAAGGAAACGGGCCCATATACATACGGATTATAACACGAACAAGTGTGTCATACGAATTAGACGAAACGAGCGTGAAATATTGCGTTATCACAACGACAACGAGGGCAATGGATAAATTGTCCGAGTTTTATATACAGTGAGCCTTGCTACAGAGTAATGATTTCTTTACCAAGCATTTTATTCATGTACATTTGTGGAGTAAACACGGTAAGCAAGCATGACGGCAATCTTCAGTCACATTCAATCGTCACAGACGACGAAATATAGAAACAATGGTTTGTAAGCAAAAGTAATAAGTGCACGTGTGCGCATATGATATATAGGACACTGGTTATGTTTAACGTATGGGTAATAAATATTAATATGCATATTCCAAAAAGGGTTGTGCAGCTCGCTACAGAACCTCGCGATACCTGTTGCGATATGGTTCAGATTCTGTAAAACGTTGGGTCACCCAGAGTTAGCTCCCTTTGAATTATCTACCTTTGTCATCCACAGCAACAAAATGGGCTCTAAAAGTACCAAATATGCCAGTATTTATTCTGGTTTCAAGTTACATTTCACAAGTGGAAGTATCTCTGTAATATTCTAAATGCACCAATGTCTTACGTTTTGTGGTTTTGAATGGTTTCGTGTGTGACATTTTGGAGGAGTGAGTGAGTTTATTTTTACGTCGCACTCAGCAAAATTCTAGTTATATGGCGACGGTCAGTAAATAATCGAGTCTGGGCCAGACAACCCCGTGATCAACAGCATGGGCATCGATTTGCGCAACTGGGAACCGATGACGTATATCAACCAGGTCAGCGAGCCTGACCACCCGATCCCGTCTGTGTCCTCTTACGACAATCATGGGTTGCTGAAGGTCAGGTCTAACCAGAATCTTCATGGGTCCAAGGATACCTTCTTCTAATGTCAAATGATACCATTTATACGGTACCACACAAAAGTTGCATTATCAAAATGCGGGGTGTTTGCATCTTTTTGTGTGTGCATGTATAATTTGACACGTTGGGTGGACCCACGAGAGAAAGGAATTCTATGCTATTTCGCGGCGTGAAATTTTCGACTTCCAATTCGAATCACGATGAACATCATGCACAAATAAAATGATTCCGAACTAAAAACAGATGAAGCGTTTGAACAATGGTGAGTTGTCTCCCTTAGCTGTTCTTAGCTGTGTGACTTGTGTGCACTTTAGTATAAACAGCCCTAACATTTCTAACATAGTATCAGGAGCCAAACTTGTACAAACACTTGGAAAAAACATGTTTCTCATCTTGTACGTGAATTAACAACGTGCACTTCGTCTTCAACTGCAGATATGAGTCTCAATGGCATTCTTGAACAACTAAAATGATTCAGGAAATAAATGAAGCGTTCGTATAATGGTGAGTTGTCTCCTTTAGCTCTGCACAGACAGCTGTGTGATTTGTGTGCATTTTACAAAATGCAGTCCTAAAAATTGTAACTTTAGCATGAGCTAAAACTTGGCAAAAACTTGTTTGTCAACTTGTCATGCACTTGTGACATGAAGTAACAACGTGCAGTTCGTCTTCAACTGCAGACACATTCAATTTCGAGTCACAATATCCACCATGCACAATGAAAATGATTCAGAACCGAAAGTAGATGAAGCGGTGGTAAAATGATGAGTTGTCTCCCTTGGCAGTTAACATTAGCGGTCTCGTGAGTGTGGACTCAAGAATATACAGTGCTAAAGATTGTGACAAAGTAGCATCCTCCATAACTTTCTTAGATTTGTCTACATCACATAAATTACTTGTACAAGTTCAAGTTCAAGTTCAAGTTCACTTTATTTCGGTAGTAGTGGCCTTGGGCCCCGGGTACAAGCAATATATAACATTTTGTTTTTGTGCTTTTAGGCAAGAGCGTGAATGGCATAATTATACAAGCAGAAACATTGTACAACTGAATAATAGTGATTATAAGTTGACAGAATGGTGATGCAAAGTTTGGTACAGTTCACTCTCTTGCATTGGAAAAGTAGCAACAATTTGATGCAAAATTGCTTGAAAAGGAGACTGATGTCTAACAATTTTGAGGCCAAATTCTGCACGAAAAGCATACCGAATGATGGCAAATTATATTTGTATACAGTGATCAATGAGAACAATATGTAGTTGTTACAAGTCAGACAACTAAACCATAACAGCTGTAGGTAGACAAGGTGTTCTGTGAAATATGACGGAGTTATCTCCCTTGCATCAGGTATTGGGCTACTTCTGTCTCACAACTGAGGCCTTGAATATGTATTTTGCTAACAATGACCGATTCTTGCACGTCATAATGTGGACAAATTTCCATTCATTGGACAGATAATGGGGAATGTTCAGCAGTTGGGATCGAAGATCATCACATTGAGGGCTACTAGTAAGAAAATTAATTTCATCCTCAAGTACTTTTGGGCATAGTCAAACAGGATTTGAGCATCCTCTCTCTCTTTCTCTCTTCTCTAGCAATTCTGACCATGGAGTCATAATTTGTACATCTGAATCTGGTTAAAGCTGTTCTATTTCTGTCTATTTACACCACACTAAAATACAACTCCATTTCAAATGAAGATTTCTTTTGGCCAATAAAGAGATATAGTGTTTGCTGACCAATTTTGAACAAACATGTAATTGAAAATTCCCATGATTTTCTCCCTGCACCATTGAGGTGAGGTGAGGTGAGGTGAGGTGAGGTGAGGTGAGGTGAGCTGAGCTGAGCTGAGCTGAGCTGAGCTGAGCCTTGAGGCTGAGAGACTGTCAGGGGAGATAATTACGAAGGACAAAAGCCAACTAGTGAAGTCCATACACGTGTATGTTTTGAATTAGATTCACAACTAAGGCAAGTAAACCTTCCATGGATATAAAGGGTGGGGGAACCGGAACGGTCCTGCAATGACTGTCAGAGTTGGTGTCTGGCGGGAGGTGGAGTGGGGGTAGGTCCTTCACCGCCTCCCAGTTTCAAGGGTAGTAGACTTGGCATCACACATATTTTCTCGAACCTGCAATTGAGGCACCGGGAGAAACTTACAAGCTCACATTAAACAAAATGGTCAAAGACAAACGGAAACGACTACAGCAGGAAGATCGTGTAAAGGACCGGTTTTGTATCCTTTCAAAAATAAATCCTATATTCAACATAAGATTTGTCAAACATTTAACACCAAAATTCTGTTTGTTTTCACCAAACTTTTTGAATGATTTGCAGAAAGTGAACGAGTTAGAATTTAATGTAACAAAAGAAATTTCATGCAAATCAGCCCAGACCAGAGATGACAAACACTGAGAAGCCAACAGGTGAATAAACGTTTCTTCACGTTCACCTTTCCTTGTCCTAGAGAGATACAAATGCTGGTAGTTGCCTGGGGAACATTAAGAAAGAACAGTGCTAAGGAACATACTACAATAATATATAAAGTATCTGTACAAAGTCACCTACTTACTAAAGCAGAATAATTACAACGAGAGGCGTAACATTTACCATCATTAAGGCACCTTTGTCAGATCCGACAAGAAATGCAAGGAATTGAACTGAGTGTGGCCTACCATTATTGAACGTTCCTGATGTTAAGAAACCCAGCTCTGTACAGTCCTGTTCATTAATGTGCACGGCATGAGAAAAGAGAACAGAGTGTACTGTATTCGATGCGTCTTCATAAACACGACATAAGTGGGTAATATTAAATAAATAAAGCAAAGACTGAAACAAAACCAAAGGAAGCGCTCGTAAAATAACTTGGGCACTGAACAAAAAAGTACGTAATACGTATCGGTAATGAGTGACCATATATCGGTATATGGTCTCTGTTTCAATTGTTGGGTTATACGTCGAAAGGCACGGCGGTTCATGCATTGGTATTATACACAGCAGAAAGCAAGAAGTTCCCTGCCTGCTGCCTCTCCATGAAAAGCAGTTGGCATAGAGGCACGAAAACGGGTGACACTATCTTCCACGAAAGAGGTGCAGCAACTGGCTTTGCAAAAAATGGCAATGTTCAAAAGACGTCAATCAGATGGGCGGTAGGAAAAATAGAATGTGGAGCAAAGACAACAATGTACTTACCTCCATATTCATATGACAGTCGTGGCTGACCAGCGACGGCGTAGCAAAGAGACTACAAGCCCTCGGTTCCTTGGTGTGCAGTGTACGCCGCCATGATCAGCTGACGGAGGTAAACATTGGCATGTGGCCTGTGATTGGTGCTTGCGGCATGCTGCTTCCGGTATACGGAGGAATGCCAGTGAGTGCGGGTCACAGTGATATCCCCAGCTGTGTGTTATTGTGAAAAGTGGACATGTGCAGAAATGAATTGGAGCTGTTATGGAAAAGAGAATACACTGTAAAATAAGGGTCTGTGTAGATACAGAAAATAAAGAGAATTTCTGGAAAGTTAATGGCGGAGGGGCTAAATACAGGCGAAGTGTATTTGAGAAGCGCGAAGGTGTTAGGTAGGCATGTGTGTGTGTGAGTGGAGGCGATAGTACTACGTGACCATATATGGGAGATGAATGAAGTTGAGGCAGTGTGAGTTGATTTTTTTTGTTTGTTTGAAGTTTTTTGCGGGGGGTTTGGTATAATTTGGTGGATGTGGATGTGGATGTGTGGTAGATATATAGACATGTGTTGGTTGCGAAAGCGAAAGCGTAATGAAGATGGTTGTGGCGAAGCGATTCCGATGTGTGGTGGAGGGAGTGGTCTGGTTGAGGATGTGTCCGAAGGCGATTGGTCGGTCGACATTGTTTGCGACGTTATGAATAGTGCATGCGATGGGAAGGTGATGCATCGGTGTCCGAAAGTGCCCTCAAGAAAATGAAAAAGGGCACGGATGGCCATGTCTTCTGGCACCGATCTCGATGCTTCAAGTCGGGGATGCCGATTTGGTGCTCAGGCCGAGAATTTGGACCACGACGTCGGGCTGTGGAATTTTCGGACCCTAAGATGATCCAGGAAAGCGCAGTCACACCATGGAATCGGTGGTAAACACGACAGCTTCCGGGTCAGAGTTCTTTTTAATTATGCATCCGACCCCAAAACTATTGAAAATTTTTTTTTCGGTTCTTGTTGTGATTGCGACAATAACACTCATTAATGCAATTTGGACACGCTTTTTTTAAATCATTCAAGAACCACAACCGCAAGTGTGTCCAGTTTTTAATCGCTTCCTCATTTCAAGAAACAATACATCTGAAGCACATGTTCTAAAGAATGTACACTGTTTGGGGACATCTGTTACACCTATGCTGGAAATGAAGGGAAAATTGAATATAAGTGAGCGCTACGATGACATAACCCGTTCTTTTCACCAACCACAATCAAGGAACATTCATGAGAGTTAATGAAACTTTATACACACGAGCGGCATTAACTCACCGTAATTAAGAAATGCCAATGTGTGCATTAGTAAAATTAGTCAAACTATTATGGTATGAATGGTGTTTTTGATTTTGTTGTGAATGCAAATGGACGGTCGAAATGGAATTGTGTGTCTGTCAGGCGAACTAAAAGTCAGTGATACAAGCGTAATGCTCTGCTGACATCAAGGTGAGTTGGGCCGAGTGCAAATGTTCTGCTGACGGTTGTAGTGGAACTGAATACTTTAAGTTAACTATGATATTTGAACGGAAAACCAGGGAATCTCTCGCTTTTTTTGGCTGGGGCAGGAGTTTGGGGTTGAAGTAGGCTGTTTGCAAAACGTTGCTCAGACCAAGGATATCGAGTATATCACCGTCATACATGGTACCGTACTTCGTCTAACAAACTGACTTCAGAGCTCCTGTTTCTTAACACAGACTTAGTCGTTTTCCAAGGACAAATCCACAAAACTATTGAGGAGACGGGTGGAGTTGCATAAGAGATAGATAAAAACTACATACAGGCGCAGGCCACCGTGGTATGCTTACCTGAAGCTGCACCTGATCCTGAACCCGAATGTAACCCCAACCCCAGACCCCCTAAACCTCAATCTAACTGAACCTGAACCTAACCACTACCTACCTACCTACCTACCTACCTACCTACCTACCTACCTACCTACCTACCTACCTACCTACCTACCTACCTACCTCCAAGGTCTCTTGAGATTATAGGCTACACAGACACCTTGCTTGATGGACTCACAGACTCATTGAAGCGGACCATACATGTGTCCATGTTTTGTGTCTGCATCCCGGCTGGAGAGCCGTGATAATACTTACAAGTTTGTATATTGAAATGAAGCAAATATGCCATTGTATACCATTGTACACCATTGTTGAGCTGAAGAGTCGTGATAATACTTTTATTTATGTACTGTGAGTGAGTGAGTGAGTGAGCGAGCGAGCGAGCGAGTTTGGTTTTACGCCGCTTTTAGCAATATTCCAGCAATATCACGGCAGGGACACCAGAAAATGAATGACTTACAATATAACTGTATATATATTAGGCTAGGAGCCGTCATGCTATTCATGCATTAACATGTATGATGTTCTATACGCTGCGGGTAGAAGAGCCTTTATAATACATGAGATACAATATATTCATACAGAGTTATATATCCATCACTAATGGCATATGCTTTGGAGGCTGAAGAGCCATTATAATACGGTTACTTTGAAACTTGTCTTGTGGCTGTTGAAGAGCCATTATAATGCTATTTGTAGGAGAGGAATATATATTACACAAGCTTTATTTACTCATTGGTATTGTTGATGATAGCATAATGTCCTGTTTGAACGACATTATCAAAATATATCGTTAGGTAAGGTGTATACCTACACATGTAAAGTACCATATACCTAAGGTGAACATAGTCTGCTGTAGACCCTCCATTACGGGTTGTTGGTGCATACGTTGAGGAAACACGGTTCCTGAGTTTTCTTCATGGAAGTTTATCTCTGGTTTTACGTGTCGGGCTTCAGCAAAGGTCTGTTAGGTTATGCTAAACACGTATAATCCTTTGTTTGGGTGAAAGACTTGTCAGTGCTTTTGTGGCAGGCGTATTTTAGTGTAAATATATTATTTTAGTCTTATTCTCTTAATTATTTTCCTTCTCACCTTTTTAGCTGTATCATTATTAGGCAGGTTCAGGGTTAAGCTTTAGAGCTTGGCCACACCGATTAATTGCCCAAGCCATGACGCTTCTCAGTTGATTGGTCTCACTAATGCCCTGCACAATGACACTCATTCTGCACTGAATCTTTGCCACCTAAAGACAGCTGAGACAGACGGTGTAAGATTAAGGTTAGTATTCATTTAATTAAAGTAATATTGCATTTAATCCTTGCTGTATCTTCATAATAACAGTATGTCTATTTACTACCATTCAAATAAGCATTACATTGTATACCATGTAAAGTGCGCTGAATTAATGACGTTAGTTTTTCTATCCTAAACTATAAACACAAATACGTATTACTACTTTATTCTTATGTTTGCTATCCTTTCACTTTATGTGCGAGATGAGAGAATGTGTTTTAATATAAGCTGCTATGTTTTAACTAAATATAAGTGTAATTATCCATGTGTGGAAGTAGTTTTATGCTCCCGAATGTATCCCTAGCTCTACTTCACATTACCTTGTATATTACTTATCATGTGATAGTATCTATAACAGATAAGTCCCTGTCAGTAATACCGGTGCCTGATCGTGTACACCCTTGTTCCACCCACAGGGTATGTGTATGTGTGTATGTTTATTCTATATCACTATTGCACATAGTATAATCATGCAATGGATGACGACTCATGTATACGTTGTTATTGTATTATCATAACTAATGCGTAATGATGTACCGTAAATGCACTGCATTGTATGTGTTATCATTACGACATGCGCAATGATGTAATATTTAATGTATAATTATAATGTGCTTTATGTGTAATAAGCAACGTTATTCATACTTTGAATTACTGCATTATTCTCGGTATTTATCCCTATGTATTTACCCGTGCATGGAATTATATGTGTCGTGTATGAATTATGTGTGACATATTACTATCGTATTGTATTCATTTTTACAGGGTGTCGCTTACCAATCACATCATCCAGGCGGAAATAAACAGCCTCACACCCAGCAGAGTGTTGGTAGTTGTTTTACCCCACACTGACCCTCCTATATTTGGAGCCCCCAGTGAGGATTGTTTCGGGCATGGATGAAGTGGGCAGCACCATGCAACACGTTGGGACACTGGACACCTGAGATCGGTGCTTACGTCATTATCCGATGATGTGCAGTGATAGGATGTTGTGACCTTGACATTCACAGAGCGCCTGTGACTCTTTTGTGACACTTTATGTATAGTGATTTATGTTTTCATGTTCATGTATTGGATTGATGATTTTCATGGACACCTCACGTGAGTTATACTATATATAGACTTTGTGTAGTATATACCTGGTGTACTTTTCGTGTAATATATATTTATTGTTCGAGCTAAGTCATTGTGTAATTTAACCTTTCATCTTTTTGCTTAACATTCACATGTGATTTACATTTATGTAACTCAGGTTACGTAATTACTGCCGGCTTATACGTTCAGTGTGTTACCTTAATCGTTGGTACCAAAACTTTGAACTTATCATGTAACTATTTTTGTGGATTTATATTTGTAGTTAATTTCATTTAAGATTACTTCAGTCTAGTTCGATTTATTTAGATTTAGTTAAGTTTTACTAAGGTCTAGATTATGATTAGCATAGTGTAATGTAACAGCACGTAGTATTTCATTTATGCTCATAGGTATTGTTTGTAGTTTATCTTAGGTCATTTGTGCTTAGTGTAGTCAGTATTTGCCCTAAGTCTTATGTGGAGTAGTATTCACGGATCACGGATGTGTTTTGTTGTTATTGAGTGTAACGGTGCTATGTAGGAGAAGCCTACGCGCTTGGTTAGAGTGACTGATGCAAGTATCTGAAAACTCAACACCCCCCACCCCTTATCTGGACAATACGGAAACTGCATTTTCCATCAAGTTTATCAGCCACACCATACCACCTTGACAAACGTTCATTCTGTGTAATCATATAAGGAAAAACACTCATATCGCATTGGCTTGAGTTGTTATCATCGTGCGTTGCTATTGCTATTACTGTGTTGTTGTTGTTGTTGTTGTTGTTGTTGTTGTTGTTGTTGTTGTTGTTGTTGTTGTGGTGGTGGTGGTGGTGGTGGTGGTGGTGGTCTGTTGTTTAACGCCGCACTAACACTCAGCACCATGGCGACCGTGGCGTTGTGGGCACACAGTGCAGTAGTCTGCTGCATGGAAGGCAGACTGACTGACTGTGAGTTAGTCTGTTGTACAGACCCCGAAGCAAATATATCCAAGGAGGCCTATGCAAGTCTAGTGGCTAGTCTAGATTCCAGTATTTTCAATGAAGAAAGTTTCAAGGCTCCATTTCATTATATTATTATGTCTTAACTATGACCATTTTTCAGCAAAATATGTTTATTTCAGAGGCTAGTTTTTAGTCCAGCTGTGCGTGTGACCATGTCTTAAAGTGTCGGACACCATACACACATTGTCATACCCACTCAAGACTTCAGTCAGCCCAGCCCAGCCCAGCCCAGCCCAGCCCAGCCCAGCCCAGCCTGCGTCTAGTATCCAAGGTAACATGCACTGTTTCTGTAACATCACTCGGGCATCTGGACGACCGATGCGGTAACAAGATGTACAGACAAACATACTAAAGTCAAGAAGCAACTTGATATTTATTTCTTTCTTTCTTTCTTTCTTTCTTTCTTTCCCTTCGATGATATTAAAGAAAAATATGAAATTGGGACCGATTTGCGAAATATCATTTACATGATGATGATGATGATGATGATGATGATGATGATGATGATGATGATCTCACGATGGAACTCCAAACCGCAAGACTCACATACTGTCAAAACTAAGTTAACGTCCACTCGAACACCACAGTTTTTAATGGGAAATGAATTATATACTGTTGCTCGCATGTCACCGATATCCACGCACGCACCCACGCACGCACGCACCCACGCACCCACCCACGCACGCACCCACGCACGCACGCACCCACCCACCCACGCACGCACGCACGCACGCACGCACGCACGCACGCACGCACGCACGCACGTTCATGCTATTGATCACGGAATTGCTTGGTACAAACTCGTATATTTCTGTACCGCAGCCGTATAGCTGGATAGGTGCTGAGCTCGAGTGCGGCATGAAAACCGTGCACACTGCAACATTCAAATACTTCCGTTCTACATTATATGAATGGTAGAGGGAAGAAAACATTCTTATCACATGGAAGGCCGGCTGACCGTGTGGCGGGTGCTATCTAAATGTGTACACCCGTACACATACAAAGTTTCAATGTAATCATCTATGTGGGTGGTGATGGCGAGATTGACATTGATAAGTTAAAAGTTGTTTCTTACAGGGAATACTACATACACATATCTACCACGACACCGTTGAGTATTTACATTTTCTGATGAAAACAACGTGTGTTCGGCAGGTTACCTACTTGATTGTATCTTGTATTACGTTTCCTCCTCTAGGTTAAAAGAGGCAGGGCTAACTAACTGAAGCGGCCTACAAATATCTGAAAACCAGCCGTTCACGGAAACTCATGCTGACGACGTGCCTTCAAGTCTGATCCAAAGTAAGGGATAATTTCCACGGGTTTACTTTTACGTACACTATAGTCATCACCGTGTTCATATCAAGCTATAGAAGTATTTTTCTCTATGCTTTAGTATGTCTGTAAAGCAATATTTTCAACATGTCTTGAGCGTTTCGAACCCAGGACCTACAGGAAGAATTAGTTTTATCAAACATTTCTGACCACTGGTAAAACGTTGCTGCTGATATCTGCCGCAAAGACGACATTGCAAAGTGACTCTGAGGTGGGGAATGATTTGAAAAATAGGGGCGTTTTGTGAAGGAACAGCACGTATTGGTAGCAGTATTCCAGCAATATCACAACGGGGAACGCCAGGAATGGCTTTAACCATGTTGACAATGAAAACACGGCATTCGGCGTGAAACGCGAACGCTTTAACCACTAAGCTACTCACACAGGCCAGTAGGACATCACTTGTTTTGTGGATGTTCACCCCCTAAGTTTTACGTATCATTGTAACATTTCTGTGCACACACGAGTACAAAGAATCACAAAACTTAACCTGAACTATGAATGATAAGATATACGCAGGGGTGAAGGGAAAGGGTGGTCTGATCTGATTGCCCGGTATCGCCTCACAAGCTATAGCTGTATCCCGACGTGGACAATGCAACATGATGTGCTCTGCTGTATATATGTTATAGTACACATATATTCTTTGATTATTAGGTTTGTGTAACTCAAACTTTCGGGAGTCATTTAATCATTGAGTGATTTCATACGAACCTATATGTATCAATATCTACACTAGTTCCTACTTGTGGTGAAGTCTTGATCTTGACAGCTTGGGCGAGGAGCAGAGGAGTGGAAACCTGTGACGTCATTGCTGTACTTGAGCTAGTGGGCCTTGGTCCGGGGACGGCAAGCGGTGGCGTGTTATGTGCACAAATTTCAGTCAACCTGTACAGATACACTATCCACTCTTGATGACGTTTCGGTGTCTGTTAAACTATCTACCATTCGCCCCCGCACTTGGTGATTCTAATGTACTCTGTGGCTGGGTATTTTTCGCAAACATAAATTGACTGAATGCACACGACAGTAAGAAATGCAAAAAGATTCCAAACATGTTGTGTTGTACCTGATGAACACAAAAGCAACTATATTATGTTTATTCAGGATCTAACCTATTTCAAAAATAATGCATTTGCGTGCATACCACCAGTACAGGTCGATGTGAAGATGCCTAAATTGTTTTCCAGAGTATATCCCGCTATAACATGTTTTCACGCTTCATGTATCAGTGTTTGGTTTGAAACATTTGCTACTCTTTCCTAATACAGACCATGTTTCTGTACAAATTGTTAATCGTCAGTACTTATTACTTGACACATTACATAACAGACTTTTTGGAGGGCGAGGGAATTTATCATGGCATTGCGTATTTCAACATGGTGAGTGATAAGAACGGAACTATTGTAGTTTCAACATATATTTACAGTCCATCAGGACCATTACAAGACACTAACAAACATTTGACCTTTTGTGGTACTCTGAGTATCAACTAACATCGATTTGTATAGCCGTAATTTGAGTTATTAAATGACATTATCGTCTCTAACACAGGACCTGCGAGGTAGGGCGGCCATCAGTGCACATGGGAAGGACAGCGCCCTCGTTATGGGGTATGGACAATGTAACGTATTCCTGGATAAAATAGTGATAGTGTTTTTTGGGGGGAACGCCCTAACACTACCTGGAATGGCTAATTCTATAATAATAACATGTCCGAAATACGACAGTACCGACACAGATTGACCAAAGGAAGACATAAACGTGCAATTCAATATATACACATGCACAAAAGTTACCCGCCACACACTATTTTTGTGATCTGCTACTTTGGGTACTCGGTGATAACTATCATAATAAGATCTATGCCTGTCATTGACATCACTGGTTTGATTATGTTTGGCAACTAAACGGGTGATGACGGTGTGATGACGATGACGACCAATTTGCCTTGCAATGGCCCTGCATGACATGCCAACATTGTTTTATGCCTATCACCTGTCATCTCTCAGCGGTACTTAACTAACTCTAAAGTGAAAGGGGAATCTCACAACAGGCCGGTGAAAGCAAGTGTGTGAAACTTGATTTTGAAGATTCATATGGTAGGGAAATAGACTTGTCAATTTTTATGTGGAATATCCTCCGTACATCGGACCTCCGAAGATAGTGTGAACTAGACAAGCATTTGCTTGTGTTCGTGTACGACATGCATTGGGATGTTAGATTTATTTCGGACAAACTGCCGATGACGGAACGATTGAAGATGCGCGACGCCAGCATGGAAACATGCAGGCTGATTTCCGATACAGGACAACAGATTTCCCACTTCCCCAGCGTTGTGCATAAGAAAGGCGTGAATAGTTGTTGACACTCTGTACATTTTTATGTCCAAACACTTGCATGATTTGCGTTGGAGCTGCGATAATGCCTTGCAACGTCTGAATGAAATGTTTGCGGGCACTGTGATTAGTTAGCCGTTTGTCGCCAGCGACGTGTGTTCCATTTGTCGTTGTTATCAAGCCATCAATAAACACGATGTGTGAAAAGTTGTTTGTTTGTAACGTTTTGTATTTGACAGCATTTCATTGTTTTGTATTTTTTTCTCGTAGTAGCGAGATTGAACATTCGTAGTAAATTTGTAGTAAAAAAATTATGAATGAAAGAAATAGTTCCACATTCCAATGGGGTCATGGTCGGATAACTGACCAATCAAAGTCGTTTTAGGGATTATTACGCGCGTGCAACATATGATTTTAATGTACTCGGTTATGTTTCACTGTATGGATAAAAAAAAATCCAAATATTATCCTATCCCAAATCAGAAGACAGAACAATACCGGGTACGGTACCCAAAACGGCAATAGAGTCCAAAATGTTCAACCACTGTAGTTCCAATTCGCCTGATTACGGGTGCACATGCACGCTGTGTATCGCGGCACAGAGTACTGTAGGTAATACACTTTGAACGTTTTTGAATGGCGTCAGTGCAACAGTTCCGATTTGAACACGGAAGAAAATATTCCAGGTTCACCTCTTGGACCATTCAGAGAGCATAGCATAACTACAGATTTTGCATTGTGTATGGGACAGGAGTTCGAATTTGGCTTTACTTGGGTTGATATAAAAGGCTTTCCGTAAATGGTTCAAGCGGAGCTGTTTGAATTTGGAACACGAGAAGAAAGTGGTGCTCATCCTCAACATAACCTTCATCACACTGGAAACATAACCTATCATTTCTATCTATATTATAATGCCTTAGTTTCAAAACCTAAATGATGTGAACTACTGCGCCAGTGCTACTCTAAACTTTTTAATGTAAATCACATTTAAATACAATGCCCTGGATAGTGATATTTTGAAATAAGAATAAAACATGGATTTGTTGCCATTTTGAAGCGAATTGTACCAATTCTGGTCATAAATACATTTAAGCCGACTCACAAACTCAGTTAAAAACGAGGTAGCAGAATGAACAGATTGCTCTTCCCAAACAAAACCAAAACCATTGCTGGTCCAGATAGCTATCGGTGAAGATCCGGGCAACAGGCGACTAACGGGATCGTGTGGCAGACTCGCTGATTTGACTGTCATGTCATTCATCTTATTCCAATTGTTCAACATGTCAGTAACTAACTGGAGTGCCACAGACTGCAGTCATATTGCTGCATGTGGTCTTACAAACCAAACACAGAATGACACAATCCACCACAAAGGACAAAATCTTGTACAGAGTTAAGACTCTATTTTATTATTTTCTTCTTTAAATACACACACAGATGCGGTTGTTCAAACAAGTATGAAAAATCAAGAGGTATTACCCGAGCTCTGGCTAAAGTTTCTCTTTCGTCAGCATCCCTCTCTGAAAACAAACAAAATACAAATTGATGTTACATATTGTTAAAACTCTAGACAACAGCAAACCTGTATTTTATTTCGAGCACGTGAACTGTTTATTTCTTGTAAACATATGTCATAGATTTACTAAAGATATACCCTCATATGCAGAACTGGATCTCACCGTAAATAACGCTTCTTGTTTGCGAAAACAACTATGTTACAACGTTACATAAATTTATGGAAAAATGTTACCACAGGCTGGCATACCGCGAGCGAGACACGTACGTGAGTATATTGACCACTGTCGACTTGTCGATTGCACATCCCTACCTACGAACCGTGGTCAGGTGCGTGGGCATATTTGTGACGATGAAAGCGATAATTAATACGTTTATTACGATTAACACATGGACGGACTGGAAGATTGTTAAAGTGTTACTATGTTTCTTGAAAACTTGCATTGTGTCAAGTGTATGGTGTTTGTGTTATGTATCACTACCTGCAAATAGAATAATTTATGCTGACTTCTTTTGTTACAACAAATACACAAATAGACAATCATTCTGAAACACTGATACAGATTTTGCTGTCTATAGATTGTAATTATTAAAATTTAAACGCCAATCAATTTACCTTGGACGCAGCCATGGAGCTACACGGCGACGGTCACGTGACCTAGTAATTAACAAGATGTATATATGTTGTTGATGCATTCGGGGGAAAATATATTCTGGGGGAAATATGGACATTTGAAAAAAATAAGTACAGCAGGGTTGATTTGGGTATGGAAAAGGGTGACTGATTAAGTCAAAATTCGTTCACAGTGGGCGTATGTGGCATGTGTTACTTCTTGGGTCTCTGTATATGATTGTTCTCAGATGAGTGAGTGAGTGAGTGAGTGAGTGAGTGAGTGAGTGAGTGAGTGAGTGAGTGAGTGAGAGAGTGAGTGAGTGAGTGAGAGAGAGAGAGATTTTAGTTGACTTTTCGCAAAACTACAGCAATACAACGGGGACCCAGAAATGGGCTTTGCACATTGCACCCACGTGCGGGAAACGAACCTGGGTCTTCTGCATCATGATCGTAAGCTTTAACCGCTAGGCTAGGCTAGGCTAGGCTAGGCTAGGCTAGGCTAGGCTAGGCTAGGCTAGGCTAGGCTAGGCTAGGCTAGGCTAGGCTAGGCTAAGCTCGAAACTCTCGTCTCGCAATTCCGATTGTGGATGTGTTCATTTACCGTCTATTTAATAAAGTGAAATACAGAATATAAGTACGCATGCACACACACCACGTGATCATAGAAGGCACATGTATGTTTTTCACCTTATATCCTCCATACGGTAAACAATAGTTACTATTTGACAATCTAAGCTGTCATAAATTTCAGAGTAATCATGTAAAACGGAATTATCTCGAAAAAACTTCAAAGCCATGTTTGACCCTTAAAGAACCTTGTGTTGCTTGGAAACGTGTTTGCTTGTAGTAGTTACACTATTACTTGCACAGCGAACTGTGTGACAGACAGACAGACCTACATACTCCGGTGCACACAAGCAGCTTGTTTTAAGGTGGTCCTCTTGTAACAGCTAATGTGGTGATATCACCGTCAGACTGGCAAATTCTTAACAATCCAACTATTCATTATGTTCATGACACATTTCATTGTTGTTTAGAGTCTGAACATCAACAGTATACATCGAGCGGGTCAGGATGTACAGGCCTTAAGTACAACCTGTACACATTGACAAAACCGCACGTACAGGCTGTTAGTAGATGATCACAGGACTCTGGTGCCAAAAATACAATCTAAAGTATTGTAAGACTGGATGTACAGTCTGTCAGAACCGGAAGTAGAATTCGTCGGAACCGGAAGTACAATTTCTCGGAACCGGAAGTACAATTCGTCGGAACCGGAAGTAGAATTCGTCAGTAGAATTCGTCGGAACCGGATGTAGAATTCGTCAGAACCGGAAGTAGACTTCGTCGAAACCGGAAGTAGAATTCGTCAGAACCGGAAGTAGACTTCGTCGAAACCGGAAGTAGAATTCGTCAGAACCGGAAGTAGAATTCGTCAGAACCGGAAGTAGATTTCGACAGAACCGGAAGTAGAATTCGTCAGAACTGGAAGTAGATTTCGTCAGAACCGGAAGTAGAATTTGTCACAACCGGAACTAGATTTCGTCAGAACCGGAAGTTGAATTCGTGAGAACCGGAAGTAGATTTCGTCAGAACCGGAACTAGATTTCGTCAGAACCGGAAGTTGAATTCGTCAGAACCGGAAGTAGAATTCGTCGGAGCCGGAAGTACAATTCATCAGAACCGGAAGTAGAATTCGTCGGAACCGGAAGTACAATTCGTCGGAACCGGAAGTACAATTCGTCAGAACCGGAAGTACAATTCGTCAGAACCGGAAGTAGAATTCGTCGGAACCGGAAGTACAATTCGTCAGAACCGGAAGTAGAATTTGTCAGAACCGGAAGTAGAATTCGTCAGAACTTGAAGTAGATTTCGTCAGAACCGGAAGTAGAATTTGTCACAACCGGAACTAGATTTCGTCAGAACCGGAAGTTGAATTCGTGAGAACCGGAAGTAGATTTCGACAGAACCGGAAGTAGAATTAGTCAGAACCGGAAGTAAATTTCGTCAGAACCGGAAGTACAGCTACGCTCTCAATCCCAGATGTACAGGCTGTACAGGATGCATAGGTTTTCAGTACCGGATGTTCAGGCTCTAAGTATTGGAAAGTCACCAACAGTTTTATTATTTACAAGCTATAAGTGTAAGATCTACAAACTCTAAGTACCGGATACACAGTCTGTAAGAACCTTATGTACTGAAATAAGTAACAGATTTACAGGGTTTAAGTACCTGATGTTCAGACTAAGTACTGGAGGTACAGGTTTTAGTACCGGATGTACAGGCCGTCAGTAATGGAAGTACCAACTGTTAGTACCAAAAGTACCAAATATTGAAACCGGATGTACAGCTTTTTAGTACCAGATGAACTGGCTATAAGCATGGGAATTACAAGAAATCAGTACTGGACTGGATGCACAGGCTGTAAGTGTCAGATGTACGACACGCAAGTACAGGCTTAAAGTAACGGATGTACAGGTTTTCAGCCATAAATGCTATTATCTAATCAAGACTCAAAAATGGTTGAGTATTTGCAAACTACGTGTTTAATGAAAGTCACCAAGAAGCAAACAAAAGAACCTAATTAATACAAAAGATGACCAGATTCAGGAAATTCTCAAAGTTACTCATGCCATTCACACGTGACTGGACACATCTCAAACACTCTCACTGTAAACAAAGAACTCAAGATTAAAATCATGTTGTGACAGTAATCATTTTCTTTAAATAGAATACTGCTAGAGCCTCAGCTGGTAATAAGTCTGAGTGAGTAAGTGAGTGAGTTTATTCCAACATGTAACAATGTGACAATTTCAGTCTTGCTGTCATTTCAGACTGAAAAGCATCAGGACTACAGGAACTACAATTTCGTACAATACAAGCTTGGTTGTTAGCCTAATACTTGTTTGTTACCCTTGCTTCAGGTGGCAGAAATGAAGCGAGAGAAACACAGTGAAAACTGAATGAAACTTAGCTATCAGCTGAAATTTGAAAACAGTGAACTGTACAAACTGACATCATAACTGTTTTCTTTTAAAGCGATACTGATCCAGAGCAATTTCCTTGGTATGGTTGTTGCTTTTGTTTTATCCCTTGAGTACTTGGTTGATAGCTAAGAATTGTAGGCTGGGTTTCGATTACTGTAGTGAAAGATGTAGAAAATCTAGCCTTTCCACAGGACTGGCTGGTCAAGTTTTTTACCAGTCCTGCAAAATTCCCCCCGTTTCGGATATTGGGACTTGTTATCTTTATTTCATAGGTACCTGGATGATATTCAAACATTCATGGCTGGGTTTCAATTTCTGTGGCGCAACAGGGATGAAATGCAGTTTAGACGGGAAATCAATTGAAAAAGTGGTCCTCTTTATAAATGCGTTAACATTTTCATCTCCAATGTCATGATAAAAACATCTGCCAGTGGTAAATAATTATAGAACTGAAAGAAACCGCAGTCAATGTATGTCTTTAAATTTTTATTTCAGAATTATAGCATAATTAATATACTAATATATTTTATGCGCTTTGGAACCTCACCAGTACAAAAGAATTTTGGATGAATTTTAAAACAACTATAATACCTAGATATATTAAAGACTGTGTAGGGAATCATATTTAACAAACACATAATTTTAGTGAATGTGCATCCTGTCTGTCTCACATTGATGAACGTCATGGAGACCAAAAAGAGTAATGATTGACCATAGTCCCTTCAACAAAAATGTACAGTACAGAGGAGGTTGATATCCAACACTGTCAGCCAATGTACTCTACCTCCCTTCAAGACTGACTGTGTACAGTGTAGAGGTGGTTGTTGTCCAACGCCGACCACAGTACCCTATCTCCCTTTAAGACTACCAGGGAACAGTACAGTGATGGCTGGTGTCCGAAACTGTCCAGTATACTCTAGCTCCCTTTAAGACTGAGAGTGTACAGTACAGAGGTGACTGGTTTCCAAAACTGACCGATGCACTCTACCTCCCTTTAAGACCGACAGTGTACTGTACAATACAGGGGTGGCTGGAGTCCTAAACTGACCAGTGTACTCTACCTCCCTTTAAGACCGACAGTGTACAGTACAGGGGTGGCTGGAGTCCCAAACCAACCAGTGTACTCTAACTCCCTTTAAGACTGGCAGTGTACAGTACAGGTAAAGCCTGTTTCCAAAACTGACCAATGTACTCTACCTCCCCTTAAGACCGACAGTGTACAGTACAGGGGTGACTGGAGTCCCAAACTGACCAGTGTACCCTACCTCCCTTTAAGACTGACAATGTACAGTACAGGTAAGGCTGGTTTCCAAAACTGACCAATGTACTCTACCTCCCTTTAAGACCGACAGTGTACAGTACAGGGGTGGCTGGAGTCCCAAACTCACAAGTGTACTCTACCTCCCTTTAAGACTGACAATGTACAGTACAGGTAAGGCTGGTTTCCAAAACTGACCAATGTACTCTACCTCCCTTTAAGACTACCAGGGAACAGTACAGGGGTGACTGGAGTCCCAAACTGACCAGTGTACCCTACCTCCCTTTAAGACTGACAATGTACAGTACAGGTAAGGCTGGTTTCCAAAACTGACCAATGTACTCTACCTCCCTTTATGACCGACAGTGTTCAATACAGGGGCGGCTGCAGTCCCAAAATGACCAGTGTACTCTACCTCCCTTTAAGACCAACAGTGTACAGTACAGGGGTGGCTGGAGTCCCAAACTGACCAGTGTACTCTACCTCCCTTTAAGACCAACAGTGTACAGTACAGGGGTGGCTGGAGTCCCAAACTGACCAGTGTACTCTACCTCCCTTCAAGACTGACAGTGTACAGTACAGGTAAGGCTGGTTTCCAAAACTGACCAATGTACTCTACCTCCCTTTAAGACTACCAGGGAACAGTACAGGGGTGACTGGAGTCCCAAACTGACCAGTGTACCCTACCTCCCTTTAAGACTGACAATGTACAGTACAGGTAAGGCTGGTTTCCAAAACTGACCAATGTACTCTACCTCCCTTTATGACCGACAGTGTTCAATACAGGGGCGGCTGCAGTCCCAAACTGACCAGTGTACTCTACCTCCCTTTAAGACCAACAGTGTACAGTACAGGGGTGGCTGGAGTCCCAAACTGACCAGTGTACTCTACCTCCCTTCAAGACTGACAGTGTACAGTATAAGGGTGGTTGGTGTCCAACACTCACTAGTGTACCCCACATCCCTTTAAAACACACAGTTATTTTATAACATCCGGGTGTTTTAATGATAATACTGTCTGTGTCAGCTTTAAATGAATGTACCGATCAACAGGTACTATGAGTATATGTAGCATGACCAAACCAGCAGTCACATACTGACTTCTTCAAAGCTGAACTGACAACCCAAGTAGGTATAACAAGAGTTTCAAGTAATTTATTCATATTTACTTCGAGAGTGCCACTTTTGCATTAAATACAGATGTTAGCACAGATGATGAGTTTGTAAGCAGAAGTGGCGTCACAGTCTTCTTGAGTGCTGCTCTAGCTGCAGCATCAGCCAGTGTTACCAGATATTCCAGCATAGCTTGGTTACCTACAACACACAATGTTGTTTTCGCCAGTAGCAATAACATTAAATAATTCAATAATTTTACATAAGAACGAATGTTTAGAAGATGTTTTTAACAGCCAGGAGACACAAATGAGAATCTGAAAATATGACCTGTGTATAATTAGACAGGTTATTTAATATTTTAGAGCTGTTTATATGGCACTCGTCTCTGCTGTAAAAACAGAGTCGCCATACGGCAGTTTTGAAGATGTTCTGGAGCCAATGGCAGTGGCACCAGCAACCACATGACCATCCCTAGATCCATTTGTGAAGACAGACCAAAAGGATAACAAGTGCTTCTCAAGTGATTACACTGGTACACAAGTTGGTTTCCTCTATATTTATTCAGTCTGGTAAATGTTAGGCCCACCCTTGATCATACCAACACAAACATGTTTTCACTTCAACTACATTAAGAAGCTCCACATGCCTCCAAGCCAATGTTACTCGCCGGATGTAGATACCTACATATCACATTTTGAGGCATATTTGTCGTAGTCGTAGTGGTATTTGCCAATATGATGTTGTCACAACAAATCTCAACAGTGACTGATCTTTACATATCTGGTAACTGCAATAATTCACTCCAAAGTGTATGGTCACTTCTACCTGAATATACAATGACACCTGGATACCCAGATACATTTGCTTTTGCGAAAAACGTCCAGATAACTGAATTGTTTTTCTTTTTGTACACCTCAAGGAAAATACACAATGTTTATGATTGTTACTACTTGAATCTACACATGTATAAGAGGGCTCAACTTAATGAATTAAGACCTTCTTGCACATGGTGTAACCTTAGATAATAAATAACTTGTGGCACCAGACAAGAACAGGTTGCATCTTCTGCTGAATATACAATAATATTTAACACTGGAGTGATGGCACTGATGATTTAGCACATCGCTACATAAGAATTACTCTCTTAAGGTAACTTTGAATACAGAAATTAAAGTTTCTTCATACATTTCTGACCACAAACATCAGAGGATTTTGTGAAGGAACAGCATGTGTTGATGGTTGAAAGAACAGGGACAGGAGTGGGAGGTCTTGGTTTTACACTGCTTTAAGCAATATCCCAGCAACATCAAGGCAGGGGTCTTGGTTTTACACTGCTGTAAGCAATATCCCAGCAATATCAAGGCAGGAACACCAGACATGTGCCCATATAGGGAATGAAACCCCGGTGTAGCAGCCCAGAATTTACAGTGCCGTTGGTCTGTCAATGCAATGGCTGACATACCTTGCCACTTTCAGCTTGATAACCCACACTTATGCTGCGTATCTGGAGAATATGTATCAGCCCATTTTAGCATTGTAAATAGTGTTTAATTGTGTGATAAGTACAAGAAAATCATAGCAGCATTCTTAATCACTTATTTTCTTTAGGCGTATTATCTGGGCTGGGGGTAAACTGGCCTATTCCGAATATACCCCAGGTATACATGGATTGTAATGCCACTAGTAATGTGGAAGGGGTGTCCATCCCATGAGCACAATAAACTTAGGGCAGTAAAGGGGTGTCCCACCCATAACATGGCACCTTAACACCTTAACCCTATGACTCTGAAAATGGTGCCCCACCCCCATACCATGGCACCTTAACCCTATGACTCTGAAAATGGTGCCCCACCCCCATACCATGGCACCTTAACCCTATGACTCTGAAAATGGTGCCCCACCCCCATACCATGGCACCTTAACCCTATGACTCTGAAAATGGTGCCCCACCCCCATACCATGGCACCTTAACCCTATGACTCTGAAAATGGTGCCCGGTCACCCCCATAGCATGGCACCTTAACCCTATGACTCTGAAAATGGTGCCCCACCCCCATACCATGGCACCTTAACCCTATGACTCTGAAAATGGTGCCCCACCCCCATACCATGGCACCTTAACCCTATGACGCATGTTCATATATATAAAGCACATAAACCATACAAAGGTGACATGAGCATTTTGTTCTCTTGAAAGTTTCATGTTGATTTGAAATATGATTTTTTCAATGCAATATACATAAACATTGTGTAAAAAGATGTTTGTATTTGATCTCTGTAACTATTTGATCCAGATTAATTATCATGCGTATCAATGAACTAAGTCTGTCTTGATCCATCATTAATACAAGCAGGATAATATATATGAGTTACCTAACTGATACACATGCATATATAATCATTCAACTCATTCAATCAGACAACAGTAATGAGATATTTGAACGCCTCTTTCTACCTCAAAATAACAGCCTCTGGCAGAATGCATGTCCAGTTACGCCCTTCATGGAAGTTTTGTCCTGTGACAAGTGTAAAACAAATTAATGCGCTATTATATGATTGGACAACTGTTTTATGGAGTCATGCCCATTATCAATCTTCTAAAGCTCGCTTGCATTCAATAAAAATATACGCATGCCCATCTTCATAAATATTTGGGGGGATTCAACTGCAAGTGTATACATTTTAATAAATTAGTATCATGTCACTTTTTGAATTCTACAATACATGTACTTGAATTATGATATTCATTCGCAACAATGTACAGATTATATTTAATTGTTCAGAAAGCCATTATGTTTGATACCAGTAGTGTGCACAAAATGTATATGCGAATAAATACCATCTCTATGCAATGGCTGGATTGATTTCCCTGGTAATAATAATCAGATTGTAGCGCTTTGAGCACTTTAAGGAAAAACAAACTCGCCAAAAGTGCTTGTTAGTCCTGAGTGTACATTTCATGCATCCTTACGATTATGTATGTTCATGATACACAAATCTTTTCATGATAGCAAGAGTTGATGAAGCCGAAATCCAGCATATCGATTGGTCAACGGTCTAGCGAATAATCAATCTGAATCCAAGCTGTCTAGTGACCAAACGTGCTCTACGGAAATTTAACCCACGCCCCATCACCTGTCATTTCCTCTGTGACAGGTATCTCATGATACAGTTGGTCATAGATAAGAAATCAGCCACTATATTGAACAGTTGAGATACACAACATTCTATTAGGAAACTTTGATAACGCCCCATCCTCTGACCCTTTGTCTTATATATGTGCAAGGAATCATATTATACAATGTGTGTAAATGTATGTTGGTATGAAATCGTGTGTTTTCTGTGTTAAATCTAGATGAACCAAAATGACAAACTGTGAATCTGCTCCATGTAAGTGACAGACTAGCGTATTAGTACTTTCCTTAAAATATTCAGTATACACTAGCAATGTGTCAGTGAAAACGCTTCTTTCATAGAAGATAATTAAGCATGTTCGTAAATTCTTCTTTACTGCCACTGACATAGATGTTTCATACAATTTAACCTCAAACAATGATATGAGAGGGACAATTTGATTAAGTATGTCTCATGTCTTGCATACTAAGAATGTGTTAGGAAAATATATATGCACACGCCACCAAAGTTCTATCAGAGAAGGTGCAATAAAATTACGAAAACATTACATATGTGATATGTATTCACACCTGCTTTCTTTTAACATATATATTCACAACAAAATTAAACAATCAGGACTTGCTCTTATGACGAGAAAACTTCCTGTAATCTCCGAAACCTGTCAGGGATGTCAGGCGTGAATTTTTCCCTAATTAGTATCGCCACAGTGAGCCAGGCAATCAGCACAGGTTTGCAACACTGACCAATGTACCCTACATCCCTTTAAGACAGACAGTGTACAGTACAGGGGTGGCTGGTGTCCAGAGCTGACCAGTGTACTTTACCTCCCTTTAAGACAGACAGTGTACAGTACAGGGGTGGCTAGTGTACAACCCTGACCAGTGTACCTTACCTCCCTTTAAGACAGTGTGTACAGTATAAGGGTGACTGGTGTCCAACACTCACTAGTGTACCCCACATCCCTTTAAGACACACAGTGTACAGTAGAGGGGTGGCTGGT
The DNA here is from genome assembly GCF_037392515.1 of Haliotis asinina. Taxonomy (NCBI): domain Eukaryota; kingdom Metazoa; phylum Mollusca; class Gastropoda; order Lepetellida; family Haliotidae; genus Haliotis; species Haliotis asinina. The sequence continues at coordinate 13,182,227 of NC_090283.1, read as the reverse complement.
GTCCAAAGATGACCACTGTTCTCTACCTCCCTTTAAGACACACAGTGTACAGTATAGGGGTGGTTGGTGTACAACACTGACAAGTGTACCCTACCTCCCTCTAAGACTGACAGTGTACAGTACAGGGGTGGCTGACGTCCAACACTGGCCAAGATAGTGGTCAGTGGTACAGATAAGGGATAATACTGAGAAGTTATAACATGCGTTGATGATATTTTCAGTGAACAAATATTTAAGGAGACATGCCAACCATATTTCATGCCAATTAGTACTTTGGCCAAATGTCACTGCACTGCATAAACCCTAGTGCCACATTTCAATATGAGAACAACATATGGTATTCTCTTTCAAATTTACTAGAAAATAACATTTTGTCACAGTGCCAAGATAGAACTGACTTCTGCTGCATCAACCAACACCAGGGAGACACCAACATCTGCTATACATTAACAGTAGACATTGAACATATCTTAGTCCTACTGCTACTGACAGGATACTGTTGCACGTTTTACTTCACACTTGGAACCTCCTTATCCAGAAACCAGTTATTCCTTCTGCCTTCATATTCACATTTTCCAGCATGGCCACTGACAGGAAAATGTTGCACATTTTACTTCACATGTAACTTGGAACCTCCTTATCTAGAAACACGCTGACAGAGGTCAGAGGATTTGTGAAGAAACAGCATGTGTGGAGGGGTACAACTGCAGAGACAGGAGAGGGGGAATTTAGTTTTACACTGCTTTCAGCAATATCCCAGCAATATTACAGTGTGAACACCAGACATGAACTTCACACATTGCACACATGTAGGTAATCAAATCCCGGTGTACCAGCTCAGAATTTACAGTGCTGTTGGTCTGTCAATGCAGTGGCTGACATACTCTGCCAGTTTCAGCTTGAAATCCCACACTTACTATGTTCTGTATCTACAGAATGTTTCACCTCATTTTAGCGTTGTAAATAGTGTTTAATTGTGTGAAAAGTACAAGAAAATTATCGCAGCACTCTTAATCATTTATTTTCTGTAGGCGTACTATCTGGGCTGGGGTAAACTATGGCCTATTCCAGAATATACCCCAGGTATACATGGCTTGTAACGCCACAAATAATGTGGAAGGGGTCTTACACTAACAGTAAGGTACAATAACCCTAGGGCATTAAAGGGATGCCCCACCCACAACATGCCACTTTAACCCTATGACTATGAAAATGGTGTCCCACCCATACCATGGCACCCTAACCCTCAGACCTTTAAAGGGGTGTCACACCCCTAGTCTGGCACCCTAACCCTCAGATGTTTAAAGGGGTGATAAACCCATAGCATGGCATCCTCACCATCAACCCTTTAAAGAGGTGTTACACCAGTAGCGTGGCACCCTACCCTTCAGACCTTTAAAGGGGTTTTACACCAATAGCCTGACACCCTAAGCCTGAAGGAAGTGACTGCGAGAATTCGGATTTGTTCCTGTAGTATTTGAGTGTAGTATTTAATCCAGGACAATTGTGCTTGTGTTTGAGCCACATTGCTGAAAACAATATTAATGTTCAGAGAATCCATGCTAGACTCTCTTCACACAGTCACTAAATTTGGTTTCAACCAATGGCACTACAGATCTTGAACAGCATCTCTACCTACTGGCTGTCGGTACTATTACAAGCCAGGGATCACACTTCTGGTACCTACAGAGATGCCAAACCTGAATCAAACGTAAACTGAGTGATGTCTTGCTCGAAGCAAGTCTCAAGCCTTAAATTTGCAAGTTGGGGGTGAGTGTGAGAAGGGGATCGGGCCTTTTTTGACAGTGGGGGTCTGGAGGGGGGAGGCTCCGCTCCAAAAATAGATTTAATCTCCTGGCAGTATGTAATTTCTGGGCTTACTTAACCAGATAATACAATTAATTCAAACGGTTATTTACTAAAATTCTTTCCAACACTCAAAATTAATAAAGAGCAGGGCAGATTTTGTATTTGAAAATCAGAGTAACTCCTCCAAAATCAGAGTGGTTGGCATCTCTGTACCTGCGACATCCTCAGAACAAAGCCAAACAACCACTGGAATACTCGACTTGTTACAGGGTCATTACCTTAGACACCCTCAGAACACAGTTAGACAACCACACTAACACCCAAACTGTTACAGATCAAGTAATTTCCTGTGAAAAGTGTCCTTTTTCCAACAATCCCTTGATGTACTTACAAACAAACATATTTACTGACCTGAGTAACATTGTAGTGCTACCTAGTCTACCAAGGTAGCTGCTCTTTCCATCTCAGCTTATACAAACAAATTCATAATTATACAAAGATATTCATAATCATGAATTTTTTAATTATTACAGAAAATATTTGTTGTCTTTTTTTTTTACATATCCCTGCAATAATTATGAATGCTGTCACTCAGTTACCCAGGGCTAAGGCCAAGTCCTAGGCTCAGAAATTCACAAAGCTGAATCAGATATAAGCACCCCAAAGGGAGCATACTCTTCCACCAAATGTTCTAAATTACCTCCCCCTTGTCTACTGCTCAGATACAAATAAATCCCCGGTTGCATTATCCAAAACTATAAAGGAAACTGATCAACTACATTTGGCCACTTAACAGTAGTCTATGATGTGTTAATGAAAACCATATTATGACAAATTGGGAAATTGTTTTTCAGAAGAAGTCCTCCTTGGAGGAGATATAAGCATTAAAATGTCCATTTTAAATCCTCTGACAGTTGTAACTATATTTTTCAATAACCCCCCCCCCCCACCCTAAAATGATAAAATATTTGCAAAACAAACAAGTGTCAGCAGAAGATGATATGTCCCCCAGCCCAACATATCTGAAAGGGCAAATCATCTGACAGTTCGAATCATTTCCATGGAAGTCATGAAAAATATAAATGCCATATATCTGTAATCAGCAAAATGCACCACTTCAAGATCTGCCTCATATATCTGCCAAGATATGTTTAAAGATATCAAATGCATTTTGAGTTGTGCTTTGGAAACAAAGCTCATCCCTCCTGTTCAAGACTAAGTGTGCAACGTTTCCATGGAACCTGGGACAAACATAAATGCCCAAACTCAGTAAATAGCAAAAGGCACCACTTTGAAGGTCTACCTCACCTATTCTGCAGAAAGATATTAAGAAGGTTTCAAGCTGTGCTCCAAAAACGGAGCCCATCCCTCCCTTTTAAGGCTATGTATGGATCGTTTCCATGTAAACCAAGACAAAAATCTGTAAAGAGCAAAAGGCACCACTTCGATGTTGTGGTGGATAACAGGATCACAGGAAATCTCAACAGTGATTTATCCTTCCATATCTGCTAACAGCAATAAATTCCTCCAAAGTGTATGTTGACAAATTGAATATACAATGAGATCCTGCATACCCAGAAACATACGTTTTAGTGTAAATCATCCAGATAACTGGATTTTTTCAAATTTGTACACCTCATGGAAAATTCAAATTGTTCATGAAGTTTACTACTTGAATATACACATGCATATCAAGGATTAATTGAATGTCTGAAGATCTTCTTGCACATAGTGCAACCTCAGGTAATAAATAAACTTGTGGCACCAGACAAGAATAGGTTGCGCCTGATTATTTTGAACATCATGAAATAATATTACTCTGATAAGATAACTTCAGTTTACTTCACAAAATTTCCTGCCATGAACTACAATATTCAGTCCATGTCTGTGCAGTCATCAGAGTCACTAGTCAAGCCAATGGCTCATCATTCTGTATTTCAGCTGAAATCTGTTGTTTGGAGAGCCAACTATTAACATGCATTGATTGTGGCTATTCACTCAAATACAGGAATTAAAGTTTCTGAACACTGGAAGAATATGGCTGCTGACAGAGGTCACACTAAGGGAACTTAGTGAAGTGAGAACACATGTGGACGGGTAGAGTGGCAGGGACAGGAGTGGGAGGTCTTATTCTTATCTCACTTTTAGCAGTATCCCAGCAATATCATGGCAGAAACACTAGACATGAGCTTCACACTGTACCCATGTAGGGAATTAAACCCAGGTCTTCTTCAATACTGAAAGGGATGTCCACCCCCAACCAAAACATGGCTCCAAACTCCTCAAAGAATGAGACTCCAATAGCAAGGCACACTAACCCTAAGGCATCAAGGGGGTGCCCCACCCATACCATAGCACCCTAATCCTACGACTGTTAAAGGGGTGCCCCACCCATACCATGGCGCGATAATGCTAAGACTGTTAAAGGGATGTTCCAACCACAGCATGTCACCTTAACCCTTTAAAGGGGTATCCCACCCATAGCATGTCACTCTAACCTCCAGATGTTAAAAGGGGTGTTCCACTCTTAGCACGCTACCCTAACCCTAACAGTGTCCTAAAATGAGGAAGATAAACAATACTAATGATGAATGACTGGAGCCTATGCAAATGACAAAGATAGCACCTTATATGGAGAAACACAGGTAGTTCCCCGATAGTCATGTCATGCCAGCACGTAAGTGTCTCAACTAATATAAATAATAAAGACAGTGACTGCGAGACTTCAGATTTGTTCCTGTAGTATTTGAGTCAGAGGATTGGAATACAAAAGTTTAACTATTCATATTGACTTATACCCTGAAACTGGAACGAAGAAATTTATACAGGATAATTCTGCTTGGTCAGCTGGTGTTTGTGGTCAGCCACACTGACAAAAGTGCTGCAAGAATATTAATGTCAGAATGCTCATGTAAGACTCTCTTAGCTCTGTCACTAAATTTGGTTTCAAACAACATCTCTATCTTACTGGCTGTCGGTACAATTATTTCTCTAGGATAAAACCTCTCGTACCTGTGACACCTTCAGTGAGTGAGTGAGTGAGTGAGTGAGTGAGTGAGTGAGTGAGTGAGTGAGTGAGTGAGTGAGTGAGTGAGTGAGTGAGTGAGTGAGTGGAGTTGAGTTTTACGCTGCATTCAACAATATCATAGGTATATGGCAACAGTCTATAAGTATTCGAGTCTGGACCAGACAATCTAGTGATCACCAGCAGGAGCATCAATCTGCACAACTGGGAACCAATGACATGAGTCAAACAAGTCAGTGAGCCTGACCATTCGATACCGATAGTCAGACCAGTGCTGGACAACCACTGAAACACTCAACCTGTTGCAGGATCATTACCTGAGACACCCTCAGAACACAGCTAGACAACCACTGGAACACTTAACCTGCTGCAGGGTCATAATCCTCACAGACAGATCAAGCAAATTCCTGTGCCAAGGAGCATCTTACCAAAACTCCTTTCAAGTACTCACAAAGAAACACCCTGAGTGATCTGAGTGACACCGAGATCTCTGCACCATATGGAAGACTTGGCTTCAACAAACTTATTCATAATCATACAAACATATTCATTATCATAAACTTTTAAATTATAACAGAAAATATTTTATTTTCAAAATAGTGGTTTCCCTGCAATGATCATATATGCTGTCAATCAGTTTCCCTGGCCCTTGTATCCAGCTAGGCACAAACAATTCACAATGCTGTAGCAGACAAAAAGCACATCAAAGGGAGCATACTCTTCCACCAAATGTTCTAAATTACCTCCCCCTTGTCTACTGTTCAGGTACACATACCAATAAATGCCCTGTTGCATAATACACCAGAACAAAGGAAACTGATCAACTACATTTGGCAGGTGAATGGTATGTCTACGGTGTGTTAATGAAAACTCTATTATGTGCCCTTGGTGGCATGAGGGGTAAACCATACATTCTACCCAAGAATAAGAATTGGAATTTTTACCCATCCGACAGGTACCCGACAAGTCAGACAAGAGACAGTGAGTACTGGAAATATGTGGCCGGCTCTGATTTTCCCTTTAGCCTGTTTATCTGCCTATTACTGTAGGGGATCCATATGTCAGCATCTTTCTGTGTTATAAACTGGTGCGGAAATTTAAATGTTAACGCATATTTGCCAAAAGAAACGACTATCTTTTGTGTAGTGTGTGACGTCACAGGTTTTGCATGTGACCTGGTTTTGTCTATGACATCGCAGGATAGGCCCCACATGTACACCAGGGGCACGTTCAGAACTGCGAGCGCCCGCCTCCCATGAGTGCTCGCATGAGTCCTGAAGAGAAAAGAGATATTTCAATGAGCGGGATATGTGACGTCAAATCAGGACTATCCGACTGAAATCTGAAGTTAAAGCAATGAACTCAAAATGTATTTATCTGGATAAAAGGGTTAGTGAGCTAAAGTCAGACATTAACCATGTAAAACAGAACCATGATGTTATGTACAAGGACATAGATGCCCTAAATGAGAAAGTGGAATGTGTATCTTTAAGATTTTCTCGTACCAACTCTGAACCATCATCTCCCTCTCTATAGGATGTCAGCCAAGGCCTGGACTTTATTTCACATGGAATTTGCAGCCTTGAGACTGGTAGTACTGACAGCTAAAAAACACTACGATGAGCCTTTCAGTGAGGGTAGTGAGGGAACATATAACTTCCTCTGCTGGAACATGAGTGGTCTTAAAAACATAATACACGACCCCGACTTTATCAATATTTACTTGATTTTCAAGTTATATGTCTGGTAGAAGCATTTGTTGATAATGTTACTGACGTTGATTGGTTAGCTAACTATGATATATTTTACAGCCCTGATATCAAGTTGTCCGAGTATGGACGTCTTTCTGGTGTCTGTGCATTTGTCTATCAGTCACTCAGTAAAGCTTGTAAGTTGATAAAAACAGACATTTATAACTTTGTGTGTCTTAACTTCACAAAGGATATATTCTTAACCGATAGAAATATTAATTTACTATGCACATACATACCCACCAGCAGGTTCGTCTTATTCTAATCAGTCTCCGTCAAAATGTAACCTTTTTATTGTCTAATGTGGCACAATTACGTGATTCACATACATTGTTGTGTGGTGACATGAACACTCAAACAGGGGAAGGTAATAGCCCACAGGTTTTTGTCAATGATGATAGACCCAGCTAACATCACGTAACTGGGCCAGGACTGAAGTCAGAGCATCAGGCCCATTTAAGACATTCTGGAACTGGGCCTGTACTATTTTGCAAACTGGCCTAAGGCAGAGAACTAAACACAAGTTTATCCATATGAGTTTAATTCCTCCTGAACTGAACTTATGTTTTTGAATTAGATATGCAAACAGGTTTTGAGTGATATAAAAACATGGCATACATGATGAATGCTCGAATGTTTAAAATTTTCAAAACGCTTTTTGTCTCAGCAAAATCTATACTCCCATGTAATTATTCAAAATTTAGCTCCACACTTAACGTGAGTAGCAAAAGTAGTCTCTACAAGTGATTCAGAACAAAGATTGTTACTATTTAGAGTTACATTCCATCAGTTTACACTCAGAAATATGGCAAGTGTCAACCTCTACCTTTTGGCCACCTCTCTCGCAACATGGTCCGGAGATAATCTCCCACAATTCCCCTGGCAGGAAGTGCACTGCCTATACTGGGCCAGTACAGCATTGTGGTGTTGTGTTTACTGTAGCCATCCATATGTGGCTCGGTACAGTTTTTCCTATAACAGGCCACCAAAGGAAAATAAGCACTGGTTCAATACTGGCTCTCTACTGGTGTACCTTATGCCAGTACCAATGGTACAGGCTAGAGCGATGCCAGCACTGACCCAGTAATGTCATGTTAGCTGGGGAAATATCAACATTGAAGAGGAGGATATCACAGTTAATAATCAGAATCATGATACTGTCATCAATAAGTTCAGACAAAACTTGATAGGACTTTCTTATGTATTTAAGCTATTTATCATTAATAGCAGTGTCCGGAGATGAACAAGGTGAATTCACCTTCATGGGTCAACAAGGTGATAGTGTTAACGACTATTTCATCTCTTCCCCTGACTTCTTTCAGTATACCGGCAAGCTGAATATAGGGGTTCAGCTAGAATCTGATCATTTGCCACTGGAACTAATCTGTAGGTTTCCTAACTTGAAAACATCGAATACCTCGTCACAAGGCTTATTTGACAAAATCATCTGGTATGATGCTCTTTGTCACACTTTTTTGGAAAATCTATAACTGAATTATGTCCATGGAATTCAGACATTTTAGATAAACTTAACAGTAGCATTGAAGATGCTATTGACAATTTCATATGCATGATTGTAGAGTCTGCTACTTGCATGAAGAAACATACATTGAAACCCCAGAAGATGATACTGCTAAACTGTGAGTGTAAAATTGCATGAAGGGTTGCATGAAAATCACTTACGAATTTTAGAAAACATCATAATGATTTCAAAAACATCGTAACTGGAGACTCTACAGTAAGGAAAGAAATAGATAGATAGAAAACTCTGTGTAGAAGAAACAAATCAAACTTGCGTCAATGTAATTTAGAAAGACTTTGCAAATCGAGTAGTTCACCAACAGCATTTTGGAAATATATATGAAGATTCAAGGACAGACCAATCATTCGCAATACAACTACTAAAACATCATAGCCTGCTCATTTTAAAGGGGCTTTCTGTTTTTAACAATTTTTGCACAAGCACTGACATGCAAGATAATGCAATAAGTGTAACATTTGAAAATAATTTAGACCCAGAAGCACTTGTATTAGATTCGCCCATTATAGATCAGGAAATGTGTTGACACACTTCAAAACTGGAAAATAAGCTGGTTTGGACAACGTTGTTGCAGAAATGTTGAAGAGTTCACAATCCATAATTATGCCATTTTTTAATATGTGCTTTAACAAGGTGTTCATGACTGGTATATTTCCATGCAGCTGGGCAATATCAGTTATCATCCCTGTACATAACAAGAGTCATCAGAAGATGACATATCCCCCTGGCCCCAACATATTTGAAAAGACAAATCATCTGACAGTTACTTGATGTTTTTTTAGACTATGTTTGAATCGTTTAGATGGAAATCATGAAAAGTATAAATGCCATATATTTGTAAACAGCAAAAAGCACCACTTCAAGATCTGTCTCATATATTTGTCAATATCTGTTGAATGATATGAAATGGTTTTCAAGTTGTGCTCCGGAAATAAACCCCAACCCTCCATTTTGAGACTAAGTCCGAATTGTTTCCATGGAAACTGGGAAAAATATAAATGCCAAAACTTTTTAAATAGCAAAAGGCACTACATTGTGGTCTGCCTCAAATATGTGCTTAAGCTTTGCTGAAAGATATTAAATAGTTTTCGAGTTGTGCTCCAGAAACGAAGCCCATCCCTACATTTTGAGACAAGTCAGACTTGTTTCCATGGAAACCCAGAAAATGATAAATCACCAAAATCTGAAAAACAGCGAAAGGCACTACTTTAGGGTCTGCCCTAATATCTGACAAGATTTGCAGAAAGGTATTAAGTATGTTTAAGTTCTGTTTCAGAAACAAAGCCCATCCCTCCCTTTTGAGACAAAGTCCGGATTGATTCCATGGAAACCCAGAAAATAATAAATGACGAAAACCTGTAAATAGCAAAAGGCACCACTTTGGGGCAAAATCAGTCAGTTGGCGATGTGAATCATTTTTTGTATCCATTCCAAGAAACAGTCATTAATATATTTAATCGAGACTGGCATTCGGTTATAGATAATAGCTCACACTATGATTCCTATCGAACGAACGTTTAAAACCCTACTCCAACCAGAAAAATACAGATCACTTTCAACATCCCCAAAATTGAGAAAGTAATTAATACGATTTAGATTAGGACTATCATACTTAATGATGAAGGAAGACGTGTATCCATGGACAGATATGAAAGAATTTGCCCTTTATGTAAATTAAACCAGAAGGGGAGGGATGGTGGTTTTACATTGTCTATCAAAAGCCAGAAGAAGGCTAACATCTGTGATGGAGAATTACGATGTAGATGACCATTTAATGAAGTTAATGGCAGTAACTGTAAGTAGATAATTTAACTCCACCACTTTCAACGGCCCAGTGGCCATGAGAGCATATGCCTACAAATCAGAGACTTGTGGTTCCAATCCCGCTTCGGAAAACATTTGTACTTTGAGCTTATTTTGAATGATATTTTTCAATTGATTTCAAACACTCATGTATCATTTGAATCTTGATGTTCATATAAAGTAAGGAACAGTTCAACCTGAGAAGGCGTCTTTCTAGAGAAAAGTAAAACCTGTCCCTCAAAACGAAAACCTCAAATGCGTTTTTTTCTGGCTACACAAGAGATGACTTAATATATAGTGAGAAGCACACAAGTTTATATATACTAAGTACAAAAATTAAGGGAACCCTTGGTTTTGTTCAGCATGTTTAATTTCATTATTGGTCACAATTTGAAAAGACTTTGATAGACTTAGTAGCAAGTGTGTCCACCTCGTGCAGCCACACAAGCTCGACACCTTGACGGCATGCTGGACACCAATCGCCGGATTGTCCCCCTTGGAATCAAGCCCCACTCTCGCTGTAATGCTGTGCTTAACTCGTCAAGATTGACTGGTGCAGGATCCATGCAACGGACTCTTCGCCCTAAAACGTCCCACAAATGTTCAATAAGGGACAGATCTGGGGATTTGGCAGGCCATGGTAACGTTGTAACGGCTTGTTGTTGCAGAAAGTCTACTGCAACTCTAGCCCTGTGAGGACGAGCATTATCGTCCTGAAAGACAAAGTTTCGACCACCTCTTTGAGCGAATGGAACAACATGGGGCTGCACAATTTCATCAACATAGCGTTGACCTGTCCGATTTCCACGGACGATGACCAAATCTGTCCTCCTATCGAATGAGATTCCACCCCAGACCATAACAGACCCCCCCACCATAAGAATCATGTTCTTGTACAGTGTTGCCACAATAACGCTCCCCTCGACATCACCATACACGGATACATCCGTCAGTGAACCTCAAACAAAAGCGGGACTCATCGCTGAACATCAAATGTCCCCAGTAACGGTTGCTAAGCCTGTGAGCCCACTGTAAACAGAGACGCCTGTGATTACCTGTCATGGACACGCCTTTGAATGGACTTTGATTTGAGACCTCTGTCAAGGAGCCTATTGCATCCAGACAAATCTGGTATTCAGAGCAACAGTCCTCAGGAGCGTGTCTTGTCTTGGTGTGGTTTTACAACGTCATCCACAACCAGGTCTGAGTTTCACATCACCCGTTTGACGGTAGACATTGATGAGACATGAAATGATGCTCTTTCATTTCCTGGAAAACTGTGCTACACGATTCTGGGACTGCCCACCCTCTATCATGCCTACTGCTTGCCATTTCTGTGCATTTGTCATGTAATGTTTTGGTGGTATTTTTTCCTATGAGAGAGACGCAACAACAACGTGAATTTTATACGCTTACTCGCACGTGCAACAAGCAATGCACATGCATCATGTACAGTTGTACAGTTAAACATGGCTCAGTTTCCAGTGGATAATGTGCTGCACTTGGATACAGTAGTCAAGAGACTTTTGTGTCACATTCATGTTTACTATACATTGAATCAGTTCCCTTCATTTTTGTACTTAGTATATATAATGCATGTAACTCCAATGTATAATACAGTAAACGTCTTTGACTTTGACTTGACAAACTGGGAAAATTCTAACTCACCAGCTGAACTCATGAAACAACATGAAAACCTCAAGGAAATATGTCATTTTTGGGTAAGGGGGGATCTGTCACCTGAGGGGAAGGATCTGTCACCTGGGTGAATCTACACGGTGACCTGGGGGAGGATCTGTAATCTGGGGGGATGATGATGTCACCTGGGAGAATATGACATCTGGGAGAAGGTATCACCTAGGTGAATCTACATGGTGTCATGGGGCAGGAGGCCCCTGTCATGCCCATGGGAGGATATGTCACCTGGGGTAGGGAGTCCCTGTGATCTAGGGGGAGAATGTGTCACCTGGGGGAGGGAGTCCCTGTGATCTAGGGGGAGAATGTGTCACATGGCTAAATGTAAATGTGACCTTGGCTAGGGGTCCCTGTCATCTGGAGGAGAATGTGTCACCTGGGGAAGGGGGACTCTTTCATCTTGGGGAGAATGGGTGAGCATGGTCACATGAGTGAGGGAGTCCCTGTCATTGGAGGGGATGGGGGAAATTAGAGAATGTGTCACCTGGGTGAATCTACTTGGTCACATGGGTGAGGGAGTCCCTGTCATTGGTGGCAGATGCGGAAGTGGGCGATTTTCTTATCTTGGAGGGGTTAGATGTGTCATCTGAAAGGGGGAGGGGTATCTGTCATCTGGGGAGAGGGGCAGCATTTTGCCTCGACCCAAAAAACACTTGGACGCCCACCCCAGAAAGAGGAGGGGGATCTGTCATCTCACGGGTAGAGATGTGTCACCTAAAGGGGGGGTGGGGGAAATCTGACTACATGGGGGTACATGTGTCACCTGAAGGTAGATGAAACTCTCATCTGGGGGGAGGGGGGTATAGATGTGTCACCTGAAGGGGGAGGTGGTATCTGCCATCTGGGGGTAGTGGGGTCGGTAGATGTGTCCCTTGAAGATGGAGGGGTATCTGTCTCAGGGGCATTGATGTGTCACCTGAAGTGGGAGGGGGATCTGTCAACAGGGGGAAGTCCGGAGGGTGGTAGATGTGTCACCTGTAGGGGGAGGGTCACCTGAAGGGGTTGGGGCAGCATGTTACCTCGACTAACAAACATTGATCATGTGGACTGATGGGTGAAAGGATGCACAAAACTGCTCTACATGAAACAAACCAAACACATTATGAAGTCCTGGATGTGTTGTGGATACAATGAATAATATATTAAGTCTGACTGGACACAATGAATCGGTCTTCTGTGTCCATTCTCTACATGTGTGAGTATTGGACACACGTTTAATTGGATGCACATTTACGCATTGTGTTAAACCAACAAGGGGGTCCTCAAACAGATCTATTTGACCACATGAACATTTTCAGAAAATTGTTTTAACTACTTCACCATTTCTTAAGCAAATCCTTCACCTGAAGCTATGATACTGAATACACACTGTGATACAAATCTTCTCATGCTATGTTCTATCTGGTCATTAAACATTAAGCTTTGTAAACCCCCTGAAGACTGGATTAATCTACCTTGTTATGTAGTAACTACTCACTAGACATACCTGATTCAAGCACATTTCCAGGCAGTAACCTTTAACAATGTTTAACCTAAGGCAACACTTAAACCTACAGCTGTACAAACCACCCTAAGGACACCCTGAAGACACCCAGTAGTAAACAACTCCAACCTAGGATATATCTGGTCTGTGTACTGGACCAGTTCACAAGTATCACCTAAACCTGAAGCTATACAAACCACCCTGAAGTCACCCAGTAGTAAACAGCTCCAACCTAGCACATATCTGGTCTGCGTACTGGGCCAGTTCACAAGCATCAACTAAACCTCAAGCTATTTTAACCACCATTCCACCAAAACAATGATGTACACTGTCCTTATGCACAATCGGTTTGATAATTGGACCATTTCCAGAGAATACCACTGACCTGACGCTATACAATCCACCCTTAAGATGTATGGCTTTAACATTTACCCATGCTATGATGTATTTGGCTTCCATTTCACTACTTCACCATTTCTGGACACTGTTGCATGTAAGTTTTACATTTAACCCTTCTGACCCTCACAAAACCAACCTGAACATGAAATGCTCACAACAAAGTCTGTTTGACGACTCCAGCTCTTTTTCAAATTTCTACAAATCACTCTTCACATACTGTGTTAACCAAATCTACCCAAGCTATCGTGATTCTGATTTCCATCCCATTCTACTGGACCACTTTACCATTACTAGAAAATACATTTATTCTGTAATATTTGAAACAGAGTCTTACCACTACACCACAGCCACACCTACAGCCCTTGATACACCAATCAGTTAAACCTACCTGAATTATCATGTATCCATCCTCCATAATCTCCAGGGCATACGTTCTGATAACTCTCCACTTGACCCTGGATGCATCTATGGTTCCGATGAGTTTTAACTTTAAATTGTACATTTAAATACTTATCCTTATCTCATGATTTGCACGTCTCTCTCTTGCTTTGTATACATGAAGTTTCATATGAACAAATGGTGAAATATTTACACACACATTTCATCTACTGCAGTACACATGTAGACACCACATGGATATGGCTCAATTATTTGTCAGATAGAACAAGAGTCATCACAAGATGACATATCCCCCTGGCCCCCACATGTTTGAAAGGACAAATAATATGAAGGTTACTTGATGTTTTTTTAGACTAAGTTTGAATTGTTTCCATGGAATTCAAGAAAAATATGAACGCCATATATCTCTAACCAGCAAAAGTCACCATTTCAAGATCTGTCTCATATATCTTTCAAGATCTGTTGAAAGATATAAATCACAAAAACCTGTAAATCCCAAAAGACACCACTTTGGGGTCTGCTACACATATCTACCAAGTTATACTGACTTTTATTACTCGCCTGTATCCTCTATATATTAACAAGTTTTTGAGTTCTGCTACGGCAATGAAAGACACCTCATACTTTTGAGACTATGTCCGAAACGTTTCCATGGAAACTGAGAAAATAATAAATCACAAAAACCAGTAGATAGCAAAAGGCACCACCTTTGGTTCTGATTGATATGGCTACCAAGTTTTGCACAAAAACATAGAACAGTTTTGTAGTTCTGCTCCAGAAAAGAAGCCCATTCCTCCATTTTGAAAGGTCTCAATGGTTTCCACGGAAAAATAAAAATGCCAAATCATAGTAAACAGCAAAAGGCACCACTTTGTGGTCTGCGTCACATCTGGCAAATTTTGCTGAAAAATATTATGAAGGTTTCAAGCTGTGCTCTGGAAAAGAAGCCCATCCCTCCCCTGTTGATCTGCTTCCACAGAAAATTGGAAAATGATAAATCACCAAAATCTGTAAATAGCAAAACTCACCACTTTAGGTTCTGCCTCACATATCTGCCAAGATTTGCAGAAAGATATTAATTAGTTTTTAAGTTGTGCTCTGGAAACAAAGCCAGTCCCTCTATTTTGAGACTAAGTCCAAAATGTTTCCACGGAAACCGAGAAAATAATAAGTCTGAAAACCTGTTAATAGCAAGGAACCACTTTAAGTTCTGTCCGATGTATCGACAAAGGTTTGCAGAAAAATATTGAAAGTGTTTTTAGTTCGGCTCTGGAACCAAAGCCCATCCCACCATTAGACTAACACAAAAACGTTCCTTGGAAAAAAAACAAACAAACAAAATAAAATAAAAATGCCAAACATTTGTAAATAGCAAACGGGAGAACAATAGATTAAGTTTATTATATCTATAAAATTTTGGTCTATAAATATTTTTTTAGCTATGCTCCGGAATCAAAATGCTTACTGACGGACAGACGAGGTGTCGACTATATCCCCTTGCATGTAATAAAAGTATTTTATGTCTTTTTTTCTACATAACAGTTTCCCTGCAATATTTATATATGCTGTCACTCAGTTTCCCTGGCCTTGTATTCAGCTGGGCACAGTTGATTCACAATCCTGAATCAGACAAAAGCATACCAAAGGGAGCATACTCTACCACCAAATATTCAAATTACCTCCCCCTTGTCTACTGTTAGATACAAATAAATACCCTGTTGCATAATCCACCACTTCGTTGTTCTGGTGGATAACAAAATCACAATAAGTCTCAACAGTGATTCATCCTTACATATCTGCTGACAGCAATAATTTACTCCAAAGTTTAGGGTCACTACAACTTGAATGTACAATGAAACCCAGGATACACAGATACATTACAGTTTGCTGTAAATCGTCTTGATAACTGGATTTTATTTTGAAAACCTCATGGAAAATCCAAAACGTTCATGATACACGTATTTAGACCTTCTTGCACATGGTGCAACCTCAGGTAAGAAATAAACTTGTGACACTAGACAACAGGTTGCACCAGCAGCTCCATATACAATTATACACAAACCTGGAGTGATGTCATTTAGAACATCACAATAATAAGAAAATACTCTGATAAGATAACTTAACTTTTTCTTCACAAAATTTCATGTCATGAACTATGATACTCAGCCACTGTGTGTGTTGTCATCAAAGCCACTAATCAAGACAATGTCACATCTTACTGTATTTCAAATGGAATCTGTGTTCTTTGACAAGCAAACTATTAACATGAATGTATTGTGGCTATGACTGCCAATACAGAAAATGAAGTTTCTTTCTACATTTCTGAACACTGGGACAGTATGGCTGCTGACATATGTCACATTCGGGGGATTTTGTAAAGGGACAGCACATGTGGATGGGTTCAGTGACAGGGACAGGAGTGGGAGGTTTTATTTTTTTCCCACTTTTAGCTACATCCCTGCAATATCATGGCAGGAACACTAGACATGAGCTTCACACACAGTACCCATGTAGGTAATGAAACTTGAGCCCTCTTCAATACTGAAAGGGGTGTTGACCTCCACCCATAAACTGGCTCCTAAACCCACAAAGAATGTGACAAGCATGTGACTCCAATAGCAAGTCACACTAACTCTAGGCCATCAAGGGAGTGATCCACCAATACCAAATAGCAAGGCACAAATAGCAAGGCACACTAACCCCAAGATTCTGAAAGTGGTGTCCCTTCCACACCATGGTGCCTTAACCCTTAAGACCTATAAAGATGACTTCCACCCACACCATGGCACCTAGGAATGAAAGGAATTCCCCACCCACAAGGCACCATTACCCTAAGGCATTAAAGGGGTGCCCCAACCATATCAAAGCACCCAGATCCAAAGACTCTGAAAGGGGTGTTCCATCAATAACATGGCGCCCTAACCCAATGACATCAAAGGGGTGCCCCACCGACAGCTTGACACCATAACCTTAGGACCTTTAAAGGGGTGTTCCTACCATAGCATGGGACCCTAACTATAATACCTTTAAAGGGATGCCCCACCCATAGCATGGCACCCTCACCCAAAGACCTTAAAAGGGGTGCCCATGAATAGCATGGTACCCTAACCGTAAGACTCTGTAAGGGGTGTTCCACCCATACCACAGTGCTCTAACCCTAAGATTCTCTAAGGGGTGTCCCACCCATACCATGCCAGCCTAACCGTAAGACTCTGTAAGGGGTGTCCCATCATACCATGCCAGCCTAACCCTAAGAGTCTGTAAGGGGTGTCCCACCCATACCATGCCAGCCTAACCCTAAGAGTCTGTAAGAGGTGTCCCACCCATACCATACCAGCCTAACCCTAAGAATCTGTAAGGGGTGTCCCACCCATACCATGCCAGCATATCCCTAAGAGTCTGTAAGGGGTGTCCCACCCATACCATGCCAGCCTATCCCTAAGAGTCTGTAAGGGGTGTCCCACCCATACCATGCCAGCCTATTCCTAAGAGTCTGTAAGGGGTGTCCCACCAATACCATGCCAGCCTATCCCTAAGAGTCTGTAAGGGGTGTCCCACCCATACCATGCCAGCCTATCCCTTAGAGTCTGTAAGGGGTGTCCCACCATACCAGGCCAGCCTATCCCTAAGAGTCTGTAAGGGGTGTCCCTCTCATAGCAAGGAACCCTAACCATTAAACGGGTGTCACACCCATACCATGGCTCCCTGTGCTCCCCAACTGTTATGTTATGCCAACCATTAAGTACCTCAGCTAACACAACCAATATAGACAACAGTGCTTAGAATGAAGGAAGTGACTGTGAGGCTTCACATTCCTTCATGTAGTATTTGCGTCAGAGGATTGGAATCTGAATGTTAAACTCTTAATATTCAGGCTATGACAAAGACCCTTGACTAATACCCTGAAACTGAAATGAAGAAATTAATCCAGAAAAAATTGCTTGGTCAGTTGGTGTTCGTGGTCAGCCACATTGACAAAAGTGCTGAGAGCGTCGAAGTAAGATTCTCTTAGCTCAGTCACTAGATTTGGTTTCAAAGAATGACATCTTAGATCTTAAACAGCATCTCTATCCTACTGGCTGTTGGTACAATTATTACCCTAGGATACAACCTCTGGTACCTGTGAAACCCTCAGCACACAGCTGGATGACCACTGGAACACTCAACCTGTTGCAGGGTCATTACCTGAGACACCCTCAGAACATGGCTAGACAACCACTGAAACACTCAACCTGTTGCAGGCCATTACCTGAGACACCCTCAGAACATGGCTAGACAACCACTGAAACACCAAACCTGTCGCTGGGCCATTATCCTTACATCATGCTAACAAACATCAAGTAAATACCTGTGCAAAGGAACGTCTTACCAAAAATGCTTTGAAGTACCTTCAAAGAAACACCCTGACTGACCTGAGTCACACTGTAGTGCTACCCAGTCTACCAAGGTAGTTGCTCTCTGCACCATATGGCATCTCAGAAGACTTGACTTCAACAAACATATTCATAGTCATACAAACATATTCATAAGCATGAAATTTTTAATTACTACAGAAAACATTTTATGTCTTTTTTAAAATAATGGTTTCCCTGCAATGATCATATATGCTGTCAGTCAGTTTCCCTGGCCCTGTATTCAGCTAGGCACAATTCACAATGCTGTATCAGACAAAAGCACACCAAAGGGAGCTTACTCTTCCATCAAATGTTCTACATTACCTCCCCCTTGCTTACTGTCCAGATACAAATAACCTCCTCATTGCATTATCAAGCAGAACAAAGGAAACTGATCAACTACATTTGGCTATGTCTCTAGTGTTTTAATGAAAACTATATCAGAGCTCCAGATAAGGTGCGTATTTTCATATTTTACTCAATAAAAATCACATTTGCTCAATTAATTACAAATCTGGGAGTACAGAAAACGCATAAGAATTACTCAAAACCCAATAGGTCTATAATACCTGGCGTACTTTACTCTATCAACTAAACTGGTTAGCGCATGATAATTCCTCGTGGAGCCCGAACTCTACATCAATGTTAGCAAATGTGAAGTCATGCCTATATATTCATATGCTATTACAGCCGTAGCCACTGCCTGGAGATGAGTGTAGTAGTCATGTGACTTCCATGTTGCCTGTTCAAAAATGACTGCCTGCTACTTGAAAATACTTGAGAATTACTAAAAAGTTATGTCTATTGAAAACCATTTATGTTTACATATTTAGAAATAGGAAGACACTCTTCACAAAAGTACCAAATTCTTTAAACTAGTGGGAAAATACAAAATGCTAGTTACTCCTTAAGAAATGCAATTACTCATACATAAACAGACGGATGTAACTACTCAAGTGCTTGAAAAAATATCTGGAGCTTTGCTATACCATGTCAAACTGGGAAAATTCTAACTCACCATCTGAACTCATGAAAGTACATGATCACCTCAAAGAAACTTGTCATTTTGGGGTAAGGAAGGATCTCACCAGGGTCGGGGAGGATGTGTTACCAGAGTCAATCTGCATGGTAACCTGGGGGAGGATCTGTCATTTGGGGGAGGATGTGTCACCTAGGTCAATCTACATGGTCACCTAGGGGAGGATCGGTAATCTGGGGGAGGATGTGTCACCTGGGAGAATGTGATATCTTGGTGAATATACATGTTTAACTGAGAGTGGCGTCACTGTCATCTACGAGAATGTATCAGCTGGGTGAATCCACGTGGTGACCAGGGGCAGGGTGTCCCTGTTATCCCAGAAGAAGGATATTTCACCTGAGGTAGGGAGTCCCTGTCATCTTGGGGAAGAATGTGTCAGCTGGGGAGAGGGTTCTTGTTATCTGGGTGGAGGTCACCTGGGGTAGGGGGTGCCTTTGATCTTGGGGGAGAATGTGTCAGCTGAGGAGGGAGTCTTGTCATCTGCAGGGAGGTTGTGTCACATAGGGGACGTGCCAGTCTCATCTGTGGGGGGGTTTGATAAATGGGGAAGGGGTCCTTGTCATCTGGAGGCAGAATGAGTTATCTGGTTACATATACATGGTAACCTGGGGAGGGAGTCATCTGAGGGGAGGGTGTCCCATCTTGGGCAGGGGGTCCTGTAATCTGCTGGGATGGTGTGTCAGCAGGTGGAGGGGTCCCTGTCATCTGGGGGCAGGGTGTGTCAGTTGGAAAGGGGTCCCTGTCATTTGGGGGAGGGTGTGTTACATGGTAAAATCTACATGGTAACCTGGTGTAGGGAAAACCTCTCATTTGGGTGGAGTGGGGTGGGGTGATGGTCCCTCTCATTCATCGAGAGAGAATGTGTCACCTGGGAGATGATGTCACACCTGGGTAAAGCTGCACTATCACCTGAAGTGGGATGAAGATCTCCTACCATGCGTGTGTGGGTGCATGCATGCGTGCTTCTGTCCGTCATTTTTTATGACTGAAACCCCAGACGGTCTCACTTGTGGTACGAAGAGCATCAGTCTTTCTAGTACTAATCCTTGTCCTTGAGTTTACTAATCCCTAATGAAGTCACAGTAGTCAAAGTTAGGAAGGATGAATGATATATGTGTAGCGGCCACAAAATTTCCGAGTCCCGTGAAGTGGCCACAAAATTTCAAAGTCCCGTTCTGGGATTCGAACGACGGACCTGATGATCCGAAGTCGGACGCCTTGTCCACATGACCAAAGAGGTTAACCCCGTGAGCAAGCTGACAAGGTAAGGTCATCTGTGGGATGACTCCACACCCTGCTACATACGCAGTCTTTCTAACCCGTTTCTGTTTAATTTATATTTAAGACTCAAAATGCAATTTTATAGGACTAGTTTTTTCACTAGATATTTGATTAGCATCTCCCATTTAACAAAGCCACTCTTTTTTCGGACTAAATGATACCTGCCATTCATTTTCTCAATCAGATAAATTAGTAAGCCCATTGTTCAATATTCTTGTTGCATCAGTAGGGGTTACTTAAGTCGGTTAACATGTAATGATATAAAAGAAATACGAATGTTATTAGTAGTTTTGGCTACATCACGAAAATGACCGATCATATCGGGTGAACCAGTTCACAGTGCCACACATATCTACCAAGTGTTGCTGAAAGATATAAGAAGTTTTTGAGCTCTTCTCCAGAAATGAAGCCCACCCAACCATTAGACTAACACCAAAATGTTCCATGGAAAAACAACAACAGAAAAATAAAAATGCCAAAACTCTGTAAATAGCAAAAGGCACAACTATAGGTTGAGATTATTACATCTATCAAGTTTGGTCTAAAAATATTGAACGGTTTCTGAGGTATGCTCTGGAAACAAAATGATTACGGACGGACAGAGGGATGGACGGCAGACGAGGTGTCGACTTTATCTGAATAGCACTCTAACCGTAGGACCATTAAGGGGTAACAAAAACCACAGCCTTGAACCCTAACGTGTTCCATCCTGAGGAAGATAAATAATATTGATGATACATGACTGAACCCTATGCAGACAACAAAGCTCAAAACTTGTATTGAGAAAGACAGGAGAGTATGCAAGTAGTACCCGACTGCCATGTAACGTCATGTCATGTCATGTCATGCCAACCAGTTTCAATTCTATTTCAAACCAATACTGACCTAGAAACAGTACTTGGAATGGAGGAAGTCACTGCAAGCCACAGATTTGTTCCCTAGTATTTGAGAGGATTTAAGCCAAAATAATATTTATATACTCATAATATTCAGGCTATGACAAAGACCCTGATGTAAAAACTCTACATGGACCGATGCAAAATAATTCAATGATGGTTCTCCTTGGTCACATAGTGTTTGAGCAACAATGAACTCTGATGTCAGTGAACTCCAGCTCATTCCTGCCATATGAGTTCAATATTCCCTACAGCTCAAGCAAGAGCCATGTCATGTCCACATTTCCCACTTTCACCTGCCTCTTACATTACCACCAAACTGATGCATGAACTGGATTATCTCCATTCCAGTCAGAGTTAGCTTGACAGATGTTTATTGAACCCAATAATACAGTCTTACCTTGGAGACATACATAATATGTAGGCTATGACAAAGAACCCTGACTTACAAACTAAAATCTAAATGCTGCATATGAATAAAAGACAATTTTGCTGGGTCAGTTTGTGCTTGAGCAACACAGACAGACCTGCTGAAATAATATTTATAAATGTTCAGAGGGTCCATGAAAGACTCAGCTCAGTGACTAACTTTGGTTTCAGACGCTGCGAAACTCAGTTCATGAATTCATGAAGTCTTCATGAAGTTCATGAAGACTTCATGAAGAGTTCATGAAGTGTTCATCAACTTTAGCTTAAATCTTCATGAACTTACTTCATGAAGTAAGTTTAATCTTATTCACTACAAATTTCCAGAGTAAACTACATTAAAAAGAAAATACAGAATAAATATTACAAACTTCAATACTTTTATTTATGTTTGATAAGTTGTTATGTAAACAATTACAGATGAGGCATAAACTTAGTTTCAACATATTTAATTAAGTTTAAATTATCAATAAATCCAATCTCTCGTGGCATTACTAGTGTTTGTCTAATAACTTTTGTTGTTGTTTCATAATATATACAATAAACAATGCATGAACGAACGCTAAACAATTCTGTGCCTAATAGGAGTTGTTTTAGTAACATCGGGACAGTTCAAGGTAAAACTTACCTTCGTAAAATAGCTGCATAACCAGTTGGTACTGAGGAAGTTTTCTACTTGTCTTCCTTATTCATATTTACTCCATAAAGTAAAGTTTTCCTGTCAAAATTGTCTCATTTCTTTGAATTTCTCCCGTGATTGCTCACGATCGGACGTGCATGCAGATACTTTACTATCGTAAGGACGTCTTCCGCAAAGTTTATAACGAAGCAAAAACATAAAACAGTCAAAAACATTAACAGTTGACTCGGTACTAGAAATAAAAGAAATGTGGAAAAATATTTTGATATCGCCATGCTTCTGACAGCTTTCTTAACCCGCAAGTTGATCTTCTCGTTGAAAACATTCAATGCTCTCGATTTTAGAACACATTCCGCTGTCACTCCCTGTCCAGCACGATATGACCCTAAAACTACGTCAGTTTTGACTAATGAAATAAAATTTATGACCGGAGACATGTGCATGAACTATTCCTCCAAATTATGATCGACAACGGAACGTGAACTCAGAACATGTTTTTACGGGATCCCCGCCGTTGACAATAATACGACATGTATATTGACAAGTTCTAATTTCAATATTCATACCTAAATATTGTAATTCTTGCCATTAATTGTTCATAAGAAGAGAAATTATACGCTGTTGGTATGATGAAGTAACTTTCGCGCCAAAACTGCCCCGCACTTCGTTCTTCCGAAATCTATTGCAACTTCAAGAACGGATAACAATAATCATACGGCTTATTTTATTTATAGACGCGATTTATTTCTGATCTGAGCGTTTATATTTACACTTAATTTTTCTTTTCTATCAAAAAATGTCTTTACTTCAAACTTGCAACATTCGATACGGAAAGACGCGACCGTTTCACGGCATGACGCCATTGCTGCTGTCTTCGAGCTCAATGACATCCCTCATCTTCAACAGCATCTGTATCTTACTGGCAGTTGGTACAATTACTACTCAGGGATCACACTTCTTGTCTGAGACACACAATCAGAACAGAGGTGGACAACCACTGGAAACACTCCACTTGTTGCCGGGTTATTATCCTCACAACATGCCAACATACGGATTCCTGACAATTCCTGAGCAAATTATCCACTTTGATGTACTTACATAGGTATTAAATACCTTGAATGAACTGAGTGACACTGTAGTGCTAACTCATCTACCAAAGGTAGCTCTCTCTACATCACATGACATCTCGGAAAATTATCTTCAACAAACATATTAATAATCATGAACAATTTCATTATTTCACAAAAACATGTGGTATCCTTTTCAAAAAACGGGTTCCATATATACTGATCATGTATGCTATCACTCAGTTTCTGTCCTTGTAGGCCGCTGGGCACTGATGCTTCAATAGACAAAAAGCAGACCAAGGGTGCTTACTCTTCCACCTAATGTTCTAAATTATCTCCCCCTTGTCTACTGATCACATACAACCCCTGTTGCATAATCCACCACATTAAAGAAAAGTGATCAATCACATTTGGCAGCTAAACAGTATGTCTATCATGTGCTTATGAAACCATATGTTGTCTAATTGGGAAAATCCTAAATAACCAGTTGACCTCAAGAAACAACATGGTCACCTGAAGGAAATATGTCATTTTTTGATACACAAACCACCCTAAAGACACCCTGTAAGTATACATACATATTTTACTTCATCACTTCCAGAGAATAAGTCTAAACTGAGCTAAACAAACCACCCCGAACACACCCTGTAATGTAAATATACACCAGCTAGCATGTTCCTTACTTAATGACTTCCAGAGAGTACCTTCAACCTGAAGCTACACAAACCACCCTGACGACAACCTGTAATTTAAATCTTCCCCATATAGCCTCTACACATACTTTACTTCATGATGTCCAGAGAATAACTTTAGCCAGGAGCTACACAAACCAACCTGAAGACACCTTGCAAATCAGAATCTAACCCAGCCAGCATATATCTGACCTCTATACACAGTTTACTTCATGACTCCCAGAGAGTACCTTTAACCTGAAGCTACACAAACCACCCTGAACACACCCTGTAATGTGAATCTACCCCAGCTAGCATGTATCTGGACCGTATACACACTCTACTTCATGACTACCAGAGAATATCATTAACCTGGTGGAACACAAACCACCCTCAAGACAGCCTGTAATCTGAATCTACCCCAGCTAGCATGTATCTGGACCCTATACACACTCTACTTCATGATTACCAGAGAAAAAAAATAACCTCGAACTACACCAACCACCCTGAACAGAAGATGTAATGTAACTTTAAACACGCTACCCTGTATCTGGGCTCTATACATGGTCTGCTTGATGACTTCTAGAGAATACGTTCAATCTGAAGCTACACGAACCAGCCTGATGACATGGTACCGCCTGAATCTACCCCCGTTAGCATGTATCTGGCCTCTATACATTGTTTCTTCACGACTTTCACAGAATATGCTTTACTTGAGCTACACAAACCACCCTGAAGACATGGTGTCATCTGAATGTACCCCACCTCGGATGTATCTGGATTCTATACAGTCTACTTCGTGACTTCCAGAGAACAAAACTAACCTGAAGCTACATTAATCGCCCTGAAGACACCCTTGACTATAAATCTATCCCAGCTAGCATGTATCTGGCCTCCGTACACACTCTACTTGATGACTTCTAGAGAATACCATTAACCTGAAGCTACAAACACCACCCTAAAGACACCCTGCAAATCTGAATCTACTCCAGTCAGCTGTATCTGGCCTCTATACATAGTCTACTTCATGACTTCCAGATAATAAGTTTAAACTAAGCTACACAAACCATCCCGATACACCCTGTAATCTAAATCTACGGAAGCTAGCATACATCTGGCATCTATACACAGTCTACTTGGTGACTTCCGAAGAATACCTTTAACCTGGAGCTACAAACACCACCCTTAACACACGGTGTCACCTGAATTTACCCCAGCTAACATGTATCTGGCCTCTAGACATCGTTTGCTTCATGACTTACAGTGAATACATTTTACCACGGCTACACAAACCGCCCTGAAGACACCATGTAAGCTGAATGTAAATACGCCAGCATGTATCTGGCCTCTCTACATAGTCTACTTAATGACTTCCTGAGGATAGCCTTAACCTGAAGCTACACAAACCAGCTGAAGACTTCCTGTAATCTAAATCTACCCCAGCAACCATGTATCTGATCTATATAAAGTCACCTTAATGATTTCTAGAGAATGCTTTTAACCTGGAGCTACACAAACCAGCTTAAACACACCCTGTAACCTCTACCCAAGGTAGCATGCATTTGGCCTCTATGCACAGTCTACTTCAGGACTTCCAGAAAATAATTACAAATTGAGCTAGACAAACCCCCCTGAAGACACACTGTAATCTGATTCTACCCAAGCTAGTATTTGTCCTGCATTTATACACAGCCTGTGTCATGATTTCAAGAGAATACCTTTAATCCAAGCTACACAAACCACCCTGAAGACATTGTGTCATCTGAATCTACCCCACATAGGATGTATCTGGCTTCTATACAGTCACCTTGGTGACTTCTAGAGAATAAAATTAACCTGAAGCTACACTAATCACCCAAAAGACACCCTGCAAATCTCAATATACCGCAGTTAGCATGTATCTGACCTCTATGCACAGTTTACTTCATGATTTCCAGAGAGTAAGTTTAAACTCAGCTGGACAGACCACCCTGAACACACCTGGTAATCTCAATCTACCCCAGCTAGCATGTATCTGACCTCTATGCACAGTCTACTTCAGGACTTTCAGAGAGTAAGTTTAAACTCAGCTGGACAGACCACCCTGCACACACCTGGTAATCTAAATCTACCCCAGTTAGCATGTATCTGGTCTCTATGCACAGTCTACTTGGTGACTTCCAGACAATAAATTTAACCTGCAGCTACACAAATCACCTTGAACACACCCTTTAATCTAAACCTAAACTCCCTCGCATATCTCTTGACTCGATACACAGTCTACTTAATGACTTCCAGAGAGTACCTTTAACCTTGAGCTGGACAAACCACCCCGAAGACACCCTGAAATCTAAATCTGCCCCTCCTAGCAAGCATCTGGAGTCTTAGTAACACACAGTCTACTTTTTCATTTACAAAGAATACCTTTCACCTGGAGCTACACACAACATCCTCAAGACACCCTGTAACCTAAATCTAGCCAAGACAAAATGTATCTGGCTTCTGTTAGAGTCTCCGAAATAATTTCCAGAGAATACCTTTGACCTGGAGCTAAACAAACCACCCTGGACACACCCTGAAATCTAATATACCCCAGCTAGCATGTATCTGGTCTCTCTACACATTCTACTTGGTGACTTCGAGAGAATACCTATAATGTGAACTGGACAAACCACCCTGAACACACCCTGTAATCTAAATCTACCAGTTAGAACATATCCAGCCTCTTTATATTGTTCTTTTCATGATTTCCAGAGAATACCCTTAACATGGATCTACACAAACCAAACTAAAAACACCCTATAATCTGAATCTACCCAAGCTAGCATATACCTGACCTCTATACACAGTTGACTGCCAGAGAATAAGTTTAAACTCAGCTAGACATACCACCTTGAACACATCCTCTAATCTAAATCTACCCCAGCTAGCATATATATGGCCTCTATACACAGCCTGCTTCATGACTTCCAGATACTTTATTTAACCTGAAGCTACAAAAACTACCCTGAAGACACCCTGTAATCTGAATCTACCAAGGTAGCATGTATCTGGCATCTATACACAGTCTGCTTCATGACTTTCAGAGACTATTTATTTAACCTGAAGTTACAAAAACTACCCTGAAGATACCCTGTAATCTGAATCTATCAAGGTAGCATGTATCAAGCTCTCCTGTGTCTGGACAATATACAGTCTCTCTGACCACTTGATCATTTCCACAGCATTAAAGGGAAGCTACACAAAATCTACCTCTGCTAGCATTTATCTGGACAGTGTATAGTCTGTTTGTCCACTTGGCCATTTCTACAGCATTAACAGGAACCAATACAAAATCTATCCCTGCTAGCATGTATCTGGACACGTTGACCACAATGACAGGAAGGTGTACAAAATCTATATGGACACTCTACAGTCTTTTTGACCACTTGACCATTTCTACAGCATTAACTGGATGCTGTACAAAATCTCCCTCTGCAAGCATGTATCTGCATGGACACTGTAAAATCTACTTGATCACTTGACCATTTCTACAGCATTAACTGGAACCTATACAAAATTTATCCCTGCTACCATGTATCTAGACAATGTACAGTTGACCACTTGACCATATCTACAGCATTAACTGGAAGGTTCACAAAATCTACCACTGCTAGCTTGTATCTGGATTCTGTATAGTCCATTTGACTACGTCACCATTTCTACAGCATTAACTGGAACCTATACAAAATTTATCCCTACTAGCATGTAGCCAGACTCTGTACAGTCTCTCTCACCACTTGACCATTTTTCTACAGCATTAACTGGAAAGTTCACAAAATCTCCCATGGCTAACATGTATCTGGACACCGTACAGTCAACTTGACCACTGGGCCATTTCTACAGCAGTAACTGGAACCTATATGAAACCTGTCCCCGCTAGCATGTATCTGGACAGTGGACAGTCTATTTGACAACTTTTTGAAGCCTGGGCAGAAAATATCATAAGCAGTTAGCATGTCCTGAGAAACCATTATAGACAAGAGGTTCATCATCAGTGCATCATCCCAGAATAATTTCTGCAGTACTGCTGTCTGACTAAAAGGAAAAGGCATGGGTATGAAATGTCAATGGAGGCACCCATAAGGGGGGATAATGCAAGTGACAGGGATACCCTGTGGGATGAGATGGCCATGGCACCTCACAGGCAGCTTGGGTTCAGTGCACATTATTATCATTATCATTAACACTTCTTAGTATGTTGCCTAGAGGATGTGAAACATTTACTCACCCAAACCCCCTTCAACACACCCTTCTATCTAAACCTAAAGGAATCTGGTGGTTGTGAAGTCTATTATAATCTGACCAATTCAGCAGTAACACCTTCAACCTCAAGTTAAACATGTCACCCCAATGGCATCCTGTAATCTCAACCTACCTTTGCTACGAACTGTACACAGAGTCTCCTTGATCACTTGAAATTCCATGGAAGACCTTGCAGTCATCTCCGGTAGAGTGTGTCACCTGTCTCAAGCTACATGAACACTTGGGGGTGAGGAGTGTCTGTCATCTGGGGTAGGGTGTATCACCTGAGTCAAACTACATGAACACCTGGGGGTGAGGCGTGTCTGACATCTGGGATATAGTGTGTCACCTGGGTTAAGTTACATGAGGACCTGGGGATGAGGGGTGTCTGACATCAGGGGTATGGTGTGTCACCTGGGTCAAGCTACATGAGCACTTGGGGGTGGGGGTTGTATGTCATCTGAGGTAGGGTGTGTAGCCTGGTCAAGTCACATGAACACCTTGGGGTGAGGGGTGTCTGACATCAGGGGTATGGTGTGTCACCTGGGTCAAGCTACATGGACAAATAGGTGTGAGGGGTGTTTGACATCTGAGGTATGGTGTGTCACCTGGGTCAAGCTACATGAGCACCTGGAGGTGAGGGGTGTCTGACATCTTACATGAATACATGGGGGTGGGGGGTGTCAGTCATCTGGGGCACGGTGTGTCGCCTGAGTCAAGCTACATGAGCACCTGGGGGTGAGGGGTGTTAGCCATCTGGGGTAGGGTGTGTCGCCTGAGTCAAGCTATATGAGCAGATGGGGATGGTGTCTGTCATCTGGGGTATGGTGTGTGAAGCTACACAAAATGAAGACAAAATACTATCAAAATCTACCATTGCTGTGTATGTTGTACCTACAATCAACACTCAGTAGTCCTGTACAAAAACTCAACACAGGCCATGATGCACCAAATCTGTCAAAATTGACTCCATGAACATTTCAGAAAAGCCTTGAACCTGAAGCTACACAAACCACCATGAAAACACCCTGTAATGGACTCAAGCTGTGGTGCACAAGCTCTTGACAATGTCAACCCTTAAAAATTTCAGGGCAAACCTCTAAAAATTTGTAAGCCAAGGCCACAACAAAGACTTCTTGAAAAAAAACCTCTACCACTGTATGTATGCATGCATGCATGCATGCATGTATCTGGTCTCTGTACACAGTCTATATGACTACTTGATGACTTGAATCCCTTTAACCTGAAGCAATACAAACCACCCTGAAGACACCCTTTAATCGAAATCTACCAAAGCTTGTTGACTAGGACTATGTATAGTTTCTTTGACCATTTCTACAGCATTAAATGAAAGCCTGGGAAAATCTACCCATGTTAGCATGCAGTGTTCCCGGTAGGTTTTATGTGAGTGTGTGCAGAAATAAAATAGTAACTGTGTCGTCCAAATCTTTTGCAAGTAATACTTTCACTAAAACCGCAAATTATTTTCAAATATATTGGTTCTTAATATATGTTATTGTTTCAAGGTACCTTTTGAAATTAAGTAGATCAGAATCTATGCATCCAAATGAAGCAGGCAAACTATTTTTTACGTGTTTTTTCAATTTTTGTGTGAAAAACGCAGGTTTTGCATTGAGAATGTATCTGGACACTGTACAGTCTATTTGACAGCTTGATATAATTTCTACAGCATTAACTGGAGGTTTTCCAAAATCTACCCATTGTGACATGTATCTGGACATCTAAAATGGCAGTGGGGGACTGCAGCTGTCACCCGGGGGCAGGAAGTATTACTTGGACCAAACTACATGGAAACCTGAAGGTGTGGGGGTTGGTGTGGGTGTCGTCAGTCGTCTGGGATAGGGTGTGTCACCTGGGTCAATCTAAATTAACATCTGGGGGTGAGGTGTGTATGCCATCTGGGCAAGGGTGTGTCCCCTGGGTCAGTCTGCATGAACACTTGGGAGTGAGGGGTGTCAGTCATCTGGGATAGGGTGTATCACATGGGTCAGTCTACATATAAACCTAAAGTGTGCTTCTCACTATATGTTGGGTCATCTCTCGTTTTCCCAGATTAATCACATTTGAGGGTTTTGTTTTGGAGGGACAGGTTTGACTTTGGCTAGACAGACCGCTTCCCAGGTTTTACTTTTCTTAACTTCATACGAACAGAGCCCCTCGGGATTTCCTGACCCCGATGGTTTTACATTGTCTACCAAAACCTCGGAGTCGTGTTTTCTCCTACACATAAACACCTGGGGCTGAGGGGTGTCCGTCACCTGGGATAGGGTGTATTACCTGGGTCAATCGACATGAACATCTGGGAGTGGTGTCAGTCATCTGGAAAGGGTGTGACCCTGGGTCAATCTAAATGAACACATGCGGGTGAGGGTTATGTATCATCTGGGTAAAGTGTCACACCATGGGTCAATCTATATGGACAGATGGGGGTGAGGGTGTCTGTCATCCAGGCAGGGTGTCACAACTGGGTCAATCTACATGGACACCTAGAGGTGAGGGGTGTCTACCCTCTGTGAGTGTGTATAACCATGTCAGTCTACATAGACACCTGGTGTCAGTCATCTGTAGTAGGATGTGTCACCTAGTTTAATCTATATGGACATCTGGGGTGTTGTCAGTCATCTCGGGTAGGGTGTGTCGCCCAGGTCAATCTACATGGACACCTGGGTGTTAGGGGTGTCTGTCATCTACGGAGGGTGTGTCACACCTGGGTCAATCTACACAGACACCTCGGGGTGAGGGGTGTCAGTCCTCTGGGGAGGGTGTGTCAACCTGGACAATAGTAGGACACCTGCATGTGACTGCATAACCACTAACTTTTCTGAGTAAACTGATGGGTAGTTCAGGTATATGTATTCAGCCAAACGAGGGAGCGAGTGAGTCAGTTAGAGAGAAAGAGATGGAAGGTGGGAAAAAGAGACAAAGAAGTGAAGAGAAGAGGCATTTTTAATCAGACCTCACTGGTTCTCTGAAATAAAATCACAATAACAGGAGGTCGCAAGTGAATCAAGTTACACTGCACCAAGACCACTCCCTTTAAATCTGAAGAATCAAAAGCGCAACTCCAGATACCCTGGACTGACAGGGCAAGTGCTGAAGACTTCTCAGTTGTGCCACCCTAGATACCCTGAACTGACCAGGACAAGTGTTGAGGACTTCTCACTTGTTCCACCACAGATACCACAGACTGTCTAGGTCTAGTGCTGAGGACTGTGAACTCCTGGCTGTGACGGCATCTCTACCTCAAGAAGCACAACCTGAAACAAGACGACTTGAAGGGTATATGACTAGTCGACAATGAAAGGGTAGCTGAAATGTGAATCATTGCAAACTGCCACGGACTTGTCTACAAGGCACACCTATAAGAATACAAGAGAGAGGTTACAGATGGCCTAACACCGCCATTCCACTCATACACAGGAAATATTGAATTTGTTAATAGAAACGGGTATGGAACAATGCAAGATGAACACTGACAGCCGAGACAATATAAAGCCAAACAGTAAGGAGATTGTGTCACAAGCAATCAGCATCACCTGCAAAACGGTACCTGACAACATGTTCATCACCACAGTGGAATTCCAGAGTAAGCTCTGGGCTGGTGCCTGGCTGAAAGTGAGTGAGTCTGTCAGTCACTTTAGTTTTAAGTCACTTTTAGCACTAGTACTATCATGGTGGGAGACACCAAAAGTGGGCTTCACACACTGTACCCATGTAGGGAATCGAACCCTGGTCTTCGGCATGACAAGCAAACACTTAAACCACAAGGCTACCCTACTGTCCCACTGGTTAAAGTGTATAGGTGTAGACGTGAAAAGTCCAGGGGGCAACCAGACTACACTACGAACAGGTGGACCTTCTCACCATTCTCTGGAGTTCAAAATGGGGGATAATATTGGAAATCAGCTCACAGTACAGGGTGTGCTTATCAAGTATATTACTACAGGCTGGGAACTCTACAAGAAGGAACAGACAAAGCTCTGAAAGACTTGAACACTTTGAGGAAGGTGCAAGGGCATGCTGATGCCATCTAATTGGCTCAAGGACGTCTTTCTCAATGCTACAGATTTTACTTCAACCAACATGTTCCTCAGCAATACTTGTACACCTAAAATGGAACAAAGCAGGTCGCAAGTCAGTGTGTAAAGGCACAGTGCAGCCGGTACTGAAAGCGTGAGTGACAGAGTGAGGGGAGTTTTAGGCCGCACTCAGTCATATTCCAGCTATATAGTGGTGGTCTGTAAATAACTGACTCTGGATGAGACAATACAGTGATCAACTGCATGAGCAATCTACAACAGGGATTCGATGACGTGTGTCAACCAAGTCAGCGAGCCTGACCATCTGATACTGTGAACCATGGGTTACTGATGATCATTTCTAAAATTTAACATGAAGCTAAAAGATATGAAAATCTGTCATCTAACTCATACAAGCAAAAATTCAGTTAATGAACTGATCCAGTCTATCTGACGACTTGACCATGCCAACAGACGGCCACCAACCCAAGCTGAGATGGATAGTCAACAGTCTAAATCTACCTAAGCCAGCACATATCTGGCCTCTACAAACAGGGTATGTGACTACTTGACGACTTCCAAACAATAACTTTAACCTGAAGATACACAAAACACCTTAGCATCTGAATCTACCCAAGTCAACAAGTATCTGGCCTCTGTCCTGAGCATGTGACTACTTGACTTCCAGAGAATATCTTTAGCCTGAAAACCACGGTTAAAGACACCCTAGAATTAAAATCTACCCAAGCTAGAATATATTTGACCCCTATACACAGTCTGTGTCATTACTTTATCACTTCCAGAGAGATACCTTGAACCTGAAAAAGCACAAACCCCATTAACATCCCCTGTAACCTAAACCTACCCAAGTTTGCATGTTTTTTCAACTCTATACAAAGTCAGTGTGAGTACTGGATGACTTCCAGAGAATACCTTGAACCCGAAGACACACAAACCACCCTGAATACATCTTGTAATCTAAATCTACTCAAGTTTGCACGTTTTTCAACCCTGTACAAAGTCAGTGTGAGTACTTGATGACTTCCAGAGAATACCTTGAACATGAAGACACACAAACCACCCTGAACACACCCTGCAATGTAAATCTATCCAAGCTAGCATGTACCTGGCCTCTGAACACATTCTACTTCATGACCTCTAGAGAAACCTGTAACCTTAATTTACCATTATCCTGAAGTTGTGCATCCCATCCTCACAACACCTAGGTATTCAAATCTACCCAGAATACAATCTATCTGGCATGTATACTGTCTTACTGACCAACACCTCCCAAGAATACCTTTAACCTGATGCTGTGCAACCCACCCTAACAACACCAAGCTATTAAAATCTACACAGACTACAATCTATCTGGCCAGTACACTATCTAACTGATAAACACTTCCAGACAATACCTTTAACCTGAAGGTGTGAAACCCACCCTCACAACACATTCTACTTCATGACCTCTAGAGAAACATAATATTATCTATCTGGCCTGTACACTGTCTATCTGATGACCACCACTACCAGAGAATACCATTAACCTGAGTTGTCCAACCCACCCACCCCAACACCCACTTATTCAAATCTACCCAGACTACAATCTATCTGGCCTGTACACTGTCTATCTGACCAACACTTCCAGACAATACCTTTAATCTGAAGCTGTGAAACCCATAATCACAACATCCAGTTATCCAAATCCACCCAAGCAACAATCTGTCTGAAATGTATACATTCTATTTGAGTGAGTGAGTGAGTGAGTGAGTGAGTGAGTGAGTGAGTGAGTGAGTGAGTGAGTGATCAAGCGAGAACAGTTTGACACCCTTTTCAGACATATTCCAGCAATTAAGAGCAGGTGACACCAGAAATGGCTTTTACACATTGTGCCCTATGTGGGAGTCAAACACTGATGTGGTGTATGTAAATAACAAACAATTTAATCACTGGTCATTTGGGTGGATGTGACCATGAGGGTGGATCTGGTTGTGGGGGTTAATCTGATCATGAAACATACCCATGCTAGCATGTATCTGGTATCTCTACATAGTCTCCCGGACCACCACTGATATTTTCCACAGAAAACCTTGATACTGAAGCCCTACAAATATTCATAACAAACACTGTAGACCGAATCTACACACACCAGCATGTACCTGGCCTCGCTACATAGTTTGCTTGACCACCATTACAATATCGTGTATTGCAAATATATCCATGCTGTCTCCTACCTAGTCCAGTTATGACATTCTAGTGCACCTTTGTGGGAAACCAAACCCTGGACTTAGGCAACAACAAGGAAACACTTTCACTACTTGACCTTTTTTGAACCTGAAGTTCTTCACATCATTCGCTCAAAGTCAAATTCAAATACACAAAGCCACAATACACAGTCTGTTTGACTTCACCATTTTGGAATGAGTGTCACTAACCAGAACCTACAGAAATCACCTGTCAGACACCCTGTAGACCCATGTTAGCACGTACCTGGCCTCAATACACAATCTCTCTGACGCCATTTTATCATGTCCAGAGATAAACTTTATTTTATAGTGAATTTACATATAACTGAAGCAAAACAAACCATAAATAACACACCCCGTAATAACAGATCACTACTTTTTGAATATTTCTAGACCATCCAAATTAAACCCTGAACTCAAGGCTGCATGTGCTGGGAACCTGGGCTCATATATGCTACAACTACATATGTGAACATATTCAGCGACAACTGTCTTTAGAAAGAAAACTAAACTTCTTTGATCATGTGGTCATTCTTGCTCACTTTATCCATGGACATCTTTGAACCCAAACATGTAGATGTCAATCACTGCATAGTGTGGTCCGAATTCCATTATTTATTCACTGCTGTTGTAGTGTGCAGGTAACAGGTTAATTTTGTTTGTATATAAGTTGGTATGAATGTCTAGAGTGGTTGCATTTAGGTAGCATGAGTGAGTGTATTGAGTGCAAATGATATGTGTACTAAGTTTGTATGCTAAGTGTGTAGGTTTTTGAGTGTTAGTATCAAATTATGAAAGTGTGAGTTAATGTATGTATAAAAATGTGCATAGGAATTATAAAGTAAGAATGAGAATGTTTGGTTATAGCCATGTGACAATATCACACAGAGAGATAGAGAGATTGATTAATTGATTGATTTATGAGGTGATAGAGAGAGGGATTTATGAGGTGATTCAGTTACCTTGGCTAAGATAAGTCGGGTAACTCTTGATGGGTGTCTGGGAAGCACATGGGTGACTGAGAGGCACATGGTTGAGAGAGTTGGGCTGTGAGAGTGTCTCACACTAGATTGGATGGATGTGGAGGTCAAACAAAATGGTATGTACTCAAGCTTATTGTTGTATATATTTGGGTAGCATTATTCTAAGTTGGTAATTCTGAGTGTTTTTATTTGCTTTTGGAGGTAACTCTGTCAGTGAATGGATGCCAGCCATGTTCTATAGTTCACTGTGGACAGAAACTTAAGATTTGTTTTTTGTTATTTCAGTCAATCTTCAGACTTCAGCATTTATGAAGAATAAATTAGAGGAATTGACATTTGTTTCAACTGGATTTTTTGTGAAATAGAACAAGAACTCTATAGCTGTCTTAAACCTGGAATCCTGCTGATTGCTAAGTTTTTATGTCATAGAAGTCAACACCAAACCAAATACTGATGAAAGCATGCATATAAACGCAAAATATTACGAGTGAGTGTGTCCACTTTTACATTGCTTTCAGCAAAATTCAAGCAATATCAGGGCAGGCGATACCAGAAATTGTACCCATGTGGGGACATGAACCCAGGTCTTATGTGTAATGGGCAAACGCTTTGACAAGTAGGCTACCCTGTCGCCCTATCCCAAAATCTACATGAACCCCAAAAGCATTGGAATACAATCCTCACTCACTGCTTTGCTCAAAAAAGACAGCATTCCAGTAAGAAAAACATCAGTCACCTTGATCATGATGACAATCTGACAACAGTCACAAACATCCACACACCGAAAAGCTTTATTACCACTATTCATTCAAAACAGGACGCTGGAACCATTTTTCCCTCTTTAATGATCATGTTGTTAATCTTGCTGAGAGACTTTTATCAGATTCAAGTCACATGTTATTTCAAGAATACAAACTAAAGATATACAAACCATGCTCAAGACACCCTGTAATCTACCTCTACCCAACCGTGCATGTATCTTGTCTCCATCCATGTCTGAAATCTCTCCATGTATTTCAGTGAATACCTTTAATCTGAAGATACACAAAGTACCCTGAACACACCCTGGAATCTAAATCTACCCAACTGTTCATATATCGAGCCTCCCTACACAGTTTATGTAACAATACATAATGAGTGAGTGAGTGAGTGAGTTTAGTTTTACGTCGCGCTTAGCAATATTCCAGCTATATGGCGACGGTCTGTAAATAATCGAGTCTGGACCAGACAATCCAGTGATCAACAACATGAGCATCGATCTGCGCAATGGGGAACCAATGACATGTGTCAACCAAGTCAGCTAGTCTGACCACCCGATCCCGTTAGTCGCCTCTTACGACAAGCATAGTCACCTTTTATGGCAAGCATGGGTTGCTGAAGGCCTATTCTACCCCGTGACCTTCACGGGTCCAATACATAATGACTTATGACAATACATCATGAGAATATTCTTAACCTGAAGATAGGCCTGAAGACAGTCTGGGATCTAAATCTACCCAAGCTGCCTCTGTTTCAACTCTCTACACACTCTATGTGACTACTTGAAGAATTCCAGAGAATATATTTAACCTGAAGATACATAAACCACCCTCAACACACCTTGGAATCTAAATCTACCCAGGCTTACATGCATTTCGACTCTGTACATAAGTCTATTTGACTACTTGATGATTTCCAAAGATAACATGAAGATACACAAAACATACTGAAGACATCCTGTATTCTACATCTACCCAACCTGTATCTGACTTCTATATATGAGGCACAAGAAATAAGGGAACTCCTGATGTCAACTTACAGTAGAAGGATTGATACAGAAAAGTTGTGTGCTGATTACATTCGAACTCAGGTTTGAATCCACTTCAGACTGACACTACAAGTAGCAACCTGCTCCCTGTACTTGATACACATGCATCATGAACCGCACAGGCATTGCAGGCCATAGAACTGAAACGTGAACCTTTATCACTTGTGAAAATGCCACCTCGTCAGAACCTGATGAAGGAACAAAATGGCAGGCCACTGGAATGCTAGAGGGTGGACAATCACAGAATGCTGTTGCTCGGTTCTTCAGAAAGTCCAAAAACATTATTTCACGACTCATCAACCTTTATTGTCAGACAGGGGACATTAAAATGAGGACTGGTAGAGGAAGACGTCCTAAAACCACCCCCAGACAAGACACCTTCCTGAGAACCATAGCTTTGAGGGAACGGGGTTTGCCACTGCCCCAGATTTGAAGAGGGAATTCTGCAGAGCTTCAGGGATACGCATTTCAAATTCTACTCTAAGAAACAGGTTCCAAAGCAGTGGTCTGAAGTTAAGGTGTAACCATGACAGCTAACCACAGATGATCTGGTTATTGTCCCGGGTAATTTTACAGGCCAGTGGTATGTGGACGAGATCTTACAACCACACATTGCTCCCATGGCTCACAGGGCAAGTCAAAACTTTGTTTTTCAGGACCCTGCATGCCCTCACAGAGCTCGTGTTGCAGTGAACTTCTTGCAGCAACAAGGTGTTACAACATTACCCTGGCCAGCTAAATCCCCAGATCTGTTCCCAAACGAACATTTATGGAATGTGTTAGGGCGTCTCAGGGACTCTGCATCCGCCATTCGTGATGCCCCACATAGAGCACTGCAACCAGAGTGGCGGTTGAGTCCAAGGGCGACAATCCGATGGTTGGTGTCCAATATGCAAAGTTTCCTGCCTGTATTGTTTCTCATGGTGGACACACTCACTGTTAACTCTATCTGACATACAAACTGTACAGCTGTGCTGATTAAACCTAACATGTTTCACAAAATCAAGGGGTTCCTTTATTTTTTCTGCCTATTATATACACAGTCTGTGTGACTACTTGAGAATATCTTTAACCTGATGCTACACAACCACCCTGAACATACCCTGTAATCTAATCTAAGTTAGGTTGCATGTATCTTGTCTCCATCCATGGACTTCTTCATGCCTCTTAGAGTATTCTCTTCACCTGAAGCAACAAAAAAGCCTGACAACACCCTAGAATCTAAATCTACCCAAGCCTACATGTATCTGGCCTCTCTATACAGTCTATGTGACTACATGTAATGACATCCACAGTATAACCTTAACCTGGAGCTACACGAACCTCACAAAAGACACCAGTAATCTAAATCTACCCACCACTGCATGTATCTATCTTCGATACACATTCTCTCACAAAGAGAATACCTATAACTTGAAGATACACAGATCACCCTGAAGACACCCTGGAATCTAAATCTACCCAAGCGTTCATGTATCTGGTCTCTGTACACAGTCTTTGTGACACTACATAATGACTTCCAGAGAATACCTGATACAGAAACCACAGAGACACCAGTAATTTAAATCTACCAAACCTTCCATGTATCTATACTCTATACATATTCTGCTTACGCACGAAGACAATACCTCTAACCTTGCAGATACACAAACTGTCCTGAAGACAACCTGGAATCTAAATTTACCCAAGAATGCATGTATCTGGCCTCTACACATAGTCTATGTGACTACACGGAATGACTTCCAGAGAACAAATTTAACCTGGAGATACATAAACTACCCTGAAGACACACTGTAATCTAAATGTACACAAGCTAACCTGCATCTGGCCTCCCTACAAAGTCTATGTGACATGTAATGACATCCAAAGTATAACCTTAACCTGGAGCTACACAAACCTCACTGTAGACACCAGTAATCTAAATCTACCCAACCTTCCATGTATCTATACTCTACACATATTCTGCTTAGGCACAAAGACAATACCTTTAACTCGAAGATACACAAAATGTCCTGAACACACCCTGGAATCTGAATCTACCCAAGTGTACATGTATCTGGCCCTTGTACAGTCTATGTGACTATATGGAATGACGTTGACATCCAGAGAATACCTTTAACCTGATGCTATGCAAACCACCCTGAACACACCCTGGAATCTAAATCTACCCAAGCGTGCATGTATTTCGACTCTGTACACAGTCTATGTACAGGCTGGAATGTATTTTTTGACTATAAAGACAAAGTGGAGCGTCATTTTCACCAGAACAACATTCGTCAGGTCTGGAGAGGAGTCAAAACCATGATCGGCCAACAGGACAAACCCTCACACATCAACATTAGCAGATGACCGGAAGTATGCTGAGAATTAAGCTGAACCAGTTCTACTCCAGATTTGACACCTTCGACTTCACTGAGCAGCGCAGCACAGTCACAGACCGCATCATACCAGACACAAAAGATGCCGTCATCATTACACCTGATTTGGTCAGAAACCAGTTTATAAAGCTAAACATCAGGAAAGCATCACGACCGGACGGAGTGGATGGAATCATTCTTAAACAGTGTTGTGAACAATATCATACCAGAAAAATGGAAAACGTTTACAATAATCCCTGTACCAAAGAAAACAAACTCTTCTGTGTTGAATGACTTTAGACCGGTCGCCTTAACGTCTATAGCTATGAATTGTTTCGAGAGGATTGTGCTAAATATTCTGATGTGTAATGTTGGACACCTTCTTGACCCTCTTCAATTTGCATTCAGAGCACAGCGGGGTGTCGAAATGCCAAAGTTGTTATTTTCAACAGTATTTACAAACATTTAGAAATTCCAAAATCTTATGATAGACTACTTTTTATCAATTTTTCATCTGCTTTTAACCCAATTCAACCTCTCATTTTATTGCAAAAACTTTTATCTATGAAAGTGAACAAGAATCTTTTTCTCTGGACTGAACAGTGTCTGATCCACTG
This sequence comes from Haliotis asinina, assembly GCF_037392515.1. Classification (NCBI taxonomy): domain Eukaryota; kingdom Metazoa; phylum Mollusca; class Gastropoda; order Lepetellida; family Haliotidae; genus Haliotis; species Haliotis asinina. The sequence goes on along the minus strand of NC_090283.1, from coordinate 13,141,596 downwards.
ACTGCAATATGAAGAATGAGGACTATGATTTATGGATATACAACTTCTTGTATTCAGTGAGTGCGACGTTTCCACATAGGTACTAATGGTAGTAAATGGTACAGGGTAAAGAATTTGTGGAGGAATATATATGTGAATTGTTGTCACAGTGAATGAGAAGACGATGAGTTGTCTGTACAATTAATTCTCGAATGCCTATCAAAGATGTCATACGATGTCTTTAGGGACTATAAACTGTAATGAAATAATGACTTCTCAAATTGGTTTTAGTTTATTGTTTTTATCAGCCTGGAATTAATCAAGAAGGACCCGACAATCCAGTGATTGATATAAATTATGAGTGATGGAGAGAGCAGTATCTGACATGTCTACCATGACATTCCCAAATGAGCAAGAAATACCTGACAACATAACACAAACGATAATCACAGTTCCCCAGGACATATATATTTGTGGGTCTGGTTGATTTTCCAAATTTGTTTTAAGAGTTGACATCAAATTTTGGGGGGTCTAACAAATTACAAAGACAACCAATTTTCAACTAATAATGTTTTTTATATGCCTGAATTCTAAAGAATTATCATGTGTACTTCTCAATCGGTTTGAAACAGGAAATGATATGAAAAATCAAGGATGGAAACTGGCATCAACATCTTCGCCCATGGATAGACTGCCATACAGGTAACAGTGAAGCAAACCTGTGCCACAGCCGAACTACACGAAAGAAAACCAATCATTCCTTCTGATCAACTGCTGTGATACATGGAACTGTGGGCTATGGGAAGTTAATCTAGAATCACCCCTGGGACACACACATTATCACAGCGACACCAGTGAAGCTGATCTGTGCCATGGCCAGAACTACACGAAAGAAAAACAATAATCCCTACTAGTCAACTGCTGCGACTCAACTGTAGGAAGTTAATCTAGAATTGCCCATGGGACACATTACCATACAGACAAGTGAAGTGGATTTGTGCCATGGTCTGACTTGCTCAATTCACTGACAGTCTCAGGGTCAGGGGACTTAAGAAATTTCCGCAATTAATTTGATGCAAAATTGCAAAATATTTGAATGTAAGATGGATGTACTACCTAGGAGAATCTACATTGTTACCTGAAAGGGCAGTGGGGGATTCGGGGCTGTCTGCCCTTTCAGTTAACAATGTGAGAAGGATGTACTACCTAGGAGAAGCTTCATTATTCTGTCATCTAGGGTCTGTCATCTGGGGAAGGGTGTGCCACCTGTGTTATTCAGCATACCTACAATAGGGAGTGAAGGAAGGCTGTCATCTGGGAAAGGGTGGGTCACCTGGGTCAGTCTCCATGGTCAACTGGTGGAGGGTGTCGCATCTCGGCCATATGGATAACTGGGGAACAGAGTGTCACCTGGGTCAATCTCCATATGGACATCTGGGGGACGATGTGTCATCTCTGTCAATCTCCATATGGACAACTAGGGGACGGTGTGTCATCAGAGTCAATCTCCATATAAACAACTGTGGGTGAGGAGAGTCCGACATCTAGGGGAGGGTGTGTCAGCTGGGTCACTCTCCATATAGACAACTGGGGGTGAGGAGTGTCAGACATCTGGGGAGGGTGTGTCAGCTGGGTCACTCTCCATATAGACAACTGGGGGTGAGGAGTGTCAGACATCTGGGGAGGGTGTGTCAGCTGGGTCACTCTCCATATAGACAACTGGGGGTGAGGAGTGTCAGACATCTTGGGAAGGGTGTGTCAGCTGGGTCACTCTCCACATAGACAACTGGGGGTGAGGAGTGTCAGACATCTGGGGAGGGTGTGTCAGCTGGGTCACTCTCCATATAGACAACTGGGGGTTTTGAGTTCTAGAGCTACACATGCCGAAACTGTGGACACCCTAGAATCTAAACACACTCTTGATAATATGTACATGGTCACTATACTCAGTATAATTTCACCACTATATTAAGTATACTCACCACTTGTACATGTTCAAGGCAGACATAGTCACCATTCACAGCATATTTTGACCATTCCACCCTGAAGACACCCTGTAATCAAAATCTACCCTAGCAAGCATGGATCTGGTCTCTCTATTGTTTGCTTAACCAACGCTGACATTTTCCACAGAAAACAGCATGCTGCAGGTACAAAACGTATCTACCTACAAACCAAATCCACCCATAACCTATAATCTAAATATATTTATACCGTCATCAATCTGGTCACTTTAGAAATTCCATTTGACTAGGTAACAAGATTGAACACATCCTGTAATACAAAACTCTACCCAAGCCATGTAGGACTTAAACAACAAGAAGGAAAGGGTTAACCTACTTGGATAATTTTAATCTGAAGTTCTACACAACATTCACACAAAGTCAAATTCAAATATGCGAAGCCTCACTACACTTTTAATAGTAAATTACATTTAACCTGAAGCAAAACAAACCATACATGACACACATTGTAATAACAGATCACTATAGATGAACTTTTTGACCACTAGAATATTTCTAGACCATTCACATTAAACCTGAACCTAAGGTTGCATCTGCTGGAACCTGGGCCATGTGCTACAAGTACATCTGTGAACATCTTCAGCGACAACTGCCTTTAGAAAAAAAACTACTACTTGAATCATGTGGTCATTCTTGCTCACTTTATCCATGGACATCTTTGAACCCAAACATGTAGATGTCAATCACTGCATAGTGTGGTCCAAATTCCATTATTTATTCACTGCTGTCTTCAAGCTGTACTCCTCCTGAATGTTAAGTTTTCACTATATGATGGAAGTCAGGATCAAATCAAATACTGATGAAAGCATGGAAACATACCTATAATTTTACACGAGTGAGTGAGTTCAGTTTTTTGCTGCTTTAAGCAACATCCCAGCAATATCAGGGCAGGGGATACCAGACATTGTAAACAATGTGGGGACTTAAACCCAGGTGTCTGGCGTAACAAGCAAAACCTATAACCCCTAGGCTACTCCACAGCCCTTGATTCTACATGAATCCTTAAAGCATTGGAACACAATCCTCACTGATAAAGACAGCATTCCAGTCAGAAAATCCTCAGCCACCTAGATCATAATGACAATCTGATAACAGTAACAAATATCCACACATTGAAAAGCTTTATTTCTTAATACAAAACATTATTCATTCAAATCAGAACCCTGAAACCATTTTGGTCTTCTTATATTCTGTTGGAATGAACCTTGAATAGCTGCCGGAATCTTGGACAAGTCAAACATCATCCAGAAAATATGTTATCACTCATACAAGATGAAATACTCTGACAGTATATCAAATAACTTTACAACTTCCACAAATATAATCTCTCATAAATATAAAAAAATAACCCAACATTGTATGCCTAAATTTAACCTTGACCTTACATCATGTGATTTGTAAACATGGTGACTGTAAACTGTCATGAAATAACGATTTTCTAAATTGATTATATTTTGTTGGAATTCCGAAGTTAATCCAGTAAGTGATGTCAAGAGCAATGATCTTGGCCATCTAATGGTCAGAAAACCTGACTATCTGGTACAACTAAGTACAGCTAACTGGGGTCAGTTCTTACCAAGAACTGCAGAAATTAATCTGGTCACCCAAGTATGTCTGATCATGAGGGTGGATCTGGTCATGAGGGTAGATGTGACAATGAGGGTGGATCTGATCATGAGGGTAGATGTGACCACTAGGATGGATATTACCATGAGGGTTGATCTGGTCATGAGGTTAGATGTGACCATGAGGATGGATATTACCATGAGGGTTGATCTGGTCATGAGGTTAGATGTGACCATGAGGATGGATATTACCATGAGGGTTGATCTGGTCATGAGGTTAGATGTGACCATGACGGGTGGATCTGGTCATGAGGGTAGATGTGACCATGAGGGTGGATCTGATCATGAGGGTAGATGTGGCCATGAGGATGGATATTACCATGAGGGTGGATCTGGTCATGAGGGTAGATGTGACCATGAGGGTGGATATTACCATAAGGGTGGATCTGGTCATGAGGGTAGATGTGACCATGAGGGTGGATCTGGTCATGAGGGTAGATGCGACCATTAGGGCGAATATAACCATGTGGATGGATCTGGTCAGGTAGTGAATATGGTCATGGGGGTGGATCTGGTCATTAGGGTGGATCTGGTCATGAGGTGGAGCTGGATGTAAGAGTATGAGAGGATCTGGACCTGAGAGTAGATCTGTTCATGAGGGCTGATGTGACCATAAGGATGGATCTGGACCTGACAGTGGATCTCGTCATGAGGGTGGATCTGTTCAAGGGGTGGATAACACCATATGGGTTGATAATTTATTGTGACCAAGAGGGTGGATCTAGTAATCTGAGTTTATCTGGTCATGTGGGTGGATGTAGTCATGATAGTGGATCTGGTCATGGAAGTAAATCTGGTCATAAGGGTGGATATTGTGATAAGGGTGGATATGGTAATGTGGGTGGATCTGGTGATATGGGTGGATGTGACCAACAGGATGGATTTGGTACTCTGGGTGGATCTTGATATCAGAGTGTATCTGGTCATCTAGGTGGATCTTGTCATGTTGGGGGGTATGGTCATAAGGTCAGGGGATAACCTCAATCAAAACTGAAAACATCCAAAATCTTTGTACAATACCCATGTAATGTAAATGTGGTTTAACCATTTGAGAGACTCAAACTATGCAATGAACATGCAAACCACCATGCTAATTGAGCAAATGGGGATTTGCTCATCTTCAACCACAAACTACCCTTGACCCAGTGAATGTTTCCAGAGATATATCTGTAACATGAAGTTACAAGAACTATCCACAAGACACAATGTATTCAAGATATAACCCCACTTGTATATATCTGACCACTATGCACACTTATTCTGACCACTTGACCATTTCTAGATTGTGCATACGTAGATATTCCACAATCAACCTTGTAATCTTACACCACCTGTTTTGTATCTCATCTGGTCTATTATCTAAATCTACCCAAGCTTACATGTATCTGGCCTGTATCTATACACGCTCTACGTGACTACTTCATGATATCCTGCTTGCACCCTGGAGTCAAAATCTATCCAAGCTTGCAAGTATCTGGCCTCTGTAAAGCCTATTTGACGAATGCCAAAGAATACCTTTAGCCTGAAGACATCCTGTAATCTAAATCTAGCTTGTATGTACCTGACCCCAAAACATAGTGTATGTGACTACTCAAGCTACACAAACCACCCTGAAGGCACTCTGTAATAATATTCTACCTAAAATAGCATGCATGTTGCCTCTGTACACAGTCTAAGTGACTACATGTGACTTCCAGAGACTACCTTTAAGCTGAAGCTACACAAACCACCCTCAACACACCCTGTAATTACATATATATCTATTAGCTTGCAAAAAGATTTGCCAGCCACTGACAAGTGAAAATGTGCGTGCGACCATCTCCAGGGCCTTCCATCAAGAATCACAATAAATCAAGGATAATTCAAGACATTCGTCACAATTATTCACACTAAAAGGTGACTTTTATCAATAGATTGCTGAAATTTTACATTTTGTCTCAAAATATAAATTATTAACTACATTCATGACACTGGTAGAAAATGTGAGAGAGACTTGAAGCCAATGACTACACTGAAAATGTCACATCTTAACAATGTGTGAGTGAGTGAGTTAATATTTAACATCACATTGGCAATATCTCAACCATATCGTGACGCAAAAAAAATGCAGCTAATATGTCTAACCAAGGTGTGATAGTAACATGTATTGATGAATGTCAATCCTCACTCTGAAAAAAAAGGTTACTCAAAAAGGTGGTGGGACAGGTGCCAATGACACTTTGAACTCTCGCAATTCCAATGTCTGTAAACTAACGTCAGCAAACTCAGTGTCTCATGTCGACTTTCTAGCAGCAGTAACAACAATGGTGACCATACTTACTGATTTCCTGGGAATACCTTTAACCTGAAGCTACACAAACCAAACCAACACCCTCTAATCTAAATCAAACCAAGCTAACATGTATCTGGCCTCTATACACAGTCTACTTAATCACTTTCTGAGAATACCTACAACCTGATGTTAAACAAACCACCCTGAACACACCCTGTAATCTACCCATGCCAGTATAGATCTGGTGGCTGTACACAGTCTATTTGACCACCACTACACCATTTCCAGAACAGCATATATACTGAAGATGCACAAACCACCCTGAAGACACCCTGTACTCTACCCATGCTAGCATCCACCTGGTGGCTGTACACAGTCTATTTGACCATCACTTGTCCATTTCCAGACAAGAACCTATACTGAAGATACACAAACAACCCCCAGGACACCCTGTAATCTACCCATGTTTGTATCCATCTGGTGACTGTACAGTCTACTTGATCACCACTACACGATTTCCAGACAAGCCTCTATACTGAAGATACACAAACCATCCTGAACACACCCTGTAATCTACCAATCTTTGTATCCATCTGGTGTCTGTACATAGTCTATCTGACCACCACTTGACCATTTCCAGACAAGCCTTCTTCTACAGAAGATACATACACCACCCTGAACACCCTGTAAACTACCCATGTTAGTATCCATCTAGTGATCGTACACAGTCTATTTGACCACCACTACACCATTTCCAGACGAGCATCTATACTGAAGATACACAAACCATCCTGGAGACACCCTGTAATCTACCCATATTAGTATCCCTCCGGTGTCTGTACACAATGTACTTGACCACCACTTGACCATTTCCAGACAAGCTTTTCTACAGAAGATACATACACCGCCCTGAAGAAACCCTGTAAACTACCCATGTTAGTATCCATCTGGTGATCGTACACAGTCTATTTGACCACCACTACACCATTTCCAATCAAGCCTTTCTACTGAAGATACACAAACGACCCTGAAGACATCCTGTACCCTACCCATATTAGTTGACTGTACACAGACAATTTGACCACCACTTGACGATTTCCAGACAAGCCTCTATGGAAGATACACAAACAACCTTGTAGATACCCTGTAATCTACCCATCTCAGTGTCCATGTGGTGTCTGTACACAGTCTATTTGACCACCACTTAAACATTTCCAGAACAGCCTCTATACAGAAGATACACAAACCACCTTGAAGACATCCTGTAAACTACCCATGTTTGTATCCATCTGGTTACTGTACAGTCTATTTGACCACCACTTGAGCATTTCCAGAACAACCTCTATACTGAAGATACACAAACAACCCTCAGGACACCCTGTAATCTACCCGTTTGTATCCATCTAGTGACTGTACAGTCTATTTGATCACCACTTGACCATTTCCAGGAGTGCATCTGTTGTTTTCATTTTGGAGGCATCTACCATTCTTCCATCTGGTGAAAGGTGTGTCACCTGGTTATATCTACATGGGTCACCTCATGGGGTCATCTCAGGGGTAGGAGGGGTCTGAGTTTACCAAGTGAAGTCTATCTGGGGGCTCTGTCATCTAAGGGAGAGTGTGACATCTGGGGCAGGATGTTTACCTGTGGGGTCTGTCATCTTGGAAGGGCGTGACACCTCTGGGGTCTGCCATCTAGGGTGCTTACATAGGTCCACTTATGGGGGCCTGTCATCTAGGGGTTGTGGTTTTTACACTAGGGGGTGGGGTGGGGGTGGGGACAGTATTTGTCTCTGGGGTCTGTCATCTGGGGGAATGGTGTTAACCTGTGGGGTCTGTCATCTGGGGGAAGGGGTGTCACGTGGAGGTATCTACATGCAGGGATGAATCTAACCCTGAGTCCCACGTTTCTGACACAATAAATTCTGGCAGGACATATTTATGTAACATATGCATCCTCTTGGACACAAGGTTTTGATGAAACAATGTTATTTTGGAGCATAGGCAATATCATCGTTACAGAGTAAAGATGGCCAATAATTCAAGCACAATTCAAGTCTGTTCAATCAATCTAAGTACTTCTGGAAAAAAAAGTATCTGAACCATTTTCTCCAAATGGTGACAGCTGATTGGGAGTTGACATGGTATCAAGTTCACAAACAAATCTAATCTAAATAAATAAATAAACAAGAGTCATCAGAAGATGACATATCCCCCTGGCCCCCACATATTTGAAAGGACAAATCATCCGACAGTTACTTATTGTGTTTTTAGACCAAGTCTGAATTGTTTCCATGGAATTCATGAAAAATATAAAGGCCATATATCTGTGATCAGAAAAAGTCACCATTTCAAAGATCTGTCTCGTATATCTGCCAAGATCTTTTGAAAGATATGAAATGGTTTTCAAGCTGTGCTCCGGAAACGAAGTCAGCAACATGTTTATGGAACCGAGAAAATAATACATAAAAAATAGGAAATAGCAAAAGGCACCACTTTGGGGTCTGCCACACATATCTACCAAGTAACACTGACAGATATGAAGAAGGTTTTTGAGTTCTGCTCCGGAAACGAAACACACCTCTCACTTTTGTGAGTAAGTCAAAAACGCTTCCAAGGGAACTGAGAAAATAATAATTAAATAACAAAAAATTGTAAGTAGCAAAAGGCAGCACTCTAAGTTCCGATTGATATATCTACCAAGTTTTGCAGAAAAATATTGAGCGGTTTTTGAGTTTTGCTCCGGAAACGAAGCATGTCTCTCCCTTTTGAGACTAAGTCCAAAACATTTCCATAAAAACGGAGAAAATAATAAATCAGAAAAACCTGTAAATAACAAAAGACACCACGTTGGGGTCTGCCACATATATCTACCAAGTAACACTGACAGATATTAAGAAGTCTTTGAGTTCTGCTCCAGAAATGAAACACACTTCTCACTTTTGAGACTATGTACAAAATGCTTCTATGGAAACTGAGAAACTAAGAATTCACAAAAGCCTGTAAGTAGCAAAAGGCACCACGTTAGGTTCCGACTGATATATCTACCAAGTTCTGCAGAAAAATATTGAATAGTTTTTAAGTTCTGCTTAAGAAACGAAGCACATCCCTTCATTTTGAGAAAAAGTCCGAAATGTTTCCATGGAAACTGAGAAAATGATAAATCACAAAAACAAAAGGCACCACGTTGGGGTCTGCCACATATATCTACCAAGTTTTGCGGAAAAATATTGAACGTCTTTTGAGTTCTGCTCCGGAAATGAAGCCTGCCCCATCACTAGACTAACACCAAAATGTTCCATGGAAAAGCAAAAAAAATAAACATGCCAAATGCCAAATATTGAAAGGTTTCTGAGTTATGCTCTGGAAACAAAATGATTACGGACGGATGGACGGGGGGACAGATGAGGCATCGACTATATCCCCCCACATTACATGCCGGGGAGGGGGGGGGGAGGAAAGAAGATCAACCCATCCTCTCTACATAGTCTCACAGACCACCACTACAATACTGTGTATTGCAAATATATCCATGCTGTCTCCTACCTAGTCACTTTAGTAAGTGTATGACTAGTTCATAAGTCAAAATCTGGGAGTACCCAAAACACACAAGATTCACTTAGTACCCAATGGGTCTATAATACCTCTCGTATTTTACTCAGTTAACTTAATTGACTGGTGCATGATTATTCGTCCAGGCGCCCGAACTCTACAACAGTGTCAGCAAATGTTAAGCAATGCCTATATATACATATACTGTTATAGTGACTTCAATGTTGAGTGTTTGAAAATAGCTGTCAACTATTTGGCAATATAAGAATTACTAGAAAGTTGGTCCTATTGAGAACCATTTATATTGATATACTTAAACATACTAATTAACCGATAACAAAAGCACATTCTGTGTAAAAATACTCAATTCTTTAAACTAGTAGGATACAAAATGATAGTTACTCCTCAAAAAGTGCAACTACTCTTGAACTGCTTGAAAAATTATCTGGAGTTCTGATTAACAATATCAAACACATCCTGTAATACAAAACTCTACCCAAGTCATGATGTGTCTGATCTGGTGAATTTGACCATGTAAACCATTTCAGGAGGAAAGCTTTTACCTGCTGTTTTGCAGGTTACATTATAGAGCACCTTTGTGAGAAATCATACCCAGGACTTAAGCAACAACAAGGATTTGCTTCAACTACTTGACCTTTTTTCAACCTGAAGTTCAACACAACACTCGCTCAAAGTCAAATTCAAATTAATACACGAAGCCACACTACACAGTTTGTTTGCCTTTGCCAGTTTCAGAAGTCAGTGTTACCAACAAGACCCTGTAAGACACCCTGTAGACCCATGCTAGCATGTACCTGGCCTCAACATACAATCTATCTGACACACTTTACCATGTCCAGAGATAAACTTTATATAGGTGCTATGCAATCTACCCAAAAGACACCCTGTAAACAAAATCTATCTCAGCTACTATTTTGAAGACTTGACATTTCAGGGTGAATTACAGTTAGCCTGAAGCAAAACAAACCACACATAACACACCCTGTAATAAGTGATCACTACGTTTTCACCACTTGAATATTTCTTGACCATCCAAATTAAACATGAACCTAAAGTTGCATGTACAGGGAACCTGGGGTTTATTTGTGCCACACTGACAGCTCTGTGAACATCTTCAGCAACAACTGCCTTTAGAAAAAAGACCCATGAAGGTCCCGGGGTAGAATAGGCCTTCAGCAACCCATGCTTGCCACAAAAGGAGATTATGCTTGTCGTAAGAGGCGACTAACGGGATCGAGTGGTCAGACTCGCAGACTTGGTTGACACATGTCATCGGTTCCCAATTGCCCAGATGGCAATTGTTGATCATTGGATTTTCTGGTCCACACTCGATTATTTACAGACCACCGCCATATAGCTGGAATATAGTTGAGTGTGGCATCCTGGTGACGCCTAAGCAGGTTTTCTGGCCTACGGTGTTCAAGAAGTTAACTTGAAATTCAAGGCTTAAAAGTCTTTTTCAAGGCTTTTCTAGACTTAAGGCAAATATAATTTCCCCAGGATTTTCAAGGCTAAGTGCCCAAATTAAAGGCATTACCTACATTGTACAAAACCTGCCTACCGTGTGGCAAGTAGCTTTTGGAGAAGAAATTGAACCCATCTACCTTTCACCTGAACACAACCTAGAATCTGAATCTACAAAAAAAGTGCATGTATCTGATCTGGTAAACAGTCTATATGTATGTATATAATGGCTTCCAGACAATACCTTTAACTTGAAGATACACAAACCACCCTGTACACACTCTGGGATCTAAATCTACCCAAGCATGCTGTATCTGGTCTCTATACAGTCTATGTGACTATATGTAATAACTTCCAAAGAATATACGTTTAACCTCAAGATACACAAACCACTTTCAAACGGGGTTGTCCCACTTGTCCGGTCACTTAATCACTATGTAATCTAAATCTACACAAGCTTGCATGTATAATTTCAATACACATAGTCCTTACTGACAAAGAGAATACTTTTAATTTGAAGATATGCAAACCACCCTGAAGTCACCCTGGAATCTAAATCTTCCCAACCTAACATGTATTTCGAATCCTGATGACTTCCAGAGAATATCTTTAAGCAGATGCTACACAACCAACAATGAAGATACCCTCTAATCTAAATCTCCCCGAGCGTCCATTTATTTGGCCTCTATACACAATCTACATGACAATACATAATGACTTCCAGAGAAGATATTTATCCTGAAAATACACATACCACCTGGAACACACCCTGTCACCTAAATCTACAAACACTAACATGTATCCATTCACAGTCTATATGACAATACATAATAGCTTCCAGAGAATACCTGCAATAACATGGTGATACACAAACCACCGTACAGCCACCCTGGGATTCAAATCTATCCAAGCTATCATGTATTTCGAACACAGTCTGTGTGACTACTTGATGACTTCCAGAGAATACCTTTAGCCTGAGGCTACAGATCCACCCAGAACACACTCTGTAATCTAAATCTACCCAAGCTCAGATGTATTTGGCCTCTGTACAGAGTCTATGTGACTATATGTAATGACCTCCAGAGACTACCCTTAACCTGAAGCTACACAAACCACATCAAATACACCCAGTTATCTAAACCTACCCAAGTGTACATGTATCTGGAGTCTAAATCTATCCAACCTAACATGAATCTGGTCTCTGTACACAGTCCATGTGACAATACATACTGATTTCCAGAGAAGACAGATAAAGCACCCTGAACACACCCTGTAGCCTAAATCTACCCTAGCTTTCATGTGTCTATCCATGGTCTACTTCATGCCTTTCAGAAACTGCCTTGGAGATACACAAACCACCCTGAAGCCACCATGGAATCTGAATCTGCCCAACCTAACATGTATTTCGATTCTGTATACATAGCCTATGTGACCTCTTGATGACTTCCAGAGAATATTTTTAACTTGAAGATACACAAACCACCCTGAAGACACCCTCTAATCTAAATCTATCCAATAGTGCATGCATCTGGTCTCCGTGCACAGTCTATGTGACTATATGCAATGACTTCCTGAAAATACCCTTAACCTGGAGATACACAAACCACACTACAGACACCCTGGAATCTAAATCTACCCAACCTAACATGTATTTCAATTCTGTACACAGCCTATGTGACTACTTGATGACTTTCAGACAATATCTTTCAGCTGAAGGTACACTAACCACCCAGAACACACCCTCTAATCTAAATCTATCCAATTGTGCATTTACCTGCCCTCTGTACACAGTCTATGTGACAATACATAATAAGTTCCAGAGAATACCTTTTAGATGAAGATACACAAAGCACCCTGAACACCCTGTAACCTAAATCTGCCCTAGCTTGCATGTATCTTGCCTCCATCCACAGTCTACTTCATGCCTTTCAGAAAATATCTTTCACCTGAAGTGACACCCAGTAATCTAAATCGACCCAAGCCAACACATATTTCGACTCTGTACACAGTCTATGTGACTACTTGATGACGGCTTGAGAATATCTTTAATCTGAAGGTACAAAAACCACCCAGAACACACCCTGGAATCAAAATCTACTCAAGCGTGCATGCATCTGGCCTCCACACACACAAAGTCTATGTGACAATACGTAATGACTTCCAGAGAATACCTTTAACCTGAAGATACACAAAGCACTCTGAACACACCTTGGAATCTAAATCTGCCCAGGCTTGCATGTACCTATTCTCTATACACATTCTCCTCAAGAGCTCATGTATCTGGCTTCCATACAAAGTCTGCTAGATGACTTCCGGAGAATACCCTTAACCTGGAGCTACACAAACAACATTTAAGACACTCATTTATCTCAATCTACCCAAGCTTGCATGTATCTATCCTCTATACTCATTCTCCTTACTGACAAAGACAATACCCTTAACTTCATGATACACAAACCACCCTGAACACACCCTGTAATCTAAATCTACCCTAGTTAGCATGTATCTAGCCTCTGTACAAGGTAAAACATCACTACTTCATGACTTCAAGAGAATACCAATCGCTTGAGGCTACTCAAAGCACTAGAAGACACCCTGTACTTGAATATACCCAGGTAAGCATGTATCTGGCCTCCACACAAAGTCTACTTGATGACTTCAAGAGAATACATTCAACCAGAAGGCATACAAACAACAATGTACACATGTTCACCCTATCATCTAAGTCTATCCAAGCAAGCATGTATCTGGCTTCTATGTACAGTCTATGTGACTCTACATAATGACTTCCAGAGAATACCTTTCACCTGAAGTGACACAAACCTTCCTGAACACACCCTGTAATCTAGAAATATTCAAGGAAGCGTGTATCTGGCTCCTATACGCAGTCAATGTGACTATACATAATGACTTCAAGAGAATATCTTTAAAGGATTCTCAAAGAGCTCTTTAAACACTGTTGACATTCGATCTTAATTAACACCAAGATACATATAATATACACAAAATAAAGTTTTAAACCATAATATTTCATTCTACAGCTTCTAATGTGAATCTATAAAGCATTTCGCCATTTTGGAAGAAAATGAGGTAGGTGGTCGTGTGGTTGCTTGACATCATACCCGAGAGTCACTACATCAAGACACGAACAATAGAGCTACAGAGCCTGTTCGCTTACTGAGGTCTGCTTCTAGTTTAGCAAATAAATGAGACTAGGAAGTCAAACCTGGATTTGGATGACATACTAGACACAGATAATATCACATACATACAACCGTTTACATTTTGAAGTATTTCTAGCAGCAAGACTGACATGAATACTGACGATGATTCCACCAGTTGACAACATACAGACAGAGGACGATCTCGATCCTGACTACGTTTCGAATAGACTACTGCAGACCTATATGCAAGCCAGTTGCCTATAATATGTTCATTGAAATCTGATCAGATACAGAATTTATTTTTCAGCAGTCATTGTAAAATTTGCAAACAAGATAATCTCAATGTTCGATCAATGTATTGAGCCTGCCTTACGGTAAACATCGGGAATGCAAACACTGAAATAGTTACATGTTTAGGGTTCATTATTTTATTAAGGTTTTTAAGTAACTTTATTCCATAAAAAGTGTCTTCCCATTAAATTTATCTGTAAAGGTTTATGGTGATATCTTTACCATCATGGAAGTGGACAAGTTCAATCCCACTACTGTAATGAACTGAAGTACCCTAAATTCAATAGTGTATGTTTTTGGAGTATATCAGTAAAGACTCTATATTGGTGCATCAAACATCAGTTTTATTACATCTTCAATTTCCCGCATGTGTAATCTGCAAAATTTGCAAAATCTGCAAAACATACACAAAATCTAAAATGATACAGGCCTGTAACCTTCTTAACAGCTGATAATAGATATAATAAAGAATAATAGATGCAATAAATTCAGATAAATCTGTACTGTATCGCTCTCTTCAACTGTCAGCTTCTGGAAAAGAAATTTCTTCAGTGTGTTGTAGTAGAAATGTGTCAAGTGTGATCAGTAGCAAAGAAAGACCAGCAACCAAATCAAGACAACAACATACGATGATAAAATCAAAGAATTTATTTGCATACAAACCGTTTATGACAAAATAATGAATACAGTATGTACACCAATATCATGGAGGTGAAAGCCGGCATGTACAGTCAAACCCCATTTACTCAGACCCCCATATCCAGAAACCCCGCCTTCGATTTTTATGTGAAACGAAACTTATGTTCAGTAATTGTACTCGCTTAACCGGACCCTGCAGTGAATTTTCAAACCATTCTCATAGATTTCCGTTGAAAAATGATTCAGTTGGCCGGACGGAATGATCTGTGCACATGTGCAAGTGTATGTGTAACATCAATACCGTTTACCACACGAATATGTGATTTTATACTTAATCTATCAGAAGGCATTTGATGTGAATTGATTAATTAACCATCAAAACACTAGGGGCACGTGTCACTCTGGTTGTTCATTAGGATTTGGCTGGTGTGAGAACATGTCATCAGTAACGAAAACACATGTTAAGTAGGATTACGCTTAACTACATTGTAATTGTACTGTTCATCACACTTATAAATCAACCCCTACTATCTGTGGCAATGCATTGATTCATTCATTTTCCAACATTGGAAGTTGATCTATGCAGAGCTAAGCCCAAGCCCTCAACCCTCACCCCAGCCAAGGCGTCGCCATCTTGACTATATCCACCTCCTCCTCGATCAAAGACTATCGTACACAGTCGCCGACCAGCGCAGCCGAGGCCACCGTTAGCCTGGGGTCTCCTCCCCACGGGGCAAGTCCCTTTTATCAATCAACCATCGTTATAACCAATTGTACATAGTTCTTATCATATACCCTATCATCACCTAAATTGTAAATTCTCATAAAAAAAATCCCTTCATCTGTTAACCTCATATGTTTTTACATATATATTGTCTCATTGTTCTTGCTTCATTCATCACCCAATCCCCTCCCCCCTCTACCCCCCTACCCTCTACCCCCCTCCCCATGCCCCATCATGAGCTCACCACTACTAGCATCCTCACTTTTCTCCACCCCACCAAAGAATTCCCCAAACTTACATCGCCATTACCAAATGTTAACCCCATACCCATAGATTTCGGCCTAGAGCTCGAGGAAATTGTCCCCTACCAACCCATTCAAGATCTCAACTCGCCCCCACCCAACTCCAACCCCAGTAACAATCAACAACAAAACAAAAAACGCCCAAAAACCTCCCCTTTTGAAAATCAGCAAAACAATAAAAAAAACATGCGCTAAAGACACCCCTCCCAAACCACCACCCAACAAGTTAATCCTCTTGGCCTTTTCCACAAATACCAACACACCTCTAAACCAAACCTACTCCGCCAATAAATTCGCCATCTGCCTAAAGAAATCAAACATCACCTACAAATATGTCAACTTCTGCAGGAGGGGATTCAAAATCACTTTCCCAGATTCTTCCTCCCTCCAGAACGCCCTTAAAACCACCCTCATAGACGGGAAAACAATCCAATGGGAACACCCTCGGTGGCTTACCCAGGTACAGGGAGTCATACATCTAGATAGCCGGGACACCCACACAGACATACAAGACTACATCAACATCGCCAACACCATTACTTCACAACCCCAAATACTCCACTACAAATCCATCAACACAAAGTAGCCCTCATCCACAAATCCAAACACCCAAATCACATTCCTAACTTTTCCACCCTATCCGAATACATTACATTCGGAGCACTCAGATACAAAGTACACCCAGTAATAAAAAAACCCCAACAATGTAAACACAGTGTCACCAATACAATCACACCACAGACACATGCAAAAACATTCCCCTTTGTCCAAAATGCGGATCAGACACTCACAACATAACAGAATGCACATACACAACATACTGCATACATTGTAAAACACAAGGACATACAGCAAATCAAAACACATGCCCCATAAAACAGACACAGATACTCAACAAGCACCTCAGACACACTGATCTGCCCAAACCAGCCCCACGCCACATTACACACTACTCTCTACTCTCACTCTCATCACAAACCCCCTCAAACACATCCACATCTTCCACCTCCTCCCTCTCCCCATACCAAGTTCCCTCCCGCCCATCCAAGCCCCCCCCAACAACCCAAACCCACTAAACCCACCCAATCCCAACCCAATCCAAAGCCCCAACCACCCACCCAACCCAAAACAACCAAACGCCCTCTCCTTCCCACCTCTACCACCACTTCCCAACCCCCCCCCAACAAACCCCGCCCCAAAACTGCCCCCCCTCCCCAAAAACCCAACCTCAAAACCAACCCTTGCGCAACCTCTACAAAACCCACATACCCAGCAAACATCTAACACCGCACACTCAAACACAAAACCCCCACCACCGTCAGCTAACTCCAACATCACACTCACCCCCCAAAACTCAATCAAAACTTAAACATACTCATAGAATTCATCACCACCATAGCCCTCCTACCAACCCCACTGCCAAAAAAATACATACTCTAGCCCGCAAACTTAACCTATATCATAAACCTCCAGCCAGTCTACTCATAGCTGTTAAAACTCTCTCATAAACTCACCCCCACTAAGCTGCTCTAGCTTACTTACCCCATCTGTCAAAATTATGTGCCCCACTCATGATCTTTTATAAAGTTCTATTCCAAATTACTGTGATCATGGCTCTGATGCAGTGGAACTGTAACAGTCTCCGCGCAAACGGGCATGAGCTTAAGGCACTCATTGCCCAAACCAAAATTGCCCCCCAGTTAATTTTTCTCCAGGAAACACAACTATACCCCAGAAACGCCTTCAAAATACCAGGCTTTTTTTATATTCGGAAAGACACCCTCGGCTCGTAAATAACCCACCCCCACCCCACCCCTGCAGGAGGACTGGGCATCTTTATATCTGATCAGTTAACATATTCGGAAATAGACATACCAACTTTAGACCTTGAAGTCCTGGCTATAAAAACTACCATTAAAGATAAAGAGCTTACCTTCATAAACGTATACAGACGTCCTTCAGTTAAATTACACATATAAGACTTAGATAGCATCTCCAAATTCATCACCCCAAACACCTTTATCCTCGGAGACTTCAATGTACATCACCCATCATGGGGCACCAAACCCTACACCTGCAGAAACGGACTTCTCCTATCAGACTGGTTAGACAACAACAACCTTATCACTTTAAACGAAAACCAGCCAACTAGAATCCCACTGTCCCCCTAACAGCTCCCTTCCGCCATAGACATAACAATAACCACACCAACACTAGCAAAGGCTTGCCTATGGGAGGCACACCAAGACACCTGGGGCAGTGACCACTGCCCCATCAAAATAACAATAAATCACCTACAAACACAACACCAACCTAACACCACCACACCCCCACCCACAGAAATAAAATACAACCTTAAAAAAGCAGACTGGAACACAGATTAACACACAAGACATTTACAACCACGATCCAAACACCTTTAGCTCCAACTACACAAACACCGTAATTGACATCACAAATAAATGCATTCCCCCCTTTCGGCCCACCCCTGCACTAAAAACAGTCCCCTGGTGGAGCACAGAAATCATTAATGCCAGGAAGGCAAGAAGAAAGGCCCTCAACCAAGCTAAGAGGGACCGTTCAAAAATATATTTGGCTCAAAAACTCAGAAAAAATACCAAAAATGTTATCAGGGCTGCCAAAATAAACCATTGGAGAAACTTTTGTTCATCCCTCAGGCTCGACCCATCAAATTCAGGAAAACTGTGGAACAAATTTAAAGCCATACAGGGAAATTCCAAAAAACTTATTCAACCCCACCATTCGGAACACCCCACAAATAAAGACAAAGCTAATGCAATGGTAGCCCACTTTTCGGACACAAGCAGCTCCACCAACTACCCACCCACCTTCCAACAACACATCGCAAACCACAACACTTTCACCCCCGAACCACCTCACTCACATTTACCCATCAACAAACCTATAAACATACATGAACTAAAAGCATCACTCAAACACAAGAAAACAGCCTCAGCCCCGGGTCCAGATCATATCACCAACACAATCATCAACAAACTCCCCCCCCCCCCCCCCACATGCTCTCTCTCACCCTAACACTATTCAACAAAATCTGGACCCTAGGAACCCTTCCCCACTCCTGGAAAACTGCAAAGGTGGTGCCAATCCTGAAACCAGGGAAACCCGCCAACTCCCCAGACTCATTTCGGCCAGTATCACTAACGTCACATCTTTGTAAAACACTGGAAACCATAGTAAACAATAGGCTAAAACATCATATACAATCCCATAATCTCATAAAACAGGACCAGAGTGGCTTCACTCCAAATCGACAAACTTTAGACCACATTTTGCATTTGGAGCATGATGTTAGAATCGCACAAGCACAGAAACAATACACATTGGCCATTTTTATAGATTTTAGTAAAGCATTCGACATGGTTTGGCACAATGGCCTCATCAAAAAACTTCAACAAAATGCCATACACAGAAACATTCTAAATTTCATTCACCATTTCCTTAAAGATAGACAAATAATAGTCAAAACCCACACTACCCTCTCGGACCCATATCCCCTAGAAAATGGCACCCCCAGGGCAGCATCCTATCACCAACCCTCTTTAACTTTATGATTAATGATATCTTCCCCGAAAAATGGCCCGAAATAACCACAGCTAAATTTGCAGACGATATTTCTTTTTGGATTTCCTCCACCTCAATTATGCAAGCAACCTCTAAAGCACAACGAATGCTAAACCACCTTCAAAATTAGGCCCATAATTGGGGGTTCCATATTAATGTCAAAAAAAACACGTGGGCATTCTTTTAAAAAAACTGCATATGCAAAATTATACACCCAAACTGCACCTAAACAATCAAAAATCACTTTCGAAAAAGAAGCAAAATTCTTAGGAGTAACGTTTGACCAACACCTAACATGGACTCCCCATGTCAATAATTTGGTCAACATCTGTCAAAAAGATCTAAATTTAATGAAATGTATCCATGGCACTACATGGGGAGCCGACAAACAAACACTTCTAAACATCTACCATTGTCTCATACAGTCGAAATTGGACTACTCCGCCCCGGTCCTGCACTCCCTCTGCCCCACCAACCTCCAAAAACTAACCTCCATACAATATAAGGCCCTACAACTAGCCCTATGGATCAGGACTGGCACCCCCCTATCCACACTCCTCCTACCCACAGGCATCCCTTCAATCAGTACACAAATAAATCAAACCGTAATCAATTACTGGGCTGGGGCCCCAACACAACCCAATTTACAACACCATAAAAACAAAATACACCAACATAAAAAAAATCCACCCTAAAAAAATTTAAAAAATAATAAAAATAAAAAACATTGCACCATTTTACTGACACCTATCCAGTCTGCTGCATGCACACCAACTCAATACAATACAACACTCACCTCCCATAGCAAGCTACATTCACCACCTACCACCACCCAAAACAGATACTTCACTACAAGCCCACATACTAAACACTACCCCTAAACCTGACACCCACACCAAAACAAACATTATCCAAACTCACTTGGACACCCATTACCCTAACCATACACACATATATACAGACGCATCTATCTCTACAAACAAAATAACAGGATTAGGCATACATGTACAAACAACCCCACCTATCACCACAAATTTCCACCTCACAAACCATTTAAACAACACAACTGCAGAACTACTAGCTATTCTTACAGCCCTCCACACTATCCCCACCCTCCCAGCCTCCCACCTCCTTCTTATAACCGACTCCCTCCCAGCCCTTAAACAACTACAAAACAAATTCTCTAAATCCCGCCCTGACCTTATCCATCAAATCACCCAACAAATCAGCTCTCTCCACAAACACAACAAAAATATAACTCTACTCTGGATTCCAGCACATACACATAACAGAGGCAACAATACAGCAGATTTAACAGCTAAACTAGCAACCACCCACCCATCACCACACATACCATTCCACACTTCCAAAACAGAAACCAAACAACTCATCAAATCATACACATCTACACTCAACTTTACACAAAACATCAACTCAAGCAAGTCCATCTGCAAGCAAGACACCCCATATCTAGACACCCTCATCACACGACTCATCACACGCAACACCAACCTAAATTACAACTTATACAGACAAAACAGACACCCAGATGGACTCTGCCCACACTGCAAAACACAAGAAACAATAACACACATATTCACCCAATGTAAACAACAACACACGAACATCATCCAACTACACAGCACAATTCCTCCAAAATACCACCATAACACACACCCATTACTCAACCCGGCTAACCAAAACTTATCTTTAACGCTCTAGCAACCTACATTCTAAACTCTTCCATAGCCCATAAAATTTAAAACCAACAATTCTCCGTCACAACATCCTGCAACCACGTCCGCCATCTTACCTCTCGCCTGTACCATAAGCCACCTAACGGTCCCACAAGCCGGTGCGCGGTCATCTTCTCCGACGTCCGTGCCCGGCCACACGCTCTCTGCCTTACCCGATCTCCCCTACTGGCAACCCATTCATCCCCTCCCGCAGCCTCCCAAATCTCCAGCTCATTTTTAACCTTTTAATCCATTCAAATCCTTCTTTTCACAATATATTTTACCATACACAAACAATAAGTTCATACCAAAAACACATTTTATCACACACCATTATGTGTCAAAAACACAACCTTATCACCACTCCCCCCAACCACTGTACATATATCACTGCAAATTCGTCACCCCCCTCAACCACCCATATTTTAGTTTCATTTTATCATATACATCTCCAATTATACCCAAAACATTTTAAACCTTACACCCCAACATTTTAGCCAGGCCACCAATTCTTATTGCCAAAATTTAAAAAAAAACCACAGGACTAGGCCTTACCGCCCTTCTACCCCACCCCCCTACCCCCCACCCCCCTTACCTTACTTTATTTTTGTTTCTTCCCCTTATCTTAACTACATACAGCTTAACTGTATTATACAACTTCAACCCTTTGCTATACCACCCCCACCCCCAGTATCCACCCCCCCAACCTACCCTCATATTGCTCCTTCCCCCCCAATTTTTACACCCAAGTATCTACTTTTCCTACTTTCTAAAATCTATATCAACTATCCAAATACCCTCCCCTCCCCTTTTTCTTTTCGGCAACCAACCATCACGGTTTATCCAAATTTCTTAGGTTTATTCCCTTCATTTATCATTTTTTTGGGTAGGTGGTTTAAATTTATTACCACTATTCATCATTCAAACTACCGCCACCTACCCCGTTGGCGACATTGGCTAAGTGTTAGAAGCCTATGCTAAATCCACACAAACTGAACTGTGGCAATGCAAGTTAAAAATAGCCTGCCACATGATCTAAGTCATGTGATCGTATCCGGAGGTTTTCTTTCTGCTACTGCATAAGTTCGATGAGACGTCATATGTTTTCAGGGTATTTGAACATAAAAAAGCATATGCAGTTGGCACAATAGAGACTTTCTGTGATCAATGTACATTTTTTGTTTAAGTAAGATACCACCTGAGCTTCACACATGCTACATGATTACGTCTGTGATAACCTGACAACTTGTAACCTGCGTTCCGCCTTCCATGTATTTTAGGTACACTTATATGTTGTGATGATTCACTGTCTTTACTATTGACTGTTGATTTATTGATATACATACATGAAAAAAAAATCAATTTTTGCTTGTATGATCCAGATAGCTGGACGTCTCGCTATCCAGACGATTTTCGAGTGAAACCAAAATGTCCGGATAAACAGGGTTCCACTGTACTTTTCTCTTAACAAATGCTAAGAGGAAAGGTAAATATGAAGATTAAAAACAAGCGTTTTTGCTTAGTGTTGACTCATAAGTTGGAGAAAAACATGCAGTAAGAGGAACAATTTTTTTTTCAAACTGCAATGTTCCAGTTCAACAAAAGGGAGGAGAGAGGCAAAAATTATTGATTATCATAATAATATTTACCACGAGTTGGTCTCTTGTTCACTGGCTTGGCCTCTTGGTTTGGTCGTAGAGGTAGCTGATTGTCCTCTTGGGTTTTCCAGGGCATCTAGCCTGTTTCCATAGATGTGAAGTGCTGCCATGTACAACTTAAGAATAGCATTTAATCAACATTTTTACATTTGCCAAGAAACCCACCAAAAGTGTACATTATCTGAATGAGCATATTTTCCTGATTCCCATTAATGAAAGTGGGTCAAAAGAAACCAACATAAACAGCTGCTACGGTTTTTTTTCCATGGGGTTCATAAAAACCTAAGTTTTAGGCCAGTGCAGAGCAGCCGTTTGTGTTTTATTTATTGTACATTGCCTTTAGGAGAGAAAGAGTGAGAGAAAGTCAAGGTTTAATCAAGCCCTAACACCCCCCACCCCACAATTCAACCATTTTCACATGGTTGAGGGCCAGTCCCTAAAGGATCTGATTTGACTCACTTTTACTTACTTTTCAGTAATTATGTACTGTCTCTTACCATCACTTCCATATGTTCTAAGTTCTCATTTGTCCATGCCCAAACCCCTCCCAACCCATCCACCATGACAAACACTCACACACACAACACACCTGTCTAGGGAAATAGATGACTTGGCTCTACCGAGGAACAGTTACTGTGACTGTGAAAATATATCTCTGATCGAAAAGAGAATGTGAGCACAAATGATGATGTACTTTTACATCAACTGTTTCTTTATATAGATAACTACTTTAGTCTTTGTGTTGCTCCAAAACAACTACATCTAAAACTCACCTGCGTGACTGCAACCAACACCACTTCCGGAATGCAACTCTCTCGGTCTCAAGCTGACATTTCGGCCATTGTGTTTGTTTAGAATGTCAAAAGGAATACCCAACACAAGAATCCTTATAAAGTTTTGCCTATTTGTATACATATTTGGCCAACACTGTGGTCTTTCCTTACACGTCTTAAAAAAAAATGTTACGAACACAGATGACTGTGTGTGTGCGGAGGGGTTCGAAATCTGCACGATGACACCAAACAATCTATGCCCTTCTTGTCAAATAGAATTTCTCAGGAAATGCACATCTGTGTTGTCTACACAACAGAATAATCATCAAAACTGGATATGCAGTTGTCAGTTTCCAATAAATAACCACAACAACACTTCATTCAAAACACTGCGTGTCACTTTCAAATCAAATAGCGAAATGTAAACACACAAAGCAGACTCTCGGTTATGATGTCACACTCACTGATGGTAGACCGCTAACCAAAGAAATATGCATATGAATGGATGGGGCTAAAGTGGTTTTCTTGCATATTTATCATTTTAGAACTATTTTCATAACTGGATGGTGCAGATGTGGCATCTATTAAAATGTCTGAATGACATCATGCAATAAGAATGGCTAGTGTTTAACTTTTTTATAAATCCTGTAACCTGAAGATAAACAAACCACTCTGACCACCCTCTATAACCTAAATCTACTGAAGCTAGCATGTATTTGGCCTCTATACAAAGTCTATGAGACTATACATAATGCCAGAGAATATTGCTAATCACCCAAAAGACACCCTGGGATCTAAATCTACTCAAGAGTGCCTGTATTTTGACTCTGTACACAGTCTATGTGACTACTTGATGACTTCCAGAGAATACCTAAAGATACATAAAACATGATGAAGACACCCTAAAATCTATATCTACCACATTTTGCATGTATCTTGCCGCCACCCATGGTCAATTTGGTGCCTTTCAGTGAATACCTTCAACCTGAAGATAGGTAGAGCATACCTGAACATATCTTGGAATCTACCCAGGCTAACATATATCTGGCTTCAATAAGAAGTTTATGTGACTACTTGATGAGTGAGTGAGTGAGTTTAGTTTTACGTCGCACTTAGCAATATTCCAGCTATATGGCGACGGTCTGTAAATAATCGAGTCTGGACCAGACAATCCAGTGATCAACAACATGAGCATCGATCTGCGCAATGGGGAACCGATGACATGTGTCAATCAAGTCAGCTAGTCTGACCACCCGATCCCGTTAGTCGCCTCTTACGACAAGCATAGTCACCTTTTATGGCAAGCATGGGTTGCTGAAGGCCTATTCTACCCCGGGAACTTCACGGGTCGACTACTTGATGACTTCCAGAGAATATCTTGAATTCGAAGACAAAAAAACCGCCCTAAACACACCATCTGATCTAAATCTACCTAAACGTGCATGTATTTCGATTCTGTACACAGTCTAATGTGACTACTTGATGAGTTCCAAACAATATCTTTAACCTGAAGATACACAAACCGCCCTGAATCTAAATCTACCCAAAGCATGCATGTATCTGGCCTCTATACAGTCTATGTGACAATACATAAAGACTTCCAGAGAATACCTTTAACTTGAAGATACACAAACAGGGATAGAAATCTATTTGAAAAGTCTCACATAAGTTTGGTAATCCTCCAGTTTCAATCATCAACAAACCAAAAACTAGATTTGACTTAGTCAAGCAGTGTTGACAGACGTGTCGTATCATAACAAACAAACACATAATAAGCTTTGGCACAGTTTAATTCGGTCATGATAGATGGCTATGATTGTGCAACATTAAACAAGGTAACTGATGGTTCATATCAAACTCAAAGCTGCACCGATTTATGACTTATAAACAGATTACCGAACATGAAATGATAAGAGACCATGTTATGTCTCCCGACACTCAAACGCAATGAATGTCATGCTCCGCCAATCTTCGTACACAGTCTGTGTGACTTAACATTATGACTTGAAGTGAATATCTTTAACCTGAAGACTCACACATCACCCTAAAACACCCTGGGATCTAAATCTACCCAAACTAACATGTATCTCACCTCTATACACAGTCTATGCGACTATGCATATATATAATGACTTGAAGAGAATATCTTTAACCTGAACACACACAAATCACCCTCATAAGACACCCTGTGATCTCAATCTACCCAAGCTTGCATGTATTTTGACACTGTGCACAGAGAATATCATTTCTAGAGAATTAACTCGAACCTATGCAAAATATATCCATGCTGGTTTGTACCTTGACATTTTAGGTCTATTTGACTGCTTGCCCATTTCTACAGCATTAAGTGGAAGCAATGTAAAATCTACCCATGCTGGTTTGTATCTAATGACACTGTAGGTCCATTTGTCTACAGAATATCTTGTACAACGTGTAACCATAAGCTTGAAGAATCATGCTTTCAAATCCTCTAGCAACAACCTACCATGCACATGGTCTCTACCTTGACCACTAGAGCATTTCCAATTTAACACAACACTACCCGATCTACCAAACCACATCTATCAAGCAAGCATGAATCTGTTATCTTTATACAGTTTGTCAGACCACTTGACCATTTCTAATTTAACCCAAAGCTACCCGATCTACCAAACCACATCTATCAAGCACGCAAGTATCTGGCCTCTATACGCGGTTTGTCACACCACTTGACCATTTCCACGGGATGTCTTTAACCCAAAGCTACTATATCTACCCTGAAGACACCCTCTAATCTATCTACCCAAGCTAGAATGTATCTGGCTTCTGTACATAGTTTATCTGGGTGGGTGGGTGGGTGAGTGAGTGAGTGAGTGAGTGAGTGAGTGAGTGAGTTTAGTCTTATGCCACAAGTGGCAATATTCCAGCTATATGCTGGCGGTCTGTAAATTATCGAGCCTGGGCCACAGTTTATCTGGCTACCCTCAGGACACTGAACCAAAAACTACCAAAGCTATGAGGTAGCTCATGGTTCACCACTTGACCATTTATAGGAACTCTACAAAGGTACCCTGAAGACAACCTGTTGACAACATCTACCCATGCACAGAGGGTTCACCACATACAGTTGATATCTGACGTTATGTTTGACATCCACTGGCACAGCTTCATGCACCCTACATTCAAACCTGGCCATGATGCAACTGGTCACTGTACTCTGCTTACTTTAATCACTTGGCCATTTACAGATAAACTCAGCAAAAATAAAAACTTGACTCTCATTATTTTTCAAATAGTGTTTTGAAACTTTTCTTGAAAGAGTTCTTGTTGTGACTATGGTTATATGCATTGTCAAGGGCATTACGTCACACATTCATTCTACAGGTCAAGCCCATGTAGCAAGGGGGAGAGCACTGCGTGCTAAAATCACGTTTCCACATGCCACAAGTCATGCGACCTACTGATATACGTGCGGTTGATCTCATGGTAGCCGAGTAGAGACTCATCTCAGAAAAACACGGTTTTATGGTTAATTATTCATTAACTTTCAATGCTACAACTGTCAAACATTCAGCGTGAATGTGCCACTGGCATGCTGAATACTGGAACGTCCGTCACTGATGCTGCAAGGGTTATGGGATGCAGTCGACAGACCATCCATAATCTCCAGACAGGTGTCCATCAAACTGGCACCACAGCTAACTGACCCCGTCATGGTCGACCACGTGTGACGTCACATGTAGAAGACCGACAGATTGTCTTACGTCATTTGCGTAATCGGTTTGTCACTGCCACATCCACTGGGAATGTATTGTTTGGAGGTCGAGTGACTGCCCAAACCATTCGAAATTACCTGCACTCTGCTCATCTTCATTCACGGCAACCATATCGTGTACCGATTCTAACCCTTTTCCATCGACGCCGATGTTTTCTCTGGGCACAACAGCACCTAAGATGGACCTAGCAAGATTGGATAGGGTTATGTTTAGTGATGAGGAGACGTTGTATCGCAGTTGTGAACGCCCATGGAGTACAGACCTGATATTGTCATGATTTCATTAAGTTGTGACTCATAGTTTTTTATCATGGACAACGTAGTTGCATTTCCAGTGGAACTGATTCCATGACAAACATGTTCTGTTTGCTATGGCATCTTTAATGACAAGAGAATTGAATCCAATTGTTATTTCAAACCCATTTTCCAAAATCTTCAAATTATTGACTTTGAAAGGAGTGTAAAGTTTCTATTTTTGTTGAGTTTAGTATCCTGAACATGAGTGGGTGAGTACAGGTTTATGCCAGCAATATTCCAGCAATATCACAATAGCAGACACCAGAAAAGGTAATATATCATAATTATAGCACATAAACATAATCAAGTAAATAGGAGATCAAATAATAATACAAGAGAGTATATAAACAATTATAAATAATTTTACAAAATGCAAAATTATAATTTCTTACAATAAGACAGAAACTAACCTGACATTCTAACTTACCTCTGAATTTGACCTTGACACACAAACTTAGGGACTATAAGCTGTAATCAAATAATGACTTCTCAAAATGAGTTTAGTTTATTGTTTATCAGCCTGGAATTAATCAAGAAGGACCAGACAATCCAGTGATTGATACAAATTATGAGTGATGCCAAAGCAGTAGCTGACCTGTCTACCATTACATTCACAAATGAGTAAGCAATACCTGACAACATAAGGCAATGGATAACCACGGTTCACCATCACAGTTATATTTGTGGGTGTGGTTGATTCTCCAAATTTGTTTTGGGAGTTGACATCAAAATTTGGGGGTCAAACAACTTACAAAGACAATCAATATTCAACTAATAATATTTTTCTGAATTCTAAACAATTATCATGTGTACTTCTGAATCAGTTCAAAATAGGAAATGCCTTAAAAACCCAAGGAGAGAAAATAGTATCTACATCTTCACACACGGATACATTGCCATACAGCCAACAGTGAAGTGGATCTGTGTCATGGACAGAACTACAGGAAAGAAAAACAATAATCCCTTCTGGTCAACTGCTGCGACTCAACTGTAGGACGTTAAATCTAGAATCGCCCATGGGACACATCACCATACAGACAACAGTGAAGTGGATCTGTGCCATGGCCAGAGTTGCCCTACTCACTGACAGTCTCAGGGTCAGGGGACTTAAGAAACCTCCACAATTAACTTGATGCAAAATTGCGAAATATTTGAATGTAAGATGGATGTACTACCTTGGAGAATCTACATTGTCACCTGAAAGGGTAGTGGGGAATTGGGGTGTGTCTATCATCTGGGAGGAGGGTGTGTCACCTGTGGTATTCAGCATACATCTATCTCAATGGACAACTGGTGGAGGGTGTGTCACCTGGGTCACTCTCCATATAGACAACTGGTGGAGAGTGTGTAACCTGGGTCACTCTCAAATATAGACAACTGATGATGAGGGAGATCACTCATCTGGGGGACGGTGTGGCACCTGGGTCACTCTGTAGACTGCAGACAGATACACTTGAACATTTGATGAAAATAAAACTTGCAGACCCACAGACTTTTAGAGAATTTGATCCAATAGACCACTAGTGAACAGGTGGTTGGGAAGTGGAGAGAGGGTCAGGAGAGTTCCATATGGTCCACGACAGTAATGGGATGGGGAGGGAGGGGTTAACAGCAATGCAAAATAATGCTGCTACCAGGTAAGGGATTTTTAAACCAGGTGACTCTCCATATAGGCAATGGGAGATGAAGGGTACCTGACATCTGGGTATGGGGGTGTCACCTGGGTCACTCTCCATATAGACTATGGGAGATGAAGGGTACCTGTCATCTGGGTATGGCGGTGTGATCTTGGTCACTCTCCACATAGACAATGGGGGATGAAGGGTACCTGACATCTGGATATAAGGGTGTCACCTGGGTCACTCTCCATATAGACAACTGGGGATGAGGGGTGGGGATAGGGGTAGTATTAGAGCAACACAAGCCCAAAACACCAAACTGAGGACACCCTAGAATCCACACACACTCTTGCTATGACATACATGGTCACTATACTCAGTATATTTTGACCACTTGACCAGTTCATGACATACATGGTCACTATACCCAGTATGTTTTGACCACTTGACCAGTTCCACGACATACATGGTCACTATACTCAACATGGTTTGACCACTTGACCAGTCCATAACATTCATGGTCACTACACTCAGCATATTTCGATCACGTGACCAGTCCATGAAATACATGGTCACTATGCTCAACATGTTTTGACCACTTGACCAGTCCATAACTTTCATGGTCACCATTGTCAGCATATTGTGACCACTTGACCAGTCCATAACTTCCATGGTCACTATGCTCAGCATATTGTGACCACTTGACCAGTCCATAACATACATGGTCACTATACTCGGTATATTGTGACCACTTGACCAGTCCATGACACACATGGTCACTATGTTCAGCATGTTTTGACCACTTGACCAGTCCATGAGATACATGGTCACTATACTCAGCATATTTCGACCACTTGACCAGTCCATGACATACATGGTCACTATGCTCAACATGTTTTGACCACCTGACCAGTCCATAACTTTCATGGTTACCATGCTCAGCATATTGTGACCACTTGACCAGTCCATGACCGACATGGTCACTATGCTCAGCATGTTTTGACCACTTGACCAGTCCATGAAATACATGGTCACTATGCTCAGCATGTTTTGACCACTTGACCATGAAACAAATGTGAAGACACCCAATGCTCTAAGCTCACCCTTGCTACATCAATCCTTGTCCCTACACTCTAAGAGAAAACCTTGAGCCCAAGCTATACAAACTACCCTTAAGACACCTTGTACTCAACATCCATCCACCCTGTAATAAAGAATCTCAATATTGTGTTCTGTTTTGACACTTGACCACTTCCAGCTAAAACATTTATCCTGAAACTTTACAAGGCACTCACTCTAAATCAACCCATGCTATGATGTATGATGACTACTTGACCTTTCCCAGACAAAGCCTTTAACCTGAAGCTATGCAACCAGCTATCTATATATACCCATGTTATGACCTGTCTGGCCTGTATACAGTCTTTGACCGACACTTCCAGGGAATATATTTAACCTGTAGCTGTACAACTGACCCTCACAACACCCGGTTATCTAAATCTACCCATGTTACGATCTGTCTGGCCTGTATACAGTCTGTGACCAACACATGCAGGGAATACCTTTAACATGAAGCTGGCCAACTCACCCAGATGTTATCCATCTACCCATGCTATGATCTATCTGTCCTGTATAAATCTATCTGATCAACACATGCAGGGAATACCTTTAACATGAAGCTGGCCAACTCACCCTACTATAATTTGGGAATCAAGCCCTAGCTAGGTGTAAATAAACGCTCTAACCTCATTTACTTCACCATCCCCTTTAACATGAAGCTACACAAACCACCCTGAAGACACGGTCTATGTGACGACTTGATGACTTCCAGAGAATACCTTAAACCTGAAGCTACACAAACCACCCAGAAAACAGTCTATGTGACGTCTTGATGAGTACACCATGTAGACCCATGTTAGCATGTATCTGGCCTCAACATAACATCTATCTGACATTTCATCATGTCCAAAGATAAACTTCATACAGGTGATATTCAAACTACCCAAAAGACATATATGCTACAGCTACATCTGTGAACATCTGTGAACATCTGTGAACAACTGCCTTAAGAAAACAATACTACTTGAATCATGTGGTCATTCTTGCTCACTTTATCCACTGACATCACTGGAACAAAACATATAGATGTCAATCACTGCATTGTGTGGTCCAAATTCCATTATTTATTCACTGCTGTCTTAAAGCTGGATTCCTCCTGAATGCAAAGTTTTCACTATGTGATGGAGGATCGGGACCAAACCAAAAACTGATAAAAGCATGCAAATGTAGCCGAAATTTTACATGAGTGATGAATTTAGTTTTCGATGCTTTTAGCAACATTTGAACAATATCAGGGCAGGGGATACGAGAAATTGTTCCCACATGGTGATTTGAACTCGGGTCTATGGCATGACAAGCAAACCCTTTAACCACTAGGCTAGTCCACAGCCCTTAATTCTACATGAATGCCTAAAGCGTTGGAACGCAACCCTCACTGATGGCATGGCTCAATAAAAACAGCATTCCAGTCAGAAAATCCTCAGCCACCTAGATCATGATGACAATCTGATAACAGTCACATACATCCACAAACTGAAAAACCTTATTACTTAATACACAACACTATTCATTCAGATCAGGACCCTGGATCCATCTTGGCCTTGTTATATTCTGTTGGAATGAATCTTGAATAGCTGCCAGAATCTTGGATCTATCAGACATCATCCAGAAAATGTTACAAGTTGAAATACTCAGACAACATATCAAGTAATTTTACAACTTCAACAATTTTAATCTCTCATAACTACAAAAA
The DNA here is from genome assembly GCF_037392515.1 of Haliotis asinina. Classification (NCBI taxonomy): domain Eukaryota; kingdom Metazoa; phylum Mollusca; class Gastropoda; order Lepetellida; family Haliotidae; genus Haliotis; species Haliotis asinina. The sequence continues at coordinate 13,109,287 of NC_090283.1, read as the reverse complement.
ACTAACCTGACATGATCCTTAAATTTAACCTTGAATTTAAATAATGTGATTCATAAACATGGTGATTGTAAACTGTAATGAAATAATGATTTCCTGAATTGATTTTATTTTGTTGGAATTCCGAAGTTAATACAGTAAACGATATCAAGAGCAATGATCCTGGCCATCTCATGATCAGAAAACCTGATTATCTGGTACAACAAAGTAGAGCTAACTGGGGCCAGTTCTAACCAAGAATTGCAGAAAATAGTCTCCGTTATCAAGAAATTGACTCTACACTCTGTGTACAGATCTGGTCACCTGAGTATATCTGGTCATATGGTTGGTTGTGGCCTTGAGGCTGGACCTTGTCATGGTGGGGTGGATCTGGTTTTAAGGGAAGATCTGGACCTGAGAGAGGATCTGTTCATGAGTATGGATGTGACCATAAGGGTGGGTCTGGACCTGTGAGTGGATCTTGTCATGAGGGAGGATCTAGTCCTATGGGTGGATATGGTCATGAGGGTGGATGTGATCATGAGGGATGATCTAGCCACATAGGTGGATATGGTCACGTGGGTAAATGTGATCATGAGGGGGGATCTGTGAGTGAGTGAGTTTAGTTTTATGTCACACTTAGCAATATTCCAGCTATATGGCGACGGTCTGTAAATAATCGAGTCTGGACCAGACAATCCAGTGATCAACAACATGAGCATCAATCTGCGCAATGGGGAACCGATGACGTGTCAACCAAGTCATCTAGTCAGCTAGTCTGACCACCCGATCCCGTTAGTCGCCTCTTACGACAAGCATAGTCACCTTTTATGGCAAGCATGGGTTGCTGAAGGCCTATTCTACCCCGGGACCTTCACGGGTCATGAGGGAGGATCTAATCATATGGGTGGGTATAGCCATGACGGTGGATGTGATCATGAGGGTGGATATGGTGATAAGGGTGGATGTTGACAATGTGCCATTTTCAGAATTAGTAGCCATCTTCCAATTTAGAATGGGCCACTGCCCTTGTATCAATAGTAAACCAAATTCCATCTGGGTGAATCATTCCAAAGTGGGTGGATCTGGTCATGTGGATCTGGTCATGTGGGATGGATCTGGTCATGGGGGTGGATGGGACAAAGAAGGTGGATCTCGATATCAGAGTGTCACTGGCCATCTGGCTGTATCTTGTCATGTTTGGGGGTATGGTCTTGAGGTGAGGGGATAACCTCAATCAAAACTGAAAACATCTAAAATCTTTGTGCAATACCCATGTAATGTATATCTGGTTTAACCATCTGACTGACCCAAACTACACAATCCACATGCTAAACACCATGCTAAGTGAGAAACTGGAGCTATTCAAGAGAAATACCTTCAACCACAATCTAAACAAACTGCCCCAGATCCAGTGAATACTTCCAGAGATATATCTGTAGTCTGAAGTTACAAGAACCATCCGCAAGACAAAATGTATTCAAGACATAACCTCACTTGTATGTATCTGGCTACTATACACACTTAGTCTGACCACTTGACCATTTCTAGATTATGCCTTAGATATTCAACCTTGCATTCCTACACCATCTGTTCTGTATCGCACCTGGTCTACTCTTTAAATCAACCTTAACTTGCATGCACATGGCCTCTATACACAGTCTACGTGAATCACGTTTCACCCTGGAATCTAAATTTATATAAACTTGTAAGTATCTGGCCTCTATACAGCATACTTAATGACTGCCCAAGAACACCTTTAGCCTGAAGACACCCTGTAATCTAAATCTACCACAGCTTGCATGTACCTGGCCTCTATACACAGTGTATGTGACTACTTGATGACGTCCAGAGAATACCATTCATCTCGAACTACACAAACCATCCTGAAGGCACCCTGTAATAAAACTCTACCTAAAATAGCATGTATGTTGACTCTGTACACAGTTTATGTGACTACTTGCGACTTGAGACTAAGTTTAAGTTACACAAACCACCCTCAAGACACCCTGTAATCTAAATCAAAAGGATTTGCCTGCCACTGATGAGTGAAGATGTGCATGTGTCTCCAGAAACTTCAATCAAGAATCACAATGAATCAAAGATCATTCAAGCCATCAAGTCACAGTTATTCACACTAAAAGGTGACTTTTATCAATAGATAATGAACTTTTACATTTTGTCTCAAACTATGAGTACATAACTACATTCATGACACTGGTAGAAAATGTGAGAGAGACTTGAAGCCAATGACCAAATGTCTCAGCAAAGTGTGAGTGAATATTTAATGTCACATTGGCAATATCTCAGCAATATTGTGAAAACACAAAAATATGCTAGTACGTCTTACCAAGGTGTGATAGTAACATGTATTGATGAATGTGAATCCTCGCTTCGAAAAATCAAAGGTTACTGAAAATGGTGGTGGGACCGGTGCCAGAGACACTTTGAACTCTCGCAATTCCAATGTCTGTAAACTGACATCAGCAAACCCAGTGTCTCATGCCGATAGTGGTGACTATACTCAATGACTTCCAGAGTATACTTTTAACCTGTACCCACACAAACTTGTACCTACACCAACCTGTACCCACACAAACCACACACAAACCCTGAACACACCCTGTATTCTAAATCTACCAAAGCATGCACGCATCTGGCCTCCATAGTCAGTCTACTTAATGACTTTCAAACAATACCTTTAACCTGAAGTTACACAAACCACAGGGATAAACCTGACTCAGGAAAGATGTGAGATAAAATCTCATGTGAGACCAACAAAATTTTTTTATGAGATTTACTGTTCATGATCATTCACAAGAAAAGGAATAAACAACAAATGCACTTTCATGTGCAGTCTTTAATGTGCACTTTCATGCACGAACTCCATATTGCGCTACACAGTGCATAAACAACACAGTACTGCGAGGTTCAGAGTTTACCACACTCCTTGCAACACAGATCGTTTTAGACCGCATTGAGTAATGATGTTTGAAGTTCCATGCTTTCAAGTTGTGTTTCATGTGTCAAAGATTAAAAACTGGTGGAAAGTAACAGGAATATCTTTCACAGAACAAAATAATGACAACACCTTTCTCAATAAAATAGATTTAAACACTTAATTATTTCTAAATGTACCAGACATGACTTTAAATCACTGCAGATAAATTTGAGTGTGATTTTACAGCAACTGGCACAAGAAATTTGCAATATCACAGCCCATGTCAATCCCAGGAACCACCCCAAACACACCTTGTAATCTTAATCTACCCAAGCCAGCATGTATCTGCCCTCTATACTCAGTCTACTTAATGACTTTCAGAGAATACTTTTAACCTGACACTACACAACTCTACCCAAGCTAGCATGTATCTGCTCTCTATACTCAGATACATGCTATCTGAATCTATAAAGGCCACCATGAACAAACCCGGTAATCTATAAATCTACCCAAGCTACCATGTACCTGGTCTCTATACTCCACTTTATGACTTTCAGAAAATACCTTTAATCTGCAACTACACAAACTGCCTTAAAACACCCCGAATCTAACTCTATCCAAACTAGCATGTATCTGGCCTCTATACTCAGTCTATTTTATGACTTTCAGAAAATACCATTAACCTGCAACTTCACAAACTGCCCTAAAGACACCTCCGAATCTAACTGTACCCAAGCATGTATGTATGTGGCCCATATACACAGTCTACTTGATCAATTCTGGAAACAACCTTAAAGACACCCTGTATCTGTCTAGTGACTGTACACACTCTATTTGACCAACACTTGACCATTCCCAGACAAACCTCTATACAGAAGATACACATACCACCCTGAAGACACCCTGTAATCTACCCGTGTTAGTATCCATCTGGTGTTTGTACACAGTCTATTTGACCAACACTTGACCATTTCCAGAAGGGCATCTCTACTGAAGATACACAAAACATCCTGAAGACACCCTATAACCTACCCATGTTAGTATCCATCTGCTGACCATACACAGCATATTTGACCACCACTTGACCATTTATAGACAAACCACTATGCAGAAGATAGAGATACCCTGAAGACACCCTGTAATCTACCCATGTTAGTATCCATTTGCTGACCGTACACAGTCTATTCAACCAACACTTGACCATTTCCAGACAAACCTCTTTACTGAAGATACACAAACTACCCTGAAGACACCCTGTAATCTACCCATGTTTGTATCCATCTGGTGTTTGTACACAGTCTGATTGACCACCACTTGACCATTTCCAAAAGAGCATCTATACTGAAGATACACAAAACATCCTGAAGACACCCTATAACCTACCCATGTTAGTATCCATCTGCTGACCATACACAGCATATTTGACCACCACTTGACCATTTATAGACAAACCACTATGCAGAAGATAGAGATACCCTGAAGACACCCTGTAATCTACCCATGTTAGTATCCATTTGCTGACCGTACACAGTCTATTCAACCAACACTTGACCATTTCCAGGCAAACCTCTTTACTGAAGATACACAAACTACCCTGAAGACACCCTGTAATCTACCCATGTTTGTATCCATCTGGTGTTTGTACACAGTCTGATTGACCACCACTTGACCATTTCCAAAAGAGCATCTATACTGAAGATACACAAAACACCCTGAAGACACCCTGTAATCTACCCATGTTTGTATCCATCTGCTGACTGTAGCTCGAGTATTTGACCACCACTTGACCATTTCCAGACAAACCTCTCTACTCAAAATACAAAAACCATCCTGAAGACACCCTGTAATCTAAATCTACCATAGCTAGCATGCATCTGGCCTCCAGCTTACTTCATGACTTCCAGAGAATACCTCTAACCTGAGGTACACAAACCACCCAAAACACAGTCACAGCCATCTAAAACCAAACACCCTAGCATATTTATTCCCTCTATACATACTCTACTTAAATATCTCCAGGGAACACTTTTAACCTGAGCTAGACAAACCACCCTGCAAACACCCTGTAATCTAAATTAACCAAAGCTAGCATGCATCTGGCATCGATACATAGTCTACTAAGTGAGTAAAGAGTACCTTTACCCTGGACCTACAACACCACCCTGAACACATGGTGTGACTTGAATCTACCCTAGCTGTATGTATCTGGCCTCTATACATCGTTTACTTCATAACTTTCAGAGAATACATTTTACATAAAGTGAAAGTAAATATGCTAGCACGCATCTGGCCTCTTTACATAGTTCACTTTATGACTTCCAGAGAATAACTTTAACCTGAGGTACACAAACACACCCAACAATGTAAAACTAAACACCCTAGCATATCTCTTGCCTTTATACAGTCTACTTCATGATCCAAAGGGAACACCTTTAACCTTAAGCTACACACACCATGCTGAAGACACCTTGTAATCTAAATCTACCATAGCTAGCATGCATCTGGTCGTTATACACAGTCACCTTAACAATTTCCAGAGAAGACCTTTAACCTGGAGCTACACAAAACACCTTAAACACACCCTGTAATCTGAATCTACCCAAGGTAGCATGTATCTGGCCTTTATACAGTCTGTGCCATGAGTTCCAGAGAACACCTTTAGTCAGGAGCTACACAAATCCCCCTGAACACAACCTGTAATATAAAACAAAGCATGCTACCATATCTGTGCCCTTTATAATACTCTACTTCATAACTTCCACACTACTTTTAACCTGAGCTACACATTTAACCATTCTGAACACACTTGGCAGTAATCTATATCTACCCCAGTTAGCATACACACTCCACTTGGTGACTTCCAGAGAATACCTGTAACCTAGAGCTAAGGGAGTGGACTTCGTGTGACTTCACAGCAAAATTTGAAATGAGCTAGAGAAACCACAGTGAAGACACTTTGTAATCTAAATCTACCTCAGCTGGCATGTATCTGGCCTATATACACAGTCGCCTTAATGATTTCCAGAGAAAAGCTTTCACATGGAGCTACACAAACCACCCTGAAAACACCCTGTAATCTGAATCTAGCTAGCATGTAACTGGCCTCCATAGAATCTACTTCATGACTTCTAGAGAATACCCTCATCCTGAGCTGGACAAACCACCCTGAACACAGTCTGTAATCTTAATCTACCTAAGCTAGCATGTATCTGGCCTCCATACAGTCTACTTCATGACTTCTAGAGAATAACACGAGACCAAGTTTCAGTTGAATTTGACGAAAATCACTGATAAAAACCTCATAGTTGCATGACTGAAAATTTTATAGGTTTTGAATTTAGAAATTTACCAGAAGTGGTCAGGGAGGAACTACGTGTTGGTAATTGTTTTGTGTATTTCTATGTTTTGGTTTTGTATTTCATAAGTTTTAGATTTTGTTTTGTTACTTCCCCATGATGTAGCTTACTTAAGTTTGCACTATTTGGTTATGTGAAATTTTATGCTAACTAGGAGGCCAAGTTTTATAAGATATATATCTTATTCAGTGGGCTAGCATTAGGATCGACAGGTTTGAGTTTGTGTCCAGGAACACCATTCTGTGATGTTGGTAGCGTACACATTACAGTGGTTTTAAATCTGTTTTGAAATGTTGAAGAGTATTTTCTGGAACTGTTTCCCGAAAAAGTCCCGTTGAGGGTATATTGTAAGTTTCGCTGTGCATCTCATAAACTGAAGGTTCAGTTAGACAGACTCAATTGCTATGATAGCCCCAGTGCACTGTTATGTACAAAATGTCTCCTTGGTTGCACTGAAGAGGAATATCGCTTTCTATTCATTTGTCCTTATTACAAGACAAGCAGAGAACTGCTTTTACCTTAATATCATTATCCGTCCACTTCCACCAAAATGCAGCAATTATTAGCATCCACTGACAAAAAAAATATTAAATCTCTGTCATTGTATTTCAAAAGAAACTTGCTAATTTGATATTGTTATGAATGAATGATACACCAGTATGTGCATTGCATGCAGTTGTTTATGTACTAGTAATATGAGTTACCTGAACATTATTATCGGAATCTGTTTGCTTAAAAAATGTATCAGTTATATGTTTCTCTGCACCTGTTCCATACTGATTCTCTTCACTAAGGCATTCAACACAGTAGTGATCCAGTCTACACTTAAAAACCTGTCGTTGATTGAATAATTGCTCCAGAGAAGAGACAGCTCACAATGATTGTTGACTGCAATATACAAGAGACGCTATTGTCAGAGCATGCTCATCAGCATTAGCTAATTAGCATGGTACCACTAATTGCACTGACAAAGGAAGGTAAGGAATGAGGGACAACCACAGGTGCTGTTGGAAAACCACAAAAAGTTATTGACATAATAAATTGTTAGTGTAAATATGATCAATGGCAAGGAAGGCTGAGTGCATCATCGTCCCACGAAATTTGAAACATGTTTTGTTTTCTCGTTTGTTCTGTATTTTTGTTTGTTTGCTTGTTTTGTTGTTTATTCATTTTTATTGTTTAGTGAATTCCTACGGTAAGATGTTATAGTTAGGGTGTTGTAGATGTAAGGCATCGTGAAATTGATCTTGAAGAAATGTCTGTATGTTTTACCGACATATCAGGAAAATAATAACGCAGACTGCATAGCATGAATAAAAAATACATGGAAATTTTGCATTTAGACACATGCAAACCACAAGAAAAGTAACATGTTGATGAATCTTAATTCATTTTGCATTTCAGTTATATAGTCAAGCGATGTGGACTCGTAACTGGAAGGGGTTCTGATCCAGAGAAACTTCAATGGACTGGTTGTTGCTTTTGTTATTCTTTTTGTCCTATGAGTACCCGGATGATTAAAGTAAAAAACAACTTTGCAGATTCTGATATCTTTCGATATGCACTTACCAAAACAAATCACCAAAAATGCCAAATCAACCTATAAAGTTGAAAAAAAAAACGTGATGAAAAAAACCCTGCAAAATTGGAGTTCAAGTGATTCACTCATTTTTCCCCAGCACTGCACCTTCAGAGTCAGGCACCTAATCGCAAGCACACAAAGTCGGCCGCCTAGCCCACTCAGCCATACATTTGAATGTATGAATGAATGTAATCTGAGGGTGAGGGTTCGAGTCCGGGTTGGGACTCAACCAAAAGTACTCGAATTTGTACTTTGCCAAGAAAGTGAAATCCGAAATATGACATATGTTGCATCTGACCACTTTCTAAATGTCATTGTGTAATCATAGCTTTCAGCCATGGGAGCCGTGCCAATTCACACTTGTACAGAGGGGTACACAAAGTACGCAGTCTAGACTACCAGTTGCCTAACTTTCATTTTTGTGGAAGTCACGGTGGCTGAGCAGGCTAGACTTTGTGTGCCGGTGATTAGGTGCCTGACTCTGAGGGTGCGGGTTCGAATCCTGGATGGGACTCAACGCAAAGTACTAGAATTTGTACTTTACTTAGAAAGTGAAATCCCAAATATGACATGTTGCATCAGAGTGATTGTTAAGAGACCTTGCAGTTCCATTGTTTGATTACATCAGGTATAAGGGATCTAGCACAGAGAGTGAGGTATGGCTTAAACATATTTTTATTCCTTGAGAACCTGGTTTGGTAAACAAGAAGACCTTTGCTCATGTCAATACTTCCACAGTACATATACCACTGGGACAAATACACAAGAACTGGATACAGTTATATATGTGCGTTGTAGATGCTTATAACCCTTGAGCTTGCAGCTACATTTCATTGATTGATTGCATATCATTGTCTAGAATAATTTATCAAATTGTTTAGATTTGAAGATGTATTCTTTGAGTCATTTTAGAAGTATATTGGTGAAGGAAAACCAAGTTCTATGGCTAGTCAACTTATTTAATGCAATGAGTGCAACAGTTGGATTGTAGGTACTAACTACGTTATGAAGCAAGTGATGATATCAGCGTAATTTAATGTCGCGGCTTCTTTCTCTTAATGGTTAGACTTTCTTTCGATATGTATGATGTATAGCCTACAATAGATATTGTGAATTTGTCCCAAATGTCTTTGCTGCAGTTGCCTTTCTGTCATTCCAATCGGATGAAGTTTTGCAAGTATGTCAGACTTTCATTATTTAGCATTTTTTTACATGATTAAAGATCAAGGTACAAAACACAGATATAGGATCAAAGTGGATCATTCACTATACCATGGTGACATTAGAAAATCCGAATCACCTACATTGCTGAGATACTTTATTGCAATCAGACAAGAACTACCGGGGTATTTTCAAAAAGCGGCATGTGATAGGCATCTACCATTCTCTATGTCCCACTGTTTAGGTTGGAGAAATTCTGACAAGGTGGACATTAGTCCAGTCCCTATGTCCGTCATGGTTGAACGGATGCAGTTTGTTTGCAAGCAACAGACATCATAACATGACTTTCTGTGTGCATGTGTGTGCATGTGTGTGTGAGTGTGTGCATGTGTGTGTGAGTGTTGGGAAGGAGTTATACTGATTGTAGGAAGTGTGTATATGTCACGTATGTAAGAAGAATGTGTTGTCTGTTTTAGTTTCTTTGATTTAAGTGTAAACTCAGGCAAAAAGTGCCCATAGTCCATGTGGGTGGCTAATACAACAAAAATCGTATTTCATGTATTTTAGCTATGTGTTGTATTGGTCAAGACTCGAATAAATAAATCTTTGTTCATAATATGTCTCATGTGTACAAGTAAAGTATCACACCTGCTTGTCTGTGTAATTAAATAATGTGACAGAGACAGACTGCAATGTGTTTTGTTTATGGTGTATTGCATGATAGGTGTTAAGTTCAAATTTCAGGTGGTCAATGATTGAAGTTATGTATTGCATATTGTCTTTGGCAGACAGCCACGTACGTGTCAATAAAACAGACTTCTGTCTGTGAATGGGGCTGCTTAATCATAATCAACATGTTTTTCTTGTTCCATAAACAAGTGTCCAAACATTTCAGTTTTCAAGCTGAGCATCTTTTAAAAAGGTCACATGCAACCACAAACACAAGCATGATTAAGACACAATTACCACTTATTCATGACATACAATGTGCTGATTATGAAAAAGTACACAAACAAAATTATAAGCGTGCAATAGCAAATCAAAAGTGCAGAATTTTCGTACTCAGGTTTACATATGTGCTAATTGTAAATGTCCAAATAATGTCGCATCGACTGATTTAGACACTATGTTGACAGTAGCGCTGGCATTATATTCAACAGACCAGCGGAAACACAATTACTGCCACATTTTAACTTCCTCAGTCAATAGGTTTTACCCTCACCCATCAGCCATTATGCCAATGTTCATTTCACATACGACTGTGCAGGGATGTGTATGGGTCTCTACCTGTAATAGGTAATTACTAAAACCCATGCTGCTCTTCCCAGCATTAAGACCACAGTATTCACACAAGATCATGGAAGCCATCATAAATAATTATAAACCATTAAAAACATACATCTACTCATATACAAAACCACAATGTTAATGTGAAATTGACCCGTGAAGGTCCCGGGGTAGAATAGGCCTTCAGCAACCCATGCTTGCCATAAAAGGTGACTAGGCTTGTCGTAAGAGGCGACTAACGGGATCGGGTGGTCAGACTAGCTGACTTGGTTGACACATGTCATCGGTTCCCCATTGCGCAGATCGATGCTCATGTTGTTGATCACTGGATTGTCTGGTTCAGACTCGATTATTTACAGACCGTCGCCATATAGCTGGAATATTGCTAAGTGCGACGTAAAACTAAACTCACTCACTCACTCACTCACTAATGTGAAATTACACAAACCTTTCAACAACCAGAACTCCATGTCACAAGAATTCGAAAAAAGATTGCATATATCTTTGATGGGTCCTCGTTTGGTCAAAAGTTTAACCCCTCCGAACTGCGTGCCACTGGTTGCACACCAGGTTGCACATGTTGACCAGCTTGACTGGCATGGGTTGTGTCACACATTGAACACATGTATAAGGGGAATGAATTGTAGGGCAATAGTGTACCTTTAACCCGATCAAGAGAAACCATATTACACAAACCACAATGAACACACCCTGTAATCTCAATCTACCCCTGCTAGCATGCATCTGACCTCTATACTCAGTCTACCTCATGACTTCTAGACAATATCTTTAACCTGAGCTAGACAAACCACCCTGAAGACACCCTCTAATCTGGATCTACCCCAGCTAGAATGTATCTGGCCTCTATCCACACTCTCCGTCATGACTTCCAGAGAATACCTTCAATCTGAGATACACAAACCACTCTGAATACAAATTGTAATCTAAACCTACCAAAGCTAGCATGTATCTGGCCTCTATACACAGTCTACTTCATGACTTCCAGAGAGTACTGGATGACTTCCAGAGAATACCTTTCAAATGATGCGCTACACAAACCTCCCTGAAGACACCCTGTAATCTGAATCTACCAGTGCTAGCATGTATTTGGGCTCTATCCACACACTACTTCAAGACTTCCCGGGAATACCTTTAAAATGAAGCTACACAAACCACCCTGAAGACACCCTGTAATCTGAATCTACCCCACCTAGCATGTATCTGGCCTCTATCCACACACTACTTGATGACTTCCAGAGAATACCTTTAAAATGAAGCTACACAAACCACCCTGAAGACACCCTGTAATCTGAATCTACCCCAGCTAGCATGTATCTGGCCTCTATCCACACTCTATGTCATGACTTCCAGAGAATACCTTTAAAATAAAGCTACACAAACCACCCTGAAGACATCCTGTAATCTGAATCTACCCCACCTAGTATGTATCTGGATTCTATACATAGTCTACTTCATGACTTCCACAGAATACCTTAAACCTGAGCTAGACAAGTCACCTCGCACACACAATGCACACACCCTGGAATCTGAATCTACCCCAGCTAGCATGTATCTGGCCTCCATACAGTCTACTTCATGACTTCCAGAGAATACCTTTAACCTGAGCTGGACAAACCACCCTGAAGACACCCTGTAATCTAAATCCTCCCCAGCCAGCATGCATCTGGCCTCTGGAGATACACAAACCACCCTAAACACAGCATGTAATTTACAACTAAACACACTAACAGCCTGCACTGCTGTACCCGTGAACACCCGTCGTAGAAACAAATGGGCATATAACACATGGGCAATCCGGCGGACTCAACGAGGAGAAAATTATGAAAACTCTGGATAATATGGATACGGAAGAACTAACATTCTGGTTGAGTAGATTAGTATTGGAAGTAAGAAAGTAGAATGGAGAGATATACCCGCCGTCTTCACTTGTATTTCTTGTTATGTTACTTTATTCTCACATTCGAATTACCTCTAAGCGAGATCTGGACATTCTTAACTCTCCAGAATTTGAGTGTTTGATGGTGAACTTAAGAGAATTACTAATACTAGATTGGGACAAAAGAAGAAACAAGCCGAGCCTATTAGGGACGATGAAGAGCACCAGCTGTGGAAACTAAAACTTCTTGGTGGTCACAACGCCAGAGTTCTTGTACTATGGTGTATTTAAATGGTAAACACTTCTCCCTGAGAAATGGATCCGAACACAGAAGCCTTCGTTACAAGCCATCTCAGATTACCTTGTGTGAACCTACTGGAAAGCGAGCATATCTTAAGTACAAAGAAGATATCTCAAAGACCTGCCAAGGTGGACTTAAGCATCGCAAGATAACTCCTAAAGAGGTAACACACCATGCAAGTGAATGTAAAGAACGTTGTCATGTAATGCTGTACAAGAAGTACATGAGTCTGTGTCCCACAGAGGGAAGGAATGAGATGTTCTACCTGACGCCACTACAACACCCTGCAGATACATGCTGGCACAGTCGTCAACCGAATGGCCACAACACACTGCAGAAAGTGGTTCCCAAACTTTGTCGTAAAGCAGGTACAAGCGGACATATGGCAGATCACTCTCTAAGGGTCACTACAGCAATGAAGCTGTATGAGAAAGGAATACCTGAACAACTAGAGCAAAGGGGACACTGCAGTGTTGAGTGCAAGTCTTATGAATTGAGTCTAACTTCTAAAATTAAACCAGAAATCTGAAAATAGACATGAAGGCATTTATAACATGTACATAACAACGGTAACTGCAATTATCGCTACGAACTTTGTCATTCATGTTGTGGTGAAAAAGTAATAAAAAGTACACTTGCTCATTTATTTTGTCATTTTGACAGAGGTAATTCTTGAAAATTTCTGCAGACGGAAGTCGAGAGAAATATTCAAGAATTGCCAAAGTTGTTTTTCACAAGGGAGAATATGGATAACCGAGGTTTTCCATATTCGCCTGAGTAAACACTGGTATTGTAAGTCCCTTGGAGGACAAAATAATACCCAAGGGGGATATCTGAAAACAACCTCTAATGACGTCATAAGAGGTTGATATGAGGATGAGCCAATACAAAGTGAATGGGAACATATCGAACCGAGGTGTGTATACACAGTTCACTTCATGAGTTCCAGAGAGCACCCTTAACATGAAGCTACATATCCACCCTCAACACAAAGTGTAATATGAACCTAGCCCAGCTGTCATGTATCTGGGTTCTATACATAGTTTCCTTCATGAAGCTACATCATAACATCCAGAGAATACCTCTAACTTGAGCTACGCAAACCACTCTGAAGACACCCTGTTATCTGAATCTACTCAAGCTGACATGTATCTGGCCTCTATACATAGTTTACTTTATGACTTCCAGAGAATACCTTTACCCTGATCTTCACAAACCAAACTAAATACAGCCAGCAATCTAAAACTAAACACCCTAACATATCTCCTGCCTCTATACAATATTAGTTTACGTAATGATCTCCAGGGAACACTTTTAACCTTAACCTATACAAACCACCCTGAAGACCAGAGAATACCTTTAACCTGAGCTAGACAAACCACCCTGAAGACACACTGTAATTTGAATCTACCCCATCTTGTATGCATCTGGCCTTTATACAGTCTGTGTCATGACGTCCAGAGAATACCTTTAGCCAGGAGCTTCACAAACCACCCTGAAGACACCCTGCAAATATGAATCTACTCCAGCTATTATGTTACTGGTTTCTGTGCACACTCTATGTCATGAATTCCAGAGAATAACTTTAACCTGAGCTAGTCAACAGTCTACATCATGACTTCCAGACAGTACCTTTAACCTGAAGCTACACAAACCATCCTGAAGACAACCTGTAATTTCAATCTACCCCAGCCAGGATGGATCTGGCCTCTATGCATACTTTACTTCATGACTTCCAGAAAATATGTTTCAACTGAGCCACAAAGACGACCCTGAACAAACACTGTAATCTACTTTTACCCTCACCACACAAATCACCTTGTACACTCGCAATAATCTAAAACTAACAAGAGTCATCAGAAGATGACATATCTCCCCGGCCCCCACATATCTGAAAGGATGTCGACAAATCATCTGACAGTTACTTATTGTATTTTTAGATCAAGTCTGAATTGTTTCCATGGAATTCATGAAAAATATAAATGCCTTATACCTGTAATCAGAAAATGTCACCATTTCAAGACCTGCCAAGATCTTTTGAAAGATATGAAATGGTTTTCGAGTTGTGCTCCGGAAACAAAATCAGCAACGTGTTCATGAAAAAAAGAAAATAGTATATCATAAAAACCTGTAAATAATACATAAAAAATAGGAAATAGCAAAAGGCACCACTTTGGGGTCTGACACACATATCTACTAAGTTTTACTGACAGATATTAAGAAGTTTTTGAGTTCTGCTCCGGAAATGGAACACACCCGTCACTTTTGAGAGTAAGTCCGAAACGTTTCCATGGAAACCGAAAAAATAATAAATCACAAAAACCTGTAAGTAGCAAAAGGCACCACTTTAGGTTCCAACTGATATATCTACCAAGTTTAGAAGAAAAATATTCAACGTTTTTTGAGTTCGGCTCCAGAAATGAAGCCCATCCCTCCATTTTGAGACTGTGTCCGAAACGTTTCCATAGAAACGGAGAAAACAATAAATTAGAAAAACATGTAAATAGCAAAAGGCACCACTTTGGGGTCTGCCACACATATCAACCAAATAACACTAACAGATATTAAAACATGCCCGGGGAATAAAAACTAAATGCAAATATTAAACTCAAAACAGACCACACTGCCACCTTCTTCGAGGAATATATCCATCAATATTCACATAAAGGAGGGATATGCCATTCATCTGACGGACAGACGGATGAGGCGTTGACTATATCCCCCTGCATGTTAAAACCTTAGCGTATCTATTTGGTGACTTCCAGAGAATACCCTTTTAACCTGGAGCTACACATGCCTTCTTGAAGATGCCCTCTAATCTGAATCTACCCCACCTAGCATGTATCTGGACCCTATAAACACTCTACTTGATGATATACAGAGAATGCTTTCCACCTGGAGGTACACAAACAAACCTGAAGACACCCTGTAATCTGAATCTACAAAGGTAGCATGTATCTGCCCCTTATCCACAGTCTACTTCATGACTACCAGAGAAAAAAATTAACCTGGAGCTACACCAACCACCCTGAAAAGATGTCATCTAAATTTAAACACGCTAACCTGTATCTGGAATCTATACATGGTCTGCTTGATGACTTCCAGAGAATACCTTTAACCTGAAGCTACACAAACCTCCCTGAAGACTTGGTGCCACCTGAATCTACTCCAGGTAGCATGTATCTGGCCTCTATACATCGTTTACTTCATGACTTTCAGAGAATATGCTTTACTTGAGCTACACAAACCACCCTGAAGACATGGTCTCATCTGAATCTACCCCACCTAGGATTCATCTACCTTCCATACAGTCTACTTGATGACTTCCAGAGAATAAAATTAACCTGAAGCTACACTATTTACCCTGAAGACACCCTGTAATCTAATCACAGCCAGCATGCATCTGGCCTCCATACACAATCTACTTGATGACTTTCAGAAAAAAAACATTTAACCTGAAGCTATACATCCCACCTTGAAGACACCCTGAAAATCTGAATCTACCCCAGTTAGCAGGCATTTGGCCTCTATATATACTGTAATTCATGACTTCCAGATAAATTGTTTAAACTGACCTACACAAACCACCCTGAACACATCCTGTAATCTGAACCTACCCAAGTTAGCATGTATATGGCATCTATACAGTCACGCTAACGATTTCCAGAGAATACCTTTAAACTGAAGGAACACAAACCACCCTGAGGACACCCTGTAATCTAACTCTATCCGAGCCAGCATCCATTTGGCCTCTACACACAATCTACATGATGACGAAAAATAAGAAAATACCTTTACCTGAAGCTATACACCCCACCCTGAAAATCTTAATCTACCCCAGTTAGCATGTATCAGGCCTCTATCCATACTCTCGTTCATGACTTTCAGATAAAAAGTTTAAACTGAGCTACACAAACCACTCTGAAGACACAAGTGTTTTCTGAATCTACTCAAGCTAACTCTATCTGGCCTCTATACAGAGTTTTCTTTAGGACATCAGAAAATACCTCTAACCTGAGGTACACAAACTACCCTAAACACACCCAGCCATTTAAAATTAACACTCTAACATATCTCCTGCCTTTATACGTAGTCTACTTAATGATCTCCACGGAACATCTTTAACCTTGAGCTACTCAAACCACACTTAAGACACCCTGTAATCTAAATCTACCAAATCTAGCATGTACCTGGCCTATATACACATTCAACTTCGTGACTTCCAAAGAATACCTTTAACCTGAAGTTACAAACACCACCCGGAACACATGGTGCCACCCGAATCTACCCAAGGTAGCATTTATCTGGCTTCTATGCACAGCCTACTTCAGGACTTCCACAAATTAAAATTAACCTGGAGCTACACAAACCAACCTGAACAGAAGATATAATATAAATTTAAACACACTAGCCTGTATCCGGCCTCTACACATACTCTACTTTGTGACCTCCAGAGAACACCTTTAACCTGAGCTAGAGAAACCACCCTGAAGACACCCTGTAACCTGAATCTACCCAAGGTAGCATGTATCTGGCCTCTATACACAATCACCTTAGCGATTTCAAACCAATACCTTTAAACTGGAGCTACACAAACCACCCTGAAGACACCCTGTAACCTGAATCTATCCCAGGTAGCATGTATCTGGCCTCTATACACAGTTACCTTAGCGATTTCAAACCAATACCTTTAAACTGGAGCTACACAAACCACCCTGAAGACACCCTGTAACCTGAATCTATCCCAGGTAGCATGTATCTGGCCTCTATACACAGTTACCTTAGCGATTTCAAACCAATACCTTTAAACTGGAGCTACACAAACCACCCTGAAGACACCCTGTAACCTGAATCTATCCCAGGTAGCATGTATCTGGCCTCTATACACAGTCACCTTAGCGATTTCAAACCAATACCTTTAAAATGGAGCTACACAAACCACCCTGAAGATACCCTGTAATCTGAATCTACCCAAGCTACCATGTATCTGGCCTCTATACAGTCACCTTAACAATTTCAAGAGAATACCTTTAAACTGGAGCCACACAAACCACCCCCAAGACACCCTGTAACCTGAATCTACCCAAGCTACCATGCATGTGGCCTCTATTCACAGTCCGCATCATGACTTCCAGATAAGTTTAATCTGCTACACAAACCACCCTGGACACACCCTGTATCTTGCCTTTACACACAGTCTGTGTCATTACTTCCAAAACATACCTTTAACCTGGAGCTACACAAACCACCCTGGACACACCCTGTATCTTGCCTTTACACACAGTCTGTGTCATTACTTCCAAAACATACCTTTAACCTGGAGCTATACAAATCACCTTGAACACACCCTGAACACTTCCAGAGATTACCTTTAACCTTAAGCTAGACAAACCTCCCTCAAGAAAGCCTGACATCTAAATCTGCTCCACCTAGCATGCATCTGGAATTTTCACACAGTCTACTTTTGACTTACAAAGAATATCTTTCACCTGGAGCTACACACAACTTACTCAAGACACCCTGTAACCTAAATTTAGACAAGACATCATTTATCTGGCATTTGTACACAGTCTCCTACATAATTTCAAGAGAATACCTTTAACCTGAAGCTACACAAACCACCCTGAACACACCCCGTAATGTGAATCTACCCTTTACTAGCATGTATCTGGCCTCTTTACACACTCCACTTTGTGACTTCCAGAGAATACCTTGTCACCTGAAGCTACACAATCCGTCCTGAACGCACCCTGTAATCTAAATCTACCCAAGGAAGCATGTATTTGGCCTCCATACACAGTCTACTTGATGATTTTGATCCGTGAATGTCCGAAGTAGAACAGGCCTTCAAGAACCCAATGCTTGCTACAACAAGAGTCGGCAGAAGATGACATATCCCCCTGGCCCCTACATATTTGAAAGGACAAATCATGTGACAGTTACATGATGTTTTATTAGGTTAAGTTTGAATCGTTTCCATGGAAGTCTTGAAAAACATAAATGCCATATATCTGGAAGAAGCAACACTTCAAGATCTGTCTCATATATCTGCAAAGATCTGTTAAAAGATATGAATGGGTTTCAAGTTGTGCTCTAGAAACGAAGCCTATCCCTCCATTTTGAGACTAAGTCAGAATCATTTCATGGAAACTGGGAAAATAATAAATCACAAAAATCTGTAAATAGCAAAAGGCACCACCTTAGGGTCTCCCCTACATATCTGCCAAGTTTTGCTGACAGATATTAGTAACTTTTGGAGACGTGTGCCAGAAACGAAACACACCTCTCACTTTTGCAAAAAAGACTGAATCGTTTCTATGGAAACCAAGAACCTAAGAAATTTCGAAAACCTGTAACTAGCAAAAGGCACCATTTTAGCTTCTGGTTGGTATATCTACCAAGTTTTGAAGAAAAATAAAGAATGGATTCAGACTAAGTCTGAAATGTTTCCCTTGAAACCGAGAAAAAAATATATCACAAAAACCTGTAAGTGGCAATAGTGCACTTTAGGTTCTGACTGATGTATATTGAAAGTTTTGCAGAAAAATATTGAACGTTTTTTGAGTTCTGCTCTGCAAACGAAACACCCCTCTCAATTTCATGACCAAGTCCGAAAATTTTCCATATCAAAAGGCATCCCTTTGGGATCTGCCACACATATCTAACAAGTTTTGCAGAAAAATACTGAATGGTTTTGCGTTCTGCTTTGGAAGCGAAACCCACCCCTCCGTTAGACTAACACCAAAATGTTCCATGGAAAAACAAAAAAAAATAAAAATAAAAATGCCAAAACCCTGTAAATAGCAATAGGCACAACGATAGGTTGAGATTATATCTATCACGTTTGGTCTAAAAATATTGAACGGTTTCTGAGTTATGCTCCAGAAACAAAATGATTATGGACGGGCAGACGGATGAACAGACGGACAAACGAGGCATCGATTATCCCCCGCGTTACATGCCGGGGGAATAAAAAGCGAATATGCTTGTCATAAGAGGTGATTAACAGGATCACATAGTCAGACGCTCAGACTTGGTTGACACCTCATTGGTTCCCAATTGCGCAGATGGATCCTCATGCTGTTGATCATTGGATTTTCTGGTCCAGATTTGATTATCTACAGACTGCCACCAGCTGGAATATTCCTGAGTGCGGCTTAAAGCTAGACTCATTTCCTCTGTCTAGGGAAGCTACACAAAATCTACCCCTCTTAGCTTGTGTCTGGACACTGTACAGTCTATTTGACCACTTGACCATTTCTACAGCATTAATCAAAAGCTATACAAAAGCTACCCTGCTAACATGTATCTGGACACTGTACAGTCTATTTGACCACTTGCCCAATTCTACAGCAATAACTGGAAGCTACACAAAATCTCCCCTAACGCTCATGTGTCTGGACACTGTACAGTCTATTTCACCACTTGACCATTTCTAGAGTACCAACCTGAAGCTATATAAAATCTCCCATGGCTAGCATGTATCTGGACAGAGTACAGTCTATTTTTCCACTTGATCATTTCTACAGTACCAACTGGAAGCTACACAAAATCTACCCCTCCTAGCATATATCTGGACACTGTACAGTCTATTTTTCCCCTTGACCATTTCTACAGCATTAGCTGGACGTTATGGGAAATCTACCCATACCAGTATGGATCTCAACACTGTACACTCTTTCTTACCACTTGACTATTTCTACAGCATCAACTAGACACTAGAAGTATATCCATGTTAGCCTGTATCTGGACACTGTACAGTATGCTTGACCACTTGACCATTCCTAAAGCATTAACTGGACACTATGTAAGATCTACACATGCTAACCTGTATCTGGACACAGTACAGTCTCTTTGATGACTTGACCATTTCTAAAGCATTAACTGGACGTAATGCAAAATCTACCTATCCTTGCAGGTATGTCGACACTGTACAGTGTGTTTCACCATGACACATTCCTACAGTACAGTCGTTTCACACCTACACATTTCTACAGCATTGACTGGAAGTTACACAAAATCTACCCATCCTACCCTGTATCTGGACACTGTGCATTCTGCTTCAGCACTTGACCATTCCTACAGCATGAACTCGACACTAGGCAAAATCTACAAATCCTAGCTTGTATCTGCACACTGTACAGTCTGTTTCACTACTTGACCATTTCTGCAGCATAAACTAGGGAATATACAAAATGTACCCATGCTAGCATGAATTTGGAAATTCTTGTTTAATTGAAGACTTGATCATTTCTACAGCATTAACTGGAACTTCTGCAAAATCTGCACATGATGTCATGTATCTGGACACTATACAGCCGATTTGACCATTTGACCATTTCTATAACCTTAACTTGAAATTATGCAAAATCTACCCACATCAGCACGTATCTAGACACAGTAGTCTGCTTGACCACTTGACCATTCCTACAGCATTAACTGGACACAATGTAAAATCTATCCATGCTGGCCTGTATCTGGATGCTGTACAGTCTGTTTGACCACTTGACCATTCCTACAGCATCAATTGGACACTATGTAAAATCTACCCATGCTTGCCTGTATGTGGACACTACAGTCTGTTTGATCACTTGACCTTTCTACAGCATGAACTGGAAAGTGTACAAAATCTACCCATTCCAGTACTGTACAGTCTGTTTGACCACTTGACAATTTGTACCTCATTAACTGAAAACTATAAACAAGAGTCATCAAAAGATGACAGATCCAACCAGCCCCCATAATTTGACAGGACAAAGCATCTAACAGTTACTTTATGTTTTTTACGCTAATTTTGAGTGAGTGAGTTCAGTTTTACGCCGCACTCAGAAATATTCCAGCTGTATGGCGGCGGTCTGTAGATAATCAAGTCTGGACCAGACAATCCAGTGATTAAAAACATCAGCATCGATCTGCGCAGTTGGGAACCAATGACATGTCAACCAGGTCAGCAAGCCTCTTGCGACAAGCACAGTTGCCTTTTATAGCAAGCATTGGTTTGCTGAAGGCCTATTCTACCCCAGGACCTTCACAGGTTGCTAATTTTGAAACTTTTGGAAATCATGAACAAGAGTCATCAGAAGATGACATATCCCCCCGGCCCCAACATGTTTGAAAGGATAAATAATCACAGAGTTATTCATTGTTTTTTTTAGACTGTTTGAATTGTTTCCATGGAATTCATGAAAATTATAAATACCATATATCTGTAACCAGCAAAGTCACAATTTCAAGATCTGTCTCATATATCTGCCAAGATCTGTTGAAAGATATGGAATGGTTTTCGACTTGTGCTCTGGGAACGAAGCCCATCCCTCCACTGAGACTAAGTCCGAAACGTTTCCATGGAAACCAAGAACATAATACATCACAAAAACCTCAAAAACCAAAAGGCACCACTTTGGGGTCTGCCACACATATCTAGAAAGTTTTACTAACAGATATTAAGAAGAGTTCTGCTCTGCAAATGAAACACACCTCTCACTTTTCAGACTTGGTCCAAAACGTTTCCATGGAAACCGAGAAAATAATAAATTACAAAAACCTGTATATACCAAAAGGCACCACTTCAGGTTCTGATTGATATATCTACTAAGTTTTGCACAAAATATTGAAAGTTCTGCTCCGGAAACGAAGCCCACCCCACCATTAGACTAACACCAAAACGTTCCATGGCAAAAAAAAAAAAAAAAAATGCCAAAAATCTGTAAATAGCAAAAGGTACAACCATAGGTTCAGATTATTATATCTATTAAGTTTGGTCTAAAAATTTTGAACAGTTTCTGAGTCATGCTCCGGAAACAAAATGATTACGGACAGACGGATGGACAGACAAGGCATCCACAGTATCCCCTCACATTACATGTCAGGGGAGTAAAAAGAGGCAACTAACAGGATCAGGTGATCAGGCCCACCGATTTGGCTGACATATATCACCAGTTCTCAATTGTGCAGATCAATGGAAATGCTGTTGATGACTGGATTGTCTGGACCAGACATGACTATTTACAGATCGCCGCCATATATTTGGATTGTTGAGTGCGGCGTAAAACTTCACCCACTCACTCTTTCCGCAGAATTAACTGGAAACTCCATAAAATCCCTCCATGCTAGCAAGTATCTCGACACCTGATAGTCTGTTTTACCACATGACCTGCCTACAGCATTAATGGGATACCATGTAAAATCTACCAATGCCAGCATGTATCTGGTCACTGTTGTCTATTTGACCACTTGACCATTTCTACAGCATTAACTGGATGCTTTGTAAACTGTACCCATGCTTGCCTGTATCTAGTCAGTTGGACTTCTTGACCTTTTCTACCTCTTAGACTGGAAGCTTGGCAAAATTTACCCATGTCAACGTGTATATGGACATTAAATAGTCTACTTGACTACTGGGCCATTTCTATAGCATAAACTGCGAGCTTGGTAAATTCTACCAATGCTGGTATGTACTTTGACACTGTAAGTTTACTTGAACCATTTTTAGAGAATACTTTTTACAATGTTAAACCATAAGCCAGAGGAACCCAGTCTAAGTAAATTTAGTCTTTACACTTCTATACTGAGTCAAACAAACTCTAGATGGTCATGTCAGGTAACCTTTCAGTGACCTATGACCATCCATTCAACTGTGATATATCATACCGGATTTAACCAATCAGACAACTGCTACTGTTTAGGGTTTAGGGTTCAGTCACTGACCTCTCAACAAACGAAAGTCAACTTTCGCGATTTGATAAGCTGTGTTCTGATTGCATGATCTCAAAGATTACCTGACGCGAGTTCCTACAAGGGTTTGTTGGACTCAGTATAGGAGTGAAAAAGAATAACACGAAGATTAAGTTTATTTAGACTGAGAAGAACCACACATTCGAACCTGTAATGACAGCGCACCAATGCTAGCATGTATTTGTCATTACCCTGTGTACGTGATGTCCAGGCTATTTACAGGGACACCCTTACAACAGAAGCTAAACAAACCATCTTTACAACCCTGCAGTCTGTGTACCTTTAACCCAAACATCTACCACCTCGACAAAGACTATTAAACCACAGGAACATTTTCAGATAAAGGCTTCAAACAAACATCATACATTACACACAATGTCATCTAAGTCTATTCTGATAAGGATGCATCTGGTCTCTCTCATCTGCAACAAGTGAACATGATTTCAGATGAAAATAGACTGGAGGACTGGGCATGCTGGCATGTTCCTGGCCTCTATACACAGTTTGTCTCACCATTTGACCATTTCCATGAAATACCTTTCAACTCAAAACTACCAGATCTACCCTGAAGACACCCAGTAATCTATATCTAACCAAGTGAGGATTTATCTGGCCTCTATACAGTTTGACAGACAGACAGACAGACAGACAGACAGACTGACAGACTTTGTTCAGTATACAGGGTCATGGCCACCATTACAGAATAGAACACCAATAAATATTTTGTTTCATGCTGGTGACAAGACATCTATCCAACCTGGAGCACAGGTGGTAATATAAGTTCAAAGTCAGACAATTTGTACAGTACAAAGACACACTATAAGTGTCTGACAAATATCATTTGGATCTAAGTTACAGAATAATAACTGGAATTTACTCATTTCTAATATTACGCACCGTTTTCACAAACTTAGCAATACTTATCAAAACGTTTTCATACTTACTTGACAAAGTTTCCTGCAGGTGTTACTCCTATACATATAGCATAAACATTCATTTCTTGCAGCTTTATAGCACTGACAGATCATCAGTAAGTGGTATTCATCTTCAACTAATGACATGCCTTTATCATGACAATATGAACAAAGTCTACTACAATAGGGTGTATTATTATGCCTTCCTGGTTCGATTGCAAGTTTGAAATTATTACATCTGAACTGGCATAAACATGTTTGTAATGCCATGGAATGTCTAGAGATAAATATCTTTCAACATGCACCTTTGTCTTAAATTGACAGTATGTCTGACATTTGTTTCAATATACAGTTTGTCTGACTACTTGACCAATTCCATGAAATATCTTTAAACAAAAGCTACCAGATCTACCCTGAAGAACACCCTGTGATCAAAACCTACCCAAGCTAACATGTATCTGGCCTCCATACAGTTTGACTACTTGACCATTTCCATGGAATATCTTTAAACAAAAGCTACCAGATCTACCATGAAGAACACCCTGTAACCAAAATTGACCCTAGCAAACATGTATCTGGCTTCTACACAGTTTATCTGAGTGAGTGAGTGAGTTAGTTTAGTTTTCTGCCACATTCAGCAATATTCCAGCTATAAGGCAACAGTCTGTAAATAATCGAGTCTGGACCACACTTCATCTGACCACTCTCAGGACACACAGAATCAAAAAGTACCAAAGGTTGTGGTTCACCACTTGACAATATACAGTAACTCCACAAACTACCCTGAAGACAACCTGTTGCCAAAATCTACACATGATCAGAGGGTTCAGAGGGTTCACCACATACAGTTGATATATGATTGATAAAACCATTGGCACAGTTTCATGCACCCTACAAGTAAACTTGGCCGTGACGCAACTGGTCGCTATACACTGCTTAGTTTAATCACTAGGTCATTTACCTTGAGCAGGAGTGGGTGAGTACAGTTTTATGCCACCAATATGATACTGTTCATTGAGCTCCGGCAGTTTGGGGTTGGTCACCGATTTACTGGATTTGTCAAAATCTCACATGGCGGCCACTCGGTGACTACCATCCATATTTCCCCAAGGAGTTTAATAAGGTATTGCTTTGTCAACAAAGGTTTACATCATTCATTGGAATACTTTTCTATCATATAATTCTGTAAACTCAAGCTATTATGTGTATTATCATAGATAACTTGTCATTTTTTTTCATGTCGAATTTCAGATTCCCACATAAGTTGGTGGATTGCTGTTTTTTTCTTGCTGAGGAACAGAAGTTGCCACCACACATAATTGCTGGGTAAACCCTCTGCTACACGGGGAATACGGTATCGTTGACACAAACTACTGCATTTGGCAATAGAAATATCCTATTTTACTGTGAGATATGAATTCAAAGATACATTTGTGATACTGCATAAACCAAAAGTTATATCAGTCACTTCAAGGACACTTTCCACAACTTTCCGCACGCTCAGTGAGTGAGAGTTTAACTTTATGCTGCACTCAGCAATATTCCTGCTACATGGCAGTGGTCTGTAAATAATCCAGTATGGACCAGACAATCCAGGGATCAAAGGCATGAGCATCGATCTGTGCAAGTGGGAACTGATGAAGTCAGAGAGTCTCACCACCTGATCCCCTTAGTTGCTTCTTACAAAAAGCATAGACACCTTTTTTGGCATGCATGGGATGCTGAAGACCTGTTCTACCATGCATCTTCATTGGTCTTTTGCACACTCAGAGGCACATATATCAGTTTGCTGCCTTGTCCATATCTAAAGTATACAGCCTACCTGACAAAAAGTGTGAAATGTTGACATCAAAAATACTTTCACATAAGCTGTTGACATAATATCTTGACAAACTAATGGAAACTAATTGTAAATCATGTCGCATAACATAAGTCAACTGCCCATGTGACACATTACCACATAGACACGAGTGATACAGATCGCTGGAATTATATGAAAGAACAATCACTTCTTTCAGGGAAGAGGTTAGAGAGCGGTATAGGTGAGGGGGGCTGTGATGCTAGCACTGATGTCCGTCAAGCCCTCACCGTCCTACAGAGGAATCTAGATCTCAACAATTCTTCGGATCTGGCCTTAGACATTTCTTGCATTAACCAAAATAATAATGTCAATAAAAATTCGGAAAATTATCAGAATTTCGTGGTTAATCTATTTGATTACCAGGTAAGTGACGCACAAAATAGTATTCTCAATAAGGGGGTAACCTTCAGCCCCACACCAGCTAGGTATGACAAAAGTCAGTCGTTCACTGACTTGAAATCACTCTTTCGACGCATGAAAATTACCCATTATTTTCATGATATCCCAGCCAATGATAGATCACAGACTGACATCAAATTCGGTCAACAAAGCACTTGGAACTCCTCCTATAGCAATGACCATAGCCTTGAATCTTTCTTCAAAGCAGTCACCAGTGACTTCGTAAAATTGGAACCCACCAAATTTTATCGCTGTAATGTCACCAAACGTGAATTACTTGCCGGTAGATTTTTTTTACTCCCCAAAATACACAAATGGCTCACACCAGGCAAAGTACCTGGACATCATGACAATACAGCCACGGAAAAAATAAGTAGCTTGAAGAACACATCAAAGTGTTCGTCCCCCACTATCCTACCTACATCAGAGATACAACTCACTTTATCCAAAGGCTGGAGTCTTACACTATCGATAACAACAAGGACACCCTATTAGTCACAGTGGATGTCACCTCGCTCTACACAAATATCCCCAACGGGGAAGGTATGAGAGCAGTTGCAAAAGACATCAGGAGACACAAATTAGATTAGTCCTAATCAGGAACAATTTTGTGTTTAACGGCACCCACTACCTACAAGTAGGCGGCATCGGTATGGGGACTTAACTAGCTCCATCATATGCAAATATCTTTATGGGCGAATTGGAAGAATCCCTCCTAGCCAACTACCCAGACAAGTCAGATCTATACATCAGATTCATTGACAATACCTTCCTAATCTGGGCGAACTGGAAGAATCCCTCCTAGCCAACTACCCAGTCAAGTCAGATCTATACATCAGATTCATTGACGATACCTTCTTAATCTGGGCGCTCGGCACAGACAGACTCGAGAAATTCCTCGATTATCTCAATTCCGCACACCCTACTATCGAGTTTACTTAGGAATTCTCCAGGCAGAAGGTAGCATTTCTAGACACCTGGGTTTCGAACAAAAACAAACTCCCAACCCTGGAGTTCTCGCTCTATTGCAAACCCACAGACACACACTACTATTTGCTGTACACTTCATGTCACCCCCAAAATGTCAAAACTAAAGGCCCTTACAGCCAGTTCCTCCACCTCAGACGAATCTGTTAAAAGAGACACAGAATACAGCAAAACAAACTGCAGTCGGATTCCAAATGCAGGAGAGACCTTCTCCAGACTGGGACTCAAGTACCAGCCTCAAACAAGAAACAGGTACTAGTTTGCAACTATAATCTGTTGAACCTAGAGCTCAAACACATCATTTTTAAACGCTGGCACCTACTCAGCGGCTCAGACATGTGCAACCACATTTTCCCTTCAGGCCTTCCGCTGTTACAAAACTCTAAAAGAAAGCCTAGTCAGAGCTGCTATAAACTACCCACGTCTGCCTCCCCAAATCGCTGGCATATCAGCCCAGTTTACTGACGATCCATGTAACCCTCATTCCTGCAAAGTTTATAGCAATTTCATTTCCTCTTGGTACTTTTACAGTACCCACACGGGCCGTAAATACTCCACCTGTGAATACCACTGCCAAAGTCGCAATGTCGTGTACCTCTTCAATTGCAACTCATGCAAAATACAATATGTAGGTGAAACTAAAAGGGCTTTCAGAACAAGACTTTCTGAGCATTTTGCAGATATTACACATAAGAGCCTGTCACTCATCACTTCAATCTACCCTATCATGATAGATACACTATCATCACTCAGCTCAAGGTGCACCCTGAGTGGGAGACTACCACCACTCAACGGAACTAAATTGGATTTTTCAGCTCCACACGGACTGAACGATAAAACTGTTGGTTGAAATTCACCCTGTCTTTTCAATCAATCACTTCTTTCAGTCAACTGCTGCGTCCCCACCGTAGGAAGTGGTTTTGGATTCAGTACCCCTGTATCACTACCTCCAAATTGGGGGTACTGCAATGGGCACTAAACTTGCGCCCTCTTACGCTAACATCTTCATGGGCGAACTAGAAAACAAACATCTAGCCCAATGCCCAGACAAACCTCACCTCTACCTGAGGTTCATAGATGACATTTTTATGATATGGATACCAGGACAAACACGCCTGCAAGCATGTAATCATAGCTTTCGGCCATGGGAGCTAGCCGTGCCAATTTACACTCATCAGAGGGGTACACAAAGTATGGAGTCTAGACCACTAGTTGTCCGACTCTTTTCAGTGGAAGTCGCGGTGGCTGAGCAGGCTAGGTGGCTGACTTTGTGTGCTGGCGATTAGGTGCCTGACTCTGAGGGTGCGGGTTCGAGTCCCGGTTGGGACTCAACCCAAAAAGTACTAGAATTTGTACTTTACTAAGAAAGTGACATCCCAAATATGACATATGTTGCATGCCTACTATCATTTCTCGATTTTCTCAAGAGTGCACATCGCACCATTAACTTCACGGCTGAATTCTCAAGAAAAAAGTTACATTTCTTGACACCTGGGTCTCATACAATAAAGACCTCCACAAACTGGAGTTCACACTTTATTGTGAAAAAAACAACACACATTCATACTTGTTGTATACATCTTGTCACCCTAGACAAAATGAAAGGTCCTTTCAGTCAAATTCTATGATTGAAACGCATCTGTTCAACTCCTGAGGAATATGAAAAACACTGCCTCAGCCTTATCAAGTACTACCTAAAACGGGGGTATCCAAAGAAATATATACAACAACAAAAAAAAAACAGGTCCGACTTTAAGGACAGGAAATCTCTCTTATCCTCCCCCACAAAAGAACCACGAAAAAACAAGTTCTAGTTAGTAACTATAATCCCATGAACATGGAACTCAATGCCATTGTCAGAAAACGCTGGCAGCTATTAAGTGGCTCAGACATCTGCATAGACACTTTCCCCTCACCACATAATGCTGCTTACCACAAAAATAAAACTCTTAAGGATCACTTAGTCAAAACCACTTTGACACAACGTGACGTCACAAACAGCTGACATCACAATCATCCAACATGGATAAAACGCCATACACTTACTTGCGTGACTTGCCCTGCAAAATTTTCACTGCCTCACACCCTCACACGCTATGTAAACAAGAGTCATCAGAAGATGACATATCCCTCTGGCCCCCACATGTTTGAAAGAACAAATCATCTGACAGTTAGTTATTGTTTTTAAGACTAAGTCTGAATTGTTTCCATAGAATTCATGAAAATTATAAATGCCATATATCTGTAATCAGCAAAAGTCACCATTTCAAAATCTGTCTCATACATCTGCCAAGATCTGTTGAAAGATATGAAATGGTTTTCGAGTTTGGGGTCTGCCCTACATATCTACCAATTGTTGCTGAAAGATCTTAAAATGTTTTTGAGTTCTGCTCAGAAAACAAAGCCCCTCCCTCCATTTTGAAACTAAGTCCGAAACGTTTCCATGGAAACCGAGAAAATAATAAATCACAAAAATCTGCATATACCAAAAGACACTACTTTGGGGTCTGCCACACATATCTACGAAGTTTTGCAGAAAAATATTGAGCAGGTTTTGAGTTCTGCTCCGGAAACGAAGACCATCCCTCCATTTTGAGACTGAGTCCCAAACGTTTCCATGGAAACTGAGTAAATAAGAAATCACAAAAACCTGTACATAGCAAAAGGCACAACTCCAGGTTCTGATTGATATATGTACCAAGTCTTGCAAAACAATATTGACAGTTTTTGAGGTCTGCTCCAGAAACGAAGCCTACCCCACCATTAGACTAACACCAAAATGTTCCATCGAAAAACAAACAGATAAAATGCCAAAATTCTGTAAATAGCAAAAGCCACAACTATAGGTTGAGATTATCTATCAAGTTTGGCCTAAAAACATTGAATGCTCTCTGAGTTATGCTCCGGAAACAAAATGATTACGGACAGACGGATGGACAGACAGACAAGGCATTGACTATATCCCCCCGAATTACATGCCGGGGGATAATAGCAAACACTCAGATATCTGACATGAGTGCACTATATACACCAAAAATTACAGTTGGAAAAACGACTGCTTGGCGCATATCCACCGCATAATATCGCGGTTCCCAGCTTGACACCCACAACTACTGGCAGAAGATCAGCCCCACTGAGAAGTCCAAACCAGGACCCAGTCAAGCCATACATGGGATTCAAGCCAATCCAGCCTCTTCATAACTAGTCAGACACCATTGACGAGGATGAACTTATCACCAAGCCATGGGCGGTGAACCGCCAGCAAAATCGGACGATGTCCCCAATAGAATCTGTACCACTGAAGCCTGATCCATTCAACCCCAACCCACATACCTGGATAAGTGCCTTTGAGAGTGAGGAGTGAGGGGTGTCAGTCATCTTGGGGAGGGTGTGTCAGCTGAGTCACTTTCCATATAGATACACTGGGGCCATGGGGTGTAAGTCATCTTGGGGATGGTGTGTCTCCTGGGTCACTCTCTATATAGACAAGTGGGGGTGAGGGGTGGCAGTCATCTTGGGGATGGTGTGTCTCCTGGGTCACTCTCTATATAGACAAGTGGGGGTGAGGGGTGGCAGTCATCTTGGGGATGTTGTGTCACCTGGGTCACTCTCTATATAGACAACTAGGGGTGATGGGTTTCATTCAACTGGAGCAGGGTGTGTGACCTGGCTCTCCCTCTATATACAACTGGGGGTGAGGCATGTCAGTCATCTTGGGGAGGTTGTGTCACCTGGGTCACTCTCCACATAGACACTTGGGGGGTGAGGGGTTTCATGCAACTGAAGCAGGATGTGTCACCTGGGTCACTTTCCATATGGACAACTAAGGGTGAAGGGTGTCAGTCATCTTGGGGAGGGTGTGTCACCTGGGTCACTCTCTATATAGACAACTGGGGCTGAGGGGTGTCAGTCACCTGGAGGAGGGTGTGTCACCTGGGTCACTCTCCAAAGAAGCACACTGGGGGTAAGGGGTGTAAGTCATTTTGGGGAGGGTGTGTCATCTGGGTCACTCTCCATAGAAGCACACTGGGGGTAAGGAATGTAAGTCATCTTGGGGAGGGTGTGTCACCTGGGTCACTCTTCACAGACAACTGGGGATGAGGGGTGTCAGTCATCTTGGGGAGGGTGTGTCACCTGGGTCACATTTCACAGACAACTTGGGGTAAGGAATGTAAGTCATCTTGGGGAGGGTGTGTCACCTGGGTCACTCTTCATAGACAACTGGGGATGAGGGGTGTCAGTCATCTTGGGGAGGGTGTGTCACCTGGGTCACTCTTCATAGACAACTGGGGATGAGGGGTGTCAGTCATCTTGGGGAGGGTGTGTCACCTGGGTCACTCTTCATAGACAACTGGGGATGAGGGGTGTCAGTCATCTTGGGGAGGGTGTGTCACCTGGGTCACTCTTCATAGACAACTGGGGATGAGGGGTGTCAGTCATCTTGGGGAGGGTGTGTCACCTGGGTCACTCTTCATAGACAACTAGGGGTGAGGGGTGTCAGTCATCTTGGGGATGGTGTGTCACCTGGGTCAATCTCTATAAAGACAACTTCGGGTGAGGGGTGACAGTCACCTTGGGGATGGTGTGTCACCTGGGTCAATCTCTATACAGACAACTGGGGATGAGGGGTGTCAGTTATCTTGGGGATGGTGTGTCACCTGGGTCAGTCTCTATATAGACAACTGGGGCTGAGGGGTGTTAGTCATCTGGAAGAGGGTGTGCCACCTGGGTCACTCTCCTTAAAGACAACTGGGGCTGATGGGTGTCAGTCATCTGGGGGAGGGTGTGCCACCTGGGTCACTCTTCATAGACAACTGGGGCTGAGGGGTGTCAGTCATCTGGGGGAGGGTGTGCCACCTGGATCACACTCCATATAGATAACTTCCAGAAAATACTTTGAACCTGAAGATGTGCAAACCATCCCCACAAAATCAATACATACACAAGCTACGCTATATCTGGCCTGTATAGAGTCTGTCTGACCAACACTTCCTGAAAACACCTTTAACATGAAGCTGTACTACCCACCTTCACAAACTAGGGGAGTCAAACCTTAGCTAGGTGTGAATAGCAAACACTTTAACCACTGGGTTACCTCACCATCCCCTTTAAACTAAAGCTAAACCAAACAACCTGAAGACAACCCTGCAATCTAAATCTACCCATGCTAGCATAAACCAACCATCCTGAAGACACCCTGTAATCTAAATCTACCCAAGTGAGCACATATCTGGCCTCTAAACACTGTGTAACTAATTCATAACTTCCAGAGAAACCTTTAACCTGAAGCTGCACAAACCAACCTGAACACACCCTGTAAATTTAAATCTACCCAAGTGAGTACATACCTGGCCTCTATACGCCATGCAACTACTTCATAACTTCCAGAGAAGCCTTTAAACTGAAGCTACACAAACCACCCTCTGAAGACACCCTGTAATCTAAATCTTCTGAAACTAGCATGTATCTCACCTCTATACACCGATGACGTGTCAACCAAGTCAGCGAGCCTGACCACCTTATCCCGTTAGCCGCCTCTTACGACAAGCATAGTCGCCTTTTATGGCAAGCTATTCTATCCTGGGACCTTCACGGGTCTCATTAACTGGAACTTAAGCAAATTTACTCATGGTAGTATGAATTTGGACACTGTACAGTCTGTTTGACCACTGGACCATTTCTACAGCATGAATTGGAAACTGTACAAAATCTACACATGCTAGAATGCATCTGGATTCTGTACCATCTGTTTAACCACTTAAAGGTCACATGCAACCAAACATTCAAACATAATTGAAACACAATTATCACTTATTTATGACATATAATGTACATTGCTGCTTGTAAAAAAACAAATAAACAAAATTATAAGTGATTCAAAAGTTCAATATTTTGTACTTTGGCTTACCTTCCTCGGAACAAAGCCCTCGGGAGACTGAACCCAGTCATAGTGGGTGGATGTGCACTCAAGTGTAACGACGGCTTCTGATTGGCCGCTGAGTGGTTCATTTGCTGATACGCTGTAGCATCATTGTGTGTGCAGAAATATGATCTGTTTGATAGGCATTTTAAAAGTATGATGCGTCACAGGAAAGTAGGATTCTTTATGGGTAACACCCTCTTTTCTTGTACTTGATGTGTCGTTTCAGTATGGATTCATATACCGTTGTCAAACAAAATAATACACACTAGCAGTTGTGATCCATAACGTTTCCATGGAAACCGATAAAACAATAAATCACAAAAACCTGTAACTAGCAAAAGGCACCACATTAGGTTCCGATTGATATATCTACAAAATTTTGCAGAAAAATATTAAACAGATTTTGAGTTCTGCTCCGGAAACGAAGCACATCCATCCATTTTGAGACTAAGTCAGAAATGTTTCCATAGAAATGGAGAAAATAATAAATCAGAAAAACATGTGAATAGCAAAAGGCACCACTTTGGAGCCTGCCACACATATCTGCCTAGTAACACTGACAAGATATTAAGAAGTTTTTGAATTCTGCTCAGGAAACGAAACACACCTCTCACTTTCGAGACAAAGTCAGAATCGTTTCCATGGAAACCAAGAAACTAAGAAATCACAAGAACCTGTAAATACCAAAAGGCACCACTTTAGGGCCTGCCACACATATCTACCAAGTTTTGCAGAAAAAAATTGAACGGTTTCTGAGTTATGCTCAGGTAACAAAATGATAACAGATGGACGGACGGATGGACGGACGGATGAGGCGTCGACTATATCTCTGTGGATAAAAATGGATGTAGTTTGTATGCAACCCACAGACACAAAAACATGTCACGTGTACAAGTATCACACCTGCCTAATCACATAATTCGGTAGAGACAGGACAGGTGCACGAGTCATAAATCAATTTATTTTGTTTATGGTGTATGTCCTGATAGGTGTCAAGTTCAAATTGCATGTGGTCAATGATTGAAGCTGTGTATTGCATATTGTCTGTAGCAGACAGGCAGGCAGACATTAAGGTGTCACCAAAACATACATTGAGCTTTCTCTGTGAGCTTTCTTATGTAACGAGTAGATCATTTACTTGTTTGTGTACAAAGTCAAGATTAGACTACTGCTCACTACCTCATACTCTGGGCATGCATTCTGTTTCAAGCTCCACAAACCTATTCACTGCGCATGCGCTGTGGGCACAGCGCACCACAGCTGTTGAAACCACTTTTTCCCTCAGCGCTGGGGGAAATATAGTGAATCGTTTGAACTCTGATTTTTTTTTATTATCGCTTTTTTTCTACACTTTGTAGGCTGAATTGGCATTTTTGATGATTTGTTTCGGTAAGTGCATACCAAAAGGTATCAGAATCTGCAAAGTTGTATTTTACGCTGCATGTGACCCTTAACTATTTCTACAGCATTAACTGGACATTACGCAAAGTCTGCCCATGCTAGCATCCATTTGGACATTGTACAGTCTGTTTGACCACTTGACCATTTCTACAGCATGAACAGGAAACTATACAAAATATACCCAAGCTAGTATGTATCTGGACACTGTGCTGTCTACATAACCACCTGACAAGTTGTACCACATTAACTGGAAGCTGTACAAAATCTCCCCATCCTAGCATGTACCTGACATAGTACAGTCTCTTTGACCACTTGACCATTTCTACAGCATTAACTGGTAGTTATGCAAAAATCTACACATGCTAGCATGTATCTGGACACTGTACAGCCTCTTTTACCACATGACTACTGCATTACTTTGGCAGTATGTAAAATCTAACCATTCTAGCCTCTATCTGGACACATTAGTCTATTTGATCACTTGACCATTTCTACAGTAATGACTGGAATTTATGCAGATTTACCCATGCTAGCATGTATTTGGACACCATACAGTCTATTTGACCACTTAATTAACTGCAAATGATGCAAACTCTACACATACTGGCATGTATCTGGACAGTGTGCAGTCTATTTGATCAATTAAAAATTTCTACTGCATTAACTTGACACTATGTAAAATCTACCCATACTACCCTGTATGTGGACACACTACAGTCTCTTTGACCACATGCACTTGACCATTTCTACAGCATAAACTGGATGTTAAAAATTTACCCATCCCAGCATGCATTTGGACACCATACAGTCTGTTGAACACCTGACCATTTCTACAGCATGAACTCGGAACTATACAAATTATACCCATGCCAGTATGTATCTGGACATCTGGACATCTGGACATCTGGACAGTCTATATATACACATGAGAAGTTGTAGCACATTAACTGGAATCTATACAAAATCTCCCCATCCTAGTCTGTATCTGGACACTGCACAGTCGCTTTGATTACTTGACCATTTCTACAGCATTAACTGGAAGCCATGCAAAATCTACACATACTAGCATGTATCTGGACACTGTACAGTCTATTTGACCACTTAACCATTTCTACTGCATTAACTGGAAGTTATGTCAAATCTCCAGATGCAAGCATGTATCTGGACACGGTATAGCCTGTTTGGGCACTTGACCTTTCTACAGAATTAACTGGAAGTGATGTAAAATCTGCACATGCTATTATGTATCTGGACACAGTACAGTCTGTTTCATCATTTGACCATTTCTGGACACAATGGACACAAAGTAAAATCTACCGATTCTAGCCTCTATCTGTACACTGTACAGTCTAGCCAAGATCTACTTTTGCCGGCATGTATCTGGACACTGTACAGTCTGTTTTACTACTTGACCATTTCTACAACATTAACTGGAAGTTATGTCAAATCTCCCCATGCACGCATGTATCTGGACACTGTACAGTCTGTTTTACTACTTGACCATTTCTACAACATTAACTGGACACTATGTAAAATCTGCCCATGCTAGCCTGTATCTGGACACTGTATAGTCTGTTTTACTACTTGACCATTTCTACAACATTAACTGGACACTATGTAAAATCTGCCCATGCTAGCCTGTATCTGGACACTGTACAGTCTGTTTTACTACTTGACCATTTCTACAACATTAACTGGACACTATGTAAAATCTGCCCATGCTAGCCTGTATCTGGACACTGTACAGTCTGTTTTACTACTTGACCATTTCTACAACATTAACTGGAAGTTATGTCAAATCTCCCCATGCAAGCATGTATCTGGACACTGTACAGTCTGTTTTACTACTTGACCATTTCTACAACATTAACTGGACACTATGTAAAATCTGCCCATGCTAGCCTGTATCTGGACACTGTACAGTCTGTTTTACTACTTGACCATTTCTACAACATTAACTGGAAGTTATGTCAAATCTCCCCATGCAAGCATGTATCTGGACACTGAACAGTCTGTTTTACTACTTGACCATTTCTACAACATTAACTGGACACTATGTAAAATCTGCCCATGCTAGCCTGTATCTGGACACTGTACAGTCTGTTTTACTACTTGACCATTTCTACAACATTAACTGGACACTATGTAAAATCTGCCCATGCTAGCCTGTATCTGGACACTGTATAGTCTGTTTGACCACTTGACCAATTCTTTAGCAGTGACTGGAAGCTTGGCAAACTTTACCCATGCTAGCATGTATCTGGACATTAAATAGTATACTTGATCACTGGGTCATTTCAACAGCATTAACTGCAAGATTGGTAAAATCTACCAATGCTGGTATGTACTTTGACACTGTAAGTATACTTGAACTATTTTCTGAGAATACTTTTTTCAATTTTTAACCATAAGCCAGAAGAACCCAGTCAAAGAAAATTTAGTCTCTGTATTATTCCTTACACTCCTATACTGAGTCTAACAATTGTAAATCCACAAAAATCACAGATATTTGACCTTCAGTATATATGCAGTGTCTAAGTTACT
Source organism: Haliotis asinina (assembly GCF_037392515.1). Classification (NCBI taxonomy): domain Eukaryota; kingdom Metazoa; phylum Mollusca; class Gastropoda; order Lepetellida; family Haliotidae; genus Haliotis; species Haliotis asinina. Next base: position 13,072,023 of record NC_090283.1, on the reverse strand, counting down.
TTTCAGAAGAACTGGGCCATTGGCTCTTGGTTAACAGGAATAGTGGGACATTTGCCATTGTAGGTGGGTGTTAAGAAAAGACAAGGGAGACATTCACTCTGCAATTTTAAGGAATTTGTCATGCAAAAAGCTGTTCAATTAAAGTGATAATTTAAATTAAATTGCTATCTTTTCTTACAATTAATCATATTTTTCACTGCCATTTTCATTTGTCCCTTCAACCATTGAGCTTGGACAGGAAGTTTATGGTCAGCACTATCAGCATGTCTCTTGATCGTGGAAGTACGGAAATTATCAGTTCCATCTGTGAAAACATTATGCTTTCCATTTTTCAGACAAAGTGCACAAGTTATTTTGTATTTACACATTATTGGTAACCCACTGATACAAACCTTGCCATTTCATTTGGAATGAACGGGTTGATGTTTTGTCCCCACTGATCCTCAGTTTTAACATTGATCAGCACATCATTGTTTTTTTATAGTTTCATCTCAGTTAATAAATGGAACTGTCGTCACTTGACCTCACAACGGTTTTGGCATTTTCTCTATCAGGTTTTGTTCTTTTTGTTTCGAAAAACAGCAAATGATATAGACCTGGGAAACACACGGGTAGGGGACATAACTCTCAATGTGTAACGAAACAGCATGACTTGAGTAAGCAACGTATCATAAGCTCCATGCATTGAATTAGGCATGGCATTAAATGTGGGGGAAGTCGTGTACAGCACTGCGGGGATTATGAATGCTGATTTATCACCTGGAATTGTGAAAATATATTGTAAATGTTAAACAGTTTGGAGAGGTTATCTTTACATGATTGATATGAGTCAAATTATTTTTATAGTGTGCCAATCAGATCCACCAGGTTAAGGAATGGTGCATCATTTTAACTATCATGCACCAAGAGCGCAAGGGCGAGGTCTAAATTAGACATTGTATATGCTCTGGGGTTTCCATTCACGTAGTTATCATTAGCTAATATTTCCGCAAGTTGACATCCTTGAATATTGACAACATGCTATTTCCAGTGACTATTTACTCTCTGTTGTAGCATACTCCATGTGTGATTGTATGGAAAATAGCATTCAGAATCATTCACGTACAAACCTTTTCAACGTAAAAGTTCAAAGGGTATGCATAAATGGCAACTTTCGCAATTTGGTAAACTGTGCTCTGATTACTCAATCTCAAAGGTTACCTGATGCGACCTCCTCCTCTGATGGGGGTCTACTATCTGGAGGAGGGTATGTCACGTGTAAGTATACATGGGTCACCTTATGGGGGTCTACTATCTGGAGGAGGGTATGTCACGTGGAAGTATACATGGGTCACCTTATGGGGGTCTACTATCTGGAGGAGGGTTTGTCACGTGGGGGTATACATGGGTCACCTTATTCTCCAATTGTTCATAGCCTAACAGACTTCTTATGCCCATTGATAACACACTGGCTACAATCAAAGTAAAGAATTCTTGGGGCTACGAACGCTTCAAGAATAAGAGCCTTGCTCCGCAAAAGGCAAACACTCATGGACTGAGTCCATTTTTACATCACAAAACACAATACAGGGAATAAATATCTTCATAATAAATTATCTTAAAGATCACATGTAACTCAAAATACAACTTCGCAGATTCGGACACATTTCGGTTTTGATTTACAGTAACAAATTCTCAACAGCCCTGGCATGAAAAGTCATTTCAATAGCTGTGCTGCGGTGCACACGTAGTGCATGTGCAGGGATTAGGTTCACGCGGCTTGAACTGGAAAGGTGACTCATAAAAACACAGCAACTGATAGGTGCAGGGATATTTCTTGTGACTACAAGCATCTTGGGTCTGCAGTAATAAAAATACACTGGTCCAATACTTAGCTGCAAACCAAGTTTTCAAGAAAGCTTAGCATTGGAAATACTATTTTCATTGCAAAGGGACTTTAATATTTATGGTTATGAAAGGTGGTGGGGTGGGGTCATTTATATTATTCTAGGGAGGCACGGGGGTTGCTGGGGGTAGTCATTCACATTGAACATGCAACTCCATAATAATCATCATCAACCTCCCCCCCAACCCCACCCCCGCCATAAATTATGGACGGTCATTAAAGATTGCTCTGCTTGAAAATTGAAAGGTTTCTCGGTCTCAGACAATACTCAATGTGTCTGCCTGCCTGTCTGCTAATGACAAAATGCAATACACAACTTCAACCCTTGACCACATGCAACCTCAACCTAACACCTGTGAGGTTATACACCATAAACAAATACATCGATTTGTGCAATGAGTTCTTTCTCTGTCTCATTATGTAATTACAGAGACAGGCTGGTGTGTTACTTGTACACATGACATCTTATTACATCTGTGCGTTGCGAACAAATTGCATCCATTGTTCTCAGATGACGTGATCTGACAGAAACCGGTGCAAACTAAGATTCCCAGTTTCTCAATATATAAATCCTTTATGGATGACACCTTCTTCTACTGTATATGATGCGACGTTTTGGTATGGATTCTTATACCGTTATCACTCTTGCTTGACAACAGTATATGAACCCATACCAAAATGTAGCATCATACACAATAAAAATAAGAATCTTTCTTTCTTATTATTCAACATATTTCTAAAATGCCATTCAAACAGATCATCTCCATATACACACGATGAACCCTCATGGGTCACCTTCTCAGGGTCTGCTGTTTGGGGGAGGGTGTGTCACCTGGAGGTATCTACATGGGTCATCTTCTCAGGGTCTGCTGTCTGGGGGAGGGTGTGTCACCTTGGGGTATCTACATGAGTCATCTTCTCAGGGTCTGCTGTCTGGGGGAGAGTGTGTCACCTTGGGTTATCTATATGGGCCACCTTATTGGGGTCTGCTGTCTGTGGGAGGCTGTGTTATTTGGGAGGGTCTATAATCAGGGGACCCATGAAAGTCCCGGGGTGGAAAAGGCTTTCAGCAACCCATGCTTGCCATAAAAGGCGACTATGCTTGTCATAAGAGGTGGCTAACGGGATCAGGTGGTCAGACTCGCTGACTTGGTTGACACATGTCATTGGTTCCCAACTGCGCTGATCGATGCTCATGTTGTTGGTCACTGGATTGTTTGGTCCAGACTTAATTATTTACAGACCGCCACCACATAGCTGGAATATTGCGGAGTGTGACGTAAAACTAAACTGACTCACTCACTCACTCTGTCATCTTGGGGAGGGTGTTTTACCTGGAAAATCTACATGGGTCACCTCCTGAGGGTATGTCACCTAGATGGTGTGTCCCCTGGGGGTGTCTGTCATCAGGGGGAGGGTTAGTCACCTGGGTTATCTACAAGGATCACCTTATGGGGTCCGTCAGCTGGGGGTATCTACATGGGTCACCTTATGGGGGTCTGTCACTTGGAGCAGAGTGTATCACCTTATGGGGGTCTGTCACCTCGGGAAAAGTATGTCACCTTGGGGGAGGGTGAGCCACCTGGAGCAGAGTGTATCACCTTATGCGGGTCTGTCCCCTGGGGAAGAGTATGTCACCTGGGGGTCGCCTGGGGGTCGTCTGTCACCTGGGGACAAAATGTTTACCTGAGGGGACAGTGGTTACCTGTGGGGTCTGTCATCTGAGGGAACTGTGTTCACCTGGAGGGTCTGTCATCTTGTGAATGGTGGTCACCTGGGGGTCTGTCATCTGTTGTCTGTTAGTTTTAGAAAAATAATCAACATGTAAAAATATCTGTACTCAACAATACAAAATAAACATTTCACTAAAACTTTTACCAACAGCGTATTTTCCATATATTGCATTGTATGTAGGAAACAGTTATTCTTTATTATTGCATGTTTAACAGATAGTAATCACTTATCATTGCTCACAGTATATGTCAAATTTTGGGCACAAAATTAGAAATTCGGAACAAAAAGCATATTTTCTGGTTTTTGTGTTCTGTGTTGTAGATATGGAAAATCCTTCTTGATGTATGGTATCAACAGTTCAGGTGTTAGTTTCGAGTTACTGAGGGTATTATCATCGTAGAATAATATATATACTCATGGTTTTAACAATATGCAATAATTCAATAAAAGCAGGTATGCTTCAGAACTTGTGGCAGATGTGAAATAACAACCATAAGCCCCTGGGGTGGTTATCTGACCATCTCTCCAGGCGATACTGGAACAAGGCTTAACTTCACTTCATCTTATTCCTGGTATTGCACCTCGAGAAGAACATTTCCCTTGGCATATCAAGTTTGCCAAAAACATGCCTCTACCTCAATGTTTTATTGGAAACATCTACAATAATAAATACAGAACCATTCAACTTTTTTAAACAAGAGTCATCAGAAGATGACATATTCCCCCGGCCCCCACTTATTTGAAAGGACAAATCATCTCACAGTTACTTATTGTGTTTTTAGATGAAATCAGAATTGTTTGCATGGAATTCATGAAAAACATAAATGCCATATATTTGTAATCAGAAAAATTCACCATTTCAAGATCTGTCTCATACATCTGCAAAGATCTTTTGAAAGATATGAAATGGTTTTCGAGTTGTGCTCCGGAAACGAAGTCAGCAATGTGTTCATGGAAGCGAGAAAATAATACATCATAAAAACCTGTAAATAGCAAAAGGCACCACTTTGGGGTCTGCCACACATGTCTACCAAGTAACACTGACAGATATTAAAAGTTTTTGAGTTCTGCTCCGGAAACGAAACACACCTCTCACTTTTCAGAGTAAGTCCAAAACATTTCCATGGAAACCGAGAAAATAATAAATCACAAAAACCTGAAAGTAGCAAAAGGCACCACTTTAGGTTCAGATTGATATTGAACGGTTTTTGAGTTCTACTCTGGGAACAAAGCCAACCCCTCCATTTTGAGACTATGTCCGAAACTTTGCCATGGAAACCGAGAACATAATAAATCACAAAAACTTGTACATAGCAAAAGGCACCACTTTAGATTCTGATTGATATATCTGCCATGTTTTGCGGAAAAATATTGAACGGTTTTTGAGTTCTGCTCCAGAAACGAAGCCCACCCCACCATAAGACTAACACCAAAATGTTCCATGGGAAAAACAAAAAACATATAAATGCCAAAAATATGTAAATAGCATAAGGCACAACCATAGGCTGAGATTACTATATCAGTCAAGTTTGGTCGAAAAATATTGAATGGTTTCTGATGCTCCGGAAACAAAATGATTACGGACAGACAGACGGACAGATGAGGCGTCGACTATATCCTCCCACAATACATGCCGGAGGGATAAAAATAATATAATGTTAGACAATTAGAAATATGAGGTTCCTTAAAAGATATAAAATAAGGTTAACGAGCAGGCCTGGAAAGTTTAATATATAATCATTTCAACCCAAATGATCATTTAATCAAAACATGTAATAGTTTAGTAAATTTTACTCAAATTACTGGGACAATGATTTCTGTCAAAATATGATACCTACCAACCAAGTCAAATTATCTTAAACGGCGGGCGGTGCATCGATGTTGCATGCTCGCCATGTCAAACAAAAGATACCTCGGAAACAGACAATTTGAAAATCCGCAGACATTTTGGTCTGCGAGACCATCTGAGTTTCAGCTTTTGGAATTTCTTCCTGCGATATTGTTCATTTCAAATGTATAAATAAATAAAAGAATTCACATCGGAAACACTTACGATGTATGAATGGATGAAAGACTTTTGATTATTGAGATTTAGCTGTCATATTAATTAACAAACACTGCCCTTTTCGCGAGAGGACTTTTCGCTTGTTGACGCTTGTCCCTGCTGCGCTCAACACGGGCAACAGTGGATGATGGCGCAGTCGCATGCCTGCTGTGCTATATCTCTCTACAACGTAATCAAAACAAAAAAATATATATCTGAAAGGTATAAGCACTTAAAACACTACCTTATGTATCCACATGTTGCTACGATATCTCATGACACATCGCATTTTGTTCATAAACTGCAAAAATCGACGCGATCATTTCCAGTGCTCTCTTCCTTGCCGCCATTTTCTATTTCAAGAAAGTTCAAGGTCGTGATAGACATGCAGCAAGAGTACCACGGATGAAAAAAAAATGTTTCTGTCTCTGTGTTTCCATTAATATTCTAACTGGACGAATCGAGGTGAGAGTCACTTATCGTTTATTTTAGTGAGAATATATATGTTTTTGTTTTTTTTGTTTGGGATTTTTGGGGTTTTTTGGGTTGGGGGTTTGGGGGTGGTTATTTTTTTAAATGTTTATCAGCATAATGAGATGCATTAATTTCAAGCTTAGATCTATTTACTTTCAGTGCCTGTCAGGGTTACACAGCACAATTAACATGATATTGTAAAACATATAAGGTGTTCATCATTTAAAAATATAATTTATGGAATGAGACTCATGAAGTAGATTCAGTAATATGCTATTATATCGGCAATGTTTATGAAAATAAATAACTTCCCCGGTATTACAGTCTGGCATGCGTACGGACCCCGAACCAATCCAGTCCATGCAGGGTTGGAATATGTGCTGAAGCAAGTCTTGATAAGGAAAGTCATTGGGCTCTTGCTATACTGAATGAATAAAATGTTGGAACTCTTTATACACATATGAAGGTTCGGGGTAGAACAGGCCATGTAGGTACCCACAGGAGAAACACCCTCGCACAGATGACAGACCCTCAGGTGACACACCCTCCCCTAGACGACATACCTCCATAAGGTGACCCGTGTAGATATACTCAGGTGACACACCCTCCCCAAAGATGACACAACCTCCCCGACTTTTCAAAGTCCAGGTTACAAAGGGCCTTTAGCAACCCATGCTCGCCATAAAAGGAAATTCTACTCTAACGGGACCGGGTAGCCAAGCTCGCTAACTTAGTTGACGCGTGCCATCGGTTGCCATTTGCGCACATCGATGCTCATTATATTGATCACTGGATTGTTTGGCGCAGACTCGATTATTTACAGACCACCGACATAGTTACAGCTGGAATATTGCTGAGTGCACTCATTTTAGAGACTTGATGTTAGTCTAACAATGGCGTAATATCAGACCTTTGGACAGGTCGTTAGTAGTAACAGCCATCATGTGGTCAGTCGGACAAGACATAAAAACTGTCTCTGGCATATCTTACCTTCTATAGACTGGTACTCTGCCTATGCTGCGCTCAGCAAGCTGGCTACACAACTGTAGTGCAGCGATAGCGCAGCGCGGAATAGGGCAGGTGAACCAGTCTATACCTTCTACCGGCGGCCTGAAGCCGGTGACGTCAAATATGCAGACATGACGTCATTACCCTTGTCCTCACATCTTGGCAGTGACTCAGCTGACTGTGGCAGACGTCAAATCTCAGTGTGGCCTGGAAATCGGGGCATTATTGAAATCTTGTTTTCTAAAGGGTGACTGTTTCAATGACGGGTTTTGGATCTAGATTCCATAGATTCCTTTGAGTGAAAGGAATACTCGAATGACCAGGCATCATTACCTGATCCTGGGGAAGTGGCTTACCAACCTTATCAGTTACAGCCATCTGTGCTGTGACCACCAGTGTTGAGGGCTGAGCGTCGGACTTTCAAACATATACAATCTGCAGTTCTACATCTTAATCCCGCATGGCTTTACTGCAGTACTACAAGAAAGTGTGGCCACACAGAAGCAGCGGAGGGCGGTAGCATTTAAAAAAGTCCGGCCGTCTAATATTTTTGGAAGTAACCCTCTGAGGCCACAAGCAACAGCTAAAAAATTAAAATAAGAGTGATTGTTTGCTGCTTGCTGTCCCATCGCATTAGGAAATCCCCTCTATGTAACATCTGCTCTATGCCATTAAAGTTTGTTTGTTGTTTGCGCGGCACTCAGCAATTATCCAGCTTTATGGTGGTGCTCTATAATCGAGTCTGGACCAGACAATCCAATGATCAACGTTATGAGCATCGACCTAGACTGCTTCAATGTGATTTGAAAACTGTGTGTTTGCTGCAGTGTGATGCAGCCTTAAGCTCGTCGTTCAGCGTCGTACCCAAGTCAGCGAGCGAGAACACACGACCTGTTTGTCCCCTCATTGGCTGCTGAAGATCGATTCTTTCCGTTGTCTTCACGGACCGATGGTGATACTACTAAACTTAGTATTGCTTGGATTAAATGTGCAGTTTTAGCGAGTCCGTGAATTTATCGTTAATTAAACTAACTAAATAATATGGAATAAAAACTAGTTAAAAAAGTGACTTAGTTCATTTTCAGAATCTGTAGCAATCTAGACTTGCATGGGCTTTCGTGCATATATTCGTTTGAGGACGTCTCACTTACATTCACCAATTGCTACGAACTGCCCAAGTCCTATAACCTGGCCGAGGTCGCCTGAACATAGGTATCGGAGCCAAACAGCTTCAGGCGCTTGTCTACAGTCTGTCCAAGTTCTATAACCTGGCCGAGGTCGCCTCAACATAGGAGTTCTCGTCTGCCCTGAGTAGGTGCAACTGTGTTGCACGAAATTCACGTGACTGAAATTGACACGACACACCGGGACAGACAGCATTGGAGAGATAAAGCTTTAAATGGTATGCGACTGTGGTCTGAGTACAATGCATGCAGGCGCAGAAACGGAAGGGGTACAGTTGCATACATTGTACTCTCTCCATTGTATACTCTGGCAATCGCTTGAAAGATTATAAAGCTTTCGAATCCTCACTGATTTATACCCCTGCAATGCGCCCATGCGTATTGTTGTTGAGCTTTAAATAAGTAAGGCAGAATGAAATATTTAACCATGGCCTCAACAAAATCTGATCAAATCCTGCCAAGTTTTGGTGCTAAGTAATCTAATAAAAGCCGCGGTAAGCTTTAGTCTAATTGTCTGTAAATCATCGACCAGACAATCCAGTGTTCAACAGCATAATAAGAATCGATCTACGCAATCTGGATACGATAACCTGTCAATCAAGTCAGCCAGCCTGACCACTTGACGTATTTCTATAAAATCGTTTTTATGTTTGGCATCTGTATATTTAGAGACTATGTTTTGAACAAGTGAGTGAACATTTAAAGGCACATGGGCAATATTTCCGAATATGAAATCTATGGACTAATAAGAAACTCAATCTTGAAAGATATGAAAACCTGTCAATAAAGGACAGAAAAATAAGTAGAATATCACAACTTTACACACATTAAAGCTAGAATGTAACCAACGATACTGAAATAATAAGGTCATATTCTACATGCAGGTTAATTGGGTTTAGTTAATGTATGTTCAACATTTATCATCCCGCACTCGATCCGCTTTAACACCAAGATGGAAAAAGCAAGCCGATATGACCACTGTGTGAGTAAGCTATTTCTGCTAGGAGTGAGTGACTTTAGTTTTACGCCGCACTGAGAAATATTAAAACTATATGGCGGCGGTCTGTAAATAATTGAGTATGCACCAGACAATCCAATAATCAACGACATGAGCATCGATCTGCACAGTTGGGAACCAATGACATGTGGCAACAAAGTCGGCAAGTCTGACCACCCGATCCTCTCAGTCGCCTCTAATGGCATAGTCGCCTTTTATTGGCAAGCGTTGGTTGCTGAAGGCCTATTCTACACCGGGACCTTCAGGGGTCATTTCTATTAGGTAGCAATGTGACGAGAGTGATGGACCAAAACTTACTCATCAACTCACTCTCTCACTCAGCTGCTCTCTGTGTAAATTAGCGAGTTTCGACCAGACAAACCGCTGAATGATATTTGCACATGGGATATATGGTTACTACAAGTATGAGCTGTTCAACATCAAATCTAACCCAAATCTTGACGGGTCAATATCTATATAAATCTGTATATGGAAGTTGATGTCCCCCGTGAAGGGAAACTGGCTGTCTCCACACAACATGAAGCCCCGACCTTCTAGTTTGTTACCAGGTTATTGGTTAAGGCCGCGCCCAGCACTACTCCAGCTATATATAGCGCGGTCTGTAAAATTATCAACTCTAGACAAGATATACCAGTCATAATGAGCATCGGACCTGACCACACTATCCCTCAATCACCTTTCATTTTAACCCAGATCTACACGGGTGAGACCCTGTAGTTTACAAACACATCCGAAGAGTAGTTTAAGAGTCCATTTGACGTGGCTATATAGCGCTACACATCTGTACCTATAGATGCAAAACAAAATTCAGCTTCCACCCATCTATATCATTTGAACTTTCAAATCAAACTAATACACTGAATTTGAGGCCCCATCCAGAGGCCTTGTGTATGGACCAGACATTCCAGTGATCGACACCACCAGAAGTCATTTGGCAGCCTCTCATGCCGAGCTTCCAGCCCCAAGGGAGGAAACAGCTTTAGACGCCGTGGTACCAGGGTCACCCTCCCCGATCTGTTTTGAAGCCAATGCATGTTTGCAAATTAAGAAAGTCTCAGAAAAGTCACTGACACGGATATATTCATACCCACCCGTTTGTGTGATTATAACGGAGATTGCGAGAGTGTGATATTAGTAACGAAAGCCAGAGTCACAAGGTGTGAGAGAAGGCAAATAAACGTTGGACAAGCCCTTGTGGGTAGGGATCTTTACTTCTGCCAGGAAAACCACAGATCAAGGGTGCATGGCTACAGTCCCCGCATGGTGGACGGAAAACACAGTGACACCCACTTGCTCAACATTTCACCCTAATAAAAAAAACTTATCTATGCAACATTCTTGTTGTCTGCAAGTGTTCTAGAACGGATCAGACAACCCAGTGATAGGCATCTTGACCATCGATCTAACCAGGTATTCAACAAGGTCACAGTGACTTACATCCATCGCCCTACCCATGCTATCGCTACTTATAACAGCCATATATCTCCAGGCACCTAAATTCGAAACTGGAACCCTCACAGGTTACCCGTTGTAAAAAGAACTTTGGTGAAATATTTTTACCGTTTTCCACCATTTAGCCAAAGATTCATTCATGTCATATACAATGATTATCACATCCCTATATATGTATAAACATGAGTCAAACAGCCGTTGATTAAAATCCTTTCCATATGTGCCAATTTCCATTGTTTACACACTCGCACTCCAGACCTCTATCTGTACTTCGAGTTCCCAGAAAGATAAGCCGCCTAGTGGTTAAAGCGTTCGCTGGTCACGCCGAAAATCCAGGTTCCATTCCTGTATGGTTGCAGTGTGTGAAGTCCATTCTAGTGTCCGCCGCCGTGATATTGCTGCAATATTGCTAAAAGCAGTGGAAAAATACACTCATTCACTGTCTCCTTGGAATGGGAGCAGTGTCGTTCCCTTTGGGACAGACAAACATATGGTATCTAAAATTTCTAAAATTTACTGAATAACTAACAGTCAGTAGATTCACTTAATGGAAAAGAGCCAAGAGACTCTCTTCTGGTAATCAGAAAAAAACAGTAATCTAGAATTGCCACATATTATATAGAATTGCATGGGCTTTACATCGGCATCAGAACCAAACACTTTGAGGCGTGCATCTACAGTCTGTCCAAGTGTTATAACCTAGCTAAGGCCGCTTAGTCATAGGCTGCTCGTCCCCCGTGAGTGGGAGCGACTGTGTGTGAATGGTCGCGGTTGAAACTGACGCGACAAGGTGAAACATGCAGTATAAGAGAGCCGACACTCACGAAGTCTACCTCGAGCATGCCACTTAAATGGAAGGAGTGATTTTGAATATCACTGTACTCTCCCCATTTTATACCCTAGCATTCGTGTTTGTAAGGCTATATAAACTTTCGAATCGACATTCTTTCATACCACTGCAGCGCCTGTGTTTTCAATCTGACAAATTTTAGAAATTTTATACAGCTTAAATAAAATATTTTAAGACAAATTGAAATGATTAAACAACGGCTAAAATAAAGTACAAAAGAAACTAGGTGTAATTTAAACAGTATATTAAATTTATGAATAAGAACGCATGACAGATGAAACTCAGTCACACTCACTCGCCCAGTATTTCACCCCGACTGCAAATCACCGTCTATAAAGGATCTATGAATTAGCAAAGGTTCTTGTTTATTTAGAAGTTAGCAATTTAGAAGTTTTGAAAGGAAACAATATTAACTGATACGTTTTGATATATGTAGCTAAATACTCCATCAATCGAAAGGTTTAATTTTGTAGAAAACATTTGTAATGTTTAGTTTCAATATCATATGAAAAAGGCACAGGGTTGTACATGATACTGAATCACGTTCAATCACTTCCGACCACCGCTAACTCACAATCCCTGAATTGCATTGTTTCCTGTTCCATGCAATGCTAGAGACTTAAACGAAGCAGTTCGTATTTCCTCTCATCTCGCTTGGGCTCCGGTTCAGTTTAAATATAATCGTATGTTTTGTTATACTAATGCCCCCAATACTCTGACCCCAATACTTCTGCTGCCTTCAAGGTTTGCTTTGGTTCAAAGTGTCAAAGTGGTCAAAGTGTTCGCTCATCACCTGGAAGGTTCGATTCCCACATGGGTACGTTGTAAGAAGCCCATCTCCAGTGCCCTCAGCCGAGATGTTGCTGGAATATTATCAAAAGCGGTGTAAAACCCAACTCACTCACTCACTCACTCACTCACTCGTGCTGCTTCATGCATGATTCGACCCGTCAAGGTCAGGGGTGGATTAAGCCTTCAGCAACCCATGCTTGCCGTAAAAGGCGACTATGCCTGTCGTAAAAGGCGACTAACGGGAGGTCAAGTTCGCTGACTTGGTTGACAGATGTTGCCACTTGCGCAGATCGATGCTCGTGATGGTGATCACCGGATTGCCAGGTCCAGGCTCGATTATTTACAGACCTCCACCATATAGCTGGGATATTGCTGATTGCGGCGTACAGCTGAACTCGCTCACCCATCTCACTCACTCCTACATGATTCCCAACAGGATTATCGTCATTACTTAAAGCTTGGTTGTATGCAGAGCTAAGCAATACTTTTTTAAGAAAGCTGTAATCGAGTAATTAGAAAACTAGTTCATGTTACATATGTCATGTAAGTTGGCCTCAGGGTGACAACGTTTTTACTTTAACACCCTGAGTGGAAATACCATCAATAATCTCAGTAACATCACACAAAATTCAATACAATTCAAACATTCAAAATTTTATTATTTTGTTGAAAACTTTAGAAGAGCATTATCTGATACACAAGGAAAATTATCAAGGCCCTTTGTGCACTGTAACGTGTGGACATTTTCATGAAACATTTTAGCTGCATTGATTGCAGTTTTTTAAAGAACATATTCTATTGTCTAAAACATTCTGTTTAAACTAAGTTTGTAAATTTATTCAGTTTGAAGTGAGAGTGGTGTTTGGCAGGTGTCAATACAAGTTGCTTTATAGATTTTGTTGCGATTCTTTCACTGTTGGGGCCGGTGGGGTAGCCCTAGGGTTCGTCACACTGAAGACACGAGTTCGATTCTTTACATGGGTAAAATGTGTGAAGCCCATTTCCGATGTCCACCGCGTGATATTGCTGGAATATAGCTAAATACGGCGTAAAACCATACTCACTCACTTTGACTGTTGTTTTACGCTGCACCCAGCTAAATTCAAGCTACATGTGATGGTGTTTTGTAGATAACCAAGTGTGGACCAGACAGAGATGCCACCATGAGAAGCCAGCCAATTAGAACTGCTGACTGACTATACGTGTGTAACAACACCACACAAGACATTTATAAAACCAAATAAATTCCATACCTTGTGGCCACAACATGTTATCATCTCTTTCCAAATTCCTGGCAGGTCTAGGTAGCTGTCGACCAGATGGCTCTTTGTAGGTCATCTCCATGGAGACGTCTCGATGGTTCAAACGTCCCCTGAGCTTGGGCTATGGCGGGATACTTATTTGCGTCATGTTATATGACAAGTAACCTGTGTGGGAAGAGAATGAAGAAAAATGTGTTCTTGTTTGTTTTGTTACAAAATGAAAGATTTGGGGCCATTCCTTTCATCAAATTACGCATTCGTGATCAAGCCGTGGTGATGCTTTAGTTTTTATTCTCCTCCTAAACTGTTCTATAGGGGGATTTGTGGCCTTGAAAAAGGCCGTCGAGGAATCTAGGTTCCTGACATGTAGCGGCCGAACTCCATGCCTGAAGTCCCCGTACTCCCACCGCATGTCCGCACCAACTCTTATCCCCGTCTTGGTCACCATACAGAACCTCGGCCGTTCCTCACCCCTCCTCCCCACTATCCGGGTTAGTTTACAGTCGGCGTTATTGCTAGAGTGGTTCATAGTAGCCCCCAAATTTTATTTAAGGTCGATCAGATCGCCCTGTTCATTTCTATGGCCATCCAAAACAAGTGCTTCAAAAGCAGTCCAGACAACCACATAAGCCTTGTACTCTGCAAAGAGATCCAAAGTTGGGATGACACTTGATGACATGATGCTTGTGTCTTCGACAGAAAGAGCAGAATGGTGCAATAACGCTGGCGCTTTCCTTTATAGTCCCGCTAAAAACTGCACCGATTGATAGGCACACGTGACAGAAATATATGCCATGGTCATCACTGATTGGCCAGGTGAATTCACCCGACTTTACACAAGAAGTTGTTTCCATGAAAAACATATTATTTGTTTTTCAGTTTGCAGTTCTAAATCTTTACAAATAAAAAGAAATGAAAAGAAATTGAAGACATTTAGATGAAAATGGTGACCAAGACGTTGGGGAGGTAGTTTACTATTGGTACTCGGTAAACCCCTCTACAGTACCACAAATGACTCAGCTTGGCATCTAATTTGTGGTGGTTTAATCTATTGATTCAAACAGTATATGTCAGGAGGTGTAGGCCACACAACCAGCCAGTATTCCCCACCCCCGTCGGTAGCTCACGAAATTCTCCACACTGCACAGTCCCTTCGTCTCAAACCACTCAGAAACCCCTCGGACATGTCCTTGGGGGCACACTACATGGATTTCCAACCCCGACTATGGCATTAAGTGTGTCGCCACTCTCAGCCCCCATGCATGTCACAAACACACACACACACACACTCTCTCTCTCTCTCTCTCTCTCTCTCCCATTATCCCCTCAACAGGCTAGTCTTGTGGGGTATTAGTCTTCTGTTGCGCTTGTTGCAGTAATAGAATAACCCAGTCTTTAATAATTCTGGTAAAATAGATTTGTAGGAAATAACGAACGGCACAGATAACCGAAAACAAAAAATCTTCGTTTCAGGCCTAACCGAGCACGTGTCATTTTGCAAACTTTGGCTGCATGGATTTTCTGCCAGACGCAACAGGGGTGTTTGGGACACTGTTGTCACGGTTCGGGAACGGCGTTTCCCTTCTATCATCTTCCATGAATTTGAAACTATTTCACATGACAAGTTACGATATGTTTTCTGCTTGCAAATGTGGACGAGGATAATAAGTTTCTGACGTCTGCTAAATATATTAAGAGATCTGGGAATATACTCCAGTAACAACGAGCCAGGCGTGCAAACGCAGCCATATATGTGATGCGTTATACAGCCCTGCAGGGTGTAAAAGTTTAGAAAAAGACACATTTGAAATTGAGTTACTTTATGTTACATTATGGAATATTCTTTACTTAGTATTACAATGACCTTGTACAAATGAACTTATTAAACAAACGGACTTAGTTGTGTTGACGGCCATTTGATAACAATCTGTCGTTAAGGAATTTAAAGTGAACAACGAGGAGAAATCTGTTGAATAAATAACTTCTTTACCATTATTAATATATATGTAAATACCTAAAATTAAACGCCCCTCGTTAAAAACACCAACTTCTAAATGGCACTGAAAGAATACAGAGGTTTCGAGTTATCACTCTTCTGCGAGTGCAAAAAACACCCCCAAAGACAGTAAGCTGCTGCCTTTCGAACGCACTATTGTCCTTATGAGAGCAAAATCAAACAAAACAGACAACAATTGATCTTCAGTAACCCAAGATAGTGGCTAACTAAAATAGAGGCGACTCGTTAGGCTCTCTGGCTAAGTAAACAGTCACCAGTTCCCAGTTACGCAAATCGATACTCATGCTGTTGAGCACTGGATTGTCTGGTCCAGACTCGATTATTTACAGACCACCCATATAGCTGGAGCACTGCTGAGTGCAGCGTAAAACTAAACTGGCACACTCACTAGTTCAGCCATACCAGACAATCCAGTGATTAGCTCCATAAGCACCGATCTGTAGGAAGTATTGGGATACAGTCTAGTCAGCCGTTTGTCGCCTCTTACGACAAGCGTGGGGTGCTAAGGACCACCTCTAACCAGAGTCTTCACGGGTCAATGGTAATGACACTTTGATCCACAGATGAGGCAAAAGAATTTACAGTCCCATTCCTACTATAAACAGTAAAGGAATGAATCTTAATACTGGAGATTCTGAATGAAAGAATTGCTGAAACTATGAATACATGGATATTGCTGACACAGAATTGTGAAAATATCATATGTTGTAAGTTGTAACACTCATGTTTATCTGTAAATTTATAAATCCAGAGAATACCTTTAACAAATCACGCTGAAGGCACCCGGTAATCTAGATCTACCCAAGCCACCATGTATCTTCCCTCTGTGTGAGTGAGTGAGTGAGTGAGTGAGTGAGTAAGTGAGTGAGTGAATGTTTATGCTGCACTCAGCAATGTTCCAGTTTTACGGAGGTGTTGTCTTAATAATTGAGTCTGGACCAGAGACAATCCTGTGATCAATATCATCAGCATCTCTCTGTGCAATTGGGTTATGAACTTTGATATGAATACATGATTGCTTGCATGCGTGCGTGCCGCTTTCGTCAAACATATACGATGAAACATTTCCATGTGCTACAAGCGATCGTTTTACCATGTTCTATAAATAATGGAATTATGGTCGAACAGACAGAGAGATGAATGAGCGCAGATTATGAAATATTTCATTTCCTCGACCAATATATGATGGAAGGGATAACAGTTCTGGCTTCACACAGTATTTGTCAGGATCAATCTGGGCAAACCAGCTGATCCAGCCAGCACCTTAAACACTAGTCTGCTACAACTATCCCCTTGTGTCTCCAGCGCAGGAACTTTTATCCATATATAAATATACATCAAAGATTAGTTTTGACAAGGGAACAGATTCGGTTAATCAAGATTCATAATGAGGTACTCTCCAAATGATCAGCAGAACTTCTGCTGGAAAACATGTGTATGATCGGCATGTGTGATCGCCAAGTGATGTGGGGTTGGGGTGGGGTAGTTTAATCTGCAGTAATACATAATTACATGTGGCGTGTGGTCCTGCGCAGAGCGCCTAAGCCACAAATCAGTTGAAAGTACGCAGCACTGGTACTGGGTGAGGGAGTTTATTTTTACGCCGCACTCAGCAGTATTCGAAGTATATGGCGGCGTTCTGTGAATAAGCGAGTCTTGACCAGACACTCAAGTGATGAACAGAATGAGATCGATTGACAACCACTTTCAGGTGTCAACCAAGTCAGCGAGCCTGACCACCCGATCCCGTTAGGTGCCCTTACGACATGAGTTACTGACGATCAGTATTCTAACCCGGACCTTGACGGGTATGGTCAATGAGAGCCCTTGAACTCTTGAGACTGTGTAGGACTTCGGTCCTACCCCACAACGAAGCACGTGATACATGTGGTATCACCTTAAGCAAGTGGGTTTGCTCCAAATCTTTTCTGTTTACTCAGCAGAAAATGGGTACCTGATGGGATATGTCACGTGACTATTAACCTTCTAATGTCTATCATGCAGCTGGGGTTATCCTCGGTATTATTGTGTCAGAGCGTTATAAAGTGTGTCAGCTTGCTGCCAGATGGGCGGGAGATCTGGCACACGCCTCTATATCCGTCAATGAAAAGTTTTTAATCTTTTAACTAAATGCACCTGACGAAAGAAACCTTTCTGGAACTACTTCTGTCTTAACAAATTGACGGCAGTTTTGAGTGAGTGAGTGTTGTGAATGCATGAGTGCATTGGGGAGGTCTCTCTCTCTCTCTCTCTGTGTGTGTGTGTGGTGGGAGTGGGGGGGAGCGGAGGGGAGGAGAGCGAGCATTGAACGGCTGTGATTTCTGCCTTAGTAGGCCGTGGACACTAGAACTACGCTAGATATTGTATACCTTGGTACCAGTCAACTTTAACTTCTAGTCTGCCTGGCCGTCTCATGGAGGTTTTAAAATAGTTATTAACAGACCTCTATGCCATGCCAGTCAGTTCGTTAGAGCTGGTAGAATTACATCACTGTTTCCACTTTCAACGTCTCCACAGAAAGCTCCATTCAAGACGGATAAATTAGTGCCGTGTTTAATGCATAAACAACTATCCTCTATTACAGTATCTTGTTTGAACTACATCTCCACTTACAAATTCTATGGTTTATTCATACCATGATGCAGAGGAGGAAAATGATGATTGTGATAACTTTGACTCTGCTGATGCTTGAATTTGAACTTTCTGTGAAAGAATTAACGGACACAATCTTTCCTTCACGAGTTAATGCTTGAGAGTTCTTTTAATCATCCTACTCCATAGACTTTGTTCTCCCATTTTATTTAAACTCAGCAAATGACTAGGGGCGTTAGAGAGACTCAGAAATGGAGACTGCTGCTAGTGTAAGAGGCTACCAAGAGATCGGGTGGTCAGACTCGCTGACTAAACTGACATATGTCACCGTATCCCAGTATGTGTAGATCGAGCCCCATGTCCTCAATAACTGGATTATCTGGTCCAGACGTGATTATTTACAGAGAGGCGTAATATTGCACATTGTGGCGTTAAACAACACATAAGCCGTCGGATATACTGTGATGGAAAAGATGACAGATTGTGTCAATATTGCAAATAAAGGGGATCTACAGATATGTATCTAATGATAATTGTATTAATTATTTTCTTGAACGTTTACCTCGCATACTGTAGCTACTCCTTTTCCAATATGAATGAAGATAATGAATTAATCTATCACACTGGCTTATTTCTGGATGATGTCTTTAAAGTTATCTATGCTATAAGTAGTTTTAACAGATGGGAGATCTTTGTTAATAAAACTGCATAAATATTGAAATGTTTTGACTTTAGTCTCTGGCAATGGCATATTTATGAAAAGAATGAATAGAAGTAAATAATTGTAGGCATTGATTACATTTTCAACAGTGCTTCCCTTATAATGTTTATTGCTACTTTTCTCTGGAGTCCAATGATTTTTTTGTAGGCTTAAATTGTTTGTTTTTTTTGTTAGTCTATTATTATACTTTGGCATTGCACTATTTGAATATTTATTGTAATGAATTCATATAATTATAACAGTAAGCTACACCACATAACCTATCTTTTGGTGCAGAATGACAGAGGGTACATGGCAGTATTCACTTCTCAGGTTTAGGTGTATTGTTGAATGTTCCCCTGTTAATTTCATTAGTGTATTTTCAGAAAACATGTTGGAACCAGTGCTAAGTCCATGGCAATTAAGGTTAGAACTGGCGTCCAGAAACTTCTTAAGAGACAACTAACTGATTTGTGTCGTCAGGGTCACAAATGACACTGTATCTCAATTGCACTGATCGATGCTCTTGATATCAATCACTGGTTTTTGAGGTTAATACACAGTTATTTACAGAGCACGGTGATATATACATGCAGCTAGGAAAGCGTAAAACAATAAAGCCAGACAGACAAAACAGTTTACTCATGTTTCACTTGAATGTACATGTCAAATAAAAAGGCAGTGAGAACCCCGAAAGTACAAACACCAGGCCAGTTGAGATGATACCTTGACAAAACAGTTTACTCATGTTTCACTTGAATGTATATGTCAAATAAAAAGGCAGTGAGAACCCCGAAAGTACAAACACCAGGCCAGTTGAGATGATACCTTGACAAAACAGTTTATTCATGTTTCACTTGAATGTACATGTCAAATAAAAAGGCAGTGAGAACCCCGAAAATACAAACACCAGACCAGGTGGGATGATACCTTGCACCAATACGTAGTTTACCTAGAACTCTATGGTGCCATCTTGGCAGTGCAGAAGTTTTGTATGGTCTGGAGAAACAATTTACTTACATTGTCTATTAAACAAACAGAACTCAGGTAAATCAGATTACCCATGTTGCAGTTTCATCGCCATGGCTGTATACAAGCAAGATCGGAAATTCGGAACGTTCCTAATCAATGGTGATATGTCATACACGTATATCTTCAATAGAGGGAACAAAACTCTTTCCGCAGTCATTAGACATCTGTGCCCAGTGTCGATTGTACAATTGTGACTACGTGGCAGGTATGAAGTCATGCTTCTTTCGAAGTTGTCATTGGCTATAGTTTTAACTCAAGTAGTGTCCTTTTTAAGTGTTAGACTATGGTTATTTTTAGACTGTGCTAGTCCATTGCAGGTATGAGGGGTGTCAAGAGATTGTGTCATGGCTTGTGTTGTGCCCTCTGACTTGTTTGACCCTTGTGTCGATTGGTTCTCTTAAACACAAAAATACTACTTGCATGTCAGCCATTACACTTCACTTGAATTCGACAACATCTGAGAGCAACAGACAGAGAACATCTCAGATCTAAGTTAAGAACAATATTCAAGTATTGTATATGCGTAATGCATTACATGACAATGTTATTAGTATCAGTCATATACTCTTAATGATAATGAAATTACAGTACATTGGTACAATTGTAAATAGTAGGCGCAGGCATTTCTTGTAAGTAGACTACCATGGTGTATTATTCACAAATAAGGCCAATGCTTTTAGGTTTTGTTGAATAATATGTCTGTATATTAATTCACATTGCATAGAAAAGTTTCACCATAGGTTACTCTCTATGCTGAAGTTCAGGGTGTTATCCGATTAGACTCCACCGTTGTTACTTCTTAAGCTGTCCGTGCTACTGAAATGTTCTCGTATGAAACAACCTTCAACCGTAGTCTTATTCTTACAGCTCTTTACGATGTAGTTTGCATATATGCATATTTAGAATATTGAGACTTTGGTTTGCTTGTCCTTGTAGCAGCCTTCTATTCATCTTGGGAAGTATGGCTTTTCTACACCCCAGTGTCACTCACAGAATATGAATAATATTATTGTGTCACATGTATACAGTATCTATGTTTATCACATAGTTGGTAGATTTTGTCTAATGTGCTTAACACGTTCATTACATTTGTGTATACGTTGGTACGACGTATTTGAAACGTTTTTATAGTGCCGGGGGAGTTATCGTTCTTTTCAGTCCTCGTGTTAATGGCAATATAACTATTACCGCATTGCTTAATGTGCGTCTGTTCGTAGTGTTTTCATATTAGATTTATCTCTTATATGTTAGAAATGATCTGCGAGATGGAATGATTCTATATAATTATTTATATTTGTATGTTTATCCTGAATTTGGTATATATTCCCAAAACATGTGTTTCAGGGTGTCTGTCAATAAAGATATAGACTTCACAACCAGTAATCAGTGTCTGGTCGCCAATATAGCCATACACATCCCGGTTACAACTATACCATGGGCATAGATTTGTTTCATCAGTGTTACAACTCTATGTTGTTTGTAAACAAATCGGGTCTGAATCAGATAATCCACCATGTCATACGATGACAGAGCATGTATTTACGAATCACTATGAAATATTGATGACACCAGGTGTTCCTGAAAGGTGAGTGTATCCTGCCTGTTCCAAGGGTGGCAACCCCTATAAACATATAGTAAGTCTAGACACGTGTTCGCCTGAAATACGAAAATACACCCAACATGAACATTTAATACTGAGAGATTCAGGACCATGGAGTAAGTGCCATGGATGGCGCTCTCTGTTAGATATTTATAAATACATAGTGGCAACATATGGAGCCTATGGAGTCACTTCATAAATACACATAATGTAAATAACGGCAAAAACATGTGTCTCTATATATCCAAAAGAATCATGATATGTAAACAAATACACAAATTGTGGAATACGCATATTTCTTGGACCAACCCTTGGATGTTTTACATTCATATGATGATCTGGATATCCTTGCAAGAGTGGGGCTGATGAAAGATATTGCAGCGACACGTGGACCATATTAACATTATCCTCTCATGAGGTGGACATTTGTATAATTTTGGTAGAGCTCT
The DNA here is from genome assembly GCF_037392515.1 of Haliotis asinina. Classification (NCBI taxonomy): domain Eukaryota; kingdom Metazoa; phylum Mollusca; class Gastropoda; order Lepetellida; family Haliotidae; genus Haliotis; species Haliotis asinina. Next base: position 13,049,930 of record NC_090283.1, on the reverse strand, counting down.
TCCAAGCTTGAGTTGTACCTTAACCACAGTATAGTGAATGGCCGTTGTGGCAACGGTAAATAGAAAGATGACTTTACATATGTTCATGCAAACGGTACCGATGTAGTTGACTATGTAATATCATAAATATGTTTACATCATGTTAACATTTGGATGTCGTATCTAGGTCAGATTCAGAACACATGTCATTCACGTGTCGATTTCAGTCACGTGACTCCTCCGTTCACTTCCATGACAAGCGTGATCCTCATGACGACAGAAGCAGTCCTTGCTTTGTGTGGAACGAAAGAGACAATTCATAGAGATTGTAGTTATCATTTGACCGACATCCGTGTTTGATAACTGTATTGACGTTATTCATTCAGGACATACTGATGATCACGATGTGATTTTGAGACGGTGTTAAAACTCACACAGGTATTAAAAGGCAAGAAAGAAAAGACAAATGGTTCTTTTTCAGCAGGAGTTATGCAGGACCATCATTGATAGATATGATAACAGTAAATTGTTGTGGACTTCTTTGTAACATGGGTAATCTGTTCAAGCCAGATATTACCATTCATCAGCAGTACACACATTTTAGGGAAAGCCAAATCAGCTGAGAACGTTAGATTTTCATCTGAAATGTTTCAAGGTGCGGGGGATATATTAAATCCTATGATGATGTTGTTCTTAACTGATATGCATAGTTCTGTATATTTCTGCCTCAGTGTGTTTCAGGGCGTTATCGTTCCTCTCTCCTCTCGAAATTCAGAAAAATGGCCAAGAAATGGTATCAATTCATACAGTACATGGGTCGCAAAACAATCGAGTTTGAATGTTCATACTTTTTCTATGGCTTGAAACACCAACTAAAAAAGTGATCATCAAGTTTCAATACAATACATCAATTTCAAAAGGAGATATAGCACTTCTAGAAAGACCACCCTTATGTACGTGGTTGGCTCGACTTAAAAATTCGCGAGAACAGTATCTATTCATGATGTACAGAGGTCGCAAGGTAAAATTTAATCAGTTTCTCTATCGCTTGAGGCACCAATTTCCACAAAGACAACAAAGTTTGTTTCCATACAGTACACTACAGCCAGATCAAAGATAAACCATTTCTGAGTTATTTCCACGCAAATCCTACACAGTTCCTTCGCAACAGTAGTATCACTGAAAACTCGGTATGGTGTGGGCATATATATGTATCACATTCATATTTTAACACAACATGGAAGGATAGCTTCTTTAGACATGTGGTAATTATGGTGTTTGAGCCTCCATAATTAGGCGGCCTTCGTCGAGCTCCAAATAGAGTATTTCTGTGCTACTTTAAGGCAAATTGTACAGAGTTAATCCGCCAAAGTTATATCACTGAAAACTGTGTATCGTGTAGCCATATATATGTATCAGATTCATATTTTGAAACAATATGGAAGGATAGTTTCTTTAGCCATTTGCTATTTATGGTGTTTGAGCCTTCATAACTAGGCGGCCTTCGTCGAGCTCCAAATAGAGTATTTCTGTACTACTTTAAGGCAAATCCTACACAGTTCCTGTGCAACAGTAGTATCACTGAAAACTCGGTATGGTGTGGGCATATATATGTATCACATTCATATTTGGACACAATATGGAAGGAAAATCTCTTTAGGCATGTAGTAATTATGGTGTTTGAGCCTCCATAACTAGGCGGCCTTCGTTGAGCTCCAAATAGAGTATTTCTGTGCTACTTTAAGGCAAATCCTACACAGTTCCTGCGCAACAGTAGTATCACTGAAAACTCGGTATGGTGTGGGCATATATGTGTATCAGATTCATATTTGGACACAATATGGAAGGATAATCTCTTTAGGCATGTGGTAATTATGGTGTTTCAGCGTTAATAGCTAGGCGGCCTTCGTCGAGCTCCAAATAGAGTATTTCTGTGCAAACTTTACGCAAATCCTACACAGTTCCTGTGCTACAGTAGTATCACTGAAAACTGTGTATCATGTAGGCATATATGTGTATCAGATGCATATTTTAACACAACATGGAAGGATAGCTTCTTCAGGCATCGTCTAATTATGGTGTTTGAGCCTCCATAACTAGGCGGCCTTCTTCGAGCTCCAAATAGAGTATTTCTGTGCTACTTTAAGGCAAATCCTACACAGTTCCTGCGCAACAGTAGTATCACTGAAAACTCGGTATGGTGTGGGCATATATATGTATCACATTCATATTTGGACACAATATGGAAGGAAAATCTCTTTAGGCATGTAGTAATTATGGTGTTTGAGCCTCCATAACTAGGCGGCCTTCGTTGAGCTCCAAATAGAGTATTTCTGTGCTACTTTAAGGCAAATCCTACACAGTTCCTGCGCAACAGTAGTATCACTGAAAACTCGGTATGGTGTGGGCATATATGTGTATCAGATTCATATTTGGACACAATATGGAAGGATAATCTCTTTAGGCATGTGGTAATTATGGTGTTTCAGCGTTAATAGCTAGGCGGCCTTCGTCGAGCTCCAAATAGAGTATTTCTGTGCAAACTTTACGCAAATCCTACACAGTTCCTGTGCTACAGTAGTATCACTGAAAACTGTGTATCATGTAGGCATATATGTGTATCAGATGCATATTTTAACACAACATGGAAGGATAGCTTCTTCAGGCATCGTCTAATTATGGTGTTTGAGCCTCCATAACTAGGCGGCCTTCGTCGAGCTCCAAATAGAGTATTTCTGTGCTACTTTAAAGCAAATCCTACACAGTTCCTGTGCTGCAGTAGTATCACTGAAAACTGTGTATCGTTTGGGCATATATATGTATCACATTCATATTTTGACACAATATGGAAGGATAGCTTCTTTAGCCATTTGCTATTTATGGTGTTTGAGCCTCCATAATTAGGCGGCCTTCGTCGAGCTCCTAATAGAGTATTTCTGTACTACATTAATAATAATAAGGCAAATCCTACACAGTTCCTGCGCAACAGTAGTATCACTGAAAACTCGGTATGGTGTGGGCATATATGTGTATCAGATTCATATTTGGACACAATATGGAAGGATAGCTTCTTTAGCCATTTGCTATTTATGGTGTTTGAGCCTCCATAATTAGGCGGCCTTCGTCGAGCTCCAAATAGAGTATTTCTGTGCTACTTTAAAGCAAATCCTACACAGTTCCTGTGCTGCAGTAGTATCACTGAAAACTGTGTATCGTTTGGGCATATATATGTATCACATTCATATTTTGACACAATATGGAAGGATAATCTCTTTAGGCATGTGGTAGTTATGGTGTTTGAGCCTCCATAATTAGGCGGCCTTCGTCGAGCTCCAAATAGAGTATTTCTGTGCTACTTTAACGCAAATCCTACACAGTTCCTGTGCTGCAGTAGTATCACTGAAAACTGTGTATCGTGTGGGCATATATATGTATCACATTCATATTTTGACACAACATGGAAGGATAGCTTCTTCAGGCGTCTTATAATTATGGTGATTGAGCGTTTATAATTAGGCGGCCTTCGTCGAGCTCCAAATAGAGTATTTCTGTGCTACTTTAACGCAAATCCTACACAGTTCCTGTGCTGCAGTAGTATCACTGAAAACTCGGTATGGTGTGGGCATATATATGTATCAGATTCATATTTTGACACAATATGGAAAGATGGTTTCTGTAGGCATGTGCTAATGATGGTGTTTGAGCCTCCATAATTAGGCGGCCTTCGTCGAGCTCCAAATAGAGTATTTCTGTACTACGTTAATAATAATAAGGCAAATCCTACACAGTTCCTGTGCTACAGTAGTATCACTGAAAACTCGGTATGGTGTGGGCATATATATGTATCAGATTCATATTTGGATACAATATGGAAGGATAATCTCTTTAGGCATGTGGTAATTATAGTGTTTGAGCCTCCATAATTAGGCGGCCTTCGTCGAGCTCCAAATAGAGTATTTCTGTGCTACTTTAAAGCAAATCCTACACAGTTCCTGTGCTGCAGTAGTATCACTGAAAACTGTGTATCGTTTGGGCATATATATGTATCACATTCATATTTTGACACAATATGGAAGGATAGCTTCTTTAGCCATTTGCTATTTATGGTGTTTGAGCCTCCATAATTAGGCGGCCTTCGTCGAGCTCCTAATAGAGTATTTCTGTACTACGTTAATAATAATAAGGCAAATCCTACACAGTTCCTGCGCAACAGTAGTATCACTGAAAACTCGGTATGGTGTGGGCATATATGTGTATCAGATTCATATTTGGACACAATATGGAAGGATAGCTTCTTTAGCCATTTGCTATTTATGGTGTTTGAGCCTCCATAATTAGGCGGCCTTCGTCGAGCTCCAAATAGAGTATTTCTGTGCTACTTTAAAGCAAATCCTACACAGTTCCTGTGCTGCAGTAGTATCACTGAAAACTGTGTATCGTTTGGGCATATATATGTATCACATTCATATGTTGACACAATATGGAAGGATAATCTCTTTAGGCATGTGGTAGTTATGGTGTTTGAGCCTCCATAATTAGGCGGCCTTCGTCGAGCTCCAAATAGAGTATTTCTGTGCTACTTTAACGCAAATCCTACACAGTTCCTGTGCTGCAGTAGTATCACTGAAAACTGTGTATCGTTTGGGCATATATATGTATCACATTCATATTTTGACACAACATGGAAGGATAGCTTCTTCAGGCGTCTTATAATTATGGTGATTGAGCGTTTATAATTAGGCGGCCTTCGTCGAGCTCCAAATAGAGTATTTCTGTGCTACTTTAACGCAAATCCTACACAGTTCCTGTGCTGCAGTAGTATCACTGAAAACTCGGTATGGTGTGGGCATATATATGTATCAGATTCATATTTTGACACAATATGGAAAGATGGTTTCTGTAGGCATGTGCTAATGATGGTGTTTGAGCCTCCATAATTAGGCGGCCTTCGTCGAGCTCCAAATAGAGTATTTCTGTACTACGTTAATAATAATAAGGCAAATCCTACACAGTTCCTGTGCTACAGTAGTATCACTGAAAACTCGGTATGGTGTGGGCATATATATGTATCAGATTCATATTTGGATACAATATGGAAGGATAATCTCTTTAGGCATGTGGTAATTATAGTGTTTGAGCCTCCATAATTAGGCGGCCTTCGTCGAGCTCCAAATAGAGTATTTCTGTGCTACTTTAAGGCAAATTGTACAGAGTTAATCCGCTAAAGTTGTATGACTGAAAAATCAGTATCGTGTAGGCATATATATGTATCAGATTCATATTTTGACACAAAATGGAAGGATGGCTTCTTTAGATATGTGGTACTTATGGTGTTTGAGCCTCCATAATTAGGCGGCCTTCGTCGAGCTCCAAATAGAGTATTTCTGTGCTACTTGAAGGCAAATCCTACACAGTTCTTCGCAACAGTAGTATCACTGAAAACTGTGTATCGTTTGGGCATATATATGTATCACATTCATATTTTGACACAATATGGAAGGATAGCTTCTTTAGCCATTTGCTATTTATGGTGTTTGAGCCTCCATAATTAGGCGGCCTTCGTCGAGCTCCAAATAGAGTATTTCTGTGCTACTTTAAGGCAAATTGTACAGAGTTAATCCGCTAAAGTTGTATGACTGAAAAATCAGTATCGTGTAGGCATATATATGTATCAGATTCATATTTTGACACAAAATGGAAGGATAGCTTCTTTAGATATGTGGTAATTATGGTGTTTGAGCCTCCATAATTAGGCGGCCTTCGTCGAGCTCCAAATAGAGTATTTCTGTGCTACTTGAAGGCAAATCCTACACAGTTCTTCGCAACAGTAGTATCACTGAAAACTGTGTATCGTTTGGGCATATATATGTATCACATTCATATTTGGACACAATATGGAAGGATAATCTCTTTAGGCATGTGGTAATTATGGTGTTTGAGCCTCCATAATTAGGCGGCCTTCGTTGAGCTCCAAATAGAGTATTTCTGTGCTACTTTAAGGCAAATCCTACACAGTTCCTGCACAACAGATGTATTGCATCTGATAGGTACTATTTTGAAAACATCGAGGTTGTTAGTTGCTGTGCTAGTTGAAGCGGCCTACAAATATCTGAAGAACAGCCGTTCACGAAAACGAAGACGACACGGTTCTCCGCCTGTTTCAAGTACGAATTGATTCATTTTCACAACACAACAATAGCCATGATCTTGTTAATATCAGGGTATAGGAGTATTTTTATTACTACCTATATTCCTATACAGGTGTATATTTTGAGCGTTTGAGCCCAGTTATTAATTGATGATGGTCAGTCGTGATTGATCTCTTAAAATGCTAACAAACATTGACCTTTTCCGGCACTTTCGTAACCATAATTCCAGTAATTTATCAATAGAATATGTTATACGTGATATGCAAGTTAGGTAGAAAGACCAACAGTGCGTATGTGAAGGAAAGCACCTTCGTCTTAGTCGTGAGATAAAATAGATATAATACTGCTGGTGTTGTTTAGAGCGGACTATGTTGACGATTCATGTTCATTGGATGCATTTCTTGTCTGATAGAAAGAACTGTGCCACTGTAGTCTTCACTTGGCTAGACTGAAGGTAGTGTACACTTTCGATGTGCAAACAGGGCTTTGTTCTACAATATACTGATATATACTGAACGTGCGTTTGTGCGTGTGTCGCTGGAGGGAGAGAAATATTACACGGCACGGCACGGCACGGCACGGCACGGCACGGCACGGCACGGCACGGCACGGCACGGCACGACGGCACGGCATGAAGCAACCTTTACTAAGGTTAACCTTAACTCCCATTATTTAGCACTAAGGTAACCTTAGTGACCTACGATGACCTAAGTGCTTTGTGAAAGGAGATTCAAAGGATAAACGTCTTTCTTTCTATCTTTGTATCTATCTACAGCTGACAGACTGCGAGTCTGGTTGTGGGGGCCTGACGTCATGCAGCTGGAAGTGCTGACGACATAGGCTCCGTACTCAAAACTCACCACTGTACATACTTGTACCCAGTTGGTATGGCAAAGCACTGGTATGCCCGTGATGGTCTGCAGAACGGAAAACGGCAATGTGCGTGAAATAATACTTTCAAATACTTAATGCACTCAACACTACCGATTCAGCTGTGTTCACATCTCTACTGAAATGCTACTGAATTATTGTTTGGGCTGCAGGTGTCGTTTCTTCTTAGCGAAAATAACTATGTAGCATAACTTCATGGAACATTGTTACAACAAACAAGCTGGCTGACCGCGAACTGGTCGCCAGATACACGTATATCTTGACCACTGTCAACCTGCCGACTCGCCACCGACAGACCGATGACCTCGTATGGTCACAGCATATTTGTCAATAACACATTTACCCTGAAATTGAAGGGTTGAAATATGGTTAAAGTGTTAGTGTGTTTCTTGAAGTATGTGTTGTCACGTTAGGGTTTTTGTGTTCTGCGTTACTACCTGCAAAACAAACTTTAAACAGATATCATGGTAACTGTCATCATATACAAAAGGTTGCTTGGAATGTCTGCTGGTCTAGAACGGAATACTCTAACTTACACTGACAGACTGACTGACTTCTTTTGCGTTAACCGGCTGAATCGGATAAGCAAATACGCAGGCAAACCATCACTTTGAGTGAGTGCGTTGAGTTTTACATTCTCATCACTTTGAAACACTGATACAATGAATTCATTGAATTATTGTTCAAAGAATGCAATTATCAAAATTTTGAAATGCCAATGAGCTTACTTTTTACACAGTCGGTCACATGACGTGTTAAATAATATTTTATGTGTGCGCAATTCAATTAAGTATGTGTTGTTGATGCTTTTCCGGGGGAAATATGGATACTTGAAGCAAATAATTAGAAGAATACTTTGAAGATTAATTGGGGTATGTCAAAGGGTTACAAAACTGTTTCAGTCAAAAGTCGTCCGCCGCTGATGTTTGTAAAGAAGTCACTCGACTTGTAAAGGAGTTACTGAAAAATTGTGTGCAAGTACACAGCCCAAGGTCGGGACACAGTTATGACGTCGGTATCGCCAGGTATGACGTCACGACTCCAAGGTAGCAGGTCTGGCAGACGTCCAGCTGTTTCCAGCCGATGTTTGTAAACAAGATGCATTCCTTGTGTGAGCAGCAGCTGGGTGCCGAGACTGGGACAGAGTCATGACGTCATCATAGCCAGATATGATGTCACGAGGAGAGCACAACAGTTCTGGTGGCAGACCTTTAGATCGTTTGTTAAAAACATTTATTCTAAGTTGAGTAAGATTCTGTGACTTAAATTTTCCATTGGCCAGGTAATCTTATGAGGACTGTTGAGTATTGTTTGTTTAAAGAAAGATTCATCGATACGGTTTTCTGCAAACAGACTTCTAAATTGCCACGCGAGTAAGTTTATTTTACATTCATTCAGATAATGTGTCCCTAATAGTGAGAAGAGAGGTCCACTTTCGGAACATTTTGGAAACGTGAAGCCGAAATAACAGCAAATATAGTTTAGGGGAGTGAAAGTGCGAGATTCGTTCTAACCAAGAGCAGCTGCTATGCTATGCTATGCTATGCTATGCTATGCTATGCTACCAGGCAAACACCCCCTTACCTTCCCCCACACATCCCAAATCCCGCATCCCGCACCCCACATCCAACACACTTGCAACTCATATCATATAGATTTAGAAGACTAACCGACTGACTGACTGTCTGACTGACGAACGGATGGATCGACCGTTTGCCTCTGAAGAATGTTGTACAGTGTAACACAGGATATCCACACCACACCACACCACACCACACCACACCACACCACACCACACCACACCACACCACACCACACCACACCACACCACACCACACCACAGAGTTGCAGGGGTACATTGACATTATTTGTACACAGAGGAGTTCGCCTTTAAAAAAAATCATAGCCACAGCCAATGGTCATGAATAGTGTCAGGGTGGGTGCCTGCCCTGCCCTGCCCTGCCCTGCCCTGCCCTGCCCTGGTCATGCATGTTGGTGAATGAGTCTTGTAACAAACAAACCTTGGTGTATGCTGCCGGCACGTTTAACAGATGTGGGATGCAGCAACATTAACAGACCCTGTTGAAAGACTTACAACATTGTTTCAGTAGTAAGGAAGTATGATATCTTGGCTCGGTATTATGTTGCAGAATGTTGGATAAAGCCGGACATGGTATCATAGCCACAGCGAGCACATAGACATCGATCTATGCTTTATTATATCAACTCGAATAATAAACGGAAAATACCATTCTTGCTCAAAACACAACTGCACATTCTGCAAACACGCGTCAATGAGCTGTGATGACCAAGTGCATGAAATAATTGTTTTCCCTCAGTCCCCCTTCCAATCTCTCACTCACTCACTCACTCACTCAGTCACTCACTCCACCTTACACCAATCAAATGAAGGATGTTGTCATGTAACTGCTGTTGTACATGGTCAAGACATGCAATGAGGGGGGATAAAGCCACCGGGTGGTTCAGATTGCTTGTTTTTCACAGCATCGCTACATCTGGCCCAGGTGAAGTCACGAATTGTTTGTCGCCTCATACAGTAGCAGGCGAGTATGGCCTTGGTACCACCCACGATCTATACAGACAATTTCCACAGCCATGAATGCAACGCTGAAACACCTCCTTTCACATATTGTAGAAATAAATGGTAGGGGAATAAAACTCATATGATATAGGCTTGGAAGGCTGACTGGCTGATTGCGCCTGGGTATTGATGTACAGTGTTGGACCTGAGAAACATAGTATCATAGCTACAGAATCAACAATAAATATATTTTGTGCCCGATATTGCGTAGGGAGATGATTAACATTATTATAAGAGGATGTGATTAGAGGCTGTTATTTATTTGTTTTGTTTGTTTGTTTGTTTCTTTCTTTCTTTTTTTTTGCATACATGAGAATGTTTTGGAGGGAGGGCCGCGTGCATGAGAGCTACTGACTGACTGACTGACTGACTGACGCCCGTTCCCGACTCCTACGCCCCCTTCCCCAGACATGAACGCACGCACCGACACACACACGCACGCACGCACACGCACGCACACGCACGTACATACGTACACAAGCACACTTAGCCATGCCGTATGAACGGTCTGTTAGCATACAATTAAAGACTTGTTAGCTATTCAAAAATGGCTCCTCTCCTTTCAAGGTTAAAACATTACAAAACGCTGTTGAAATTCTTTCTACGTAGTGGTAAACGGAAGCGGTGAATACAGCTCGTATCTCACGGCGGTAAGGCAGAATGGTTGCTTGACTCCGACTGACGTTGCAACATGTTGGACAACGCCGGACATACTATGTACATTGTGTCACTGGCAAAACAACCACACATGCTTTATTATATCAACATGATTGGAATTTATGAGCTATGTATGTATTTGTTCTCTGTGCATGCGTGCGTGTATCTGTCTGTCTGTCGACTGGTCGAATTGGTCGACTGGTCAGGCTCTCTCTCACATGGTTTACACATGTCATCGTATACCAATTGCGTACATTGATGTTCATGCTGTTTATCACTGGATTGTCTGGATCATTTACAAACCGCCACATAAAGCATGAACATTGCTGTGTCAGAACTACACCAAACCATTCATCCATAACTGGCTTTTTATCTAATGAGTGAATGAGTTAAGTTTTACGCCGCTTTTAGCATTATTCCAGCAATATCACGGCGGGGGACACCAGAAATTGGGCTTCACAACCTGCACCCATGTGGGGAATCGAACCCGAGTCTTCACCGTGACGAGCGAACACCTTAACCACTACGCTACCCCACAGTCCCTTTTATCTAATGCACACAAATAGGGTAATGCATACAAATTACTGGAAAGTGGCTAGCCGTTCGCCTGAACCATTTACTAGAGGCAAACCTTGGAATTTACTGATGTCCAGCAAGCAGGAGCTAATTGATATGCTCGTGAGGGTGTAGCAACATTCTTTCTACATTGTATTGATGGTGGGGGAGAAGAATGTTCATATCGTACGGGTATGAAGGCACTATAACAGCTTTGTTCTGGATAATGTTGCACAATTTTGAACCTGGTATCAGCGGCCATAGATACACGAATGTTATATTATGTCAACACGATCAATGCATGAAAAATACTGTACCCGACTAAATCTTCTATATGACACAAACTGTAAGGTGTAGGTACTACATAACGGGTTTCACGAAGTGCATGATGACATGGCTGCTCGTACAGGTACAATATATCAAGACTGACGGGGTGACTGCAGGTGCCCTTCTCTGCATGGATTTTTGTTCATGCTATCAGAAATAGCATCTTGTGGCCGTGCCGTGCCGTGCCGTGCCGTGCCGTGCCGTGCCGTGCCGTGCCGTGCCGTGCCGTGCCGTGCCGATTGATATTTTGATATGCTCGTATATGCATGAAGTGTGACGAGCAGGGCAAACTCACTCAAGCGCCAGAGAAATACCTGAAAAAGAGCCGTCCTCTAAACCACAGAGCCCAAGTTTGAGACTATGGCAAGCTGTCTTTTCAAACTTACGAGATGGGAATATGACATGACATGCTGAGATATGGCAGGGTGCAATGTGGCATTTTGGGATGTGGCATGGTAGAATGTGGCATGGTGGGATGTACTATGGTGGCATGTACCATGGTGTGATGTACCATGGTGGGTTGTACTATGGTAGCTGATGGACATAGCAGTTAGTGGATGTTGAAAGACGCAGACCTGTGTTCATGCTTCCGACACCTTTAATTGCCCAGTAGTTGCAGACCACCCAGGTCATCTCTGCTTGACTCTCGTTCCAGGTTCTGCTTCCTACCAGCCGTGGGACGCAGCAGGTACACTGAGGTATTAACGCCATCACAGTCAGGTGACAGCCTGACACCTCAGGATACAATATTTCTGGATGTAACAGGCTGCACAGAGCAGTATAGAGATGAAGTGCACATGGTGCCTCTTTGATGATTTCAGATTTAGACAAATACTGACAAGCAGTGTCTGTTTTCACAGTTAACTGAACTAGACACACAAAATATTAGGACATATGCACAGTCCTAATATGAGCTAACCTCTAGAGTGCAGCAATGATCAGTGACCAGACACACTGAATTACAAATGTAAGCTGACCTCTAGAGATGGTACAACAATGATCAGTGACAAGACACACTGAATTACAAATGTAAGCTGACCTCTAGAGATGGTACAGCAATGATCAGTGACCAGACACACTGAATTACAAATGTAAGCTGACCTCTAGACATGGTACAGCAATGATCAGTGACCAGACACCCTGAATTACAAATGTAAGCTGACCTCTAGAGATGGTACAACAGTGATCAGTGACCAGACACACTGAATTACAAATGTAAGCTGACCTCTAGAGATGGTACAACAATGATCAGTGACAAGACACACTGAATTACAAATGTAAGGTGACCTCTAGACATGGTACAGCAATGATCAGTGACCAGACACACTGAATTACAAATGTAAGCTGACCTCTAGAGATGGTACAGCAATGATCAGTGACCAGACACACTGAATTACAAATGTAAGCTGACCTCTAGACATGGTACAGCAATGATCAGTGACCAGACACCCTGAATTACAAATGTAAGCTGACCTCTAGAGATGGTACAACAGTGATCAGTGACCAGACACACTGAATTACAAATGTAAGCTGACCTCTAGAGATGGTACAGCAATGATCAGTCACAAGAGACACTGAATTACAAATGTAAGCTGACCTCTGGAGATGGTACAACAATGATCAGTGACCAGACACACTGAATTACAAATGTAAGCTGACCTCTAGAGATGGTACAACAATGATCAGTGACCAGACACACTCAATTACAAATGTAAGGTGACCTCTAGACATGGTACAGCAATGATCAGTGACCAGACACACTGAATTACAAATGTAAGCTGACCTCTAGAGATGGTACAACAATGATCAGTGACCAGACACCCGGAATTACAAATGTAAGCTGTCCTCTAGAGATGGTACAACAGTGATCAGTGACCAGACACACTGAATTACAAATGTAAGCTGACCTCTAGAGATGGTACAACAATGATCAGTGACCAGACACACTGAATTACAAATGTAAGCTAGCCTCTAGAGATGGTACAACAATGATCAGTGACCAGACACCCTGAATAACAAATGTAAGCTGACTTGCTGTTAAATGTAAGGGCCTTTGGCGAGACAACAGGCACTGAGAGAAAACAAGAGAGTAAGCAAAGATAGGTGATTGTGTTGTTGTGAAAGGGAAACAGGTGAGATTAACTGGTTAAGCTACTGAGACAAAATTATTGACATACAAACTTAAATACACTTGACTGCGTAGTCCCATAAGTGTGGTAGAGGATTTTCATTACATCGTGTCGTGAGAGCAAATTTTATGGGTTCAGGTAAACATATTTCAGAGGAGTGGGCCAGTAGCCATATACACCATCAGGTTAATCACATTGTGTGTTGAGTGTGGTTTGCATAATTTCCTTTTCAAGACAAACGGACAAGTGGTCAGATGGATTGTGTTTGGTGAGCAGATTCCTGCCATATATATCAATTACTGCGCTTTCTGTCATATAGACTGTGTCTAGTGAGCAGATGCCTTCTATTATGGGTAGGTAGGTAGGTAGGTAGGTAGGAAGGGAGGTATTGACTACTGTGAATTATGGTGTAGGATTAGGTTAAAGGCAGTCTGTGCAAATAGTCTAGTGGCCCATCAGACTGTATACAAAGACTAGATACATGCCAGCACAGGATGGATGAGAATACAGGGTTGTCAATTTATATAGGTTATAACATACTCTACGGCACGAATGATATTTGACACGAAGATAGCACCAATACTACTCTATGGAGCTGAAATTTGGGGACACACGTATTCAGATGCAATTGAAAGGATTCAGATGTATTCAGATGTAAAAGATTTCTCAAAATTGGAAAATTTGCCTCCAACAAGGCCATCCTCGGTGAATTTCGACGTTATCCAATGTATGTCTTCAGCCAGATCAAAGTAATTAAGTTTTGGTTCAGATTGTTACCCATGAATTCACAGCGTTATCCCATACAGTTTTATAAGATGCTCAAAGGGTTTGACGATTTGGGCAAAATTAATTAATTGGGTGTCAAGTGTGAGATCTACTTTATTCAGAAACGGGTTTTCACATGTATGGCTAAACCAAGCCGTTGGCGATGTACAGTTATTCATCCTAACTTTCGAACCTTCGAGTATATCATATCTTCAGTACAGTGTCTGTCAAGTACAGCCAACATGACTTGTGTACAATGTCTTCAGTGCTGTGTCTGTCAAGTACTGCATGTTTTCAGTACATTATCTTGTCTACAATCTCTTCAGTACAGTGTGTGTCAAGTCCAGCATGTTTTGAGTGCAGTGCTTTCATTAAAGTGTGTCACCTAAGTACAGCATGTTTTGAGTACAGTGTCTTGAGTGAAGTGTGTCACCTAAGTACTGCATGTTTTGAGTACATTATCTTGTGTACAATGTCTTCTGTACAGTGTCTGTCAAGTACGACATGTTTTGAGTACAGTGCTTTCATTGAAGTGTGTCACCTAAGTACAGCATGTTTTGAGTGCAGTGTCTTCAGTGAAGTGTGTCACCTAAGTACTGCATGTTTTGAGTACATTATCTTATGTACAATGTCTTCTGCACAGTGTCTATCAAGTACATGTTTTGAGTACAGTGTCTTTCGTGAAGTGTGTCACCTAGGTACTGCATGTTTTGAGTACTTTATCTAGTGTACAATGTCTTCTGTACAGTGTCTGTCAAGTACGACATGTTTTGAGTACAGTGCCTTGAGTGAAGTGTGTCACCTAAGTACTGCATGTTTTGAGTACATTATCTAGTGTACAATGTCTTCTGTACAGTGTCTGTCAAGTACAGCATGTTTTGAGTACAGTGCCTTCCGTGAACTGTGTCACCTAGGTTCAAACAAATACGAAGCGCGAAGCTATCATGAATATATAGGCGGTTAGCCGTACTTCAGGGGTATCAGGTAGTAAGAATCCACGTACATGTCGCGGCAAAGAGGAAGTCCGCACGCTCCTGCGCATTAAAGCCAGGGCTGGTGTTCACACGTATCCCGGCCTTCGTGGCATATATTACACCTCACCTTTCCACCACCAACGTCCACCCACAGTTCCCCATCCAAACTGATGGGGCAACAATATATGATATGGCACATCCCACCATGTTATATTACGACCCGCCACTTCCTCTCATACCACATCCTGCCATGCCAGACCACATCCTCTTATGTCACCATGCCCCATCAAACTATGCATTGCCACATCCCACACGTCAGACCCACCATGCCAGACCCACCATGCCACATCCCACCATGCCATATTCCACCATGTCAGACCCACCATGCCAGATCCACCATGCCAGACCCACCTCGCCACATCCCACCATGCCAGACCCACCATGCAACATCCCACTATGCCACATCCCACCATGTCAGACCCACCATGCAACATCCCACTATGCCAGACCCACTATGCCACATCCCACCATGCCAGACCCACCATACCAGACCCACCATGCTAGATCCAGCATGCCAGACCCACCTCGCCACATCCCACCATGCCATATTCCACCATGTCATACCATATTCCAAAATGCCATGCCACATTTAACATGACATAACCCACCATACTATTCCTTATCCTGCCATGCCATGATATTCCACCATGCCATGCCACGTGCCGCCATGACATGCCACATCCCAAAATGCCATGCAATATCCCACCATGCCATGGCACACGAAGCCATCCCATGCCACATTTCACTTTCACATCCTATAGCCCACCATTCCACATCCCACCATACCATGCCTATATCTTACGATACCGTGCCATGGCGTGCCTTGTCATGCCATGCCACATCCTGCTACCCTACTTCCCACCACGATTTTTCAACACATGCTGCATCATACCAGCATTCGTGTATGACCGAGTGTGGCGGCTGATACCACGTTTACAATTGTGCAAACGCAAACACCGAACAAACATGCTAGACGCAGATTGTAGAAATGCGCGACGCAACACTCGTAAACATCTTCGTAGATTCAGAGTGGCTCGAAGCAATCATGATAGAAGGAAATACTGTGAACATAAATATAAATATAAAGCTTGCTGCCGAAAATATACATCTGCTATGAGAATACGCAGACAAGAAAGGTTAGAAAAATCAGTAAGTAGTCCATCTGCTTTTGGAAAAATATCCGTCATTTACAAAATAGAAATACGTCGAGAAACAACATAACTAAAACTCAGTGGTTAAACCATTTCAAAAATGTATATTCAAGCGGAGAAATATTTGACTCAACATTCGACGAGGTAATTAATACTGCAGATTCCAAAAATAGAGCAAGTAGAGCAACTTCTATTTGACAGTCCTATTGCTGAAGAGGAAATATTAGAAGCGATCAATCATCTTAGAAATGGGAAAGCTGCAGTACCCGGTGATATCATAATAGAAATGATAAAACGTTCTAAATTTGAAATTATGCCGTTCCTTGCGAAATACTTCAATAAACTGTTTGAAAATGAAATGTTTCCCCGCACTTGGTCAAGCTCTATAATAATTCCACTTCATAAAAAGGGGGACAGAAACGATCCAGACAATTATCGGGGTATATCATTAATGAGTATCTTGGGGAAAGTGTTTACTTTAATACTGAACAACAGACTGTCATACTGGGCGAATATGCGGGAAAAAATTCCTGAATCACAGGCAGGATTTAGAAAGGGATATTCCACTACGGATCACATTTTTACTTTGTATGCACTGCTCCAAAAAGCATTATCAAAAAGAAGGCACAAGTTGTACATAGCATTTGTAGATTGTTGTTTCCTTTCGTGCACAAAGTGATGGCTCTTTTGTTCTTCCTTCAAGACATATACAAATCTGTTCTGTGTTGTAATAAACGGGTTACTGGCTCAAGAGAATCTCACGTTGGGTACATATACACATATTCATCCTGTACATGTTATCATTAACTTTTTCGAACAGAAAATTATAACATTACTATATCCAGGCAACTAGTGCTAGCAAAAGTCATATATTTCCCTCGATCTTATCAGCCTCAGCTCCCTGAGGAGTACATAATTCTTGCTGCCTCTAGGCGCACCGAGTTATTTGTAGCTGTCTCATCCTACTGAAGTATCTATTCACAGTTTGGGGGGACTAGAACACTCACTCGCAGTATTTTGTCCTAGGTTACTGCACGTTGCTGTACGTGCAACTCTGTGTTTGCACGTATTCATGTGGCTACCAACTGGACGTATACCAACTGATTCATGGAATCTTTTAAGTGCACAGGTTTGTGTACTGTACACTAAGGGTTGTTGCAACACGGAAAGAGTCTGCACACAAAGTTGACTCCAAGGTCTTTACACCTGGTCACAGGTGGGGTCATTCTCGACACCTTAACCTCACTAGCCTGGCACTTGAGCCAGCTCGCAAACTGCTCCATCATGCAGAAAACATGCTGCCAGGTTCGCAATGTCTTAGAATCCCTGGCAGACTGGCGACAACACGACAACGAGTTGTAACTGCCAACACAGCCTTAACCTCAACCTACCTTGTCGCTCTTTACAATTGCAACTGTGTTTCTCGGCATGGCTACAAACTTTTGCCAACAGATTTCAACACAAAGCAAAGCTTTAGTCGCTGCACTTTCGGGAGGTGCACTTATACATATTGAAATGAATCATTCTGTAGAGGTGTATTTTCCAGATCAGCGATACGTTGACTGATACAGTTTTGTGTGACCGCTTGCTTATGTGCGTGCGTGTGGAGGTGAGTGCGTGAGCGCGTCTGTGTGTAGTTATGGCGCCTAAGTAGGACCATCCTCATGTCATTCTCAGTAGTACTATACTATCGCCAAAGGTGACACTGGATGGCTTTTACTACGTGAGTCAGAGAGTTGATACTTAACGTCACAGCACAGCAATAGTTCTGTCATATTCTGACCAAAACAGTTCATACAATAAAGATGGAACTATTTCGAAAAGTAAAACTTGTTAATGAAGGACAGTAAACACACATAAGATATCACAGAAAGATGTAAATCTAGAACCTGAACTAAAATCATTTAACTGTAGACGACAAAACAATGTAAAAACAGGTAATAGATCGATAGGGCCAAAAAACTGAAGGTAGATCACAATACTTGGGGTCATGGGTACAGTGTTGTTGCTTCCTGCTTGCACCTTAGCTGGATTTACATCTTCTCTTCGTCTGTTAGCAATTTAGACAAACCTAGCCTCAAATAAGAGACCACATATTCTGCGATTAAAGACGTGTTAAGATTCGACTGACTTCAGATATTTTTGGAGTTACGCATCTTCTCGGGAGGTGAATGATGTTCACACTGTGTAATTGGGGGATGTTTAACATCTACTACACGAATCCCCTAGTCGCGTGTCAGTGGAGACCTGACACTGTTCTCTTACTAATGTCGAAAATGAGATAGAATCGTGATACTGTTAACAACTGAGATGGACTTCAGCAGGGAGCAGTACCACTCGTAGTTGTGATCATGTAATTATGAACGGTGTCACACGCAACTTCCACAGCAAGGTATGTGTCATGAGCGAGCCAGACCTAGACATGTTAACACTAGAGGACTACGTTTGCTGTCATCCCGTCTACCGTTGTGTGGCCCGTGATGATACTCCTACCTACCCTTGAACCACGACCCCACACCATATCCGACTCTATCTCCAGCCTACACACCCCCAGTCCACTGATTGTATAAAAAGTCATAAAATATTAGTTCCTTGAAAAATATGGTCCTTGATGAGCATACAAACAGCAAGTTGCAGATATTGTTGGCACAATGCCTTAACTGGCACGTACGCACATCTTGAACATCATATCTGACACAATAAATTTTCTTTTCAAGCTTAGGAAGGTCATTTGACTGCAAATTAATCCATTCATCCAAGAAACTGTCTCGGGAATGGTTCATGGCCTATTACATGTAATAATATTTAACCACATTGTATCATTTAAGAGCTGGGTGTACTTGCAGTAGTCTCTTGTTTAAAGATGTATTCAGCTGTCTGACTCAACTCTTTCTGTGTGAACGTACTTGCCAAGTATTTCATTGTGGTAGTTATGTCATTCAGGCTATGGGATTGGCATTATATTGTGGGACGAACCATGTCAGTTTCTTTCCTCACGAGTCTTACACGGTGTGATATAATCGATAACTTTTCTAAACAGCAACAAGTCCAGCGTATTCATTCTTCTCTCAAAGACCATAGAACAGTCAGCAGTTTCGGTGTTTGGAATTTCTTGTTGGTGAATGCATGCTGGACATAATGCAGTGATAATTCCCAGTTAGAGGCAAACCATTAGACTATAGAAGAAACAACCTCGTGGTGTTACGAACACATTTCCTGTCAAAGCCAGCGTGTTATGGCAACTGCACAAAATAAGCACAAGGCTTCACAATATCCAACTGCATTTCATATTGATACATATTATCTAACGTTCCTGTCGTCTACAACTGTAACCTTAAAGTTCTGTCTGGGTGCAAGTGGACGATTGATTTCCCAGCAATGGGATGCAACGTTCGCACTCACGTGAATTGTTTTTTGCCTTTCGGTGAAGCACATTTCGTCCTGGCTGAGTAGACAGGACCAGAAGGGCTGATCGACAAACACCATCTGTCGACAGTAGTATACCACTTCAACGGAGACCATTTTTACAAGCACACGACAGGCACAGATCAGGTACAACCCAGTTGAACTATTCCTCTTTTGCTATTTATTTTTGTTAACTGGTTATGCTACAGTCCTTGTGAACAGTGTGGCCAGGTCGTTGTCTGGTCGGAAGTCGTCCGTCTGTTTATGGATATGGTATGAACTATTTTATGTAAACAGAGGGTAACTGTATGGAATCACTCACAGGCTGCACATGTCCTCGGTTTCCTGAATGGGGAAGTATGCAAACAAGCTCATTTGTTAATACACTGCTAAACTGGGTTAACTGTTATTCGTCAGTATCTTGCACATGCCCACATATCGTACATGTGCACCACTTGTCACGACTCGTTGGGTTGGATGGTTGTTTAAAACCGCGCTCAGCAATATTCCATCCGTTTGGCGATAATCTGTTAATAGTTTACCCTGGACCTGACAATCCAGTGGTCAACATCATGAGCATCAATCTACAATACTGGTATACGATGACATGTGTCAACCAAGTCAGCGATTCTGCTAACCGGATCACGTTAGTTGCCTCATAAGACAAGCGTGGATTGCAGAAGACCAGTTCTAACCTGGCTCGTCGCGACTATCATGACTTCATGATTTCAGTAATATATTTCCCCGGCGTTGTGCGATCAGGATGATTTCGGTTGCTAAGTATTTATTTGTCAGAATACAGTATGTCTCCACAGCCCTGTCAACAGATGTATCGTATAACTCGACTTGATTTGATGTTACAAACACATCACATAAAGTTTACAAGCATTGTCGTCAGACTGCATTCCAGTAACCATGCATTCCCGCTCCACAGCCTCACGATGGTCTGTAAAAAAGAATCTCTAGTCAGATGCGGTAGTTCACAAAACGTTCGCAGATAAATCGTCAGACATACTGTTTTGCGTGTCTCTTATCCACTTCTATTTCACCATTGAATATATTTGATACTTGTTGAGCGTGTGAGAAGCTATGATTACACGGTGCCATTTAGAAAGTGGCCAAGTGTAACATGTGTTGTGTTTCGGATTACACTTTCTTAGTAAAGTACATGTTCTAGTACTAAGAAAGTGTAATCCCAAATATGAAATATCTTTCGTCTGAGTAGCTGTACCAACATCCCATCTTGGCCTAGATTGTTTGCAAGAAACGTTGATCTGCCATTAAATAGTTCAGGGTTACGATTCTGTAAAGTTTTAATGGCATAGCTATGATTCATGCTCACAGGACAAAGACGGGGAAGGTGGAAGATAACCCTAGCACTATGCACAATGTTATATGCCCCTCTTTCATTTCACAGAGAGAACCACTGACGTCATCACAGGATGGACATGCCCCACACCATTATCCTGCAGAAGAATCATGTGTTTCTGAAGGAGGAACTTCAGGTTGACCCTGTCCTGAATGTCTTGTATGAGAAATGTGTCTTCACAAGTGAGGACTATGAAAAGTGTAGAGACTCTGGACGAGAGAAATGCGAGGTGTTCCTCGACACGCTCAGGAAAAAGGGAGTCGAAGGGTACTAGGCGTTCTGCGCTGTCCTTTATACGTCACAGCCATTTATTAAGTCACGGCTTGATGCTTCTGCAACTGAAGAAGGTTTGTATGTGTGAAGGTATCGTGTGACTCAAACAGACACACACACACACACACACACAACTCTCACATACAAAACTCTCACACACACATGTATGTTTATTTGTAAATTATATTTATATCTAAACCAAGGACTTGTTCATGATC
Source organism: Haliotis asinina (assembly GCF_037392515.1). Lineage (NCBI taxonomy): Eukaryota > Metazoa > Mollusca > Gastropoda > Lepetellida > Haliotidae > Haliotis > Haliotis asinina. Next base: position 13,028,426 of record NC_090283.1, on the reverse strand, counting down.
GACTTACGGCAACTCTACTGGCAAAATGTAAAGATACCGTCCTCTGAAAATAGCATTTCAGCTCAAAAAATAATACAACAGCACATTGCAGACAGAAGTAAAGGAAATATATTTTACAATGTCGATAGGCACTGTCTCATGTGTGGTTAAATGCTTTAGGATTATACAGTCAACTGCGTCATAATCTAAGGACGATATCACTCACCTGTTTAGCCCGCACCATGACACAACCTTTCAATGCTTTCAGCGTGACAAAACTGAGCTTATATTTTCAATCATTAGCATTACCAAATTATAAAATTCCGATCTGAAACAAATGTACACCAACAACGTGCTTGCTCCATGAACCACTTGTGATGATCACGTCTCCTGACAGCTACAGTACCTCTGTAACTATCAATCTCCAAGACATGATGACATGATGAGACGCCATAACCATCATACATTTCAGGGCATCCAGGCATTGTCTATGTGAACAAAGGCACGATGGAGGCTGAACACAAGAAGGAACTTGATGAGAAAGATGGACAAATAGCAGCACTACACACCGTGAGTTTTGAACATACAGACCACCCTTCTTAGTTTATCACATGACAAGGCAAGTCGACACATCATTTCTAATATCTAGAATTTACTACTTCAAATTAGGAGGGTCATTCATTTTAGTGGTCTCAATTTGGTGAATGTGTAACGTGTCTGAACTCCACATTTGTATATGAAAGGATGGGACTGTGTTGCTTTGATCTGTTCTCCAAACTCTATTCTTGCTGTGAGGTTAACTCTTTCCCTGGCAGTTATTCTACATAAAACAGTTAATGGGCCAGTTAATCAAGGATAATTTCAGGCAGAAAATGTCATACGTTACTCCATCTGGACGTTTCTACAGGAAAGGAGTTTTTCAAAATATTTACTGATCATGAACGTTCGTTTTCAGGAGATAGAGGGACTTCAGGTACTAATTAAGGACAAAGACAAGGTCAACGCTGAGCTGATGGGAACAATAAAAAAGGAAAGAGCTAAATACATATCGCAGATTGTAAAGGTGAGTCTAGAAGTTGAAGCTCGTAAGCTGACAATTATCTCATGTAGTGAATTATAGTCTCTACCTTGAATTATGATAACGTTACACTGCCTATGTGGATGTCTTTGTGTACGCGTGTACGTGTGTACTCAGTCACACAGTGACAAAGTCGTGATTTGTTACATCTACATTTTCTTCTTTCAGTAACGACACAAATATCTAAGGCAGATGCTGATTTATATCAGAGTAAAACAGAGTGTGAGAAAGTGAAAAAGGTGAGGATATCGTCTGTTCTTATTTCAAAATTAATCACTTGCAGTGCATACGAAATAGAAATAGACTGTCACATAATTACACCTGTCACATCATGACATGTTGGTGTAGTGATTACTATTACAACATGCGTGAAGGAGAAAACATGAGAAGTATTTTATACATTGAAAGTGAGGACCAAATCCTGAAAGTAAACGACAAAAAAATCACACATGATCAGGAGAGGATGTGTTTGGATGAAGTGCTAAATGTTGTTACAGAGACTTCAAGAAGAACAGGAGGCATATGATGCTCTAGTGGGTGTTCCAAGGACACAGTCTCCAGACAGGGTGGGCAGTACAGAACAAGTCCAACATGCAGGTACAGTGGGTGAAGTGACAATCTTTCTTTCCAAATAAAACAGTTATCTCTAAAATCAATACAACCTTGAATGCATAGCCCTATATCTGGTTCATTTAATTATCTTACCTTGCTTTTCTACCATCAGTTTTAGAGGAGGGAGTGTGCGAGTTTTCAACACAGTCCTGTTGTGATGAGAGTCAGCCTCGTCTTCTACCATGCCTTCATTCCGCCTGCAAGCCGTGCCTTGATCACCAAGCTACACAGACGGAAGGGAACCGCATACACTGTCTATCCTGTGGTCGTGAGTTCACCATAGAGCAGACAACAGTAGATCATGTCAGATGCAGTGAAGCTGCCTTCAAAGTCAACGTTGATGGTGACATTAAATGCAGCTACACCAAAGACGATCATGATACAAAGCCTGTGATGTACTGTCACGAATGTGATGTCAAGCTATGTTCTGACTGTCATAAACTCCATGACTCCTTAGGACGAAACCAAAACCACGAGGTAAGCGAGATGAACCAAGCAGGGAATATTCCTATGAAGCGGTGGCTGAAGGAACTGAACTGCAGAGACCACTCTGGGAACAAGCTGCAGCTGTATGACCACACGTGTAAGAAGGCCGTCTGTCTTATATGTGTGCATGGGGCCCACAAAGGTCACAAGAATGAAGATCTGTATCAGGCCTATGACGTAGCGAAGGGTCAGCTGGAGGAGCAAGTGAGAAAACAACAAGATAAACTGAAATATGTCGCTAACAGCGTGAAAACTGTCAGGGGTCACCTGCAGCAAGTTGCAACTAAAGTTTATAAAGCTGTTGCTGCAAAGTTCCTTAATCGGCAAAGACAACTCATGAAGGAAATTCAAATGAGTCTTAAAGACCCAAGCGAAATAGTTCAAGAGAAACTTGACACTTTACATGACGTTCATACGTCAATAGTATCAGCGATAGACTACACCCAGGGAACACTTGAATCTACAAGAAGAGAGGAGCTCATTTCTCTCACAGATGCACTGCAGACGAAATGTGATGAAAATCTGAAGTGGATCCTTCCATAAGATGACACACAAGACACCAGAATCATCCTTTCCTTTCAAGGACAGAGAGCTCTGCAGGAACTCATCGATACGTTTGGCGGACTTGTCTACAGCCTCAACGTTGATGACATACCAGATAAACAACTTACTTTGCAAGGTAGGTAGACTTTTCGAAAAATGTACCATACAAAACAATTTTCCTAATATTTAGAAATGTCTTTCAAAGGTCCTGCTTTGAGTTCACTCTATACATATAAAACATACGGAAAACTGAAAACATTTACCACGTTCCACGTATGGGTATCTTCAGTTGAATCGTATAAGTCCCATCTGCGGTGATAATCTCTCCAAATCTATTATTTCTGTAGTCTCTTGTAGGCTCTGAAACAATACATCTTTAGCATGTGCACAACATCCTGAGGTGTTTGAAACCAAATCCCGTGTCACCAGAATCATTCCCACAAGCAAAGAGAATGTCTCCACTCTGTCGAAAAAGAAGAGAAAATGAGTTGTGCAATTCTTACGTCATTGTTTGATGATTAATATCTACATTACGTTACTATATTTCCCACGGCTTGATATCATTGTTTATCGTTTTGACAATGTCTCCTTATTACAAGTTTACTAGCTTTCATCAAACGGTATTGTATATAACTTGGCTTGACGAAATTCTGATTAACCTGCGTTTGTACTTTTTCTCATCAGATCTCCTGACATTGAATATGCAGCTGACATTAATAGGGGAAAACATCAGGAAGGTAATGTATTGCTTTTGTAAAATAGACAGACTTAATACACTGTTGAAAATGTTTTCAGAGAAAGAAGTTAAAAGGCTGTTATTGCTGAAAATCATTCATGGTGTGTATAGTAAGTATGGAGATATGGCATTCTATACAGGTGTGATATACACAGCTACTCTGTAAGTCGAAGTTATATTCGGACATTTATGATGTAAGCGTTGTTGTTTCAGGTACATGTTTCAGGTTTCAGTGTGGGGACATCATCCATCGTATCACAGGTAAAACATAATAACTGGGTCAGATCGTGAAAAGAAGATCAAATACAGAATTAACTACATCACATTTCTGCTTTAAGTTGAATTATTGCATCACCGGTTGGTATTATATAATATAGATAACTAATACTTAATGAGATTTTATTGTCTTTATGCAGTGAAGTACAGTTGAAACATTGAAACATTGCAGGAACTGTCCCCCGTCCATCTGAATCACCAGGATTACAGGGGACATCACAGGAAGTCCAGCCTGAACAAGTAGCACGGCGAACCGAACATGAACCGTTGATATCACATGATGTTTTTGAAGCTGTTAAACATGTAAGTTGAATGTCATACAAATATCCCTAAGTGACAAGGTAAGGTCCTTTTTATTGAAGAAATAGAAATTCAATTTAGCTCTGGCTCTTTGTCCACGATGGTATATAGATTAATGTTTGAAATTCATACACCGTACAGATTTTCTCATTGTTTATTTTCATTTCATGAGTAGAGCGTTCGTTCCTTCAGCGTCACTTGAATGTGGTTTATACCTGAAAGGTTCGTACATGAGGAGTTGTTGATTTGGGGTTGAAATCTTGCCTGAGTTAATGATACAGTTACTAACATTTTTAGAAGTTTCATAATTTGTCCTTGGAGAATTTCACTGTCCGGTAGCAGATGCTCAACTACTGCGATGTACAGCAAAAGTATCTCGTCTGTTTATTAAACCGCCTATTTCCAACATATCACAACCTACATCAAAACGTACTTTCTATAGTGAAACAATAAATATGTTACAATAAATATGTTACACTTACACCGTTTATTTTTCTTTTAATTGGTATTATTGCGACTTTTGAATTGTTGGTTATCATGCAGTTTAAACTGTGACATGTGGCAGTGTAGCAGGGACTCAAGATGGCCCTTTTTGTTGTTTGGAATATATTGGGCATTCTGGCGTACGGGGTGCTATGAGAAGGTACAGAATTGTAAACATTATTTATATCAATTTATGTAGTTTACCGCCCCTTAAAAGACGAGATGAGATGTGCCGTTCACTTGATCACGTGTTTCCTAACTTTGTGTTTTGACACGGGTTGCCAATGTTGACTACAGCACCTCCGCTGATTGAGTAGAGCTGCGTTCCTTTCATGTGTTATATTTTTGTAATCCTAACCCAACAATGCTCAAAGTAGCTATAATCAAAACTCATTGACTCACTTTACTCTGTCGAGCACATGTGATGGCCGAGTACAGAAACAAAGCCTTGTGTTACCATGGAAACTATGTTGCAGGGAATTCAGGCACGATTCACACCATCAGCTCAGAGGGAGGTTTTGAATTCATCACCTGTAAGTAAATTCCATTCTTTTATGCAGTTTCCTTATGTGGTGATTGCTATAGTCCGTTTGGTTCAAAAGTGGACCGATGAATTGCAGTCTAACTCGAAACTTAATAAGCAAAATGTTCAATTAAACGTTTATCATAATCAAAACATTAGAGCATACCTGTGAGCTTTTTGCAGAATTGATGTCATAAAAACTAAAAAACAACAATTGTTGAACAGACTATTATTTAAACATTGACACACTTCACTATTTGTTACGAGGAAGGAGTACAGAGAAGGGGATAGCTTGGTGTACGAGAAAGGATGAAGACGGCACAGCATAGGTAAATGAATTAATGACTTTGTCAGCACTTGTAGACGTGGTTCTCGAGCACCTGGCTGTCACTTGCACTCTTCCCTCTTAACAATTAGTGAACTGTGTCAACATTTTAGGGATAGTTCTAACTCGGGACATCACGAGAACCAAACCGTTCATTCATACATGTATGTAGTGTGGGGTTTTTTATGTTTCATTTTCTGTATTAACTTGTCCACAACTGAAGGAGATAACTAGGAGTTTCTGGTAGCAGTAATAGTGTGTCTTCCAATGTGACCCAAGCCGTTGTCCAAACCAGGTGCATTCATGTAGCAGAAGTACTTGTACTTCCATTGGTCGCTGCGGTGTGGCCGAACTCAGATACTTGTCTTGTTTCCTATGTGTCTTCGGCTTAGTCGACTTACTACATATTGTGTTTAAAATGGTTTCTAAAGTATTAATAACATACTTTGCCTATGTTACTAGTACCCTTACGTGACAGATCGTCACTATTTATCTTCCTTCCTTCCTTTCTTCCTCCCTCCCTCCCTCCCTACCTTCCGATCGATATACATACACATACATGCACGCAAGCACGCAAGCACGCAAGCACGCAAGCACAGACAGACAGGCAGACAGGCAGGCAGGCACACAGGCAGGCAATGAGCAGCTGATAATCAAGTGATCAGTATACTGAACAGTGACTCATGTCGTGGAGATATCATCAACTGGGATAGGTTAGAGTTTGGGAATATGTGAAAACCTGACGACCAACAAAATGTCACATGTAGTAAATTACTCTAGATGTCCGTTATAACACATCGGCAGTGACTTGACCTGGCCGGTAGTGCTGAATCATTGCTTGAAAACCATGTTATTAGGACAATCTGTTTTTCTGTAAAATGTGAATAATATGTCTACCATCTCTAATGTACCCAATGGAAATGCACTCTGCTTCCTGCATTTTGCTCAACATTTAAGTGGAAATGTAGGATGGCAAATCATACACGAAGAATAGGTTTATAGATCCCTGCGATAAAACCACGTTTATATCTATTTAGGACATTTTTAACAGGAATTTCCGTGTTTGGCTATCTTGTTTGTGGCATTTATGAACAGGCATACATGGAATAGGTTCACAGTGACCTGAAATTCAATTATTCAATATATTTATATTATATATTGAAGCATAAAATGTTAGTAAATGAGAAACAGTCGAGAATGATGGCATTACTTCGATCACAAACATGATACTATGCTTCAACATAGTGCAAACCATCATTATTATACGTCAGATGTAATTATTGAGGTTTGTTGCCAGAATGGATGCATTTCATATTTCTTAATAACAATAACATAGCAATTTACTCAGTTCATTCACAAATATCTGTCCCCCTCCAGACACGAGACAACCCTCCCCACACAGCGGGTATCATGAAACTGTGTTCAGTGATTGAAGCGGACATAGAAGATACCGGTTCACGTTCTGTCTGTTGAACACATAAATGTAAAAATATCGCCACACAGAATACTACCTGTCTCACTCTGTCCTATTTTATGTGATATGACTCTAGAATACCTGTAGTGATAGATTTATTGTGAAATGATGTTGAAACATCTACATCTTTAGGCAGTAGTAGTGTCTATTTCTGGCCACCGTCACAACAAACTGCATTTGTGGGTCAAACATATTTGGGTGAAAGAGTACTTAAACCAAGGTTTATTTGTTTACCAATGTACGTAGAAATGAATTGTTTGACAAACAGTTTAAACACCCATATGAATAGTATCATCTCGTTATTATTACTATCTAGGGCACGGGTGTCGTTGCGCTTACAGACGGACAGAAATGGCAGTCGATCAATTAGTGAGCTGTTTTGGATTCACTGAAACGGGACAAACAATACAAAGACATCTTAGAGGAAATACAGTTGCTAAACTCCATTAAATGACACTTCTATATTTGCAGGTCCTAAACTCCACCTGGACGCTGGTCGAGCCAACACCTGCTGCTGCCATGTTACTACAGACGGTGAGCTGGTCAACTCGCCCCCCGCCACACAGCACACGGACAGGGACAGACGACAGAGACTGAGCGGGACACATAGCTCCAATCCCATCCCCCTTTCCCCATCCTCATCTGCTGTCACCCCAGTCCTACCCACAACACGATACTGGGAGGCCCACACCAGGGTGGGTGTGTTGAGTAGAGGGTGGTGGCCTATTCTAGAGGTGGGGGTGGGGAAGGAGAACCAGGTGGACAGTAAGTGGTATGCTTGTCTACAGCGCCGCTCCTGGTGTGTCAATGTACTGAGATGTGACACGCACCCGGGGAGTCTCTGTAACAGGGTGTGTCTCGCTGGGGTGTGGGGGAGGTGTTACAGAAACACAATGTCTGACACACCCGGCTTACAGGACACCCTTCACTATGGCGTTGTGTTGGATGTCAGGAGGGGTAGAATAGGATTTATTGATGTGGACAGGTCCGTTGTTTTGGGACAGGTTGATGTGAAGTTCAAGGGGGGTCTCCTGAATGTGTTTACTGTCAATCCAACAAGTCACTACACAGTAAACATGAATGTATTTAGTGGGGAGGAGATCCTCATATCTGACACCAAGAAATCGCTCATTAGTGAAGCTCTGGCCTAAGAAATAAACTAAACATGACCCACTGTAAACCTTTAAATATCACACATCTACTTCAGACAAATTCAATACAACAGAACTGAAAGAAGCGGACAAAGAGGTTACCCGTTCATGTGTTGTACGTCGTGTACAACAGTGTAACAAGGGTAGCTAAATATGTCGGTTTTCTACATGACAGGTTTCATGTGTGGACTAGCAGCATTTTGCATCCACACATATTATTATGATTATTATTATGTAATAACTGATCACTTTATGAAACATTTCACACATTTCTGAGTTGATTATTGAGTAAAAAGGTGTTTCATATCATGAATATCTTGACATATTTTATTTTTACTCTGTAAAATTGATATCCACGTAAAGCTTATGGATTGAAATACAATATTTGTAGCTGTAAAAATAGACATGTTGATGTCAGTTCAGTTAGACAATGAAAGTGACTGACGCGGACATAAAATGTCCCAGTTTAAACGTGCAATGGTTCTTGTGTCAGCAAAGAAATGAGTTACTAAACTGTCCGTTTCTTCATTCTAATCAGTCCTGTTGTGTTTGAAATTATTTAACTTCCCCACAGAGTGTTTGTTTTGTGTTTTTCCTCTCGGTCAATTCATCTACACGCATAATGTCCAATGTACAATCCTACCATGTCAGCTTATTACATCACGGCTCCCGATGTGGTTAAATTGAAAGCTGTGTGTGATATACTGTTATGAAACACTTCCTCTAGTATGGAGTGTGTAGAGATGGATGTGCCACTCTTAGAAGTTTACACTGTGTTAGACTCAGATCTGTCGACTCCTCCTGTAAATTACAAGGCTTAACCAGGGGATAAATTATCCCAGAATCCAGCATTTAGGAACTTCTTGTATTCAGTTACTTTACGATGTCAAGTTCACTAGTAGATGTGTCCGATAAATGTATGAGTTGACTGTCTAGTTTTCATACTGCATGTATATGATAAAATGTCTAATGTTCATTGTGCCGAGTACAGAAACAAAGCCATGTGTTACCATGGAAACTATGTTGCAGGGTATTCAGGCACGATACACATACCGTACACGGAAAACTGCCCAATTGGACAATCTCGTTGTGTATTTGCTTTATCGATTAGACTTTGATTTTGCGCCTAAATTATGGAAATTAGATGAATCAAATATATTTACATGGGGTTTAGGCAAGATGGTGACAACGGTGTTGCCATTGAACGTCGGTTGGTGGGATTTTCCATAGACGGGTTGGGTCATGACCAATGAAAATGAAGGTTATGCGCGAATATCCGCCCAATTCAGCGACAGCCGCCACAAATGAACAGAACCTTAGGGCTAGGTTCGCTCTATGTGTAGGTAAGGGTAGTTCCAGTGAAACTCATGACAGGCAAGTTGAACTTATGGAAGTTGATCACTTCCGACCCTGTCCACGTTGCCAGAATTGCAGTCGAGTAGGTCACGAAGCACGTGACTGCAGGATCTCAACTTATAGTTAGGAGATACCTACAGGGGAGACCTGATTCAGATGATGAAGACAACAACATTCCACTTGCAGAAATAGCAAAACGCATGAAGCAGAAGCCCATGGACACGAGTGTTGTTTCCGATTGAGAGAATCCAGTGATCCTGAGGACCCGGTAGAGAATTATCACTCCCAAATGGACAATGACACTGTAACGTGAAACCGACCCAAACAAAGGAATCGGTCTAAGCATTACTCAGAGCAGTACCCAAGCTGCTATAAGGCTACACAGTGGCAGGGTTACGGATCATTTTATATAGTTGTCTTGGGGTTGTTTCATATGGTATTTTATAGTTACTCATTGTATCCACGTTCTGGTAATGGTCAATGTTGTAGGTAGTTTTAGTTAGTGAATGAATCGGCATTACACTACCTGATGTTATTAGTATAGTGATATACGATCTATACCTATGAAACGCCTTTTTAAAGAACTGTCACTCGTACGGAACTGGGATGGGAATATTGAAACGGGAAACCAGAAACATGCGGCTCTCATAATACTCTTCAACTCGGCATAGTGGTTACACTGATAATCGGTACCATGATTACACTAGGTCTAGTGTATAGACCCTGGTTCGCCAAAAAGTTCAGATTTGGTAGACACCCCCGATCCGATCCGGACCTAGAGATGGTGCCAAGAGAGCGGTTACCCTCTGCACCATTGCTGGCGGGAGGAACGACGGAAGGACTGGGAAACGGCATCCCAAGGTACGATCTTTGTATCCGGGCCTGGATGCTGGGCAGACACAGCGAATCTTATAAAGCTAGGTGCAGGTAGATACCATCCAGCTGGAATATATCAATGAAGACACAACGCAAAGGAACAACTACTGACGATTCACCGGACGATACATAGACTATAAGGATCCGTGCCAGGATCATTCCAACAGTCATCGACAGTGATGGACGGGATGAAACTAGTCGATATGCAACTCCAGTTAACTACTTGGTATCGCATGTTGGTTATGACCAATCATCGACAGTGGTGGACAGGATGACACTAGCTGATATGTAACGCCAATAATTATTAACAACTTGTTATCGCATGTTGATCACCATCAAACGTCAACGGTGGTAGACAGGATGACACTAGTCCTTCTATTGACCACTGGCTGATACGTGACCCGGATGCTGGGGAATGGGTATAAAAGCACCCCAGGCGATGGACAGAGCATAAGGGAGCTTCTCAGCAATCGGACCAGTGCATGGCCTCGGTGTACTGGCCTGGGGACTCGCGTGGACTGTCTTGCAACGTAGAAAACAAAAATTCCTGTAACTAATAAATAGTTCCTACTCAAGAAATCGCCTTGAGAGTTCTGTCATTGCTTTGGAAGAAAACCCGAGAGAACCTGACTTAACGATGTTGTGTGTAGCGTTACAGTAGTGTTGCTGCTTTTTGGTAGTTTCGGCTTTCTGAAAAGAATATTGTTTGGCAACAATTTGGCTTCTACTGAAATTTGTGGTAGTACTATTTTCCTGAGCAGAACTGAAAAAAACATTCCGTTCGTTTCTCTCACTGTGGAATACAGTCACTGTGACTTGGGCGACACATATCATTTTATCCCAGTTGCGTAGATCCATGCGCATGGTGTTGAATCACCAGATATTGCTGAGTGGGATCTACAACTAAACTCGGTCACTCACTCTCTGACATTAATACCAAAACATTTGACATAGTCATAACCAGTGGACATTTATATATAATACTGTGTAGTTCTGGTCCAGCATGTATCAGCTGTCAAACTGCTCTCAGTAAGGGAGATAACTTGTAAATGTGTACAACTTCGATGTGTGTATACATCTATCTTCAACTTAATATAAAAAAGTGTTGTCGTTTCTTTTAGCTTAACTAAACAATTCCATTTGGCGATGAAATTAGCTTGTGATTGTTAAAGAGGTTAAAACGAGTAAGACGAAATTCAGCTGAACAAAAATGCAACAGTTTGTTAAGTGTTGGAAGCATGTAGGCCATTAAGTCCCAAGGTCTCCCTAAAACCACACCTCCCTATCAACCATGAGTCGGCACGTACCAGCAGCCACTTCCATTTCGCTTCACGAAACAACGAAACACGTAACATAATAGCCAGGTGACTGTTTAATAGTTCAAGATAACGTCTACCATTTTTAGCAGAATGGTTCCCATTTGGCACAATCATGTGCCAGAGTAGGGATGCATTTTGTTCTTTCTTTAGGGGAAGGAATGCTGGGGTAACCATTTGATTAAACATTTACCAAATGGTACAATGTATTGAGCGTTTATTTTGCCAGCAGTAGCGATAATAATTACAAATATTGTTAAAGCGTAAAACACAATGTACCAACGCACGTGTACAAACAAACAACCATGCACCACGATCTGACACTCACTCACTCACCCTCTCACACACTCACTCTCTCACACAGTCACTCACCCTCTCAGACACCCACTCACTCACTCACTCACCTACTCTCTCACAAACTCACTCACCCTCTTTGTCACTCACTCACTCTCACTCACACCCACTCACTCACACACCCACCTTCTCATACACTCACTCAGTCACCCTCTCACACACTCACTTACACACTCACACACTCACTCACTCACCCTCTCTCACACACACTCACTAACCCTCTCGCACACTCACTCACACACTAACACACTTTACTATTCACTTAGGGGCGAATTGTGTTTAGAACAAAAGTAATGGCAATGCAAATTCCCAAAATGAATGAGTGTTGTTTTACTGCCAGAACTCCATCCCTCTCACGGCTTGTATCTGGATCAGTCAAACCAGTATGGGAATACCCAATGTCTCAGTGTACCTGATACACAATCAGCGAAATCAGCAGGTGTGGAGACAACGCAATGGTGAATGACATCTTTCAGTTGTATCTCGGTGTTCAAGACCCAGGTTCGATTCTCCTAATGGATACAATGTATGAAGCCCATTCCTGGTGTCCTCCGCCGTGATACTGCGTGAATATTGCTAAAAGTGGCGTAAGACTCACTCACGCACTCACGCACTCACGCACTCACGCACTCACTCACTCTCCACACACTCTCAGATGGCCCAGGAATCTGTTACTGGACTTCTCAGATTCATAACAGAGCAATCAAAATCTAAACAAATCTAGAATTGAGTAAGCACCTTTTCACATCTTATCAAAACGTGTCAGATTATTAGGTGCTGTAATGGCATGACAACCCACGATTTCGGGTTCCTGGCAATCCTAGGGGACACAACTCTTGCAATTTTTCTTACAGAGCCAATTGTTCTCACAGACTTGATGCAGGCAAGAGTTCTCATTGGTTGTGTGGAATTGTTATCATTGTAAGTCTTAATAGAACAGACATGGAGAAATTTCAAAATATAATTGTATTCAAGCAGATAATATTTCTTTCTATACTGCTCAAGAACATATTATTTTGTCACGAATTGACACATAGAAAGTTCGAATTTTTCACTTCTGAACTCACATTTCAAATAAGTACGGGTGAGTGTTTCTACACGTAAACCAGGGCGTGCACTGCAACAATTACGACAACGTTTCCAGGGAAGATTCCGTTGCCATGGAGATCCGATCCTGAACCTGAAACAGTCAAACAGTATTGCACTGAAATAGGTTAAAGAAGGTATGCACGATCCTGCAGCGGTGATGGGGTAATTATAATGACTAATCTCTCTAATGGGGCATCATCAAATAAGCAGATAGCAGATTCTGTTCTTGTTTATGGGTTATGTATGACTGACTGAAGAGCGTTCACGCTACCGTTATATACCTGAAACATTGTTGGCGATACCGGTATTAGCAACAAACACAAATGCACGTTTCACTGGAGTTCGTATAAAGAACTATCATTTAAACATAGGACACATTGAGCTAGACAATACATTCACACATTCAAACAAGCTAGTGAATCCTGTATCTATAAGCACATCCCGTTTGATTCCGCATATTCCTACACCCTGTGAATATATTTTTTAGAGTTTGAGGTTGTCCTAGTTCAAATTAATTCACTAATGGTCATGCAGTGGACTATTTTTCCAACTTAATACCTGAACTATGCTGCTGCAGCATCGCCTGTAAAAGGAGAACCAGATTGTCGTCTGCCGCGCTGTCGACTGCTTCATACTGGTCCCGTGCAGTGCTGTGTGTGGGTTCCGCCTGCGGCTGGAGTGACGCCTGCAACTCCTCTGCCACCATGACCATCTCCATGATGGAGCTCCCAAGATCAAAGAAGTCTGGACCATACTCCAAAAGAAGTTTAGCAGTTTTCTTGAGTTTATTGCGAGCAGATGCGGATCCCTCGTAAGCTCTCTTCATCGCCTCTCGGAACTTCTGCCTAAACACGTGCTTTTTCGGGTGATTAATCTTGGCGGTAAATCCATCTACCTGCTCCCTTGTCTCTCTGTACATTGGTTTGTCGTTATGTGGGTCGTTGGCGTCGTCGATGTCAGTGTTGGCATCATTCTGTCGTCGCGAGTCGTGACTGTGACTGTGTCTGTGACTCCGCACATCATCACTGTCAGAATCTGTCCTGAGTCTCGGCGATTCGTCGATAGTCAGTTTACGCGGTGGCTTGACCTCGATTGGTTTAAAATGAAAACTGGGTGTTCTCATTCCAAAACGTGCTCTTTTCATTCTCCGAAGTACTTGATCTTCCATATAGGTGTCCCCTCCGTGTGAGTCCCCATCACGTGCTGATGACGGCCCTGATTCCATGGTCAAGGTCAAGGTCAAAATGAGCATCAAGAGGAAGCAAATCAGCATGCTTGTGAGTGCCATCGTCGGAGTAACCGGTGGGCTGAAATAACGTTGAAATAGCATACATTTAAATATTATTCCGATCAAACAACTACAAGATCATACTTCTGTGGAACGTACAGATTAGAATGCATCCCTGGACGTCCGTCCCAAACAAACTGAAATGTCGAAAGGAGCTTCTCAGAAGATATCTAGCCGAGACAGAACAGACAGTAAACTTGGCGAGTCGAAGATGGCTCATTGATAGATAGTTGTTATATATTGCTGGTCTTAGCAGCTACAAGAACCGGATTTTCATCCAGGACACATATGTATATTTGTATGCAAATGGTAACGGTAGGCAGTATACACGAAGCCTGGACTCTTCCCAGGTTTTCTGTGATTCATTTACATGTATATAGAACTAAATATATGTTATATATTTTCATAGCTCAGCGAGACACGTGCTATAACTCATTTAGCTGAAAAGCGGACAGATGAAATGCAGTCTATCTCGAAAACTACTAAACTTAGAAAGGGACACCCAGGTGTTATATTCATTAACCCTTGCTGTACCATCTCCATCCTGTTTCGCACACCTGGCTGTTCCATTCTCTGCACTCCTTCCTTGTAACAAATAGCAAACTTTGTCAATATTGTAATGATAGATTGCTAAGAAAACGCTTGTATGTTTTAGGACACAAATGCTGCAAAAACCTCACGTACTTGGTATGATGTTTTCATTAAGTATTTTATGTTTATTAGTTTTCGAGTTAGACTGCAATTCGTCTGACCGCTTTGGGGCCAGACGGACTATGCCCTGTTGCTGACGTGCGCTGTAGGGTAGATCGTAAGCCATTAACACCAAGTGTAGCAATACTCGAGCAGGGACACCATAAACAGTACCCTAGTGTACAGACTTACAGCTGGCATTATTAATATGTTCGTGACGAGGAACGCTTTAACCACTCAGCTACCACCCCACCCCACCCCATCCCCCACCTCCACCATACCCCCACAACCCACCTCGATTATTGCTGAAATATTGCTAAGAGCGGCGCAAAACCACACTCACTCACGACTTCAACAAGTCGGAATATATCTGAATGTGTTGACAAACAAACAAACAAAAAACATGCATACCAGGAGGCGGCCTACCCCGTCCGTTTTCGCTCAGCTGTCTGTACAACTTGATGTAGGGTAGCGTGTGTCTTGAGCCCAGGTCCGTGACGAGAATGTACCTTGCGCTACACTATCCCCTTTATACCCCATCAACAAGGAAGTTCTCTGTGGAAAATTTGCTCTGAGTGCAGCATCAATACATGAGAGGAAATTGGGGACATGAAAATATGAGATTGAAAAGGGGATTCACCCATCAGAACAAAAGTGTTGGATTCACATGTCTAACACCTTGCACCCTTTATTCAGGCTGAATTTGTCGCTATGGCGAAATGCGCTAATATACACTGAGTCTTAATAGTCAAAATAACTCGCAGCATATGTGAGCGGCCGTTAACCTGGTGGTTAAAGGATTACTCGTCATGAAGCCTATATCTGGTGTAAAACTCAGCTCACTTACTCGCTCTGCCTACGATACTTGGTTTCTTTGTATTTTAGCATTTCCATGTGACCAATGAATACAGCTGTAGCAAGCAAGAAGTCATGTGTTCCGGAATAATATTCCGTTATTAATGCTTCATGGTTACAGTGAGTGAGTGAGTGAGTTAGTGAGTTTAGTTCTACGCCACAATAGTTCACCTATATGGTGGCGATCTCTAAATAATTGAGTCTGGACCAGTTAATCCAGTGATCAACTACATGAGCATCGATTGGGAACCAATGACATGTGCCAACCAAGTCAGCAATCCTGACCACCCGATCCTGTTAGTCACCTCTTACGACAAGCATAGTCGCCTTTTACCTATTCTATACCGGGACTTTCATGGGTCGCTTCGTGGTTAGACAAAGATATCTTATGTGAACTGTCACATACTGGAGATGAGATTACTGTATTTGCAATGGAAGTACCGATCGCTTTTAGAAGGGTTAGTTCCCACGAAGTGGAATTCTAAAAAACATTGGAGTGAGCTTGGGGGACATTACCTGCAAGTAGAACAAAAGCCATTCTATATTTTACAGGCATAAGGTGGGAAAGGAAAACTGAAGTGGAAAAGAAATGAAATAGGTCTAAACTGATATGTGACATTTCATGATATAATTTACTAGTATTTGGTGTTACCACTATTAATCTCAAGTTGAAAACATATCATACGACATATCAATATATCAAATATTGCACCAGTTACTACCAAGAAGAATATATATTCTGTTGTATGTACAATTGAGTTCTGACTGTTAAGTAATTACTGTATTAATATCACTATAGAGTCACAATTCATATTACACATATTGCATAATTTTAAGCAGATTTCATTCAATGAGATACCACCTTTAAGCAATACAACATACGTCAACCGTAAGTCTGTGTTCCAGAGTGAACAATTCTCTCTGGAGATCTTGATACTTCTTTTTCTTTGGGAGTGGTGTCTGGTCGGCACTATGTTACAGCATTTTAAGTTTATTAATTTGTGGCTCCTCCAACGAAAATTTGTCATCTCGAAAACGTTGGGGTTGGCCTTTCCAACAATCTTCTTTAAGTTAAGTTAAGTTAAGTTAAGTTCAGCATTTTTCGGTGTCAATTAAAAGCATTGTGTCTTGATGATAAAACCGTGGACGGATTCAACTATTTTCTGGTTTTCACAGTGCCTAAGTTCCGTGTGTCCGTCCGTTATAATCCTAAGTATAACAATACACATTAGTTCACATCTGAAATAGATATTAGTTCACATCTGAATATAGTTATCCCAAATGAAAAAAGAGTGTAGGGCGTTTTCACACTGACATCCACAAGAACAACATGGACTGTACATTAAATGTCTGATATAGGTATCGGCAGGTTTAGGAACTTGTAATCGAACTGAGCCACTGTGAAAATGATACTATCTATTGTAAGACATGTATGTACTGCATGACACTGATTGAGTGAACACATTAATCAGTATCATAATCACAGTGTGCAAAACAAGGGGATGTAAAAGAATAGTGAGCCTCACCAGGACAATGATACTAATGCAGCTGTTTCATGTTTCATCTTTCTGCATAATTTCTGTCAACGTCTAGTAAACGATCCCCGTTTGTTTATAGATAATGGGGAAATGTGTAAACAAAATGATCAATATTTCACCATCATCATGGGTTATGAGATGATGATTTTAATGGACTTGCATGGACAGTGTCAATGGTCCCGCACACCCCTAAAATTAATATACAAAGTAAGTGATACACCCCGACCTCTACCTCCATGGACAGTGTCAATGGTCCCGCACCCCCCTAAAATTATATATACAAAGTAAGTGATACACCCCGACCTCTACCCCCACCTGTGCGTGCTTGGCTGAATGAATGCATTATATCACTCTTTTTAAACAGAAGTGCTTGGGATTTTCTGATTCTGCACTTACGTGACACTTCCTTGCGGTTTGCAATAGTTGCCATGATTACATTTTTACATGGAGCGTAGGGTTTCCCCGGGGATTGTGCTGTGGAATTTCCTCTTTGTGTCAGATACATTACACAATATCGCACGATACCAGTGCGTGCTTGACAAACAAATCTTGACCGACACGGGTCGTCGCTTTTACGGCTTCCGTGGGAATAAAGAGCCGACATGAGGAGTTTCCGCGAATCTTCTTGAGCT
The DNA here is from genome assembly GCF_037392515.1 of Haliotis asinina. Taxonomy (NCBI): domain Eukaryota; kingdom Metazoa; phylum Mollusca; class Gastropoda; order Lepetellida; family Haliotidae; genus Haliotis; species Haliotis asinina. Next base: position 13,010,466 of record NC_090283.1, on the reverse strand, counting down.
TCTGAGACCCAGTTCTCAGTATATGGCTCAATTAGTAACCTAGGGGTAATGTATAAGGAGTGAAATGCCGTACCTTTGCATCCGCGGTAAACGGCATTTCGCGGGGAAAATGGCTACCACTATCAAGTGAAGTGAAAATGACGATCTTTTTTTCAGTGGTTTTTACAGTTTGTCATTCTCATGTCTGAAAGAACAAACAGTGACAAGAAAGCGATTTTGAATTGTTTCGTCGCTGTCTCGTTTTCTCGTCTAAAGGCACTAAACGTGTTTCTAAGTCGTTAGCAAACAGTGGGTGGGGATGAAAATCGAGATGGGCTGGTAATGTGTGGAAGGATTGAGGTATTTAATAAAAATAATCCCAATTACCCACAATGGTGATGGGATTATGTAACTGCTTTAAAATCGTGAAAAATATATGTTGTCATTTTGACGTTATAAAGAACATTGGTATAAGAACAGTTCTGTCTCATGATGATTTAAAAATAATGATAGAAACACCAATGGTGAGAGATTCGATGCATGCGTGTGTTTGTTCACATAACGGCTCACCTGTTTTCACAATGAGCGTTGTCTCTAACAATCTTGTGGTAATCGAGATTTAAGATGTACTGTCCGGCGTTTTCTGGTGCTGTAAGTTTAGACGAGTTTCAAAACAAGATCTATATATACTCTTAAAAAGAGTAGGGCAACGTCATTTTTAATTTACTAGTGAGTGAGTGAGTGAGCTAGTGAGTGAGTTTTACGCCTCATTCAGCATAATTCCAGCTATGTGGCGGTGGCGGGTAAATAATCGACCATGGACCAGATAATCCAGTGATCAAAAACATGAGCATCGATATGCACAACTGGAAACGAATGACGTTTCAACCAAGTCTCTGAGTCTGACCACCCGATCCCGTTAGTCGCCTCTTACGACAAGCATAGTCGCCTTTTATGGCCAGCATGGGTGGCTGAAGGCCTATTCTACCCTGGACCTTCACGGGTGTAATTAACTAGTGAAAATATTAGGTGATATATGTGTTTGTATTATAATAGTGAATGTTTTGAAAGTATCACCACTTGTACTTTCCTATGAAAACCGTCAAAATAAAACCTGACAACCATGCACGTGTGTTGTGCTACTGTGTTGTGCACGTGCATTCCATGTGTTGTGTTCGCTATCGCTATCTCCTACGTATGACTTACTATCTCCTACGTATGACTTACTATCTCCTACGTGGGATTTTGTATCTGCTACGTAGGAAATAGTAAGTCCTACGCAAGATTTAGGATGAGACTCAACCAAAAATTACTATTACTATTATTTTACTAAAAAAGTGTAATTCCAAACATGACATACGTTACATTTGACCTTTTTCTATATGGCATTGTTCAATCATAGCTCTCGGCCTTAGGAGCCGTGCCAATTTACACTTATCAGTGGGGTACACAAGGTACGCTGTCTAGACTGCCAGTTGTTCGACATCTCAGGTTGTATCAGCAAGTCCTCAGGTTAGAAATATACGTCTTCTAACCTCTCAAATATTCATCGACTATAATCCGTGGGAACAGATCTTAATTGTTCAAGTTGATTAACTTCAGCATTTTTGATGCTAAAAAATGTTTGGTATTTTTTGTATCTGTATTTTTATTTGTGTGTGTGTGTTTGTGTTTGTGTGTATCTGTGTGTGTGAGTGTCTGTGTGAGTGCGTGTGTGTTTGTGTGTGTATGTGTGTGTGCGTGCGCGCGCGCGCGTGTGTGTGTGTATGTGTGTGTTTGTGTGTGTATGTGTGTGAGTGCGTGTGTGTGTGTGTGTGTGTGTGTGCGTGTGTGTAGGGAGGCGGGGCTGCGGAAGGAGGAATTGTAGTCAAGCACAGGAACTTCATTCAGGTGTTAATAACACTCTGCCAAGTGTTCTCCAGCAGTAACGTCAAACTGAACATTTTTTATGCCAGCTCGTTTTCTGAATGTACATGATATAACTAATCATTACTAATTCTAGTCTATTTTGTCTTTTGGGAACTCCATCTCTCTTGCATAAATAGTCGGTTTTCGTTCTTAATTAATGAATACACGATGCAATGTCGAAGCGGTCAGATGTAAGAACTGTAAACTTTAGGATTACAGATTCTCAGTAATTTACAGATTCTAGTATTTTGGTTTGGGATGGGTCCCGGATTCGAATCGATACCTTCAGATTCAGGCAGCTTGTGACCAGCACACACAGGCATTCACCTAACCCGCTCATTCACTGTTGGAAGTAGGGGGGGGCTAGATGGCTGACTTTTTGTGCTGGCGATTAGGTATGGTGATATTATGGTGGGACACCAGAAAGGGGATTCACAGATTGTACCTGCGTGGGCATTCGAAAATCGGACTTCAGGTGAAGAGTGGACTCTCCAGTCACTAGGCTACCACACCGACCCAGCACGTATGTGTACAATTACCGAAATGTTTCACAACCTCATAAAAAAGGGGATCTAATAGAGAATAGAACAGCACAGTTGGTTTAAAATCTAGTTCAGTGTATGTTGTCTCGCCACCACTTTTACCCTCTGACGGTGTAAAAACCTGAGATAACACAAGCCCTTTAGGTCAGTTGTGATGCTTTCTACAGATTAGGTTGTAATCACAATGAATGCAATACAGGTCTATTGAAGTGTGATGGTAGTTCAGCTCAAGCATCGCATTTTATAAAGTGTATATTTAGTAATTTATTAATTTATCAATCAGTCAATCTTTATTTCAGTACTTAAAAGGTCGCAGGCCTGTAGTACATTTAGAGTTTACATGAGTAGACAGAAGTCATTTATAAGTTCTCTGTAACAATACGTTTTCTTAGTGTCATAGCGAAGTAGATGTACATTGCCAGATTCTGTAATAGTGATGTGGTAGTATCTGTTAATAGTGAAATTAATGCTCTAACACTTGGGTGCTTATTAAAGTTTGGTTTTAGGTAGATTGTTCGTAGAGTCCTATAAGCAGGACAGATTACAAGGAAACGTAGTTCATCTTCAACTGCATTCATATTACATAAATGACATACTCCTTTTTCTCTTTGTGTACCTGTATACCTGCCGGTTTCAATAAATAATTCATGAGAAGAGCAGCGTCTATTTTTGCTAATTAGTCTTCAAAACGTATATCCGATTTCCATTGACTATAGTATAAGCATTTTGTGGATAGAAGTAGCGATTCCGAGCAAAATTGGAAATACACATCTTTCATTCTTTGTGTAAATGGTATGATAAAGTTTGTGTACAACTGAACGCTGTAATCACACCACACATAACCCTAGCCAGTTTAGTACAGCAGCTCTCTGGTATCAGCCACCCCATTTCTTTTCCCATTTTTGTCATACAATTTCATCATATCATAACATTTTTTCGGAAACCTATGGCATGGCAAATGCAAAAATCTTACCCAGTACTTCATTGCTTTGATGGAAGAGTATATAAACATAGGGGATCTACCCAATTCTCCAGAGAGCATCATATTACACGTGTTCGGTTTTACCCCAAGGATTTTTTTGCATGCATATAAATGGACTCTTTCAATACTGGCATATTGTTGTAATCCCCATATTTCAGAGCCATATAGGACTATTGCACTTATCTTCATATCGAATATTTTAAAGAACGTGTTAAAGGACATTTTGCCCAATGATCGCATATTTTCACAAACACCGATTAAGATTTTCAAAACTTGTACCGACGCTTGTTTTGTGTGTATAGACCAGAAAAGGCTATTAGAGAAATACAGGTACTTATAAACGCTGGCAGTTTGGTGTTTGATTTTGTCTCTGTTTACATACAATTTATCTTGGTCAGAAAAATTGTCTAATCGTCTATTTGTTTCTGTAAACCGTTAACAGTACTAGAGAATAATACAATATCATCGGCAAAGAGTAGCAGAATTAGTTGTGTTATATCTGGTTGTAGCTGGATCCCATTCGTACATGCCTCACATATTTGTACTGCTAGTTCATTAATGGAAAGCCTAAAAAGGAAAGAGCTTAAAAAACAACCTTGTCTAACCCCTAGTTCACCAATGAAAGAACGCATAATTCATGCTTATTCCTTACACATATTTAACATTTTTGTATATACTCTTGAACAGTTTATTCATTTTACTACTAAGACCGTGCGATTGCAGAAGCCCCCAAAGTTTATCGCGTTGCACAGAATCAAAAACCTTTGCAAAGTCAACAAATAGTGCGTAGAACGTTCCACCTTTTGAGATGAGGTATCATTGTATTGGGCTATACAGTATAAATATATTATCTTTTGTTGTATATCCCTCCCTGAATACAGGTCTATTGAAGTGTGATGGTAGTTCAGTTCAAACTTCACGTTGTATAAAGTGCATATTTATTATCATACAAACTGCTGGGCACACTAGAAAGGGGCTTCACAGAGTGTACTTGTGTGGGCATTCAAACCTCGGGCTTCATCGTGAAGAGCGGACTCTTACTGGGCTACCATACCGACTCATTACTTGTGTGTACAACCCAAATATCACGATGTACGAAGGGTACATTTATTAACATAGAAACTGTACAGAATAACAGATATACAATATTGTACACAGGTATATGCCAACGGAAGAGATGTCATCCATGAGTCAAAGTAAGTGAGTGAGTTTAGTTTTACGCCGCACTCAGCAATCATGAGTCAAAGCATTTACATAATTAATGATTAAATTACAACATAGCATTTGACATGCGAGGACCAAGTGTTCTTTTGCTTGTTAAAGTTTTAAAAATGGTATTGAAGATGCTATTTGCCTTTGCAAACACTTCCATGAATGCCTTTGAATTTGAGACCTTAAACATGATTCATTTATAGTGTCTGTCATTAGAAATGTACCATTTGTCTTACATATTTGCTGCGTTATTGGCAATGCACACTATATGCTGAATAGTAAATGAAACGCAAGTTTCGAAAAAAAAATGAAATCTCATAAAAGTAAACGTTTATGTTGATGGAACGTTCACGGCAAAGTGACAGACAAGCTAGACTTGCGTTCCTTTTGCTGCTCATAGTAGATTTTTCTATGCATTCAAGGACTGTTCAACAAGTAAGGGCAAATCCATTATCATATCTATATAACACATAACTCCGGCACATTTAGCATCTATGGAAACCCTCAGATGGGTCCTAATCAATTGACTAATTTTTAAACGTCATAGTCAATACGAAAAGTGGTTATGATGTCACAACTGTGATTAAAATAGATGGAGTTCAACAAGGAGAACCTTCGCTTCTCTATGCATATACATCAAATGTAATATTTTCAGATAACACTAGGGAAACAATTTAAGAAACAAATCATGGCACGTTTCACAGGTTTTTTCTACTGAAAGCTGATGTGTTTCAACTGTTTGTATCATTATACTTCTCATATGAAAAATACATCTCACATCTCGGTATGTCCTGCATTTCCGATGCTGTCCACTTCTATCTCATCCTTCCCTTTAAGCCCTTTAAAGTTTTCATACAGTTCCACATCTTCTGTATCAGCCGCCGTCTTTGACTGATCCTGTCTCCTCCTGTGTTTGTCTCTGACCCTTTCAGCAGGTGCTCGTTTCCTGGCTGGTGCATCAGGCACGCTCTGGTCAGCCTGCTGTCGTTCCTCCTTCATTCTCTTTGCCATGAGCGTTGCTTTCCGGACGAGAGATTTAGTGAAATGGGGACTAGATTCATTTAGACTCTTTAACGTCTTAACCGACTTTTTCCTATAGCGGTGAATGGTTTTCTCCCTGTCGTTTGGGAAGGAGTCTCCGGACTGTTCAACATCTTGTGCAAGCCTGGCAAGATTTCCAACGAACCTTTCATCAAAGGTCGTTGGTGTATCTGCCTCTGCCTGCTGTCGTATGTGTCTTCTACTCTGTATTCTGGCCCACTTCACTTTCTGGCTATTCTCAAACGGGTCGGAAGTTTCCTCGATCTCTAGTTCATCTTCATGGTATCGCTGGAGATCCTTTGTAAGTTCAACATACTCCTCACCCTTCACCTCCTTGTCAGACGCTAGTTTCTCTTTGGTCTTTCTCAGTGTCTTCCCTATGTCCCGGACGTCTGTGATGGACGTGATATGGAGGAATGTGGACAAGCGATGGACAAACATGGACAGGAACTGGATGACCAACAACACACCAAACACAAGCATGAAGGTGATTGAAATTGGTTCAAACTGATCACCTTGGAATGTGGGATCTGGACATGGTAAATGGATCTTCAGGTTCGGTGTATAATCTGATACCATTTGCAGTGTGAAGATTAATATAATAAAAAGACCATTGATAAGAAAGAAAAAGAGACACGTTTTGTTCCGTAGTTCCAGCAAATCATTCTTTATCTTTTCTTGTTGTTCTTTATTCTCTTCCAAAGGCAACAGATATCGCTCAATCAGCTCTTTCCAAAACGTCACCTCTGACCCATCGAGATCCTTGAATTGCCCTTCACCGAGGTCAGGATCCAGGATCCAGTAGGGGTCACTGTCGAAGGGGCCATTTTTATCGACCTGCTCTTGGATGACTTCGCCTGAGATATTAAATATGTTCAAAATGTCAAATTTAGTCAACTAATCCAACAAGCCTGTATGCCAAAATGTGATACAGGCAAGTGGAAGTAGCTACGATGTCATCAATGTAGTAATACATACTGTACAATCAAACATACTGTGGAATCAACTCAAGCATACATGGACAACTCGCACTAGTATTATAATACTCTTCAAAACTAGCAGGGGATCTCCATTTTTTTATTTTCGATTAAAAATATTTGGGAGATTTATCGGAGTCAATCAATGTTGATATGATATTATAGAATGTTTTGTGAGTGCATCACAATTTACACTTCCTTACAGTCAAAGTTATTTAGAATGCATTCGCTCTTGACAGATGATTGGTGTATGGCATGTAATTTGCATGTATGCGATTTTCATTTTAAAACAAACGACTAGAAACAAACACTAACAAATATGTGATTCAAGAGTGTCAAAACTAATATTTTAAGTGATTGATCGACCTTCTTGAAAAACGTCAAACTGAATGGAACCACATGCACGTGTGTGGGGCTACTGCTTTGAGTACGTGCATATCATGCGTTGTGTTTAGTGTTGGTAATAGAGGTAAATGGTGGTGCGTTCATATGATGTCTGTCCTTGAAACGTTTGTTAACGTTTACACTTCCTATCCAGATTGGAAGTTCAGTATCCCCTACTTTCTTGAAGAGAATAATACTCATACGTTATCTCAGTTACAAATTCACTTTGGTTCATATTTGTTCTCTGAGTTGCCATTTGTTTCTTAGCAGCATGCCCATGGAAGCATCCTTAATATGACTCACAAGGCCCTAATGGCACATCTCCCAAGGCAGGAGAGTGAGTGAGTGAGTGGGTGAGTTTGGTTTACGCCGCACTCAGCAATATTCCAACTAAATGGCGGCGGCCTGTCAGTATTCGAGCCTGGACCAGACAATCCAGTGATCAACATGAGCATCGATCTGCGCAATTGGGAACCGATGACGTGTCAAACAAGTCAGCGAGCCTGACCACCCGATCCCGTTAGTCGCCTCTTCGCATAGCCTTTTATGGCAAGCATGGGTTGCTGAAGGCCTATTCTACCCCGGGACCTTCACGGGTCGAGAGTAAGGAGAGATCCTTACTGAGTTATTTTACAAGTTCATGTCTCCATCGAAGTACCACCGGTGACTATTAGGAGCTATCTCTACAATGCCTCTCTTATTGGCCAGTCAGATTAAACGCATCGTACTAGTCATGCCACCTTTTTGTCATTTTTTTTTACTCGGTTCACTTCAGTGTACATTTGACTGTCCAAACAAAATGAAGCGCTCATAAAATGATGGACAAGTCATGTAAATGAACATATCGATAGTATATTCAAACGTTTCAATGGATGAAATTTAGCCCTAACATTGTACTTACAAGCCATAATTCTTTCTACTTTACACAATCCTTGACGATATTAACAAGACAACCAATGGATAGTCCATTCTGTTTCATATGAATATATTTTGGCGAGCAGGATGATGTATGTTGCCATCAGACAAACAGAACTGTTGCAAAAGAGAATGTCTTGATCAGAAATGGGAACATTACAATGTGCAGGATCAATAAAGTTTTCAACCTTTTCGCCAAATTCCTGTACAAGATTATATTAAATGAATACACGTAGGACACTTTCTGGTTCTGACTGACAACAAAGAACAAATGTTAGTTTCAGTTATCTTCATTTGCACCAGCACTTTTCTAGCACAATCGGCACTGTTTATAAATCTATACTGAAAGTCCCATGCTTATACTACATACTACTCATGTCATGCAACGTATTGTAATCAACTTTTCCTTGCAAAATGTATTAACTTACTTGACATACAAGTCAATGACTAAAGGAAGGACCCTTGCTTTGCAGATAAACTGCGAAATGAACGTTGATTTTTATCCGCGATTGCATTTACTCTTTAGTCCAGTTGAAACATAACTCTACAATTTCAGCCTGTTTACCAAAGGTGGAAGCTGGGCATCACGAACATGCAAAAGAACCATGCGATGCTGTTAAATGGAACATATCTCTCAGATACTTTTTCGTAATCTCCCCAATGTATCCGTGATATTTTTCTGATACACCAATATCTTTTTCTAGATGTCACGTTTAGCCTTTGCACTCTTGTCTAACTGCGTCAAAATTGCTATTGCTTCTAGTACTTCTTTCACTTTGTGCTGGCAGTCTCGATATACATAGTTGGTTGTAAATCATCGTATGTGTTTGATTCCATGTTGTTTTTTCTCAAATGAGAAGTGAACGTCAATTTTATGAAACTGTTCTATTTTCCTATACAGTATTTCCACTTGACATTTAGTTAGACTTTTAAGGCAGTCGATTACTTGGCGTTCGTATATAAGCTTCAGTATAAGTTCTGAGATACACCTCCTGCCGAATCAACAACATTCACCTGCCTTCTCGCCTTTATCCAGATTGAAACTAAGTGAAGTCATTGCGATCAAATGAAATGACCGAATGTGCAAATTTTGTAATTGCTGAAGTCTGTATGCTTGGCACTAGTACGATACTGTCTCCCTTAATGCAAAACGAATTGAACACTAGTGTTTCTGAGTTATGAACCATAGCATTTTGTGATTCCTGAGAACCTACCTGGTAAAGATATTTGTCTTCGCTGTCGCAATTGTCTGGCATTGGAATCACTTCTCTGGGGACCTGCGTAACAAAAGACACGGTAGTCTTCAGTTGTATGCAAAAGATAAAAAAGAGTTGATATATATGACCGGGCCTATGGAAATGTCAGCTTCAAATTATAGTATTAGTATGTAAGTCTAATGAGATCAAAACAATTGAGTGTCTTCGTCCATAATTGTCTTTCGGGTCCAGCAGAGTTCAACGGATTATCACGTGAGTATACGGGTGGTTTTTTTATGATAAATATAATTAATATTTCTATTGCACCTACTGCTCAAAGGCACTTTGTCAAAGACTATGTTGAACAAGTGGGTTTCCTGGTGTTTGAACCACAGCCAGACTTTTGCGAAGCGAGCAAAGGTTGGCAACGTACTTTCCTCGCTTCTGTCAAAATAAAATATCGCCACCATCAAAAGTATACACCCATTTCTTCACTGGGTTGTGCTCTTACATTTCGAACCCCATGTTGGACAATTAGTCACGTGAAATATTTTTCATTCAAACTTTTAAGCGCAACTCGTGGTATATCTGACCGTTCTCCTTCCTCCATACCCCCTTCCAGCTTCCGGTTCAACGGAGTGAAGGAACAGGGGGTATTATTCAATATGGAATACTTACAGTTACCTCCCTTGCTTCATTCGACCATTGCGCCAGAAGTCTTTTATGGAGAATAAATGTTACGAAAATGCTACTAATGGCGACGACAGATAAGACAAATAAACTCCAACAGGTTCATGATAAAATTAGGCATGTGGTATTTCTTTCTAATTTCTGCATATTCTTGTTTTGTCAGTCCGTTCAACCGGAAGTTGGTGGTGTAATGGTGGCGAAGAACGATCTGAATACCACGAGTGGCGCTTAAAATGTTGAATAAAACATGTTTCACGTGAGTAAAATGGGGTAGAAATGCGAGAGCACAGCCAAGGGAGGAAATGGAAATGTGCTTTTGATGGTGGCGATATTTTATTTTGACATGAAAACTAGTTTTCGATACGAAGCCAGGAAAGTACGTTGCCAACCTTTGTTCGCTTCGCTCGCATATAAAAAGACTTGTCATATTCTCTATGCTGCGCTACAGTTTGCCTGTGTTTGAACTGGCAGAGACATACTGAGGCTCGAGTGTCTACAAGATCACAGCTCGGGCTAGACTAACAGCTAGTCTCTGAAATGAACATATTTTACTGAAAAAACGTTCATAGTGAAAAAAACATAATATAATGAAATGGAGCCCTGAGACATTTTTCATTTTCAGAAGCTATGGAAATGTAGACTTGCTACATTTTCTAGACTTGCGTGGGCTTTCCTGGATATATATACTTCAGGGTCTGTACGACAGACTAAGCTCGGGCAGCAGAGATATTTTCTTTCATTCTCTCATTGAGTGACACAATTTGTCTCAGAAAGAGTGTCCCCTTATGTTCATTATATAAACTGAAAAAGGCAAACTATCATGTACCCAACATATATATATAACTTCTCAGTCATATGTAAATCATTACTGTATATGGTACACACTTTTGGGTTGTTCCACCACTGCAGCTTCGATTTTCTCCAACCTCTTCATCACCTGGTCCAGCTGGTCCTTGCTGGCGGTGGAGGAGCAACAGACACATCTGCACAATGCGTCCCACGCTCCTCCTTCATCCGACCCCGTGATCCGAGTCCACATCTTCTGTAATGCATTCATCTTCTTCTCCGGCTGTTGACCTGGAGGAGGCGCTGCTTGCTTAGTCTCGCGAGTTCCCCATGAGACTACGTGGAGGTTGCCAAGAGAGTAGATCATGAGGATCATTGACATGGCTGGGAGGGCCAGGAAATACAGGAAGCCGTGGATAATGCACGTTAACTCTTGAGGATGCAAGATGGCGGCTACGAAGAAGATCCCAGTGACGATCACAAGGAAAATGGTTGCAGTGGAACAGAATCCGAATGTTGCGGCCTGTTGAATCAGCCCTACTATCACCAGCATCATCACCAGACTGTAGACGATGGATATGATCGCGGCATAAGCAAGCTGAAAGATGACGTACGCTTTGTTATTAATATTGTTCAACAGGAGATATATTAATTTTGATAAAACTGAAACTATTACGTATGTCTGGCTTGATGCCGCTTCTTATTTCAGATGCCAACACCTTTATCCTGAAACCTGCTTGATAACGTCAGGATTGTATGTATATATAAAACTGAATGCCCAGAGGAATATTTACCCTTTAAGTTATACAAATAGATGTGAGCTGCAGCAAGGACGTCGATCCTTTATTCGTTGGAGGTCTTGCATATAAAATACACGTACACGTATTATATATGATTCAAACCTCAAATACGTCCCCATGTATGTATTTTGTAGTATTCAGGTCGGAAATGCATCCCCATGTACGTATTAATAAGGAGCATATGTAATGGGCTGAATTCCACACAAAGGAGGGACATGATCAAAGGGTTACTATCTGATTATTACTACCCTGGATAGTGAGTGAGTGAGTGAGTTTAGTTTTACGCCGCACTCAACAATATTCCAGCTATATGGCGGCGGTCTGTAAATAATCGAGTCTGGACCAGACAATCCAGTGACCAGCAACATGAGCATCGATCTGCGCATTTGGGAACCAAAGACATGTGCAAACCAAGTCAGCGAGTCTGACCACCCGATCCCGTTAGTCGCCTAATGGGTTGCTGAAGGCGTATTCTACCCCGGGACCTTCACGGGGCACTGCCCTGGATAACCCAAGCTGCCACGTTGTTTATCCCACCGGATACCCATTTGCTGCTGGTTACTTGTGTCACGCGTGCCTCGTTGTGGGTCAGAACTGAAGTCCCAGAAGCTTGCGGGTTAAACCACGTATTCTAAATGAGTCAGGCCTCCAACGCACGTCATGCACGTATTGTATATTAATCAGGTCTAAATTAAATCTTCATACACGTAATTGATATAGGCCTCACATAGGCCTGTCCTGACACATTTAGGCCAAATACGAAAGCGAAATGTTTTTCGGGCATCGGCGCGTCACTTATGTTTGTGCGCGTTACATTTTTTATTGCCATTTAAAAATAGTAGTTTTGACGTGGCCGCGTCCCGATCATCCATTTGTCCACAATGAGAAGGATTGTCTGAAAGAACGAGTGTGAATGAATCTACTACTCATTAACACCAGCTAAACTTCCCAAATTGTATTTCTGGGAGAAAAAAATGAAAATGTGTTCCTTCTTCAACACGGTTTTTTTTTCTACCAAAACTTTAAAGCAAAGTCCTACTGCCCTCGTCACTTTTGAAACAAATGTGCCCGTGAAATATTTATTTGTTTATGCAGACTTACCTGTATGTTGGTTTTGGCCACGAAGCAGAGAAGAACGAAGACAGCTACTGGTACGAGGTTGAGGATGAGTGCACCAAATAAAGGCATTTCAGGGAAGGCAACATTAATGGCTCCAACGATGAGGAGGAATATGGTTCCTGGAGTTATGATGGAGGATGCCATCAGTGCCATCTGGTAGATGATGTACAGGCAGGAGATATCTGCATTCTTCCTAGTGACACTCTTCCAGTCCTAAAATACAGCATAATTTCACGGTGTTAGTGACTCTGAAAGCTGTACATTTAATATATTTAGGGCTAGCTGATGGATGGTATTTTTATTTGCCGGTTGGTATATTTCAGTGAAGATATTTAAATTACAGGTTGTTTTAACTACAGGTTGTGTTTCCGATGTATTCGACATAACCACTGTTAACTGAAATATCCACAGTATCGTGCATATGCTTTTCGTTGACACAAACACGTCCTATCAAAATTCGGCTTTTTCGGAGTAAGTGAGTGAGTTTAGTTTTACCCCGCACTCATCAATATTCCAGCCATGTGGCGGCGGTCTGTAAATAATCGAGTCTAGACCAGACAATCCAGTGATCAAAAGCATGAGGATCGATCTGCACAACTAGGAACCGATGACACGTGTCAACCAAGTCAGTGAGGCTGACCGCCCGATCCCGTTAGTCACCTTTTATAGCAAACATGGGTTGCTGAAGGACTATTCTACCCCGGACCTTCATGGGTCGGCTTTTTCGGATCTTTGGGTGAAATGATGGGAAGGAAAACAACAATATGGTCTTATCTGAATACATATGACTTATGTGTGAGCGTGTAAAACTTGTGTCGACTTTTAATGTGTCATGTGACAGACATAGGCATCGTTGAGGAGAATATGCAACTTCGCAACAAGTGGAAACAAGTGCCTTTTAATATTGACAAAACCATACAAAATCTTACCCAAAGAAAAAGTACTTTTTAGGTTTTTGTTTTCAATCCCTGTCTCATATTTTAACAACATTTTCTTATGCACAAGAACCAATGTTGTAATATCCCATAGCCTTGGCAAATATAGGAAAGGACATGTTCCAGTTGGATTTGTCAAGGATAGGGTTGTTAGAAGCTTAGCGTGGACAAATAAATCGTGTAAATAGTGATTCGATGGTAGGTCATGATGATTTCATCCCACAATCGTTTGTGTTACTGGATGTTGAGTGTATATGAAGCCAAAGACTAAAATGGCGGTCTTCCGGATTTGCAGTAATTGTACCGCCAAGACTGTTCTGTGTATGTGAGCTCAGGGGCACGTCGAGCAATATGCTAAGGCCTAGTCTCTGAAGGGTCTAGGACAATTCCCACCCGGACAAATCCCACCCGGACAATTCCCACCCGTACAATTACCACCCGAAAATTTCCCACGTGGGGCAATTCCCACCTAGGACAATTCCCACCTAGGACAATTACCATTTAGGACAATTCCCACCTAGGACAATCCCCACCCCAAAATAAGAGTAACATGAAGAACATAGTTCAGTTTCAACATTTAATCATTTAAACATATGTGCCCTATAAAAGAAACATGAACTACCTTCTTCTTGACATGCTTTAGTATCAGTTTTACTGATCCTATTTAACACATAACAAATGATAGCATTTAAGTAAGGAAGCACTATTTTGTGACACACATAAGGTGGGGATTATAAGTGAGAATAACCGGGTGGGAATTGTCCTAGGTGGGAATTGCCCTAGGCGGGAATTGTCATAGGTGGGAATTGTCCAGGTGGCATTTGTCCGGGTGGATTTTGTCCGGGTGGGAATTGTCCTGCTCCCTTCTCTGAAGGCGTATAATTTGACAGGAGGAAATAGTTCCTTATAAATTCAAAAGGAACTCCAATATGAAGGTGAACCTGAGGGACTCGTGCTTCATTTAGCAGCGCTTTAGTATTGCAGAAATATTTGGTAGAAGGAAAATGATGCATTTCAGACAGGGAGCGAAATAGTTTCCAGTCTCTCTCTGAATGTTACCACCCCAGAACATAATTCACTAGACCCAAATCTGAACGTAGTAACTAATCAGAAGGCTACAAAACTAGATGAGAATAAGATATTGTCGGTATGACACAGGTTTCATCATTAAGCTGACAAAATGATGAACATGTTTTCAGGCCATACCATTGCATGATTTAAAAGTGTTTTATAACTTAACGGAGAGAATCACATATTTTCAAAATGACCCAATGAAATTTCACCAGCCAGTAAGGCCAAAGACTGTGGGGCTTTACTGGCCCGACTTGACTTTTATTAGCCACATGCCAGCGGACCAGTGGTTACTTCGCATGTCGTGTTCAGGGACTGTGAGTCTACAAGAGTACCTGGAGAAGGTCCAACGTGTTCGCCATCGTGGATGGAGTCCAGCGACGACGCTGATTGAAGAACTCGTAAAATCCTTCTGGTGCATATGTAAATGAATCGGAAGCTGCGCAGTACTCGACTCGGTAGCCTTGCTGTAGGAGCAGTGTGCACAACCATCGATCCTCGCCTTCAAGTAAAAGAAACTTGGGTTGTAAATATCATTTAAAGTCTCAACAGTTATTCAACACCTGCTGAGGATCGTGGAAGTTTGGACAAATATTTAATGACATCAGTAACATGACGTTTTACAACCATCACATAGGTCTGTTAATGAGGCGTTTCATCTGATAACGGGGTGGTAGGTTAGGCTAG
Source organism: Haliotis asinina (assembly GCF_037392515.1). Lineage (NCBI taxonomy): Eukaryota > Metazoa > Mollusca > Gastropoda > Lepetellida > Haliotidae > Haliotis > Haliotis asinina. The sequence continues at coordinate 12,995,242 of NC_090283.1, read as the reverse complement.
TGGTTAAGGCGTTCGCTGGGCACGCTGAAGATCCAGGTTCGATTCTCCATGTGGGAACAATGTGTCCATTTCCGGTTTTCCCGGCGTCATTGCTGGAAACGCGTAAAACTATACTCATCCACCCTTTCTTCTGATACCTGTAGACTGGATCCTTTGTCAGACACCTGCAGTGTCCGTTTATACCTGAACATACAGGTGCAGTGCGAAATAGCCACTATTTCCCGCTAGTCCGTGTTTATTAAAATTCCAGTAGGGCCAGTAATTTTCCACAGTCACTGGCCCGATGCCTGGTGGATTGTCATGGAGTCATTGTGTAAATATATCGCTCTCTCTGACTTGTTAAGTAATTACACAATTTTAAATGATGCAAGATTGTGGCCTGGGTCATCATATTAGCAGTCTAATGATGAAACCCGTGTCTGCAATCAAATTTCGGACTAGTGAATAGTTTTGTGGGCTGGTAACTTCAGGCATAGCTAGCCCGACTGGAAAATCTGGAAACTATTTCACACACTGTACAAGTGGCCACACAACCAAGTCACAACTACAGGTTCAGTATAGGGCTGGCTAAACTTACATATCGTCGCATAGATTATTAATGACTATGGACATCCACACTGTGTTATCGATAATATTATTGTATATTAACTTTTGTGAAAGGAAACGTCATAATTTTCTCACATAATATACAAATTTAGAACTTCGACATTGTTCTGACCATTAATAACGGTCAGGACCCGTTTGGTTCACAATCCATTCGCCCATTGGTTTATCGATAATCAGACCTGATATCTTGGCAACTACTTCTCACACCCAAGTTTTGATCCGGTTGGCAGGAACAACGCCGAGAGACCGTAAATTTCGCCGTTAATTCGCAAATTCCCATGAGTACGCCAAACATTCCGACAGCAATTTCACCTTGTGTCATCGAATAACTTTACTTTGTGACCTCAGAGGCATGATGAGATTCTTTTGGGTACAATGTTGTTGTCTCTCCTCCGGAGTAAGAAGGTAATATTGTTTTCAGTCTTGGTTATCGTGGTAGTGGAATCAAGTTGAGGATATTGCCTGAACAGAGGTATGGTTTATGTTTTACGTTTCCATTCTCCAATCAGAGAAATCAAAATAGGGTTATTGTTTTCAATTCTCTCCCAAACCTCCCAAAAATTATTTGTTCCTCCGACGAATTACAGATACAGCGATAAAAGTATTAGATCTTTCAACTTAATATCGTTCACTTCCTGAATGATTTATATATCTTAATGATGTATGCCCCATTGTATATGTCACTTGCAAAACAAGTGCTGATAACAGCATAATATAGAAAAGAAGGGAAGATTGTTCAACATTTTTTTGTGAAAGTGGTGTCAGTTCTGAAGGGTCTGATATCTGATACTGGTCTGATATCGAGGACAGTACATCCTCATTACGTGTCCACGTGCATCAAAAGGAGGATGGATCATCAGTGATAACAAAGAACGATTTTTTGTCTAGTCTGGTCCAAAGTCGACACTTTACACACCCTTCACGATAAAGGCCTAGTATTGCTAACTGAGGCAATAAGTGCATGAGTAAGTTTTACACCGCACTCAGCGATATGGCGGTGGACTGTGAGCAATCAAATCTGGACCAGACTATTCAGTGATCAACAGCATGAGCATCGATCTACGCAATTGGGACACGACAACGTGTCAACCACGTCAGCGAGCATGACCATCCCGTTAATCGCCGCTTACGACAAGCGTGGGTTACGGAAGATCAGTTCTAACCCGGATCGTTATGTATCTACAGCAACAAACAACAGATAGGTTATCGATCAGGTTATAACCTATGATTGATTTTTGTCGTTGATTATTCTACATTTAATATGCTCATGATTTACCTTAGTGCGGCGAAGATGGGGTACACTAGCGGTAAAGGTGTTCGCTCGTCAAGCCGAAGATTCGAAGATATAGCTAAAACGGAGTAACACTAAACTCACGCACTCACGCACTCACGCACTCACTCACGCTCTTTCTTACCTTGATCATACTGCACGTAGTGTCTGGCCTCAGTTGGCGTTGTCGTGTAGCGTTTCATCACGTTGTCGTCCATCATGGCGGAGCCTCGGAACAGGCTGAAACACCCGGGGCTGCACAGGACGCAGCCAATCACATGCTCTGTTGCTTTCTGCAGCCAATGACTGACAGCATACTCAAACTTCTGGTACCACACCATTGGACCTGGTAAGAAACGCAGTAATATACACTGGCAAGATGGTTCGTCATTGATGGTTTGTGTTGTTTGAATTATTCGTTTCACAACAACACCGGATTGTCTGGTCCAGAATAGACTATTTACAGACCACCGTCATATAGCAGTAACATTGCTGAGTGTGGCGTTGAACAACACATAAACCAACCACAAAAGCATCCATAAGGTTGTTGGTTTGGTTAGTTACAGAATGTCAAACGGAACCATTCCATTTGGACAGTTTGCAGAGCGTATTCCAAATAATATGTCCCACTACCTTAGGACGTTGTTAGGGTTTGGATCTGATGGTCCCGTCGATACCTTTAAGTCCCGCCCATATTAAACCATTTCAGATACTCCCGGGTAAACAGACATTGTGTAAGCTATATCACGAGCTATGTACAAAAGTACAAGAGGGGTATATGTAATTACTTGTTAATACTCGTAATGTCCAGTTTTGTTGCGTTTACGGTTTAGAGGATCACGTGTGCATGTCTGTCGTAAAAGTCAGCCTAAATGGGGATCGGGTGGTCGAACTACCAATCTCAGATAGTTGCTCAGGCTTACTGATCCTGATCGATTATTAACACTTTAGTGATATAAATAATATTCACGTCTGTAGCGCTTCCATACGCCAAGTGAATGCTCAAAGCTCATGCACACAGATGCTGAGCGATATGTAGCCTTATTTAAAACATCTTATGAAAAGTCTCTATTGGTCATGGGTATTCAAATTTTATCCCGTGTCTTTGCTCCCCACCTGAGCCAATTGGATGTATTCTTCCACACGCAGCTCCTACGTTCGGGTCCCGCCTCATCCTGTCCACCAACATTCGGAGAGCCTCGGGTTGAAAATCGACGTCACCATCAAGAGCCAATAGGAACGTGTTATCGGCTCGTACGCGCTTCCGGTTGATGTCGATTTGCTCAGACATGAGCCTATTGGCCAGGAAGTAATATAGGTACATCACCTGCAAGGACGACATGGTGAGTTGAAGTCATGTTCCTCTCATCTGTGCTGACAGTGATAATAGTATAATTATGATACAATCCATACAATCCAGTGATTAACAGCATGAGCATCAGTCTATTTTTTTGACTGGATATCGCTGCACTAATGCTGCTTGTGGCGTTAAACAACAATTATACAAAAATACAAATACGTTTTTAATGTTCGTAGGCTGGTTGGTTTATGGTTTAACACCGCACTCAGCAACATACAAGCTATACGGTGGTTGTCTGTAAATATTTGAGTCTGGTCCAGATAATCCAGTGATTAAAAGCATGAGCATCGATCTACGCAATTGAGTTATGATGACACGTTTCAACGTGTCCCGCTAGTCGCTCTTACGAAAGTATGGGTTACTGAAGATCAATCCTAACCCAGATCTAAACCTCACAAGACACTGGAATTTAGCCAGAAATGTTCAAATATTTAAAGAAACAGATCAAATATTTAAACACAGACCAATACCTCAAGCACATCCATGTTGACACTGTAAGCACAACCAGTAGTCATTTTCTTTCTTTTTGTTTTTGGTTTCTGTTTCCGATCATATCCATTATATATGGATTATCATATTGTATATCCGTTATGTATGGATTATTATATTGTATATCCATTATGTATGGATTATTATATTGTATATCCATTATGTATGGATTATTATATTGTATATCCATTTTGTATGGATTATTATATTGTATATCCATTATGTCTGGACTATTGTATTGTATGTCCATTATGTGTGGATTATTGTATTGTATATCCATTATGTATGGATTATTATATTGTATATCCATTATTATCAATTATTATATTGTATATCCATTATATATTTTACACAACTGCAAGGTGATTTGTAATATATTCCACAACATAACATGCATAATGGAAGGCCAAGGTTATCCGATCTCTTAATTTATTCTTATTGAGCCATATTGGTTCCTCATCTTATCATTTAATCATTATCGAAATCACAATCACATGTAGAAGAATACATTAAGTGAAAGGAAAAGGTTCAACACTTAATTTACCTGTGTATTAAAACCAGTACTCAGGATACTCTCGGTTATATTTTTCCTAAAGGCGATAGTTAATTATGAGAAACATCTGTTTAATCATCACAGACGTTTGTATTTAGTATCGGAGTGGATGTCTGATACCAGGAACTGTAACTTTGGAATATGTTGGAACATGGTACACTCAGTTACTTAGTGCAAATGATGTGGATGTGAAATTCGCGATATTTTGCCCCCACTGAATAAACTGCTGTATTATCGAGACTGATCGGACATCTTTTCATTTTGCTTACCAAACACCTGAAATGATCCGTGTTCCTTCAAGTACATACTTGTGACTGAAATGTGTTGAAAACGCCCGCTTGATAGGCCTACCTGATTTACATCTGCCCAATCCTTGACCCATCTGTCTCCTGCTGTTTGCCAACTTTGACAATCCCTCTGCCGTGTCTAAACTGATCCCTGCCTAGCTCGCGACACGTCTGTCTCCACGTCTGTTACACCCGCTTCTAACCCCCACACTGTCTAACTCTGACCCTACCTCTCTGGCAATGCTGATCTTGAACTGTCTAACTGTTGGAATTTCCCCCTCTACCTCCGTCGCACTCTCGATGCTGATGATCCAAGTCTGCCAAATCGCGACATATCTGACCTCACACCTACCAAACCATCAACGCCCCTGACCCTGAGCTTCCTCACTCTGGGAATACCAGAATATCTGGGAATACCTTGACGTTCCTGTCCCCGAACTTTCTATCTCTTTACTTACTTTCCAGTCATTCCTAAGTCTGCCTCTCCAGTCCTACCTCTACCGATACGTTGGCGTCACGACATTTCTACCTGTGCTAAGGTCTCTCCCTACCTGACTCCATCTCTTTCGGTGACGTATTTTCATCTTGTCCTTCAGATGCACCGTCAGCGTGTTGCCCCCTTGAAGTGTCCACACCAGCCGGCCCCCATAAGGAGTCTCAGTACGTGTTGGAGCGGGGATAGTATGTGGCGTGTTGTATTCGTCTCTGTGTAGAACATAGTGAGTGAGCTTAGTTTTTACGCGGCGTTTAGTTATATTCAAGCAATATCACGGCGTATAACCAGAAATGGGCTTCAAATGTCGACATCATTTAACCACTACGCTACGCTGGATCATAAAACGCCTTTTCTAAAATCCAGCATTTAATTTTGGGACTGCTCTATGGTGTAAAGAGTCGAAGATCGGAATACCGGTGGTTCATCCCCTGAGCAGCACTAACCGATGGCGATTGTTGTTGCCTTGCATGAAGAGTGACATTAGATGAAACAGTCTTGTCGGCCCCCTAGAACTTTCCATATCACTTAAGGCTAACACAATAACACTGTAATACGTCTTGAGTAGTACTTGCAGCAACCCTCGCAAACCACACGCATATACGGACGCAGAGCAGCAAGTACACACCTGCGTGCATACGGACTCATGAATCTCAAGGTTAGAATTGATTTTCAGCAACTCATGCTTTCCGTTTGGAGAGACTAAAATGATACGGTTGTCAGACTCGCTAATTTGATTGATACGTCATCGTATCCGATTTGCATAGATGGATCCTCATGCTGTTGATCACTGGATTGTCTGGTCCAGACTCGATTATTTACACACCGCCGCCATACAGCTGGATTACTGCTGAGTGCGACGTTAAACAGCAAACAACTTAAAGAGAGGAAGTCCGACGTTCGTCCAGACCAGCGTCAATGACGTACCGTAAGGCGACGTTAATCACCCGCAGAAGTTGCTTCACCCAGTCGTTGACGTCGTAATCCACATCGCCGTCTTTGTGAGGCTGAAAGGCGTCGTCGAAGAAGATGTGAGCTGAAACAGACAAACTTAACAATCAACAGATCTGCCATCAAATCTTTGATGTTTGTATAGGGAAATTTCAAAAATATTATTTATAGGACAACTAATTCGAAGACGCCTCGCTCCAAGCTGATATTAATAATCTATATCTGTAAGTATCTATGGATCAGTGGTTAAAGGGGCACTGATGCGGGGCGAATAATGTTTCTCGCCAATGGTCTAACTGTAAAACCAAACTGCAAATTGGTCAGCACCCGCTCCCTCGACCGTGACGGACAAAGGGACTGGGGTCCGGTCCATATTAGGAGAATATCTTCACCTAAACAGTCAGGAGGCTGGATACCCATCATATGCCATTATTTAAAAACAACAAAATAACAAAGTAACAAAATATCCCAGCAGTGTAGGTTTTTTTTCCGGATGCTTGGATGGTATAGTGACTGATCCAATTCGATCCTATTTCTGTGTTTTTTACCTCGATACTAGTATTTAATCATGTCATGTGAAAATATATCTACAGGCACATAGCAAACCATTTGTTTCAGTCCGAAAGAATGGAAAGCTTTATATCTAGATAGTTTTGAGTGTTTCCCAAACTGTGATAGCAAATATCATACGTAAATTTTGGTAGATATGGTAGCTACCCTGGTTTATTATCTATGATAATAAAAACACAGAGTTGATTTATTTGTATTCGTAAACTAAAAACAAAGATTTTGCCATTGGTAGAGAAATCTGAAAATTGTCTTATCAAAAAATGATTACACCTATTTACCCAAGTACACAGCAAATGCCTGTGTGTATTTCTTATGTAACGAAGTTCCGTTGGTATCCTCAAAACAGTTTCGGCCCATAAGTATTTTCAGGCTGCATGCGACACTGAGATTACATCTTTCTTGCTGTAACTCGCGTTTGATGGTGTAAACATACACGTGTAATTTGTCATCATTCTCTTGATGGTCAGTTAATGATTTTATGACAGGTATAATTAGGACAAATACACCTCAACTTCTAAAATGCCTCTCAAACAAGGTATAATTAGTGGTAACGCCACTCAGGTTACTCAATAAAGGTTCCCTTTTTCTCATTTCTCCTGTCTGGAGTAAATACTCAACATTATAAATTAAGGCCTGTAGTGGCAAATGTTTTTTACGTTATGTAATATGTGCATGTAAGTGATGCAAGAGGGTTTATCAGCTGAGTTACTAAAACAAACATCGATCAAAGGATTAACCGATAACACACTGATTGATTAATTGCTTTTATCTTCTACAGCGGATTTGTCAAAATGCACTGTGTGTTGATGTACTAATCTATACTGACTACACCCTGTCGTAAAGTGCGAGTGTAAAAACAGCATCCTCCCTTCAAAGAATTAACCACGTGCACCATTGCGTTGATTGATTGATTGCTCATTATTGGTTAACTAAATTACCTAGAATGGCGGACATCATACAGTTAGTTGCCAGGTGTGCTATCTTGGGTGACCAATGAGAAGTTTATCAGGTTTTGACCAATGTGAAAGACCTGAAACGATGTGTTACTTTTTCGCAAATTAGACTGTTGTAAGAAACACGACACAGAGCAGGATTATTTGCCAGCTGCAGATGAATGGAATATCGTTCTTTTATGTGGATATTGATGGATACATTCCTGAACAAGGTAGTAGCCTGACATTGTTGCTATAAAATTAGTCTGTTTTACATTCATTATTTGCATTTTGTTTTAATATATTAGTTGTAGCATTCAGCAGAATCTATATGACAGAAAATACACACTAGATTGCGTATGTGTGTGAAATAGGATCCACATTGGCAGCCTATACAATGTTTAAATGTTACAGTCATGTTAGAAATTTACTATAAGTACAAACAGACCGTGTATTCTTTTATTAACTTTAAACATCATACAAATATGACAATAAACTAATTAGGGTTATGATACAAAATATAGAGACGTACATTGGCTTCGTTATTTTCCCGTCCTAATAGTTTTTTACCATTTCTACCAATGGCAGATGATTAACCTTCAAAGTGCTTCATTTGTTTTCATAATGCATTTGTAATGAAGTAAAAATGACTTCACCTTAGTTGATCTGTCCATAATTAAACTCTCAATTGCGCCTACGGACTGAGGTCACAAACCAGTCACGAATTCTGGGATATCATCCGGGTACTCAGGGGAGAAAAACAATAACAAAAGTTTAAACGGGTCCACGGAAATTGCTCCGCCTCAGTGCCCTTTTAATTAATATAGGGAAGGTGCGCGATATTACTGGCAGAACAACTAGTTTTTTAGATTCTTTCTTCAGTCTCCTTGAGATCAATATCCGTTAGTATGAACACTCAGAACAGCCCAGCGATCAAATAATTCATGTTTAGTTTTGAATGTGGTGTGATACTATTTACATGACAACTAGTTCGAAGACTCGTAGTTAATCTGTATCTTTAAGCATCAACATGTCAGCGATCAAATGTCTGACGTAGAAATCTATATCCGAAAAAGTATCAACAGACCAGCGGGATCAAAGCTTCCATGCTGATTTGCATTTTGAGGCGCCGTATACGCCGTATTGAGAGGTCAATTAGTTCGAATATTCCTTACCTTCAAACTCGTAGTAATCAATATCGGTCTCAAACGTTTTGATGGCTTTTCGCCTGGCACTCTGATCCTCATCCAGTCTGGGGAGAAATATGTTCAAAATATTGAAACATAGATCACAATATATTTTAGACACAGAAGTTTGGGGTTATTTTTTCACAGGATGACAACTGATCATGAACGTTTATACAAACGTTCAGTATTATGTTTGAAGGTGAACTTGTTTGGCAGGTCCACCTAGATCATCAGAGCATGTCAGCTTACTTTATTCATTATTGCATTTAGAAACGTTTGTATGTCGCGATTCGATAATTCGATACACATAAAAATCTAAGTCTTGGCCGTATACAGAATTTACTAATAATGCTGAAGATTATTAACAGAGCACTGTATCCATCCACAATGTGCTTACTCAAGGCGAATAAAATGTGAGAAAAAGTAAACGACATGAAATAATAGTATGAAATACAGCCTTTGAATAAGAGCATGGAAGAAGGCCTGTGAATAACGGCAGGATGTGAAGTCTATGAGTTAGTGTCTTCGAATGACAGCGTGTAAAAAGTATACGAATAATAGCCTAAAAATATATGCGTCTTGAGTTTTGACTTGAATACAGGTAACTATTATGAAAGCTTGATGTCCAGTCCAGATGTTTCACACATGAGGTCCATTGCTGGTCAGATTGCACTGAATAAAACATTGTCCCACTAATGTGTTCAAACAAAGGAGATCATATGCTTCTCTAGATGCTAATGCGGTCTGATGTACGCCTCGTTCTAGCAGTGTTATTACTCGGCTGTAGGTGTGCGTCTCTTTGGAAGGGATAACACTGCTACAAAGAGCCATACATCAGACCGAATTAACCGAGAAAGAAGCATACAACGTGTTTATCCTACTGTCATATTAAATTACAAAATATCATTTCATTTTGTTATGAAGATCGCTACCCACTATGTAAAATGTAAACAAAATGGCGCCTGCCTCTCGGCTGGATTTTTAAAACCAGTGAAACATAATCTGACAGGGTTAAAACTGCTCTAAAAATGATTAGTTATGTTTATGTTGAGTGTGCAAAAGATGTAATGTATAAAATATATAAATAAAGTGGTGAAAGTGAACTCAAAAACAGCTGATCGAACGGTATAGAGCTCCGGGCACTGCATGTGTCACGTGTATACGCTGCGTTTGCAATGCTTTAATTTGCCAGTCGGCCATCGGGGCCTGCAGACTTCAAAACGTACAGTCCCTGAATGAAAATCTGCAGGCCCATTTCTTTACATTCAAACAAATAATAACAAAACAGACTACACTGTTCACATTCCTACGATCAGAACGCTGAAGTATCAGGAAGTGAAAAATAAAGTTATCGTAACTTGACAAACCGTGGATGATTCCCGAAGGTTAATAAAAAAAGAAAGAAAGAAAACAATTATGAGAAAACATTCCAGTTAAGAAAAGACAGAGAATTTACTGAAGGCAACGAGGGACTGCAAATATTAACCCGGCCGGCCCGATACAATAACAACCGGCACCGGGCCTCCGGGCAGACGGTTTTTTCGAAGGCGGTGTAAACATGAGACAGCTGATATTCTCACCTATACACTGATCTCAGCATCTGTATCATTTCATTCTCCGATTCATGCCACATGGTAGCACACACATAGATCATAGGGGTGTCGTCCTTCCTCATAGTGGTGGTGTCCCTCAAGTCAAAGACATCACTGTCGCCGAGGTGAGGAACGTTCACTCGTGATACATTTTTCTCCTGAAACAAATGGCATGTATCATCAAAGTACGAGCTAAAGGTATTCTCCCTTTGACAAAACTATTAGCACTATTATTAACGCAAACGCTCCGTGACACAAACTGATGAAAGAAGATTTATCTCATGAAGGGGATACATGTGTAGATATATATGATCTTACACCTCAGATTGTGTCGCAATTATGTGAAGCCCATAAAGTAATGAGTTCGAAGTAATGAGTTCCCATTTTCTTATGATGCGTGTGTGTCATTCTGTAATACGTATCCTGAAACAAATAATTCCATGAATATATGGCATCTAAAGAATGCCACAGTCTTTGAACTACGTTTCATATATTTCATGATTGTAACTTATGAACTGTTATTTCTGTGAAACATGCTCATTTCAGAGAGTAGATTTAGTATACGACATGGCCAAGTAATCAAAAATACCTTCTTCAGTCTGTTCTATTTTTGAACATAATGCCAAAAGGGTAACTATTTCAGGTAATTATTTACAGTTGAGAGAAGATAGATAACACTCCTAATGTGAGCTAATTGGGGTGGCACAATTGTTAAAGTGTTTGCTTGTCACTCCGAATACCTAAATTCAATTTCTTTTTTCAATTACAGTGCTTGAAACTATGTCAGCGATTCCTACCCGGAACATTTACGGTAGTCTAGTGGTTAAAACGATGGCTTGTCACCCCGAAGATTCGAATCCCCACATGGGTACAGTATCTGGTAGGGCTGGAACGGGTAATCGGTTACTCGAATCCGTCCCATTTCCAGGAATCGAGTACCCGGAAAGAGAGATAACTATGAAATGGCAAGGGCAGATAATAACATGTCTTTTTTCATTACTGACCTAACACACATTTGCTCCACTGGTATTGTCCGCTAATGGAGCTTATTACTAACGACTGTAATTTATCTGCGCATGAGCAGTGCGTAGTAAAGTGACAGTAACAGCAGGAAAAATGTTCTGTGACTTTACGAGGAACATACGTAATAGTGTTATTCTTACACTGGTTAAACAGACGTATATAAATAGCTACAGATACGTTTTAATGTCTTATTGCCACCCTTTAAAATGTTGAATAAAAATCTCTGTCAAATCGTGATTGAATATTCAGAACGTAGACAGAAAGGGCTGTATTCTTTACATTTCCGGGAACTCGATTCCTCTCTCTGCTCCCATCCCCTTAGATGGTACCGTAATATCCCAAAAGAACGACCCATATCCTCATAAAAACCATTCATATTCATTGAATATCAAGTCACGACTATACTGTCAAGTGTAGACCTTTGCTCATAAAATCAATCCATCGTTCATTCAACTTAAGAAGCTTTCGAATATTACTGGCAAGGCAAAATAAAAAAATAACCAATGTTGATGGGGTTTTTTTCGCATCCCATAAGTAATAGGACCGATAGGTCGTTTTTCTGTTTTCTATTTTTTAAATCATGTTTTGATGATTGACTGGTTGATATTTTATGTCGCCCAAAACAAGGCCCCTACGTTGTGAAATACATTTCAGTTAGGTGACACGCGAAAAGTAGATTGATGGTATGCCCCTCCAGATTGTCCCATGACACAGATAACTTTTCATCAGGGTTAAGACAACAAACTTTCAGATAAATAAAGGTTATATTTATAAAACCGACACTTTAAGAAGATTTGAATTTGTTATAGAGGCCTATTGTTGTCTACTATCGGACTGCCGAGTAATGTAGCCTATACTAAACAAACAACTCACACCGAGCTGGGTCACATAAATATTCTGTTACGCTTTATTAGCTGAAGTCAGTAAGATAAATGTATGACTCTCAAGGACTTCAAGGAGCTCCCAATGGCTGTACACGTACTTGGCATTGTTTATGGTCAACCCGACCTTGCAGTTTATTACATTCACGACAATAAAGCAAACCTTGGGTGTACGGGTAGAAATGTAGGTATTTGGCTTTAGCCACGGAGTTGTGTTGAATTTCGAGTTAAATAAAATGATTCAATCTATTTGTAATGTTGGAACTAGATGAATCATAGATCCTTGTGAATCCTGAGTCAGGGCCACGGGGTAGTCTAGTGGTTTAAGCGTTCTCTCTTTACACAGAAGGGCAGGGTTCGATACCCCACATTAGTACAACACATGAAGCCCTATTGTCCCCGCCGTGAATTTGCTGTAATATTGCCAAACGTGGCGTAAAACTCACTCACTCACTTCTTAGTAAAAAATTATTTTAGTCAGACTGGACGAGAACACTATGGTATATAGAATACAGAATGGTATATAGCTGGATATTTGGTGAAACTACGATCACTTCAAGAACACTATGGTATATAGAATACAGAATGGTATATAGCTGAATATTTGGTGAAACTACGATCACTTCAATGAATTCAAACCATGCAGCAACTCAATAAAGGAAAGAGTGAGTGCGCTTTTACGCCGTTTTTAGTAATATTCCAGCAATCCACTGCAGGGGACACCAGAAATGGGCTCCACACATTGTACCCATCTGTGGAATCGAATGCGGGTCTTGAGCGTGACAAGCAAGGACTTAAACCACTAGGCTACCGACCCTATTCATACAGGAGTTAACATCTGAACCATTGGGCGAAAGGACGAGAGTATTGCTAGTCTGCTATGTGAAACTAGGTCACTCGTTCACAAAGCTTACCCATGGCAAAGGCAGTTAACCGTTAAACGTATCTTGTGGAACTGAAACGTTTTTCAAAAGGACAAAGACAGCTGTAATCTTTTGAAGAGTGTAAAAGCCTCTCGTGACAGAAACACGCTGAGCAATTCAATAAGATTTACAGGGAAAACTCTAAGAAACATAACACACCACTGTGGACAGGACAAGGAAATATTGTGCTTCAAAACATCCGGGTAATCTATGGACGTTAACCCATGAAGCAGCTACACCCACACACAGACCAACAGCCCAGGGATAACGTGCGGACTGGGCATATCCTCATAGGTATAGGTGCGTCTCTCATACTGAATCAAACCCAAAATGTACACCGCACCCCCATCGATTTAGAGTTATACAACCCTCCCATATAACTCCATGTTCCCAATCCTTCACATGACACTCCACCTTCATAACTTTAGAAATTATGAAGGGTCTACAAAAACACTCCCAATCGAGTTACTCTTTCTGTGTACCCGGATCCAAATCTCCGCAAATACAGCCTGCCATCCAAAAACTAGAAGACATGTTGCATCTGCTCTCACACAAACACTCGACCTACCAACCCAACAATACATCATATCTACCCGATCCAGATCTCCTCGAATACACCCTGCCCTCCAAGCATTAGAAGACACAAACATTGTACCAACCAAACAAACAATATATGCGCATACCTTGATCCATATCCCATACACCCCTCAAAGATTACAAAAGAAGACATATTGTGTCTACTCTGACCTATCAACTCAACAATACATTCGGTCTACCCCGATCCAAATCTCCTCATATACACCTGCCATCCAAACACTAGACGATATGCTGCATCTGCTCTCACACAAACACTCGACCTACCAACTCAACAATACATTTTGTCAACCCCGATCCATAACCCTTCACACATACCCCGCCCTCCAAACACTTGATGACACATTACAAACACTCGACTTCCCATATAAGTCTCCTCTGCCACCCCGTACCCGCACTTCACCCTTCTAACACCAAAAGACACGCTGCATGAGGGTCTCACACACTGCACTCACATGAACAAGGTACACATTACTGTGTATTCTCTCTTCCTCTCTGTTTCTTTCAAAAATAGCGTTAAAGACATTGAAATCTTCAGATGAGTCGGTTTGTTTTTATACCTATGTTTGGAAGGTTCTGTAATAGTATTTGGGATTCACATTTAAACGCTGGCCTTTGACATCGAGAGCAGTTCCTTAAACCATTATGAACACGCAGAATGTCTCATTATCAAGAGTGAGAAAGTGAGTGGGTTTAGTTTTACACCGCACTCAGCAGTAACCCAGATATATCATGGTGGTGTAAATAACAGTCTGGACCAGACAATCCAGTGATCAACAGTTGACCACCGATTTACGCAACTGGGGCACGATGACTTGCATTAATCAAGTCTGCGAGTCTGACAGTCGATCTCGTTAGTCGCCTCTCACGAGACACATGGCTGACTGATGATAAATTCTAACCCAGATGTTCTCGGGTCTCATCAAGAATGACCACTGACAGCAATACTTCACTCTCATCATCAAGATTGGTCATTGATGGCGATACTTCACGTACCTTCGTTTCTATGTGGGCTTCCTTCACACGCTTCCGGTTCAGGATCAGTGACTGGTCAAGCAGTATTCCACAGTACAGCGGCTTGGCAAATAACCTGTAATATTCGTAACTGGGTTTATGAGTTGGGCTGCCACTGGATTTAACAACTTATACAAGTGAAAAATACAAAGTGCTTTACGGCAAATACATTTTGAGAAATATTTCCGCTCTTTAATGTCACTTACAAACCAGCGAATCGGCATATCCGTAAATATCTGTACACGTATGCATAAGTATAGTGTTTCAAAGCAAGATAGCCCGGAAAGCATGGTCTCCGAACACACTGGATATTGACTGTCGAGAATTTATCATATATTACGAAATAATACCAGTTCTCCTACCTGTATGTCCTGGCCAGTCTCTCGTCGCTCGGATGCCAAATATGATCGACAATGCAAAATAAGGTTATGTACCCAAACACGCCGATCGGAATCCAGTAATCCACGGTAAACTGCAGCAGGAAGTCTGAGAACTCTGGAATTGGTTGCACCCACTCGAAGCTGCAGCCCAGGAACTGTCCATTAATATTACTGACGGAGTAGGAAAGCAGGATGAGACCAAACGTAACAGGCGTCGAAAACAACATTGGGACTGAAAAACACGGGATCTGTGCACGCACCTTGCAGCAGGCCTTGGACATGCCGTAGCACACCGCGCTGCACAGAATGCACACTGCAGCTACCAGAAAAGGGAGTTGCGCAGAGCATGAAGATGTTGCATCTCTAACATCTTCAAGAGTCATCGTCCCATATATGGAGCATCCTGTAGCATTCTTCTTTGTAAGGAAAAAAGTTGCGGCGCAGTCATCGCCACCAGGAGCAAAGATTACAGCCGGAACAACAAGTGTAGTAATTATTTTAATGACGGAGGTAATTAAATCAATCTTCACCCTCTGTTCACGGATGTTACGTCGTATTGTAGCCAAACCTTTGATTCCACTCACGTAGTTCTCCCACCACGTGACCGATATCAGAACGAGGCTGACAGGAAGTAGAATTGCGTTTGTGATGTTGTCTTGCTGGGTGTATGTTCTCAGTGCCCACAGGGCAACAGTCGTTATGTGTACAACTGCCAGGACGCAGTTCAAAACTCCCTTCACGACCTTCATTGCTGTTGATTGCGTGGAGTCATTTCCTGTGTCAGCATTGCCATTCTGTTCCTTTCTTTCAAATATTCTGAAGATCGCAGGAATCACAGCTACGCTAAACGTCACAAAAAAACCGAGCAACGGGTCAACGTTTGGGAGGACGAGGAAGACAAAGACGCAGAGGCCGATGGAGTGAATGATCTCGACGAGGCTTGCCTGGAGATAGAAAGACATCATCGGTACCAGTTATATTTGTATGGAAACAAACGGGATTACCACAGCAGTACAGTGTAGTTCTTGTCCTTTAAGGAGCTTGCACTTACAATTTCATTAACGACTCACCCAACACTATTCCAGGTAAATAGTCGCGGCCTGCAAATAATCAAATCTGGATCAGACAATCCAGTGGTCAGCAGGATGAACACCGGTCTACGTAACTGGATTACACTGACATGTGTCAGCTGATACGCATAAAGTATAAATTGCTGAAGGCCAGTTGTAATCCGGATCTCAATCTCACAAGACACTGATATTTGACCAGAAGTGTTCAAGTATTTAAAAATAAACGTGTAAGTGCGTACTTGCAGCGCGTCATGAGTTACCCAATAAGTTGGTTGCTTCGTTACTGACACCTAAAATGCCGATCAAACAATCAATAGCTGCCTGTGTCTGTTATTTCACCCATCAGTCGTGACCATTGTCCGCATGATCACTGATTCTTTCCCAGTCACCGAGGCTGACCACCCGATAACGATAGTCGCCTTTTAGTGCAAGTGCGTGTAGCTGAACACCAATCCTCTGTAGAGTGGAACCAATAGCCAAAGTATATTTTATGGAAAACGAAGTCTTGACTTTCTTTGAATAAGTTTTAACTGGTAACAACTCATGGAACACTGTGTGCACAAATCACGAATAGGGAACACTCCCCTGGCCCGTTTCAGTCTTATAACAAATGCAGGCATCTTCAGACTTTGTTTTGTAATCTACCTGATTTGTGTGACAAATCGAATAACACAGACTAAGAACACATAAATGTAATTACAGTAAGGTTGATGTTCCCCTTTTTTATAAGTACAACACTCTCCATCAGAACCAGGGACAGTTGGTGGGATACAGCTTGTAACTTTGGAAAAATAAATCTCATAGATGTCTCGTTGAAAACAAAAATCATGGAATCCACGTTACTACCATCTGCAATCTACCTTACCATTTAGTTTCAATCATCATAATGTTACATGAAACAAATATGGAATAAAACTTTGCCTTTTGCATAATCTCAGCTACTATTGACCACAAATCAATACAGTGTTCTTCTTGAAAAGGGCACAGATGGGGATAATGAAGAACTTCGGAAAATGTAACATTTTTGGTAATCTCTGTTACCCCTCATTGTATGATAGCTCTGTAGCTCATAATACAAATGAATATTATGTATTGATGAAACAAAACCTATAGATGCCATGGAAAGGTATCGAAGGATAGCATTGTTAGAGGGAGTCCGATTAGGTTAAGAATGTTCACTTTAATGTAATTTCGTTACCAAGGTCAAGACGCCTTAGAAACATAACCTAGCAAATGCATTGATTAAGTCATTAGCTGGATTTTATATAGTGCGTATTGTATTAGCGATAGGTATTAGTTCTATAAGAAAAGAATGTATTTTCGCTGCCAAGTAGATCACATGTCATCTCGTACATTGCATCACAGGGATTTTTGTCTTGTTCTTTTTGTATCATCTGTGACATATTACTGCAATTTGCTGTATCCTCTTGAAGCATCTGCCTCGCTATGTCGGTTACGTCCATTATTTTATGTTAAATATTGTTATATGTAGGTCAGGTAGGTTACGCCCTTAAAAGAACTAAACGATATAAACTTTAATTATGTTTTTATTGTAAAGGAATCTGGAGTAACCTGCTGTTTAGCTTTAACACATTTTCCTCATTACTTTTTGAGCTATTTCACATCATTTTGAGATTTTAACAAGGTATTTGCGTGTTCTAGACTTTGTTAATTCATTAGTAACGTAGATCACGCATACGAGGGGATGTCAATACGTTTTGAGCCTTGAGCATTTTTCATACCCAGATGTTACAGCCTATGGTACGACATTGAACCTTGGGGTGTAGCTGATGTGATATATGAGTTTGGGTATCCTACTCTCAGAAGTTATGGAACAGCTCACATTGACAGAAACACACACACACACACACACACACACACACACACACACACACACACGCACGCACGCACGCACGCACGCACACACACACACACACACGCACACCACGGCAGGGAAAATGAATAAAATTGAGTATAGAGCAGTAATTAAGTTTTTAGTTCTTGAAGGAAACTCGGCGAAGAACATTGAAGAAAGGCTTTCAGCAGTTTATGGGAAGTCCTCCCCTTCATCTGCTACCATCAAACGATGGGTCAATGAATTTAAACATGGTAGAGAGAGTCTTGAAGATGACCCCCGTCCAGGTCGCCCAACAGCAAGCACTAGTCAGGAAAACATTGACAGAGTGCATAGACTTGTGCTGGAAAATAGTCGAATCACACTCCACGAGATAGAGGAGACCACAGGCATTTCACACGGATCCATCGAGACAATTCTTCATGAACATCTCGTCACGTCTAAGGTGTGTGCAAGATGGGTGCCAAGAATGCTGACAGATGAAATGAAGCAAACAAGGGTCACCATAAGCAACTCCATGCTAACCAGATACAACAAGAATCCAGAAGATTTTCACTTTAGGCTAGTAACCTGTGATGAAACCTGGATCCACTACTATGATCCTGAGAGCAAACAAGAATCCATGGAATGGAAACATGTCACTTCTCCCAGGACCAAAAAGTTCAAAGCCTCCAGATCAGTGCAGAAGGTAATGGCGACAGTCATCTGGGATAGCAAAGGCGTCATCTACATAGATTACTTACCAAAAGGAAGAGACAATGAATGGGGAATATTACGCTAACTCGTTAAGGCAAGTGCGACAGTCAATGTAGGAGAAGCGCCGGGGCAAGATCAGACGTGGTATTCTTCTACATCAAGACAATGCTCCAGTACACACCTCTCGTGTTGCAGCTGCTGCTGTCCAGGAATGCGGGTACGAAAACTTGCCGCATCCCCCCCGCCCCTACTCTACCATCTGTTCCCAAATCTCAAGAAACACCTGTGTGGTCGTAGATTTCAGGATGATAATGAGCTTATTGCTGCTAATGAGGCTTGGTTTGAGGACCAAAATGGCGCCTTTTACAGAGATTTCATCAGCGACTGGCAGAAAAGATGTCTTGACTCACGGGGACTAATATTTTGTGTTTTTCGATGCAAGGCTCAAAACTTAATGACATCCCCTCGTAGAGATAATGTACAAAATGGTAATCTAAGAAATATACTAAACGTCATTCTTTCTTTTCTCTTGAGAGAATAACATAATAGAATATTTATAAATGCTATTTCAGAAAACGTTTTCAGGACTCTCTGTCGTGGGTTGCATTGTACTACCGTCTGGCGACAAAAGTTAGTAATAAAATCAATCCATATGAATATCTGTAGGTAGTCAGATAAGCACGAGGGCGTGCCAGTTAACGCTGTTTGCGATGCCTCTGGGTTGATATTTAACCGCTAACATATTTTTAAATACAAATCCCAACTCCCCAGGCTACAGTTTAAGTGTGACACCAATATTCATAAATGGCTCCTCTTTACAGACAATCGGTGTGAACATCAATTCTAACATAGGTTCTTCACGGTACTATGAAACATGATTTCTGAGTATGTTTTCCAGTATCACTCACCACAATGACAGGTAGTACTTGCACCGATTTGTTCTGTTTTGTGATCATCCTCCACGTGCACGACATCGCCGTGAATACATAGGGGGCCCACATGACGAGAATAAGTGACCACACCCATTTCATGTCTACAATCAGGTCCTTCTGTTTCAACAGGAACCGTACCCTGTTGTTCCCATTATGAGCCGTATTGTTGTCTTTGATTTGTTCTTTGCCAAGTATAAAATGATCATGGATGGGTAGATGGTACGTCATATAGAATATGCAAAGTTTGGACATCACGGACGAACCGAGAATAAGACCAATGAAAACGATGTACGTAAACAATTTGACGATGGCGTTGATGGTCTTCCATATTTCGTATTCCGAGGAAGTTGACAGGCTCGTCTTGGCATCTTCTTGGAATATATCCCATGGCTTGGCTTTCTCTCTGAAAATAATCGAAAATGACCATCGATTATTTGTTATAAACTTTGCTTGTGATGCAATGTTGCGAAACCCCCTTCCAGACTGAACATTCATTTACCATAAATTATTTTTGGATGTTGTTTTAAGGCTTGATATATGTTTGTAAAATATTTATGTTAGACGGATCTACATTTTTTAACCAAAGGGGCATGGTCCTCGTGAGCTCACTGTTTTGAAATCGGTGAATCTGACAGCGAATTGTAAAAGTACTTCAGCTATTCTTGCGCATACGACTTTATATTTGATTAATTGAATACATTTACATGTTTATTGTGCGGCATTTGGTAATTAGCCATTAGCCACGCATGTATGTAATATAGTATACACGCAAGTATATCTTCATCAAACCCTACATCACAATGTGGCTGTGTGTATGAGCGGAGGCTTATTAAAGCAAGCAAAGCTAAGCTACTTACACATGAAAGGGTATGACTTCATCTGAAATTGCTTAAATTAAGAGAAGTTAAGCTGACCTAACCAAACCATACCGATTCTTTTCTTACCTTAACATGCTTTAGATTAGTTAAGAATATCTTACCTTACCTTACCTTACCTTACCTTACCTTACCTTACCTTACCTTACCTTACCTTACCTTACCTTACCTTACCTTACCTTACCTTACCTTAACTTTATGCAACCTAGCTTAGCTCAGCTTAGCTTACATTGGCTTATTTTACCTTATCACACCTTCGTACAAAGCTAAGCTAAGCTAACATTATCTAATCTAACATGATGTAATGCACTCTGTTCTAATCAGGAAATGCATTGTGCTGTGGCCAGTACTTGAATTACATCGAGTGCTGCAAGGGCTATTTGGGACAGTGCCAGCTCCACCTCCATCTCAACTATGACAGTCGTAAATTACTTACATGGGGGAGGTCCTACGACCGCTGTGAACGTTATTATCATACGATGAAACCCTGTTGACGGTGTCAGCCTCCTCGCTTACATACCCGGGATTGTCTGTTCCCGTTGCCATGGTAACGGATGTGATGTAGCGTCTCAAACCACCAACTCTACATCATCAGGTATTACTCTGAAGTTTCCCTTGGTTATCCCAGCACAGGTCGTCAGGTACCTAATGAATCCAAACACAAGTACATTAACACAAACATTAAACAAAGCACTCACACATGACTAATTACATGCAACTATTAACTCAAAGACATTAATCATTGGAGCATAAACACAAAGACGATACAAACTGTCTGTGACACGACAAACCCTGTGACACGACAAGCACTTTATCCGATCACACCCCGGGTAGGTCCACAGATTGACTCCACCCTCAAATAGCATATACCCATGGATACCCAGGGACAGAGGCAAGCGTCCGGCTGTTCCAAATAACACTCTTGTCTCCCTCGGACAGCGCCCGATTGTAACTGCGACAGGCGCGGCCGGTAAGGCTGTTCCAATTAAGAACAAATCTCGATTGTTTCCAATGGACACGCCTAACTGAACCCAGAACACACGAAACCGACAGACTGTTCCAAAGAACTGACTATTGTCTCCCACGGACACCACCCGATTGCACCCAGGATAGTCGCAGCCAGCCACTAACACTGTTTCACATATATGACTCTCCGCTCAGGAGTGAGCTTTTCCAAGAACTGACAACCATGTAAACTGACATCTGATAACAGAGGAGTTGTTTAGGTCCATATTGTGTTATCTGTACAAATTCGTCGCTCTGATAACCCGGATGTCGCGTTCCATTGCTTGAGCATGACGAGCTGTCGCTCACTGTTACTTCACCGACACGATTCATATGAGAGTCCTCTGTGAAGTCGTTTCAAATTGACGTTTCTGAACTTTGACACGAAAGTGGATTTACATACACAAATGATAATCGTTGAATGAGCTTGGCTTGAAGTATAACATATATATTGATATGTATGTATGTATGTATGTATGTATGTATGTATGTGTGTGTGTGTGTGTGTGTGTGTGTGTGTGTGTGTGTATGTGTGTATGTGTGTATGTAATTCAATGCTATATAGCAAGGATTTGTCTGTTTATCAATAGGCGCAGCATGTGGCTCGATGCAGTTAAGGGATTGATATACGTGTGATACATGGATGTGAGGTAATTTGTAAATTGGCGTTCGGGGATGGTGATTGAGGAGGGGGGGGGGTGGTATAGGGGAGAAGTGGTGTACGGCGGTAAGGGTACTGGGGAGGCGGCTGCAAGGAACTAGGTGGTCGGATTGTCTGTACTAGGTACATTGGTGTGAAGTTGCCACAAGTCAACGTGGAGAGGTCAGGAAGTACAAGCTTGAAGTGATCAAGGTCATAAGAATGACCGACAAGCAGATTTTTTTTTTTAGCTTTTCCTGTTTCCTGGGATTCTTTTTTTTTTTCGAAAACGGACCTAAGGCATGGTGACGTGACTGTGTGCTCATCATATATCTGTTCATGGGTACCCGTTTAGTTGATGACGTGACTGTTAACCTAATGACCTCAAATGCGAGTTGTTGAGAGTTGAAATCGAGTTTCTACATCATCATCGTTACATCATCATCACCTCCACCACCAACACCACCATCATCATCATCATCATCATCATCACCACCACCATCATCGTCGTCGTCGTCGTCGTCATCGTCATCGTGGTCGTAGTCGTTTGTGTTTAAAATCCAAACAGGCAATTTGCTAACCGTTCTCAGGGGTACCCTCAGCAGCAGAAAACGTCTCGTTACAAAACAAGCAGCAATCACCCCCATCAGTGTAGACACCCATATATTTACACAACTTTTCCGGGATGTGTTTTGTGTGTACGGAAAGAAATCGTGAACTGTTTATAGTAAAGGACTTATGCATACTTTACATGTTTTCATTCTCAACGGAGTGAAACGCGCAAGGGTATAACTTTCCAATGGTGAAACGCAGTCACTTGTGACAACGTAATCTGACGCTCCTTGTATGTGGTTCACGCTTGACTGAGCCATGAGGGCGTTAAGTCTTTCTCACACAGAAGTTCTATTTAAGGAAAACCTTAATCTTAGAGGTATAATTTCACATTGTCATTATGGAGATGCTTGTTCAAGTGGATTAGTTGCCGACTATTAGTTTCATGTTATGTCCTTAAGGTGTAAGTCAAGGTGATGCTGTATTTACCTCCGTCTCTTTGTTACAGTTTTTCTTTCCCGTTCTCATAACTACCTCTATGTTTGAAATGCATAGAGGGTATATTTCGCAAATGAAGCCAGGGGGATCTGACGATCTGTATTGGACGGTCTTTGCCCTACGAAGAGGAACAGACGAGTGAGTGAGTGAGTGAGTGAGTGAGTGAGTGAGTGAGTGAGTGAGTGATATGATTGTGTGAGTGAGTGAGTGTAAATTGGCACATGCTTGGACTCCACACTTTCAGTGTCATGTTAGCTTTCACACCAAAGAGATAATTCAATGACTGAGGGGAGACACCAGAAATGGACTCCACAAATTTTACCCATTTCGGGAATCAAACCTAATTCGTCGACGTCACAAGAGACGTCTTTAATGCCTAGACTACTACCCCATCCCAAAAAACCCATTACAGTGCTGTCTCCACAACTCACTCATATCCCGTCTAGTGAACTCTCAGATTGAAGGGAGTATCAAGTGTCGGTGAAACACAAGACCTCGTCCATCCGTGTCCAGTTGTCCCTTGATATAGCCCAAGCTTCAAGAGACCTCATTAAATATATCTACTCCGGAATGTTGGTCTACACACAAAGAAAGAGGTGAGCAAACGTCTCGGGCTAAGTTAACCTAGATATCGGCTTCATGATCCTACACTGCTATCAATCAACGTGGCATATATTGTTTCATCCACTTCGGTTGGTATCTACAAATATTTTAAACATGATCATGATATTCATTCCTCTTAACGCGACGCTTTATTTCCATCTCCAAGAACAAACATACTTTATTTGGATGTATTGTGATCTGTGTTTAGGAATGGTATGCTGTTATCGTTATGGACGTGTTATCTTGAAATCGAATAAATAAAACAGGAAAAGCATACCAAAGTTCAGCTCTATTATCGTCCATGCAGTAAACACCATTCCGGTGAACGGGAAACTGTGTAATGATACATTTTCTGGATACTTATACATCAACCTGTCTACTCTTGTCATTTAGTCATGGTATTTTTGTCTTGTATGGTGCGTTTGTGTTGTTCAGTGTTCGGAGTTCATGCCAAAGACCCAGGTTCGATTCTCTACATGGGCACATTGTGTGAAGTCCATTTCTGGTGTTCAATGTGGTGATATTGTTGCCATATTGCATAAAACCCTAATCTATCACCTTTAATGTATGTCACGTCATGTGTCATTTTACTAATCATATCGCAATATGTTACTTTCAAGATGTGGAGTAATACTGTAAAAACTGTGGATAGGGTGGTCACAATGGAAGTCAGGTACGATTTACGTGTACGAAATCAAACTCACTTGTTGAAGTGCGCGTCACCTTACCAAAGACATGAGTTAAGCTCGAGCACCATTTCACCATTTCACGTTTGTATCTACTTTTCATACGGCTGTACCACAACACAATATTCACCCTTGCGACTTCGCTCGTCCACAAAGGGGTGAAAGTCCAACGGTGAAAGCATTCGCTTATGACACCAAAACCGCGGTGTCAGTTACTGGATTGTCACGAATATTTACAGGTGGGGATGAGGGTATATAGTAGCCAAGTGGTTAAAGCCTTCGCTCGTTCGCTTCCCCACATGAGTACAATGTCCCCGGTCGTGATATTGCTTGAATATTGCTAAAGGCGGCATAAAATTAAACTCGTTCATTACAGTTCGTCGTCACTTGCCTACAGTAATACTGAGAGTGGCTTTGAACGAACAAACAAACAAACCCCAATGATAATAGCAGGATATCCGGGTAAGACTTATGGCACTGAGTGAGTGAGGTGGTTTTGAACATCACGCCAGTAATATTAGTGTACAGGAAAAAGAACGCAACTCTTTTTGTCAAGGTTTTACACAGAAAATAAACATAAACGTTTACTTTTATAAGATTTCCTTTTTGCGAAACTTTGCGTTTCTTTTGCTGCTCAGTGTACATGTAAAATTGATATTAAACGACACCCTGAAGTAATAAATACCTCTCACAGGGTACGGTCAAGTAACACATTCCAGTGCAGGTAATTCCGATGAGGTAGAGTTCTCAGTCCCTACCCCCGTGTAACTACACTCTGAATATGACAGACGAACAGCAGATCAAGTCTCTGCCCTACTCCACTCGACCATTTAAATGGGGTGGTGAAACAATCATACGATCTTACCTTATGCTGTGAAGGCGCGCCCAGTTTGGCATGTGCAAGAGCAATGCCGAGGTTAAGAGATATTTGTGTGTGTCTATATATCGCGGGGCGTCACGGAGCCATGCCAATAGAACCAGGAAGTAGATCTTGTTAGGTCAATCAGGTCTTACGGATGAATATTGCAGTAGGTCGACGACTCGGCATATCCTGTAAAATGATCGGCAACCTATCAATGAAGAGATAAAAGCCCTGCACAGTAATTATCGTTCTCTACGAGTGTGGTGGTTGAAAGTTGCCGCAATGCAACTGTGTGTTGTGTTGACGAAATTTGTGTTGTGTTGACGAAATTTGTGTTGTGTTGACGAAATTTGTGTTGTATGTTGTGTTGACGTATCGTAACCTGGAAACTTTTCATTGTGCGACCCGATACATCAACATGATTGCTGAATGTTGTATGTTACAAAATCAGTAATAACAGGAAGGTGGAACAAGCATTCAGAAATTAAGAACAATATTACTGTTTGGTCCAACAACTTGTTTCTCCTTTGAAAGGGTGACTGACAGCTCCTTTGAACAGGTACCTTTCTTGTCAAACTTTCAGAAACCAGCACCTCGTTTACCCACATGTTTACCCACTCGAACCAGCAACTTGTATCTAAACCCGAAGGAATTAAGAAGTTGTTTAGCCACTCAAACCTGCAACTTGTTTACCGACTTCAAGCAACAACTTTTTCCACACTCGAACCAGCAACTTGTTTACACTACTGAACCAGCAAATGGTTTACCCACTTGAAGCAGCAACTCACTCGAACCAGCAACTTGTTTACCATGCGAACCTGTAACGGGTTTGCCTGCTCGAACCAGCCACGTGTTTGTCACCTCGATTTGTTTCCACACTAGAATCAGCAACTTGTTTCCACACTCGAACCGCAACTATTTTTACCCGCTTGAACAAACATATTGCTTACCTTCTCGGACTAACAAATTGTTTACCCAACTGATCCAGCAAATTATTTTCCTTCCTTCCTTTGTTTTATCTTTGAATAATAATTTTGTTCCACACTTCATCCAACAATTTGTAACCTGATTGAACCAGTTAATTGTTTCCTCTCCTGAGCTAGCAACTTTTTCCCTTACCTGAAGCAACAACATTGTTGGCAAATTATTGAATTGTAATAAATCCTTTGCCCTGAGATAAAGTCACGACTAGTTCTGTTATTTTACTTCAGTGTGACCTTTGTCCCACGTGAAGCATTAATCATTAAATGGTGAATTATTTGAGATTTGATCATTTAATTTCAAGCGTTAACTTCTACCACCGACCAAAGTGTTTTTCATTAAAAAACGAATGTGACAAAAAAAATGAAAATTACGGCCTTAGACGCTAAGATGTTAGAATGTAGTTACACAACCAATTTAACACATTGCACAATGATCAGAGACCTTATCGGATTGAAATTGAATAGGTTATCTAAAAATATATAAGCGTACGCTGGGCGTTTTCGATACCACGATTGTATTATGGAAGTCGAGTTTTAGATATCAGTGACTCAGACGTCTTTAGAAGAGATTTATATGGATCATTTGATCAGTTTGAACTACTTCCTCGATCTGACACGTTCACTTGAGAGGCTGTTGAGAACTACGTCACCTTTGACAATACTGAAAGCAGCATGCGTCAAACAGATTCCGTGAACCCTTCTATAATTCCCTAAGCCTTTTGCCACATGGTCACGAACACCGTGCCTCACGCTACACCAATCCTACAGAATTTCAGTGGGTGAATGGGAGTGATATGTAAAACTGGGCCTTCTTCAAAGCGAATATACAACTGAATGGTGCTTTGAGTGCAATGAATGACGACGTTGTGTTCGAATCTGAGGGTCGGGGAATTTCCAGTTTGTCCTCACTTCACCCTCCCACTATGACTTTGGGGAAGAGGTAATTGTTGGTATTGTCAGATAATGTAGAGCGTGACAGTGTCCAGGTACCAACAGTCTACGGAGTATTGTTGTTTGCAATTTTCCAGCTAAGTGACGGCTGTGTGTAAGCAAGATAAACCATTAAAATATTTAACGTTGGAGGTCCCTGCGTAATTAAACAAAATTTAGTGAGAAGGACGTGAGATGATTTGGGGTTAAGTTTACTTGGTGAGTATCGCGATGACCATTTCCTCCGTCTATTACAGACTTACTTGCTTTAATTAGAGATCCTCGGGACTCTCATCTCCAGTATATGACATTTCATATCAAGGGTCTTGTCATATCAAGCAATGGAATCCCAGTGATTGACGGAAGAAATATGGTCCTATATTGTTTCTGTTTTATGGCGGATGGTAGCGAGTCATCCAAAGATGACATATCCCCCGGCATTTAAATCTCAGAATTAATTCAACTTAAGAAAACGCTGTTATGAGTTTGTATGAGAAGGGGGTAAGCATGAAAGATAGAACAGTGAAACAAATGAGCGTGCAGTACGGGATGAATGTTAACTTCGACTACCCTTACTTGTTTTCGGTGTTTCATTTTATGAGCACTCCTCCTTGTGATACAAACCAATGATAAAAAATTGAATTTATGACCGCTTCTGAAACAACTCTTATCCGCATTTGAATAAAATTCTGAGATTTAAATATTCAACCGGCAAGGTAAAATTATGAGCATTTGCAATTTTAATTTCACTGTATTCGAATAATGTTTAATGGTGTAAAGTGAAATTCATCGGAAGGTTTTCATTACAAACATATTACAGATGAAATAAGAATACTTTGTCAAGTATATTTCTAAGAAATAAACCAAACCTGTTCTTTGGGTGATTGAGTGAGTTGTTTTACGCCGCGTCCAGCAAGATTCCAGCTGCATTGCAGAAGTCTGTAAATAAGCGAGTCTGGATCAGACAATCCAGGGATCAACAGCATGAGCTCCGATCTACGCATTTAGGACATGTGTCAACCAAGTCAGCGAGCTTGACCACCCTGACCTGTTACTCGCTTCTTACGACAAGCATCAGTTATTGAAGGCAAATTTTAACCTGTACCTCTTCTTTGGTGTCTGATGAAGTTAGTATGATGGGTGTGAGTGTAAGACTTGATCAGAAGTACCTCTATCCTGACAGTGTCTATAAGTGCGCGTAGATTCGCTCAATGATTACTTAGATGGAATAACACGTACACTCATTGCTCAGCGCCCAGTACTTAACACTCGCAGTACTGTTAGTGAACTCGCGTCTCGAACCGATTCTATAAAACCAGTCGGCTTAATTCTTTAAAGCTAATGGGCGCTACTAAAATGAAGAGTGGATTTTTCGATTCTCAATTTCGAAATTATGCACTGAACTGGAACAAGTATGCTCTAAAACTGCTTTGATTTAAAAGTTCATCAGTTTATAATGTTTCTGATCACTAAAAGCACAATATGTATTTGTCTTCGAGACGATAGAACACTCGATTTCCGTATTAGAAATGAAGTAAAACGAGACAATTATTTCGGATTAACCTATGCTCACGTTGCTCCTAATTTACTACAGCTATGTTCATTGGTCATTTGGAATTGCCCAAATACATACAGACTGAGTAGCACTGGTCGTTCCTCTAGAAGGTGGGACCTCAAGAATGTGCCGGCCCTCATGATCGTGGTCTCTTACGAAAGCGGTCCCTCAAAAAGGTGGTCCCTCAAGAAGGTGGTGGTTTCTCGAGAATATGCACCCTCAAACAGACGATCACCCAAGAAGGTGATTCCTAAGAATGTGGTCCCGCAAGAAAGGTCTTCCTGAATAAGGTGGTCCCTTAAGAAGGTGGTCCCTCAAGAGGGTGGTTCTCAAGAAGGTGGGATCCCAAGGGGGTTGGACCGCCAACCCATAAATAGAAATAGAGTCTGGCCTAGTGGCCAACATCAACATCTGTGATAATTTGCTTGCCACGCCAAAGGCCAACGTCATATTGATTAACAAGCCTCTGTTTGATTCAATATCCCAGCTATACGAAGGCGATGTGAAACTACTACACTCTTTGAAAATCTAGAGAATTGATCTATTTCACCGGATACGGTAGCATGAGCGGCGCGGTGGGAGAGCCGACTTAAGCGAGTTTGAGGTGTCGGGATCGAGCCCGCCTGTGACCGGGTGTAAAACCCGATGTGTTTTGTGTGCAGACTCTTTCCGTGTTTCCGTGTTGTCAGACCCCTTAGAATACAATATACAACTCTGCACACTTATGAGAACCCACGAATCCGTTGAGGTATAACCAAATAGTGGCCACATGCGCAAACACTTATAGTCGATCTGAGGGGAAAACGTACCTATGAATTCCTTTTTTAACAAATATGTGAATCAAATAAACTCAAATTAAAGTTAAGAATCCTCATAATTTTACCCCTCCAATTGAGCATATAAACTTATTAAATTGAGAATAAAACTTGTTTAACAAACGGTCTTAGTTTCAAAAACCTATTATTGGTTTGCATTACGAGGGGGTATGCACATTAAACGAAACACCGAGAACAAGGACCGTTGGTCTTATTTTATGCCCATTATCTGAGGCCCTTGCATTAGTTTCACTGTTTCATCTACTGCGTCTACCCCCATGTAATACATACCAATATTCGCTATTTGAAACCATGATCGCTTGTTAAAAAACGTTTATACTAAGTTGAATAAAATTCTGAGAGTTAAATTTTCAAATGGCAAGTTGAAATCAAGAGGATTCTCAGTCATAATTTCACTTTATTTGATTTACATTTTTGTTTAAATGAAATTCATCGGTACGTTTTCACCGCAAAGAGACTATAGTTG
Source organism: Haliotis asinina (assembly GCF_037392515.1). Classification (NCBI taxonomy): domain Eukaryota; kingdom Metazoa; phylum Mollusca; class Gastropoda; order Lepetellida; family Haliotidae; genus Haliotis; species Haliotis asinina. The sequence goes on along the minus strand of NC_090283.1, from coordinate 12,965,093 downwards.
CAAGTACAGCAACGTGCAGTGAACTTGGGCAAAATACTGTGACTATGTGTCCAAGTGCACCCAGCTACGAATGGGTATCGCGTTAGGATTTGAGGGCCTTGAAGCAGCAAGAGTTGTATACTTCCAAGGGGGTTGAGATTCATAATACGCAATGGCGTTGAGACTGACATCCAATGATCAAGGGGAAAAAACAGCGCCTTCAGCAAGCACTAGCTGCGTGGATATATGTATGTGTATTATCGTATAATAACGTTAATTGTACAACCACATCCTGTACATTATGTCAACCAATCCTGTTACACGTCGTTTACAAGCATGGGTTGCTGAAGATCCTTTAAATTCCGGATCGTCAGGGGTTAAAGTACTTTTGTTATATCCAGGAGTAAAACAGTCAAGTTGACTCATACTACGCGCATTACTGTAAATCACAACACATTCGTTGAACAAGGTTCTTGTTCTGATAACACCCTAAAACCTGTCGCTGTCAGTCGCTTCTGAAAGACAAACAAGACCCGAATGACACATGACCCCATAAACACAACATAACTCATCCAACTTTATTGCACAAACGGTAAAACAAGCCTCTTCTCAGAACGAATCCATCTGATATGCCTGCTGGTTGACAGAAGTTCCGAGATACTTGATTCTTCTCATGGCAATAGATCGATTCCGCTGGTGTAAAATAACTTGAATACCCTGAATCTGAACCTTCCAGTCGCCTCCTGATCCCCAAACTGCACTGACTCAAACTTTTGTGGCATGAAAAAGGATCTCATTGTCAGTTTGCACTCCTTCTCATCTTTCAAGTGGGCCATAAGCCAAAACTTATGGCCCCTCAAGACTTCCGTGAAACATTTTTTTTGTATAATTGTTAATGTTAGGTTGCATTTCGTTTCAACACAGGTTGACTGCACCTTAAATATTTGTTAAATGTCAAGTTAAGCAATACGTGGTGTTACCACAACGTGGGTTACGTTAAATAAAACTTCATTTTACCCAACGTGAAAGAATCTAAGGTCTAGAGCTATATCATTGAAAGCACTCCGTCCGTTCCTCCGACGAAAATGTTGTTCAAACAATAAACTAAAATCTGTTAGTTGGATTGTTTCAAATTGGGAGACCACATTCTCAGGGGACAACCTTCAAGGGTCCCATCTTCTTCAGGGACCACCCCAACCGAGTTGGAGTACCACCTTCTTGAGGGACAACCTTCTTGGGGGAACACCTTTTCGAGGTTCTACTTTCTTGGGGGACCACCTTCTTTGGGGACCACCATCTTGATGGACCACCTCCTTGAGGGACCACCACCTTCTTAAGGGACCAGGTTCTTTGACTCCAACCTCCTTGGGATTCCACCTTCTTGAGACCCACCTTCTTGAGGGACCACCTTCTTAAGGGACCACATTCTTGAGGACCGTCTTTTTGAGGGAGCACCTTCTTTGGGGAGTAGCTTCTTGGGTGACCACCTTCTTCAGGGACCACTTTCTTGTGGTCCTTTCTTTTTGGGGACCACCTTCTCTAGGGATCACCTTTTGAGGGAGTACCTTCCTGAGACCAATATTTTTTTGATTGACCACCTTTTGAGAGACCACTTTCTTAACGGACCACCTGTCTCCGGATCACCATTTTCTTAAGGGTTCACCTTCTCTAGGGACCACCTTCTTGAGGACTACATTCTTGAGGGACAACCCTCTTATTGGGTCACTTTCTTGAGGACCATATTCTTGAGAGTCCAGCTTCTGGAGGACGACCTTATTGGGGACCTCCTTCTTAATGGAACATATTCTTGAGGGATCACCTTCGTCAGGGACACCGTCGTGTTAAGGTCTCACCTTATTGAGGGACCACTTTGTTGGAGCCGCCTTCTTGGGGGAACACGTTCTTGAGGTGTCTCCTTCTTGAGAGACCACTTTCTTGACGAACCGTCTTCTTAGGGGGCCACGTTTTTTGATGGACCACCTTCTTGAGGAACACCTTCTTGAGGGACCACCTTCTTGGAGGACCACCTTTTTCAGGGATCACCTTCTGGGGAATCACCTTTCTGAGGGACCCCTTCTTTAGTGTCACCTTCTTTGTCTAAAGGAAAGGACCAGAGTGGAGATATGTCAATTTGAATGTTTAGAAGTTTTTTTAAAAACATGAGCTAGATTTTTTGTCCAAACAATAACTTGAACACACTTGAACTCAAATTGAAGGATAATTCCCCTAATCTGTTGGAAAGATTCTTTGCAACGTTGTTTAATATTCGATATTAGTAATTTATAAATAACTGTAACAAATTAAATCTCATGAACTCTGAAAATAGCGAATTTGTTCAACCAATAATATTACAGTCATTTACAGAGCTCCAGATAAGATACATATTTGCGTAAAATACGATAACACAAAGTTGAAATACGCGAGAAAAATAAATACCACCGAATGAAGAAAACACAAAACATTTAATTTTGCGCTATATCTAAATAACAGGGCGTATTTCCCCAATGCATCAAAATGATGTTGCGTATTGTATCAATTCAAGTTAATCGAACTTAAAGTTTTTCCATCTCTAAATACTCTTGAATAATGTTAATGCAGTTAAACTGTGTGACAGAAATAGAAGACTTATGGTGTTTTATCAACCCTTCACTGATTGGCCCATGTGTAAATAGCGACCAATCAAATAGCTGTTTCTTTCTGTAACCAAATCGACAATGGAGAGTAAGTGTGAAAGAAAGCTTGAACTCGCTCAGCATAAACTACATCTAGTTCTATCTAGTTCATAATGTTTTACAAACAACAATTATCTTCATTAGAGAGCTGCTAGATGCAATGATAGACAAGTACTGTGTTTCACAATCACAATCAATTGCCGACGATGTAACATTAGTTAGTTCATTAAAATGAAAATCTAACATTAGCTATACTTGCGGCATGGAATTGAAACAATACGATGGGAACAAGGTTTAAAAAAAACCCTAACTGTTCGAGTGAAGACATGGCTGTTATATCATAGAACAGCCATCTTGGTGTATTGTGTACTGAAAGATACATATACCCATGCAGTATGCTTGTCATCCCCTTCTATTTTATTAATAGGACTGATGTGACAACCTTTATTGGCATGAGTATATTATTATTATTATTTCTTACAGCACGTACATAAAGTTGCATTAACTATACTTTGGCATTGTTTGTTGGAATTTGTCTTATTCTATTATTCAATAAAACAATATTACACCTGCTAAACGTATCTGAAATGAATACCCATATTTTGACAAAACAAAATTATGGGTATCTAAAGCTGTAGATACCTACATGAAACTGGAAATACCCACTTTGTTTTAAATGTGTGGGTATCATACCCACATGGCCAAAAGCTTATCTGAAGCTCCTTCATTTAAAAGAATGTGTCAGATCTGGGCAATGGTGCTGCGCAAAGTCTCACAAAGCTCTCATAAGCCTAATATCTCGCAACTTTCCTCGTAGCATGAGTGAGTGAGTGAGTGAGTGAGTGAGTGAGTGAGTTTAATTTCACGCCGCACTCAGCAATATTCCAGCTATATGGTGGCGGTCTGTGAATAATCGAGTTTGCACCAGACAATCCAGTGGCCAACAACATGAGCATCGATCTGCGCAATTGGGAACCGATGACATGTGTCAACCAAGTCAGCGAGCCTGACCACCCGATCCCGTTAGTCGCCTCTTACGACAAGCATAGTCGCCATTTATGGCAAGCATGGGTCGCTGAAGGCTATTCTACCCCTAGACCTTTACGGGTGTCGCGGCATTTGTACCTCAGCGTTTCAGTATAGGGGGAACGAATGCTACGAGAAAAGCTACGATATCTTAGTCTTACGACAGTCTATTTTCGTAGGAAAGGTGGCATGCAAAGTGTGATACAGATATTGTCTTCATTGTCAAGATTAATCATTATTGATTTAATCTGAATTCTAAAAACATGGCAAATTTGTTCAAATATCTTGAAAACTATTTGATAGATTTTTTTTACTAATTTGGGGAACAACTTCTATGTCTACGGTGCAGGTGTCCACAATTATTATGCTGTCATCATAAAATCTGCATTACGTATGAAGGAAACGGGCCCATATACATACAGATTGTAACACGAACAAGTGTGTCATACGAATTAGACGAAACGAGCGTGAAATATTGCGTTATCACAACGACAACGAGGGCAATGGATAAATTGTCCGAGTTTTATATACAGTGAGCCTTGCTACAGAGTAATGATTTCTTTACCAAGCATTTTATTCATGTACATTTGTGGAGTAAACACGGTAAGCAAGCATGACGGCAATCTTCAGTCACATTCAATCGTCACAGACGACGAAATATAGAAACAATGGTTTGTAAGCAAAAGTAATAAGTGCACGTGTGCGCATATGATATATAGGACACTGGTTATGTTTAACGTATGGGTAATAAATATTAATATGCATATTCCAAAAAGGGTTGTGCAGCTCGCTACAGAACCTCGCGATACCTGTTGCGATATGGTTCAGATTCTGTAAAACGTTGGGTCACCCAGAGTTAGCTCCCTTTGAATTATCTACCTTTGTCATCCACAGCAACAAAATGGGCTCTAAAAGTACCAAATATGCCAGTATTTATTCTGGTTTCAAGTTACATTTCACAAGTGGAAGTATCTCTGTAGATGGCTCAAAAGTGCCAAATATTCCAAATGCACCAATGTCTTACGTTTTGTCGTTTTGAATGGTTTCGTGTGTGACATTTTGGAGGAGTGAGTGAGTTTATTTTTACGTCGCACTCAGCAAAATTCTAGTTATATGGCGACGGTCAGTAAATAATCGAGTCTGGGCCAGACAATCCCGTGATCAACAGCATGGGCATCGATTTGCGCAACTGGGAACCGATGACGTAAATCAACCAGGTCAGTGAGCCTGACCACCCGATCCCGTTAGTCACCTCTTACGACTACATTTTGGGATAAGTAAATTGGATCACATGGATCAGAATATTTATTTCGGCCTATTAGTAGGGCCTCTGGCTCGGAGTGATCATTTCATAATTCACATTATTTCGTTATTTTTGTTTGATTCATAATGGGACATATGTTATAAATTTAGCCTAAGTCACACGGGGTTTTAAGTTCACGTCGGCCACTTATATCATGTTTTCGTTTCATTTTGGAATAGTTTATGATTACACATGTTACTTTGGAGTTAAATCTGAATGACTCACTGACATACAGGAACAATAAATACATGCTGCATAGAAGCGCATTCTCTTGAAGCAAACAGCACTGTTATAACATTACATTTATCATTACGTCCGCAAACCTTTGCTGCAATACTTTAATAAAACATTCAACTTTTAGGAGCTATATCACTTTATTTATCTTGAAATTAATGACATAAAGCCATATACCATGGGGACGAGGAGCCTGAAAGTATGAAAGAAACGATGATAGTACACACACAGAGCTATCATCAATTTACGACGCACTTGGGCAGAAACCTTTCAGTCAGTATATTACAATAAGTATTACAGATTATGTCAAATATGATAATAAAAATATCTAGCCCTAATTCCAAGCAGGAATGAAGTCGTTAACGAAAGAAAACCAAACAATTTCTCAAAATTCAAAGTATTTACATACTTGATACCTGCATAGATTACCTTACACCCTCTCTAAAATATAGAAGTAGCATGTATATGTACAGTTGGGCTGAATCCTTCAGAATTTGAATACATTTTTCCCAGTCCTCTGAATTTACTCTTATTTCGCATGTATAAAACACGAAGAACGGTAGACTAGTAATGCCTTCAGTTTTAAGGTTCTTGGATGATATTGCTAAAACATATTATATCGACTCGCAAATTGTTAGGCAAAAATCAATCTCAAAGTTCCTTGTACATGTAAGCTGGACATTTGAACTATAAATTATATTCATCTTCTAAATCACTTTTTCATTCAGGCCATATATTACAGATACATCAATATTTTACCACCCTCCAAGGTTATTCTTTAAATGATAGGTACCTGCTCTGCATTTCATCAATATTTTATCTATATTCCAGATGGAAGACACCTATCTGTCTCAAGGAGAGCCTTATAGGATTTATATCGTGAACTGTCTTAAAGAGCACTTGTCCGATTTTGGTAAAACAAAAATGTGAAGAAAATCGCACTGATCACCGACAGTTTGTAAAAGTCAGACATATTTGAAAAAAACATGTGAGCAGACAGAGTATGTAGTGAATGAGTGAGTGAGTTTAGTTTTACGCGGCACTCAGCAATATTCCAGCTATATAGCGCGGTCTGTAAATAATCGAGTCTGGACCAGACGATCCAGTGATCGACAGCATGAGCATCGATCTGCGCAATTGGGAACCGATGACATGTGTCAACCAAGTCAGCGAATCTGACCACCCGATCCCGTTAGTCGCCTCTTACGACAAGCATAGTAGCCTTTTATGGCAAGCATTCAGAGTACGTAGCAAATTTCAGACACCCATGTGTGGTAATCAGCAGTATCTGCAATATACAGGACCATCCAGAGGATGATCCATTGAATTATCTGTTCTTAAAATCCACACGGAGCAAAATATGCATCTCTTGCTTGATAAACGGTGTTTGTGCCTACACCGATCGATACGTTGTACACTCAGGCGCCACAGACAAACGTAGTCGCAATTAAAACAGAGTTGTCTCCCTTGTGTATCCGGGCGCGTTCGCAACTAATTAGTTGAGCAAAACGGTCACAGAACCCTAATACGCGACCCCTGAAGTGCCTTCTCTTAACAAGTGGGTGTGTAGAAGTGGACGGAGTAATCGCAGATCGCAGATCGCATGCTTACACTGACGGGGTCTTCCCCTTTAGGTATGTCAGATCTCGATTAGAAGTGTTTGATGTTCGAAGCAAATGCCCTGCAGTTTCATTACCTGAACACATAGAAGATGATAAAATAGATGAGGGAGGGGTTAAGACTGACACAGATGACAGACGGGTGAAGAATGAAATGGATGACAGAAGAGCGAGAATAGGCATCAATGACAGAAGGGTGAGGAAGGCTAGAAGACATAAGGTCTGAGACTGAGATCGCTGACAGAAGGACGTGTACGTGTGTGTGTGTGTGTGTGTGTGTGTGTGTGTGTGTGCAACCCCCTTCTGTCCAGAACACAACACACTTTTCCACAACAGTGTGCAAGTCCCAGACCACACCACATCCACCCCACCCCCACCCCCACCACACACACACGCGTGCGCACTTCCCCATCCTTTTTCAAAAAGCCAGAATCACTTCGACCAGTGTCCTGTGCAAACATCGAACCAGGTGAAGACATGTGACAGCTGTGATTGGATGAAATAGTGTAAGATCTTTTGCTTTTATAAAACACATTTATCAGCTTATGATCACCATGTCTTATACTTGATGCGTGCACACATATTTCCATGTAGGTAACATTTGGGGGCTGATCTGTGGTTGATGTGTTCATAAATATGCAGGATACGTTAACTAGAATTTGTGTTTTTACCATAGTTTAACTGTCAGACTGTATCCATGTGTACATTGAATGGATGATGTCGGGAGGACCTAAAAATATTAAATTACTGCAGACATCTATATGGGAACACATTTGGTTTTGTGTAACCCCATTTTTTTGGAAGTCGCGGTAGCTGAGCAGGCTAGGCGGCTGACTTTGTGTGGTGCCGATTAGGTACCTGGCTTTTGAGATTTGGGGTTCGAATCCCGGATGGGACTCAACTCAATAAAGTACTAGAATTTGTACTTTATTTAGAAAGTGTAATCCTAAATATTACATATGTTACATTGGACCACTTTCTAAATGGCATTGTGTAATCATAGCGTTCGGCCATGGGAGGCTTGCCAGTTAACACTTATCAGAGGGGTACACAAAGTTCGTAGTCTAGACTACTGGTTGTCGGACTTTCATTTTTGTTGACGTCGCGGTGACTGGGCGGGTGAGGCGGCTGACTTAGTGTGCTGGCGATTAGATGCATGAAACTGAGGGTGTGGGTTCGTATCTCGTATGGCTCAACTCAAAAACATACCAGAATTTGTACTTTACTAAGAAAGTGTAATCCCCAATGTAACATATGTTAACGAAATCCACAGTTTAGGGAATTTTAGGACGCTTCAATTATAAACGTTATTTCGATTTACCTCCCCTACGCTAGCTTTGAATGCGTTACTGTTATTTCAAATGCAGTTTGATCATGTTCCCTCAGTGAGCTGAAACAGCGGACATATTAGCCGGATCCTATTTTAAAATGAAGAATACACCAAATTCTTAAATTTTAATGTAAGATAAGCTAGTAATCAAATGAAAATATACGTTATTTTTGGACAAACTTGATAAGAAAAGAAAAACATAAATACATGAACATCTGTTAATGTCAATGGAGTATTCAATTCTACAGCAAATGTGCACAATTTCATTTCATACACAGCTGACGAACTGTTCGTCATATGCTGAAAGACACATAGTATCATAGTCTGAACTTTTACACAAATCAGCAAATACGTCAGGTGTTTGCTACAAAATGTCATGTAATAATGACTCAATAGTGAGTGTGACGACGATTTGCTTCAATAAACGCCAAAAACACGTCGACGCATTATGGCTTAAGACGGTGAATGACGTCAGGCGTGATCCGTTGCCATTCCCGTAAGAAATATTCTTCCAGTTATTGAGTGGTGACAGGTGGCTCTGGTAGTGTTCTGATTTGTTGATCCAGATAGTCCCATAACTGTTTTAAAGGATTTGTGTCGGTGAACATGTTGTCCATGACGAAACAACGAAGGTGGCGTTTTCTGCAGAAATTCGATTGCCTTGCTTTATGATGCAGGAAGACAATGACACGTGGTAGTTACTGGATAAACGGCAACTCAACTGGTCGCGAAATTTCGTCCCTGTACCTTTGAGCATTAAGGTTGTTGTGAATAATCATAATCATATAATAAGTCTCGTTCACAGATCATCGCAAATCTCACCCCACACTACCACGCTACCGCCCCAAACAGTCGGACCTTCTAAACACAAATCGGCTCTGAACGTTTACCTCCTCGTCTGTAAACACGAGTTCAGCCGTCCTTACTGTACAGGCAAAACCAACAGTTGTTGGTGAGCATCACACGTTGTCAGTCACTCATCTGCCAACGTCGAATGTCCCTGGTCCATTTCGTCGACGGCGTCCTGAAGTGCCGGGTTCAGGGCAGATTCGAAGTGCTGGTGTACCGTGTCGTCTTACAACACTGTATTCGATTGGTACTATCTATACTATCGATTAATACAGTGTCCTTGTGCCGACGCTGCCGTTGACGTCGCCGTATGTGGCTGTCACCACATGTGTTGTCACACGTGGTCGACCACTCCGAGGCCTGTCTGACTTACTGCCTGTCTGTTATAGTAGTTGTATCAGTCAGATGCATATATATGGCAGTGCCGAAGGACTGTGGCAATGAGGGTATAGGTAGTCCCTTGTTGGGTCCTTCCGACAGCTCTTTCGACTTGCCTTAAACGTGGCATATTTTGTTGTTCAATTTACTACTGTGTTGCTCACGTGTCACGTATGCTCTTTTGTACCGTCAGTATGCACGTGTTATTCGTGTTACATCAGTTGTTTTTTTATTTTTTGCAACGTTTTGGCCGTGTGTGCAACTAAACCGATTGCCAGTGTTTGTCGTTTGGTCAGATTCATTGAATAAGCGGAACAAAGTCATTGTGGTTCGTGTAATCGGGTTTCTTGGCAGAACAAAGTAAGTGTAATTCGTGTTGTCTCGTTTCTTGAGGGATCAAAGTACCATGGCTCATGTAATCGTGTTTCTTTGTGGAACAACGTAAGTGTGGTTCAGATCACGCAGTCTTGTTTCTTGACGGATCAAAGCAAGTGTGATTCATCTAATCGTGTTTCCTGCCCGCAGTTTCTTTACAGCTCTGGACCCTCAGATCTTGAGTGAGACAAACGATGCTTACGACAGGAGCATAACACCAGCTGACACTCGGCCAATATGCCCTAGGGGTCCTAGTCAAAATGGCCACATGTCAAAGTACCACATGTACCTTTGGGACATAGGTTTATCCACTGGACTCCATCAGTAGAGGTTTACCCTTCAGTGAGCCAGTCTCGAGGATGGTAAACTTCTCATCCACTTCAGTCTCAAAGTATCAATTAGGAAAGTACCTCAATAATAAACACCAAGTTTTGGTCTGTGATATAGCATTTTTTTGTCATTTTTACACTTTGATATCAAATAATACAAATGTCATGAGCATTAAAAACTAGTGAAACAATGTATGGCCATTTTGACTTTACTGTGAGGCCATTTTGATTTTTTTCGTCTGGCCATTTTGACCTGTTCCCTTCCCAAGGCTGTTTTAAGCATGTTTTGTCTTAAATGCAACTGCCTCACCTGCATCTACACAGATAGTGACCACAGCCGATGTGGTCATTGCTAACTAATTCTAGGGTGAGTTATAGCGAGGAATCTAGTTTGGGCTCAGTGCTGGCAAAGTAATAATCGTGATTGGTCAGTCTACTAATCTACGTACTGACAAAGTTAACGGTACAACACCGAGTCGTCTTTTAACTGATCTAGCAGCTAACAAAGTAATAACAATATGTTCAGCTAAATACTGACAAAGTAAACGTGATAACACTGAGTCGTCTTTTAACTGATCTAACAGTGTTATGGTCAAGGATGTTTCCGTCACAGAGGGTATAAGAAATCCTCTGTGAACCAGCAAAACAGAACAAAGGCAAGTGTAAAACATTCCAGTATTGTATTATTAAGCAACAGAGCAAGTTATACAAAGTCACAAGTCAATTTCACAATACCGATTTCAAGAACAATACAAATGAGAAAAAATTTAAGGCAATGGGTCACAAAATATAACATAACAAACTCTCCAAAGTCTTAATGCGAGAGAGAAACAGTTATTCAGAGCGTAACACGGCGAGCGGTCTGACGGCGGCTATCTAGATTCAAGCGTGGACGGATTTGTTTGAGATGATGTATACTCCAGTGAATGCCTTTATATATATATTTAACGTGATAACACTGAGTCGTACATTCACTGGAGTATACACCATCGCAAACAAATCCGTCCACGCCTGAATCTAGATAGCCGCCGTCAGGCCGCTCGCTGTGTTACGTTCTGCATAATATATATATATACAGTCATATCCTGAAAGTTCGAGCACATACGACCATCGCCACTAGCGTGGAGAGCTCTAGAATAATCTCCCAGAAGTAAACAAATAGGTCAAGGGCAGACAACTCAACTTCCGGAAAGTCTGCTGCCAAAATCCTAAAAGTGCTGACCACCCATTATATGAAATGTGGCCCATCATAGTTTTTATTCAAAACTCTAAACGTTGTGACCCAATAATAATTATTGCTTAATCAATAACAAACTGTATAGAAAAAAACACACTCCTAACAAAACTGATAACAATATGTTCATCTAAGTGCTGACAATGTTAACGGTATAACACTGACAGCTAACAAAGTGATAACAATAAGTTCATCTAAGTGCTGACAAAGTTAACGGTATAACACTGACAGCTAACAAAGTGATAACAATATGTTCATCTAAGTGCTGACAAAGTTAACGGTATAACACTGACATCTCACAAAGTGATAACAATATGTTCATCTAAGTGCTGACAAAGTTAACGGTATGACATTGAGTCGTCTCTAACTGATCTGACAGCTAGCAAAGTGATAACAGTATGTCAGATAACAGTACTGACAAAGTAAAAATAGTGACTCGAACGTAATATCAATAACCGTGACTCTTATTTACGCATTAACCGGTCAACTAATCTATGTGTTAACAAAGTCCTAATGGTGATCCCCAGCACAATAGTTCCAGTTTGTCATAGATCCGTGGAGATCCTGGTTAGAACAGGTCCCCCAAAACACATGCATGCTTGCAAGAGGCGAGGGTTATCAGGCTCGCTGACTTGGTTGACATGTGTGTGTCATCGTATCCCCATTGCGTGGATCAATGCGCCTGTTGTTGATGGTGTGGTCCAGATTCGGTTATTTTCAGACCGTCGCCATACAGCTGGAATATTCTTGAATGCGACGTTAATCAACAACCAACCTGTTTGTTACAGAAGGAAATAATGGTATTAATAAGGAAAAAGTTAAACATACCCTTTCCCCTCATTTGTGTACGTAGTGTCTCGGCTTGACGGCTACGAACTTTTACATCTGGTCAGGACATTGTGGGTTCACATGAGACCAAGTCATCAACGGTCAAGGCATGCATGTTTCACAATTCAGCAAAGAAAGGTTAAAGTTCAAATCACAACGTTTGCGTTAGGTACAATAATGTTTTCAGTTTTCACCAGGAAATATCTACATCCCGATGATAAGAATAAGGCAATTTATCAGAATTGTTTGTTCAAAAGCAGGAAACACGATTCGTCCCAGAAACGCATAACAGTTTTCCTCAAAAGTGTTTCCAGGTTTGTCAGAGCAATATTGGTGCTCGCTGGTTTCAGTAGTAAACGATCAACCCGTGCCTTCCACAAAAGGTGACCGTGCTTGTCGTAAGAGGCGACTAACGGGATCGGGTGGTCAGACTCGCTGACGTGGGTGACATATGTCATCGGTTCCCAGTTGCGCAGATCGATTTTCATGCTGTTGATCACCCATGAAGGTCCCGGGGTAGAATAGGCCTTCAGCAACCATGCCTGCCACAAAAGGTGACCGTGCCTGTCGTAAGAGGCGACTAACGGGATCGGTTGGTCAGGCTCGCTTACTTACTTGACACATGCCATCGATTCCCAGTTGCGAAGATTGATGCTCATGCTGTTGATCACCCGTGAAGGTCCCGGGGTAGAATAGGCCTTCAGCAACCCATGCTTGCCATAAAAGGCTACTATGCTTGTAGTAACAGGCGACTAACGGGATCGGGTGGTCAGGTTGACTTGACACATGTTCGAAACTGCGCAGATCGATCAAATATTCTGATCCAATTTACTTATCCCAAAATGTAGTCGTAAGAGGTGACTTACGGGATCGGGTGGTCAGGCTCGCTGACCTGGTTGATATACGTCATCGGTTCCCATTTACGCAAATCGATGCTCATGTTGTTGATCACTGGATTGTCTGATCCAGACTCGATTATTTACAGACCGTCACCATATAGCTGGAATGTTGCTTGGCCAGGCGTAAAACTAAACTCACTCGCTCACCCAGTCGTAAATGAGTAAAACCTGCATCACTCCGGACTTACAAGCTGAAAACGGAGATTAAACTCTCTCACTGTTTCATCCTGAAAACGGAGATTAAACTCTCTCACTGCTCTGCTTCATCCAGAAAACGGAGAGTAAACTCTTTCACTGTTTTGTGCATCTAAATTCAGTTGTATTTTACATTTATATTCAGAACACTGTTCACTGCTTGTATTATCGGTGTAAGTATCAACTGTTACGCGCACACATGATCACAGTAATGATCACAATGAACAGATGGCAACAGATACCTATACGATATTACATGGAGCATAACTCCATGAAAACGCGCTGATAGTTTTATCGCATGCTTTTCTCTCACCTCTTAAGTGTCGTCTGCTCAGCATTGAAACCCACGTGACCGCAACGACCTCATGACGTCAACAATTAGCTTCACACTTTGGTTTAAGTTGTAAAATTTCAATTGTTGTGTTCGCCATGAGGTTTATGGCGTTGTCGCCCATCACACGGCGCCTGTTGTATTTTGAACAGTTATTTAATAGTCTCTGTGATAAGGTTTGTCACGGGAAGATCGCTTTCATTCAATGGCCGACACAAGCAGACGGCTGATTTATGGCGAAGCGCAGAGGGTCGACACTCTCGTTCGGCCCACTTTGGGAGGTGTGGCGTGGCACGGCAATACACCCGCTCGTCTGCGCGGCGTGTGTAACAAGGAAGATATATTGCTTTATACACTCTATACCCGTAATATAGGCATTGTACCTGGCTAGCCAAGGCGCCATGTACATGCACCATCGGCAAGAATATATTAACTTTATTAAACGAAAGTTCCTCATTCTCATAATGTTTTAAGGTTTTGCTGTTTTTCTAGAGTTGTGTTTGTTGTTTTTCCTTTTCGTTTGTTTTGCATTTTCTGTTTTTGTCTTCTTTTTTTTGGTATATATTTAGACTCTTCTTTATAATACATGTACTACAGGGATACCTGTTAAAGAGAAGAAGTAACCCTAATGCATTGTAAAAGGTATATTAAAAAGTTGCAGTCTTTGTTTATGGCAGAAGTCTTGTTATCCATGATCTGTCTCGTTGGCTACTCCAAGTTGCAATGGGTTCACAGTCTCCAGGAACCTACCCTTGTAAGAAGCGAATGTACGGATTGTGGCGGGGGTGGGGGAGCTATGCTCGGTGACTCGGTTGATTACATATATCATCACTGGATTACAGAAGGTAGAATTATGAGAGTTATTTTGATTATGATTATGAGAAAGAGAGGTACTTGCCTCAAGAACCCGAGACACAAACGTTTTTGTTGGTTTGTTGCTGTTGTTTTTTCTGTTTTGTTTGTTGTTTTGTTGTGTTTTGGGGTTGTTGTTTTTTTTGTTTGTTTGTTTTTTGTTTGTTTTTTGGGGGTGGAGTTCTTGTTGTTTGGTTTCTTTCGATTTTTTTGTTTGATATTTTGTATGCTTGTTTGTTGTTATTGTTCAGTTTTGGTTTTTGTCTCTGAGTTTGTTTTTGAGTTTGTTTTCCTAAGCACCTCATTGTCAACGCTAAATGTAGTGTACTCTTCATTCATTCATTCATTCAGTCAGTCAGTCAGTCAGTCAGTCAGTCAGTCACGTATAACGTTTTTCATACAAGAACACCTTTTAAAAGGGTATTGAAAATTCATATTTCTCATATCTTCCCGAAACGGGCACCGTGTATTCAAAGCGTCCTGCCAGTCAGGAGTTTTACAGCATTATTCTCCTACAGACAGCATATCACTGTACCAAGACAATAAACCCAATTACTATTTACCTACTGTGCCCAGATACCGCTGAGTAATTATCCAGTAACACCACGCATCTCCGTTCCATACCGAACAGAAGCATGCCCGAACAGCCCAAAGCGCGGTCAACATCCGGGCACTCGAGGGTCTTCCAATCTTGCACAACCTTTATGATCGTAATGCGACCCTAATGGTCACGATCAACAGGTATTCCAATACGGAATTAATGATAAGTAATTGAGGTGATAAAAGACAGATGGCACAACTCTCGCAGAGCAAGAAGATCGGGTTTCGAGCCTACCCGGGTGAAAATGGGAAAGGGGCGTTCTCGGGTGGTGTGATCGGAATGCACCTCAGTTGCTCTTGGGTCTTAGTACCCTATACAACAGGAGGATGTCAGCGGTTAGGTCATTCACAGAGGGCGGGTGTATAAACTTGATTAAGTGGATAAACTAGGTAAATACCACGTTAGGCATTAAGGTGAGAAATAAGTCATTTTCAATAGATTCAGTGGCCTCTGGCGTTCGTGTCACACTTTCAATGTGTGACATGGTACTTGTTTATGACATGTAATTTGTTTTATTGCTTCAGATATACACACACGAGAAAGTTTCACTTTCCACGGAATCATTTCACAGTAGCAAGTTTCATTGCAGCGCGAAAGAGGGTTTTATATGTACCATTAAAAAATTAGGGGATGTTGGATTTACAAGAATGATAAAAATCAAATGATGAAGCCATGGAGGAAAGACATGATGAAGAGAAATTGAGGGGAAACTGTGACAATTTATTTCATGCCAATGGAAATATTTCATGCATGTTGATATGGACCGGTAATGACTAGCTAGCTCGTGAAATAGAGTGTTATAATATGAACACAGATGTGAAGACCTACATGCATCAGGCCCCGATTTCTCGAAGCAAACTTACGTTGTTACTCAAATTTCAAACTGAGTTTGACAATTTGAAACTCAAATGCACATTTTTAAATATATATAATGCCCAAACGCCTTAAGCAATATATTCACAAAAATGAAACTGTCTACTATATTGTGGTTAGTATCAATTTCAGTAAATTCAGGGAAATGCATTTTCTCAAATTTGAGTAAATACTCGAACTTAAGTCAAAACTCAGACTTATGTTTGTTTCGAGAAATTGGGGCCAGATGACTTTTTCAAAGGCAGCTGGACTGACATCTAGTCTCAGAAAAGATAAACAGTGCATACCTCTTATATGGCTGCTCATACAACATGGATCTTCATGGATCTGACTGCTATAAAAGATCCTTGAGCATGTACTAGTTGTGTGGATATGTGCGCTATATGAATAGCCTATGATAGTAATGATAATAGAGAGAGAGTGTGTGTGAGTGTACTTTTACGCCGCATTCCGCAATATTGTAGTTAACTGGTAAATAATCGAGTCTGTACCAAACAATCCAGTGGCCCACAGCGTCGACATGTGCATCGATTTGCTAATTGGAAACCGATGACACATGTCAACCAAGTCAGCGAGCCTGGCCACCCGATCCCGTTAGTCGCCTCATACGACAAGCATGGTTTACTGAAGATCACTTCTAACCCGGATCTTCAAGTGTGCCCCTAATAAAATCATAGCAAGAATTTACATTACAGCTTGTAACACATCGCGACAGCACGACAAACCCATGTTGATCTTCAACCTCTTTTCTTTAATGTCTATCAACACTTTCAGTATGATTACACGATGCCATTTAGTATGACAGTAATAACCTTCACTATTACATTAAACCGACAATCCAGTTAAACGATTGGAAACATTTAAGGTTTATAATACGACAGTAAGGTATCATGTAATCAGATACCCGTGGCGTTCCGTGTTATTGATTCATACTTGTCGTATGAGGCCACCAAAGGGATCAGGTGGTCAGGCTCTTTGATATGTTTGACACATGTCATCGGTTCACAGTTGTGTAGATTGATGGCGATTCTTCTAATCCATGGATTGTCTGGTCTAGAGTCGATTAGTTCCAGACTGTCGCCGTATAGCTGGAATATTGATGAGTGTGCTTGAACAATAACCATTTCCCGACCGTTAAACTCAAATTATAATATTTTCATATGATCATATAGTCCTTTGAAGAACATCGGTGCAATGTAATATAACAGCGGGGAATATTGCGTTATGCTCTTTACAAATCTTTACATTTGTACATACATTCTGTACCATTCTGTACACCACGTGTGTACAGTGTGTCAGCAAAGAGTACCTGAGGGGATGATCAACCAACCAGTCAGTCAGTCAGTCAGTCAGTCAGTCAGTCAGTCAGTCAGTCAGTCGATCAATCAATCAGTCAATCAATCATTTGCTCATTTGCTTTTAGGCCACCGACTGCACACCCCGTGTGTACAGTGTGTCAACAAAGAGTACCTGTAGGGTACTCGATCGATCAATCAAACAATCAAGTATTGGCTTTTATTCCACCGGCTCATAACAAAAGCTGTATAGTAATATTTAATTTACAGAGACAAAAAATCTCACGATGCGCACAATCGTTCTGAACATAACAAAGAATTCCATCTTACAGTTGCATGATGAGCTAAAATAAATAAATTAATAAATTCATCATTATCATTGTCAGTGATATAACATTGTGGTAGGTTTTGAAACGTACTTTTCTCTAATATCATTTACACACTTTCTCTACCCATCAAAAGTTTCTACTCACTTAAAATATGCTCTGTGTGTCATGTACATGTATGTGATTACATCGAAGATGAGTTTCTTCACTCACTTCGGGGTGCCAGCTGCAAAATTTATACAGATCAATTGCATGAGGATCTTGCATTAAATTGCCGAAAAGCATGTGCAAATATCGTGCACGTGAAGCCAAGGTCTAACGCAACCATCAGAAGCTTCAGATGACTTACGATTCCTGACAGACATCAGTCTTTGTCATAAGCTTCTGCTTGCGTATCACTATCAAGCAGTGAGTGCTTGAGTTTATTTTTACGCCGCACTCAGCAATATTCCAGCTACACGGCGGCGGTCTGTAAGTAATCAAGTCTGGACCAGACAATCTAGTGACCAACAACATGAGCATCGATCTACGCAATTGGGAACCGATATCATGTGTCAACCAAGTCAGCGAGCCTGACCACCCGATCCCGTTAGTCGCCTCTTACGGCAAGCATAGTAGCCTTTTATGGCAAGCATGGCTTGCTGAAGGCCTATTCTACCCCGGGACCTTCACGGGTCCTATCAAGCAGTGATGACACCAGGTGTCCCAGTAAGAGTAAACATATCATGCCCCTTTGGTGAAACCCGTCTGAAGCATATGTAAAGGTAAGGTACAGTTTACCTGAAAAATAATGTAGACATCAATATTTCCAATTTCAAAACAAGAATATTTCACGCAGATTTATAAGTATTTCAAATACTCAGTGTGCGATGTGAATGGGCAAGGTTTCTAACTGACATTTAATAATGTAAAATTATTTTATGTTTTCATCTATGAATAACTATGAAAATATTATATGCAGATCTTTTCTCGAAACAAACTGATTGATGCTAAAAACAAGGAATAAATAGACAACAGCAAAAATAGTGTTTTTGTGTATATTAACATAAATATGTACAATTAACCAACTGCAAAACAACTACAATTCATTCCATCTTCAGAATGAAGGGCAAGATTCGGGGGAAACCTCTCAGGGTGGGTGATATTCATATTTCAGTCATTTCCATTCATTGGATCTCAATCCTAAGTGCAAATTACAACAGATGAAATATAATAAAATGATAAAATCCATGACGATTCCCAACATAGGTCCTGTTGATTTGAGTACATTACATTGTCTGGGATGAGACACGCTTAGGACGTGTATCAGAAAATGGTTTATGCCTCTTCACTACCAACTGTGCACAGCGGGTAAAATACCTCCGCGATCAAACATAATCTCCTCGTAAAGCTGTCAAGGGACACCTTGACTGAATTGGTGGGTCATTTTCAGAATTACTCATTCCATTTTTGATATATTACCGGAGTAGTTTTCCTAAATATTTCTGACAGGAAGTGTGGTTTCATATGTCTCACGCCGAAAACACTCATGCCAGGATGTCAATTTTAAAATTTTGACATAGTTTAAAAAATAACGTAATCTCGATTCCATAATGGTTCTGCCGTTCATGATCATTTTCATTTACCGAGGACGATTGTTGGATGTTTTCATAATATTATTACAATAACGGTTCTGGTTCAGTTAACAAAACCCCCCATACAGCGAAACCTCGTAATACCGCACCCTGTAAAAATAAAACGCCTGCACCAAAGAATATTCAATAATTCTATGAATCAGATACCACTGGTTATACATCAGGTGACAAGAATGGAATGGGAAAAAGAATCCCTGGAATTAAATGAAGACACCGGGTGTTTGCTTATGGGTAACGTTTTGGGCTGTATCCAAAATGACAATCTTTTGTAACAATGACTCGTTTATCCCGAAAACTTGTTATACCGAACGATTTCAGTAGGACCCCTAGGTCCGATCATATCTATGAAATAAATTTGCATGTGTATAAATATGCAAATAAAGTAGGCATGGGTGTATTACACATCTGTACGTAGAGGTTGATCATGAATATTGGAGACAACTGTTTGAGACAGTTGGAAATTATTTTAGTTGCATGTTGTCCTGTTTTTAGTTAAAGGTACTGAGAATAACTATTTTAACTGATACAAATTGTACCCATAAACAAACATCGAAGGTACCTCAACCCATGCCCCCTCGTGACCAGTGAACAACTATTGTACCATGTCATCTCAAGCATGGCCAACTTAAAATGACGAGGCGTCAAGCACAACCATAATTCTGGATCAATTCAATTTTGGATTGAGTTTTGCTATATCAAATAGCAGACCCTTAAAACACAACTTTTTCTTTCAATCACTTCATTTATTGCACATAAATGAATAGGTTTTCAGCAACCCATGCCTGCCATAAAAGGCGACCATGTTTGTTGTAAGAAGCGACTAATGGGATCGGGTGGTCAGGCTCACTGACTAGGTTGACACATGATATTGGTTCCCAATTGCGCAGATCGATGCTCATGCTGTTGATCACTGGACTATATGGTCCCGACTCGATTATTCACAGACCGCCGCCATATAGCTGGAATATTGCTGAGTGCGAGTAAAACTAAACTCGATATTTATCGATATTCAATGGATGTTTAATTAACGGTTATCGATCTCGATAGCCTAGAATTTGGGCTTTAGTTCAGTATAGCTTTAGTTCAATATAGCTTTAGGATGGTCAATGTTCCAGTGTCGTTCTATAAGAACCAAAAACGTTAAGTAATTGCCTAAGATTTACGCATCTGAAATGTCAGGAAATCTCTAGTGGAAGACGTTGAAGCACCAGTTATTATTCATTCTTGGAAACAACGAAATCATTAAAAAGTCATGACGTCATCTCAGCAGCCTTGACCTCAGGTAAGGCAAGGTGAAATGAGGTTTAATCGCACTTAAGATTATTTTGCAAATATGACATGACGGCATGCATACATGCGTTTGTGTGGCTGCTTGTACTGGCACAGATTTATACTGGTTTTATAGAGCTCGTTCACTGAGAAAACATGGTAAGCATGAATACACATCTCCAACACTTTACGCTGACTCAGAGCCGACCAGTCGTTGTTGTACCCATTAATGCCCAGCGCCAGGCAGGGACCAGCAAGTAACATATTTTAACGTCTCTTGGTATGACGCGGCCTGGGATCGAACCCGCAACCTTCCACTCCTCCTGGCGGACGCTCTGACCACTACACTAGTGAGGTGGTCCCCTAAAGTCAGGATATCATGGCAGTAAGTACAGATTGCACCCAACGACGTTAGCAGGATCCGCTGAGCCCAGTTTTCAATCATTCAGTTGTCGTGATTAGTAACCTTACATGTCCGTGCTCGATACCATTTTATGTCTGCTACCCCGGGTACCTTCAGCTACCCCATATCCAATTTACTTGGAACGATATTATTAAAATACAGTGGGAAGCATCATTACACCTATTTGACGCACTCGCTTCACGAACCGTGAAGTTCCGGGTTAGAATATTGATCTTTAGTGACCCACGCTTGTTGTAAGAGGTGACTACTGGGATCGGATGGTCATTCTCACTGACTTGGTTGACACATGTCATCGGTTCCCATTTGCGCAGGGCGATTCTCATACTGTTGATCACTAGATTGTCTAGTCCAGACTCGATTATTTACAGACCGCCGCCACATAGCTTTCATACTGTGGCGTAAAATTAAAGTCAACTCATTCACTCAGTCGCTTCAACAGTGAAGTAATTGCCGCAGTGCCCCACACAAAGCTACATGACTATATGATAGGATACAGCCAAGGTGGCGTAAAACATCATTCACAGATGACAAA
Organism: Haliotis asinina; assembly: GCF_037392515.1. Lineage (NCBI taxonomy): Eukaryota > Metazoa > Mollusca > Gastropoda > Lepetellida > Haliotidae > Haliotis > Haliotis asinina. The sequence goes on along the minus strand of NC_090283.1, from coordinate 12,943,706 downwards.
CGCACATGACCGTCTATATAGAAAACGCGGTTCATTCACGTTACGGTTACGAGTTGGCGCGTTTGAGTGGGTGATAGTAACATATTGCTACAACGCCGTAGGATAAAACTCACTCACTCTATCTCAAGAACAGCCATACCTGGATACTTTGATAAATAACATATGTGTAATGTCAGTATTAATTATTGTATTATCATTCATAAACCTCACCAAAAAATGTAATCATTTTTTTCATGGCGCATAGCCATTTGATATATTCAATCAAATCTAATATAAAAGGATATACAAGAGCCCTTTATTGCTTTCCTCAATTTGTTCTCGTCTTAAACAAACCGTCTTCATATCGCATGTTATCGGCAATTGTTCTGCCCAACTGGGTTTCGCCTTCCAAAGTGAATGCTATCGTTACGGCCACCCCCGAACACGAAGACAAGTAGCGTTAGCAGTCGGTAAAAGTAATCCGCCCTTCTTTTCATTTATCGCCTGTTTGACGCTGGTCATACCATTAAACTTCACATTTCTGTCAACACAAGCAGTAGAAATATTTAAACTGCCATGTGGCACATCAAGCTTACCGTTTTATTATAAGGTAACGCGACTACTGACTGGTAAGAAGTTGAAACGAGCGACCCCTCAGGGAGAAATCATTGAAGCGAGACGCCATTGGCTGCTGAGGGAGATCTTCTTACTGAGAGGCGAGAAAGGAGCTGTCTCTCTATCTTTGTCGTTGGCCTTGGTTGACTTCACCACGAAGACAGAATGTTGAATATCTTTCAAGGAAATCAGACATGCATTATTATAACTTAATCCTCGTGATAGCAAGACACTTGAGTGTGTCTAATGGCGTTCTGTTGTTACTTGCCCATGCGAAATAACTTATTTATTACTCTTAAGAAAAAGTTAATAAAATTTCAAGGTGTTAGGAGCCTTATCACACACAAAGAATGGAATGGATTTTCTGACATGAATGAAAGATCATGTGTTATCCGTTTTGGGTTCGAACTATCTAATCAATACTATTATTTTAGCCAGATTGCTAGTGATTGTGAAAGTAGGAACTTAAAGATAATAAACAAAATGTTACTTACGTAATTGAACATTGGCGTTTTGGCATCCAAATATTATTAGTCAAGAAAAGCCAATCATATTACATCACGAATGACACTTCCAACAATGAAAAGATCAAGATCATTATATTTAGCTACTTGCTTCAGAATGATGGAAATCACAAGAGCACGTTTTGTTTTTGTGCAATGTTATCACATGCATTCGTTGCTCAGGTAGTATTTGATTGCACCGATTAATTATACTCAACATTTCATCATCCTCACAACGTAGACAAGATCATTAGGTCCCAAGCTAAGGGTTTTTTTCATTAACTTTTTTATTTGTCACCAACGACATTTTGGGGTAAATCTTACTCTGTCGTAAACTATTTTGTGTTTATTTGTTCCTAAGCAACATAAAAGAAAATGGCTTCTTCTGTACAACGTGTATTTCCATAAGCATATAGCTTATCTAAAGCTCCTCTCATTGTACATTACTAAACTACAGGTGACGGTCCCAGTAATGGATCACAGGCGTGTCGGTAAGTACGTATACGTGCTGGTCAGTTAAGAGAATTCTGCTGACAAGTTACGTGTCATATTTGGTCATATTTTCTTTGTAACTAAAAACTTCTGGAACGGCTATACATAAAATACATGATTGAGAAACTCGTTGAAAACGTAGTTTTGAAGAATTAGTAATATGTTACACACATTCTAAAATGAATAGGTTTGGGTTACGCCGTTTTCGGGAATATTCTACCAACATCACGGCGACGGGCGTTTGAAATGGGCTTCACACATTGTACCCATGTTTGGAAGAGAACCCGGCTCTATGGGATGAAGTTTGGACCCTTTAATCACTCGGTTATCCTTCTGTAGTACCTGGGTTTGTGCGAATTATGGATGCAGTACACTGAAATCGGTGGCATATTCCTTGCGATGAAGATGACGTTGATCATTGCATAATACAGATCGTCTCTCTTGTCCACAGACAGAGATCCAGAAGGGAGAATAACTATTGTTGGTCAGTTGTCTTTGTGACTTCAAACTTCACTGTATAGTTCAGCTTCAAAAGGGAGGTCATAGTTTTTAATTATATATATTGTAAGGAGGGCGAGGATGGGTTAGTGAGTAAATGTTTGATTTATCCAGCAATAATATACACTGATGAGAGAGGACGTTAAATGCCGTTACATAGCCAAGAAATGTTCACCGATTTTATTTAAAACGTCAAGGCAGAGGACAAACTCAGAACGCCAGGAAGTCAGAGACTCTGTTTCCCCGGCTAACCAAGTTGCTTGTGATGTGCTAGTTGGTTTGTGTTCATAAAACGTATCCCATTCACTGCTAGGTACACAAAAACGATTTTTCACATTTCCCTAAGGTGAGACCACATGTGTGCTTTGTTGTCGAGCGGGACAGAAGTCTCTCAGTAGTGATACTCTCAGGGGGCTAGCTACAAGACACGATCACCGTTCCAAGACCTCTCCGTGACTGGTCAACTTTGCTTGATACCACCCACCACTACAACAGACGTTGACATTCCCGTGTATTTACCAAAACACTAGCATACAAACTCCTCAACATTCTCAATGAAACAATGAAAACACCTATCAAACAAAATATATTTCCATGTGGCTTTATTACTGTCAATACACAACTTTTTATTTACATTGAAAATCACAAGTTATATGTCTTAGACTAATAAATAACACATATGTACATAAAAAAATATTACATGCATTACAAATGAATATCTCACCATGCAGAAGTATCTCTCCTCTTGTCTCTAGATAGTGGTCTAAGATCATGATTTAATATTTTCAACATCAAATTCAATACATGCAAGAATTTCACAATCATATGTTGTAATTGTAAACTAATTCTATTTCGCGTCTCAACATGCTTCATCGAACTGGTCGTTAATAAATCTCAACCGAATGTATGACAGATTAAGTTAAATCATATGTTTGGTTTAATTTCAGGTCACGGAGGGGAACTTCTTATTTGGTCATTGCATTAATTGGTCATTATTGGAGCATTTCTAAATGTCCCATGATTTTAGAATGATTAACAACAATGGTAATTTGACGTTGTGCTGGGCTATAGTTTTCAGTCAGTAAGCATTTAGTGCACTATTATGTCAGCATCACGGCAACTACAATTTGATGTTTCTCACTGTGTCACAATATTACAAATACCTGTGGTGTAGTGTTTGTGAAATAAAAGCGAATGCGTTGGACTAATAATATTCATGTATCTAGAACTCCCATGTATTTTGTTGTTTCAATGTCTACTGCTTTGCTACATTACCACTCGTGGAGTGAAATATGAAATGAAACAATTAAACTGCTTGAGAACTGTCCGGTGCTTTGTTCGGCATTGACAAATTTACAATTTCGGAAATGCTCGTGACTTTGGGCGATGAGGCAGCATGGGATATGTCAGGCTTCGGGTGCATCTTGGAAACATCTGACAAGTCCATTGGTTTTGCAAAAATGTTCATCGGAGGACACATAGTGGAGCATGCATCAATGTCCTCGTCATCAAGGTCAAGGTCCTCGTCGTCACTGACGTCATCGACGATCTCGCATACGTCATCATCTTTTTCTTGACAATGCGTCCCAGTCGTGTCAGGTGCGTAGCTAGGGGAACAGGGGTCGATGAATTCGTCAGTCTTATCTCCATCATCTCCCATTCGAAGGCGGTCATGGATTCTTTTGTGTCGTTCCAGGTTGCTCTTGTGACTAGTAGCATAGTCGCAGTGGGGGCAGGTGTAGTCTTTCTGGCCACTGTGCACCGACAGATGGCGCTTTAGTAGCGCCTTTCGGCAAAACCGCCTTCCGCAATATGGGCAGGAGTAACCGTTGTGGTGAAAGATCATTATGTGTTCGCGAAGAGAAGCCTTGGTAGTAAAGTGGACTCCGCAGCATTCAAGAACCTTATCACAAGCTTGGTGCATTGTGGAGATGTGTCTCTTTAGGTTGTTACGGCGGTCCGTGACGTATCGACAATGAGGGCAAGGAAACAGCTTCCCTCTGAAGGTATTACAGACCAGCATTGCGAGTTCAAGATAGTTCCTGTTAATGAACGGAGACTTCAGTTTGGACATCTCCGTCGCGAAAGCTGCCTGGTTGACAGCTTGATAGTGGGTGAAACTGATATGTTTGAGGTCCCCGGCCTGTCCTGGGTAGAGTGACGGGTAGTGAAGGAGTGGGGAGGGGAGCGCCAGGGCACTAGAAGGTCCTGATATGGATGGTCCGCAGAACGGCAGATTGTGGAAGGGTTGGAGTGCGCCGCCGCCGACAGCGCTCAGTGACACGTTGGTGAGACTGGGTCGTGTCTCCGACACACTGGTGCTCGGTTGGGGAGCTCTTATTGCAGGCTGAGGGAAGCTCGCTTCAAGATCCGAGGGGTGACGAGCCGTGCCTCTCTCGCACAATCCAGATGCACTGAAGCAGAAAACATGGAGAGATGATCTTACCGTGAATAAAAGACTGGATTGTCGGCAGGAGATGAGATTAACCTGAGTATGGTCTCACTCTGCGGCCGTATCATATCACCGCGAAACAAGCACAAAGGGCGACAACTATTGCTTTCATTTGTGATAGGAGCGAAAGGTCAATTTTCCTACCAAGACAGTGACTTAAGTCTTCAGCCGAGACATATTTCGTTCCAATCAAAATTAATGTAGCGGAAGGAAAAAGCTTTAGACCTCATTAATCTATTAGCAAAGCTGTGTTGTTGTTGGGGAAATTAGGGATAATGCGGCAAAACAGACACAATTAGGGCGCTCGAGCCCAACACTATCAGTTTACAGACTTCAACAAGAGCGATTTCGTTCCACGCACCTCCTGCCAAGCCCTCTTTTAGAACCAGCCGTCCCTTCGAGGACAATAACCGTGGTATAATCCCAAACCTGGGCTTCAGCCAGAACAGGGATTACAGTGTGAATCTACAAAGAATACCTTGTACATTTTCGGGATTTTTTTCAACACTTAATCTGAAATTCTGCACCTATCTGTTTCTATGTGACCAACACTGGCTATGAATTACGTTACGGTCTTGATAGAAATGAAATATTTAGCCAGTTTCTTGATCCCAGAACAAAACGGGATAAAGAGGACAATCTGTCATATGTCTGAAGAAGTCAGTACCTAATAAAAGTAGATTTACGCTAGACTCGAGATTGAAACTTAGATGTGAATCTGACACCACAGAAATATGAACAGTATTACGTACAATGAACAATATATTTGGTTACACCACTAGTTTGTGTATTCTGGTAAGGTGTCTATAACGATATGCGTATCTTCATGTTTTACGTTCTTTCGATTGTATATTTAAGCAAGGAGAATTTTTTATTGACCTGTTTACATGCACAATGGTACACTTGTAACAACTCCAGAGTTATCACTCTGATTAATACTCGATTTGTTTTATATGCAAACTTTAGCATCTTATGAGATGTCGGTATGATATTCAGTCTAATGCCAAAGAATTATGAGGTTCTGAAGATGAAATATCATGTGTCGAAAATCAAGAAATCATTTTTATCTTGCTTCATGTCCCTTGGACAAATTAACTTCTAACTTAATCAAACAGTGCCGGCATTATTTACCTGCTTACAAAAATGCAAATTTAATCATCAAATCCAAACCGCTTGTGACAACAACACTGTACGCTACACCAATTTGCTCTGTGTTGTCATCATTCTCTGTGCTAATCATTAGGAAATCATCTCAAATATAATTTTCACTCCCCTGTGGTTCTTGTAATGGCGGTGATGTATTGCCGTCGTGAGATCGTTTACGCGACGGAAAAATAACACGATTATCGGTCTTAAGTGTTGCCCTTTCGTTTAAGGGGCGTTTAATTGTTTCGTCTATGATAGACTGCTGCAAGGAGACATTGTCTCGTCCTTCTTGTTTTGCTTCCCAACAGATTTTTTTAAAAATTATTACTCAAATAAAATACATGACACAAATATGTTTTGGACAAACATTTTGCGAGGTGATAGCTTCATATTTTCGAATTATTGGCTGGATTCCATGGAGCTGAGGAGAGCTCTCTTTACAGATTAATCGTTGCTGTGATAACAAAATCTGACACTCGTGAAACGAAATAGCAAGTTCATCAATAAATCTTCTGAATTGGATAACAGGCGGATATTGGCGCCAAAATTACCGAGTAAATTTCGCGTGATTCGCGTCAGACGTTATCGCTTGTGCTTTAGCAGCTGATTACCATAATTGAGCTAATTACAGACCGGACGCCGTACGCCAACAGAGGCGGCGAAGAGACAGTCCGATACTGTTCCAAATCAATACAACCCACAAGGTGTCACATGTACCTGAACGCATTTTGATGATGGCAGGAAATGTTTTCCATAACATCATGTGACTACGGTAAATTGCCCATGCGGTGCACGAGATTCACGGGACGTCATGGCGAGCACGTTATGTGCACACACGCCCAGGGAAAAAATACACGCGGATATTTTTACTCATGTGTTCGCGCAGAATCGATGTCCCAGGAGTATTTAAGCCGTCGCTTTGGTCCAGTAAAGCACCTGCTAAATCTGGTAGTGCTCGAAACTTATTAAGCGATCATTTGAATGAGTGTCGGCCCATTAAATAGTTTATAATTGACATTTAATCCACAGCTAGAATACCTTGTCAACGCATTGCTCAGTTGACGCAGACAATGAGTATATTATGGTGATGCTTGCATGAAAGGTTCACAGCGCTAATGATAAATGATACGTACTGTACACGATTAAGGAACTGTGTAAAGTTTAAGTACGCTTTTACGTTTAAACTGTATTGGTGATTAATGTCTCTGACAGTTACAAATGTTTGATCTAGAAAATACAGTTTGTAACTTTGCGGGGAATAAATGAGGCATAGTTCAGTACGTTGTAAAATGTTAACCTGTTCTTGTCAAGTGACATTCTCTACTTGAAGCTTTATTGTACGAAGACCAATGTAGTCGCAAAGCCAATGCTACCGCAGTGATGTAGATGTAGCGGCCGTAGTAGCTCTGGCAATTATGTTAGCGTTAATGGCAGCAATAGCGATACACGTATTAGCTCTAAGGAAAGATTTGATAAACAAAATGTAAAATTATTTTATATTTTATCGGATTTGTCTACCTGCAGATCGAAGAATAACTGAAATGACAACTGAACTAACTGCTCAATGACCGGGCCTGTTAGTAAGAAATTGGTAGTTGTTTTTCATTCCATTCAAATTATAGTTTTTCTCATTTTAGTTAGACATTATATTTCAGCTAGATTTATCAGCACTTGTCAACAGACGACGAACCACACATTTACCCTATGTAAAAGTGTATAAACATACTAAGTATATATTCCAGAAGGTATTTCAGAGTATGATAGTTTCTGGTTCACGACAATATGTATTCTTACTATTGTGCATACTTTCGCTTATATCTCTATCAGAAAGCTTTATTTATTTCAATTTTTATTGTTAGTTTTAAATCGTATTTAGCGTCCTTTTCGTAGCAGGTAATGACGTTTCGGTTGAATGAGTGTGCCTTTGAACTTTATGGCTGTTTCAGTGAAAAGAATCAAAGCACTTCATGGCTATTTCAGTGAAAAGAAGCATCGCACAATATGCCAATTTCAATCAACGAAATAATCTCACCGTATGGCTATTTCAAAATCAAAGAACGAAAACGTCACACCTTATGTCACACCTTAATCATCCTACTTCTGGTTACTTCTGTACAAGAAATGTTTATATTTCATGGCAATTTCAAAGAAAGAAATCATCGCATTTCGTGGCTATATTCAGTAAAAGAAATATTCATACTTCATGGCATTTTCAGTGAAATGAATCATCACCCCTTATGATTATATTTCATTGAACGGGTGCAGCCTGCGTTACACACGTTCAGCCCACCCAACACCCGAGCTACGCTTGACCAACCACGTGACGTAACAGTGGAGACAGTGGCAGGCTTGAAAGGACATTTTATGGTCATCTCATTGAAGTGGACCTTATGAACAACATGGGGGTTATACCAACAATGGAGTTGGTCAGTGCGTCAGACCGTTGAAAGGAACGGTCATGTTTGCCGTTACCCTCACGCGGATGGCATTATATATCATAAGACATGGTTCTGAATCAACTATCTTCATAAACGTTATATGAAGAATTTCAGTTAATGAAATTACACAGACCGGAACATAATTCCACGTAAAGCCAGTTTCTGATAATGCCAAAAGCGTCATAAAACACGCAATCATTTTTTCGGAAAGTGAAGAAACACTTTTTACATATTTGGTACTACGCCGAAGACATTCTAAAACATTCAGATTCAACTATTTCCATCCTTGAAGTAGTCAAATTACTAATACAACATGTCATATTATGCACCAAGAAAGGCATATGACACAAACACACATTGGCACGTGGAATATATTATCAGTATTCAAATTAAAAACCAAAATATATAACCAAACAATCTAAATAAATTAAACCAACATTTGTATGGCGTAAGTTCTATTTATGGCTAACAGCAATGATTTATAATTATGACTCATATTTTCGTACCCAGTGTTTGTACATTTTGTATGCTCATAACATTATATGTCTCTTCTTGCCACATTACATTGATGAGAAGCAAAATTAACGAAATCGCATGTTGAGTTTCAAACATCAAAGTAGCATTGCAAATTTGAAATATGATTTATGGGAATACAGTTAAGTACAGCGGTTGTGAGCTTCAACATTTGTATAGACGGACGTAGGTAGTCGATTTGTTTAAAATAATCAGTAAATCGAACCTCGATTTCTCCTGTGATATAGAGTATGAAAATAATATACAACTCATTTTCGTGGAATATGAATTAATTCAAACTTAAATTTAATTACTTCTAGATTCCATATCTAGGTATTTGATATCGTGTAATGTACCGTATGAAAACGTATTCAGCTTTTATATCACGCACTGCTTTGTATGTTTTTTGTACATATCTCTTCTTCCTTGCATTACAATGTACACAGAGATTGTGACACTTCATTTCTGTTGTATATGCATAACCACCATTGTAAGAGGACATCTTCAGTAAGCTAACGGATATGTCTACAAAGAAGGTGGTCTGCATTTTATGGAACATAAAGGTTTCTTCAACGTGGAAACATCTACGGACAGTACACTTATCAGTAAAGGGGCTTTAACTCGATGTTGGGTGGAGCGTGAATATGTTTTCCTCTTGCAGAGGAAAACATCATTTGTGAGCGACTTTGCTTGGAAAATAAGATTAAAAAGGTATAAAATAGATTGACGTGAAATTTGTTCATGTTTGAATGTCACAATCAAAAATACTGTCTTACTTGAACTAGAAATTCATATGACGTATATTTTGAAATCCCACAACAACTAATTTCTTCTTGAATATTGCTTTTTAAAAGTCTACATAAAATGCAAATTTATTCCAAGGTGTTCAAGGTTAATAAAATGTTGCCAGTGAAATTTCTTGAGAGCTAATGAAAAAGAAAATTGTGTCTTAGGAAAGAAAATATCCGTTTTTCTGTAAAAGGTTGATTTTCTGCATGGGTTGAAATTTTACTAAACGAATATTAAATGACCCTCTTCCACGAAGCCTTGATTTTCTCCACTAAAACTCACCAGGGGGCGTTTTGAAGGACAGACAAGCCACGTGGCCGAGCACTATCCAATCAAATTCGAATTAATAAGGTGCATTCGAGCCTGACGCTGGCCTTTTGGCTGTCAGGTAAAGGTGTTCTCGCGCATGGAAAACCAATTCTATTCTAATTTTGGGAGCGGTGTTTGGTATTTTGTTAATTCAGTGCAAGTGTCATTTCAATTTGGTTATTTTCACCCCGCTAACGCGTTAATGTTGACAGTTTTTATACGAAAATGGTGCAGGACAGAATATTTCGTGACTCCCATTTTGAAATATGTCAGGCATACGTCTTCCAAACAATAGTTCGATTGTTCTGAATAAAATACTTTCTCGTTGTCCAGATAAGATTTTTGAACTTCCGATTAAGCGATTAAACCATGTCAGATTATGCGAGAGATAGCGAGTGAATAATATAAATCGCGACAGTTAAATGCTTTAACATTGTCCAAACCCAAAACATGAACAAATAGCTCACGTGTTGCGCTAAGTAGCGTACATAATTTCACAAAATGATTCCTCTTTATACCTGAGATTGAACAGATAATGGGAGTTTGCAGATTTGATAATTGCACAGTAATAACGAATGTATGAAATAAAAAATCTTTAATGTTTCAATTTGTGGCAAGTATAATAGGACTTAGATATTGACATGTGTTCTCTCCGGCTTTTATTCCTGTGTCTGTGTACGACCGATGCATTGTTGCTTTTTTCCTTTTTCAGACGCTGTTAAATAACATTTACACGTAAGACAATGCAGATTAAGATCATTATTTTCTAAACATTGTTAAACCTTTTTACGTAAATGTTATTTTTGTTGTTTTGTTTTCTTCGTTTGAATTCTAATAAACAACACGGTTTTTTTACAATGGCCTTTTTCCTAACGATACTTATCTTTGTACAACAAAAAAAAACCTACAATAATATATTCATTTTTAGAAAATTATAGATCAAACCATTTTATTATATAATGTGTATCCTGTTCAATATGTTTATTAGCATGCCCACCTTTCATCCCATTGCCTTGTGAACATTGCAGAAGGCTCGTCAAAATCATTGCATAAGATTTTGATTTAATCTAGAAACAATGAAAATATTGCGTAGAATACCGACGAAAGTGATATCCAAAGTCGTTTCTCACTGGATGTATACAGAAAATGAAGAACATGGTGGAATATAAATAGATACGTTTTCCAAATACTTCCTAAACTGTATCTCAAAAACGTTACTATGATGGCCATTTCATAGCCTCGTCATGCTACGCACGTTCATACTGGTAACTGTAACTGATGATTAGGAACCATATAAACGCTTAATCAAAATGTTAGAACTGCCACTTTGCAAACAATGGACATGAATAAACACATTCTGGGGAACACGACCTACCTTGACGAGCAAATTCTGTATGCTATTATGTGCTATTTGTGTGCTGTGCAAACGGTATTCATCATTGTGTATCGAAATGGTTCATTCTGGTCCTTGACAGACATGGATATCGTTTCTATTAATTAATAGTTTCATATTCACGACGTCCTATTCTGCTATGAGCTATATGTTTCAAGATGTATACAGAAGTTATTTTCATTTACTTTATACACGCTCATTCTGTTTATACACGTAGGGCTCATTCTGTTTATACACGTAGGGCTCATTCTGTTTATACACGTAGGGCTCATTCTGTTTATACACGTAGGGCTCATTCTGTTTATACCGTGTGATAAAGGGAGGGTTCCTCATGGAAGTTTCTAAATAACATATATAGAGAATTTAAACAGAATGCTCTCGTTTTCGAAAAATCCAGGTGAGGTATATACTAAATGTCACTGCTATAACGTATCAACAAGTGTCATTGTTTTTATAAATGCAGGTAAATAGAATAGAATTTTTGTAGCATTCAAAAATACGATACGACTCACCAGATGTAGTTATTAGGATGTGTACTTGATGGTATTTATGTCATACAGACAGGTAATATGTCTCCCAACGTCACTGGTTTCATGTCTTCTGGTATGAACTGTCAATAAACTGTTATTCTTTTGCAATTAAACTCACAACGTCCACGCTAGGGAATAAAACCTGTCTCAAGTACCTGCGGAAACAGATTCCATAGGACGACTATGCTTTCGTTTCATATATGTGGAGCGTCCGTGCAATATGAAGCGCTGCAGCAAACTAGGGAAAAGAAGATGACCAAGACGGCATCCTTGCAGTACTCACGTCTAATCAAATGTTAACATGGGAATGCTAAAAGGGATCAGGGCTCCAGAGCCGTAATTAATAATGATACAAACATATTGCGCCTTACTGTCCCAGACACGCTCATGAAACTCTGCACATACTCTTCGTCAACTGGTCTCTACACAACAGTGACATTTAAGTATTAAACGTCTTGTCATTTCCAGATCGTGAAACGTCGAGATTTTCTCACCAATACTACTCAAGACCTTCGGGGGAAGTTGCTCCCAGAGGAAAAATTAATCAGTTTCGGAATTAACACGTTGCCTTAGAAAAGTGATGATTTATTTAAGACAGGCAATGCGCTAACGCAGAAAACTTAATGTTAATTTGTTACATTTACTTTGGATGGTGATTAATTAAGGCTGATTATGATCAGAATTACTAATCACTACAATAGGTCATTGTTGTGCCAGACAAACATCGGTAGAACTTCCTTTGGTAACACCAGACATGCATATTAAGGAATAATTGTAATATAATTCATACCGATAGTGATGGTTAGAAGATGCCACATTGAAGCGGCACGTGTCCGACCGCATGTCCATGCAGTTTGATATAAAATATGTATAACACACTCGCTGCATTGTTTGTGATGCATACTCTCTGCATGACTCACACACACGTTTGAAACACATAATTGCATTTTACTTACCTAATAACAGTTAACTAAAAATGTTTTGGACCCCGAACGGGTCACCTTGTAGAATTCGTTGTGTGATTTCTTTAACTTACTTACCTGTAACATGAAGCTATTTTTTAAAATTATTTTTATTTGAATTTTTAGCAAAGAACGTTTAGGTACATTTCCACAGTTATAAGATACCTTTAGATCGCTATGTATAAGAAATCAGTGATGGTTGTGCAATATAGTTTCAATCAACAACCAAATAAATTGAATCGAATCTCTGACAAAGTGGAACCAATAGTAAATTTTTAACGCATCATCCCTGCATCATTCGACAGACATAAGGGTACATCAATTAGAACGTTATGTTTGAAGTACTCTGATATAGTCGGGTGAGCTTAGTACACGACTTTCATATTCAAATGTGGGGTTCTTATTGCCTCATTATTTGACGCGCACGAAGAGTACTATAAACTTTATACTCATCTTCAATCAGTCGCAAGGCTCTGATCAGAGTTATAAAATGCAACCCGTGAGTCTGGCTTATACTCGCATAACAACGGATTTAGTCTTGCATAAAAGTACACCTCACTGTGAACCCTCAGAACCGTGCAAGACGTTGGCTAGATTTGTTTACACATACAAACACACTCCTACACACAAACAACAGCAAAAACAATACACAAAAACACAAACTTAGACTCATACGCGTCACATACCCTTTGAGATCAATTACCTCAATATAGAGTTTACGTCCAAACATTATTATATCTCAAATTATATGTCTCATTTAGAAACTTGAATTAAACGAGTACTCAGCACACTTGATACTTTAATTACTTGTCTCATCATTGGTACTACGTGATATAATTGATATAATTTTCACATATTTGAGCATTTTCCAAATAATTCTATCAGTTGTTGTGGATAATCAGGAGTGTCTGTTTTTCGGTGTTGAGTCTGCATGATTCTGATGCTTATTCTGATCTGCAACTTTATTCTGTGTTAGAAACGTATTTCCGTGTATCTCATTCAAACAGCTATTCATATAGCCAAGTCTGTTCTGTTTCAAGACTTCAGTCGAAATATGCCGTTTTATTATATACTATCAAAATAAAACATATTTGGATATTGATATAACGCCGGTCTGCTTAAATGTACATATCCTGCACAAAACCAAACAAGATGTTTAAAACTTCTGCTATGGCATCTTTGTGGAAACAACCGACTACTTTACAATATCGTAAATCCCCAAAGAAACTTCCTTCTATACTCATATACGTTAAGGCAGCCATTGCGAAAAACACAACATCTAAATTACATGTTTGCCAAACTAAAAAAGAAGGCATCTCTCGTATTAACAAATATATTAATAAATATCACATACTAGCAAATAAAAACTCATTAGTCAGTTTGTCAAAATTTAAACAATTAAAGTTCATGCGTTGCTCTAATTTTGTTCCGTCGGCAAAAACAAATTTCATAGGCATTTAACCAACGTTTCTGTTGTTTTAATGAAACAATCTTAAATCTCCTGAACCCGAATATGAAGGTAAGGATTCAATCTGACCTTAAAAAGTAGCAGACTTTGGGAGAAGTCTGAACTTGTTTAGCACCGTGATACCTGCTGTTAATATTGCTGCATAAATATTCATATTTGGCGACAACCGGCAGGAGCCATTAGAAAGAGGTCTGAGTTTCGCTGCACTTTGGGGCTTTAGACATTTCATGTTTCGTTTTTGGCACGCTTGAGAAATTCATCCTGCTGTTTTTACATATGAATAACGGTGTGTGGCCGTCATAGGTAAATGAGCCAGACTGCTGTACTAAGTTCTAAAATCACATGTTTGAAAATGTTTGAATATGCTTGACTTTCAGAAGGCAATGTATTTGTGGAATCTAAATCTAGAATAAATGATATGTACCAGTGAGATAAGGAAAACAAAACCCTACGGACCATGACATTTGCTTTTTATAACACAGTAAGTATTATACAAAAATTATTAACCTAACTAAGCATGAGTTTAAAACTAAGAGTAACTAAAGGTTAACAAGTCTGAAAACATGGTATGAAATTATTCAACTACGTACCTGATATGCAGGGATGGGAACATGCTTCTTGGAGACGTGCCTATCATGGACAGGTGATCAATCCAATTAACTGTCAGGTAAGACCTCCTGTGAGGATTCCGATGATGCTTGCACAAGTGAGCCCAGGATGTAACTGCTGATTTTGTTCAGGACACATATAATTTTGACCATGCAGAATGAAAATGTGAAGTTCGTATCCCATACAATGTACTTAAACAAGCTTTCAATTACAGGAGGCGTGGTTTCGAATCACGTGGTGCGGGCGACGCACGTGATTGGTCAAGCGCGAAGTCAACGTGTGTGAGAAGCTGTAAGTTACCCCGCTGTTTAGGTCCTTGTCTAGGATATTACCAGGCAAGACTTGAGATTTCAGATGAATTAAGTAAGACGATATTTGGCAGGTATCTGTTTACTCGTATGATACCTCTGCAAGATTTCTGTAAAGCCAAGCAAGAAGTTACCTCTGGAAGCGCGATTTTCCATGTTATATATTTCCGAAAGCCCTCTTAAGAACCCTATGTGTCAGAGATGGGTAGATGTTTGCCAACAACCGAGAAACGCGATACCCGATATGGTATCATTGTAAGGGGCGCAGCAGGGGAAATAATTGTCCCTTGATTGAATTAAATAAACACAGAAAAGGGACGATCTGCTTATTGAGACCATTGTTTGGTGTTAAGTGGCCCATTGAGTCTTGAGTGATAATTCTGTATTTAGAATGTGACTTTCACGGACTGTGAATCAGTCCGTGGTATATCGTGGTGTGATAATTGCAGTCTTGACCGTCAGACCAGCCAAACAAAGCACATGACTTTGCAGGGTGCCTGTCCCCTTCGCCCCACCCCCGGGAGGGACAGATCCCCGTATTAGCTGTCACCCCGTTTTCCCCCACCCCTGATAATAACGCCGAGAGACTCTGGGGGAAGGATCGACCTGCTAATCGACGGATCAACTTCTTTCAAGGATCATTTCATTCAACACACCACCATCTTGGGATCTTATCCCGCTTCCACCCCTGCCAACAAATTGACAATTGATATTGATGCAAATGAGGGAAGGTGTGTGTGCAAGAAAAGAAATGCCCCATTTCATCACGCCCCCTTTTTGACCATTTAGGAAGGTCAATTTGGTCACCATGATGTCCACTAAATGGCCACCACGCCCACTGGACCTAATGTCGCTTTGTATGGAAACATTACAGTAATTAAGTCTCATAACCTCCACAAGTTCATAGTGCACTCCTGGAGGACTTTCTCTGGAACACCTAAGGAACATCTGGGCATGCGTAAAAGATCAAACAAATTTTAACCAAGACATCGTCTCTAACAAAGAGAGGTTGGTTTAACATAATTTACCAGTTCAACGTTTAGCTTATTTTATTACTAACATAGAGTTATGTTAATATTAAATATTTCTTAATATTAATATATGTGGTATATTTTTTCAATCAAGTTGGCACAAGATTATATAGATCTGACTGATTACCCAGTGTAAACAAATGCTTGTATTGATTTCACGTTGCCAATTTTAAACTCATTCGGTTTTATAAATACAACGAGGCTGCTTTATGCTGCTGGATCACGCAAACCACAAACGAAAGAATAAATATTACAAGTTCTGGAGAATAAACAACCTTCTTTACTGAGGAAATCCAATTCCATTTGGGATAAAAGGCAAAACATATAATCACTGACTCCTGAAAATCAGTGACTAAGGCATGTGGTGTTCGTGAGACGGGTACAGGTGATTCATTGTTAAAACAGGACTAATGATAAACATTTCCAAATCAAAAAGTGATATTTTATGTTCAGTTCAAATTTATTACAAGTATTGCTTAGAAATTTAAGCTAATTATGGCGTGGATAATTTGCGTCGTCACAAGTAGCGTTTTGGATATTTGTATTTAAAGCAAAACAATGGTAAGGATGATTTCACGCCTTCTTAAAGCCATAAATCGAAGCACCCTTAGGTTCGTTATATCTTATGGCTTGAGAGCGATGTTTAGCGTGAACTACTGACAATATCTTCCACCGATTAAAATTAGTAAAAAACAGAAACTCTAACAGTTTATGTGTCAGATGATGATGAAAACAACCGAGTTCACGAAACTGAAAATGTGTCGACGAATTAATCACATCTTCAAAAATCATTATCCGATTTGTTTTGTCTGTATCTTTCCTGTGACTGAAATGCGTTTGACTACATACATCGAAGCAACAATAAGACATCTCTGCTATAAGCAGAGTTGATTGTAGAGTTGTGATTATATTATGAATACACATTGTGTGTTTCAGCAGTATTACAGCTGTAGGATGTTGTTTGTAAACAAATCGAGTCCGGAACACACTCCAGTGATTGTCACCACCGACAGAATGCTTACCAGTCACCATGACACAATGTGTTGGCGAAAAGATAAGGGTAGGAAATCATTCCACCCCATTTCAGATCACATCCGAGAAAAACAAGATCATGACCACATTCAGGAAGCCGTGCAATGTGTTGACAGTGTTAACATCTAAATATTTAGTTGAGTCAAAATAACTCCAGGAAATCTTTCATTATGCTAACTATTTGCTCGAACAGACTATGTGTCTACATATTTTTGAATATTGATTTATCATGTTTTGTGTCATTCCTGGAGAACATACCGCACCAGATTCATCTCCTTGAAACTAACATGAAAACCCTAAATTTGTATTACATCCAAAAACTTCATGCTTCCACGTGCAATTCATGAAAACAGTTCACGTCGAATTAATTACCATTTGAAACCAAAATAAAAACTGGAAATTTGTATCAATTCCATTGTTGAAAGGAAAATGCTTATCGATAAATATGTAAAGAAGATAACATAATGCATGTGATACTGACAGGTTATTGTGGCATTAATGTGCCTATAGCGTCAGATACTGCATGATAAAATGACAATGGCTGTCCGTCTATGTAGGCTTCTAATATAGGCATAAATATAAATACAACTGACCAGTGTTCTGACTGGTATCCCTGTAACCGGATATGGACGCTCTTTGCTGGATTAGTTATGCATGTTTAAATGGGATGCATGTTTAAATGGGAACGTTTGAATGTGGATGACAAAAAATAACCATCAATGTTCTATTGACCGACTCTGATAGTCGTAGATTAATTAAAACATGTCATTATGGAATTTTCTTCGGGAGTTGTCTCGCTTTTTCTAAAAATGCGTTACATTTTTATTTATTGCATCATCACTATTTCCTGTCTATTACCTCACGTTTCGAAAGATGTCCGACTTTTTGTTATATGAGTGCTTGGGTGTATTCTTACGTTTCTTTCAGCAATATTCCAGCAATATTACTACGGAAGACACCAGAAATGGGCTTCACACATTGTACCCATGTGGGAAATTGAAACCGGAACTTCAGCGTGACGAACAAACGCTTTAGCCTATGGGCTATCCCACCACCCCGTTATATACCATGTTATTCAGCACCCACAACATGGCACGTCACTCGGAATTCGATAATAAAGTTACATTAACACAAGTTAGTTTACACATATCTTAATGTATTCCAGGGAGTATTGTTTCAGATTTGCAGTAAATTAAAATTCCACATTGGTTTCTTTTAAGTATCATAATGCTATTTTATTTACATTGTTAGATAATATATGAAACAGCGTAGGAATATTAGAAAACGCCTTGTTATAGACCATAACCTACTATTTAACACTTTTACAAAGTCGAGTGGCAATTACCAATGACTGGAGGAAAGTGCGATTTTTATTTGTAAAAGCTTTTACGGTTAACGCTTAATCCAAAAATGTAATCCAAACATAGACTTTCATTCATTCACCATTCTTCTCTCAAAATATATTTTCTGGTGTATTTCTCATTAAAGATATATCTGAAGAAGATCAAGGATTTGAAATATTGTCGATGCTTTAGGCTTTTTTGAAGGAATTTTCTCACGAGAATCTCCACAGATTTCGTGATTAACCATCACAAAAAAGTAGACATCAAATTAAACAAAAACTCGAATTAGCAGAAAACACAACGATCGATTTAATTAACGTGCTTATCCGGGTTTTCGCGTCAGCCGTCATACAGGTGTCTCAAAGCGACTGCAGCTTGTTGGCATGCTTGAAAAGCACGTGCAAATCGTGAGCCGTTCGTACAATAAGGAATTCCCAATGAGCTTGAGGTCTCGCGGGACTTGTGCCACGTGCATCACGAGACTTACAGAGGAATTCCCATCGAAGTTCCTTTCGTGGTTCGTTCTCAGCATAGTTTATTCATACCAGGCAAGGCTATCGGCGTCCGTGATTACATAATGCTGTATTATTTAGGGCAGTAATTATTATTTGTATGGTTATCAGAAGATTTAGACCCATAAATTTTCAATAATGAGTGTGTTAGTGCAAAACGGTGCTGATATGTGTTTGGGAAACACAAATATGTATGTTTGTATGATATGTCAAATATATTTGAAAAAAATGCTGTAACAATATTGTGACATTATTGAACGTAAATGAGGGATACATACTTCCTTTAGATACTTACGAGATGAATCTCCTGAATTCGAGCGTTTTTTTTTGTTGTTGTTTGTTTGTTTGTTTGTTTGTTGGGGTTTTTTCGTTGTTTTTTTCTTTTTAATAAAATAATAAAAATGTGTGAATGAATCAATGTCAAATGGTGATGATACCATGTTCGGTCAGAGAGGAAGATTGATTGTTACGCAAGTGGAGGCAAATACGTGGAAAGACACGGTAATCATACACCTGAACAAAATTTGTAAAGTCAATTTCAAGTTATGATTGATAAAATTGATATATACGGTATGTACACATATCCTGCCACAATTAAGCGACACAGCTCTGTACAGCAAAATCTTTTCTATTCGTCACTGAGCACCGGTGCCCCAAACTCTGCAGGCACTACTGTGAACTAACATCATTAAGTTATTATTCATAACATCATAATGTGTCTGCTCATGATGTTATGTGTTGCTGTAGTTATGAGGAATATATTGCTGGCCTCACATTTACTAGCATCTTTTTAGCAGATTTTCATTTATGTTTTCCTCATAAAATATCCCCAATTCGATTATATTAAACTTACCACTGCAACTTCAAGTCACATTGCAGTTGTGGGGATTAAATAGCGACTCTTCAGCCAAATACACCGGTTTGGAGCTGTCCACTCTTTATGAAACAACTGGAATGGGGGTCCTGGTTAGATACCAGTGACACTTACCCACTTTTCGTTTTTCCATGAGGAACCTAGAATTGTTTGACAGTGTTTCTGAGTTACTTAGTTTAACTTTTCCGGATTTATTTGACAGAGCATGAGTGAATTTAGTTTTACGCCACACTCAGCAATATTCCAGCTATATGACGGCGGTCTGTATATAATCGAGTCTGCACCCGACAATCCAGTGATCAAGATGAGCATCGATCTGCGCAGCTGGGAACCGATGACATGTGTATATGACAAACATAGTCGCCTTTTGTGGCAAGCATGGGTTGCTGAAGGCCTGTTCTAGCCTGGACCTTGACGGGTCGACTGAGTATGAGGCTGAGGGGTGCGTTAGTGAGTGACTCAAAACAACATTAAACCGATGACCCTCAGCCACAAAACCTTGCGTTTTGTGTTGTAAACTGATGTAAAACTACGGATATGAAAACGGCAGAAATTCTGCAGAAGAATGATTACCTCAGAAAACCAATTGTAAACGTCGTCCTGTATGCCTTTGTTGTAAAAAAAAACATCTTTCAGATGTTATCGCCTTTTGTCTTCAGAAAAGTGCCCCGACAAAACATTTTAATGAACAGCGTCTTTTAAGTGTCCCTACTGTTGAACTGATGGCGAGTCTCCTCCTCATGGACCAAAACATGTGCTCCTGTTTATATTTCAGCATCCATATGATACCGTATGATGGGATCTCTTTATTCACAACAACGTCCAGATAATCTCTCCATATGGATTGTCAAAAGGTTTTCTAACACATGTGCATTAGTTGGATTACTTGATCCGTTTTAAGTGCACAGAAGAAAGAACTTTAAGCAACTCGTTAATCATCTTCTTAAATCACTGTCCCAATTGAGGTGGAAATCACGAACGAAGAGGATTCTTTTGCTAAAATGGTACATTGTCAGTTTATGTGTGTTGTTGAGTATCAGTGTTAAATTATGGTATGGTATCTCAGCAGTCTGGTGCAATATGATCGGCACTTATCCATCACACAAGTCAGTAGATATGTGCTCTGATCTTGGACACGATGTTAGATCCCATTTCACTGCATCCAACGTTATAGTGTGTACTGCTGAATTCTCACAATCATCGATGTGAAGCTACCTCCGTGTAACTGAAATGGAGTTCTCATTCACGTTCGCTCACTTTCTATGGAATCTTGTAAGCCTCTGTATTCTATTTTTGCGGTAAAGATGGTGGCTGCGGTGGATGCAAGAAAGAAGAATTTCGTTATTTTGTTTTGATGTGGACAAAATGCTATTCAGCCTCGCTGCTTTTTATTGAATTTGGTAAATATGTTTCTTTGGAAAGGATCATACGCGACACATGCGTAGTTTGTAGGCTAAATTGTTTGTTCAACGTTGCCTCTGTTCAGCCAGCAGAAAATGGGTACCCGGTGAATATAAGTCGTGAGACTTTCAACCTTCGAGCGCCTGATAGCCATTTTAGGTATCCGGGGTAACAATGATCAGAATATCTACCATGGAAGAGTCGCGTTATAAATATATTTTTTATCATTGTCATAAAAATGCATCAGTAATCTCACGATTGTTCTGAAATGTGATTTAGAATATGAAAATGCCCGCAAAGTTTCTCCTTTACGTGTAAAGATAAGCGTGGACGTATAATGCCTTTTATCTGTTTATAAATTTGTTTTTTTATTTAGCGCTTTAATCAATAGTATAGGTAGTCGTAGATTTTGGAACAACAAATTCTGCAATTACTATCAGAAGCATTGATCCAGTATTTAATCCTCTTTCGACAACTATCAGTTACTGCCAGTGGCAGTAGTGGTACTACTACTAGTAGTAGTAGTAGGACTAGTAGGACTAGTCGTCGTCGTAGTAGTAGTAGTAGTAGTAGTAGTAGTAGTAGTAGTAGTTTGTTAGTTTTACATTGTACCCAGTAATAGTCCTGGTTGGGACAATGAGTGAGTGAATGGCTGAATGAGTTTTGTTTTACGCCGTTCCTATCATTATTCCAGCAATATATTGCAGCATTATTCACCCCTAATGGGCTTCACATATTGTACCCATGGGTGGAATCGAACCCAGGTCTTAGGCGTGACGAGCGAATGCTTTAATCACAAGGCTACCCTTTCGTCCCTCTTTTTCACTGCGATGCCGCCATGTTGGAAAGGCATTCACAGTGTTGAGCCACCTGTCAGCTTTAAGAGTAACAAGGTACTCCCGTGTGATCTCGACTCACACAATCAGTACCTGAAGTTGTGTAATCTGATACCTAACACCAGCCCGCCGACATGTTGTCAGTACAAATTGGTTGACAGTTTTCTCAACATGTATAATTTATGCCAATGTGCTACGGAAACGCTAAGATTATGTATTTTAATTACAATATCGTGCAGTCGTGGTTTTTGACAGGGGACACGAGAATTCATCTCGGGACACAGAAAAAATCCATGATCACTCGCCTACCGCTGTGTACAAAGAAGGGCAATAAAGATGTTAGGATTTTGTGACAAATGGCCAGATCCCGTGACCGGCTCTGGATTACTGTTGTGTTCAAGACTCGTCTTTTTAAAATTACTTGTTGATAGTTTAATGATTACTTTGTGAACTTAATTAACCCAGGCTGATACAACAGAGGTAGTTGAATAGGTTACAGTCAACAGTTTGTCGTAATGTAATTACACCGGATATCTCTTGCGCTGATCTTATCTACATGTAGCTGTTTCTGAGACGCCCATTAGTTCAACAGTGTATATTCCATGTGTCCATTCCACATCCACGAGAAACATCTGCCAAGAGCGGAGATGCTCGTATGGTTTCGAATATGAGATAGGCTAGTATTTATGAACGACTATCAGGTGGTAATGAAGCCACTGTCCACGAAAGGATGATCGTGTCAAGTCATAACCACATGCAACGGCTAGTCAATTGCTCATCAAATAAACGACAACGTAAACCTGTCAAGATTCAATTGCATTGTTACCATGTCTTTTCAGGCCAAAATCAATAACAGAGTTCGATGCCCATGTTAAACTCTTGCATGGTATCTCAAAGTGTTAGTACTGTATAAAAGCATCGGTTAGGAAGAGACAATGACATGCATGCACATTTCTATATCAACGAAGTATATCCGAGCATGACATTAAATCCCATATCCTCCCCCCTTCTCATACCTAAAAACATGTTTCATGTTTATCATGTTATCATGTTTTTGCATGCTACCATGTTATCCCAAACTTATCATTTCCTCGAGCCTCATTAAGTGTTTTCTTACAATCGATTCTAATTGTATTTTTCATAATTACAAAGAATATGCAACAGACAAAAGATCCTGAAATCATGTTCTGACATTCTTAGCCTATAATGCTTGAAACAATTGCCTACACACATAAACACTTTATTCTGTTATTCCCCCAAAGAGTACGTTAGCAGCCGAATGGTTTGCGAGGCGCGGGCCTGTCTTCTGGAGACTTGTATTTAACTGACTGAGACGACGCGAAAAGACCTCGGTGTTCCCTTGGGCGATGTTCTCTGCTCTGCTTATTTAATTACAAACCTTGGGTAACCCACTCTCCTTCCACAACGACATGCCTCATTAGAGGAGAGAGAAAACAAGCCTCTCTCGTGGGGCGTTAGCTGAGGAAATCAAGATTGATACATGGGCGTATTTGATTGCCAAATCTCTGGTCGAGAGTCTCTAGAAATCTCAGGGATTTTCTTTAACTCTCTTGTGTTCCAGTATGGTTTACTTTGTCAATACATCGAGACGCTCAAACGCCCATTTTCTTTCATACGGCGACAGTGAAGGATTTTAGTTGTTGATAACTGACATCAACAATTATACGATAATAAAGCAAACACATCACACAGATTCATTACGGTTTCTCCTTTGGATGGTAGAATTCAGCTGAATGAATCTGAATGAAAGTGTTTGAATATTATTAACTGACATTTGAAAGTTGCAATACCTATGGAGACAGTTTGACTTGTGAACTGAACTGGCTGGACAATGCAATTAGAGAACTGTTGTATTTTGTTGTAACTGAATTCTTGTGCGTGTGTATCCATATGCTTTCCTTTGACTATCATCTTTTATTTTTGAGGGTCCGGGGAGAATTTCAAACATAAATTTGTCTAGGATTTTGTTTCTTCCAGCATGTATTGTTAATATCATAGACAGTGATATAGCATGTGCCACTTACTTTTATATCTCTGAAAAAACCAAGAAGTCCACTGCAGGCTATGTTAACAACAATCGTGCGAACTTTTATATAATCTGTTACAGCACCTAATGTAATTTACGACCAATACCAATACCTGTTTGCTTCCAGTACATAGGCAATGTAATACGCTGAGTTATACCAAGTCTACTCCACGGTCTACTACAGACGTACAGTATGTGCAAGATAGAAGATATTTCAGACACAGCTGTGCATTACACAGAGTCGAGATCTGAAATATACTGAAAGGGCGTTTCTAAACCTGCTGTGTTTTAACAGACTGCATAGTATTTTTGCATTGGCCGTATAATCGTGGATTGCTTTAAGGGCACAAACGTAGTTTTAGTTTTTTTAAAGAGAAGTAACAAAGAATTTGTTCATATTAAACGATTAAATATCTATCAATATCTACAAACGGACTTGTGCAATACTAATAACGTAGGTACATTGTACTTGCATTTCTAGATTTCTGTGCATTAGTTACATGAAAGGCAACATTTGTGGTTCAAAACTGATCTACTGAACTTGAATTAATAACTTTCAATATAATAATTATACTTTCAGGGCCTCTTTCATGGTGTCTTTTTTCACCTTTTTTTCTTAATTTTTAGTTTCTGTAAGTTTGCTGCGTGGTTCTTTTAAAATAAAGAATAAATCATTGGCCATGACAAAACAACATAATCATGTCACCGGGTGTCGTCCCCTTTATTAGATCAAAGTGGTATTATCAAACCCAGGTCTACCTCCAAGGCAACAACGTCTACAGTCTTACATTCCCCACTTGTGTAGGTATGCTTATAAAACAATAGCAGACTTGACCACTCGCTGTGGCTATGCAGTCAAGGTGGTCACATGGATCACAAATCCTGTGTGAGTAGTCTTTATGGCCGCTGAAATGGGTCGACGGGCGCCCTTGACACTAAATTCTGCCTGTGGTATACGACTGCAGCCGTATAGGTCTGACCGCACTACAGGGCGGTATTCTCTGTCCTTTTCTTTTTATGCATTAGCGGCAGAACGGGAACCCTTATCGATAACATTGTATACCGTGACATAAAAGAAAACATGAAATATATATCAAAAGCGGGTCAGTGTTACATGATTTTTTGCGACCGTGGGAAATATTTTAATGTGTCGTTATTGCGCCCTTAGTATATCCTTATTTGCTTTGTTGTGCGACCTGTATACAGACACATAACCGACGGCTTGGCGCATATGCTCCACCAAGCCTATTATAGGAAGCAATTCATCTAAAACCAACAATCATTTACTCTTTTAGGGGGATTAATCACTCTTTTATATTTCGTTGATATTTATATTTACGTCCTCACATTTTATGTGGTGAAATCGGTTGCGGTAAAGTGTCTCATGGAACTTTAACAGTCTTTTCCACTTAAACATCTATTATTTTACTATGCATATCTCTTTATAACGTTTAAAAGGTATGTTTAGAGCGTGAAATTGTTTCTGAAACTTGGAAAAAGCAAATCCTAGCAATTGTAGACAGACAGACAGACAGACAGATAGTTTATTCCAGTCTCACCTCATATATTACATTAAATTTTACAGTGTTAAAAAGGATTAAAATATACGAGCCACCCAAAAGGGTTATGAGAGACTTACTAAAATATCAATATACAAAGTAAAACACACATAGAATAGAAGCATAAAATGCGTCATTACATCAAGCATAAACGACTAATTATTATAAATAAAATTTCTTCTCTCTTTGAGTAAAATAGAGCAGGTTCTGGCAGTTACAAACATGATATCAGGGCAGGAGAGGATGAAAGACAGTTTTTCATTATCGCTTAAAGAACTAAAACTAGGATGCGTTTGTAACTAACCCATCTTCAGTGACCACTGGAATTTAACCTGAAGGAAATAAATAAGAATTAGTAATATGCATGTATAATGACGGCCAGTTCCACATTTCATTGTGTAACGGTTGTCCCAGGTTGAGAAAATGTATTATTTGCAATAACAACTGTGTATTTTATAGCTCTCTAGCGTGAGCCCTGGAAGCATTGGAGTGCCATTCATATTCTTTTTATCATACGTGGCGTGCGTCTTCCTCGGATTTCAGCCCGTGGACTTTAGGGAAGAAATGGAAGTCCAGTGCCAAAAGTTGCAATGTAGAATTACGTTGATCCACAGATCGGGCTTCGAAATACCATTTGTTAAAGACGCGTGAACGGTCAGAACCATGTGTTACAGTTTGTTAACGTTAAATGCATGATATCAACGAGCATTTCACCAGGCCCGAACAATTGGTATCCACCAACCCATGCTTGTAGTAAGAGGCCACTAACGGGATCGGATGGTCAGGCTCACTGACTTGGTTGACACAAGTCCGCTATTCCCATTTGCGTAGATCAATGCTCATGCTGTTGATCACTGGGGTGTTTGGAGAAGAATCGATTACATATCGGTGGGATATGGCTAAGCGCGGCGATAAGCAAACACACAACCCCACAAAACAAAAGCATTTTACAAATGGCGTTCACCTGTCGAAACGTCATAGCAAATGGAAATGAACCGAGTATTGATTGCAATGTATATGCGCACCATCTCTTTCCGTGCATTGAACTTAAAATTCCAAGTCCATCTTCCATATTATTTATGCAGGAAATAGTTGACATTCCTCTGCAGTTAATTACATACAACTTAATCCCATCCTTCGCAACGCCACCAGAGATTGTTTCATGTTCACCGCCGCTGGACAAGATGCAGTCCATGAAATACCCGTTTACATGTAAACTGCTGCATATTCATTAGTCCGCATGGCATAATCCATCGGTGACCATTCCAATCATCACAACAGTCAGTTTAACACGTTTATTGCTTTTCCATTATGAATACACAAATCTAGACGATTGAGATAATCCCTGCAAATACCATGCTTGTCATAACCTGGTCCGCGGACATTAAACGTAACGACTGCCCACATGATGACTATCTCTGCTGCTGTGTTTGATTTGCATCCCAACGTATGGGAAGCGTTAGCCATTGGGATTCCGATTACAGGGATTCGGATTTACCGTTAGTCTCAGAGCGGCCGAGGAAGATGGCATCAGAATCGGTGTCTGGTTCCATGTTTGTGAGTGGGTAAATATGTTTTTAAGCTGCTTTTTAGCAACATTCGAGCAATATCACGACAGGTACACCAGAAATAGGCTTCACACATTGTATCCATAGAACCCTGGTCATCGGAGTGACGCTTTAACCATTAGGCTACCCAACCGCCCCTTTACGGTCGTCGTTGACTAAAATCAGAATAGTGAGGCTCTGTGGGATAGCTAGCCCCTGGCATCATGAACTATGTCTATAACGAACTGACGGATGTAGCGAACTATTTTGGGTCCGACCATTTGCTGCATGCTTTAGACGAAATACGAACTACAGTTATGTCGAAATAATGCGGAGGTCCCTTTGCGTTCGTTAAAAGTATATAGGTAGTTTACTGAAATCCCGTATGAATACCTAGCCAACAACAGTTGTGTCAAGATTTCGGCCATTTTTCGAAAGGCGGAACATGGATACCAGCGATGCAATGCTTTAATTTGCCAGTCGCTCACCGGTTGCTGCTGCCGCCTGCTGGCTTCAAAACCTACATCCAGGCATATTTCTTTAAATTCAAACAGATAAAAACAAAACAGACTACACTGTTTAACGCCGAAATATCAAGAAGTGAAAAATAAAGTTATCGCAACATGATGGACCGTGGGTGATCCCGGAAGATTAATAAAGAAAAAAAAAGAAAACAGTTTTTAGAAACATTCCAGGTAAGAAAAGACAGATAATTTACTGAAAGCCACAAGGGCCTGCAAATATTTTAAACTGCCGGCCCGATACAATAACAACCTGCGCCGGGCCTTAATACATTTATAAATCACCTGCCCTTTGTGGACTGATTCTCAATAGTTGTACCAATTAACAGGGCAACATGTAACTGAAATAATTTTAAACTGTCTTAAAAAGAATATTCATAAACAATATGTATTTTCAAATGGCTGCAATTACGTCATCTGAACACCCCAGAACGATGTTTACAACGAACTGAAGTTGGTGGTCACTTTGAGTACGCTGTAACCTTGCTTTACATTATGTATTGTTGAATCGATCAGTTAGAGTGACAGAGGTAGCATATTGCTCACTACGGCGCAAAAACGAGACAATGATTCAATCATAAAATAGCGTCTCGTGTTGATTTACGTCTTAGAATAATAACACACTCCATATCGTCACTTAATGTCTCGACGTCTAGATTAAGATATTTATGAATTAACGGGAAACAAAACTACTTGTTCGCAACCGTCTCTTTCTGTACATTGCAGGGATCGAGATAGGGTGCGCCGTTGTTAAACTGATTAGTTATTTTGGGTTTGATCGACACAAGAGCCATGCCTTTAACACTGGGCTAGCCCACTGCCTCATGGCGAATCCTTACCTCGTACTCGTCCATGTACACACACGACATATCGGACAACAACGTGGACGTGATGACGTAAAATCGACCCATCGTCGAGCTAGGCCACCTGATTCACACAGTCATCTCTTACAACAAGTTCGGTTAACATTCTTACCTTGAATCTCCACGTCTTGTTAACATAAGATTTATTTGTTATCATCTTTCCCTGACATAACGGCGAACTCAAAGTCGTCACTCAATTTTGTGCTTTATGGTTTACGGACACGTAAAATTCCGGGTTAGTATTGACCTTCCGTAACCATTACTTGTCGTAAGAGGCGGCCAACGGGACGGAGTGGTCAGACTCCCTGACTTGGTGGACACATATTATTGCGCCCCAATTACAGCGATCGATGCTCATGCTGTTGATCACTTGGTTGTCTGATCGAGAATTGATTATTTACAGACCGCCGCCATTCAGCTGGAATATTTCTGAGAGCGGCGTAAAATTAAACTGACTCACTTATGATTTACGATAGTAGCGCAGTCCCTTCTCAAAAACACCCTACCGACCCAACCCACAGCCCCGACACCAGTTAGAACTCGTCTTCAGTAAACCATGTCGGGAGATGCGTGTTACGACGTAAATTGTAATATTTGCAGCAAATTGTAATCAACTTGACGTAAGTTGTAATAAAAAGATAAATTGTAATATTTGCAGCAAATTGTAATCAACTTGACGTAAGTTGTAATAAAAACATAAATTGTAATACTTGTAGCAAATTGTAATCAGCTTGACGTAAATTGTAATAAAAACATAAACTGTAATAAAAACATAAATTGTAACAAAAATAACGTAAATTGTAATACGCAATTTTCAATAAAAACAGACTTAAATTGTAACAGTTGTACTGGGGGATGGAAGGTGGAAGATGGGGCGACTGTTGTGATTAGGCTCAATGCCTTCTTCACTGTATGTCAGCGTATCCAAAGAACAAAGTGCGTGAGTAAATTCTCATATTCTCAGTCCCTGGAGTAATTCTATAATTGATGTAGACCCCCGGAGTAATGCTGGAGTAATTCTGGTTGCGCCATTAACACACAATCAGGAAACCGCTTGCAAACATGAACACATCACCCGAAAGAGAAGCGCTCGTAACTAGCACCTCGCAATGTCAACGAAGGACCGTGGCGAGTATCGATCATCAAAGCATAGCTAGAGGATCTTGTCGAATGATAAATCGGTATTTAATCACGTGGAATACACTTACTGGCAGGGGCATAGCTACAGGATTTGGTATCGGACGTGTGTTCCGTGAATAGTGACATATTTTGTTCCTGGTGAGAGTACGAAATCCAGAACATGTGCAATATCATGAAACAACAGGAAAACCAATCCAAAACGTGTTCAGAATGAATCGAGTTTGGGAGGAATTCATATTTCCGATATTGTAAGGAGGATAATTTTGGAAGCCAGGATTAAGCAGACAATGGAGTCAGAGTCTTATCACATTTATATTATCAAGGTAACCTTGGTAACAATCATGATGTTACCCAAACCAAAGCTGCTTTAACTTGAAGAACGTATTGCAATTGGTGATGCGCAGAGATTGATGTAATCAGTGGCTTGAACGATCTCCTTGCCAAGAGCTGGAGTGGCTTGTTAATGGCATGTTGGATATTTGACGACAAAACCTTTAACTATCTATTTCAGGATTGCTGCAACTGCAGCATGCTATAGCTACCAACGGGAATCACCAGTGCAGAATGGAACCACAGAAGTAAGCATGTAAGGAAAATCATAGCGTTATGTTCAGAGTAAACATCGACATCGGATGTTTTTATGCCTTTTAACAGAAGATAATCTATAATTTGTACTGTCAGTGTTCTGTTACTGACAGAGAGAGGAGGTTGTTAGGTTTTACACCCCTTTTAGCAATATTCCAGCAAATATGGTTGGGATACCCAAAAATGTTTCACACATAGTAACCATGAGGTGAGTCGAACCAGGTGTCTGTCATGACACCTGAACACCTACGCATACCCAATAACCTCGTAATTCACCGTCTCACAAATTTGACAGAAATCAATGATCAATTGACAGAAAGAACAAGTGAGGTAAAGTGAGTCACACCAGCAATCTTTCATCTCTTTGCAGTGGGTGTTTAAAGAATGGCGGGGGATGGGGGAGTAGGGGATGGGGAGGATTTGCTGGTGATGATGATGATGATGATGATGATGATGATGACGATGGTGATGATGACGATGATGATGATGACGATGATGATGATGATGATGATGATGATGATGATGATGATGATGATGATGACGTCGAACAATGATGATAATGACGGCGACGACGACGATTATGATGATGAGGAGGAGGAGGAGGAAGTAAACATGGCTGCTGCTATAGTTTAGACTGGCCACAACAAAAAGAATTACCCAGTAGCCAGTGTCTTACGGTGACTGTTATCTTCCCTCAGTTTCAGGGAGACACGGCAAAAGGCAGAATCCACCCCGGGTAGATATACACCCTGCATATACATAAACCAGCCCAGCAGTATATCACACCGGATCAATGCAACGACATCTATGGAGCCATAAAAATGTACTAAACACCACATCGGATTGTTCTGAATGTATATATGACATTTGTGGGTTCGGTAGTCTTATTGTCCCACTGTTCAAAGCTTACCTAGTCCTGAAGAGAACACAGAGGCTTAATGAATTTACAATGAGTGTGAATGTTGAAATTTATATTCAAATTTTACTTGACTAAACTTAATTGTAGTGTATGTTTCTCTATATTTAACACATAGTCCCGATATCTGCTCAGCATTTCCTATTGCTTCAAGAGTATTTCATCTAAGTGTGTCATATCATGAAATACAGAACTTGAAGTGATATGCATAGCAGTCAGATGCAATCATGCTTCATTCTTCTAGTTAATGTCATTATAAATCTCGCTGTGAATAAAGTATGCTTAAAGGTCACATGCAACGTAAAACACAACTTTGCAGATTCTGGTACCTTTTGGTATGCACTTACCGAAACAAATCATAAAAAATGCCAATTCAACCTATAAAGTTGAAAACAAACGCGATGAAGAAAAAGCCCAAACGTTTCACTAAATTCCCTCCAGCGCTGGAGGGAAAACTGGTTTCAACAGCTGTGCTGCGCTGCGTCCATAACGCATGAGCAGTGAATAGGTTCGCGGAGCTTGAAACAGTACGCATGCCCAGCGTCTGAGGTCGTGAGCAGTAGTCTAATCTTGGTTGTGTACACAAACAAGCAAATAATCTACTCGTTACGTAAAACAACTTGTTGATGTGTGGTAAGCAGTCTCTGTCACAGAGAAAGCTCAGTGTCTGGTTTATTCACACCTATATGTCTGTCTGCCTGTCTGCTAAAGACAAAGTGCAATACACAGCTTCAATCATCGACCACGTGCAATTTGAACTTAACACCTATCAGACTATACGACATCAAGAAAATAAGTTCATTTATGACTCGTGCACCCGAGTCCCGTCTCTGCCACATTATGTAATTAGGCACGTGTGATACACATGACATGTTTTTTTTATGTCTGTGGGTTGCAAACAAGCTACATTCATTTTTTTCGGATGACTGGATCTGACGGAAACTGGTGCAAACTCTTGTCAGTTTCAAGTCCTGCTTTGTACTTGGACGAATGACAGATTCCAGCCAAGCAGTAGTTAACCATCTCTACTGACATGATTTTTTATTGGATCGAGCACAAATTCAGAGTTTGTATTTTCCAAACCCAACATCTCTATATACATTCTTCATGGATAACGACTTCTTTTCGTGTATATGAATCCATACTGAAACGACGCATCAAGTACACAAAAAGACGTTGTTATCCATAAAGAATCTTACTTTCTTCTGACTGGCTTTACTTCTAGAATGCCTATCAAACAGATCATCTTTCTGTACACACAATGAACCCTCAGCATATGAGCAAATGAAACAGCCAATCGGAAGCCGTCGTTACACTTGAGTGCATATCCACCCGCTATGGCTGGGTTCGGTCTCCCGAGGGCTTCGTTTCGGGGGAAGTAAGCCCAAGTACAAAATATTGCACTTTTAAATCGCGATTGTACGCTTATAATTGTGTTTATTTGTTTTTTAAAAGCAGCAATGTATATTATATGTCATGAATAAGTGATAAATGTGTTTTAATTATGTTTGATTTTTGGTTGCATGTGACCTTTAACCATTTCGTACAATAAAATATATATCTAACAAGTAACTTAAATTTTATAAATGAAGTTTGCTTATGCAATCAAGCTTTAACCTCTTGCCTACCACACTGCACACACGCGCGCGCACCCGTACGCACACGCATACGTACACACGCACGCGCACACAAAAACACACACACACACCACTCGTCTCTCATGAACGAGACTTCGGATGGAGCGAGTGAGTGAGTGTGGTGTTACGCAGTTTCTAGGAATATTCCAGCAATAACACGTCGGAGGACACCCAAAATGGTTTTCACACCCATGTGCGGATTCGAACCCGGGTCTGGCTACCCCACAGCCCCGGTTCAGGTGGACTAAAACACATATCTCTACACAACCGCTGTTTGCTTGTTTGTTTGTGTGTTTGCTTGTTTGTTTGTTGTTTTTTGTTGATGACCTTCCGAAAATTATTCCGAAAGTTGTATACTAAGCCTTGGTAATCCATTGTTGTTGTGTAACCTAGGTTACACGTTACTCAAAGGGTCGTCAGAATATTGTAAATCCCACACAGTGAGCACATTAACTAGTAAGTCTTTTTTTATTTTATTTTGTTAAACACAGTTTTATCAACTACCGATTAACTTCAAACGAAAATAACAAAATTCAATTACAACATTGTTTAGCAACAATTTACTGTGTCATAAAATGAGCAAGTCGCAGATTTGCATCCAGTGTTAACCACCAATCACAAGGTTGAATGTAAATACCGTACCTGTATGTGCTAGTCTTCATCAAAAGGGCAGGCACTTACTATCTCCATTAATTCGGATGTTCCTCCCATTTCAGCCAGATATGCAGTGAATGAACTGACACTTCAGAAGAATAAACTGCTCGACTTGCTCACGGCTAAGAAATACATCGTATATATCCCAGCTGAAAACTTTCAGCCCCGGTTATAACCATAAATATCAAAGGCAGATATACATATTGTGTAACTACTATATGTAGATATACATATTGTATACAATTTGTATGATAGCGAAATGTGTGGTATTCGTTATCACCGTATAGACTGTCATAAAAATGCTTTTCTGAATATAAAAGGTCGTTTGGAGTATGTGTTTCTGCTCCGTTAATGCTATGTTTTCGGGCAGAGCAAATTGCTTCGAAAGAAAACACAATATCACAGCTAAAGACACGACCGTATTGTACTGAAGCCTTGAAGCGAAGACGTATTACATTACAAAAACAGCTCACCTACATCAAGATCACAGCGCCTTGCTTGTCATGGAACCTATTTCGAGATGAAGCAGATAAACTCCTCACAACGGTGGCTCGTTTTTTTTAAGGAAATAAAAACAAACTCTAAATTTGCTGAAAAGCTACGAAAACATACGCACGTCGCGTCTATAATAAACCAAATGGTCGCCCCGTATCAGGTAACCAGTAATTGGTAATTATTTACAAAAACGTCATTAATCAAAGCACGTGAGAAAATTAGCAGACTGCACTTGTCGAGATGATTTTGCTGCTCCTGCATTGCTGACATTCACGGCCCAGCAGGAGGGCCCGTGGGGCAGAGGGTTGGTCACGGTGGTGGGTAGTGATGTATGTTTGTAGATTTAAGTCAACAACACCCCGGTGTGGTCGTGAATGGGGGGCGCTCTATGGTAAACGACTTTCCGTGGAAGAAGAATACTCTGTATCCTTTGTAGAGGGTGGGTGGGCGACAAGGATGATTTTTACCTCCGTGTCTATTTACGGTTTAGATGCATGATTATGATGAAAAAGAAAGAGTTAGTTTCGTTGTACGCTGCTTTGAACTGTATTTGAGCACCAGGGACTTAAGGTATCCTCGATGTAGTTCCGTATTTTGACAGGTACCACACGTTCCCAAATTGTTTCAGGTGAGACGTTGCATGTGTTTATGACGGGTACCGTAGAAGGATCAATGAATCATAAGCATATGCTGTGTCATCAGCAGTATCAAATGAGGACACTAGAAAGGGATTTCGCACATCCTTTCCGAGTGGAGATCGAACCCGATTCTTCGGCGTCACAAATGAATGTTCCAATCACTAGCGATCGGGCACCCCGCTACACTAATGTTTGATATATTTGCGGTAAGGCCGTTTCCATTATCATACGAAATCTATTCTGAAAGTCGAACAGCAAGTTAAAGAAGAACCGATTCTTTCATAATATGCATGAGATGATTATCAAGCTCAAAATACAGATGAATGTGTACACAAGCAAAGCCCTCACTAACTCACTCTCTTACTCACTCACTGACTCACTCACTCACATGTAAAACGCCGTCTCACCTGCATCTCTTTCTCACACTTTGAAGTACACTGACAAAAGTTCACAGTTTACAAAATGACTATTCATGAAAGGCAACATGTGAAAATTCAAGTGCCAAATTACCAGTGCAATATATGTACCTAATATATATTTATTCTACATATAA
Organism: Haliotis asinina; assembly: GCF_037392515.1. Lineage (NCBI taxonomy): Eukaryota > Metazoa > Mollusca > Gastropoda > Lepetellida > Haliotidae > Haliotis > Haliotis asinina. Next base: position 12,908,518 of record NC_090283.1, on the reverse strand, counting down.
CGCGGACAAAACGCACTTGACACGGAACAAGCGTACACCGTTAGTTACATACAGGTGAGCTAAGCAGTTGTGCAACACTTACTTCAGCCAAAGTTACTTCTAACTTTAGTGGGAGGTGATGTAGCCTTATGGTTATCGCGTTCGTTCGTCACGCCGAAGCTCAAGGTTCGATTCGCCACAGTGGTAAAATGTGTGAAACCTATTTCTGGTGTACTCAGCCGTAACATTGCTGAAATATTGCTGAAGCGGGGTAAATCTAAAGTCACTCACTCACGCTAACTTTATTTCTGACAATGGCGCTATTACAACCTTCGTGTCTACATTCTTTCCTCCCTGTACTGTGGGTGTCGACATTAAATATGTCAACATAACCCACGGCTATGACCAACTTTTGCAGAGAAAATTGCAGCGAGGCTCGGCGGCAACAAAACTGCAACAAATCGATTGATTTTTCGTAAATCGCGAAGCTCTTAAAACTGCTATTTGAAAGGCATTGGCAGTGCAAATTCGTCACGCTTACCTGGAGTTTCTCAGCAGAAAATTACCCGGATTTAACTGATTTTGCTTTGCCGGATATTGCTTCTACCAAACATAACAGACAGAGCATTTTGCTCTGTGGTGCTCTGGTTGAGTGTCGCCAGTGTTCATTAATACCATGTTACTACAGATCAACCGAGTTTGGAAGCCACGTGATAATGATCGCCCTATGCTGTAGTCACTTCAACAAGCCGAGTACCGGTTTCTAAATCGGTGTCCTCGGTCCGATGTAAACAGAGAAACGAATTTTGGAAGTTAGTTTTTCTTATAATTTTCATAATAGCAGCATTTTTTGTGACTTGAATGAGAAAAATACCTTTTTTATCTTTCATTTAATGCGTTTGGTTTTACGTGGCTTGAAACATTATGTGCTGATTCCTGTTTACATGAAAGTGTTCTTGTAGCCATTCACCGTTCCTTGTTACAGAATGCTTAGATGCCTCAAGTACATCCCACAGTTACGACCCTTGATTATCCGAGTTAGAATTGATCTACAGTTATCTATGCTTGTCGTAAAACTCGACTAATGGGATCGAGTGGCCAGTCCCGCTGACTTGGTTGGTCATCGTATACCCAAATGCATAGATCAATGTTCATGTTGCTCGGTAACCTTTTACGGCAAGCATGGGTTGCTGAAGGTCTATTCTACCTCGGACCATCACGGGTCTTCCAGGCCAGTAAATGCAACAACATCTTTTCCACATCCATGAAAAATCTCGGTTATACAATTCTAACTATATCAATGGCATATGTTTATAAATCATTATCAAATAAGAACGGGCACGGGGTATTCCTGTGGGTAAAGCGTTCGCTTGCCGCGCCAAAGACATGAGTTAGATTCCCTTCATGGATACGGTGTGTGAGTCCCATTTCATGTGTCTTGCCTGCCACCAGGTGGCATGACAGGTACTGGTGACACACCTGATAAACAAGGGCTAGTCAGCTCTCCACCTTGAAAAATAGGAATTCCACGGACATAATTGTTATCACAGATCGGCCCCATGGTAAAGTGTAAGGTCATGATTCTGATGTCACGATTCCTTTTGAATGCTGTATCCTTCGTCGAACGGCTCAGAAAATGAGTCGGAAATGCATCTGCATCTTAGAAGTTGTGAACTGTGACCCCACAAAGCTGTTGGAATATTGCTTGACGTGAAGGGAAAGTTGTTGGAATGACGAAAGCATCCCCTTTGCTCTGTGTAGAGCGTTTGTCACGTTGAATATTCTCACGAAAATCTAAATCTGAAACGTTTGAGGTGGCCTCACGTGTCTCCTCTGTTGAAGGTTCAGTATGGAAATCAGTTGAAGGCGGCTAGCGATTTAATGGCTATTGGACGATACTAGATGAGTTAAACTGTCTGGTAAATGGTATTACTTTGATTTTGCCAAGTCGAACGTGAACAAATATAATAAATAATATACCAAAACGTTGGAAATACTCCAAACCTAAGGCAGAGAACATTTTCCACATCATCCTCTTGTCTATTAAGTGTATAAAGGTTCTTAAAACACCAGTGTATAAATTCTTCCCTCGGCCGGTATTTCTTTCAAACAAAGTTTCGAAAATGCACATCCCAACACGCCTCAAAGGCTCCTCAAAACTGCCGAAACCATTTAAAATTCTGTTATCCATCCCATCTGAAACATTATTTCCACATAACTTGGTTCTATCATAAAATACGGCATGCAGCATGTCAAGTATTTTCTCTTGTAATTCAAGAAATTCTTTCCATTCCCTTGATTTTTTCTACCATTGCTACCAAACGCCAGATAATCAAACCACTTTCTATACTATTAACTTGACCAATTTGGCAGCCATGTTCAGGAAATGGTGCTACTGATACGATTGGCGGTAGGCCTCGATCTATGAATTGAATACAGGTGAATTGGACATTTCACCTTTTGTTTGGTTCAGGAAAACGGACTCAGAGCGTCTAAAGGTTTATTCCACCCTCTATCTCGGGTTTCTCTATCTAGGGAGCCAACTCGTGCAAGAAACGATCAAATTTACATGTCGCACGTCTCATTAATTCTCGCGAGATTTCGACGAGCTTTCGTTTGCGTTATGCAAATTAATTACAGCAAGAAATGAGAAAAACGAGGCTAAAAGGCCGAGACGATGTCCGCGCGGTTTTCAGTCGGAAGACAGCTCGATTTGAACAGGAGGGGGTAATTGGCCAACAGTTATAAACATCCAGGTGAAATAATTGACTCTCATTGCGACTATTTTTTGGCGGAAAGTATTTGATTAAACTCTCGATTGGCGGCATGCTGGGATTTTCTTTGATGGGATAAAACACTCAGGCATTGTTTGGATCAAAGATAATTATTGGTGAGCTGGTTTTTAAAAAATGAATGATACTCCACAGTGTGGCACTACTGTTGTCGATAAATGAAGACTGCAAAAAGGGGATAGATGACAAAGTTTTGATTTATGCTTTGTTGAAGCAACCACGTGATGGAAATCGTCAGTCGTGGTTCTAATGGGCTGAGAAAGTGAGTGAGTGAGTGAACTTGGTGTTTATGACGCTTTTAGCAATATTCCAGCAATATCTCGGGGGATGTCTGAAATGGGCTTTACACATTGTGCCCATGTGGGGAATCGAACCCGGTTCTACGGCGTGACGAGCGAACGCCCTAACCACCAGGCTACACCTCCGCCCCAGACAACTGTGTGAGTCAAGGTACGTGATAAATTTTTGAGAACTGTTCACAGCTTTGAAAAATCTGCATTTGTGTTTGACAAAACTATACTCAGGTCTAAAGTCGGCTTTGTATATATATAAAGTCCACGTCCACAAGTTAATGGATCTCGAGATAAAAGGGCTCGACTATACTTGAGACGCTTAAAACAACAACCCAGTCAATGCTTTTTTCAACTTTAACACTAAAAGCCAAAGTACGGCGGTGACCCTCCAATCTATACACCACTATAAATGACGATACACCTGATAATCTTTTACATCATCCCATAATTAAACACTGATCTCTATCTCTATCATATGAATGAAACTGTCTGATATTTGATATCACCCGAAACCTACAACTGCATCTGAAAATACAATTCTAGTGGAAGAACAGGACTCACTGAACAATTATTTGATAAAAATATAGCGCTAGGTATGACATGGTGTCTCTGTCTAATGTTGGTTTTTTTGGTCTGAATGAACAAATGTCATGTCAGTACATGTGTTTGTGATAGGTTCCACCGGCGATGTAGTATACCTTCAGTTTCACTAAGGCTAAATAAAAAAAGTGAAATATTTCTTATTGCCATTAAAAAAATAATTTTGACTTTGCCGCGTCCCGATCATCAACTATAAGAATGAATGTCGATGAGACTGACTCTACAACTCATTAACACGTGCTAAACTTTCTGAGAGAAAAAAATAAAAAAGTGTTCGTCCCTCGTCACTTTTTGTCCGTCAAAAATTTTCAAAAAAATGTCCTACCGACCTCGTCACTTTTAAAAAGAAATATGCCCGAGAAACATTTTTTATGGAGCCTAACACCTGGTATCATTGCATTTCCATAGTGATTCATGTGCCACACGTCTGAATCGTAAACAGAATCAACATAACCCTTTTCACATAAGAAATCTCTGCGTAAAGCAGTGTGTCGATTGTACAATTGTGACTGTGACTGTGACTATGACACCAAAGTATATATTTCTTACAGCAGTATTACAAGTGTACGATGTTGTGTTTTAACAAATCGAGTCTGGACCAGACTAGCCAGTGATTGCTGCTCTGCCTTCAGAATTAGATTTCTTATGAAAATGAAAACGGTCTTATCGCGAATACTTCAAACAGGAGTGCGGTTGGGTCCCCTAGTTGTTGAAACATTAGCTCTCCCTGCCGTGGAACCGATTTTAATTCTCTACATGGGTGCAGCCCATTTCTGGCGATATTGCGGGAATATTACCAAAGCGGCGTAAAACATCACTAACTCACTCACTCATGCGAGAAATGATGCCAATATCATAAATGTAACTCTCAGATGACTGTCCTGTTACGTCAAGTCATGTGATAAGTTACACGATCACGTGAGTGAGTGAGTGATTTAGGTTTTACACCGCGTATAGCAACATTCCAGTAATATCACGACAGGGGACACCGGAAATGGGCTATGCGTATATATATGCACCCATATTGAGAATCGAACCCTTACCTTCAGCGTGAAGAGCGAAGGCTTTAACCACTAGGCTACCCCACCGCCCCAAGCCGATCATGACCAATAATGAAGTGTTAGTTCGCTACAAGAAGGGAAATATTTCACTCAGTTTATCGCCTCTTTTTCTAAAATACATTCGTGCCTACACTTTGGGATTGGGTTAATACCCTATAGCCAGCGATTGTTTGACACGGCGTAATGAATTCGAAGATCTTTGGCAAGGTTTCCTGTTGTGTGCTAACGTCTTGGTTTGCTCATGATATCAATCACTGGACTTTCATGGTTAGGATGGGTAATCTGCAAACTGGGTAATTTGTGGTGTAATCAAAATATAGATGGTTTGACATTCAAAAACAGAAAAACAAACAGGTTTGGGGGTAACCGTTGATTACAGTCAATCTTCAACATTAATATTGAGTCCACATTCAACAAAAAGTTAATGAGTTTTAAGAAGCCTTGTTACAGCGAAATATAGAGCAACCAGGGAGCCATTTCTGAACACAATTAGTATATGCAGCACAGCAAGACACATCGCCCACAGTATAATTTAAAGCAAAAACATTCATTATGCAACAATTACAATTTCGAAATACAGGCTCAGTTGTGGAAACGAAAGGCGCACACGTAGAAACATGCACCTCATAAAACTAAAACGAATTAAGAATTAATTGAATATTAAACTAAGGGGTTTATCAATTAAAAGAACGTATGGTATAGGTTGCATAAACACTTGTGCTACGTTAATCCGATCCCGCCGACCTCCCCAGCGTTGGGACGAATGCTCTCCTGCTTCCCACAGCTGTCTGCAATGTTCACGGAGTATCCAGCTGAAGGAGAACTCAAGTGATGCCAGACCACCTTAGGGTAAGTGGCGAGAGGCTCCGTGGCCATAGCTTCAATGTATCTAATTACATAGGCTAGGGTAGCACTGTCGATACAGGCGTTTGACACGCGCCATCCCGAATGAAAAACTTGCGTACGATCCTTAATTTGTCTTATCAACCTGAACGAAATTGAATACTCAAGTAGGAAAACTTTGATCACTTGACAGCGCCTAAGAAAACGTACACTTTGCGTGTCATTGATCATTAAATATTGATTTTTGCCAATTTGTTGATTAACTGTGTATCAATGTCCGAGAAATATATCGCCTGTTGATTCTGGTAGCTTCGCGACCTTCTTGAATTCCAATCAAAGAGGTCCGAAACCTTCCAACGCGGCACGTGAATTGGCCCTCCCATGGGTGATGCGAGCGAGATATTAAGTCAGTTTCCTCGTGAGAAAAGAACGCTGGGGTTCGAACTCCGACACACGGCAAGTGGCCAATCAAAGCTATCTCAGGGCTCAATCAGAACAATATACATCGCCAAATCACGCAACCCAGAGCTTTTTTCACATGGTGTTGGCTGTGCTAAGATACAAAGCGAAGCTTGCGGGATTTAATTCCTGCCACCATGGACTTGGGTGAGAAGCCACGTTTGTCGTTAATAATTCACAATAACACTTTTTCGAACCCAAGGTCTAGTGTCACTGGGGGTAAACACTCCGCCTTGGAGCGGAAGCACTTGAACTAGCTCTCGTAGCTACTGTTGCAGTATTTATATAAAACATATCAAGTTGTTCTAAGCTCTATCTTGATCGTAAGGTCAAAAATACAATTTCGATACCTGATTGTTGATTACAAATTAATCTTTAATTTACTGAGTGCTATTTACATGACCACAATACCGATAAGAAATAGGACTATAAGGGGGAGGTAATACATGTCGCCCAAATTACCTTTGGCGCAAATAGGTAAGGTTGTGGCAATAAATTGCCCCAATTTCAACTGCTAACTATGTTGTACAGCGCGCCTAGAGACCATCTATAAGCTGTTATCGCTACTTCTTCACGGCTGCAACTGCGGGTAAATTGATGGTTGCTGTAGGCAATAGATGACATGAAAGGAAATTTTACGATCGGTGAATTGAATGATTATCGTTGGTTGATTGTCGATTATCGTTCGTTATTCTGGTGTTGTAAAATGATGCCTTTTGTGGCTAAAAGATGACGTAAAAGGATTTTTTTTACAATCGGTGAAGTGGATGCTTGTCGTTGCTTAATTGTCGATTATCGTTTGTTATTTTTGTAAAATGATGAATGCTGGGGCGTAAAAGTAATTTTATGATCGGAAAATTGGATGAGTATCGTTTGCTGATTTTCGATTATCGTTCATTCCATCTTCTCGGGGCCGCTGTTCATATTATCGATCAGTGATTTGTCATGTCCGTAGACTATTATTTACGGCAAATGTCGTGTAACTGAAATATTGCCCGTGCATACTGTAACATCAACAAAAAACAACTAATGTGAGCCTGAAGATCATCGATAAGATGTTAAAAAGGGATATGTATCGTGGCATTTGTCACTTGTACCCAGAGTTGTTTGGTGTCGAAGCAGTTATTGTTTGTTTGCTTGTTATTTAACGCGGCATTCAAAAATATTCCAGCTGGATAGTGGTGGTCTGTAAATAAGCGGATGTGGGCGAGACAATCCAGTGATCAACAGCGATTGACATACGCTTTTGGGATAAGCTGTCAGATATCAACCAAACCACCCAAACCTGTTAATCGAACCATATGACAAGCATTGGTTGCTAAAGATTCAGAATAGCTGTTAATACATTTTTAATATATTGTATATACTATCTAAAATTGTAGAAGATATTGAATTTTCAAGATTGATAAAATGCAAGTGATGAAGCCATGGAGGAAAAAGAGGGTGAAAAGAAAGTAAAGGAAAATGTGACAATGTATTCCATTCCTTTTGAAATGTTTCACCTGAATGGATAAATATTACCTTTTTCCATATGGATTGACATTGGCTTCTGGTATGTTCTGAAAACGGAATATGCCCAACGTTTTATGAATGGTATGAGCGGCTAGCAGACATGACGCTTCTGGATTTTGAAATGCTATTTTGCTAGATACACCCAGCGGACTGAATGCCGTTATGTGCCTATGTGTGCTAGACAGTTTGGAAGCGGATACTGGCGCTGGACAGATGAAAGTGTTACAGCCAACAGATTTGGCGGCATGGCTAGTGCCTAAATCGCGTGACCGTGGGGTTGATTTGCCTTGCTGCAATTTTTCAAACGTTCAGCACATGTCCAAGCTCTTGGACCTAGCTCTATCAGAATGGTAAATGTTTATCTGCCCCTTGCATAAAGCTGACACATCAGGGATGTAAATGTAATATTGTTCAAAACTGCGTTTATCCGAACCCTTTGTTCTTATGCGGTCCATAAATGAGAGTATGTAAAGTGTGAGTGAGTGAGTTATTTTGGTGTTTAGCATTATATCAGTAATATCATGGCGGGAACATCGATGGAATTGGTTGTAAAATACTTTCCAACTCAGTTTGACAATGAATCTCTGAAATAAATACCCTGAGGCGAAAATGCGTCACTCTGACACGTCTAGCTATCTCAACTGACTTTAAATAACTGCGTACTAGTACAAATGTTGTTCAGCAGTGGTCTTGGCTGAAACCCAAATCCTGTTGTCTACAAACATTTAACAGGACAGGAACCTCGGGGTGCTTGAAGATCACTTTGTCATTTAAGGAGCAAATCAAAGGAATGCATCAGTAAAATCCCAGTGTTGACATTTACGACATCGTAAACGTCAACCAGTAGCGTTTCCGGTACCAGCGGAAGTGTGACTTTGCACACGTTTCATTTTAGTGGAGTGTCAAACTGGCAGTCAGCAACACATTTCAAACTGATTTGGCATGTCATGGTTCATTACAAGACTATGAAATGTCCCATTGTATTATGCAATTGCACACGTGAACATTTAATAAGTCTGAGAGTGGCACAGTTGATTGTGACCGTGAAACTTAAAGAAAATTCGCCATACATCATCATTTCAAAGTGCATCTTTGCATGTTTAATGCTAGTATCAGACATTTGTTCGCTAAAGCAGAGGAGAATCGTGAGCTCGTTATTCAATCTGTGTCTTGGGGTGATTTAAGACATTATATAATACGGGAGTTTCATGAAAATTTTAAATGATGTCATAGCATGTGTTTCCATACGTGTGGCGATTAGGGTTGACAATATCCAACGCCAACATTAAATGTATAAAATGACTGGTTTGATTTAGTACAAAGTGGCTGACGTGAAAATGGGAAACACTACTGTCGTATTTTTCTATAGCACAACAAGAATTTTATTACCTGACAAAGACACAATAGCACCTTGTGTATTTCATGCATGTTAATACAGATTTAAACTTCAAAATAGAGCGTAGACTATGAACCAGGGATGCATAATCATCACCAAAGATTTATTCAAGTGTTAATAATTTCTTAAGTTTGTGTTAAATGTCGCTGACGCATATCAAAATATCCGAATATATTGCACCAGGATCATGCAACAAATTAATGAAAAGCATGTGCACATATCGTGCATGTGAACACCTACATTGCACGTTCCGTGTACTTTTGTTAAGAATTCGCCAATTTTCACTGAATTTCATCATTTACTGAACTCATGACAATGTGCTTATCAACGTTACGAATTTGTTTTACAATCCATCCGGTCATGTGTAAACAGTACTTTTTATAACTATGGAATATTTTGCAAGATTTAGAACTAGAGCCTAAATAAGACACTAAATTCACACTAGTGAGTCTGTTCGTTTGTGGGTAGTATATATACATGTTGATATTAATGTGAACTTTGGGTATACAGTCTCAGTGCACAGTACCCCGAGTCACCATGGTTCTGAAATCGAACGTTACATCTCCTTTCTGAGTGAGTGAGTGAATTTGGTTCAAAGCTGCTTTGGGCACTTTTTCGTTTTTTTTCACGGGTGTGTCAAATGTGACAGAAACATAAAGTGATGCACTTAAGTTAAACCCAAGATCACAGATTTGGTGCTAACATTCGGAAAACACTTTGGGATTTTTTTTAGCATTCGAACTAACGAATGAAACGTCTAACCACTGAATACTTCATTGATCAACTACTAATTACTGGATATGAACATAAAAAAATAAATTGGCGTTTAGTTTAAAATTGTCTTTCTTTGGCATTTACAACACACATTCAAGGCATTAAAACAAAAAGTACCTGTACAATTAACATGAATAAAAAATGGCGAATTACTCAGAATTGATGTTTTCTGTGACATTATAAAAGATTATCATGTTCCATTGGCTCCTGGTTTCAGGATACTGGATCCGGCACTCAAAGGACACAACGGCGGCCGATATTGAGCAATTGCGCTGTTATGTTGAATATATGGTTTGACATAGTCTCTCGATGCACAAACCTTCGCCTGTTCACATTTGATTACGAGGCTCATGTTTCCGGAATATTACGAGGCATCACTTAATGGCCGCCATTAAGCAGGTACATCAGCAATCAGGGTCGGTTTAATTACTGCGCGTACTGTCAGCGCTTTCATTGTGCACTGGGATTGTCATATATTGTACCTGTGCACCTGGCTGTGGATGTCGGTACAACGTCAATACAACGCCAGAGGACCGTCGGTGCAGCATCGTGCACTGATGAAACTATTGGAAAACTGCCAAAATTCACGAAACGAAGCGTTGATTCGTTTGAAGAAACTTTGGTTACTTTTGTTTGTTTGTTTGTTTGTTTGTTTGTTTGTTTGTTTGTTTGTTTGTTTGTATACTATCAGATTCACCACTAAAAATATCCAGCACAATATTTTTTATATTTCGAGCTTCTCGAATAATTAGTTTGTTCGTAAGGCAGAGGTTGGGTGCCTGTCACATGTCCATTGTTGGGTGGTTCGGTTGAATGTCACTCTGCGACGGGGTTGACTGTGTTGAAACAGTCAGGATGTGACCTGTCACCATCCGACTGGGTTGATTTTGTGTTACCGGCGGTTAGAGTGCCTCTGTCACAACACATTTATCGTTCATAATGTGAAAAAGCATTGATAAGGACATATGGGATACACGTGTAATAGTTTCATATTTGGACCTTAATTGTGTATCGGTTTGACTAGTTTCAAACTGTGATGTACAGACGTCTGTTATCAGTCATTATAGTTCCAGTTGTGCATTTTTGTACATGTATGCTGAGAATGTATGAAAGAATGTTCCTACATACCCGATGAAAGATCTAAGTTGAAATCTATAACAATTTCACAAATAACAGGGATTTTACTATATCCTATCCAAGGACATGCATATTGTAATGTTCCAGTTCTGTACTTGACCCAAACAAAATATCCTGATTTACTTGTTCGGGGAATTTTAAATTTCACAAAGTGTACTATTTATATACGTGAGTGAATACACTTACATGGCATTGGAAATGTCATTGTGTTTGTGAATGTAAGGATAAACATTTAAGGCGTATAAACGTGTTCTGATTTTGTGCTTCTACGGACAAACTTCTGAGGCGTTTGAAAGTGTAATTATAATTCACTTAACTTGGCTGTTAGGAAGCACATATGTGCTCCTCAAGTTTCAGGTTTCGCTGTATTCATGGTCTGGTAGGTATTCTCAGCCCGAAACAGTTACCACTATGCTCATTAATTCTGAAAGAGAAATTTGAGAAATAGGTTGGCAAGCAACACTCTGACATATTCACAATGACGCAACTAAAACACGTGTTTGTGTTGACGTCACGTGTCGTCCAGGCCACGTGGGGGGTAAGGGGGAAATAAGATGTAAACCACTGATTTCGACTCACGCGTTCCGCATTTTTGAGAAAACTAACAAATTAATCTGATATGAAAAACTCATCAAGTGTTTTTCTACACAAATCTGAGACATTTCGACCGATCTTTATCGGGCGTGTGCCTCCAGTCGACTGAATTCTTTTCTCGATGGTCGCCATTGTTCTTGTTACGTCACACGCGTGTCGATTACGATAGCTTCCGCTTCCTGCCAATGGGGCCGCGTGCAGTTCTCGCGCCGCGACATTTCGCGAGATTCGGTCTGGTGGACACCTCGCGGTAATTGTTCATAAAGCAACTTGGCAAGCATCTGATTTTATCAATTATTTCTCCATTTTCCTTCTTACAAAGAAATACGTCGAGACTCTGAAGGTGGTGCATTTCAGGGTATTCATTTTTCAGAAGCGGGTAAAATGAAATTAGAATTCAACAAAGGATTCAATTGTGTCTAAGGTGATGTAGAAATTAGGCATTCAAACTCCTCTAGACGTTTAACAGAACTAGCCGTCTGACTGATTTTACGGGCCATGAGTAATTTATGTCTTTCGTAAAATCAGAAGCAATTTTATTTTAATAGCTCCGTTACACAATATCGGGCCAGTGCTTTTTTCACAAAGGGAGGTAACTAGATTAAGATTGTTCGTGTCACAACAAAAGCATTCTTGGCTAAGCAAATACTTTGTATAAATGTTATAAAAGGATATGACAAGCCGATCTGTAAGTAAACAAAGAGACCGTCTATACTCACTAATTGAAACTGGTCGTTAACTGTGATAGAACTGTGATTTTGAAGCATCGATTTTGGATTTGAATGTTATGTTTTCATTAGTTATTCGCAGAAAAAATAGAGATAATTGTTTTCACATCCTTCAATCAGCAGGTTGCAATGTCAGGAATGGACTGTATGAACCTTGAATGTTTTTATGTGAAAACTTTGTAACAGGGTTCATTGAACGTTGCTATGAAATTGAAAGGTGAAAGTTATCAATTAATCAAATGTATTTCAAACCGATTCAGAATTTTCTTTAATATTAATACTCTACTTTACGAAAAGTATTTTAGGAAATATTCAGCTGTTAGAAAATACGAAAGACATATTATGTCCACTAATAAACAATTGTGCATGTCCAAGATTATGTATTTTGTATGCTTGTTTTACTAACGTTTCTGACAATAGCTGTCTGTGCACATTCTGCGTAACAAATATTTATGTTTTGCTAATTGTTCCAAGCCTTGAGGTAAAACAAGTGATATCATATTGCCTGTGAGTGCTCACAAGTTGCTCGTCTGTTGCATTCAAAGAATGTAAGGCTGCCTTCGGAGTCAACATGTTATTCAGTCTCTTCCCGGTGGGGTAGCCTAGTGGTTAACGTGTTCACTCGTCACACATGAGCGCTATGTACAAAACTGGTTCCTTGAGTCCTTCGCCGAGCTCTTGCCTGAATATTGCTAAAAGCGGCGCAAGACTAAACGCAGTCACTCCTGTTGTTGTAATGCTTGAATCTGGTTTAACATGGCTTAGAAAATGTCTTTCCAGTCTTTCACAAGTGGGAGGAAATCACAGTGATGTGTGCGTGAGACATTCTATAGACGCACAATTGAACTTCAAATATCAGATTCGCTTAATAGCTAGCGTTGGACGTCGGTTCTAATATTTTCCCTGCAACTATGATCAATGCATTCCGATGAAATAATTTACGTTGCAATCAATGATGTTTAACAAATATGCCGAACCGCTTGTTATGAAGGGAGCGAGGCATTGGGGAATGAGGGTGGAAGGTAATGCGTACGTAAGACATTCACCAAGATGGCGCACTGATGTAATCTACCCACCCACACTTCAACACATCCATCCATCTAATCTTTGTCAAGCAGCTATGGTTTAATACATTTCAGGCATTGGCTGTAGTAGTTATTGTTTATGGCCTTCGTTACACGGACCCATGAAGGTCCGGGTGAGAATATTGGCTTTCAGTAACCCATCATGGTCGTAAGGGGGGGGGGGGGGGGGGGGGGGGTGATCAGCTTCGTTGATTTGGTTGACACTAGTCATCGGTTTCCAAGTGCTGCTAATTACCGGATTGTCTGGTCCAGACTCGATTATGTACAGACCGTCCCCATACAGATGGAATATTGCTAAGTGCGGCGTAAAAATAAAATCACTCACTAACTGAGTTACCCGAATTTGGTAAGGCGGTTATACCAGTGTCTGTTTGCTCGTGTTAGCATTATTCATTGTCAGTTTACATGTAGTTGTAAGCTGGTTTCGTCTGAGGCTGTTAGACTGTGTTTAGCAGAGGTCGTATAATTGATTAAACAGAGGTCGTAAAGTGGATTTACCAGTAGTTGTATACATGACACATTTTATGGGTGACATTTTCTGTTTATTCTTTTCAGACCTCATTATATATTCTTGTTCTTTCACCAGTAGAATGCTAAGTCAGTACAAAGTGTGAATATATATATACAATTATTACCCATAACACAAATTTGCCGAATTCTGATTGGCGGATTTGCCAGGGTGTACGGCAATGTTATATTTATTATATAATAAATATCTAACAAAAGATACAAATGTAAACATACTGATAAATAATAACAGAAAAGTGAACCACTTTTTAAGGGTTATGGCAGACTAGATTGTAATATTACACAATATATCACAAACACTAAACCGCAATAATGATATAGTTATTTACAGTATGAAATCTATCCGTTTATTATTTGTTTTCTTCTTTGTAAGCCATAAAACAGGTTTGGGCACTAAAACATACATGGTGTTTAAAGAATTCAGCTAATTTATCATCATCTAAGAAATCTAAAAGGTTAAGATAGATAACACAGACATTTGAACTTTCACGTAAATCATAATACACAAGGCAATGTAACAGGACATGATTTCATCCTGAGCACTCTCACTGTACTGAAGACATAACCTCTAATTCACATTTAGATGTGCGTATCTGCAGGTTTCCAAATGCAGAGGAGCAGTACTAAGGAAGTGCGTTCTCATCTCCTGCCTCCAGAGTTGAGTCCGTCCTCGCAGATTGATTTATTGAAGCAACATGAACAACTGAAGGTAAAGACACTGAGGGAACCTGCTTTAGTTTACATCGTTTTTGTACATTGCATTACGATGTTGAAGCATCACAGTGAAAACCTTAAAGGACATATGCAACCAAAATTTAAAACATAAGTAAAACACAGTTATCGCTTGTTCATGATATATAAAATGTATTGGCGATTGTGAAAAATAATCAAAATTATAAGCGTATAATCGCAAATCGAAAGTGCAATATTTTGTATTCGGTGTCGACTTTAAACTGTCTCTCCACAGCTGGTCGTAAGAAAAGATGTACCTGGATCGACTTTAAACTGTCTCTCCTCAGCTGGTTGTAAGGAAAGATGTAACTGGATCGACTTTAAACTGTCTCTCTACAGCTGGTCGTAAGAAAAGATGCAACAGGATCGACTTTAAACTGTCTTTCCTCAGCTGGTCGTAAGAAAAGATGTAACTGGATCGACTTTAAAATGTCTCTCCTCAGCTGGTTGTAAGGAAAGATGTAACTGGATCGACTTTAAACTGTCTCTCCTCAGCTGGTCGTAAGAAAAGATGTAACCAGATATGTGGTTGCTGCGCGCCATCTCACCACTGCCACGTGCGACGACGGTCATAGTATCAACTACTATTTCGTCTCGTCCAGAATTCTTGCAGAAAGTCTGAGAGACCCAAGAGACCCAATGTAAAACAATAAACAAATATGTTTTCGTGATAAGTAAGAATAGGCACTTGATGATTGCAATGTGAGCTGTGCTGTAGGGACAGGGTGGCCTAGAGGTGTGCGTATTTGCCTGTCATACCAGTACCACGAGTTCGATTCCCAACACGATGTCTGAAGCGTTTTCGAGCTGGGTTCAAAGTGAATGTTCTTTGTCTTGTTGCACGTTTTATTCGCACCAGTCACGGTATCAGACTTGGACGAGGTTATTTGCATAATGCTATATAATGCAGGTTATTTCTGCACAGCCAGTTCCGGGGACTTAAGACATGGAACCCGAGTTCGTTAGGAAAGAACTCTAACTTTCAAATCTTGCCTGGTATGAAAGAATATTATTTTTATTTTGTTTCCTATGTGAAGGTGTCTGTTTGTTAACCTAGTTTTGGAAATGTTCGGTATATTTCCATCTTCTATAGATAATTGAACTTCAAATATCAGATTCGCTTAATAGCTAGTGTTGGACGTCGGTTCTAATATTTTCCCTGCGACTATGATCAATGCATTCCGATGAAATAATTTACGTTGCAATCAATGATGTTTAACAAATATGCCGAACCGCTTGTTATGAAGGGGAGGGAGGCGTTAAGAACGATGAGGGAGGAGGGGTACTGTAACTGCATGCAAACACTATCCTGACTCCAGGCAATTTGCTGGAAAGGCTGTAACGCATAACGGCACCAATTGTCCTATCAAAACAAAATTCCTCTTCAAATCAAAGTCATTTGTTCATTTAATGGGCTTTCGCAATCACCTAAGCTGTATTAAACATTAATGCAATTTTCTCGTGTAGGCTTTTTGCTGCTAGACTAGTCTTGTGAGCGCTCAGTAGAAAGTTCCCCCTTCGTTTGAACACAGCGTTCAATACTCCGAGCCTCTGCTGCCTTCTTCCGCTTCTTGACAGACCGCCTAACAGTGAAAATAGCCTTCCGCTAAAGAAAATAATCCCATCAAAACAAAAACTACACAGTCTTGTCAGGTGACGTGAATTGTAATCAAGGGAGAGAATTGGGAACAATCACCTGTTGGCGGCGTCTTTGATCTTCGCTCAGGTAATAACGAACGAGACAGTGAAATTGCCGCCTTGCTTGTCACAGAGGACAATAGAACCAGGGCCAAATCAATGGATTTCGCGTGTAATAGAATCACCGGATTAATGGAGCGGTTAACATGGTTAGCGTCGGGATTTGACCACTGATGTTCAATGTATACAGACACGGTTATAAATGGCTTTGGCCTACCACGTTACAACGACCAGATTTAGACACCAAGGTGCCGTCGACGTCCACCCTACGCTGTTATACCTCTCGCGATATCATTTTCAAATTCTTTGCAAATTTTCCCAGGCCGAAAATCGTTTGAAGATGCATCGCATTAAACCCACGGAGGCAGTAAAACAGTGTTAAATTATTCGGATGAATTTATGTAACGCGTCCATAAATGTTTGGAAAGCATTAACGATCAATTAGTCGCGGGGGAATGTGTTTCATATCGAATTTAACTCTGTGTTTGATTATCACGGGGAAATAAATACGCGACAGATACGGAAATATTTATTTCAGGTGTTCGGTTAAGTCATTAGAAGCGTTGAATGTTGGTAAACTGGGTAATAATGGGGTAGAATAATCACAACATGGACACTGACTTGAAGAATGTGTGTACCTTTGGCAAATTAGGAAACCTAATACACTGAAATTATGGAAGGTATTCTCGGAATGGTTCAGCTGTTTAGAAGTTATTCAGTATACTTTGGAAGCTGCCTAAACCTGCACTTGTCAGTAGTAGTAATCGGTCTGTGACGTTTAATAATTCAAGGTAATACTGAAAGTTGAAGGAAGACAATATGCAAAATAAGATCTTTGTAATCTCCAAGAATTTTTGAAACGATATTAAAATTTGATATGAAGATGGAGTGACTATTTCGAGGTTATATAAACTTAATTAGAGTCTGAATTTAATTATTGACGATAATATTACACAAGAGACATTCTGAGTGAACCTGAAAGAGGCAATATGCAAATCTGTAACGATTGTCGAAACGATATTAGAATATCATTGAAATATATCGTTTCAATTTGAATTAACGAGTTTAGTGGAGCCACACGGGACGTTAACGGGAGGTGTCTGAATATGTTGAGTGAGTGAGTGTAGTTTTGGAACCATTCCAGCAATATCACGACCGGAGACAACGAAAATTGGCTTCACAGATTGTCTCCATTGGGGTAATCGAACCCGAGTCTTCAGCGTGACGAGCTGACGCTTTAACCATGAGGCTACCCCACAAGCTCTTGAAAAAAACCATGATACTAAGCGGGGAAAGGGTATTACTTCACAATTAATTGCAAAATATGGCCATCCCATCATTACCATGGCGTCTTTCTTTCTACCACTGAAGTTTATGTTATGCTTTTAATATTTAAGAAAAATTCGTGGTTAACTGTTTCAACTGTTTTACAAATGGTAGAAAAAATTGTGAAAATGGCCCACATGACACAAAGACTTCCTCTGCTGTGTAACTCGACAGTGGAAACAAATCGAATAGAGGGAAAATGGTCTCTAACACGAATCCATTAAAAATGAATGGGTTGTCAGTAAATTAATCCCGATTTATAGCAAGCATATACCGGTGTCAAATGTCGACATTACATTGTAAGTATATAATGAGTAAATGTCTTGACGGCCGACTCTTGTAGAGGTGGTATGCATAAAAGTCAGATGTACACAATGGCTCGCACTACTGTGACCTCGTGTCACCGTTACCTGTCGAAGTTGTCAGTTTAAACCTGCCACGCGGTCAATAAACACTGGGAGTGGATCCTACTCTCGTGCAATGTGATTGTTTCTCTGAGGTCCGCGCGATCGTTTTACGGAAGCCCGTTCGGGCAAGAAGTTAAAGCCTCTTGAAATCAGACAACGTGTATTTCTGTTCCAAGATCTGTTAACTTCGCGAGACCAGCGTTTAACATAACCCGTTTAGACATGCTTAATTAACAACATTTTCGAAAATGATTAATACTTTATCAGCAGGTTAATTGGTGATTTTTTTCCACGCATATTTCAACTTGTACAAGGAATTCTAACTTAGGGATAGTTTCACTGATGTAAACAAGACGTTTTCATTTTTTTCGTGCGGCCAATTTGTTTGTGATACTTCACCTGCGAACTGTCTTTTACACGTAGTAAACCTCGATCAGAACAAAATATGCACCATCTCTTATTTCAAGTGAAATAGACTCTATCACACAGAACTGTGCAATTTCGTCTCCGCCTGTCATTGATCTTCTTCTAAATTTTCATGTGATTGAACTGACCTTTATTCACACATTGACAGCTGAAGAGCTGGAGCATTGTATCATCATATACGTCTCCAAATGTAGGTAGATCATAAAATATATGTATCAATATTTTCTCCTAACAGGCAGTGCAAATACCAGAGTCCACTTGTGAAACATGCTGTTTGGGTTAGATAATGTTGTTTTTCACACATTTTAGATACTTTTCATAGAGTTGTTCGTTTTCGGGTATTGGGAAGTAGTTAAAGAGACGTTTGCTTCAATGTAAATATATTTACTCTAATATTTACATGACGATGAGTTTGAAAAAAGTGCAAACTACTAACAGTTTATCTAAAGTCTAGTTACATATATGTGTGTATGTAAATACCCACTTTTATATTCAAAACTGTTATATTTGTTGTGCAATCAATGCATGGACCAAGTGGAATTAATAATTAAATAAAGGAGTGTGTTGGTGAGTGAGTGAGTGAGTGATTGAGTGAGTGAGTGAGCGTTGTTACACCACAGTCAGGAAAAACTGTAGCACGAATCAAACCAAACAACGATGCTGAATAACACGAACAACTATCCACACCTTCGCGAAAAACTAACGACCAATGCGATCAATTCTGTTACCACCGATCTGTTCAGCCGCTTGCATATGCACGCATTACTTGCACCAGGACATCGTTTCACAAAGCAATCGTAGCGCTAACACAAAGGTAACCGGAATTCCTCTGAGGACCAAATCTTATGAAAATGCACTACTTTTAATTTGGTAGTTTTCAAACGTAATTTCGAAAACGACCTGTTAACTGGTCTACGTTTGAAAATTACAAAAGAGTACGAACGGAGGTGCGAGAACTACAAACAAAACCTATGTGTTATCATAACCTGCTTTGACATACATTTGTGGAAGGAATAAAAACACGGAAGGTGATTTAAAGTTACCTTATAGTGCATCATAATCAACTATATAAGTTTAGACACAGTTTACCCACGTTTTTTGTGAGCGTTGAGTACACGCTCAACGATCCTAACACGAGAGTAAGCCAATTCTTCCGGGACTAGATTTTCGAAACTCTCTTAGCGATAAGATAGTCGTAAGTGACATACATTAATTTTAATTATACGACTATATTAGCGCTAAGAAAGCTTTGAAAATACCGGCCCAGGATTCTTATACATGCTAAGGCGCCGTGATTAGCTGAGCAGCTTACTGCTCTTGATATGATCCTGTTTTGTTTCCATCAGCGTCTAACTCGCACACACCCCACACATACACACAAATACAAACACCCTCACATCCCTCCCTACACACGTAAGCTGATTCTGTGTGACAAAACTGAATGTACTGTTTATAACTGTCTCAAAGCTACGTTACTAATTATTATCAACGTTTAAATAAGTCACAGTTGCAAGGAAGAGTTTTAGCTATCACCGAACATGTCATATCTATGCATGAAAATCCAAATTTCATATAAACTGGTTGCATCGACATCTCGCAGCTGACCTCAAATCATCGAAATTTCCAAACTCACGAAATTCCTATAGAAACAGAACCCCGTACATTTGTATTACGTCGCGTGGTGCACTGTTGTCTAGATCCTTGGTATGTATTTATGAAGAAAGGGAAAGAAAAAGAAGAAAGGGAAAGAAAAAGAAGAAAGGGAAAGAAAAAGAAAGTCGGATTACGTATTAATGAGGATTTAAGTGTTTTTCCACAAAACTCAGAGCACAATACTGGGTCGGACAGAGTCAGCTGACGGTCACGGACACACAAGTCGTTTTTGTTTCGCTCAACGCCATGTTCATTAATTTTCCAGCCATATGACAGTAACCTGAAGACTAGTTACGACTAGATTTTTTAAAGGGTCTTTTCGTGAGTATGGGTGATTCTACTCGCAAACAGAAGTGTGAAATATATATTTGATTTATTGGCACAATTTGTACAAACACTATCCTCATACACGGTGCCACAAGTTGTTTCTATGAACATTGATGTGCATATGGAACGTGTAATGAGAAATATACTCGTGTGTTATCGAATCATAAATATCCAATCTCTGACAGGAAAAAATACATAACACAAAGGATTGCACTTTACACTTCATTAAATTAGAAAGAGAGAGAGGGGCGGAGGGTTTGTTGGGATGGAGCGTGGTGACCAGGTACATACTAGTATATGTAGACAAGCGCTAGTGGAAACCAGCTTCAGACCTTCAATAAACTCAAATACGGAAACCAGTTGGATCCTGTTTGGAGGAGTGGGTAACGAAACGATCTGGAAACCGTCCAGAAATGGTGCACAATTCAGTTCCAGTTTTCATGGAACCCTGTAGTAAATTTAAAACATTGAAACCAGCTTGATCCTGCTTGGAGGTGTGGGTAATGAATCGTACTGGAAACCATCCGGAAATGGTGCAAAATTCAGTTTCAGTTTTCATGGAAACCACATTGAAACTATAGGAAACAACTTGGATACCAACTGGAAATGTTGATTTCCATGACATTTCTTCTCGGTTTCAAACCAACTTATCGTTGTAGTGTACTATATCTGAGGACGGTGTAGTATATTTCTCCATAGTTTTGATTTCATGATATATTTATACATATACTTGTACATATAACGATGGATAATCAATGGTCAATTAACAGCCACACTGTAGTATAACTTGAAACAGTCAATTAGATTCTTTTAAACGACGAGACAAAAACACCCTTCTAACTATCTCTTTATCACTAATGACAGTGTTTGAATTGCCAATATCATTTCAAAATAATCACTAAGACAAGAAACTATTAACATATCTATCAAATTACCCCCACCCGTATATTTCTGTACCGATCAATAACAAAGCAGAGCCTTTTTGTCGACAAATACAATTAACAAACCTATATCTCACTCAACGAATCTGTCACTTAAACGCATTCTAGTATCAGACGATTTAAACACTTAATAAAGCCAGCTATTAACTCTTCCTCTTATCACTGCTAATAATGTGTTTTATGAATCGGATTACAGGCTCAAACCTGCATTTGATCCTTCTCCCATCTGATAGACAGATAAGGTCTTTACTAGGGCTATTGGATACCTTAAAGTAGTAATGAGATAAAAGGGTAGCTCTATTAAAATCCGGACAACGAAAACGAAACCGGGAGCTTGCATCATCTCTTTGTTCGGGGCAATCGAAGCGTCTACCTTTCTTTATTTTGTGCCTGTTTAATGGCGTAACTTTCTTCAGGTTAATCCATCTACCCCTCCCGCTTCATTCTAAACTGCAATTTGTTACGATCTGGAAACCTTTTGATACTTAACTCGTAACTTTAAGTAACCGGGTTTACATTTATTGAGATCAGTCCTATCTATTCCCAATTAACTTATCACGAGTTGTTTTGACCAGTGTTATAAATGGAAGATGTGGCCAAATTGGGTGTGACTCGATAGACCTAAAACTGAAGAGATATTTGTAACATGTATATGGGCATTTTTGGGTATATCACATGCAAGCAAGTTAAATTGGTATCCAGTACACAAATGGTGTGATTTACATTTAAAATTAATTAAAACAGTAAGCATTTTATGTATGAAAGATTAATATACAATATGCCTTGGTTTACCAGAAAGGCTAAATAAAACTGGTATCCTGTAAGTTGTGGTATATGAAAATATTATACACCATATTGTGATGTACATGAACGGTTAAATTAAGCTGGTATCCTGTAACTTGTTGTATGTGAAAAGATTATACAACGTAACGTGGTTTACCTTAAAGGCATCCCGCAGCTGTACAGATTTTGTCTATGAAAAGATTTTTCAATATGATGCGTTTCTCATGAAAGGCAAAATAAATCTGGTATTCTGTTCGTATTTTGTGTATGAAAGGTGTTACATAATACAATGTGTTTCATGATCACATGACATGGTAAATAAAACTAGTGTTCTGTTTGCATTTTGTATATGAAAGGTATTACATGATAGAATGTGTTTCAAATGAAAGATTATACAATATAATGCGTTTTACACAAGGGGTTTAAAAAACAGGTTACCACTTCATATATCGGGTTGGAACGGATTACACAGTATGATGCGTTTCTGATAGAACTACCATACGTGTAAAGGCTTGAAAATGTACATTTCCCTTGTTTGTGGATTTCCATCATGATTAATAGTCACAATTATTTGACAATATTTCAGGGAACGACTTCTACAGTGTATAACAATGACAATGGTGTGGTAATGTACTGCTGGAATCGTATCTGAAAATGATATGTTTGTTATTTATTTCCACTGTGTAGTAACTCGTTATATCAGGCGCAATAACACCAGTGATTGATTACAACCATTGTGATAAAGGAGGTGATTCTTAGGATTATAATTATAGAAATGATTCGCTATGAACATGGACCTTAGAGGGTTTATAATCATGTTAGTGTACAAGGTCAAGTACGGAAATGAACATAATTATGTGACTTTTGTATCAGTTTTCTATTTCTTGATTCCCATGGTTAGGTGCTCTATTGAAATATGTATACAATGGAAGCTGCCCAAACCGGCATCTGTCCAATCCGGCAAGTTGTCAACACTGGCACAAAATCTCAGTGCCATCCACGGCTTGTGCATTTCTCATCAGCTCTACAAACCGGCACATTGTCTAAACAACCTTATTTCTTCAGTCCCAGTGAGTGCCGGTTTTGACAGCTTCCACTGTATAACTATCGTCGGATAGGGGCTAAGGCAGAACCGAATTCCATTTTCAGGGGACATTGGGGATTTGGGTCTGAGATAACATTTTATACACATGTATGTATAATTTTACTTGCAACAAACAGGTGCTAAATTGTAATTTTTCGTTAATGCCGATTGAAATAATATCGTGTTTCATTGATGACAGAGTTAAGTTTTAATAAGAGACTTTTTGACATTTCCTTAAATATACAGGCAAGAAAAGGGGTCAGCCATTTGTCTTGATTTCCTGGAATCGTAAGCTGTATATATTTAGAAACCATATTATTGACTGAAGAGAATCCATTTCAAACACACTGCATGATGCACCATCTTTAATCCAAAATGTGATAATTCCTTTTCAACAAGGGGAACAACTCGTGACAGAGCATCCTCGAGAAGCTTCTTACGCCGGTGCTATCAGATAATAGACCATTTTTCGGCAGAAAATCGAGACTGGGTATTCCTTAACACTGAACTTTTTTACATTCGGTGTTCATAGCTACCAAAATGAAGTATCCAATGAATTTACAGAGAATTGAGTCGGAAAATCTTCGTCATACAGTGGCTTAAGTCCGGAGAGTTCTAAAGTTTCAGCCTGTTCAGATGCATCTGGAATCTGTACAAGTAAATGAACAAGCAGACCCGTGCAAAGATCCAAAGCGGGCGTGTTCTAGCACTAACCGCTCGACTACCAATCTAACATCTTAATGCGTGAGACTTGTAAAGAATTTGAATAATTTATAGACTTTTAAACTGGCTATCGTAGCAATTATCAAAACAGGCATTTGGCGACAAAGAATCTCTAGGTCCCAGGCCGTCTCTCTGAAATACCGATGCAGCTTAAAACAGAGAGTTGTAAACCAGAGGTGACACATTTGATGAATAGTCCTGTCAGTCTCAACCAGCACAATTTGCGTCTAAACCTGCTCATCTTTTCAAAACAATCGAAGTTCCCCTGAAATTCCCGAGTTAAAGAGTCATGAAATCCGACTCCCCGTCCCAAACGACGACTCAATCAGGCTTCATTGAATAGCCTCTTTGTCACCCGACACCGGTAGTTTACGAAAACATGATTTTTGGCAGATTTTCCACAAGGCACTTTTCATAGTTGTCACCGGTTGACAGGGAGTTGTGCCTATGCCTCTCACCTTCTCTGACTCAACTAGCGAAAGTTTATAATCAATCTAGGGTGGGTTTCAGCGTCCTGACATTACAGGGTAATTTGAGATGGCTTTTAAAGAGGGACTATTGTTCTTCGCGGATGAAGCCCTTTCACAAGAGTGGCTACACCTGGATATCATTACGCTAACGTCTCACCTGGGCGGACGAGTGTCTATAGCTGCGATTGGTGTGACCTTCGATTCATGGGAAACTTTAACGTGCATAATATGAGCAACTGGTCGTGGCATTTTAGTGATGGGTGGCACTGGCGTGTAAATACCTAACGGAATTCCTGTATGAAGATGATTAGGGGTGTGGTCACTTAGGCTATTTGTCACCGAGAAAGCGTAGCTGTGGTCAGTTTTAGTAACGTCGATCACGTCGACAGGTACGACGTGGGGTATTCATTTGGTGATGACGTAACGTTGTACGTTATCAGGGTACGACAATATAACTGAACAGATAGGGTGTATCAAAAACTTCAACCAACCGTTCTGAAATAAATTTGAACGACAAATGAATTCGAAAGTGCAGGTGGCATGCATCTAAGGTATTTTTCAAATTAGTTTTTTAAATTACTCAATTTCATCGTAGTACTTTTACAATTACAAACTGTATTCAGTACTCCCAAATTAGAATATATTCTCAGAGCCTGCCAAGTGCGGAACTAAAATATTTGAATTAAGTAATGCATTTTATTACATCTTTACGATGAGTTATTGCTTTATTCAAAAATGCATTACACAAGTGCGTGTAGAGACAGCCTTTTAAAAAACAGGACAATAAACCATTTCATTGTCCGGGGCAGTCTGGTCTGAGGTCAACATTTATCTATCTGAGTGTTAATCTTTAGTAGACAATTCTGTTTGCACAGTGTTAAAGTTGTCTGGCTTTTGCGCCAAACTAACAGGCACAGCCTGCAAGCAAAGGCACTAGGCTTACAATGTCAGTCATGTGTTTTCTTTACATAGAAGATGTTTAGTTGGAAACTACTAATTATATTAACGTACTGCAGGAAATTCATTTCAAATAAATCGCGTTGCCCTTTGGTTGACTGGTTTGCTGTTTAACGTCGCGTTTCAGCTAAATGGTGTCGGTTTGTAAAACAATCGAATCTGGACCAGACAATCCAGTGACAAGCAACACGAGCATCGATCTACTCAGCTGGGATACGGCGCATGTGTTCACAGAGTCAGCGATCCTGACCACCCGATCCCATAAGTAGCCTCTTTCAAAGCATGGGTTGCAGAAGAGCGATTCTAACCCCGATCTTGTTGTTGCGATCTTGGGGTTGCTGTGCGTGCTCTCATGCAAAATGCTAATATTGCTATAAGGGGATTACTCGTCGCCGCGTAGTCCCTGACAACCTTTATTCAGTAATCATGACTCCAAATGACATGTCAATGAATGTAATTCAAATATTTTGTACAAATTGTAAACAAATTGTTTCAGGTTGTAAACGGTAAGGCCAGAGCAGAATGTTCCCAGGACGTGATATGTAAGGCGACGAATTGGTTGAGTGATAATGTAGCCAAAGTACCTGTTCGCAATGTTTCACTTATACCACACCACTCATCCCTTCAATCACCACCACCACCACCCACACACAGACGTGTCTTACCGTAAAGTATTCGACCCAAAGTTGTCCTTCAACTATTAATGAAACAATGCTGTGTGCAGCAGTGCCTCATGGTGCCTGATAACAGATTGGCGCAATCAAGCAAACACTAAGATTTGTTTCATAAATTGTACTACAAATTAAAAGCTGTCTGTTCGCCATCCCCCAGCTATCAGTACAGTCGTGATATTTATTGACTATCTGCCTTTACTACCATCCCCATGACGCTAAACTTCGCTCAAACATAATGGCGGCTTGGAATAAATGTTGTCCTGTGGGTAAGGGAAGTTGTGTATATCTTTAAAGAAAACATTAACCCAAACTTAAACATTATTAATTGGATCAAAAAAGAAAAAGAAAAAAACAACAACCCAGATTACCTATTTGTATATGTTTTCCTAGTTTGTATTTACGTTTACTGGGAAACATATCTACTGGATCACGGCTGAAGCAAGGTTTGATTTGGGATCAAGAGTAAAAAGGGTGACAGATCCAATACGGATCCTCCCCAGCTGGCGTGTCCCCTATGGTGTGTGCAGTCAGCAGTGTAGAGTGTTGCATGCCGTCGTAAAATCACTGCAGTCTGTTAACTTCGCCGCGTGCCTGCACGTACACGAAAGGGTGAGACGGGGCGCCGTTCAACATTATTGAAGTTAAAAAGCGGCATGCATGTTTGTTTGCGACCGTATGGGATCAGGTTAGACATACTATATCCATTACCGTATTACTGGTTCAACTGATTTGTGACCTGAGCTCTATGTACAGGACCACACTCCGCCACAACATCATGTGTGTGTTGAAGAGTGAGTGAGTGAGTTTAGTTTTACGCTGCACCCAGCAATATTTCAGCTATATGGCGGCGGTCTGTAAATAATCGAGTCTGGACCAGACAATCCAGTGATCAACAACATGAGCATCGATCTGCGCAATTGGGAACCGATGACATGTGCCAACCAAGCCAGCAAGCCTGGCCACCCGATCCCGTTGCTCGCCTCTTACGACAAGCATAGTCGCCTTTTATAGCAAGCATGGGTTGCTGAAGGCCTATTCTACCCCGGGACCTTCACGTGTGTGTGTTGAAGAACTGATGAATGTGAATTTGACACGTGATTTGATTGTTTCTTGTTTAACGCCCCACTCAGCAATACAACGCATCGATCTGTAAAATAATCGAATCTGAACCTACCAATCCAGTGATCAACATCATGAGCATCAATCTTCTCAGCTGGGATATAATCACATGTGTCAACCAAGTCAGCGATTTCCACCACCGATGTCGTCCGTCGCCTCAAGTGACAGGCATGGACTGTTTAACGACTAATTCTTATCCGGGCCTTCACTGGAAGAGACATGTGAAGATGTGGAGAACTGATCCAATATGACCAGGATGCACGTATAGGCGTCATGAGCCAGGCCTGTCATTGGGATGAGTGTCGGTGGTTCGATCCCTAGGCCGTGTCATAACACAGGACGTTAAAATGTTACTTGTTGCTACTCTGCCTGATCCTCGGCATTAAAGGATAAAACAAAGTCTGGTCGCCTTAGCGTATACTATGCAAGAAGTGCGATGGCCATAAATAGCGGAACCCATGGCATCGCAGGCGGTTACTGCTTCAAAACAGGTTTTACTGCAGGCGAGCCCGCACATGCACACGCACACGCACACGCACGCGCACACATTTTCGCATAGCGCATACACCCGCACTCGCACACGCTGACGACACAAACATACAACCGATCATATTCTTTCAAGTCTCTTTCCATTTGCTAATTTTAATTTCAGGTTTTTAGATTCTTCATGAGGTTAATTTGTTTCATTTAAATTAGTCACAAGGGAAAGAGTGGGCACCGGGTTTCAGGTACCCCTTGAAAATATTTACATAATTATTTCCATATAATATCATAACTCACGCTTTCCACAAATATACAGATAGAAATCTTTACTGTTTCTTGAAAATCTTCCTCATACATCTTTGCTTCCTTTAAATTGAATGAAAAATCATATAAAGCATGTCCGAGAAAGTATTCAACCGTGTGTTATGTTTTATACTTAACACATAATGGGCTGTACATTCCAATCAGAAAATAGCTTCTGACACATGGCGGTAGGGGTAGTGTACTTCAGTGCGAGAGGTTGCCTGTGCCCGTGTTCGTTAAGGTTCTTTGTCCGTTTGTTGTTGGCGATACCAAAAGTCGCACTCAGCTATATGGGGACGGTTTATAAATAATCGAGTCTGGAACGGACAATCCAAGGATAAACATCATGAGCATTAATCTACGCAATAAGGATACGGCATGCGTCAAATGAGCCTGACAACCCATTATCTACGCTGAGATAACTCCCACACTTTAACACAGACTGACGACAGTCATAGCGTTAAGATAGCCTTGAGGAACCATGCCTGAATCTTAGCGGATCTGTTCGGAATGGCGAACAGTGGGTTCATTTTGGAAATGTACTGCTCAGTTAATTATGTTAAATTATCTAATTACATCAGCTCACCGCAAATGACAAATATGTTATCACTAAACGAAGACCCAAGTGCGCTGCATGTTGTTTTATCTATTGCATGGACATGGTCAGCGCTGGCCACAGCTGCGTCTACACGAGGACAACATGTAGCCAGGGTTCTGTCCACACTCCCCACTCTTTGCCCAGCTGCTGCAGTTGGGGTCCGTGTCCTCACAAGATACACCTTGAAACATCAAAGAAGAAGCGCTTACTAGCTTCTTGACGTGCATTGGTTCTACACCGAAGATGATATCAAAAATAGCAAAACTGACACGTGGTATTTCGGTATTTGGGGTAGTCATCGAAAGAGATCGAGTGTCGAATACTACCTTTCAAGGAGTAAGGGAATGGTTGAGAGTGCTACATAATTATGGTATCATACATTTGTATACTAAATGTACAATAATATATTGTATCCTATTTCCTGCATACCTCGTTCAACTGCTGTTGGGAGAATGTCATTACAAAATACGCATGAATCTTGATCTCGTCACTATATGGCTGGAATAACGCTCATGTGACGTAAAGCTAAACTCAGGACGAAAATGGAAGGTAGGTACTGGACTGTTAAACAAGTGAGTGAGTGTGTTTAGTTTTACGCCGCACTCAGCAATATTCCAACTATATGGCGGCGGTCTGTAAATAATCGAGTCTGGACCAGACAATCCAGGGATCAACAATATGAGCATCGATCATCGTAACTGGGAACCGATGACATGTGTCAACCAAGTCAACGAGCCTGACCAACCGTTCCCGTTAGTCGCCTCTTACGACAAGCACAGTCGCCTTTCATGGCAAGCATTGATTGCTGAAGGCCTATTCTACCCCGGGACCTTCACGGGTTGAACTGTTAAACAAAGGATCATAATCTTAATAAGAGTAGATAAATACAAACAATCAAAGAATTCTTATAGCTGTTGTCCTGACGTGTGCCTGAAATGAAGAGATCGTATTTTCTCAAGGAGACACTTTGTGCAATATTGTTGCCTTGCAGTATGATGTGTATTAGTGAATTGGACATATGCCCCTCTCAGGACTTTCCATACCCGAACCTGTTCCACTTCCAGATCCACTTCCGGATCCACTTCCATTTCCGGATCCGGTTTCGCTTCCAGTCTCATTGATTCCTCCCTCGAGGTTACAGTTCATCCTCAGATGCTGGCCTCTCTCAGTATCTGAGACATTACAAGTGTAGGGGAAGTTCATACACCATGGAACGTAGTCTACAGCGTGGCTGCAGAGGGAATTAGCAGCACATGTTCCACAAAGACTTCGTAGTTACAGCGGTCCTCAAAACTTCCCCTCATTTTACAAGCTCATACACCATTAAATACATCATTCACCGTGGCTACATAGGGACCTGTAAACGTCTTTCAAAAGTAGTGACACATACACCATAAGAAACTAACCTAACTAACCTGATTACAGAGAGACTAGGACACGGTTTACATTAGCAGCACGTACATCTTAGAAGACGAAAATACTAAACCAGACATGGCCCAGGCCGATCCTGAGGTACGCAACTCATCGAACAGTTTAGACGAGACCACTCGCACCATTGTAAAGGAAACGAACGATAAATATGGCAGGTTGCTTACATCTGGATGTACTGCATCTCTCCAGGTATGTGTTACCGCAGGGAAATACCTCCTGTATCAGAGAGAACAGGTCGGGGTCGTACTCTCGTAGTTTCTCGCGGGTGTTGATGTCATTGTGGATGCCGTTGGGGACGGCGGAGTAAGCGTTGACGTTGAAGTAGCTTTGTGTCCCTTCCGCCTAGGGACAGAGGGTGACGAATGTTCACAGGTAACAGACTTACAACTTATTCAGCTTGACCTGGTCAAGTGAATATTAATACATTGCGTGATTGGTTGAGTCTATTATTGTGCGGGGGCGCACATGTGTCAGTTGATTGTCAACATGTCCGAACAGCAAAGACAAGATCGCCGTTTGACATCTCGTCGTCGTGAAATAGTCAGCAATGTCAAACCTTCTTTCAACAAGAAGCTATAGATGTTTTAATGCTTCCGATTCGGGCTTTTAGGCAGCGATCAACACTCACCAGCAGCAACTGGTGTTTCCAGTGATAATTTAAATGGATGTAAAGAGTCACAGCCAGTACATCGGATTCCTGATGTCTGCACGTTGTAAAGTTAAAGACTCAGAAACAACTCAGTTAATACATGAAATGATTGTGTTTTGAGAAATGTTTTCCGGACAAGTTCTGTAACGAATCGCACGAACACCACATTAATAACATTTTCTGCTCCCCTGTTTGATGAAGTAAACTCGACCTGCCTGCGTGCCATTTGACCTCCCGGATCCTGCATTTAACTGTCAAGGATGAAGCTACGTACAGTGGCAGTAACAGTCAAGGTCATGGCCACAAATACAGCCGTGGTCAAGTCCTACTATCTGCTGCCAAGGATGCATGACTTGTTGAGTTTATGATCATTTTGTCAAAGATATTTTGCGATTAAGACAGTGAATCGAAGAGACCCCTTTAGCTAGAGCTATTGTTTTCTCGTGTGTACAAAATGGGCATTCTAGGGCAACGCCATTTGTCTCCTGTAAGATGTGGCTGAAATGGCGATAAGGATGTAGACAGGGTGACATTCTAGGTGATATCAAAACCTTTTGTCTGGTACAGTTGATTTAATCCGTCGAAATTATCAGAACGTTAATGAAAGTTCTGAGAAACCACACATACCAACATACCATACATACACAGGTACACACGCAATCACAACCACTCTCAAACCAATTGTAATATCTCTACTTACGAAATATTCCTCCATTGTAGTCATAGCGTAGGTGTTTCGCCATCTACCGGCAGACTTGGCCTGGTCGTACAGCGACTGTAGGCGACTCTGCCAGCCTGGAATGGCATACTTGGCGCCCAGTAGATGGATGCCATGGGAGAACTCGTGCAGGAAGATATCCTCGTCCCCATACCTAGGCGTGTATTACATGCAGACAAGCATTTGGCGTAAATTCAGTCTTTCTTACTTTCAAATTCAGCCATCACATTTTTATATTAGTAGCTGTAGTAGAAAACTGTGGTATTATGTCACCTGTCATTGGTGTAACACAGGATGTTTTCCTCGCCTCCTGTTGATACTGGGGCGTGCTCCGTAGCCCCAAGTCCACGTGCTCGGTCGTTCCAGGCGGGACCAAGCCAGGCGTGTTCAGGAATGGACACCGTCCCTTCCCGAGCTCCGATCACTGCCACCCTCCCCGACAGTCTGTAGTAGGACTGCCGCACACCGCTGTGATCGGCGAGGAGGAAACGAAGGACGTAACAGGCGCGGCGAAGAGCGTTGTCGGGGACGTTGTCGGAACCTGTTGCACTTAAAAGTTATAGTCGCAAATAGATATGAAAATGAATACATCTAAAACAGATATACTCTTTAAAAACATAGGTAATAATTAACTTTCAATTTGGATAGAAAATGTAAACATTAACAAATGTTTCAATGATAGACATCTTATGAACGCACCACCATTTCCCTCTATTACCACCCCACAACGCATGATATGCACGTGCACAACGCAGTAGCCCCATACAAGTGCATGGGATCCCATTCTTGATTTTCACGTTATTTTTCAAGAAGGTCGAGAAATCACTTAGACCATTTATTTTGAGACTCACGTGATCATCTTGCATCACACATTTGTTAGTGCTTGTTTCTAGTCGTTTGTTTTAAAATGAAAATCGTATTACATGCCATACACCAGTCATCTTTCAAAAGCGACTACATTCCAAATAACTATGGTTGTAAATGGTGCAAATGGTGATGCACTCTCAAAAAATTCAATATCATATCCAAATTGATTGACTCCGATAAATCTCCCAAATATTTTAATCGTAAATAAAAAAAATGAAGACCCCCTACTTTTTTAAGCGTATATTTCTTCAGACAATTTCCAGGACAAGCATCAAGTGATGAAAAAAAATCAGTCTCAACCGTCACCCCAGCGAAATATATTATTCCTTCCTATTAAGTTGGCTATTTTCAGTGCGGTGTACCTCTAGTGCAAGGTCGTCAATGGCGGTCAGACCCGATGAAACGACGGCAAATTCATTATGGCTATATAAGTCTTGTAATTGGTCCACTGAAGCATATTGGCCATTTAGTGTTGTGATACGTTTGTGTACATAATACAATAAACAAGAAAATCGATAAGTACAAATACTGCACAGTGATAGCAATATATTGGTTTGTTACGACATCGACAGTGACAAAATACACACTGTTGCTAGTTTTAAAAGTCCCCGTGTTCAACACAAGCAAATGAGATGTTCCAGTCGGCAAGCAGCATTTAACTGGGAATTCATTCAAACCCTGATTTCTTTCTACCAAGCAGTGAGGCATACCAGTACTGTAGGTAATACAGACCGCCGCAAAATAACAATTCAGTGCGACATTAGTAACAAACAAAGGATCACCTAATACGGGTATCCCATACGCCTCTGTATACTTCTGGTAGAAATCTTACAATCCACTTGGTCCGATGATTTTTGCGCGCCTTAATCGAGCAGGAACTCGCCGGATTTTGCTGCACGTGTTGGTAGTGGTGGACTGACCTGGTCGTTCTCTAGCTGCCCTCCTGTGACGAACATCTTAACAAAGCGTAAATTTAAGCCTCAGTGGCATGTAAAAGAACTATTGCATTACTTTTAATAGCATACAATATAATACAATCGCAAATTTCTTAGTACTTGAGAAATTGGAAATCCCATTCATTGCATTACAGATTAATGACAGAATTTCGCCAAAATTTAAGTATATTCCCTTTAATTTCGAGATATCTGTATTTGTCATGAACACTCGTTGGATATGACAAGGATTGAGACGTGCTAAAACGGGCAGAAAACGGTCCCTGGAAATCGAAGACTTTGAAATCAGTAACGAAAACATCACCCAAGAAACTCTTCAATCTAAAATAAAATGTGATGTACTTTTCTTTCTCCTCCAGGGTGTGATTTTCTATGAACAATTCCCAGTTGAGGTGCATTCCTTTACATATAAGGTGGCTGCAATAGGGTAGTGGGGGATTTCTGTCCAGTCTCTCATCCAAATTACACTTATGATTCCCGTATCAAATACGTGAGCACCTCATACCCATCACGTGGCCATAACCTCTTTTGTCGGGCATTTGATTTAGCCATGAACACCTCCCTTTTGACATGCATTCTCTTGTGTAGAAGGTTCTTACAAGCTGATTGTCGGGGATTTTGTCCAGTCCCCATGGCATACCTTTGACCGCGGGTTTGAATCTAGGTTCGGCCCGTCATGTTTCTGGGTTTGGCCACAGCATACTTAAATATCCCCCTGTCCTCTCCACTTTTCGACGTTCTCCTATTTTCGAGAAAATATGTTTTTTTTAGCAACTGTGCAAGTTTGACATTTGTTAAATTGGCCGACTGTGTGGCATGTGGAAAATGAGTGCATTTGAAGCTCTGCTCGTACGTGTTACGAGACATGCTGTCTTCTTATGTCCGCATTGTCGGTCTGAAATTGAGGAAGATTAGCGATGATTTACCTACTGGAACGTATGTTGGATTTTACTGATGTTATCACCTTCAGTTTTCACGAAGACGTTCGAACTATTTGTGGAATTTACCGAATTATGATATGGTCAGTAAAACCTGTTACGCCTCCTAACATTGTTTCCCATATTTCCTGAGCATCACGTGACCGTCGAAAAATGGCGTCGTCACCATTTGTTTACACAACGAAGGGTCCTCTATTATCGATCGTCGTAACGGTAGATCCAATACAAATAAAACAAAACCGGCTGTAGTCAATAATAACTTAAAAAATGAATTTTATTTCTCGTGTACAAGAATACATCTGTTTCTTCCGGATTTCCCGTATGTAGACATTATTCTCTTACACCGTCGAAAATAGGAGATACCAGGATACACGCGTTTCAAGTACTAAACCTGTGAAACCTGCATCATTATGGTTTTACGTCGCTTTAGCGATCCTAAAGCAATATTACGCTGGCAGGGGGGGTCGCTTGGAATGCGCTTCACTCATTGTAACTATCGCATCGAGCACTGGTCTCCGGCGTGACGAGTCAAAATGTTCTCCTGTGTTAACATAATTATGAAAATGGAAAACATAATGAGAGAGTGAGTGAGTGGGTTTAGTTTTACGCCGCATTCAGCTGTATTCCAGCTATATGGCTTGGAAATCATAATGAGTGAAAGGGATTTCAACTTTGTTGATCTACTACTTGTGCTTGTAGGTAGCGTAGCAGATCACAAACCGGTCATGAATTTGGTACTCACTGGATGAACAAAACACTCACATTGCCAGCACATCCTCACGGGTACCCATTTTATACGTGGGTGAACTGAGACAATGCGTATCTAAGTACCTTGTCCAAGGATAATACGCAAATGTGCCAACCTCGGGACCCGAACCAAGGTGCCTCCACAGGGGACCAAACCGGGGCCTTCAGTGTGATAGGCAGACGCTTTAACACTGCACACCTGCGATCCACTGTCCAAAGCGTCCAAACTCTAACTAGGTCACTCCCACGTATAATCAAAGAAACATCTGGTATTTAGGTTGTAGCTAAACAAATATCCAGTCTCTATAAAATCTATACACTTCACTGTACATCCTTCTATTTCTCATGTTAACAAATAGCAGTTTCAAATCCATGGCAATTGTTTCATCTTACATGAGTTTAAATGCTAGGAGGTTCCCTCAGTTCACAAACTGTTAAACACTTTCTTCCCATAGTAATTGTACATCCTTCTATGGCATTGTCTAGCCCAATCTGTCTCCAGGTTCAGTGGGTTTGCCATGTTTTTCATCTTACATGCGTTTGTATATTATGAGATTCCCTCGCACACCTTAATATGCGTCCTTTGTTACACAATGTCTTTTGACAGTAATTAGTAGAAGAGATTTCAGGCCCTGTCATGGCATCACATTCACGTTGTTATTGGCAAGATATCTCCATGGTTACACGTGCAGTAAACGATCTGGCGCTCTGGCGTTGTCTTGCTGGAAAATCCCTCTTCCGACGTCAATGGTGAAGTTGGAGGATTTCATGATGGTAGCGTACACCAGTTAAATTTCCCTGTACGTGCACCAGATCCGTCCTACCATTCAAGGATATGTTGCCCACATCATGACACCATCATCGCCATATCTTCCAACTTCACGAATACAGTGTCGAGTGTAGCATTTATTTCTCGGCCGGTAGGCACGTATCCTACCGTCATGGGGATACAACAAGAACCGCGACTCATCACTAAAAATGATCCTACTCCAGTGCACGAGGGTCCATGGTCGAACGTTTCTGCACCATTGCTGCTGATGATGCCGCAGAACAGATGCTGTATATGGCCGCACTGGTCGTATCCCATACTGTAGCAGGCGACTTTTGATGGTTTGCGCTTTTTCTCTACGAAGTCCAGGAAGATTGTTGGCTGTGTATGTTGCACTGGTTGTCCGGTTGAGCAAACGCAATGCCGGATGAAGCAGTCCTGCGCCGGAGTTGTTGGCCTACTCTCTTGCAGAGTAGAGGAGTCTGTAGCGCTACCACTTTGTTTCTACACTCTTCATTCAGTCTTGGCATCTTGTCGCAAATACGGAACAGCTTAGAGTGATTCGCAACGGGACTGTCACATTTTTATACCCGTCGGTATGCAGCCTAGTACTCGTATTTGCATGTGCAAAATGCTTACAGCGTTTCTCCAAGTTTTAATTCAAAGTGCTGAATTTTGGCGACGGTTTCTCAAATGTTGAGTTCGTGTGCAGTACATTGGTGTACGGGTTGTATTCACAATTAGCAATGACATTTTTATGGATTTCAAGCGTTTTAAGTATTCTACTTTGAAAAACAGATTTTAGGGGCCTTTTGCCCAGTATACTTGTAGCGATAGGTGGACAAGTTGTTTTGCGGGTTACGAAATGGTGAGTCTAGATCTAGTGACGAATAACAAAAACAGTCTTACCAGAGTCATCGCTCGTATGATAATAATCTGCCTCTGTTGGAGGTCGCTGAGGATCTTCCCACTCAAAGGTCAAGGTCAGATCACTGCCTGGAACGTTGTGTTTGATCCGACCTATATAAAATTATAACTGTCATTAAATGATAAAAATAAATAATGAAAATAAGACATATGTCCCTTCAGTAAAACGGTTCAAGACATAAGCGTCTCCTTCTAGGTTCCTGTGGTATCATTTATAATTTTAAGTATTTTGGGGGACTTTGAGTGTGAGTTTGATTTTACGTAATTTGGAGCACTGAACCACCTATATCACTGCGAACGACACCAGAAATGGGCTTCACAGAGGCGACCCTCAGGGCCAAAGCTACATAAACTCAAGGACGTAACAAAAGCTTCTAGACAAAATCTCCTTAATTTGATTTAATTTTAATTTTTCAAAAGCGCGACTGTTACCACCAG
The DNA here is from genome assembly GCF_037392515.1 of Haliotis asinina. NCBI lineage: Eukaryota > Metazoa > Mollusca > Gastropoda > Lepetellida > Haliotidae > Haliotis > Haliotis asinina. Next base: position 12,871,596 of record NC_090283.1, on the reverse strand, counting down.
GGCGTCCCTCAAGGCAGCATCAAAATTAACAGCCTCACTAAAGTTTTAAATAGTTGATGGGTCCCTTTTCGGAGATGACTTCCATATTTCATGTCGTGGCAAGAATATGCTGTAGAAGAGGGCACATTCCACACATAAAATATTTGAAAACAAAGTGTTTAAAGGCCTTTGACTTACTCAAAGTAATAAATGAGTAATAAATGCAAACTTGACCTTGTCACTATATGGCTGGAATAAAGCCGATGTGACGTAAAGCCCTACTCGGTTGAACCCTACAACTCAACTCAAAAATTTAGGTACACATGTATTTCATAATAAGTGAGCATTTCTCACTGCTCATACAGTTTGTATATTAACTTAAGTAGGAACACGTATTTCACATTTTTTAAAGTATGATGAACTTTTGTCATTGCTTTTACATTTTTTATAAAGTATTTGAAGCATTTTATCGTATCATTATCAAGGAAATGGAGAAAATATATAACTTCTTACTTGGAAAATCTGCAACCTATAAAGGAAATTGGTACTTTGCGAAAAAAATATTCTCACAGTCGAGTTCGGCTTCCTCAAGGTGTACATACATTTCTGTGAAAAGATATGTGACTAGACGTCAAATACTTGACGTGATCAAACTAAAGTCATTTGCTAATTACATATTTATTAATTGGTCATTACGATATGAAGCAATACAAGTTGTCATGTCATTAATCAGTTCTTGTGTTCAATCTACCCGTTATACAGCTGGAATATTGCTGAATGCGGTGTAAAACTAAACTCACTCCCTCACTTTAATCTAAATTTCCCATTAATGCATATAGTGAACGGCGTTTGGTTATTTGTCGAGGTGCCTTTGTTGTTAGGACCTTTGACCGAGACTCACATAATGTGTCCGTGTTTCGAATCAAGCTCGTTAATAACTAACTAAGACTTTGAACCTACCGGAGTTAGCAACCCTATGTCCGACCAGAAGGAAGACCAACACGCCTGTATGCAGATCCATGGTGCCTGTATGTCATTGCGTTTGAAATTGAAGCTCTTATATACACGCACGTGGCTTCACAGGTGGTGAGAAAATAAACATTGTCTTTCGTGTTTTTCACAAGATCGACCATGTTGCAGCCGTTTTCACTTGATAACCGTGACGTCACACAGAAATTGGAAAATGACATAAAATTCCCGAACAAATGTGGATTTGTGATGGCACCATAATCGGGCTCCTTAGCGATATCCGATTCTGTGCAATGCATTGGATTCGGCGTGTTCAGACCAAGTGTTGTTTAAAACATTAGTGTGACTTTGAAGGCATTTTGTTGTAATGTTTCCAAAAAGGTTTGTTTATGAACGAATTACTGTCTGATCAAACCCCTCACTCTGAAAATGCCTGACACGAATCCTTCGTATGTACGTGTGCTGGACTTTTGTCATAACACTCAAAAGTCCAAAAACGAATTAACTTTATAAAAATCTGCTTGAATTCTGATATGTTGTGAACAAGTGTACAATGGCACTAAAGCTCAACAATCCCAACACAACTTAACTCTATTTATTGCCACCTTCAAGGGCAAACATAGGGTTCCTATTTTCCATACAATGCCCTAGGGCAAAATGTCACGTTGTCATGGTAAGGTGACGTCATGAACAGTGCCATGACGCCACGGTTCTTATGTGACGTTGCGTTCTAAATGCGACGACGGCGGGTAGCGAGCTCGTGTTTGAAAACAGATTGTGGTTTATTTTCCTCAATTTTGACGACTTTGGTAATGAACAGAATATTATATCCGTACCCATAACATGCTATGTTTACTCGCTCTCACTCGGGAAATACCAACATTTAGGCACTCTTGTGGTAAACATAGTATGACATGGGCACTCATACGATATCCTCTCTATAAGTCTGCCAGACTTTGTGACAAACATCCCATATAGGATGGATTTACATACTGACAATCTCAATTATGAAATGTGCCAATTGTAACAGATTGTCGATTGTTCGTTAACGAACATAATAATGACATTTCAAGGGCCTGGTGGATCTACTATTGGTAGGTATGTAAATAATCCCAGTGTGTGTGTGTGTGTGTGTGTGTGTGTGTGTGTGTGTGTGTGTGTGTGTGTGTGTGTGTGTGTGTTAACCAAAAACGATTTAACGATTTTACAGCTTTTAAGAAAAAGCGTTACCAATAGCTTGGCTCTTCATTAATGACGCCGAGCATACAATAACATTCAATTCAGGTCACATGGTTTTCTTTTCATACTCTGACGGTGACATTGACCTTCGTCTCAAGACCTAAGGGATACACTTCACAAACGGTTGATGTTCACGTTTTCCTTACACAGTTAACATGACCGTCTTTTGAGAGGAGTCGGGTTTCCATCTGTCAAACAAAACGGACATACTGAAGAACCCTGCTTATCCTGACCCTAGCAATCCACAAACCCCGCCTAAAGGACGATAGTTATGGTTGGGGTAACTGACGAGATTCACTGTAGCAAATATTCATGAACGTGCGGAACCAAATGTGTTGGTTTGTTCCGGTAAAAAATGACAGTTGTTCCAATAATTTGTTTAAATTTGAAAACGTGGTTTTGTCGGCTTAAAAACCATCAAACTCATCCTTGGTAAGTGCCCTTACTTCAAACTCGTCAACTTTATATGTTGTGTGTTTCAGATAGCAAATTGGTTACCACATCTTGTGTGTGCCGCTGGGCTTGAAATGACTGACCCCTGATAGTGCTGAGGGAATGTCCGTCTTGACCAAAGACATGCCGTAGGTTGAGTGATAGGGATGGGGAATGTTTTGGCATTAGGTCAAGCGTTACCTGTCGAATATTATCAACCGTCACGCTTATGGGCATGTTGTGTTTATCAGCAGTTAAACATTTTAATAGTGTATATTTGTCAACATGCGAGCCTTGGAAGCTTAACTCTCCGCAAATGACAAATATTTCATCACTAAATGAAGACTCAAGTCAAGTGCGTGTTGTTTGATTTATTGCACGGACATTGTCAGCACTGACCGCAGCTGCGTCTACACGAGGACAACATGTAGGCGGGGTTCCGTCCACACTCCCCACTCTTTGCCCAGCTGCTGCAGTAGACGTTTGTATCCGCACAAGACGCACCTTCAAAAATGAAATAAAAAGTAATCATTACAAACTTCACTTCAACACCGAAGATGGCACCAAAAGCAGCCACACTGACACGTTTATTTATTAAAATTTTTATTTTTTATTTTTTTTATTTTTTATTTATTTAATATTTTTTGTATTTAGAAATAAGAAATAATTACAAACCGAGTGCAACTGAGATGATACCAAAAAGGAGCAAAACTGGCATGTGGTAATTTGTAATAGAAAATTTACGGTGCTGATCGGAAAAAAACGCAACTGTGAAACACTAACACATAAGGTGTTACGGATTGATCGAGAAATCTTCATAATAATGTTGGCATGCATCTGCACGCTAAATGTACAATAATATGTTTATCGTCTTCTCTACAAGACCGCGAAGATCAGGGTTTGAAATGATCTTCATTAACCCAAGCTTGTCGTAAGAGGCGACTGACGGGTCCGGCTGGTCAGGTTCGCTGACTTGATTGACACATGTCATATGTTCCCAATTGAGAAGATTGATGCTCATGCTGTTAATCACTGGAATGTCCGGTCTAGACTCGATAATGTACAAACTGCCTCCATATTATGGAATAGTGCTGAGTGCGGCAGAAAACGTTACTCACTCACTCACTCACTATCGCGCTCGCTCACTCACTCTTACCTACATAAATATACTCCTCATCAACAGTTTACACTCACTTAAAACACACATTACATGTTATGTGTGTTCGTATAGTTACATCGAAGATGAATTTCTCCATTAATTTGGGAGAACCAACTGCAGACCTTATGCAGATGAACCATACCATGCATCAGATTACTGGGTCCATGCATCAGATTACTGGGTCCATGCATCAGATTACTGGGTCCAGGCATCAAATTACTGGGTCCAGGCATCAGATTACTGGGTCCATGCATCAGATTACTGGGTCCATGCATCAGATTACTGGGACCATGCATCAGATTACTGAAAAGCATGTGCAGATACTGTGCATGCGAACAGCTGCGTTTTGGTTTACCGATAGGAATTCGCCAATTTTCACGGAGCTTCACCATTCCAACATTTCTTTTCAACGTTACGAATTTGTTTTACATTACATCAGTACTTTTAAACAGTATAGAATAGTTTACAAAATGTAGGTTAGAACAGTTGACTGAAGTAAGTTGCCATATTGTCATATATACACTAGTGAGTCTAAACGTTTGATAGGTCGCAGAGTACAATTATAATTCAGTGTGTGAATGTCCGTAACAGTTTTCCTGTCAAATTCAAGCGTCAAATTTACCAAAGATGAGCATAGGTGAATGAATGTCGATATTTTTACAAACAAAGGATTCTGGCTCATCTAAGGCACGCAGTCCTGTGAGCATCTAATGCGTCTCAGGTCTTGTTGCTTTTACTATAAAACAAAGACCCGAAGATGAAAGGACCCTCAGTTATCATGCCTCCCGCATGTAAATAGTGTCCCAAGAAGAGAAACCAAGAAAAGGTGTCGAACCTTCGCACTTGTTGCAGCTTTGTTTACACTGAACATGCATGTAGGCTGGGTTAGCGTCACATTCTCCTCGAGCCGCCCACGACTTACAGTTGGCGTTGTTATCCTGACATGTTCCTGAAATAAACACCAGTGGTATTCACTCCAGACAGATCATTTGCGCAAAGGTCTTTAGTCTTTTTATCGGATGGGTGTCCCTTCGAGCTTCCATACCTGTATCAGTGCCACTTCCCGATCCGGTTCCATCTGCCCCGCATTTACTGCAACTTCTTCTACAGTGCACGTGCATATAGCCGAGGTTGGAGCCGCACTCCCCCTGAGACGCCCACGACCTGCATTTGGAGTTGTTGTCCTGACAGGTTCCTAAAATGAAGAGCTCGTATTCACTTTGACAGATCTTTAGTGTAAGTAATGTCTTACAACTAAATAGGTCTAAGCGAATTATAAAAAATACAAAAATATATTTAAAAAATGTCCCGTTAAGGACTTTCCATACCTGAACCTGTTTCACTTCCGCTTCCACTTCCAGATCCACTTGCGGATCCAGCTCCAGATTCGCTTCCAGTTCCGGATCCGCTATCTGTGTCGCCCCCATCACTCTGGTTACAGTTCATCTTCAGTTGTTGGTTTCTTTCGGCATCTGCGACAGTGGAAGTGTATACGCCATAGTAAGCGGTTCATACAATCGTAGAATAGTAAAACATACCATGGGTAGAGAGGGACTGTGAAACGTCTTCAACATCGGAGACTCACACACCACAGAACACGGCCATACGCCTGCTCCTTGAAAACAGTTAAATATAGAACAACATGGCGTTACCTTTCTGAAAATACACACGCTAGCCTTAAAGATCCCATATAATGTAAGGGGGCACAAATACATAAATCATTTGTTAGTGCCGTTATACGTGAAACCCGTCATTAACACTACTCATTTCAACGTTTAATTACCGTTACGTTGACCTTTCTATCACAATTCTCTCCCGCGATCGAAATGTCAACCAATCAGAGGTGTGCCAGTATGGGTGGGCCTCTAAAGACTTCATGTACATTTTAGGGGGTAAATTGTCATACTTATTGGTTCGTCTACGCCAGAAATCGCGGCAGTTGTGTCAAATGAAAGCTTTATGTTTTCACAATATAATGCCATTTAATATTGTCGCCTGTTTTGCCTAGCTTCCGAGTTTCAACTTATTTTCCATGACGATTCTGAAAGCAAACCATAATCTATTTATTAATTGATTACAGAACTGACTTTAAGTGACATTTCGATTTCTGGCTCGCTGCAATCCTCTGGCGACAGAGTTCCTTACCTCTGTGTTGGCGGGCAAGATTGAAGCAAACGGCTTTGGGGTAACTTTCAATCGCTTGATATGATTCTTTGAGAATGCATTTGGTGTTCTGCTTAAGACTAACACCAAGTCCTTCATATGCCATAGTTAAAAGAGTACAAAAAGACAAACGTTTATTGGTTCCTTAAGGGTCCATTCGATCGATCATCAATAAACATGCAAGTCCTTGATATACACATATCATTCATGAAGAGATTGAAACGGGATTGATACGATGAAATGAGACGAGCTAGTTCATGCGGTTTGGCTGACTTGTCACTGAATCATAGCGAAAATTATGTTCTATAATCAGGAACACATTATTGGAGTTTCTTCACTGGTAGTCTTACCAATTTTGGATTTGAACCATAGAAAGCGTGTCTGAAAAAATTAATGGTCAAGCAGTTGCTGTTTTGTCGATTTACACGTTTAGCGGTCCAAGAGACGAGATGGTACCATGCCTTCATCAATGCATGAGGGGACAAACCGCAGGCTGTTGTGGCTTGTTGGCAAATGGTGTGCTTAAGAATGAAGATTTTTATGGATATCAACTTCTTTATGAGAGAACACAACGTTTCGGAGTTAATGCTTACTCCTTCATCAGGTGAAGGAGTAAGCATTAACTCCGAAACGTTGTGTTCTCTCATAAAGAAGTTGATATCCATAAAAATCTTCATTCTTATGTATTTTCACTTCTAAATGACATTCAAAGACAAGAAATGGTGTGCTGTTCTTATGGACCTTGACACATTTGTCTGTCTATGTAATAACATTTATTGGTGGTAGTGAAAATGTAACAGTGATTTTGTAGTTTGTGTGACATTAAACTTTGCCGTTCAGTTATTTGCTTATCTGAGGGAGAAGAAAAAGTGATGTAAGTCTTGATGAAAACGTGAATAAAAATTTAGCACCAGCCTTCCAAAAAGACGATCCAGGATCGTAACCAACGACCACGAGATCATACCAAAGTTATGATGCGTAACTCTTTATAAGACCCTTTATAGAGCATGCCCAGTCGCGTCATTGTGAAGGGGAAAACAATACATATGGCATGTTGCTTACCTCTGGATGTATTGCATCTTTTCAGGTACGTATTACCGCAGGGAAATACTTCTTGTATCAGAGAATACAGCTGGGGATCGTATGGTCGAAGTCTCTCTCGGGTGTTCACGTCGTTGTGGATGCCGTTGGGGACGGCAGAGTAAGCGTTGACGTTGAAGTAGCTTTGTGTCCCTTCCGCCTAAGGATTGAAGTTAACAGTCAGGGTCAGGGTCAGGGTCAGGGTCAGGGTTACAGGCAAGGTCATAGTCAAAGTCATAATGTGGATTGCCGTGATTCACAAAGGATATATCTGTCAAAGACACATTAAGATAAAGAAACGTCACTGAACTGAAACGACTGAGACAACAATCCAACCAGGACATTGATGAATGTTGCTAGAAACAACACTTCCGAAAATCACATAGGACACATGCACACGCGCACTGTCACATTTTACTTACAAAATATTCCTCCACTGTAGTAATGGCGTATGTGTTTCGCCATCTACCGGCAGACTTGGCCTGGTCGTACAGCGACTGTAGGCGACTCTGCCAACCTGGAATGGCATACTTGGCGCCCAGTAGGTGGATGCCATGGGCGAACTCGTGAAGGAAGATGTCTTCATCCCGATACCTGATTGTATATGATACTTTGTACGTACAATAAGTGAGTCGCATTAGCAGATGTTTTAATTTTATCAGTTTCTTCTGTCAAAAGCATAGCTTTTTGTCTTCAAATGATGTCATTATAGTAGTACCGATATCGCTTTCTCATTTTCGTAACATTTGCAGTCCGGAGTAGTAGCAGTAGCTGCAGCAGTAGTAGGAGTCTTTGCATTGCATTCGTATTTTTTCAAATTCTCACCTAAAAATGTTTTCAATTATTGCTCTGATAGAAATTATTACTTATCTATACAATCACAATTGATACTTGAAATATATTCGATTATTTAACAAAGGATGTCAACGTTTTTATGCGGATCACAGCCATGGATAGGTGGGATATTTTTATGAATACAAGTGTTTTCATGGTGCAAGCGAAAATATTCATTTAATCCCACTCTCATAAATTTACCATTATTAACATTTACAGGCAGCCTAGACGGTGACTTCGGTTAATGTGCTAAACAGTCTCATGTCAAATTCATCTACAATTTCATCTATGAAGAAAGTGCTTCTGGTCAGCATACAGAAAACCCTCTTTGGCATTTTTCATCCCAGCTGACTTAGTCCAAACAAAGGACACCTGAGGCTCTTGTTTTTCACATCAACAAAAATCATCATTAACGTCCAACATCCTCGGTTCTTTCAAGAAACTGTGGTATTTCACCTGTCACCAGTGTAACACAGGATGTTTTCCTCGCCTCCTGTTGATACTGGGGCGTGTTCTGTCGCCCCAAGTCCACGTGCTCGGTCGTTCCAGGCGGGGCCAAGCCAGGCGTGTTCAGGAATGGACACCGTCCCTTCCCGAGCTCCGATCACTGCCACCCTCCCCGACAGTCGGTAGTAGGACTGTCGCACACCGCTGTGGTCGGCGAGGAGGAAGCGAAGGACGTAACAGGCACGGCGAAGAGCGTCGTCGGGGACGTTGACGGAACCTGCAACAAAGGCGTTTATTTACTTATTTACGAATGTAATATTTCAGTCTGCCCTTACGACAAGCAATACATAGCCGGGAATACCTTCAAACCCTGGTTTCTTAGTATTTTGAAGATGTTAAGATCTTTCAGTACGTATTCTATCACCTAATACGGGTATCCCATATGCCTCTGTATATTTCTGATAGAAATACGCCAGTCCACTCGGCCTGATGTTGCTTGCGCTCCTCAACTGCACAGGAACTCCCCGGATGTTGCTGCACGTGTTGGTGGAGGTGGAATGGCCAGGACGACCTCCAGTTGCCCTCTTGGGACGAAAACCTGAAACCAATAGCAGTTCTGTTTCGGATTTGGATAAATAAATAAATCACCAATTCTTTACTCCTGCCTGCTGTCGAAAGTCTCATTTAGTTTGTTAATGATTAGTAACAACATTTGCAAAACATTCCCTTTCATTTTCAGACAGCTGTATTCATTGTTTAGGTAAATATCTTTGATACATGTGTACATGTATACAGATGACATCTGAATGTTGATCGCAACAGGACATGAAGGTTTAAGACGTTACTGGGCAGAAACTTGAATTGATACAGATTAAGCACAGAGAACATTTCCCTTTCTTTATTGTTTGGAGGGCACTCTAGAAGTCGGTGGATGGAAAAATGAGAGATGAAAGAATTTATGGATGATCACCTTCTCCATTTTCGCAAATACCGACTTCTGAACAGCACATAAGACACACGCACACACGCACACACGCACACACGCACACACGCACTGTCATATTTTCAGCTTCTTGCACAGTTTTCAAGGCAACGGCTGGGTACACCAGTTTATATAAGAGATACATACCATTCCCCCACATGCTTGCCATAGAATAATTCCAATCAAATATATCATATACTTTCTTTTCTCCGGGGTTTGAATTATCCATCAAAAGTGCCAAGTTAACATGCATTCTGCATAGGATCCTACAGTTTGGTAGTCGGGGATTTCCGTCTGTCTTGTAAATGAGAGGAGCGGTGACGCAATAAAAAACAACAGTCTTACCAGCGCCATCTCTCATGTGATAATAATCTGCCTCTGTTGGAGGTAGCTGAGGATCTTCCCACTCAAAGGTCAAGGTCAGATCACTGCCGGGAACGTGGTGTTTGATTCGACCTGTGTAAAATCATAACTGTCATTTAATTACCATAACAATATAACATAAATGTATGTGTCTTTCGTACAAAGGTTTAAATCATGTGGGTGCCTTTCTTGCATATTTCCTAAAAGTATTACCTTAAAGTAAGTTAGTGAGTGAGTGAGTGTAGCTTTACACTGTTTGCAACAACATCTAAGAAATCCATTCCAACATCGTCAACCACATGTGGAAGAAAACCCGGGTCTTTGGCGTAGCAAGCGAGCGTTAGCATCATGGCTCTTTGCCTTTAGGAACAGGCCATTGTTGTGTTGGTATTTTCCTAAATATACATAGCATGACACCAAATACTTTGAGCCTTGTGTTTTTGTACAAAATAGAACAAGCGTCGTAAAACTAAACTCGCACACTCACTACTCCGTAACAACAACGCTGTTTCACCCAGTGCACAAACTTTCGTCGTGTATCTGTTCTCTTTTGTGTTGTTAATGTTATGGTAGCATTATGATTGAACTACATACTGTAGATAAAACAAACAATTTGACATCACACCTCATCGCTTGGAAACTGAAAACACGCTGAAATTTCAACTGCCTGATATATTTGGGGGTGTGTATGTCAGTGTTTCAAAGACGATTCGATTCTGCTTTGTCTAAGGGAGGCAACTCTGCCAGCATCAGAAATTAATTAAGCCAGCGTTAATTAAGGCTTCGGTAAGTAGGAACAGCTTTCTGTCAGGCTTCAAAACCCGAGGAAAATACAGTGTATGTTGTACAGTGTTACAATGCGATCAATATCAGTGAAATTTCAACTACCTGATATATATAATTATTTTGGGGTGTGTATGTCAGTGTTTCAAAGACAAGTCATAGAGGAACGACACCTGATAATGTAGCGTAAAGGTATCAGAGTTGTGTGCTAAAATCGAGGACATGCTCCAGATAAATATATGATATTCACAGAGTAAAATCATAACAACCTACCAGCATTTGCGATACACAGTAAGACGACAAGAAAGACCAACACGCCAATGTGCAGATCCATGGTGACCGGTATCTCTGGCTGGACAAGATCTCACGTGACCAAACACGTGGTGAGATTTAATAACGATGTCGTATGTGTTTACAAGACTTACCTCGTTGACGTCATTTGATTATCGCGACCCCGAAAAAGGGCACACTGAATCTACAAAACTGGCTTACCTGTTTGTCACCTGTAAGGTCTTGTTGATTATTGCCTCATTACTCAAGCTATCTCGACCGTTACCCATGTAAGCCCACAGGCCCTCGTGTCATTGCGAGGATAAAAGATGTTTTTTTAGGAATGAAAACAGGAAACGTGTGCATATCAAAGTGTAAACGACATTGAGAATCTTCTACATGGTCTACTGATATCAGTGTTAAAGTTGCAAATAGCCGAGGCATACCGATTATATTAATTTTTCACTTTGCCAACCAGTGTTTATATTTATATCATAACAACCTACCTATATATCAGAATACACGAGGGTAAGATTCTATTTATTATGTGCAATCACTCCTCGTTTGTTTCAATGAAAAATGTACATATCTGAACACGACACTCCTATTAGACTTGCAGTGAGGTGATGTCATAGGATTGTGACATCATCAAGTTAATGACGTCATAGCATTGCCAGGGAATTGCAAAAAATCTGTCAAAGCGATATTTCTTAGGAGATTGGGATTAGTTAGTAATGTCTTGTTGGCTTCCGTATCGTTTCCAAAACATATCAAAACAGAATGATTCCCTACACTGTAAGGATTATATGTTTAGATTAGGCAATTACCTGTTTCGAGGTATACACTACTCCAGGTTTGGTAAGGATCAGCTTAGAATGAAATCGGACATTGAAAACATATATCTACCTATGTGGTTGCTATTTAATCGGCCAGGCCATTTTAGCGTCTTTTAATGTACGTTACATGACTTTTTAAAGTTTGCAAATAATTCTCTACGTTGTGGCAACTGTATACTGCGGAGCCTCGTTCATCCTGGAGCTGAAAACGCGGGAACCTCGTCTAAAGGACATTTACTTCACAATATTTACGAATGAGGTAAATAGAGACTTTTAGATATCCTGAAATTCCTTTAGCCGGACAAAGTGAGAGAGTTTCTATATATGCGACATTCGACTGTTTACAAATGGCAACCATACCTACGTTAGGGCATGCATTCACACCCAGTTTTCGTTTTGCATGTTGCAATTTCATTGTAATAGCAAATTAGTCCCAGGTAATTAGGTTTTTCGTTAACTCTTTCAGACATTGTAACAACTTGTCAACGGTAGTGTATGGTTGTGTGTTGATTGGCTCATGATTTTGATGAAGATTACGTTGACTAAGACAAATGAATACGTTGATGAAGACGAAGGCATAGTTTAGTTCGAACTTCCTTAGTAGGTTTCACAAGACATGTCAAACAAATATACATGAATGAGGTGAGCGGACTTCCAGCTCAACCCCCAAGGCTTTTCCTGGGAGCGGCATTATCCTGCTCGCGGTCGACCCTACACAGACAGGCGGAATACAGTACTCCACATTCAGTATACATGTGAGCATGCACATATGTACAGTTTTTAACAACAATGGACAGGCAAAGATTCAACAGAGAAACAATAGCACTTCCCTCTACAGTTGTTGTGATGACAGACACAGACAAGGGGGATGACAAAACAAAATACTCTGCGGTAGTGATAACGATTAAGAATGCAGATTGAATAATAATAATTAAACATCATATGGCCTGGCTACCTAGTTTTTGGTCTTTAGAAATATTTGGACATGGCTGTCCAGAAGTAGACACTATAACAAACCTATGCAGCTGGGATACAATGGCATGTGTCGACCAAGTTTGCAAGTCTGACCACACGATCATGTTAGTCACCTCTTATGTCAAGCAAGGATTGCTTAAGATCACTTCTTAACCGGATCTCCACAGGTGGGTTGTCACGACTTACTATGGCTTCCTGTTGGAAATTTCTGCCCACTTAATTATATTCAAAACTTTAACTTTCAACAATTGAGAAATGTATTGTCGCTATAAGAAAACCCAATTCAAATGCATGTTGTTTGAATTATTGCCCGGATATGTCAGCAACGACCGTAGTTGCGTCTACACAGGACAACATGTAGCCGGGGTCACGCCCACACGACCTTGGCGTCTGTGAATACATGAAAACATCCATAAACGAGGATAGACATCGGATGTGACTAAACAGCACAATTTGAAAGTTACTTTAGCGATTTAAACAATAAACATCTACAGAGATTCCTAACAACATTAGTGTTACTTACACACTTTACATAAACTTTCTTCCTTTGGAACAGAATGCCTTCGACCGGGTTCAGTTTTTAGGTTATTGTCGCAGATTCTTACTTTTAATATGATAAAATATATACATCGCTAAGTAAGTAAAAGTAAATTCAAAAACAACATAGTTCAACTTTAAAACATGTATGAAATTCATCTTTAGAACCAGTTTCTATATATTAGCTCTGCCAATGTTGCACAAATTGATCTTTTAAAGTAGTTTCAACTTTTAGGACCCGTCATAACATGGGGAAATTGTGGGGTTTGACAGAAACTCTGAGAAACCACAGGTATTAAGGACATTTTGTAACGAAAGATATCCAACGAAATTGACAACCAAGCTTTTTAATCGGCAATTTGCAGCAGTGATTGAAAAATGCAACTGGAAACATTATACACTTCATCAATAATGGTATGGTAGAGGGAGCTACATAATCATAGTGGCGTCAGTTGTATACTAAGTGTACATTTATGTAGTTTATATTCTTTCCTACATGATAAATGTAAAATAAAAGCTCTTATTTAGAGAGAATGTCTGTAACAGTTTTCCTGTCAAATTCAAGCCTCATTGTGACCGCAGACGAACAAAGAAGGCGTAGGCGTCGAAACCAAGGATGTCGATTCTGCTTTGTCTAAGGGAGGCAACTCTGCCAGCATCAGAAATTGATTAAGCCAGCGTTAATTAAGGCTTCGGTAAGTAGGAACAGCTTTCTGTCAGGCTTCAAAACCCGAGGAAAATACAGTGTGTGCTGTACAGTGTTACAATGCGATCAATATCGGTGAAATGTCAACTACCTGATATATTTTTTTTTATTATATTGGGGTGTGTATGTCAGTGTTTCAAAGACAAATCAAAGAGGAACGACACCTGACTCATGGCAAAATGTAGCGTAGAGCTATCAAAGACAAGCTCTAGATAAATGACACGTCTAAATGATATTCAAAGAGCAAAATCATAACAACTTACCCGCATGTGCAACACGCAGTCCGACGACAAGAAAGACCAACACGCCAATGTGCAGATCCATGGTGACTGGCATCTATGTCAGGTCGAGATCGCACGTGACCAGACAGGTGTTGAGATTAAGAGGAAGTGATATGTGTGTTGTACAAGATCTTGCTGCCGTCGTTTTCTGTTGATTATCGCGACCCCGAAAAAGGTCACACTGAGACTTTAATCTTCAAAACTGATTGACCTGCGTGTCACCTGTAAGGTCTAGTTGATCATATCCTGAGTACTTATCTCGACCGTTACTCATGTAAGCCATGATATCCCAGTTATTATGACTGGTTCCCGACCTATGTATCGTGACATGAAGGCACATTCTTGTTATGTTAATAATATAAGGAAACATCATCACACTGACCAACGGGAAAGGAGGAAAGGGTTTTGTCTTAAAAAAATAATGAGAACATTTGTTTCCGTAAAATACCATGATTTTATTTTAACTCGTTAAAGATTTAGTATCAAACTTGTTTCCATTCGCTTGATACCAGATCATTAACTCGTTTAATAAAAATGTTACTACCCGGAAGGTCGTTTAGTATCCACTATATCTCACACAAGCAGTGGAACACGGTTTGGGATGATACGATAATGCCTTATTGTCTTCCGTCTCGTACCTAAAACTTTCTTACTTAACAAAACAGAATGATTCGCTTTGCTTCAACAACAAATCAAACTTCAAGGTCAAAGTGTTTATTGATCAAACAGCATCATGCAAATATTGTAAATGCAACTGCAATATTCGACAACTACCTTTTTGGAGGTGTTTACTACTCAAGGTTTGGTAAGGAACAGCTTCGGATTAAATCAAACATTCGTTGAACAAATACGGGATCTGTGTGGTTGGATTATACTCGGTCACTTTTGGGACTTTCATATGTACGTTTTTCGAATATTGTAAACCAAAAGTCACTGTGCTCTGTAATCTGATTGGTTGAAAAACATGATCAAATGGCGTTAGATTCCCGGAAACTGCAAGACTATTCACTGCGTTTTGACACGTAGAAACATCGCAAACAATTGTTTTGTTGTGTCATCAACAGTGGTGGCGTCATTCAAATCATATTGTGACGTAGCGTTTTTGCTTGACACGCATTATATGAGCCTGCGCATTAAACGCGTTTGTGACAAGTAGGCTGGGCAAGGAATGTAGACGAATACACTCGACTACTACAGGTACATGAGGTAGGTCGGGGAGGGTGGCGTGAAATCAATACCGCTGTTTATCACGTGTCTCGTAGAGAGATTTCGTTAAGCAAGACACGATTCGCACGAGGAAATTGAACATTGTAATATTTAGACGACAACCTGTTTCCCTCTTGTTTCAAATGGAATGTTCTGGAGGACGTTCCCATATATGCAAATTGGGGTCATTTGTCAGGTCGTGGCTCATGTAATACTTGTCAAGCAGTAGAATGACGTATCCGTGCTCGATGTAAACGAGTGCAGACAGTAAAACCCTTTGGTTTACTTTTATCGGTTCCAAATGCATTCCCGTGCTTCAAATACTCAACAACACCCGGAAATTGGCCAACACATGATGTTTATCTCATAATTTAAAGTTTTAAAATAACCTTTTTTCTATGCAACAACTGTATACTGTGAAATTTCGATGATCCGGACCCGCGAAACTCGCGAGCCTTGTCTAAAGGACGGTATTTACGAATGAGGTAACTGACGAGGTTCTGATATCCTGAAATTCGTTTATCCGGATAAAATGAGAAGCGCATGTGTCTGGATATGTGAGATTCGACTGGACATAAATGCCAACCATGCCTGCATTACAGCATGCATTCACATTCTTGCAAGCCGGTTTTCGTTTTGCCTGACTGTTGCAATTACATCGTTAATATCAAACTAGTTCTAGGTAATTGCGTCTTTCATGAACCATTCAAAGTTCTGTGGTGTCTTTCAGAAATTAAAACAATCTACGCAACTCGGCTATGGCATGTATCAACCAATCCTAATCACTCAATCACGTTGGTCGCATCTGACGAGCGTGGATTGCTGAAGGTCAATGCTAACCCGGATCCTCATGGATTGGTTGCACGGCTTACTATTGATTCATACTGGAAACATTCTGCGCAGTTCACGTTATTCAAAACTTTAACTCTCAACAAATGACAAATATATGGAGACTAAGTCAGTTGTATGAATTTGTATTTATTGCATGATGGTCAGCACTGACCTCTAGCTTCGTCTACACGAGGACAACATGCTGCTGGCCTTCCGCACACAATACCTTGGCATCGGTCAGGTCTCTGAGAACAGTTGAATACATCGCAAGGATCAGGACAGGATCATTTGAAAGGTATATAAGCAATTTCAACAATACATTCAGAAATGCATTTAAGTTCTTTAAATATTTGGTGGTTTTCTTACATAATATCGTGAACATTAAATGTTTTGCAGACCATATATATATATATATATGTGTGTGTGTGTGTGTGTGTGTGTGTGTGCGTGTGTGTGCGTGTGTGCGTGTGTGTGCGTGTGCGTGTGTGCGTGTGTGCGTGCGTGTGTGTGTGTGCGTGTGTGTGCGTGTGTGTGTGTGCGTGTGCGTGTGCGTGTGTGCGTGTGTGTGCGTGTGTGTGTGCGTGTGTGCGTGTGTGTGTGCGTGTGTGTGTGTGTGTGCGTGTGTGTGTGTGTGTGTGTCAGGAGATAGGTATGCCACCGTCTAGTGAAATCGATCTCCAACCACGTGTGTGCTACGTAACCTTTAGATAATCTTTCTTCTTTTGGAATAAAATGTCATCGATCGCGTTCAACTTGTTGGATATTGTTGCAGGTTCTTAGTTTTGATATCGGAACATATATATCGCTGGGTAAACATAAGTAATTTTCAAACCATAGTTCATCTTTAAAAAATGTATAAAACTGACCTTTAAAGTACTTTTTTGGAGCTACTCCAATGTTGCAAAAAGTACCTTCAATTTTTACGACCAGCCATAACATGGGGAAACTGGTGGGAGTGGAAGGGGGTGTTGAAAGAACCTCTGATAACTACAAGTTTTAAGGAATATATGTAACAAAAGGTATCCATTGAAGTTGACAAACAAATGTATTAACAGAAATATTCTTATATAGATAGTGAAGTGTGTTTACAGCATTGGCCATTTGTTGCTACTTTGTGGCAAAAAGATGAATCGTTTGTACGATGTTTGATGTAGATCGGTTTGAGACTTTCCCTACCTGAACACGAACAACTTGGAATTCCACTTCCAAATCCAAATCCCGTTCTGGTCTTTATGCCTCCTCTCCCAAAACTGCCCAAATGGCTCCCGTGGTTATAGGCCGTCCTCCGCTGCTGCCTTCTCTCAGCATCTGCAACAATAGAAGTGCCAACGCCATACTAAGCAGTGCATACAAAAATCAGACCATGGGTAGACAGAGATCGTGAAACGTTGTCAACTTCAGCCTCGCACACATCAGAACGCTAGCATAAGTCTCGTTATGAAGGACCTTGGAGCAGCTACAAAATGGTACATTATGGTATTACCAGTCTGGTTAACATGTTTGAGGGATCACGCCATCCATTTTCAATAAGCTTTCATCACCTTGATAAAGACACATCTACAATGAACAGAACAATGTTAAGACTGAAACAGAAGTTAGTGAATGAGAAAATACAGATGAGGTGGTCAGGCTCGGGTGTGTGCCTAATGGCTTGTTATCGAACCATAGAGAAAAAAAATCATATTGTATAATCAAAGACAAAAAGTACTGGAATTTCTTCACTGGTAATCTGAGCAATGATTTTAACCACAGAAAACGTGAATATAAATGATCAAAGTCCCTAGCCATATTTTTCTGGGATAAAATGGAGTGACGCACATGTTCCCATTCCACTTCCGGTTCCTCCACCTAAAACATGGGCGGTCTTTGTGCCTCCTCCCACGAAACTGGCCAACCCTCCACCGAGGTTATAGATCATCCTCCGTCGCTGCCTTCTCTCGGCATCTACAAAATTAGAAGGGTATACGTCATAGTAAGTAGTGCATAAAATCATCGAACGCTAAAACAAGTCATTAGTAGAGAGGGACTGTGAAATGTCTTCAACTTCAGCTGTACACACATCAAAGAAGTCGCTAATGTCAGACGCTCTATAAATACAACAATATCTTGATCAAAACAAGGTTAAAGAGCCCCTCATTTGTTACCCACTGAATCCGTCTGGGATGAAATGGGGCGACGTACAGGACTTCATTTGAATAATGCAACAACGTTGGATGCATTTCGTCAAACCCTTCCTCCGATACGGAATGGCCTGGACTTTTCTGTTCCCTGGACTTTCATTTAGTGACCTCAAGGAGTACCAGGGATACCCCAGGCTTTCGCTGCTGCGACCGCTATCTTTGTTGACTATTCCTGAAGGTTTCCAAGAAGGCATACGTGCGTTCTGACTGGTATGTCATACTTTAATACAAGTAAAATAATGCTACGCGACTGAATTGTAATCACTGTACGAAGGCTCACATGTTTACGTTTTTGTCTTGTAGCGTCACCCATGTTTCTATATGTGGAAAATAGATGTTCCATAACAACAGACCCATGACGGTCCAAGTTAATACTGATTTTCAGCAACCCATGCTTGTCGTAAGAGACGATCATTTGGTCAGGTTTCCTGTCTTGTGTGACACATGTCATGTTAACCCAATTGGGTAAATTGGTGGTCATGCTACTGATCAATGAATTGCCCAGACTTGATTATTTACAGATCGCCGCCAAATATCTAGACTGTTGCTGAGTGGGACGTTAAACGACAAATCGACAAGAAACAAACCGCAACAACAATGATGTGTTATTTAGCATACAAAGTTTCTTTTCGCATCTGTTCTTTTTTTTTTGCGCTGTTAATGCTATGCTTGTCACTTGGAAGCTGAAACCATGCCGGTAGTATCCAGTAATTTTGGACGTGTATTTTACCCTAGTGTTCCACAGAGAAATCTAAGTAGAATCACTCTTGATGCATGACAGAATGTGTAATAAAGGTATCACGGTTTGGCATAGCTCTGGATAAATGACACGCTTAAAATATATAATAATATTAATATTTAAAACGTCAGCAACCTACCAGCATTTGCCATCGCAAGTCCAACGAGAAGAAAGACCAACACGCTCATGTGCAGATCCATGGCCTCTGCTATAATGTCAGAGCGTTTGGAGCTGTTATATACCCGCAAACCACCTGCCACGTGGTGAGATTAACAAAAGTATATAGTCATGTGTGTTCTGTACAATATTGATCTGATTGCCGTCGTTTTCATTTGACAATCGTGACCTCCAAAAAGGTCAAAGCAAAACTTATTGATGCATGCGTAACCTATAAGGAGTGAGTTTTGTTTTACGGAGCACCCAGCATTATTCCGGCAATATGACGGCGGTCTGTAAGTAATCGTGTCTGGTCCAGATAATCCAGTGATGAAATGAACCTGGACCTACGCAGTTGGGATACGATGACATTGGTGTACCAAGCCAGTGAGCCTGACCAAAAGATCGGTAAACGCCACTTACGACAACTGCAGGCATCGGTTGGTAAAGACCCATTGTAACCCGGATCTTCAAGGGTCCAAGAGAGGTCGGTCTGAGCATTGGGGAAGGGTTGGGGGTCTGACGGAGACATCTCTGCTAAAAGCAAAGTCGATTGTACACCTGTGACTGCACAATATGTTTGTTTCGGTCGTATTACCGGTGCATGAGGTTGTTTCAACGCAAATCAAGTCTGGATCAGACATTCCAGTGGCAATGCAATAAAAAACCCAGCAGCATGGAACCCCTTAGTCTTTCTCAGAGTCAGTCTCACAGCAGTAAAATATACCTGGTCTAATCAAGACTTTTTCGGCCTGCTGTTTCCATGTGACAGGAAGTCCCATTCAAATGAAAGTGAGTTCCCTGCTTCAAAACAATATATTATTCAGTGTCAGAAATGTCTTCAGATTAACAAGATTCATAGTATCTGTATAGATCATAGATCTATCCGGATCATAGAGATCGATAATCGTTAACTTAACAAATGTGAGAGATAAAACTTGAAAAAATTAATATTTTTCACATCACTGGTGAGAGATGAAAATGTTTTGCATGGACTATTAAGAAAGCAAGTGTCCTTAACAATTTGAAAACAGACCATGTCCTATAAAGTCCTATATTTGTACATTCTATGAGAAAATTTTGATATTGTTTCACGAAATTATGAACGATATTGTCATGTCGGTAATCATTAATGATCTTTCCGATTATCGATAATTTTAGCTAGCCCCAAATGTATAAAACAAACTTAATTATAACGACCAAGTTTGCCTGTGTAAAGCTTTCACCTTTACACCCTTACACCATCAACAATTCTACCATCAAAAAGACATGCATTTATTAGAATAAATTTTACAATAGGAATTTTAATGGTTCGGTAAAGTGGGAATGCTTCATACCACACAGCATGCATGTATATATATGACAGAAATCTCGTTATTCCTGATTCTGAAGACTCGTTTATGTTTTATTTATGATATTTGTGAAGTTTAGTGCCAGTCCCATAAAATACATGAGTTATCGACAATCTGCTAAATATATAATGACTGTATAAACCATGGATCAGAAAACACCAATATGTTGGGCAGTATGCCTTTGTTGTATAATAATGTTTCGGATCCAATATCACCAATGAAGTGACATGTAAGCTCAGTATCTATGATAAGTGTTGATAACTAGTTATATGAGATTTGTTGTGTTGAAGGCCGTGAGAATATCTATCTGCTCTTATAGCTTTGATTTCAAACAGGATGTTAAACAGACGGATATGAATGTAGACAGACTGATAAACCGAGTGAATACACAACAGCAAAACAAGGGAGCCTGTATGTAAGCAAACGAACGTGCGTGGGTTTGATTCGCATGTCTCAAATCACGATTTCAATTCTGCGTCACAAACATTTGTAACCACTTGGTGAGAGCATATTTTAATCTTGTCATATCAGATTCAAGAACTCCTATCAAAACACTTCAACTACTCCCCGGTTGGCTTGTATTTTCGCACGTATCCATCATCAGTGGTGACGAGACTTGTTGCAGGCACTGAAAGATGGAGTAGTCCAGTGGCTAAATCTTTCGCTCGTCTGGGTTCGAATACCCACAATGGTACCATGTGTGGTGACCATTTCTGGTGGCCCCGTCGTGATATTATTGGAGCATTGCTTACAGCGGCGTAAAACTAAATTTATACTCTGAACCGTCATTTTCTATCGATACGGTTACGGCTTTGCATTGACACACTATCCAACACTCATTAAACCAATTAATCAAGTTTATCTGAACAATGTGCAAGCCATTGCTACACCTCCGAAATTCAAACCAATTGTTTGGTGGTCCCATGTTGGGAATCAAACCCGGGTCTTAGGCGAGATGAGCGAATGCTTCAGCCGCCAGACTACCCCCACCGCCCATTGAACTGTAAGTGTTCTGGTGTACGGACGTAGCAATGCATGACAATTGATGCAAGGTGTGGGGAACATCGGCGATCAGTTAGCAACCGTCGAAAGTGGAACTGGACTAAGGACAGTATATATACCTTCAGATTCAACGCCCTAAGTTTGTGTTTTCCATGCTTAGAAACGCTCATAAACTTTGTACAGTAAGAAGGCAATATTGGCCATTCAGAAAACAGCTTACCGATGAATATCGATTCAAAATTGGAAATATGAAAAAAATTCTTAAATGTCTATTAGAGGGCAGGTACTCTATGTCAGTAAAGTTCCCTTGCTTTCGAAGTGCGTATATAACAGAAGCCAGAAATAGCCGTGATTATTTTCACATAATCTGGCGTAGTGCAGTAACTATCGTCCAGAAAACCTCAACCTAACATTGTTGGAGGTTTCATTATTGAAACACTTACTCCACCCGTCACCTTCCGTATCTTGACCGGGTTGTTATTTAACGGCGTCCTGAGCAACATTAAAGCTATGTGACCATATGGAACGGTGTGTTAAAATCAGGTCTGGACAAGACAATCCAGTGGCGAACAACATGAGCATCGATCTACGCAACTGGGATACGATCACGTGTCAATGAAGTCAGCTAGTCTGACCACCCGATCAGGTGAGTCGCCTCTTACGTCGAGCATGGGTTGCCCGGATGGTCACAGGTTAATCCTTACGCGTTACTGTTGCTTCATAAGAGATATGGTGTGCTATACTTCGCTGTTGAAAAACTTATTTCTCAGCAAATGACAAATATCTTATTACAGGCGGACAGACAAATAGGCAGACAGACAGGCAAACAGACAGACATATCTCATTACAAAATGAAGACTCAAGACTGCCGCAAGACTGCAGCACTGACCGCAGTTGCGTCTACTCGAGGACAACATGTAGCCGGGGTTCCGCGAGCACTCCCCTCTCTTTGACCAGCTGCAGTTGTTCGTATCCTCTCAAGACGCACATTCAATTACGAAATAAAAACTAATTACTGACTTCGCTTCATGTGCATTTTCCACACCGAAGATGGCACCAGACGTATAACACCTACACGTGTGTTTTCGATTCGTAATTGCCAAATTGCAGTAGTGATCGGAAAATGCAACTGGAAACATTATACACGTCATCAGTAACGGATTGGTAGAGAGCTATATAATCATGATGGCGTCTTTTTATATACTTTTTATATACTATATAGTTCAGCTGGTATTTAGGGAGAACGTCTGTAACAGTTTTCCTGTCAAATTCAAGCGTCATATTGACCGCGGACGAACAAAGAAGACAAAGGTGTCGAAACCAAGGATGCCGATTCTGCTTTGTCTAAGGGAGGCAACCCTACCACCATCTGCGGCATCTCAAGTCTTGGTTCTCCCTACCATAAAACAACAATCTGTGGTGTCTTCTGTAGATACACAGCACACTATAAAGAGAACACTAACTCAATTTCGAACTTCTGCACTTGTTGCAACTTGAACGCAATGAACGCTCATGAAAGCTGGGTGAACGTCACAGTCTCATCGATACGCCCACGACCTGCAGATGGAGTTGTCCCGACAGGTTCCTGAAATAGACACAAGTGACATTCACTCCAGACAGATCATTTCTGAGCAATGCCAGTGTCGTTGCATCTTGTTTGAAACATGCACGATTCGCGGGAAGTTTTCTGACCGTTGAGTCGTTATCTGGACCATGTTGCATATGGCGAATGTTTTCTGCTTGGGTTCAAACCTGTGCCAGCGGTTAGTGTTTTATTCAGTTACTTTAAAAGAGATACGTTTCCTTTGCCCGGCAGTTTTTCATCCATTCGAGGCATACCTGAAATTGTTCCACTTCCAGATCCACTTCCGGATTCTCTTTCAGATCCACTTCCGGTTCCAGTCCATTCTCAGATTCTGGTTTGCTTCAGCAGCTGCAAACATTAGAGATATATACGTCAAAGTAAGCATTACAAACGTCCTAGATTTGGCTGATTTCTTCTTGTCGTATCATCGTGGGAATCAATATTTATGCCTTCAGTTCCTTCCTTCTCTGCATCTTTTCGAATACGCGTTACCGCAGGGAAATACTTCCTGTATCAGAGAGTACAGCTGGGATCGTTCCTCGCGGGTGTTGTCGACGGCGGGGTAAGCGTTGACGTTGAAGTTGCTTTGTGTCCCTTCAGGCTGAAGAGTGAAATTCATTGTCAAGGGTATACTGTGGATTGCTGTGATTTACAATGACAATTTTGTCAAAAAGATATTAGGATTGAGAAAGGGTGCTAAACTGAAAGGAATACAGCTAATGCTTGTTATGACGATATGGATATTGAGGGTCAACAACCCAGCCTACATGTAAGATATGTCTGAAATTACGACCGGGATGCCTTCCTGGTGACATTGTCGCCATAACGGCTTTAAGCAATGTTCCAGCAACATCAAGCACACCAGAATAGGGCTTGCCACACTGTACAGAGAGAACATTGAGTCCGTTAAGTAGATTTTATTCATCTTGTCTTCATGTAATACTTTAAAAATGTCAGCTGTCGTCAGGATCCAGCTCAATAAATAGTAGAAGTAGTGGTAGTGGTAGTAGTGGTAGTGGTAGTGGTAGTGGTAGTGGTAGTGGTAGTGGTAGTAGTAGTAGTAGTTGTTGTTGTTGTTCTAGTAGTACACAATGCCATTTAGAATGTGGTCAAATGCAACATATGTCATATTTCGGATTTGTGATTCTTTTTGGGGTTGAGTCTCATCCGGGATTTGGACCCGCACCCTCAGAGTCAGGCACCTAATCGCCAGCACACAAAGTCAGCCGCCTAACCCGCTCAGCCGTGGCCACATCAGTGAATGTGAACAAACAAGATGAGTGATCTTTCAGCAATATTCCAGCAATACACCAGAAATGGGTTTCACACACTATAACCAAGTAGGGAATTGAACCCAGGTCTTCAGCGTGACGAAAGGACGCTTAACCACTAAACTACACCACCGTTCCCACACCAGGCGACCAGTCCGGAGGACCAGTTCAGGAAAACGAACAACGACCCCCTGCACTGCAGCTCTTGATTTTGTTCATCTTGTGCATCTTCCGTGTGACCTGAAGTCCTTTTCAATTGAGTGGGTTACTTAGTTCCAAGTGGTGTATTTTTCAGTGACTTCGGATTAGCAAGGTTCCGGATTAATGTATCCATAGTATATCTGTCTATCCATACAGATCACAGGGATCGATATTCCTTAATTAAATATCAATCGAAGATCGATAAATATCGAAGACCTTACTTCTGCTTTCAGCAAAAAGTTCTGAATGAAATGAATATATTTTCCATTACTGGTGAGTGGTTACATGTCTCAGCAGGGATTATTAAAATGAAAATCATTTTGTAGCATGAATAAAGTCCTAAATTCGTCTATTCTATGAGAAAAAATGTAAAGCCTAATGTACGATATTATCAGTAACACAATGATCACATCGATTATCATTAATGATCCATCCTAACGACGATATTTTCGATAAGCGACAATTTTAACTAGCCATGATCTATTGAATGTATCAAAGTTCATGATGTAATATTTTACATTGAATGTGCAAATACATTGATACGTTTTACGTATAAAACACGTATAAAGCATCTTGATTGTAACTTCAGCTTGGTTGTGTAAAGCTTTCAGTTTTACCGCATGTCCAGCACACTTCTGTCAACATTTATACCTTTTTTCTGAAAGAGCTATGTTTATCCGTATAGATTTTACGATTAGAGTCTTGAGTGTTGGGAACAACGGGAATGTTTCAGATCACATGTATAATATATAAATGTATCAAGACAGTAATCTCATCATTCCTCACTGGGGAGATTCGTTCCATAATATATCTGTATTTATAATATATTTAAAGGTTTAGTGAAGGAACGCTGCATGTCCCATAAAATGTTTGTTATCTGCAATATGTTATTGATATAATAGCTGTATCAGTTTATGGTGATAAATACTGGAATGTTGCTTAAAGCAGCCTAAAAACTAAACTCACTCACGGTTGCAGGCACCAGTATACATATATGGAGACGATCCTCGCTGTGATGTTCCGAATGATCTCCGTCCCATTATAATCATGTGTCAGCGTATTATTGTTCATACATTGTAATGCTCTTGTCAACCAGAGAACTATACATGTATCCATATTTCTTGGGGACCATGGTTAAAGCGTTCCCTTTTCATGCCCAGTACCCGGGTTTGATTCCCTAAGTGTGAAGCCCATTTGTGGAGTCACCCCTCCTTGATACTGCAGGAACATTGATTAATACGACGTAAGATGACGTCAAACGACGTAAAATCACATTCATCCACTCCATATTGTGAAAACGGTCCATGGCTATGGTTGCCTTTCACAAGTGGAAGAATATGCTTTCAGCAATCCATGCTTGCCATAAAAGGCAACTATGCTCTTCTTAAGAGGCGACTAACGGGATCGGGTGATCAGGCTCGCTGACTTGGTTGACACGTCATCGGTTCGCAACTGCGCAGATCGATGTTCATGCTGTTGATCACTGGATGGTCTGATCCATCCTCGATTATTTATAGACCTCCGCCACACAGCTGGGATATTGCTGAGTGGGGCGTAAAATTAAACTCACTCACTTACTCATGGTTGCCTTTTGACATCAAAATTCGGGATCAGTTTGTGGGCATCTAGTGCACATGCCCTTGTATCTTTGATTGAAGTATTGAAAGAATAATTTTTGAGATGACAACTTGAAATGCTTCATAGTTCAACGCATCATGACTAAGACTAAGACTTTGCTGTTCGCTGGCTTACCACTGCATGCGATCGATTAAAACTCAATGCAAACATATTTACGGATGATTGGTCTCTCGACCACCACTTATGACACCAACCAATTCTTCATTGCTACACGTGTAATTCGACCGATTTTGACCTTCAGCTAAACGATCTTGTGTGTCAGAAACGGAAACATGGCTTATCTGATTCCGCATACTTTGATCAAGAGTGTAGTTGTATCTGGTTGGAGTTAGCGTGTAGCTGGTGTGGAAGGATGGATACACTTGATTTGGGAGTATAGCTGTATTCTGTCGGGAGTATGGCAGCACCTGGTTCTGTGTACTGTGATCGAGTGTAAGGATATACTTGGATTGGGAGTAAGGATGTACTTGGATCAGAAGTAAGGAGGTAAGGTAAGGATGTGGGTAAGAATGTACCTGAATAGTACTTGACTATAGTTATATCTGGTTCAAGTTTTTTTGTTTTTTTGTTTTGGGTTGTTGTTTTTTGTTTGTTTTTTTTGTTTTTGTTTTGGTTTGGTTTTTGTTTGTTTGTTCGTTTGTTTGTTTTTGTTTTTGTTTTTCGGGTTTTTTTTTTATTTTGGGTTTTTTTATCCTCTTTATTTCCACAATTTACATGATACATGTAACACAGTATATAGTTAGTTACATGATGTTTGCTTGATACACTTTTAATACACTTTTACAAATCCCAGTCATGAAGTAGATGAACATTTTTGGGTATGTTTACCACAGTGTACACGGATTATGGCTATAGTATAGTATATTCTTTGGGGTAGTACACATAAACAGATTATGAAAACATGACCAAGTGATAGAGTGTATTCCTGCATTGTACCAACTATTTATGAAAAGTGTCTCGTTGCCTACATTGAACACGTAATTAAACCAAATACTCTGGCTTAGTATCCCTTGAATTTAGCGTTATGTATTGCTTTTGTAAATATGATCCCCCTGCAGAGATGACATCTCGCCAGAAGGGATTTCTTATGTAAGGTTTTATGTGTTTTTTCCATATATTCTGGGTCTACTAACCAAAGTCTCGTGTAGGTAAGTATACAATTTTCAGCTTGTGCTCATTTGCAGGTAGTAGAATATAATCTCTTTATCCGTGATATTTTACATGCATAAATAATGTTCTTGATAAGTGGAACACTAATTAAACCGGTTTCATAGTGAATTTCCCTTCTAATTTTATCAAGTTTATTTTTCCATACAAATTTGAAAGATGCCTGTTGAAATTTATTCATTGTTTCATCTGGGGTGATGGAATTGAAGAAAATGAATGGTTTAGTTTTGCTAGTAATAGTGATTTCAAAGTACTATTTCTACCAATAGGTGTACATGTTCTTGTTGACCTTAAGTTCATTTATCTGGTTATGTGATGTACGAGGATCGGGCTAAGAATGTACTTGAATCGGATCAAAGATGCACTTGGATCAGAGGTACTGATATTCTTGGTTCGGGGGTAAGGATGTAGTTGGATCCGGGGTAAGGATATACTTGTATCAGAAGGTAACGGAGGTTCTTTGATCGTGGGTAAGAATGTATTTGAATAGTATTTGACTATAGTATATCTGGTTCAAGTGTGCTTGGTGGCGGAATGTCGGTGTACATTGGCCTTTTCCTTCTGCAGCTTTGAACCTTTTCACATAGTTTCTTTGCACATTCAATATCTGAATAGTATATCAATAATACTGATTTCAACACTGCTTTTGGCATCGTTACTTCAGTATCTCCTGCGCGGGGTGTCGTAACACTCTGCGTGATGGGCGTACGAACATGACGTCATCTCATTATAAAGCGACCGATATGACAGCCAGTTGACACTAGCCATTTAGAAAGCCGCCTGTTGCTAAAGATCGCTTCAAAATTTGAAAACACGAAAATAACGTTCTGGTATGCCATTTGAATAGCCCAAACTCTCTCTCAGTAAAGTCTCTTCCGTTTCAAAATGTTCATTGACATCTGTTATAACTAAAACCAGAAACAGTCGTCATTAATTTCACGGGATGAAGTTAACGTTGTTCGGAATAACTCCGTTAAACTTTTTTGAGGTGTTGTCCTGATTGAAATACATATTCCGACCTTCACATTCCATATCTTGTGGGCATGGCCAGGTGAACGTTCCACAGTGGGAATTCCTCATATCTGTGCATAGCACAAGAGTCGGTAGGTAGCTCTGTGGTTCAAACGTTCACTAGTCTGGCCGCAGATATTGGTTCGATTCCAAACCAGGGGATACAATGTGTGAATCCCGCACTGATAGTCCTAGATTATTGTTGAAAGCATAAAACATTACACACTCGCTCTTTAGTGACATTGAGATCTGGCCACGATTTCTTGCAACAAACAATTCGAGACAGTTGAATGTTTAAATCAATTGCATTTTAAGATACGAAAGCCCAAACAACAAATCTATCCACCAAACTCAAATTTTCAGCTATGTTTAGGTATAAATATTAATTTCAGTTCATTCTGGAAAATGCGAGTAACTTCTAACGCAAGTCAAAACTCATACTTAAGCGTTTTTTTTTTGAGAAATGAGAACCTGATTTTAAGCAACCGTGCAATTATACTATTTTATTGAATGACAAGTCCACTGCATGTTGTTTGGTTTATTGCACGGACATGGTCAGCACTGACCGCAGCTGCGCCTACACGAGGACAACATGTAGCCGGGGTTCCGTCCACACTCCCCCATCAACGACCAGTTCCTGCAGTTGGTATTCGCATCTACACAGGATCCGCCTTCAAACACAACAATGGAAATGTATAGCACGTTTTGACACCTATAAGGACACCTGAGATTACAAACGAGTATAACGACCACTAAGATATAAAACTCGACAAATTCCAGTAACCACTGATATTCATTTGTAAAAAACAATGTTATAATGTAAAACAGTCACTGAGTTAAATAGTTGTGATGACCAAATTTGTAAAATCGCTGTATACAATTAATGTTATATCTCCTCTTTGTGGAAACTAAAATAAACGATCTACTGGTGAGTGAGTGATATTTATTTACATGTTTAGAAGCTTATTTCAGTATATTTAAAAGACGAAGGCGAATGAGGACATGCTACGAGAATGATGGTTCATAGTCAGAATGTTTAGAGACATGGTACCAACGGCTAGGATGTATAAAAAACATAATGTTTTTCGGACACATTTGACGAGGACGATAGGGCTTAATTAGTTAAGTTTTGATAAAAAAATGTGACGATGGAGGAACACATTTTCGTTATTTTCGCCCAGCTATACAGCTTGGAAAGTTCAGCCCGTGTTAAAGAGTTGTAGGTTCAGGCACTCTCGTTCTTACAGACATTCATTCTTAAAGTGGACAAATGGATGATCGCGACGCAGCCAAGTCAACGTTTTTTAAATGGCAATAAAAAATGTTATGTGCACAAATAAAAGTGACGCTCCGATGTCCGAGAAACATTTGACTTATATTAGTTAGTCCTATCGGACTGAGTTACACCAAAGGGACGTAATCCTGCCCATACCGTCCTCACCAACAAATACCCCCACCCACCCCGAAACCCACCCACCCACCCCCACCTCCCCCTCTACCTCCGCCCCCTTCTGCTGACATACTCGACGCCTTGTAACTATACGGCCAAACGTCATGGGCAAAGATTATATATCGAACCTCCTCCCACGCATCTGTTACAGCTTCGTCTGCAGTACACATGCATGTAGCGAGGGTTGGAGCCACATTCCCCTCGAGACGCCCATGGCCTGCAATTGCGGTTCCTGTCCCGACACGTGCCTGAAACAGCAATAATTAGTGATATTCAGAACAATTATGGCTTCATTGGGCTTCATGTGTTTCTTCTTGTCTTTCGTCATGGAGTACCGAAGCATACACACACCCTTACGCAGCGACGGCTTTAGATAACATCACTGCCACAGATTAATCTGCATATAATGTGGCCGGATTTTTCTCATGTTTTTAAACAAACGCAGATATTCGTTATTCAGATCTTACGATGCGTTCTTCATGTTGTGTTGTATTGTTATGTAGATATTCTTCTACACCTGCGACAATAGTTTCACTGAGTTTAGCCTTTTGACTTCAAACACTGTCCCCAAGTGGGGAATCGAACCCGGCGTGACGAGGGGCCATTTTGATGACTAGGCTACCCAACCGCCCCGTTGAGACAGTATGGTCTGTGTCAATACATATTTATGTATGAAAGGGACTGCTTTGTTGACTTTCCGTAGGACTTCGAACAGCACAAGCTATCAAAATCACTACCCAAAAGATACCATTTATAATTTTGGTTGTGCAAAATGACATTACACAATATGTTGAATGGACTGACGACTCCTCTGGCCTGTGGCAGTTCTAGGTACACCATGCGCGTTTCATGGTGAGAGTGTGGTTCATACCTGAACCAGTTCCAGTGCCAGTGCCAGTGCCAGTGCCAGTGCCAGTGCCAGTGCCAGTTCCAGTGCCAGTGCCAGTGCCGGTTCCGGTTCCGGTTCCGGTGCCAGTTCCAGTTTCGGTTTCGTTTCCACTGCCACCACCCCCAGAGTTGCAGTCCATCATCAGGCGCTGGTCTCTCTCAACATCTGCAACATTAGCAGAAAGCACGTCGCATTTAACTATCCCAAGCAGGAGTTATTCTACTAGTATATATCACAATAATGGAAACTGGTAGACAAGTTCTGATTGCTAGCCATTTTGACTAATTACTTGGATTTTAATGTGCGGCAAAGATAACTGGGTTTCGGCTGAAATACAGTAATCACTAATCAGGACTAGTCGCGCCCATGTGAAACAAAAGACAAATTGTGAATATATATTACATACCTCTCGTTGCCATACACCTTCTGAGGTATGTGTTCCCGCAGGGAAATACTTCCTGTATCAGAGAATACAACTGCGGGTCGTACTCTCGCAGTTTCTCGCGGGTGTTGACGTCGTTGTGGATGCCGTTGGGGACGGCGGAGTAAGCGTTGACGTTGAAGTAGCTTTGTGTTCCTTCTGCCTGAAGAGAGATGGTGACAAACTGTGAACTCAGATGTCAATAAAATACGTCAATGCCTGGATATATCCAGTCTCGGTAATAACATTAACCGAAAGTGACTTCATCGAGTACAACAAGCAAACAAGCAAAAAAAAGTGGTGAAACGTGTGTGAATGAATAACTGAAATATGACAGACTATCAAATGAACAGAAACATATAATATACACCGACACTGGCATTCTTCCTTTGATACGATTTTTCTTGGTTTACAATTTGTGATATGACGGCAGTCACAGTCATATCACAACCATCTCTCTCACCCTACTTGATTAGCCCAAATGTGAGAATTTTACGCTAATATTAGCCTGAAAACTGTCTACAAGGCATTCGCAGCAATACGTCATTCGTAAGCCATTGGTGTAGCAGAGAGTTACGATACATCGCAACGTTACGAACGCTATGTGGAAGTGGTCACAAAGTGTGAAGTCGTTCATTTTGACAGATGGTATAAAAATGATGCAGAACCATAATTTCACTGATTCGAAAGGAAACGTCTTGTACCGCGTGTTTAGAAAACAAGGGGTATCCTGGGTCAGCAATCGGCACAGTTGTAAGATCTAGCTGAAATGAGGGTCAGATGGACGAAGGCGTTGCCATAACCTGACAAGCATTCGATCATATGTGGCTAGAAAGCTACTGTAAACTCATTCTCTCACACTCACGCGTGCGCGCACACATCACAAAAACATGCCAGCACGCACGCACACGCACACGCACACGCACACGCACGCTCGTTATGTTTGTACTTACAAAGTATTCTTCCACAGTAGTCATGGCGTAGGTCCTGCGCCACCTACCGGCAGACTTGGCCTGGTAGAAAAGCGACTGTAGGCGACTCTGCCAGCCTGGAATGGCATACTTGGCGCCCAGTAGATGGATGCCATGGGCGAACTCGTGAAGGAAGATGTCCTCAAACCGATACCTGATGCCATATCATGGAAAATACATGAATCATTCACATTTGTATATAGTTCATGAAGTGCAATCGCACGTTTTCAAAATCTTTGCCGTCTGTTCTCAACTTATTTACAGGCCAGCAACAGCAACAGAAGCACCCACTTAGAACAGTAGAATATGAAGAGTTATGTCCCTTCTTTATGAGTCCCAGCAATACAGCTGGAATTTTGCTGAGTACGGCGTAAAAATAAACTCACTCATTCACTCTTTATGGGTCTTCTTGGCGTTTGTTTAGCTGCGAAAGCTCTCCAGCATATTTGTCGGGTAGAAATCCAATTTTTATTCATAATTATACCTGTCCGTATTGTAACACAAGATGTTTTCCTCGCCTCCTGTTGACACTGGGGAGTGTTCCGTCGCCCCAAGTCCACGTGCTCGGGCGTTCCAGGCGGGACCAAGCCAGGCGTGTTCAGGAATGGACACTGTTCCTTCCCGAACTCCGATCACTGCCACCCTCCCCGACAGTCGGTAGTAGGACTGTCGCACACCGCTGTGGTCGGCGAGGAGGAAGCGAAGGACGTAACAGGCGCGGCGAAGAGCGTCGTCGGGGACGTTGACGGAACCTGCGGTACATAAAGTCATCATTCTTGAATCCATTTCTTCAAAACCGTAAACAAGGATTAAAAAATAGATAGCATACAGAATTACATATAAAAGGATTTTTCATTCACATGACGTCCCACTTATCACCACCTGTTCACCTGTTTTAATCACTGACATGTTTTTGTACTCCCGGAGGAAAACAAATTTGACGGTTTCAATTTTGACCAAAGGTTTTCAATTGCATTCGCCAAATCAAGTCTTAGAGACAGCATGCTGAAGCATAACAGTAAAAGCAAAGTATTTGTTTGTATTTTCGAGTGTCATGTTCTTTTTTTTTATTTGCATCGCATCGCAATATTTCACCTATGTGAGAGGTACATGATGGAATCTTGACAAAGAAACCAGTGATTCATGTTTTGGGTATCGTTCTACCGTTGGGATACGTGAGCCAAGTCACCATGTCGTAACAGAATCGGGTAGTCAGGCTCGCTGACTTGGTTGACAAATGTTAACTTAACCCTATTGCTTAGATCTCATGACGTTGAACGCTAGATTGTCTGGTCCAGACTATTATTTACAGACAGCAGCCATAAAACTGGAATATTGCTAATTACGTTGTTAGTAGCAAACAACAGGTCACCTAATACGGGTATCCCATATGCCTCTGTATATTTCTGGTAGAAATACGACAATCCACTCGGCCTGATGTTGCGTGCGCTTCTCAACGGCTCAGGAACTCCCCGGATGTTGCTGCAAGTGTTGGTAGAGGTGGAAGTGCCTGGCCGCCCTCCAAGCGCATTCAATAGGGCAAAACCTTCATCAAAAGAGTATAAGAAAAGTTCAAGCTTGAATGTCAAACAAGTTTTGTATCACACTGGAGACAAACATTAGCGAATACTTTACCACTGTAGTGAGGCAATCCCCATAATAATCATTTTGATCGGAGATAAACTGCCTCAGTTTCTGTGCCTACAAACCTTTAGATGGCCACCGGGATCATGGACTAGGAATGTGATGTCGTCCGACCAGTGGGTGGTTCTCCGATACAAAGTGCTGTGATACCATGTTCCCAAACGGAAACGACAACCATTTTCCCAAACGGAATCTACTACCATGATGCCAAACGGAATCTACCACAATGATGCCCAACGGAATATATTATCATGGTACCAAACGGAATCTGCTACCCTGATCCCAAATAGAATCTACCACAATGATGTCAGTTTACTACCATGATCCCAAACAGAACCTATCACAATGATGGCAATCTACTACCATGATGCCAAACAGAACCTACCACAATGATGCCAATAGGAACCAACCACCATGATGCCAAACGGAACATACTACATGTACCATGGGCCATGATACTGAAGAGAATTCACTACCATGATGCCAAAGAGAATCCACTACCATGATGCCAAACGGAACCTACCACAATGATGAAAACAGAACGCCTAAATACTTTCTCAGTTAACAAACATCTTTTGGACAGCCATAGTCGCTTCAGGACGCGACATATGGCAAATGTGAATACACTAATCGAGCCAGTGCGTTATTTTCAAGTTGATGTCATAAGAAAATCCTTCCCACCGTTTACTTAGTCATGTTTTCTACTCTCCAAACTAATTACTATGGAATGGTGTCTCATTTGGCACTAGATATCATTACAAGTTATTCCCTGGTCATGAGGGGTGGGGGAGGGGGGCGGGGATGGGGGTGGGTGGGGGTGGGGGGCATGGATTGATGTACCGTCAATGTGTGTTTACATAACACAAACATAACAAACATCGAGGGGACATCAACATATGGGCCCAAAGGCACCAGTGAACAACGTATATATCTTACCGAACACCTCAATGGTAATTTGGAACAGTTCCAAGCCCAGGTATCGGATCGTACACTTAAGCCAACCTGTGTGAATCAAACGATTCGAATCTTGCATCTTGCAGGGTTTTTTCCCCACATGTATTGTCTTAGTCACCGCGGTGTAATTCCCCTTTTTAATATTCACAGGGACTACATTTGAACGTTCTGTCAAAATTTATGTATTGAAATGGGAGGTAAATCGTTTTGTAGACATCCCTAGATATTGGAGACGACACAGGAAAAACAAAATTAGAGTTATCTCCCCTCCATTGAGTTGCATTAGCAAGATATCGGTAATTTCCGTGCATCATGCGTAGTTCAATGTTAATTCCAGATAAGGAAGTACTCCCACGAAGTACCGAATGAGTTGCCATTGGCTGCAGGGTACATTACAGTGTACTTCGCTTGACAATATTCTTGAACGGATTCTGTAGACGGATGGGAACAGACAAGGTAAACATGAAGACGCTGTCATTTATTATGCATCACACCTCTCTTATTATCTAAAATGCGAATCAAACAGAACTGTTCATAGTGATTCTACACACGGAACTTCAACGTGGATGAAACAGCCTACCTGCATCTGTGGAGTGATAGTAGTCAGCTTCCGTTAAAGGTCGCAGAGGGTCATCCCAGTCAAAGGTCAATGCAAAATCACTGCCTGGAACTTGTCGTCTGATTCGACCTGTGATCAAATTATAACAAGTCTCATTAATATTCAGATCTTAGTTCTTGTTGTAGCTAAACAAGAATCCGAGGATATCATAATACAGGTGACGCTAGAACAACATTTTGCGACCTTTTATCGACCAATGAAATCATTTTCAATGAGAGAACGTTAGCCAGTCAGCAAGCAGCTTTCAGTTGTAGTGTGGCACTAGTTTCGAACTGGCGGCTTCCATTTCACGCTAGCTACATGTCTGTTTGAAAAATGCCATGGGCTTTGAAACTTCCCGTTTAAATTGTTTATCCAACTGTCGCAAGCGATAGGCCATTAGTTTGACGGAATCTGTCGCCCAGCCCGTTAGAAATAATCGTGTTGACCTTTTCGAAGTTGCATGTTTGGAAAGCATGCATTTTTCATGTAACTGATGACGGGCTCTGATACATGCTTCACTGTAAATCGCTTTCCACGAGTTGTTTTTATGAACATATTATGATGGGACAATCATCTTTAAGTTTGAAAAACCTTTAAACTCATACACACAATACTTGTTATTGACAAATTATGAAACTTCATCATATTCATATTTGCTTACTTTAGTTAAGGTCTAAGATCTTTTGTGTCTATTGACTTGTCGCCTTCCTGTACAATATGGTATACACTGTAGTTTAGACTTACTAGCGTAAATACAGCCACTTACTTAAGGCTTACTGTTTTAAACTAAATATTGGAAAAAATAGCTATTCTGTTTAAAGGTAATGTTTACATATGAATTGATATATTGTAAAACGAATTCCTAAAGTTGAAAAGATTATTTTCATGAGTTCAGTAAATGACAAAAATCAGTGAAAATGGGCGAATTCTTAAAAAACTATACACCTCTCCGCAGCTGTTCACATGCAGGATGTTTACACATGCTTTTCTGCAATTTGATGCATGTCGAACTGTGTGAAGCTTGCGGTTGGTTCCCCCAAGTTAGTGGAGAAATCAATCTTCGACGTAACCACATATTATACATATTACATATTCAATGCAGCATATACCGAGGAAAAAAATGATTTTTTTGTCCGAGGCTTTCTCACAAACTTTGTGTCGCATAGCTTGTGAAGAAACCTGGGAAAAAGTGAGTGAAGGAGTACTTGTGCTTTCATATGATCCCTTATTTATTTACTTCATGACAAATACACACACACACACACACACACACACACACACACACACACACACACACACACACACACACACACACACACACACACACACACACATACATACATACATACATACATATGCATAACATATAGTGAGCGTTGTACATGAGTGTAAACCTTTGAAGAGAAGTATATTATGTTTTTGAGTGTTAGTTATCTGTACTGACCCTGTACCACCGCTCGGGGGATGAGTGGATGATGGTTATTGGGTGTGTTTGCATTTGTTAGCGAAAACTAAGATATCATGTTCATTATAACCGTAACGATCCGGGTTAGTACTGATCTTCATTAACCCATGGCCATGCTTGTCGTAAGATGCTATTAACGGGATCGTACCTGTGAAGGTCCGAGGTAGAACAGGCTTTCAGCACCCCATGCTTGCTATATAAAGGCGAATATACTTGTCATAAGAGGCGATTAACGGGATCGGGTGGTCAGGCTCGCTGACCTGGTTGACACATGTCATCGGTTCCCATTTGCGCAGATCGATGCTCATGCTGTTGATCAGTGGATTGTCCAGACTCGATTATTTACAGACCGCCGCCATATAGCTGGAATATTGCTGAGTGCGGCGTAAAACTAAACTCCTTCTCTCACTTTTCACTGGATCGGGTGGTCGGGCTTGCGATCTTGGTTGATGCAGATCGATACTTGCGATGTTGATCACTGGATTGTCTGGTCGATTATTCACAGACCTATATTCCATATAGCTGGAATTTTGCAGAGTGCTCCGTTAAACCACAAGCAAATACATTGGTCTGTCACTGACCATCATGAGATTGTGATTACAGTGAACATATGTTTTGTTTTTTTATGTTTAAAGGTTCAAAACATGCGTGTATGTTTGTTAAAATGTCAATTTTTAGGTTTTGGAATAATATTTTGTTGTAGACTCCCTCAACTGTCGTTGTTTATTTAATGTTTTACCCCTAAATATTAAGAACATGACATAAAACCTTCGCTACGGTTACATCATTGACTGAAAGCGATAAAAGTCTAGAGGCGGACAGTCTAGATGAGCTGTGCTATGATACCGGCATGGCATGACCGCTTCACATCGTATATTTAGACATTAATAGGAAAGGGCCTTAGAGGAGTTGAAAAATATAGGCCCATTTGTCATATCTGCCTTAAAGCAATTTGAAAAATAAAGCCCATTTGTCATATTTGAAAAATATTCAAAGAATCAGATGTTACTGACTTACCTGAATGAGCGATCTGGATCCCGGCGAGTAAAATCACCAACAGGGCAATGTGTAGATTCATAATGACTGTTACTGATGTCACCGTGTTCCTAGGCAAATGACACATGCACTTATCTAGTGGCAGTCCCGGGTGTCATGCACTGACAGGCTTGTCACATGTAATTGGTTCTCAAACAGGATGTAATTATAATAATCTGCTCTTTATCGGGGCTCAAAATTTTGCTATTCGATAGAAATTCAACTTTAGCAGGAGTGTACCAACGAAATGCAGTATGCCCAATTACAAATATACAAATTACCCGTGAAGATCAGGGTTAAAATCGGTCTTCATAAACCCATGTTTGTGGAAAGAGGTGACGAACAGGGACTACATTTTTAAGCTCTCTTAAAAACATGTCAACCTATCCCAACTGCATAGATCGGTACTCATGTTGTTGATCACTGGACTGCCTCGTCCTGAATCGATTACTGACAGACCGCCGCCATAGCTGGAATAGTGCTGTGTGAGGCGTTAAACAATAAGCGAACAAACCTTACCCTTGACTTGTATGCTATAAGCGACAAATTTCACAAACTGGTTCCATGGGTATGCACTGACGCTCCATTCTCCGGGAACCACGTTCAGATTTCTTGGTAAAGATAACTTCCGGTGCGACCCCACCCCAGTCCCTTACAACAGGTTACATATCTCCACGTGAAGAAACGGGTTAGAATCGATATTCATGTATCCATGCTCAGCGCTTCCTGTTAAGGCGTAGCTCAAACATATAACGCCTCTCTGAAAACAATCTCTGTGAAGGTCTGGCTCTCCGTGTCAAGCTGACATATTCCAGCATGGGCGGTTAGGTAGCTTTGTGGTTAAAGCATTTGCTCATCAAGCTGCAGACCCGGGTTCGATTCCCCTCATGGGCACAGTGTGTGAAGCCCATTTCTGGTACCCCCGCCGTAATATGGCTTGCATATTGCTATAAGCGGTGTAAAACTGAAATCACTCTGTCACTATTCTATTATCTTCATATGCATTTACTCTTCGTCAGAAAAACGATGAATTTATTTTCGATCCTGTGAGGGGCGACTAACGGGATACTGAGTGACATTGCATCACATGTGTATAGATTTATTTATTATAATTATCTATATTGTGGCGGTGTGTGATCCTGTTTGTAGCGCTCAGGCAACAAATCAGGCAAGTGAGTTTGTTCAAAATTCCCTCAGTTCGCCCAGCAGAAAATGAGTACCCAATCATGTGACTATAACCTTATAGCGCCTAGGAGGCAGCTTGGGTAATTACAATCAGATTCTGATTACAGTGAGCAACAAATCAGATGGATACTAGGCGCCATGTAAATGATTTATTATTATCGTTATCACATTGATAACCCATGAAAACACACGGAAAAACGAATAAGTGAACCGGATAGTGTGGTCCAAACTCAATGTCTGTGTGCTTGTTTTTGTCACAATATTGTATAACACTCAGAAATATTCCTGAATAACATCTGGACCAGCCAGTTCATTGATCAACAGCATGAGCATCGACATAGCCTATCTGGATACGATGACGTTTCAACTAAGGCTTTGAGTCTGACCACTGGTACCTTTTGTGACCTCCCAAGACAAAGTTTGCTAAAGACTATTTTAAACCGGATCTTCACTGTTTGAAATGTATATCAGAGAACATAGTTTATAATGTTGATAGTAGCTTGATGCAAATATTCTACTCATGATCGAAGGTCAAATCCATTAACAGGATAAACAGTTTTAGATCAGTTTTTCTGATTTCGGTATAATTTGGACAACTGCGTGGGTAATGTAAGCACTTACTCCAATTTCAAACGCACCTCGACATTCAATTTTGTCATCTAGGAATCGTTCAAATAGCTGCGGCCTTGTAACCTATGGCAGCTTGAACCAGTCAGTGAAGTAGGAGTTTATTTACATCGGCAAATTTCAGTCAAAGGGTGAAGTATATAAACCTGTGGAAAGTAAAACAACTAGAATATCAAATATATAAATATAAAAATAGAAATTAGGTCTGAAACATTTTACCCATACAGGACAGCACAGAATGAAAACAGGTGTTGTGTGAAAAGTGTGTGAACAGTGTAGCAGAAAAGTGACAGACATTTTGTTTTTATGACGTCACATGTGTGTCACCTATGAATGTGTGTATCCCTTGTGTGACCTAACAGATTTTGACTGTTGAACCCTCAGCCCCACCCCACTGTAGATAAATCCCCTTCCGGAACAGGTGCATGACCTGGATTGACCTGTCACAGTAATATCTACTGGATTGTTTTATCAAACTGAGTGACATTGCATCACATGTGTATAGATTTATTTATTATAATTATCTATATTGTGGCGGTGTGTGATCCTGTGTGTAGCGCTCAGGCAACAAATCAGGCAAGTGAGTTTGTTCAAAATTGCCTCAGTTCGCCCAGCAGAAAATGAGTACCCAATCATGTGACTATAACCTTATAGCGCCTAGGAGGCAGCTTGGGTAATTACAATCAGATTCTAATTACAGTGAGCAACAAATCAGATGGATACTAGGCGCCATGTAAATGATTTATTATTATCGTTATCACATTGATAACCCATGAAAACACACGGAAAACGAATAAGTGAACCGGATAGTGTGGTCCAAACTCAATGTCTGTGTGCTTGTTTTTGTCACAATATTGTATAACACTCAGAAATATTCCTGAATAACAT
Organism: Haliotis asinina; assembly: GCF_037392515.1. NCBI lineage: Eukaryota > Metazoa > Mollusca > Gastropoda > Lepetellida > Haliotidae > Haliotis > Haliotis asinina. The sequence continues at coordinate 12,831,092 of NC_090283.1, read as the reverse complement.
CTGGACCAGCCAGTTCATTGATCAACAGCATGAGCATCGACATAGGCAATCTAGATACGATGACGTTTCAACTAAGGCTTTGAGTCTGACCACTGGTACCTTTTGTGACCTCCCAAGACAAAGTTTGCTAAAGACTATTTTTAACCCGGATCTTCACTGTTTGAAATGTATATCAGAGAACATAGTTTATAATGTTGATAGTAGCTTGATGCAAATATTCTACTCATGATCGAAGGTCAAATCCATTAACAGGATAAACAGTTTTAGATCAGTTTTTCTGATTTCGGTATAATTTGGACAACTGCGTGGGTAATGTAAGCACTTACATCAATTTCAAACGCACCTCGACATTCAATTTTGTCATCTAGGAGTCGCTCAAATAGCTGCGGCCTTGTAACCTATGGCAGCTTGAACCAGTCAGTGAAGTAGGAGTTTATTTACATCGGCAAATTTCAGTCAAAGGGTGAAGTATATAAACCTGTGGAAAGTAAAACAACTAGAATATCAAATATATAAATATAAAAATAGAAATTAGGTCTGAAACATTTTACCCATACAGGACAGCACAGTATGAAAACAGGTGTTGTGTGAAAAGTGTGTGAACAGTGTAGCAGAAAAGTGACAGACATTTTGTTTTTATGACGTCACATGTGTGTCACCTATGAATGTGTGTATCCCTTGTGTGACCTAACAGATTTTGACTGTTGAACCCTCAGCCCCACCCCACTGTAGATAAATCCCCTTCCGGAACAGGTGCATGACCTGGGGATTGACGTGTCACAGTAATATCTACTGGATTGTTTTATCAAACAGTTGTGTGTTCACATGTATCTTCATTTCTTGGTATTGGAGCAAAATGTGGGCCCCCACCCCCACCCCACCCCACCTCCCACCTCCCACCTCCCACCTCAATATTAGTGTTCCATTCAGACATTAGATTTTCAATTCTTGCTCAGTTATGTTAAAGGGAGTATGGGTTTGCCGATTTGAGTCTTCACAAAATATTTTATTGAATTAATAGGCATAAGAGGGAAGTTCATTTATTTGATGAAAAGCGCACATCAGAGCGTATTTTGTTAAATGAAAGGCTGAGGCAGTTTAAAATACACTGCTATTGGTGATTTGATACGAAGGAAACAACTCCGAAGTTTCCATATCTGTGAACAATAAACGATTGTAACGTTGGCAAAATCAATTTAGTGCGTGAACGGCGCGCAATCCATGCACTGCCACCGTCACTAAAAGTCGACATCCCTCTTGCTCACTGAGGCGTAACTGAAGAGATATGTGATGCGATGAAGTAATGTAAGATGTTTCTGAAACACACTTCCATCCAATCATTAAAACTGGCCACCATTTTAACTATTTAGTGCTGTCGTTCACCATGGCTTATGCGTGTAGAGATATGTTCAAGTAGGTGACGTTTGGTGCGGACCAGGGATGGTTCATGTGTTTAGATTTCTGTGTGCTCGCAAAGTTAGCTATGGAATACTGTAAAGGACATTCTCGCGATCTCGCATTCTCGCGATCTCGACATTTGGAAACAAGCCTAAAAAGCCAAAAGTGCGATAATGCGAGATCGCGAGAATGCGAGATTTGGCGAGAATGTCCCTTACAGTATTCCATAGTTAGCCGTTTGATCAGAAATCCTTTAAAGGGCAGACTGCAATCATTGGTACATGGAATGGTTGTTGATAATGTTTAATGTGATGGTACACCCACAACTGGTCAGCTTTCGTTATGTAGGAGGGGGGGGGGGGGGGGGGATTGTAAGTTTGCCGACTTGAGTGTTCACACAGCAAAATCTTTTGTTGAATTTATAGAATTGATATGACACTATTAACATTAGAGGGATGTAGCTACTAATTATTAGGTCAAAGGCGCATTTTGTTAAATCAAAGGTATCACTAGGTAGTTTAAAATAGATTTCACACGCCATTTGGCACACAAGGAACAACGCACAAGTGGTTGGCATCTTTTATGTCCCCAAGTGTCTTACCGAAAAGACAGGAAATAGTAAGCAGTTGAGGACTGATGGCCACTGAATATCTCAAGTAGTGTGTCAAGTGGTTGTACAAAGATGAAATGGTTTAACATTTGTCATATTTCTGAAAACAGACTTGCCCTCTTGTAGAACATTTAAATTCCAGATTTTAAAGTTGAACTTCAATTGCTGTCAGACTGCAAACATCAAAAACATTTATATTTTCATGAATACACTGTAGGACACCTATCTGACATCGTGTGACACATATGTTACTGGCCCCTTTTGGTGCTTATGATTTTTTATGAAATAACGTTTGAATTGACTGACTGACTGACTGACTGACTGACTGACTGACTGACTGACTATCAGTATTTAGTTTTACGCGACTTTAAGCAATATTCCAGAAATATCTTGATGGGGGCGCCAGAAATGAGCTTCACACATTGCACCCATGTTGAATTCGAACCCGGGTTTACCATGCGTACTGAACTGAATAAAATTAAATTCAAAAGTTTATTCAGATACGTACAATTCTGTACATTATTCGATTTGTTTGACATATCAAATGATACGTGATAACGGCCCGTTACATCCACATTGCATGCAAAATCATCTACACGTCTTGTAATTGTACATTCCCTCTCAGTGAGTTGTCCTTACGTTAGAATACGTACATGTATATCAATATAAGCAAGGACGGATGAATTCCTTACAGTCTTGGCCAGCTGTGCAGATGAAACACAGTCATAGTCAAATGGCCCAAGCAGGGTTTGTGTACTTAATCATAGGGGACGCTTGCAAGTCTTTTCAATGTGATGTCGTTCTCGTGACCTGGGAAGTAGGTGATGTTCCCTGAGTCGAACATGAAAATTGGGCTCCAAACTGTCGGTATTTGGCACTGGTAGGAGTACCTCAGAAAGACGTGGCCCAATGGGGTAGTCGATTTGCATTCGTAACTGTGTGATGTGACACATTGTATATTTGTATTTCTGAACATTGCCAATAAATCAAAGTTAAGAACATATTTGCATTGGTTGTCAATGTATAGTGTAGTCGTTACATACTGCTCCCATTATTTGGTGTCAAACCGCCACTATGTAGCTAGGATATTGCTGAGTGCGGCGTAAAAATAAACTCACTCACTATTTTGATTTATGGATCTGTTAGGAAAAGTATGTATTAAGATTCCGAACATCCTGGGAATTGGTCCTGTTAAATGGTATGTACTTCTTGAAATCCTAAAGACCAGTTGAGACTTTGAATATCTGTCAGGCTTTCTGCTATTTAGACTCTGAACATCATGCAGTCAGGAACGTGTCCCTTGTGCAAACTCGCCTTTTTTCGAGTAGAGATACCATGCTTGGACATCTCAGGAATCAACCTCCTCCTCCCCCTCCTCCTCCTCCCCCTCATCTTGTGATAAAGAAAACTAGATATTACTAAGACAGCTTAACCCCCAAGTCACATACCTGGTCCGGAAGGGGGAATTCGTGTACAAGGGGGTGGTGCAAAATCGATTAGGTCACATAAAGGTTACACACGTGCAAAGGTGGCACAGATGTGACGTCATAAAACATAAAAAGAATCTGCTATAACACCACCACTATGTATCGCATAGCTTGTGAAGAAAAAATAAGGGAACACTTGTTCTTTTATGTGATCCCTTATTTTATTCCTATATTGTGCTCATATCACTTTGGCCTTACAACCATTCAGCCCGAAACGATTATATTACAGACTTGGACTTATCTCCTTAAACACTGCAATACGTGTTGATCATTTCATAACAGGTTAAAATATTACGGTTTTATTAGCTATTTTGTTTGGTCAGTTATTTTAGACAAAGATTCATCGATTTTGTTGAAACAATGGTTATCAGAGACAGGAATTTCGACTTTGATTTATGTGTCCTGATATTTTTATCTGCGTTAACGTTTGAGATCGACCAGGACAAGTCTCACTTCTGATAACATCCTCAACGCAAGCACGTGTTGTGTTCAAACAGAGAACAATGTTCTCGGAAGGCTGAACAAACACACAATCACGTCCCAGGTATAATCACTCAGCTAGAATGTCATAATACACCGTTCTCATATTTCATTAGACACTTTAATTATCGAGGCATCTCTGGCAGTTTTCTAAGGTCTGTTTGCTCGATTAAAACACCCTGACATAAAATCATCAAAATGGCTACAGCGCCATGAAAGCATTTCCAATCAATATTGCTATGAGGCGTTCGGGCACCAGTCGTGTGGCTCTTGTCAACTGAGATCGTTGGTTCTCTGTTGCAAATTTTACTGTTGGGTTGTACAGTGTTGGAATTTAACCCCGTTTACTGTTTCGGTGTGCATATACTTGTCAACCTTACTACATATATCACGTATTGAAATGTGCATAGTTGGAAAGGCATTTTGTAATTATTAACTGCGGAGCATAGCACCGTTTACATCTCCAGATCTATCTAGCAGGAAATAAAACTGACAACATATAAACATTCAATATTATTTAATACGTACGGAGAACATATAATTAATTCTTGACCTTACCTTATCTTGTAACTGACACAATACCGGCAATTGCTTTGAGGGATTCTTTTCAGGCTACAAAAACACCAGGGAAAAATAAAAGATACTTGTTAGTAACAAATGAAAATATACCCCTATGTTTTATTCCATGCAGCATGGTCCGCAGGATCTGTTGCGCCTGCGCTACGCTCAGAGTCAGACCCAGGGAACTAGTGAGTGAGTGAGTGAGTGAGTGAATGAGTGAGTGATTTTCGTTTACTCTGCACTCACCAATATTCCAGCTATATGGCGGCGGTCTGTAAATAATCGAGTCTGGACCAGACAGTCCACTGATCAACAGCATGAGCATCGATCTGCGCAAGTGGGAATCGATGACATGTGTCAACCAAGTCAGTGAGTATGACCACCAGATCCCGTTAGTCGCCTCTTACGACAAGCGTAGATGCCTTTTAAGGCAAGCCTGGGTTGCTGAAGGCCTCTTCTTCCCCGGGACCTTCACGGGTCTACAAGAGAACTAGGCTGTATTTCCTGGTGATAATGAGAAACAACAACAACAATGGACATTTGTTTGTGATGTACACGCATTTGAAACGGATATCACAACTGGGTTTTCAGTTTTGACGTGTCTTGGCAACTGTTCCGTCCTAGAACCGTTTTGATAATATTTACAAAACAAAATAAAGAAATCTATTTTCGAAGTTTATACATTTATGCGCGGTAGTATATGTTCATATTTTACAGATTACTTATTCAGATACAGGTAAATCCTTTTAATGTGAAATGTATTCATATCGTGGTATATAGTAATATCCCTACACGTGACCGTATTACTGTGTGCTGCGCGTGAGTTTCAAGCAGTGGCATTCACCACAGCCCCTCGTGCGAGGATTAAAGATTTTTAAAATATTATTTGGTATAATAATGATCTGTCATAATAATAATAATAATAATAATAATAATAATAATAATAATAATAATAATAATCCAACAACACTACTATATATACAAACTAAGATTTATTCATTCTGTGATTCATGTTCGTTGTAACCATTCACTACTAATTCTAGTATGTTGTCATAGCATTCCTGTTAGTTACTGGTATCATGTTGTCATAGCATTGTGACGTCATAAGCATTGTGAGGTCGTGGGCAGAGTTAACAGTTAGCCTTAGTGTTCAGTTCAGCTCAACCTGAAGAGTGGGCTAGGATAAGCCCCGAAACGTCGTGAAAATAAACCCAAGAAGTTGCTATCCATAAAATTGTCATGTATTTTAAAATATTGTTTCTGAGATGACTCCGACTCAAAATACATCATAGTACAATACATCATGACATTTTGCATTGCTCTGCTAAGCATTTTTAGTCGGGGGATCATATCAAAATATGATTTAGTTTGTTTAAAAAACTTACTGTCGCAATGGCACGAGCGCGAGGGCCCGTGGCATTTGAGGGCATGTGTATAGTAGTAGACTGCCTTGCAAAGTGTTTTGTAAATGAATTCACTGTAAGGGCAAATATGTTTGTGTGTTTTGCGTTGCCACCAGAATCTTAACTTGGGTGGGTCGATCGCTTTTAAATGACAATAAAATATGGGTTTAAAAAATTGTTTACTTATATCTATATAATGAAAGAAGATAAAGACATCAGTAACTTCTGCTGTGTTTGTTTGTTTGTTTGTTTGTTTGGGAGCGGCTACTGTACATCTGCATCGTGGAAAGAAGGAAACACCATGAAATAAAAAATATCTACAGCAAATTCAGTTGTTGTCAGGTTTGCAGATCTGGAAGTTTAAAGCAGAAAAGCCAAAAGCAACAGAACAACAGAGTAATAAAGCAGAGAACATAAAATGATTGAGTCAGATGCCACAAAGTTAGACAGCCCGATCATTTACTCTTTAATATGTGATAGATGAAATAAATACTAGAAAAAAATAATACCGAGCTTCTTGTGACAATCAAGCACTGACACAGGAAAGAAGCGATTTAATGAGACGTTGTCAGGTAGATTTATTTATTTATTTATTTATTTATTTATTTATTTATTTATTTATTTATTTATTTATTTATTTATTTATTTATTTATTTATTTATTTGTTTGTTTGTTTGGAAATGGAAATAGAATGATGTCCCAATAAATGAGTTCGATTCAAGGTCATTTTTCACATTCAGTTAATATCACGGCGTGTAAGTGTGAAAGAAAAGCCCGAAGAAATACAACGTTCCCGAAAACCACGAGTACATGTACGGTCGTTAGAAAGTAGACACATAAGAAGAACGAGCCTGGAATCCACAATCGTAGGTATCTGTGTACCAAAGGGACTCAACAAACAGTGATTTACGACGCTCAAATGACTGGGCCAGCCGTGATTCCATGCAACATGTAGAATTGTCCTGAATGGAAATGGTGTCAGTAGAAGAAAGACTCTGATCTAGTGAGTGAGTTGAGTTTTACGCCGCACTCAGCAATATTACAGCTATATGGCGGCGGTCTGTAAATAATCGAGTCTGGACCAGACAATCCAGTGATCAACAACATGAGCATCGATCTGCGCAATTGGGAACCAATGACATGCGTCAACCAAGTCAGCGAGCCTGACCACCCGATCCCGTTAGTCGCCTCTTACGACAAGCTGAGTCTTTTATGGCAAGCATGGGTTGCTGAAGGCCTATTCTACCCCGGGACCTTCACGGGTTGACTCTGATCTAAGGATGCTATACGCAAACTATAGAAAATCAGTCCTCAAGTTCATAATATTGTACAGTTCAAACGACTACCACATCGTACATTGCATTAGTGTTTTGGGATTCCAAAATGCGATGGTTGTAGTATAAGATGAATATGATCCGTGTCACCGGACTGTCATGGACTGCAGAATAGACTCTAGTCATACATCAGTATGTCCAGGGTCGATCAGCAGGGGTATTTCAGCTCACCCAGACGTCAGCTGTCAGCTGCATACAGAAACAGCGTGGGAGTGTGTCGCGGCAAAATACTGACCTTTGCTTGTAATCTCCACCAACTAATGGCATACAACCTCCCACAAAACTACGGATTTTCTCTTTATCCGTTTACTTTTAAATCAATAACTAAAAAATACAATGGAGATTTGTTTCGATCGATATCTCGCCCGGTAAATCTAAAAAGTCGTTTCGTTTATCATTTCGAATTATTTACATGGCGTTGGTTACTTTTGTGGTATTGACATCAGTGTGGAATGTATCAGCGAGAACGTTCCACTGATACCGTCTGCTGACTTACCGTCGACGTCAGCGCCCCCTAGCGCCCGACTCTTCACGAGATTAACGCGGCAATTAGTGGTGTTCTACGTGGATTAGACAGCTCAGCTGCGCCATCTGCCGGACTTGAGCCGAACTGGAGAGGTTTGGGAGCCGGTTATGACTTGGAGTGGCATACATTCAATATAATCTCTCGTTGGGCATCGCGTGCCGCAAATCTCTTGTCCAATGGCGGACCAATGAAGTGACTGATTATGTTTCAAGGATGCAAGGTTTTTGAAGATTTGATTGGGAAAGTTGTGCAATATTTTTGGTGTCGTGATGAGTTTCGATATCACTTAACACACATAACGACGAATAGCCGGTCTGGATTTAAAGATTAATGTCCTCTGACTCTAACGAATAAACGTCAACCATTAACACACTACCATGGAATTTAACAGAATTGCTTCAGTCGCCCAGTCCGTAACAGGTACCGATGAATTTTTGTGTACATTGTTATAAATGGTTAAATTCATGTCGAGCTGATGGGTGAGTGGGATGTTTGGATGTATGAGCTGATGGGTGAGTGGGATAGATAAATGGATGAGCTGTTGGGTGAGTGGAATGTTTGGATGTATGAGCTGATGGGTGAGTGGGATGTACAGATGGATGAGCTGATGGGTGAGTGATATGTATAGATGGATGAGCTGATGGGTGAGTGGTATGTATTGATGGATGAGCTGATGGGTGAGTGGTATGTATAGATGGATGAACTGATGGGTGAGTGGGATAGATAGATGTATTAACTGATGGGTGAGTGGGATAGATAGATGTATTAGCTGATGGGTGAGTGGGATGTTTGGATGTATGAGCTGATGGGTGAGTGGGATCTATAGATGGATGAGCTGATGGATGAGTGGGATAGATAGATGAATGAGCTGACGGGTGAGTGGGATGTATAGCTGGATGAGCTGATGGGTGAGTGGGATGTATAGCTGGATGAGCTGATGGGTGAGTGGGATGTATTGATGGATGAGCTGTTGGGTGAGTGGGATGTATAGATGGATGAGCTGATGGGTGAGTGGGATGTATAGATGGATGAGTGATGGGTGAGTGGAATGTGTAGCTGGATGAGCTGATGGATAAGTGGGATGTATAGCTGGATGAGCTGATGGGTGAGTGGGATGTACAACTGGATGAGCTGATGTTTGAGTGGGGTGTATAAATGGATGAGCTGATGGGTCAGTGATGTGTAGATGGATGAGCTGATGGGTGAATGGGATGTATAGATTGATGAGCTGATGGGTGAGTGGGATGTATAACTGGATGAGCTGATGTTTGAGTGGGGTGTATAAATGGATGAGCTGATGGGTCAGTGATGTGTAGATGGATGAGCTGATGGGTGAATAGGATGTATAGATTGATGAGCTGATGGGTGAGTGGGATGTATAACTGGATGAGCTGATGTTTGAGTGGGGTGTATAAATGGATGAGCTGATGGGTGAGTGGGATGTACAACTGGATGAGCTGATGTTTGAGTGGGGTGTATAAATGGATGAGCTGATGGGTCAGTGTTGTGTAGATGGATGAGCTGATGGGTGAGTGGGATGTATAGCTGGATGAGCTGATGGGTGAGTGGTGTGTAGATAGGTGTATTGATGGTGATGGTGTTGTGGATGGATGACTTGAATGTAGGACGAATGAAATAATGGGCGGATTAGACAGATGGGATGAATAGATAGATAGATGGACGTATAACTGATGACATATGAATGATTTGATGGAAGAATCTGATGGGTAGCTGCGTGAATTGATGGATAGATATATAAATTGATGGGTGGATGAGATGGATGATTTGTTGTGAGGATAGATTATGAACTAATGTATGAATGGCATGAATGAACCATCAACTTCAGCCGTCGAGGAATCATAGTTCAGTCACGAGTTATGTGTACAGAATGTCTTCTTCCTGCTAGATATTTCGAGTAAATAACGTAATTAAAGTGCAGTTAAATAAATTTAGGTCGCACGCTTCCCTCAGTGTCTGATACACTGATTATTGTTGGGTTTATTTTCTAAAATAGCATCACAGGAACGAATTCGAAAGTGTCAGACAAATGAAATTTCAAAAACTACAAAACTGAACAACTGTATCTTGTATGCTTTTTATTGAACTAACACCAGCCCCGGAATTTAAGGAATTTCCAACATTAAAATCTACAATCTACAAAATTTTTTGTCACAATATTTTCTTGTCCATATACATTTTCTGCACAAATGTTCAGAAAACAATTGCCAGTAATGCAAATTGCAAGATTCATAGTTCGCAATAAATTGATCTTTAATCGCCCTCGCCATCCTCAAGCCACTAAAGATGATTATATGTGCGTGCTTATACAGTTGTTTAGATTTTAAGACAATTTGACCGAGGTTTAAGAAGTTTCTAGTTATATGTTAAATGTTACTCAAATCAATATTCCATTGGGAATAGTTTACTAATAATTTAATTTTAGCTGTCTTTAAATATCAGTTCCCAGACTTTTCTGAATTTCCTCTGAACATTTATCCAACCGTGTTCAATTGTCTCATTTAAAATTTACACTCACAAAGTATTTGTTGTTCACAAATGACCGCCAAACTTAGATCATTCCCAACTTTCGCGAAGTTTTTATCCAAGATGGCGTCTCTGTGATTGAGCTGACCATTCTGCAACCCGACCCTCCTCTCCCAGTAGTGATGTTGCTCAGCTGCACAGGATCAGTCGTCAATGTCACTTCACCCAGCCCAGACTGAAACTAAAATGAGCTTAAGACGCTTTCAACCTTTGAGGGGATACAGTTTCTAAAATGGACATGTTCTTTATTGACTTCAGACGTTGAAGAGGTCGAGCAAAGATCGATAACTCTGCTCTCTGATGTTCGATGTTAACGGCGATGCGCAAAATATCTTTAATAACACGTCCTCCGCTTAATATATTTGTGCACCTGTTCGTTGATCGAAGCGGCGGGGTATATAGCGCTAGGATGTTTCGCTTGGTAGTTTCTGCTGATAATTTGCAAGACTTCGAAGACATGGGTAAGTTATGTATTGTGACACTTTGATGCAGTTGCAGAATTATTTACATTTGTATTTCAAAAATATATGTTTCGAAATTTATATGCCTTACTGAAAGGTATGTCTTTGAATGAATGCTTGTATTTTTCCTCTTTCTATTTCTATCCAATATTTTAAACAATTACTTACACATACCACATGTTTGCTCACTTCAAAAAGCAAGTGCTGAATAAATTATCGTATTCCTGTTAATGGCAGATTGTGCATCTTATAACTGACGCAGTATACACTTGTTTGGGGTTCAAATTTTAATTTAACAAAAATCTTCCGTAGAAGTGAGATATGATAAATTTTGTAATGCAGACAAAGAGAAGTAAAATATAGCCCCATATTTGCCTGAACAAAAAGGTAGACAAAAATAATTATGCATTAGTGCATGTATCTGAAAAGGGTATGAAAGCTGTTTCTACCTTAAGGTTATCGTGTTTCAAGTACTGTTTCCAACCAAGTTATGTTTTTGTAAGCGTTTGCCATTTTGTTTGCAAATGCAGCTTCCAAGTGTGCACATTTTCCCCCGCAGTTTATAAATCTATTACTTTTATTATTATCAATATTTATTTTTGGTTATTTTGTCCACAAAAGCTTAACTGACGTACTTTCAAAACGGTCTATAAAGAGTCATATTTATTTAATAAAATGAAAGGGAGTCATTAGACTCTTTATCGGATTTTTTAAAAACTTTTTTTTATGTGTAAACGATTTTACTTTAATCTTCGAATGTTCTTACAATCCGACTTTGATCTTTGTTCAGGATAAATTCAAGTATTCACCTGTTCAAAAGGTATGTTTATTAGATTTATGTATCTATGCTTTAATATCCAAAAATCACATATTTTAAAACATCATATATTTTGATATTGCAGATTGATTATTTCGTGAACTGGTAAAAAAGGTCTTACTTTTGCGCATCTCTGTCACAGCCGAATATATAAAACCATGCGTTGAACACTTTGCGCGGTTAAAAATTTATATTTTCTAATTTATTATTCGGGCTAACAAAGCCAGGGTCACAGGCCACCCAGTGCAGTGACTCCTACAGTCGGTCTACTTGATCTGATGTACATGCAATTACAACTTTCAGATGTAAATTTCAGAGCCAAAGTTTTAAAAGTCGATTTCGTGCACAATTCGATCTATTGTGTCTTATAAAGACCCTCTCGAAATCTCTATCCTTACGCGAAGTCAAAGATAGCCCATAAAAGTGATCTTTTAAAATGTCACTCACTACAGTGTTGAAGGATGAGTTTTAAGGGCAGGGACCGTGTCATAACCATTACACACATTTTCCTCATTATTACATACGCTACTACCACTAGATGTTTTAGTGATCGCGGAACGCCGCATAGTAACCGATGTATTATTCACGATAATACATAAACCTCCATACCAAATTTCTTTTGAGACAGGCCCTTGATTTGAGACTAGGAAGCGTGCTACGTTTAATTGTAAAGCTGTACTTGTGTCTTCGAGACGCGTGACCAAGAGCTCATTGGCGTCAAATCGACTGTCATCGCGTCGTTCAGAGACTTCAACAACAAAACCAGGATATTTTAGGTTGCGGTGAACCACAGCTTGAATGCATTTCAATGCCTTTAAACTCTATGACTCTATTGCGTAAACGATAGCGAACGTTATACATTACCGGGTTTAAAACTAAAGCATTATAAGCGGCACTTAACACAACGAGTTGGCTCCTCCTAGCTCTTCGACCAGACTGTCACAAGTATGTTGACAATCAATACATATAATTTCCTCTCATTGAGAAGATAATGGTTTATTATACTTAGCGTAACGCGCGATCTTTGCACGCGGAAGCTGGAGAGGGAACGATGTGTGTTAATTCTGCTGCGGTTTGTTACACGAGTTTTGCATAAACGGATGAATAGACCGGCCTGCTCGTTGGATTTCTTCCCGTTTAATGTTTTAGAATATTTAAATTAGTTTCATTATTAAAGCGATACAATGAATTTAAATGAAATAGCTCAACAAGGGAAATTGTTCATAAGCGGTACAATGTAAACTGTTAATAAAATGCACGATAAAATGAAAATTTATCAAGCGGCATGATGTAGTTCATTAATGAAACATCAGATAAGAGAAACTGTTTTAAAACGGAAAAGTATCAATCATGGTAGAAACAAAATGCAAATTGTTCTGAAACGGAAGCAAAATAATTACATTGCAATACCAACAAAGAAAACAGTTTCCATGCAGCAGAAAAAAAATATTAATCAGATAACGCGGGGAAAACGACGTTGAAGCAGGAAAATGATTTTTCAAATACAATCAAACATGCGACAGAACACAGTGTAATGTTGTTCAGTGTAATTTAGTTAATATTACATAAATTTGAAATCAGATTTCTCGTGGTACATTGTAACTTAACACGACGTCACAGCAAGTGTTCTTAGGATTGTCATATATTCATGACATTTTGCAAAATATACGAATAGCCTGAAAGGAAAACTCATTTTTAAAGAATATCGTGTAAACTTAAAAGAAATAAATTGAATCGAAAAAATGTTCAAAAACCAAAAACCTTAAATGTAAGCAAAATTACAAAAAAAACCCATATAATTATTAAAACGAAATGGATTTGATGGCATGTTATAGGATTTAACGTCTATAAGCTAACAGTATCATTTAAAAAACATGCTGTATATTCAGTTAGCTACGTGCCTGCGTGTACGTGCATATATGTGCTTGCACTAGTTCAGATTTACGCCAGTTTTCAGTGTTCTCCTCCTGACATACTATGCTCCGGTTTAATGTTTACATGTCAGTGAGACACAGTATATAATCACGAGTCCTTGCTGTACACCCAATATGGCGGACACAGGACAGGGTAACAAGCAGTAATTTGTTATCAATGTCTCCTAGTACGACGCAGCTGAGTATCGAAGAGAAGGGGGGAGGGGAGGGTGTTGTTTTTTTTCGTTTGTTAGTTGGTTTTGTTTGTTTGTTTATTTTCGTTTGTTTGTTTTGGGTTTTTGTTTTGTTTTTGTTTTGTTGTTGTTTTTGATGAGCTTTTCTGTTTGTTGCTGGTTTTTTTTTGTTTTTTTGTTTTTTTTTTTGGGGGGGGGTTGGTTTTTGTTTGGGTTTTTTTGTTGTTGTTTTTTTTGTGTGTGTGTTTTGTGTTTTTCAGTTAGAATGTATTTAATGCTTGGATATATTGGTTTTTCGCCAGTCGCGTCCATGATGCAAGGAGCAACAATTACAGCTGCTCCAGTTCCTAATATAATATGATATCAAAGAAAAAATACATTTGCAGCTTACGGAGAATCGGCGCAGAGCGGTTGTAAAGTAAACCTGGATAACAGGTCAACACGAGCCGCACGATTTTGCTTTCTTTATTGACTTAATAAGCGCCCTGGCGATGTACTAGTCCCTGTCTCACAGCCCATGAACCGTATTATATCCCCTTTCACCTAGTCCTCCCTGCAGTGCCATAGCAAGTCAGATTCTGAATCTCCCATCTTACTAAGGCTCCCTTTCAATTTAAAAAGTTTTACTTGTTGCTCTGAAAATCATTCAGATTCGGAGACCAAGCGTTAGAATAAGGATGCCAGTCTAAATAAAGCTTACATACAGTCACATACCGACCGAAACGTAGCCGAAAGGCATGATGGAGATATGGTCTTGGTCCAGTGGTTGGAGCGTGCGCTTGCCACCCTCATAACGCAGGTTCGATTCTCCACGTGTGTAGAGTATTGTGAAGCCCATTTCTGTTGCCCGCCTTGGTGTTTTTTGCAATATTGCTAAAACCTGTTGTATGTGTGATTATCGATAGTTTAGTAACTGACTTTCGTTGGTAAATGAGCAGAGGAAAATTCCGGAAGTACCAAATTCGCTCATTTTGATTTAGAGTTATACGCCCTTGTCACCTCTCTAACACACTTGGTCTTGGTCCGAAGTTTCTTGTCAGGTATCTAAAGAGAATGAAACTGTTTCAGCTTGTTTTTCATATTCCGTGTAAATTATACGTTAATTTGGGAAATGACTTCAAACGAGCCCATTCAAGGGGAAAATAACTATTTCAGTATCACTTATAGTGTAACGGACCATCGGTATCGCACTAGCTGCCTCCCTCTCACTAGTCACCCTACTAAAAGCTGAGTAAAACCATACTCACTAATGTGATCAGAATTGAACTTGATCATACTCGCAAACACACTTTCGATTTTTGTGATTACTGTAATTAACATTTCTTGAATCTGTTTCATGTTGCTAGGACCATGAGGTTATATTGAACAGACTGTCGCTTGCGATTGTCGCACATAAATCAAGGCTGTTGTTAGACACTGCAGACCACATGCTTAATGTGATTTTATGTTACATGACACATTTAATGTTACAGCAGAATCTAAGTAGCAGAATATTTATGTTAACCATTTGATGTTGTTATGGAATGAATAGGAAATTTACACACTATTTAATCACATTAAGAAATGGCGGAGAGGAACCGCATTCTCCCAATGCCATCACATTGTGAACAAATAAATACTAAGTGTTATTGATAAGCAGACCTACAAAGTCTGTCCCAACAATCTGCACCTGTGTAAGACATGGACACCTGTAAGCTTAAGTGAGTGAGTGAGTTTAGTTTTACGCCGCACTCAACAATATTCCAGCTATATAGCGTTGGCGTGAAAATTATCGCATCTGGACCAGACAATCTAGTGATCAACAGCATGAGCATCGATCTGCGCAATTGGGAACCGATGGCATGTGTCAATCAGGTCAGCTAGCCTGACCACCCGATCCCGTTAGTGGCCTCTTACGACAAGCACAGTCACCTTTCATGACAAGCGTGGGTTGCCGAAGGCCTATTCTACCCCGGACCTTCACGGGTCTGGTAAGCTTAACGTCAAGTCCCTTGGACTTGAAATGGTATGACGTGCCTCCAAACAGATTTATGTCAGCAAGCTGAATACTGGTGATTGTGCACACTGTTGGTATACAAATGTCTCTCTCATTTTAGTGAGTATGCCTTTATGCCGCTTTTCCTGCAATATCACTACGGGAGACATTAACAATGGATTTCAGTCTTTTTTACGTGATGAGCACTATGAACATTTACCACCAGGCCTCCCAACCTACCCTTCTTTGTTATGAGATCTCTTAAAAGCGAAGTTAAAAACATTTTCACTTTGACACTCCCATACCACTTTCAAATAGAAGGGCTTGTCTAATTTCTGTATGGCAATAGTTAGCATACAGTGTTGGCAATACATTTAACATGAGAATCTCCTCGCGGTAATCATTGTAGGTTAATCAGCAACTTGCTCAAGGATTTCATGACAGTGGTACACGCCTGGCATTACATCGGGATTTCCTCCCACATTACACAGGTATGCTGTGATATAACTGGTATGCTGATACAAAGATAAACCCAGAAAAGATTTACATCAGTGGTAGGCATTATAAGGTGTTCACTGGTCACGAGGGTTGCATGGGTTTATGTTCCCTCGATGTTTATTATGTTTCCTGAGCCCGAAGGGTCAAGAGAACAACGTATTTATCTCACTGAACACATTTATCTCACTCAATGTTACTTTTGAAGTGTTTGAAGCATGGGTATCGGATCGTGCACTTTAGCCAACCTGTGTGAATCAAACGATTCATATTTTGTATTTTACTACTTTTTCTCGAAGGTATTAATTATCCTAGTAAAGTCGCCGCTGTGAAATGCCCATTCTTAATATTCACGGGGGCTACATATGAACATTTTGTCAACATTTATTTATTGGATTGCGAATCTTTTCGTAGCCATCATTAGATTTTGCAGACGACACAAGAAAAACAGATTTAGAGTTATCCCCCATCCCTTGTTTTCTTGTGTCGTCTCCAAAATTTAGCGACGGTTACGAAAAAGTTTGCCTCGCATTCCAATGAATAAATTTCCACTGGTGGAAGCAAAGAAGAAATTCTTGTGCACGTCTTGTATATTTTATTGGGTGTTTGCAATCGAAGTGTATGAGACTGAATGTATCTCTAAATGATTATTGTGGTTGAACAATTTAAATGTTCCATGCTATCTCTGATCAACAATGTATGTATTACGTGAGATAACTATACTGTGCACGCAGAACCCATGTGACTTCAAATATCAACTCACTCACTCTTTCTAGAAAGCATGTAATATTTTCGCTTAAATATACCATGATACAGGTATTTCGGTAGATGTATTCCGGTGATGATGAACGCGTAGGTGATATCTGTACATGGCATGTTCTCTGGCCACGAGGGGGGCATATGCAATTGTGACTTACTGAACTTATATTATGTCTAACGTTTTCGCTTCTAGATTATACACTAAATTGTTACATTGGTGCCACATGGTCTGACCTAACTATGATACAGAAAATCAAAACTGCATAGTCTCATAGTCTAAATAATAATATTGGCATAAACTAACAGTAGGAAATGCAACAGAAAACAGAGAAAATCTGAACATATATAATATAAGAACATACAACAAAGGAAATGAAAATGGCTTACCTTCAGATAATCAAAATACCATCGACAAGTGGCCAATCTTTATTTGGTGCGTTTCATGAGTGAAATACCCCGACTAAAGGTCGGTTTATATTCTACCGATGCTCTCAGAGTTCGTGGTATGTTCGCACGTTCACCGGACAAATCTTTAAACAAAACTATCAAATGCTGCTAATGTACACTGGTGCCTAACTGAATCTTGAGATTACCCCGCAGCTTGAAAGACTTGAGAATGCAGAAACGACTAAAATTATCTAACAGTTTTCTCGGGGAATGTGTATCATAGAGTAATCTTTGCTTTTCTCTCCGGACATGTAGTCTTAACGATTAGTACATACCGCTTATCAAGTAAACTTGGCAATCAAGACGAGCGCACACCGACACTGACGGATTATAGATTTGGGGCGGACCATGCTTATAGTCTTAGAGATTGTCAAATGCAAACTATCTGACAACTTGGAAAATGAAGATCTTACAACTTGGAAAATAAAGATCAGCACGAACTGAGTATTCTCGTTATTGTGTAAGATAACAAAATGGTGTTGTTTATTTCTATTTATAAAGTCAGAATTGTTTGTTTAAGATTGAGGAAAATACGAGGTGTTTCAGATATTGTCTTGTTACGTCCAAGGCCTAGCTTTTCGAAGCTCTCTTAACGCTAACATAGTCGTAAGTGCTATTAATTAGTTAATATTAACTATCTTATCTAAGACAGGTTCGAAAATCTTGGCCCAGGGAGTTGGGTAGCTACAGGTACGTCATCATTTTAATCAAATACATAGGGACATTTAAACCTGAGTCAACTATAATTATCCAGAACAATTTACAATATATCCTGTTACAGTCGTATGACAAATATTATGTGTTATCGGAATTACAGGTAAAATGTAATTGCAATGCATTGTCTTGTTACAGACGTTTTCCAAGTCCACTTAGGAAATACTCTGTCTGTTTTCAAATGCGCACTGTGTGTTATGTTACTGCGATGTGGTTTGCAATAACTGCATTCAGTTTGTAATTTGTCTTTTCACAGATGTATCCTCAGTCTCTAAACAGCATTACAGTTATATACCGTTGTCTCCAAACATTGTAGTTATAACAGTTATATACCATTGTCTCCAAACAAAATTGCAGTTATAACAGTCATATACCGTTGTCTCCAAACAACATTGTAGTTATAACAGTTATATACCATTGTATCCAAACAAAATTGCAGTTATAACAGTCATATACCGTTGTCTCCAAACAACATTGTAGATATAACTGTCATATTCCGTTGTCTCCAAACAACATTGCAGTTATAACAGTTATATACCATTGTCTCCGAACAACATTGTAGTTATATAAGTCATATACCGTTGTCCCCAAACATTGTAGTTATAACAGTTATATGCCTTTGTCCCCAAACAACATTGTAGTTATAACAGTTATATACCATTGTCCCCAAACAACATTGTAGTTATATAAGTCATATACCGTTGTCCCCAAACATTGTAGTTATAACAGTTATATGCCTTTGTCCCCAAACAACATTGTAGTTATAACAGTTATATACCATTGTGTCTCAAACAACATTGTAGTTATAATAGTTATATACCATTGTGTCTCCAAACAACATTGTAGTTATAACAGTTATATACCATTGTCCCCAAACAACATTGTAGTTATAACAGTTATATACCGTTGTCCCCAAACAACATTGTAGTTATAACAGTTATATACCGTTGTCTCCAAAAAACATTGTAGTTATAACAGTTATATACCATTGTCCCCAAACATCACTGTAGTCATAACAGTTATATACCATTGTCCCCAAACAACAATGTATAGTTATAACAGTTATATACCATTGTCCCCAAACAACACATCAGTTATTTGACGTTGTCCCCCAAACAACATTACGGTTAAATATCCCTGTCCTTAAACAACATAACGGTTATACATCGCTATTCCTAAACAATATGGCAGTTATATACCGCTGTATTTTTTTAAAAATCTATTAATTACCCATTGTGTTCAAACAATCGTCAAAATATGTAACGAAAGTGTTGATAACGTGATTTTACACAACTGCACGAGTGAAAAAAATCGATTTTGCCGGAAAATGTTGATTTTGATGAGATTTCTTGCAAGGATTAGAAAGGTCTGAAAGTTAATCTGAGCAAGATACCATGGCTTGTGGGTCGTGGCAAGCAAACAAATCAAATGATCGCCCCCGCACAAGCAGACCTCGAGGTCACACTGCTGGCCAAGATCGGTACGTCCGGGTACTACAGTTGCGTGATCGTACTGCCACTGGTGAGCACAGGAGCCAGAGTACCTGGACTTCAGAGGAAATCCTGTCAAAAAGTGCATAACAGGCTGAAAGAGATTGGTCTGAGAACCAGGAAACCCGACGTCGGAGTTGACTTGAGATTCTAACGATTTGATTGGATAACCGATGACCTGTCAGTTACGTCACGTTGAGACGGAACTACATTTCCATTTATAACAAACATTATTTAAGGATTGACTGTGTATTTCTACGCGGATTCATACAGTTTGCACATTGGTTTTTAGTTTCATACTTCAATGCAAAGAAATAAATACAAAGTCAATCCTTATAATTAAATTCAGCAACAAATACTATACCCTGTTAACAATATTTTCTTTGAACATAATCAAATTCATCGAAACAGATATCTTTGTTACCACCGATTAACATTTTCGGTGTAAGAATTCGGTAATGGCGTGACTCTTTTACATAAAATGACACGCCTACCAAACCATTAGCCAATCAGCATAGAGCACCCCCCAAACAGCTGTCAATCAACCAAGCTAACATCGGTCGGCGAATCAGAGTGGAACAACTCAACGTGACGCGTCCCGGTATCGGCAAAGTTTCAAGTTCAAACGTTTGAATTACTACCTGCGAACTGAAAGAGACAGTTTGAAAAGTGAGAAATGGAAATGAAGCCCGATGATATGAAGTTAGTGGAACTGAGATTGTAGTATTTGTTTAAGTAGAAAGAGGCTGTGATGTGACTGGGATTGCGATGCCATGAACTGATGTTCCATCGTGCGCATGCTCTTGTCGAGGCGTTGCAACGTTATTAACGTTCACGGATAATCTTGAGTTGTTTGTTTATGTTAACCACAAAGTTTACTCAAAGTTCATTAAGGTACCCGAGTGCAAGGGAATTCCCTCGCTGTGTAAACGTATTCCCCGACATTCCTCAGGTCCGAAAGTAGCCCGGTTCGGTGGGCGTGGCTTATTTTTTCATATTCATTGCGAAATGAAATCAAAAGAAATGTTCCCAGTTAACCAATCAGATTGCCAGACTTTTAATGAACACAATAAAAATTTAATTATTTGTACATACATTCTATAACCCACATGCATTTAGGAATGTAAACATTGCGAGCGTTGCCGTCGCGCTGTTTAATTGTCAGTCGGACTTGGGTATTACATCCGTCGAAAAACATAAGCGTAATGTTTCCACCAGTGGTATTAGCTCAGTGAAGCAACTACAAACCAAGAAACGAGGTACTACAGTGTAGTTTATTGTAGTAGGGTGATTGAGGCAATGACAACTGACAACATCGTGACGTCAGTTACCATGGGTGCAGACATAGTGACGTCATTATAGTGTGACGTCATGCTAAAAGTGTTCTACAGTACACAATTCTTCCGCAACCTCTTCATGAAACTGGTTTCAGTTTGAAACCATAAAAATGAAAAAAACCTCACTATTTTGTCACGTTGGTGTATGTTAGACGTGGGTAATAAATAAAATACCACACTCGGTCTCGTGAAATACCATTTCTATGAAACTCGTGACATTCCTATGGCATCTGATCTCTCTTTCGCTCCGTCAGATACCGTTGGAAGGACACTCGTTTCGTATAATTCGTATGTAATAAGACCTCGCGCAGAATTATCTATATTATGGTTAAAGTATTAGTCTGTCACGCTCGATTCCTAAGCATTGATATCCTGTATAAAACTTATTGTGTCCTCCGCCGTGATGTTGCTGACTACACCGACCACGTGAGAGCCTTATAAATATGTCTTATTCTTACTTTTCCCAAACCAAATGGGACGGCTCATTGCGGAGTGCAACCAACCAACCAACCAACTAAATCTCCACATTCTCATTAACACGAGTCCTTAGCACGTATTTCACAGTTCGCACTAAAATCATCTAGCATTCATTGGATCTTGGTGTTGATGTTATAGTGGGATATATGTGCATAAGGTGGGTACACACTTCCAAATCATACATTGCCTCTACGTTCAGGACGGACATTGCCGGTGCCCGTGGCGTGCGAGGTGTGTGGCGACAAGAGCTACGGCAAACACTACGGCGTGTACTGCTGTGACGGCTGCAGCTGCTTCTTCAAGAGGAGCATCAGAAAGAGGATCTCCTACACGTGCATAGGTCAGTTTAAACCTGTATAAACCAGTTTCCACTGGGGTTGGTCAGTTTATAATTGTAGGCCGACCTTCATCGTTTATATCTTGAATATCTTTTGTGCATAGGCACAAAATATAAAAACAACAAATTGTTTCTCAACCTTTTGCAAGATTTGTTTCTACATTAAATATTCCAAACAGGAAATCGTCCTTCAACCAATTAGGATCGTTATTAAGCCACACGATAGCGGTTCGTAGCATGAGGTCAGGTATTTTTACTCCATCGTTCCCCGGTAGAATAGCTGCCTCCACACATGTACGATCATGCGCACTAACAGCTCCTGGTTCTGCCAACAGGTAAAGGTGGCTGTGTGATCGACAAGGCACGGAGGAACTGGTGTCCCTACTGCCGACTTCAGAAATGTTTTGCCGTCAACATGAATAAGAATGGTGAGTCCTTTACGTCCTGTGTGTCTCCAGCTTGGATGTTAAATATTAACTCACTCACTCTAGCTTGGATGTGGTAAGTCATAGAGTCCCATCCTTTACGTTCTGTGTGTCCTACTCGTGGTTTTGGCCACTCCCAGAGTAATGCCTTTCACGTCTTGTGTCCCACCCTTGATAGTGGTAAGCCATGAAGTCACATCCTGCCTTCCTCCTCTAGCGCTCGAATCACATCCCTGTACGTCCCTCTCGGGGTGGTTGGCCGTCCTGGAGACACACCCCTTTATGTCTGGTGTACCTCTTGGAGTCGTTGCCAGTTCCACATCCATATCATGTGGACCTCGGGATATAAATTGGCTAGGTTTCGAGCATGCCTGAACAAACTCCCACAGAATTTCTGCACTGTGGAGACTGGGCCAGCAATCCGCCTCATGCTCAAAACCTCGCTTGACAGCTCATGCACCCCACGATCGAAATTCCATTTTCAGCTGTCCAGGAAGAAAGGGGGCCAAGAAAGAACAAAGGCTGTCGCAAGAATCCAGCTTCTACCACATCTCGCCGCACCGTTGCTATAGTAACGTCAACGTCATCATATATACACCAAGGGGAACCACTGGATGCCAAATCGGTGCTGGGCAGCAACGTACAACGTCTAGCCTGGAGCTCCTACTTCAGTGCATTTAAACCCGTTGTACCACGTGGTTCGATACCAACATGGCCGACACCATATGCGATACCATACTGGATGGCGGGGGCAGCTGAGGGGTCAGAGGTCATGAAGCGTATTGAAGGTAAGTGTACGTTGACGTAACGTCAGCGACTCAGAATAACGTGACGGATGCTGCTGTGAGATATAAGATTTGATTGCGTTTCTTTGTATTTTAACACCTGGCTCGAACGGTTGATGTATTTCATTCCTCGAAGCCAAGTGTATAGTCCTGATATTTGTACACGCCCTGGACGTCATATTTGTGAGGGCGGTAGTGTAGCCTTATGGTTAAAGCATTAGTCTGTCACGCTCGACTCCTAAGCATTGATATCCTGTATAAAACTTATTGTGTCCTCCGCCGTGATGTTGCTGAAATATATAAAACGTCGTAAGACCATACTCATTCAATTCTGAAGCCTGTTTTCGGTGAAGGACGGGGCGGTTCCGCAACTTAACGTTTAATAGGATCCGCTGATGACGATCGCTAAATTCGGATATTGCCGGAATATTGCTTGATGCGGCGTGAAGCCATTCTCACCTACTCACTCACTGCTGGATCATAAGCAGTGTTTGTGTGGTGACAGCCATGTGTTTGACGCCTCGGTGTCATAGTAAATGCCTGTTACGATTACATTGTATACTTAACATTCTAACAGACTGTAGCCACTCCTCCGACAGGTTCTAACATCATGAGCGACCCCAACAGTCTGCTCTACTCTACGGCGCAACAAATCCTAGCAACGGCACTCCGCCGGACGCATTACAACCACATTTTCAAATCTCTACATCCGCATGACCAATTAGTTCTTCTCGAGAGCAAGTGGAGCGAGGTGTTCCTGTTTGCGGCAGCGTACTGGCCTATAGATATCTCCAGATTGGCCAGGAAGAACGCGGAAAAAGATGTAAGTACCAGTCCATTTCATAACAATTACAATTCTCGTCATTACCCAGACTTTGCTAGAGTTTCTTACTCAGTTGACGTTTCTGAAATTTTCTGTTTCTCAAAATAATCTCAATTCAAACTCAACTAAGTGTTAGTTTGAAATCTCGCTGAATATTTTGTCCATGTTGTTAGCGGCATGAAGTGGACGTAACTTCCGTTTCTTATGACAACAGCGTTGTCTACTATCTGCTCGCTTGTCGTGAAGCCATACATGGTAAAAAGAGACGTTGTATTCATGAACTCACTCTGAAAGTGATGTGGACTACTTTGATAGGTCAGTTCACAGAATCAAACTTGTATGAAACCCCAGGCTTAGTTCAAACACAAATGTATTCATAAATATCCCAAACACCTTCTTAAAATATATGCTACGACAGTAAAGCATTTCAACATTTTGCACCAACTATTACTGATACCTTTATGTTTATTCATTAAATGCCATGACCCCCTCTATGCTTTCGCCGCATATAACCTGACCTTCACCTGACCTTGCACTATTCCAGAACGACAGAGACGATGACCTTGCCTGCGTTCAGAAGGTCATCACCACGTGCCAGACACTTCATGCAGATTCTACGGAGTTACCGTTCCTGGAAACAATTGTTCTTCTCCGGCAAGGTAAGTTCTTGTGTAAGATTCAAAGGTTGAAAAACATGGCGAGGCATTTTTACGGATCTAACTCGCTACAACCTTCACAACAATTATGTAGTGTGTATTATCTCAAAGCATATAGAAGCAGAGTGTGGATTGGACATACCTAAATTCTGCCATAACACTGAAAGATGATCAGATGACTCGTTAGGTTTGTACATGTACATAAAAGTGGACAATAGCCAACGATTCTGTTACGTGTCGATTCCGAAAGTGAAACTGAAAGTTAACCAAGAATCTGTTTGTAAATTCTCTTGTTGTGAAGACAGCCTGGTTCCCTGAGTAAGATGCGATGTCGCTTCACTGATGTCTACAGGGCCTGCAACATATGCAAATGGATGCAATTATATTTGTGCATTGATATTTTGTGTCAGTGCGCTATTGTCACAAACTGCACACAATGCACCAATGGAAGGCGCCATTGTGCAGTCCGTACTTTGGTCAGTGAAACGTCAGTGCAGCAAACCCAGGGAACCAGGCTTGACACCAAGAAAAAGAATGAGAGTGAAATAGTTTATTAGCTTTTAGCAAGTTTTCAGTAATATCCCACCGCGGGTGGACACCAGAAGTGGACATTGTAACCATGTGGAAAATCGAACCCAGGTCTTCAGTGCAACGAGCGAACGCTTTAACCACTAGGCTACACAAAGAAATTAAGAGAATAAACAAACTAGATTAAACACTGCAAACTGGCACTTAAAAAGGAACCATTCCATCAGCTTTCACGCAGCGTGTAACGAACAGACATTTATAATTACGCTTACTTTCAAAGTTTTTCTGTCTTTCTTTAGACCAGTCAGAACGTCTGTTTGAGCCAACCAAAGCTGAGACACTTCAGGATCAGGCACAACTCGCCCTGGCACACTACGTCACACAAGCTCATCAGCATAATCCCGCGAGATTTGGAAAGATGCTCCTAACACTTCCTGTCTTGCGCACTGTGGCGGCTGACATGACAGAGAAACGCTTCTTTGGCGATGTTTCAACCTCCGTAAGACAGTTGATAAGATCGTACTACTTGTAGAGAAGAGAGTCAATGCTTTAAATAAGGGCGAGAAAAAAACATCACCTCACATAATTGTGAGTTTGTCTGAGTATGGCATACGGTGATGTACAACGGCAGGGATGTCAACTCATTTAGAATTAAATTTTAGTAAATGGCTGGCGTAAAACAAAGTTCTGATTATGTCGGCAGTACCAACATGCGGTTCTTTGTTTTCATAATGATTTTGTTTGGTTACCGCACTCAGCAATATCACAGCTGTGTAGCGGTGGCTTGTATATACTTGAGTCGGGACAAAACATTCCAGCGATCAACAACATGAGCATATTTCTACCATGTTGGGATACGATGGCATATGTTAACCAGGTCAACAAGCCTGACCACCCAATCCCCTTAGTCGCCTCGTACGACATGCATGGATTCGTGAAGATCAGTTCTGACCCAGACCTTCATGGATCTTCTCCTTAGGCCAAGGTGGAACAAGTGATCGGAGCTCCACAACAGAATCCCTCGGACAATATTGTTTCCAAAGTTATATCAGTGTACCTGCAATTTGCTCCCTTTCTGCATCGGCAAAACTTCATCGGTAAATACTTGAGCGTGTTGTATATATCATAACCAATCAGTGACATTGTAGCTCTGAGCTATGGACATTTAACACTGTGTGAATTGAAAGCATGGTTGTCAGTGGCCAGAGTAACCTCGGTATCGCTTCAAGTCACAGGTTGGCTCTCCGCGATATTCAACTCAAGCATCGTTATATGATATGTCGAACTTATAGTTATCTGGAAGTAAAACCTTGGTCAGTGCGTGTTCGTTATGTTGTCATCATTTTGGGGTTGTGTCGAACCTCCGATAAGTCGCAGTGTTTCGGACGGTAACTCCAACCTCAACACAATCGTGTTTGATAGTATAGCATGAAAATGATTTATGAAATTTCAAATAATCCCCCAAATCGACATTTATGGAAGGACACGAGTAAAGTTCGCATCCAAACGCAACATGATTGTTGGCAGTTCTGCATTTATATCATACATAACACGACTTATCATGCATATTTTAAATTAATATATGTGAAAAATAAATGCACCGTAAACATTAATGTATTTCCTGTTGTCATGTTGATGTTAGACCAATGTGTTAATGTGTACATGTGTTAGTTTCTTTGTATGTTGTGTATCGCCGCACTCGGCAGTCTTCCAGCTCTATAAGTTTGGGTCCGGCAATCCAGTGTTTGACATCATGAACATCGAACTATACCACTGGGTTACGAAGTCATTTCTGGAATTAAAAGAGCTAATAAACAACCAGCTATTCGGACAGGTATACATACAGAACTCAAAAATGAAACATACAGCTTTATGGATTACAACTTCTTGTTTATTACGTTGAGCGACGTTTCGATGTAGATTCTTACATAGTTTTGATACAGAACTCGTTCATCGGACGGGTGGGTATACACACACACAGCTAGATCGTCACGCGGGTATACACACACACAGCTAGATCGTCATGCGGGTATACACACACACAGCTAGATCGTCAGGCGGGTATACACACACACAGCTAGATCGTCAGGCGTGTATACATACCCAACTCGTTCATCAGACGGTCATACACAGTGAAACGGTTCATCAGACAGACGTACCCACAGAACTCTTTCATCAGACGGACATTCACACACAACTTATTCAGCAGTCGGACATTCCCACACAATTCATTCAACAGCCGAAGATTCACACACAACTCATTCAGCAGCCGAACATTTCACACACAACTCGGTCATCACACGGACATACACAAAGAATTCGGATGTGCGTGTCTCTTGTTTGAAGAGTTCCAAGGCCACACTAACAATCTGAGGCACTGTGATAGTAGCGTTAGCTTAAATCCAGAAAATCGATATGGGGATTTTCGAGACGCTTCTTTCAACCTATCACCCATAACTCATAACAACAGCTCATTCCAGGTGTGTTCTACGGTCAAGTAGTGATCGATACTTGTAAGTAGCGAAATATCTGTCTGAGTATGACGGCAGGTTATCAACCAGTTTACTTTACCTGACCACGAACTTGTGACACCACCAAGGTCTGAAAACCTACACTGATCTTTAATCACCCTGAGGCAGTGGTTAACGATGTGGGTTCTGTTGTCATTACACACCGCATTCGTAACTACTCGGGTCATTCTGGCAAGCAGGTTACGGAAACAGGCGAGTAGTTACGAATGTACACCCCGGCCCATCCAAGACGACAAAATAATGACAAGCGACATTCATAAAACAGACTCCTAGCTTCAGTATAATATCTTCGCTTCAAAAGTGCTAAACACGGTGTAAAAGTAACGCACGCTACTTACTTTGATATCTCGGAAACTGAGTGAGTGAGTGAGTGAGTTTGGTTTTACGCCGCTTTTAGCAATATTCCAGCGATATCACGGCGGGGGACACCAGAAAATGGGACTCACACATTGTACCCATGTGGGGAATCGAACCCGGGTCTTCGGCGTGACGAGCGAATGCTTTAACCACTGGGCTACCCAAACCGCCCCTCGGAAACTGAAAAAGGATATTTTATCCCAGTCATCACAAGAACAACCGTTTATTGAATAAAGCAGTTTAATTGTATTTAAATTACAAAAATAAGAAATTGTAAATAACTTTTGACATGGCAGACATAAATTACACACGCCAGATAAAATCATAAAGACATGAAAAAGACCATTTATGGTCGAGTGAGAGAGATACAACAACTTCGTCTTCAACCAGGCTTATTCACATGGGGTGCGATCTTCCACAGGCTCTTTTCTTGTTTAATGCCACACTCAGCAATATTCCAGTTATATGGTGGCGGTCTATAAAAATTCTAATCTGGGCAAGACAATCAAGTGATCAACACATCAGGACCATCGATCAGCGCCATTGGATATCGATCGAATTATATCAACCATCTGATCCCGTTAGTCGCCATTACGACAAGCACGGGCTACTGGCCAAATTCAGTTCTAGCCCGGATATTCACGGGTCCCTTTCATATGAAAACTATACTCTGATATCTGAGATCACCGCAAACAATTACCGTACGTTCAGGCAAACGATAACAGGAAGATATTTTATAACAATCATGAACCCCAACTCCGGATGTTACGAAGTTGACGAGCATGTATAATCAGTTAAAACACATGTTGTTCCGTAGGTCTATTACTCACAGAAATAGAAATCAAATGTCTGAGGCGTTAATTGTTTGGGAACTGGTCAAAATGGCTACACGGCAAAATGGCCATACTGACCCTAGTCAAAATGGCACCACAAAAAAGTCAAAATGGCCACAACCCCTAGTCAAAATGGCCACACAAAAGTCAAAATGGCCACACAGGAAAGTCAAAATGGCCATACATTGTTTTATTAGTTTTTAGTACTCATGACATTTGTATTATTTGCTATCAACGTGTAAAAATGACAAAAAAATGCTATATCACAGACCAAAACTTGGTGTTTATTATTGAGGTACTTTCCTAATTGATACTTTGAGACTGAGGTGGATGAGAAGTTTACCCTTCCCGAGACAGGCTTACAGAAGGGGAAACCTCTACTGATGGAGTCTAGTGGATAAATTTATGTCCAAAAGGTACTCTAGCGATGTTTTCTTATCTACCACTTGTAGATGTTTAATTAAAACATTGCAATGTTTTCTTTCTTAAAACTTGGAAATGTTTAATTAATCTCTCAGTGTTTTCCTCCTTAATACTTAGAGGTGTTACTTCAAGACCCTTTGAGCATTTGGTAGTGTTAGGATAACAATACAATAAGTAATTAACTTACTTGAGTCAATTGACTCAACTCAGTGTCTTGATACATTACTATATAATGCTGGACAGATATGAACATGATATCACTTACCTCTATCATGGCTGTAAAGTGTGTTAAGTGCACCAAGACCGTCAGGAAAAACCAACACACAAATGCACTTGCATGTGAAGAAGTGCTTGGTAACTGTAATTCAAGACCAAGGCACATTTAATAAAGGCTCTTCATCACATTCCCATCCCATAGAGCCTGGTAAAATTCAATAGTCACAAGTTAAGATGAAGGTAATGACCACTTATCCTCTAAGTGGTTTGTTAATTACTGCTTAGCATGTGATTACATCCATAATTAAGATGCCTGACTAATAAAGCCTTAATTGATTGATTCATTGTTCATCGCTGTGTTTACTGTAATTGTTCTTTTACAATCATGTGGAAGGTAAGTATAAATAAATAATAAGTAATGCTGTACATGAATACAGAACATGCACACATATATTTGTTACTTCACTAGAATTAAAATGGTCTCATGAACGACATGTAAAAATAAACAGTAAACAGGTGTTTGTACTTGAAAAACATACATATATATATTTGTTATTTGTTGAAAATGATATAATAATACCTGTGTAATAAACATCAAATTTTGCCTGATATAACTTATGTCTTTTTTACAAATAAACATAAAAAAATAATAAAATAATGTATGGCCATTTTGACTTTTTGGTGAGGCCATTTTGACTTTCTGGTGTGGCCATTTTCACCTTTTTGTGGCCATTTTGACTAGGACCAATTGGTTTATTACTTCATAATAATAGGTAGTTTTAACTACCTATTAAAATAACAAGGTAAAATAACTATGTTTCCCCAAGTAAGTATTTTAACTGGGTCCTAAATACAAATAACAAAAATGTGGCTATCATCACCAAATTTAGAAAAATGCTAAAACTTGCGACACAATCAACAGTGGGCTGCAACAGCTATGTGCAGTACGGTTTAGGTGGGAAGATGCATTTGCTTGTGTATTTTCATTGCATTTGTACAATCAAAACTATGAACATACTCGTAAAAATATTAAACTTTCAACAAGAAAACAGGCAAGATAAATGTAATGAAATCCACAAATACATTATATCACTATATCATTCTGGATAAAAGAAATACAAGATGAATGGCATGTTTTAAAAAAATGTATTATGTAGATGAACACATAGACAATATATCCAAGTGGATACAACAGCTTGCATTAGAAACATGCATTCTGACTGGAGTAAAAGTGACTTGCATGCTCCCCTGTGACCTCAACTACTTCCAAAAAGCATCGAAAACAACAGTTCCAAAAACCAAGTATTTAACAGTCAGACTTCAGATGTGTTCAAAACTATGAAATAAACACCAAAAACATTTTATTCTTGTGAGTACCATAGCATTTCGAATTTGATAAGTTTACTTTAGCATACTCAATTTTCCAGCCTGCCATATCTGCATGTCACATGTTTTGACATAATAAAATGGAGATTTTACAGACTGGATAAAAGAGGCGCTGACTCAAGATGGAACATTGCTAAAAGCACCGAAAAAGTCGCTCAATCATTCTAAAATTACATTATATTGCGTCAAGAGTGAAACAGTTTTCAGCAATATTCCATCCATATCAGAAATTGGCTTATCCATGAGTGGAATCGATCCCAGGCCTTGAGACAAGATGTCAAGAATTCCACTGTCTTCACACATCAGAGATCCTTCAAGAGGCAAGTCAGGTTAACAAATAAACTCCACTGTTGCCAGACAATATGGCACCATTAATAATGAGGCCTTATTACCATGTAAATCAGGCAACCAAAACTGTGAACACCAGTCTGCCACAGAATTACGAGAATCTGGCAGCATAACAAGTTACTCCATTAGAGAGTTTTAAGCACCATAATTGAAAATCACAATACACAGTCGACGGTATGACGCACTGTCTTCATCCAGTCATACCCACACCTCTCATCTCAAAGTATACATACCAACAAGATGGCTGACCATCTACATCCATGCTTCCCCTTGTTTCTGAGCATTCATTTGACTTTTGCAACAATAAGAATTGTAATCACATCTTCTTGCACAATTTAAATATAACAAAATAAACTATTAATTTTCTCAAAATTGAAATCATCATAACAAAGGAACAGTTTAACAATTTTCTGAGAAAACTGACAACCAAAAGATAAGGGAGCTAACACCTGCCATGCTAATAGTTCTGCATTAAACGGTACTTGGAATTAATAATATACCCCCTCTATATTTCTGTTCTATGTCATAAAAAATCTTTATTGAACATAAGAACATGTTCCCTGTCATGATTATTTGGTTTCAGTAGGGGTGTTCATTGAAAGTACAACAGATTTCAAGACTACACTGGACATAATTCAATCCAAAAAACATTATAACAGGGTATATGATAAAATGGTGATAAAATTCATGGAGTTCCAAATTTGAGAAATTGAATCATGGCCCTTGCAGCTTTGAGAGAGGTAGAGGGTTACAATCAAGATGAATTTGGGATTCAAACAGATGAGTTGTCACAAGGGAGGCAACTCTCCAGGGTGGCAGCTGTGAAGCAAACCACTGGACTATCCTTATGCCCGCAGATGTGCAACCAGATTCACGAGAGACAACATGTATGATACATTTGATGCAAAGACAAAGAAAATGAAACATTGTCTATATCTGTATTGCCTTCAAGCTTTGAAACTTTGATGTTTACTACCACACTGAGCAATATTCCAGAGACATGTTCCAGCAGTCTGTAAATAATCAACACTGGGCCATGCAATCCAGTGACCAACAGCATGAGTATCGATCTAGGCAACTGAGCTACAATGTGTCAACAATGTCGGTGGGCCTGACAATAAATCGTAAATCATCTCTTACGACAAGCATGCGTAGGAGGACAAGTCCGATTTTTCATAAGTACAACATAGAAATATGATCCCCATATGAAAAAGGACAAATATGTAAATTCTTACATACAATGATAAAATAGCATTTTACTTTAAGTATCATTTACAAGTGATTTGTAACAAAGAAATGTATACATGTGTAATTGAGTACAGATATACTCCAGTCTAAGTAAACTAAGTCTCAGTGTATTTCGTTACACTCCACCGAGTCTAACAAAACCTAGTAGAAGGTCGCGTCAGGTAACCTTTGAGCAACCAACGACAGTCCAATCAAACGTGAGACGGTTAAATACATTTAACCAATCAGAAAACGGCTACTATTTAGGGATCGGAGGGACTTTCAAAATATTCAGGTCACCGACACAGATCTCTCCACAAACAAAAATCAGCACATAACACAGTTATTTGACCTGCAGTATACACGCTTTGGGGTTTCTGTTGACATGGTTACCATTAGCTAATATTTCCGCAAGATAACATCCTTGAATATTGTCAAAAACACTATTTTCAGCGACTGTTTACTCACTGTTGTCATGGCAGTATGTACGCCGTGTGCATCACCTGGAAGCGATCGTACGCTAAAGAGTATTCGCAATCGTTCGGGTACGAACCTTTTCGAGATAAAAAGTTCATAAGGGATGTGCGAATGTGCACTTTCATAATTTGGTAAGCTGTGCTCTGATTGGTCAATCTCAAAGGTTACCTGACACAACCTCCCATAAGGTTTTGTTAGACTCAGTGGTGGAGTGTAACGAAAAGTGCAGAGGATAAGTTTACTTAGACTGAGATATACTCATAATTGCAAACATCTGGATACTCAAAACGTTGACATGATATTCTGTAGATATGTGCTGTTCTCATAAATATACAGTATTGCAGTGAATTTAGTTTTAAAACAAACCCACAACAGATATGTAAAGGGAATTCTGGTTTTTAGTGGAAACAGAGAGGTTTAGTTTTACGTCACCCTCAGCAATATTCCAGCAAAAATAGAAGTCAAGCTGAAATATAATAATATAATGACAAAAATATGCAAGGACTGAAATGGATATAACTATGTAACTCACCATAAATAAAAATCTTTGTGAAATTGATTTAAAAAGGCAAATATATGAAATTGGAATACAAAACACTGATTTCTTTTAACTGTGACACAATACAAATTATGAAAAGCATATCAGATTAAAATGACAATGAAAAATAATGATTATGTAGTTATATTCAATAACATTTGCTTACATATATCACACAGTACAGTTTTGGCACCAAAAAGTATACTAGATATTGTCTCATCCTTGGATACAGATCCAGCTGTGACCTTAACAGAATGACCTTGAGAGGAGGATGACCTTGAGAAGACGACCATAAGCGTCCAAGTTTACCTTCTTAAGGTATCACTTAGGAGATAACAGATGCTACCATGGGAACCAGCTGAAAAGGCCTGCTGATGACACTTCACTGCTGTACTCGTACTCGATGTAAACGAGTGCAGACAGTAATACCCTTTGGTTAACTTTTTTGTTTACAATGTCAATAAACATCATGTGTTGGTCAATTTCCAGGTGTTATTGAGTATTTGAAGCACGGGAATTCATTCGAAGCGATGACGTCAAGCGGAGGATTCAAATGAAATGATCCGATGCATAAAATACTCAGTAACACCAAAAAATTAGCAAAAATAAGACATTTATCAACACTGTATACAAAAAAGTAAACCATGGGTTTAACTGTCTGCACTTACTAACATCGAGTACAGGTACAGAAGTGAAATGTCATCACCAGGCTGTTTCAGCTGGTTCCCATGGCAACACCTGGAACTGCTCATTTGTGACGTCATTCTAACTTTACGTCACAATATGATGTGAACTACGTCACCACTGCTGATGACACAACAAAACAATTGTACTTGTACTTCATGTAAACTAGTGCAGGCAGTAAAACCCTTTGGTTTACTTTTTTGTTTACAATATCGATAAATATCATATGTTGGCCAATTTCTATTTGTCAGTTAGAAGATAAACATCATGTGTTGACCAATTTCCGGGTGTTATTGAGTATTTGAAGCATGGGAGACCATTTGGAACTGACGGCGTTAGCCGGAGTTTTCAAATGAAATATTCCTGTGCTTCAAATACTCAATAACACCCGGAAATTGGCCAACACATGATGTTTATCTCCTAACTGACAAATAGAAATTGGCCAACATATGATATTTATCGATATTGTAAACAAAAAAGTAAACCAAAGGGTTTTACTGCCTGCACTAGTTTACATGAAGTACAAGTACAGTAGTGAAGTGTCATCAGCTAGCCGTTTCAGCTGGTTCCCATGGTAGCATCTGGAGACGCTCATTTGTGACATCATTCTGACTTAATGTCACAGTGTGATTTGAATGACATCACCACTGCTGATGACACAACAAAACAATTGTTTGCGATGTTTCTGCATGTCAATATGCAGCATACAGTCTTGTAATTTCCGGGAATCAAATCCTGTTTGATCATGTTTTTCAACCAATAAGATTACAGAACACAGTGACTTTTGGTTTACAATATGCAGTAAATAGGCTTGCAATTTCTGGGAATTACATACTATTTGATCACGTTTTCCATACAATCAGAGCAAAGGTTAACAATGTTTTAAAAGACTGTGAAGCTTGTGAAGATTAGTTAATGAGTCACCAATACCTAACCTTGCCACATTCATTCGTGATCTTCAAAAGATCTACCAAAGCATTATTGCTTAAAATAAAGTGTACCACAACTTTCTCTCAGAACGATTAACAAAACACAAAATATAACCTACAAACACTGATGTCCAAGTTATTGGGACCTACATACATACAGGAATTATCTGAGGAGAGCCACAAGCGCAAATGTTAACTCAAAATGGAATCTCCACTGACCAAGCTGTTCCTGTTTAACTGTATACATGTGAAAGGTATTCACAGTTCACATTAAATTTGAAGATACATTGATGGTTATCATACAAATGAATGGTGTCATTTGATAAAATCAAAAACCTTCACATACATGAAGAAAATGTTCTCTATACATGCTACATCAGATATTGCAATATTGATCTTTTTTATATCAATACTACTGCTTGACAAGTATTAGATGAGCCACAACCTGACAAATGACCCCAATTTGCATATATGGAAACGCCGTCCAGAACATTCCATTTCAAACAAGAGGGAAACAGGTTGTCGTCTAAATATCAAAAAGTTCAATTTCCTTGTGCGAATCGTGTCATGAGGGTCTGTTGCTGAACTAAATTGCTTTTATGAGACAGGTGTTAACAGTAGCCGTATTGATTTCACATGACAGTCAGCATGTATTGCATGTGCTTAATCGCCAATAGCAACCAAGTGTATTCCTCCAGATTTCTTGCCCCGCCTCCTTGTCACAAATGTATTCACTGTGCTGTCTCATCTAATACTTGTCAAGAGGTAAACCAACACAGGTACATGCATAAGGTGCTGTGGCCCATCGACAAAGCATATTTGTAATGGTACAGGCTATCTTAACTTTTAAAGCTGCACTGGTTTACTGAGGTTCATTCTTTCCATGATATGTATCATAATAATATTTTGTACTCTTCAATATCTGGAGATTTCAAATTATGCCTTTTTAACATTATCATATACTTATCCTTACTTTTATCATGTGCTTTATGTAATATACTTGCCAAAACCTTCAAAATGTTTCTGCAATTCCAAAAATTCCAAGTCCACAAGATAAGAACTGAATTCTCAGATACCGCTCTTATTTACTTTCACAAAAGACACTAAAATTCTGCAAAGTAACTCATAACAACTAATACCTTACAACAGAGTACTTATTAACCATTGTTTCAACAATACCTACTCGTAAAATCACACTACAAGGCTTTAAAATGTGTGACATTAAATGAGTGAGGCACACTGATTATAATGAACTTGCATATTTAGAAGCATGTAGACAGGTGCTGTAGACATATATATTTTGATCAACTTGCATTTCGTGAAGCTCTGGGTTCGGTGTACTAAGAATTTGTGGCAGTGCCGGGGTAAGTATTGATGGCCTCATCTAGACATTTCTTTGTCTGCGGGAAGCTGCGGTTGGCTGACTTCAGCTGGAGTTGTACGGTGATGCTGGCTAGGACGTCACGGCTTCTCTGTTGCATGATGTGTTCTGCGTGAGATGCCCCGTGCTTCTTTAGCTGACGTCGGGATGGTCGAATAAGTTTGTGATCCTGGACAGAAAAATTATTTCCGCCATTTTTAAAGTACTTTTTTTTAAGATTGTTATCTCGTACAACAATGTGCAATAATCTGGTTATTCACTGTCCAGCCATTCATAGCCTTGTTACTCATTGTTCACTGTCCAACTGTAAATAATTGATTCCAGACATGAGAATGGGTTAACTTAACAAGGCAGTAAAGCCCACAGTGATGTGAGTGAGTGAGTGAGTCTAGTTTTACACCACACTCAGCAATAGTCCAGCTATATGGCGGCGATCTGTAAATAATTGAGTCTAGACCAGACAATCCAGTGATCAACAGCATGAGCATCAATCTGCGCAATTGGGAACCAATGACATGAGCCAACCAAGTCAGCGAGCCTGACCACCCGATCCCGTTAGTCGCCTCTTACGACAATCTGAGTCGCCTTTTATGGCCAGCTGAGTCGCCTCTTACGACAATCTGAGTCGCCTTTTATGGCCAGCTGAGTCGCCTCTTACGACAATCTGAGTCGCCTTTTATGGCCAGTGGAGTCGCCTCTTACGACAATCTGAGTCGCCTTTTATGGCCAGCTGAGTTGCCTCTTACGACAATCTGAGTCGCCTTTTATGGCCAGCTGAGTCGCCTCTTACGACAATCTGAGTCGCCTTTTATGGCCAGCATGGGTACAGTGATGTAAGTAGTAGATATTGCTAATTTTGATGGACCCACCTTTGTCATGGACAGACCCCCCAACTGTATGGTGTGAAACTCCCATATTAAAGGCATGAAACACCTTTATACAACGTGGAAACTGCATGTGTATAGTGTGAAACACCCAAATGTACATCATGAAACCTCGTATGTACTGTGAAAAAACACCATGAGTATGGCATGAAACTCCCATATGTATGATGTGAACCACTTAATAAATGGCGTGAAACCCCATATGTATGATGTGAACCACTTAATGAATGGCGTGAAACTCCCATATGTATGATGTGAACCACTTAATGAATGGCGTGAAACTACCATATGTATGACGTGAACCACTTAATAAATGGCGTGAAAACCCCATATGTATGACGTGAACCACTTAATGAATGGCGTGAAACTCCCATATGTATGATGTGAACCACTTAATAAATGGCGTGAAACCCCATATGTATGACGTGAACCACTTAATGAATGGCGTGAAACTCCCATATGTATGATGTGAACCACTTAATGAATGGCGTGAAACTCCCATATGTATGATGTGAACCACTTAATGAATGGCGTGAAACTCCCATAACATGTATAACTAGTATAGTGTGTGTAAATATAGTTAAACAAGTATTAATTATGATGCTGACTCAGTGTATATAATTGTATAAGAACATGTATTTCCATCAACAAACCAAGTTAATTGTCTGCTCAGGTTTAACTAAGTATAATCTGCTAGTTTCTTGCTAAATCCAAGCACCGTAAGCTAGTCAGTTTTACGGCACACTCACCAATACTCTGGCTGCATGGCAATGGTTCTTAAGTAATGAATTCAGTGATCAACAGCATAAGCATTGATCTGAGCAAATGGGTTAAGATGACATGTGCCATGACAGCAAGCCTGAATACCCCATCCCGTTAGTCGTCTTTAATGACAGTGACAGGCATGGGATACTGAAGATCATTGTAACAATTAATAAGCATCTGACCCTCATCTGTTCCTTGATGAGCTGCTGTGTGATCTCATCATGCTGGTTCCAGTCCTCTCCATCCTTCTCCACAATGACCCGGACATCCAGCTCCAGGGCCTGCACATAAGACAAGGTCAGAGCATCAATGTCAAGGTGAATTCAAGGACCTGCACACAAGACAAGGTCAGTGCATCAACGTTAAGGTGAACACAAGGGCCTGCAAATAGGTCAAGGTTAGAGTATCATCATTAAGGTGAACTCGAGGGCCTGTGCATAGATCAAGGTCATAGCATCAACATTTAGGTGAACTTATGGGTCTACACATATGTCAAGGTCTGAGCATCAACACTCAGGTGAACTCAAGGACCTGCATGTAGGTCAAGGTCAGAGCATCAAGGGAAGCAAGTACTGATCATGTGAGAAATGGGAATGAACATCACATTATTACACATATATCAATGTGTGGGCAAAATTGAACATGTGATTATACAATGCCATATGCCAATGTCTATATGTAGACAAGGTACTCCAGGACATGTGTACATATTGAGTAATCATAATGTAGACAAGGTACTCCATGACGTGTATAAGGTTAAGGTCAGTTTCATGTGACAGTTTTACAAAGGTTAAGGTCATGCTATCATAGTGAATTTTTAAATCTAGTTTCAGCTGGGCTTCAAAGTCAGCACAAATCTTTAACAAGAAAACTTAACAAGGATGTACTCACCTCTTCTAATGGGGTAAGATGTCGAGGTATTTCTTCATCGAGATGAAATTTGGCACATAATGCAATTGTCTCAAACACCAGCTGCCGAAGGTAGAGGTGGGCACTGACAATAGCCTGTTGATAACATAACCACACACATGTATTCCAACAGACTACTATTGTGAGTGAGTGAGTTCAGTTTTACGTCGCACTCAGCAATATTTCAGCTATATGGCGGCGGTCTGTAAACAATTGAGTCTGGACCAGACAATCCAGTGATCAACAGAATGAGCATTGATCTGCGCAATTGGAAACCGATGACATGTATCAACCGTGTCAGAGAGCCAGACCACCCCATCCCATTAGTTGGCTCTTACGACGGGCATAGTTGCCTTTTATGGCAAGCATGGGTTGCTGAAGGACTACTCTCCTCCAGACCTTCATGGGTCTGAAAGAGGTATTTATGTATCATTTATCAATAACTGATAGTGCTTACGTTACCAATTATTGATCTCTACCACCTAATTCAATAGCCATTGTTAATGTGGGACTTAAGTCTTGTTTCCAAACTCTGTAAATACCATGAATCTACAAGTTCATCTTCCTGTAGCCAGTCAAGTAAACTTATCCTCAGTACTTTTCGTTACACTCCACTACTGAGTCCAACAAAACCTTTTGGGAGCTCGCGTCAGGTAACCTTTGAGACTGACCAATCAGAACACAGTTTACCAAATCGCAAAAGTGCACATTCGCACATACCTTCTGAACTTTTTATCTCGATAAGTTTCGTACCCGAACGATTCCGAATGCTATTTAGCATACGCTCGCTTTCGGGTGATGCACACATCATACGTACAACCATGACAACGGAGAGTAAACAGTCGCTGAAAATAGTGTTTTTGGCAATATACAAGGATTTTATCTTGCGGAAATATTAGCTAATGGTAACCATGTCAACAGAAACCCCAAAGGGTATACACTGCAGGTCAAATAACTGTGTTATATGTGGGTTTTTGTTTGTGGAGATATCTGTGTCAGTGACTTGAATAGTTTGAAAGTCCCACCGATCCCTAAATAGTAGCTGTTGTCTGATTGGTTAAATGTATTTAACCGTCTTGCGTTTGATTGGACGGCCTGACGGCAAAGGTTACCTGACATGACCTTCTACTAGGTTTTGTTAGACTCAGTGGCGGAGTGTAACGAAATACACTGAGACTAAGTTTACTTATGCTGTCCTGTACCCATCTTTTGAAGATAAATTCAGAAGCATGACTTGCGTTTTTGTCCATGACTTTCTGTATGAACTCCAGTACTTCTGGTGGTGTTGTGTCACTGAGCCGGTTCCGAGAAGCTCTGAAGGTTGACATGTTTTCCAAGTAGAAATCACATTTGCTCTGAAAATAATGGAGTGAGCAGACGAGTTTGACGAGAATATATGCTGCAGTTGTACTGTTTGTTTTTAGTTTAACACTCAATCAGATTCCTCGTCATTTCCAGTGAGTGAGTGAGTTTATTTTTATAGTGGTGGTCTGTAAATCTTCAAATCTGGACCAAGCAATCTGGTGATCAAAAGCATGATCATCAGTATGCACAACTGGAAATTGATGAAATGTGTCAACCAAGTCAGCGAGTCTGATCACCCAGTTCAGTTAGTTGCCTCTTACAACAAGCACAGTTGCCTTTTATGGCATGCTGTAGACCTACTATTCGAGAGCGGTGGGGTAGCCTAGAGGTTAAAGTGTTACCTCATCATGCTGAGGACTAGGTTTGATTCTCCACATGGTAAATACTTTCTTTCAAACACAGATGTACATTGTGTGAAGCCCATTTCTGGTGGCCCCTGCTGTGATATTACTGGAATATTGCTAACAGCAGCAAAAAACTAAATGCATTCACTCACTAGGCAAGGTTCCAGGTATATGATGGCAGTCAACTAATGATCATGTCTGAACCATGACATTTCAGTGGTTGATATTATGACCATCTACAACAGCAAATAAGCCACCAAGTGAGTGAGTGAGTGAGTGGGTGGGTGGGTGAGTGAGTGAGTGAGTGAGTGAGTGAGTGAGTGAGTGAGTGAGTGAGTTTTTTTGGTTTTACTTTTGGCAATCCTCCAACAATATCACAGCAGGGGACACCAGAAATGGGCTTCACACATTGTACCCATGTGAGAAATCAAACAAGGGCCTTCAGCATGACGAGAGGATGCTTTAACCACTAGACTACCCTATCAGCCCTGCATCTTACAAAAAGCTTATGCTGCTATGCCACGTACTGATATGGTAAAACCAAGCTCTTCATCTGAACTCTAAAAGTGACCTCAGCTTTACCACAGTCTGAGTGCTAAAAGGGAACATTCATTACCCCCTAGTTAGTTTTGCCCATCGTGTCCTGACACCCCTATGTCTGCCTCACCTTGATGTAGTTTTTAAGAAGTTTGTTCTGGGTTTCAGTCTGTGGTTTGAGTCTCTTGAGTTGCTGCACGATGAGGACATGTTTGGCCAGGAAGTCTGCAAGGTCCCCCTGGAACAGGCAGAAGTTTAGTTGCCAAGGAAACCAACAATGATTACATGCAAAAATATATAGGTACAGGTAATATATATATACATAAGAAAACAGTAAAAACTAAGATAGGTTTGGCTGACTGAAATTTGCTTGTCGTAATACATATTTCCTGAAGTTTTTTCGACAAAGTGTTTGCCCAGGCAGTGGAATGTCAGTGGTTTGACCCTGAGCAGCATTAGACGAAGACATATTTAAAGATGGTACTCGCTGTTGCAGTAATTTGAGTTAAGCATCATTAAAATGAAACAAAGACTGGACTATTTTAAGCACAAAGCATTATCTTTACTTGCATCTCCAGAACTCAAGACACTGGAATGCACACTGATCATATTAATGGAAATAATCGTCATATGCAGTTATGGCATGTTTGCAAAGTATAATTATGTTTCAGAGTTTTGAGAGGTCTTCACACCAACCTGTGCCTTGGCCAGTGTCTTCATGTTACTTTTGGGAAGTCCTGATCCTGACCCTGACGACCCTCGGCTGTTGTCTTCCAAGGAGTCGATTATCTCCTGGTACTGCAAGACAATGATAGCATGTATACTACTTGGAACCTGTGTGATATCTGCTTGAGAGTCCATTCATTGCACTACATCACACCAATAACACACATATGATCAGGAGCCTGACTGTTATCTTCCAAGGAGCCAACCAGCTCCTGGAACTGCAACACAATGATAACATTGATAAAACTAGAACCCTGCCTGTTTGAGAGTCCAATATCTCCTGGTCAAACACAATGATCACATTTCAGGATATTTACAAACATGCTGATATACAAATCAAAGTACAGAGGCAAACTGTATATTCTATTCATTTCAGCTTGATAAATACTGACCTCTGGGAGATGCGTCTTGACCTTCATCTCAGTTTTGTGGAAGCTGGCGTTGATGCTGGTCAACTGGGGCATCAGTTCTGAGCTTGGGTCATCTTCGGTAGCAGCCTCCATCTGGGAGATCTGCCGTTCTATGACCTGCTCCCGACATGTTGGACAGGCTCGTAAGTACAGACTCACCTCAGGCTCCACCTCTGGACACTAGAGGATTGGAGTGGGCATTAGCTCTCAGGAAAACATCATAATAATCATATTCATAGTAGAATTAGGATGGGTCCTAATATTCAACTCAGGTACCCTAGCCCCTATAACCCTACCCTACACTACCCGGATTCCTGTTATGTTAATTCCTAACATCAAATTTATAAGAAATGGCAATACACATTTTAGCTCAGAGACTACAATTTTGAATTTTCAATATCTCATCCTTGTATTGTATTCAAAATAGGTGACTGCATGATTATATATAAATCTTTAAATACAA
Organism: Haliotis asinina; assembly: GCF_037392515.1. Taxonomy (NCBI): domain Eukaryota; kingdom Metazoa; phylum Mollusca; class Gastropoda; order Lepetellida; family Haliotidae; genus Haliotis; species Haliotis asinina. The sequence continues at coordinate 12,788,383 of NC_090283.1, read as the reverse complement.
CCTTCTCATCATGAAAGAATGAAATATTTCATTATTTAATCTATTAGTGATCAGGTCCCGATTTCTTGAAACAAACTTAAGTTTTTAATCAAATTTCAAAATGAGTTTGACAATCTGAAACTGCTTTATTTTTAACTCAAATGCATTTTTTAAAACAGAAAATGCTCAAACACCTTAAGCAATATATATTCACAAAACTCAAACTGTCTACTGTTATTGAGTTAAATATCAATTTCAGTACCCTCTGGGAAATGTATCTTCTCAAATTTGTGTAAAAACTCGAACTTAAGTCAAAACTCAGACTTAAGTTTCTTTCGAGAAATCGGGGCCTGATCTTACATCTCAACTCATTACCCAGCTGTCCCGTGTATCTGGGTTACCTGTTCCTGCCCTAATTCAGAATGATATCACACTTACATGCATGTGACATAACTAAAATCAATTGGATATGATTCAATCTTTCTTCTGTAGCAAGATAAAAACTGGACCCCATTCCTCTAGGTGATCATGGCACTACACTACAACTGTCCTAAGTTTATGTTAAAGTATTGGAGTAAGTAGACAAGTAAAGTATACAACCACATCAGGTTTACGATCACTTTGAGGAATGGAGGCATGGTCATTTTGTGCAAAAAACAACAGAATAAATAACAGTACTTTCTGCACAAACTGGACCAGGTTTAATTCCTAATGGAAAATAATTCTAAAGATCACTCTGAGAGAAAAGTCCAGAATTCCCGGGTATTACTGCTAATCCTACCCCGATTATCTTGATGATGGCAAGTCTGGGATCAGCTGGCCTCTGTTCGCCAGGCTCCACGTCGGGGAAGTAGACCAACAGGTCCTTGGCCGAGCATCCCTTACACAGGGCTAACCCGCACACACGACAAAACAGCTTCTTACGCAGGAATCCAAACGTGCTTCGACACATGTGACAGCAATCACTCAGGTTCTCTTGCTATGGAGAAAACACATGTGATATTTTCACTGCTCCATTAAATACATTCAAGGGATTCTATTCAGTTCAAACACAATCTATCAAATCTCTCTGACGACTGTGACACTGATTTGGACAACAGCGACACTTCTTCTGAATGCACAATCACAGCTTCTGACAGCGGCAACACTGACGCCGACTAAACATCCACAGTGGTAACCAGATAACAGCTTTTGAGATGTCCCCCATTTTCACTACACACACTTGTTGGTTACCTGATTGTTCTACCAGCAAGTCCCCCTTGCAAAAAATAGTGAACAGTGACAACAACATGATGATCGTTTGTTAAACAACTTTCAGGAGTCTAAAATTATGAGACAAATCATCAGAGTTGATCTGTCGACTTCATGTGCCTTTGCAAAATTTTATTTTCTTGCAATTCTTAGATTTTGTGTTAGTGAGCCATTTATCGGTCTCAAATGGAATCAAACATACTATCATTAACCACCATTTACAGTTTGTTTCAAGATTATGTGTTAAATAGTAGAGATGAAATTAGACACTGTTTTAACAACCCATATTTGCGCAAAATATATGTGAATTACATGTGTGCATGCCTTCGTTTTTGAAAAACAGCACCAGTGTTACATGTCTCACTACAATTCGACCTGAAGGTCCGGTCACCTATTATGTAAAGATCAGTGAGACTGATTGTCCTGGGACTTCATAATGTTACTGGACCCCTGGCCCCTACCAATCTCCTGACTCCCTTCAGTCATGACTAATTCTGGAGGTTACTTTTCTTTTGATGAACCATTTTATTCTTTTTTACACATCAAACCTAAACCTATTATCCTCTCCTCCTTTACAACAGATGACACCTCCCTAGGACCAGGTACATCAAACCTAAACCTATTATTCTCTCCTCCCTTACAACAGATGACACCTCCCTAGGACCAGGTACATCAAACCTAAACCTATTATCCTCTCCTCCCTTACAACAGATAACACCTCCCTAGGACCAGGTACATCAAACCTAAACCTATCCTCTCCTCCCTTACAACAGATGACACCTCCCTAGGACCAGGTACATCAAACCGAAACCTATTATCCTCTCCTCCCTTACAACAGATGACACTTCCCTAGGACCAGGTACATCAAACATAAACCTATCCTCTCCTCCCTTACAACAGATGACATCTCCCTAGGACCAGATACATCAAACCTAAACCTATCCTCTCCTCCCTTACAACAGATGACACCTCCATAGGACCAGGTACATCAAACCTAAACCTATTCTCCTCTCCTCCCTTACAACAGATGACACCTCCCTAGGACCAGGTACATCAAACCTAAACCTATTATCCTCTCCTCCTTTACAACAGATGACACCTCCCTAGGACCAGGTACTTCAAACCTAAACCTATCCTCTCCTCCCTTACAACAGATGACACCTCCCTAGGACCAGGTACATCAAACCTAAACCTATTCTCCTCTCCTCCTTTACAACAGATGACACCTCCCTAGGACCAGGTACATCAAACCTAAACCTATTATCCTCTCCTCCCTTACAACAGATGACACCTCCCTAGGACCAGGTACATCAAACCCAAACCTAATATCCTCTCCTCCCTTACAACAGATGACACCTCCCTAGGACCAGGTACATCAAACCTAAACCTATCCTCTCCTCCCTTACAACAGATGACATCTCCCAAGGACCAGGTACATCAAACCTAAACCTATCCTCTCCTCCCTTGCAACAGATGACACCTCCCTAGGACCAGGTACATCAAACCTAAACCTATCCTCTCCTCCCTTACAACAGATGACACCTCCCTAGGACCAGGTACATCAAACCTAAACCTATCCTCTCCTCCCTTACAACAGATGACACCTCCCTAGGACCAGGTACATCAAACCTAAACCTATCCTCTCCTCCCTTACAACAGATGACACCTCCCTAGGACCAGGTACATCAAACCTAAACCTATCCTCTCCTCCCTTACAACAGATGACACCTCCCTAGGACCAGGTACATCAAACCCAAACCTATCCTCTCCTCCTTTACAACAGATGACACCTCCCTAGGACCAGGTACATCAAACCTAAACCTATCCTCTCCTCCCTTACAACAGATGACACCTCCCTAGGACCAGGTACATCAAACCAAAACCTATTATCCTCTCCTCCCTTACAACAGATGACATCTCCCTAGGACCAGGTACATCAAACCCAAACCTATTATCCTCTCCTCCCTTACAACAGATGACACCTCCCTAGGACCAGGTACATCAAACCTAAACCTATTCTCCTCTCCTCCCTTACAACAGATGACACCTCCCTAGGACCAAGTACATCAAACCCAAACCTATTATCCTCTCCTCCTTTACAACAGATGACACCTCCCTAGGACCAGGTACATCAAACCTAAACCTATTATCCTCTCCTCCCTTACAACAGATGACACCTCCCTAGGACCAGGTACATCAAACCTAAACCTATTATCCTCTCCTCCTTTACAACAGATGACACCTCCCTAGGACCAGGTACATCAAACCTAAACCTATCCTCTCCTCCCTTACAACAGATGACACCCCCCTAGGACCAGGTACATCAAACCAAAACCTATTCTCCTGTCCTCCTTTACAAGAGATGACATCTCTCTAGGACCAGGTACATAAAAACCTAAACCTATCCACTCCCCCTTACAACAGATGACACCTCCCTAGGACCAGGTACATCAAACCTAAACCTATCCTCTCCTCCCTTACAACAGATGACACCTCCCTAGGACCAGGTACTTCAAACTCTAAGCACGATTGAAATACATTTACATCAAACATTATTTCCAAAATGGATTGTTTAAAACATTTGGGGAAGATTACTTGCTAAGTACATCAAACACTTATTGACAGTGGGCTAGTTTAGTCGTTATTGTGTTCACTCATCAGGTTGAAGTGTTTGATTCCCGAGATGGATACAATGTGTGAAGCCCATTTCTCGTGTCCCTCGCTGTAATATTGCTGGAATATTGCTAAAAGGGGTGTAAATCTGAAAACTATCCTACAAAAAGTATTTTCATGATCAAAAACAGAACATTCCTGCACAAAAACTTGTTGTGAATTCAGACATTATATATCACGCTCTACTTACCATCCACATGCTGGCCTTCTGCCATTCTGGAATCGACACCATGTTCCTCAGCTCATGCAATGTCCTCTTGACCTCCGATGAACCCATTGACCCCTTGAATCCTTCAATGAGCCGTCTGCACTCCTTTTCAAAATCGAATTTGTCTCTCCGTGACGAGGATAAATGACCTCTCAAAACTGATGAATTCTTGTACTTAAACATTCTAAATGTTCGGAACTCATCCATCAGACTGACCATCCTTCCCTCTGTCTCCTGGCCTTCTGCATAGCAGGACTGGCAAACCTGGAAAAAACACCAACAAAATGATTGCGATCATCCCCATGAAGGTCAAGGTTATAAATGGTGATAAGCAAATGGTGCAGGTCTGTAAGAGGTGATTTACACTCTCGGGTGGTTGAACTTGCTGACTTTACTGTTGCATGTCATCTTATTCCAATATTTAGATATATGCTCATAATATCGGTCACTTGATTGTCTGGTCCATTCAGAATTAATATCTTATCACATACCTGAAATGTTTCCATGTGCAACTTTATGCAACAAATAAACCAGCAATATTTCAGCAACATAATGATGGTTTGTAAATAAACATGCCCAAACCTGAAAATTGAGGGATTTGTGACATTAAAATGATCTACACTGTCGAGATATAATGACATGTATTCAACCAGGTCACCAAGCCTTTCCACCGATTTGGACACTTCTTAGGGACCGTTCCTAATTCATGGCTGAGTGGATGACGATTACGCATGGAGAAGCATGTACAGGGTGAATGAGACCCCCTCCGCCACCCTCTAAACAAGTGATATAACCATAATTTTAAGTATTTAGCATGTACAAAACTGATGACCAGTCCTACCTCCCAAGAACAAAGTGGGTGAACCTCCTCTCCTCTCCACCCCCACCCCCACCCCATAAAAAACATCAACATACATGCATGAATTATATCCAGCTATATTTAGTTCCATTTATAGCAAATTGAACTACAGCCAAACAAATCTGGATTCATATTTACCTTATATGAACGACCATCTGGGTCAAGGTTGGCAAGTTTATTTAATTTACGACGGAACTTTAAACAGCTGTTGCAAAAAATATTTCCGCACCTGCAAAATAAAGACATCATATTTTCAAAATGTAGACTCCGTTCTGTCCCCAACTCAAGCTTAGGCCAAATAAACATGTTGAGGTTCTGATTACATCTCTTTAAAATCTAGGGTAGGCATGTATGATTTTGTTTTTACATTTTTTATTTAGAAGTAAAGTACAGAAAAAAACACATTTATCAGTGTGCACTGGTATAATTTATCAAACTTGCAGTCATCATGTTGACTTCCTCTATCAAAAGGACCGATGTCCATCAGTGCCAGGAGATAACAATGATATCTGAAAGTTTATTTTATTCATACCACTTCAAAAATTAAGGTCAGCACCACAATTCATAGGTCAGTCGGGTAATCAGAACCACAAATTTTCATTTTTTAGGCTTTACTTAGCTTGACTGGTAGTAAATAACCTATTTGGGTCACAGTTAAAGGTGATTATTACCAGTCCGAGCCGTAATGTGTATGTGAGATGGCCTATCATTTCTTGTTCGCAAGACAGTTCGCTTCACGGTTCTAACTAAAACATATCACGATACAAATTATGTACATTTCTGACAGTCCAAGACACAAGACGGCTGTTTTGACAACAGTTTAGTCAGGTATCAGTTACCTCCCATTAATGACTCAATTCCCCAATCACTTCTACGCAAGAGGGTTTGCAGTTTTGAAGAAAGTGAGCATGTTCCAACACAATAACAAAGAGGTGTGCATAAAACGCTGCAAACATATATTTTGAATCTACGATGGATGAGCTTTCAGAAAATACTAAATGTAAGTTTCTGAAAATTATGCACATTGGTGAAATTCCCTGATGGATGTAGTCAAATTCTGCTTAAATTGTTGCATATTTTTGTCAGTATGTGACTATTTAACTTCCTCTTTTTATGTTTTCATTCATGTCATCCAATAACTTAAACATCTATCAATGACTGTAGCAAATTTTGCTTAATTATTTTCATAAATAACATTTTTAGACACATTGTTGTGTGACACGCAGAATTTCACGGTCTGTGATCAGGTAGTCATGAGAATGAGTGACTCCCCTCTCATGTAGTCACTTGTACACATAACAGGTGTACCCGCATGAATCGTTAGGTCCTCTACTGATTACTGTCAGCATCAACCCGTCAAGCTTCTTTACACACAATGTGACACAACTGACAACCCATTTAAACACTTGAGTCAACACTCACAAAAGCAGGAATCAGTAAAAATATAATAATAATAATCAATTTAGTCAGGTATCAGTTACCTCTGATTAATGACTCATTTCCTCAAACACTTCTACGCAACAGTCCTCACATTTTCAAAGAAAGTAAGATATTTTAACACAGTGACAAACGGGTGTGCATTCCGTAATATGTTGTGCCTTGAAAGCTGCATATATATTTTGATTCTACGACGAATGAGCTTTCAGAGAATAGAACATGTAAATTTCTTAAAAACATGCACATAAATGAAAATCGCTGTTAAACTGTGCTCACATTTAGCACATTTTTGTCAGGTTTGACTATATAACCATCTCTTTTTGATTTTTCATTCATGCCATACAACAAAATCAACATCTATCAAAGACTGTCACAAAGTTTGTTTACTTATTTTCATAAAGAACTCTTTTAGACACATATTTATGTGACATGCAGAATTTCCCTGTCTGTGAACATGTATGCGTAAAGACAGACCACCTCGCGTACACGTTACATCCTTTGATAATATAAAAATTAAAGATTTTCAAGACTGCTTTCTACACTGACAGTAAATTATTACTGATATGAGTATGCAAAGGGGTTTAATGTGAAAATCAGCAAAATGAAAAGAATGGCATAGGTTGTGAAGTACCTTCTGCAGTGATGGACTCTATCCAGTAAGGAGAAGGGCTTGCGGCAGCTTCTGTTGCTGCAGACTGTTTTACCATCCCACTGTTTCCAATGCCGCCGCGTGATATCTATAAGAAAAAAGACTGTTAGGAATGTGCTAACCAAAGCAACCATATCTCAGACAGGAGTAAAACCATCATAGTGTTCAACAGGATAGGGGCATTTCAGTGAAATAAAAGCATCTTGAAATCCAAATGCATTTCTAGTACCAGTTTTTTAATTTAAATTTTCAGACATCATGCTAACATGAGAACTTGGCAATGACTCAATACACCAGGGAAATAAATATCTCACTTCATATTTTTTTTCTTGCTTTGTCTCATTTTTATCAGATCTTATTCCTTGCTCTTACCTTATCCACTAAACTGGCAAGACAGAGTGTATTAGATAATCCAAATATACTGATTTTGAAATGATATCATAAATAATTTTCTCCTAATGTGTATACAATTGTTCAACAACAACATCCTCATTCTCTCATTTGTGTTTCATTCTTCGATGTGTCAACACAAAATTTTCTCAAAATATACTCTTCCAAAGGAGTAGGGGAACCTTGACTTCAGTTTGGAGAAGAAGTACATGTGTAAGTATTAACAAACTTTTCAAAGACATACATCTTATGTACACACAAACATTTCTCTTAACACCACCCTTAAACAAGTCAGTAGCCCCAAATATGTGCATGAGGGGTATTAAAGGGTTTAAAGAATGTCAATAAATCAAAGTAATCTATTAATTTTTACAATCATCTTGCATCACACACTTGTTTAGTGTCTAGTGTTTGTTTGATTTGAAAATGGAAATCATACACATGCAAATTTCACGTTACACAACAATCACCTTTCAAGAGTGATAACTGTTCAAACAAGTACAGTCATGATTGCACGATGCCATTTAGAAAGTGGTCAACGCAACATGTGTCATATTTGGGATTTCACTTTCTTAGTGAAGTACAAATTCTAGCACTTTTTGTTTTGTTTTGGTTGAGTCCCATTAAGGATTCGAACCCGCACCCTCAGAGTCAGGCACCTAATCGCAAGCACACAAAGTCAGCCACCTAGCCCCCTCAGTCACCACGACTTCCACTTGTCCAATTTGTACTTTACTAAGAAAGTGAAATCCCAAATATGACACATGTTGCAACTACAGTCATAATTGTTTTCAATCGTATATTAAAAATGACGTTCCCCTACTTTTTTTAAAAGAGCAAATAAGCTTGGTTGTGCATGTTCCATCTGCAGTGATCATTTTATGGTTGTGCAGAACCTTTAAGTATTTATATTAGTCCATACAACAATGACACAAGTGTTTGACTTCACATTAGTATTTAATCTTCAGATTCAATCTGACCCATGAAGATCCTGGTTAGAATTGATCTTCAGTAACCCATGTTTGTCATAAATGTCGACAAGTGGGATCAAGAAGTCAGGTTCACTGACTTATTTGACATGTCATAGTATCTCAGTTGCAGAGATCGATGCTTATTCTGTTCATCACTTAATTGTCTCAATGTCTGATCCAAACATGTTTATTTACACACTGTCGCTATATGACTTGAATAATGCTGAGTAAAGTGTAAAACTAAACTTATTCACTCATATAAATTTTTAAATTAAATTCTCTTTGTTCAACATCAGCTCAGTATACCTTGAGTGCCATAGTCCTGATCTGCCTGAGGTTCAGTAAGTCGGTCGATTCCATGCATGTAAACATCCAGCGACTTTTGATTGGATGGCTCTGACATCTGCTTGTCAAATGTACCCATGGCTGCAAAGCTTTGGAACTTCGCCCCTTTCCTAGTATACAAAACCTGTAACTGAAATGCTGCAAGCATTAAAAATAACCTGAAATATCCAACAAATGAAGGACTGGTTTGGGGTTAGCTGTGCTGGGATGTAGTGCATTCGTAGAGACTGACAATAAACCAGACGATACAGGCCAGTATTGGTCTTCAGCAACCCATGTTTGTCGTAAGAGACCACTAATGGGATTGGTTGGTCAGGTTTGCTGCCTTGGCTGACACATGTCATTGTATCCCATTTGTGCTGATTGATGCTCATGCTATAGATCACTGACATGGAAGCATATGATTACCGATGTTCCTTTGTAACAATATACGCATTTTCATTGGTTGCTAGTTTTGATATGTTTCTTCCAAATAAAAAAACATCTTTCTTATGCAATTTTAGGCGTTTTGCATTTGAATTAATAATGCGAGTATGTCCATGACAACAATGACATGTGGACGAGGAAGGTTAAATTTGAATCATTTGCGGTTCATGGTTGAATTTTATGGGACCCCAATATACAACCCATTCTCTTCCCACAGAGGTTACTCCTGTCATATTTTTTACGTAGGAAGATATGACAGGAGTAACGTCTGCGGGAAGAGAATGTGTGTATACAACCAAGAAGACAAAACATTTCTCAAATGACGCATTACAATCAAAATGGTCGAACCATACATACCACTTTAATAATTTATTCACTTCTTCCAAAGATGACAGCAAATAGTTATACTACCAACCGTCCGCCTCCGACATGAGATAAAGTGTTCATCATCATAATACTAATGTTATCAGCTCATCATGATCATGTGATGACGCTCAGATGTCAAATTTGAAACTATCCACCTCGTGGAACTTCTAACGGTATGCACGAGATGACAGTCATTGTTCGCCATCTGTCTGAATCAACACATGTCCCTGACGCTGTGCCATGGTCTAACAATGGACATCGGCGCCGTTTCGGTGAAATTCTTACCTTTAATTTTGGAACCAAGTTTCTCGCTAAAGTTTCTAAAGGGAGGTAACCTATTAAAAACTGTTACCGAATAGACCGCGAAATAATATTACGACTTTCATTTATATAGCCATCCCACACATGTAAAGGGAAAAAAACAACGGATTATTGAAAACTTGGACAACGTTCTTATTGATAGATAATGCATCATGTATGCATAAATTGTGATCACAGTCTGTGTTTTACCTCATTACCACCGGATACAATTCATTTGCGGCATCGGCTTAATCGAAGAACTGTCGTCTCGGTGTAGTCGACATCGTTGCTGGGCTCTTTTATCTTCCTTGATAAGTAATGAATCCACTAACGTGAGTTTGGTTTTGGCAGAATATGTGACATAATGAAACATGATTCTGTTTGTTTTCTGTAATGCGTATTCTAATGAAGGGGGCTTACTGTGCGGTTTTCGATCACAACGGTGTGTTTCATGGAGCACAGGTTCAAGACACAATGCAGACCCCCGGAAAAACTTGGATCCAAAGTTCGAATCCCGAGTTAAAGTATCCACGTTTTATGTCGGGTTTTCGACCTCTTAAAAGTATTTGTTGTTGTTGATTATCGCATAAACACATGCAAAACACATTACCAAATTATAACCATGATAGCAGACTTCTCTCATGAACAGGTCGGGGAGAACCGCAAATCAAGCTAGTATAGTTAGATCGAGCTAGGGACGACTGCACTTTACCGGGCGCACTTTTTCAGATTTTTTTCCGCGCTGCAGGGGATCGAACACCTACAGCCAGCCTTGCGAGAATCCTGTTGTGGGCTAATTAGTCTAATTAGCGGACACGCTACCTCGGGACCACCGGTGCGATCACAGTTAGTTAGTGCTCGTTTAGTGGGTCATGACCCCACTAGCTCTGCGCATACGCAGTGAATGAAAACAAACTATTATGGTTTGTTTTCATTTACTGCGCATGCGCAGAGCTAGGCCCTGCCTACCCATTCATCGAAGCGAGAAGCCACACCTAGGCACTGTTTTCAAGATGTCGTGCAGCCAATCCAGCGAAGCTATGATATATGATGACGTTTATCGTTTGACTTGACAATGGATGGATTTATGGATACAATCGCAGTTAAGGTAAGCCAACCCTAACCTTTATTCACTAACCCTGAGGATCTAGAAGGGGGAGGGTCCCTAACCCGAAGGATCTAGAAGGGGGGTCCCTAACCCTAAGGATCCAGAAGGGGGGGGTCCCTAACCCTAAGGATCTAGAAGGGTGGTAGCTAACCCTAAGGATCTAGGAGGGGGTCCCTAACCCTAAGGATTTAGAATGGGGGTCCCTAACCTTAAGGATCTAGAAGGGGGGTCCCGAAGCCTAAGGATACATCAGCGCGGTAAAGTGAGACAGTTCAGTAGCTCTACAGCGCGCTATCACTATAGCGCGCTCATTAGCGAGCGCTCAGCAGTCCCGGGTCGCGCGCCCGGTAAACTGCAGTTTAGCCTCGAGCTACAGTAGTTCAAACGAGCTGTAGGGTGATAGGTTGATCGAGCTATAATCGCACATACACGGAAGTGGGCCTTTAAAAACAACTTCCTGCAGCACGAATTCTGAAACAGTTGCGTAGCTTGCAATAAAAATGGTTTGACTGTGTTGTGTAGCGATTATGTTGTTATTTGCTGGCTGTCCTCTGTGTGTGATGGAATTTGTTTATTGCAAGCTACGCAACTGTTTCAGAATTCGCGCGACAGGATGTTGTGGCTCGCACTGGGCTTTCATCTTTTTTTGTTTATTCTTATCAAGTTCCTGCAAACCACACAAATACTCTTGGAACGAGTACTATTTCCAAACCAGAAGTCATGCAGTCAGCAGGTTCAGCTCCTCGCAAGGTGGGTCTGCATGTTTCAAGGTATATGTTCAGTTTTCAGATGTGTTATTTTGTCTGTAAAGTGAAAATGTTGATAGTGTTCGGTCGTTTAGCAGCTCATGTATCAAAAACGCTCGGGTGCATTTTCATTCACATATGTATCAGTCGATTCTAGTTATGTGTTGCACTGCCATGGCCGCAGAGCGGAAAGTTGTTCTTCCGTGTATGTGCGATTATAGCTCAATCGACCTATTACCCTACAGCTCGTTTGAACTACTGTAGCTCGATCTAACTATAATAGCTTGATTTGCGATTGTCCCTGACCTGATAAACTAGCTATCATCTGAGTATAGCAGCGTTTGGGTGACTCAACGCAAAGTTTTGTGACGAGGATAAACACTGCTGTCTGAAAACATACAAATGAGTGTCCATGACTATGAGTATGACACTCGTAGTTTGAGCCATGTGACACTCATTCACCAACACCCATGACGGTCAGGGTTAGAGAATTGATCTATGCTTGTCGCAAGAGGCAACTAACTGGATTTGGTGGCACACTTGGTTGACACATGTTATCAGTTACCAGTTGCACAGACTGATTCTCATGCTTTTGATCACAGGACTGTCAGGTCCAGACTCAATTCTTTACAGTCCGCTGCCAGACAGCTGAAATATTGGTGGGAACGGCATAAAACTAAACTCACTCCCTCACTCAAACATGTTATAACTAACTCATTCACCCACACCCTCGCAAACAAGAATCTTAAAAGTAGCTATTTTTAAACTTATCCCATCTCATGTTATGCATCTCTCTTCCTCTCTTTGACCCAGTGTGGAAACGTGCTGTCAGCTGTGTTGAATCAAATCTTCTTGGCCTCTGACCACCCGACCTCTGCCCCCCGCAATAGACACCTGTCAATCATCCTGTACGCGCAGCCAATCACGTGACATCCTCTACTAGTCATTCTCTTTCTTGTCACACCACAGGCTGGACATGTTGTTTTGCGAGAGAATAGATACCTTGATTTAGTGATTGACGATGGGCGTTTCTAAAGAGAAGAATACTTCTAAAACGCAAGCATTGTGGTGAATGTAACTACAACTTTTCGTCGTCAAATCTACACAAATCTTGTGTCAATTGTATTGGCTTGTGTGAGACGTCATCTAGATATAGTTTGTGTATGGGATTAGATGACGATGAATTTGATCTGTACCGGTGGGTGAATAAGAGGAGGACGTCCAATAGAGATAGGTGCAGGGCAGAAGATGGTTCTTCAGTGCCTAAGAAGGCACGGTGGTCTGCATCTAGGTCAGCAGATGAAGACTTTTTACAGGAGGCATCCGATTCTTATCTTTATGAGGATCTCAGGCAGTTATTTCGTCCGTCGACTTCAGGGAGTTTAAGGGACGCTATCCCATCCTCTGCGTGGTAGCGATTCCATTCACTGGGAAGCATTTCAACAACATGACGTGGCGTTTGCTCAACCTCTTCGAATGGATGCAGCGATTCGCAGTGCGACAGCGTTCACCTTGTCTCTGGTGGGTGAATCAACAACCTGTTCAGCGCTTCCTTGCGTCGATCATACTCCAGTGATTCCCCAACTGATTTGTTCCAGTGTATCAGCATGTTCGATTCACCGGTTGCAAGTAGTACTTTGTTTACGGGTGTGCCGAGTGGAATCACAGCTTCGATTCCTCAGATTTCTACTTTTATCATAGAGTCTGGCAAGTCTGGATTTGCAGGACACCCACATTCCAATTTGCCCGACAAATCGGAAGTTTCTGCGATTCGTGTTCCAGGGCATTCACTACCAGTGGCTTGTGCTCCCATTTGGAATTTCTTCGTCCTGTGGCTTTTCAGATGGGTCACAAGGCCGATCACCAAATTTCTGCATCGAAGAGGGACTGTGTTCGAGGCTTACATAGACAATTGCATCCAGGCTCGGAATGACACTGACATTCTGCTACTCCACATGGAGTTTGCAATGCAACTTCTTCGCATGGCTGGCTGGTGAATCTAAAGAAGTCAGAACTGATCCCTACACACTGTCTGTAGTTCATTGGGGCGGTATTCGACACTCAGGTCAGCCAACTTTTTGTGCCGAGGGAGAGGTTCAACAAGATGTTACGTCTGATTCCCCTTGCCTTGTCTCAGCCCAGGATGCCCCGTTAATGGCAGGAGCTTTTGGGGTTACTGTCGTCTGCTCAGGCTCTCACTCTCAGGGTTCAACTTCAGCTTCGACCCTTGCAAATGTTCTTTCTCCTCATATCAGGAAGGGCGACCTGTCCGCATTGATCATGTTACCCAGGGAGCTTCATTCTCATCTACGATGGTGGATGCAAGAATCAAACGTTTGCGGCGGAGTTTTTTTAGAGCCATTGGTGCCGTTTCACCACCTGTGTGTGAATGCATCACTACATGGTAGGGGAGCTCACATTCTCGATCAGCAAGAGGCAGGGCAGTGGTCTCCCACAGATCGCGAGTGCCACATCAATGTCTTGGAACTCAGGGTAGTAATTTTGGTGATCACTCATTGGCGAGAGCAACTAAGAGGTTTACCTCTCATGATAAGGTCGCACAATGCAGCTGCCATTTGGTACATCAATCGGATGGGATTGATGGGGATGACCCAACTTCTGAGGTGGACTCAACAGTTTTTCCAACCTGGTAGAATCATTAAGCATAGTGGTTCGAGCCAATCACAGAGTATCTTCAACACCCACAGTCTAGATCTACTAGGAAGTTGAAGGGTGCTACGTTATCTACCTACTTAGCCGCACTTAACACAGTTAAGTCGGGAGTAAAGTTGTCTACTGTCCCTGAGCTCCAGTCTCTGTTGAGGTCTTATAAATTGGTGGATCAATCACGGAAATTTCGAGCCCCGACTTGGGATTTGTCCGTTGTCTTGGCCCATCTTACATCGAATGAATATGAACCATTAACTGGGAAAGATTTTGAGCATATTACTTTCAAGACCTCCTTCCTTCTGGCCTTGGCTACATCTGCGCGTATGTGCAAGATACATTCGGGCATTGAGGATATACTTAGCTGCCTCTAAAGACTGCCGCAGACTATGCAAGAGGCTCTTCATCCCGCTTTTGATGGCTTCCAAAGCAGAAATATCACGTACAACCTTGGCTTTCTGGTTGAGATCCACGATTCTGAGAGCGTACGCCTTTGCAAAGTTGCCACCACCTTCGTCCGCAAATCTTCATGAGCTTCATGCTCGCTTCCACCGTGGTGCTCCATAGGAACTGTTCACTGTAAGCCATTATGGAAGGTTGCTCTTGGAAGACAGATACTGTGTTTGCCGCTCATTACCAACGGGATGTATCAGTCACGGACGTCGAAGGCCTTCATCAATTCAGTCCATTGGTCCTTGCGCAGCAGGTGTCGTCAACCCGTCCATGCAGATAAGCATCTCTGCGTTCTCAGTCTTGCTGTGTACATAATAACGATAGCGATGTTATCCATATCTTATGTACTTTGTTCAAATGGGCTAGATCGTTCTCACCGAGGTAACTAGGGCATGGTGTACTGTCATACCCATTGCTGGAAATCTCACCTCATAAAAACAACAGAGCACTAACTGTCGCGCATAGTACTTTGCTCCCTAAGTACCTTTCAAAAAACACATGAAAACAGCTTTATATTGACAAGGAATGACTTTTTAAATCAGAGTCGGCCACAGAGTCAAGTTCGAGTGAAAACATGTAAACATAACAGAGTAACCTCTCTTGGTTAAAACCACCATCGTCACTTTGGAAACGAAATTCCATTCATGTCAGTTTGAAAATAGATAACATTTTTCGATGGAGTTATGATTTGATTAATTAACTAATTGACAACGATAGACTATGAACTCTAAACTTAGTGCTTGTGTGCATGTAATGGCCACAAAATTTCCGAGTCCTGTGCTGGGATTCAAATGACAGACCTGATCCAAAGTCGGATGCCTTGTCCACATGACCAAAGAGGTTAACCCCGTCAGCAAGCTGACAAGGTAAGGATGTCATCTGTGGGATAACTCCACTCCCTGCTACATGCTGCACTTGCAAAACACAGTTTTGTCGATCCTTTTAAGAACATCAGTTCATTTTAGCTTTGTTTTCGAAATCAGACAATATTATCACTTGAAGCTGCAGACGACAAATGAATGCGAAATTCTAATTTACAATGGTTTGTGGTAATTTGGCATGAATAATGCCACGCAGAAGAATGAAAATAACTGACTTTTTGCACAAAATACCACTGAGAAAGCAACAGTGTCTGCCATGTCTCCCCATACCGATACGTTTGTTAAGGAGATGTGTGAATCGAAAGGTGAGCAAAACCCCGGTTCTGCTGACTCTAAAAAAAAACAAAGCAAGTGTTTTTCAGAAAAAAAAATGGTTGCAAGAATGGACATGGCTCTCTCAAAATGAGCTTGGTGCTATGATATGTGACTATTGTGCCCAAAATAAAATGAGCAATAGTTTCACTGGTGGTAGTTTCGTACATCCACACCATTTTGAAAGATGGTAATACAGGTATTCCCCCTACATTTTCCAAATCCCCCCTCTTTTTTTTGGAAGGGGCGACAAATCCCCCCGAGATTTTCCGTTCTAGAATAGACACTGGCACATGCAGAGATGATCTACACTCCGCTTATTGACCTCTACTCTCTGAGCAATCACGTCAGTGAAGCGTTGAATTCAGCGTCCAGCATGTATGTGAGGGGTAGTTTCGAAGCAGGGATGTGCCAGATCACTGGGGTCTCCTGAAAAATCGTGGGGCAGTGGCGTTAATTCCTTGCCAAACTGCGTCCTTTTGCTTAGCAAAAAATGCGGCTGAAACCACATTTACTCATGAGCGCCCACTCTCTAGTGTTCTTGTGCAGTGTAAGCCAAGGGGTTTCCGAAGCAACCCATCACAAGTACGGAGTAGCATATCGGGAGTTGGTGCTACTCTTGGCCTCCTTGTGGAATGCATCCTCGCCTGTGCAGTGTGTCAGAGGGTAATCTGTGGCCCTCCAGCCGCAACTGTGGGATAATGCATAATGTGAGATTGGATAAGTTTAAAAATTTGGAAATTTTAACTATTAATTGTATCTTTATATACTTATCCTATCTCACGCGATGGATGCCCACCCTTCCTTCCCCTACATCACAGATTACTTGGAGCTCCAAGAAGAGAATGACAAGTAGAGGACTTCACTTGATCGTCTGTGCCTACAGGATGATTGACAGGCATCTATTGCAGGGGGCAGAAGTTGGGTGGTCAGAGGCCAAAAAAATTTGATTCAACTTAGCTGACTGCACGTTTCCACAATGATGGCAACAACATTAACTATCGCAATAATAGGAGAGTCCCATGATTTATAATAGTGAAATAAAAAGGTTTTTTAATGTGAGATAAACAGTGATTCCCCAAACAATAAATTTATTTTCATTCACATTTTATCAAAACTGAATTTGGAAGTCTTTTATCTTTGTGTTAAATTAACTACTGCCCTCATGATTTACTTTGTGGTTGTTATTTGTTTTCTAAGAAAATGTTCATTTTGTGAAATTAGGAAACAAGACAGTGGTGTTAGTCATGCTTAAGTACATCCATGTAATTTAGAGTGTTCGGTACAACTTGTCTGTTTGATTTTATTTTCACTATTATTTTGAATGTTTGTTCACAGAAATGTCCGTAACATCCAGAAGTTGAACCAAACTGAGCTACAGCTTGGAACTGTTGGCAAGAAGTCATGGCATGACCAATATAAGGACAGTGCATGGCTCTTTATTGGTGGACTTCCCTATGACCTCACAGAGGGAGACGTAATCTGTGTCTTCTCCCAGTGAGTGAAAAACATTAGTTCTATTTATGATACTACATGTTAGCTTTCTGTCATGCCGAAGAAGGACATTCCTAAAGAGGAGAATGAATATGGTTTTATTCCTCATCTAGCAGTATTCCGAAAATATGATGGAGGGAGGGGAACAACATAATGAAACAGTTTCGGGAATGGAACTAAGGGAACTAAGTCCAGTGACATAACAAGCACCATTTTAAGCACTAGGCTACCCAGCTGCTTCTCATTTGGAAGCTTTGGCATTAGTAAGCATAGTTTCAGAGGTGAGTGATGAGTCAGTTCAATCACATAGCCAGAGCTCCAGATAATATTTTGATCACCCTAGTACATACAGGTGTTATTATTCTGGTTCTGTTACTAGTGTTAGTTCTCTTTGGGTGTTCAATGTATATTTGCCTGTGAAGGTCCTGGGGTAGAATAAGGCCTTCAGCATCCCATGCTTGCCATAAAAGGTGACTATGCTTGTCGTAAGAGGGGACTAATGGGATCGGGTGGTCAGACTTGGTTGACACGTCATCAGTTCCCAATTGTGCAGATCGATGCTCATGCTGTTGATCACTGGATTGTCTGGTCCAGAATACATTATTTACAGACTACCGCCTTATAGCTGGAATATCTGCTGAGTGCGGTGTAAAACACTCACTCACTCACTCACATACTACATTTGACCAGTTGGGGACAAGAGGTAAAGATCTTTTTCTCTTCAGGGCTGTTTCAGATAACTTCAACGTGGCGTATGTTCATGTACTGTCATTCTATACTGAACAGCAAAAGAAACGCAACTTTTTGTCAAGTTTTAAGGAGAAAAAATAAACATGGAACATTTACACGTGTGAGATTTCATTCAAAACTTGTGTTTCTTTTGTTGTTCTGTATATGTCACATTACCGGGTAACAGTAATCAAACAAAATGTTACACATCTTCTGCAAGAGTGTTTATAAATCATGATGCCTGGATTCAGTCAGTTATACCCACCAAGTGTTAATATCAGTTATTGTAATACAAAGAAGGGTCAGGGTCTCATATAGAAAGCAGAGGATGGTGCGACCTGCTGAAAATACTTCAGGGGAAACACTTCTGTAATGATCAGTGATCAATATATGTTCTTACAGGTATGGAGAAATTGTTCACATAAACCTGGTACGAGACAAAGGAACTGGCAAGTCCAAGGGCTACTGCTTCCTCTGTTACGAGGATCAGCGCAGTACTGTACTGGCAGTAGACAACCTCAACAGCATTAAGGTGAAGGTCATGAGTGACAATGTCACTGTACTGAACAGCAGGCTTGTTGTATAGTTTTCCTGTCTAACCTCAAAAATGTATGAAGCCCATTTCTTGGGTCCCCTGCTGTGGAATATTGCTGAAAGTGGAGTAAAAATAAACTCATTCACTCACTCAGCAACCTGTGCTTGTTGTAAAGGCAACTAACAGGATCGGGTGGTCAGGCTCACTGAATTGGTTTACACTTGTCATCATATCCCATTTGCATAAATGGATGCTCCTGCTGTTGATTACTGGATTGTCTGATCCAGACTCGATTATTTCTATACCACCGCCATGTAGCCAACCAAGAAGTCTTACGATACTTTATTAGCTTATCGACATCTTTAACTGTTACAGCTCCTGGGGCGTGTCATCCGTGTCGACCACGTGGAGAACTACAAGATCCCAAAGGAACATGGAGATGAGGATGAAGTCACAAAGAGGCTGAGGGAAGAGGGATGTGCCCCAAAGATCCAGTCATCATCATCATCAGAAGAAGAGGAACCAGTTGTTGTAAAGAAAGCCAAGAAAGGTAACCTGAATTTATTACCAAGCTATTTTCATCTTTGATGAAGTTACTGAGAACAGTTGGTTTGTTGACATTGTTATGGCAGCATCTGTTCTGATTGTATGGCATACCAAATGATAGAGTAATTATCAAAACATGTAGTGGTAAATTATGACACACTTTGTGTCTACCATTCATCTGTCATAGCTAAAACACAAAAAGATGTGTTTAAGTAATTTTAATCATTTATCAGCCAAAGAATATGCTGTGCTGTAGTGTAAAATTATTTTGTTCCAGTAAAAGATCCTGATAAGAAAGCGAAGAAGAAGAAAAAGAAAGAAAAGAAAAAGAAAAAGATTGTATCAGAATCAGCTTCAAGTAGTGAGGATGAGAGGTCACATGATAGGAGTCAACCGGTCAGAACAAAGAAGGAAAAATTTGATCCTGGGTTTGTCAAACAGGAAAGACAAAGAGTTTCTCCAGTGGACAGCTTCGAGCGAGACAGGAGAGATGGGGGTGGAGCCTTTGAGAGAGATAGGCGAGATGGGGGTGGGGGTTTTGAGAGAGACAGGCGAAATGGAGGCCGAACCTTTGAAAGAGACAACCGAGATGGTGGTGGTGGCTATCAGAGAGACAGACGAGATGTGGGTTTGGACTTTGCAAGAGACAGGCGAGATGGGGGTGGGGCATTCGAAAGGGAAAGGCGAGATGTCCGTGGGGGTTTCGACAGAGAAGGTGATGGAGACTTTCATAGAGATTCTGGGTACAGAAATGGAATGAACAGATCACAAGATAGGAGAAATGAGAGATTTGATAGAGGGAGGGATGACAGGAGAGATGATGTTTGGAGAGACAGAGAGAGGGACGACTTCAGGCAAAGAAGGGGAGATAACTCTGAGGATCGATTCCGAGGTGATCATGACAGATATCAGCGAGATGACAGGAGTCGAGATAAAAGAGGATATGATGATCGAAGGAGGTGATATTATGGATTTTCCACCAGGAAAATACATTTCCATCCCTGCTTTTAAGCTCTCAGTCTTCTATCGCAGCTGAGCCGTCTTATTTGCGTGGACCCCGTGTCGAGAGCGACATGATCTTCAGGAGCATGAAGACTAGGTGAAATCCCAAAGAGAGTGAAGTACTGTCTGTGTAGACTATGTTCATATCAAGCTGTGCTCCGATGCGGCTTGTGTCTTGCATGCATGCATCCAGGTTTCAAGCAAATTGTAATCTTACTTACCCAACATCTTCAGGGACTTTTCCACAAAGTAATCGTCATCAAGGCAAATCTGTGTTCAAGAATAGGAGTTACGATCATTTAACTGTTCCATCTGCTTTGTTGACAAGAATCAGGTAGTACAGACATATCAACAGTCCGAAACAACTGGCTGTCAACATTCTGATCATACATCAAGAATTTGGATATTTTCTGTTGTTTGTGTGACTGCTTGTCTCAGATACTTCATTGTAAATAATCAAGCAGTCATCAATTTTGTAATAAAATACATAAAATGAAATATCCAGAAATCCTATTCCATTTGTAATGATTCTTTTTGACCCATACCCTGGTCACATTACAGGTAAAGTGTACAAGAAAGTCACTTTCTTTTCCTTTTATGAAACAAAATAGAATTTTTTAATCATTTGATATCAGGTCTTGAAAATATACATATAACACGGCATGGAGTTATACCCTAGATGGCAGCCTTACCTTGATGCCTCTCTGATGGGGTTAACTTCTTTGGTGATATGGACAAGACGTCTGAATTCTGATGAGAAGATCCATGATTCAAATTCCAGCATGGGACTCAGAAATTTCATGGTCGCTATATTAGCACCTAATGTGGGGCTGAGCATGTTCATATTACATTTGAGGAATAAATAATGATAATCCTGGATAATGTCTTCTGTTGACAAGGGAGTTTGTAGCAGGGCATGGAGACATTCTCACCTCGTCAGCTTACTGATGGAGTTAACCTCTTTGGCCATGTGGACAAAGAGTCCTACACCAGATCAGAAGGTCTATGGTCTGAGTCTGAACACTGGACTCGGACATTTTCTGGACGCTACATACACCAATGATGGCCGATCTGTCCAGATTGGTGTAGGTTCTCTTCAGTATTACAGCTGTATGTTGTGATCTGGACACTGGAGATGTAATGATGTGAGACTGCGTTACAATATGTATCCTCATATTCATAATATGGGTGTATGTTGTGATCTTGCCACAGGTCATGTAATGATACGCTGCGCTACAACATGTATCCTAAGATTGTTTTGATGTATCCTCATAATATTTGTGATACAATATGTATGCTAATAATATGGGTGGTATACACTATGTACAAAAATAATAAGGGTGCAAAATGATTTGTATCCTGATACTGTCCCTTTTCTTTCATATTCTCCCCAATTTCGCATTTATATCAAAACCATGAATTGTTTGTTTTGAAGATGGGAAACTGCAGATTGTTCTTTATGGCGGCCTGGAAAAACTGTTTTTTTTTTACATGAATATAACTTAATGTGTTGCAATATCGGAGTTACAGCACTGATGAACAAGATGATGATTGGAACATGAGAACAATGCTGTTAAGACTCGGTGCATGGCTATCTTCTGACCATGGTGCATGAAAAGAGCGGCTTCCTCAGTCAGACACTTGTTTTCTTTGTTTTTAACGCCACCCTCAGCAATATTCCACCAGTTTGCAAATATTAGAGTCTTCAACCAGGAATTCTAGTGATTGACAGCATGAACACTGATCTACACTTTGGTTTGTAAAAATGCCTCAGAGACACAGCACTGAATGATGAAATTACAGAACAAAAACCCAGTGCCCAAACCAAGTTTTGAGGACAAGTCATTGAGTTGTGAGGAACATTCCCAGTGTTGGGAGCATGAAGACTCCAGATTACTGACATAGATCCTGCCTCATGCAGCTGGTTGACAGGGGCTGTGTGAGATAACTCTTCCTTCACTTCCTTTCTGAGGGAAGCTAATTTGCCCAACTTTCCCTAACATGCTAATGAGGAAAGCTGTTGTTGCTTAACACTCCAAAACGAATTTTTCCAACTTTGTGATGGAGGTCTGTTAACATACAAAACAAGTAACCAATATGAGCAATGATCATTGTTCTTTTCAAACCCAGATCTTGTATTGTTACTGAAGGTGGATGTCTAATGAATATGCAAATGACAACTGACACATTCTCATGTAAAATAGATATTTATTTCCATTTAAATATAGACAGGCATCATCAACTATGGGAAACAGTCCTGCATTACAGCAGTTGGTCATATCGAGAATGTACATATGGGAACATTGATATCATGAGAACATTTTCATGCTGATATTGTTATGGGTTGAGAGGAAGATGAGATTGTCAATATTATCATGTGGAAGTTGAACTGGTGACAACATTGGAACATTAATAGACATATGCATATGCACGTCGACAGAGGGACATTAACCTAGACAGAAATGTGTTGACATGAGGTACTAGAGTTCATTACTAAGACACATACTGGGGATCTCATAACACATACATTGACATGGACATGAGGACCGTCACACGAGGACCTCGACTTTGGATGTTGACTGAGACACAGATACATGAGGACAAGTACATGACACTAGGATATTTACATTGGTACAGGTACACGAAAACCTTCACAAGAGGACACATATCAGGGGACTGAGATAAGGATGTGCACATTATGATGTCACGATGAGGACGTTCTCACTGCTGAGGACCGTGACAAACAGCGGATTGGCATCATGGTCTTATATAGACCAGGACACGAACAGACGGACACTTGAGAGGTCTGCCCTACCAGCAGCTGATATGCCATTTAAGTTCAGTGTACCAATATCTTAAATATGAAATATCTTAAATATAACAAAGGTTTTCAACATGAACATAATAAGGTCCATGACAAAGAATTAATCACCAATTTGTAACTTCACCTCAAACAAGTTCCTACCCTTTCAAGTAACGGTAAAACTGCCAAGAAGGTTCTGTTCATGGCAACATTTTCTAGCAATCTATATGTTATCATCTGGACTAATATTAGCTGAGCTTTCAAGACTTCACAAATTCTACTGGTCATACTCTTCCATGAAGTGGGTTAAGTCATTGACTTAAATGTAAAACTCATTGTCACCCATTTTAGGTATGATCCGACCATGCCATACATTTATGTCTAAACCTTTTAGACTGAGAACATGTCACAGTTGAGAAGCTCTCTTTCATGTCAATGTGAGGAAGACTTGTTCATTACTCATTCCTTTCTTTAAATCTGTGGGAAGTTTGCAATTTGTATGTGTCAGACAATGTTGATTACACAATCAAATCAATGGCAGCAGACGGCACAAGGTTACTTATTAAAATATACATAGCAAATTCCAGTATGATGATGTACATTCACTGTAAAACTTTCAAACCAACAACCCATCCTGCCACTTAAAGGGACTCAACTCCACATTGCCAGTAAGATTACAGCTTCAGTAATGGGCTACTTTAACAGAGGAGAAAACTGCCTACAAAAACCATGAAACTCATATTTCTGGGTGAAAATAATCTCATCTGCCACCAGCTCCATATGACATTATAATGTCATTGCCAAACAGTCGAAGAACTTGAACAGAATCTGAGGTCGGATGCATATCTTTAAGCTAAATGTACTCAATGATAGATACAATTATGCTATGAGTAAACGTTTTCAAGCTTTTGAGATAGAGGTAAACATAACTTAAACATTGTTTACCTAAAAATTAATGAAACATGTTTGCCTTTCAACAAAGGTGATACTGTGGCCATACTACAAACAAAAACAAAACTAGATCTAGCCAAGGCTCAAAATAGAACATCTATACAACTGTATTTCAAGCAAACACAATCTAGATTCCCTGGATGTATAAAATATTGTAAATATCAAATAAATATCATAAACATGCATGGACCAAATAAACATGCTTCAAAGTTTCATAAACATGCAAAGTAAATAATCAACAACCAATATTTACTGATATGGCAATAACTTGATAAACAAAATGTGTGATGAAGGATATATACATCTGTATCTGCTGGTATGGCAGAAAGCACCGCACCAGCTGGGGGATTTGTTATTCAGTGAACCAGGACGTGAGATTATTGTGTAAGATAAATTATTTTATTCTATATTATTTAAAACACATTTTGTGAGAATCCTTTCTTCATTGTACAACATGTCTACTTTACCTGCCTTTTCATGTCACCTCTGATTATCCAGTATCTCTGCCATAATGGAATTTCAACAGACTGGATAATCGAGGGCGGTTGGGTTGGCTAGCTGAGGTGTTAACATGGAGAAACATTATTTTTAAACATTATGAAGAACATGATGTATTCACCTCCATTCAAATGAACAACTTATCAATTTCCTTATCCCTGTTAATCATAATATTCAGTTAATTAATGGTCTGACCCTACACACATGTACTTCATTAAAAAATGGCCTTGGGCTCTACTGCAAGCAGCAGAGAGTACACCTGAAAATACATCTGCATTCAAATTGCACCACCCAATTACACTGGACAAACAAGAAAATCTTTTGTTAGATTCAAACGATAAATAGAACTAAATAGAACTAAACATGTTCCATATTAACTATACTTATTCCAGTTATATTTCCAGATCATAGCTTCAAAATGATTTACAACAGAGTTTGGCATGAGGCTACCTGAATGAGGTTGTCATCCAAGCTGTGAAGATAATGGGAGCTACCAAAGTGATATGGCATTTTCCTACATCAAGAGTACAGTCTATTATCTACTGACAAGCAGTAAAATGAGTACCTCCTGTATTAAAAGCTAACTGGATCTTGTAATGTATGTAGCGCCACGAGTAGGTAACGTGCCTGGATATGAACATCAAGCTGACTACTACTATTACTTTAATTTGAATGTCAGGCCTGACAAATTTTATTTCTTGTTTTATAGACATTTTTCCTCAGAAAACCTACTTGCTGGACTGAAAAAAATATCACGAACCAAATGAGGTTCCATGTTTTGGTTTGTTTACACCAGCTAAAAACAAGTTGAGTGAGATTAGTTTCATACTGAATTCATGTGTATTTCACTATCATCACATTTTATTTTTTCTGAGAATGTTTTGTTTTTTCCTTCATGAAAAATTACAACCAGCAGATCCGCTGAACAAGAAAACTCATTTGCCTGGCCTTATATGCCTTTCTAAAAATACCAGAAGCAAAATGTACAAATATTGAGAGAGTGAGTATGGTTTTACACCACTTTTAGCAACATTTCCAACAAATTCACAAAAGGAGACACCAGAAATATGCTTCACACATTGTACCCATGTGGGGATCCGAACCCAGGTCTTCCAATAACAAGCCCCAACAAGCCCCAACAAGCCCCAGGTTAACCCACCCTCCCTGTTTACAGATAAAAGTTTATATTCTCGGAAAACCAGAGATCACTTTGTATGTCACACTTTATGGCAGACAATTTAATTCTGTTAAGCAGTATACATTACAAGTTGTTCACTGGTTGCTAGGGGGCCATGGGCTCATGTACCCTCGAGGTTTGTTTAGGTTTTGCAGGGCGAGGGGGACATAAACAAACCTCGAGGGTATATGAGCCCATGGACCCCGAGGGACCAGTGAACAACATATTTATCTTACTGAACACCTGAATTTTCATTTTGAACTGTTTGAAGCACTTCTGCTGACTGCGAGGCGAAACCCCATTTTGCAGACAACACAAGGTAAATGAAACAGATTTAGAGTTACCTCCCTTCCATCAAATTTCTGTGCTTGATGGGTGATTCAATGTTATTCGAGATAAAAAAGTACCACCATGAAGCACCAGAAGAGTTTGTAATTCCCAGCAGTGTACATTGAAAATAATACATCGCCTGTAAGCGGGGTACATTATAAATAATACAATAGCGCTTAGCCAATCAGAAAGCGACATTCACGTGTGAGGTAAGATAAAATAAATATGCACCAATGATGTCAAATATCCTTCAAGACGTAAAGTAATGTGAGCTTTTATTGCAGATAGTAGAGTTTGCAATATCACCAGTTTGTGAATATCCCCCACCCTGCTGACAATGAGTGAGAGAATACAGTTTTACATAGCTTTTAGCGATATTCCAGAATTATCACAAAGGGGAAACACTAGAAATGGGCTTCACACACTGTAGCGATGTGGGTAACCCAACCCTTCCACCTTCTTGTAATCCTTAGGGTTACGTTTTTATTTTGTAAAGGAAATGGATTTGTAACCTTCCTACCTTTGAACCCTCTTTCGAAAACAACACATAAAACCAAGATGATCATCATAAAAATGAAAAGTTATCACATGGCATTCTGAGGTTTCAAATTGGCTCTGAATGGTCAACAACAACTTCATTGATATGAAACTGAAACAATCAGTTGTTATGCGTTGGATGACACTGACAACAAAAAGACACAGATTACATAGTGTCAAGAATACATCTTCAAGCTAAAGGTTTTATCAAATCTGAGTGGCAGTGTGCTGGAGAGTGCAGACACTTCCCAGTATAGGCTTCGGGATAGGAACAGCTTGTACAGGAACGCCCCGGCTAGGGACTGGCTCAGCAACACCCCCATCAACACTAACTACAATACAAAGAATGAGTTGGGTTACTTGGGCTATCGATATCAATCATGAAAATCAATAATCATTAGCAAAATATCAACTGACTATCAATAAATAGAGGCGACATAACTCTGAGCAAAAATGCCAAAATTGTCTGAAAGAAATAAATATTATGTTAAATATATTCACATCATTAGTGAATTGTGACATATCTGGCATGGATTATTTTTAAAACAAGACCCTGGACATAGTTTTGAAGTGGAGCATGAATAAATGATTTGTATACTGTGTAAGAAAAACTGTTATCTATAACACAATTTTCATATATACAGTCATCAATCATTTTTCCTATCAACAATATTACCAAATATTGATCATTTTAGCCGGTCCCATAACTTTTTACACAATGCCTTTAGAATGTGGTCAGATGACCTCCAGATCTCAAGCGTTTTCATTCAGTAACCCTACACTAATGAATCCACCTCAAACTGACCACATAAACATATCAACAACCAATCAAATGCCAACATTGGTGAAAGTGTAAGGGAGATAACTTGTAATCAGAACCCAAACACACAGTCAGTGATTAAGGTAATGACCACATATTTTCCAGTAAAAATATTTGTAGAGCTTCCTTTGGTGAGTCAGTCTCTTTTTCACATGAATTTCTTGCCATCTTGTTCATAATCAGTCAGACTAACTACATGCTGATCAAATCACAAAAAATGAAAACCAATGGCGTATAACTTGACACTGCAAGGAGTACAAGACTTTCTGTGATGTGGAACTTGAATCTTACCTTTGAGCGGAGGTATTCTGGAAATATCCATGTCATAGTAACAGTGGCAGGATAGCACAGGAACCACAACATGCAAGCCTGGAGCAAACAGGACAGTGAGTCAGTAAGTTGTGCTTCAACAAAGCTTCAAATAGTATTATGTTGTGGCAGGTTAATGTGGGTAGACATGGTAGAAAGCCCTAAATGATGAGTTCTTACATGTTTACCACTTCACTGAAAACCGTAGCTGTGGTGCTGGAAAACTTGACAATCAAGTGATCAACAGCATGAGCATCTTTCTACACAATTGGGTGAGGTGAAATGGGGTTTACATAGCACATAATATTTTGTTCATGCAGGCGTTTGAACTGCTTGCACTAGCCCAGACTTTAAATGGTGTTATTATGCTAGCTCACTCAGATATCATGCTGGATTTAAGCATGAATACCCCACTCAGACACAGAATACTGACTCCAAGCCGACCAGTCCTTGTTGTATCTATTAATGCAAAGCATCAAGCAAGACCAACAAGTACAAGTACATGTCACCGGGATACAACGACATGTGTGAACCAAGTCAGTGATCCTGAAGACCAATTCTAACCAGACCTCATTGGATCTCCTTTCTTACAATACAGAAGTTATGAATGATAAGATGCCAGTCATCATATGATATGCTGATTACTGAAGTGAACCCAAACCCAAAACATACTAAACATGACGACAAGACACCCAAGTCTTTGAAAAATATCACACACCGAAAATATGTTTCTTGTAAACAACTGAACTGAAACTTACTTTTGTAAAAGAACTATAAAATTCACGCTTTAATGAGCTTCTCTCAGCTTTAATGGTTGTGTAGAGATTCCATCCAAACATGCCAGCCAAAAGGATGCGGAGCACCACCAGGGCTGTCCCTGCCCGACTCCTGTGGGCGTGGTATGTCCGTGTGTAACTGTCATTGTACTGTTCCCATAGAAACAAACTTCCCTGAAACCAAAGAAACAGAACATTACATAAACAGGACTGTGTACTGGCAAATAAACTATGACAATACACTGTGATTCTGGTACCAGTGGAGATAAGTTTAACACTGGATGTCAAAAAATGTAATGTAGACCCAAAAGTGAATTACTTGTCTTCCGGTCGCTTCGATATATTGCACGTTTTCATAAAAATAATATTCTTCACAAATATACACGTCACCAATCATTATGAAACTCCATGCATCAAAAATTATTGGTCCGGTCACACAAGATACTTTAATTCCTTATAAATTAATTGGAATGAGTGCAATTCCAAGAATAAGCGATTTCTATCAGTGTAAAGTCATTTCATAACCCCTACATTAGTGCGTTACGAAATACTTCCGTGTCAAATTATATCCACTTTATTCATTTTCCCCAAACCAGTAGAAAAGAATAATTTTCTCATATCAAGTGTAATGGCGTAATTAATTGATCAAATTTGTAATAATTACACCCAAAGCATAAGGGCTAGCATCTCTGTACCAGTATTCTGCTTCGCAGTAATACCGTACAATCCTGTTCACTGATTGTCAAAATACAAAACACAATGCTTTGTTCTGCAAGTTACATTTTTCATGATATTTCCTTCATAAATCAAAATGTTCTGGGGTTAATTTTGGTTAAGTGAGTTTAGTTTTACACCACACTCAGCAATATTCCAGCTACATGGCTACAGTCTGTAAATAATCAAGTCTGCACCAGGCTATTAAGTGATCAATAGCATGAGCATCAATCTGCACAGTCGGGAGCTGATAACCTGTGTCAACCAAGCCAACAAGCTTGACCACTCGATTCCATTAGTTGCTTCTTACAAGCATAGTTGCCTTTTGTGGCAAGCTTGGGATCCTGAAGACCTGTTCTACCCCGCATCTTCAAGGGTCAAGTTTGGAAAAGTGAAGCATGTATGGTTTAACACTGCTTTTAGCAATATTTCAGAAATATCACAAAAGGGACACCAGAAATGGGCTTCACACAAAGAGCCACAAAGGGAACTAAACCAGGATCTTCAGCATGATGAGCGAACTCTTCTACAACTAGGCTATCCATTTTTGGTCTGATGCATGTATGTGGCACCATACGTTCAGAACACTTTGGCCTTGGACTAGTGGCTGAATCTGCTGACTAGGAAAATTCTGTATATGCTAACTCTCTCTTTATCATGATTCAACAAACCCTCAGCAGGGTTGTCCAGTTGATCATAAGCAGCAGTGACCAATCAAAATCCATGTATACTCAATGCCATTTAGAAAGTGGTCAAATGTAACATTATATTTTGGATTCAACTTCTCAGGTAAGTACATATTGAAGTATTTTTACTGGGTTGAGACTTATCCAGGATTTGAACTCACACCCTCTGTCAGATGTCTTATTAACAGCATACAAAGTCATTTGCCTAACCATGGGAGACATACCATTTGCACTTATAGGAGAGGTGCACGAAGTCCATGGTCCAGGGACCCGTTTCACAAAGCTCTTGTAAGCTTAGGCTCTGGAACTTCTCTCGTAGCATTCATACCTAATATACTGCAACATAGGAAGTATGAATGCTACAAGATAGATACAAGATCTTAGGCTTATGAGAGCTTTGTGAAGCCAGGCCCAGACTACCAGTTGTCCAACTTTCAATTTAATAATGATAATCGTGCACATTTGTAATGTGCTCAAATCCACGCTTGCAGCATGCTCAAGGCGCAACAATCTCAGAAGTACAATGGAATGGGAGATGACAAAGTTAGCAAGAGTCACAGAACTGGCAGAAAAGATAGGTTTTGAGACCAACCTTGAATGAATCAAACGTTGGAGAAAGTTTCAGATCTTGAGGGAGAAAGTTGCACATGTAGGGAGCATAATGTTCAAAAGATCTCTGACCAAAGGACTTGAGCTTGTATTGTGACAATGACTACCACCAGACTACCAGTTGTCCAACTTTCAGTTTGTGGAAGCCAATGTGGTTGAATTGGTTGGGCGGCTGACTTTCTGAGAGAGACTATTGGATAGGTCAACAAACCTGCAGGACAGCCAGGACAGCAACAACCTTGGCAGCAGGTTTACGACTGATGGCCTTAAGGTGGGAGTAACGGCAGTGAGTGCTGGCCAGCGTCCACCCCAAGGACAGGCTTAACAGCATATACAGCATAGCGAACTGAGACAGTACATCAAAGACTGAAATATAAATACATTGATAGCAGTGTCAAAAACATACCATCCTCCTGCCGTAAACATGATCATTTAATCAAAACTGTTGTTGTATCAACAGAGCTGTGATCAATGAACCAATCCATCCTACAAATCTAGGTCTTGAGTCATGAGTCATATTTCTATACCATAGCAGTATCTAAAATTAGCAACTGTGTTTATTGCGAAACACTTTTTTTGTCAAGACACAGTCCTTGATTTCACCATACAGCGGAAGCTGTCTAAACCGACACTCACTCTGACTGAAGGGATAATCCACTTTAGACAGCATGTCAGATTGTAGAGCTGACATGGTTAATTATGACTTGACACACAAACTCCCAAATTACATGTTGAAGTGTACCCATACTGAACTATGATTAAATTGTCTTGGTTGGCAATCATGGTGATTATTTCGAAGGCTGACGTTAACTCATCCTTGATATCACTATCAGTTGTTAGGTTATATCAGTCAGTACATCATGGTATTGAATAAACTAAATGAGGTGGAACACAAATTGTCAACTCACATTCTGACAGAAGCTCCATGAATGGTGAACCAGTCCCATCATGGTGATATCTGACAACACAAAACATCAGATTACCAATATGTCTGGTCAAGGAAGCAATAACAAACAATAACAGACATTTTAACTTTCAGATTACAAACATCAGCTTAACACAACTTGACTTTGGTGGCAATACATTCAGAGACAACATGGAGAATAAACACGTCCCACCACATACTGATGCTGTCTTCACTGTATGCATTCGGAACTGCAAACTACATTAAGTAGTTACATTACGACTCATGGCCTTGAGGTGGGAGTAACAACAGTAAGTGCTGGCCAGTGTCCACCCCAGGGACATTAAGTAACGTATGAAGAATTCTTTGTTCATTTGGATTGGACTGACTGAGTAACTTTTACACCGCTTTTAGCAATAAACCATCAATATCTCGATTTGGGGGGACACAAGAAATGGGCTTCAAACAATGTACCCATATGAGGAACAGATCCCAGCCTGGGCAGTGGGTAGGCTAGTGGTTAAAGCGTTCACTTGTCATTCTGAAGACCTGGGTTCTGTGGGGAAGCAAAGCCTGGTCTTCGGCGTGAAAAGCGAATGGTTTAACCACTAAGCTACTACACCCTCCATCAATTGGATAAGAAGATTGAAGGTTCAAGGCAGAGAATGAAAACTATATTAAGGATGCTGATGACTCACCTTGAGAGATGCAGTGTCATGAGAAATGACCCGACCGACTGAAGACATACAGACACGGTAAGTAGTTGTATCACTAGCTGCATCGGCCCACCTTTGGTTAACGTGGACCAAAGTCGAGGGGCAAAAATACAGGCCAGAACGAAGTATGCTAGGGTCAACAACTGGTAAAACCGCAGCAGACCTGAACAGAAACATTGTAAACCACAACATGGAGAGGTAGAGATAAGTTTTGTATTCCCTAAAGCATGTACAAACAAATCTACATTATCTAAACACTGAGTAGCCTGCATACAAATATGTATGAAAAGATTTAAACAAAAGTAACATGACACTTACTGTATCTGTTTCAGAGTGTCGTGTTTCTGGGTGTCTGTTCCTGAATGTCTGTGTCTGACCATGTCTGTTTCTCACAATGTCTCTTTCTGACTGTTGTTTCTGGGTGTCGATGTCAGACTGCAACTATTTTGACTGTTTTTTGTGTTTGTTTCTGACTGTCAGATTGCAGCTGTTTCTGACTGTTTGCTTTTGGCTGTTTCCAAGTCTGTGTCTGTTTTCACAATGTCTCTGACTGTTTCTGTTTCTGACTATTTCTCTTTCTGACTGTGTCTATTTCTGACATATGTTAACAACATTATCATGAAGCGAAGTTACATGAGTAACCTCACAGTTCATATTCTGATAATATGCTTCCATACAGGTAGTTAATGTCCAGTTATCTCCCCTGTGATATACAAAACTTGGAATGCAATACAAAATGAGAGTATGTCCACTTCTGAGTGAGTGAGTATGGTTTTGATGTGCTTTTAGCACATTCCAGTAACATCACATTGGGAACAACAGATATGGGTTTCAAACAATTTACCCATGCATGGAATTGTACCCCAGCCTTTGGCATGAAGAGCAAATGCTTTAACCACTAGCCCACCTCATTGGCCCTCTATTTCTGAAATAGGACAGGTAGTTCTAACCGCACTTTTTGTGGAACTACATCTAATATTTCAAATGCCTGAGATGTTAAGTGTTAGAATCAAGGTATTTATGGTTGATAATTAGGTGTTCTCACACGTACCTGTTTCTTCATCACCAAAATGTTCTGTTGGATTTCCTAGTGAGTCCGGATTCAGCAGCTGAATCTCAAACTGTATGAAGTTGGGTTGCTCAACAAGCGGGGTGGGGCGGCCTGGTTGGCAGGTATAGCTGTCTGCGTAGATGATGTGCCAGATGCGGGGGCGAATGGAGTGAGAGACAGTGAAGTTGCCGGATGTTGTATTCAACTCATCTGAAACAGAAGAGGATGTAATGTGTCTGGGTTAAGGTCAGTGAGGGAGTGAGTTTAGTTTTATGCCACATTCAGCAATATTCCGGCTATATGGCAACAGTGTGTAAATAGTCGAGTCTGGACCAGACAATCCAGTGATCAACAACATCGATCTGCACAAATGGGAACTGATGACGTGTCAACCAAGTAAACAAGCCTGACCACCGATCCTGTTAGTTGCCTGTTATGACAAGCATAGTTGCCTGTTATGGAAAGCTTGGGTTGCTGCAGGCCTATTCTACCCCAGGACTTTCACAGGTCGGATTTAGGTCAGAAAGAAAGGGGTTAAACAGTATTACTCTTGCTGTAGTTACATAGGAATATGAGTGCATGTGAGCTTGCGGATGATGAGTCCAGAATAGACCTTTAATATGCTATGATGAATGACCAGCAATGTCCCCAATGACCCTTCTGCGATTAACATCCCGTCTGAGTATAACAATCTACAAGCTGCCCTGGGAATCTGTATCACTGATAATATTTGTATAAAATTTGGCTGATAATAATATTTATTTAGCATATGACTTAGACTATCACTGTATTTTTTATCTTATTTCATTTGGGTCAAACATTTGTGCTTACTGGCAAACAAGGATAAGTTGAGCATGAACCTGACAATTGACCTATATTAGCATGTATGAGTGCTGCCCACTGGTGATAGCCATTGTGAGCAAAAGGGATCCAGGTTGTCCTTGATCAAAGGCTACACCGTCCATGTGAGTGTCTCATGAGCAAGTGACATCTCGTGTGACAAAAGTGCAATCGCCATGTCTACATTTGTCAGCACCATTTCCATGTTAAAGGGTTCCACAGAAGTGGTAAACATCGTAAGGCCTGCCTGACCCCGCTCTGCTCTAACATTAAGTCAACAGGTTGTGATATAATGGCTGAATACTGGCTACAGCAGAGTTGAACCCAACCCACTTTCACATCTGTAAAACCTTCACCTCATCTCTATAATACTCACGCCAGAGCCGAGCTTTGCCCAGTCTCCGCTTACAGTCAAGGTCTTCCACAGCATCGTACCAGTCATCACTGATGTACATGTACAGAGTAGGAGGAGCATCACTGGTTGTGTTCGTCTTGAATGTGACCAGAGCATTACCTGGAGGACATAAATGCCACAATGCAAATGATGCCATCCTGCAAAACTCAATCTATTATGATGAAAAGAAATGTTGGTTGTTGCTGAATGCCACACTCAGCAATATTCCAGCTATATGACAGCAGTCTGTACGTAATCATGTCTGGACCAGACAATCCAGTGATCAACAGCATAAGCATCAGTCTACTGAAATGGGACATGATGACATGTCGACCAAGTATGCGAGCCTAACCACCTGATCCTATGACAGGTATGGGTTGCTGAAGATCAGTTCTAATTGAGTGTAGCATTAAGCAACATCCAATAAGAGCATATGACACAGACATTGTACATTCTAGTTCAATTTGTCTAACTACTTCTAGTGGCTGAAAACAAGATCTTGTCAAGGCAAGGGAGTTAACATATCAGGTTATACTCTTGCCAAACAATTACAAAAACCAACAAGAGCATGTCACACTGACATGGTACATTCTAGTTCTAGTCCAATTTCTTCTAGTGGCTGGAAACAACATCTTGTCAAGACAGGGGAGTTAACAGTCCAGTTTCCACTCTGGCAGAAACAGGATGGCATTCCTGGTTTGACTCTACCTGTAATTAAGGTCATTTGGCTAACCTTGCACCTCCCAGATTCAGCATATCATATTACTCAATCAAAACGTTGATTCATAAACAGGTTATCACCTGAGGAAATAGGACTTCTTTCAAGATCTGACAATAAATCCCTTGGCAAGATGGTACACAGAGATCCACTCATTTGTCAAATGAGTTACTTTGCTCACAAAGTCATTTCATACTACTATGACTCAGGGTATGACTTAGGGTAAGAGTTCCACATGTACCCAACACCCTCAAGCAAAAACCAAATTTACAGACTGGGATGCATACTTCACTCTAATAATATATTCAATAAACTAGAACAGGAATAAAAAACAATCGCTAAACATATTTCAGTGTTGGAATATTACACCCGGGAAGGATTTGCAGGGTCATATAAAAAGATGGCGTACAGGTGGAACTCTTTCCTCAGTGAGTCATATGTTTCAAAAATATCTAGAAACACAGGCAGTAGTGGGGATATCCACAAACTGTCGTTCACAATAAAATACATACATGTACCTACAACCGTAATACTTTTCACTACAGCTAAAATACGAATCGTTGTAATAAATCTAACTTCACAAAACATATGCCTTTACGCGTATGTCTGCATATATCATCACTAAGTGAATACCAGAATAAAACATTACCATGGAAACAGAATGTTGTTATGTATTGGCCAACTTCTGATTTGGCTACGAGGGTGCTGAAGACTCCCTTGACAGTTTTGGCTGTTAGAACGTGAACCTTCACACATGTCAGAATAAAAAGGCATGAAACATAATTAAAGTTCATCATATAATTTGATTAAAGCTCTGTGATGTTGTTGTGTCAGTTGCTCCCACTAAAGTCACTCAAAAAAAAGTTTCATCTGTGACTTTTACTTCTAGCGTTCAAGTTTGGTGTTGACATCTTGCAAGTTGCATCTTACGTGTGAGATGTCGTAAATGACACGTGCATCGATTTTCATAGTTGACAACTATAAATGTTAGTTCCCAATATATTAACACATAAGTTCTGTTTCTATAATTGCTCTGCTCATTGCAGTTACAAAGCTTCTCATTTGCTCAAAAACATATGTCACAAATATTGAAAAGCGGTCGTAACAAAACCCATGTGCGGCAATATCCAGGGAGACAACTCTGTCACATTTTGTAGAGGCCCGTCAAGCGTTGTTTAAAGTGTGAAAGTGAGTGAGTGATACCCTCTGGATCCTTCTAGGAATACAACACAATACAATCTAATCCAATGCACAGACGTCAAAATACCAAACATATGGGTACATTACATGTATGCGTGTACGGTGCACACGGCCAATCCCTAGCAGGGCCCCAGCAAGAAAAAGCAGCGAGCACGAAAACTCTTCTCGCAGAGAGACATAAATGTACCCTCTTCCTGTGTGAATATTCCCATTGAAAGTCAACAGTGATGTATTTTTTAAATATTTTGACCTATTTCGTAGCACAAAATACGTCCAAGTGTCCTTATTGCAAGTGAACAATGGAAGATACACTAGCAGTAGATTCTATAACAATGTCCCTTCCGTGCGAGCTTCTAAGAGGATGTTTACAGTCTTCAGGAGAGACTGAAGAATGGGAGGGACATTCAACTGATGGAACAGACAAAACGTATATTAAAACTAACAGAAGGACTATGGACAACACAATCACTTTTACCATGAGTGGTGTGAGCGTTATATATGCCAAACGTTCTATCAGGTTCGCCATTCGTGAAGCAAAGAAGCTGGGATATTTTCCAGAACGAATGGAGAAAAAGCTAAAAGAGTTTGAAAAATCTCCGGCATTGGTGAAAGACAGTCATGAAACTGACGGTGGTAAACTTAACAGTGAAATTTTACATAAAACTGAAAGTATCTCATCTGAACAGCCGACAGGTAGCCTGACGTGTCCAGATGAAAATGTTCACAATACTCCTTCAAGTTCAGGTCAAGACCGTGAGCAAACAGTGACACCTCCAAACCTTCCAGAAATAGAAGCAGAAAAACCTAAGCCGAAGAAAAGAGGAAGGAAAC
The DNA here is from genome assembly GCF_037392515.1 of Haliotis asinina. Classification (NCBI taxonomy): domain Eukaryota; kingdom Metazoa; phylum Mollusca; class Gastropoda; order Lepetellida; family Haliotidae; genus Haliotis; species Haliotis asinina. Next base: position 12,751,192 of record NC_090283.1, on the reverse strand, counting down.
CAAAAAGAAAATTTTCAGAAGTTGTGAATGAAGAAAAAGGGAATTCCATCATCTTACCATGTTTTCAACAATCTCATGAAACTGAATTAGGAAAGAAAAGATATGGTTTAAGAGGTGTCAAACTTTCTTCGGCTGTTATGGAAGCTGTTCGTGGAAAGATAAACATTGAAGATGAAGATGATGATGTTCCAGAAGAAGAGGATAATTCTGAAGATTATGTTGCTTTTAAGGGGGACAGTTCAGAACCAACAGTTGTTGAAAATATTCAGGCTGATTCTTTAGACCTCGACAATGAAAAGAGAAGTAGTGAGGTCCAGACGGTCGATGATGGGACAGAACAGACCTTGGAGGTTGACAATAGTAAACTAAAATGTCAAGCTCCAAGACATTTGATCTACAGGCAAAAAAAAAAGTCAAATCTTCGTGGATCCTTGAAAATGCTAAAAAAATTCAAAGATTCTTGCTTGGCTAAAGAGAAGAGTGTTGAGAGGAAGAAAATCCTTGCTGCAATGGGAAATGTTTACTCTAAGGAACGTCGAAAAAGAAATGTGCAAAAAACAGCAGTGTGCAAATACTGTAGGAAACAATTTTGTGATTTCACTGGTGTTGATACTCATGTTAAAAAATTCCATATGAATGAAAAAGATGTAGAGGAATACTTGCAAGAACTCGTTCCTCTGAAACAAGTTACATGTTCCACTTGCAACATGACATTTGCCAGTCGTTCCCAGTTCCAGATTCATGAGGACAGGGAGCACTCCCAGACAATGTCGCAGTGTACAATTTGTGGTAAAGTATTTAAGAATCTCCAGTTTCTCCGGAACCATATTCGAATGATACATCTGAATGATGAGAGTCATTTATGCCATCTGTGCTCATCTGTGTTCAAGCAAGCCATCACACTCAAACAACACATCGAAGAAGTTCATGAACAGAAACGTAACGTAACTTGTAAAGAATGTGGGAAAATGTTCTACCGACAAGCCCAGTTGAACCGACATTCTCGGATACATGATGTTAATGGTAAGAAGATTGTTTGTCAAGTGTGTGGGAAACAATTCAACTTCGAATGCAATTTTAAAAGACATGTGCGAGTTGTCCATGCCCCAAGAACTGAGAAGTTTCACTGTTCCTATTGTGGCAAGGGATTTAATCAGAAAGGTACAATGCATGCACATGTGCTTAAAATACATTTCAATTTGTGCCCATTTACATGTTCAATATGTAAAATGAAATTTATGCGTTCCAAGCAGCTTGAAGAACACATGGCCCATGTTCATAACAATGTTGATTTCAGAGTTGTAAATCCAAGAGAGAAGTCTTGCAAATACAACAAACCAAGCGAGGAGTTATTCAGTTGCCCGTACTGTCAGGAATGTTTTTGTTACAAAGCTCAGCTTGTTGAACATGTGCAGACTTCTCATTCTAATATATTTCCTTACCAGTGTGAATATTGCAAACATGGGTTTTTTGAGAAGGTATTTCTTGCTCGACATCTTGCAAAGGCACATGACATGGTACCGGAAAATGGTGATCTGCAGCTTGTTGAAGTGCATACAAAGGACAAACAAATGACAGTTATTCCTGTCAATCAAGCAGTTAACGTGATTGATATTGACAACAAGAGTTCTGATATCAACAATGATATTCAGGATGCTGTTCTCACAGTTGTTCCATCAGAGCATGGTAGCACCGAAACTGATACCATCTCTCAAGAGGAAGACATTTCAACAGCTGCCTCAGTGTTGGTTGAGATTTCAAATGATGACAACACGATACATTACGTAATTCAGGGTGGCGAGAATATTGACATGGAGTCATCTAATGCTGTTGTGCATGACATTGCCAGCCTACTGTTGGCAGCTGAGCAATCCTTGCAAGAAAACTCAGGTTCTGTTACGCTCACAACTGTTGACAGTTCTAATGCTGTTGCTATGGAAACAAACGATGCTATAGATTCAGAAACTCCTAGGGTTATTGCCATTACAAACAGTGCCAATGAGGAGATGGGATTGGACGCTACTGAGGATGCATGTAAGCAAGTTGAAATGGACAGCAACATGGGAGAAATTACTGTTATAATGAAGGAGTGAATGTAACCAATGGCAACTGTTGTCATGGTGACAGTTTGCAACAATACTAAGATTTTTATACAATGTTAGTTCATTTGTATATAATGCTTATACACTGATACTAGTGTAGAAAATAGTATTTATTCTCAAGTTTTTGGTAATTTAAGTTTTGTCTCTGGAACCAGTGACAGTGAGGTAGCCTAAAGTACTGTCGGATATAGAAAAAAGAAACTGCTTTTAGGCTGTTACTCTGTATCCCTAAACTTTTACACAACTGCAAGTGTGATATGTGAAGCCACATCAGCCATTTGTATATAATGAAGAAATGTCTATATTTCAAAATGACCTTTTAAAAAGTGTCCTTTTTAATACAATATCTTCACACACTAATTTGCAAAGCCATTTTCTATTCCAGAAAAGTCACTTTTTACTTCGCAAAAATCTGCATTGCTCATTTCTGCACTAATCTCTGGTCAGTAAAATCCTTTTATTACATTTCCTACCACTTGAACTGTAGTTGAACTTGATTTAACAGATATTTCACACTTTCCCCTATCATCTGCACAAATTGTAGACATGAATGTGGAAAAAAAACATTTGTTTTCCCCATGTCCAACAGTACTATAGTGGTTAAAGTGTTGGTTTGTCAGGTCGAACATCCGTGTTTGATTTACCATATGGGTACTATGTTTGAAGCCTATTTTTGGTGTCCCCTGCTATGATATTGCTGAAATATTGGTGAAAGACAGCATAAAAATAAAGTCACTCACTCAGGGAACTAAGGAACTCTATCTTGAAAGAAGTCACATGTAATTATGTTATGCAGCTTGTATTCATCAGTATTTCTTGTACTCTTTAGACAGAGATGTGATCTATGACTATGTATTGAAACTATTTTTCTCTGTATGGGTTAACTCATCTGAAGAGGTCATTGTTGGTACATGTACCACAGATGTGTACCCCTGGTACGTTTCTGTATACAGAAATATATGCCATTGACAAAGATGAAATACAGAATGTACCTTGAAGCCTAAACAACAGACCCATCCATATTCTGCTACTTAGAGCCAAACTGTGTGTACCTTTCTGTCAACTTATACTGTGCATCATGAATTATTCATTTCAAAGTATGTTTTGTTTGTAGCACATCTAATGCATCTAATGCAAAAGTATGATGGTTCTTATCAAGAAAACCATCCTTGATATCGCCAGGGTATGCGTTCTGATAACTCTCCACTATACCCAGGATGCATCTATGGCCTAGCTATATATTACCTCCCTTTGCTGGCTCAGCATTCTCACAGTAGCCAATCAAACTGAGCTTGCCAGTGTCAACAAAGATAGCTTTTGCAAGTGCAGAGATTTGGGGGAAATCATGCGGACAAACTGCAGATAAATCCATCGTAGAGGGCCGTAGATGCTTCCAGGGTATAGTGGAGACTTATCAGAAGGTATACCCTGGCGATATAGAGAATGCAGGAAAAAGGAACAAAGCAGAATGAAATCATCCTGACATACATTTCTGTATTTTGACTTTTTATATGTAGAGTAACATGTCTGCAGAACCTGTGGCAAGCTAAGCAACTGTTAAATACTCTATTAATGAGTCTGTTTAACTATGCAAGACTGTGTTATTGTTTCCTCATGTATAAAAATAATGCAACTTTATTTAACATTAAATATGATACATTATCAAATATTTTGTCTTCATTTCAATAATGCCCTCTGAAGGGAATACCTGACACGACTGCTCCAAGGCATTGCAACATTTTTTTATATATTAATGCCAATATGGACTAAGCTTGTGCGTGTGGTTCATAGGGCGGTGGATAGCCAATAGTTTTTGAGTGTTTGCTTGTCTGGCCAAAGACTCAGGTTCGATTTTTCACATGTGTACAATGTCAGTGTGTGAAGCCTATTTCATTCACTCATGGAGATGAAACCAGCTGAAGCATGATTGGAACATTTAGGATATTACTGTCCCGTTGTAACCAACGGGTATATAACTCTTATGTAACGAAATAGGGTTTGTGAACCTGCCTCACGGATACAATCTAGGTACATGTAATAGTTTATATTGTGATTATTTAGGATGTCATATATTGTGACCGACAGATCCACGCAGCTAGAGCATGTGCTAGTATTTTTTCCATCTATCATTGTCAGTCTCAACGGCACAGTGTATTATTAATCTCAACTCCCCAGGGATCATACACTCTTACAAACACTAGGCACACCAAGTTATTGCCCCCTTTTCATCCTTACGACGGGATCGGGTGGTCAGAATAGCTGACTTGGTTGACACGTCATCGGTTCCCAATGGTGCAGATCGATGCTCATGTTGTTGATCACTGGATTGTCTGGTCCAGACTCGATTATAGCTGGCATATTGCGTACGGCGTAAAACTAAACTCAATCACTCCTTGCGAGGTACTCATTCACAGCTGGGTGGTCTGGGACACATAGTTACAGTATTCTGTCAAAGTTTTCTGCCCTTTGCTGTACTGGCAACTAAGTATCTGCAGGCATTCATGGGACCGCCATCTGATTCGTGGGTTCTTTTAAGTGCACAGGATTGTGTACTGTATACTCAGAGTTGTGACAACACCGAAAGAGTCTGCACGCAATGTTGACACCTAAGGATTTTACACCCGGTTACAGATGGGCTGGACGATGACACCTGAAGCCCGGTGGATCACCAGCCTGCCGCTTCAGCCAGCTCGCCCACCACGCCCCACAATTCAAATCGTATTGTAAACATTAAACGTATATCTATCAAATATTGTACCCGTGAAGGTCTCGGGGTAGAATAGGCCTTCAGCAATCCATGCCTGCCATAAAAGGCAACTATGCTTGTCGTAAGAGGCGACTAACGGGATCGGGTGGTCAGGCTTGCTGACTTGGTTGGCATATGTCATCGGTTCCCAATTGCGCAGATCGATGTTGTTGATCACTGGATTGTCTGGTCCAGACTCGATTATTTACAGACCGCCGCCATATAGCTGGAATATTGCTGAGTGCAGCGTAAAACTACACACTCACTCACTCTATCAAATATTGTCACCAAATAGGAAGACGAGTAACATTTAATAACCAAACGAGCCATCGCTGTCCTGTTGTAACCATCCTGGTTGTAAATCTCATTGTGACCAATTATGGTACATTCTAATTGTATAACTGTCACACATTGCTACCAGTTACGTTATAACTGTCACATTATGTGACCATATAGGTGCTAACTCTCTGGTAGGGAACTTGATGACAGTGAGGGTGGAGTCTTTGTGATTTTTGCGACTGAAACTTTACGATATCGTAAAGTCACACATTGTACCCATGTTGGGAATCGAACCCGGGTCTTCGGCGTGAGGAGCGAACGCTTTAACCAGTTGGCTACCCCACCGCCCCGATATGTCACAGATCTTAGTATCAGCAAGCGAAGGGTAATGCAGTAACTTGCCTAAATACCTGGAAAATCAATATGACAAGAGTTGAATATATTCTTACTAACATTTGGTCCAAATCCGCTTCATTGACCAGATTGGACAAATCAAACCCCGATCAAATCAAATATATTCTTATGGTAGTACTCTTGAAGAGTCGACGCCTCGCGGTGGGTGCTGGGTAACACTTACAGCTCTTCCCCAGTGGGGACCCGGGACAGAATAAGGCCTCAGCACACCGTCAAAGCAGTAAAAGGTGGCCGAATTGGATACCCAGTTTGTGTATAGGTTAATCACCCTTACATTTAGTTACTTAAAGCTCCACCACACTTATTTCGACTTGACAGGAATCAGGGAGAATCAGGAGAAAAAAATATTTCGGAAGGAATGTCAAAATTAGCAATGTTTTCCAGCTTATATAAGAACGCGACTCCCAAGTGTTATCAGTCGTTTCAGTGACAGGTGGAGTTCTGCGATTCTGCGGTGTTCTGGTGACGTCATGGGCAATTTGAAGAGCATTCAGGACGTTCTGACTGTGTATTCGAGGTACATTCGAGCTGTATTCCAACTTCAATCGAATATTCAATATACGTTTTAAGCATATTGAGATACATTCGAGGTGCATTCGAGTTCTGACAGGATTCGGAAGTGGCCTGTCTTCTCTAATCTTCCTCGAATATGTTCTGAATGCTTTAAATGCAGTTCGACTGCAGTACGAATACTCAGAATGTAGTGCGTCCACTTCGAATGTACCTGGAAAGGTTTGAACATGCTCAAAACATTCGGGCACGTTACAAGAATTGACCTGAATAGTTGGAATGCATTCGGAATGCAGTAAGAAGTTTTAGAATTCAGTTCGAACTTGCAGGAATCTCCAGAAATTTTCTTTCAGCATTTAGGCTGACTCCGCCTCAAGTGTAAAGAGGGTACTAAATTAAGTATGCGAGGGTTTTAGTCCGAGTACAGTTTATTTAAATAACTACCGCAGTGAGGGTGACTAAATGGCTTACGCCACAAGAGCATGCGTACTCAATACGAGTGTAATGTAACAGTTCAGATGAACATTATCAAAATAAGGACATTTTATTGTTTTTAAGTAGAGTAATCAAAGGTAACTGCCCTATGTCAGTTAATCCGCTAATATTTCCAAGAACAATGGACGTAACCTTCCCAGGTGGTTAAACGTGGGTTGAGCCCTGTGTTGGTGAGGGAGGATTCTGGTGGCTGAGGACACTGCTTCCAGGAACATCGTTCCTTCGCCCAACACAACTCTTTGACCCTTACTCCGACAGACGAATGGTAGAATGGGCCTGTTCAACCAATCAGCTGGCCATGCCCTACGCATTGACTTAAATGTGTGCTTATATTTCACACGTTAAACATTCTATCCAAGAAAATTTACAAACTATTACAACTTGCCGACTGATGACCTCCAGGTTCGATTTGTCATCAGGTACCTGTCAAGGGCCGAACCAGCCTGACCTTGAGCACTATTTGACTATTTCTGTGTCCTTTGTGTTGGCGTATAACATCCTTGTAGCTGAGGTTTATCCCTACACTTGTCCTTGTTGGCGCTCCATGGTAGGCGGGGAAGCGTTGTGCTGGACAGGTTTTTTCTTCATGGCTATACAGGATAACTCACGACCTAAAACTAAAAGACAGCTCAGTGATACTGATGTTTCAAACCAGATTCTCCTGAGGAAGAATCCCCGCACAGCATCCATTGTTGGTCACTCTTGGCTGTCAGTGAAATCGACGGCGTGCCCCTTACATTCAGCCCGTTCGTCATTTCAAAAACTATTGAATTCATTTATCGAGCTGCAAAAATGTGAATCGTCTCTGAATATTTTTGATGGTAATCATTGTATCAGTGATTTCTCACCGATTGTTTTTGTCTCAATCCACAAAACACTCAATTCAAGTAGAGGCATTGCACGTGATCGTGCAAAATGCCTGTAGGATATGTCTGAAGTGGAGATTGTTCCAGAAATGAAGTCACAGTTGTAAAATTTGTGAAGCGGTTTAGTAAAATAGGTGACAAACTGATTAAGGCCAATATCTGTCTTTTCACCTTTGCTTACAAAGATCCCATCATTGATCAAAGCTGAATGTTTTAGCCTTGGAATGGATGTTTGTGCCTCGGGCATAACACAGATCCATCCCGAAGTCATGTACAGCTTTCCTGACACAGACTAAAATTCTCTAAATACTGTAATGACACATTTTTCACTAAAATGATACTAAATGTCTATCAACGACGAGCGAATAAAAAGTGAACGATACAACGATGTACTAAACCGAACCACTGCCATAAAGAAAAAAAGAACGAAAAAAAACTTAGTTGCTATACCTGCAATCATGGAGCCCCAACTTGAACCTGTTATTGAACTGTGAAACATTTCCCCAACGAGAAAACAACAACAAAAGAAAAGAGATCCAGGGCCATAAAGCATGTTGGGGTGCCTTCACCAATGACAGTTTCCCCGTAAGAGCACAACACATTTGAATCCCTAGTTATTTGTCTCCCAATCCTGGCAGTGGAGTGTAGAGGACATTCCCCTCGTTCATGATCTGAAGTGAAACTTCAGTGAACTGTTCCTCTAACTTAGTTTCGGGAAAAAAACTGTAATGACCTTCCGGTCTGTTAATTGATATTACAAACTACAAATACAGCATGAAAAAAGTATCAATTTCAATTCAAGATAGTGAGACGGATTATAATGAAATCTTTTTCCATTGATGAGCTCATGAACATGCTTGTGATACAGTTAAAGGGGTAATGGGGTAGCCTAGTGGTTAAAGCATTCGCTCGTCTCGCTGAAGGCCCGGGTTCGATTCCTCACATGAGTACAATGTTCGAAGTCATTGTGTCTCCCGTCAAGTGAGTGAGTGAGTGAGTGAGGTAATATTTTACGTCACATCGGCATTATCCCAGCCATATCGTGACGAGAACATTTACATGAAATATATGCATGTGGTAAAATCTGTCAACGAAGGACAGTAAAACAACTAGAATATCACAATTTCAATTAAAACTAGCATGGAAAGTTAAAACTAATAGCACTATTTAGACAATACAATATAAAAAACAGACTATAGATCGACAACAACAGAAGGTAGATCACCACACTAGGGACCATGGGGACTTACAGTACCTTTGTTTCCTACATGGACCCTAGTTGGATTTACACCATCCCTTCAGCTGCTTGCGATTTAGCCAAAATTAAAAGAACATAAATACTACGATTAAAAACCTGGTAGACTTAAATTTACTGTGAGTGTTTGTGGACTTACGTACCCTCTCAGGAGGACAATAATTTTACAATACTTCAACCCCCTTTGAGGGTACAGCCATCAACAATTCAAGTTACTAATCTAAACTACCAATAATTAAAATGCAACTATCTACAGAACATAATAATCAGAATTCATACATGAAATCAGTTTCTTATAAAAATCCAATAATTAAATGAGCACTAATTGTGTTAAAAAGATCTGACATTGTTTTTACATTAAAATATCTATCCCTTGTGATGGAGAATTCAACACAGTCAAGCAGGATGTGCTTGACCGTGGTTCTCTCATCACAAGGGATGCAAAATGGAGGATCCTCACCTTTAAGCAAATATTTATGGGTATATCTTGTGTGGCCAATACGACATCGTCTTAAAATAACCTCTTCAAATCTGGACTGACGACCCAATTAGGTGTAACCAATATAAGGTTTTATTTCATATACTAGTAATTTATTTATACCTACCTGGGTGTCCCATTTCTTCTGCATCAGGTCACGGATATAAGATCTAATGCAAGCTTTGTAATCTGAATATGGAATAAGAAGTGGTGTCACAGATTTGTTGAGTGCTGCCTTAGCAGCAAGATCGGCCATTGCGTTACCGGAAATGCCAACGTGGCTGGGTAACCAACAGAAGACGATGTCGTATTGGCCAGTAGCAAGATCATTATACAATTCAATAATTTCTATTAAAAGTGGATGTTTGCAAGAAATATTTTTAATCGCCTGAAGGCAGGAAAGAGAGCCGGAATAGATTATATATTGTTTATGTTTACGGCGTCTTTGAATATATTTAAGAGCTGTTAATATGGCGTTAGCCTCAGCGGTAAAAATAGAACTGTTGTCTGGTAATCTAGAAGATATTGTTCTGGATCCAATGACAGTGGCACAAGCTACTGCGCCACCGTCCTTGGTGTAAATAAGGATTTATAACTGCTATATTTATGTTTCAAGTCATTATATTCTTGTTTATAATGTAATTCATTAGTTTCTGATTTTTTAAATGTGGTCAGTGTTAGGTCCACTTGGGGCCTAAGCAGCTGCCAAGGAGAAGAAGAAAGAAGACGGGAAGGAGCTATATTTTCCAGCGCAATGCCGGCAGCAGCAAGAAATGGTTTAATTCTTAAACCAAGAGGCGGTACAAGCGAAGATTTCATATTGTCCTCACACAGAGCACTGAAAACACAGTTATATACAGGGTTTGACTCACTGGAATATAATTTTGTTACATACTGTAAAGCTAATTTGATACGTCGCTGCTCAAGAGATGGCTCATCGGCCTCAACGTACAGGCTGTCAACAGGTGAAGTTCCAAAGGAGCCAAGACAAAGTCTTAGACCTTGACGGTGAACAGAATCTAAAAGTTTCAGGTTGCTTTTACAGGCTCCACCATATACAATGGAGCCATAATCAAGTTTTGACCGGATCAGTAGTGATCGATAAAGTTGCAGGAGGGTAGTTTGGTCCCCTCCCCATTTAGAATTTGAAACGACTTTCAACAAGTCAAGTGCCTTCAGGCATTTAGTTTTGAGGGATTTGATATGTGGTAGAAACGTTAAATGTGAGTCAAAAATTAATCCCAAGAACTTGGCCTCCTTTACAACTTTGATGGGAGTGCCATCTAGAGATAGTTCTGGGTCCTTATGTGGCTTATATGTTCTGCAAAAATGTATACAATTAGTTTTGGACTTCGAAAATTTGAAGCCGTTTTCAAGACACCATTTATTTATTTTGTTTAAACACAACTGCAGTTGCCGTTCAATAGTATGCATATTTTTACCTCGGCAAGAAATATTAAAAGCATCCACGAAAAGCGATCCATCAATTGAATCGTTTAAAACTTTTGATAAACTGTTGATCTTGATGCTAAAAATACTGCCTTGTGGAACACCCTGTTCCTGATTGTAATGATCAGACAGGGTAGAACCAACACGGACCTGGAATTGTCTGTCAATTAAAAAGTCTGTCAATAAATTGAGGCAAACGACCTCGCAAACCAAAGTCATGTAAATCCCTCAAAATACCATGTGTCCAGGTTGTGTCATATGCTTTTTCAAGATCAAAAAAGATAGACACAGCATGTTGTTTATTAATTAGTGCGTTTTCAACAAATGATTCCAGTCGCACTAAGTGATCGACAGTACTTTTGTTTTTACGGAAACCACACTGTATATCTGTGATAAGATTATTTGTTTCCAATTACCAAACAAGTCGATTATTTATCATGCGTTCCATGGTCTTGCAAACACAGCTAGTTAGTGAAATAGGTCGATAATTGGACGGATCCGTATGATCACGTCCAGGTTTAGGTATTGGTACTACTATGGCGTCACGCCATGACGGAGGAAAGTTACCCGATGTCCAAATATCATCAAAAATATTGAAAAGAGTTTCTAGGCAGGATTCCGGTATGTGCTTCAGGAGCTGATAATGTATGTTATCAGCTCCAGTAGCAGTGTCATGAGCTTGATCAATAGCAGTATGGAGTTCATGAATAGCAAACGTTTCATTATAATCTTCCCCATTATCAGAACTGAAATTAATAGTTTTCTTTTCTTCTTTTTTGATATTGCTGGAATTTTGGTACATACTTTGAAGAGGAAGAGTGTCTAGCAAGGGTTTCACCTAGTTTATTAGCAATATCTGATTTATCAGTAAGCAATTGATCTCCACGTTTAAGATGATGGACAGTAGATTTAGTACCTTTACCTTTGATTTTCTAGACCATGTTCCATACCTTGGACATGGGTGTCCGAGAATTTATTTTGGACACATAATTTTTCCAAGATTGGCGTTTGTTCTGTTTAAAAGTACGCCGTGCTTTAGCATTTAAAATTTAAAATTTATTTAAATTATGTACCATAGGATGGCGACGGAAATAATGTTCTGCCTTTTTCCTTGCCTTCCTAGCTTGTTTGCACTCATCGTTGAACCATGGTTTTCTTATGTGTGAAACTACAGAGGAATTTGGTATACACTCATCAGCTATGGAACTCAGTTCATCAGAAAAAGATTTAATAGCATCAGGAACGTCAATAAAACGTTCGGGTTTAAGTTTTTCAGCACACAGTGTTTCATATAAAGCCCAGTTAGCCTTTTTAAAATTCCGTCTTGATGATGGAGGAACATCAGATGGAGTTACAGCTTTTAATATAGTAGGAAAATGGTCACTTCCACACAGGTCATCTTGGACTGACCATTCGAATTCATTTAATAGTTCTGAATTTGTCAATGACAAGTCGAGAGCAGAATAAGTCCCTGTACCAGGGTGTAAATATGTGTTGGAACCATCATTATAAATACATAAGTCATTGTCAGAACAAAAGTCCTCCAACAATTTACCTCTAGTGTTTGTATTTACACTACCCCAGAGTGGGTTGTGGCCATTTAAATCTCCCATTATAATACAGGGCTTCGGGAGCTGATCATATAGAGCTTGAAGATCGGTTTTGGCAAAAGCCGAAGAGGGTGAAATATAAAGAGAGCATAGCGTAAACGCTACATGTAAAGTAATTCTCACTGCAACAGCCTGCATGTTAGTATTAAGTGAAACAGGGCTTTGAATAACGTTTTGTTTAACTAGAATGGATGATCCGCCAGTGGCCCTATCACCCGGAGGTGAAAAGCAATGATATGCATTAAAATGACGAAGGTCAAATGTATCTGTTTGCTTTTAATATGTCTCTTGGAGACATAACGCTGAAGGTGTGAAATCTTGGACTAATAGCTGTAATTCATGTAAATTTGTCCTCAATCCTCTGCAATTCCACTGTATAATATTACTGGAATAAACTATCTTTTACGGGGATTTATTGGGGATCTACCCCGCACTCTTTTGGAGGGCGACAAGCTATGTGCCCTAGAATGGACGTTTTCAGAAACGTCCATGTCTTCAAGAGACCCGTATTTATTAAACAGTTGAAATTTGTTCTGTGACCCTTTAGGAGCTCTGCCACTTTGTTGTTTTGAAGCAGCAGGCTTTGGCTTCGGTTTACTTTTCACAGTGTGTTGACTATCAGCTGTCGATTTGGACTTTGAGTGTGCCTGAGATGATGATTTGTGATCAGAAGAAGCCTTTGATGTACTATGAAGTGATTCCTCAGTCTGTGATGATAAAGCAGTGCACAAAGGCTGTGGAGAATCACAATTTACCCAAGTCAAGGTAGTTTGGCACCCTGTGGTTGATGTTGTTTTAGAGCTACACCCCGATGATGTTTTTGCTACTGTAGCATAACTTTCCGAAAGTTCAGATCTCTTTACCAGTTTTTTGGCCTCAGAAAAAGAGATATTTTGTGCAAATTTTATTTTATTGATCTCCATTTGCTCTTTCCAAATAGGACACTGTTTAGAAAATGACGAATGGTCGCCTGAGCAATTGGTACATTTTTTATAATCACTGTCACAATCTTCTGTTGTGTGTGTCTTCTCACCACAGTGAGCACACACAACAGACAGTGTGCAAGTATTTACGCCATGTCCATATTTCTGGCATTTAAAACACCTGAGCGGGTTGGGGATGTAGGTATCAACTGGAATGTTACAGTAGCCTGCCTTCACTGATTTGTCAGCATTAGGACATGAAAAAGTAAACAGATAGGTGTTCGTTTTGATGGTTTCACTGTTTCTCCGAGTTGAAAAGCGCTTGACGTAGAGTACACCTTGATCCTTCATTTCAGATCCTATATCAAGTTCCGACATATCATCAAATAATCGGTCTCGATCTCTAACGATACATTTGCTTGAATTCAAGGTTTCGTGTGCAGAAACCGTGAAACCCACGAAAGATTTGATGTTCAGCAAATTAGTTGCTTGTTGCTTTTTTCCGCACTCTACTAACAGGGCACCTGAACGCAAGCGTCTTATGTTCTTCACATCCCCTGCAATACCTTGAATACCCTTGGATACAGCAAAAGGGTTCAACTTTAATGGTGTCTTGTCAGGAGTCTCAATAACAATGAAACGCGGCGAATACTCAATCGATGCAGACGGTCTATGGTCAGTATCAACAGGGTCAATATCAAGTGGACGTTTTGTTTTTTTTGTTGGGTTCTCATAAGCCATGGTTTGTTTAAATGGTTCATCATCCGAGCTCCCCACCCACCACGGATTATCACAAGGACAATGCTAAAGTAAGCGGGCCTCCAGCTTACAGCACCAAGGATACTCGGATGACATACTCCAGCAGAAGAATGAAAACATTAATAATTCCACCAGACTGGCCCATGAGCCATGATGCCTTCTGGGCATACGACTCTAGGCAAAAATATGAATTAGTAAAATTTGAAATTCAGAAGATCCAAAAATCGGCCAAGACCTAATAATATACATCTTACGATTCTCAAAATTTTGTGTAACATTACATACAGTAATGCTCAGGGCTTGGCGTGACCAGCCGATTGGTTGAACCGGGCCCATTCAACCTCCCGTCTAGGTGAAGTCAGGGCCGAAGTGGTGTGTTGAGCAATAGGAACACTGGTCTTGCTCCCATTGCCCTCAACCACCAGGATCCCCTCCTCCACCGACACAGGGCCGCAACCCACGGCAAACGGGTTGGTGGACCAAATATCCGCCCGGGTCCACTACGGGGGTGTCGGCGAACTCTTGGCGTTACCCAGCACCCACCACGAGGAGGTGGCTCGCCACGGGTGCCGTCTCCCGTCAAGATATTGCTGGAAAATTGCGGCGTAAAATCCAACTCACTCGCTGTTACAGGAGCTGATTATGTTCATTATCATCTCTTGAAACACTTACCTGAATCCTGAGTGAGTGAATTTAGCTTTACGTCGCACTCAGCAATATTCCAGCTATATGCCGGCGGTCTGTAAATAATCGAGTATGGACCAGACAATCCAGTGATCAACAACATGAGCATCGATCTACAAAATTGGGAACCGATGACATATGTCAACCAAGTCAGTTATTCTGATCACCCGATCCCGTTAGTCGCCTCTTACGACAAGCATAGGCACCTTTTATGGCAAGGCATGGGTTGCTGAAGGCGTGTTCTACTCCGGACCTTCACGAGTCCTTTGAATCATGTTTAGAGACAGTTGAATACCTTGGATGAGATATGGTCATCTGGTAAATTTCCTTCATCCTTTTCATTCCTTCACTTCTGCTTATTTCGGGTTTCTCCCGAGTTTGTACAATCACCACCTTCTTACTTAGCGATACAAAGTAGGTTATTAAAAAGCATGTCTTTTGAGAAATAAAGTGTGTTACTGTTACGAATGGGTACATTTGTGCACTTTTATGCCGTTAAAGTTACAGCAATGGCATTTTCGTTTCAGCCAACTTCTTGCTAGTATTCGTAAAACAGACAAATTTGCTTTGGGATATAATTAACAAAACCAAAAGCAATAAAATGATATTGTATTTATACAAAATGTGTTAAGGTGTATTTGGCTTTTTGTTGTTGTTGTTGTTGTTGTTTTGTTTTGTTGTTTTTGTTTTTGTGTTTGTTTTTTTTTTGTTTTTTTGTTGTTTTTTTTTTGGGTGTTGTTTTTTGCTTTTGTTGGGTTTGTTTTTGTTTTTGTTTTTGTTTTGTTTTTGTTGTTTTTTTTTGTTTTGTTTTTTTTAGCATACAACACGGGTGTTGATGGGTATTTCATTTGGCATCACAACTGTGTAGTAAGTAAGTTAAATGAACGCAAAAACTGACAGAAGCTCTATGCACCGACACCATCGGCTGATTCCACTTCAGTATATTTTAACTTTCCAATTAGTAAAGCGAAGAAAAAAGTATTCTTTTCATGTTTTCTTCAACACGACAGACGGAATATCAGTTCAGCTAGTCCAGTGTCAATAATACATCTGACAGACATGGGAGTAAACCAGCTCTTTTGTCACTACGAGTACATCAGTTTACGCTGCTGTCAGCTGCAATTGATGCTGCTTCTACATGTCTGAAAAATGTTGCAGAGATGTTGAATAATATATAATCAAAATTGTTAGTAATTATCGTTTGTGACCGTTATACAGTGAACCAGAGTATTAGTGACAGTTCTAAACATCCACGCTTGAAGCCATCTGCTTGAGAAGTTTGTGTTACCACAAATGTTTTTTTTCGCCTGAAAATAATAGATTGTATTCTATATTCGATTTTGATAGATTTAAGTTGCGCGCTATCCGGAAATGTTATTGCAAATTCAGTTAAGATTCGATATTTGCGCATGAACGAAATACACATGCAGTGCCTTAATCGTTCTGCTGCTTAAAATACTTTGCTTACAAATGCGAATATTAGTTTGGCTCGCCAACAGCGCGGAACAAGACGTGTTGTCGTCAGTAGTGATCGATCAAGACACATCAACTTATTTCAAAAGCAGAAACAGGATGTACAACTTGCTTAACAGTTATGCACTACTATTATGTGCTATGTGAAAATTACACCACACGTATGTACTAATGCCATGTGGTACGTGAAGTTCTAATGTCATGTGTTACGTGAAGTTCTAATGTCATGCGTTACGTGAAGTTCTAATGTCATGCGTTACGTGAAGTTCTAATGTCATGCGTTACGTGAAGTTCTAATGTCATGCGTTACGTGAAGTTCTAATGTCATGCGTTACGTGAAGTTCTAATGCCATGCGGTACGTGAAGTTCTAATGTCATGCGTTACGTGAAGTTCTAATGTCATGTGTTACGTGAAGTTCTAATGTCATGTGTTACGTGAAGTTCTAATGTCATACGTTACGTGAAGTTCTAATGTCATGCGTTACGTGAAGTTCTAATGTCATGCGTTACGTGAAGTTCTAATGTCATGCGTTGCGTGAAGTTCTAATGCCATGCGTTACGTGAAATTTTAAGACAGTTATGTACCACTTTCCTGTTTTGTGTTAACGATATTTGACAGTCATGTACTACTGAAATGTTTTGGAGCGAACATTACTCGACAGTTATGTACTACTATAAAGTGTTTTGTGAAAGTAATGTGGTAGAGTTGTGTATATAGTGATTATGTTTTATCATTCAGCTGTTTTACTTTAGTATGCTCAAAATAATGTCATTTGTGTACTCCAGGCAATACAGTAATAAATAACCATTTGGTGTATCAATTTCAGGTATATTAACCAGTCAGCATTACTGATTTATAATAATTAAATCTCCCATTTCAGGCTGCGTAAGATATTTAAGCTGTTGTAAGTAAAGTAATATCATTAACGCTCATTTCTTTTGTTAAGTTATTTCATTGGGTAAGTCCATTTCAGTGTCGGGTAGTGCAGCTAACAATGAAAGTGTAAGCTTGGATATTTCAGTCATTGGCTGGTTTTGAATTAGGTGTCCTACATCCCAACCCTTTGTTTCCACATGCTTTTTCTTATCACTTGCACATGGACATGTGGACCATACAGACTCCGGACAATGTATTAAAAGGGTTAGTAATCATTATGTATTTTATGCTATAGTAATGTATAAAGTGCTACACGTAAATATATATATTGTAATGTATAAAGTGCTACATGTAAATATATATATTGTAATGTATAAAGTGCTACACGTAAATATATATATTGTAATGTATAAAGTGCTACATGTAAATATATATATTGTAATGTATAAAGTGCTACATGTAAATATATATATTGTAATGTATAAAGTGCTACACGTAAATATATATATTGTAATGTATAAAGTGCTACATGTAAATATATATATTGTAATGTATAAAGTGCTACCAGTAAATATATATATTGTAATGTATAAAGTGCTACCAGTAAATATATATATTGTAATGTATAAAGTGCTACCAGTAAATATATCTATGTCACATTAATATTATGTCTCAACATGTCACATATACTCTGTGTGTATTTGTGTGTGTATGAGTTGAGTGAATGTTTATAAGAAATGCCATATTTGATCCTATGTGTGGTTTTCTTTATCATATGTGTGTTGTGGTTTTTTGTTGATGTGGTAGTAAATTGTATTGTTTATCAGTGAACTGATAAAGGTGTATATGAAATATATAGATATGTAAATAGTATTCATGGTATGTTTTATATCATGAACAGGTCGATACCAGATATTATTGGTCAGAGGCCAGGACAACACCCCCGTGGGAATCACAGGGTATACATGTTTATATCTACTTATAGAGTACCTAGTATACATATAATTATACATATTTGTTTATGGCATTCCAATTAATTAAGTATAATATCAGGCACGTGATAATGCCATATTCTTATTGTATGAGCAACTGAAACTGCAATGATTATGATATGCTATGTTTATAATTGTATCACTTATGACTGTGTAAAGTGTTGCTTTTATATGTCACCTTGTGAGAGTATGTCAGCTTGTGAGAATTGCACTCTTATTATTCCATTCCTTGTTGCAGGGTGTCAGTTTGTCATCAATTTTACTCGACAAATAAACAGTTCTCACACCCTAGTCCGTGTCACTGTGAATGAATTCACAAGACCATCTTAATGGATGTAACAAAGTAACTAGACAATAATGTACTACTGTCATGTGTTTTGTAAAAGTAACTAGAAAATTATGTACTACTATCATGTGTTTTATGAGAGGTACTAGACAGTTATGTACTACTACCGTGTGTTTTGTGAAAGTTATTAGACAATTATGTACTACTGTCATGTGTTTTGTGAAAGGTATTAGACAATTATGTACTGCTGTCATATGCAATGTGAAAATTATATCATAGTTACATACTACAGTCATGAATCATGTGAAACTACTCGACAGTTATATACTAGTATCCTATACTATAGTGAGTGAGTGAGTGACATGCATTTCACTTTGTATCAACAATATGTTAGCCATATCACGACAAGAAAATATAGTATACTGCAAACAAAATGTATGGGAACACCCAAAAATTTGATAATCATGTATAAACTTAAACTCGATGAGGTCATTTATACTCTAAGGTAAATACAACTTTTTGTGTCCTTAAAGGACACTCTAAACGACATGTTGGAACACGCTGAGTCTGTCTTCCACATGCACTAGGCTGTTGAGCTTGATTCAAATATGGCGCTGATGTGTTTCAGCACACCTGGTTTTCCCCGTTTTTTTGACAATGCTTCATTTCGTGTCAACGGATATTGAATCAGTTGCTTCACTGCATGTTCCAATATGTCACTTAAAGTGCCCATTAAGAACACAGGAAGTTGCATTAACCTATAAATGACCTCACCACGCTTAGTTTATACAATGTATATGCTCAAATTCTAGGGTGCTCCCAACGTTTTGCTTATAGTATACAGTACTAACAAATGTACGTAAACTGTACAATATACTGTGGTCGAAATACAGTAACATAACTGGATGTTTGACAAAAGCCAAGGTTACCCAGTTGTGTAGACACATGTTGTAAACCACTGGATTATTTGGTTAGGACTCGGTTATTTATAGACCTTCGCCATATAGCTAGAATATTGCTGCGCGTGGCTTTAAACAGATGCGCGACTAGAACAATGTTGTGTATGTCTCAACCGACTTATGAATCTTTCATTAAATCTACCGTCAAACATATTGTATACTGACATTAGTCTCCGTGAGTGTCATCAAGCCTATGCACTTGGTACACGTGAAGGGTCTACTGAACAAGGACTGAACAGTGTGTCAAAATCAATTTAGGCATCATAGAAAACTGTTTACGTGATACACAAAATGCCAGTATACACGTTTGGTCATGAATTATTCAGACTGTGATTTACATGCCTTTCCTTGGGTATGCTTTTTCAGCATTATGTGTGTTGACGAAACGCAGATGCGTGTAAAGACCACTTGGTATCGCATCTTGGCTGGTGTCTTTCTCATTCACTTTGAAAGGAAGGAAAACGATGTCCACTCGTGGACTGGTCACTTTAGCGGTTTGTCTTAGTGCAACAAGACTACAGAACACTCAGGGTGAGTGTGTTATCTACATGTATGAGTGTTTAATGTTTGGACTAAAACAGGAAAATAGATAGCTGAACAAAGAAGGTCATAGCTAAAACTAAGGAGTGATTGATTTAAAAGCGCACTTATAAAAATAATATAATATACATGGTAATGTCTCACTTCAAATAGCTGCAAATGTGTTGTGCCACTTCAAGCAATAGAAGTCTAGTATGTGAACTAAATCACGTGTCTGGGGCGATATGTACGGGGTTCCTCCCTTTAAGCTGCAAAATGTGAATCTGTTCTATTACACCATCCAAAGAACGTGAACATGAGTCATTCTTTTTTGCGCCTCATTTTTAATATTTTTTTTAATTCATGAAGTATCTAACATAACATTACAATCCATTTGTACAGAGCTAATTTCATACTCAATGCATGCTCTAGGCGCACAATTGCGAGAAGGTTCAGCTGACTTTAGGCAGCGAGTAATTGCGAGATTCTAAGCGCAGAGGGTAGATCCGAAAGATATGAAGACGCTGGATTGTTTAAACACTTGTAGACAGAGGATTTTGAAAATGTTCTTTTGTGAGACTGAAAGCTAGTGTATTTCCATTAGCACTGGTGTCTCACGGGGTCTCATCCATGAATTTGTTTAGATGATTCTGGCGGCTGTGGTTTCCACCTGCTGCAGCGTTGCAGGGAAGGGAATGATGAGGGCACTATCACAGTAGTTCATTCTGGAGATCACAAGGGAGAGAATTAGAATTTTGGTGGAATCTACTGTCAGATATTTTCTGATGCTAACGATGTTCCTGAGTTGATTTTTTTTTTCACACAATGATTGATTTGCCTGTCAAGACTGTCAATCCATTTAAAACCTTTGTCTGGAATGTTCAATCATCCAGGAATAAAGCTTGTGAGATTGCTGATACAATCATTGAAGACGGACTTGACATTCTGCTTCTAACGGAATCATGGCTACAAAAGACTTTTGATGAATCTTCGATGTCAGCCATGACACGCCCAGGATTCAAACGTGTGAATCAGGTTCGAACCAATTCTAGAGGCGGAGGTGTCGCCATGATTTACCGAGAAACACTGAAGATTCAACTGTCTTGTAACAGTGATATTCCACATTCTTCATTTGGGATGCTGAACGTTCTTGTGAAACAAGACAAGCAAACTGTGAGGGTGATATGTCTGTACAGACGCCCTCATTTTAAGGTCAACAATTTCACCCACACCACTTTTCGTACAAGAACTGGAGAACCTGTGTGACGTCATGTTTTCTAAAGGAGTCAACGTTGTGCTACTGGGGGATTTTGATATTCAATACGAATGAGAATCTACACCAGACGTGAAGCAGTGCAGGACATTACTTGAATCAGATGGTCTAACCCAGCTTGTGCAAGAACCATCGCACAGAAGCGGACACACCATTGATTGGGTAATACCAACATCCATGACAATGTTATCGCCAAAATCAGAGTCGAGGATAGACAAATGTCAGATCATGTCTGGATTGAAGGTTGTTTCGAGTTGAACAAACCTGTTGCAGATAAAAAGGTTATACTTTGTGGGGATGTCAAAATATGTCCAAAGAGGATTTGGGGTCAGATCTCTAGAAATCGATGTTGCTAACAAATCCTCCAACTGATGCAAATGAACTACCTAACCTCTCTCACCTCAAACCTCAAAACCCAGAAGAACCTTCTTGACAAACATGCTCCTGCTACGCAAAAAACAGAAGGATGCAAAAATAGGTACGCCATGGTATAATAAGAAGATCCAACAAGCCAAAGCACACTGGCGAGTTATGGAGCGGCAGTGGAGGAAATCAGAACTTGAAATACATCGTCAGATGTATAGATCGAGTCGGGCGAATGTAAACAAGGATTGTAAGTCCAAATCTTGCAGGGGTAAGATGATGTCGAATGTGCACAACGCAAGGACGCTGTTCTCTCAGATGTTTAGTCTTTTTGGGTAAAGTAAACGACTCTGGCAGCAAAGAAGATATTGCGAGTTAATTCCCTGAATTTCTTTAGCAGCAAGATGGACAAGATGCGTGAGGAGAGTTTCAAGAGTCTCTGAAGGTGTAGAGGAAACTGAATCTCAGAGATTTGAAGGCACTTCATTTACTGAGTTTCCACCATTAGAAGACGTAGAGGTCCTGGAACTAATTAATCCTTGCCCTAAACCAACAAGTTGTGAAGAAGATCCCATTCCCACCAAGCTGTTGTTGGAGCATAGAGATATCATGCTACCTACAATGACAAAAATAATCAATCAAAGTCTAGAAGCAGGAATATTTCCAGAATGTTTCAAATCCGCAGATGTAAAACCTTTGCTCAAGAAACCTTGCCTGGACAAAAACAAACTCTCAAAGTATCGGCCTGTCTCAAACCTACCCTACATATCAAAACGTTTGAAGAAAGCTATTAAGCTATTGTGTAAAAAACCTTGGAGTTTACCTTAAATCAGAATTGGATTGAAAAAAGCATGTAACTGACTTATGTAGAAAGTGTCACTACCATTTGCACAACATCGGGAACATTCGTCACCTTCTTACCCAAGAGCCCTCGCCAGGACGCTATTACTATCTAGGCTTGACTATTGCAAGAGCCTTCTTCTGAGTGCAAACCAAGAACATATTCAATGATTCCAGAAGATACAGAACAAGGCAGCCAGGATAGTGACACTCAGATACAAGTACGATCATATCACGCCAATACTAAGATCTTTGCATTGGCTACGAGTACAAAGTTCTCTCCCTTACATATCAGTCTGTAAATTGAACAGCACCTGAGTACTTGTGTGAACTCATCCTTGTGTACAAACCATCTCGTTCTCTTAGATCAGATACATCTCCTCCAGATACCAAGATGAAGAGTGTCCATTCAAAAGCTCTGCCGCTACTCTATGGAGTGCCTTGACAATAGACACTAGAACGTTGCCGTCATTGGAGAGTTTTAAAGCTCATTTGACGGCACATATCTTTAAAAGAATATTACCCTGACTACACTTTTCACTTGTTGTACAAGTACAGCTCTTTGAGCATATTGTATACGAATAAGGCGCTATAAAAATATTCATCTATTATATTATAAGACGAAGGTCTGGATCTTTGACAGATTCCTATAAAGTAAGAGGGCACTGTCCAAAAGTTAGCGAGGTCTAGTCTGTAAGTTCCAGGTTTGTTTTAAATATAGTCAGCAAACATTCGGTTTTCGGGTGCTGCAACTTCAACCAAAACCACCAATTCTTGACGTCGTCAGAGCAACGTGAAAGGGTATCTGCAACAGAGTTAAACACAAGGCATTATGTTTCAACATCCTTTTTAACAGTTGTATTGATGGCAAAGAATATCGTGATTTCTAACAACACTGGCAAGGCGTTTTATGTATAGTGTACGGGACTCCACATTTCAGTGAGTTTAGTACAGATTGCTGTCCCTGTGAAAGGTATAAGTTGAACAATACAACGTCCACGCATCCATCGATATGAAATTTAGCAGCCGGTCTTTCGAAAAGGCTTTGTATTTATTTCTTTTTAAACTGACTAATAAGAGGTAAGCATTTAGTCTGAGGATAGTTTCTTCAAAGGAGGCTTTACTATGGCTGTTTTCAGAACTAACGACATCTGTCCTGATTGGAGGGAAGCCTTGATAAGAAAGACCGGCACTAGTAGTAGAATACCCAAATTTTGCTGTATTGCTGTATTTGCTGTATTGGAATCGGCTCAACGCAACATGAAAGAGGATCAGATTGTGTTGGTCTTGTCCATGAAAAATACTTGGAACGGGTGTTCGCTACCATCAATGGGGCGCCAGTATCAGGACGAATATGACTAAATGAGAAAAGAAAACATGAGTTGGTCGAGTGCCCTAGCACCTTTCATGCTCTCGGAAATGCGAGTGTTCAGAAAGTCATTCTTTGCCTTTTTTAATGGATATCGAAATTTGATTCTGGCTTTACAAAGTAGATTTCTGTTTCCTCTTCCAAACAAGACTTACACCAACGTTGCTATTCTTTCATCATAAGCCTCGCTTATTTGTGATGTTAAACTTCACCATATCATGACTGGTCTTCCTTATTATCATGATAACTAAAGTCTGCAGGAACAACAGCTCTTTATTAATTTTGTTGACGCAGATTTCATCCAAAAGTTCTGGAGATTCAACAAGGAACGTGGCAGATGTTCGTGCATTTCTAGTAGAAAGAGGTGGATGGTATATCGCAATGAAATGAGGGATATGTGTACAAGATTACGTTAGGTCATCCAACAAACACTCAGCTGCAATGATCTGTGATCTGGCAGAACAATGTGGTTTTACAAAACTAGGTCACCACCGACTGCATATGGACGTGGCACGGGAAGTTTGACTAGTAATGACTACATCAATATAATCTGTTACATTCAACTTTGGTAGTGTGAATTGTCCCATAAATCCCATAAATACATTAACAAAAAAGTTGAGTGGACCTGTCCCTGACGTCCTATCAAGGTGCACAGCGGAAATTGCCAATGACCGAAATAATTTGTTCCTGTTATTGCCCATCACAAATGCCACTCAAACAGAATGAAATTATAGTTGTGGTTCCTCTTAGTCATTTCTTATATGATAATGATTCATTTATAAAATGCCATGTGTTCATCTGACTATTTGCTCACTCGAAGCTGTAGTCAAAATCTGGTTATTATTATTACCCTGGATAGCTCAAGACCCTGTGAGACGCTAAGGTTAATAGTCACATGATTTATCTCATTTTTGCTGGGTGAATAGTGGCAATTTTGTGTACAATCTCACTTGCCCAAGGTGAGATTTCCCTGTGGTGAGAGTTGCCCAAGGTGAGACTTCCCTATGGTGAGACTTGCCCACAGTGAGACTTCCCTATGGTGAGACTTGCCCAAGGCGAGACACGAGTTTTGTTGTGCTTCGTTGTGGGGCAAGACTGAGACCCTAGGTACACTCAGGAGTCAAGATGCCAAATGCGCTCATCCATCCAAGACTCTCCGGGCTCATTGCTGCTTAACTTCACCTGATTTGCGACCTGAGCAAAGGACCTCATGTCACCGCATAAAACCGAACAAAAGTCATCACAGAAGATAATTTACCAAAGATCATCATATTTGCACAGTTTAATGTAATCGTCCTTCTTGTGTCAATTGTTCTTGTCCCTTCTTGTAGGTGAAAGCATTGCTGTTGGTAAACTTGCCAAACAGCTTACTACTTATTCGGAATACCATGCAAGTCTTGCCATCAGTGATGCGTACTCCGTCTCGGGGTCGTTAGCTTATGGTGCCAATTCCTCCTGGTGGGAGGTGGACTTGAGAGGTTATTTTGATATCAGCAAAATCATCCTAACGGCAACAGACAACAGTTGGGGTAAGGAACCGAGACTTTTAAAAGTAGATCTGACTAACCAGTCGAACAAATTTTGAACAAAAACATTTTGTATTCAGGCCATGAAAAGAAAAAGTGTCGGGTTGTTTTGTTTAAACCTCTGAGCATGAACACAGGCATACACCACCACCATCCCGCCCATCACCCATCACAAACAGCACATCACACAGTTACTCTAACACACATACACCGCCACCATCCCACGTATCACCCATCACAAACAGCACATCACACAGTAACTCTCACACACATACACCACAACCATCCCGCGCACCACCCATCACAAACAGCACACCACACAGCTACTCTCACACACATACACCACCACCATCACGCGCATCACCCATCACAAACAGCACATCGCACAGTTACTCTAACACACATACACCGCCACCATCCCCCGCACCACCCATCACAAACAGCACATCGCACAGTTACTCTCACACACATACACCTCGCAGAATATCAAAAAAGTACGTCAAAACATGATCTTTTTGTCTCTCAGATAGTTATAATTTGAAATAGTCCTTTCAATACCATACCATGATTATGAATACTTAGTCTATCTAATTACATTAAGCATGCATATGCCTATATTTCTTGACAAACATTCCATTAGCTACAGTGTGAACTAGTGAAGGGGATTTAGACTAGAGGGGATCACTGTCCCACTCCCCAAAACATTGCGTCAATGTTACACCATTACAATGTTCGTTAGAAACTCAATTATGACTTTCTTAATGAATATACGTGCAGAATTTCTATGTAGGACCTCTGTACATGAAGAATGCCTACGTGGAGGTGATGGACAAAGATGTCAGCCTCTGCTCTGACGCCCAGGTGAAGTGGTGTGGGAAGGTGCCAAACATTGTTGGCAACAACGAGAAATTCATCTTCACTTGCAATGCCACCTTCCCCATTCGCTTCATCCGCGTCACAAGGCGTTCTACAGGAACCGTCTATTTGAATATCGGACATATTGATGTTCAAGGTGTCGGGGCCACGAAGCCATACCGTGAGTATTATACTTGTAAATCGTGACTGATGTCTATTTTCCACATATCTGATGTTACCTTCTCAGTGTGAATGCATATATGAATATGATACTTTATTCGAAGTCGCTTCGACCATGTACCATATTCATACCCATGAAGGTAAATGATAGAATAGGTCTTCAGTAACCCATGCTTGTCTAACAGGATCGGGTAATCAGGCTTGCTGACTTGGTGTCACATGTCATCAGTTTCCATCGGTTCCCAGATCGATGCTCATGCAGTTGATCACTGGATTGTCAGGACAGGATTCGATTATTTAAAGACCTCTGCCATATAGCTGGAATATTGTTGAGTGCAGAGTAAAACTAAACTCACTCACTACCATGTTCAGTTTATCGTCATGCTAATGCGGTAGCGGTAGCGGTACAGTATCCAGTGGTACTGTTGCTGAAACATATTGTTGAAGCTGACTTAACACCGGTTAAGATCCGACTTAGAATTGGTCGTCAGCAACCCAGCCATGTCATAAGAGGTGACGAAAGGGATCGGATGGTTAGGCTTGCTGCCTTGGTTTCCACATGTCCTTGTCTCCAAATAGTAATGTTTCTGGACAACTAGCATTTTAGGCGCAATATTTTTCCATGACACCACTGAAGGTAAGATATATGTTGGATAGAGTGAATCAGGTGGATCAGGTGAATCCCTCAGTTTCATCTTCTCGCCAGGATCCTACTACACGACCACGATGAGGAGGAAGGTGACCAAACCATCCTTGACTACATCAGCCATAACAGCAGGAGAATGTGGCATCTTTTGTCACCGAAACCATTCATGCATCGACTTCAGCTACAGCAAAACTGCACCGACCCAATCCAACTGTCTGCTAACCTACGAGGTCGTGCCTCAGAATTCTGTGGCAAAGAATGACTGGACCACGTACACCATGGACACCTGTCTGTAAACTCCTAACTCAAAGTGAAATTTTGAATCTATGTTGGAACTTGAGTATAAAATAGATCTCTAATATAAAATCTCTTATAACAGGTTTTAAAAGCCTATTGTGGAGAGAGAATATTAAAATCATTATTTGCAGTCACAATATGGAGCAACGAAATTGTATGATTTATAAAAACAACAGAAACACAAAACCAACACTGTTCTTCATAGAGGTATTCAAAACAAACTCAAAAGCAGGATTGGAATGAATCTAACGTAATTTTGTAATGCGCTGGAGGGACAGGTTAATCTGGCCTCACAAACTTACAACATCTAAATCTATTGACAATACCAAATTTCTATGCAGTATATATTTTGAAAACGATTGATACAGTTTTCTGGTTACTTACAATACCATTAAAATTTCGAATGACTGATTCTAACCAAACCAAATTATCGAATGACCCATGAAGGTCCGAGTTAGAATACTGGCCTTCAGTAACCCAGGAGAGGCGAGTAACGGGATCGAGCAGTCAGATCAGATGACACATGTTATCGGTTCTCATGTGCACATATCGATGCTCATTCTGTTGATCACTGGGTCGCCGGGTCCAGACTCGATTATTTACAGACCGCCGCCGATATACAGCTGGAATTCTGCTGAGAGCGTCGTAAAACTAAATTCACTCGCTCACCGTAAATGTTTGTATAATGGTTTCAAGACATCAGACTAGTCTATAATTGACAATGCCTTCCATAGTTTTGCGAGGAAAGCTAATGAAATAGGTCTGAAGTTAGACGGATTCATGCCATTCCAACCAGCCATAGGTATAGGAACAACAGTGACATGACGCCACGAAGGAAGAAAGTGTCCTGCTGTCGAAATATGATATTAGTTGCGACAAAACCCTTTCCACGTTCATGAAGACCGAGTTCGATTCCCAGCCCATTTTCTGGTGATATTGCTGGAATATTGCTAAAAGCGGCGTAAAACTAAACTCACTCACCCACACACTCATGAGATATCTCTGGGTAAAAGCGGAATCGACTGCACAGCTGCAACTATATCATCTGCATATAATTGCTTTAGCAGTATTACAGCTACACGATGTTGTTTGTAAGCAAATGCTGTCATTGTCACCATGGGATACGGTGACAGGGCATATGTTTGTGAATCACCATGCATCATGTGTTCTCGTAAAGGTGAACTACTAAAACTATACTCTTAAAAAAAAGTAGGGATCTTCATTCTTTCTTATTAACGATAAAAAAATATTTAGGAGATTTATCGGAGTCAATCAGTGTTGATATGATATTATTGAATGTTTTGAGAGTGCATTTGCACTACCTTACAACCATAGTTGTGGAATGTAGTCAATTTTGAAAGATGATTGGTGTATGGCATGTAATTTGCATGTATAATATTTTCATTTTAAAACAACTAGAAACAAACACTAACAAATCTGTGATGCAAGATGAGTGTCGAAATTAATGTACTAAGTGATTTCTCGACCTCCTTGAAAAAACATCAAAATGAAGAATGTGACCCCATGCACCTGTATGGGTCTACTGCGTTGTGCACGTGCATATCAAGCGTTGTGTTTAGGAGTGGTAACAGAGGGAAATGGTGGTGCGTTCATAAGATGTCTGTCCTTGAAACGTTTGTTAACGTTTACACTTCCTATGCAAATTGAAAGTTCAGGTTCCCTTACGTTTCTGAAGTATACGTACGGAGAAAAGTGGCACTATTTAGATTATACCCTGGATGTCGTGCAACTACAGTTTCACCCAATCTTTTGTAATGTTGTATTTATGATTTTCATGCAGCACTTTGATGTTCCACAACTCAGTCATAAGTGTTTGTGAATTAATCACTGACTCACAATTCATCCAAGACTAATTTATTCAAAAGTAAGTCGAGTCATGACACTATTTGATTTGTGATTCATGAATTGTTGTCGTCACGATATAGATGGGATATTGGCGGTGTGACGCTAAGTAGTAACTCACTCACTCACTCACTCGTATTGAATTGTAAACCACCTTATCATATACCACAGTTGTTGATTGTGTAACATTTTATCAGTTGTTGCGTTTACAGATATCGTTCTAGTTTCACTATTCTGACACTTTAGAAACAGACCTATAAGCACAAACCTAGGACGAGGACAACAACCTGTAACTAACTGGAAATAGGCTAGTTTTCTCCATTGCTAGAATAAATAGAGAGTTCATCTCTTATATACCTCGTTTCCACCACAGTTGGTTCAAAAGCAAATAATATACTACTGAATATTATAAGCAAATAAGATATTACTGAATATTTTGCATATTCGGATGAAAAAAAATATTTAAGAATACAAGTAAGATATAAGGGTTGAAATGTGAATATATATATGTTTGGAAATTTATGTTTATACAATAATCTATAACAGGGAAATGTTCAGTGTATAGTCAGGATATTGCCAATTATGTATGATTTCCTGACTTTGTATTAGTTTGTCTTCTCCTGTCCAATACTGGGATGTCTTGGTTACGTAATAGTTTTTACACATGTCCTTTCGCGTAGGATTTCATATTATCAACGCGTTTTAGTTATTAATATATGACGTCTACAGCCACGATGCAGCTGAAATACTGCCAATAAAGATTGTTTTCACACATCATTAGAAAGGTTTCAGTGGGCTTTAAAACGGTTATGGATAAATCGAGGCCAACTTTAGTTAATCCTCTTGTGTGTATTGAAAAAAATATGAAATGCGAAAATAAGAAATTTCGTTGCACAGTCAGCACTAGTGCTAGATGCTTTCGCATGTAGACACTATCGTATGTCTCTTGTTACGTGTGTCTGTTTTCTGTATATTTTGTTGTTAATTAAGTAATAATTATTACCGGATCACATTGTTTAGTGTTTGGAATAATAATTATGATAGGTCACATTCCGTATAATAGATGGTCAGCATTTTTAACATATTGGTAGCAGGCTGTCCGGAAATTATCTGCCCTTGGTTTTCTGTTTGTTACTTCCGGGAGACTGCTAGGGATTTCTACAGTGTTGGCGATGGTCGTATGTGCCCGAACTTTCGGGAAATGACTGAATATATATTAAAAAGGCTGGTCACACAATTCACTGGAGTTTACAGCACCAACAAATCCGTCAACGCCTGAATCAACATTAACTGTCGTCAGACCGCTCGCCGTATTTCATTCTTCAAACTGTTTCTCTCTCGCACTATGACTTTGGTGAGTTTGCTACTATATATTTTGTGACCCATTGCCTTAGATTTTGTCTCACTTGTATTGTGCTTGAAATCAGTATTGTGAAATCGACTTGTGACTTTGTATAACTTGCTCTCTTTCCTAAATACATGTTATACAATATCTTAATATTTTAAACCTGTCCTTGTTCTGTTTTGCTGGTTCACAGAGGATTTCTTACCTCGTTTGTAACGGCAAATTCTTAACCGTAACAGTCTGGAAAAACCCGACCACACTCATGTGCTACATTGAAGTTCACAAAATAGTCGCCATGTAATCTCACCTTCTGTGATGGGATGTAAATAAAGTTTCATTTCAAAATAACGTCTTAAGTTACCTACCTGTTACTTTCAGTATTTAGTAATACAACCATTTACTGCAAGTACAGCCCTCATTTGCTTAGGTAGAGTAGAATACAGTGGTTTTATGTACTCTGGAGTAAGTCCAGATACCTTGAACATAATCTATCAGATTCTGTTTAGTTTTATTTCATGTAATTGTCTTTGTAGCCTGATTTTCAGAGTTCTCCATACATTTTCAATGTTATTACAGTCTGAGGATTTGGAGGCGATTTCATTGTCTGAATGTCATTCACTCTTTTCAACTGAATTTTCTATCTAGAAACATGGACAGGACAGTTGTCCTCTTGAAATATATAGCCCTGATATGCTGAAACGTTGGCTATTCCTGGCCAAAGGTTGCTGTCCAGTATATCTATATACTTTGTTGAACTTTTTATGATAGGCTGTAAGATCTTTCCCTCTAGGTGCCGTGACACTTTGTGCAGACGTCTCTTTTTTGTTTACAAACTGTAACGAGTTTTAAGTCAAATTTGTACTCCTTAAAATTTAAAACCCTATACCTATTGTCAAGATGAAATAAATTTCCATTTAAAAGAACCAGCTCCTTCTGGCATGATTGACAGCCGCCATTTTGTGAACTTTATTATGGCACAAGACTGTAGAACAGTTAGAACAGAATTTAACAAAAACAATAAACAACGACAAAAAAAAAACAACATTTGGTGTTGTATCAAGATATATGTTCTTGGTGCAAATTGTAACATATAAAACATTTGGTCTTCAGTCTGTTATGTTACGGAATAGATTGGCCAAATCAACCAGGTACCAGGAAACTGAGTGACTCAACGGAGAGAAGTGTAACAACTCAGTTAAGGTAGTGACAACCAAAAGCGTTGATACAGGAGAGGCATCAACTGTGCAATGAATTAACCACACACATCTTGGAATGTTCCAAATGGCAGTTTGAACCATACAGTCTGTTCATGCCTTGGGGAGTTAGTAAATTGGTTTCAGATTTAGCAATATTCCAGCAACATCACATCACCGAAATTGACTTCACACACTGCATCCACGTGGGGAATCGAACCCGTGACGAGCGAACGCTTTAACGCTTTAACGTACTGATATTGGCCTCCGTGAGAGTCGTCACGCCTCTTTCACTTGTACACCTGATGTAATGGTCGAACAAGGAACGAAGGAGCGTCCAATTGCATTTAGGGTCCAATAAAACTATTTATGAGACACGCACAATGGCAGTTTTACAATAGTCAATGTTTACACACACCATGTTTTTGTTCATGACTTATTCAAAGTGTAATTTACATATCCTTCGTGGGTGTGCTTTTCAGCTTTATGCATGTTAACGACATTCTATTGATGGGTATTATGTAATGAAAACTTGCTGTTGACTGTCAGCTGGTATCAAATTCTGAGTTAAGAATTGTCTTTCTCAATCTGTCTCTGGATGCGGAGGACGAACGATGTCGGTTCGTGTACTGGTGACTCTAGCAGTTTGTCTTAGTATAACGAGACTGCAGAACACCCATGGTGAGTATTCAGTATTTGAAAGTTCCATGTTTGGTGAAAAGGTACCTGATGAGGTTGTTGAGAGACATACAGAAGTTGGTATTCAAGTATGAGACACAATATTATGGATGTCAGCTTCTTTATGGTATGCACAACGTCAATGAACTTTCCATTGCCCCTTCGTTAGGTGAATCAGGGATAGTCTACAACTCTCTCTATAACCTCTCTATATATAATCTCCTTGGGTGAATGATAAGGAATATGACATCCATAATATGTCGTATTACTCAGCCGTTGACGATATCACTGTTTATTATCTTTAAATGATATTACGTATTGTGTCAAGGTGTTTGAACTGTTTATTACTGGGAAAATGATAAATAATCAAGGAAATGGATCAGGAATGTTCACAGATACTGAATCTGTTTTCTGTTAGTGATACTTATGTGATATTTTCTAGACTAGTTTATTGGCACCCGTGGCGAGCCACCTCCTCGTGGTGGGTGCTGGGTAAAGCCAAGAGCTCGCCAACACCCCCGTTGTGGACCCGGGGGGATATTTAGTCCACCAACCCGTTTGCCGTGGGTTGCAGCCCTGTACCGGTGGAGGACGGGATCCAAGTGGTTGAGGGCAATAGGAGCAAGCAACCGTGCGCCTATTGCTCAACACACCACTTTGACCCTTCACCTAGACGAGTGGTTGAATGGGCCCGGTTCAACCAATCGGCTGGTCATGCCATGCCCTGTGCATGGACAACATTCTGGAGAGTATGTACTTTAATTACTGTGAATCTTTGATAACGAATACATATATATATATATATGTATATATGTATATATATATATATATATGTGTGTATGTGTGTGTGTGTGTGTGTGTGTGTGTGTGTGTGTGTGTGTGTGTGTGTGTGTGTATTAATCTACCATGGCTCTAAACCTACCCTCTGGTTCAAAGAAATATAAACGTCGACATCTTTCAACATCAACAAGTGTCTTCAGCAGTAGTGGATACTTGGCCAAGATTCTTGGTTATTGAAGCAACAGATGGAAGTCAATTGAAACTGAATCCCTTTGCCATTTCTAAGGGCATCAAAGGTGTCTGTGGTGAGGTGACAAACGTAAAAAGGCTTCGCCCCGGTTCACGTCGTTCCGGTTATTGAATGGGCCCAAAGGCAACAATCTATCAACATGTTAGGATTAAAACAGTTTGTTGTCTTTGCACACAGATCATTGACTACTTGCAAAGGCATTGTGGGAGACAGATCTCGTTTTCTGGCTTATATGTCAGAGGAAGACATTGCTACAGAACTGAAACATCAAGGAGTGACGTCTGTAAAGCGATTTACGAGAAAGCAAAATGAAAATATCATTAACACAAATACCTGCCTGTTTACGTTTGGACTATCAACTATACCGAAAGCCATTAAAGCTGGTTATTTGAACATCCCAGTGGATGTATACATACCTAAACCACTGAGATGTTTCAAATGCCAGAAATATGGTCACGGTGCCAAGTCCTGTACACAGAAGACAGTGTGCTCCCGTTGCAGTGGGACTCATGACAACACGGGATGCACAGAGGACATCAATTGTGCCAACTGTACCGGTGAGCACATCGCACCGTCCAAATTTCGATGATGAATCACAGCTTCTAAAACTAAAAATCACAACAACCTCTCCTACCAAGAAGCAAAAAAAAATATTATCCTTGCACTTCCATAGTCGGACATATTCATACCCTGTTTCCGCCCCTGTTCATGGTCTTGTTGGAATGGTTTCCAGTTCATGTCAGACAACTATTTCTAGGGTGCAAATCACTGTCAATGAACAAAATAGGATTCCTAAAAATGAACCGGGTGTAATAACATCGGCCTCACAGACAGAACCAGATCTAGAGATTCTATCAAACAAACGGTCTGAACAAGGAAGAACCGCTTTGACGAGTAAAGAAAAAAAAACAGCAGCGAAGAGCAAAAGCTGTAGATCATTTAAAAGTACCGTCTACCTCATCTACGTCTGTAACGGATCATAATCCATTTGGACCTCTCGTTATGGAGGTCACTCCTTCACATCCAGTATATGGGAGGAGTCGTTCCTCTCATTCACGATCCCCTGTTGAACCGTCATGAATAGTACTACCAATTTAATACAATGAAATTGCAGGGAACAATTTTAATGATCTACAGTTATTATCTCAAGATTTTAAACCATCAGCTTTTAGTCTACAAGAGACATACGTGAAAAGTACTGATAGATTTGCATTGCGTCAGTTCAATGCATATCATTCATTCTCACCTCCTGGGGATAGAGCCACTGGTGGTGCTTCTGTTCTGGTGAGGCAGAGTGTTATCTATAGCCTTGTGGATCTTAAAACCAATCTTCAGGCTGTTGCTGTCCGCCTTACTTTACAGATAACCTTTACACTTTGTTCTTTGTATATTTCTCATTCTTCGGTTATTCAGCAGTCCGATCTTCAGGGTTCCATTTCATCAGCTCCCAAAGCCCTGTCTCATCATGGGTGATCTTAATGGCCATAACCCTCTGTGATGTAGTTCCGCAACTAACAATAAAGGTAAACTCCTTGGGGATTTCATTTCAAATAATAATTTATGCATACGTAATGATGGATCTGCCACATACTTGCATCCTGGTACAGGAACATATTCTGCACTTGATCTGTCACTAACAGACCCAGATATTTATACGGAATTGGCACCCGTGGCGAGCCACCTCCTCATGGAGGGTGCTGGGTAACGCCAAGAGTTCGCCAACACCCCCGCTGTGGACCCGGGGGCATGTTTGGTCCACCAACCCGTTTGCCGTGGGTTGCGACCCTGTGTCGGTGGAGGAAGGGATCCAGGTGGTTGAGGGCATGGGAGCAGGACCAGTGTTCTTAGTGCTCAACACACCACTTTGACCCTGACATCACCTAGACGAGTGGTTGAATGGATCCGGTTCAATCAATCGGCTGGTCATGCCAAGCCCTGTGCATGGATTATATGTAATTGCACAAAATTTGATTTGGAATTGTCTAAATTTTAGTCTTGGCATCCTTTGTTCAGATTATTATTTGACTTGAATTTGGAGTATATCATCCGAGTATCCTTGGTGGTGCAAGTTGGAGATTCGCTTGTGTTTATCATTGTCCTTTGTGATACTACGTGGTGGGTGGGGAGCTCGGATGATGAAACATATATACTACCTATGGAATACCAACCCCCCACCCCCACCCCCACCCCCACCCCCCCAAAATGCAACAAACGTCAACTTGACAGCGATGGTGACGACCAACGACCTTCCAACTCAATCGACTATTGGCCACGATTTATAGTTATGGAAACTGTAAACAAGACACCACTGCAGCTTAACCCTTTTGCCATTTCCAAGGGTATACATCGCATTGCAGGTGAGGTTAAAAACATTAGACGCTTGCGTACAGGCTCTCTGTTGGTTGAATGCACCAGAAAACACAGCAAGCAACGAACATGATGCCAACGGAAATATTTGTTGGTTATCCCGTGTCTATCACTGCCCACAGGGACAGGGACGGAGAGGCATAATCAGAGACAGAGATAGATTGTCAAAGTTAGATATTGTTTCTGAGATGAAAGATCAGGGAGTGATTTATGTTTAAAGATTCACGATCCGCAGAAACAATGAAACGGTCCAAACAAATACTTATCTGTTCTCCTTCTCATCGCCGAATCCTCCGAAGTCTGTTAAAGCAGGTTACTGTAGTATTTCAGTTGACCTGTACATCCCAAATCCTTTGAGATGTTTTAGATGTCAAAGGTTAACACTTGTACCAAGCCCATAACATGCGCCCACTGTAGTGAGAATACTCATGTCACAGAAGACTGTAACAGTGACAATAAAACGTGTAGAAATTGTTCGGGAAATCATTCGTCTTTCGCCAAAGAGTATCCAGTCTGGAAAAAACAAATGTAAATCAATAAAATCAAATTCACACAGAACATCAGCTTTTCTGACCCCAAATAACTCGTGGAATCTGCAGCACATACTGAATCATTTGCATCAGTTGTCAGAACTCCTGAATATATCTCAAAAGTAACAACCTCGTCGATACATTGCCAGACAGATTTGACGTGGGTTAAAACAAATAATGCTCAGTTTGTTGCACCCGAACAGTCTCCGCAAACCTTGACATCTTCTGTCAACACTCAGTTGGTATCTAAAGTCACGTCACAGTCCTGTAGTCAGACTTCATTTGAACAAAAATCTTGGTCTCAGTCAACTCACAAGTCACGATCAAAAACAAACTCGAAGAATATTGTTCAAAGTAAAACTGACTCAAGAACAGAATCTTCAAAAAAGAGTGGCAGACCCAAGAAGAGTTCAGAAAATCCTCTAAAACTATTCAATAAATACGGATCGCTTGAGGCCATGGAAGTGTCAGAAAACTTCCATCCCAGGGCACATAGCTTGTCGCCCTCGAAAAAGGTGAGCGGTAGATCCCCTATTAACCCACCAAAAAGATAGTTTATTCCAAAAACATTGTGCAGTGGAACTGTAGAGGTCTACGGACTGACTTCAATGAGGTACAGCTATTAGTCCAGGATTTAACACCATCAGCATTCTGTTTGCAGGAACCGTATCTGAAACAGATAGACAGTTTTACATTGCGTCAATTCAAAGGCTATCATTGTTTTTCTCCGAAAGGTGATCGGGCCACTATCTTCTATCTTCTATCCTTGTGCGACAGGATATTATACACATCCCTGTTACCCTCAAAACTAATCTTCAACCTGTAGCAATACGACTCACTCTTGGTGTTACGTTTACTTTATGCTCTCTGTATATTCCACCTTCCTCAGCACTTCAGCAGACTGATCTTCAGTCTCTCTATGATCAACTACCGAAGCCCTGTGTTATCATGGGTGACTTAAACAGCCACAGCCCACTCTGGGGAGGTACACACACCAATGGTCAAGGTAAAATACTTGAGCAGTTTTCTCTAACAACGACCTGTGCATATTTAATGACGATTCAAGCACGTACCTGCATCCAGCCACTGGCACATATTCTTCTTTTGATCTGTCGGTTTCAGATTCTAACCTATTTACTGAATTTGAATGGAAAGTTCACAATGATCTTTACGGAAGTGACCACTTCCCAAAAGTACTTTCAGAAACAACTCCACCTGATTCTCCCTAATTTACAAGATATAATTTTTCGAAGGCTAATTGGTCCTTGTATCAAACTATGTGCAACTCGAAACTACGACCAGATTGTTTCTATGATGTACCTGATTCCATTCAAACATTTTCTGACATCTAAATGAAATTGCTGATGAGTGTATACAAAGTCCTCTACGACTCCACATGTACGAAAACCATGGTCTAATACAGATTGTGGACAAGCCAGGAAAGCAAGGGAAAAGGCAGAAACTTATTTCCGTCACCATCCAACTGTCCACAACTTGAATAAATTGAAAGTATTAAGAGCGAAGGCACGTCGTACCTTCAAACAGAATAAACGGCTTTCTTGAAAAAAAATATGTCTCCAAACTTAACTCACGCACGCCTATGTCGAAGGTGTGGAACATGGTTCAGAGAATAAAAGGCAAAGGTTCAAAATCAGCTGTTCACCATCTTAAAGACGGAGATAATTTATTAACTGACAAAACTCAAATTGCAAATACAATCACGAGCAGATGAGGGGATGGTGTAAATCCAGCTAGGGACCAAGCAGGTAGCAGAGGTACTGTAAGTCCCCATGGCCTCTAGTATGGTGATCTATAGCCTGTTTTTATATTGTATTGTCTGAATAGTGATATTAGTTTTAACTTTTCACGCTAGTTTTATTTCTTATTGTGATATTTTAGTTGTCCTTTGTCGACAGGTCTCTACCATATACACAAATACCTTTTTTCAAGAATGTTCTACCCACGATGTGACTGCAATACAGCCGATGTGACGTCAAATATTAACTCACTCACTAAACTGGTTACCAGAATTCCTGGCAATGGTCGCATTTGTTGAAGTCATACACCCTAGTTATCAGCACTATATATCGAGTCAATATGTCTATAAATAAAGTAGTTTTTCGTTCATTTCGTGTTTACATTTCCCATATAATCATTCCATGATGAATCAGTTGAATTTATCCATCAAAACATAATCTGGACTGACAACCCAAGTGGGTATAACCAATATAAGGTTTTATTGCATGTAATTTATTTACACCCACTTGGGTGTCCCACCTCTTTTGCATCAGATCTTGGATATACGATCTAATTGTAGCTTTATAATCAGAGTATGGGATAAGAAGTGGAGTCACGGACTTTTTGA
Source organism: Haliotis asinina (assembly GCF_037392515.1). Classification (NCBI taxonomy): domain Eukaryota; kingdom Metazoa; phylum Mollusca; class Gastropoda; order Lepetellida; family Haliotidae; genus Haliotis; species Haliotis asinina. The sequence goes on along the minus strand of NC_090283.1, from coordinate 12,712,796 downwards.
GTTGATATCTACTTGAGTGTCCCACCTCCACATATCCATTTTTGTACCAATACGCTGATCTAAGCATAACAGCTGACAAATGGTATAACTATTTTAGAGAACTTCTTGATACTGAAATCGTGGATGGAGATGCCTGTTTTGGCAAGCATGTTGCAGATTACTCTAGCTCTCATAATGTTCATAATTGGGATGACTGTACCAGTGCCGATGAACTACTTAGTAGCAGTATTGCTGTAAATAAGACACATTGTGCAATTAATAGCCTGGATACTGGGAAATCTCCAGGTGAAGATGTGGTGTTCCCGTAGAAGTATTTAAGTTGGCATATTACCTTTCCCTTATATAATCTATTTGTTTAACAAAGTTTTTGAGACAGGTCTTTTCTCCGATTCTTGGAATATTGGCTTCGTACTATTGCCCAAATCAGGTGATAAGAAAGATCACAATAACTTTAGGGCAATATCCCTGCTGAATACTTTAAATAAGGTATTCGCCACTGTAGATAACAGCATCAAAAGCAGGATCTCGAGTCAACAACTACTAACAGAGCATCGAGCAAGTTTCTCTACTCTTGATAATGCTTGAAAACGAATATTTACATAATGTTGCTTATTTGTGGATATCCGCAAGGCATTCAATTCTGTGAATAGATCCAAACTTATTTATGTCATGATGAAAACTGGAACATACGAGAATTTTCAATGTTTACGATGAAATATGTGCAATAACGTAAACGCTTCTGTCAGAACTAGTAAATATGACATGACAGATATTTTCCAGACGCATTTTGCTGTTCGACAAGGTTGCATTTTGTCACCAGTACTATATAAAAACAATTGCATACGATATTCTGCAAATTCATTTTGAAACGTAGGTACAAAGCTGCTAATCAGTTTATACTTACAGGAAGTGGAGACTTTCCTTTGGTCATCAATGCTCGTTTCAGAGTACTATCATTTTGGATAAAATTGAATAGACAGACTCGTAACAGAATATCCAGAAATAGAAATGAAGTTCTAGGGAAATTACGTTTTGAGGGAGATGCAAACTGGGTCTCATCTGTACGTGAATTATTGTTTCAATGTGGATTTAGCCATGTATGGATCGCACAAGATTTTGGCGACAGGATTCTTATTTCAAAACTGTTCAATCAACGATGTAAAAACATATACTAGCAGGAATGGTTCAGTGACGTCCGTTTTTCAAATAGTATCAGTTATTATGCTGAGTGTAAAATAAAATGATATTAAAATAAAAGGTGCAAGGCTTTCTAAACTCAATGAAGAAATTGTCACTTGTGATAATTGTAACGTCAGAGAGGATTAATACCATGTACTTTTAAAATATCCATCAAAACAGAAGTTTATTGTTGTTTCAGCTACTGTACAAGATGGCCTTATTACGATACCACACAAATCGGCAAAATAATGTATACTTCCCATAGACTGCCTATCTCTAGATTTCCCCTAAGACTGATTATCTACAGATTTTTCATTAGACTGCCTATCTATAGATTTACCATTCGACTGCCTATCTGTAAATTCCCATAAGACTGCCTATCTATAGATTTCCCATAAGACAGTCTATCCATAAATTTCCTATAAAACTGATTATCTACAGATTTCCCATAAGGCTGCCTATCTACAGATTTCCCATAAGGCTGCCTATCTACAGATTTCAAAAGATGACATAACAGAGGGAGTAAATGTTAGAAATCAGATCTGTCTCGTGTGTCTCGTTATAAAAGTAATTTGTCCGTACCATTGTTTATCAACTTTTAAAACTCGATCATTCTTTTCATTTCAGTAGTTCCTGTCTCTGCTTGTAGGTGAGAGCATTGCTTTTGGTAAACTTGCCAAACAGCGAGGAACTTATCCAGGATATCCTGCAACCCGGGCCCTTAATGATGTATACTCCAGTACAGGGTCGTTAACAAGCAGTACCAATCCTTCCTGGTGGGAGGTGGACCTGAGAGGTTATTTTAATGTCAGCAACATCACCCTCACAGCAGCAAGCAACGGATGGGGTAAGGATCCGTAGTGCCTATGTCTTCAAGAGCAGTATGAAATATGTGTTAGAGACTAATTAAGGAAGATATAGTTGAGGAGTCAAATGCGTTTATATTGTCACACGTCACAATCACCCGCCACTCATCACACGCAACATGTCACCCATCACCCGTCATTTATCACTCATCACCCGTCACACATCGCCCATCACAAATCACCCATCACACGCCACTCATCACAGATCACATATCACGACACCCATCACACGTCTCTCATCACTCATCACCAATAACACATAGCATGTCACAGTCATCACACATCATCCGTCACACATCACACGTCACTCATCACATATCGGCCATGAAATATCACACATAACATGTCAAACGCCACACATCACCCATCACGCATTGCCCGTCACAAATCACCATCATACGTCTCTCATCACCGATCACTCATCACTCACCACTCATCTCACATCGCACGTCACACATCACACATAACATGCCACACGTCACAAATCAGACATCGCCCAGCACATTTCACTCATCACTCATTACACTTCACTCATCACACATCGCCCATCACACACCATACATCACACATAGTATGTCACATGTCACCAATCACACATCGCCCTTAACACATCATACATAACATGTCCCACGTCACCCATCACGCATCTCCCGTCATTCATTACACGGTAGCCATCACCCAGCACACATCACCCATCTCAGATCGCCCATTACCCAGCACACATCGCCCGTCACCCATCGCCCACCACTCATTACACATCACCCATCACACATAGTCCATCAAACATTATACATCACATATAGCATGCCACATGTCACCAATCACACATCGTCGGTCAACCATCACACAACACACATCGCCCGTCACCCATCACTCATTACGCATCACCCACTCTCCCATCACACATCGCAGATCACACATTGCCCATCAAAGATCATACATCACATATAGCATGCCACATATTAACACACATCACACATCACACATCATCCATCACATATCACATATAACATGCCACACTTCACACCTCCCGTCACTCATCACACGCCAGTCATCACACCTTACCCATCACACATCACACATCACACATCACACATCGCCCGTCGCTCTAATGCGATCTCCCCTCGACCGTTGGATGGCAAACGAAATCGCACACTTTATTATCAATATCCATAAGCTCCCTGGGGATCACACAACTCTTGCAACGTCTAGCTAGGTGCACCGAGTTAATGTGTCTTTCATATCCTTTCGAAGTACTTATTCAACAGTTGGGTGGACTGGGGCACATAGTCACAGATCACAGAAGTTTGTCCAGTTAAAATACACGTTGCTGTACCCGCAACTAGGTGTCTTCACACATTCATGTGGCCACCATTTGATCATTTAGCAAGGGATTCGTAGATTCTTTTAGTGCTGTACAAGAGAGGTTGTGACAACGCTGAAAGATTCTACCCACAAAGTGCACTTCAAGGACCTCGAAGTCGCTGAATCACAACCCTTGAGCCTTGGACAGCTCGCCCACCATGTCACACACCGATTCTATACTATTCATACGTTACAGAAGTATTCATGAGGGATGCCTACGTGGAGGTGATGGACAAAGATGCCAGCCTCTGTTCTGACACCCAGGTGGAGTGGTGTGGGAATGTCTCAAGTACAGTCGCAAAGAAAGAGAAATTCATCTTCACTTGCAATGCCACTTTCCCCATTCGCTTCATCCGTGTCACAAGGCGTTCTACAAAAAACACATATTTGAATATCGGACATATTGATGTTCAAGGCGACGGGGCTACGAAGCGATACCGTAAGTATTCTACTTGTAGATCGATACTGTGAATCATTTAATTTAATCGACAGTTCCATATTTAAAGTTACCCATACGACGCTTCAGTAGAAGCTATATAGACATGTGTCGTGTCAAATGCATGCTGGGAGTGGTATTCTGGTAGTAGTACAATGTCCTGTGGTACTGTAGGTAATACGTACAGTCGACTAACATCCGGTGAAGATCCTCTTTAGAATTTGGTCTTCATCAGTCCCTGTTTGTCATAAGAGGCGACGAACGTCATCGGGTGGTTAGGCACATGGACTTTGTCGACACTGAACACTGGATTGTCACCCGATCCTGTTACAATGTCACACGACACTGATCATCTTTGCGAATTACTTTAATGTTTCTAGGCAGCTAGCATTTTGGGAGGAATAATTTGTTGAAGATATCAAAAAAGGAAATAAAAATATTGATCCGAATGATGTGAGCAGAAAAACACGGATGAGGTGAATCCCTTAGTTTCATCTTCTTGCCAGGATCCTACTACACGCCCACGATGAGGAGGAAGGTGACCAAACCATCCTTGACTACATCAGCCATAACAGCAGGAGAATGTGGCATCTTTTGTCACCGAAACCATTCATGCATCGACTTCAGCTACAGCAAAACTGCACCGACCGAATCCAACTGTCTGCTAACCTACGAGGTCGTGCCTCAGAATTCGGTGGCAAAGAATGACTGGACCATGTACACCATGGACAACTGTCTGTAAACTCCTAACTCAAAGTGAAATTTTGAATCTATGTTTGAAGCTTGAGAATAAAATAGGTCTCTAACGTAGCATCTTTTAACAGGTTTAAAGCCGGTATGGAGAGAGAATATTAAAGATTTGCAATCACAATATGGCATTTGATACCATTCTCATGTGGAGGAACGAAATTGTATGATTTATAAAAACATCAGACACACGAAACCAACACTTTTCTTAATAGAAGTCACCTGTGAAGGTCCGGGGTTGAATATGCCTTCAGCTTGTATTAAGAGGCGACTAACGTGATCGGGTAGTTCGCTGTTTGGTTGACACATGTCATAGGTTCCCAATTGTGTAGATCGATGCTCATGATGTTGATCACTGGATTGTCTGGTCCAGACTCGATTATTTCCAGACCGACGCCATATAGCTGGAATATTTCTGCGTGCGACATAAAACTAAACGCACTCACTCACTTTCTGGAGGTAATCTAAACAAAGTCAAAAAACAGGATTGGGGTGAATCTAACGTAATTTTGTAATACATTGGAGAGACAGTTAAATCTGGCGGTGTTTTAAAATGTTCATGAGCCTCTTCAGAGACGCTGTATACAGGATAAAAAGAGACATTTGTCTTGGATTGTTTCTAGTTATTAAAAGATTATAATTTTACAGCATAAGCAGTGGAACCATAGTCCATTTGGAATGTATTAGCAACTTATATAAGTTGAGAAGGGTTATCTTAAACCCTTCCCATTTTTAATTTGTGTCGACTTTCAACAAAGCAGAGTCATTTGGTCTTCATGCATGTACTGAATGAGGGTACCATCCACAACATGCTAGTGTCTTTGTGGAGTGAAATGTTTTGACAATAGTATTCATAGTTTCTCTTGGGCTAAGAAAATGTTAAGCCATGCTCAAATGAACATTAATGAATTTTATTAAGTCAGAGCTGCACTTGTCTGTCAGTGATATGCACATCCATATCACGACATGACGTGTTTTAATAATCCACAAACAAATCACCATCAATCAACTTATATACTATTAATTTTCAAATTAAACAAACTGACTCACAAAATACGGTCTTGTTGATCCTGATAATTATGGTCAGACAAGGCTGACCCAAAGAGACAATTGCCATGGAAAAGAAGATATGAAAGAAGGCAAACGGCCTCTCAAACTTACAACATATAAATCTTTTAAGGACACCACATTTCTATGCAGTATATATTTTGGAAACGATTGATAAAGTTTACTGGGTATTTACAATGCCATTAAAATTTTTAATAACTGATTCTAACCAAACCAAATTATCAAATGACTCTTGAAGATCCGAGTTAGAATACTGGCCTTCAGTAACCCATGTTTGTCGTAGGAGAGGCGACTAACGGGATCGGGTGGTCAGGCTCTCTGTCTTCTTTGACACATGTTATTGGTTCTCATTTGCGCATAGCGATGCTCATTCTGTTGATCACTGGGTCGCCGGGTCCAGACGCGATTATTTACAGACCGCCGCCGATATACAGCTGAAATTCTGCTGAGAGCGTCGTAAAACTAAATTCACTCGCTCACCGTAAATGTTTGTATAATGGTTTCAAGACATCACACTAGTCTATAATTGAGAATGCCTTCCACAGTTTTGCGAGGAAAGCTAATGAAATAGGTCTGAAGTTAGATGGATCCATGCCATTCCAACCAGCCATAGGTATAGGGACAACAGTGACATGACGCTACGAACGAGGAAAGTGTCCTGCTGTCGAAATATGATATTAGTTGCGACAAAACCCTTTCCACGTTCATGAGATATCTCTGGGTAAAAGATTGTATCTCTGGGAATCGATTATACAGCTGCAACTGTATAATGTGCATATAAATGTTTCAGCAGTATTACAGCTGCACGATGTTGTTTGTAAACAAATGAGGTGATTGTCACCATGTGATACGATGACAGACCATATGTTCATGAATCACCATGCATCATGTGTTCTCGAAAATGCGAACTACTAAAACCATAATCTTTAAAAAAAATAGGGGATCTTCATTTTTTTTCTTTACGAATAAAAGTATTTAGGAGATTTATCGGAGTCAGTCAATGTTGATACGATATTATTGAATGTTCACCATTTGCACTTCCTTACAACCATAGTTATTTGGAATGTAGTCGCTTTTGAAAGATGATGGATGTATAGCATGTAATTTGGATGTATACTGTTTTCATTTTAAAACAAACGGCTAGAAACAAACTCTAACAAATATGTGATGCAAGAGTTCATGTTCTAAGTGAGTTCCCAACCTCCTTGCAAAAACGTCAAAATGAAGAATGGGACGCAATGCACTTGTATGGGCTACTGCGTTGTGCACGTGCATATCATGTGTTGTGTTTAGGGGTAGTAATAGAGGGAAATGGTGGTGCGTTCATAAGATGTGTCTCCTCAAAAAAAGGAGGAGAAAACGAAAAGGAGAAAAGTTGCACTTTTCAGATTTCACCCTGGATGTCGTACAACTACAGTTTCAGTAATGTCGTATTTATGATTTTGCCGCAGCACTTTGATGTTCCACAACTTCGTCATAGGTGCTTCTGAATTAATCTCTTGTTCACAACACTGACGCCTACTTTATTCAAAAGTAAGTCGAGTCATGACACTGTTTGGTTTTTTTTACACTATTTAAATTAAAAATTGTTGAATTTCAGCGAAAGTATTCCCCTGTATTTTCTCCACACTTCACAGTCTGTCTACAATTGGTTTAGTAGATGCCCAAGGAACAGTTTCGTCAGCTACATTACTGAATTTTTCGAGAACAACTGCCCAGGTTCTAAAGCATTGTTTGTTTGTTGTTTAAGGCCACACTCATTAATTACCCAGCCTTATGGCCGCGGTAAATAAATAATGGAGATAGACAATGCAGTGATCAACACCATTAGCATCGATCTTATCACGGGTTTATCTTAGAACAGCTGAGCAGGTGAGTAGCATCTGTTCATAGATATGCGGATCTATAAGGCTGCATGAAAATTAAATGTTTTTGGGCACATTTGTTTAAAAAATGATGACTTTATTTTCAATTTTTGATAGAAGAAAAGGACGAGGAAGGAACACATTTTTTGTCTCCTCAGAAATACAGCTTGGAAAATTTAGCACGCGTTAATGAGTTGTAGATTCACTCACGCTCGTTCTTTACAGACACTCACTCTTATAGTGGACCAATGGATGATCGGGGCGCGGACAAGTCAATTTTATTTTTTATAAATGGCAATAGAAATTGTTACGTGCACGAATAAAAGTGACGCGCCGATGCATTTCACTTTCTTATATTGCCTGACAGATCAAATGCAAGATAGGTCTTGTTGAAGGTGGAACATCCATCGGGTGTTCAGATGACTGTATTTTAGGGGTAATGGTCACTTCGACACAGGCCATCGTGGACTGAAAATTCAAATAATCATAGATATGCATATCTGTGGCAAATCAAATTGCAAGACAGGTGTGTGAACCATGCTGACCAATAATTCAACATGCATAAATTATTCTTTGAAGTCAAGTTGTCAAGTATTTCTCCTTGTTTTTGGTGTTGATGTTACTACTTGCTTCATCTTGATTATGTGATCCAGACTGGATTATGTACAGACCGCCACCATATTTCTGAGTTTTAATCACTGTCTGGCAAGCCTTAGGCACGTTATTATCAAACGTGGTATTTTGTACAGTGTTCTCTTCAAGAATTCTCTGTTCATGATCGTAGTCAAAAATTTTAATTCATTATTTCTAGACAGTTTTGATCCCATATCAAAGTATATTATGTAATTGTCAAATAATTCTTTGTTGAACAATGTTAAATGATATCTGATTGTATTTGTTCTGATTCACTATAATCATATCATTGTGCTATCACATAGCTTAGTTGTCTTGACTGTACATGCAAACTTATATGTATAAATAATATTGGGTATATATATATATATATATATATATATATATATATATATATATATATATATATATATATATATATATATATATGTGTGTGTGTGTGTGTGTGTGTGTGTGTGTGTGTATATATATATATCTATATGTATATGTGTGTATATATATATATATCTGTATATATATGTGTGTATATATATGTATGTGTGTGTGTGTGTGTGTGTGTGTGTGTGTGTGTGTGTGTGTGTGTGTGTGTGTGTGTGTGTGTGTATATATATTCACTTTTGTTGAGTGTAAACGGATATCTTCCAGAGTTCCAGAACAGCAAATAGTAATTGAGAATAGCATAGAACATTCTGGGAGGTACTAAAACTACATAAGGAGATAAGCTCGTGCTATTTAGATTTCACCCTGGATGTCGAAGCCACGCTTATACACGCGTCACTACTATTGTAGGAATGTGTGTGTTATTATCACTGACATTTCAGTCATTGCCAGAGTTAAGAGGTGTCATAGTTTGATACCGCTCTTGTGTGCTGCCTTTGCAATCACCTTTTCGTATAGACTTCTTCCCCTTGATGGTGATCATGTTCCTGATAATTACCAGTATATAGTGAAATATTTATATGATGGCATTCTAGTTTTATGTTATTCTGTGATAGTAGTTTTACTGTCCGTCGGGTTGTAACCATGAAAATGTATTCTTCCTTCATTCATTGTTGTCAAGATATAGATGGGATGTTAGCGGTGTGACGCTAAATAGTAACTCACTCACTCACTCGTACTGAATTGTAAATCAGCTTATCATATACCACATATACCACAGTTGCTGATTGTATAACATTTTATCAGTTGTTGCGTTTACAGATATCATTCTAGTTTCGCTACTTTGTCACTTTAGAAACAGACGTATGAGCAAAAACATAGGACGAGGACAACAACCTCAAACTAATCGGAAATAGGCCTGTTTTTTCCATTGCTAGAATAAAAAGAGAGTCCATCTCTTATATACCTCATTTCCACCACAGTTGGTACAAAAGCAAATACGATATTACTGAATATTTTGCATATTCGGGTGAAAAAAATATTTAAGAATACAAGGAAGATATTAATGTTGAAATGTGAATATGTTTGGAAATTTATGTTTGTGCAATAATTTATAACAGGGAAATGTTGTGCGTATTGTCAGACTATTGCCAATTATCTACGATTTCCTGAGGTTGGATCAGTTTGTCATGTCATGTCCAATGCTGTGATGTCATGCTTATGCTTATGTAATAGTTTTTTTCGCGTATGATGTCATATTATCAACATGCTATAGTTAGCTATATATGAAGTGGTGGCAATAAAGACAAAAACAGAGACACAACTCTCATTTTCCCAATTCGTCCTTCTGAAGCTGATATTTGAAAAGTTCCAAATCCCCATTTCTAGGACATCACTGGAAAAATTCCGTCGGGCTTAAAATGGATAGAGAGAAATTGAGGCCAATTTTAGTAAATCTGCTTGTGTGTAATGAAAAAATAAGAAATGCTTACAGTATGTAATGTTTAATTGCACAGTCAACACTAGTGCTAGATGCTTTCACATGTCTATACCATCACATGTGTCTTAAAAAACCGACCACACACGTACTTAATGACTCATACACCTTTCATAGATTTTTAGACTTCATTTCGAACAGAAAATCACAAAACATATTTCGTATTATATCAAGATATATGTTCTTATTGCAAGTATTAACATACGAAACATTTGGTCTTCCATCTTATGTGTTACGGAATAAATGTGCCAAATCAACCAGCTACCAGGAAAGTGAGTGACTCGTTCTAAACTTCAACGAAAAGAAGTGTTAAGGATGTGACAACCAACAGCGTTGATACAGGAGAGGCATCAACTTTGCAATGAATTCACCAAACACATGACGAAATGTCTGGGGGTGTGCCAAATGACAACCAAAGATACAGTTCATGCCTTGGGGAGTTAGTAAATTGGTTTCAGATTTAGCAATATTCCAGCAACATCACATCACCGAAATTGACTTCACACAATGCATCCATATGTTGAATAGAACCCTTGAAGAACGAACGCTTTAACGCTTTAAAGTACTGATAGTGGCCTCTGTGAGAGTCGTCACGCCTCTTTCACTTGTACACCTGAAGTAATGGTCGACTGACGGTTGAACAAAGAACGAAGGAGCGTCCAATTGCATTTAGGGCCCAATAAAATTATTTAAGAGACACGCACAATGGCAGTGTACATTAATCAATACAAGACGTTTACACACACCGTGTTTTTGTTTCTGAATTATTCAGAGTGTAATTTATTTACATACCGTTCGTGGGTATTCTTTCCAGTTTTATGCATGTTAAGAATCCACATCCTATTGCTGGGTGTTATGTATGCACAGTGTAAAGAAAACTCTGTGTTGATGTATCAAATTCTGAGTTAAGGATTGTCTTTCTCATTCTGTCTCTGGATGCGGACGACGAACGATGTCGGTTCATGTACTGGTGACTCTAACAGTTTGTCTTAGTGTAACGAGACTGCAAAACACACATGGTGAGTATTTTATCTTTGAATGCTTCATGCTGGGGGAAAAGGTACCTGATGAGGTTCCTGAGAGACATATGGAAGTTGGTATTCAAGTATAAGACACAATATTATGGATGTCGACTTCTTTATTGTATGCGTAACATCAATGAGCATTTCATTGCCCCTTCGTTAGGTGAATCAATCTACAACTCTCTCTTTATAATCTCCTTGGGTGAATAATAAGGAATATGACATTCATACTATGTCTTATCAAACGTTATTATCAAACGTGGTATTTTGTACAGTGTTCTCTTCACGAATCCTCTGTTCATGATCGTAGTCAAAAATTGACCGTTGAAGACATCAATGTTTAATATTATAGATGATATTACGTATTGTGTAAAGGTGTTTGAACTGTTTATTACTGGGAAAATAATGCACAATCAAGGAAAGGGGTCAGGAATGTTCACAGATACTGAATCTGTTTTCGGTTAGTGATACTTATGTGCTATTTTCTAGACTGTTTACCAGAATGCCTGACAATTGTCGCATCTGTAGAAGTCATACCACCCTGGTTATCAGCATTATATATCGAGTCAATATGTCTATAAATAAAGTATTTTTTCGTTCATTTCGTGTTTACATTTCCCATATAATCATTCCATGATGAATCAGTTGAATTTATCCATCAAAACAAAACATATTATTTTTGTACCAAAACGCTGACGTAAGCATAACAGCTGACGAATGGTATAAGTATTTTACGGAACTTCTTGATAATGAAATCGTGATTGGAGATGCCTGTTTCGGCAAGCCATAAAAAGCGACTATGCTTGTCGTAAGAGGCGACTAACGGGATCGGGTTGTGAGGCTCGCTGACTTGGTTGACACATGTCATCGGTTCCCAATTGCGCAGATCGATGGTCATGTTGTTGATCACTGGATTGTCTGGTCCACACTCGATTATTTACAGATCGCCGCCATATAGCTGGGATATTGCTGAGTGCGGCATAAAACTAAACTCACTCACTCACTTGTGCATAGACATCTTGCTTCCATTGGCATCAGTACCTTGTGCAGTATCAGGCTTGTCAACTGGTTCACCGTGACTGAGTGTAATGGATGCGCGACCTGCTCAGATCAGTCTCGGTAAGAGTGAGTGTTTGGACAAGCATGTTACAGACTGCTTTAGCTCTCATAATCTCATAATTGGGATGACTGTACCAGTGCCGATGAATTACTTGGTAGCAGTATTGCTGTAAATAAGACACACTGTGCAATTAATAGCCTGAATACTGGGAAATCTCCAGGTGAAGATGTGGTGTTCACGTAGAAGTATTTAAGGTAGCATATTACCTTTCCCTTATATAATCTATTTGTTTAACAAAGTTTTTGAGACAGGTCTTTTCTCCGATTCTTGGAATATTGGCTTCGTACTATTGCCAAATCAGGTGATAAGAAAGATCACAGTATCCATAGTGGAATATCCCCGCCGAATACTTTAAATAAGGTATTCGCCATTGTAGATAACTGCATCAAAACAAGATCTCGAGTCAACAACTATTATCACAGCATCAAGCAAGTTTCAGAGAAGATCACTCTACTCTTGATTATATTTTTACCTTGAACAGTCTTGAAAACGAATGTTTGCATAAAATTGCTTATTTGTGGATATCCGCAAGGCATTCAATTCTGTGAATAGATCCAAACTTATTTATGTCATGATGCAATCTGGTATATACGAGAATCTTCAATGTTTACTTTGAAATTTTTATAATAACGTAAACGCTTCTGTCAGAACTAGTAAATATGGCATGACAGATATTTTCCAGACGCATTTTGGTGTTCGACAAGGTTGTGTTTTGTCACCAATACTATTCTATCTACCTATCAATCTATCTATCCATCTATATACTAGTATATATATACTAGATAGATAGATAGATAGATAGTGGTCATCAATGCTCGTTCCAGACATTTTGGATAAATTTGTATAGACAGGTTCGTAACAGAATATCCAGAAACAGTAATGTAGTTCTAAGGAAACTGGGTCTCATCTGTACCTGAATTATTGTTTCAGTGTGGATTTGGCCATGTATGGATCGCACAAGATTTCACATAGACTGACTCACTCTAGATTTCCCGTAAGACGGCCTTACTATATATTTCTCATAAGACTGTCTCACTATATATTTCCCATAAGACTGTCTCACTATATATTCCACAAGACTGTCTCACTATATATTTCCCATAAGACTGTCTCACTATATATTCCCATAAGACTGCCTCACTATATATTTCCATAAGACTGCCTCACTATATATTTCCCATAGGACGGCCTATCTGTAAATTTCAAAAGATAGCACAACAGAGGGAGTAAATGTTAGAAATCAGATCTGTCACTTGTGTCTCATGATAAAAATAATTTGCCTGTACCATTGCTTATCAACTTTTAAAAACTGATCATTCTTTTCATTTCAATAGTTCCTGTCTCTGCTTGTAGGTGAGAGCATTGCTTTTGGTAAACTTGCCAAACAGCGAAGTAATTATCCAGGATATCCTGCAACCCGGGCCCTCAATGATATATACTCCAATTCAGGGTCGTTAACAAGCAGTACCAATCCTTCCTGGTGGGAGGTGGACCTGAGAGGTTATTTTAATGTCAGCAACATCACCCTCACAGCAGCAAGCAACGGATGGGGTAAGGATCCGAAGTGCCTATGTCTTCAAGAGCAGTATGAAATATGTGTTAGAGACTACTTAAGGAAGATATAATTGTGGAGTCGAATACGTTTTGAAAAAAGAACACTTTCTATTGTCACACGTCACAATCGCCCGCCACACATCACACGCAACATGTCTCTCATCACACGTCATTCATCACCCATCTCCCATCTCCCATCACCCATCACAAATCACCCGTCACATATCGCCCGTCACTCATCACACGTCACACATCGCCCATCACAAATCACCCATCACATGCCACTCATCACATGTCACATATCTCGTCACTAATCAGACATCACTCATCACCCGTCACACCTTGCCAGTCACTCATCACCACTCACACGTCTCTCATCAAACATCACCAGTCACACATCACTCATCGCTCATCACCAATAATACATTACATGTCAAACGTAACCATCACACATTGCCCGTCACTCATAACGTCACACATCACCCACCATTCATCACACATCGGCCGTCACAAATCACACATTACATGCCACACGTCACCAGTCACACATCTCTCTCTCGTCACTCATCACACTCCAGACGTCACCCAATCACAAATCACTAATCACCCATAGCCCGTCACACATCACACTTCGCCCATCACACATCAACATCACACATCACACATAACATGTCACACGTCACCCATCACTCACCGCACGCCAGTCATCACAAATCACCCATCACCCATCGCCCGTCACCCGTCACTCATTACACATCACCCATCGCACATCGACCATCGTCAATTACACATCACATATCACATATTACACATCGCCCGTCACATATCATACATCACACATTGCCCGTCACCAATCACACGTCTTCCGTCACTCATCACACATCACACATCACTCATCACACACCACACATCACTCGTCAAACATCGCCTGCCACTCATCACACTTCGCCCATCACATATCATACATCACACTTAGCATGTCACACGTCACCCATCACACATCGCCCGTCACTCATCACAAATCACCCATCACACATCACACATCGCCCGTCACCCGTCACTCATTACACATCCCACATCCCCTATCACATATCGCCAATCATATATCTTACATCACACATAACATGTCACAAGTCGCCAACCACATATCACACATCACACATGACCAGTCACCCATCGTCCATCAATCATCACACATCACCCATCACCAATCACACATCGCCCGTCACTCATCACTCTTACACACACCTCACAGAATGCCAAAAAGGGAGCGCCGAAACGTGATCAAATTATTTTTCAGATAATTATAATATTACATTATCCTTTTAATGCCAACATCACATGTATTAACAGATTGCATTAAGCCTGCATATATCTTTGTTTCGCAACATGCATGAGGCTAGCAATTGTGAACCATGGTATGACGCATTATAGTGGAGGGGTGTGTGTTACATTGTCTGATTTTATATATCATTGATGAATGTTACACAAAGATCATTACACCTTATTGTCAATAATGTTTCCTACAAGCCCAGTACTGGCTGACTTTCGCGTTATGTACGAAAGTCCATGGTGCCGAAACTATATTATCAATATGGAAATGATGTTCTTTACAAGCCCAATATTGATTTCGTTTCCTGTTTAATGTGTGAAAGGAGATTGTTATCATTACTCCAGCGCCAGTGTCCAGTTCAGCTGCTCAAAGGCGATTTCCCCTCGGTCGTTAGATGTCAAATGCAAACGCTACACCGTATTATCAATTTCAAATCTCCCTGGGGATCATACAATTCTTGCAACGACTAGCTAGGTGCACCGAGTTAATGTGCTCTTACTAAGTATTTATTCCCAACTGGGTTGACTCGGGCACATAGTCACAGTATTTTGTCCAATTGAAATGGACGTTGCTGTACCCGCAACTAGGTGTCTTCACACATTCATGTGGCCATCATTTGGTCATTTAGCAAGGGATTCATAGGTTCTTCAAGTGCTGTACAAGAGAGGTTGTGACAACGCTGAAAGATTCTACCCACAAAGTGGACCCCAAGGACCTCGAAGTCGCTGAATCACATGCCTTGCGCCTTGGACAGC
Source organism: Haliotis asinina (assembly GCF_037392515.1). NCBI lineage: Eukaryota > Metazoa > Mollusca > Gastropoda > Lepetellida > Haliotidae > Haliotis > Haliotis asinina. Next base: position 12,696,977 of record NC_090283.1, on the reverse strand, counting down.
TCGCTCACCATGTCACACGCCGATTCTATACTATTCATACGTTACAGGAGTACACATGAGAAATGCCTACGTGGAGGTGATGGACAAAGATGTCAGCCTCTGTTCTGACACCCAGGTGGAGTGGTGTGGGAATGTCTCAAGTACAGTCGCAAAGAAAGAGAAATTCATCTTCACTTGCAATGCCACTTTCCCCATTCGCTTCATCCGTGTCACAAGGCGTTCTACAGGAAACGTCCTTTTGAATATCGGACATATTGATGTTCAAGGTGTCGGGGCTACGAAGCGATACCGTAAGTATTCTACTTGCAGATTGATACTGTGAATCTCTTAATTTAATCGACAGTTCCGCATTTAATTTTAACAATACGACGCTTCACTAGAAGCTACATGGACGTCTGTCATGTCAAGTACATCTGGTAGTAGTACAGTGTCCTATGGTAATGTAGGTAATACGTACAGTCGACTAACATCTGGTGAAGATCCTCTTTAGAATTTGGTCTTCATCAGTCCCTGTTTGTCACAAGAGGTGACGAACGTCATCGGGTGGTTAGGCACATGGACTTTGTCGACACTGAACACTGGATTGTCACCCGGTCCTATTACAATGTCAGATGATATTGATAATCTTTGCTAATTACTGTAATGTTTCTAGGCAACTAGCATTTTGGGACTAATAATGTTCAAAGATATCAATGAAGGAAATAAATATATTGAGCCGAATAATATGATTAGAAAAACGGATGAGGTGAATCCCTTAGTTTCATCTTCTCGCCAGGATCCTACTACACGCCCACGGTGAGAAGGACGGTGACCAAACCATCCTTGACTACATCAGCCATAACAGCAGGAGAATGTGGCATCTTTTGTCACCGAAACCATTCATGCATCGACTTCAGCTACAGCAAAACTGCACCGACCGAATCCAACTGTCTGCTAACCTACGAGGTCGTGCCTCAGAATTCTGTGGCAAAGAATGACTGGACTATGTACACCATGGACAACTGTCTGTAAACACTTAACTCAAAGTGGAATTTCGAATCTAAGTCTGAAGCTTGAGTATAAGTGGACCGTACTGATGAAAACATGCTTACTTTCATCAAGTGGACACAAACGAAACGTATATAGGACAGTAATGCGCTGTTATGTTTCTTTTGACGTAACAGCGACGTATCAGAGCGAGAAGATGTATTTATCTTTACCATTGATCAAATTTGTGTGATACGCCATTTGCAAGGGACCCGGATACTAACCCTGTTATCAGTGTATAATTCTACTGTGCTGTAATTAGTATGATATATAACATCTGACGTTCAGTTCTTTCTATTCTGAAAGAACGAGTTCTAATATTTGCCAGGTAACGGAGAAATACACAAAGTTTGGGCAGCAATTCGTTTACTTAGACGATTCAATAATGACACGTTAGGGTTCTTATGTTGGGGAAAGTACATTTGCCGGGATAAATGTATTTCTCATACAAAATTATTAATTTGAGTGAAGTGTTCTAATATAACTGCAGCAATTGAAATTCGTTTGCTGTCGCCATATATAATATTGCCGATATGACTATCAATCTTAACTTGCTTACGCCATGTGTCGTTACATCTCGTTACATTATGATAAAATATGGTGTTATGTGTTCCTCGCTCAAGCGTCCACTCGTGAAGACCCAAGTTTTGATTCTCAGCATGGGTACAATGTGTGAAGCCCATTTCTGGTCTCCCGCTGTGATATTGCTGGAATATTGCTAAACGTGTGCTCTTACTGTACGACTTGTAGTAACAACGTATAGCCTACGAGTTTTAGTAGTATGGGTACTTGAAGTCGCATACAACTCTTATCTTGCGAGATTCTCATGTATGGCAAAGTGGATAGGTCGTGTGAAGAAGAAACGCCAGCGTTAATGTCGGCCTACACATCGTTTCATTTTTGGTAAGTCGCACCCTGAGTTCGACTCATATCTGAACGATATGCTTCATCGAGAACTTGCGACTCGTACGAATTCTATCTCCTACAAATTCTATTTCTTGCAACACGGCTGCGAATAGTTGTATGCGATTTTAAATCGTTACGGTTTTGATGTTCCATGCTACAAGTCGCACTGTGAGAACACGCCTTAACTTGCACTATCTGAGAAAAATACAAAACTTTCATAGTTGCGAGAAGCTGTTTATCTAATAAAATAAATAGCGAACTCGAGATAACTTCCACATCAGCTCCATTAACATCAATTTGAGACCCAGGATGTTTTCTTTGTACCATAAATTAATGGATTCACTTCATATGTAAAATGTTCACGTGTGAACCAACCAGCTGAATTGTTTCATATGCATTCTTAGACGTTGACCAATAGCAAAGTAGATACAATTCGTGGATAACGACTTTTATTAATCTACTATTTTGTACATGCATCTATACCAAAACGTTGCTTGTTTCTGTGTCTGTATTTCGACGTATAATTAAAGTTAAAATTCGAACTGGGTTCGAATATCAAAGCGTGTTTTGCCCTTTCAACCAAAGACATATTAACCCGTGAAGATCCAGGTTAGAATCTGTAACCCACGCCTGTCGTAAGAGGCGACTTATGGGATTGGATGGTCAGGCTCGCTGACTTAGTTGACACATGTCATCGCATCACTGGATTGTCTGGTCCAGACTCGATTATTTACAAACTGCCCTCGCATATCTGGAATATTGCTGAGTGCGGCGTAAAACTCCCTCACTCACAACAAAGGCATTTTATAATGGAGGAGATAAGTGAGAGATGTCCTCAGAAGAATACGATTGCTATGATACAGTTCGAAACCAGTGATGGAACACATAGTGCAACCATCCGATCTTGATCATACTTTACTGTCATGACAAGCCAAGTGTGCTTAAAGCGTATTCTCGAAATATCTTACCAATATTAATACGGAAATTCTGTCTTTGATGGTCAGGGTTAGAAATTGTCTTCAGCAATCCATACTTGTAAGAAACGAGTAACTTGATCGGGTGGTCAGGCTTGCTGACTTGGTTTACACATGTATCCCATTTGCGTAGGTAGATCGATGTTCATGCTGTTGATCACTGGATTGTCGGACATATTTTTCAGACCGCCGCCATATGGCTGGGATATTGCTGAGTGCAATGTTAATCAACAAACAAACGACTGATAGTGGAATTCATTCATTCATTCTCCACACATATACGTTCTGATGTGAGTGAGTGAGTTTAGTGTTACACCGCTTTTAGTATTATTCCACCAACATCACGTCGGGGGAACAACAGAAATAGCTTATAGGCTTCACACATTGTACCCATGTGGGGAATCGAATCCAGCACGCTTAAACTTCTAGACTACCAACCGCTATGAACACGCTTGACATCTTATGCTGACTGAAGTAAACAGCTCGTTAAAGTTTAGTCAAGCCTGACATCAGCATCAAGTTACAGCTTTATCAGTATGCTCGCTAACATTTCCTTTAACTGGTATAAACAATTATACCACGAAAGAGATCAAACGTACCTACATCGCTGGAAGCGTAAAAATATTGATAAATAGGAGTGCCAGCAGCTACGGTATTGTTTACTGATGGTGTTTCTAATGTCGTTCCTGTTGTTCCCCACAATCAATCATCCAGTTTAATTAATTAAACAGCGATTAATAAAACAGCTGACACATAAAACTACAGATGCGTGAGTTTTTCTTTTTCCCATTTCTTTGTTAAGTACCCAGCTTCGATTAAATATCTGAACATGGTGATCGTATCCCCTGTCGCGAATGTGGGTACGTCACATGACTTACACAGAGTCGTGCAAAACGTATTTGATGTAATTTCAGTGTAGCATAACCGATTTTCATGAAGTGAGTTTAAGATGCATCTTTGTAAAATGTGACAGGCAAACTTGAATTCATCTCTTCTCTGCGTGCATAATTCCAGTTTCTCTCCACTATTTAAATAATGACATCACATTTATCACCTTACGTATGGTCCCACAGTGCACAAACCCATAGACCGCCATATTAAAGGCGTTCACGGCACTGGGCATATCTTGCTTAAATTTTTGCAATTTGACGAATAAGAAAATATGTGACTGTAGGCAAAATGATTCCCCACATGTGCAAAATGTGACTGGGACCTTAATGAATTTAATTTCACGAAACTTGTGTATGCTCCACTAAAATATCATGTAAGTGTTTGGAAATAACGTCAATTGACGAATACGTGTATATCTGCCACGGTCCCTCCGTCCAATTTCAGTTAGGGGCATTGTTTATTTTGTGCTACATTGTGTTGTTTTGGTTTTTATTCATGTGTGGTTCTGTCTTGTTTGCATATGCCATGGAGAAACAGACAGTTAAGACAAGATTATGTTTAGTATCCCGAGAGAGTTCATATTGAACACGTACTAAAATGTGAAAAACGAAAATATGTTGCATTTAAATACTGTAAAATCATTTATTTTCGCGGCTTAATTTTCGTATATAAAATATAAGACACACAAATATTTGTTACCAACACAGATAAAAAGATCTTGTTGGAAGGTGTAACGAGGTCATCATTGACGGCTGAACCAAGACCATGACGGTGGCCATGAAAGTGTTCACTTTCAGTAGGAATCAATGAGAATCAATGTTGCGAAATAATAGTGTCACTGTACACTAATCAAAGTAATAATTGTCATCTGATACACGAAAACGTTGGTTTTGCATAGATTGATTATTTATAATTTATATTTAACACCGAATTCTTTGATTGGTTACCTGGGTATAATTTGATCAACACACATTCAACTGTTATTTGACGTCAATGTAAATAAGCTCGCCGTGTTTTCAGATGGTTTAGTCATACATGTTCATATGTCTTATGTACGTTTAGCATATGAATTGTCAACCTACAAGCATAAAATGATTACCATGAAAGCCGAATTCGTCATCAACGGTTACGTAACTCGGTTAATGGTGCCTCTTTGACATCATTATATACTGGCGCATGAACATCAGAAATACTTCAAACAAAAACAAAATATCTGTTAATTTCAACTGTAACAAACATCACAAAATCATTTTTAATATGCTGTTTTTGTAATATTCAAGCTGTTTAAAATAACACAATAACACTAATGGCGATGGTGACTGTAACGTAATTATAGCTCTTTTTTCCCAAATTTATAGTTCTAATTAAAACTGCAATAACAATCATAATTATATTCTTCTGTCTGTAATAAGTCCCGGGCAGATATTCAAGAGTGACGTTAAAACATAACTTCCACTCATCTTAGTGTACTAATGGTTACCCGTTCATGTAACCTTGTTGCCATACCCAGGGTGGAACATTAATTTAAATACATGTACACTATGAAGAATATGAATAACCACAGAAACATCAGACGTAAATAGCACAAGTGAGGTGAAATGTACACACAATGTTGAAGAATAAAGCTGATTTATTATTTATAAAGCTATTGTTTTGTGAGTCGCAGCTATTTATACTTGCATTATTTGATACAATCACTGATGATGCTGATGAATATTCGTTAGGAACACATTCTGACGTAATTATTCTCAACTGTTAAATTGAGATGTATATATCTAAATCACAAAAAGTGAAATTGGTTTATTAAAATGTCTCTAACATTATGGACCGTAGATGTCATCATTGCCCTTGAAAGACATTTCTGGATGTTCAAGGTAGTCTAGATTTATTCAACACATAAAACATTCAGAGAAATCCACAGGAGTGTCGTGAGAAATGCTAAATAGGCAGTAGTTCAGCTTTACTCCTTGTTGCCTAAGCTTAATTACCTAGAACATTCGAAGTCGCCCCTCCCAACAAGCCGAGCTCAGTTAAAATGTCTTTCTGGGGGTGCTCCGGGTATTCCATGGCTTTTATAAATGTCCCCTCAGTGGTTGGGTCCTTCATGAGGATGTTAAGAACCATCTCACATTTCTCCTTCCTGTGTCTCAGTTCCTGAAACTCTTCTGCCTTTGTGGGTGACATTTTATGATCCGCAACAAGATGATCGGCCAAAGGACCAGGATCAAGGACACGTTTCAAGTAAACGTATTTGCTTTGGATCAAATCCGAGAACGATCCCGTTTTCTTTCGACGCCCGGTGGCAGAAGCATCTACTGAAGGTCTATGAGATTCACTTGGGACCCGACTAAGAATAGATCCATCTTCGACGCATCTTGAATAGATCTTCGAGACATGTCGTGCTGAAATAATAAACGTAGATGAAAAAAATAAGAAGTCATTTTGAAGTCCTACTTTGTGGGCGATACAAACTCTCCACAGCAGGTCACATCCGTTGTACTCTCCTGAGCAATGGTTCATGTAATAGTTTCTTACGTGAGTAATGTGTCATCTTGTAGTTTCTTATTCCTAAGATATTCAGCAAATATACGAAAATTCTCGTCACGATATGGCTGAAATATTGCTAAAGTAACGTTAAATTATAACTCACTTACTCTTGTAGTTCTTAGAATGGCAGGTTATCAAGTATCCCTGTAACGAAAACGTATGTACAAGGGCAGTTCGAAACGGAGAATGAACGAGATCAAAATATTGATATCTAACGTTTGTGTATTTTCAGCAGATTAAAGCTAGTTCTAGACACTGATTTTAATTCCCCTACTTAAAATGTATGTTAAACTAGTCTTGCACCCCTGTCCTTTGCTGCTGTTTGATAATGCATAAATATATTTTTAAAAATTGTTATCTTTGTTTTCTCTGTGTGATAAGAGCACTGATATGCTACCAGAGTGAGATAATGTGAAATGGAGTTACGCGCAGTCCCGTTGCGCACAACATTATGCCATTTATGCATTTACAGATGCGCGTTCGTGCTTGCGAGCATGCATGGGTGAGTGTTGCTGACTTGCTGAAAGACCGGTTGCAATTTGAACACGCCGACACTAACCGGACCCTGCATATTCACCTCAGTGTGGATCCGCGTATGTACCTTCTGTTAACATGGGTGATGAGATACCCTATTGAATACTCCGTTCGCTGGTCACGTGAAAACCCCGGGTTCGGTTACCCGTGGGTACACGCACAATGTGTGAGGCTCATTTCGGAAGGTTCCCCAGCCGACAAATTGCTGGAATATTGCTGAAAGCGGGGTAAAACTATATTCTCTCACGCAGTATGTCGTAGTAGATGATCTATCATCTGCACCCGTGAAAGTCCCGGGGTAGAATGGGCATTCAACAACCCACGCCTGCCATAAAAACAAACTATGCTTGTCGTAAGAAGCGACTAACGGGATCGGGTGGTCAGGCTCGCTGACTTGGTTGACACATGTCATCGGTTTCCAATTGCGCAGGTCGATGCTCATGTTGTTGATTACTGGACTGTCTGGTCCAGACTCGATTATTTACAGACCGCCTCCAAATACCTGGAACATTACTGAGTGAGGCGTAAAACTAAACTCACTCACTCACTCACTCACTCACTCTTTCATCTGCACCATAGAGGTGATGAAACTGCATTTTATTACTGAAACATTAGATTAACGCTTATTTTCTGAATCTATATAAGTTTAATTTTGACAAATAAATCAATTTGAATTGAAAAAGAGCTCCAGGGAGACTAAATCTAGACCTGCTCCATTTAGGTTTTAACGTCATAGGAAGGACAAGGGTATGGGGGAAATAATGAGGCTTAGGAACTATGAGACAGACTACTGAATCATGTCCAACCATGTCTGTACAAAATGTATTACAGTATATGTTACTGGAACTAACGTGAATTACTGGATACGTACGTTCTGGTACACTTCGGAGGTCCACTCGCACTCGGAAGAGTCGAATGTAGAGGAACACGGGAGCAGCAAGGTCAAGGTCGCTGACGTCGGCGAGTTTCTCCCTTTCATTAAATGTATAACAAGGAACGTCGCCATCGTGGAAGCGCAGCTGGACTGATCCGCGTATTTTGAACTTCATGCGTGATCTTATTCTCCTCTCTATATTGTGTGCATCCACCATTGTAGGGTTCTTATTGGATAGATACGTGGTCATGTGACACCATTTTGCTTCCTCCACAGGATTAAAGATCAGATGGATTGTCTCCCTTTTATCTAAAGGTCGAGCAGCTGCACAGAGCGCCTCTCCGTAGGAATTCTTCAGACACACAGTTGTGAAATCTCTTGAAGGATATATGTTTGGGCCGCATGTCTCGTCAAATTTATAATTCTTCCCATCATCTGAAAATACAATTTGGTAATATTACAAAGGACGAGGTGTCATCAGAGCAGATGTGGAATACTTGGAATGACTTTATAAAATGACATAAACGTCCTTTCGTGTTCTTTACGAACAGGAATATTTATTTCAATTTAATTGTCAATCTCTATGTTGCCTGGACTATAGTTAATAATTTACACGTCTCTACCATATTCCCAGAATATGATGAGCAGAACGTCACACAACAAACAAATATAACTAATATAACTAGCACCGATGCACAACATTCACCTGCTTGAAGCTTAACTACCAAGTCTCCAAACAGCAGCTCAAGGACCACAAAAATATTTCCGCTCTTGATAGGAAGTACTCTTTCATTCGTGCCTGTGACTTTTACTTCTCGCAACCTCTCGCGAGATAGTGACATCTTGAATTTCTTCTGTTTGCGCATGTGATACGGGTGCAAACTGACACAGTTTGATGATAGTCGATTCTCAACATCATGGATTTCTGGGGGTGTTGGCCGTCTGTCTGTAAGTCCGAGAAGGAATGAACCACTCCCGGAAAGGTTGAGTGTTATGTGTCCTCCAGTTGAGAGAGGCTCCGTGACGAAGCACTTGCCGTCAAAACAACACTGGGCCCACAACGCTGACATCTTTCCATTGGCCAGGCGTACATTCTGTCCATGCTTGTGACAGAATCTCAATACATGTGCTGCAAAGATATTTAAACGTTTACCTTCAACCGTGCCGAAGAGCAGTAGTGTTATACCAGTTGTTATCATGTTAAAATGTCAAGATTTACTTTCTGAGATACTTTGTGGAAAATCCTACATAATATAATAAAGCTGCCATAGGAACTGCTGTCTTGATAATTCAGGTTACTGTTTTCGAAGTTTCAGTGTATCACGTTTTGAAAAAAACCTCATATATTCTAGATAGAACCAAATAGTAATAAACGGTCATTATACGAAAGCTCACAGGGTCCACAATCTTGAAAACCCAATATAAACGGAAAGTGTGCTTCTCACTATATATTAGGTCATCTCTTGTTTTCCCAGAATAAACGCATTAGGGTTTTTTGTTGTGGAGGGACGGGTTTTCCTTTTCGCTAGAAAGACCTCCTCCCAGGTTTTTCTTTTGGTTTGTAAGACCGCTTCCCAGGTTGTACTTTTCGTAACTTTATATGAACATCAACATTCAAATGATATATGGGTGTTCACATCGTTCAAGATTAAACTCATACTACAAATGTTTTCCCAAGCGGGATTGAAACCCAGTTCTCAGATTCGTAGGCAGGCGTTCTAAGATGATGGGGTTAAATTATCTACCTATAGTTACTGTGATTAAACTGATATTACGCACGCTTCAGTTATTGTTATGTAGCTTCATTAAATGATCATCTACACTGTAATTACCCAACACTGACGGCACATATGATCGAGAAAACACTTCTCCTCGGTTTTGGTAGACAATGTAAAACCATCGGGGTCGGGAAATTGCAAACGGAGGGGGGCGGGTGAATTTATGATGTCAGCTTCTGTAACAGGTGGAACACTAAATTTTGGAGTACACCCCCACCCCCCACCCCCCACCCCCAATAACCTTACCCACCCCCTCCCCTGTCCCCTATCCCACAACGCCTCCTGACCATGTGACCTGTCAGTCACACTTACCAGCGTGCCAACGTGAACTATCCATATAGCTGCGTGACTGCCTTTTGTATCGACTGTAACACAGCGTACGTATCTGGCATAAGGTGAGTCCGCGTGATGTGTCTAATGTTTAACATATCCGTCAGACAGGGGTATCCATTACGGAGTTGTTTGTGTGTGTCATGACGACGTATCAGTATGATACGGAGCTGAATATAGACAGGGAAGTTCAACACAACAGCTGTAGAGACGCCATGTATGATCACATACGTTTATATAAGTATCCAGTTCGTAATTCCAATTCCTGTATGTCCAAAGTCCAGATAAAAATGATGATAAAAATGATGATAAAAATGATGATAAAAATGATGATGATAAAAATGATGATAAAAATGATGATAAAAATGATGATGATAAAAATGATGATAAAAATGATGATAAAAATGATGATAAAAATGATGATGATAAAAATGATGATAAAAATGATGATAAAAATGATAACATGTCTCACAGTATCAAGTAACTATTTTTCAAAATTAATTTCAGTCATTTAATTCGTTTTTCTAGACAGTTTTCCAGGATGTTTAGTGAGTGAGTTTAGTTTTACGCCGCTTCTAGCAATATTCAAGCAACATCACGCCGGAAGACACCAGAGATGTGCTTCACACATTGTACATCCATGTTTGAAAAAGAGTCTACCTCCATTTTTGAGACTACAATGTACATCCACGTGTGGAAGTAGAGAGTACCTCCATGTTGGGAAGTACAGTCTACACCCATCTTTCAAACAGAGCAAACGGCCATGTTTGAAAACATGAGATATGAGATATCAGCAGTCGAGACACATGTCACAGGGTAGATATACTCACTGTTTCCTTGAAGCCTGTGTGACCCTGACATGATGACATGTGATCACTTGGACCTTCTCTTCAATGTAACCGCCTCTAAACCATTCAGTTCCAAACATTCTATTCAATGCAACCACCTTTAAAACATACAGTCCCTAGCGATTCTTCCACTGCTACACTGAGAGTAAACTCGCTCCCAAGACGCTCAACGTGTCATAGATGAGACACCAATGTCACAGAATTTGATACTGACCGGCCAAGATACTGGCAATACAGTAGGACAGCATCTAGGCAGGCACTGCCTCAGGTATTGACAGTGCTGGACTGTCGCCTCAGTAATACCGTACCCCAACACCCGAGATCGCTATCTGTGTCCTCACCTCCAACCTTGACAATCACGCAACGCGGAAGTAACCTACACAGTACAGATGACTTGCAAACCTGCCACGTTGTAATCAATAAGTTTTCAGTTTAGGGGTCCGTTCACGAAGCAATCTTTACTAAGGTTAACCACAAGTCCCAGTCTTAAACATTATGCTTAAGTTACCTCAGTGACTTACGATGACTTTAGGGCTTTGAGTGAGTGAGTGAGTGAGTTAGTGAATGAATGTAGGTTTACGCCGCTTTTAGCAAAATACCTGCAATATCACGACGGGGGACCCCGGAAAATTGGCTTCACACACTGTACCCATGTGGGGAATCAAACCCAGCTCTTCGGCGTGACGAGCGAACGCGTTAACCACTAGGCCGTCCCTTAGGGCTTTGAGAAAGGAGACCCTGGCGTTTAGATTTCATGGCAATTTAGGGCAGCCTGGCTCGTCACGTCGAAGACCGGGATTCGATTCCACATATGAGTACAGTGAGTGAAGTCAGTTTCTTTAGTTTTCTGTTGTTATGTTTCTGTAATATTCGAGTCTGAACCAGACACAACCTGTCAGAAAAGTGAAGATCCGGGGTAGAATAGGCTATCAATAACACATCAATAAATAGCCGCCATATAGCTGGGATATTAGTAGGAGAAAAGTAATCCGTTTAGCACAGACAATAGCATTCCTAAGAGAACAAAAGCATTCCAGACGAATACAATAGCATTCCAGACGAATACAATAGACATTCCACAGGATTACTCCTTAAAATCCTTAAACTATTCAGGATTACTCCTCCCTTCGAGAACAAAGCATTCCAGAGCACAACAATAGACATTCCTGAACACACCTCCCTATGAGCACAAAGCATTCCAGAGGGATGAGTCAAACTATTTAAACTATTTAACGATATCATTCCACATATGTATCCTAAATACAATAGCATTCCACAAGAACGACTCTTAACACTCTTAAAACTAGGCAAACTATTTAACCTTGGCATTCCACAAAGTGCTCTTTAACGCAAAGTATGCAAACTATTTAACGATGGCATTAGACAGATACATCCTGAGTCAACTGAAACCGTTCAAACGATATGCGGTGAACAACCGAGTTATACATTAACCTTTGAGCAGCTCGTTAGCTTATATAGAGTGTTTGTTTTTAGGTTTTTTTGTTTGTTTTTTTTGTTTTTTTTGTTTTGTTTTTTTTGTTTTGCTTTGTTTTGTTTTTTTGTTTTGTTTTTGTTTTTGTTTTTTATTTTTTATTTATTTTTTTTATTTTTATTTATTTATTTATTTATTTATTTATTTTTTCAGATCTATGATAGAAGGTAAAGGTTAACTTTATGAAACGTGAACATTCATAGAGTTCGGAATGTATCAAATAATGAATGAATAAACGAGACGTTGCTTTGAAAAACTTGAAATGCTCGCTGAGACATATACACAGAGAATCAATGTTCCCGTACGCTCTCGAAATTGATCGCCAAAACGCAGAAACAGGCGAAGTAACGCGTTCGGTTTGACCTCATAACGCCTTGGCAGTTGCGTTCGAGTGAATGTTTTACGGTTCATGGTCTATGAAATGGAATTGTAATGCATCAATAACATCGCATCATAGTAAAGTACAACACATTTAAGTGTGATGACACATTTTGTTCACCCATGTAACACTTGTTACTCAATGGAACACAATAAATGAATGAAACTTACCTAAAGTTTAACATAACAGGGTTTGCAGATGCACTCCGTTATCGTCTTTAGACAGGTCATGTTCATTTTTTTTTTCAAAAATGGTAGCGTTAACACCTGTAGTTCCACCATACACTTGATATTTAAACACGGCCTCTTCCTAGTTGTGTCCTTAAATATTTCCAGATTGTCCTCTCCTCTCTTCCTCTTCACTATCTTCTCTTTCTTTCTCCTTTGCTTAATTGTTTTCTCTTCCAATGTCTTTTGTTCTTTCGTAATTGCTTTCACTCTCTGTCTTATCTCTTTCAGTCTTTTTCAGTTTCTGTTCTCTCTTGAACTTTTCGCAGTAAGCCTTAATTATTGGTTGATTTTCTAGTATTTCTATTTGACGATCCAACAAAGTAGGAGTCTGTTTTTTGGTAAATGTTTGGTTTACTTTCCTTAATCCTAGAACGTTAAAAAAAATCTTCCATCATACCAGCAGTAAACTGTCCAAACGTACAGAATATTCATCACACACTCACATCGTCTTTGACTCAGTATTTACCAAAACAGTGTTCTATTGAAAATATTTCAATCTACCTTGTGGTTAATTTGAGGGTTGAGTTTATGGGCGGAGGGAGGACTTCTTTGCCAAAAAGAACGTGAGCTAGGTTAACAAAGTGTGGTAGCCGTCCATGACCAAGGTTTTGATATTTGTCATGCCAACGTCAGCAAGATTTGATATCGCTTATGTGAATGTACCTAACTTCTTGAAACGTGGACAATTTCTTTTTTGTCTTTAAGAATACACCCATCATGACTTGTAGTTTTTGTTGAAATCTATGTCACGATTCTCGTTTTCAAAGCTGCGACTGTGCGATATATATAAGATGGTATAAACTTATATTAATCAAACGGTATGGCTTATCTCACCTTCACCTTCTGTTTCGGGATACGATTTCGCTATACTTAAAGCAAACCATAGTATATCTTTTTGTTCTACTCATATTTCGTTCGAGAATTTGATTGATACCTTTGGATTTATTTTTTCAAAACTTGTGGAACATCAAAATTATAGTTATCCTTTTTCGTTGTACGAGAGAATTCAATTCACGCCCTTAAAACTAGGCAAACTATTTAACCTCAGCATTCCACAAAGCGCTCTTTAACGGAAAGTATGTAAACTATTTAATGATAGCATTTCACAGATGCATCCCGAATCAATTGAAACCGTTGAAAACGATATATGGTGAACAAACAAGTTATACATTAACCCTTGAATAGCTCGATCCGGTTAGTATCGTAAGCGTTCTATATACACGTGTGTTTCACAGCTCTCACTAGTGACAAAAAACATGCCAACAAGTTTGTTAGCTTATAAAGGAATCCTTTTGTATAAGTTTGTAATCTTCTGTCACTATTCAGATCTATGATAGGAGATAAAGGGTTAACTCTATGAAACGTGCTCATTCATGGCGTTTGGAATGTGTTTTCAAATAAATGAATGAATGAACGAGACGTTGCTTTGAAAAACTTGTCATGCTCGCTGAAGCATATACGCAGAGAATCAATGTTCCCGTACGCTCTCGAAATTGAACGCCAAAACGCAGAAACAGGAGAAGTCAGGCGTTCGGTTTGGCCTCATAATGCATTAGCAGTTGCGTTCGAGCGAATATTTCCAGTTCATGGTCTATGAAATGGAATTGTAATGCATAAATAACATCGCATCATAGCAAAGTTCAACACCTTTAAGTGTGATGGTACATTTTGTCCTCGCATGTAAGACATATTACTCAAAGCAAAACAAATAAATCAATAAAACTTACCTAAAATTCGAACAAAAACGGGTTTGCATACACACTCTGCCGTTTTCATATCAGTGATGCTTTCTTTTTTATATAAAACTAATTCCAGTGTTAGTCTTTCCAGTTTCACTGAACATTCCAGTTTCACTGAACATTCGGTCTTTAAACACAATTTTCACATCACTTTTCAGGACAGGTTTCACATTCACATTACAGTTTTAGATTGGTACAATATTTCCATTGGAATAAATCAACAGGTGTTTTTCCGCTATAAATCACCAAAAGTCCGTTTTTCATGAGAAAGTGTCATTAAGATATCAATCCCACACATTTCAACACTTTAAGTCGCAAATAGTTTTCATATCAGTCATTAGCTACATACATAGTGAGATTTCTTCTTGGCGTCATGTAGCAGTTATACAAACAAATTGTTCAAATACTGTGATGCCCTCGGAGCACGATTGAAGTGAGTGGAGTAGTTTTACAAATCGTTTCAGCGGAATCGCACTCAGGGTTCAACTGGTGAAAAACCATAAGACATCTCACGCATGGTCGGTTTATCGTTTGCTTCAGCCTTTCGCCGAAACAACAGGCTTTATGCAGTAACCGTTATCACAAACCGACCTCTACCCTGCGCATTTTATACTAACCGATAAACTAATGTATCACACGTTTTTGCCATAATGTCGGACACGCATAAGCGTTATACAACAAATATCACGACTTCTACTACAAACTTCAATAAAATGTACTGTTCAAAATGTCACGGACAGGATTTTGCAATAGGTTTAGTATGTAAGACGAAAAATACCCATGCATTATAACAGAGACCATTTAATAAATTTATTATATGGTCTCTGACTATAAGTGTCATGCCTGTTCTATTGATTTCACCTGCAACATTTGGCTTTGATTATTTATTGGTTATTCCTAACCATCAAATTTCTCTTTATGAACATACCATTCCATTTTCATAACTACTTTAGATCAAATCAGGAATTGACGAAACAACTTTTATCATTTTTTTTTTTTGGTTCATACTACCATTATTTTATGTCAAACATAAATTAGTTTCTATTAGTAAAAAAAAATTATGAACAGAGCCGATCGCTACGTGTTCACCACCACCTTCCTGAAACACCCATGTGCCAAAAGACATCCTGGTACCTATTTATGCTACATAGTAATCTGTCCGATTGATCATTTCTTTCCGATTCAGTGCTGTATCACGTTGCGACCCAGCCCAAGTCAAAAGAATGTGCCGACTCTCTCCATCTTTTATAATCTAATGTAAAATGTAGACAAATGAAACCTGCCAAAGAGAAATTTCTCACGATTTGATATTGCAATGTCCTGGCACTTTCATAGAACTCTTTATCTCTTACAGACACCGCTAGTGCTTAGTGAAAGGAGCATGATATTGCAAAAATATTTCATCTATAAAAAGATCTGACTGTCCTATCATTCACTCACACGACATCAGGCAAGCATACACATTCGTGAAAAGCCTAGCCTTGTCACACCGAGGATTCTTCATCCGTTCTTGCATACAACAGAACGGTAAGCATTTTTACTGACTTTATTGAATAGTTTTGTGTGTTCTTTTTTAAGTATAAGCTCGTGTTGCATGCGATATTATACATTATTTGCAAATGTTTCTATAACTTCCTGTATTACCTTGATCGTTTATAAGTAGAGTAAGAGAAACATTGTGGCCAATATAAATGAGCGTTTTGCTGAGAGTGAGCTATGAGACTTTTTATTATTTTTTTCCTCTCTCTACAGATCGTCAAGGGGTGTAACTTAGTAATTGATGAATAACCAATGGTTCCACACATTGTTGTTAGCCTAACAGTAGTTAGCCATGAGTAATTTCAGCACCTGCCCGGTGTTTGCTTGTGATCATTGTCAGCAAACCTTTGGTCTTAAACATAATTTACTACGTCACCAAAGACATTGTGGTAGAGTAGACACTTTATACTCTTGTAAATTTTGTCAGAAGACTTTCAACCGAAAAGATAATTTGAACAGGCATGCCAAATCCTGTCCGCAAAAAGTGACCTATCACCATCAATGTCTGCATTGTTTTCAACATTTTCAAAATGATCCTGATTATCTAAACCATCACTGTGCATCAAGTAGAGCTACTGGTCTCACTTGTCAAACCTGTCACCAATCCTTTCCTACCTCAAAAGCATTCAGACTGCACAAAAGTCAATCAGGTCATGATATGATAGGGCATGGTAAAGGCAGGGCTAAGACAAAGTCTAAGCCAGCAACAGTGTCTGTAGCACCTCCTGATTCACCTCCTGTTTCCACTGTTCCTCCCGCTTCGCCTCGCCATCCTAGTCAACCCAAAGATCATTCAAAGGCATGTTCTAGTCAGGCTTTACATGGTGATGTGAGGGAGTATGATTTTGAAGGACAAACGTCTACTGACGCATTAGAATTTCTAGTCCGAGAACAGAGTAATGTCATTTCAACCCTTGAGTCAGAAATAGGTGAGAAAAGGGCAATTAAATGGACTTTATGTTTGCACATTAAAATGGAGAAACCGAGCGAAGATACTCATTCAAATTATCACGAGGCCTACTTTAGGAGCAGCATGCAGATAGCCATGGAAGGGAGTGATTTGATTGAACAATATTTGGATGCCATGAACAAAATGTTGCAAACACTAGACGATTATGAAGGGGTTCATTCAGGATTAAATGTTTCTGACATTGTCCTTTTGAAACTGACTGTGGTGAAGTTCGCTCCATTGAACGGTGGTACTTACATTCCACTTCCTCCAGCCCTGGCTAAACATGCACGCTGTATTTTAAATATTCAAAACAAAGACAATGATTTATGTTTTGCTCTCTCCATTCTTGCCAAATTGTACCCAGCCTCGTCAAACAAGGAAAGAGAAACACATTACCTCCCTTATTTGAATAGGCTCAATTTAGAAGGGTTTTCTTTTCCTATGACACTGAAACACATTCCTCGTTTTGAACGGCTTAACCAGTTGAGCATCAATGTGTACGGTTTTGAAGATGGTACCTTGTACCCTATGTACATCAGTAATGAGTCGAACGTGGAGGAACATAGGTGCGTAGATTTATTGTTATTGTCACAAGAAAGTCAACCAGATGATTTTGAGGGAGTCTTGGGGTTAGAAGATCACGAGGAAGCCATGGATGTAGACAAGATACCCAACACACATTATTGTCTCATTAACAACTTGAACAGATTAGTTAGAAACAGAAAAGGTAACACAAACATGTGTTTTGTTTGTAGAAAATGTTTGTGGTCTTACTCATCTCGGGAAAGGTTGGAAGCTCACAAAGACTATTGTTTTAAGAAAGCACAAAGAGTCATTTTACCTAAACCAGAGGAAGCAGTGTATGAATTCGGTTTAAGATCACAAAGCAAAACTGAAAGAGCCAAGTTTTTGATTGTAGCCGATTTTGAAAGCTTGTTAGTGACTGAAGATGTTGATTCTTCACGTTTAAACCGCCATGTCCCATGCGGCTATGCCTACAAGGTGGTGTGTACCGATGAACAGTATTCCAAACCCATTCAAACCTATATAGGTGAAAACGCAGCAGAACATTTCATCAACAGCATTTTGGAAGAATATGATGCCATCATGTGCCTGTTTGATTCTGTCAAACCTATGCAACTCACTAACCAAGATAAAATTCTCATTGCTACTACAGAACATTGTGGGTTGTGTGGAAAGCCCTTAGGAACAGACAGAGTATTGGATCATGACCACTTGTCGGGGAAGTTCCGTCAAGTCTTGCATAACAAATGTAACCTAAATTTTCAGTTCAGCAAGAAGGTAGTTGTGATGTTTCACAATCTAGAACATTATGATGCTCATCTTTTGTTAGAAGTAGCACAACAGTTTGACGATCGTGAGATCACAGTGATACCTCATACCACTGAGCAATTTCTGTCCTTCACAGTAGACCATAGATTAGTGTTTTTGGATTCCTACAAATTTTTACAAAGTTCTTTGGATGCACTGACACAAAATCTGTTGAAAAAAGGTGCGGATTCTTTTGTGTATTTGAAAGAGCAATTTCCTCAGCATGTAGATTTGTTAACACGAAAACTACCATTTCCCTATGAACATATGGATTCCTGGGAAACGCTAAGCGAGACATGTTTGCCTTCAAAGGAAGCATTCTACAGTTCCTTGACTGAGCAGGGTGTAAGTGAGGATGACTATGCATTTGCCCATCAGTTATGGCAAACATTTCAATGCCAATCCATGAGCGACTTCATGAGATTGTATGTGACAGTAGATGTGTTGCTGTTAACTGATGTTATTGAAACCTTTAGAACTGGTTGTTTAGCTGACTATGGACTTGACATTTGTCACTACTATTCCATGCCTGGTTTCTGTTTGGATGCTGCTATGAAAATCACAGGGGCTAAATTGGACCTATTCACAGATGTAGACACTTACAATTTTATTGAACATTCTATTCGTGGTGGTGTGTCTGTCATTGGTAAAAAATATGCAGAAAGCAACAATGAACATATGAGTGACTTTGCTCCAGAGAAAGACACGTCCACTCTACTCTACTTTGATGTGAACTCGCTGTATGCTACTGTCATGTTACAACCGCTTCCTATAGGAAATTATCACTTCATTGAACCTGCAGAGTTCACCACCATAGACTGGACAAGCATCGAGGTAGGGGGAGAGTATGGGTACATTCTGGAAGTCGATTTGTTATATCCCAGTCATTTGCACCACGTTCATGCAGCTTTCCCTATGGCTCCAACGCATGATGATATCCCATTTGAGGAGTTATCCCCTACACACAAAGAGCTTCTCGGTCATTTTAACAATCGACCCATAGATAAACTTCCAAAGAAATCATCCAGTAGAAAACTTTTTTGTACCTTGAAAGATCGTACGCATTATGTGGTTCATTTTAAAACCTTGCAGTTGTATTTGAAACATGGTTTAGTGTTGAATCGCATACACAGAGTGCTAAAGTTTAGCCAGGGTCCGTGGTTAAAATCCTATGTGGAACTCAACTTGAAAAATCGCAAAAATGCAAAGGATGATTGTGACAAAGACCGTTACAAATTGATGAACAACTGTGTGTTTGGTCGTTTCTGTATGAATAAACGCAAACACATAAGAGTACACTTGGTGACACACAGACCCAAACTTCAAAAACTGGCCTCAAAAACCAATTTCAAACAGGTTAAAATTTATTCAAAGGACGTGGTTGCGGTTGAATTGGAAAATTTAAGTGTGCATTTAGATCAACCCATTGCTGTCGGTTTTAGCATTTTGGATTTGGCTAAATATGAAATTTATGACTTTTACCACAATGTGATGCAAAAGGAATATGGACATGAACATTTAGATTTGCTCATGACAGACACTGACAGTCTCTTTATGCAAGTCCATGCCCCTCCACATAAACCCCTCCAGGACCCCTATGTGTTTATGAAACAGAATCTCCATTTATTTGACACTTCCAATTATGCTCCCAATGACCCAAAGGGGCTCTATTCCGATCAAAACAGGAAGGTGACAGGCAAGATGAAGGATGAAGCAGGTGGAAACATCATACTTGAATTCTGTGGACTAAAAAGTAAAATGTATTCCTTCTTGATGAAAACGGATAAGGATCTTATTGAGAAAAAGACAGCCAAAGGTATTAAAAAAACAGTCATCAAGAAATTTCTCAGACATAAGATGTTTAGGGAGTGTCTTTTTGACAAAACAGCTGTGTCATGTTCTTTTCATCTCATTCGCTCTTTCAATAACGTCTTGTACACACAGAAACAAAACAAAGTGGCTTTGACCTCTATAGACAACAAGCGTTATGTGCTAGAGGATGGGATTCATAGTGTACCTTATGGTTATTCATCAACTGTATAGTTACTCACTCACTGCATCTGCACGAAATATGGATTTTTACAAGTCCTAACAGGTAAGCTATATGATTATTATGAAAAAAAATTTTTTTATTAAAATTTAGAATCGCATTGAAATTTAAAATGTATAGTCATGTCATTATGTTTGTTTTAATACTAGACGTGTTTGATTTTATTTATTTTCTATTTATTTTTACAGGATGAGCAAACCAGCCTACATGTGTACAAGCTGCGATGGCTTTCTACCTGTGGACGCAAATGGTGAAGACCGATCGGGTCTCTTTACCTGCGTATACTGTGGTACCAAATTAAAATATACGTATCATAGGTTCCTGACGCATACTGGCAAATGTGTGGTCAGGAAGGCAAAACTGAAGACAGCCCATGCTTGCACTTGTGGGAAGATTCATCATAATGACTCATCATAATGACTAACAGAAGTCAAACTTACACTTGACAAGACAGCGACTGGCTAAATGTATCCTATGTTTCGACTAGCTGAATGTATCCTATGTTTTGCTGCAAGAGCAAAACATGAACACTATGAGTGGTTACTTCAAGACTACAAAGTGAACACTATGTGTGACTGCTTCAAGACTACAAAGTGAACACTATGTGTGACTGCTTCAAGACTACAAAGTGAACACAATGTGTGACTGCTTCAAGACTAAAAGGAGAACAAACATAAACACTATTGTGCTCACATTGTTTATTGTCACAAACTATACATAGAGTACATAGAGTTTGAGGTTTCAATAAAACGATTCTAATGTTGCCAACCCTGGAACACCTTTGGCAGCTTTACGTTTCACAAATAAAACATTTCTATGTATCTTGGTTTTGTCTTTCTTTTTTCTTCCAATACATTTCCTGAAATGTTTGGGCAAATGTAAACGCTTTAATAGTTTAAGAAACTGTTTATAACCCACTGGTGAACGCCTACTTCGCGGTGACAGGATAAAAAAACGAATCAAGTTGACAATGTTTGAGTTTTGCAGCACATTATTATTGTTTCCCACAAGTTGTAAATGTTCATCTACACACAATTGTCCTTTTTTAATGTTGTTTTTCACAAACAGCCACA
Organism: Haliotis asinina; assembly: GCF_037392515.1. Lineage (NCBI taxonomy): Eukaryota > Metazoa > Mollusca > Gastropoda > Lepetellida > Haliotidae > Haliotis > Haliotis asinina. The sequence continues at coordinate 12,675,483 of NC_090283.1, read as the reverse complement.
TTGACATCAATTTCCCAATGGTTTTGGTAGAAGAAATGTCCTTGATTAACTGGTCGGGAACTTGAAACAGGAGTTCTGTCTTCTTGTTGCATACAGGATTATCAGCCGGTTGTTCCGAGTTAGCTATCCCTTGTGAATCATCATCATCATCAACTATCTCATTCACTTTCTGTGACTGAGCTGTCTGAAGAGCTGTCTGATGAGCTGTCTGTTGAGCTGTCTTTTCTTTTTCTTCTTGTTTGGACATCAATCTCTGATAATTCTCTCTCGTCAGAAGAATCATGGGCTTGCTCATTTTGAACTGAGGACAAGTAGGCTTGGTAGTTCCTTATGCAAATAGGTACAATTGAATGGTAGGCAGCGATGAGCTCACGTTTCCTGTGTCTGCTGACACTCTTACTGCCTAAGATTCGAATGACAGACTTATGACGTGACAGACGGTTTTTGTCACCTGGTGTGAGTGGTATCTTTCCAACAAGGATATTATACACTAGTGTAATCACTGACTTAAACTGTTCAGATGAAGCATGCGTCAACATAGCTTTTCTCTGTGCAGAATTAGCTTGTTCTAACATCATAAGAAAAGCCCAATGCTTTTGCAGCAGACCGCTCATGTTGATGTTGTAGGGTAGCTGTTCCACGTTCAAAGAGAGCTGACTGTAGAATGAGTGAAGTGAAGTGAACTGACTGTTATATTGACTATATAAATTAATTCAAAGTTGTATGTGTTCTAACCTTCCTTGTTGGTTTTGGGTTCAGACACCATGTGGATATAAGCACAATGTGGAGACAGTCTAAAATGTTCTGCTAATGGATCATCTTCGGCTATCCACGAATGCACTCTCAGTGCGCATTGGAAACAGTAGACCTTGTCAGATTGTCCCGTATAGATAAATCCTGCTTCTGCCATGACTTTTGGTGGCTGCTTCATTTGTACTGGCCAACTGTTGAAAGACTTCAGTCTGTCACTAAACTTTTGTCCAAACCTAATATTATTGCATGGTATTTCAATACAGTCTGCCACTAGGTTATCAAACGGTCCGCACACATCCATAGCTCTGTTCGGTATGAAAGTGAAAAGGATGAGACGTGGCTGTATATTACCTTAGTTATGTCACTCTATATCTGTGGCAGATACACTGTACACACCTCATCAGAGAATATACCTGTACGCAAACGACCATACTGTTCATCTGCATAGGGCGAGGTATCCATGACCAGATAACCATATTTCTTTCTACTTACAGCATCTTGAAAAGATTCGGTGAAATATTTAGCCTGTCCTGGAAATATTTGTGATGCTAAAATTTTATACTCATGTGCCGAACGAGGGTTAGACAATAACACAAAATAATGTGTGTTCAGTGACATAGTTCTGTTACATTCCCCCTTTGGATACGCTGATTGTAGAATGTTGATAACAGAAATTCCCAGATGGTGGGATAATGTGGTATATAGGTGTAAAAACAGCTGACTTTTACACACTTGTTGCATGAAGTCATCTACTACCAGGAGACAATGTTTATCCGATTCTAAAGAATATGAATTTAACTCCTGTTCTGTGGGAAGGACATCTTGAAAACGAATATTGTGAATGATTCTCTTGAGTTCACTATAGACATCCTGCCACACAGCATAGCAGTAAATAATCAATTTGGGTGCAGGATCAAACATGACATTGGCATGTCTTAACAGATGTGAAACCCAAAAGGTTTTACCACTTGACGATCCACCTATTACGGATATGGTTGTAGGCGTTTTAAAAGGCAACAGACAAGCACTTTCATCCATGATGTATCTTGGTCTGCTGTTCAGTATGAAACTGAACTTACTCACCAACACAGAGGGTATTTATACATAACAAAACATCATTTGAACTAAATCTAATTATTTATTTATTTATTTTTTTATTCTACATGGAAAAAAACATTGTACATCATTGTCAATTAAAACAGGAAGGAGTACAGTATTTGAAATAGTTGCATATATACTGTGATACAAAAGTATCATTCCATAGGAAGTTCCTTACATCAAACTGATGAACAATACGATGAAAACTCCAGTGAGCTTTCAATGTACATAACAGATAATACAAACAATAGAACCCACACACATTGGTATCTACAGATTGTATCTGTTCACTGTTGTGCAAGCAAGATCTAACATAGGATTTTAGGTACCTATCAAATACAGCATCAATGGGTTCTGATAGGCTGTCAAACAATTCTGCTCTATTTCCTTTGAAATACATAGCAACCCAGTGACGACCTTTCTTTTGACTTCAGTCTGTATTTACAATTAGTCCAACTCCCCTTTTTATCATGGAAGATGTCAGTACAGGCAAAGTGTCTTTAGCATACACTCCCAGGACGTGACACTGTAAGACAGGATCGCACTGTATGGAGCACTTCAATTCCGAAGCTTTCATGTTTTACTTGATGTACACATTTCGCGCTTTATCAATTTCTATGATGGAATTTCTTTCACTCATGATAACACAACTCAATGTCTTAGTCAAAGCAGATTTGAATTCAATTTCAAGTCTCACATTTCCCGATTTCACAAGATTGAGATAATCGACATCTACTTCATCCAGTTGGTAAACAAAAAGAGCACTGCCAAGCAAAAAGTCCTTTCTTGAAATACCATTGCCCTGGTTTTGACACCAAAGTTTCTGGCTATCAAACAGGTTGAGATAGGTGTCTGCATCGTCTGCACTTGTAGCTCTCCCTGGGACACTGACTCCGTTCACATACAGGTTGATCGTTTTAATCATACCCGATTGAAAGTTGAAAGGATTCCCATCATATTTCCCATTAAAACTGCCGCTATCAACAAATGCTACGATATATCGATTAGCAATGGGATTGGAGACATTGTCAATGGTATGTGTTAACTGAGAGACGGGAATGCTAGTGACCTTCACCTCAGACTTGACGAATGGATAGAGGGCATTAGAGTTGTTCTCAAACAAGGTATTGTGAGCTATAATCAGGGCTGGGTTGACATTCAGTCTGCAGACTTTGAGATAAGCATCCAGAAGGGTTATAGTGAATTTTTTGTTGGCCACACCACTCATGAGACAGAAGGTAGGAGAGGATCTGTACAATTTCAAAGTCATAGGTACACCATTAATCATGTATCTATTCATCTCAAACACATCTTCAAATAAGTTTCCAGACATGGTCATCTCTTGACTCAATTTAATGAACTGTCCTCGTGCCATCAAGCCCGTGTTGCTTCCTGTTTCTGTATCCGTTGATTCTATATCACTGTTCGATTGTCCTACATCTTTATAAAACAACTGAGAGGTTAACTGAGTTGTCTTTGCATCGGCTCCAAAATTCAGTAAGGCTTTCATCATGCTCTTGTACGCATAATGATTGTTTGTGGAAGAGACCAGTGTGTCATTCAAATAAACTGAAACCTGACTAAAAAGCGACTGAAGAAACAAGTTGACTGGAGCCACGTGTTCCTTGGAAAGCAATATGCTCCCATCATTGTGAGTGACCTTGAGTTTCACGTGCAATCTTGTCCTCTTCAAATCAAGGTAGTCACTGCCTGTGTTAGAAATACTGAATTCCAAAGGCGCTTCGTCGTTGATTTGACTCACTGGACGTACATTTTCATAGTAATGTTGTTGAACACATGTCTGAAATGGTGGCAGTGAGAACAAATTCAGGGATTCTGGAATTATCTCATCGAAGTGTTTACTGGTGAGCAGCGACATGGTGTTAACCAAAGATATCGTTTTCGTTCACTGGTGTGCTCTTGAACACACGTGCTGTCTTGGAGGGGGTGTTGCTTGTTAGACGTATCCTCTTGGTTGTGACCACGCGTTCCCCTGCAGCTCTTTTTAATGATTTCTGTCTCTTCTCTTTAGCATCTGCTCTTTCCACCACACTTTGAGGTTCAGAAGTGACCTGCAGTTTGACTTTAACTTCTTTTGATGCTTCCTCAGGTTGATCAGATGAAATGAGCTTAGGTTGTGGTTTTCCATTCACCAGTTGAGAACTACCTGCCATGTGTTTTTTGAAAAAAATCTGCCATTTGTTGTAATCGGGTACATACAAAGGTAACGTCTCCATCTTAGGCAACAAAAGGGTAACGTCTGAAGTGAAGTGTTAGGTGAGTCTCCTCTTTCAAGAATGACAGTGAAGTTCCATCGCTTGCTTTTATACTAATTTCTATGTCAGGAGATTCTTTCACCATCACATGGATATTGTATTCATTAGCAAATGTAAACTTAGGTCCCTCCCTCAGGTCTATGCGTCTCAACAATGGTAATTGAGTCTGTCCTACCAATGAACTATCGCATAGGTTACACAACACATCTATGTAAGGATCATTCATATGAGTGAGATCCACCTTTCCAAAGTTTAATTCTGTCAAGCTGACTACCCAGAAGCCATCAAACACCAACCTTTGATTCAGTTTCACACGAAAATGATACGGGGTGTTGCCTTTGAAGTAATCTTTCCTCGAGTCTGAAGACTTCAGAAACACATAGGTCTCCATTACAGATTTTTCAATTGACTTTCCTCCACATAAGAATCAAAGGAACTGGGCCATCCTAACCATCGAACCAAAGTATAAGTCTTTCCATTCATACGTTTCTTCTTTAAGATCTTTTCCACCTGCCACTCAATATCTTCTGCTTTACTGACCTTCTGCAATTCACTGGTATAAATAGTACCTTGGATCATTTCATCATGAAAATCTTTGACTTTGTACAGTGGAATTTCCTGTCTTTTAAAACGATGAGCTATTTTGAACAGTGTCCACTTCAAGTCAAGTTCTTTGTTGAAAGGTCTCTTCAGATATGGAATGCGAACAAGATCTCCTACTTTATATTTGAACTTCTTCCTAGGGTGCAGGCTTTTGAGGTGTTTCAACAAAGGTTTGACATACACATGTTGCCAAACTTTCAATTCATTGTCCTTATTCACTTGTGCAGGTGATAAATTAGGTAGAGAGGAATGCAACGTATGATTGTAGTTGTGCACAAGTTTAGGTAAAACATTGATGTAATGTTTGGTATTGTTGTGAGTCATGTAGCGTGTAATCAATGATTTTAGTGTTCTGTTGAAACGTTCTACATAATTACTTTTGATGTTTTCATTCCGCGTAATGGTGTGAGTGATGTTTTTCTTTTTCAAATATGACTCAAAGCCTGCTCGAAATTCTGATCCAGCATCTGTGCGAACCTTCTTTGGTTGTCTAGTTTTCAGTATTTCTTTGAAGGCTTTCAACACTGATTCAGGTTTCTTGTTTTCTAAAGGTAGCACAAAAGCATATCTGCTCAAGATATCAATAGCCACCAGCAAATATCTGACACCATCATTCTCTTTGCTATAACGAGAGAGGTCGGCCAGATCCACATCAAACATTTCATTCATATAATTCACCCTTACTTTTAACCTTTTAAATCTATGCTTGACTGGTCTATGTAAACTATAGGCGTCTTGATTCTTCACAAATCGTTTCACATTCCTCAACCTGATATGTTGTTGTTTTCTGTTTTTCTTCAATTCATCACGTAGTTTTGATGGACCAAAATAGGCTCCAGGATTTTCAGCATTGAAATAATACTTTTCTATGGCTTTTTCTTGCTTTAACATGCTGTTCTTCTTCTGCGAACTCATGTTGCACTGTGGAAACTGTGGCTGGCTAAGAAATATATAACATGAAACAGCATTGGTTTATTCATTTTATTTGAACATTCACTAAAGTTTGTTACGATACATAATGATAACTGTCATGATGAAAGCACTACTGTATTTTACACTGATAGAATATGACCTTCAAAGTCCTGTGATACCATGTCTTCCATCATTCCCTCTTCATCGTAGTAGCACATACAGTTCATGAGATCCATACAACACACATGACACTGAATTTGTCCACTATTACAGCTCATGTAACGCAACCTATTGTTGTAACGGCATACACTGCAACTTTTCTGAAGAGGAGTAAGTTTGTCTTCCTGATAGAGATCGTCCGTGATTCCACTGGATGAATCAACAGCTGTTATGTCTGTGGTTTGTTTCTCTTTTCGTTCTATGTCCTCCATGAGTTGAGTGTAATCCAACCACCAGTCATCTATAGTAGGTTCTGTGGTAGGTTCTGTGGTAGGTGTTATGGACTGATTCGTGAGGGATGGAGTTGACACTGCTTCATGATCTTCTCCCCTGTTCCTGAACATGACAAATAAGATTGGAGAATGTAGAACTGCAAACACAGTAACACGTATATACATAAATGAAAAGCTATTCCAAATGATATTCACAGTGATAAACTATTCGCTTACTTTGGTTGCATAGGAGTGGATTTCTGCTTCTGACCTCTTTTCTGTTCCTTCACTTTCCTTGGCTTCTTAGCCTTAGCAAGACGTTTGTTGGGTGATTGACGTTTTCTGTTACTTGAATTTCTATCCTCAGAGGTGGCAGCAATTTTTGAATAATCCAGCATCAAGCTCATGAGAGCTGGCGATAGCGAGGGGAATTTCTGTTCTAGAGTCTTCATTCTCTGGAACATCTCTGTGTATGTGGTTTTATACAACTCACTTGTTCGCATCATCGTTTCGTGCAAATGGAGCTGAGTGTTAAGAATATCCTTCATTTCTTGAAACATACTCGAGAGCAACTGCTCTGTTGAAAAGTCCACATGTTGAAGGTGAAACATCTTCTGTGCCATATGGATTGCGAGCGGAGGTGTTTTTCTGAAACTTGTTCGCTTGATAATGACGATGAAACTGATTTGAAATGTCTTATACTAAAGGTGCGTGTAGGCGCTGATTGGATGTAGAGTAGTGCGCATGCAGTTTGGTTGGTTGACCCTCTACATCAGTGGAATATTTTATTCATGTTTGTTCACCGTGACATCAATAGATTAAATGCTTTCAGAAGCTTTAAGAAACACGTCACTAGAATGCTTATTCGTGTCTTCTGGAATGTTTTTGTATTCTATTGAATGCTTTGACTCATTCCTCTGGAATGTTTGTTCACCCGTGACGTCTTGTGCTCAGGAATGTTATTGTGCTCTGGAATGCTTTGTGCTCATATGGAGGCGTGCTCAGGAATGTTATTGAGCTCTGGAATGCATTGTGGGAGGATCAATCCTGAATAGTTTAAGGATTTTAAGGAGTAATCCTGTGGAATGTCTATTGTATTCGTCTGGAATGCTATTGTATTCGTCTGGAATGCTTTTGTTCTCTTAGGAATGCTATTGTCTGTGCTAAACGGATTACTTTTCTCCTACTGATATTGCTGAGTACGGTGTAAAACTAAATTCACTCACAAATAATCAAGGAAAACCAAGGCGCTATATTATATATGGGCTATACCTTTCGTATTTCACAACAACCACGCCACAGCCTATGTTGCAACCAGCATGTAGCCATCAACCTGGGGCACTCAGCAAAACAAATTCCTGACCTCAGAATTGCGGACTGGAAAAAAGATGCAGTTAGAAACCGATTTCAGGACATCAGTTTATTATCAAATACATTAATAAAATCACAGCTTGTGTTTCCTGCGACTTTTATACCTTGGTGAACATCTCTCTGTAGATGAATACGTACACAGACACCGCATTATTGTTCCTGTTGAGTGAAGTAAAGCAAATTGACCTGTTTCAAACTACGTAACTCTAACGCATTTGGTTACTACTCCAGTCGAAAAATTTAAAAATACACAAAAGGAATAAAACAAAATGACCAATAACTCTGTATCGTATTTAAAATACTGACGTCATAAATGGTTCTCATTATTAGTATTGATTGATTGATGCTGTTGTTAGTTCTCTTGTGCAACTGAAACAAAAGGAGGATGAATGAGGAGATGACAAAGGATATGTGATGACAAAGTATGATCATTTCCACTCAGATTGTACCTGGAGTAAAAGACAAACCAGTGGTGTCAATTCTATCATTGGAACACTGAAATTAGTGATTACGCTCGTCCTAAAACAAAATGAGAACTAAAGACCACTGCAAGAGTTGTTCTGTAATACTAGTACGGTGGACGCTTGTCTTGACCACAAAATCCGGTGATGGAACGGACAATCCACTGACGCTGTTGTATGTTATGTGATTCGTAATAAGGTCCCTTACCCTTGCAATTTCATTGAAACAAACACGTTGACTGCCACCACCAGTACAATCGTTCTAGCCATTCTGGCAGAATTTGCCGCTACAAGTTTATCCCGTCATTACATCAGTGGTACTTCAAAACAAGTTTCACAAAGCAAAATAGGCACGAAAGGCAATGGTCTCACAGATAAAAGAATACGAGTACATTCGTGACAGCAGTCAACATGTTAAGAAATATATATTTTTAGCGAAAGTACGGGGATGGCGAGAGGGGCAAGAGAGTGTTAATTTCCTTTGTAGTTGGCTCAGCGTGCCATATTTTATTCCAGTAAGGACAACCGCCATATAGCTGGAATATTGCTGAGTGCGGCGTAAAACTAAACTCACTCTAATAGGGACAATGTGGTCACAATTCACTTTTCTTGTGAAATAAGGATAACGGTTATTCATACACACAACGGAGAAGTACAGACCTGTAGCTTAGCGTGGAATATTTGGTCATATAGTCTAAACTACCAACTATTAAAGAAACATTTGCTTGGATCTACCGTTGAAGAAGTGTCAGAAATAGCCACTGGCCTGCCAGCACGTAGCTAATAATAATCCACACGGGTCCAATAAATCTCCATAGTCACTGGCCCGACTGGCTGTTAAATTGCTATGAGGTCATTTGCAAATATAGCACTCTCTCCGACTTAAGCTATTATATACTAAAAGCTTTTTAAACCTTGCATGAATATGGCCTGATAAAAATGTTCATCATATTAGAACCATGAAGATGAAACCCAGTCAAATTTCGGGTTAGTGAGGCATTTCGAGGGCTAGTAACTTTTAGCTGGAAAAGCCTGGAGGCTATTTCTCACACTTCACTGAAGTTGGCAAGACACAGACGGCCCTGTGTTGATAGGTAACATACTGAGTCAATGGGCTCAGCCAGGTGTCCTATGTCTAAGGACCTCAATTCGTTGTACACAACTGGGTCCGGAAACCTTACTGGAAACATGGGATCGTGGCTTCGAATACCAAGTTCCGATTGCGTTTCTTGGATTATCAGCAACACCAGCGGGTTTGTGTTGTGTGTCTGACAGTCACGTCTTCCTAACACACCAAGCGACGGGGTTTTACTGGGATACTTTCCTAAACGGCCTCAAGCCCAACTAACTCACGTTCATGACTGATGTCATACATCCATATTACAAAGGTAACACAGTTAAGAATGAAAACCATCTTCCTTCGGACATAAATGCAGTTAGAGAAATACAAAGCAATGTTAGAGACTTTAAGGATTTTTATCACACTTTTCAAGATCTGATCGTTTGGGCGTTTCTTTCAAATACAAGGCCTACACTCACGACAAAGTCTCACAGCTATACAGCTGTACATCTCAAATACAAGGGACGGTGGGTTAGTCTAGTGCTTAAGGAGCTTGCTCATCACGCCGAAGTTCGAGGGGTACAATGGGTGATACCATTGCTGACCTCTCCCGCAGTGGAATTGCTGGAATATTGCTACAAGCGGCGTAAACCAAAATTCACTCACTCACTCATTAGAATGCTGCTCTCTAAAATTGGGCCCATATGCCATGGTCAATCAAACATGGCCTTCTATGGATCACGATCTAACCATTTAACTGCAAAGGCAAACTTATGCATTCTTGCTCTTCCAAATAAAACTAAAAAACAAAACATTGCAAACAATCTGGTAACCGTCACTGAAGTCCAAGTAAGTCAACGATATCTCCTTGGGCAGACTGTTGAAGGGCAATGATAAATGTGTCCTTGGTGCGAGGTCGCGTCGTAAGAATATGTAAAATAAAACGACTCTTGGCTTTCTTGTCCTTCTCATGGAAGGAGTATTGTTCGGCGTCCGATATATTTCCGCTCTGAAACAAATGGTCAGCAATGGGATCGGGCTCAAGTCTGTCCAATAGTTGTACATAGTTCGTGCGTATCTTCTCGCCGAAGGAAGAAACTGGACGGTGATCTCGGTTGGGTTCATCCTGGACGCCACTGGGTCTTTGTGTACCCATTAGAACACTTTCAAGTTGTGACGTGAGACGCTCAAATACTTGGAAGGGCATTGCATCCTGAGGAATAGAAGTAGAAGGAGGTTCAAAGCTCTCGGGACCAGAGGAACCACCTGTTGGTTGTCTTTGTGGGGAATACTGCCCTTGAGTAGGTCCACTTGCTTCTGTGGCCCCACCTCCTAACTCTTCTCGGTATTGTCTTGGGAATGGGATGGTCATGGGTTCATCTGAGCTGCTTTCTGGTTTTTCCCCCTGTTGTTTCTTTGTTTTTATTTTGTCCATTGCGCTACGACTGTTTAAATCTGCATTAGGATCCTTTAGAAATGTCTGAGATGGGTCGGGAAAGATGTCTACAAGGGTTTCGTCTGGTATCGTAGTGTACTCCCGGTCAGGTAAATCAGGCTGAGATAGCGATGGCACTTCTGGATATCCTGTTACACCTGTCGATGAACTTGGTCTGGGTTCTGAAACCGGTAGCAGGTACGTATCATCTTCTGTCAGGAACGAGGCAGTGAGATAGGTTGCATCTGAAATGATAGTCAATGATAAGAATGTTTAGCAATCATTTACAACCCAATATCATGAGTCATCACTTGATATCATTATTGATGTAATTATTTATAAATTAATTATCAGTTTCCTTCATCAATACCAAACATGAGCCTTCCCCTCATCCGTTACCTTCCCGGCCTCTCACGAGGTGAATAACCTTCTGAGACCCTGACACTAAATATCCACGCCTGTTACACTATATGTACAAACACACCAACTCCATTTGCACACGTTCATAAAGTCCATGCATCATTTTTTCTAAACCATCTACACATCGCACTGGGCCCGTGAAGGTCCGGCTTAGAATACTGGCCTTCAATTACCCAGGATCGGGTGGTCAGGCTCGCTTTCCTTGTTGACACATGTCATCGGTTTCCATTTGTGCAGATCGATGCTAATGCTGTTGATCACTGGATTATCTGGTCCAGGCTCGATTTTGTACAGACCGCCGCCATATAGCTGGAATATTGCTGAGTGCGGACTAAAACTAAACTCATTCACACATCACACTAACCAAATTTCGAATAATTTGTACAATACTACAATACTATTCTGGAAAGACAACACTGTGTATATCTCCAAATGGTCGAAAAATACTTCCTGCGGATAGTTCTATATAAAATGAATTTGTTCACTATAATTTTTGGCATGAATGAGCTTAATCTCTAATGGAGAGTTAAATCACCTTCTTCCGGAAGTGTCGATTCTATTTCCGCCTTCACACGGAAGAGTTCCACGCAGAGATACAGGGGTTGATAAAGGTCAAGGCTATCGCCTCCGATGATTTTCCTCGCTTCCCTCGTCTGCACCGAGTACACAATCTCCCCCGCCTCACTCACACGAATCTGTACAGTGCCCTTTTTGTCCACTTTTATTCCTTCGGAAGGGTAGAGGAACGAATCGGGACTGACTTCAACATTTTGGAGCTGCAGCTGGGAACCATTCTGGTTCGAAACGAAGAGTTTGACATATGTCCAGCTCGCGCCATCTTTGGCAGAAATGTGAAGGTCGATTACTTCCCCTGGAGCCAGCGGTCGATCTGTACAGCAGAGTGCGCTGAGATTACATTGCTTCAGACTTGCGCGTTTCCCTTGTTGTTCAAGAATCATATTCGAACCACATTCTGCATCAAAACAGATTGTTTTCTTGCTGCTATCTGTGAAACAATATTCAGAATTAATTGTGCGATTCCACCAAACAATACGTCATGATCTGACAATCGACATTTTATGTCAGAAGCATTTGGCTTCAGATGGTGTACACAATACTGAATCATGACAACACTCGAAAAACTGAATGTCAGACAGTCATGATCAAGAGTTCAAGATTTGCATTTATAGAAACTGGAAATGAGCTGTGTACACGTGACAGTGTAACTTTATAAATCTGGTTGGTCAGCAGTGAGTGAGTAGGGCCTCGTCACGTTGAAGACCGGGATTCGATTCGCCTCTATTGGGGACACCTGAAATGGGATTCAGCGTGACGGATCTTCGGCGTGACGAGTGAACGCTTTAATAACAACTAGGCTACAGAAATATATACGTTGGATGAACAAATCTGACATTATATTGTGTGTGTGTGTGTCTGTGTGTGAGTGTGAGTGTGTGTCTGTCTGTCTGTCTGTCTGTCTGTCTGTGTGTGTGTCTGTGTGTCTGTGTGTGCGCCTGCGTGTCTACAATGGGTAGCCAGTGGGTGAATGAGTGAGCATGTATGTGCTTCTGTTTTGTTTGTTGTTTAACCCCGCACCCAGTAGAATTCTGGAAGGAATCGCGTCTGGGCCATATCTAATTATCAACATCCTAAGCACCGTTCTAGACAAATGACATACGATGACATAACTCAGTGAGTCTGACCATCCGATTCCGGTAGGCATCTCAACTCTAACCCGGATCTTCACGGTTGAGTCTGTTTGTAAGCGGACACGTGTATGTCAAGAAACAACCTAGTCTGTGATGAAATTTGCCGGTGGGTCCCGAAACGGACGAGTTATTGAGGTAATTATTCCATTACGTGAACGATTGTGAGCATAAACTGTTGTTGCAATATCACTGCCTGAAAATTAAGCATACCAACTGTATCCAGGATTGGACAGCCTAAACACTGACACAAAGTATGATCTGAATCAGAACAGAGCTAAATGTGAAAGCTTATCTGCTAAGGCTTACAACAAATCAAGTACTTCTCTGGCAGAAAACGTTCGCCTAACGCCCGCTCGTCACGTTGAAGACCCAGGTTTGATTCTCTACATGGACACAGTGTGTGGAGTCAATATCTAGTGTCGCATGATATTGCTCGAATATTGCTGAAAGAGCTTAAAACTAACCTCACTCAAGAAATACACCAACCGGAAGAAAGATTAAGTAGCATCGACTATATGTTTCCATATATAAAGGATGTTTAATTGATTATCACGATTATTACTCACTCTCATATTTAGTTGTCGGTGGAAAAACAATCCGACGTTAAAATACGTTCCAGGAAATATCTTGAAAAAAATATTGGTTTCAGAAAAAATGGCTTCTGGTGTTCCGAAGCATATTCGTTCGCTGGAAATGCTAAAGAAGTACATATCGGGAAGTTCTATACATGCATTTGATAAAAACCCTTACCTGATGTTATTTCAATAACAATGTCTCCGAACTGTATTTCGAAGAATACGAACAGATCCTGGCCCTGGATGGGAAAAGTATTTTCTTCCGTCTTATCTTTCATCTCACGAGAAAACTTGACCTCTCGTGACTTTGTGCGAGACAGGGTAACCCTGGTCGTTTCCTTCTTGAACCGAAAATGGGTATAGTTGGCGGTTGGCTCAACTTTCGTGATGTCCATATACGGCGTAGAAGCAGTTTCAGGTTTGTGAGACATGAGACCAAGTAGTACATGTCCGCTTCCTGAAATTTTGAAGTCCAGTTTCTCTCCCTTCGGCAAGGATCGGCTGGTACAGCACGTGCCACAATGACAGCTGAGTTTCCATTCGGCACTTTTCCCGTGATGCTTGAGTAGAACGTTCTGCCCGTGGTTGGTAGAAAAACGTAGGGCGGTGATCCGAGGTTGTTCTGGAATGAAAATTGATTGCAGAATAGCAATAGAATAGTTGTTTTGTTTCTATTTCGCAGACACATTCCACATTTGCCTGTGAAACCATGGTGTGTGGGCGTATTTCCTAATTATCGAATCACTCCTGGTTAATGTCAGAGCTAAACTGGAGACAGTATGTCCTAAGATAAACACCTTCTGGAAGTTGATATGTCTACTTTGACAAGAAAATTCTGAATACACTGTTTGATGCTCGGTAATGTACACAAAGATTATGATCACTTAAAATGGGACCTATATACAATGTCAATGACCCCCCATCCCCATTTAATTAAGGACAAATCTAACACCCTCTCCCCATCCAACCCCACCCGTTCATGTCAAAAGCAATGCCCCCTCCCTTCCCATATTTATAAGCATATTTATTTTTAAATGTATAAAAGTGATGACCCCAATACCTTCCGTGAAGACCTGGAGTAGAATAGGCCTTCAGCAACCCATACTTGCCACAAAAGGCGACTATGCTTGTCGTAAGTGGCGACTTAGGGGATCGGGTGGTCAGGCTGGTTGACTTGGTTGATACATGCCATCTATTCCCATAGATCGATGCTCACGGTGATGATCACTTGATTGTCTGGGTGAGACTTGATTATTTACTGACCTCCGTCATATACATGTACGTGGAATATTGCTGAGTGCGGCGTAAAACTAAACTCACTCACTCACTCCCAAAACAAAAAGGGTGACACCCCTCAAAATAATTATCATGATGGATACATCAAGACTGAAACTACCCTACAACCGGCAATATAGTCTGTCTGGTAGACCCTGAAACAAATTAATTCTTGAAAGTCCATGCAATTCTAGAATATGTGGCAAGTCTGAAAATGAAGAAATCTCGATGGGGGAAATAGAAACCGTGTCTTCGGCGTGACCAGCGGATGTTTCAACCATTAAACTACCCGACCTCCCCTATATTTGATGCAGAGTTCTGGTATCGTTTATTTTGCCTGTCAGATAAGACTAGAGACATCCTTCCAGTGAGATGTGTTGCACACGTGTGCCTTGCACCCTCTTTGTTTTATGTGACAAAAACAGACATTGTCCTGTTGTTCAGACAGCGGCTCCTTTGCTAATATTCACATAATGTTATTCATTAAACTAAATGGTTTTATTTCGACTGACCTCATTATTCCAACAATATGCCGGCAGGGGACACCAGTAATGGACTTCACACGTTGTATTCATGTGGGGAATCAAACATAGGTCTTCGGCGTGATAAGCGAACGCGCCAACCACATGGCTACCCCATTTTTTCAGAATATAAACATACGAAACGAAAGTTTCTAAAAAAAATCTCATGCCAGTAAGCGTTCACGTTAGTCTTTTTTTTTTGATAACTTGAAAAAATATAGAGTTGCGATTCTTTTGCTGTTCAGCATGCGTAAACAACCAAAACGTCATCCGCATTTAAGTTTTGTCTGTCTCATAGTGATGACTCGTTCCCTTCGCGTTAGGATCTGCTTCGTCGACTTTCCCTTTGTGAGAGATTTAACTACTTCGTCACGTGTACTGCGTTTAACAGCTCGATTACACGCGAGTACGGTTAAGGTTTACTTCTCTCGGCTCTGACAACTGGAGGCCAGTCGGAATCAAGGCACTGGCTACTGAGTGTCGCGAAGATGAATCACAGTACCTCGATATTAACAAAGGCGGCATTGTGTGAACAACAGGATACACACAACATAGTCGGCAAGATCAAGACTCACAACACATTTCACGTTAATGACGTGTCTACTCTTATCTGACGGATACAAATAAAAGAAATGGTACCACAGAACTCTACATGAAATATGGCGGGGGTGGGGTGGGGGAAGAGGAAAGGTGTGTGTGTGTGGGGGGGGGGGGGGGATGCCCGATGACGTATTTCACTACATTAATCGTTCTTACTAGTACCTTCAATAATGGAAACTTTGAAAACTCTTGCTTCTAAAACATGCCTCCACATATCGATTAAACCATATTTGCAGCAAAGATTTCGATAAACGTTCCGTCCAAGCCCTGACTTTGTAAATTACTAGTTACACCTGGAGACGTATAACATTGAATGAGTATGGTTTTACACCGCAGCAGGGGACACCAAGAATGGGCTTCTACCTAACTCTGCTTAAAAAGTGTGTAAGTCACTTTGGTTTTACTTTTAGCATTATTCTAGCAATATCACTATATCAAACGAATTGGGCCTTACAGATTGCCCCCATGTGGGGAGTCGACCCGAGTCTTCGGCGTGACGAGCGGACGCCTTAGCCATCAGACTATCCCACCACCCCTCTCCGCTAGGAACATGTTGTTTGCTGTGATGTCAGCAGCTGTTAAACTGTTTATGAAGAATGTTTAGCAATATCAACTTTCATGTGAACTTATGCCCAATTTTCAAAACATCGCCAAAATGAAAGCAGTTACAGTTACCTGGTGTTGCATGCACAGGTTTACAATTTAAAAAATACCAGCGCCTTGAGCATTCACTATTGCGTGGATATTTTCGCTATATAAATATCCTATCTATCTATCGATCTATCTATCTATCTATCTATCTATCTATCTATGTTAGTAGAATGACTAACGCTACGTACCCTGTATTCGTCAGACGCTTAGGTCGAATGTGTTGGCTTAGAAAATCAATACATGAAAAAACACTGAAAGTACCGATTCAGGGCATGTGTGCTATGTTTGCAAAGTGTCACTGGTGAGTGGCTTGGACGTAAGTACAAAGTTATATATCATGGCATGTTAGCTAAATGTTAGAGGAGGATCAATGGAGATGCCTGTCCGTGGAGTTAAAAGTATTGGGTTTATATCGTTGCGTGTTGACTCATTGTTGAAGTGGTTTCACCATGCAACTGAATACGTTTAAATAGGGACACATATATCAATTGAGACATATCACATTTTAGTGTTATCTGGTGAAGTTTTTCATGTACTTATCAAATTATGCAAATTACAGGTATAAACTGCTCAGTGCCATAGTATGTTTAGCTTTCATTGGTGAAGGGCTTTTTAATAAAAATTGTGGTTTAGTCCACAGAATACTGACAACAAATCGAAATGTCTGTATCTGTCTCTATCGCCATTATATACATTTTGTAACTTCACAAATGAAACTATAACACATGTCTTATTTGACTGTGACCATGTGAAAAGTCGGTGACTTTAGAACTGAACTAATATAAAACAAATATCTGTCTAAAACCACTAGAAGAGAAACCACGAGAAGAGAAACCACGAGAAGAGAAATCATGTGCTAAACTTAATTTCTATCATTACCCAAAATTACATATATACCTGCAAATGCAAAAAACAAAACCCACACACTTATGGCATAAAGAGGGATACATACAATGATAGTAAACCGTTGTTATACACCGAAAGCAGATATGACAAATTCCTATCGTTCTGGTCCTCGTGCCATAGCCTCGTCATATAATCTTGTGTACATGATTTAAGTAGGAGATTAACATACTGCATTGGTACATAACCAAATTATAATAGCTGTAAACTTCCTTTAAAACTGGACACGAAGCGTTATGTATCTCTGATTTTCAAACACAGTATGTTTATCTCCATTCTTCCATAACCGCGTTATTAAGATTAGAAAATACATATTGTGTTGGAAAATCAGAGGTATAAAACATGATTATATACCTCTGAATGACTTTGATTAACCAATCAGAATCCAGTATTTACTGACGTCATGGTAGTATTAGATATGTGTTATTTTTTACATGTTTCAATGACAGTGCATGCCACGTATAAGTAAAATAAGAAAATTACGTTGAAATATGTATGGTCCCCACGAAAAGAAATAAAGTGATTAAAAATATCACCCTGCAATTCACCTTTAAATGACATTTTAAGATTTGGAGAAAAAAACATTTATTAAATAATTAAGGACTTGGGTGATGAGTGAGTGAGTGAGTTTAGTTTTACGTCGCACTTAGCAATATTACAGCTATATGGCGGCGGTCTGTAAATAATCGAGTCTGGACCAGACAATCCAGTGATCAACAACAGGAGCATCGATCTGCGCAATTGGGAACCGATGACATGCGTCAACCAAGTCAGCGAGCCTGACCACCCGCTCCCGTTAGTCGCCTATTACGACAAGCTTAGTCGTCTTTTATGGAAAGCATGGGTCGCTGAAGGCCTATTCTACCCCGGGACCATCACGGGTACTTGGTGATGAAACCGATTTAATCAAATATGACCCTGTGAGAGGAAAATATAATTTAAATGGTACTCTAGGATATCTATTTAAGTTTTGATTATCCTTCCGGAATCATTGAAATGTAGGTTAAAAGATCTCAAAAGTTAACGTCACTAGGCTACTCCATCCTTGTTTGGAATATACAAATATGTCATTAAATGACAAAGCTGCCTAAATGACACATCCATTTATGTGGTATAAGGATATATGCGCTGATTTAATCGTTTTCTAAAATCTTTGAAAGAACCATTTACGGAAAAGTTTCTTCCCATAAAAACAACAATTTCACTCACAAATGGCAATCCCCGTTCCCAGTCAGTGCTCACTGACTAATGCACACATATGTATACATATTCTGACAAAATACGCTTTGACTTGTTTCTCAACTTGCTTCAGTGTAGCTGAAACATTAATAACATGGGAACGATAAAAAATATATAACTTACAGTAAAGGTCGGTTATAACAAACACTAAGGAATCACCATTCAGTTCGTGATAACCGAAGTTCGACACGCATTTCGACGAAAATATAATGGGTAGGACTCACAGATCGTGACAACATAGATTTTCTCAAGTTCAGGATCTCAGTCTTACAGGAATCCCTTTTCAAATTAAATGAAATTGGTCGTTTCTATCAAAATGTTATATATTCAGAGAATGAGCGTCAGTCTAGTGTTGACAAGAATACATTTCGATATTTGTAGTTCTATGTATATAAACATCAGTACCAACACTTTAAATACCTGGTGATAAACGTCAGCAAATTGTTTTGGGATTGAAGATGAGCACAGTTCACGGCCTTATTTGGGAAGGGCAGTCTCGGATATATGTTTTTAGTTGTTAATATATGTTTTTATTTCAGTGTTTTATATTCATAACACCCATGAAGATCCGGATTAGAATTGATCTTCATGCAACCAGGGATGCGTCTTCTATTCTCCCTGATGTAGCCCGTGCTTGTCATAAAAGAAGAATGGGATCGGGTTGCTTGGCCTATCCTTTTTGTCACCTACACTGTAACAAAATTTACACATGGCAGCCCACCCATAACGTGTTGTGTTACGTCTAAAATAATGAGCTGACCCTTAAGAATTCTAAACACACACGATGCTCGTCTACACAAAATCGCTGGTATTTACGTTGTCTTTACAATGATGGCATTGTCTTGATTAACATAACATAACATAACATAACAGGGTGAAATGAGGGATTGGATGGCACATGTAATCGATGCTCATACTGCTGATCACTGGATTGTATGGTCCAGACTCGATTGTTTTCAGACCGCCGCCGTTTAGTTGGGGTGTTTCTGAGCGTAGTCGTGGCTATGCATCATGTGTTATTGAATCACGTAACACATTCCAGACATGGCAGACATCGCATTGTTCAGGCGAAAGGGCGAAAGAGCGAAAGAGCGAACGTTTTACTGCCCATTCACCAGCGTTAACGTAGCAGATCAATGTGAATTCTGCAGTGGTTGACCGTCTATAAATACTACAGTAAGTAGAAACCCCTTTATCCGCCCCAAAATCAAAATGATAGATAATAAACACAGGTTTAATTACTTCAAGTTGGAATGACAATTCATGACATGTGAGAGATAGGAAAAACAAAATAAGTCAATAATGCAGTGGTGCATCTTTACCTTATAACTCACGACAATGGGACATGAAGTGTGATTACGTCCTGCCATCAGTAGTATCCGGGTTATTCCATATGAACATGGCAGTTAATCCTCTATAACCTCGAACATTCAATGTTAACACTCATTGATAATCGCTCGTCAAGTCCCGTTGAAATGTAGCTATGTATCGTGGTATAACGGGTGGGAGCAAAATAGGTGTTAGTGAATCGGGATAGAAGGAGTAAGAAAGATCCTGCGTGTGATCTTTGAGTGCGATATCAGATGTAGATTGATACAGCAATATGAGATGAGTATTGAATGATTGAGAGAGAGAGAGAGGGAGAGAGAGAAAAAAAGAGAGAGACGGAGAGGGGTTGGGAATTTAGTGAGTCAATATAAATACCCCGGCGTGAATGAACGTAGCCTCAAACCGACACACACAGAAACATACACATACACAGACACAGACCCACACACACACACACACACACACACACACACACAGACACAGACCCACACACCCACCCACCCACACACACCCACACACACACACACACACACACACACACACACACACACACACACACACACACACACACACACATACATACAAACATACATACATACATACATACATACATACATACATACATACATACATACATACATACATACCTTACCTTACATACATCGGGGTACATGATACATATATTCGCATGTTTCGGTATGTGTTAGTAACCGACCGGTACTTAACAATACTTCCATAACACCTACTGAAGGCCGCGCATATAACGTGACAAGAAGCTACATCAACGGACATGTCCTCAATGAGACTTGTCTACCCGACAAACACGTATTCAGGTGAACGACACACGTTGTTTTGTGTGGGCTGTCTCCTTGACGTGGAGAATCTCACAGTAAGTGTTGTAAATTCAAGAAAGGATCATTAACTTACCTTTCCGGTCAGAGGCAGTAGCCATGGGTCCCAAATTAACGTAAACTGCCGCCGGGAAGATTCGTGTCTACATGTGACCTATATAACGATTTACTTCCTTATTAAATCACGTGACGAGTACCTGTCATGGTTTTCCCAGTTTTCGTGTTGTAAGGAGTGTCTTAAAAATATATCCTTCATTGACAGGAGAGTCAATTTGGGTCGCGATATTTATTCATGTGACACCTCTATCTGCCGAGGTTTGAGAGATGTAATTATTCGTAGATCACAAATGATGTTTTTCTTCTGAACTGACTGACCTGTGTCGGTTGCGGGGTGCGTCCGCACAGCAAGCAAAGAGCTAATTATGCATTTTCCGCGGAGAGCAGCATGGTGATCAGTGGTGCATGGGTGGAAGGTACTCACATTACAGAGTAAACAAGGTTAATGTCACTTACCCGCAACTCCTGAAATTGAGGTATGTGTCTAGGTAGTTTGAGTGAGGAACTTTAACACTCCACTGTCAAATTCTAAATTCAAAAGTGTAAAGATGGGGCGAATGGGGCAGGTGCGTATACAGCAACCCAATAAAAGTACTAGAATCTGTACAGAAACTATCAACGTATGTGTTTTCACAATACCGGCATTTCGGTATAGCTTCTTCTACCGTTTTCAAACATTAGACACCATACCGGAAATAGACGCTATACCGAAAATAAAGATATAAATATTGCCATCTATGTCGACAACCTCTAGAATCTGTACTTTACTTACAAGGTGTAGTTCAACATGTAGCATTTCCAAAACTGATACAAAATATAGCAAATTCCATACAGCGACTGGAACTGCTTGTTTCCGCATTTCTTTCAGGTGAGCGATTAGCATTTGCATGTGTTTTGGATCGAACCATCGCTCATTCGCTCCCCAGGCACACACACTATCTTCGGCACATCTAAGGTTATTTTTATATCATAAGAACCATTGAATACCAGAGAAACAGTTTATTGACTACCAACTACAGTATTCTTCGCCACTGACCTGAAATACAAATTATACATAGTTTAACATTTTGTACATAGCGTGTTCTGTTTCTGGACAGAAAACATTATTACACTATTTTCAACAGTGTTTTTCTGCCTTTAAAAATCGATGTGAGTGAGTTAGACTTTAAAGTCTCCTTAGCAATATTTCAGCCGTATCTTGAGGGAAGAAAATATTTAAAAAAATGTGTGAAGATTAATACCTGTCGACGACAGACACTAAATGTCACAGATATGTATGTAAAACTAGAATTAAAACTAAAACATTTTCGTTAACGAAGACAATACAATATAAAACACGGGCTATTGGAATATCAACAACTGAAGGCAGATCACCATACTAGGGACCATGGGGACTTACAGTACATTTGCTACCTGTATGGACCCTAGCTGGATTTACATCATCCCTTCAGCTATTGGCAATTTAGACACATCTAGCCATACAGATCATATTTCACTCATTCATAATATTATAACACAGCGCCTACCTGCAAAGAAAGTAAAACTGCTAGAACATCATGTTAGAGATTTAAGCTAGTATGTAACTCAAGATTGTATACAGTTAAGGATATTACAACATAAGAGCGGCCTATAGATCACAAGCAACGAAGGCAAACTTACGTCATAGCAACAACTACATTACGTTAGCTATCTGACGCCACCCTTTCAGCCACCGATGATAGTCAGATTTAGCCATTATTCAAAACAACATATATTCTACGATTAAACACACGTAGTATGAAAAAATACTTACCTGAATGAAATGGGACGTTCATACCCTCCCAGGGGAATATTAAAGTTCCATCTCTTCATGAAAAGAAACGCCCTATAGGCCTAAACGTCTATAGGCGGTACTGCACCTTTCTACAATTACTCTCAACACAACTTAACGTGGTTGGAAACTATTTTGCTCTAATCGTATTGTATAAACTATTTCAAATACTTTAGGTGTATTTTGGACAGTGGTAATGGAAGCTTGGTGACTAAATACAGCTTCTTCTTTTAGTAAAGCTACTTTTCTGGAACTATAATATTGTATCGTTTCGCCGTATAGCAACAACGAGAGTTTAACTATTGAGGAAACACAGATGATAAAAAAAATCTCTTATAACGAATGCTTACAATTCAGATGACATCATCGCTTTAAATGTCGTCATCATCATCATCATCATCGTCGTCGTCGTCATCATCATCATCATCATCATCATCATCATCATCATCATCATCATCATCATCATCGTCGTCGTCGTCGTCGTCGCCGGTGTCTCTTTTAGTGACATCATCGTCGTCAGCATCATCGTCAGCATCATCGTCAGCATCATCGTCGTCTTCTTCTTCTTCATCACCATCATCATCGTCTTCATCATCGGCGTCTCTTTTTGTACCACTATCATCTTTTTCTTCGTCGTTTTCGTCTTCTACCTCTCTTCCCGCGAGAATAGCTTCAGTGACTCCGTCATTTGTAGTTTTGCTTTCGCATTCTTCTACGACCTGTGTCAATTTGTCAATCCTGGCAATAAGTATCTGTTTCATCATCTCCTTCATGCCGCCATCTTGCATGCTTCCTTTCCTGCTCCTCAACAGGGCCTCCTCCTTCTCGACGTCCGCCACCTTACCGTGTAAACACTGGGAAAGTCGTCGACTCAGGACAGTCATCTGGTTATGCAAATTTGTGAGTTCCTCGTCCGGTGGAAACTCCACCCTGGCCAGTTCAACCACCGCAACTACACTCCCAAACACCAGCAACGTCGTCAAAAACACGTTCATGTTGGCTTTAAGTGGAGAGAATAAAGAAGGTAAATGACGAGAACGGATTCGGCAATGTTGTCGCTGCGTAATGGTCCCATGAGTGACAGACCAGGTTTATATACACATACGAAGCCCTGGCCAGGTGGATATTCATTCTACATTTGATCAAAATCTAAACATCTACGTAATCATGGGCTACCAGATAGCCTGTCCTTCTGTGATTTTAATACCATGATAACGTCAGAATATGAATACAGCTATGGTATCTAATCCACTGATGCCTGAAGCAATGGCCACGATGCTACTCCAAACGGTTCGTAAATGAATATACGGGATCTTTAATTAAGACCCAATTCTATCACATTTCCTGAGGGCTTTGGTGTCGTGTACTAATTGCTTTGTATCAATCTCACGGAAATTAAATGCAACGTAGAATTTTTATTGTCGTAAAATGTGGAGAAACATATATTATGGACCTGAGGTTGCTGAAAATGAAAAAGGAAAAGGTTGTTGTTTTGTTTTATGTGGGTAATACAATCATGATTTGGAACTTTAGGTTTTAGTGTCGCTGCGATCGTAGTGAGATCTGTACCGTTTTTAATGACATTTGTTAATGTTTGTTCCAATCTAATTTCCAATTTTCAACTGACAACGTCTCTAGTAAAGTATGTTTAGGGCCTTTGCGGACGGTTGGATAGCATAACGGTTAAAGCGTCCGCTCGTCACGCTGAAGACCTGGGTTCGATTTTCCATATGGATACAATGTGTGAAGCTAATTTCTGATGTGATATTGCTGGATATTGAATATTGCAAAAAACTTCACTCACTCAAGAAATAAAGCAACCAGACGAAGCATGAAGTAAAACCTACTACACGTTTCCATAAATGACGGATATCACAACCAGCATGATTAAATATTTATTATTTATTTTTGAGCGTCAAATTAATTCACTGTTAAGACACAAAAAGCCAAAGTAAAATTATTTATACATGAGTTGTGCCTTTGTAAAGTTTGTTATGATACCCGTTCAGAAAAAGCAGAAAACACGGGTTAGAACTGATCTTCAGTAATCCATGTTAACGTTAAGTTTCCACTTATTATGGTATCCTAATTCCGTTGATCACCGAATTTTCTGGTCCAGACTCGATTGTTTACAGACCGCCTCTACATTACTGGAACATTACTGAGTGCAGCGGTAAACAACAAACAAATAAAGCAAAGGTAACATCACTTTTATGTTTTTATCCTCGCTATTTTGACTGTACGGCTGTTATATCGTACATGCTCAAAAGGCGTGATACTTTAATCCTGGCTTTTTAAGACTGTATGGCTATTGTATTCTACATGCTCAAACAACATGACATTTTTATCCTTCCTGCTTAGACTGTGCTATTATATCCTGCATGTGCAAACGGTGTGATACTTGTTATTGTCGCTGCTCAGACTGTGTTGGTATGTTATATCCTACATGCCCAAAGAGCGTGTCACAATGGTGACAGTTGTACAACACCTATATCCAACTGTTCACATGCGCTTTGCATGTCTCGTCTCCATGGGAAACATACGACTCTTGTAGTCAACGGCGCAACTTACGAGGTGTAGACAAGTTTACAAGAAGACTCGAATATCCTAATAGTTAAATAGAAGAGTCATAGACAAGTCCATTAGAACGTTTACCGTTCGATATAATAAATATAATGCTGATGTCGGGCTGTAATGAACCTTACATGACTGGATAATTCCAGTATCTATAGGGGCTGCGGGTGACTTGATTTTGTAGGAGGCAGGAAGTGCCATGCATGTTATGCCATCAGGGATTACAAGACTACTTAAACCGTTTATGGCTTTTGTCAATTAGAGCCAAGCCGATTAAACAGCTAAGGGTATGTACACTACATTTGGCTAGTGTGATTGGCATTACAACCTGGAAAAAATTATTTTTGTTCCAAACACCTTTGGCATCATATGCCGTTTGGTATAACCTGGGTATTGTATTGGCAGAATGTCCGTTCTGGCAAAAGAACATGGCACTTCATCCAGGGTCCTTTATAACCAGGCATTATAACGAAGCACAGGCAAACTGTAGCGCAAGTGAGGTTGCGCAACGTGGAGAAAATGAACAGTCTTCATATATGTGAGCGAAGCGAGTAAAGGTTGGCAACGCACTTCCCTCGCTTCGGTTAAAAAAATATTTTTCATGTCAAAATAAAATATCGCCACCATCAAAGGTACACTACAATTTCCTCACTAGGTTGTGCTCTCTGATTTCCAACGTCATATTTAATAATTACTCACGTGAAATATGTTTTATTCAACATTTTAAGCGCCACTCCTGGTACATCAGACCGTTCTTCGCCTCCATTACCCCTGCCAGCTTCCGGTACAAAGCAGTGGAGGAACAAGTTATGATTCCGTATGGAATACATAAAGAGTTACCTCCCATGCTTCATACGCCCACTACGCCAGAAGTGTGTTTATTGTAGAATAAATGTTACAAAAGATTTGACGCCGACACTTAAGACAAATAAACTCCAACGGGTTCATGATAAAATTAGGCAATATGGTATATCTTTATAATTTCTGCTTATTCTTGTTCCTTCACTCCGTTGAACTGGACGCTGGCAGGGGTGATGGGGGCGAAGAACGAACTGAATACCACGAGTGGCGCTTAAAATGTTGAATAAAACATATTTCACAAGAGCAATTATTAAATATGGGGCTGCAAATCAGAGAGCACAACCTGGTGAGGAAAGGGAAGTGTAGCTTTGATGGTGGCGATGTTTTATTTTGACATGAAAAATACTTTTTGAACCGCAGCGAGGGAAGTGCGTTGCCAACCTTTGCTCGCTTCGTTCGCATATATGAAGACTGGTCATGTTCTCTACGCTGCGCAATTTGCCTGTGAAGGAAGGTATGATTGTGACTTTGTTTTATCGAAGAAGAAGGTTATTTCAATTACTTGATGTGGATGAAATCTAGGTAGTTTTAGGATACCTGCATTCTAGTACAGGTCTACCAACCAAAGCATACTTGCACTCATTTAATTACAAAACCACAGCAAGTGTAATATTAATCTTCACTTCAATCTACCCCCAGACACACTCCATCCTCTGCTGTTTCAGACGAGTTGAATACAACATCTGACAACTGCGCACCCACATCATCCACGCAGTCAAAAAAATACATAAATGAAAAATATATATATTTATAAATTTTTGATGAAGAGACTGTAGGAAAACACCTAAATATCACTCGTAAATACCTTGACTCTCGTACATAACACCGCTGACATCCGCCAATCGAAAAACCCGAGAAATCGTCTTTTCAACATTACCATTTAAATGCATTTCATATTGTGTAGTTTCAGGTTAAATGAGACAGCAGCCGTATCAAGAGTTTAGCGTCTGGCTAAGCATACAAACTGAGATATTCACAAAAACAATAACTTAGACACCGTGTAAACAAATCAACTGTACGCGTTTAACGTATGTCATATTTGGGATTACACTTTCTTTGTTGAAAACGAACCCGCACCCTCATATGTGGGCACCTAAGCACATCACACAAACTCAGTCGCCAAACGGCGACTTCCACGAACAACTGTATGGGTTGTTGAAAAGGTACCGTACACGTTGTTGTTTTCCTGTAACTACTCAAGTAATAATTGGGGTCCATAGGCCCTGTAATGTGTGATCCAACAGAGCAACATACATAGGGGTGGGTGGATGTATATGAATACAAGAATGGGAAAACATGTTGAAAACAAACTGAAAGACTTTAATCTACAGACTTGGATATGAAAAACAATATTCAAGAGAGCTATTCATATTCTTTACCATTCTGAATTGAGATGCTAAATCTATGTAAATTTATTATTATTCACAACTATTGTAATCAGAACCTCAAACCCTTTCCTTCCAGTATAAACATTACGATGGATTAAAACACCTCCAAATGAAAGATTATGTCCTCTTCGCAATTCAAACGAATTTTATATTCAACAAGTATGACAGTAGAGACCCGAATTGACACAAAATGAACTAACTTTCTCACTCTAAAAACTAGGAGTGAGTTAGTGCGTTAAACTTTTACCTCGCATCGGCAATAGTATAGCCATATAACGATGAAAACAAGATAATCAGTTTAAATTATCTGTCGACAAAGAACGGTAAAACTAACTACACTATCACAGATACATATTTATACATAGTAAAAATAGTAAAGAAATCAAAAACAATTTAGCTAGAGAAGACGATATAATAAAAAAACCCAGAGGGTTAGGGTTAAAACTCCAGCAGTTCGGAAACTACACCATACAAAATGTGTCATTTAACCAAACCCCAAAGACAAAAACAATGAGGCATGAGTGTAACATTGTTTTTTGACAGAGTAATCACATTATATTCACAACTGTCATTAGAAACTGAATGGGAACGTGTAATAATTAATATGACCAGTCATTATCTTCATTTTATACACACATATCCGAACAAAGTTGGAAGCATTGTCATTAACAATTGTTCAGAAGGATGAATGTTAGCATTCTCAACAGAAACGAGCATGTCCCAAAGATCGAGATAGATGACACGGTCATAAAGAGCAACAAATTCTTGTCTGATAATTTTAGCATATACAGGTCCCCACATTCCACCTAACGAGAAGTGCGGATCATGTGTAACAAAATAGTGGGGTCCTTTAATGGCGATTTTTATGTTAGGTGATCGTCTCAGTAGTCTCTCTATTGCAAGTCTGATGTGCTTCATTCGAACCTTAAACATGTGTAAAGGAAAAAAAATGGAAATGAGCATAAAGATTAATAAGAACAATATCTCTAGAACTATGTTTAATAAAATAGTGAGATCCTTTAATGGCAATTTTTATGTCAGGTGATCGCAGCAGTAGTCTTTCTATTGCTAGTCTTATCAGCTTCATTCGAGTCTTAAACACGTGTACGGGAAACAACTGGAAATGAGCATAAAGGTTAATGAGAACAATGTCTCTAGAACCGGAAGGTATTTCATCTAGATGGACAAAAGATGGTCGAATCGCAGTCCTGTTGGCATGTTCAAACGACATGGGTAGACCATGGGGAGACCAAAAGACAGTATAGTGGAACCTCTTGTTGTGTGCCTCGGAATAGGAATACCATTTGCTCGTGGGTATAAAGTTGCTGCTAGTATCCTTGGGTCCTATTCTCCATGTAAGATTCTGATATTTGAACAAGAAAGTAAGCAACTGTCTGACAGTGGAATCACCAAACATTCTAAGAGTTCTGTTTGCTAGGCAGCGGTCAACGTCGTTGCCTGTTATATAATTAAAACACGACAGGGGGCGCCACGTAGAGTTGTGGAAGAAGCCAGCAGGGTTTGACAGCCAGGTGTGCCGGAAGTTTGTCCTGGAGCAAGGGTTGTTTGAAGACAGCGTTGGGTTGGGAGCTGAAACATTGATAACAAGATAGTTTGTGTTTTTTGTTTGTTGTCCACCGTAGGAATCAGCTAATATTCCAAATATATGACAAAGGTCTGTTAGGACAAATGTTAGTGTGAATGTTTACCCTTACAGTATAGAGTCATAGAGTATAGAGCTTTAGACTTTGGACAACTAAGCTCACACTGTTCACGCCTAATAGACTCGTCGAATGTTCTGGTAAAGGGAGGGTAGTGTGGAGAGGGATCTTTTCTCCGACTCTCCAGGGGCATCATCCTTGGACTTTGTTATTTGTCATCCTTCCTTGAAACAAACATTCTCTATGACACTCGCATGTCTCTGTGGAATCTTTAGTAACGCCAGTGGAAGATTTTCAAAATTCCGATCTAAGTAAGGTCATTTATCACACCCCCGTCCACCTCGTGAGACAATTCGAATACCAACCCGTTTTCCAGTGGAAGGACTTCATACAGGCACAGGTGCATCACAACTACTTCAGAGAAAAACGGCAACTACATTTCTCTTTGACTCGAAATGCAATAACCATTACTGAAGCTCTCAAGATCTTCTGCTTTGGCAATATTTTAATCTGTTCAAAAAGTTATTATGGTAATGATTCTAACGTATTCATTCCAAGCTTGCTAATGTAAGGGCTCGTATATTTTACCAAATATGCATTTCTAAATAGGTGTCAAATATATATGTTTTTCATGGAAAAGCAAATAAACTCACACTTCGTATCAGCTGTCCCGAAAGGGATATGCCAAATAAGTTAAAAGTAACATAAACTAGAGGAATGCGCGCATTGACTGTCTACCAGTGCTTGCGTGTGTAAATATGATGTCATAAACGTGGTCAAATGCTAGTATAAATTACCTTAGAAACGTCAGAGTTAAAATGCACAGTTCAGAGAAATGGAAGCACAGTGTTTAAGATTAAAGATCATCAGTTATATGTAAACATATTGTTTGGAAACTTGGCGCAGTGTTATAACTATATTACCTAAAATTGACCCGTGAAGGTCCCGGGGTAGAATAGGCCTTCAGCAACCCATGCTTGTCATAAAAGGCGACTCAGCTTGTCGTAAGAGGCGACTAACGGGAACGGGTGGTCAGGCTCGCTGACTTGGTTGACACATGTCATCGGTTCCCAATTGTGCAGATCGATGCTCATGTTGTTGATCACTGGATAGTCTGGTCCAGACTCGATTATTTACAGACCGCCGCCATATAGCTGGATTATTGCTGAGTGCGGTGTAAAACTAAACTCACTCACTCACTCACTCACTTAAACATGCTGGAAAGCTCACGTAAAATCTCGAAACCTACTTTTGAACAATGCACCTCAATCCTTACGCACATTCAGATTGTTTTGTCGTATATTTCCACAAAACATTCAACGGGACTTTCTTGTAGTTTACGGAAAGGAGCGAATAGAGACCAATGAGTCTGTGGCAGCCATATTTGGCACCTCCAAGATGGGCATGTAAAATGTCCGACCTCTGCCAGGTGGGATCCTGTGGTAGCAACTTATGCACTGAGTCTCTACAGATCTGATATATACTAGAAACAGAAAGTATGGATATACTCTAAAATTTGATTGTCATACATACGTCTAAATGTGGTTTGGTCCTTTATACTCTAAGGTGAATTCAACAAGCTGCATAACAAGTCTCTGCTTGTCGTAAGAGGCGACTAACGAGATCGGGTGATCAGGCTACCTGACTTGGTTGACACATGTCATCGGTTCCCAATTGCGCAGATCAATGCTCATATTGTTGATCACTGGATTGTCTGGTTCAGACTCGATTATTTAAAGAGCGCCGCCATATATCTGGAACACTGCGGAGTGCGGGGTAAAACTCAACTCACTCACTCACATTTTAGAGTGTTCCCATAACCTTTGTGTACTACATGATTCATGCTGCGATTCACTAACGGTATAAAACACATTATTTCCATGACAGATGCCTCAGATAGAGTTTATGTAGGTGGTCGGCCTGATGTTCAAGCTGATCTTCCTCAAACTCAATGTACACAATTTATTGCTGATTTTGTGGTTTGTTATGATTTTCTTCAAAGGCAACCACACATGGCTCTGTATTTCCACATTTCACTTTACTTCATCTGATGGCGTTCATTTCCTTTAGCATTGGACTAGTCACTTCTTTCTCGATTTTCCTAAGTTGCATTTACCTTTATTTAAAACTCATTCAGATCATTCAATATCCTGACATAATTTCTCATTTCATGATTCATATCGGTTAGCCTTGTCTTCGATGTAAGTTAGAACTTACGGTTGCTTTCCTTTACCCCTCAAATCTTCTGATTTGGCGGCCAATATTTGGATGAAGCTAAATATTTCGGAAATTATTTCATTTAATTTGCCCTGCCAATCTAGTTTGTTGTATCAGGATGTTGAACTTATATATAAATGGGCAATTTACCAAAAATATTGATAAAGAATATGACTTATAGATAGGTACATAGGACGCTGCATACAAACCAGATGGAATGTGTACTGTGATATTGCCTGGTAAAGTATCTGGGCCGGCGGTCCTGAAATTACGAATGATGCTTTCATATAAACAAGAGATTTAGACAATAATCTTCAAAATGAATTAAGATGCATGTAATGGAGTAAGACATAATGTTATGGATGTCTTCTTGCTCGTTATTGCTTACAGAACGTTTATCTGTCTGTTACATAGTGTAAACAATACCGAGGAAGTTGACATCCATGACATTTTGTCTAATACCTGAATACCAACATCTGCATGCCTCCCAAGAACATTTGTAATGGAAGTCATGATCAACTTGAATGATGGGTCTCTGTGGCCAGTTATACACAAAGAACTGTGTAATTTGATTATTACCTTATATCTGTATATGTAGTAGTTCCGGTGAGTACATATAGGTGGATTGACTAGGACGTGGCTATTCATTGACATCAGATCAACGATATACGGGAAGGTTATGCTTTACGTCCCTGTCACATTACATTGATTTTGTCCATACACGCCTCGATGCGTCCTTTCATGAAAAAATGCTGTTCAGCTCCTCTACCTAAATCAAAATTTATCCTCACATTCATACTTACTTCAAAAACCATTCGCTGTTAGGCTTCAGTGTCATCCTCACAAACGGAACTGAATTGATGCTTGTCCAGTGACTACATTGAGTTCCGTTCTTCTTTGGTTTGTCACAATACAAAGGGACACCGTAATGTTTGTCTGTTAGATTGCAAACTTGTCCCATTCTCAGGAATGTGTGATCCATGTGTCCCGAAGTGATCTCAGTTAAATTAGGTGCGTGAAATAAGCATGTGATGTTCTTTCCGACATATCCTTTCTTGAATTCTCTCTGCATGAAAACCATTTTTTCTCTTGTACACAGTATTCCTGCACGGATGACAGCGTGCCCGGCCCACAAGATGCGCAGAGTACCCGTGTATGTCCCGTTGTCATGGTCAATGACAGATCCTGCTAAAGCAGCTCCTTTGGTTTTGTCTCGCATCCATACAATAAGCATATCTCCACCTCGAGTTTTGGGTCTGTTCTTGTGGTCAAATAGTACAATCTTCACACGGATTGTTTCATTAAGTGTGTAAACCTTTTGGGGATTAACAAGAGACATCTTTGAAGCTGTTGCAGACGTATGGTGATTGAAATCATTTATTTCGGTATCATTCATCATAAAGATTTCTTGGTTGATTTTAATAGCCACGAAAGGTGTTTGATTTTTGTATTCAGCTCTTGAAGGGGAGGGCCCTGTTAAGGGTTGAACTCTACAAAGAAACAAACTACAACAGTAAAAGTTCATGTCACATATAATCGTCAGTTTATATACCCACATAACAGCTAAACACATGCCACATGTCTGAAATGTTAACTTACCTCTTATCATCTTATGCATATTTGCCTTGCTTTTAAAAACAGACTATGGAAGTCAAGATCAAAAGCTTGCTAACCTATTCCACAGGCAGTTCGATTTAAGACAACTGGAGCGACCGGTAAGGTCACGACTGTCGTTAACGTGACTGCGTGGAAAAGTAATTCCTTTGTCATTTTGTGCAACGAATCAGACGCAGATGATGGCTGTTGCATTTATTCCCATGTGGTAAATAACCACTCTGTCTAACCAGTTTGTCTAACCAGTTTCTCTAACCAGTCTCTCTAACCAGTTTGTCAAACCAGTTGTTATGGGGGCTGCGTCATGGTGGCGGCGTGTTCGCATTTCTGATATTTTTTGTGTTCCTTCAGCGTTTATTGATAGATATGTTTTGTTCTGCTTGTATTTTAGCAACCCTTTTTGCTACGATATTATTGTATAAGGTATAACGATCTCACGTCAAACAAGGACATGCACCCACGGTGTTTAAATAGCACTCACTGCATTTGGTGTTCAGAGTGTTATCGAACATGCTTTGACTTACCTTCATAAGGAAATAGAATGTTATGTAATGTAATAAAGGTGAATGTTGAAATATTATAAGATTAGGTAAAGTAGATGTAGGTACGGAAATACAGAACTCAATATCCACTCATATCCCCGCCACTAACAATCAGGGGCCCCTTTCACAAAACTCTCGTAAGCCTAAGGTCTCGTAACTTTTCTCGTAACATTCGTACCTATGTAAACTCTCGTAAGCCTAAGGTCTCGTAACTTTTCTCGTAGCATTCGTACCTCCTATACTGTAACATAGGAAGTAGGAATGTTACGAGAAAAGTTACGAGACCTTAGGCTTACGAGAGTTTTGTGAAACAGGGCCCGGACACGCAACTTGATTTTAAGGCGTGAGTGAGTTAAAAGTTTACATTAAATATTACAGCCATATAGCGATAAAAACAAGGTAATTAATTTAGAATAGCTGTAGACAAGGGACAGTAAAACTAACTTGGTTATCACAGATAAATATTTAAAACTAGTAATTAAATCGAAAATACATTGACCGTCGAAGATGATACAATATAAAAAATGAGCTGCAGATCCCCAACAGCTGAAGGTTGCCCGTTTCAGCATCACATCAAATACTGATCATAATGGGAAATCACATCCATGCAAATCCTTTTAACACATAACTCAGTTATGCCTCAGTGAGTTGATATATATCGTCACATCGGCAATATTGCAGCCATATCGTGACGAGAACAATTTTAATATTGGCATTGTAGAATGAATGAATATAAGGAACTAAAACCCTGTTGACGAAGAACAGTAAAACCACTAGTATATATCACAGATATCCATTTAAGACTAGTAAGTAAATCTAAAGCACTTTAACTATAGAGAACAATACATTATACAAATGGGCTATAGATTGTCAGCAACTGAAGGTACATCACCATATCGCGGACTATGGGGACATACTGTACTTACTTTCGCTGCCTTTCAAGAAGGAAATCACGCTGAATGAGGTTTGCCGGTCCATGGCGAGAGCAAAAGACGGTAAAGTAACGGGTGTGGATGACATGCCCGCAGAAGTACTCAAAGGAGAACAAACTATTAGCTACACAGACTCAACAGTTTCCGTTCTGAGACATCAGTGGTGCTAGAAATGTGCTCGAAAAGAATTATGAACCTCATTCCTAAGTCATCCTCAAATGAACCACTTGCATACAAGGGGATACCTCTTACTCCAGGTGCACAAGGTGTATTACAGCAAACTGAACACACGCCTATTGGAATGGATGCAACAATCTGCTCATCGACGAACAGACTGGCTTTAGGAGGCGTAGGTCAACACTCATCCTTATTAACTCTATAGCGTCAATTATTGAGAATAGAACATTGCTAAAATGCATTGGGTTTACCGCCGTGGAATGCGGCGCTAAGTTTCGTTAGCGTCTCTGAGGGGAATGTTGACCAGATGACGATGGACCCATCTATCAACCTACTGGACAGGGCACACTCAGTGTACAGAATGAACGTGATGGAGAAAGGGCACCTCTCCACGGTGGTGCATCTACGGGGAATGACACATCATTATGTGCAGGTGTTTTTCAGTTCAAGAACACACTTCTCAATGCTGGTGCACATCAACTGGGCAGCCTGCAACCTGCGGTTCGCATACCTCAACAGTTAAATGCTCAGCTGGGGAGTGGTTTACCAAATTAGGTGGGATTATGTAATTCACAAAATGAGGATTTACAAAGCTGTGTTTCAGAATTTTGATGTACAGCAAAACGATGGTCCGCTCCAATTCAGGGTATTGACCCAAGTGTCATATATAATTTCATGCATTCCATATTTAACCAGTCACATCACAACACACATCGACGAGGCCCCTGTGCCAGGTGTCATGTCCTTCAATTGCCTACATCTCCTCAGCTGACACGTACACTAACGCCAGACACTGTCGTTAAGTCTACTCCTCCTCCTTCTCCTTCGACTTACTCGAGACAAGAGTTCCAGACGCTCAGACAGAAGTAGGTGGCTTACTGGTTCAACTAGTTCAGGGAGAGATTTCTATCTAGATTATGAGGAATCTATGGAAAGCTGGTTTTGGAAGTCAAACACAGTTTCCATGGGCTTTTGAAGGATGCTGAGGGGCTTCAGAGTTTTGGACCTTTAGCGATCGCTGTGAACAGCTGACTCAAGCTTCTACTCACTAAGGTAAGAGATGGTGTTCTCTTTCTTTGGTGTGTTGTGAACTACGTATAAGGACAATCGTGATCGCGCATCACCTATTGTATCCCTTATTCGTTTCACTTTCATGGTCTTTGTTTTGCTTGCAGACCCCCAAGGATTCATTGTTCCATGCGTCTGATCCACTGGTTATGTTGGGTAAACAGCGATTGGGACGGCCCTCCTTATAGTCTGTCAGATAAGATGCATAAAATGACATGAGGTGAGTTGAAAAGTTAGTAAAACCGAAGTACTTCAGACATTTACATACTTACTTCTTATCATCAAATCTGAGGCCATCCCGAGATGTATCTACCTCCCAGCTATCACCCTTCTACCTTCCGTTCTATGTGAAAGGAGTAACGTTTCAACGTCGCCAAGTGATCGACTGCCTTGACTTTAACGGTCACTCCTGCTGCCTTCAATCAAATCATCTTCGCAAGCTTTCAATCTCGACTTCCGCAGTCAGTAAGGCAAGTATGCATAAGATGATAAGAGCTAAGTATGTAAATATTTAAAAACTTGGATTTTGACCAATGTAACTTACACTTGTGCCGTAAATACCTGCTATAGGCCTGTGTACTTTCCAAATGAAATAACCTTCAACATTTATCATGTAGTGGTGACATGTACATGAATGGACTGAAAATCAATGTCCCAAAAGGGGTAAGTATTGGTTGCCTGAATAAGCACTCCTGTGACATCGTTGACAGTAAATCAGAATGAATTATAAACATATCTGGTAACTTCATTTATTATATTAAGTAAGTGTTGCTTAGGGTTACAAAACAATGATATGGAAACTTCACAGTAAAACAACCAAAATGTGCTTTTTACATTTAAAAACAAAGATGAAACGACTTGGAGTGTCAGCTGTTTTGAAAAGATTTGTAACGCATATGATGCAGCGGTCGAAAATCATTTTTCATGCCATAAAGAGCATTTATTACCTACATGGTGAAACATAACCAGTATCATATATATCATATGTACACGTGTCGACTGTGACGTCATTAACAAATGAACATGAAGTAAATGAAAAATGAGCATGAATACAATAGATAATGAAGACATTATTACACTCGAGCATGTGCATCATATGGCTTAAACGAAACTTGTGCATAATTATGTGAATCTATGCAGGTGGCGAAAGTACTGTAAAAAAAACATTAGCAGCAAAGTGATCTACTTTCAGTTGCTGATCATCAAAGGCTTGATATTACTTCACTGCTTGCTAAAGTTTTGCCGACTATCATTCTGTTCAGGTCTTTGTAAATATTCTCTGAAGTAACAAAAGGAGTTTACTGCATCATGCATTTCAAGAGCTCAAAGTCTAACAGTATTTGGTTGTCAAAAAAGGCTCACTGACTTTGTTGACGCAGTTCATCATGTCGTAATTGCTGTACTGATGCTCATGCTGTTGGTTACTGGATTTTCTAGTCCAGACGCAAATATTTAAAGACCGTCGCCGTATAGCTAGAACATTGCTGGTTGGACACTTGCCTATGTTTTTAAGCAGTCAGCAACACACATCACCTACAGCCCTACGTCCCATTACCACACACTCCTAACACAATCAGCCACCCACAAACAGCCAGAGCACAGTTTTACAAAGACTTATAGTGCCACACAGCAATACGTACTTGACATAGCTGCTCCACAATAACAACAGGTATATGCAGACTAGTAGGACAAGCAAGGTGAGATGTTTCATGTTCAACATCTGTAAAAAAAAATAAATAGGCATTATGGACACCCTTTGTTATCACGATCTGTAATTCATTAAACTCGTTGGATGGTTGGTATAGTGAAAGGATGTTTATGCTTGCATTGTTGTTCATTATGTATACCATCGGGTGAGTGAGTAAACTACGATTTATCATCACATCAGCAACATTTCAGCCGTGTCATGATTCAAACAGGTTTTACACTGACAATCAGTTACAAAGCTTTTAAATTGTCGCCTTTAAATTAACCTTTTCGCAATCACAGATACTGCCATAATGTGAATGTTTTCAGAAAACATTCTCCAAAACACAGTCTGTGGTCGAGTAGCAAGGCACAAGGCCGTGATTAAGTGAAAATCGTATGATAAATTCCCAAAACAGTATAAACGGACTTTGCTTAAATACCCATGCACAATTGTTGCTAAAATACAAATGGGGGACAGTGCAACCATGCAATACTAAGACGAGCATAACAGAAATGCCGAGACATTCACAAGCCGTACGTGACAGAGCCTGGCAGAAATGAGGCCTTCAATTGTCAGCAAGTGAGCATCAGCAACTTGTGGAGCCGTTACCAACATGCAGGTCAGACACAGGACCGTCCATGAACGGGTAGACCAAGGGTTACCACGCCAGATGAAGACCGTCACATCCCGACAATACACCTGCAGAACGGATTCTTGTCTTGAGACACCCGATAAGCAGACTAACCATACAACCATACTCCGTATGGTTGGCTCACCGTCCCTTTCGTGGAATAGCCTTGACCACCCAACACAGTCAATGCAGGTTACAGTGGGTTCGAACTGTTGCAGTGACATGGTGGTAGTGTTATGTTTACAGAAGAGAGTCGATACAACATCTTCCGAAATTATGGGCAAATTCGCGCTTGCAGACATAGGGTTGAGCGACTGACGCTAAACTGTGTCCACTAGACGAGCTGTCTAGAGGAATGGTTTGGCTCTTGCTGAAGTGCTGAGTGCAGTTCTGGTAGTGTCTGAGGTGGCAGATTACGCTGGTGCAAGGGGCGATCAGGAACATCATATAGACGATCAATGGAGCATAAATCTGGTGATCGAGAAGACCCGGAAGTCCTTCCACACACGTGCAATGTGAGGTCGAGCATTGCCATGATCCAAATATCAACAGTTGACGTTGAAGGAAACGATGGGACGTCGAGCTGGTCTTCTGGCAAAAAGGATGGCTTCCCATAGCCAATTGCGCATTGTCTGGTCAGAGATTCGGCGCGGTACGGGGATTTGCATTGTTGTGGATGATGCGACCATGGTGTTTAAACGATGATGTCTCTACCGGATGTCGCGATCTTGGGCGGAGATGGTAAATCAAGGTCGACCTGAACTGAGTCTGTCATGAACGCTCCCAGTATTGTTGTGTCAGTTATATAGGTTTGAGATGGTCTGTCTGGGCTCGCTGAAGCGCCTTGCCAACTCATGCTGTGAGGCCCATCTTTGTAAACAGCCGATCGCGTTGCGTCGGTGAACTTAAGCTTCTCTCAGTCTTTTCATTCTCTTGTATATTGTGACTTAAAGCAATGCATGTGGAATACCTTTGATATAGCTCTTTAAAGCCTACAGTTATAGGTTTCAGCTCAGGGTGACACACAATTTCATGATGCACCTGCATTTTATGTAGGGTGAGCTTTAGCTATTCACTACAGACATGAGTGTAAGGTTACATTGATGTTTTGTTCAGTGTTTCTTTTTTTCAAAGGTTTCGTTGTCGGCAACCATCCCCTAATGTTGGAATTCAGCATGAATTGGTTTGTGTCAAATATTTCCCTAAAATTTAAATTGTTCCTATGTCAAGTCTCTTTTCTTAAGAAGAGTATACATTGTAGAAGGTACAGACGATACTTGTCAACAACGGTAACGGAACGGATTTATGTACTTGTACTATTTCATATTCACGGAAACGTTGATAAGATGGTGGATGATCTTGCAGAAGAGAAAAACTACAAAATAGCGATTGTCTTTGAGAGGAGTTGATGCATCATACAGCCAGTGATGCCAGCAGATCTGTTCCTGATTGTTTCAAGCTATTAAGGTCTTCTTGTTTCCTTTACAACATCCATAGACCCGTAAAGGTCTGGGGTAGAATAGGCCTTTAGCGACCCATGCGTGCCATAGCATGTATGTCGTAAGAGGCGACAAATAGGATCGGGTGTTCAGGCTCGCTTGCTTGGTTGACACGTCATAGGTTCCCAATTGCGCAGATCGATGCTCACGCTGTTGATCACTGGATTGTGTTGTCCAGACTCGATTATTTACAAACCCCTGCCCTAGAGCTGGAATATTGCTGAATGCGGCGTAAAACTAAACTCACTTACTCACCTCACCTCCATATGTATGTGTTTCTAAGAGTTCCGGTTTTTTCCGGTCCTGTGGTATATTATACGTGTACATTATTGGTCCTTGCTTATCAGTTGCCCTGAAATAATTAAAATAAAATAAAGTAATTACAAACTGTTTCACTGCGTTAACATTATTCCAGACAATGTTTGTTAGAACCTGATTGCTTGGTTGCCTGACGTTGACTAGTTAGCTGCAGTTTACGCTAGTCCTTCATCAAAACCTTAGCTATGCCTATGGTGATTGTTTCCTAGTTACACCACTGCCAGATTCATGGAAGGTCCTTACTCAAATTCCTCTGTACCAATGTCGGCGAAAACGCCATTTTAAAGATATAATCCGTCATGGTTCTGATAACATACGTCACCATTTTTGTACATATTTGGTAACTTCTTTGAGGTGAAGGTCAGTTGAGTGAGAGTACAGTTTCAGTGTACACGCTACAAATCGTTTGAATTTTTTTCACGAAACTGATTTCAATATTCATATTTTGCGTTGTACAATATCATATCGTACGTAGATATATACGTTTTGGGCTTTTTATCCAGAGTATCGTTAGTATTAACATTAGTCGTTTCCCAAGCAGAATATGTTATCCTGACGTCAAGGATTATACAGAGATATCGAGCGGTTGCTCAAGTGATCCACTTTTGTATATTAATTTTCAAGAAGTGTCTGTAGTATATTGACTGTTGTCACACAAAATGACGCGAAATGATGTATCTCTGTATAACGCACGCACGCACGCACGCACGCACGCACGCACGCACGCACGCACATACCCATGCCATTATCCTTGTCATCCCCTTCAGTTTTATCAAGAGGACTGGGGTAACAACCATTATTGGCATGAGTATACATGCACACACAGACACGCGCACACACACGCACGCAGAACACATACATACAAACACATACACACACGCACGCACACATACAGACAGACGCGCGCACACACACATAGACATGCATGCATGCATGCATACATACATACATACATACATACATACATACATACATACATACATACATACATACATACATACATACATATCGAAAAATCGAAAAAAAATGAATCGGTTGCACATGTCTATTATGAATGTCCACAGTTTGGTCTTTTCTGGTATGAAGCTGAACACTATTTCCGACCATATCTGTGCTTTGAGATTCAGCTAAATCACAAATCTATCCTACTTTTTTTATTCCGGAGATTGCAAACTGTCATACTTGAGCCGTATTAGTCTGTTAATTCCTTCATTGCTTCCTTGAAAGATATTTTTTTCAAGATATGTTTTCTAAGATATGTTGCCCGAATAAAAACCAAACCAAATAAATGGATGAGCAAATGTCTAGCATTACTTACTGCACGGATTGATGTGTCATGACTCTGTGATTCATGATTGATGTGTCATGACTCTGTGATTCATGATTCATGATTGATGTTGACAGGTTTTTACAATATTCATCTATGTCAAATCTGTTATCGTCACGATGCGCCAGAAATATTGCCTATGTGACGTTAAATATTAACTCACTTACTCACCATCACATAATCTCAGTGGGTATAATACGACTATATCTATATGTCAAATCGCTGCATTTTATAGCGTTTGGAACAGGTTTTACACATATTTTCACTTGTATAGATGTCGCGTTGTCCTGCGGTAGGAAATATTCTTGAAGGGCGACACATGCATCGTTATACTACAGTGGGACATTGTTTAATAACATGTTGAAACGACAATGCAACAATGCCCCTTCCAGGATAGTTTACACCCCAACACACAAGGAATCCAAATGCTCCTCGGAAACTTAATGAAATCAAACTTATCCGATACATGCACGTTCGCCAAAGACATTATCCAACAATAATACTTCTAATGATTTAATGAGGTCTACTTTCGAGTTATACATGCAGTATACAGGCATGTATTGCATGCAATGATATCTGTAACTGCTCACCTATAACTTGATAGTCTTGGGTCCTTCCCAGTGCAGAGTAAGCTTTATTGAAAAGAACACTGGAAAACTAAGAACACTGGAATTTTCAAAACGAATTATTCAGTAAAAACTGAACTTTCACAGCAACTGAACAAGGGTATTCCAATGCAGTACTCTTTTACAACTGAGTAATAGTTGTGCATAGACGACCCGTGAAGGTCCCGGGGTAGAATAGGCCTTCAGCAACCCAAGTTTGCCATAAGAGGCGACTAAGCTTCTCGTAAGAGGCGACTAACGGGATCGGGTGGTCAGGCTAGCTGACTTGGTTGACACGTCATCGGTTCCCAATTGCACAGATCGATGCTCATCTTGTTGATCACTGGATTGTCTGGTCCAGACTCGATTATTTACAGACCGCCGCCATATAGCTGGAATATTGCTGAATGCGGCGTAAAACTAAACTCACTCACTCACTTGTGCATAGACATCTTGCTTCCATTTGCATCAGTACCTTGTGCAGTATCCTGACTTGTCAACTGGTTCACCGTAACTGAATGGAATGGATGCACGACCTGTTCAGATCAATCTCGGTAAGAGTGAGGGCCAGGGTGTCGAGGGTTAACGGAAGGGGCGGAACGAGAGAAGTGACAGCGAAATCTCTCGTGATTCACAATAGTATTGGGATTATATCACAAGAAGGATCGTCTCGTGATAATTTTAGTTGCAATCCCACTTGTTCAAATCACTCTTTCAGTCACGTCAGGATAAATCATAAACACGTTTTTTCTTTTCCGAAATACTTACTGAATTCTGGCTGAACTACAAGGCTGCATTCATAAAAGCGATGTGTGAAACGTATCGCTAACATTTTCAGTACACGTCGACTTGTTGTTACTCTTAATTTCCCCGGTCTGTTAACGTCATCAATAGTGCTTTTCGGTAGGGGCCAGAAGGAGGCTAAAGACAACAATCAAGTTGTATGACAGTGGTTGTTCTATTACCGTTACCTTAAGGGTTTATAAGTTCGAGCCATCCTTGGATGTGCCCCAAAGATAGAAAGATAGAAAGGTTGAAAACTTAGCAAAACGTCCTCGACAGTCACAGGATGAAAGATGTTGGTGTGCTTTTCTCCCTAAGGGGACTGCGGCGGTGCCTTTCTCTCGCCCTTTCTCTGACAGTGCCCCACTCAGAAAGGTCCTTTTCAGAGACCCAACCGAAACACTACCTCTCTCACCAAAGGTTTGCATTGAATCCCATGAGGTAACGGCGGATACGAACTCACAATGCACAGTTGTGCAGTTGTGCATCACAAGCCCGTACCTCAACATTTCGGTTTCATGGGTCTAGTCTGACCTCCTAAGCTTGGGTCCGTCTATAGCAATATAAAGGATGTCTGAAACCTTTTTTATGGCGTCATTATTAACAGGAGAGCCCCCTGAACTCGGCTCCGTATACTATCTGTAGTAGCGCAAGGGACGTCTGGAACCCATTTTAAAACTGTTAAGAGTTTAACGAGTGTGTATTTTCTGTGTAGTTTTGTTATTAATTAAGTAATAATTATTATAGGGTCACTACATTTAGTGTTTTGAATATTAAATATGATGGGTCACATTTCGTTTTAATAACTGGTCAACACTTTAGCATTCTGGTTTTCCGGAATTTATCTGCTCCTAGTTTTCTATGTGTCTGCTTCCGGGAGACTTATTCTAGGGCATTTTACAGTGTAGACGATGTTCGTTTGTGCCCGAACTTTCGGGAAATGGCTAACTAAATATAAAAAGGCTGGTTGCCGTGTTGAGGGTGACACACACACTCATTCATATTTGCTGGAGTTACATCAGTGCCACGCTTGATCATCAAAACCCATCAATGCCTGAATCTACATTATCTGCTGTCAGACCATCGTTGTGTTTTCATTCTGCGTAGTTGATTACCTCTCGTACTGAGACTTTGGTGAGTTTGATATATTATATATTTTTGTGACCCGCTGACTTAGATTTTGTCTCTCTTGAAATTGTATTTGTAAGCAGCATTGTTATATTGACTTGGGACTTTGGATACCTTGCTCTCGTTGCTAAATAATAATATCTGAATATTTTAAACTTGTCTTTGTTCTGTTTTGCAAGTTCACAAGGGGATTTCTAACATCGTTTGTCACGGTAAATTCTTAACCGTAACAATAGTTTCAAGGGAAACAGTCTATAGCGAGTCGCCTTGGTTATGTTTGGTGGCGTTTCACCGCGAATAAAGGTTCGGCAAAATACAAACACGGTGATCTTAGGTATTTAGACCACGTTGATCATCATACATGCG
This sequence comes from Haliotis asinina, assembly GCF_037392515.1. Classification (NCBI taxonomy): domain Eukaryota; kingdom Metazoa; phylum Mollusca; class Gastropoda; order Lepetellida; family Haliotidae; genus Haliotis; species Haliotis asinina. The sequence continues at coordinate 12,631,762 of NC_090283.1, read as the reverse complement.
TCGAAGCCACAATCGATTATTTAGCAATCGGTTATGTAAGTATGAAAAAAAAACGTATGAGCTGTATAAAACTTGAATGAACACCCACCAAGAGTACAACCATTTCTTGATCAATCAATCTCCACATTGTGATAATAAGAAACATGAGACGAATCTGTAATAAGAAGGGGGGACAACCGTGTCGCAAGGGGCGATTTGTAACGCCTCTCGGATGATTCAGTCTGCGATATCCACTCGGTCGATGTGGTACGTTTTCGTGGACCATACGGGGTCTATGGTACAACCTGTATCACCTTCTTCCAAGTTCACCGGGCTGGTACAGATACCTCACGACGATACGGTCCAGCAGTTCATTCTCTTTGATGCCACGATGCTCTGGTGCAGCTGATTCAGCTGTCACGGAGTTCACTCTAGGAGTTCTTGTTGATCATCGTTGTTGATCGCCGATCGCCGCGGTAAGCGCAACACTCATTCCGTGGATTGTTTTTGATCATCTCTCGGGCATACTGATGTCCAATTTTAGAACTGGGTTACACAAGCTTGCAAATCGCATGAGTTATATGTTATATTTAATGCACATGGACTGCTACAACGGGTTCGCTGGTGTAGAGGGGCGTTGGAGGGAGAGTTTTGGGTTTAGAATCACCACGGCAGAATTTTCTTTTTCATGTTAGGTTGACAGTCGGGGACTTCAGAGGGAGAGTTTTTGGGGGTTCGAATCACCACTGCAGATTCTAACTACTTTCAAGCCTTCCTGACCAAGAACAAAGATGTCTTAAAATACCTTAAACCGTTTTTAGATATTAACTTAACATACAAAAATATTACGGCTATGTTTGGAAAATAAAGACAGTTTTTAAAAATTGCAAAAGCCCCCTGTGGCCACAGCCCACGATGGGAAAAATATTGTGTGTGTGTATGTTTTGACCAGGGACTAGGCTGGTCCCTAGTCTGATATTGGTGGTGGTGCGCTGGTATTACTGCCTTGGGGTTGTGGTCATCTGTGTTCTCCCTAATATTTTTTGTTTTCCTTTTTCGAGTTGCGCAGCTGTTCACCATTATCGTACCCCAGCGGCCACAGAGGACCCGATAGCTACCGTGATTGTTATGGAACGGCTCGCCTGGCACACGTTTGGTGGCTTTACAGCTCAAATAAAGGTAAATAGAATACAAACATGATGCTCTTAGGTAATCTAGACCACATAAACCTGAGTGAGTGAGTGAATTTAAATAATCGAGTCTGAACCAGACAATCCAGAACATGAGCATCGATCTACGCAATTAGGAACCGATGACATGTGTCAACCAAGTCAGCGAAACCTGACCACCCGATCCCGTTAGTCGCCTCTTACGACAAACATAGTCTCCCTTTATTGCAGCATGGGTTGCTGAAGGCCTATTCTACCCCCGGGATCAGCTTGTGTATGAACGGTTTTTATGTGTCAATGTGACTGATGCTTGAACAAGCGAATGACCTGATAACTATTTTGTATTTGTATTTGTCACATCCTCTTGGAATTTCATTACGGGCTAACATTATTTCACGGGGAGCAAACTTAAACAGACATGTATTGTCTGGCGGAATATCCCACGTCATATTTTTGTCCACTTAGAACAATAGGTGGTGGTTAAACGAGAAAACCCCGCTGGACATGTTCATATCATGTGAAATACTTGAATCATGTAACCTCATTTTGCACACATTTTAGTACGCTTGAAATCAACGTTCACGTGACCTCATTCATCGTATCACCTAAAGTGTCTTGCAATAACAACAGCCTTACAGGTCTTATTACGATGCACCCGCTTTTGTTACCAGTTGTCTGCACTGTTGGCAAATCTTGTGAGGTGCTAGTTTCGAGGTATTAAAAGGTTCCTAAGCACGATTTCGACCACATCACTGGCACGTGTTTGTGAACCATAATCAAATAGTGATGTTACAAGGTGTCCATGCCATGTTACCAACACATGGAAATACACCAGATTTGCAACAAGGGCCTCTAAATGTGAGCAGAACTGAGAGTCTGTGGCTTGGCCACCCATGCTATTAAGCGTATGTGGTAACGGGTTGAAGACGAAAAACAAAACGGATACTCGAGTATGTGTTTCTTCATTACAAAAAATCTGTCTTGTCTGGGATAAAATATCCAGAAGCAGCCAAATTTATTTTCGAAGGATATCAACTGTGAAGGTGAGGGTTAGAATTGTTCTTCAGTAACCAATGCCTGTCGTAACGGAATCCGCAGTCAGGATCGCTGACTTGTTTGAGACATGCCATCGTATCCTATTTGCGTAGATTGATGCTCATACTGTTGACCACTGGGTTGTCTGGCCCAGAGTCGATTACTTACAGACCGCGGCCATATAGCTGGAACATTACTGAGTGCGGCGTAAACCACATGACAACCTGTGTTTGATTGTGATTATCATAAAGGCTTCATTGTATAGAAACACAAGGGTTATGTCTTTGGATAGAACAGACACAGGCTCCTGGGTGTGTTTGAAATTACACACTACATATACATGATATGACAGAATTCCACGTTATGATTTTAGCAGTGTATCTGTGGTATGATTTACACATTACGGCACGCGGTAGGAAGAGCAATAAATTTCTTCAGTGGTCAGTTTTAATTTCAGCCAATAGGGTTGGATATAGTACAATTCTGCCTGCATGTGAATTGTGAAATAACCACGGTAAGGTGTGTTTGAGGAAAATGCAGATTTTTTACCGATATCTGGAACAAATAAAGCAGAAGTCACTTCATTCGCTACCTCTGTTTTAGTCAGAAAATATTGATTGAGTGAGCGAGTTATTATGCAGCGTCACATTAGCAATGCTTCAGCCACATCGTGTCGAGGACAATCTAATTCATATCAGTATGAAAATCAATAAAGTAAGAGCATAAAAATCTGCCACAGAAGGACAGTAAATATACTAGAGTATCACCGGTGAAATATTTAAATCACAGTACAAAATAATAACTGGCTACAGATCAACATCTGAAGGTCGGTAGATCACCATACTAGAGAATAGGGGACTTACATGACCCTTGCTACCTGCACGAACCCTTGCTGGATTTACACCATCACTTCAGTTTGTGATGATTGAAGACAAATCTAGCCAGAAATTAAAAAGAACAACAAACAAATATACCACGATTAAAAATTAATATTAGGCAAAAGCAGAAGATAATCAATTTATACTGCATGGATGGCTCTCATATTAAATAGCGACCACATGTTGACCACTGGGTAGTCTGGACCAGACTCGACTATTTACAGACCGCCGCCATATAGCTGGAAAATTACTGAATATTTAGTCAGAAAATATTGGTTGAGTGAGCGAGCGAGTAATCAATTTATACTGCAGGGATGGCTCTCATATTAAATAGCGACCACACATAAAAATGCAACAACAAAACAAAGACACGCACACACGCACACACAACGAACAAAAACACACGAATCAAAGACTACACAGCGTTCAAGTTAAATTTTCGATCTCTCAACAGTATTGTTGTCAATACAAAATGAGGGAGGACTTGGATATTTAGGCATGTCTTGCAAAAAAAACCACACTTCTTCATGCCTACAGAATCCTGTAATGTCATACAAAGTGCTATGTGTCGGAACATGGGAAATTTTGTGTCTTAATTATTTATACCGCTGGATGCTGGTCAGAAATTTTTGAGGTAACATAGATTTGGGTAAGCAGAAATTGCCCATCATTGAACACACGCTGTGCTGATCACAGATGGTAACCAGATAAACTCGGATTGAACAAAACAGTTGACGACAGCCGGTTTGGTTTCAACAAGGTCTATCAACGTGTATATACAAATACTACACATGTGCGTACATTGAATAGCTGGCAGTGATCATGTGTATATTCCTGCTTCATGGCCACTTGATATTAGTGGCATCCACTGTGTTGTCTATAATGTCACTGAAACAATAAAATGACAGACAATAAAATATTTGTACAATACAGAGTTAAAGCATTTAGACAACAAGTGAATCTCCCCATGGACCCCAGTTGTGTTTAACTTAATATGAGTTTCAGGTATATCGATGATCTAGTACCATTCAAATATATAGCCAGCAAGCTACGAATTCCATCCACTGATTTACCCACCGGAGTGAATAAGTGAGTTTAGTTTTACGCCGCACTTAGCGTAAAACTACGTGGCGGCGGTCTGTAAATAATCGAGTCTTTACCTTTACTGGCATTGATATCGAAAATATATCCCCTTCCCGTCTTCTTTTTTCTCCTTCGTGGCAGTTTGTCAGGCCGCAGGTAGACCTAACAATAACACCTTTCAAAAAGCCGGAAACTAATGAATTACCATATTGCCAACAGCATAATCAATTAAAACGTAAATATAGCAATTACAAATCCGTATTTACAGATGGGTCCAAGGACGGTGGCGCAGTAGCTTGTGTCACTGTCATTGGATCCAGACCAATACCTTCGAGATTACCGGATAGCAGAAGACGCTCTTTAACCTCACCCTATATGTGTTCAATAGGTTTGAGATGAGGACTGAGAGCTGGCCACGGCATATTATGGATGTTGTGATGCTGGAGAAAGGTCATGGTAACTATAGCAACATGGGAATGAGCGTTATCCTGCTGGAAAAGGTGTTGGCGATGTTGTGTGAAACATTGAACAACATGTCGTCTGATCACTTTGTCGATATAACTTTGAGCACTCCGTGACCGCGACCTTGGAAAGCATTCTGGAAGGACGTGGGTGCAAGTCTCGCATAAAGTCCAATGCCTGCCCAGATCATGACGGTGGGTCTATTCATCAACCCCTTTCCATCAAAAAAGCTACCACACCATACCATATCATATCGTACCATACCATATCATATCATGCTAAATCATATTACATCGTATCATACCATATCATACCATATCTCACATCACATCACAGCATACTTTTGTTTCTCTCGAAACTTCCTAAAGGCAACAGAAATTATTGATAAGACCGTATAGACTTCACTAAATGCCATACACACTATTTCACGGTTCAGAGTTTGTTTCTTGTTCGGATAGAAATACATGCATTTCTTACGTGTGTGAGCATACATATTTCTTCATTACCATTTATGCAATAGAAAAGTCATACCACAAAATTTTAAGACTCAGCCCATTTGTTACAATTTATGACAGGTCAGTTTCTCTAAATAATAATTCACAATGACATGGGAATAAAGGAACTTTCTTTCCTATTTATTGCTTCAAAACAAGGATAATATGCTTGAAGGTGGACACTTCCCGCAGATGATACATTTAGGAAGTTCTGCCTTATGCCTTTTGAGTGAGTGAGTTTAGTTTTACGCCGCACCCAGCTATATGGCGGCGGTCTGTGAATAATCAATCTGGACTGCTTTAAGCAGACAGTCATGAGAAAACCGACTGTGGCCAGCACGTCGTAGAATTACTTTATCGCGTCTTGAATGACATCCGAAGTGTGACTCGAAGTGACATTTTGAAGTGCTGGATGACAAGACAAAGAATCTGAAAAGATGACCACGTTTTTGGAACGGTTCGTTTAAAAGCCATTAATTGAGGACATTCACACTCTCCCTGATCTAATGTATGAGCTGCCCAGAAAAGGTATTCTTTCACCCAGTAGTGAGTGAGTTTGGTTTTACACCGCTTTTAGCAATATTCTATCAATATCATTGCAGGGGACACCCAAAATGGGCTTCACCCACCTTATACCATAACTGTTAGTGATATATTTCACATAGTGCTTTTATAAATGCGATTGAGACAAAATTTAATTCAGGCTCTCTTTTTATTGATTCCCATATTGATATGAAATCATCCTGCTATTCAACTGAGATATAATCATGTGCAATACTAGCTGTTATGCAAGAAATGTGTTCATTATTCATGTTGACTTGAATGAAAAGAGTGACATGAGCAAATCAAGATTGTGACTTTATCACGACACGATCCCTCTTTCACCGTTATCCCGGCACTGATGTAAAGCACGTTTGCTATCCCTTCTGCCGATATGCCCCCTCCGATAAATCCTCAGCAGCCCGGCTGTCACCGTGACTAAGAATGATCTCAACACTGCAGCTGACACATTGCTAGTTACGGTAAGCCTGATGACCAAGCCAGTGGACTGCACATCGTAAGGTTGCGAAAGGAAGCAAAGTGTCTCTTCAAAACTATAGCTCAGCTGTAAAGAATAATGACTCTTGAACACTCTTGTACTGTCGCAGAGGAAGATTAGTTTTTCCGAACTGAATTTATTTATTTGATTGATTTCAGTGTTCTTAGATTTCAGCACTGCACTTTTGACTGAGGCTCACTCTGTACTATGAGGGATACAGGACTACAAACTTAAAGGTAAGTGTATAGTTACAGATATCTTTGTGTACAATACATGTTAGGATACTATATGAATATCTCGTATGTAAACATTAATAACTCTTTAAAAGTATATTTTAGCTTACGCCATATACTGGTGTTTGTCTATAAAGTGCGTAGATGTATCATAGAGTTCACAAAGATTTCGTAGAGTATTAATTGCACTGATTTGTGTATCCAGCAAGCTAGATTGTATGGAACCCTAAAAGGGACATTGTTGCATTGTCACGGTTACATAAATTAACAAAAATGTCAACATGATCATGAAGCAAAGCGGGATAATGGAGTAACGAGAAATTTTTGAGAGAGTGAGTTAATATTTAACGTCACACCGACAATATCTCAGCCATATCGTGACGAGAACAAACATGATTATAAAGAATAATATTATGTATATAAAATAAAACTCGTCGTCAAAGTACGGTAACATACTAGTGTATCACAATTCGAATTTAAAACTATCATATGAAGATAAAACTAACAGCACTATTTGGACAATACATAATATAAAAATGGGCTATAGATCACGAGAAATTTTTTAAGAACTGCAGTGGTGTGCCGCGCTTCAGAAATATAGCGTAGCTTTACCTCTGGCGGCGGTGCAACAACGCGGTATTTATACAGGTGAAAACGTGTAAAATGTGAGGTAATTGAGAGTGAGTGAGTGGGTTTAGCCTTACGCGGCATTCAGTAATATTCCATTTGGCGGCGGTCTGTAAATATCCAAGTCGGGCACAGACAATACAGTGATCAACAGCATGAGTATCGATCTGTGCAATTGGGAACCGATAACGTGTCAACCAAGTAGGCGAGCCTGACCACCCGATCCCGACCACCCGATCCCGACAGTCGCCTCTTACGACCAGCATAGGATACTGAGGCCAGTATTGTAACCTGGACCCTCACGAGGGGTTCTTGAAAGGCGTATAGAAGTTGGTATTCGAGTCTAAGATTAATTTGTAAAATTTACATGTACATGTCATAATATGTTGCCATAAACGCAGGTGTATTTCAATGGTGAAAGATCGAAATGTAGATACTGTGCGCACTGGCACGAGATTTCTATAGTGAGGCACTTTCTACCTCTTGTACACAATACTCTCTCTACAACTTGTGGCATCGGCAGTCACTTACACGGGAAAAAAATTGTGATTTCTAAAAATTTCCGTTTTGAAAATATCAATTTCAAAAAAATTTAAAATGATGATATTTACATGGCTTGGAAAGTTTTGCAAATTTAGGAAGGATTTTACAACTACTTTCACTTTCCCTTTTCCCAAGGATCCACATGAATATATATACTGAACCACAAAAGAAACTTTGCACATTTGAAAATAACATTACGAAAAATGAGCAAGATAGGTTGAAACCCAAATAGTGACAAACACATAGCCCAAACGCAACCTTAGCTCACGTGAAACGTCGAACCGGGAATATGCACGCGTCTTGTTGAACTTGCGAAACATTGGAAATCACGTGACCCCACAACAGGCGGAACTGCACCTGCCACATGGGTATAAAAACTGCACAGAACCGATGTAAGACATTCACACTATGAACAGAACACCTTGGAAATTGCAAGACGAACAGTAGAACAACGTGAGCGAGCAATCGGAATGATTCAAATGGGAGCAACGAATACACACGTTTCAAGAACCTTTGGATGTTCCCGTGTTGCCATTGGTAACGTGTTGCAACGATACAGGAAGACTGGACGGTCATTGGACATCCCCAGAACAGGCAGACCACGGGTCACCACGCCACAGGAGGACCGGTACCTGCGTAGGCTACACCTCCGGAACCGCTTCCTTACGGTGACGTCATCGGCGGCGCACGCTTTAGGTTGGCGGATCAGCACAACTACGGTGACCAGGAGACTTCGGGCAGCGGGTATCAGGGCTTATCGACCATTCACTGGACAGATATTGACCCCTGAACATCGCCGCAGGAGACTATGATGGGCGAATACGGTACGATGTTGGTAACGTCGAGATTGGCAACGCGTGATTTTTTCTGATGAAAGCAGGTTCTGTTTGTTTACTGTTGATGGCAGACAACGTGTTTCCCGTCGCTGAGGTGATCGTACAGCTGCTCGCTGCTGTAGTCATTGATTCAATTATTAGAAACATGGATACTACATTCAGTGTGCAGGTAGAATAATCATACAATAAATGTCTTAGTTTCATTGCGTGATGTACATATAATGCCAGATCGGACAATATTGCTTCATTTTTGGAGGTCATGAGATTAGCGAAACGGTGTAACTGACATGATTTGGACAATAGATGTTACACCATGTCCTCTACCAGGACCAGTATTCTGGAAAACCATAGGGACCTAGTTTGTGATTGAGACAATGTGATAACACAATCATCTGCAAAACGCTCCCTGCGTCGTCACCATACTCTCACTCTGCCATCAGCCGTTGAGACGCAATGCCGGCCTTCGTCACAGAAAACTACAGTTCGACACTCCCTGTGACGCCAATTCCGATCATGTGTAGCCCACTGGAGACGAGTACGACCATGTCGAACAGTGAGGATTGGACCTCGGTAAGGTCTGAGACATCTGGCGTTTCTCTGCGTCAAACGCCTCCGCACTGTGTCTGATTGGTCAATGGCCAGTGGTTGGTTGTCCGTGAAGTTTCTGCAACCTAGGGAACAATTTTGCAGGTGATGACGGACGTCACAGGTGGTCTTCCACTTCGAGGACGGTCAGCTGTGCTTCCAGTGGTTTGTACTCGTTAGACTCGAAAATGAACAGAAACATTATTTGCAACACGTGTTGCCGTCTCGCCAGCATTCAGTCATACTAAAGCTTCGTCACACTGTTCGACTGATAATCGATGGCATGTCGCTACTGTGAAACAGTTAACGATTCGGTGCATGTTCGGAGCTCTTCCTTTAGGGATGAAACCTCGGGATACACGTGCATTGTCACTTTCATGAGATACTAGTAGCTGCGTTTTGACGACTTGTATTTTTTTTCAAACACAGAATCTGAAACCAGACTCTCTAGAATGGTCTAGCTAACGTATAAAAAGTGAAAAAAATAATCAAAATTTAGATGGAACATATCTGGCAAAAGGAGATATCAACAATCGATGCACCGACGCCAAGACTCGCCCTCAGGAAGGAAGTCTACCCCTAAAAATAAATGGACAGCTGGTCCAGGTAGAATCGGCCGCTTTAGCAACTTGACCAACTCGACCGTCACCCCGAATGATTACGAGCACGTCCTTAACATGTGAGACAAAACTTGGCTGTTTCGCGATTACCATGACCAGTACTTGAAAAACCCACCTGCTCCTGCTCCTGGGCGTTCGAGATATTCAGAAAAAAAACGTTTTTTGAAAGAGTACGGCATGTTATTCCTCCTCTGGTCTCTCTTGTGACGCCTTGTTGAAAAAAACGGAGTGGGTCTGAAACTGCTGATGAGTTACGACATGCGCCTGTTCATTGAAGAAAGCCTTTGAGCTGGGATTTCTGTGGCCGTCAAACGATACGTGAAGACCAACAACAAGTATGTGGAAGGTCACAACCAAAGCAAACCAACCAAACACATTCTTTATCTCAACGTTAACAATCTGCACGCCTGGGCCATGAGTCAGTATTGATAGAATTGCGCCGGATTCGAACAAAAGTGGACCTGAAATATCCAGTGGAATCACACAAATCACACAACAGCTATCTGCTTGAACCCGAATGGTGAACCCAGACCGGATGTCCGTATATCAGCAAACTCGTTGGGAGAAAAATAAGGTGGAAAAAATTTAAACTCATACCGAACTTGAACAAGGACAAATACTCACAAAATGAAACTCACTAACTTTGAATTCGATCAAAGTCCTTGGACAGAGCCCTACAAAAGTATGAACACCGATTTACAAAAGCTGGCCATCAGCGATTTTCGAAAGACTGCACACGCTCATGATGGTTTTACAAGACGTTGGAGAATTTGAGAAAACAAGTGAATGTGAAACTAGTCCGATCAAACGAGAAGAAAAACTCAAGAAACTGAAAGCCAGCCCGGCAAAAATATTCGATGACGATTTGGCTGCGCTTCACGTGAATAAAAGCCACATCAAATTCAACTAGTCTGTTTACGTGGGGGTGCGCATCCTCGACGTACACTTGATGTACGACATTTATTACAATGAGTTCAAGAAGCAGTACGGTACAAGTGCTAAGGGCTGTGCTGATGGAAATTCGCTCCGAGGATGTGCACGAGGATATGAAGAAAAACATGCATCTGTAGGACACCAGCGACTACCTGAAAGACCACCCAATGCACAACACCATCAACATAAATGTGCTGTGGCACGCCGATTGTGGGATACACTGACTTGAGAGCCAAGATGTATTCGATCAAGAAAGCAGACGACACCAAAATCAGAAAGGCGAAAGGCGTGAAAAACTACGTGGTGAAAAGAACATATGATGCACACCAGATTCATGCAGGCCCTGCTCAAAGCACATACTTTCAAACACCAAATGAATGCACTGTGAAACAACAGATATAGTATATACGCACTGATGATGAACAAGACATCGATGTCGCTGTCTGACACGAAACAATGGATCTCCATCGCCATGTCACCACTTACATGTGCTGACATAAACAGACGAATCAGAGACTAAACGCTTTGACTGAGACTCTTTGGGAATGGCGAGGGAAAAGAGGTTAACTTAAAACGGATCTTTTCTTGTTCTTGTTGAAAAAACACACTTGTACTGTAAAAGGTTCCCTTTTTCGTTTCCATAGGAATATTTTCAAAATTACACATGTTAAGACTTTACTAAATTAATTTAATTATTATCGCGAAATGAATAACTGCCTGAAAGTGTTTTGTTGCATAACGTCAACTTTGCTACTTATGAATCACGATGGGTTCGAGCAGATAACCGACAGACAGGTATATTTCATTATGAGGCCTCCTATGTTTATGTATTTTTTGAACGTGATAATTTACCCAATTTCCGTGACTTAAATTATTTCTGACATTACATAAGCATACAGATACCTCTTAATATCAGGGTTACTTTTCTGAATTAAATTTGTCAAAGTGTATGGTTCCGAAACATGCTTGATAATATATGGTTCTATGGTGTTGCGTATAATTGTCTGTCCAAAGAAAAATGGACTCTCAATATGGACTTAACCCTTCGGTTTACAATATTCAATGCTATAGCGGCCAGGTTAATTAGCTGTTTCAACATGCTTCTCAACGGTATGGAATATCATCAGACAGATAATTGTCAGTATCAAGATGTGATTTGAACTGATCACAATGAAAGTAAGCGAGTGAGTTTTATATACGATGCACTCAGCAGTGTTGCGGTTATATGGCTGTTAATAATTGAATTTGGAACAGACAATTCAGTGATCAACAGCATGAGCATAGATCTATACTATTAGGATACAATGACCAAATCCGCAAACATGAGTTACTGAAAAGCAATAACTCGTTTTGCCATTATAAGAGATAAATATTTCAATGTAAGCACAATTACGGATCTTTGTACTTTTTTAACTTTAAGTTTCGTTAATAGCTTTTATTGTATTTTTTAACGAAACAGAACAGTCCGAATAAAATCTATTTAATGTGCCATGTAAATAGATAAATGATATTTGAAAGTTGGCTATATTTCCACTGAGGTAGTCAGTGACTGTGTCCTGCTAAGGTATTGTAAAATCATTGTCCACCTTTTTAGTGTCCTCTGTCGACTGATTTTACAATAAAACCCTGTATAAACTAGAATCCTGAGACGGCTGAAATATTGCCGATGTGACTATAGATCTTATCTCAGTCAGTCACTTTGACAGTACCGATGCGGTATGCCCAGTGTATGCATAATGAACATGAATTCATGTAAAAACATATTCTTTCACCATACCAACTATACAACGGGTTTAATGAATGAACGATCGTGATAACAAAGGGTTTCGATAATGACTGTTTAATCTTTTACAGATGTTCAACACGAAACATCTCACTTTGGTTGTCCTAATCTGCACATACCTGTTTGCATTATGGGGCAATTATGACAAGTAAGTATTGTTATATTCATATTCAAGCCAACAAACCTGAACCTTTTCAATGAAACCAGCGGTGTTACTGCTATCATTGAATTTTCTGTCCCTTTTGACAACAACTGTTGATTGTCACGATTCAGGAAAACTTGTACGGAGTTCGCATTTGAAATATCCCGCTTGCATCACTTTTTACACTTTTTCGACTCCCCGTTGTTCTCGGTACCCTTTGTGTGATAGTTCCTCATCTCTTGATGCAGATCGGGGGAGTGCACAATTTCTCCACTGAGGGAATGGGTCTTCTGACACTTTGGGTAATGCAGAAGGCTACAGTGTTAGGCTCGAATGTTGGGTTTGAACAGACAGCGCTTCCTGGGAGAAGTCACAATCAATTGTCTAGACTGCCAGTAGATAGAATAAGGGTACTTGAGGTGATAATGAGCTTTGTCCACCTGACCTTGCCACGACAGCCAGACCTCTCTCTGCTGTACTGCATTTCAATCTGTGAAAGATGAAAATAATGTAATCTTACGATTTTGAATTACTATACATATATGTTATCCTACTGTCAAAAATTACTGTCAGGGGACATCAAGTTTTTGTCACGAGGTTAAAATACTGTTAGGCTTTGACTTTGAGTTCTTGCAGTGCATGTTGTAGTTTCCTTTTGGTACTTACTATATGTTTCGGTATCCGTGTACCCTCACAGAATATTTCACCAAGATCTGAAAAGAATCATAGTTGGTACAGCCTTAAGTTGTTTACAGCTGAACGTCAAAACCGTGCCGATGATTACCGACGTGCGCTGGACATAACATCATTTTTCTTTGTAAAAATGTGTTTGGAAATTGTTTAAATTTGCCCATTGCACTTCATAGGAAGAATAATTTAAATAAGATTAACTGTTCATCCAGTGAACGTTCAGCGAAAAGTAAAGGGTGTGCCACATCATCCACATGCCATGGCTTCAGATGAAAACAACCTCCAGGAGCATGACTTGTGACACTCTTCTGCAGGGACAGTCTTTTCATAAAAAATAAGCTATAGCCCCAACAGCACCTCATACCTAAACGCATTCAACACGGGTGGTCAAAGATGGATACGTATAAAGATGTAATAGTAGGAACTAAAAACACAACTCACCGAGACGGGTACTTCTTCCAACGACGCCATGTTTTGCTGCGTGAGTTTCAGCTCGCGACCGACCAATCACGGAAGTGAGCCGAAAAATCTCCGATGATGGTCGAACGTATTTCAACTATTACCGATATTCCTTCCAATATGGCGTGTGTGTTTCTGTTATTACCGCTAAACTGCCGATATGGCAGCAATTGTTTCGCGAGTGGGCTGCGTTTGTTTACATTTGAGATGCAATTCCTTCAAATTTGCTGTAATTCCTTCAATTACTTAGGGGGTCTGGGCGAGTGTTTGCTTGAAAGAACCTTGATGAATGCAATGACACTGGGGAGCTTCTAATATTATGTCACCGTGTGTTACGAGACTGTGTCTTCTGTAATTTGTATTATTTTTGATTACATGATAGTTACTATGGGGTCGCCATGTTAAGAGTTTTGAGTAATAGTTATTATGGGTCATATTTCGTAATAGTATTTTAGCAACACGCCTTGAAGGTAGCGCTTAAGAGTTGCCTCCCTTTAGGCTGTCTTCTGCTCATGAGAATGTGTTTTGACTGTTGGTAAACGCGAGGCCAAACAAGAAAGTTCTAAGTTAATGGCGATGTGCTGGCACAGTGCTCGAACGTTCAAGAATCAGTGACTATATATATGGCTGGTTGTTGTGATGACGGCACATACACACGGACTTACACAGGAGTTGTGTCATCATTCGGCCTATCTGTATCCGGCCTCTTCGCCTGATTGTCAACATGGACCTACATCCAAAACTGATCGCATTCAGTATAACTGTTTCTCGTTCTCAAACCAAGATTTTTGGGAGTTGATATTATATTTGTGACCCATTACTTTAGGTTTGACTCAGCTACTTCGTACTAGAAACCTCTGTTGTAAATCATTGTATCTTGCTCTTTGGTCAATACATATTACTGAATATTTTAGACTTTGTGTTATAATTTGCTGGTTCTAAGGGGATTTCTTATACCTTTTATCACGTCAAATTTTAAGCGTAACACCTGCCTCTAATGAGTAAGTTAATTGTTTCGTCACATCGACAATATACCAACCATACCGTGACAACAAACATCATACAGAGTGATGTCATGAGCCAGGACCATATCAGCATCACTTAGAGGAACTATAAGTATGTTTGTATGTCCCTTTAATTCTTCATGTATCAAATAGGTGCGGTGGACATTTGGCGAGGCTAAATCCCTAAGTTTCAAATAAATGTCAGTTCCACGATTTAATTATGTGAAAGGATCAACAAATAGGCTGGAAATGAGAATTGATTGAGAATAGTATTTCAATTAATTGGTGTGCAAAGTAATTAATAGTATAGTATAAAAATTATAAAACCTGTCCACAAAGGACAGTAAAATAACCAGATTACAAGAGAGACGAATTTAAGACTTGTATTTAAATCTATATCCAATTTGAATTCATATGGCAGTACTATACAAGAACAGGCTATGAATTGCCAACAACTGGAGGTAGATCACCATACTGGAGACCATGGGGACAGGCTGGAAGTGAAAACAATGGTGTAATCAGTATCAAATTGTGTTATTTTATACCTTTGATTGTCGCATTGTTTTCTCATTTAGTTACAATGGTAAGTTCAAAGAACTTTTTTAAAAAACTCATCATTTCACTTATTCTGAAGACACTTCTCTGTTTCTTGAGAGTGAGAGCGCATTAAGTTCCATTAGTAAACTTATTCATGTATCCTCTCAGGATGACCCGTCTCAGCGTCACATTCCTCTTAGGGGCAGCCGGCGCAGGACGATGCATATTCAGGCGACAACACTTACCCTTTTTGGAGCATCGGTTTCAGTCCATTCATATGCACTATTTGGTGAGAGTATGACCACTATAACTTTGGTGCATTTTGACCACTTTGTCAGTGTAGAGTAAACAACATGGATTGTTCAAGGTTGTTCCTCTGGGCAAGCATACACCAAATCTCCATCAGGTGATGGATATTATATCAAACATATGAAATATGTTTAAATCAGACATATGACATATGTTACCTATTTATGTAAGTATGTAAAAAGACCATTACATGCAATATCCACTTTTATTATACATGTTTCTTTGCAGGGTTCACCCCTTAACATTGCCCTCCCCTTCAAGAGCTGAACACAAAAATCAGACACCTTACGTGGGTATTAAAATCAACCAAGAAATCTTTATGATGAATGATACCGAAATAAATGATTTCAGTCATCATGCGTCTTCAACAGCTTCAAAGATGGCACTTGCTAACCCTCATACAGTGTACACACTTAATGAAACAATCAAAGTGAAGATTGTACTATTTGACCACAAGAACAGACCAAAAACTCGAGGTGGAGATATGCTTATTGTATGGATGCGAGACAAAAGCAAAGGAGCGGCTTTAGCAGGATCTGTTATTGACCATGACAACGGGACATACACGGGTACTCTGCGCATCTTGTGGACCGGGCACGCTGTCATCCGTGCAGCAATATTGTGTACAAGAGAAAAAATGGCTTTCATGCAGAGAGAATTAAGGAATGGATATGCTGGGAAAAAAATCACGTGCTTATTTCACGCACCTAATTTAGCTGAGATCACTTCAGGACACATGGATCACACATTCCTGAAAACTGGACAAGTTTGCAATCTAACAGACAAACATTACGGTGTTCCATTGTATTGTGACAAACCGAAGAAGAACGGAATTCAGTGCAGACACTGGACAGGCATCAATTCAGTACCATGGCTGAAGATGACACTAAAACCAAAGAGCAAATGGTATTTGAAGTAAGTATAAATATGGCAATAAAGAATAAGTGTTAAATTAAATAAAGGGGTTGAACAGTGCATCTTCATATAACGCCACACAAGGCCAGTGTATTAAGTGAGGAAGATATCCACTAAGCCTGTGTATCGGTACTATGAACTTCTGGGCTATCCATTACCTTTGTTCTGGGTTCCAGTGAACTATATAAGTGATACATGCAATAAATGTCTCACGCATCCTAAATACAATTAAGGAAACATTAAGACAATTAGAAGTAATGCAAAAAACGTTAGAGACAAGCTACATTCAAGCGTCAAAAACAACTTGATGACATAAACCTGTTTTTAATTATGTCAAAATGATGAGATATCTGTCGCTTATACTGATTCTGACTCACGGTGAATTCAACACTTACTAGTGCGGCATGTGTGTGTGTTGGGGGGAGGAGGGGATCGGGGGGAGAGAATGAGAGAGAGGGGAAGAGAGAGAAAAAGAGAAATCTATGCGTACCTGACACTTTAAGAGATCCATCATACATGTTCTTAATGACTGCCATTAAACACATCATAATTCGCTGCTGCAGGAATGAAGAGTTACAATGTCGATACTAGCATCGTTTCTTGATATGAAACAATCATTTGTAATTTCAGGTCTTTCGTCCCAGGAACTTTTCCAGGCAATGTCACAGTACACATTCCTTCTGGTTTGTATCCATCATCTTATCATGTATCGATCGTACCTGGTACATTTTTGAACCAATGGTGTAGGTGCCAAATATGACAGTCACAGTCCACGCCCACTGACCCCACTGGTCAGCACTCGTCCCTTTCCGCAACTGCCAAGCAGACTCGCACCCTCTCGATTAATGTTATGCGCGAAAATATGACAAATCAATCCGAATGCGCGTTTTATTTAGGTCCTTTGAAAAACATAATCCTAAGTACTTACATCGGTTATGGCATTTTGTGACTGTTTGAAAAATCGTGAAAGATATATACGGTCATGAACATGTATGACTAATATCCATGTACAGAACACCGTTATCCGAATTGGGTGATGTAAAGTTATTTATACGGATCGATCTATAAACGATGAGAGATTAACACGTGTTTGTTACATAACGATTCTCGTGTTTCCGATTGATCGTTTTCTTCGACGATTGGTGACGTGTTTTGCTCAGCGTTGAAATATTTTAAACTCAGAGCTTCAGTAACCCGCATTACATGCCTAATTTACACAGAACGGCCACCGCTCTGCCTGCCCTCTGTGGTCTCCAAATTTAAGTGAGTGAGTTAATATTTAACGTAACATCGGCAATATCGCAGCCATATCGTGACGAGAACGATTAATTATAAAAATACAATTGAATTAATAGCACATGCATTGAAAAAAAAACTGTCAACGAAGGACAGTATCAGAGAGTAAAATATAAAACTAGTGATTAGACCTAAAACAATGTATCTAGAGAGGACAATATAAAAATGAGCTATAGGTTGCCAACAACTGAAGGTAGAATCACCATACTAAGGACCGTGGGCCAAATTTTCAGAATGCCACTGAAAGGTCAAAGGTGGCACGATGAACGCAGACAGAAGGTACAGCCACCGCCATGAAAGCTGAAAGAATGCAGAGCCAATGGCAAGAACGGCTCAGAACGGCACTGTTGTGTTGAACTTCCTCAAAACAAATAACACCGGTAGCCGTCATGGTTCATTGATCGCAGGATGCCAAGGAAAGGCAGAGTGAGAGAGTGAGTTAATATTCACATCGGCAATATCTCAAACATAGCGTGACGAAAACAGTTTATACAAGAAAAATGAAAAACATCTTGAGCGAATAAATATGAAGAGTAAAACTACTAGGGTATCACATATAGGGGAGGCAGAACGGTCGCATTCCTGTGTAAAAATGGCCTAAGTAACTGATTGTGATACCTATATTTTGGCAGAGTTGAATTCTCGTATTGAAAAAAATCAACTTCCCTGGGTAACCATAACAGATGTGAAAACTACTCTGCGGATAATGAGCCAGGACGTTTAGATGTTCTGTTTAGTCAAGATAGTATTGTAAACCGATTTGGAGAAAAATACTTTTAAACTTTTATTTTATTTGCAATTATTTTGTACATAGTTGAACAGGAGGCGATAAAGGTCAGTTCGCTTATATACCGTTGTCGGATGTTATTCGTATTTAACTTTTATCTGCCCATTCCTTTTAAGGCAAAGTTGTATGTTAAACTTAATGATTTTTCATTTCACGTGTAACTTTCTGTAGAATTCTTACAAAATGGTAACCAAAATCAGTTAGATGTTAGATAATGTAACTGCAAACAGTTAATGGCAGACGGCGGCCATATTGTTTACTCCTGTGGTGAACAACAAACAAATACAGAATATATCTTGCTGTTAATGTTTCAGCCCCAAAGACAGCAATGGCTTCAAACATCCCTTGCAGCAGGACAAACTTCCGGAACACCTGGCTGTCGAACCCTGCTGGGTTCTTTTTCAATTCTACTTGGCGCCCCCTCTCCTGTTTTAATAACATAACTGTCAAACACTTTGACCGCTGCCTAGCAAACAGAACTCTCAGAATGTTTGGTGATTCCACTGTCAGACAATTTTTTATTGTCCTGTTCAAATATCAGAATCTTACTTGGCGAATTGGACCAAAGGGAACTGAAAGCAACTTTATACCAACGAGCAAATGGTATTCCTATTCCGAGGCATACAGCAAGAGGTTCAACTATACTGTCTCTTGGTCTCCCCATGGTCTACCCATGTCGTTTGAAAATGCCAACAGAACTGAGATTCGACCATGTTTTGTCCATCTAGATGAAATACCTTCCGGTTCTAGAGACATTGTTCTCATCAACCTTTATGCTCATTTCCAGTTGTTTCCTGTACACATGTTTAAGACTCGAATGAGACTGATAAGACTAGCAATAGAAAGACTGCTGCTGCGATCACCTGACATAAAAATTGCCATTAAAGGATCTCACTATTTTATTAAACATAGTACGGGGAACACGTTAGGTGGACTATGGGGACCTGTATATGATAAAATTATCAAACAAGAATTTGTTGCTCTTTATGACCGTGTCGTTTTCCTCGATCTTTGGGACATGCTCGTATCTGTTGAGAATTCTGATATTCATCCTCCCGAGCAGTTCATAAAGACGATGCTTCGCACTTTGTTCGGATATGTGTGTACATAAAGAGGATAATCACTGTCCATGCAAATTATTACCCCCTGGACGTATTATCAGTGGAGTTATACGAGGCAAGGACTTATCCATATTGCCTGTTTCATTTTTGGGAACACTTCTGGATGTACTGTGCTTGGTATGTATGTATGTATGTATGTATGTATGTACATACATACATACATACCAAGCACAGTACAACATTTTTTCCAAAATATTGCTGATATAACATTCCCAGTTTCTTAAGAATGAAAGAAACTGGTTGATCCAGTGCTTATTGGGGTCTCAGCTGTAATTGTTGTTTATGTGTTGCTTTGTTTTTGGCACAAAGTAGGGCAAATAAACATAATATGAACTCCTTCTCAAATATCCTTTGAATTACAAAGTGTGAGTTTAGTTTTACGCCTCACTCAGAAATATTCCAGCTATATAGTGGTCATGGAGGTCTGTAAATAATCGAGTCTGGACCAAACAATACAGTGATCAACATCATGAGTTTCGCAACTGAATTACAAAGAGAAGAAAATCATTCCATGTTGAGGCGTTTTTTTCCATCATCGTTAATATACATCTGCGATAGACTGGTTGATTTTGCTGTCTTTGATCGGCAGCTGTTTCAAATTAATTACCTTGTTTTCATCGCTATATGGCAGTTAGATTGCCGAAGCGATGTAAAATTTTAACGCACCCAATTTATCCATCATTTCATCTAGCAGGGAATGGTGTGGTGTTGCACCCTCTAATTGCTATAGTGAGATAAATGTAGGTAGGTTTCGTATTTCAATACAGAAATTGAAAAAAAAGAAATATTATTAACAGCTGCCCTTCAAGATTTGTCTGTTGACAGGTATCCAAGTCATTCCAACATACCCTTCATACAGGCGATTCATATATTGTACCCTTATCGATTAATTTGTAGATATGAAGTGTTTATACGCTCTTCCTGAAACCAGTTTTTCCCAAAAGGGCAACTTGCTCACATGCAATGGACTATGTCTCGTGGCCTAGACATGTTATCGTAAAACGCACTACTTCATGTTCATATCTGTAATACCCATATCTATATACTTATGTATATGAGCTTTTTAAATGGGTGCAAAGTTTCTTTAAATGTGGCGAAATGACCGTGTATAGTTCTGAAGGCACATTTTGCCAATATCTAAACAACCAACTCCTTAGGTGCTTCTTATTTTCACCCGACCCTGTAGCTTATATACATTGTTACGAGAATGTGTTTTCTATAAAATTATATTATTGATTATGTGATAATTAGTATTATAGGGTCACAATGTTTAGAGTTTTGAGTGATTGTTATTATGGGTCACATTTCGTATCATAAATGCTCAGTGCTTTTCGTACATTTCGCAGCAGACTTTAAGGTAGCGCTTTAGAGTTATCTCCCTTTGAGTATGTGTTTTGATTAGTTGTGCGTACTTCCGGGAGACTACGAGAAGGTTCATGGCGATGGTCGTATTCTGCTCGAATGTTCAGGAATGAGTGACTTTGTATATAAAGGCTGGTTGTCGTGTTGACCACATGGACACATACACGCGATTAACTGGAGTACATCAAACTGCCTGCTCGACCTACGACCTACACAAGCGTTGCCTGACCGCTCGCCGTGTTACATTCAGTATTACTGTTTCACACTCTAAAACCAAGGCTTTGTTGAGTTGAAATTATATTTGTGATCCATTACTTTAGATTTGACTCAGTTGCATTGTACGTGAAACCTTAATACAAAATTAGTGAAAATTTTAGACTTGTCTGTGTAATATGTTGCTGGTTCTGAGGGAATTTCTTATACCTTTTGTCACAGCAAATTATTCACCGTAACAACATGAAAAGTCATAACTCCACTGCCAGAGAAAAGAGACTCTGTGGTGTATGTGTTGCAGACGTTGATTCTTTTTTGGATCTTTGTTTTATTTTCCACCAATCAATGATGTAAGGCCATTCGTATTTTATTATTTTTTTTTTATCTTTGCCAACTACAATGCAGATAAAACAGATAAATACAGTTTGTAAAAAAAGATTTTTCACTAAATATGAGTTAGAATCATCCTCAGCAACCACCGCTTTTCGTGAGAAGACACAAAGGGGATCGATGTAGGTCAGTTTTTTAATACGAGCCACATGGAATCATTGAACGAATTGTGGGTACAATGGAGGGAGAGAAGGTAGGTGGGTTTCCCAAGTTGTCCGAATTTTCGACAGAATATAAATATGGGACCGTTACAGTCAGACGGGAACAAGGCCTGGACGTGGCAGGTACAAACACCACCCAGATATGTTCATTCACCATTCATTCATTCACATTCACCGCTCTAGCATCGAGTTTAAGATCTGTTACCAACAGGCAATTCCTCACACAGGGAGAAGGCGAATATCGACATCAACCCATTATAAACTGCAGCAGGCCTAAAAGCTGAGCATCCATTTTCGAATCCAGATATAATGGCCCCATGTTTCACCAGGTGTGTTCTCTTGCTTGTTAGGAAATTTTACTAGTTGTCACGACATTATGCGTGTAACACGCACAATCAGACATTCTGTTTTCAGAGTCTTTTTGGTCTTCTATCCAGTTTGATGTGTATTATGAATAAGTTTAAATAATTTAAATGTCAACAGCTACATAGGCAGTTTTATATAATCAATCAAATGTAATCTTTATCAAATCTATAACATGTCAGTCTGACGTTTCATTGCTCATTTTTATCTGTTTCAGTGTATACATTTTACAATTCTAATATGGATTTCGAAGCAAGATCATACAAATGGTAGAAACCTCGTACACAAAATCATTGAAGTACAAGAATGTTTCAGTAATTCTCTCAAGTTGTGTATCATATTTTGGGACTTATTGCATCTGGTAAGAAATATATTAGAAATGAGTATGAAGGAGAACTATTCACATTTCCGATCCTTAAAATTATAAAGCAATTCACTGGAACTCATCATACATTAGAAAAATAAATCGAATCTCAGTATAAAATGGGCATTCCTTTTGTTTACAGGGCGGTGAGGAACCTCGGTATATACTTGAAATGTCAAGGACACGGGTTAATTCTGCACCTCGATTCAAGTCCATAGCAAATGCTCACCGTCGTGATATTATTAAGGTTGCTTAAAAGCAGGATTACAATTAGGCTGGATGAGTTAAATGGCCAGAAAAGAGATCGTCATCCCAGTCCAGAAGTATGCACATGGTAATCCCAGTCAAGAGGCATGGACATCGTAATCCCACCTTCACCCAGTTCGGATTGTAGCGTCACCGAATGGCAGCTCGTGCCCCTTCTGGAGTGAGTGACGAAGTGAGTTATGACAAAAGCAGAAATATTTAATTTTGTATTAATATAAAACATTCCAAAAATATAAATGCTCCCTCTATCCAAAATGGCAGGTAGCAAAGATTGTTTTGGGGTTAGCTTATATTGGGATAAAGAGAAAATGATCGGTATGTTTCGGTTTATCGAATCAGTAGTAACCCATAATATAATGCACATAACGTGTGCAATAAAACTCTATCACAATAACACATTAAAGTTTGGATATTTTGAAACATTTAAACTGCAAGTGGTGATTCCCCTACTTCACAACTCAAGGGAAAGTAAGGGACTTAATCGAAGTTGTAATTATGTTTACTTTCATGAAGCAAAAGTACCAAATTTATTGTTCAATACTGCAAAAACAACAATACAATTCAGTAACAGGTTTGCCAAATTCGATGTCAAACACAACATGGTTTTCAATATGGCTACTCTAGAAAATACATTACAGCACTATGATGTGTGTTGTGGGTGGGGTGGGGGAGTTGTTTCTTTGTTTGCTTTTGGATTTGTTGAGGGGATCTTGCTTTTGGTTGGTTTGGTCAGAGGAGCCAGCTGTTACCAGTTTATATATTTGTTTTTCAGAATGAAGGTAATATGCGACCGAGAAGGTTCGGGTGATCCTGGCACAACTCAGCCTACTAAGACTCATCATCAGCTCAGGCCCTTGTCCCCTCTACACACAGCGAATGGGATTTCTCCCAGGAAACGCTGCAGCGAGCCATGCCATCATGTCTTATATGATATGTTGTTTGTGCCAAAGAAGGGCATCAACTGACAAGGTGTTGGAAGAGTCTCGGTGAATTCATTGCAAAGACGACGTTTCATATTGGTGCTTTCTTTAAGAATCACATTCGGGTGGTTGCGAGTGGGAAGTGACTGGCAGCAAAAAGGAGGCAGGCCTTCAGTGTCACATTTGAGACCAGCCGATATCACCCAGGCAAAGGAGTCTGTTGGATTCTTTTCTTTCCACACACTGCAATGTACACACGATGCAATGGTTGCTCTGAAATCTCCACAAATGATCGACTCAAAGCAGACATGGGGAATAAGTTCACCTAGGCTTACTCCCGTCGCTGTACTGTGGCCCAGTAATATTGAGTCATGGTTATGGAGTCATTGGCCCACATTTTCCAACACCTAGAATGAACTCTTGGCATACATTTTATCACACAGTTGTGAGATAACAGGATAAGGCAGACTAGCGGATATTACTGTCAGTGACCACTAAGGTAAATCCAGAGGTCATACATCTGAACAGGAAGGGTGAGTGAGTGTGTGAGTTAATATTTAACGTCACATCGGCAATATTGCAGCCATATCGTGACGAGAACATACATGACAAAAAAGAATATATATGCATATTACGAAGACCCTGTCTACGAAGGACAGTAAAACCACTAGAGTATCACAGTTAGTATTTAAACTACCGTGGAAACTTGAAAAAGTATAGTATGACTATTTGGACAGTACAATATAAAAACAGGCCATGGATCGCCAACATCAGAGGGTAGATCACCATACCAGGGACCATGGGGACTTGCAGTACCTCTGCTACCTGCATGGTCCCTGGCTGGATTTACACCATCCCCTCAGCTGCTGGCGACTGTATGCAAGATTAGCCACAAATTAAAATGACACATATTCTACGATTAAAAAAGTGGAAGATTAAATCTGACTTCAATCGTTTTGGGACTTACGTACCCTCTCAGGAGGACAATAATTTTACGGTACTTCAACTCCTTTCGGGGATACAGCCACTAACAATCTTAACTGCTAATTCAACTTCCAGTCATAAAATACTTATTTATTTACATGTCAGTCAATAAATTCAATTCTTTTTAAAATGCAATTATTAAATGAGAACTTACGTTACTAAAAAGGTCCTTCATAGTTCTTGATTTAAAATAATTGTCCATTGTAATGGAATATTCAACACAGTCAAGCAAGACATGCTTGACCGTGATTATTTCATCACTAGGGATGCAGAACGGAGGATCCTCACCTTTCAAAGGATATTCATGCGTATACCTAGTGTGGCCAATACGACATCGTCGTATAATGACCTCTTCAAATCTGGACCGACATCCCAAGTAGGTGTAACCACTAAATGGCTGTATTGCATGTAATTTATTCATACCTACTTGGGTGTTCCACTTCTTCTGCATCAGATCGCGGATGTAAGATCTAATGGTGGCTTTTAAATTATAATCACTGTAAGGAATAAGAAGTGGTGATACAGATTAGTTGAGCGCTGCTTTAGCACAAGGCCAGCCAATGTGTTACCAGAGATTCAAACATGGCTGGGTAACCAACAGAAGACGATGTCGTATTGACCAGTCGCAAGATAGTTATAAAGTTCAATAATTTCTATTAAAAGTGGATGTTTACATGCTAGGTTTTTAATAGCCTGAAGGCAAGAAAGAGAGTCTGAATAGATTATGTACTGTTTATGTTTAGGATGTCTTTGGATATATTTAAGAGCTGTTAATATGGCTTCTGCTGTAAAAATATATCTATTACCCGGTAATCTAGAAGATATTGTTCTGGATCCAATGACAGTGGCACAAGCCACTGCGCCACCGTCCTTAGACAAACTGATTATATTCTTGATTGTATTGTAATTCATTAGGTTCTGATTTTGTAAATGTAGTTAATGGTAGGTCGACTTGTGGCCTAACCAATTGCCAAGGAGGAGAAGAAAGAAGACGGGAAGGAGCTGTGTTTTCCAGCTCAATGCCGGCCGAAGAAAGAAAGGGTTTAATTCTGTGCCCGAAATGTGGAACAAGAGGAGACTTTTTGTTGTACAAGTCCTCGTAGAGAGGATTGAAAACACAGTTATATGCAGGGTTAGATTCGTTAGAGTATAGCTTTGGCATATATTGTAAAGATAATTTTATACGGCGTTGTGTAAGAGATGGTTCATCGGCTTCAACATATAGACTGTCAGCAGGAGAGGTTCTAAAGGACCCAAGACAAAGTCTTGATGATGAACAGAATCTAATAATTTTAAGTTGCTGTTGCAGGCTCCACCACATACGATGGATCCATAATCAAGTTTAGAACGGACAAGTGATCGATATAGATGGAGGAGGGTAGCTTGATCACCTCCCCATTTAGAATTTGATACCACTTTCAACAAATCAAGTGCTTTCAGGCATTTAGTTTTCAGAGATCTAACATGAGGCAGAAACGTTAGGTGTGAGTCAAAAATTAATCCCAAGAACTTCCTTGACAACTTTAAGGGGAGTGCCATCTAGAGATAGTTCAGGGTCTTTATGTGGTTTGTACTTACGACAAAAATGTGTGCAATTAGTTTTCGATTTAGAAAATTTAAAGCCGTTTTCAAGACACCATTTATTTATTTTGTTTAAACACAACTGCAACTGCCGCTCTATGGTATGCATATTTTTACCACGACAAGAAATATCAAAATCATCCACAAATAACGATCCATCAATTGAATCGTTTAAAACTTTAGATAAACTGTTTTTCTTTATACTAAAAGGTGTGACTGACAAAATACTGCCCTGTGGAACACTCTGATCCTGATTGTAACGATCAGACAGGGTAGAACCCACGCGGACTTGAAATTGTCTGTTATTTAAAAAGTTGCATATGAATTGAGGCAAACAACCACGCAAACCGAAATCATGTAGATCTCTCAGAATGCCATGCTTCCAGGTTGTGTCATATGCCTTCTCAAGATCAAAAAAGATAGACACAGCATGTTGTTTATTAATCAGCGCGTTTTTCACAAATGATTCTAAACGCACTAAGTGACCGACAGTACTTCTGTTTTTACGGAAACCACATTGTATATCTCTGATAAGGTTATTTGTTTCCAACAAGTCGATTATTTATCATGCGTTCCATGGTCTTGCAAACACAGCTAGTTAATGAAATCAGACGATAATTGGATGAATCCGTATGATCACGTCCAGGTTTAGGTATTGGTACTACTATGGCATCACGCCATGAAGAAGGAAATTTCCCGGATGTCCAAATATCATCAAATATTGATAACAGCGTCTCTAAACAGGATTCTGGTAAATGCTTCAGGAGTTGATCATGTATGTTATCAGTTCCCGTAGCAGTGTCATGAGCTTGGTCAAGAGCAGTATGCAGTTCATGAATAGAAAACGTTCCCCATTATAAGAATTAAAATTAATATTTTTCTTTCCTTGTTGTTCTTGATATTGCTGAAATTTTGGTGTATAATTCGAAGAGGAAGAATGTTTAGCGAGAGTTTCGCCCAGTTTATTAGCAATATCTGATTTATCAGTAAGTAATTGATCTCCATGTTTGAGATGATGGACAGTGGATTTAGTACCTTTACCTTTAGTTTTCTGGACCATGTTCCATACTTTGGACATGGGTGTCCGAGAATTTATTTTGGATACATAATTTGGCCAAGATTCGCGTTTGTTCTGTTTAAAAGTACGCCGTGCTTTAGCATTTAAAATTTTGAATTTATTTAAATTATGCACCATGGGATGGCGACGGAAATAATGTTCTGCTTTTTTCCTTGCCTTCCCAGCTTGTTTGCATTCATCACTGAACCATAGTTTTCGTATGTGTGGAACCGGAGAGGACTTTGGTATACACTTATCAGCTATGGAATTCAGTTCATGAGAAAAACATTTAATAGCATCAGGAATGTCAATAAAACGTCCCGGTTTAAGTTTTTCAGCACACAGTGTTTCATATAAAGCCCAGTTAGCCTTTTTAAAATTCCGCCTTGATGATGGCGGAACATCAGATGGAGTTACAGCTTTTAATATTGTAGGAAAATGGTCACTTCCACAGAGGTCATCGTGGACTGACCATTCAAATTCATTTAGTAGTTCTGAATTTGTGAGTGACAAGTCAAGAGCGGAATAGGTCCCTGTACCAAGGTGTAAATATGTGTTGGAACCATCATTATAAATACATAAATCATTGTCAGAACAAAAGTCTTCCAACAACTTACCTTTATTTTTTATAGTTACACTACCCCAGAGTGGGTTGTGCCCATTTAAATCTCCCATTATAATACAGGGCTTCGGGAGTTGGTCATATAGAGCTTGAAGATCAGGTTTGGCAAACATCGAAGACGACGAAATATAGAGGGAGCATAGCGTAAACGCTACATGTAAAGTAATTCTCACTGCAACAGCCTGCGTATTAGTATTAAGTGAAAGAGGGCTTTTGATAACGTTTTGTCTGACTAGAATGGATGATTCGCCAGTGGCACTCGGAGGTGGAAAACAATGATATGCATTAAATTGACGAAGGTCAAATGTATTTGTTTGTTTTAATATGTCTCTTGGAGACATATCGCTGAAGGTGTAACATCTTGGACTAATAGCTGTAATTCATGTAAATTAGTCCCCAATCCTCTGCAGTTCCACTGTACAATATTATTGGAGTAAACTATCTTTTGGGGGGATTTATTGGGGACCTACCCTGCACTCTTTTGGAGGGCAACAAGCTATGTGCCCCAGAATGGACGTTTTCAGACACGTCCATATCTTCAAGAGACCCGTATTTATTGAACAATTGAATTTTGTTCTGTGACCCTTTAGGAGCTCTGCCACTTTGTTGTTTTGAAGTATCAGGCTTTGGCTTCGGTTTACTTTTCACCGTTTGTTGATTATCAGCTGTCGATTGAAACTTTGAGTGTGCCTGAGATGATGATTTGTGATCAGAAGAAGACTTGAGGTACTAGGAAGTGATTCCTCAGTCTGTGGTGATATAGCAGGGTACAAAAACTGCGGAGAATCGCAATTTACCCAAGTCAAGGTAGTTTGGCAGCCTGTGGTTGATGTTGTTTTAGAGTTAGATCCCGATGATGTTTTTGCTACCGTAGCATAACTTTCTGAAAGTTCAGATGTCTTTACAAGTTTTTTGGCCTCCGAAAAAGAGATATTTTGAGTAAATTTTATTTTATTGATCTCCATTTGCTCTTTCCAAATAGGACACTGTTTAGAAAATGAAGAATGGTCGCCTGAGCAATTGGTGCATTTTTTAAAATCACTGTCACAATCTTCTGTTGTGTGTGTCTTCTCACCACAGTGAGCACACACAACAGACAATGTGCAAGTATTTACACCGTGTCCATACCTCTGGTATTTAAAGCATCTGAGCGGGTTGGGGATGTAGGTATCGATTGGAATGTTACAGTAGCCTGCCTTCACTGATTTGGGTGCATTTGGAGATGAAAAAGTAAACAGGTACGTATTGGTTTTGATGGTTTCGGTTTTTGCGAGTGGAGAAGCGCTTGACATTGAGCACACCTTGATCCTTCATTTCAGATCCTATACCAAGTTCCGACATATCAGCAAACAATTGATCCCGATCTCTAACGATACCTTTACTTGTGTTCAAGGTTTTGTGCGGAGAGACCGTGACCGGAATGCCCACGAAAGATTTAATGTTCATCAGGTTGGTAGATTGTTGCTTTTTCCCGCATTCAATTAACAGCGCACCTGAACGTAAGCGTCTAATGTTTTTCACATCCCCTGCGATGCCTTGAATACCCTTGGATACAGCAAAGGGGTTAAGCTTTATCGGTGTCAGGAGTCTCTTTCACAAGGAAACGCGGCCAATATTCAATCGATGCAGACAGTCTATGGTCAGTATCAACAGGGTCAATATCAAGTGAACGTTTTGGGTTTTTTTGTTGGAGTTTCATAAGCCATGGTTAGTGTAATATGGTTCATCATCCGAGCTCCCCACCCACCACGGAGTATCACAAGGACAATGCTAAAGCAAGAGGGCCTCCAACTTGCAGCACCAAGGATACCCGGATGATATACTCCAGCAGAAGAATTATAAATAATTAATCTACCAGATTGGCCCATGAGCCACCACCTTCTGGCATAAGAGGCAAAAGTTCAGAACTTCTAAAAGCATTTTAAAATCTCAAAAGCTCAATGAACAAATACACCAAGACCGAAAGTATAAGTCCAAATAAAATTTGCGCAATGACATATATATATATATATATATATATATATATATATATATATATATATATATATATATATATATATATATATAGTCCATGCACAGGGCTTGGCATCACCAGCCGATTGGTTGAACCGGGCCCATTCAACCACCTGTCTAGGTGAAGTCAGGGCCAAAGTGGTGTATTGAGCAACAGGAACACGTTGCAAGCCCCCATTGCCCTCAACTACCAGGATCCACTCCTCCGCCGACACAGGGCCGCAACCCACGGAAAACGGGTTGGTGGACTAAATATGCCCCCGGGTCCACTACGGGGGTGTCGGCGAGCTCTTAACATTACCCAGCACCCACCACGAGGAGGTGGCTCGCCATGGGTGCCAGGACAGGAAGGGGACTCATCTACAAGGGGTTAAGAGTTAAACACTCACTGTCGAAATCGATTAGGCCACAGAACGGTCACATATATGTGTTTGATTTATAACTGATTTTCTGCCTAACCCCGTTTGTATATCACATTTTCTTAGAAAGTGTTCATAATCTCCACCAAATATTAACTCATACAACATTATAATGAAGCGTTAAAATGTTTAGGAGATGATTAAAATTTAATTGTTTAAGGCATTTACATATATAGATGTACTATTTGTGATAGTGCATAGGTTGTTGACTAAAATGATTTCATTGGGGTCACCCAGAAGAAATGAGGAAAGACTAAAATCAGTTTTATGACCGGTTTCATGAGAAGCTGCACTTTATGGCATTTGTTAAAAACATTGGTTTCATTTTCATGTTTACAAAAGAACAATGCTGATTATCACATTGTCCAATCTTATAAGCAAAAGAGTTAGTTGAAATTATTTGGTAGAACAATCTGTATTGAAAGAGACAGATGGGGTTATCGATTGTTGGTTTTTACTTCGATACATTTTGACACATGTTCTTTTGTAAAAATGTGATCTACATATTGAATTCATTTTTTTTTATCAATTTAAACTCTTTTATTTCACATGTTGTAAGAACTTGGTGTGCATGTTTTAGCCTTTGCCATGTACGAAAAATGGATATCGGATAATATTACGAGTGTGTAATTTCTGTATATTTTGTTGATTAAGTAATAATTAATTGGGTCACAATATTAAAGGTTTTAGTGTTCGTTATTTATGGGTCACATTTCCTACAGAAAAGTAATTTAAGCGGTACACCTCTATTAAGGCAGTACTTTTAGAGTTACCTCCCTTTTGAACATATGTAAACACGAGGTGACGACATTGTTCTCGATCTCTCTACGGTGTTGGCGATGGTAGTATGTGCCCGAACTTTCAGAAAATGACTGAATTTCTTTTCAGATCCAATCCATATTAACATCCTATTATTACAATTCAAGTTTAAACCTGAGAATGTGGCATATTTCCTTAGAATGTCAATCAAATCTGATAGACTAATCTCCGCACCACCAAGAATAAAATTTGTTTTATATTCCACTCCTTTTACAGTAAAAGCTTTAGGTTTCTGTATTTTTCTTTATAGTAATTGAAAGTAAGTCTGCACAGACGATTAAAAGATGTCTTCCAAGATAAGGAAGTAATCTAACTTACTTTGTTTAATAGGGGATTTTGGTCTCCAACTGACCTGTTGGCTTAAAGAATCTCCTTGGATCGACAAGTTCCCCTTCATTTTCATCATGGCATTATTACCTCGTAAATTATTTCTATGCTTGTAATTAAATGTATAATGACTATAATCTCGGACAACGTTCTGACCCCCGACCTGGAAGCTGAACGTAACTGTAATCTCGGACAACGTTCTGACCCCCGACCTGGAAGTTGAACGTAACTATAATCTCGGACAACGTTCTGACCCCCGACCTGGAAGTTGAACGTAACTATAATCTCGGACAACGTTCTGACCCCCGACCTGGAAGTTGAACGTAACTATAATCTCGGACAACGTTCTGACCCCCGACCTGGAAGTTGAACGTAACTATAATCTCGGACAACGTTCTGACCCCCGACTTGGAAGTTGAACGTAACTATAATCTCGGACAACGTTCTGACCCCCGACCTGGAAGTTGAACGTAACTATAATCTCGGACAACGTTCTGACCTGGAAGTCGAACTTAGTCTGATATGAGGTTTATGAAGATGTCGTCCGTATCGGGATTCCGACCGTGAAGATTCATCATATCTTCTATATCAGTATCCACGATATTCGTGAATGATTTCATGAACATGATACCGATGATACTCAATAAACACGTGCACTTTGACCTGTGCCATAAGAAAAGTAAGCGTGAAACATCATTCTGACTGCCTGGTTTGTGTTAGTATCAGGAATGTTGTGTGTTTCTTGTATATATACTCTTCAAAAAAAGTAGGGGAACTTGAATTTTGAAGTCTGGTAGAAAGAAAACCCATTGAGGAACGTTACAATGACATTCATCTTGCGTATGCATCATCATGTCATGTTATCGCCACACACAAACACAATGCATGGGAAGCACGTGCACAACGTGGGAGCCTCCTCCACGTGCATGGGGTGTCATTATGAAACTTGACGTTTTTCAGGCAGTTCGATAAATCACTGTAGACCATTTTTCCCGATAATTTTCTTGCATGTGTGCATGGTCAGTTTTTATTCAGGGTCAAATCCAACACTACAGACTGATGTAAATCTGAAATTTTCATATTATACTCTAGTCTCCTAACAAGGGGAATAACTACACGGACAGCTTTGCTTTGAATGAAGTCCATGTGTGTGTGTGTGTGTGTGTGTGTGTGTGTGTGTGTGTGTGTGTGTGTGTGTGTGTGTGTGTGTGTGTGTGTGTGTGTGTGTGTGTGTGTGTGTGTGTGTGTGTGTAAATAGAAAATTTGAGAGAAAGACCCAAAGACGTACTTATGCGAAGCGTATTTAATGACAGACAAAATGCATTCGAAAAATGTAAATAGAACAAAAGCTTAGCTTCCATGATAATGTTCCTTCATTCCTGTAAATCAATGACACGTTATACTAAAGTTTATGCACATTCAAATTCAAACCTCGGAAATGACGTATCAAGATACATTTGTACCTCATAAAGCATGTTAAGATCGGTCATAGAAGCTCTGACCGAAACGCCCTGCAAGATGCAGACACACTGAGACATTCAGTTGGACCAAGTGATCCTGATGCGTTGGTCGCCAAGAACATTCAGTAGGACCAAGTGATCCTGATGCGTTGGTCGCCAAGAACATTCAGCATATAGCATATATACCCAGGCAAAATGCATCGGTGAATCACAAAACAGATATTCATTAGTTCAAGTGGTGATATAGGAAATACCTAACCTGTGTATCTCCTGTAGACAAAATTCATGAGTCTGAGGCGGTGATATAGGAAAGACTTTACCGGTGTATCTCCTGTACAGGCAGTTCAAGCTGAATGGCTCAGCACTGTTGCGTTTTTTGTCCCCGAAGATGACTGCATTGGCCAATGATCCAAACTAGCTGTTCTTTCAAGCTGACGTATTTCATCAGAAGGTGTTAAGTACCTGACAAGTTTTCTTTGGTCAGAATATGAGCAAGAATTCCTAGATAAATCTTCTGGTGCTTTGTTCTGCCCGGTCACCTCGTCAGCGTCTGGACCGAGAACGTCTTCAAGAGCTGGCATGACATTATCCGTATCGTTAGCGGTGTCCTTTGATGTGACAACTGCAGCTGTAGGAGCCCCAACATCGTCATCACTGATTTCCCAGTATCTGTGGAGAGTTTCGTACGTCACGCTTGATGTTTGGACACGTCTTGGTGATACGTCATGATCGACACGTGCTCCAGTGGTGTTCGATCTGTTAACAAAATACAAATAGATAATATGATGTAACGCTATCAGTGATCACGGTAGAAAGACGGTTCGTTTTGAGAGGCATTTTAAAGAGGTCCAAAGTACGTACTATTAAACCCTGATATCTAAAATGAAATATAACACTGGGCAATCTCGAACTTTACATTAAAGATGCGAAATGAAAGACACAAATAACCTTCGTTTGCAAAACTTTGTGACAACTGACGCAACTGCAACACCGACAGCAACGACTAAAGCTGCAGTTGACATTACAACGTAAGATGTTCTTCCATCTGCGTCATCTGAAGGAGAAACATGACCTGGCGTAGTCCCTGAAAATATAATTATCATTCAGTCTTATGTCCACAGTAATCTTTTTCTCTTCAATGGCCATGTTCAGTGACAAATACAACTAAAAACAATGTATTCTGACATTGACATTGTAGTGTCACTCTGACATTGTAGTGTTCAGGATGCTGAAATCGTTTCGATACGGAACTGAATTACCTTTGACTTTGTCAACTGGTATTGTGTTTCGGTGTACCATGGAAGGATCACAGTTCGTCCTTGTCATACAGTCGGACGAGGAACAATTGCTTCCGCATCCATTGCTACATTTGCCTGTGGCTTGGTTGCAGATACCGTTGAGACATGACTCACAGATGTTGGTACAGAAACTTCCGTAGAACCCTTTGACACATCCGTCCAGACAAAATCCATCCTGTGCATGGCATGTGCTGTTCTCACAGTTCCCGGGACACGGTAGACAATTTGTCCCATAGGTCCCCAATATGCATCCGTCGATACACGCTCCTGTGTTATCACAATTTAGATTTCTACATACAGATTTACACTTGAACGAACAACGCGATCCATACCAACCACGTACACAGCCATGAACACAGTTCCCAGTTAGGTGTTCACATTCGGGTTTGGAAGACATTACTGTTGCATCAGATAAAGAACCTTCACCAACACTGGACTTTGCGTTTGGACGACAATGCAAACTACACCGGCGAACACACAATAGACCGTAAAATCCTGGTTTACATCCAAGTTTACAATCATCATCATCACAACCCCCGAGGCAGTTCGTGCCGCCATGGCCAGGTTGGCATTGCTCACAAGTTCTTGCTTTCACATTGCAGGACTTACATCTCTTGGAACAGATGCTGCAGTGAGAACCGTAATATGAATTATTACACCCAGCAATACACGTTGACTCGAGATTGCAGAATTCCCCGTCACAATCATTAGGGCATTGTTCACACACGTCCCCAGGATCCAGACAAGGTATGTTGCAGGTAAGGCCATGAAATCCCGGTGTGCAACCCTCTGTGCACCTGCCAATACCGGTCCCTGTCATTACACAAACATTGTTTTTGCACTGGCTACTGCATTTGGAACTGCATCTCAGGTCATAGTAGCCATGGTGACACTTGGTCAGACAATATTCTGTCTCCCGATCACATTGTGAACAGTGCTGATCCTCTTGACAATTTGCTGCTGGAAAACGCAAAATATGAACTGACACTGGTTATCTGACATTCTTCAGTTATACATTTTTCTTTGCTACTGCTTTGCTTGAGCAGCAATCACTCACTCTTGATTTCTGAACATATGACATTGAAAGTGTGTGTGTGGGGGTGGGGTTCTAAATATTACTTCAGCATTCGAACAATATTGGCAGCTAAGATGGGGACTATCAATGCATTTCATTTGTGATGCATGCGTCTGACTGTGTCAGCCTGTACCTATTGTAGTACCTTTTACCTGCGACGCAAATCACCAGGCATGGAAAACCAACGCATTGCTGATTCTAAACTGAGAAGTGCTTTATCCTTCAATGCCAACCTTCAGGCAGGGCGACAACAAGAACTGTGTTTTAAGATCTGATAGTATGGCGTGGATAGGGATTAGAACACCTACATATGTAGGTTAGACATGAGTTTCATTAACCTATTCAGACAATGGCCTACTTTTTAGCCGATCCGATTTTTCTCGTGTGCAAGTGACTATATATACCAAAAACAACTCTGGTTACACCGAATATTAATTTCTTGTTTCAGACGAAAAGGGTATCTACAAATGAATATTAATATTAAACTTAAAAGCACCGTATTTCTATATTTTATGGCGAGGTGTAAGTCACGTGACCTTAACTAAGG
The DNA here is from genome assembly GCF_037392515.1 of Haliotis asinina. NCBI lineage: Eukaryota > Metazoa > Mollusca > Gastropoda > Lepetellida > Haliotidae > Haliotis > Haliotis asinina. Next base: position 12,595,961 of record NC_090283.1, on the reverse strand, counting down.
TGTCACATACTGTCACTGTTTGATGAGAACATAAAATAATTCACACGGCATCTGACTCACTGGTTGCAATTGCGCTTATTGCGTGTGGTTCTGTAACGCACAGTGTGACTGATAAAATATCAATTCCGTACCAGACCGCCAAAATTTCTTGCGGTAGAACCTCGTTTTGATAGTTCCACGATTTCCAGATCGCCGTTTGTCAAAGCTCGCTGTACGACAGAGCGCCTGTACGACGTGTTTGCAAGGATTAGAAGGAGCGTAGTGTTGCAGTACTGATTAATGTTTATGTCTCCAATTTTAATGAATTAGTATAAAAATTCTGAACTGGTGATTCTACTAAGTTGCGCAATAGGACGGACTCCAGTAAGCAGGAGACGAGACTGTTGTGTTATGGGTGTTTTGACTTGTTTATCCACTACACCACTTCAGTACTACGGTGGAATACATATTGTACAAAATATTTAGTATGGCCTGAAATTACCTTCAGTGTCTGACATCATAGCAGCAGCGACAATAAACAGCAACACAATCATTGAGCACCTGCAACAAAATTAACACTACCAACAGTAAAAATAAAAGAAGAGAAATAGAATCCTCTGGTACGGAGGACTAATAAAAGCATGTTTTTCTCTAATTTAGGTGTCAAATTTCGAAAGCATTGTTCTTCGTATCATAGCATATAATAACGGAAGTGTTTATCTTTACGCAATGTGACAGAAACTAAATACAGCTTCCCCCGTGAAGGTACCGTTTGAAAACTTCCAGTTTCGACAACCTTGTTTTAATACTCAGGTTGGATGATCTGCATGTTTAGGAAATGGAAAGTTTGTTTCTTCGTTTGTTTGTTTGTCGTTTAAAGCTACTCTCAGGAATAATCCAGCTATATGATGGTGGTCTGTATATAATTGAATCTAGACCAGACAATCCAGTGATTGACAACATGAACACGATGTCATACGTCAGCCGAGCCATCGAATCCGAAAACCCGATAATTGTCATTCACGACAAGCATAGGTGTGGATCTAATCTAACCCTGATCTTCATGGACACGAAATGGATAGACGGACAATGTTTCAATTACTTTTAGACTACATTAAACGTGAAGTATTTGGAATCAGAGGGACACTAATACAGCTGTCTCAAATGTAATTGTTGAATATGAGCTTTGTTAAAAAACCTCATCGCGAACGAGTGAAAGTTTAGGTATTAAATGAATATAGCTGTACATTTACAACCCTTTGGTATGGCATCTGAACGCAACACCTAATCACAATGAAATTTCAGATTACACTTTAACATCCCGGGCAACAGAGAGGGCAAAGTGTGTCCTACAATACGGAATCGGAAAATCAGTGATGAAACTGAGGTTAGCACACGCTTATAAAATGCTTCCAAGACAGAATATCAATGACAAAATGACAAATGGTGGGTTAGACAGCATGTCTTGCAAATCAGAAATTGTAATTCACTGACCGGGGTACAAGAACTTCAAACAGGAGGAAACAACAATAAGATCTGTGCGTGGTAGACCTGAAACAACACAACGACAATTTTGTCTCATTACATTTACTGCAATGCACATTATGATTCAGATATGACACTGTTATCAACAGAAAACTACATACACAAGGACGGTGGTTTGCAAGGTATACCCCTAAAATGCAGTTCTGTGGGCACAGCATCTTGTGAAGAGTGTGATTCTCAGCATGTGCTGGTTTAGGCAACACCAATTTCAATCACATGATACCGTGTTTACATACAAACAACAACGCATAGCGTCCGGCGAAAATGCATAGAAACCCACCCATCCGCCAACGTGGATTAAGCTAGGACTAGCTGTCCCGACGGACTGGTTGACAATTCGGGGAGTAGCATACAGTAATTAATGAACGACATGCCGTCGAGATGACGTGTCTTTGTCAACCACCATGGTGGGCACACGAGATATTAGTCCTCACGCCCGAATTTACTTTACAGACATTCACTTTATGATTCTGTCATTCCATCATGTTTTGGTGTTTTTAATCAAGCCTGCACTTGTCAAACACCTGGTTAGGCGTCATGTCAATATGTCCCCGCAAGCACGGACATACTTGGCTTCACAAATTCAAATTAAAACCGCAGAGCCTTGATTTTCGAAGCTCTGTTAGCGCTGAGATCGTCGTAGGTTATTGTGAATGTATGGCACTTACGACTATCTTAGCGCTAAGAGAACTTCGAAAATATAGGCCAAGTTAATGATAATGCATTGTCTCTTACCTCATCATCGTAGCAACATCACCAGCTGAGGGTGTTCTCTGAAATAGCAGAACTCTCAAACACTTCCGTATGATAGCAACTGTCCAACCACATCGACCGCACGAGTGTTGTCAGACCACTAGCTCTGTGTAATGTGTAGAATGTGCTGTCATATGTCATGAAGTGTAACCTCTCGATTCAACTTCCGGCTGCTGTAATTACGGTTAAAATGATCAGAGCATTAGTAAATTCTAATCATGTGCTTGTCTCTGAAAGTGTTTTGTTTGTCAGCGGATTCATTCATTCATTCATTCATTCATTGATGCAGTCCAGCTGTATAGCGTCGGTTTGTGTTTGGACCCAATGATCAACATCATAAGCATCGATCTAGGCAGTTGGATGCGATAACATGTGGTGAAAAAGTCAACGAGCCTTAACGCCCGATCCCGGCAAGCATGGGTTGCTGACGACCAGTTCTGACCCGGATTTTCACAGGCCTCATTAATATGAAGTATCTGGACAAGACATACAAGTGATTGATGCAACCATGCCACCGATCTTGACCATTAGATGTTAGATTGTAACCAAAAACAGGAAACACATGCTCCAAGAGTTAGTGCTTTTAGCAATATTCCAGTCACGTCAGTCGATCAGTCTGTACACATTGCTATCAAGGAACAATGTATGTACAAATGCGTAGAAAAAACATGGACAGGTTTAAAATGTTGAACAGTAGAGAAAATGTAAGTCTGTTTGGGTGCACCTAATATGTTTTCTTATATATTTGTTACTAAGATTACTGTAGTTAGGACATACAAGGAGAAAATGTTACTCGTCCTCATTTGCATTGGAATTACGTGATTTACAGGTTCTATGTTCTCTATCCACCTTAAAACATCAACATTGCTCGATTAGAAGTTGATGAGATAATCATCGGAATCATGTTAACCTTATTCTATATTTTTGTACATTTAAACATGTTAGAATTGAGTATTGATTCTGTTGTGTTTTTTTTTTAAAAAAAAAACTAGGTAAGTGTCACCTTTGCTTGAAATAGATATTTTTTTCTTGCCGGTTTTGAAAATACATATCTTTTAATCTTTGAGTGATTGATATGAGGAATTCCAGATGAATACCAATCTTGGATACGCCAAACATCTCTAGATCCAGTAGAAAATAAGTTTTATGTCAGTTACCCAGTTCTTTTGTCCATTTGTACCATGTAACTAAAAGCATCATATTATTTATTTTATATTTCCTTGTTAAGCGATAGACTGTCATGTGTATTAACTTTATCCTATACCGAATTTCTTTACAGCAGGAGTACACATATAAAGAGGTGATATCCGCAGGTGTATAAGCAATAAATATATAAAAAATGAGTCCAGATCTTTCTTCTTTCTTCTTGAACTCAGGATCCTTTATGTCTGCACAGATCGTTCGTCGTTCAACGGCTCTTCATGGGTACAATGAAAACTAAATGTCTTGTTTAAGGGAACTGATTTCCGATATGCAGGCTTGTGCAAGTCTGGAGGAACTGAAAGTAGGGCAGTCACATGTTCACGTCTACTGGATTATAGTCTGTTTGGCCCAAAGGCGGGCCGAGGAACTGCAATCTAACTAGAAAACCAATAAACATACATTTCGCGCAATGCTCAATGAAAAGCTGATCCTAATCAAAACATCATTCCAACTCTCTGTGTTTTTTTGTGTGTTTTTGTTTTTGTTTTTTTGCAGAATTTATTCCCTAAAATGAACAAGTTGTTGAACAAACTATCATTAAAATACTGACACAGTTCACGAGTTCACGTATGTGTTACGAAGAGGGAGTGCAGAGAAAGAGACGTGCCGACAAAATTACTGATTCTGCATTTCTCATCATTTCGTAATTTCATTACGTAAGCATGCTGTAATATGCTCTCGCACATAGACGCTACGTTAACGTATCGATGAGTAAATTGGCGACAATGGAACTAAATCAAATTTCTTGTCTGTTTCCAGCTATTTTTATGACGACGATACTAACACATCCTCGTCCAGGGGTGCAACACATGCATGCACGCACACACATACACGCACACACACATACTCCTCGCAACATTATTTCAATGTTGATGTAACATTTACTCTTTTTCAATGTCAGCGTGTGCGATCGCTACTCATAACACCGCAATAGTCAATACTGTAGAGCTTCATGTTTTGAAGAATGTCATATAACCAGCATCAACTAATATTTTCCGTTTTTCATCCGCAAAATGTCAAGATGATCACCAAGTGCCATGAAATCTACTATGATCTGGGATGCAGTAGCCAGTGCAAAAACACTGTGAAACAACATGTACAGGTACTGGAATTGACAGGTGCAAGGGGAGTTGCACACCGGGTTTTCATGTCTCTAACTGCAACATACCGTGTCTGGATGGGGACGTCTGTGAACAATGCCCTAATGATTGTGAAGGGGACTTTTGCAATCTCGTGTCAACGTGTATTGCTGGATGTAATAATTCACATTACGGTTCTCACTGCATCTGTCCCATATGAGAACTTATGAGGAATGCCAAGGACACTTGGATGTAAACGATCCTTTACAGCTTACATTGTCGTCCAAAGCCTGCGTTGGTGAAGGTTCTTAGATGCAGCAGCAATGTCTTCCAAACCCGAGTGTGAACACCTGACAGGAAACTGTGTTCATGGATGTGTACGTGGTTGGTATGAACCGTGTTGTTCGCCCAAGTGTAAATTTGTACATGTATATAGAAATCTAATCAGTGATAACACTGGAGCGTGTATCGATGGCTCCATACCAGCGACATACGGGACAAATTGTCTACCGTGCCCCGAGAACTGTGAGAACAGCACATGCCATGCACAGGATGGATTTTGTCTGGACGGATGTCTCAAAGGGTTCTACGGGAGTTTCTGTAACAATATCTATAAGTCATGCCTCAACGGTACCTGTAACCAAACCACAGGGAAATGTAGCACTGGATGCGGACGGAATTGCTCCTCGTCCGATTGTATGACAAGGGAGACCTGTGATGCTTCCATGTTGCACCGAAATAAAACACCAGTTGACAAAGCCAAAGGTAATTCTATTCCGTTTCCAAACGTTATCAGCACACTAGAATGTCAGACTACACACGAACACATTGTTTATATTTGTATTTGCGTCTGAACATGACAGCAAGAAGATAAGTAGATATATACAGTACAAATGATGCAAAAAATGGATGCATTATATATAATTGATAATATTTTGAGGTGAGCCCTAAGGAGGGGCATCTTTTGTTGCCTAGCGACAGTCCACAGCAATTAAACAAGTACGTCTTGATTCACATCAGTGAATGCAGTTCATGAAACAGAAATAATTCCTAATATGACTACAAATTACTCAATCATATCTATAACATTAACAACAACAGAGATATGTAGGGGGAAAGGGTTTTGAATTTTTGATAATTCTCTCTTAAAGGACAAAGAATACACAGCACAAGTAATGAAATATAGGCTGAAGATACATATATGATGAACGAGCAGCTGCTTTGGGGAAATTATTAAAGAAAAATGAAGGTTCCTTTTTAAAGTTAAAAACGAAATGGATACAACAGGAAGAAAAGGCAAGTAAATATTTCCTACATATGGAGCAGAGAAATCTATCAATCAAACTGAAACAAAAGATAGAAATCCACTTAACAAACAGGAGGAAATGTTAGAACTAACCTAAGGTTTTATTTTTAGAAAACTGTATACAAATGAAGGTTGTAGGAAACTGACTTAGAAGAAATAGTGGGTAACTATGAAGTACCTAAACTGTCTTGGCGTCTTTCAAGTTGAGAGTTAACATATAAAGAATTTCTTGCAGCATTAAGCGAAATGAAAAAAATAGCCCCGGACTATATGGTATTTCATCAAAATATTTACATTATGAGGGGAATGACTTCAATAATTATCTTCCAAATTCTCTTAAATTGAAGGAGGATCCTTATCAGTACCTCCAGAACAGGGTTTAATTACATGCTTGCCCAAGGATAATATATCTCAACAAATATCATTATCACTACCATCATTGTTGAATACTTCATAGAAATCAGCATCGGTAGCCATAGCTAATAAAATAAATGAGTCTTATAGTTGTTAATAAATGAAAACCAAGTGAAAAAGATATGAAAGGAAGTTGAAAAATCGCTCAAAACTTTTCAGAGGGTGAAATTAATTTTTTAACAGTAAATATGAGTTGAAGTCCGTGTGTGTGTGTGTCAACACAACAGCCAGTCTTTACATAAACTGACACAGTGTCGGGAACATTCGAGCAAAGTGTGACTATCGCCATTCGTTTAAAACTTTCTCGAACGGGAAGTAAACAGTAGATTGCCAAGGGCGGGTAACTCTGGGGCGCTATCTAAAAAGGTCTGCCTCTAAAAATACTATTGCCTTATACATACATGAAACGAAATGGTTCCCACGACTCAAACTCAAAAACTCTAACTATTGCAACCCAACGATAACTATCAATAATTTATTTATACAAATTAGAAAAAACACAATCTCATAACAATATATATGCTTAGTTTGACCATTTTACATATTTAAAGAGCATGATATTTGGCCATATGAACAAGGAAATACTGTACTTGTGTACTATGAAGCTTCACGTCTGTACTGCACTATTGAGGTAAAGTCTATAAACGTGTAACACTTCATACACATACTGGCTTGACCATTTTACATATTTTTAACAGCATGATATTTGATAGTGTGATCAGAGAGACACTTGTGAAGCACAAAGCTACATGGCGATCTATAGCCTGATTTTATAGTGTATTGTCCTAATGGTGATGTTGTTTTTAACTTTCCATGCTAGTTTTAATTCCATTTGTGATATTCTAGTTGTTTTACTGTCCTTCGTTGACAGGTTTTACAGTAGACATATAATTAATTTTGATATTAGATGTTCTCGTCACGATATGGCTGAGATATTGCCGATGTGACGTTAAATTTTAACTCACTCACTCACAAAGCTACATGTACTGTACTGTACTATGCTGTACTAATGAGGAAAAGTCGGTAAACACATAACACTTCATATTCAGGCTTAGTTTGGCCATTTATGTATTTGTGAACAATGTGATCAAAGAAACTTTGTACTTGTGTACTATGAAGCTACCTGTGCTATACTCTACTGTACTATGGGGGTGAACATTTAACACTTAATATACATGTTTAGTTTGAGCAGTTTACTTCTTTTACCAGAAGATTTGGTTTGAAATTATTGCTCACATCTTCACTTTGGGACAGATGGAGCATTCACAGGTTGTGAGACAAAAACACGTAATCGTGAGACAAGCTATTGAAGCTTGCTTGTCAGAAACTTTAAACCTTCTCATAAAATACGCCATCTTCAAAGAACGACCAGTTCGGATCATTTCCCGAAGCAGCCTTCGTCGGGTACAAATGACACAACGGTGAAAACCATTTGAACTGACCACTGGTATACATTGACTAGTTGTCTGGGAAGAGTATATTCGTACATATTCTACGCAGTGTAGCCATTATCATGTCATCTGTGTGCCTCGTACTTTCAAGTTCCTTTTATTCATCAATGTCTGGACTTGGAAACGTATTTTGTGTAAATGCATTTGTAAAATGTCTCAGCAATATCACCGTTTCGATGATTAATGCGGGCATTCAATGTGAACTGTCTGTATCAGAGATACTAGTATACCGGTTAGGCCCTCCTATATCACCACCTTGGACTAACAAATATCTTTTGTCTTGAGTGAGTGAGTGAGTTAAGATTTAACGTCACATCGGCAATGTTGCAGCCATATCGTGACGAGAACATACGTGACATAAAAAATATATATGTGTGCATATTATGTAGAACCTGTCGACGAAGGACAGTAAAACCACTAGACTATCACAGTTAATATTAAAACTAGTGTGGAAACTTATAAAAATATAACAGTATCATTATTTGGACAGTACAATATAAAAACAGGCCATAGATCGCCAACAACAGAGGGTAGATCACCATACTAGGGACCATGGGGACTTACAATACCTCTGCTACCTGCATGGTCCCTAGCTGGATTTACACCATCCCCTAAGCTGCTAGCGATTGTATGCAAGATTAGCCACAAATTAAAATGACACATATTCTACGGCTAAAAAAGTGGAAGAATAAATCTGACTTCAACAGTTTTTGGACTTACGTACCCTCTCAGGAGGACAATATTTTTACGGTATTTCAACCCCCTTCGAGGATACAGCCACTAACAATCGTAGTTCCTGATTCGACTTCCAATCTTAAAATATTTATCTAATCACAAGTCATGTAATAAATCTAATTCTTTTTAAAACGCAATGATTAAATGATTACTAACGTTACTAAAAAGATCCTTCATAGTTCCCGATTTAAAATAGTTATCCCTTGTGATGGAATATTCAACACAGTCAAGCAAAACGTGCTTGACTGTGATTCTTTCATCACAAGGGATACAGAACGGAGGATCTTCACCTTTAAGCAAATATTCATGCGTATATCTTGTGTGGCCAATGCGACATCGTCGCATGATGACCTCTTCAAATCTGGACTGACAACCCAAGTAGGTGTAACCAATGTAGGGTTGTATTTCATGTAATTTGTTGATACCTACTTGAGTGTCCCACCTTTTCTGCATCAGATCACGAATGTAAGACCTAATGGTAGCTTTATAATCAGTGTGTGGAATGAGAATTGGTGTCACAGATTTGTTGAGTGCTGCTTTAGCAGCAAGGTTAGCGAGTGTGTTCCCAGAAATGCCAACGTGGTTGGGTAACCAACAAAAGACGATGTCGCATTGGCCGGTAGCAAGATCATTATACAATTCAATGATTTCTATTAAAAGTGGATGTTTACAAGAAATATTTTTAATAGCCTGAAGGCAAGAAAGAGAGTCAGAAAAGATTATATATTGTTTACGTTTGGGGTGTCTTTGAATATATTTAAGAGCTGTTAATATTGCATTTGCTTCGGCAGTAAAAATGGAGCTGTTATCTGGAATTCTAGAAGATATTGTTCTGGATCCAGTGACAGTGGCACAAGCAACTGCGCCACCGTCCTTGGAACCATCTGTAAATAAGGGTTTGTACTTGCTATATGTACTTTTTAATTGATTATATTCTTGTTTATATTGTAAATCATTAGTTTCTGATTTTTTAAATGAAGTTAATGTTAGGTGGACTTGGGGCCTAACCAACTGCCAAGGAGGAGAAGAAAGAAGACGGAAAGGAGCTATGTTTTCCAGCTCAATGCCGGCAGAAGAAAGAAAGGGTTTAATTCTGAGCCCTAGAGGTTGAACCAGAGAAGACTTCTTGCCGTACAAATCCTCATGAAGGGGATTGAACACACAATTATAGGCAGGGTTAGATTTATTAGAGTATAATTTAGTAATGTATTGTAAAGACAATTTTATACGACTTTGTGTCAGAGATGGTTCATCGGCCTCAACATAAAGACTATCAATAGGTGAAGTTCGAAAAGATCCAAGACAAAGTCTTAAACCTTGATGGTGGACAGAATCAAGAAGTTTAAGGTTGCTTTTGCAGGCTCCACCATATACGTTGGAGCCATAATCAACTTTTGAACGGACGAGTGATCGATATAAGTGTAAGAGGGTAGTTTGATCCCCTCCCCACTTTGAGTTGGAAACAACTTTCAACAAATCAAGTGCCTTCAGGCATTTAGCTTTAAGGGATTTAATGTGCGGTAAGAAGGTTAAATGAGAATCGAAAATAAGTCCCAAGAACTTGGCCTCCTTTACAACTGATGGGAGTGCCATTTAGAGATAGTTCAGGGTCCTTATGTGGCTTATATTTTCTACAAAAGTGTATACAATTAGTTTTAGACTGAGAAAATTTAAAGCCGTTTTCAAGACACCATTTATTTATTTTGTTTTAACACAACTGCAATTGTTTTTCAATAGTATGCATATTTTTACCGCGACAAGAAATATTAAAATCATCCACAAAAAGTGATCCATCAATGGAATCGTTTAAAACCTTGGATAAACTGTTTATCTTAATACTGAATAATGTGACAGACAAAATACTGCCTTGTGGAACACCCTGATCCTGATTATAATGGTCAGACAGGGTTGAACCCACTCGGACTTGAAACTGTCTGTCTTTTAAAAACTGTGATATAAAATGAGGTAAACGACCTCTCAACCCAAAATCATGTAAATCCTTTAAAATGCCATGCTTCCAGGTGGTATCATACGCTTTCTCGAGATCAAAGAATATCGATACAGCATGTTGTTTATTTACTATAGCATTTTTGACAAAGGATTCTAAACGTACCAAATGATCAATGGTACTTCTATTCTTCCGAAAACCACACTGAATATTTGTAATGAGGTTATTGGTTTCCAGATACCAAATTAATCTGTTATTTACCATTCTTTCCATGGTTTTGCAGACACAGCTGGTTAAAGAGATCGGTCTGTAATTGGAAGGATCAGTATGATCCTTACGAGGTTTGGGTATAGGGATTACAATGGCATTACGCCAAGAAGTTGGAAAGTTTCCAGATGTCCATATTTTGTCAAAGATATCTAAAAGTGTGACCAGACATGGTTCAGGCAAATGTTTCAGCAGCTGATAGTGAATATTGTCATCACCTGCTGCTGTGTCATGAGCTTGTTCAAGAGCAGTATATAGCTCATGTAATGAAAACATTTCATTGTAGTCTTCACCGTTATCCGATTCAAAATGAATGCTGGTCTTCTCCTGTTGTTTCTGATATCTCTGAAACTCAGGGACATAATTTGCTGATGAAGAATTTTTGGCAAGAGTTTCGCCAATTTTATTTGCAATTTGACATTTGTCAGTAATTAAATTATCACCATCTTTGAGATGGCGTACGGCAGATTTTGAACCTTTACCTTTAATTCTTTGAACCATGTTCCATACTTTGGACACTGGCGTACGTGAATTAAGTTTGGAGACATAATTTCTCCACGATTGTCGTTTGTTTTGTTTAAAGGTACGACGCGCCTTTGCATTCAGTATTTTGAATTTGTCTAGGTTATGGTCAGTTGGATGACGGCGAAAATAATGTTCTGCCTTTTTCCTCGCTTTTCTGGCCTGTCTACAATCTGCATTGAACCACGGTTTTCGTACATGTGGAGTCGTAGAGGACTGTTGTATACACTCATCAGCTATTTTATTTAGAATGTCAGCAAAAGTGTGAATTGGATCAGTTACATCACTGAAACATTCAGGTCGCAGTTTTGATTGACACATAGTTTGATATAAAGACCAGTTAGCCTTCGAAAAGTTCCATCTTGTAAACGATGGAGAATCGGATGGAGTAATTTCTGAGAGGATAGTTGGGAAGTGGTCACTTCCACAAAGGTCATTATGAACTGACCAATCAAATTCATTGAGGAGGTTAGAATCAGCAAGAGATAAATCCAGAGAAGAATAAGTGCCAGTTGCAGGATGCAGATAGGTGCTTGAATCATCATTAAATATGCACAGGTCATTATTTGAAATGAAATCTTCAACTATTTTGCCTTTAGTGTTAGTGTTAGTACTGCCCCAGAGTGGGTTGTGACCGTTTAGGTCACCCATAGTAACACATGGTTTTGGGAGTTGGTCATAGAGTGATTGAAGGTCAGTATGTTGAAGTGTTGAAGAAGGCGGAATATACAGAGAACATAGTGTAAATGCTACACCCAGAGTCAGTCGCACTGCAACAGCTTGGAGATTAGTGTTTAGTATAACAGGGCTATGAATAACATCTTGCCGTATAAGAATAGTAGAACCTCCAGTGGCCCTATCACCGGAGGGGAAAGAGAATGATAGGCGTTAAACTGGCGTAAGTTAAAATTATCTGTCTGTTTCAGATGTGTTTCATTCAGACAGAATGCGGATGGTGTGAGATCCTGGACTAAAAGCTGTAGTTCATTGAAATTAGTTCTTAGACCTCTACAATTCCACTGTACGATATTAGTTAAATGACATATCTTTTAGGTGGATGGATAGGGGATCTACCCCTTGCTTTTTTTTAGGGCGACAAGCTATGTGCCCTGGGATGGATGTTTTCTGACACATCCATGTCCTCCAATGAACCATATTTGTTAAATAATTGAAGATGGTTCTCCGAACCCTTTGAAGCTCTGACACCTTTTTTCACTGTTTCTGCCCTAGTCTTGACTGTATTTTTAACTGTTTTCTTTGAACTTGTTTCTGGACGAGTCTTCTGAGTGGACTGAGGCAATGACTGTGATTGATCCTGAACTTGGATCTGACTGTTTATACATGGTTCCGAAGTCTGAGTAGACTGTTCTTCAGGTATAAGAAGGTGAGGGGTGTCAGCTGTTACCCAAGTCAAATCTGTTTGACACTCTATGGAAAAACTAGTGACTGCCGAATTTACTCTTGACAAACTTTCAGACGGTGTCTTAATGACTGATGCATATGAAACATTGGGTACTGTTGATTCAACAATCTTTTTAGCATCAGCGAAGCTAATATTTTGAGTAAATTTAACTTTGTTGATTTCCATTTGTTTTTTCCATACTGTACAGTCTTTGGAAAAGGATGAATGATTACCAGAACAGTTTGTGCATTTTTTAACGTACTTTCACAATCTTCAGTTACGTGTGAGCACATGTTATTGGCTTTGTGCACGTGTTGACACCATGACCATATTTTTGGCATCTGAAACATCGCAAAGGATTTGGAATGTAAACATCAACTGACATAGTGCAGTAACCAACCTTGACACACTTAGGAGGATTTGGTGAAGAGAAGGAAAAGAGGTACATTTGTTGGAATGACATCATTATTTTTCCGGGTGGTGAATCGCTTGACATATGTGACTCCCTGATCCTTCATTTCAGAAACGATGTCCCGTTCTGACATTTCGGCCAACAAACGATCCCTGTCTCTAATGATACCTTTGCTGCTGTTCAGTGTTCTGTGTTCAGTAACTGAAACCTGGATTCCAGCAAACGTCTCTGTATTCATCAAGTTAGTGGCTTGTTGTTTCCTGCTGCATTCAATCAGAAAAGATCCTGAACGCAAACGTTTTATATTCTTCACCTCACCTGCAATGCCATATATGCCCTTAGAGATTACAAAAGGATTTAGTTTAAGTGGTGTCTTGTCTACAGTACTGAGAACCAGAAGACGTGGCCAATTGTCTGCTGAGTTGGATGACCTCTGTTCATTATCATTGTCGAGCTGACGTTTGGTTTTTTTTGTAGGGGTTTGGTAGTCCATGGTAAGATTATTTTGATTCATCATCCGGGCTCCCCACCCACCACGGAGTATCACAAGGACAATGCTAATTGCAAGTGGGTTTCCTACTTGCAGCACCAAGGATACCCGGATGATATACTCCAGCAGAAAAATCAATAATTAATAATTCTACCAGATTGGCCCATGAGCCACCGCCTTCTGACACTGGCATCTAGGCAAATTTTCTCAATTTAAAACCAAAATAAAAAAAACCACATGTATCATAGCATATGTATATATGTATATTTAAATATTGTGTTGAAATTAACACCAAGCCAAACAATGATCGAGCAATGAAATTTAGTGCTCAGGGCTCGGCATGACCAGCCGATTGGTTGAACCGGGCCCATTCAACCACCCGTCTAGGCGAAGTCAGGGCCAAAGTGGTGTATTGAGCAACTGGAACACGGTTACAGGCCTGTATTGCCCTCAACCACTAGGATCCCTTTCTCCGCCGACACAGGGCCGCAACCCACGGCAAACTGGTTGGTGGACCAAATATTCCCCCGGGTCCACTACGGGGGTGTCGGCGAGCACTTGGCATTACCCAGCACCCACCAAGAGGAGGTGGCTCGCCACGGGTGCCCTCTTTTGTCTTGAGGAGAGTTAAGTCTTCTGTGTCACCACCTTCGACCAATAATATCATACAGCTTGTGAAGATTCGTCTGTCGAATATCTGATGAAGGAGGGGTGTTTAGGTGCCATTGCAAAAATACTGGAAAAGATACTTGGGAAGTTTGTTTTTTGGTTTTTTTTCTGTGGCTGACATGTGCTTTATGATAGCCCGACGACATAGAAATATATGTATATAGAACAGATTCTTCCCCAATCAGACACAACATCATTAAAACGTTTTCAATGGAAGTCCACTTGTATTAGGTGAGTGAGTGAGTTAATATTTAACGTCACATCGGCAATATTTCAGCCATATGGTGACGAGAACATTTTGATACTGAAATGAAACATGCATACATTTATAAACACCTGTCGTCAAAGGACAGTAAAACTACAAGAATATCACTGTTACAATTAAAACTAGTGTGGAGAGTTACAACAAATCCCACTATTTGAACAATACAATATAAAATACGGGTTGTAGATCCTCAGCAACTGAAGGTAGATCACCATACTAGGGACCATGGGGACTTACAGTACCTTTGCTACCTGCATGGACCCTAGCTCGATTTACACCATCCCTTCAGCTGCTGGCGAGTGTAAGAAATTTCAGCCAAAATTAAAAGAACACAAATAGTATGCTTAAAAATCCTGGAAAATATAAATTTACTTTGAAAATTTTGGACTTACGTACCCTCTCAGGAGGACAATAATTTTACAATACTTCAACCCCCTTTGAGGGTACAGCCACTAATGATCAATGTTCCTAATCTATACTACCATCCCTTAAAATACAACTATCTACAGAACATATCATTTATAATTCAACAAGGAAATCAATTTCCTTTAAAAATCTAATAATTAAATGAGTATTTACTGTGTTAAAAAGATCCAAAAGTGTTTTTACATTAAAATATTTATCCCTTATGATGGAGAATTCAACACAGTCAAGCAGGATATGCTTGACCGTGGTTTTCTCATCACAAGGGATGCAAAACGGAGGATCTTCACCTGTCAACAGGTATGCATGTGTATACCTCGTATGACCAATACGACATCGTCGTAGTATGACCTCTTCAAATCTGGTCTGACAACCCAAGTGGGTATAACCAATGTAAGGTTTTATCTCATGTAATTTATTGATACCCACCTGGGTGTCCCACTTCTTTTGCATCGGATCACGGATATAAGATCTAATGGTGGCTTTGTAATCTCTGTATGGAATAAGAAGTGGTGTCACAGATTTGTTAAGTGGTGCTTTAGCAGCCAATGTGTTACCAGAGATTCCAACATGGCTGGGTAACCAACAGAAGACGATGTCGTACTGGCCAGTAGCAAGCTTATTATACAATTCAATAATATCAATTAAAAGTGTATGTTCACAAGAAATATTTTTAATAGCCTGAAGGCAAGAAAGGGAGTCGGAATATATTATATACTGTTTATGTTTAGGGTGTCTTTGAATATATTTAAGAGAAGTTAGTATGGCGTTAGCTTCAGCTGTAAAAATAGAACTGTTGTCTGGTAATCTAGAAGATATTGTTCTTGATCCAATGACAGTGGCACAAGCCACTGCGCCACCGTCCTTGGACCCATCTGTAAATAAGGATATATAATTGCCATATTTATGTTTCAACTGATGATATTCTTGTTTGTACTGTAATTCATTCGTTTATGATGTTTTAAATGTGGTTAATGTTAGGTCCACTTGGGGCCTGACCAACTGCCAAGGAGGAGAAGAAAGAAGACGGGATGGAGGTATGTCTTCCAGCTCTCTGCCGGCCGAAGAAAGAAAGGGTTTAATTCTATGTCCTAGAGGCGGAACAAGCGAGGATTTCTTGTTGTATAAATCCTCATGAAGGGAACTGAAAACGCAGTTATAGGCAGGGTTAGATTCATTAGAGTATAACTTACTAATGTACTGTAAAGCTAACTTTATACGGCACTGCTCAAGAGATGGTTCATCAGCCTCAACGTAGAGACTGTCAATAGGTAAAGTTCTGAAGGACTCAAGACAAAGTCGTAGGCCTTGGTGGTGGACAGAATCAAGAAGTTTAAGGTTGCTTTTGCAGGCTCCACCATATACGATGGAGCCATAATAAAGTTTTGAACGAACCAGTGATCGATATAGGTGTACGAGGGTCGCTTGATCCCCTCCCCACTTTGAGTTGGAAACAACTTTCAACAAGTCAAGAGCCTTCAGGCATTTAGTTTAAAGGGACTTAATATGTGGCAGAAATGGTTTTTGTAAGTGGGAGTCAAAGATTAGGCCCAAGAACTTGGCCTCCTTAACAACTCTGATGGGAGTGCCATCAAGAGATAGTTCTGGGTCCTTGTGTGGCTTATATTTTCTACAAAAATGTATGCAATTAGTTTTGGATTTAGATGACTTAAATCCGTTTTCAAGACACCATTTATTTATTTTATTTAAACACAGCTGCAGTTGCCGTTCAATAGTATGCATATTTTTAACACGACAAGAAATATTAAAATCATCCACAAATAACGATCCATCAATTGAATCATTTAAAACTTTTGATAAACTATTTATCTTTATACTAAAAAGAGTGACTGCCTTGTGGAACACCCTGATCCAGATTGTAATGATCAGACAGGGTAGAACCCACACGGACCTTGAATTGTCTGTCATGTAAAAAGTTGGCTATAAATTCAGGCAAACGACCTCGCAAGCCGAAGTCATGTAAATCTCGAAAAATGCCATATCTCCAGATTGTGTCATATGCCTTCTCAAGGTCAAAAAAGATACAGACAGCATGTTGTTTCTTGATTAGTGCGTTTTTCACAAATGATTCGAAACGCACTAAGTGATCGACAGTACTTCTATTTTTACGGAAACCACATTGTATATCTGTGATAAGGTTATTTGTTTCCAAGTACCAAACACGTCGATTATTTATCATGCGTTCCATGGTTTTGCAAACACAGTTAGTTAGTGAAATTGGTCGATAATTGGACGGATCGGTATGATCACGTCCGGGTTTAGGTATTGGTACTACTATGGGTCACGCCATGAGGGAGGAAAGTTACCCGACGTCCAAAAATCATCAAAAATATTTAGAAGAGTTTCTAGGCAGGATTCTGGTAAATGCTTCAGGAGTTGATAATGGATGCTATCAGCTCCCGTAGCAGTATCATGAGCTTGATCAAGAGCAGTATGGAGTTCATGAATAGAAAACGTTTCATTATAACCTTCCCCATTATCTGAACGGAAGTTAATAGTTTTCTTTTCTTGTTGGACCCGTGAAGGTCCCGGGGTAGAATAGGCCTTCAGCAACCCATGCTTGCCATAAACGGCGACTATGCTTGTCGTAAGAGGCGACTAACGGGATCGGGTGGTCAGGCTCGCTGACTTGGTTGACGCATGTCATCGGTTCCCAATTGCGCAGAGCGATGCTCATGTTGTTGATCACTGGATTGTCTGGTCCAGACTCGATTATTTACAGACCGCCGCCATATAGCTGTAATATTGCTTAGTGCGGCGTAAAACTAAACTCACTCACTCACTCACTCACTTTTCTTGTTGTTTTTGATACTGCTGGAATTTAGGTACATAATTAGAAGAGGAAGAGTGTTTAGCGAGGGTTTCACCCAGTTTATTTGCAATATCTGATTTATCCGTAAGTAATTGATCTCCCTGTTTAAGATGATGGACAGTAGATTTAGTACCTTTACCTTTAATTTTCTGCACCATGTTCCATACCTTGGACATGGGTGTCCGTGAATTTATTTTAGATACATAATTTTGCCAAGATTGGCGTTTGTTCTGTTTAAAAGTACACCGCGCTTTAGCATTTAAAATTTTGAATTTATTTAAGTTTGCAGTCATCGTTGAACCATGGTTTTCGGATATGTGGAACTGCAGAGGACTTTGGAATACACTCATCAGCAATGTTATTTAGTTCATCAGAAAAGCACTAGATAGCATCAGGAACGACAATAAAATGTTCAGGTTTAAGTTTGTCAGCACATTGTATGGTATATAAAGGCCAGTTAGCCTTTTTAAAATTCCATCTGGATAATGGAGGAGTATCAGATGGGGTCACACGTTTAAGCATAGTAGGAAAATGGTCACTTCCACAAAGGTCGTCGTGGACTGACCATTCAAATTCATTAAGTAAGCTGGAGTCGGTTATTGACAGGTCAAGGGCTGAATATGTTCCTGTTCCAGGATGTAAATATGTATCTGCGCCATCATTGTATATACATAAATTATTATTTGAAATAAAATCTTCAATAATTTTACCTTTAGTGTTTGTAGTTGCACTCCCCCAGAGCGGGTTGTGGCCATTCAGATCGCCCATGAGTACACATGGTTTGGGAAGTTCATCATAGAGAGACTGAAGATAAGCCAGAATAAGAGTTGATGATGGCGGAATGTACAATGAACACAGAGTAAGTGTAATGTTCAATGTAGGTCGTACTACAACTGCCTGAAGGTTTGTTGTGAGTTTCACATGACTGTGGATAACGCCATTTCTGACAAGAATGGATGATCTTCCAGTGGCCCTATTATGAGCAGGAGAATAATAATGATATGCGCTGAACTGTCGAACGTTTAAAGAATCTGCGTGCTTCAGACGCGTTTCTTGTAAGCAGATTGCTGACGGTTGAAAGTCTTGGTCTAATAGATATAGCTCATGCAAATCATTTTAAGGCCTCTGCAGTTCCGCTGTATAATGTTCGAAGAAACTATTTCTTTGGGGGGGTTATTGAGGATCTACCCCTTGACTTTCGAGAGGGTGACAGACTATGTGCCCTGTGCTGGATGTTTTCAGACACGTCCATGGCTTCAAGGGATCCAAACCTATTGTATATCTGGATCTTGTCTTCTGCCCCTTTAGAGGTTCTGCCGCTCTGATTTTTCTTAGAAGTATCATTGTTTGGTTTCACTTTGGTTTTTGAACTTGCTTCCCATAATTTCCAATAGAGAGTGTTGGGGTAGACTGTGATGATGATTTTTCCTTTGACAATGACCGAGATTGAACTTCAACTGTGACTGGTGTGTTTGTGATTCAATGGTTTGCGTTGACTGGTGAGGTGAGTATACCTCAGGTGTATCCGTGTCAACCCATGTCAGATCAGTTTGGCACGATGTGGAAAAGGTGGACATGGGTGCAGTTACTTTTTGACTCGTTCCAGCGGATACTCGAGTAACTGAGACATATGACTGATTTGGTTCTGGAGTCTGAACAGCAAGTGTTTTTTCATCAGCAAAACTAATATTTCTGGTGAATTGAAGTTTGTTTATTTCCATCTGTTGTTTCCATAATGGACAGTCTTTAGAAAAAGATGAATGAGTGCCACAGCAGTTTGTACATTTTTTAAAGTTACTATCACAATCACATATAAATGTCAACGTTGATATTGCAATATCCTGCTTTAATTGATGTTGGGGCAGTTGGAGAAGAAAAATAGAATAAGTAAGTATTTGTTGGTCTACTTCCAGAATTTTTCCGGGTGATAAATCTTTTCACAAAAGTTACTCCTTGGTCCTTCATTTCCGAGACAATGTCCAGTTCATTCATATCGGCAAACAGTTGGTCCCGGTCTCGCACGATGCCTTTACTTGAGTTCAAAGTTCTATGCGGAGTAATGAGTGAGTGTGTTAATATTTAACGTCTCATCGGCAATGTCTCAGCCATTTCGTGACGAGAACATTTAATACTGAAATGAAATACATGTATGGTATAAAAACCTGTCAGCGAAGGACAGTAAAACAACTAGAATATTACAAATGAGATTAAAACTAGTGTGGAAAGTTTAAAAATAATATCACTATTCGGACAATACAGTATAAAATCAGGCTATAGGTTGCCAGCAACTGAAGGTAGATCACCATACTAGGGACCATGGGGACTTACAGTGCCTTTGCTACCTGCATGGAGCCTAGTCGGATTTACATCATCCCCTCAGCTGTCAGCAATTTTTACATATCTAGCCAAAAATTAAAAATACAGATATACTACGACTAAGAACAGTGGAAAGTTTAAATTTACTGTGAATGTTTGTGGACTTACGTACCCTCTCAGGAGGACAATAATTTTACAATACTTCAACCCCCTTTGAGGGTACAGCCACCAACAATTCACGTTACCAATCCAAACTTCCAATAATTAAAACACATCTATTTACACAACATAATTTCAAAATTCAACCAAAAAATCAATTTCTTTTAAAAAATCAATAATTAAATGAGACCTAACGCTGGTAAAAAGATCCTTAATTGTTTTAACTGTAAAATACTTATCCCTTGTGATGGAGAATTCAACACAGTCAAGCATGATATGCTTGACTGTAACTCTCTCATCACAAGGGATACAAAATGGAGGATCCTCACCTTTTAAAAGGTATGAATGAGCATATCTAGTGTGGCCAATACGACATCGTCTTAAAATAACCTCTTCAAATCTGGACTGACAACCCAAGTAGGTGTAACCAATATACGGTTTTATTTCATGTAATTTATTTGTACCTACTTGGGTGTCCCACTTCTTCTGCATCAGATCACGGATGTAAGTTCTAATGCTAGCTTTATAATCAGAGTATGGAATAAGAAGTGGTGTCACAGATTTGTTGAGTGCTGCCTTGGCAGCAAGATTGGCCATTGCGTTACCGGAAATACCTACGTGGCTGGGTAACCAACAAAAGACGATGTCGTATTGGCCAGTGGCAAGATTATTATACAATTCAATAATTTCAATTAGAAGTGGATGTTTACAAGATATATTTTTAATAGCCTGAAGGCAAGAAAGAGAGTCTGAATAGATTATATATTGTTCACGTTTAGGGTGTCTTTGAATATATTTAAGAGCTGTTAGTATGGCGTTAGCTTCTGCTGTAAAAATAGAACTGTTATCTGGTAATCGAGAAGATATTGTTCTGGATCCAATGACAGTGGCACAAGCCACAGCGCCACCGTCCTTGGACCCATCTGTAAATAAGGATTTATAATTGCTATATTTATGTTTCAGTTGATTATATTCTTGTTTATACTGTAATTCATTCGTTTCTGATTTTTTAAAAGTCGTTAATGTTAGGTCAACTTTCGGCCTCACCAACTGCCAAGGAGGAGAAGAAAGAAGACGGGAATGAGCTATTTTTTCCAGCTCAATGCTGACAGCAGAAATAAGTGGTTTTATTCTTAATCCAAGAGGCGGGACAAGAGAAGATTTTTTATTGTATAAATCTTCATACAGAGGATTGAAAACACAGTTATGTGCCGGGTTTGACTCATTTGAATATAGTTTTGTTACACACTGTAAAGCTAATTTTATACGTTGCTGCTCAAGAGATGGTTCATCGGCCTCGACATACAGGCTGTCAACAGGTGAAGTTCTAAAGGAGCCAAGACAAAGTCTTATACCTTGATGATGGACTGAATCTAATAGTTTTAAGTTGCTTTTGCAGGCTCCACCATAGACAATGGAGCCATAGTCAAGTTTTGAACGCACGAGAGATCGATATAGATGGAGAAGGGTAGCTTGATCCCCTCCCCATTTAGAATTTGAACCCACTTTCAACAAGTCAAGTGCTTTCAGGCATTTAATTTTAAGTGACTTAATATGTGGTAAAAACGTTAAATGTGAATCAAAGATAAGACCCAAGAACTTGGCTTCCTTCACAACTTTAATGGCCGTCCCATCTAGAGATAGTTCAGGGTCTTTATGTGGTTTGTATTTTCGACAAAAATGTATGCAGTTAGTTTTCGATTTAGAAAATTTAAAGCCGTTTTCAAGACACCATTTATTAATCTTGTTTAAACACAACTGCAATTGCCGTTCAATGGTATGCATATTTTTACCACGACAAGAAATATTAAAATCATCCACAAATAACGATCCATCAATTGAATCGTTTAAAACTTTAGATAAACTGTTGATCTTGATGCTAAAAAGAGTGACAGACAAAATACTGCCTTGTGGAACACCCTGATCCTGATTGTAAAGATCAGACAGGGTAGAACCCACGCGGACTTGAAATTGTCTGTTATTTAAAAAGTTGCCTATGAATTCAGGCAAACGACCTCGCAAACCGAAATCATGTAAGTCTCTCAGAATGCCGTATTTCCAGGTTGTGTCATATGCCTTCTCCAGATCAAAAAAGATAGACACAGCATGTTGTTTATTAATCAGCGCGTTTTTCACAAATGATTCTAAACGCACTAAATGATCGACAGTACTTCTGTTTTTACGGAAACCACATTGTATATCTGTGATAAGGTTATTTGTTTCCAAGTACCAAACAAGTCGATTATTTATCATGCGTTCCATGGTCTTACAAACACAGCTAGTTAATGAAATTGGACGATAATTGGATGGATCCGTATGATCACGTCCAGGTTTAGGTATTGGTACTACTATGGCGTCACGCCATGAAGGAGGAAAGTTACCCGATATCCAAATATCATCAAAAATATTTAGAAGAGTTTCTAGGCAGGATTCTAGTAAATGCTTCAGGAGTTGATAATGGATGCTATCAGCTCCTGTAGCAGTGTCATGAGCTTGATCAAGAGCAGTATGGAGTTCATGAATAGAAAACGTTTCATTATAATCTTCCCCATTATCTGAGTTGAAATTAATGGTTTTCTTTTCTTGTTGTTTTTTATACTGCTGGAATTTAGGTAAATAGTTAGAAGAGGAAGAGTGTTTAGCAAGGGTTTCACCCAGTTTATTTGCGATATCAGATTTCTCAGTAAGTAACTGATCTCCCTGTTTAAGATGATGGACAGTAGATTTAGTACCTTTACCTTTAATTTTCTGGAGCATGTTCCATACCTTGGACATGGGTGTCCGTGAATTTATTTTGGATACATAATTTTGCCAAGATTGGCGTTTGTTCTGTTTAAAAGTACGCCTCGCTTTAGCATTTAGAATTTTTAATTTATTTAAATTATGCACCATAGGATGGCGACGGAAATAATGTTCTGCTTTTTTCCTTGCCTTCCTAGCTTGTTTGCACTCATCGTTGAACCATGGTTTTCTTATGTGTGGAACTACAGAGGAATTTGGTATACACTCATCAGCTATGGAATTCAGTTCATTAGAAAAACATTTAATAGCATCGGGAACGTCAATAAAACGTTCAGGTTTAAGTTTTTCAGCACACAGTGTTTCATATAAAGCCCAGTTAGCCTTTTTAAAATTTCGTCTTGATGATGGAGGAACATCAGATGGAGTTACAGCTTTTAATACAGTAGGAAAATGGTCACTTCCACAGAGGTCATCGTGGACTGACCATTCGAATTCATTTAGTAGTTCTGAATTTGTGACTGACAAGTCGAGAGCAGAATAGGTCTCTGTACCAGGGTGTAAATATGTGCTTGAGCCATCATTATAAATACATAAATCATTGTCAGAACAAACGTCCTCCAACAATTTACCTTTACTGTTTGTATTTACACTACCCCAGAGTGGGTTGTGCCCATTTAAATCTCCCATTATAATACAGGGCTTTGGGAGTTGGTCATATAGAGCCTGAAGATCAGCTTTAGCAAACGTCAAAGACGGTGAAATATAAAGAGAGCATAGCGTAAACGCTACATGTAAAGTAATTCTCACAGCAACAGCATGCATATTAGTATTAAGTGAAACAGGGCTTTGAATAACGTTTTGTCTGACTAGAATGGATGACCCGGAGTTGAAAAAGTATGATATGGATTAAAACGACGAAGGTCAAATGTATCTGTTTGTTTTAAGTATGTCTCTTGGAGACATATCGCCGATGGTGTAAGATCCTGGACTAATAGCTGTAATTCATGTAAATTAGTCCTCAATCCTCTGCAGTTCCACTGTACAATATTTTTGGAATAAACTATCTTTTGGGGGGATTTATTGGGGATCTACCCCGCACTCTTTTGGAGGGCGACAAGCTATGTGCCCTAGAATGGACGTTTTCAGAAACGCCCATGTCTTCAAAAGACCCATATTTATTGAACAACTGAATTTTGTTCTGTGACCCTTTGGGAGCTCTGCCACTTTGTTGTTTTGAAGCATCAGCCTTTGGCTTCGGTTTACTTTTTACCGTTTGCTGACTATCAGCTGTCGACTGAGACTTTGAGTTTGACTGAGATGATGATCTGTTATCAGAACTTTAAAGTACTGGGAAGTGATTCCTCATTCTGTGATGACATAGTAGGGGATAAAAGCTGTGGAGAATCGCAATTGACCCACGTCAAGGTAGTTTGGCAGCCTGTAGATGATTTTGTTATTATAGATCTGGACTCAGATGGTGGTTTTGCGACTGTAGCATAGCTTTCTGTAAGGTCAGATCTCTTCACCAGTTTTTTTGCTTCAGAAAAAGAGATGTTTTGGGTATACTTTATTCTGTTTATTTCCATTTGCTCTCTCCAGATTGGACACTGTTTCGAAGAAGAAGAATGGTCGCCTGAGCAGTTGGTGCATTTTTTAAAGTCACTGTCACAATCTTCTGTTGTGTGTGTCTTCTCACCACAGTGAGCACACACAACGGACAATGTGCAGGTAGATACACCATGTCCATATTTCTGACATTTAAAACACCTGAGCGGGTTGGGGATGTACGTATCAACCTGAATATTACAGTAGCCTGCCTTCACTGATCTGGGTGCATTTGGAGAGGAAAAAGTAAACAGATATGTATTGGTTTTGATGGTTTCGTTGTTTCTCCGGGTTGAAAAACGCTTGACGTAGAGTACACCTTGATCCTTCATTTCAGATCCTATATCAAGGTCCGACATATCATCAAACAATCGATCCCGATCTCTCACGATACCTTTACTTGTGTTCAAGGTTTTATGCGGAGAGACCGTGACCGGAATGCCCACAAATATAATATTCATCAAGTTGGTTGATTGCTGTCTTTTTCCGCATTCAATTAACAGCGCACCCGAACGTAAGCGTCTAATGTTCTTAACGTCCCCAGCAATACCTTGAATACCCTTCGATACTGCGAAAGGGTTCAGCTTTAATGATGTCTTGTCGGGAGTCTCAATAACAAGAAAACGTGGCCAATACTCAATCGATAGAGACTGTCTGTGGTCGGTATCAACAGGATCAATTTCAAGTGGACGTTTTGGTTTTTTGGGGGGTTCATCTGGGTGTCATATGGTTCATCATCCGAGCTCCCCACCCACCACGGAGTATCACAAGGACAATGCTAAAGCAAGCGGGCCTCCAGCTTGCAGCACCAAGGATACCCGGATGATATACTCCAGTAGAAGAATTATAAATAATTAGTCTACCAGATTGGCCCATGAGCCATCGCCTTCTGGCACAAGACTCTAGGCAAAGTTCATATAATCATAATTTGGATAATTCACAATCGAAAAAGTTACAGATCACAAGTAGTGCCAAGACTAAAATTCACAACAATTCAAAATCAAATTTGTGCACTGACACATACATAGTCCATGCACAGGGCTTGGCATGACCAGCCGATTGGTTGTATCGGGCCAATTCAACCACCCGTCTAGGTGAAGTAAGGGCCAAAGTGGTGTGTTGGGCAAATGGATCGCAGTTAAAAGCCCAACTGCCCTCAACCACCAGGATCCCGTCCTCCACCGACACGGGACGCAACCCACGGCAAACAGGTTGCCCAATTTAGTCGCCTCTTACGACAAGCAATGGGGTGCTGTGGACACATTCTGTCCCGGGTCCACACGGGAGAAGAGCACTTAGCGTTACCCAGCACCCACCACGAGGAGGTGGCTCTTCATGGGTGCCTCTATGCGGAGTAACTGACACGGGTATTCCAACGAATAACTCAGTTGACATCAAATTTGTTGCCTGCTGTTTTCTACTACATTCTATGAGCAGAGAACCGTTTTATGTTAGGAACTTCACCAGCAATTCCATGCACACCTTTTGATACTACAAAAGGATTGAGTTTTAGAGGTGATTTGTCAAGTGTCACTAGAAATCGTGGCCAATATTCATTTGAGTTTGAAGGTCGTCGATCATCATCATCAGTGTCCAGTTGACGCTTGTTTCGTTTTAGGGGGGTTTTGTATTCCATAGTAAGTGTATAAGTTTCATCATCCGAGCTCCCCACTCACCACGGAGTATCACAAGGACAATGCTAAAAACAAGCGGATCTCCAGCTTGCAGCACCAAGGATACCCGGATGATATACTCCAGTAGAAAAATTAAAAGATTAATGATTCCACCAAATAGGCCCATGAGCCACCGCCTTCTGGCATACAACTCTAGGCAAAAACATACATTAACGTATGTATTAAAAGTCGGAGTCCAAAAAATTCGCCAAGACTTTAAAACATAACATAGGATAATGTTCAAACTTTTGTGCAACAGTGCAATATGTAGCACAGGGCTTAGCGTGACCAACCGATTGATTGAATCGGGCCTATTCAACCACCCGTCTAGGTGAAGTTAGGGCCGAAGTGGTGTGTTGGGCACCAGGATCACCTAGTCTTTGTTCCAGTGCCCTCCACCACCAGGATCCCCTCCGCCACCGACACAGGGGCGCAACCCACGGCAAACAGGTTGCCCAAGCTGGTCGCCTCTTACGACCAGCAATGGGGTGCTGTGGACACATTCTTTCCCGGGGCCACTCGGGAGAAGAGCACTTAGCGTTACCCAGCACCCACCACGAGGAGGTGGCTCTTCATGGGTACCCACTTGTATTAGGATACTTGGATGGAGCGATGGAGCGAACTGCATTTTAAAGGAACTTTTACAGGGCAGGCTGATTCATTACATGAGACACATTGTATTGGAAACATGACCCTTTCAAGAACATTAAAGATTCTAGACAGCTATTTTCGGAAAACGTAAATGACCTAGCTACTCAAATAATTCCTAAGTCATCTGCAGATCCACACGTTTGTAAACTAAGGTTAAATAATGAATGCAAACATGCGAAAGGAGCAGATGATACCTCGCCAACATTTTACAGAACATAAAAAGCTTATAAAATTTCAAATGACAAGGTTCAACACGCATTTAAAGAGAAAGGAGAGGGATTATGTTTTCAAAATAAATTCTTGTACATGTTTGTGACGTACAGCAGGAATAAATGGTTGTTCACCTTCAACCGATTAAAGGAGAATGATAACGTTAAACTATTTTGGATATATGGCCAAACGCATCCTAAAATCACTTTCCGTTATCAAAATTTCACAACACGTTTGCAAAATCACAATAAAATCGTGAAAAACGACAGTGGATTTCCGCCTATTACGGAATCACACGACAGTTGATGAGCATGACATGACGTCAAATGTGAGTGTTGCCGGTGGCTTCCTCTTTGGTTATATTTGACAACTTGACAGTGACCATGGATTCTGAAACTGTAGTAGATGTTCCCGACGTCATTTTGTACCTGGAAGTTAGATCGTACCAACAAGAACCGATTTTACATCATGCAGGAGACACTTGCAGTGAAGTAGAAGAAAAAAAAGAAGAAGAATGCATCAAAAGGAGGCACCAATTTGATGCAATTAAATTCAATTGATTTATACGGTATTTTGGGCATGCGACTTAAAGTACAGAACTCCTAGATTACATACATACATACATACATACATACATACATACATACATACATACATACATACATACATACATACATACATACATACATACATAGTGCATACAGGAATGTTTTCATTAGTACCGTGTTTTTTTCTGAACAGATTAACTTTTAACGATTGCAATGCAATACGTAATTTACAGGATGCACGAATCAAGGTGTTATCACTTAGTGGTGTATTGTATATTTCAGGCTGTAATAATGATTTGAAAGCCGAGCAATTCTTAAAAAATGTGGATGTTCAAAGAGAGTTACAAACCTGGGAATATAAATCAAGGATTTTTTGTGCTGTTAAACATTACTATTTTTCCTGCATCTTGCACGATACAAACATATGAAAAACCATTTGTGAAAATTAAGTGACCCAGCCAAACTGTATAACATGTAATTGAGTAGACACGTGCGCGTATCTACTACACCCACCCAATATTGCCTTATTTGATGCATGCTTGCAAATATTTCGAAATAATTTTAAGTATGTAGTTTGTACCTTTGAGTGAGTGAGTTTTACGCTGCACTCAGCAGTATTCCAGATATATGGCGGCTGTCTGTAAATAATCGAGTCTGGACCAGACAATTCAGCCATCAACAGCATGAGCATCAATCCATTGGGAACCGATGACATGTGTCAGCCAAGTCAACGAGATCCACCTATATCTAGCTTTGTCTTTATGATACTCCGTGGAGAGGAGGGGGCGAGGGTGATGAATCTTTAATACTTCAACATGGCTCCTGACACACCCTTGAAACCAGCGTCATCTTTACATTGATCATGGTGCTAATGAAGGGTGTCTACTTCTTGAGCAAGTTGAGTTATGACCGAATTTTTTTATATACAGTGTGGACCTCAGTGAATTTCCGAATTTCTGCCATTGTACTCACAATTCCAAAACCTGGCCGGGATCGTCCTGATCCATCTAATTATAGACCAAATTGTTTAATGAGTTCTGTTTGTAAAACCATGGAATTAATGGTAAACAATCGGTTAACATTGTAACTTGAAACTAATAACCACATAACAAACATTCAATGTGGTTTCAGTAAAAATCGCAGTACTGTTGATCAGCTGGTACGTTTAGAATCCTTTGTCAAAATTGCTTCAGTAAATAAATAAGATGCAGTATCGATCTTCCTTGATCTAGAGAAAGGATACTATACCACCTGGAAGCATGTCTTTTATGGATTTATATAATTTGGGTTGAATGAGTCGTTTACCTCTTTTTATTTCACAGTTTTTAACAGAAAGGTAATTTCAAGTCCGAGTGGATTCAACCCTGTCTCCTCATGACAATCAGGTCCCTCACGGCAGTACTTTGTCTGTAACTTTATTTAATATCAAGATTAAATGATTCAATCGATGGATCACTTTTTGAGGATAATTTTAATATTGTTCTTCCGGTAAACATATGCATACTATTCAAAGGCAAAATGGTGTCTCGAACACAGCTTTAAATTTTCAAAGTCAAAAACCAATTGTCTTCATTTTTGTAGACAATACAAAACGCATAAGGACCAAGAACTGTTTTTAAACGGCACTCCCATCAAAGTTGTTAAGGAGGTTTCTTGAATTTAATGTTCGACTCCAATGTAACTTTTCTTCCCTATCTCAAATCTCTAAAGCCTAAATGCTTGAAGCCACTTGATGTATTAAAAGTCGTTTCTAATTCAAGGTGGGGAGGGGATCAAACTACCCTCCTACACCTATGTAGATCACTTGTCCGCTCTAAACTTGATTTCTTATTCCATACTCAGATTATATTCAGCCCTGATTAGATTGCACGTCCGTGATCGGATGCAGAAGACGTCGGACACTCAACTAGGTATAAATTTATTACATGAAATAAAACCCTGTGATGGTTATACCTACTTGGGTTGTCAGTCCAGTCCAGAAGTCATGATGCGATGTCGTATTGGCCACACATGAAATACTCATGCATATTTATTCAAAGGCGAGGACCCTCCGTTTTGTATCCCTTGTGATGAAAGTGGAGCTGTCATTCATATCCTGCTTGACTGTGTTGAAGTCTCCATCATAACGGATAAATATTCCATATCAAAACAATAAACCACCTTTAATAGTGTTATTCATTGATTCTTCAAAAGAAATAGATTAGGTAAATGAATTTGGATACACATGAGCATTAATTAAGCACCACCCATTTTCAAGCTATAAGATTGTGTTTAACACAACACACTGGTCATTCATGACATGGAAACCAAACACATGCCTATAATTTCGTTAACTGAACCATCTAAAGTGTCAATCTATCAACTACCAACATTGCTGCTACTTTCGGCTGTAATTCATTTGGCAGTCATACGGGGGCACTAAAAACGTTATCAATAATTGTGTCCAAAAACATGGTCATACAGACAATGTCTGTGATCCAATGTACACAAAGTTCTAAAAAAAACACGTTTACTGTTCAATCCTAAGCCAACAATAATGGTGACATCAGTATTTGGTGTATTCTCCCTCTCACATATAATTGCTGCAACCCATTGTTTGGCGTCATTGGACTTCCCTGCCATTCCTCATGAAGAGCCTGGGCTAATTCCTGTAGATTTTGAACAGGTGGATCCCTTACTTGAACTTGGCGCCCCAGATGGTCCCATAAATGCTCAATTGGGTTGAGATCAGGGTTTCTCGCAGACCAAAGTAATCTGTCAACTGCGTTGTTCTGCAAGTATGCGATAACAGCTGTGGAACGATGGAGCCTAGCATTATCGTACATAAATACTGACCGACTGCCGAGGAGTTGGTTATCAAAATACGGGACAACAGCATCTTCCAGTACTTCCTGTTGGTATCTCTGACCATTGAGTGCCCCTTCAATGGTGATAAGATTCAGCTTACAGTCATGGGAGATACACGCCCACACCATTACCGAGCCACCACCAAAGGGTTCAGGTGCATGGATCATCCGCAGCCTCATTACTCCTTCTCCAAACTCGCCAACGGCCATCAGTAATACGAAGAAGAAAACGGCGTTTATCGGTCGAATGGACCCTGCACCATGTCCTCAGATTGTGGTTTAGCCGTTGATGACACCACGCCCAACGTTGAGCCTTGGGTCTATCAGTGAGTAAGGGACGTCTGATTGGACGACGTGCACGGAGTCCAGCGGACCTGAATCTCCTGCTGATTGAGAGACGAACACCGACTCTCCATTATTCTCTGAGATCTTTGACACTGGTCATGGGCCTGCGTCTCACTAGGCGAACTATATCACGGTCATCACGGGGAGTGGTCTTTCTCAGCCTTCCTGATCGTGGACTATCCTTGACGTAACCAGGGGCCGTATGTTTCCTTATAATGCGATTAATGACGGTGTAATTGATATTTAATCTCGACCCATTGCTGCGACAGGATAAACCAGCCTCGTGCATACCAATAATCTGCTAGCTGGTATTTTCAGAAAACCTACGCCTCGGCATGTCCAAAAACGTTCAATTTCAGCTTTGTACACTTATTGATGCGTCGATACGATAGTAATGAGAATACTTCATTTCACCTTTTTATACCCCTCAGTCGTTTGTACCACGACAGACCTTTAGAATGAAAAGCATGCATTTGAGTCAGCACGTGAATTTCATGCTAACTGCATGTATATTAACATAACTGGTTGACTTGTCTGTTTTGATCCCTTTTTGCTACAATCGACACTTGTTTTTGGTGGTGCTTATTTAATGTTCATGTGTATATGTAAATAGATAACTGGTAGTTTAGATTATCCACTTCGATTGTTAGTGACTGTACCTCAAATGGGGTTGAGGTATTGCAAAATTATTATCCTGAGAGAGTATGTAAGTCCCAACACATTCCAAGTAAATTTAAACTTCCATCGTAGAATATGTGCAGCTTTAAAGTAATGGTTAAATTTGATCTCTGTCGCCAGTGGCTGAAGGGATGGTGACAGTCCCTAGTATGGTGATCTACCCTCAGTTGTTGTTAATTGATTATAGATTTATTGTGAACCAGTATTGTGATTTTTTATGATAGCTTACTAGTTTTAAAATTCAATAGGTGTGATAATGCAGTATTCCTACTGTCATTAGATGACAACTTCCGAATTCCAGCTTCAACTATTGATTTTCAAATTTATATAAACTAGATTGTTCTCGTCACGATATGGGTGAAATATTGTCAATGTGACGATAAATAATAACTCACTCACTCAAAACTATGGAAAAGAATAAAAGGCTAAGCTGTTGTGAATTATACTCTTCAAAAACAGACAAGGGGAAAATTGAACTTTGAGAAAATATTTGACACAAACCAGTTCATGCTGAATCCCAACAAGAGGAGCAATGGCTGCCGACGACAAAATGGTTAAAAACAGAGACGTTGAACAAAAATGTAACGTTACACTCAGTTCTGTAGTGAATCGCTAAAACACACCCTACATGAAATGCACGAGCATCATGAAATTGTGCATAACCTTGAGCTGGAGCCTTTGAGAAGGCTTTAAAAAGCCACATCAATGGTTCTCCACATGCATAGCTTTATGCTACAATAGCCGACAAGAGAATGAAAACACCAACAAAGACCCAATGACTCAACGCCATCGGCCGTTTACAAGGACGTGCATCGCGACTACAGGGGGCAAGACACTTCCGCTTGCCCGCACAGAAACCTATGGACCCCATACAACAATACCGGGAGTGGTAATGAAAGATCCACGTAAGGTTGACCTAGAGTTACCACCGTCGCCCAGGATCGCTACATCCGGTTGAGACATCACGTCGTTCCCGTTATCAACGTCAATGGTTGATCTTTGGAGCATGACAATGCATTTGTTCGACAGGACGTCCTCTTGAAAAAATGGTGTCACAGATGTGCTCATGGTGGTCACACCAATACTGACATTTTACTCTGACCAAGTGTGTTTAATAGTCCTTATGTGGATTTTTTCCAAACCTTACTAAATAATGTTTTAAAAAAGCGATAGTATTACCGTAGCTGAGCAATGATGTCATGTTTGAATCAGTCATAAGCATCAGGAAGTAAACTCCAAAACGTTTCGTGGAAGAGTATATGTTCATTACATAAGCATTTGAGCAAGCCCGTGCATGAGACATACACTATCAATTCTTAAAGCATAAGTCAAAATCATTTCTCCCGAACGTTTCAAGTACAGACAAGGATTTTCCTCCTTTGTGGCATAAGGCCATTGTCGTCCCGAAACCAAAACCTGACAGGATCATTCACATCCATCTTACTACAGGTATATCCAATTGTACCACAAGCTTGAATTAAACCAGCCTCCATCGCATTAGTCAGTCAGGAGACTGCTCACACTGTTTTGACAGATGGGATACAGATCTCACCGCTACTGCTAATTTTCAAATGTAAATACTACTGGGGTCAACAAGATTCTGTTTAAATGTGTGGAAACTACCGTTGATAGATCGAAACAGATCTTGAAGCATAAGTCTAACACTTCAAGTATAGACTTCAAAGACTTTCCTCCTTTATGATGTAATGCCATTGTAGTTTCAAAACCAAAGCCTGCCTAGATCATTCAGATCCATCTAATTACGTATCCATATTCATAATATTAACTGTGCTTACAAATAACCAGAATGGTATAAGAGTACTGAAACAATTTCAATGACAATTACATACAAAGTAATAAGACAATGATAGCAAAATTAACCTTAGCGCTGCAGTAGTCAAGCTTTCAAGATAAGCCCCGAGAATTAACTTGGAACAGTTCCTTGTCTTCTTGTAACATGTAAAAATTAATGTAAAATGATAGGCATGCATTAGTTCCCGTTATAAAGCGCGTAAACATTGCAGTAGGTAGGTAAGTAGTACTCTCTTGTCTCTGTTGAGCAAAGGACAATTGTCGATGCCTTCCAAAGCTTATCCTTTAGTGAAATCACAATTCTTGGTAGATAGGACTTTATCAAGATGGGTAGGGAATGTTTCTTGGTCAAATGAGAAGGCTCGTTTGCTATCTGCATTGCCTAATGAGTTTTTGTGCTCTTTCATGCAGATGTAAACGGGATAAGAGGTTTATAACTCCCAAAATAATGATTTTATTTAAGAGAATTACTATATGTATCTTTTAATGGCCGAAACGTAACAACAAAATGTATTGAATTATTATTTCATCCTTAAAACACAGGAAATCCGTTGTAGAGTGATCGAGTTAAAATTTAACGTCACATCTGCAGTGTTTTAGGAATGCTCTAAGGAGAACAAATTGGACGGTTATAAAGAATGTGTATATAAATAAAGACAACACATGTTGTCAAAGTACAGTAAAACAGTTACACTAGCGGGATTTATC
Source organism: Haliotis asinina (assembly GCF_037392515.1). Lineage (NCBI taxonomy): Eukaryota > Metazoa > Mollusca > Gastropoda > Lepetellida > Haliotidae > Haliotis > Haliotis asinina. The sequence goes on along the minus strand of NC_090283.1, from coordinate 12,561,972 downwards.
ACCTGAGCAGGAAGTGAATAACAACATCTTGTTAAGTTTCTATTGTTATAAGATCTACTTTATTAATCGAAGCAAAACAATAAAAGTTATTGAACTATAGTTCATCCTTAAAATATCACTACACACATTTGTTCTATTCAACAAAATAAAAAAAATGAAATGTGATAATATATAAAGATAATAAGCGTGCTATAACTTTGAATACACGTATACATTGCAGTAAAACAATAATATCATTAATTGTTTATATGCATCTAGAACTTGTTTTGTCTACAATAAAATATACAGATGCATGAATAACAACGTCTTGTTCATTGCACAGTGTGGCGTTGCGGTTTTGACTTTCACCTTGAACAATTCGCATAAGTCCACATTGAAACGTCGCTCTGTGCATATAAACAGGAAGCTGTTATCGATAAAATCAGTTTCTGTTAGCATGATTACTTTCGTACACTTCCGTGCACGTCATCAGCCTGCTGTTGTGCATCACTGTTCCGCGTCACTAAAAAAAGTTTTCTTGCAGACCAAGTTATTTTATTAAATGAACACGGAGTTGTAACTCCGGTCATCAATTCTACAGACATTGCCAAATGGAATAAGGTTTCTGTCAAATTGTGTTACCCAATCAGTCACGATTTGACACACTTGTAGTAGATTTGATTTCTCTAATTGCCAAACTCTTTGAAATTTAACAAGAAATGCGAATGATCATTTTCATAATAAAGTATTGATGGCACCTTTGTTGGGCCAAAACATTATTTATTGATTTTGAATCGTACGCAGGTCAACTAATCGGAAGCAAATACATTGCAACACAGTTATAAGGATGCAATATCAAACATGACATACTACTAATACTTAAAATAGGTATCATATAACCACGCTAGTCTCCAGATATATATGAAATATTATATGTAAATGCAAGAGGTTTTCGTCTTGCTCGGCTGTGATTCGCTGATATGGCCATTTCCTACTTTGTCTCCACTAGGAACCGCTGGAAATAAAGTACAAAGAAACAGTAACCACTACAAATAAAGTACAATGGAACAGTAAGCGCTAGAAATAAAGTACAATGAAACAGTAACCGCTAGAAATAAAATACAATGGAACAGTAACCGCTAGAAATAAAGCACAATGGAACGGTAACCGCTAAAAATAAAGTACAATGGAACAGTAAGCACTAGAAATAAAGTACAATGGAACAGTAAGCACTAGAAATAAAGTACAATGAAACAGTAACCGCTAGAAATAAAATACAATGGAACAGTAACCGCTAGAAATAAAGCACAATGGAACGGTAACCACTAAAAATAAAGTACAATGGAACAGTAACCGCTAGAAATATAGCATAATGGAACGGTAACCGCTAAAAATAAAGTACAATGGAATAGTAACCGCTAGAAATATAGCACAATGGAACGGTGACTGCTAAAAATAAAGTACAATGGAACAGTAACCGCTAGAAATAAATCACAATCGAACGGTAACCGCTAAAAATAAAGTACAATGGAACAGTAACCGCTAGAAATAAAATACAACAGAACAGTAACCGCTACAAAGTACAATGGAACAGTAACCGCTAGAAATAATGTACAATAGAACAGTTATCCCTGGAAATAAATTACAATTTTTGAGAAGCAGATTGTCTTTGAATAAAAAAATGAAAAAAGATCATAAGGAATAATTCATAGTTAACTTAAGAAATACATTCATCGCATAACTTAGATGTTGAAAACAAAGCGCTGTGAAGCAAATATTCTTCAGGCTTATGCAGGGAAAGAATACAGACATCAATACTTATATGATTTGGGCAATATGCCATTTACGTCTAGGGAGGAACCAATGTGTATTGAGGAACTGTCAGGCAAATGTTTTGAGATCAACTTTTTGCCTTGGGATTTCGCAGCTAAGGTGTGCAGCAGCATAAAGGGACGCTCAAAGAACTTTTAGAATAAATTTACATGAATTATTATTTTGACATCATTTGCTACGTCACCCATGGATCATTATGTTCCCTGGATCTGTGCCCAATTCGAAAGAATGTCATATGTCACTGACATAGCTCTGTACAGGTCTACCCTTGAATGCCAGTTCGTATTATTGGTTCATGCAATGGTGAACGGATTCTGTGTAAGAGGACATTTGTTCCTTCGCGCAATCTTAAGCTTTCTTGTGTCCTCTGCGATGTGACTGCACAAAGAGAGCATGACATACACATCCACAAGGAAAGCAAGGAATACACGTCCAGAAGCTACGGCGACATTATTTGCTTGTTTAAATGCGAGGCTAAGATAAATCTGACAAACATTTTTTATTTAGAAAACCCACAACCCTCCGGCAAATTGAAACTGTTACTTCCCTATTTGATGGCAGATTCCTCATGGTAAATATTGCCCTTACTCTCTATATCCTATAATGAGCAGTGTTATGCTAAACTGTATAAAGTTTTATGTTTGTTTATTCATGACGTCATAAGATAGTTCATTGTAATGGCATCTGTACGTGGGAGTGTACTCGGTCGACATGTTCCGCGCATTAACATCATGCTGAAAACAGCGATAGACAGAGAATCTCACCTTGGTTCTTTTACAGGAAGTGCATGAACGCGACTCAAAGTATATTTTAAAAAATCAACGTCTCAAGCATGCCCACCTAAATTCTTGTTACCGGATTTGGCCTCTGTTTAGTACTGTCTTCACTGTCTTATGTTGGTTAATATTCAACGTTGTTTCATAATCCATAAATAGTCATGTTTAATTATTGTTAAAACACCACTATTTACAGACATTTTGTGAATGACATGTTACCTGTGATACAGTTTACATTTCAAATGCGCACAGCTACTAAACTGTACATGGATCTGTATATTCAACTGTTAACCAGTCACCTGAGGTATCTGTTGCAGTTGTAATGCAACCTCTGACTAATTCTGTCAACTCTGATTTCTATTACATTAGCTAACAAATGTATACAGTTTCCTGTTATATGAAGTCATATCCTGAAATTGTCTACACAGTTGTCAAATATATAATCCACAACTCCACTGAGGTGAGAATTTCTGAGGTCGTTTCGTGTGAGTGCTTCAGTTGATTATCGTGACTTAACGGCCGTCTTGCCAGTAACTGTTCCTTCTTTGGGAAAGTCAGTTGCTATCACTGGCCTCCATGAGGACTTCTTCATGGCGAGGGCAAACAAACGAAACGTCGATCAGGCAAGACAATTGAGCTGAGAATAGTTTGCTTAGACTGCAGTGCTTTTGCAATGGTGGTAGGTAGCCTTTTCAGCTCGAGGACGTTGTGTAGTCTTCTGACAGCATAGTTTCTGTTAAAAGCAAAAGAAATAGATGTATAGCTATGAGAAATGTCAATGTAGGAACTTAATTCACTTGAATCCAATTCATTCAGAAGTTACCGTTATTCCACCACGAGGGTGAATTAAACTAACCTCGATCGCATTAATCATGGTCAGGAGACTGCTTCACACTGCTTTGGCAGATAGTATACAGATGTCACTGCTATTACTAAAATTCAAATGTAGTAGGTAAATCCACTGGATTCAACAAGATACTATTGAAATGCGTGATATCTACACTCCTCATGCCCTTTACTTATTTCCTCGTGGGAAAGTTTCTCCACCTTAGATTCACAGATGAGCGTTCTATCCGTACTCTAAAGCAATGGCTGCTTTGTTAGCGATGCAGTGTATCAATAATTCTAAATTTGTGCTTCTTGCAAGTGATTAATAGAGGAAAGATGAACATCCAGTATTGGCAGATCAATGCCTTGCATGTGACTTTGTTACAACGTTGTGTGTTCTGTTCCAAAGCCACACTGCTATCACTTCTGATCGGCTCACAGTGATGGAACCAACAGTTTTAACTAACAGACTGAATCGGTCTCTATGATTTTCAACTCTTATAACCATAATGTTTTTTGTTCCAAGTGTGAAGGACAATAGTCAACCCTCCTTTTTAGTCCATTTGAATCAAAATATCCCCAATGAATTGTATTCTAACTTCTAAAAACAAATAATCGTAAATGACTCAAACAAACGCCAAAGTAAAAAGGAAAACCAGAACAACACTGTAGAAGTATGTTGAAAAGTAGATTTGTGACATCCATGTACGTGTAGCAAAAGCTCGGGTAACAGGTAAGCGAGAGTTAATCTCTTTACAAATATCAGTCCCCATTCAATTCTTGTATGTTTTTTCTTAAACAATTGATTCATACGTTTTATATATAAATGCCAATATTCTAGATCTGGTAGATCTGTTGCTAATATATAAGATCGTTAGCGGCTATCCCTTTGAAAGGGGTTGAAGTAATAATAACTACATGTCCCAATATGGGGGTATGTAAATTCCACATAATTTGAAGTATTTCTGGCATTTCAAAGCAAAGTACTCTCGGTATAACTCATCAATTATCGCAAGTGAGATACAAACAAGGATAAGTTGACCACCGACATGACAATTGGTCATGACCCGTATTAACGTGTATGAAAGCCGTCCACTGGCGCATGCCATTGTGAGCAATGGGCCCCAGGTTATCCACGATCATTTGTAGTGCGATGGGTGATAGTCTTATGAGCAAGCCGTGTGTTGCTACTCTGCTCTACCCTTCACAAACCAAAGGGGTTTGCTCATTGCCGTGCACCCCCTACTTCTCGTAAACGCATTCTCAACTTATCCTTCTTTGTCAGTAGAGGATGGAGTACATCCAACTGGGGTCCATGCGGGAAGCAAAAGCACAGTGTTTGTTAATCAATCACATGAACAAAGTCACTCCATTTTGTTCTGCTGTGGTCATTCCTTTGTTGTGTTTAGTGTTGATTTGTAAATTCAGTTTTGACTACAACTGTTTTATATAATGTTTCTGGTTTCTCGTTTAACTTGCTTCACACCAATTTCGTGTTTCAGTTTTGAAATCAGTGTTAGGCAATTATAGTATCGATAGTATTATTCGAGTTTAGATCGATATCACATAATGTAATAATCTGAAGAGTGCCCACACACCTTGAAATGACTCAGATGAAGAAAACACTATAAATCGCAATGTACGTAATTCAAAATCATTGTCAAACACCCCGTCAACACAGTTAGCATTGTTTACATAAAACGTGATTAGTTATAAAGTAACTATAAATCTGGCCATATTGAACATTAAACATTTCTTAAAGCCTTTTCGGAATGAACTGTGGCGTAAAGTGCTCTCATCATTCTTCCATAGTGCACGTTTTTTCTTCGAATGTAAGTGTTAACTATCAACAATGTGAATTGGTTAATAGTACCTGTAGTCCTTGTTGATGCGTGCCTCAGCGGTCTAAATACATCTGGAACACATTAAAGAAACATGCACAATCTTAAAGTCATGGTTAAAGCACTCACACTATCGTTTTTTCTCAAAAGAAACGCAAGTGATTGGAATGTACAAAATACTTTCTCGGGGGAGAAATGCAGGCCTAGAACGTTTAATGGGTCCCATCCGGGATTTGGGTCTTGACCTCACAGGGGCCCATTTCGGGTGAAAGTGTTAAAATCAGTATTCAAAAGACCTCACAGAGTAATTATTCACAACTTATCCACTTTCAAGATATAAAACATCCACTATTACTCTTCATTCACACAGTCATCAATCTCAGTTTCTGATTCACTGTCAAGAACTGCAGTATTCAAGAAGGTATAAACGTAAAGTGGAGGTGGAAAGTGCAGGCTTTGTACGTTTCATGGGTCCCATCTGGGATTCGGGGATACACTCACGCCTGCACAGAAAGTCAGCCATCTAAACCACTCTGCCAAGCGGCAAGTCGGAAAACTAATCGTGTAGATAGCTGACTCTGTACCTCTCTGATAAGTGTAAATTCATATCTTTCGGCTGTGGGAGCCGTTACAATCTTGCATTGCACTTGTCACACAAAGTCCGTGAACAAGAATACCAGTTGTCCGACCTCCGTCTCTTCAAAGGTCTCCATGAGGTTAATCAACGTGAATAACCAGTCTGAGGTGACCTATCACCGGACATGGCGCAAACTGAGCTCGCCCGGGAGCGAGAATATAAGTTGCAAGACAGTTACACAGGTTTTTGGGGTTTTTTGTAAGAAAGACCTATTTCCTGGTTTTACCTTTTGTAAGTAAGGCCTCTTCCCAGGTTTACTTTTGTCCTAACTCTATTTTAACATCAATATTCAAATTCAGATGATCTGTAAGTTTGGGTTTTTTTTAAATCAGTTGTAAAATATCGACACATATCAAGTTCAAAGTGCAAAGTCCCTTGCAGGAATGTAACCGCTAAGGTTATTATTATTATAAAGAACGCTCTACTTCACAGCTACCGAGGACAAAAATGCCGTGCTTACATTATCTGTATATAGTCAGGTCTACTGTCATTATATTGCGTTTACAAGCGCTTCAGACCCGTGAAGGTCCCTTGGTAAAATAGGCATTAGGACCCCATGCTCGCCATAAAAGGCGACTATGCTTGTCGTAAGATGCCACTAACGGGATCGTGCGGTCAGGTTTGCTGACTTGGTTGACTCATGTCATCGGTTCCCAGTTGTGAAGATCGATGCTCATGCCGTTGATCACTGGATCAGATCACAGACTCGATAATTTACAGACCGCTGCCATATAGCTGGAATATTGATGAGTGCGGCGTAAAACTACAATCACTCTTTCGCTTAAATCAGCCATACTATAAAATGCGTCTAAATATGTTGGTGACATGGCCACCCGAAGATCGATAGGACTGGTTATTATTTGTAAATTGTTACTTGCACAGATTGATTCCCCTAACGGATTATCTTATCTTAGCTGATATCTCTACCACCCGGCCCTATCCCAACCACCGTCTGCGACACCCGGTTGATTTTGCCTTTCATACGACCTTCATGTCTGTTTTCATAGTGGCTGTGTGACTCCTTGGTAGCTACATACTTAATAGTTTCAGAATTGAAAATATGATTTGGTTTTGTCAGCTATCGTTTATAAAGAGGCTAAGTCTAGTTTTAAAGTGGGCATTTCAAAAGACAGTGTCCTTTATAATAAAATATCATTGCACACTTACTTAAATAAAGGCATAGTCTGTTCCAAAAATGTTGCTTTGGACTCATTTCTGTGCTAATCTCTCCTCTGTAAAGTCCTTTTTTTATCGTTTCCTTTCTCCCTACCACCCAGACTGTAGTTAGGGTTAGTTCACATTTTCACATATTATCTACATAAATTGTGGATATAAATGTCCAAAACAAGTAATTCTTCTGCTTCCAACATAACTGTAGTAACATTATAACTGTTCTTTTTATATATGAATCAAAGGCTGTTAAAGAGCTCTGGTATTTTTCATAAACATTCCAAACATGATAATGTTTTATGTTTTCAGACATGTTTCCTGCTTGAAATCCATTTTGTTTCCCTTGCGAACTACATACAATCATGTCCTACTTGATTGTGTTTATTTTCCCTGCACAAGGGATCAATAAATCGAGGTTTCAACAATGAACAATTGTTGTAACAGTATCAACCCTCAGCTAATGCATGTATGTTTTTCTTACCAATTGATTCATACGTTTTTATGTATCTTGCCATATTTTATATTGATATATCTAGTGCTGTTATGTAAGATCGTTAGTGGTTGTCCCTTCGAGAGGGGTTGGAGTAATATTAAGTACTTGACCCCTTATGAATGCATGTAAATTCCACACAATTTTAAGTATTTCCATGCAAACTAGACTTTTAAACAAAGTATATTCGTGCATCAGTTTTTCTCATTCACTTTTGGTATAACTCATCAATTATCACTGGCAAACTGACTTACTGGCAAACAAAGACAATAATTATTGATCATGCGATATTTGCGTGTAAGAGTGCCACCCACTGTTGCTTGTAAGCAAAGGGGTCCCAGCTTCTGTGTGATTAAGTATAATGAGTCTTTGAGCAAGGCGTGTCATCGTCATATACTGCACGTGCACTAGCCTCAATCTGCTCTACCTTTCAAAAAACAACTGGGTTTGCTCATTGCCGTGAACCCACTACTTCTCATAAATGCGTTCTCTGCTCGGGCCATGTTATCCTTTGCATTGAATACAACTGGTGTCCACGCGGAAACAAAAGCACTGTTAGTCCCCAACCTCAGTTGTATTGTTCTTTTTAGTAACGTAAGTTCTCATTTAATTATTGCATTTTTAAAAGAATTAGATTTGTTAAATGACTTGTAAATAAGTACATATTTTATTATTGGAAGATTATGTTAGTAACTGAGATTGTTAGTGGTTGTGCCTTCAAAGGGAGTCGAAGTACTGTACAATTTTTGGACATTTTTCACTAAATGTTATTTTTTATACTTACCTGGTTGAAAGCCAACGATTGCCCTAGCGCTCTCCGATGCGTTGAATCTCTCTACTTATACCACAGAGAAGAGAGACGACCCCGTACGCAGCTGGGTCGCGACCCCCACAGGTCACGTGACCCCTTGACACGTCATTCCCTGGCGGCGACAGAGGCCACCCCACTAAGAGGGGAGGATGGAGGGAAATCGCGACTTGTTGGCTCTCACCCGGGTAAGTATAAAAATAACATTTAATCAAAAATGTCGATTATTTTACACACTTATCATAGTTGAAAGCAAACCACTGCCCAGGATCCCACAGTAGGAGGAGAGCTAGAGGGGGTTAAGGCCTAGATCGTCTCTCAACCTGTAATAGTGTAATTGTTTTGATGAGGGAGACTGAAGGTCGGTACGGAAGACGGTTCCCTTCATATCTGTAGGTGACCCCATCTGTGGTGAGGAGCCCACATAAGGAGGAACCGAAAAGTCCAACCGAAACGATAACAGAGAACGAGGAAAGATTCGAACGTTTATTAACAAAGAATCTCAGAAAACCGCGGAAGGTTGCCCTGTACCACTAGGGGACCTACGTATGTCTTAGTGTGTTTCGTCTTCTGACGAACAGTGACCCCGAAGTTCTCAGCTGTGCCAAGACCTGGGGTCCTAACCGGGACACTCTCACCAAATCCTCATTCGATAGTTCCCTCAAATAGTGTTCAGCAAAGACTGACCTTGACCTCCAGAAACACCCAGCGAGGATTTCTGTCAGAGCAATATTGCTGTGGTATGGCAAGGTAGCCGATACTGCCCTGAGTGTATGTGGGTTGGTTTTCACGGGTGCTGGGAGGTCAGCAGCTTTGTAGGCTTCAATCACCACTGAGCGAATGTAAACTCCCAGTGCCCTTTTGTCAATTTACCTCGTGCTCCGTTGGGAATGAGGAAGAAACAACCTGCATGGGCCCCATCTCAGGGTGCGGGTGCGATCCGTGTGTATCCGCAGCGCCCTTACTGGACACAATGCAAGCGCTCCATCCTCATTGGGCACCCGTGGCGAGCCACCTCCTCGTGGTGGGTGCTGGGTCACGCTAAGAGCTCGCCGACACCCCCGTAGTGGACCCGGGGGGATATTTGGTCCACCAACCCGTTTGCCGTGGGTTGCGGCCTGTGTCGGCGGAGGAGGGGATCCTGGTGGTTGAGGGCAATAGGGGCCTGCAATCGTGTTCCTGTTGCTCAATACACCACTTTGGCCCTGACTTTGCCTAGACGGGTGGTCGAATAGGCCCGGTTTGACCAATCGGCTGGTCACGCCAAGCCCTGTGCTATATTTGTTTACTGTTGTGAGAAAATTACGAAATTATAACATGTCTAAAGACTTGGCGAATGTTTTGATCTTAATGTTGTTTGTTTTTGCCTAGAGTCGTATGCCAGAAGGCGGTGGCTCATGGGCCAATCTGGTGGAACTATTAATCTTTTAATTTTTCTGCTGGAGTATATCATCCGAGTATCCTTGGTGCTGCAAGCTGGAGATCCGCTTGTTTTTAGCATTGTCCTTGTGATACTCCGTGGTGGGTGGGGAGCTCGGATGATGAAATCTCAACCCTAAATATGGCTTATGAAATCCCCACAAAAAAAACCAAACGTCCTCTTGAAAATGGTGTTGATGATAATGACCTTCGACCGTCCAAATCAATTGAGTTTTGGCCACGCTTTCTTGTGATCGAATCTGCTGATAAAACGCCTCTAAAATTGAACCCGTTCGCAGTTGCCAAAGGTATTCAAGGTATTGCCGGGGAAGTTAAGAACATTAAACGGCTACGTTCAGGTGCACTGCAGGTTGAGTGCACTGCAGGCAGCAGTCAGTCAATTTGATGAGCATAGAATCGTTTGTTGGAATTCCGGTTACTGTATCTGCTCATAAGACGTTAAACACGAGCAAAGGAATCATCAGAGACCGTGGTCGGTTGTTTTCTGACATGACAGAACTTGACATCATGACTGAAATGAAAGATCAAGGTGTGCTCGACGTCAAACGCTTTTCAGTCCGCAAAAACAATGAAAGTGTTCCAACCAATACTTATCTGTTCTCCTTTTCATCTCCGACAGCTCCAAAATCATTGAAGGCTGGTTACTGCAACATCAAGGTTGACGTGTACATTCCGAACCCGCTCAGGTGTTTTAAATGTCAGAAGTACGGCCATGGTGTAAATACTTGTACATTGTCCGTTATGTGTGCTCACTGTGGTGAGAAGACACACACAACAGAAGATTGTACCAGTGATTTTAAAAAATGCACCAACTGCTCAGGCGACCATTCCTCATTTTCTAAACAATGTCCTGTTTGGAAAGAACAAATGGAAATAAATAGAATCAAATTCACTCAAAATATCTCTTTTTCTGAGGCCAAAAATATAGTAAAAAGATCTGATCTTCCAGAAAGCTATGCTGCAGTAGCAAAAACAACATTGGAGTCACGCTCTAAAATAACAAAATCATCCACAGGCTGCCAAACTACCTTGACTTGGGTAAATTGCGATTCTCCACAGCTTTTGTACCCTGCTATATCATCACAGACGGAGGACCCACTCCCTAGTAGCTCAAAGTCGTCTTCTGATCACAAATCATCATCATCTCAGTCACATTCAAGGTCTCAGTCAACATCTGATAGTCAGCAAACGGTGAAAAGTAAACCAAAGCCAAAGCCTGATGCTTTAAAACAACACAGTAGCAGAGCTCCTAAAGGCTCACAAAATAAAATTCAATTGTACAATAAATATGGGTCTCTTGAAGATATGGACGTTTCTGAAAACGTCCATTCTAGGGCACATAGCTTGTCGCCCTCCAAAAGAGTGCGGGGTAGATCCCCAATAAATCCCCCCAAAAGATAGTTTATTCCAATAATATTGTACAGTGGAACTGCAGAGGATTGAGGACTAACTTACATGAATTACAGCTATTAGTCCAAGATTTTATATCTTCAGCGATATGTCTCCAAGAGACATATTTAAAACAAACAGATACATTTAATTTTCGTCAGTTTAATGCATATCATTGTTTTGCATCTCCGGGTGATCGGGCCACTGGCGGATCATCCATTCTAGTCAAACAAAACGTTATTCAAAGCCCTGTTTTGCTTAATACTAATATGCAGGCTGTTGCAGTGAGAATTACGTTACATGTAGCGTTTACGCTATGCTCTCTTTATATTTCTCCGTCTTCGACGTTTGCCAGAACTGATATTCAAGCTCTATATGATCAGCTCCCGAAGCCCTCTATTATAATGGGAGATTTAAATGGGCACAACCCACTCTGGGGTAGTGTAACTACAAACACTGAAGGGAAATTGTTGGAGGACTTTTGTTCTGACAATGATTTATGTATTTATAATGATGGTTCCAACACATATTTACACCCTGGTACAGGGACCTATTCTGCTCTCGACTTGTCAGTCACAAATTCAGAACTACGTAATGAATTCGAATGGTCAGTCCACGATGACCTCTGTGGAAGTGACCATTTTCCTACTATGTTAAAAGCTGTAACTCCATCCGATGTTCCTCCATCATCAAGACGAAATTTTAAAAAGGCTAACTGGGCTTTATATGAAACACTGTGTGCTGAAAAACTTAAACCTGAACGTTTTATTGACGTTCCCGATGCTATTAAATCTTTTTCTGATGAATTGAATTCCATAGCTGATGAGTGTATACCAAATTCCTCTATAGTTGCACACATAAGAAAACCATGGTTCAACGATGAGTGCAAACAAGCTAGGAAGGCAAGGAAGAAAGCTGAACATTATTTCCGTCGGCATCCTATGGTGCATAATTTAAATAAATTTAAAATTTAAAATGCTAAAGCACGGCGTACTTTTAAACAAAACAAACGCCAATCTTGGCAAAATTATGTGTCCAAAATAAATTCTCGGACACCTATGTCCAAGGTATGGAACATGGTCCAGAAAATCAAAGGTAAAGGTACTAAATCTACTGTCCATCATCTTAAACATGGAGATCAATTGCTTACTGATAAATCAGATATTGCTGATAAACTAGGTGAAACCCTTGCTAAACACTCTTCCTCTTCAAATTATGTACCAAATTTCCAGCAATATCAAAAACAAGAAGAAAACAAAACTATTAATTTCAATTCTGATAATGGTGAAGATTATAATGAAACGTTTTCTATTCATGAACTCCAGACTGCTCTTGATCAAGCTCATGACACTGCTACTGGAGCTGATAACATACATTATCAACTCCTGAAGCACTTACCGGAATCCTGCCTAGAAACTCTTCTCAATATTTTTGACGATATTTGGACATCGGGTAACTTTCCTCCGTCATGGCGTGACGCCATAGTAGTACCAATACCTAAACCTGGACGTGATCATACGGATCCGTCCAATTATCAACCTATTTCACTAACTAGCTGTGTTTGCAAGACCATGGAACGCATGATAAATAATCGACTTGTTTGGTACTTGGAAACAAATAATCTTATCACAGATATACAATGTGGTTTCCGTAAAAACAGAAGTACTGTCGATCACTTACTTCGACTGGAATCATTTGTTAAAAACGCACTAATTAATAAACAACACGCTGTGTCTATCTTTTTTGATCTTGAAAAAGCATATGACACAACCTGGAAACATGGTATTTTGAGGGATTTACATGACTTTGGTTTGCGAGGTCGTTTACCTCAATGTATTGCCAACTTTTTAAATGACAGACAATTCCAGGTCCGTGTGGGTTCTACCCTGTCTGATCATTACAATCAGGATCAGGGTGTTCCACAAGGCAGTATTTTATCTGTCACTCTTTTTAGCATCAAGATCAACAGTTTATCAAAAGTTTTAAACGAGTCAATTGATGGATCGCTTTTCGTGGATGATTTTAATATTTCTTGCCGAGGTAAAAATATGCATACTATTGAACGGCAACTGCAGTTGTGTTTAAACAAAATAAATAAATGGTGTCTTGAAAACGGCTTCAAATTTTCGAAGTCCAAAACTAATTGTATACATTTTTGCAGAACATATAAGCCACATAAGGACCCAGAACTATCTCTAGATGGCACTCCCATCAAAGTTGTAAAGGAGGCCAATTTCTTGGGATTAATTTTTGACTCACATTTAAGGTTTCTACCACATATCAAATCCCTCAAAACTAAATGCCTGAAGGCACTTGACTTGTTGAAAGTCGTTTCAAATTCTAAATGGGGAGGGAACCAAGCTACCCTCCTGCAACTTTATCGATCACTGATCCGGTCAAAACTTGATTATGGCTCCATTGTATATGGTGGAGCCTGTAAAAGCAACCTGAAACTTTTAGATTCTCTTCACCATCAAGGTCTAAGACTTTGTCTTGGCTCCTTTCGGACTTCACCTGTTGACAGCCTGTACGTTGAGGCCGATGAGCCATCTCTTGAGCAGCGACGTATCAAATTAGCGTAACAGTATGCAACAAAATTATATTCCAGTGAGTCAAACCCTGCATATAACTGTGTTTTCAGTCCTCTGTGTGAGGACTTATACAATATGAAATCTTCGCTTGTACCGCCTCTTGGTTTAAGAATTAAACCATTTCTTGCTGCTGCCGGCATTGAGCTGGAAAATATAGCTCCTTCCCGTCTTCTTTCTTCTTCTCCTTGGCAGTTGGTTAGGCCCCAAGTGGACCTAACACTGACCACATTTAAAAAATCAGAAAGTAATGAATTACAGTATAAACAAGAATATAATGAATTGAAACATAAATATAGCAGTTATAAATCCTTATTTACAGATGGGTCCAAGGACGGTGGAGCAGTAGCTTGTGCCACTGTCATTGGATCCAGAACAATATCTTCTAGATTACCAGACAACAGTTCTATTTTTACCGCTGAGGCTAACGCCATACTAACAGCTCTTAAATATATTCAAAGACACCATAAACATAAACAATATATAATCTATTCCGACTCTCTTTCTTGTCTTCAGGCGATTAAAAATCTTTCTTGTAAACATCCACTTTTAATTGAAATTATTGAATTATATAATGATCTTGCTTCTGGCCAGTACGACATCGTCTTCTGTTGGTTACCCAGCCACGTAGGCATTTCCGGTAACGCAATGGCCGATCTTGCTGCTAAGGCAGCACTCAACAAATCTGTGACACCACTTCTTATTCCATACTCAGATTATAAAGCTACAATAAGATCTTATATCCGTGATCTGATGCAGAAAAAGTGGGAGACCCAAGTAGGTATAAATAAATTACATGAAATAAAACCTTATATCGGTTATACTTACTTGGGTTGTCAGTCAAGATTTGAGGAGGTCATTATGCGACGATGTCGCATTGGCCATACGAGGTATACTCACGAGTATCTATTAAAAGGTGAAGATCCTCCGTTTTGTATCCCTTGTGATGAAAGAATCACAGTCAGGCATGTCCTGCTTGACTGTGTTGAATATTTCATCACAAGGGATAAATATTTTAATTCACGAACTTTGAAGGATCTTTTTAATTCTGTTAACTTTCATTTAATTATTGCATTTTTAAAAGAATTAGATTTGCTAAATGAATTGTAAATAGATAAATATTTTATGCTTGGAAGTTTGAATTAGTAACTTAGAGTGTTAGTGGCTGTATCCTTGAGGGGGGTTAAAGCACTGTAAAATTATTGTCCTCCTGAGAGGGTACGTAAGTCCCAAAACATTTGAAGTCAAATTTGATCTTCCATTTTGTCTTAGCCGTAGAATATGTGTCATTTTAATTTGTGGCTAATCTTGCATACAATCACCAGCAGCTGAGGGGATGATGTAAATCCAGCTAGGGACCATGCAGGTAGCAGAAGTACTGTAAGTCCCCATGGCCCCTAGTATGGTGATCTACCTTCAGTTGTTGGTGATCTATATAGCCTGTTTTTATATTGTATTGTCTGAATAGGAATATTAGTTTTAACTTTTCACGCTAGTTTTATTTCTTATTGTGATATTCTAGTTGTTTTACTGTCCTTCGTCGAAAGGTTTTATCATATACATAGATTCCTGTTTTAAGAATGTGGCACCCGTGGCGAGCCACCTCCTCGTGGTGGGTGCTGGATAACGCTAAGTGCTCGCCAACACCCCCGTTGTGGACCCGGGGGCATATTTGGTCCACCAACCCGTTAGCCGTGGGTTGCGGCCCTGTGTCGGTGGAGGACGGGATCCTGGTGGTTGAGGGCAATGGGAGCCTGCAACCGTGTTCCTGTTGCTCAACACACCACTTTGGCCCTGACTTCACCTAGACGGGTGGTAGAATGGGCCCGATTCTATCAATCGGCTGGTCACGCCATGCCCTGACTATGTGACTTCTGTATTTGTAAATTGTTCCATCCATACCTGTTTTTTTATGGAAATAATAGACAACAGTTTAAAAAGAAAACACCTTTGCCTAGAGACTATATGCCAGAAGGCGGTGGCTCATGGGCCAATCTGGCATTTTTGACCTCCAGATTCTATCTGTCTTCGGGTATCTGTCTTGGGCTGAACCACCCTGACCTTTTTTTCTGTTTGGCAGAAATAGCTATCTGAGTCATTTTTGCTTGAATATAACATCCCTGTAACCCTGGTGTTTGTAGGCGGCTTCCACTTCAACATCGTCCTTGTTGACACTCGATGGCGGGTGGGGAGCAGGGATGCTGAATAACCTCTGTTCCATTATGGACACCACACATTTGACTGGTCCTCGTTCTAAAACGAAAAGACGTCACATTGACGCTGATATAGCAACATCTTCTGATGAAGAATCTGTTCAAAATGTTGATTCTTGGCCACGTTTTTTTGTCGTTGAAGGAGTTAATGGTGAACCCCTTAAAATCAATCCCTTTGTGGTTTCGAAATCTATTGAAGGAATCTGTGGTACAGTTAGGAATGTCACTCGTCTCGGCTCCGGTTCCCTGCTTGTGGAGTGTACAAGAAGACAGCAGTCTCAAAATCTCTTAAAGGCACATCGTTTTGCAAACACTGAGATTGTTGTGTCGGTGCATAAAACTCTCAACTCACGTCGAGGCATTGTCCGCGATCGTGCTAAGTGTCTCTCAGACATGTCCGAAGAGGACATTGTCACAGAACTGAAGCCCCAAGGTGTATCATCAGTGAAACGATTTACAAGGAAAGATGGTGACAGCATTGTTAACACCAACACGTACTTGTTTACCTTTGCCCTCACGAAGACTCCTTCATCGATTAAAGCTGGGTATTTCAACATTGGAGTTGAGACATATATTCCTAACCCCCTTCGATGCTTTAAATGTCAGCGGTTCGGACATGGAGCTAAATCTTGTCGTAATAACCAAGTTTGCTCCCGTTGCAGTAAACAGCATGACAGCGCAGACTGCACAGATGAAATCAAGTGTGCAAATTGCAGTGGTCCTCACATGTCCTCATCCAAATCTTGTCCCTCTTTCGTCACACAAACACAAATATTGAAATTAAAATACACCAATGACATTTCATTCGCTGAGGCAAAAAAGTTGGTAACAAATGCATCAACAAGTTCCTCTCCTTCACGATCGTAGACCGACGCAGTTTCCTCTACTCCTATCACATCTGATACTGGCTGTCAAACTGCTATTAGCTGGGTGTCTACCGACCAAAAACTACTGTACCCAATCGATACTGCAGATACCAACACTTCATCAGCTTCGCAGACAGACTCTGTTCCTGACCCTGTGATTGCGTCCGGCAGTATAACTGAAGAGAAAACAAATAGAATTCTAACTGCAAAAGAACGAAAATTACAACGGAAAAAAGAAGCAAGGTCCCTTAAACATATTCAGGACCTGTCTACGTCAACATCCCCTCTGGAGGTTCATAATGTCTTGGAACCTCTAGCCATGGAAGTCAATCCATCGCTGCCCATGCAGCATAGGGGAAAATCTAACTGCTCACGATCTCCAGTTAAGCCGCCATGAGTGGCTTTTCCAGTATAATACAATGGAATTGTAGAGGACTTTGGAACAATTTCAATGATCTTCAACTTTTAACACAGGATTTTAAACCATCAGCACTTTGTTTGCAGGAAACGTTCCTCAAAAGCACACACAACTTTGATCTGAGACATTATAATTCATATCATAGCTTTTCCCCTCCAGGGAATAAAGCTACTGGAGGTTCTTCTCTTTTAGTGAGGCAGGGCATCATCCATAGTCCCGTTTCTCTCAATACCCCTCTCCAGGCTGTTGCTATTCGAATGACATTAAATGTTGTTTTCACATTATGCTCTTTATATATTCCACCGTCGACTTCGCTTCAACAGTCTGATCTTCAAGCGCTATATGATCAACTCCCTAAACCCTGTGTCATAATGGGAGATTTAAATGGCCATAACCCACTGACAGCAATGTAAAAGGTAAAGTGCTGGAGGATTTTTTCTTGGACAACGATTTATGCATATTTAATGATGGTTCTTCTACATATCTACATCCAGGAACTGGAACTTACTCCTGTCTGGATTTATCCATTGTGGACTCTACTTTACTGAGTGAATTTGAGTGGTTAGTTCATGATGACCTTTGTGGGAGTGATCATTTTCCCACCATATTAAAATCTGTGACACCTTCTGATGTCCCTCCATCATCACGTTGGAACTTTGCTAAAGCTGACTGGGATTTGTATGAAATTCGCTGCTCTGTTAAACTAACACCTGATGCTTTTGTTGACGTTTCTGATCCCATAAAAATCTTCTCTAAAGAACTTCTTCAAATAGCTGATGAATGTATCCCGAAGTCCTCTTCAAATCCACACATACGTAAACCATGGTTTACTGCTGACTGCAAACAAGCTAGGAAGGCTCGGAAGAAAGCTGAACAGTATTTCCGGTGTCAACCTATGGTCCGTAATTTAAACAAATTTAAAATTTTAAATGCTAAAGCAAGGCGTACTTTTAAACAAAATAAACGCCAGTCATGGCAAAATTACGTTTCAAAAATAAATTCACGTACGCCAGTTTCAAAGGTATGGAACATGATCCAGAAAATAAAAGGTAAGGGCTCTAAATCTAGTATTCACCATATTAAAGATGGGAATCAGTTATTGACTCATAAATCAGATATTGCTAATAAACTTGGTGAGACTTTGGCGAAACATTCTTCCTCGTCAAATTATGTACCTGAATTCCAAAAATATCAAAAACAGCAGGAAAAGAAACATATTAATTTTACTTCGGAGAATGGGGAAGATTACAATGAAACCTTTTCAATACATGAACTTCATACTGCTCTTGACCAAGCTCACGATACTGCTTCTGGAGCTGATGGTATACATTATCAACTTCAGAAGCACTTGCCAGAATCCTGTTTAGAGACACTTTTACATATTTTTGATGACATTTGGACAACTGCAAAATTTCCTCCTTCGTGGCGAGATGCCATAATTGTACCCATCCCTAAACCTGGACGTGATCATACTGATCCATCGAATTATAGACCAATTTCGATAACCAGCTGTGTTTGCAAAACCATGGAACGCATGATAAATAATCGACTTGTTTGGTACTTGGAGACTCGTAACCTAATAACAGATATACAATGTGGCTTCCGTAAAAACAGAAGTACCATCGATCATCTCGTGCGTTTAGAATCTTTTGTTAAGAATGCCATAATTAATAAACAACATGCTGTGTCAATTTTTTTCGATCTAGAAAAAGCATACGATACGACATGGAAACATGGGATTTTAAAAGATTTACACGACTTTGGATTACGAGGCCGCTTGCCTCAATTTATATCCAACTTTTTAAATGACAGGCAATTTCAAGTCCGAGTGGGTTCAACCCTGTCTGACCATTATACTCATGATCAGGGCGTCCCACAAGGCAGTATTTTGTCTGTCACTCTGTTTAGTATTAAGATCAACAGTCTATCAAAGGTTTTAACTGATTCAATCGATGGATCACTATTTGTGGATGATTTTAATATTTCTTGTCGTGGTAAAAATATGCGCACCATTGAACGGCAATTACAGTTGTGTTTAAATAAAATAAATAAATGGTGCCTTGAAAACGGCTTTAAATTTTCTCAAACAAAAACTAATTGTATACACTTTTGTAGAAAATATAAACCGCATAAGGACCCAGAGCTATCTTTAAATGGCACTCCCATCAAAGTTGTAAAGGAGGCTAAATTCTTGGGTATAATTTTCGATTCTCATTTAACCTTCTTACCACACATTAAATCTCTTAAAGTTAAATGCCTGAAGGCACTAGATTTGCTAAAGGTTGTTTCCAATACTAAGTGGGGAGGGAATCAAACCACCCTCCTTCATTTATACAGATCATTGGTACGATCCAAACTTGATTATGGTTCCATTGTATATGGTGGAGCCTGCAAAAGCAACCTGAAACTATTAGATTCTGTCCATCACCAAGGTCTAAGACTTTGTCTTGGCTCCTTTCGAACATCACCTGTCGACAGCCTCTATGTCGAGGCTGATGAGCCATCTCTTACCCAACGCCGTGCCAAATTGACTTTACAGTATGTAACAAAATTATATTCCAACGAATCAAACCCTGCATATAACTGTGTATTTAATCCCTTGTATGAGGATTTCTACAGCAGGAAGTCTTCACTTGTTCCCCCTCTTGGTATCAGAGTGAAACCTTTCCTTTCTGCTGCTGGCATTGAGCTAGAAGATATAGCTCCTGCTCGTTTACTTTCTTCTCCTCCTTGGCAATTGGTTAGGCCACAAGTTGACCTTACACTGACAACATTTAAAAAGTCAGAAACGAATGAATCACAATATAAACAAGAATACCATCAATTAAAAAGTAAATACAATACCTATAAATCCTTATTCACAGATGGATCCAAGGATGGTGGGGCTGTGGCTTGTGCCACAGTCATTGGGTCTAAGACAATCTCTTCCAGATTACCGGCTGACAGCTCTATTTTCACAGCAGAAGCAAACGCTCTATTAACCGCTCTTAAATATATTGAAAGACACCCCAAACATAAACAATATATAATCTATTCCGACTCCCTTTCTTGTCTTCAGGCGATTAAAAACATTTCTTGCAAGCATCCACTTTTAATAGAAATAATTGAATTGTATATTGATCTTGCTACTGGCCAATACGACATTGTCTTTTGTTGGTTACCCAGCCATGTAGGAATTTCTGGGAACACAATGGCCGATCGTGCCGCCAAAGCAGCACTCAACAAATCTGTGACATCACTTCTCATTCCTTATTCTGACTACAAAGCTAGTATTAGATCTTACATCCGTGACCTTATGCAAAAGAGGTGGGACACCCAAGTAGGTATAAATAAATTACATGAAATAAAACCCTATATTGGTTACACCTACTTGGGCTGTCAGTCCAGATTTCAAGAGGTCATTTTGCGACGATGTCGTATTGGCCATACCAGATATACTCATGCATACCTGTTAAAAGGTGAAGATCCTCCGTTTTGTATCCCTTGTGATGAGAGAGTCACGGTCAAGCATATCCTGCTTGACTGTGTTGAATTCTCCATCACAAGGGAGAAATATTTCAATGTCAAAACCATCAAGGATCTTGTTAATAGTGTTAGTTCTCATTTACTTATTGGTTTTTTAAAAGAAATTGATTTCATGATTGAAGTTTGATTCATAACTGTTGTAGATAGCTATATTTTAATGATTGGTAGTGTAACTTAGCAACTGGTAATGTTAATGGCTGTATCCTCAAAGGGGGTTAAAGTATCGTAAAATTATTGTCCTCCTGAGAGGGTACGTAAGTCTCAAAACTTTCACAGTTTAATTTCCGCTTACCCGATTTTAAACGTAGTATATTTGTTCTTTTAAAAGTTGGCTAAACATTCCTACAATCGCCAGCGGCTGAAGGGATGGTGTAAATCCAACTAGGGTCCATGCAGGTAGCAAAGGTACTGTAAGACCCCATGGACCCTGGTATGGTGATCTACCTTCAGTTGTCGGCGGTCTATAGCCTGTTTTTATATTGTATCGTCCTCTATAGTTGAATTGTTTTAGATTTCATTACTAGTTTTAAATATTTTCCTGTGATAGTCTAGTTGCTTTACTGTCCTTTGTTGACAGATTTTTTACCATTCTTTATTATGTATGACATTAATGGTTCTCGTCACGATATGGCTGAAATATTGCCGATGTGACGTTAAATGTTAACTCACTCACTCACTCCATCCTCATTGGGGTCCACTAGTGGAGTTAAAGAGGGGATGTGGAAAGCGCGGTCGAGTTCGTCCGTCTCTTGATTTTTACACACGAAAGTGGGATCGAGCCCTAGAATGGCCGATCCACCATCCACCGGTTCGAACCTCAAGAGGTTCACATGAAGAGCGTCGATCTCGCTGATCCTAGCGGCTGAAGCCGTTGCAACCAGAAACCATACAGTTTTCTAGTTGTCACCCTCTGCGAGCCCACTATGGCAGAAGTGACCCGGTTGGAGTACCCACTCCTCTTCAGACTCTTTTGTATACTAGCCAAAAGGAGCAGATTGAGGGTTCTCGTGTATCTGTCCACTTGGCTGACTTAGGAGAAGATCCCTCCGGACAGGGCCGGCGAATGTTCATGATCGAACCCATCGTCCAGATACATCAGGAACGGGACCCCATGTTTGTGAAGGAAGTGGACAACGGGTTGAGTTACTCGCGTGAACAGCCATGAGGCGGAGGAAATAACGAACGAAAGGACCTTCCACTGAAAGTGGCGACCTCTCAGGATGAAACGGAGTTACCTGCAATCGGGTGTATAGATCGGAATGTGCAGGTATGCATCCTGAAGGTCGAGGGATATCATCTAGTCTGAGGGCTCCAGCGACCACATGACTGATCCGAGCGTCAAGAGTCGAAAATATGGCGGCTGTTCGAGGAAGGAGGAGTTGAACTCCTTCAAATCATGAATCAGCCACTATTTTCCAGACTTCTTTTGGGGCCTGAGAAATATCAGAGAGTAAAAGCCAGGAGTAATAGATTCTCGAGAGGGAGTTCCTCCCCTGCCTCCTTGGCAATTAGCTTTTCCACCTGTTCCAATATCAACTCAAACCTGTCCAGATCAGGAAGCCGTTTGACCGGACGACAGGTGAGAGCTGGAGGGGAGGAGACAGGGATGTCGAAGCCCGACTCCAGAATCTAACATACGAACTTGTCTAGTCCGAGCTGAAATACTGGGAAAAAAGTTCACCTTTACAAGCTTGTAAATCCGTTGTAAAGATGATGTTTACAAGACATTTACAATTTTGGAAAGATGATGTTTACAAGACATTTACAATTTTGGAAAGATGATGTTTACAAGACATTTACAATTTTGGAAAGATGATGTTTACAAGACATTTACAATTTGTAAAGATCCACAAGGGGAGATAACTGATAACGGTCTGCAAGGCCTCAAATTCACACCTAATAAATCCCAAAGGCTAATTACAGTTTGACCCCTCGACATAATTAATGAGGTAACTGGGGCGTGAAATAAGAGTGGGACAGACCACTGTTCAGTGGACAGGGGTCACTCTGTTAGGGGTAGGATGCTGATGCTCTTACTACAGTGTTCGGTGGAGTGAAGATGCATGGGTGTTTCTTTCACTATGCGCAAGCTGTTTAGAAAACAATTCCGACTCAATATCCCACATGTTTTGTGTTTGGAAACAGTGAATAACAATAACCATAAACAGTATCACCTTGTCACCTCTGATAATCTGCTAAATGATAGAGATTGTGTTGTGATAACTTAACACATGACAGTGTATGTTGCTATGAATCATGTGGTCGATCCAACCTTTACCAATAGTACCAGTGATACCGATGGGATAGGTCACCTTTTGAAATATTTCACAATCATATTTGATTTTTGTTGTTTCTGTTGATTCTTCCTTTCTGTGGTCAGCCAAGCAAAAATCCACCATAATCCCATAAAATCATTGAGACATGAAGTCCCATAAGCCGAATGAACTGTACCTAACTGAATAATTTTAGGTTTCGTGGGTCTACACCTGTTGCACACGGGCTAGCTGCAGTTAACACATACTGCTATGTTTAACATAACTAAACAATAACCTTCAGGAATGGAACCCCATGACAGAAATGTGCCCTGGACAAATAACAGGTAAGAGGTTGGCATGGGAGGTTAAAGTAACTTGTTGGAAAAGCCCATCCCAACGTTTTCGAGATGATAAATCTCATGTTGGACTGGAGACGCAAAAAAATAAACTGAACATGGTGCAACATAGTGCTGGCTAGACACTGCTCCCATAGAAAAAGAAACATCAAGACCTCCAGAGAGAACTGCCCTCCCTGGAACATAGTGCATTACTGATATGTTGTATTATTTTGATAGGTTATCTCATGGAACGAAACTTTCTAAAAGGTCACATAAAAAAGGAAAACACAACTTTGCAGATTCTGATACCTTTCGGTATGCAGTTACCGAAACAAATCATACAAAATGCCAATTCAACCTATAAAGAACCAGTTACCGAAACAAATCATACAAAATGCCAATTCAACCTATAAAGAAAAAAAGGCGATGGAAAAATCCCCGCGAATCCTGAGTTCAAGCGATTCACTAAATTTCCAGCAGCGCTAGGGGAAGAAGTTGTTTCAACAGTTGTGCTGCGCTGCGCCCATAACGCATGCGCAGTGAAAAGGTTCGCGGAGCTTGAAACAGTATGCATGACCGGAGTATGAGATCGTGAGCAGTAGTATAATCTTGGTTGTGTACACAAACAAGTAAATAATCTACTCGTTACATAAAAAAACATGTTGATTGTTAGAAGCAGCCTCTATCACAGAGAAAGCTTAATGTCTGGTTTATTGACACCTATATGTATGGCTGCCTGTCTGCTAAAGATAATATGCAATGCACAGCTTCAATCATTGAACACATGCAATTTAAACTTAACACCTATCAGGCTATACGCCATAAACAAAATAAATTGATTGATGACTCATGCACCCGAGTCCTGTCTCAGCCACATTATGTAATTAAGCAGGTGTGATACTTGTACATATGACATGTTTTTATGTCTATGGGTTGCAAAGAAACTGCATCCGTTTTTCTCAGATGACTGGATCTCACCGAAACTGGTGCAAACGCTTGTCTGTTTCAAGTCCTGCGTTTTACTTGGACGAATGACAGTTTCCAGTAGTTCACCATCTCTACTGGGATGATTTTTGATTGGATCGAACGCAAATTCAGAGATGGGTTTACAAAACCCAACATCTGTACATACATTCTTTATGGATAACAACATAGTGTATATGATTTTGTTTGACAACGGTATATCAATCCATACTGAAACGACGCATCATATACAATACAAAAAGTTGTTATCCATAAAGAACCTTACTTTCTTGTGACTCTCCATACTTCTAAAATGCCCATCAAACACATCATCTTTCTGAACACACTATGGGCCCCACCTTATGAGCCCTCGGCGTATCAGCAAATGAAGCAGACAAATGAAACCGTCGTTACACTTGAGTGCACATCCACCAGCTATGACCGGGTTTGGTCTCCGCTGCCTTCGTTACGAGGGACGAAAGTCCAAGTACAACCAGGGATACTCTACGATACTCTATATAGGCTCCCTGGTACAACATATTGCACTTCTGAATCGCGATTGTACGCTTGTAATTTTATTTATTTTCTTACAAACAGCAGAACTGATGTAATGGAATATATGTTACTAGTACTTAGAGTGGTGAAATATTTGACATGTTGATATTTCATATGTTTTTGGGGTGTTTTTTTTTATCTCGTGATCAATAGTGGTAACGCCAAATACTAGTAAGTTCTTATCCACCTTGTGCCTGTAAAAAACGCAGTTCGTTCGACTTTGTGCATTGTCATTTTATTCACATGGCATAGGAACGATATTGGATAAAGACTTGGATAAAAAACATTTTGAAAATGTTTCTGCTGAGTTGTAGGCTGGTTTGACATCTTGCAGTGTCATCATCGCGATAATGCACCGAGGAGTGGGTTGTTTAGGTGGTGAAAGTTGTAATGTGCTGAATTTGGTTTATGACGCGTGAACAAGGAATTTAGCATATTATAACATTGAAATATATTTGATGTTCGCTTGATAGTGCTCCATGGTCAATACTGCACTGTTGATGGAAATGGTACTCTATAATGCGGAATTTGTTTCACTTTTATAATACTCACGTCTTTCATGCGAATTAAGTTATTCCAAAACAAAAAGACAGTGTCAAGCTTACACTAGATGTTTATTTACAGATTACATCAAGAAAGAGGAAGATTGAATTTCATACAAATACAGTCCATTTACAAATTTACGGAAAATATGTTACACACTGTTATCAAATATACAATCAAAAACAATGGGGTAGCATTGTAGTTGTGCATTCTTTAATACTTGTTCATATTTTGCTTTCTTATGGCTGGGGAGGTCTGTCTGTTGCATCCCTTCAACTCGATTTCTGAAGAAAACAATCAATATGATTATACTTGCATTAAGTGAATGGTAAGCCAATGTGAAAACAGAATCAATAGTTATTCTCATAATCTCATAGCAAGTATTATTGATACTTGTGTATTTAGTGCATTAGAACACAGGTGTTGTATGGTACAACCTTTTTCCTCCTTTGAAAGATCACACGGATTAATACCGTGGGGTGATTGTTACTGTATCTCCCAGCCTTGAACAAAGCCTCAACACATAACAAGGCCTAATCCCTTGTTCATTAATGAGCAAGTCATGTCAGTAAGGGTTCATTAATTAACAAGGCCTAATGCCTTCTTAATTGATATCATCTCAGTTAAGATTCATCAGTTAACATGCCTTCTTCCTTGTTAATTGATGGTAAGCTAAGTTACATAGTGCATCCTCTTAAAACAGTTTCATCTAATTCTTGATTCCCAAAAGCTAGTTAAATTGGTTTTCATGTTTACTTATTGTAGTTTTTCTAGAACATTTTCTCATGACATCTTTGTGTTTGTTTTGGTTGTTTTTCTTTCTTGAGACGGTTTCCTTTTTTGTCTGCAAACATCTTGGTATAGCCACCGCAACAAACAACATACAATACCCTGACAGAGACTTTATGTTTCAATAAAACTGACGTATATTATAGAGTGATTACAGAATTATACCAAGAAGTCGTCACCAAACACATGCTCCCGATTCAAACGGTTGAACAAAATCGCCCATGAACATCACATTTTGTTGCATAATTTTACTGTGCAACAAAAGTCACGTTTGGAGCTCAAGAAATGAGCATTCTTATTCATATGACAGTGGGCTGTGCTCATTTTTTGTTGTGCACTGATGCATATCGGACAGAGCATAAAACAGAACTGCAATACCTTGAAACTCAGCGTGCGGAATAACGGGGAGAGCTGCCTTAGCATCCATATTCTGTCCTGTTTCCAACCTGAAAAAATACAATTCTAAATTTATTGTCAGCACAATGAAGATAAATTCATGTCAAGGTTATTGTAGAAACACCTGAAGTTTTAACTGTTGAATTGTTTAATGCATTGAAAGTCTTGTAGTTACTGTATTTAAATCATATTAAAGTATATTCTTACGTCTCTTGTGGATTTAGGGTCATTCCTCTTACAGACTCAGCATTCCGTAGAGCCTGCCTCACAGTTGTCTGTGAAAGTAAATTCATGGGAAAAAAGCAATTAGCATTTTGAAAAACCTAACAAAATTACTAGCAGGTATTACAACTAAAGTCTTAAATAAAGTCGAATTACTGCTAATACAACATCGTAGAAGAATATCTTGTCTGAAAACGTTTACAAAGAAAGAAATAAATAGTCAATTTAGTTTTTAAAACATATTTGTATTAAATTTGATTTTGAAATGCCTTATCGATTTTGAAAAGGATATATCTATTAAAGTCACTATTCCATCCATATAATGACGTGTGATATGGGAACCCAAAATACGTATATGCATGAATACTGGGATTAGTCTGTATTGCTCCGTCATTGTTGTTTTTGGTGAAACCTATCTCTTAAAACATAAAACAGAACGTTTTACGTCTATAAGAATACGTCCAAAATCAGTCTTATACTAATTATACATTATAATTGAAATTACATGCAACAGGTAATCCTTCAGCTCAACCACAAAAAACAGCTGGTGTTACCTGGGGAATATATTCCACCCCCATAGCCTGATTAAGTCCCAGGAAGGATATTTATGACATGTAGTAAACCTTTGATCAGCCAATTAGTCGGGCTGTTGTTCTCATATCATGATTCAATATACTAAACACTTACTGAATGGCAGGATTACTCTACGACTCTGTGTATTGAGCTCCCTGCTAAATGATATGGTAGTCTTGAGTGTAAGATTTCTCAACAACCATGCTGCTGAAGGAACACATGGCGTCATCAGGATTGCCTTACTGATTTTACAAATAATATACTTGCGTTATCTGCAATATACTCACCTGAGCTGAATGTGCCCTCTGAAGAAATATCGCTGACAGACATTCTGAACGGCTTTGTAGATGTAAAGTCTCAAATTCACGACAGCAAAAATGTCCGTGTGTTGGTGTGCAATAATCAACTGCATTTTCCCATTGGGTGTTCATATATTTATTTAGATCTCAAAAGGTCATCAAATTACTTTGAGTTACTCTTCCTCTCTGTAACTTCTCCAACCAAGAAATTCAATGGACAGTGCACGTGTACACAACGGTTTGTGAAACATGTAAATAAAGGTATGTCACTTTAATATGAATTTTACCAATTGACCATGTTGTTGAAATGGACTATTGTTCATCAAGACTAAGCGTTATCAAAACACTAACTCAAATCAGCCAAATAATCCCACTTGTGGTATCATCTTTGGACTGAAGTTGTTTATTTTAAGAGTAAGAGGATTATAAGGCATGCTCAACTGGGTTTGGTCATTTAACTAATCCCACACAGTCATCACCAGCAGAAGGAATGATTTACACATCTCATTTTTCGTGCTTAATTATTGTGTTTGTTTTTTATTGATAAAACATGAAATAGGATTGTGAACAGTTTACAGTTCATATCGACACCGGTACCATACAATACAAAATTTAAATGCAGCGTGTGTTGTCACATATGTATATAAATTTTAATCACAAACATGGGTAAAGCTTGAAGATAATCTTATATGGAAATAGTGAATTATCTGATCTTAATAATCTGTCCATCTTAAGATCTGCCTACCTCTTCGTCACTGCTTCGTTTAGATTTGATACTAAATATGACTGAAGAATTAACCTCGTGGAGAATGCATATAGTTCCCACGGAGTAGAGTGGTAAAATGACCGGAATGAGCTTGGGATGATGATCTCGAACAAAGGCAAGACATCTGCTTTAACAGGCACAAGTATTTGGTATATAGATCAATGCTGGCCATACACATCAACTTTCATGTTTTCACGCACCAGACGCAGTTGCATTGATATGAAGCACACATGGACTATACAAAATATGGCTTATTCCTTCAGTTTTCATGAATACATATGTCACATGCAAGATCTGTTATGCATATCAACAGTAAGAACTCTAAAAGAACAAAAGAAATAATAAAGTAGTCAGTTTACAGAGTCATGGGGATTCTTGAGAAATGGGAAATTGAAAGAAGTAATGGTAAAATCCTTCCTAAATTTACAAAAATTTACAAGCCTCGTAAACATCACCTTTACAATCGTTGTAAATGTTTGTAAATATGACCTTTAAATTTTGTAAATTTTTGTAAATCACCATTTTTTTTCTTGTGAAACCAGTTTGGTACATATTTCGTGAGACGCCCCCTACAGGCCTTATGGAAGGATCTGCTATCAGAGGAGGGAGGACCGGCGGGACACACCAGTCAATTAAGCTCCGGGATTCATGGAAATTCCCCCACAGCCGCCAGGTGAGCTACCAGATCTCTTGTAGGTGGAGGGGTAGCGTCCTCAGTCTCTGGAAGGATGCGAATGAGGGGAGGGTTATATATATTCACCTCATCGGAGGGTTAGGATGTCTGATGAGAGAAGTCAACCTTACCACCCTCCAGGGTGAATGGGAAGATTCCCGGGGAGAGGGACCTCGGCGGAGGGTTTGGAGGGCCCAGCCGCTGGTCTAGAGGCTCGAGACGAGTGTCTTCATTGAGTCGAGTACCCTAGCAGCCAGAGAAACGTCATTCAATCTACTCCTTTGGATCTCGTTTTCCTCCTCCTTCTGTCCGGAGAAGGTGAGAGATGTTGGGGGAAGTCCCCCATGCATGAGATGGGGGCCCGAACCGGCAACGGCTCGTCCGATGGGACGTCATTTGGACCAAGGGGTCCGTAAGTGCTTCCAGCTAACTTTCAAGGTCGAACTCCAGAGGTGAGTGAGTGAATTAATATTTAACGTCACATCGGCAATATTGCAGCCATATCGTGACGAGAACGAGTAATTATGATAATACAAATGAATTAATAGCACATACATAGTAACACTAACTAGAATATCACAGAGTAGAATGTAAAACTAGTGAATAGACTTAAAAAATGCATCTATAGAGGACAGTATAAAAATGAGCTATAGGTTGCCAACAACTGAAGGTAGATCACCATACTAAGGACCATGGGGACTTACAGTACATTTGCCTCCTACATGGACCCTAGTTGGGTTTACATCATCCCCTCAGCTGTTAGCAATTTAGACAAATCTAGCCATAAAGTAAAAACACACTTATTCTACGATAAAAAGGATGGAAAACTTAAATTTACTTCAAATGTTTTTGGACTTATGTACCCTCTCGGGTGGACAATGATTTTACGGTACTTCAACCCCCTTTGAGGGTACAGCCACTAACGATTTGAGTTACTAATTTAATCTTCCAATTTTAAAATACTTATCTATTTACAGTTCAGTTAAAAAACAAATCTAATTCCTTTCAAAATGCAATAATGAAATGAGGGCTAATATTGCTAAAAAGATCCTTCATAGTTTGTGAATTAAAATACTGATCCCTTGTGATGGAATACTCAACACAGTCAAGCAAGATATGCTTGACTGTGATTCTTTCATCACAAGGGATGCAGAACGGAGGATCCTCACCTTTCAAAAGGTATTCATGAGTATATCTTGTATGGCCAATACGACATCGCCTCATAATGACCTCCTCAAATCTGTACTGACAACCCAAGTGGGTATAACCAATATAAGGTTTTATTGCATGTAATTTATTTACACCCACTTGGGTGTCCCACCTCTTTTGCATCAGATCTCTGATATACGATCTAATTGTAGCTTTATAATCAGAGTATGGGATAAGAAGTGGAGTCACGGATTTGTTGAGTGCTGCCTTGGCAGCAAGATCGGCCATTGTATTGCCAGAAATGCCCACATGGCTGGGTAACCAACAAAAGACGATGTCGTATTGGCCAGTTGCAAGATTATTAAATAATTCAATTATTTCTATTAAAAGTGGATGTTTACATGACAGGTTTTTAATTGCCTGAAGGCAAGAAAGACAATCGGAATAGATAATATACTGTTTATGTCTAGGATGTCAATATATTTAAGAGCCGTTATTATAGCGTTTGCTTCAGCTGTGAAAATAGAACTATTATCCGGTAATCTGAGAGATATTGTTCTGCATCCAATGACAGTGGCACAAGCCATTGCGCCACCATCCTTGGACCCATTTGTAAATAAAGATTTGTATGTATTATAGTTACTTTTTAAAGAATTGATTATATTCTTGTTTATATTGTAATTCATTAGTTTCTGAGTTTTTAAACCTCGTCAGTTTTAGGTCAACTTCGGGTCTAACTAACTGCCAAGGTGGAGACGAAAGTAGATATATTGGCTAGCTCAATGCCGCAAGCAGACAGAAAAGGTTTCACTGTAAGTCCAAGAGGCGGAACAAGAGAAGACTTTTTATTGTATAAATCCACATAAAGAGGATTAAAATCACAGGTAAATGCAGGGTTGGCCTCCTTAGAATACAGTTTTATTACATACTGTAAGGAGAGTTTTATACGTCGTTGAGTAAGAGATGGCTCATCGGCCTCGACGTAAAGACTGTCAATAGGAGAAGTTCTAAATCACCCAAGACATAGTCTTAGACCTTGATGGTGGATAGAATCAAGTATTTTGAGGTTGCTTTTACAGGCCCCACCATACACGATGGAGCCGTAATCAAGTTTCGAACGGATGAGAGATCTGTATAAATGGAGTAGGGTAGTTTGGTCTCCTCCCCACTTTGAATTGGAAACAACTTTTAACAGATAAGTGCCTTCAAGCATTTAGTTTTAAGGGATTTAATGTGGGGTAGAAAAGTTAGATGTGAGTCGAAAATAAGACCCAAGAACCTGGCCTCCTTTACTACTTTGATGGGGGTGCCATTTAAAAATAGTTCTGTATCTTTATGCGGTTTATACTTTCTGCAGAAATGCAAGCAATTTGTTTTCGTTATAGAAAATTTAAAACCGTTTTCAAGTGACCATTTTTCAATTTTATTGAGATAAATGCATCTCTATTGTATGCATATTTCTACCTCTACAAGAAACATTAAAATCATCCACAAATAGTGATCCATCTACTGAATCACTTAAAACCTTAGAAAGACTATTGATTTTAATACTAAATAAAGTCACAGACAAAATACTGCCTTGTGGAACACCCTGATCTTGATGAAAGTAGTCTGAGAGGGTTGTTCCCACACGTACTTGAAACTGTCTGTCATTTAAAAAATTAGATATAAACTGAGGCAAGCGACCTCTCAACCCAAAAGAATGTAAATCTTTCAAAATACCATGCTTCCAAGTAGTATCATATGCTTTTTCAAGATCAAAAAGATTGATACTGCATGTTGTTTTTTAATTAAAGAATTTTTAACAAATGATTCCAAACGAACCAAGTGCTCAATTGTGCTTCGGTTTTTACGAAAACCATATTGTATATCAGTAATCAGATTGTTGGTTTCCAAAAACCAGACTAAGCGATTATTTATCATTCGCTCAATGGTTTTGCAAACGCAGCTAGTTAAGGATATAGGTCGGTAATTTGATGGATCTGTATGATCCCTCCCAGGCTTTGGAATAGGAACCACTGTGGCTTTTCGGCATGAAGAGGGAAAATGTTGTGTTGTCCAAATATGGTCAAAAATGCCAAGTAACGTTTCGAGACATGATTCAGGCAAGTGTTTTAAGAGTTGGTAATGGATATCATCAGGTCCTGTTGCAGTGTCGTGAGCCTGTGGTAGCGCAATATGAAGTTCATGTAACGAAAATACCTCGTTATGATTTTCACCATTATCAAATTTAAAATTCACTGGTTTCTTCTCTCGGTGTGTTTGATAAGTCTGGAATTTTGGATGATAATTTGAGGAGGACGAATGTTTAGCCAAATGTTTGCAATATCAGATTTTTCAGTTAGTATGTTATTATCATTTTTGAGATGCTGAATTTGGAACCCTCGCCTTTAACGTTTTGGATCATATTCCATACCCTTGACATAGGAGTACGGGAATGTATTTTGGAAACGTAATTTTTCCAAGTATGACGTTTAATGTGTTTAAACGTTCGTCGAGCTTTAGCGTAACTGATTTTTACATTATTTAAGATATGAACAGTGGGATGATGACGAAAATATTTCTCTGCTTTCTTCGTCTTTTTCCTAGCCTGTTTGCATTCATCATTAAACCATGGTTTACGGATGTGCGGATTTACAGAGGACTTAGGAATAGTTTCATCAGCTATATGTTTCAGTTTGTCCGAGAACATTTTAATTGGATCAGGTACATCCATGAAAAGGACTGGTTTAAGTTCTATAAGGCAGGTGGTCTGAAATAATGGCCAATTTGCCTTTGAAAAATTCCATCTTGTTACAGGCGGATCATCGGAAGGGTTAATTGCTGTAAGTACTGTTGGAAAATGGTCACTACCACAAAGACCATTATGGACTGACCATTCAAACTCATTATAAACGTTTGAATCAGTGAGTGACAAGTCTAAGGAAGACTATGTTCCCGTTCCAGGATGTAAATATGTGTCAGAGCCATCATTGAGTATACATAGATTATTATCAGATATAAACTCTTCAAGAACTTTCCCTTTACTGTTGGTATCAGGACTTCCCCATAATGGGTTATGACCATTGAGATCACCCATTATGATACAGGGTTTTGGTAATTGGTCATACAAATCTTGAAGATCATTCTGATGGAGAATGGAACAAGGGGAGATATACAAGGAACAAAGAGTAAGGGTTATATGTAAAGTAAGACGAACAGCAACAGCCTGAAGATTGATTTTAAGAGGAACAGGGCTATGAATTATACCATGTCTCACCAATATGGAAGATCCACCAGTGGCTTTGTCAGCAGGGGGTGAAAAAGAATGATATCATTTTGTTTCAGGTACGTTTCTTGAAAACTAAATGCTGATGGTTTACAATCCTGTGCTAGTAACTGTACTTCACTAAAATTGGCCTTAATGTGTTTAAACGTTCGTCAAGCTTTAGCGTAACTGATTTTTACATTATTTAAGTTATGAACAGTGGGACGATGACGAAAATATTTCTCTGCTTTCTTCCTCTTTTTCCTAGCCTGTTTGCATTCATCATTAAACCATGGTTTACGGATGTGCGGATTTACAGAGGACTTAGGAATAGTTTCATCAGCTATATGTTTCAGTTTGTCCGAGAACATTTTAATTGGATCAGGTACATCCATGAAAAGGACTGGTTTAAGTTCTATAAGGCAGGTGGTCTGAAATAATGGCCAATTTGCCTTTGAAAAATTCCATCTTGTTACAGGCGGATCATCGGAAGGGTTAATTGCTGTAAGTACTGTTGGAAAATGGTCACTACCACAAAGACCATTATGGACTGACCATTCAAACTCATTATAAACGTTTGAATCAGTGAGTGACAAGTCTAAGGAAGACTATGTTCCCGTTCCAGGATGTAAATATGTGTCAGAGCCATCATTGAGCATACATAGATTATTATCAGATATAAACTCTTCAAGAACTTTCCCTTTACTGTTGGTATCAGGACTTCCCCATAATGGGTTATGACCATTGAGATCACCCATTATGATACAGGGTTTTGGTAATTAGTCATACAAATCTTGAAGATCATTCTGATGGAGAATGGAACAAGGGGAGATATACAAGGAACAAAGAGTAAGGGTTATATGTAAAGTAAGACGAACAGCAACAGCCTGAGGATTGATTTTAAGAGGAACAGGGCTATGAATTATACCATGTCTCACCAATATGGAAGATCCACCAGTGGCTTTGTCAGCAGGGGGTGAAAAAGAATGATATCATTTTGTTTCAGGTACGTTTCTTGAAAACTAAATGCTGATGGTTTAAAATCCTGTGCTAGTAACTGTACTTCACTAAAATTGGCCCTAAGTCCTCTGCAATTCCATTGGATTAAGGAGTTATTGTTCATTTTATAGCAGGTGGTAGTACAGGGGACCGACTTTTCCCTTCCGAGGCGAACTGTTTCTATTTCGCGCACGGGGATGAGGAGAGACGTCCATGTCTTCTAAAAGTTGAAACTTGTTATAGATTTGAACAGGATCACGTGATCCCTTTTGTACTCGATCAGTTTTTTGTCTGTAATCTACTTTTTGACAAGGATTTTTCACAACAGGAGATATTGTTTGTGATTCAGTCTGGCAAGCTGATGTTGCTTGGTGTTTATCAACAGTAGAATCTGATGCAATTAAAGTGTGTTTGTCAGCTTCAACCCAGGTGATATCTGTCTGACATGCAACTGACAGAATAGACTTAGTATTGGGGCGAGCAACAACTGCAGAATATGGTACACCTGATGACTGAGGGGAGGCTACGTTAACTAAACGTTTTGCCTCATCATATGTGACATTCTTTTGGATTTTGATTTTGAAAATTTCATATTCATGTTTCCAGATTTCGCATGACTTTGACGAACACATATGATCTCCAAGACAATTGACACATTTTGGAGAAGACAAACAGTCAGAACCTTCATGATCATCTTTACCACATCTATAGCATGCTGCACGATTTCTGCTGGATTGGGCACCGTGACCAAACTTTTGACACTTGTAACAACGAAGTGGGTTTGGAATATACTGTTCCACTTCGATGTTACAATATCCAGCTTTTATGTACTTGGGTGTTGGGGTTGAGAAAAAGAAATTAAGTATGTGTTGGTATTCAAAGTTTCTCCATTTTTCTTAAACATGAATCTTTTAACATGAATGACTCCTTGGTTTTGCAGTGCAGTAACTATTTCCTTTTTACTCATGTGGGCAAGCCAGCGGTCTCTGTCCCTCAAGATGCCTTTGCTACTGTTTAAAGACTTGTGAGGAGAAACTGAAACTTCATTATTTGCAAGCTGTTTTGTGGCTATGAGGGTAGCTTATTGTTTTGCTGTTTTACACTCTATCAGGAGAAACCCTGATCTAATTTTTCTGACAGCTTGGACATCACCAACAAGTCCATAAATTGCTTTTGATGTGGCAAACGGATTTAGCTTGAGTGGTTCGCCATCAGAATCTACTCCATGTATCTGGATATCTGTTTGTGATATTTTCCTCATCAGAGGACCAACACTCATCTAGTGCTCGTTTATGTTTTTTGGGTTGAGCCATGGTTAATAATAGAAAGTTCACCATCCCAGCTCCCCACCCTCCTCCGAGTGTCACATGGACAATGCTATACACCAGTGGGTCTCCGACAGGTAGCACCAAGGATACTGAAATGGTATACTCCAGCAGAAGATTAATAGAAAATTAATCGATCTACCAGATTGGCCCATGAGCCACCGCCTTCTGGGCATAAGACTCTAGGCAAAGTTAATAACATCACTTTTCGAATTTACAAGTGTTATATGAGCGAAAAGCCAAGACCAAAATTGAAACAATATAAAATCAAATTTGTGCAATTACACAATTACACAATCCACGCACAGGGTTTGGTATGACCAGCTGATTAGTCGAACCGGGCCCATCCAACCTCCCGTCTAGGCGAAGTCAGGGCCAAAGTGCTGTATTGAGCAACAGGAACACGATTGCAGGCCCCCATTGCCCTCAACCACCAGGATCCCCTCCTCCGCCGACACAGGGCCGCAACCCACGGCAAACGGGTTGGTGGACCAAATATCCCCTCGGGTCCACAACGGGGATGTTGGCGAGCTCTTAACGTGACCCAGCACCCACCACGAGGAGGTGGCTCGCCACGGGTGCCCCGAGGCCAGAGGGGAAAGGGCAGTATGAGGAGATGGAAAGTGAGAAACCATCGAATAGGTGGAGGAAGCTGAGGAGGTAGCCGTAGCCAAGGACCGTAGTCCCCATCCATAATAGCCTGAGTTGCGGACATGCTTGGTGCAACTACCCATACGAGTATGAACCCTTAATACTCCGAAGGATTCGTCCACACACGCGAAAGGGTGAAATCCAGAGGGTTCGGTACCCAAAAGTTCGGTGCACGGAGTGTATCACGAACCCAAAGTATCTGTGAAGTCAGAAGCTCTGGGACCGGAGGATCCGTTGGGGCGTGACTCCC
Source organism: Haliotis asinina (assembly GCF_037392515.1). Classification (NCBI taxonomy): domain Eukaryota; kingdom Metazoa; phylum Mollusca; class Gastropoda; order Lepetellida; family Haliotidae; genus Haliotis; species Haliotis asinina. Next base: position 12,525,178 of record NC_090283.1, on the reverse strand, counting down.
ATTTACTCCAGCCCATGCGAGGGACGCACGTGCAAACCAGGACGTTAGCTACCTGTCCAACAGGTGAAAAAGTGGGTCACATCCCCTTGAGACTAATTCAAAGTTGTAGCACCAATCCTCGTAAACCTACCCAATGTAGGGGGCAACAGCTACGTGCTGGAAGTTGTTTCAAAGGTATTTAGAAGTTGGAGGAATCAAGCTAAAATGCTTTATGGTTCAACTTCTTTATCGTGACCTTGTACAATAAAGAAGTTGAACCATAAAGCGTTTTAGTTTACGTGCTGGAACCCAAAAAGAGCGCAAAACCCTAAGTAATAAGCAGGTAGAGAGCGCATTTTAGAGACTGAGACAAAATGGCCTGTCGTCGCCAATCTCTAAAGAGAGGAATGACGTGTCAAGGGGTCGTATTGTCCTCTTTAATTACAATGTCTGTCCTCAAATGACAGTTGTTTTACGTTTTCAGTTTATTGATTTTAATATTGATATAAATTGATTTTTTCTCGTCACAATATGCCTGCAATATTTCCTAAGTGACGTTAAATATTAACTCACACTTACTCACTTACACTGGGTTTGTAAAGCAACCATTATTGTCTAAATAGTGCTATTAGGTTTAACTTTCCATGGTAGTTTTAATTCAAATTCTGATATTCTAGTTGTTTTACTGTCCTTCGTTGACGGGTTTTTATAATGTATACATGCTCTTTTTCATTGTTGAATGTTCTCGTCACGATATGGCTGAGATATTGCCGATGTGACGTTAAATATCAACGCACTCACTCACTCATGAATGAATGAATGAATGAATGAATGAATATTTTATTTTTTAACAATTGATTCATACGTTTTTATGTATATTGTCATATATTTTATATTGGTAGATCTAGTGCTAATATGTAAGATCGTTAGTGGTTGTCCCTTTGAGAGGGGGTAGAGTAACATTAAGCACTTGTCCCCATGTAAGTGCATGTAAATGTGGCTATGTAAATTCCACAAAAAACTGGAATCATGACAATTGATCATGACCCGAACTAGCGTGTAAGAGTGCCACCCACTGTCAGTTTTCATTGTAAGCAAAGGGATCCCAGGTTGTCCGCGATCAAGTGTAATAAGTCCTTGAGTAAGGCATGTGCTGCAGAATCAATGTCGTCGTCATATACTGCACGTGCACTAACCTCCATCTGCTCTACCTTTCAAAAAACAACTGGGTTTCCTCATTGCCGTGAACCCACTACTTCTCGTAAATGCGTTCTTCTCTGCTCGGGTCATGTTACGGCTTAAACTAAGTAAATCCAACTGGGGTCCATGCGGAAACAAAAGCACTGTTGTGCTTGTAAAACAATCCCATAAGCACGTTCACTCTATTTTTTCTGCTGTGGTAATTCCTCGAATTCTTGATTAGCTATAACGTAACTATTTTCGGAATACACTGAGGTGTAAGGTGCTCTCATCATTCTTCCATTGTGAACATACTTCTTCTTCGAATGTAAGTGTTAACTCTCAACAATGTGAATTTATTAATGGTACCTCCGTCTTGGTGTGGTCCGCGAGGCATATCTCGGCTCTCTTCACAATCTGAAACACATTAAAGAAGCCTGTGGTGGATGCTGGGTAACGCTAAGAGCTCGCCGATACCCCCGTTGTGGACCCGAGGGGATATATGGTCCACCAACCCGTTTGCCGTGGGTTGCGGCCCTGTGTCGATGGAGGAGGGGATCCTGGTGGTTGAGGGCAATAGGGGCCTGCAATCGTGTTCCTATTGCCTAATACACCACTTCGGCCCTGACTTCGCCTAGACGGGTGGTTGGATGGGCCCGGTTCAACCAATCGGCTGGTCATGCCAAACCCTGAGCATTACATTATGTAATGTTAAACAATTGGAAATTGTATCTTTTTAAGTCTTGGCGAATTTTTGGACCTTCTTCATTTCAACTATACACTTTCATGTTTTTGCCTAGAGTCGTATGCCCAGAAGGCGGTGGCTCATGGGCCAATCTGGTGGAATGATTACACTTTTAATTTTTCTGCTGGAGTATATCATCCGGGTATCCTTGGTGCTGCATACTGGAGATCCGTTTGTTTTTAGCATTGTCCTTGTGATACTCCGTGGTGGGTGGGGAGCTCAGATGATGAAACAATTATAAGCTCACTATGGCTTACCAAACTCCCTCCAAAAAGACCAAGCGACAACTTGACAACGACAATGAAGAGAATGAATCCACTGTAACAGAAAATTGACCACGTTTCCTTGTTCTTGACACTGTTGACAAGACTCCACTCAAGTTGAATCCTTTCGTTATTTCTAAGGGGATATATGGCATTGCAGGTGACGTTAAGAACATCAAACGCTTGCATTCAGGCTCCCTACTGATTGAATGTAATCGAAAACAGCAGGCCTCCAACCTATTGACACTGCAAACTTTGGCTGGCATTCCTGTTTCAGTCACTGCCCATAGAACCTTGAACACTTCTAAAGGCATCATAAGAGACAGAGACCATTTGTTAGCTGACATGTCGGAGCTGGACATTGCGTCTGAAATGAAAGATCAAGGTGTGACATATGTCCGACGATTTACTACCCGGAAAAACAACGAATTGATGAAAACAAACACATACCTCTTCTCATTCTCATCTCCAACTCTCCCCAAGTCTGTTAAAGTGGGATACTGTAATATCGCAGCTGCAGTCTATATCCCAAATCCGTTGAGGTGTTTTCGATGCCACAAATATGGTCATGGAGTTAACACCTGTACACAGCCAGTGACATGCGCTCATTGTAGCGAGACATCTCATGTAACGGAAGACTGCAGTAGCACTTTCAAAAAATGCACGAATTGTTCAGGCAATCATTCATCGTTTTCCAAAGAATGTAAAATATGGCAAAAGCAAATGGAAATAAACAAAGTAAAATTCACTCAAAAGGTTAGCTTTGCTGATGCTAAAAAGATTGTGGAATCAACAATACCTAACGCAACTTATGCATCAGTGGTCAGCGTACCTTCTGAAACCATGCCTAAAGTTTCAACTTCATCGATTGTGTGTCAAACAGACCTGACTTGGGTTAAAACCGATAACCCGAAACTTTCCACGCCTGAACAATCTACTCAGACTTCAGAAACAAATGTGAACGCCCGTGTGCTTTCAACAGTTCTGTCTGAAGAACAACGATTGTCACAATCTACAGAACAGACTCCTTCTGAAACAAATTCAAAGTCTAAAAGTACTGTCAAACCGAGAACAGATAATGGGAAAAAGACTAGTAGACCACCCAGGGGTTCAGACAATCGCATAAAATCATTCAATAAATATGGTTCACTCGAGGACATGGATGTGTCAGAAAACATCCACCACGGCACGGAGCTTGTCGCCCTCCAAGAAAGCGAGGGGTAGATCCCCAATCAATCCACCAAAAAGATAATGTCTTCCAAACATATAGTACAATGGAACTGTAGAGGACTGAAGATTAATTATAATGAGTTACATCTATTAGTCCAAGATCTGGCACCATCATCGTTCTGTCTGCAGGAAACTCATCTGAAACAGACAGATACTTTCCATTTACGTCAGTACGATGCCTATCATTATTTCTCACCTTCGGGTGAAAGGGCCACTGGTGGGTCCTCAATCCTTGTTAAGCAGAATGTTATCCACAGCCATATACCACTTACAACTAATCTCCAAGCAGTTGCAGTGAGACTCACACTTCATGTTGTCCTTACATTATGCTCACTCTATATTCCGCCTTCTTCAACACTTCACCTGACTGATCTGCAAGCTCTCCATGATAAACTTCCGAAACCTTGCATTATAATGGGTGATCTTAATAGTCACAATCCACTCTGGGGTGGTAACACTAAAGGTCAAATACTGGAAGATTTCATCTCAAATAATGACCTGTGCATTCTTAATGATGATTCAAGCACTTATCTACATCCTGCAACAGGCGCCTACTCTTCTCTAGATTTGTCTCTAGCAGACTCTAATCTACTCAATGAATTTGATTGGTCCGTTCACAACGATCTCTGTGGAAGTGATCATTTTCCAACGATATTATCTGCATCTTCTCCGACTGATTCTTCATCTTATACAAGATGGAATTTTTCCAAGGCCGATTGGTCCTCATTTCAAACTCAATGCACATCTCAACTAAGACCCGAATGTTTCAGTGATATTGCTGATCCTATACAGGTATTTTCTGACGTTTTAAATGTAATTGCTGATGAGTGCATACCAAGATCCTCTACAACTCCACATGTACGAAAGCCATGGTTTACGACAGACTGTAAAAGTGCTAGAAAAGCAAGGAAAAAGGCAGAGAAATATTTCCGCCATCACCCAACTGTCCATAACTTAAACAGATTTAAAATACTGAATGCAAAGGCGCGTCGTACCTTTAAAGGTCACATGCAACGTAAAACACAACTTTGCAGATTCTGGTACCTTTCGGTATGCACTTACCGAAACAAATCATAAAAATGCCAATTCAACCTATAACGTTGAAAAAAAGCCCGCGAAATCGGAGTTCAAACGTTTCACTAAATTCCCCCCAGCGCTGGGGGGAAAACTGGTTTCAACAGCTGTGCTTCGCTGCGTCCATAACGCATGCGCAGTGAATAGGTTCGCGGAGCTTGAAACAGTATGCATACCCAGCATCTGAGGTCGTGAGCAGTAGTCTAATCTTGGTTGTGTACACAAACAAGTAAATAATCTACTCGTTACGTAAAACAACTTGTTGATGTGTGGTAAGCAGCCTCTGTCACAGAGAAAGCTCAGTGTCTAGTTTATTCACACCTATATGTCTGTCTGCCTGTCTGCTAAAGACAACGTGCAATACACAGCTTCAATCATCGACCACGTGCAATTTGAACTTAACACCTATCAGACTATACGATAATAAGTTAATTTATGACTCGTGCACCAGAGTCCCGTGTGTGCCACATTATGTAATTAGGCACGTGTGATACACATGACATGTTTTTATGTCTGTGGGTTGCAAACAAACTACATTCATTTTTTTCGGATGACTGGATCTGAGGGAAACAGGTGCAAACTTTTGTCAGTTTCAAGTCCTGCTTTGTACTTGGACCAATGACAGATTCCAACCAAGCAGTAGTTTACCATCTCTACTGACATGATTTTTTATTGGATCGAGCACAAATTCAGAGTTTGTATTTTCCAAACCCAACATCTCTATATACATTCTTCATGGATAACGACTTTTTTTAGTGTATATGATTTTGTTTGACAATAGGATATGATTCCATACTGAAAAGACGCATTAAGTACACAAAAAGAAGTTGTTATCCATAAAGAATCTTACTTTCTTGTGACTGGCTATACTTCTAAAATGCCCGTCAAACAGATCATCTTTCTGTACACACAATCAACCCTCAGCATATCAGCAAATGAAACAGCCAATCGGCAGCCGTCGTTACACTTGAGTGCATATCCACCAGCTATGGCTGGGTTCGGTCTCTCGAGGGCTTCGTTTCGGGGGAAGTAAGCCCATGTACAAAATATTGCACTTTTGAATCGCGATTGTACGCTTATAATTGTGTTTATTTGTTTTGTTAAAAGCAGCAATGTATATTATATGTCATGAATAAGTGATAAATGTGTTTTAATTATGTTTGATTTTTTGGTTGCATGGGACCTTTAAACAAAGTAAGCGACAATCTTGGAGGAACTATATCTCCAAAATTAATTCACGCACGCCAATGTCCAAAGTATGGAACATGGTTCAAAGAATTAAAGGCAAAGGTTCAAAATCTGCCGTTCACCATCTCAAAGATGGTGATAATCTAATTACTGACAAATGTCAAATTGCAAATAAAATTGGCGAAACTCTTGCCAAAAATTCTTCATCAGCAAATTACGTCCCTGAGTTTCAGAGATACCAGAAACAACAGGAGAAGATAAAACTTAAATTTGAATCAGATAACGGTGAAGACTATAATGAAGTGTTTTCATTACATGAGCTATATACTGCTCTTGAGCAAGCTCATGACACAGCAGCAGGTGATGACAATCTTCATTATCAGCTGCTGAAACACTTGCCTGAACCATGTATGGTTACACTTTTGGATATATTTGACAAAATATGGACATCTGGAAACTTTCCTCCTTCATGGCGTAATGCCATTGTGGTCCCAGTACCCAAACCTGGTAAGGATCCTACTGATCCTTCCAATTACAGACCGATATCTTTAACCAGCTGTGTCTGTAAAACTATGGAGCGAATGGTAAATAACAGATTGATTTGGTATCTGGAAACCAATAACCTCATTACAAATATTCAGTGTGGTTTTCGGAAGAATAGAAGTACTATTGATCATCTGGTACGTTTAGAATCCTTCGTTAAAAATACTATAGTCAATAAACAACATGCTGCGTCGATTTTCTTTGATCTCAAGAAAGCTTATGACACGACATGGAAGCATGGTATTATGAAGGATTTACATGACTTTGGGTTGAGAGGCCGCTTGCCTCTTTTTATATCAGTTTTTGAAAGACTGACAATTTCAAGTTCGAGTGGGTTCTACCCTGTCTGATCATTACAATCAGGATCAGGGTGTTCCACAAGGCAGTATTTTGTCTGTCACTTTATTTAGTATTAAGATCAACAGTTTATCCAAGGTTTTAAACGATTCGATTGACGGATCACTTTTTGTGGATGATTTTAATATTTCTTGTCGTGGTAAAAATATGCTTACCATTGAACGGCAACTACAGTTGTGTTTAAATACAATAAATAAATGGTGTCTTGAAAACGGCTTTAAATTTTCTAAATCAAAAACTAATTCTATACATTTTTGTAGAAAATATAAACCGCATAAGGACCCAGAATTATCTTTAAATGGCACCCCTATCAAAGTTGTAAAGGAGGCCAAGTTCCTGGGTTTAATTTTCGACTCTCTTTTAACATTCTTACCGCATATTAAATCCCTTAAAGCTAAATGCCTGAAGGCACTAGATTTGTTAAAAGTTGTTTCAAATTCAAAGTAGGGAGGGGATCAAGCTACCCTTCTTCACTTATACAGATCATTAGTACGGTCTAAACTTGATTATGGCTCCATCGTATATGGTGGAGCCTGCAAAAGCAACCTGAAACTTCTTGATTCTATCAACCACCAAGGTCTAAGACTTTGTCTTGGGTCCTTCAGAACCTCACCTGTTGACAGTTTCTACGTTGAGGGTGACGAACCTTCTCTTACACAACGCCGTATTAAATTATCCTTACAATATATTACTAAATTACACTCTAATGAATCTAACCCTGCATATAACTGTGTGTTCAATCCACTGTATCAGGATTTGTACGACAAGAAGTCTTCTCTTGTCCCGCCTCTAGGACATAGAATGAAATCCTTTCTTTCTTCAGCCGGCATTGAGCTGGAAAATATAGCTCCCTCCCGTCTTCTTTCTTCTCCTCCTTGGCAGATGGTTAGGCCACAAGTTGACCTAACAGTAACTACATTTAGAAAATCAGAAACGAATGAATTACAGTATAAACAAAAATATAATTAACTGAAACATAAATATAGCAATTATAAACCCTTATTTACAGATGGATCCAAGGACGGTGGAGCAGTGGCTTGTGCCACTGTTATTGGATCCAGAACAATATCTTTTAGATTACCAAATAATAGTTCTATTTTTACAGCTGAAGCTAACGCCATACTAACGGCTCTCAAATACATACAAAAACACCCTAAACATAAACAGTATATAATCTATTCCGACTCTCTTTCTTACCTTCAGGCGATTAAAAATATTTCTTGTAAACATCCACTTTTAATAGAAATTATTGAACTGTACAATAATCTTGCTTCTGGCCAGTGCGACATCGTCCTTTGTTGGTTACCTAGTCACGCTGGCATTTCTGGTAACACAATGGCCGATCTTGCTGCCAAGGCAGCACTCAACAAATCTGTGACACCACTTCTTATTCCATACTCAGATTATAAAGCTACAATAAGATCTTATATCCGTGATCTGATGCAGAAGAAGTGGGACACCCAAGTAGGTATAAATAAACTACATGAAATAAAACCTTAAAATCGGTTATACTTACTTGGGTTGTCAGTCCAGATTTGAGGAGGTCATTATGCGACGATGTCGCATTGGCCATACGAGGTATACTCACGGTTATCTATTAAAAGGTGAAGATCCTCCGTTTTGTATCCCTTATGATGAAAGAATCACAGTCAAGCATGTCCTGCTTGACTGTGTTGAATATTCCATCACAAGGGATAAATATTTTAATTCACAAACTTTGAAGGATCTTTTTAATTATGTTAGTTCTCATTTAATTATTTCATTTTTAAAAGAATTAGATTTGCTGAATGAATTGTAAATAGATAAATATTTTATGCTTGGAAATTTGAATTAGTAACTTAGAGTGTTAGTGGCTGTATCCTCGAGGGGGGGAAAGCACTGTAAAAGTATTGTCCTCCTGAGAGGGTACGTAAGTCCCAAAACATTTGAGGTCAAATTTGATCTTCCATCTTTTCTTAGCTGTAGTATTTCTGTCATTTTAATGTGTGGCTAACCTTGCATACAATCAACAGCAGCTGAGGGGATGATGTAAATCCAGCTAGGGACCATGCAGGTAGCAGAAGTACTGTAAGTCCCAATGGCCCCTAGTATGGTGATCTACCTTCAGTTGTTAGTGGTCCATATAGCCTGTTTTTATATTGTATTGTCTGAATAGGGATATGAGTTTTAACTTTTCACGCTAGTTTTATTTCTTATTGTGATATTCTAGTTGTTTTACTGTCCGTCGTCGACAGATGTTTCTCATATACATAGATTCCTTTTATAAGAATGCTCTCGTCATGATATGGCTGCAATACTGCCGATGTGACGTTAAATATTAACTCACTCACTCACTCACTTAAAATCATGGTCAAAGCACTCACACTATCGTTCTTCTGCGTATCCTTAGACCTTTCTTCAAATTGCCATAGTTCTCATTGAGACTGAAAATGTATCTTTAACAATAGGCAGTGCGTAAGTGTGCAAAATACATGACAAAAGTTTGATACACTCTACATCTTTTGAAACTGATAACTAAGTACATGTCCTAAAGATTGAGCATGAATACGATGAACTAATACCCAACTGACACTTAAATGTTTAACAATTTACCCTGTCAGAGATGCTGTACTCTCACATGGTACTGTATGCTTGCAGAAAGAAACACAATTTGCATAAATAGTACGTGTGAATTGCAAACGAAATGGACTTCATCTAAATGCACCAAATAACGAAAACTGTCTTAGCAGAAGCAAGTGGCTTTGCAGAACCAGCCTATACATAAGTATCCTAACTATGCCTGTGAAAATAGTTACAGATTTACGTAATCATGCTTCAGAAAAAGCATAATAGATGCAATAATACGTTTTTAGACTCAACAACTACAAGGATTTTGTCGAGAGTATTCTGTATAATGACCTTGGCCTTTACATTTCTCATAGAATGTGGCAAACACAATCACAAGATGTACCTAAAATAAGTTTATTGTGCGGTATCATCGTATCATTTTGCTCCAAAATCAAGTGGAATGTGTCAGTAGAAGCGCAAGTCAAGTAAGGTGTACGGTTGTGTTCTTCCATAGTGAACATGTTTCTTCTATGAATGTAAGTGTTAACTGTCAACAATGTGAATTTGTTAAAAGTACCTAGAGTAGATGCTGATGTGGCCCGCGATGCGTCTTTCAGCGGTTTCAGTTCACCTGAAACACATTGAATAAACACGCACAATCTTAAAGTCATGAGTGAGTGAGTGAGTTAACATTTAACGTCACATCGGCAGTATTGCAGCCATATCGTGACGAGAGCATTCTTAAAAAAGGAATCTATGTATATGATAAAAACCTGTCGCCGAAGGACAGTAAAACAACTAGAATATCACAATAAGAAGTAAAACTAGCGTGAAAAGTTAAAACTAATATTCCTATTCAGACAATACAATATAAAAACAGGCTATATAGATCACCAACAACTGAAGGTAGATCACCATACTAGGGGCCATGGGGACTTACAGTACTTTTGCTACCTGCATGGTCCCTAGCTGGATTTACATCATCCCCTCAGTTGATGGTGATTGTAAGCAAGATTAGCCACAAATTAAAATGACACATATTCTACGGCTAAGACAAAATGGAAGATCAAATTTGACTTCAAATGTTTTGGGACTTACGTATCCTCTCAGGAGGACAATAATTTTACAGTGCTTTAACCCCCATCGAGGATACAGCCACTAACACTCTAAGTTACTAATTCAAACTTCCAAGTATAAAATATTCATCTATTTACAATTCATTTAGCAAATCTAATTCTTTTAAAAATGCAATAATTAAATGAGAGCTAACAGAATTAAAAAGATCCTTCAAAGTTCGTGAATTAAAATATTTATCCCTTGTGATAGAGTATTCAACACAGTCAAGCAGGACATGCTTGACTGTGATTCTTTCATCACAAGGGATACAAAACGGAGGATCTTCACCTTTTAATAAATACTCGTGAGTATACCTCGTATGGCCAATGCGACATCGTCGTATAATGACCTCCTCAAATCTGGACTGACAACCCAAGTAAGTATAACCGATATAAGGTTTTATTTCATGTAATTTATTTATACCCACTTGGGTGTCCCACTTCTTCTGCATCAGATCACGGATATAAGATCTTATTGCAGCTTTATAATCTGAGTATGGAATAAGAAGTGGTGTCACAGATTTGCTGAGTGCTGCTTTAGCAGCAAGATCGGCCATTGTGTTCCCAGAAATGCCAACGTGACTAGGTAACCAACAAAGAACAATGTCGCACTGGCCAGTAGCAAGATTATTGTACAATTCAATAATTTCTATTAAAAGTGGATGTTTACAAGAAATATTTTTAATAGCCTGAAGGCAAGAGAGAGAGTCTGAATAGATTATATACTGTTTATGTTTAGGGTGTCTTTGAATATATTGAAGAGCAGTTAATATGGCGTTTGCTTCTGCAGTAAAAATAGAGCTGTTATCGGGAAGTCTAGAAGATATTGTTCTCGATCCAATGACAGTGGCACAAGCTACTGCACCACCGTCCTTGGATCCATCTGTAAATAAGGGTTTGTAATTGCTATATTTATGTTTTAATTGATTATATTCTTGTTTATATTGTAATTCATTCGTTTCTGATTTTTTAAATGAAGTTAATGTTAGGTCAACTTGTGGCCTAACCAACTGCCAAGGAGGAGAAGAAAGGAGACGGGAGGGAGCTATGTTTTCCAACTCAATTCTGGCGGAAGAAAGAAAGGGTTTAATTCTGTGTCCTAGAGGTGAAACAAGAGAAGACCTCTTGTCATACAAATTTTCATAAAGCGGATTGAACACACAGTCATAGGCTGAGTTAGATTTATTAGAATATAGTTTAGTAATGTATTGTAAAGACAATTTTATACGGCGTTGTGAAAGAGATGATTCATCAGCCTCAACATAGAGACTGGCAACAGGTGGGGTTCTAAAAGATCCAAGACAAAGTCTTAGACCTTGGTGATGGACAGAATCTAATAGTTTGAGGCTGCTTTTACAGGCTCCACCATATACAATGGAGCCATAATCAAGTTTAGATCGTACCAATGATCTGTATAAGTGAAGGAGGGTAACTTGATCCCCTCCCCACTTTGAATTTGAAACAACCTTTAACAAATCTAGTGCCTTCAGACATTTAGCTTTAAGGGATTTAATGTGTGGCAAGAAGGTTAAATGAGAATCGAAAATTAAACCCAGGAACTTGGCCTCCTTTACAACCTTGATGGGAGTGCCATTTAAAGATAGTTCAGGGTCCTTATGCGGCTTATATTTTCTACAAAAATGTATGCAATTAGTTTTGGATTTAGAAAATTTGAAGCCATTTTCAAGACACCATTTATTTATTTTGTTCAAACATAACTGCAGTTGTCTTTCAATAGTGTGCATATTTTTACCACGACAAGAAATATTAAAATCATCCACAAATAATGATCCATCAATTGAATCATTTAAAACCTTGGATAAACTGTTGATCTTAATACTAAACAAAGTGACAGACAAAATACTACCTTGAGGGACACCCTGATCCTGATTATAATGATCAGACAGGGTAGAACCTACTCGGACTTGAAATTGCCTGTCTTTTAAAAACTCTGATATAAAAAGAGGCAAACGACCTCTCAATCCAAATTCATGTAAATCCCTCAAAATACCATGCTTCCAGGTCGTATCATAAGCTTTCTCAAGATCAAAGAAAATTGATACAGCATGTTGTTTATTTACGATTGCATTTTTCACGAAGGATTCTAAGCGTACCAAATGATCAATGGTACTGCGATTTTTCCTGAAACCACACTGAATATTTGTAATGAGATTATTGGTTTCAAGATACCAAACTAATCTATTATTCACCATACGTTCCATGGTTTTACAGACACAGCTAGTGAGAGATATCGGTCTGTAATTCGACGGATCTGTATGATCCCTGCCAGGTTTTGGTATTGGGACTACAATGGCATTACGCCACGAAGGAGGAAATGCTCCAGACGTCCATATTTTGTCAAATATATCTAAAAGTGTGACCAGACATGGTTCAGGCAAATGTTTCAGTAGCTGATAATGAATATTGTCATCACCTGCTGCAGTGTCATGAGCTTGGTCAAGAGCTGTATATAACTCATGTAATGAGAAAACTTCATTATAATCTTCACCATTATTTGATTCGAAATTAAGTTTTTTCTTTTCCTGTTGTTTCTGATATCTCTGAAACTCAGGGACATAATTTGCCGATGAAGAATTTTTGGCAAGTGTTTCGCCAATTTTATTTGCAATATGAGACTTGTCAGTAATTAAATTATCACCATCTTTGAGATGGTGAACTGAAGATTTAGAACCTTTACCTTTAATTCTTTGAACCATGTTCCATACCTTGGACATTGGCGTGCGCGAATTAATCCTGGAAACGTAGTTCCTCCAAGATTGCCGTTTGTTGTGTTTGAAGGTACGACGGGCTTTCGCATTGAGGATTTTAAACTTATTCAAGTTGTGGACAGTTGGATGATAGCGGAAATAATTTTCCGCCTTTTTCCTCGCTTTTCTGGCTTGCCTACAATCGGAATTGAACCATGGTTTCCGTACATGTGGAGCAGTAGAAGACCTAGGTATACACTCATCAGCTATTTCATTTAAAGTGTCAGAAAAAAGCCGAATAGGATCAGTTACTTCACTGAAACACTGCGGCCGTAGTTTAGATGTGCATAACATTTCAAATAACGACCAGTCTGCCTTGGAAAAATTCCATCTTGTATAAGATGGAGAATCAGATGGATTAGTTGCTGTTAAGATAGTTGGAAAGTGGTCACTTCCACAGAGGTCATTGTGGACTGACCACTCAAATTCATTTAGTAGAGAAGGGTCTGCAAGAGACAGATCCAGAGAAGAGTAGGCGCCAGTTGCAGGGTGCAGATAAGTGCTTGAATCATCATTGTATATACACAAGTCATTATTGGCTATAAAATCTTCCAGTATTTTACCTTTAGAGTTTGTGTTTGTACCACCCCAAATCGGGTTATGTCCATTGAGATCACCCATTAAAATACAAGGTTTAGGAAGTTGGTCATAGAGAGCTTGAAGATCAGACTGCTGGAGTGCTGAAGAAGGTGAAATATATAAAGAGCATAGTGTAAAGGTAACGTGAAGAGTTAGTCTCACTGCAACAGCTTGGAGACTAGTTGTGAGTGTTACAGGACTATGGATAACATCCTGTTTTACAAGAATTGAAGACCCTCCAGTGGCCCTATCACCTGGAGGTGAAAAACAATTATATGAAGTGAACTGACGTAGATCAAAAGCGTCTGTCTCCTTCAGATAGGTTTCCTGGAGACAGAAAGCGGATGGTGCAAGATCCTGGACAAGTAGCTGTAACTCGTTGAAATTGGTCCTTAGGCCTCTACAGTTCCACTGTACAATATTTTTGCAATGGATTATCGTTTGGGCGGGTTGATTGGGGATCTACCCCGTACTTTTTTTGAGGGCGACAAGCTGTGTGCCCTTGATTGGACGTTTTCGGACACGTCCATGTCCTCAAGTGATCCGTATTTATTATAAAGCTTAATTCTGTTTTCAGACCCTTTTGGGGCTCTGCCACTTTGCTTTTTTGAAGAATCAGGCATAGGTTTAGTTTTTCCTTTAGGAATTTGTTGGACATTTGACAAAGATTGAGACCTTGCAGGTGGCTGTGATGATGAATCCGAAGCTGGCCCTGATTGACTTTGCGACATGCGAGGAAGTAGCTCAGCGGTCTGAGTAGAAATAGCGGGTGAAAAAACCTCTGGGGAATCAGTGTGCACCCAAGTCAAGTTTGTTTGAGCAGCTGAAGAAGACGTAGAAGCCTTAGAGGATGGTTCAGATGATGGTTTTGTTTTAGAAGCATATGTTTCTTGTGGATCGCATCTTTGAACAAGTTGTTTCGCTTCGGCAAAGCTGATATTTTGAGTAAATTTTAGTTTGTTTATTTCCATCTGGTACTTCCAAATCGGACACTCTTTTGAGAAAGACGAATGGTCTCCTGAACAATTGGTGCATTTCTTGTAATTACTGTCACAATCTTCTGTTGTGTGGGTCTTCTCACCGCAGTGAGCACACACAACAGACAATGTGCAGGAATTTACACCGTGACCATACTTTTGACACTTGAAACATCTGAGTGGATTAGGAATAAACGTTTCCACTTTGATGTGACAGTAGCCGGCCTTTATTGATTTTGGAGCCGTTGGAGTGGAAAATGAAAATAAATAGGTGTTGGTTTGTTGGATCTGGTTGTTTCTTCGGGTTGTGAAACGTTTCACAAATAACACACCTTGGTCCTTCATCTCTGCAGCAATGTCAATTTCCAGCATATCCGCAAATAGTCTATCACGGTCTCTCACAATACCCTTACTAGTGTTAAGAGTACGGTGAGGAGAGACTGACACTGGAATGCCTACAAATGATTTTGTTGAAAGGAGATTGGTTGCCTGTTGCCTCCTATTACACTCAACAAGCAAAGAACCTGTTCGTAAACGTCTAACGTTTCTAACATCACCTGCAATGCCCTGTATGCCTTTTGATACCGCAAAAGGGTTCAGCTTTAACGGAGTGTTGTCAGTGGTCTCAATTACAATAAACCGTGGCCAGTAGTCAATGGATGTGGACAGTCCTTGGTCTTCAACATCAGGATCAGTAGTATCAAGAGGACGTTTTGTTTTTTTGAGGGGAGTTTCGTAAGCCATGGTAAGTTTATATTGTTTCATCATCCGAGCTCCCCACCCGCCACGGAGTATCACAAGGACAATGCTAAAAGCAGGCGGGTTTCCTGCCTGCAGCACCAAGGATACCCGGATGGTATACTCAAGCAGAATAACACAAAAGTATTTATTCCACTTGATTGGCCCATGAGCCACTGCCTTCTGGACATAGGACTCTAGGCAAGTTACGAAATTTGAATTGTACAATCGAAATACAAATGAATCATCATGAAGCCAAGACAAAAAATTACATATTTTCTCAAATTTGTGAACAACATTTACATGTACAGGGCTTAGCATGACCAGCCGATTGGTTGAACCGGGCCCATTCAACCACCCGTCTAGGTGAAGTCAGGGCCAAAGTGGTGTGTTGAGCAATAGGAGCAATAGTCCTGCTCCCATGCTCTCAACCACCAGGATCCCTTCCTCCACCGACACAGGGCCGCAACCCACGGCAAACGGGTTGGTGGACCAAATATCCCCCCGGGTCCACTACGGGGGTGTTGGCGAGCTCTTGGCGTTACCCAGCACCCACCACGAGGAGGTGGCTCGCCACGGGTGCCTCTTAAAGTCATGGTTAAAGCACTCACACTATCGTTTTTCAAAAGAAGCGCAAGTCAAGCGGGGGTGGAATGTACAACATACTTTCTCGGGAAAAAGTACAGGTTTAGTACATTTAACGGGTCCCATCCGGGATTCGGGGATACACTCACGCCTGCACTGTCAGCCATCTAAACCACTCTGTCACAGCAACTAAATGTCCAGATCACGGACTTTGTGTACCTTGAAATACATATCTTTCGGCCGTGGGAACCCTTACAATCTGCACTTGTCACACAAAGTCCGTGAACTAGACTACCAGTTGCCCAACCTGCGTCTCTTCATAGATCTCCGTGAGGTTAATCAGCATGAATAACCGGACTGGTGTGACCTGTCACCGAACATGGCACAAACTAAGCTCGCCTGGGAGTGAGATTATAAGTTGCAAGACAGCAACACACGATTATGCTTGCTTTGGTCGAGAGTGAAACGGATTTCCTCAAGCCTTCTCCACAGTCATCTAACTCACTCAGACACCGTGTCTACTATAAACATGAATATCGGAAGACTGGCAAGACATGGTTGTCAAAATGTGTCATGATGGCAGTATCCAGTTCGGCTTGTTTATACAGCTGCGTGGATCACATGGTCGAGATTGTGGTACGATGGTCATATAAATCGTTACGTAGTCTCCATACGCCTCATAGGCCGTCGGTAAAATGTAAAAGCTAGCGACGTTCATCAGACAAATTATTCCCACGCCAAGTCGTAAAGTCGCATTTACATACCCTGTCAAAGCAAATGCAATGGCGAAATCGCACAAACTATATTGTAGGTCGAAAATACATTTCAGCATTGATTAGGCCCCACTTGATTCCAAACAGGCCATCATGCCTCAGCATTACCAAACCCACGTGCAAAACGTGTGCTTCAAACTATGTCATGAAAGCTATGCAGGCGTAGGCAGGGGGATAGATAGATAGATAGATAGATAGATAGATAGATAGATAGATAGATAGATAGATAGATAGATAGATAGATAGATAGATAGATAGATAGATAGATAGATAGATAGATAGATAGATAGATATTCTTTATTTCCTCTATAGAATGAAGATTACATTTATATGATAGAATCTTTTATGTACTTCTGTTTATCTGTATTTATGTGAGACAGTTGTCCTGAATAGTGAAAGAACAACGGTTATTTATGAACATTGGTGGAGTATTCTCTCCCAACTGCGAACTGAGGAACTAGGGAGCACCATCACTGTGAAGGCGCTACGATCCATACCAAAAACATACCCCGGCAATGGATTCCAAACCTGCACCAGTACAATTAAAACGAGTGAGTAATCAGCCGTCATTTCCTCACATCCAGGCACAGACTGGAATATCTGGCGTGGTGCAGGCTCTGAGAAAACTGTGGTTCTATGTTTCACATATAGAAGATACACGATTTCTGTTCCTTTCTGTTGTTTCAGTTTTCATAAATACTTACCAGGATGGGCTTCCCTGTTAAAGAAGAATAAAAATTGTTATTGATTAATGGTAAATATTGATAATAACATTTCTGTAATGCTACTGGAGTATAAATTTGAGCACGAACAATATAGGTAAATGTGTTGTGATCATTGCTGTCCACTCGCTATCATTCTTAGAGAAAATAGAAATATATAACGTCATGCGTTCATACCCTTGCCAATTACTTGTTCTGGAACAGCGGACAAGCTTTATCAGATGGTCTGTCAGCAAACATCAACAATGACATAAACATCCCTTATATATATTGCGGCCACTGACATCCCAAGTCTTTCCAATAATTCTTTATAAATTACGAGATGCAGGAACTACTGCTAGACACATATTAGATGATCCTGCGCACTAAACGCATTTGTGACAAGAGAGGCGGTACAACGAATTGGGCGAGTACACTTGGCTGCTACAGGTAGCTTGACGATTATGCACGTGAAATACATGCTAACCGTGACATGAAATCAACACCGCATATTCCTTCGAATGATAAGACTGCAATTTCAGGCATAAGATACTGATATTCCACGCTAACCTTTAGTTAAGACGAAGACAAATAGATGACTGGGGCATTGACGAGCAGTTTAGATATTCAACAATTTTGTTTTTAAAAAAAACAGGAAAATGTCATTTGCTTCGTGAAATGGATCGGTGGTCCTATATATATATTTGCTCAGTATATTTTGTTGATTGAATTCGTTGGGATTGTACCTATTCCAAATCGAGTATGCTATAACAATTCATGCGTGAAACGCACGGGGAAAATGAACTTCTCGATATGAATCAGATTACCTGTCTCCCTCTTGTTTCAAGTGGATCGTTCTGTGGGGCGTTCCCAAGTATGTAAATTGGGGTCATTTGTCAGGTCGTGGATCATCTTATATGTGTTTACCAGTAGGTCTCTAAATCAGACCGAAAGACAGGGCACCTTTTACTGTTTCATGTTGACAGACACCCTAAACATAAATAGTATACGATCTTTTCAGACTCCCTTTCTTGCCTTCAGGTTATTATAATATTTCTGGTAAACATCCACTTTTAATTGAAAATATTGAATTGTATAATAATCTTGCTACTGGCCAGTACGACATCGTCTTCGGTTGGTTACCCAGCCACGTAGGCATTTCAGGTAACACAATGGCCGATCTTGCTGCTACGGCAACTCGTAACAAATCTGTGACACCACTTCTTATTCCTTATTCTGACTACAAAGCTAGCATTAGAGCTTACACTCGCGATCTGATGCAGAAGAAGTGGAACACCGAAGTAGGTATAAATAAACTACATGAAGTAAAACCCTACATTGGTTACACCTACTTGGGCTGTCAGTCCAGATTTGAAGAGGTCATTTTACGACGATGTCGTATTGGCCATACACGATGTACTCATGCATACCTATTGAAAGGTGAGAATCCTCCGTTGTGTATCCCTTGTGATGAATGAATCACAAGGGATCAGTATTTTAATTCACGAACTATGAAGGATCTTTTAATAACACAAGTTCTCATTTAATCATTGCATTTATAAAATAATTAGATTTATTAACTGATTTGTTAATAGATAAATATTTTATTATTGGAAGTTTAAATTCATGACTGTGCTTGTTAGTGGCTGTATCCTCAAGGGGGGTTGAAGTACTGTAAGTCCACAAACATTCAAAGTAAATTCTAAATTTCCAGGTTTTTAATCGTAGAATAAGTTTTTTTATTGTATGGCTAGATTTCCCAAATTGCTGACGGCTGAGGGGATGATATAATTCCAGCTAGGGTCCATGCAGATAGCAAAAGTACTGTAAGACCCCATGATCCTTAGTATGGTGATCTACCTTCCAATTAAGTTCACTTGACATAACTATATCCATTATAGGACACAAAATATGACCAAGTATACAAATGTACACCGATTATCAGATTTCCGTACATATTAAACTCTCTTCCATGATCTGTGAACAGCCTGAGCTTTGTCAGAACAGTAATAGTTCTAGACGTCTTTGAGTCATATCTAGACAGTTGTTTGTGAAGAAATAAAAAATCTATGTTGAGTCACCATCTAAAATATGGGTTGATTTGAAATACAATGCATCAAGAAACAATCAACATCCACACGATTTGTTCATGACGTGTAATTCGAATGCTGGTTGACAAAGATCGCAACTTTCACAAAACAAGGATATTTATCAAAAAACAAGGATTCCTGATCTAGAGTGTATAGTTGTATCTATACACCTGGAAATTAATCAAGCAACACCCCAATTTTTTCTATTGGAGCAACTTTGAAGTGTTCTGACAATCAAAATATGCCGGGTTGATATAGTTTGACACTTTTTTATTCAACAGACGATCTCTGACAAACAACTTAAAGGGAAAAAGTATCAAGACTTTGCTTTATTGCAACGAAATCCAAATTCTTAAAACTGTCTTAAATTCATGAAAAAATGGACACAATTTACTATTCATCCACAGACGTTGTTGTCAGGTGTATTAACACAAATGTCACATGGAAAGAAAGAACAGTCATCTGAGAGTCTGCACACCGACTTTCATCAATATCTAGTGTGTCCTCCCTGCGCACGCACCACCGATTCCAGACGCCTCCTCATTCCTTGGATGAGTCTCCGGATCTGATTCTGGGGGATCCTGTTCCACTCCTCATGCAGGGCAGCCGTCAATTCGTTGAGATTATGGACTGGTGGGTCTCTCTGCCTCACACGACGGCCAATAAAGTCCCACAAATGTTCAATGGGGTTGAGGTCAGGGCTCATGGCAGGCCATGGAATTCTGTCAATTGCATTTTGCCGCAAAAAATCATTTACAGCATGCGCCCTGTGAGGTCTAGCATTGTCGTCCATAAATATGGGTCTCGTTGCCAGAGGATGGTTCTCAAAATGAGGTACCACAGCCCTGTCAAGAACCTCCTGTTGGTAACGAACACCGTTAAGGTTGCCACGGATGGTAATGATATCCAACTTGCAGTTCATGGAAATGCACCCCCATACCATAACGGAACCTCCCCCAAAGGCCACAGTCTCCTGGATGTTCCGTGGAGCCATTGCTGTGTTCCTCTGCCTCCAGACCCGAGTACGACCGTCCACCATGTGCAGCAAGAACCGGCTCTCATCTGAGAAATGGACCTTCCTCCAAGAGGCAATGTTCCAGTGCAAACGGTCATTACACCAGGCCAGTCGGGCTGCCTTATGGGCTGGAGACAGTCTGGGTCGCTTGATTGGCCTCCTTGCCCGGTATCCTGCAGCTTTCAGACGATTCCGAACAGTCCTGTTCGAGATGGGTCTCCCTGGAAGCCACTCCTGTCTCAACCGAGAGCTCGAGTCGAAGGACCTGCGCCGTACAAGTCTCAGTAAAGCTCTGTCCTCCCGGACTGTGGTCTTCCTGGGTCTTCCTGGTCTAGGCAGGTCTTTAACTTCATTAGTGGCCCGGTATTTTTTCAAAAGTTTTGAAATTATGGAATGATGTCGTCCGATTTGAGTCCCGATTTGTCTTAGAGACATACCAGCATTCCTCATGCCGATTATTTGCCAACGAGTGGCCTCTGATAATTTCCTACGTGCCATGACATTGAAATGAATGAAAAACCGAATGCAATCGACAACCTGCGCTTGTAAACACCCCAGGGAAAAAGTGCATTTTTCGAAAGTTGAGGTTAAAGCAATGCACGTGCGCTGTGCAAGCTTCACGCGCGTCATATCAACCCATGAAAAGCTCATGCTGTATGTCAATACATCAAAATTGAATAATCAATCATCAAAATTACTTCGTTAAACTTTGTTAAGTTTTTATGTGTCTTTGAATTTGGTGTTGCTTAATTAATTTCCATATGTATAGATTTTCAGGCTCACTCCGCAACATGAAATAAAAAAAAAACAGTTCCACATAATGACAAACATGCGGCTGCGTTTCAATCAGGCTGAGACTTTGTCACTTTGTATCTATCTGAAAACGTTATTTCTCATGAATATGACCCACATTTTTCGTATTTTAACAGTATCAACCATCTTAGTGATAAATACGGGTGGGCTTTTTTTCGAAAAGATAAACGTTGTGACTAATAAATCATGCATAATACCTGTTATTTTCACGACGATTGCGTCCATATTTCTCACATGCTTCTCTGGAAGAAAATATGAAAAATGTATAGATTTTCAGAGATTTGTAGGATGCATTAATCCTCCCACAATATAACAATATCAAATACTGTTTAATTAACAAAAATATTCCAAAGGGATATTCAAAGGGAGTCCTTATATTTACACATACTTAACTTCTAAATCTCCCTCAAAGTTTTCAAAGCAAAAAGTATACTATTGTCTGAAAGATATAGTTCAAGATTCATAGACATTTATTATTAATATACATGTAGGACATTATATTCAATAAAAATATCACATTGTGATACGCGTTTATTGCACGCATATGCATTGTGCATTATGCTGTAGCTTGTGCATTTGGCTGATGTCCTTGTTAGTGTTACGAGTGGATCTCAGAAACATTACCGACACATACCAAGACAACAATGTTTGAAATATGCCATTATGGAATTATATGCATGTACTCAAATGAAAAGTATGTATCATTGAACGTGTTGCGGAGGTTCAGTTTGTGGTAGAATCGTTCATGTTCCAAGTAGATCCCAGAACACTAACACACATAAATCAACATGATATGACCAAGCAAGACGTGTTTACTTTACTCAAAGTTCAGTCACATTCAGTTCAGTCGTGCCTAACATTACACTACAGACCTGGGTACTGAGCACTTTGTGTTTAACACAGTTCTTAAAAAACACGAAGAAAACAAACTACTAATATCTTGAACACAGACCATGAAAAGAGGTTGGTTTTGATCGGGGCGTCAGAGGGTGAATATCATATTGTTAGGAAATGTAAATGTGTTGGAGAATCAATCTTACTTGATCTTAAGGCAAAGGATTGTCACAGCAATCAACAGCACAGCGGTACATAGTCCAAGGGCAGAGTTAATTTTGGCCTCCATGGAATTGTCAGTACATCCCAACTCTTTCTTAGCTGTAGGATATACATAAACAGTTTGAGTAATTCGTATTCTCCTGTGAACGGAATGTGTAAGTAATATCACTACAGTAAAATTCATATCTAAACAGTAATATACCTCAGACTAAAATCATACCCATTAGACTATAGTAATATCTACAAACCTGCAATAATATTGACGGCGGTACAATAATGTTCATAACAATACAGTGATAATCATTAACACTACAGTAACATGCATAACACTACATTAGTATGTATGATGGGGGTAGGTTCACCCTTAGTTGCTGTAAAACTTTATTTCATAAATAAAGCTTTAGTCAGCCCTAACCTCTCCTATACCACTTTTGATCTCTCTATCTTTTTCCCAGTCAGAAGCCAACTCATTGAGGTAAAAATACAGAAAGATTGAAAAGTTGTAAAATCATTAAAAGGGTCCATTTGTAGCCACAGCCCCCAAGGGTGAAATATTGAAAGATTTTTTGCGCATTTTAACCAAGGGGGATTGCGTCGGTGCCTTCTCTCATCTTTGAGAGTGCCTTGCTCAGAAAGGCCCTTTTCTGAGACTTAACTGATGTGATCTTCATCCCTTATTTCACAAAAGTGCAAGGCTTTATCAAGTCCCCTTTCTTCGTGAAGGGATCACAGGAGGCAACGGCGGGATGAACTCACAATGCACAGCTGTACAACTGTACACAATAAGGCTGCATCACAACCGATTGCACTTCTGAGGACTGATAGCAATATACTCGGTTTAACGGGTTTATCCTGAGGTTGTGAGATTGTGTCATCCTTCTAAGTTTGGCTCCGCCTACCCTGGTCAGAGGTCATGTGAAATGTCAGTTATTTACAGTAAATGATCTTCGAACGTTTTATTGTGTGTAATTCAACTTTTATCTCACTATGTTTTGCATGTGTTGAATATTATTTCATAAGAATTGAGAATCATTGTATTATACAATGGCGTGCAACGAACAGCTTGAACAATTGGTGGTGAATGATACAAGAGATGATAAGTGGGATAGACTGGTGACACTGGTGACGTTGCCAGTGGGCAGCAAGCCGAAACAATATCTTGGTGACAATATAACTCAAGATAGACCTCAGAAAATGTCTGCCGGTGAGAGCAAAAAGCTGTATGCAAGTTATGAGTCACGGGTCAGGGCTGAGATGACAAAGACTATAGGGTCGACTATGATCCAGAGCTATAAAGGTATAGAGTCTTACTTCCTTAATATTCCACCCGCACTTCAGCTTTGTCTGTGGAAAGACCTAGAGAACGATCTGTGTATTGAACATGCTTTGAGTTCAGCTGTCAGCTGTACATTGTACCACAAATACAGCATGTTTTAGCACCGCTGGCAGCAGCGATTATCACGGCGAAGCATTGTCAATTTGAATAAGAAAAAGATATTAATAATAAGATGGATACTGGGTGTGCTTATTATGAATTTGGGTATGGCAATGGCCACCAAGGACTTTCTCATAAAACAAAGCATATACCAGAAAATATTTTAAAGTAATATAAAATATATATAGAATGGTTACGATTGCTATGATGATCAGTGGGGCTTTGGTCAATGCCCTGGCCTTTTTAGAGAGTAATTACCTTTTCCTTGATGTTACAAGAGTCGAATGCAGCTGAGACAGAAGCAGAATGATATGGCTGTAGAGCAAGTGCAGGCCGCACAAGCCGCGTATGCGAAAAGACGTGTGCAGCGACTCAATATATCATTAATGATCACCTCCAATGTGAAAACCATGCCGTTTGGACACTCAGTGATGTAGTAGACGCTATGCAACAATATTATATGTAAGCAGCTCGAGCCCCTCAGTGATGAATCCATTCTCTCCTAGCATTACACCCTCCCAAGGGACAACAAGATGAGGAGCTGATATTCGTCTCTCTCAATGTTGCTGCCACTACACATTGAGCATTTGACATTCACAATCAGCACAGAAGTCACGTATCATTGTGCTATAGTAGAAAAGAATATTTACTCCTTTTTTGATACAATACAGAAATACCTGGAGCCCTAGGGTTCCGAGTGGAGAATTGAAAAGGTCTGTCTAGTTACATCTCATTATGATCTCAAGACTAACAAAATTCATTATATAAAAAAGCCTGATTCATTTCTTAAACCTTGCAGACACCCAGTTAGAGATTAGTCTGCACATTAGTATAGCAATGGATATTTTTCGAGAACTGAAACAGATATTGCGGGAGAATGTTGCATACCTGTTTACTCTTGAAGAAGGAAGTCTCAGCAGCTGAGATCACTTGGCATACAAGCCCCCACTATGAAACAGCTCAAACTCCAATCGAAAGAGCAGGGGCTTAAAGGTTATTTCCACCCTATGAAATACAAGCTAGTAGAACGACTGCAAAAACCCAACATACAACCTGCCACTGTGAAACAACTCAAACTCCAAGCTCCAAGAGCAGAGGCTTAGAGGTTATTCCCGTCTGAGGAAAGTCGAGCTAGTCGAACTGTTGCTTTAGCACAGAATAGTCAATCTACAGTTTATGTGAACTGAACATGCGATAGGTAATTATCTGAGATGCTGGCAGATGAAGGTACACACAAATATAGACATCAACGATATCAAACTTCTGATCACTGACAAAAGTGAATGAGGAACTGAACGACCTAGGAAGCCTCAAATTTCAAATCACTACGAAAATGGCGCTTGATATTGAGAACCTTGAGTCTTACTTCAGAGGAAATCAAGAAGACCCAAAACAACAAATGCGACACCTCATTGCTAAAAATACGAGAATCTCTGGAACACTACACAAACAGGGGTTCTGGGTGGGCCGTTAACAAAATCAATAAGGTATATCTAGACATAGCTAATTATACACCATCCAAAACTCGACGTACCACCTTACTATAAGAAAAAGGCAGCCATGGTCAACTGTAAAATAAAGATGATGCTTGTGCTGTATATTCAGTGACAGCCATCTTGTTTCCAACCAACATGAATTCGAACAGACTTCGAGCTATCCTTAAGATGACGGGCTTAACTGGGATGGTTTCACAAAACCCACAACCATTTCCTACTGGGGTAGTAGTATAAGTAATGAGGGTTCTGGGCCAGGCCAAACAAAAAAGTATATAATATCAATAACATTGATCTAGACCCCCTTTCAAAAACACCAAAAACAAAATGACACCACCCGTCTCCCTTCACATAAGCTTACAGCCGATAGTCGGCTACTCCAAATGTCTAAATGCAAATCAGCTGATAACTGGGTCACACAATGACAAGAAAAATTAGAAAGAAGAAAGAATAAAAAAAGAGTAAAAGTGTCTGTATGTAGCCACAGTCCACCATGGGAGAATTTAAGAAAGATGGATGGTGCACGTTCTCCCAAGGGGTACTGTGTCAGTGCCTTCTCTTCCTCAGGAATGCCCTTTTTCAGAGACCCAACTGATATGATCGTGATCCCCTTGCTCACGAAAGGGTCGAGAGGCACTTGCATTATGAAATTTGTGGAAGAGAGTCAAACTGAGGCAACAGCGGGATACAAACTCACAATGAACAGCTGCGCAACTGAACACAATAAGCCCACACCTCAACAGATTGAACCACCCAGGACCGAGAGCAATAATCTCAGTTTAACGGGTCTATCACATGATAGCTCTACTGCAACAAGATGCTGTGTATAGCGCAATCAATATTGTCTTTTTGGGTCACACAGTGCCGCGGTCACTGAGAGAGCTTTATCAGTAATCATGAGCTATATTCAGAGTAACCATATTGATTATGGGTTCAGTGTCATATTCATACCTTATATAATCGTTTAGGTAGCCGGATACACATATATGTAAACTATCAACAATGGATTCAGTCAGAAAATACTCTTTGAAGATAAAAAGATAAAAACAACAGTCAGTTGATAGATGCCATTCTTTGAGTTTATTAACAATCAGAGGCTCAATGTCAATCCATGATATGTTTTCAGCCCGCCACAATTCCAGTATTATACATAGGTGTGAACAAATCTCTACTAGTGTGAATAAGCAGGTCGTCGTGCGGTGGCTCGTAGCCGACTGTCTCCACTCAGCCATCCACAGTTACTTGCAGTCGATTATCGAGTCGATTATTGTGGGGTTCCCCCCACTGCTATATTGATTTCAGCAAAGCAGTTTAAAGTGTATCTTCTATTATGCCGTTGGTTTTCATGATAAATGCCTGTTGCGCTTGTTGTATCCCTTGTTTTATGTACTTTTTTTCTCGTCCTCACTTATAGAATATGTTTTATGAACCTGTGATCTAATCTCATTCTTCATTTTGTTGTATTTTTTTCTAGTTTGCCTAAGATCAAACGAAACTCCTCTTCTGATATTTTATTATCATTGAGTGCGGTGGAAACATGATCTTCTATCGTGTTTAACTTTTGTCAACAACTTCTACTGCTCCTAATCCCATGCTAGCTGCCATTAGGGTGGTATCAGCGCCATATATGAAGTTTAATTGTATTTTTATGTAGTGATGCCCGGGTATTGCGCTCTTGTTCTAGCTGATGTTTTATTTCGCACATCTGTTTCATTCGAAAACCGTCTGCACTTCCTTTAATATTTCCTTCTTCCCCTACGGCTGGATACAGCACCATTCTGTTTGTCTATAATATAGTTCATAAATTAATTATTAATTATATGTCATCTAAGTTTTGACTGATATACTTTAAGCTTATAAGGTTTAAATTATCGTACAGGTAAATGGTGGAGATATTAATAGACGTATTTTCATCTATAATGCAAACACCATCGAGGCTTATTGATGGTGAATAACCTTGCCTTATTATGTTTCTACATCGTTTATCCTCATGCTTTTTAAACCAAAAGACCATCTAAAAGTATTCTTGGCTCGGAAATGTTTTTGAGATATACGTCTATAATTAGTGTTGTGTGTGGTTTCATACCGTTAATACTGTTAATGACTAAACTGGCATTTGAGTCTACTGGCCCTAGCATGTTGCCAGTGTGACCTGGTATTCGTTACACTTTTATAGAATTATCTTTTAGGGGATTAAAGGATGTGAGAAGTATGCCATTGTTAGTAATTTTGGAAATGAGGTTATTTTGATTAAAAACGATGTACGGGTTTGTAAATGTTATTTTCATTAACCATTCAAGCTCTGTAAAATCTTCCAATGACATTCGTTTGTATACGTTATATTTAAAGTATAAGAGATATGGGGTGGCTTCCTCACCGGGTAACTGAATCTCTTTGTGTCTCCTAGATCACCAAGTGTTACATTAGAGCTATATTGATTTCAGTGAAGCAGTTTAAAGTGTATCTTCTATTATGCCGTTGGTTTACAAAACTGTTAGAAACATTTTCCAATTGTTTTTCTGATAATGTCTCAAGCGTGAGCTTAAAACTAATAAAATTGATGTGCTTGGTTAGAAAAATCTTAGTTAGAAATACAGTGTCTTCCACTAACACTGTGACACCTTGCAAACTGGTGCGTGAATCAAACTGGGATGGTAACATCATCCACCTGTTGTCGTCAGTGAGTATTAGATAGTACGGTGTGTTTTGATAAATATCTGTAGGCCTATCAAAGTGTTCTGAATCAAACAATTTGCCACCAAACATCGTTGCGAACTGTATCATATAATGTGTTGCTGTGAGATCCTTGTGTATCTAGGTTAAAATTACTATCAGATCCACTGACAATGGGGACTTCAACGCGTCTGTAAATGTTGTTTATAAGCTTAAACGTGTATATTTTACCATCTATTCCTATATCACCAAACCCTCTAGTACCACCTAGATCTGATAAACCAACATTAATACATTTTTTATTCACATTCCTGGCCCTTGATTACAAGCTATTATTGTATATGCAGTGTTATACTTAGGTATCCTATATCTAAAATATTGGGGTTTTTTTTATCTAAAATTGATACCTTACATTCGGAAATAATACCACTTGTTAATTTTTCATACTGATGCGATGGAAATGACTCTGTGTGGCCTCGTTGTATTTTTCTGTTGTAACTGGGATAAAACTCAACAATGTGGAAGGACGTTCTCTTTGTAAATTATCCGTAGTGCTAAGTTGATCAAGATGAACGCATATCTCATAGCATGGAATTAACAGTGGCATAAATTGACTAGTGACAAATTCATTCGGTAATAATTCATCACCTGGAAGAAGCCCTAGTAAATCAAAAAACTTATCACTGAACCTTATTGTGTTGTTCATCATTGAGAGAACACACACTATAGTAACCATCACTTATTTTGTTTCGTATCCCATTGATGAACAACAATTAAGTGGTTGATGTTTATCTATCGTGGGTAATAGGTGATATCGCATAATGCTATTTCAAGTTGACCAGACGTGTTATCAATGGGATACATAAGTTGAACGATCTCACCATTCGTCTGGAGGCACCTGTGGCGAGCCACCTCCTCGTGGTGGGTGCTGGGTAACGCTAAGTGCTCGCCAAACCCCCTTGTGGATCCTGGGGCATATTTGGGCCACCAACCCATTTGCCGTGGGTTGCGGCCCTGTGTTGGTGGAGGAGGGATCCTGGTGGCTGAGGGCTTGGAGCCGTGTTTCTGTTGAACAACACACAACTTTGGCCCAGACTTCACCTAGACGGGTGGTTGAATCGGCCCGATTCAACCAATCGGCTGGTCATGCCAAGCCCTGTGCATGGACTGCGTATGTGTCATTGCACAAATTTGATTTGGAATTGTTTTAAAATTTGGTCTTGGCACTACTGCTGATCTGTAAGTTCTTTGTTTATGGTCATATGAACTTTGCCTAGAGTCTTATGCAAGAAGGCAATGGCTCATGGGTCGACCTGGTGGATTACTTATTTAAAATTCTTCCGCTAGAGTATATCATCTGAGTATACTTGGTTCTGCAAGTCAGAGACCTACTTGCGTTTAGCATTGTCCTTGTGATACTCCGATGTGGGTGGGGAGCTCAGATGATGAAATCTAACTAACTAAACATGGCTACAATACCCCTCAAAAAAAGAGCAAACGTCAACTTGATACTGATCCCGTTGAAACTGACCACAGACTGCCCAACTCAATTGATTACTGGCCACGTTTTCTTGTTGTTGAGACTATTGACATGACACCTTTAAAGTTGAATCCTTTTGTTGCAGCTAAAGGTATACAAGGCATCGCCGGTGATGTTAAGAACATTAGGCGATTACGTTTTGGTGGTCTTCTGGTTGAGTGTGCAAAAAGGCAGCAAGCCACCAATCTTATGAGTACTCAATCTTTTGTCGGCATTCCAGTTACGATCTCGGCTCTGAAAACACTTAACACGAGCAAAGGAATTGTCAGGGACCATGAACGTTTGTTTGCTGACATGTCAGAACTTGACATCGCCTCAGAGATGAAGATCAAGGTGTTCTTTATGTCAAACGTTTTACAACCCGTAGAAATGATGCTACTGTAAAAACAAATGCGTATTTGTTCTACTTTCTCTTCTCCAAATGTTCCAAAGTCACTAAAAGCAGGATACTGTAACATCAAAGTTGAAATGTACATTCCAAACTCTCTCCAATGCTCCAAATGCCAAAAGTTCGGCCATGGGGTTAATAACTGCACATTGTCTGTTGTTTGTGCTCACTGTGGCGAAAAGACACATACAACAGAAGATTGTGACAGTAACGTTAAGACATGTACAAACTGCACTGGTGCCCATTCATCCTTTTCTAAAGAATGTCCTGTCTGGAAGTATCACATGGAGATCAACAAACAAAAATTCACCCGAAACATTAGTTTTAAAGAAAGCTATGCTTCCATAACTAAAATACCGTCGGAAGCAAGTATAACAAAATCAACCTCAAGGTCTAAAACTGTTGACTTGGATTACATCAGAAGCTCCTCTGATTTTTTCACCTACAATATCTACTCAAACGCTAGAGTCACTTTCGTCTCAAATCCAATCAGTAGCATCCTCTGATCATTAATCATCTTCTCAATCAACTCCAAAAGCTTCAGAAACCGTTAAAACTAAAACTAAAAGGCCAGATAGTTTGAAACAACTAAGTGGCAGAGCCCCAAAAGGGTCACAAAACAAATTTAATTGTTCAACAAATATGGGGGTCTCTCAAGGACATGGACGTTTTTGAAAACGTCCATTTTAGGGCACATAGCTTGTTGCCCTCCAAAAGAGTGCTGGGTAGATCCCAAATAAATCCCCCTAAAAGATAGTTCATTCCAATAGTATTGTACAGTGGAACTGCAGAGGACTGAGGACTAATTTACATGAATTACAGCTATTAGTCCAAGATATGTCTCTAAGAGACATATTTAAAACAAACAGATACATTTGAATTTCATCATTTTAATGCATATCATTGCTTTTCACCTTCGGGTGATAGGGCCACTGGCGGCTCATCCATTCTAGTCAGACAAAACGTTATTCAAAGCCCTGTTTCACTTATTACTAATATGCAGGCTGTTGCAGTGAGAATTACTTTACATGTAGCGTTTACACTATGCTCTCTTCATATTTCGATGTCTTCGACGTTTCACAAAACTGATCTTCAAGCTCTATTTGACCAACTCCCGAAGCCCTGTATTATAATGGGAGCTTGGGTCCCACAGCCCACTCTGGGGTAGTGTAACTACAAACACTAAAGGTAAATTGTTGGAGGACTTATGTTCTGACAATGATTTATGTATTTATAATAATGACGCCAACAAGTTTTTACACCCTGGGGACCTATTCTGCTCTCAACTTGTCACTCACAAATTCAGAACTACTAAATGGATTCGAATGGTCAGTCCACGATGACCTCTGTGGAAGTGGCCATTTTCCTACCATACTAAAATCTGTAACTCCATCTGATGTTCCTCCATCATCAAGGCGGAATTTTAAAAGGGCTAACTGGGCTTTATATGAAACACTGTGTGCTGAAAAACTTACACCTGAACGTTTTATTGACGTTCCTGATGCTATTAAATGCTTCTCTGATGAATTGAACTCCATAGCAGATGAATGTATACCAAATTCCTCTACAGTTCCACATATTCGAAAACCATGGTTCAACAATGACTGCAAACAAGCTAGGAAGGCAAGGAAAAAAGCAGAACATTATTTCCGTCACCATAATTTAAATAAAGTCGAAATTTTAAATGCTAAAGCATATGTTTTAAACAGAACAAACGCCAATCTTGGCAAAATTATGTATCTAAAATAAATTCTCGGACACCCACATCCAAGGTATGGAACATGGTCCAGAAAATTAAAGGTAAGGGTACTAAATCTACTGTCCATCATCTTAAACATGGAGATCAATTACTTACGGATAAATCAGATATTGCTAATAAACTGGGTGAAACTCTCGCTAAACACTCATCCTCTTCTAATTCTTCAAAAACAACAAGAAAAGAAAATTATTAAGTTCAATTCTGATAATGGGGAAGATTATAATGACACGTTTTCTATTCAAGAACTCCATACTGCTCTTGAACAAGCCCACGATACTGCTATAGGAGCTGATTACACACATTATCAACTCCTGTAGCACTTACCAGAATCCTGTCTTCAAACTCTGTTGACTATTTTTGATGATATTTGGACATCGGGTAACTTTCCTCCTTCATTGCATGACGCCATAGTAGTACCAATACCTAAACCTGGACGTGATCATACCGATCCGTCCAATTATCGACCAATTCACAAACTGTGTTTGCAAGACCATTGAACACATGATAAATAATCGACTTGTTTGGTACTTGGAAACTAATAACCTCATAACAGATATACATAATGGTTTCCGTAAAAACAGAAGTACTGTCGATCACCTAGTGCGTCTGGAATCATTTGTTGAAAACGCATTAATTAATAAACAACATGTTGTGTTTATCCTTTTTTATCTCAAAAGAGCATATGGCACTACATGGAAATCTGGCATTTTAAGAGATTGACTTCGGCTTGCGAGGCCGTTTGCCTCAATTTATAGCCAACTTTTTAAATGACAGACAATTCCAGGTTTACCCTGTCTGATCATTACAATCAGGATCAGTGTGTTCCGCAAGGCAGTATTTTGTCTGTCACTCTTTTTAGCATCAAGATCAACAGTTTATCTAATGTTTTAAACGATTCAATAGATGGATCGTTGTTATATACATACTATTAAAAGGCAACTACAGTTGTGTTTAAATAAAATACACTTAGGGGCAAAAGAAACGATACCATACTATTGAAGTGAGTGAGTGAGTTAAAATTTAACGTCACATCGGCAATATCTCAGCCATATCGTGACGAGAACATTTAATATCAAAATTAATTATATGTCTACTATAAAACCTGTCAACAAAGGACAGTAAACAACTAGAATATCACAAATGGAATTAAAACTAGCATGGAAAGTTAAAAACAACATCACCATTAGGACAATACACTATAAAATCAGGCTATAGATCGCCAACAACTGAAGGTAGATCACCAAACTAGGGACCATGGGGACTTACAGTACCTTTGCTACCTGCATGGACCCTAGTTGGATTTACACCATCCCTTCAGCTGCTGGCGAGTGTACAATATGCTAGCCAAAATTAAAACAACAAGAATACTACGATTAAAAACCTGGTAGATTTAAATTTACATGGAATGTTTGTGGACTTAAGTACCCTCTCAGGAGGACAATAATTTTACAATACTTCAACCGCCTTTGGGGGTACAGCCACTAACAAATTCTAGTTCCTAACCTAAACTACCAATCATTAAAATACATTTATATACAGAACATATTACTCAAACTTCAACCAAGAAATCAATTTCCTTTAAAAGACCAATAATTAAATGAGCGCTGACTGTGTTAAAAAGATCCTTAACAGTTTTTACAGAAAAACACTTATCCCTTATGATGGAGAATTCAACACAGTCAAGCAGGATATGTTTGACCGTGACTCTCTCATCACAAGGGATACAAAACGGAGGATCCTCACCTTTTAAAAGGTATGCATGAGTGTATCTTGTATGGCCAATACGACATCGTCGCAAAATGACTTCTTCAAATCTGGACTGACAACCCAAGTATGTATAACCAATGTAGGGTTTTATTTCATGTAGTTTATTTATACCTACGTGGTTGTCCTACTTCTTCTGCATCAGATCACGAGTGTAAGCTCTAATGCTAGCTTTGTAGTCAGAATAAGGAATAAGAAGTGGTGTCACAGATTTGTTGAGTGCTGCCTTAGCAGCAAGATCGACCATTGCGTTACCGGAAATGCCAACGTGGCTGGGTAACCAACAGAAGACGATGTCGTACTGGTCAGAAGCAAGATCATTATATAATTCAATAATTTCAATTAAAAGTGGATGTTTACAAGAAAGATTTTTAGTAGCCTGAAGGCAAGAAAGAGAGTTGGAATAGATTATATATTGTTTATGTTTATGGCGTCTTTGAATATATTTAAGAGCTGTTAATATGGCGTTAGCCTCAGCGGTAAAAATAGAACTGTTGTCTGGTAATCTAGAAGATATTGTTCTGGATCCAATGACAGTGGCACAAGCTACTGCGCCTCCATCCTTGGACCCATCTGTAAATAAGGATTTATAACTGCTATATTTATGTTTCAATTCATTATATTCTTGTTTATACTGTAATTCAATAGTTTCTGATTTTTTTAATGTGGTCAATGTTAGGTCCACTTGGGGCCTAACCAACTGCCAAGGAGGAGAAGAAAGAAGACGGGAAGGAGCTATATTTTCCAGCTCAATGCCGGCAGCAGCAAGAAATGGTTTAATTCTTAAACCAAGAGGCGGTACAAGCGAAGATTTCATATTGTATAAGTCCTCACACAGAGGACTGAAAACACAGTTATATGCAGGGTTTGACTCACTGGAATATAATTTTATTACATACTGTTACGCTAATTTGACACGTCGCTGCTCAAGAGATGGCTCATCGACCTCAACGTACAGGCTGTCAACAGGTGAAGTTCGAAAGGAGCCAAGACAAAGTCTTAGACCTTGATGGTGAACAGAATCTAAAAGTTTCAGGTTGCTTTTACAGGCTCCACCATATACAATGGAGCCATAATCAAGTTTTGACCGGATCAGTGATCGATAAAGTTGCAGGAGGGTAGCTTGGTCCCTTCCCCATTTAGAATTTGAAACGACTTTCAACAAGTGCCTTCAGGCATTTAGTTTTGAGGGATTTGATATGTGGTAGAAACGTTAAATGTGAGTCAAAAATTAATCCCAAGAAATTGGCCTCCTTTACAACTTTGATGGGAGTGCCATCTAGAGATAGTTCTGGGTCCTTATGTGGCTTATATGTTCTGCAAAAATGTATACAATTAGTTTTGGACTTCGAAAATTTGAAGCCGTTTTCAAGACACCAATTATTTATTTTGTTTAAACACAACTGCAGTTGCCGTTCAATGGTATGCATATTTCTAATATTAAAATCATCCACGAAAAGCGCTACATCAATTGAATCGTTTAAAACTTTTAATAAACTGTTGACCTTGATGCTAAAAAGAGTGACAGATAAAATACTGCCTTGTGGAACACCCTGATCCTGATTGTAATGATCAGACAGGGTAAAACCCACACGGACCTGGAATCGTCTGTCATTTAAAAAGTTGGCTATAAATTGAGGCAAACGACCTCGCAAACCAAAGTCATGTAAATCCCTCAAAATACCATATTTCCAGGTTGTGTCATATGCTGTTTCAAGATCAAAAAAGATAGACACAGCATGTTGTTTATTAATTAGTGCGTTTTTAACAAATGATTCCAGTCGCACTAAGTGATCGACAGTACTTCTGTTTTTACGGAAACCACACTGTATATCTGTGATAAGATTATTTGTTTCCAAGTACCAAACAAGTCGATTATTTATCATGCGTTCCACGGTCTTGCAAACACAGCTAGTTAGTGAAATAGGTCGATAATTGGACGGATCAGTATGATCACGTCCAGGATTAGGCATTGGTACTACTATGGCGTCACGCCATGACGGAGGAGAGTTACCCGTTGTCCAAATATCATCGAAAATATTGGGAAGAGTTTCTAGGCAGGATTCCGGTAAGTGCTTCAGGAGTTGATAATGTATGTTATGTGTCATGAGCTTGATCAAGAGCAGTATGGAGTTCATGAATAGAAAACGTTTCATTATAATCTTCCCCATTATCAGAATTGAAATTAACAGTTTTCTTTTCTTGTTGTTTATGATATTGCTGGAATTTTGGTACATAATTTGAAGAGGAAGAGTGTTTAGCAAAGGTTTCACCTAGTTTTTTAGCAATATCTGATTTATCAGTAAGTAATTGATCTCCATGTTTAGGATGATGGACTGTAGATTTAGTACCTTTACCTTTGATTTTCTAGACCATGTTCCATACCTTGGACATGGGTGTCCGAGAATTTATTTTGGATACATAATTTTGCCAAGATTGGCGTTTATTCTTTTGAAAAGTACGCAGTGCTTTAGCATTTAAAATTTTAAATTTATTAAAATTATGCGCCATAGGATGGCGACGGAAATAATGTTCTGCCTTTTTCCTTGCCTTCCTAGCTTGTTTGCACTCATCGTTGAACCATGGTTTTCTTATGTGTGGAACTACAGAGGAATTTGGTATACACTCATCAGCTATGGAATTCAGTTCATCAGAAAAAGCATCAGGAACGTCAATAAAACGTTCGGGTTTAAGTTTTTCAGCTCACAGTGTTTCATATAAAGCCCAATTAGCCCTTTTTAAAATTCCGTCTTGATGATGGAGGAACATCAGATGGAGTTACAGCTTTTAATATAGTAGGAAAATGGTCACTTCCGCACAGGTCATCGTGGACTGACCATTCGAATTCATTTAATAGTTCTGAATTTGTGAGTGACAAGTTGAGAGCAGAATACGTCCCTGTACCAGGGTGTAAATATGTGTTGGAACCATCATTATAAATACATAAGTCATTGTCAGAACAAAAGTCCTCCAACAATTTGCCTCTAGTGTTTGTATTTACACTACCCCAGAGTGGGTTGTGCCCATTTAAATCTCCAAATATAATACAGGGCTTCGGGAGCTGATCATATAGAGCTTGAAGATCGGTTTTGGCAAAAGCCGAAGATGGTGAAATATAAAGAGAGCATAGCGTAAACGCTACATGTAAAGTAATTCTCACTGCAACAGCCTACATATTAGTATTAAGTGAAACAGGGCTTTGAATAACGTTTTGTTTGACTAGAATGGATGATCCGCCAGTGGCCCTATCACCCGGAGCTGAAAAACAATGATATGCATTAAAATGACGAAGGTCAAATGTGTCTGTTTGCTTTAAATATGTCTCTTGGAGACATAACGCTGAAGGTGTGAAATCTTGGACTAATAGCTGTAATTCATGTAAATTTGTCCTCAATCCTCTGCAGTTCCACTGTATAATATTATTGGAATAAACTATCTTTTAGGGGGATTTATTGGGGATCTATCCCGCACTCTTTTGGAGGGCGACAAGCTATGTGCCCTAGAATGGATGTTTTCAGAAACGTCCATGTCTTCAAGAGACCCGTATTTATTAAACAGTTGAATTTTGTTCTGTGACCCTTTAGGAGCTCTGCCACTTTGTTGTTTTGAAGCATCAGGCTTTGGCTTCGGTTTACTTTTCACAGTGTGTTGACTATCAGCTGTCGATTGAAACTTTGAGTGTGACTGAGATGATGATTTGTGATCAGAAGAAGACTTTGATGTACTAGGAAGTGATTCCTCAGTCTGTGATGATATAGCAGTGCACAAAGACTGTGGAGAATCACAATTGACCCAAGTCAAGGTAGTTTGGCACCCTGTGGTTGATGTTGTTTTAGAGCTACACCCCGATGATGTTTTTGTTCCTGTAGCATAACTTTCCGAAAGTTCAGATCTCTTTACCAGTTTTTTGGCCTCAGAAAAAGAGATATTTTGTGTAAATTTTATTTTATTGATCTCCATTTGCTCTTTCCAAATAGGACACTGTTTAGAAAATGACGAATGGTCGCCTAAGCAATTGGTACATTTTTTATAATCACTGTCACAATCTTCTTTTGTGTGTGTCTTCTCACCACAGTGAACACACTCAACAGACAATGTGCACGTATTTACGCCGTGTCCATATTTCTGGCATTTAAAACACCTTAGCGAGTTGGGGATGTAGGTATCAACTGGAATGTTACAGTAGCCTGCCTTCACTGATTTGGGAGCGTTAGGACATGAAAAAGTAAACAGATAGGTGTTCGTTTTGATGGTTTCACTGTTTCTCCGAGTTGAAAAGCGCTTGACGTAGAGTACACCTTGATCCTTCATTTCAGATCCTATATCAAGTTCCGACATATCATCAAACAATCGGTCTCGATCTCTAACGATACCTTTGCTTGAATTCAAGGTTTTGTGTGCAGAAACCGTGACCGGAATACCCACGAAAGATTTGATGTTCAGCAAATTAGTTGCTTGTTGCTTTTTTCCGCACTCTACTAACAGGGCACCCGAACGTAAGCGTCTTATGTTCTTCACATCCCCTGCAATACCTTGAATACCGTTGGATACAGCAAAGGGGTTCAACTTTAATGGTGTCTTGTCAGGAGTCTCAATAACAATGAAACGCGGCCAATACTCAATCGATGCAGACGGTCTATGGTCAGTATCAACAGGGTCAATATCAAGTGGACGTTTTGTTTTTTTGTTGGGTTCTCATAAGCCATGGTTAGTTTAAATGGTTCATCATCCGAGCTCCCCACCCACCACGGAGTATCACAAAGACAATGCTAAAGTAAGCGGGCCTCCAGCTTACAGCACCAAGGATACTCGGATGACATACTCCAGCAGAAGAATTAAAACATTAATAATTCCACCAGATTGGCCCATGAGCCACCGCCTTCTGGGCATACGACTCTAGGCAAAACTATGAATTAGTAAAATTTGAAATTCAGAAGATCCAAAAATCGGCCAAGACCTAATAATATACATCTTGCGATTCTCAAACTTTTGTGTAACATTACATACAGTAATGCTCAAGGCTTGGCGTGACCAGCCGATTGGTTGAGCCGGGCCCATTCAACCTCCCGTCTAGGTGAAGTCAGGGCCGAAGTGGTGTGTTGAGCGATAGGAACACTGGTCTTGCTCCCATTGCCCTCAACCACCAGGATCCCCTCCTCCGCCGACACAGGGCCGCAACCCACGGCAAACGGGTTGGTGGACCAAATATCCCCCCGGGTCCACTACGGGGGTGTCGGCGAGCTCTTGGCGTTACCCAGCACCCACCACGAGGAGGTGGCTCAAACTACTTTGATCCTGTGCATCACCAAAGCCTAAGACTTTGTCTTGGTTCATTTAGAACTTCTCCTATCGACAGTCTGTACGTCGAAGCTGATGAGCCTTCTCTCAACCAACGCCGTACAAAACTGTCTTTACAAAACCTTACAAAATTAGCTTCTAATGAGTCTAATCCTGCATTTAATTGTGTCATTAATCCTCTCTATGAGGGTTTGTATAGCAAAAAGTCTTCCCTTGTTCCGCCTCTTGGGCTCAGAATTAAGCCATTTCTTGTTGCTTCTAGTATTGAGCTGGAAAATATAGCTCCTTCCCTACTCCTTTATTCTCCTCCTTAGAACTTACATCCGTGATCTGATGCAGAAGTGGGACACCCAAGTAGGTATAAATAAATTACATGAAATAAAACCGTATATTGGTTACACCTACTTGGGCTGTCCGTCCAGATTTGAAGAGGTAATAATGCGACGATGTCGTATTGGCCATACTAGATATACTATAACAGGTGAGGATCCTCCGTTTTGTATCCCTTGTGATGAGAGAGTCATGGTCAAGCATATCCTGCTTGACTGTGTAGAATTCTCCATCACAAGGGATAAATATTTCAATGTCAAAACTATCAAGGACCTTTTTACCCTCGTTAGTTCTCATTTAATTATTGGTTTTTAAAAAGAAATTGATTATTTTGGTTGAATTTTGAACAATATGTTCTGTAAATAGATGTATTTTAATTATTGGTAGTTCGGATTACTAACTTGAATTGTTAGTGGCTGTACCCTGAATGGGGGTTGAAGTATTGTAAAATTATTGTCCTCCAGAGAGGGTACGTAAATCCAAAAGCATTCACAGTCAATTTAAACTTTCCACTGTTTTTAGTCGTAGCATATGTGTATTTTTAATTTTTGGCTAGATGTGTCTAACTTGCTAACAGCTGAGGGGATGTTGTAAATCCAGCTAGGGTCCATGCAGGTAGCAAAGGCA
Source organism: Haliotis asinina (assembly GCF_037392515.1). Taxonomy (NCBI): domain Eukaryota; kingdom Metazoa; phylum Mollusca; class Gastropoda; order Lepetellida; family Haliotidae; genus Haliotis; species Haliotis asinina. The sequence goes on along the minus strand of NC_090283.1, from coordinate 12,485,556 downwards.
CTGTAAGTCCCCATGGTCCTTAGTATGGTGATCTACCTTCAGTTATTGGCAATCTATAGCCTGATTTTGTATTGTATTGTCCGAATAGTGATATTAGTTTTAACTTTCCATATTAATATTAACTCACTAACTCGTTACGTCTGGAACCGTAATGTACATATTATAATAAAATTCTATATAATAATAGTATGTATAAACCAGAAGTATGCTACCCCAAAAACGACAACATAAATGACTTCACACACATGAAAATCGTGGTGATAGGGTAGATCCTCATACCCCCAAACTCGGCTGTCTGCAGGACTCCCAATTCAATTTCGCAGTGTGGTGCGCAACACAGACACTAGGTGGGATGAACTGAGTAAATCCGTGTTTACGTTTCATGTGTACTGCCAAATCAGACGTATTCTCAAAGACATAAGCGCACCAATACCTCAGGATGAGGCATGGAATGCAATAAACAATCCATATGATAGACGAGCATACGAACGAGTTTGAAATGAATTCGGCGTTGATCCTAATACGGACTGGTGTTTGCCGGGACCAAATCCCGGATTAGGAATTTTTATCGGTCACAATCAGTTTCTCACGGAAGCCAGCCTCGATGTGGTTAAAAAAATGGGGTTACAAGTCGTAACACTACTTTAAAACAAACGAATGGAACGACCGTTACTTGGCTTTTGATGACAGCAAGGATTACCGTATGTGGAAGTTTAAACAAGGGCCATGTGATGATCGGAAAAAAAATATCCTTTATACATCAAAAGGATACACTCGCTCCAGCGTTATTTGTTTAAACGATTCAGTTAGAGCCAAAGGTACAGCCATTGCCCGACCAGCAGGTCCACCCCATTGTGCAAGCATCAAATCAACAACATATCGATTATAAAACAGGGCTGGCTATAGGAAGTGTTGCAGTCAGTTTGTGCCTTATTTGGTTAAAAATTCCCCAGCTGCAACATACACCAGTCCAGCAACGGCGCATGTGATGTTAGGCATTGAAATAACAGCCAGAATTGTAGGGGTGGCTGGATTGGCCCTTAGGTACATATCTCATAAACTACAATGCATAGCATTGAAACACGATGAAATTCTAGAATTCTAGCTGAATCAAACATCAGCACCATAGACCATCACATTCCCACCACACTCATCGATAACGAAATATCAGAAGAAGAGTTTTGTTTGGTTCTCTCGGAAATTGCTAAATACAACAGAATGAAACAAGAAATTTGAACAAAGTCTTGTAAAACCTCTCCATCACAGAGGAGAAAAAATGTTAATAGAACAAGGGTACAACAGACCTTCAAAGAAATTACAGTTAAATTCCAGGAAATTCCAGCATCTGGCCAGGAAAATGATAGGGAGATCAAGTGTGGTATACTCAACTAGTGGGCAGAGGTTAGGGCTGATTAAAGCTTCAAGTCTTTGAAGGGCATTTAGAAGTGAAATGCATAAGAATGAAGATTTTATGAATATGAACTTCTTTATATGAGAACACAACGTTTCGGAGTTAATGCTTACTCCTTCATCAGGTGATTGAGAATGGGTTACAGAGCTATATTTATATGTACAGGTAAAACAATAACAAAGTAACAAATGGAATGACTTAACGAAAGCTGGAGGCCAGTATAAACAAGCGCTGATTGGAACCCGACAGTTATGATAACAATGATAGAAGCCAATGGTAATACATTACAGATGACGGGATATGTTTGCATAACACAGGTAAGGACGATGTACATGATAGGGGAAAAGGATGGAAGCCAATGGTGGATGACGTTTACATAACACAAGATTGGGGATTAATGATGTTGATATCCATAAAATCTTCATTCTGATTAAAGCTTTATTTTATAAATAAAGATATACAGTGGCTGAGGGTAAACGTGATCTCGTACCCCCATCGTATATACTAAAATAGTAACACCCATAACAAGTCACATTCACAACGTTACGGTAACGCGCATTACACTACAGTAATATCCATAACAAAAGTCATATTCATTACACTGCAGTAAAATGCATAGCACTGCAATAATATTCATAACACTACAGTACTATTCACAACAGTACTCGTAGCATTACACACACAAAAGACATTTGCCCAGACAAATGCATTTTTCATCAAAGGTGATTAAGGTGTTCAGATGGTTCGGAGGCGTCCTATGAAGAAATTCCTCATTTATTGTATTGACAGTGCGCATTAATGTCAGTGGTTTGTGCTAGCACGAACCACCTCGGGAACTTTTCTTTATTGGTGCATAAATCTCGTCATTTTGCGTTTCTTTTAATCTTCTTGCTAAAGCATGGAGCTATCTATGTGTACTCAGTCTATCTAAGACTACAAATGCCATTAAATATTGTAGCAAGTATAAAACAGAAATACTTACGATCGGTATGAGGCGGTAACTCGCATAGCGTGCACCCCGACTTGCACCTGAACATTTCCTCTTCTTCCCTTGAACATTGTGAACATTGATTCTGACAGTCATCTCCGAACAAACCTCGCCGACATTTAAAACATTGACCACTCTCTTGATGACATGATTCATACCTCGGTTTACATGACTTATTGCAAAGCTTGCCGTATCGACCATCCATACATTTGTCCACAGAGCAGTTTCCTTGAATACTACATGCATACCCATTACACTTGTCCAAACATGAGTGTTGACAACTCTGTCCATACAAGTGACCTTCACAAAGTGTACAGTTTTCACAAAGCATACGTTCACAGCGTAGGCAACCTTCAGGACAAGGTATCTTGCATGCCAGGTAGCAGAAACCATCAACACATCCCTCTGTACACATTGTCTTTCCTGTGTAGTTGTCCACAGTACACCTACCTTTTAAACATGTCTCCTGACATGGATGTTGACAATATATATCTGCAAATCCTGGTTCACACCCAACAGTACATATTCCCTCTTCATCACACTTTCCCAAAAGACAGTTTTTGCAGTTCGGAGATGCTAGAATTGAAGCGATGTAAGCTGCAACTGAAATAGCACATGAAATAAAAAAAATTACAGATATAAATATCAACAAGTAAATCAGATGTTCGTCATGCAAATAGAAGCGACAAACCCCTTTCACCCTACAATTGTGAGTTTTTATTTGTGACTGCATTTATGAATTTCGTGCGATGTTGTTTGCACAAAAATCGAGTCTGAATCAGCTAGGTGATTGTCATCATGCGATGAGATACAAAGCATGTGTTTCAGAAGCACTATGGAATAGAGATGATACCAGGTGTTTCCGAAAAGGTAAGCGTGGAACCAGTCATTAACATACGTTAATTCGAGTATACCGTTCACCAGAAATAATTCGGGAACGTATGGAGAAAGTCAAAATAACGAAATGCATGGCTACAATAATCCATACCTTGGCTACTTTCAATGAGTGAGTGAAGTAAAATTTATAGTCGCATGAAAAGTATTTCAGACACAATGTGACCACAACGAGTATTGCACTTTCATTGAGTGAGTGAGTGAGTTTAGTTTTACTCCGCACTCAGCAATACTCCAGCTATATGGCGGCGGTCTGTAAATAATCGAGTCTGGAACAGACAATCCACTGATCAACAACATGAGCATCGATCTGCTCAACTGGGAACCGATGACATGTGTCAACCAAGTCAGCGAGCCTGACCACCCGATCCCGTTAGTCGCCTTTTATGGCAAGCATGGGTTGCTGAAGGCCTATTCTACCCCAGGACCTTCACGGGTCATTGCACTTTCAGGGTCACATCGATAACACAAAGTAGCACTTGGGCTTTAGCAGTAATAGCAACGTTAACTTATTTGTTGTCACACTAACCTGTTAGGATAGAGCAAATGTTACGTCCGAGCGACATTCTGAAAAATAATCATTTGTAATTTAATGTATAGTTAATCAATGTAATGAAATGTAGGGGATGTAGAGTTGTCATGGCAGTGTAATATTCCAAACTATAAAGTGATTTACATGGTATTTAAATAGTATCCATAATAAATAAGAATGGCGCTTTTCATAGACTCAGGTCATAGACTTGAGTGTTTCTGGTATGTCATCGGGAACATTCCAGATAACAGGGCCTGCTTCATCATAACTCCTATTAGCATGTGTAAACCAGAGTTCTGAAGCCAAGGTACAAGTATACATCATCAGGATATAAATGGAAGTACAGTCCATGCCTTATGGCTATATCTCTTACAGGTAACAAGCATGCAGCAACACCACAGGTCCTAAGACTGAACCCCGGGGAACTCCATGGTGAAGATGTGTTCCTTGATGTTGAATCATTACAATCTTTTTGACTAGAAAGTGTCCCCTGACCTTTTTAATATCAGTTAAGATAGGTAGTTAATAAATGTTACATGATGTTTATGAATAACCGATAGCCAAACACCTTGACATCCGTGTGAAATCGCCATGCATCATAGAAAAAAGTTGTTTAATGTACTATCATCATCAGTAACATGGTCGTTGATAGTAGGCGCGGAGGGGTGCATGGCAGCAAGACAGACTGAAACTACTACAGACTGGTACGGTTCACCAAGTTTCCAGGAGGAACAGAAGAACTGTGTGGTCTAGCAAACCAACCCAGTGCCTCCCTTATAATCGACATAACTGAGGAGGTCATTTTGCACTCTCAGTAATCCTGATACGTTATGTGGTTGCATTCATTTGGGAATGGCATGGTTTCACTTACGTTGTTCATGTGCATATGTTCTTGGAGAAGACATGACACAGCATGTTTTATCAGAAAGATATGCCAGGTTTGACAGCAACCAAGAGGCTGATCCTAGCTTGGGAGATCATGGAACTTTCCCATTATATTGTCAATCTAGAAAACATTGACGTAACTTCATCAATTGTCTCTGAAGCCTCCTGGATATGGGATCTAAAGAGTACGATGTTTCTAGACATGATTTAAAATTCTTGGCAGTTTCTGTGTCTGTGGCTGGAGTGAAGGATGATAAATGATGCTCAGTCGTGATCTTCAACATAACTTTGGTAGCTTATGCTCTGCCCTCTGTCTTTCGGGTTTACATCCGATCTGATTCCCGTCGGTGTAAAGGGCAAACTAGCTGTAAGTATGTTTAACTTGCTGATGCCTTAATGATAAATAATATGAAGTCAAAATACAGACTGGTAAGCGTGAATGTTCAGTCATTTCCGCAATAAAAAGAACCTTTAGCACGCTTCTGGTAAAGCATCACGTACCTGGAGAGGTACAGCCTGGTCCTGATTCAGATCTTCCGATTTCCGCCTCCCTTTACCTGCAATACATGTTAATTCTTTATGTATAAAGTGATGATGTTGTGGCATGTGTGGCGCGAACACATCTCAGATTCATTACGTTTACGATTTTGCACATTATTTAGTAAAGTGAATGGATTCTCCGCAGAATTAACAGGACCGATGAAACTGAAGTGTTGTATGCATGTTCCCACCTTGTTCCAAACGTTAGCATCTGCGGCATATTTAGTTCCTGACCTTATGCCTTTGTCAGTTTCAATAAACTCGTGAAGATCCGGGGTAGATTTTCCTTCAGCAACCCATGCTTGGCATAAAAGGCGACTATGCTTGTAACAGGCGGCTAACGGGATCGGGTGCTCAGGCTCGCAGGCTCGTTGATACACATTGTCCAGACACATTTACAGACCGCCGCCATATAGCTGGATTATTGCTGAGTATGGCTAATTACTCAACTCACTCACTCTCATTCACTCACTCACTCACTCACTAACAGTTTAAAAAGAACAAATACAAAGCATGGCCCTTGTCTAAACATACAGATATGGCTGCAATATTGCCGATGTGACGATAAATCCTAACTCACTCAATCACTCACTAACGCACAAAGCATTCTATACGTGTGCAATATATACATGTGACGTGACCAAAACTAATGTAGTACTTGCTTAAAAAAGAAGTCTGCAACTGCTATTTTATTGTGCCAAGCCGCACTTGCACAAAAGAGAGTCACACCATGCTAGACAGTCACTGTTTTAGATTGAGAAACACTCTCGAGATTTAGAGGTTTGTGGCATATTGAACAATTAATTAAATTTAATTAAATTTTAATTAAATCGGTAATTTTGCAGAGAACAAAATGCATATCAAATCCTGTATGATTATGTAAGGTGTATTCATCCAGGTGAAATACAGAGTGGTGGCACTATTATAACATATGTGTTCATATGTTTCCTTACTTCTTTTCAACGACACCACGCAGCATCTCCTGAAAATATAACAATGAAAATTTTCTCAGGTTGTCTAAGATATTTCAGTTAAGAAAATTGTGATGATATTTCTTCATATAACATAGTATAAATATCTTATGACTGAAGGAGTGGGTGGTTATCCTGTTTCAAGAAGGTAAAAGTGCTGTGAGTGTGCGAAGGCACAAGGCGACGAACAAAATGTAGTTCAACAATGCTGCTGCTAGCAGGTATTCTATCCACGCGGTCATTGCCTTTAAATCACGGTGTGGGAATCAACTTGACGCAGTCTGGAGAATGGACTGGTTCATGTGCAGATATGAAATGTATGAAGCTTGTTTGGCAAATGTTGATGACAAGTGGCATGTATATTCCTATAAATGAGGACGCATACAAACGAGGAGTCAAAAGCTTTTCAGTAATTGTCGGTAAATCCATTGCTATGACGCCCATTGTATTGAAATAAGACAGATATACTCACACAGAAAGAATTATATTCAACAGCGCTGAAATACCCAGACAGCTTCCAAGGACCACGATCAAGGCAGGTTGAGCTGAATCCTGGGCACTATTGTCTGGATTACTGAAATCTGGATTTATGAATTATGCCCGCATTTAGACATGTTCAACACCATGCATGTGAAAACCATGCACGTACATTTGTTTCTTATCATAGCATATAACTGAGCTGAATCCCGGGTACGGGTGTCTGGATTACTGAAATCTGGATTTATGAATTATGCCTGCATTTAGACATGCAGTTCCTGTGAATCAAACATTGTTTGCTTTAAACATATAGTCAATACAGGTATCCTTACAGCTCATTGGACATTCAGTTAAATGCATGAACCTGGACTTACTATTTATTCACCAATGTTTGTGCTGATGACAGCAATACTACGACAACGATATCTGGGGCACTTAAATACACGAGAAAGATGAAGTACTACACTGAATAAAGAGAGGCTCCACCATCCTGTATGGAATGACCCAACTCTATTTTGACAATAACTAAATGCGTATTAAGAAGCTAGCAGAGCGTCTAGTGGACTATGTCTTCTGGTTAGAAAGCAGGTGGTATATGTAGTGTTACGATAAATGTAAGTTCACGTTCAATCATTCACCCAAGCCTAGCCGACATCAGTTCAGAGTAATGCAATTGTAAAGCAAGACATATTCTAGCAGGACATTTTGAGATACTCGATTCTGATTGGTTGACTGCTGCACGTGACCGTCCTTAAACCTAAATCAAAGGACCGCTAATTACACGTCGACCGCTTCACCTGCGTATGAATACATAGCACTCGCCGTAAACAAACATGTCGTTTGAATTAGACATAGGTGATTTTCACCTTGGTACCTTCTATGAGATATTCGGAGAAGAGAAATTTGAAGCCAGAATGGTTCGGTGACGACCTACTGGAATCAAGCGGTACAAATGAACTTCTTCAACAACAGAATTTCGGCACACATTGAGTGTCACTGAATTAACGCTAGATTCCACATAGAGCGGTGCCGGGTATTACATAACTGCTAACATCACATCACGGCTAAGTTAGTAATTCTCCCGGTGTTTCATCACTCGTAACACAAATAAATACACAAAACGAACCTCACAATATCTATATATGCGGGGATGGAATTTTGTTCAGTGACGGCCGCTTGTTTGGTAATACCCAACACCGCTCTACAAAACAGTCGTACAAGACTGTACTGTATACGGTTGCCACTCCAAAACAAAGCACAAAACAGTATGAATTAAAATGAAAATGAAATTTATTATTATAAACAAATCTCTGTTAAATGTGATCTTAGTAAGCAGTACACAAGCCATTGTGTTCGGTCCACCACTGTAACACTCTTATCACACGCAGGTGTTGAGGCTAAAGAAAATGTCAAAATAACAGGTCACAAAAACCATCTAAGTTTATCATCCTACAACACCGATTCATCGGCAGCACAGAAACGTCCTTACTCAGCCATCCATCACACCGGCAATGAAAACACTCGGCCTATCCCTAACCTGATGCCTTTGGTCCCCGCTGCATCGTCAGTTGTTGCACCATCCACATCTACTATAAACGTGTCCAGTATTAAAACTGGCATGTCCGGTCTATTCCAAATTGGCAACAGCAGCGTGGTAATAATTACTTCCGTGAGTAAGTTTGAAAGTTTGAAGCGACAATACTTTACAGTCATCCTACTTGTAGGTCATGGGCGAGTCTATAGTAATGTACTCTAGGGGTGAGGTGATTTTTTGGTTGCATATAATTGTATAAAATTGTTTAGGAGTTCTACACTATGTAATTGACAGCATTGTATCCATATGTAAGAGACACAAACAACTTGTTTGAGCATCCAAAATAAAGTTCTTGTACTTTGCAATTGTTTTGTCTAAATCATTGCACATCCTGTTCTTGAGTTGGACGATTCTATATCGATTCGTGGAAAAACGCCCCATCACAACTCTGTGCTCTTGCGCGCGAAAGTGTCCGGATTTCAAACGCGTGTCAGTCGTGCTAGAATGGGGATAAAGCCATTCTGTTTTCATTTTTGCGGTCCTTTATCTGTTGGTTTAAGACCAAGACCGGTAAATGAAACATTTAAAGGACCGCAAAAATGAAAACAGAATGCATTTATCTCCTAACTCACCACAGTTAGATCATGCCTCCAGTTAAATCCAAACGAAATTGACACTGCGCGGTCACCAATATTAGGTAAATGTAATGTGCCAATAGCAATACAAAACACAACCAAGTGCCTCCATGTTGGAGAATACCTGGCTCATGATATACCTGGCAAAGATATATAGTCCCGTGTATTAAAGTACGTACTTTTGGGTTAGCGTTGCAAAAGAAGTGATCTTTGGCCTACACTAATTAACATTATTAATTGCCCTCACTTGATTCAACATCCTTTGTCTATGTGGTGGCCTTGAGAAAATGCATTTTAATAATAATTGCAAACACAATTTGGTTGTGACCTCAGTCTTCAGAAATAGGTCTAGATCTCTTATGACTTTCTCAGATGTTGTCATCACCCAAGTATATGACATTTGACATAACGTCTCTTATACTTAATATAGAGAATGGTTTCATAAGGTGAAGTCAAGAAATTTCCGAAAAGTGTCTGAAGGTATGCAAATCATTCAAATACAAGAGGATGAAATTTGCCGCAGTGCTCAGTGATAGACATGCTAATTATACCAGTGAACCTCTGTATTAACCATGTCTTAAAATGGTATATGTCTTACCTTTGGAAATGTTACACCAAATTCCTTTGAAGTTTTGTGGACAGACTTGGCTGCAGTGTCCATTGTGTTGATTGCATATCTTATTGGGACAGTTTTCACTGCACTTTTTCGCGCAATCTGTCCCGTACCATCCAGGAATACATCCCTCGGAGCACTCTCCGTCTGATTTCCGGCAGTGTTTTGCCGTATTGTTTTTCACAAGGGCACAATTGCGGGAGCAGTTTCGTTCACAGTTATTACCGAACTTTCCCCACGGACACTGAGAAGCACTAGTCACACCTGCAACATAATGTCAATATAGTTTCAGATGAGGGGGCAGTTTTATAGCCATACTGCAAATGAAGAAGATGAGAGTAACCTGCATATCCCAAAATATTGCAGTAGAACGAACGGTAATAATCAAAATTAATGGTTTATTGGAATCAAAACTTCCTTGACTAGGCGTGACATTTCTATCCACAGCAAATTCCACCATTCCACCTCACCCCACACCGCGATTTTATCTGGATATTTAAACAGTTATGTTGCATTTATGTTAATGTATAATAGAAGCGGCAAAACCCGTTCCATATCCATAAGAAAACTCACAAGAAGTACTAAAACAAGTACTCACATAGAATAACGGCAAGAAACACATATTCTAAGTACATTGTTTCGTCATTTTTCTGTTTTTCACATCTCTTTTCTTCAGGCTGCAAAGACAAAAGCTTAAAGGCATAAAAAGACATAGTGATCGTGAAAAGTGTTTTAATACAGAGTATTAATACAAATATTGATGCTGTAAATATCTTATTCAAGAAGAACATTCATTAATTAGCACCATAAATTAGAGTCATAAATTGGAAGGTATTCAGGACATTGACAATCTCTAAGAACGTTGATTAGTCTCTGCAGAGCATTATGTCTGTCAATTATTAACATGCTTCTTATGATACAGTTGAGACTAGTTTCAGGACTAGTTGAGCGTGCCGTTAGCAGTGACAGTGCTGTCTGTTTCCTGTTTGTCGGTATTGTTGTCAAACGCATTTGTAAATTTCTCGTTTCAGGAAGGAAGCTGTAACCCAAACCTGAACTGTAAACCCAAGTGAATCATATCATTACTGGACCATATGATGACCCACAGTTGCTTGTGGAGGGTGTGCATGGGAAGTTGTGGAGAAAAACCTTACTCGTGAGTATATGAGCCATAACTGCAGTTATCACCAAACTTTCCCCATGGACACTGAGAAGCACTAGTCTGTGGAGCAAACTTATTAGCTCAGTTTATATGCTCCATGATCGCATATTCAACATATATTTACATGTTACTGTCTCTTTTCAGGCAAAGATGGATCTGTTGCTTTTAATTGTCATTACAAATTTCCCAGTTACCTTAAGAGGTAGGTTTCTATAACATTGAAATACTTTCTAACGTGTTTATAACATATCGTGTATTAAAAATGTTTTCGCATAGAAAATACGAATCCTGCAATACACGGATGTGTCTGCTTAATACTGAAATAATTGGTCCTACTAAATGTGTTAAAACTTCTGATTGAAAGGCATTGACCAAGCACCAGAGACCAGATGAATGTGCAGTCCAATTACCTATCTTTATTTTGGGTTTCCGTTTACTTTTCTGTTAAATGGCGTAGTTTAATGGCATTGAAATGATTCCTCTGATTGTGAGGGTGATCATTTCTTTGTGAAGAAGAAGCAGTGTGTGTCTGATGTTCCTGCTGGTTTTCTTTGCCTAATGTAGCCCAAATTGTATAATATGCCACGTATCATTAACATGGCACGGTATCATGTTTGTCGCATGTTAAACGTTACCAGACTCCTTTGCAGTAGTTACATGCATTAAAAGATATGAACATAAATCAGTAACATATGACGAAATCTGCTCACATTACAGCTGCAACATGCAGAGTGCAGCAACACTGCTCTGACTGTCAGCATGTGATAGGACATTGTCTTACTCGTTGCGAGGATGGATATTTTGATCCCATGTGTAGTTCCCCGTGGTAAGCCACCTCCTCGTGGTGGGTGCCGGATAACGCTAAGAGCTTGCCAACCCCCGTGTGGACCCGGGTCAATTAGGTCCATAGCACCCCATTGCTGGTGTCAAGGAGCAACCGAACTGGGCAACCTGTTGGCCGTGGGTTGCGTCCCGTGTCGGTGGAGGACGGTAGGCTGGTGGTTGAAGACACTGGTTCCAGGAATAGCGTTCCTTTGTCCAACACACCACTTTGCCCCTTACTTCACCTAGACGGGTGGTAGAATGGGCCCGATTCACCTCATAGAACTTTAAACACCTGTAAAGGCACTGTCCGAGATGTTGGTCAATGCCTCTCAGATATGAAATATGAATGTGTGTGACATTCTTTCAGAGCTACATTCGCAAGGTGTTATTGATGTGAAACGTTTTACTCTCAGGAAAAACAATGAAATTAAAAATACTAACACTTATTTATTCACTTTCGGTGTTCCAACGCGTCCGGACTCGCTAAAAGCAGGTTATTGTCATCTAAGGGTCGATGCATTTATTCCAAATCCACTGAGATGTTACTGTTGTCAAAAGTATGGACACGGCTCTAAATCATGCCGAAACCCAGCTGCTTGTCATCGATGTGGCGGAACATGTGAAAACAGTGCATTGTGTGACAAATCCCCTTCTTGTGTCAATTGTTCAGGCAATCATCCTTCTTCATCTAAAGACTGCCCAGTGTGGAAACAGCAATCCAAAATTTCACGCGTCAAATATGAACGCAATATCTCTTTCCAGGATGCAAAAAAGATTGTTCTTGCCCAAGAAACTCCAGGGCCATCCTATGCTGCTACAGTTTCCGTTTCTATTCCAGCTTCTAATACAGCCCCACGAACCATTTCAGTTAATACAGTGGGTTGCCAGACAGAATACACATGGACTGAATCCTCTGCTCCGTTATTACTGTCTACTAATGCTCATGCCACATCATCTCAACGGACATCTGCGTCACAAACTGATCATCATTCAAATGAAAAGAAAACAAATCCAAATGTAAACTATTCCAAGCAAAAGCAACGTTCAGATCCTGTGCCTAAAGCACAGAAAAATACTGCTTTTCTCTTCAATAAGTTTGGCGTGCTAGAGGACATGGATGTTTCCTCTCCTCAGAGCACCCGTTCCCGGAGTCATTCTCCGAAGAAGAAAGACCGTGAGCGATCTCCTATAACTCCACCATAATGTCTAAAAGTACATTAGTTCAGTGGAACTGTAGAGGTCTTAGGAATAACTTCACTGATTTACAGCTCTTAATTCAAGATTTTAATCCATCGGCTATATGCTTACAAGAAACGTACTTCAAAGACACTGACAAGTTTGATGTCAGAGGCTATACTTCTTATAATGTCTTTTCACCTCATGGAGCTAAAGCCACTGGTGGTACATCAGTCCTAATGAAACGAGGTGTCATCCATAGCCCTATCAACCTTACTACTCCTCTTCAAGCTGTTGCCGTCAGAGTAACTTTACATATTGTTTTTACATTGTGTTCTCTGTATCTTCCACCGTCTTCATCTCTCCAACAATCTGAACTTCAAGCTCTCTATGACCAGCTCCCAAAGCCCTGCGTTATCATGGGGGATTTAAATGGACATAATCCACTTTGGGGTAGTTCTCAGACCAATACTAAGGGGAAGCTCCTAGAAGATTTCAATTCTAATAACAGCTTATGTGTATTTAATGATGGCTCCCAAACATATTTACATCCCGGTACTGGTACTTACTCTGCTCTTGATTTATCGATTACAGACTCACAACTGCTAAACGAATTTGACTGGTCCGTTCACGTGGACCTCTGTGGAAGTGATCACTTCCCTACCATTCTAAACCCTGTAACTCCTTCAGATGTCCCTCCCTCCACAAAATGGAATTTTAATAAGGCCAACTGGTCTTTGTTTGAAATGCTTGCCATTAATAATTTAAAATCAGATGTGTTTATTGATGTCTCTGACCCTATACAATTATTTTCTGATGAGCTGAAAAAGATAGCCGATGAATGTATTCCTAAGTCCTCTATGAACCCACACATTCGAAAACCATGGTTTAATGATACCTGCAAACAGGCCAGAAAGGCACGGAAGAAGGCCGAACATTATTTCCGTCGCCATTCCACAGTCCATAACGTGAACAAATTTAAACTTTTAAACGCAAAAGCACGGCGGACTTTTAAGCAAAATAAACGCCAATCTTGGCGAACATATGTCTCTAAAATCAATGCATGTACCCCAATTTCGAAAGTGTGGAATATGATCCAGAAGATCAAGGGTAAGGGTTCTCGAGCTAGCATTCACCACCTAAAAGACGGAAACCAGCTACTAACAAATAAATCCGATGTTGCTAATAAGCTTGGTGAAACATTGGCCAAACATTCTTCTTCAGCTAATTATGAACCTCAATTCCAAAAGTATCAAAAACAGCAAGAAAAGAAATCTATCAAGTTCACTTCCAATAATGGTGAAGATTATAATGAGGTATTTTCAATTAACGAACTCCATACTGCTCTTGACCAGGCTCATGATACTGCCACAGGAGCTGATAACATACATTATCAACTCCTGAAGCACTTACCTGAATCATGTTTAGAGACGCTCTTACATATTTTTGATGACATTTGGACATCTGGATCATTTCCTTCATCATGGCGTGATGCTATTCTTGTTCCCATACCAAAACCTGGACGTGATCATACCGATCCATCGATTTATCGGCCAATTTCGCTAACAAGCTGCGTTTGTAAGACCATGGAGCGCATGATAAATAATCGACTTGTTTGGTACTTGGAAACCAATAACCTAATTACAGATATACAATGTCGTTTTCGTAAAAATAGAAGTACTGTCGATCATTTAGTGCGCTTGGAATCTTTTGTCAAAAATGCCCCTATTAATAAACAACATGCAGTGTCGATCTTTTTCGATTTAGAAAAAGCTTACGACACGACATGGAAACATGGAATTTTAAAAGATTTACATGACTTTGGCTTACGAGACCGTTTGCCTCAATTTATCTCCAACTTTTTAAATGACAGGCAATTTCAAGTCCGCGTGGACTCTACCCTGTCTGATTATTACAGTCAGGATCAGGGTGTCCCGCAAGGTAGTATTTTGTCTGTCACATTGTTTAGTATAAAGATCAATAGTTTATCCAAGGTTTTAAATGATTCAATAGATGGATCACTCTTTGTGGATGATTTTAATATTTCTTGCCGCGGAAAAAATATGCATACTATTGAGCGGCAAATGCAGATGTGTTTAAATAAAATAGATAAGTGGTGTCTTGAAAACGGCTTTAAATTTTCTAAATCAAAAACCAATTGTATACACTTTTGCCGTCAATACAAACCCCATAAAGATCCAGAACTGTTTTTAAGTGGCACCCCCATCAAAGTTGTCAAGGAAGCTAAGTTCTTAGGTCTCATTTTCGATTCACATTTGACGTTTTTGCCTCATATTAAATATCTAAAAGCAAAATGCCTGAAGGCACTTGATTTATTAAAGGTTGTTTCTAATTCAAAATGGGGAGGGGATCAAACTACCCTCCTTCACATATATAGATCGTTGGTACGATCGAAACTTCATTATGGCTCGATCGTCTATGGTGGAGCCTGTCAGAGCAACCTAAAATTACTTGATTCCGTCCACCACCAGGGCCTAAGACTTTCTCTTGGGTCTTTTCGAACTTCTCCTGTTGACAGTCTGTACGTTGAGGCCGATGAACCTTCTCTTAACCACCGTCGTATAAAGCTCTCTTTACAATATATTACCAAATTATTTTCTACTGAGTCAAATCCTGCATTTGACTGTGTCTTTAACCCTCTTTATGAGGATTTGTATAACAAAAAGTCTTCTCTTGTCCCGCCTCTTGGGCTCAGAATTAAGCCATTTATTGCTGCTGCTGGTATTGAGCTGGACAATATAGCTCCTTCCCGACTTCTTTCTTCTCCTCCATGGCAGTTGGTGAGACCACAAGTCGACCTAACATTGACCTCATTTAAAAAATCAGAAACCAATGGCGTACAATATAAACAAGAATATTATCAGCTTAAAAACAAATATACCAATTACAAATTCATATTTACAGATGGATCCAAGGACGGTGGCACAGTGGCTTGTGCCACTGTCATTTGATCCAGGACAATATCTTCTAGAATACCAGATAAAAGCTCTATTTTTACTGCAGAAGCAAACGCGATATTAACGGCTCTTAAGTATATTCAACGACATCCTAAACATAAACAGTATATAATCTATTCTGATTCTCTTTATTGCCTTCAGGCTATAAACAATGTGTCTTGTAAACATCCACTTTTAATTGAGATTATTGAATTGTATAATGATCTTGCTACTGGCCAATGCGACATCGTCTTTTGTTGGTTGCCCAGCCACGTGGGCATTTCTGGAAATACAACGGCCGATCTTGCTGCCAAGGCAGCACTCAACAAATCTATTACACCACTTCTTATCCCTTACTCTGATTTCAAAGCTTGCATTAGAACTTACATCCGTGATCTGATGCAGAAGAAATGGGACACCCAAGTGGGAAGAAATAAATTACACGCCATAAAACCGTATATTGGATATACCCACTTGGGTTGTCAGTCGAGATTTGAAGAGGTTATCATGCGACGATGTCGTATTGGCCACACAAGGTACACCCATGCGTACCTGTTGAAAGGTGAAGATCCTCCGTTTTGTATCCCTTGTGATGAGAGAGTTACAGTCAAGCATATCCTGCTTGACTGTGTTGAATTCTCCATCACAAGGGATAAATATTTCAATGTGAAAACACTTCATGATCTTTTTAGCACAGTTAATTGTCCTTTGATCATTGGTTTTTTAAAAGAAATAGATTTTCTTGTTGAATTTTGATTAATATGTTCTCTATATAGTTGTATTTTAATGCTTGGTAGTTTATGTTAGTAACTTTGATTGTTTGTGGCTGTACCCTCGAAGGGGGTTGAAGTAGTGTAAAATTATTGTCCCCCGGAGAAGGTACATAAGTCCCGATACTTTCATTGTCAATTTAAATTTACCAATAGTTTTTAATCGTAGTATATTTGTTATTTTAATGTATGGCTAGCATTGTCCAAATTGCTAATGGCTGAAGGGATGGTGTAAATCCAGCTACGGTCCATGCAGGAAGCTGAGGTACTGTAAGTCCCCAAGGTCCCTAGTGGGGTGATCTACCTTCAGTTGTTGGCAATCTATAGCCCAATTTTACATTGTGATGTCCAAATTGGTTTGTATTGTTCTATTATTTTTTAGATTTCGACGCTAGTTTTATATTCTCAATGTGATAATCTTGTCATTTTACTGTCCTTCGTTGACAGGTTTTTACTATATGCACGTCTTCATTTCAATATGTAACATGTTCACGTCACAATATGGCTGCAATATTGCCGATGTGACGTTAAATATTAACTCACTCACTCACTCACTCATGTGTAGTTCGCGCTGCAGTAAAGGCTGCAAGAAGAGCCTGTGCACACTGAACGAGCGAGGTCTTCAGATATGCACGGAAGGATGCATACCAGGATATCAGGGCCGAAAATGCACTGAGGAATGTGATAACCCAGGGGTAGGATGTACAAAGTGTCCCCACGTGTGTAAAGGCGGATATTGTCAGACAGATTCAACTTGTTTTTCTGGGTGCGTTGGTTCCTATTATGGTTCAGCTTGCAAGAATTGTTCAAGTAGATGTAAATCCTGCAACAGGATTACAGGACATTGTGAGAAGTGTTATCCGCCTCATGCTGGAGCGACATGTGAACACACCTGCGACCATTGTTTGGAGCCCAGTGGATGTGACAATGGATGTCTGCAAGGTTGCGTACCAGGATTTTATGGCAAGTTTTGTGACGAGGAGTTCAGTGTTCATTGTCAACCCAATGCGATTGCCGTTGCAAGCAACTGCTCCGCACCAAAGGACACCAACAGTTGTATAGGTGAGTGTAACAGTGTGACGGGTGCCTGTACACACGGATGTGTAAACGGAAGATATGGCATGGGTTCAACTGTTCCCTCCAGTGCAATCCCAGATGCCTGTATGGTAAATTTGATTCAAATGGAACCTCTGTTAAGGGTTGTTCACTTGGATATTATGGAACAGACTGTGTCAATTGTGTCAGTCCACACTGCAACTCCAACAATGGATCATGCACCAGTGGGTGTACAAATGCGGAGACTTCTGGGATCACTCGTGTCCAAGATGCCTGGATGGCATGTGTCATCAGTGGACAGGTGCGTGTACCAAAGGATGCGAGACCAGTTTCGGTGGGGTCAGATGTGAACATGACTGTGCCAATGACTGTTCCTTAGCAGACTGTGTGACAAAGAACGTATGTGGAACAGGTAAGCTGGTTTCAAACGATTAACATACAGTTGTTTTGCTAATGTCATACATGTACATAGCTTACTGACTTTCAGTATAATCAGAAACATACTTCATCGTATGCTCCTTCCTTAGTGAGATTCAGTGTCATTCCAGTGAGGAATATGAATTTTTGTGCACACTGCTAAAGTGTTTATAGTCAGTTATCACCAAAGTGAGTGTGTGAGTCCAGAGACGTTAGCGCATATCAACATTTGCAACAAGAATATGAGAGCACACAGCATGAAGTAATTACGTTTGGTTTTGTCGTGAGCTTTCATGCCGATGTGTCTCACCTGCAACCCGAAGTGCATATCAGATTGATCTACCATAAGACGGTCCACCATCCCTTACCTCCCTTGTCGTGTCTCAGTTTGCTATAGGTTTATTGTATTTAAAGCGGATTACGGGATGATTTCTCATTTATCTCTGACAGTGAGTGAGTGAGTTAAAATTTACCGTCACATCGGCAATATTGCAGCCATATCGTGACGAGAACAATTCACTTAATAAAATGAAAACGTCGGGAAGAGTAAAACCTGCCGACAATGGACAGTAAAACTACTAGACTATCACAGGTATGAACATAAAACTAGCATGTAAAACTAAAACACTGTAATGAGAGAAGACAATACAATATAAAACACGGGCTATAAATCACCAACAACTGAAGGTAGATCACCATACTAGGGACCATGGGGACTTACAATACTTTCGCTACCTGCATGGATCCCAGCTGGTTTTACACCATCCCCTCAGTCATTGGCGATTGTAAGACAAGTTAGCCAAAATTTAAAATAACAAGAATACTACGATTAAAAACTTGGTATGTGAAAATTTTACTTTGAAAGTTTTGGGACTTACGTACCCTCTCAGGGGGACAATAATTTTACAATACTTTAACCCCCTTTGAAGGCACAGCCACCAACAATCGCAGTGGCTAATTTAGACTACCATTAATAAAACAACTTTATTCTATATACAAAACATATTATTCAAAATTTAGTCAACAATTCTATTTCTTTTAAAAATCCAATTATTAAATGATAATTACTTTATTAAAAAGATCCTTAATTGATTTAACATTGAAATATTTATCCCTTGTGATGGCAAAATCAATACAGTCAAGCAAGACATGCTTGACAGTGATTCCTTCATCACAAGGGATGCAAAACGGGAGATCTTCGCCTTTTAACAAATACTCATGAGTGTATCTTGTATGACCAATACGACATCGTCGCATAATGACCTCTTCAAATCTGGACTGACAACCCAAGTAAGTATAACCGATTGTTGGCTTGATTTGGTGTACTTTATTGATACCCACTTGGGTGTCCCACTTCTTTTGCATCAGATCACGGATATACGTTCTAATGCAAGCTTTGTAATCTGAATATGGAAGAAGAAGTGGTGTTACAGATTTGTTGAGTGCCGCCTTTGCAGCAAGGTCAGCCATTGTGTTACCAGAGATTCCAACATGACTTGGTAACCAGCAAATGACGATGTCGTATTGGCCAGTAGCAAGATTATTATACAATTCAACAATATCAGTTAAAAGTGGATGTTGAGAAGATACATTTTTAATAGCCTGAAGGCAAGAAAGAGAGTCTGAATAAATGATATATTGTTTATATTTTGGGTGTTTTTTAATATATTTTAGGGCTGTTAATATGGCATGTGCTTCTGCTGTAAAAATTGAACTGCTGTCTGGTAATCTGGAAGATATTGTTCTGGATCCAATGACAGTGACACAAGCAACTGCGCCACCATCCTTGGACCCATCTGTAAATAAGGATTTATATGTACTATATTTACTTTTTAATTGATTATATGCTTGTTTATATTGTAATTCATTAGTTTCTGATTTTTTATATTTACTTATTGTAAGGTCAACTTGTGGTCTAACCAGTTGCCAAGGAGGTGAAGAAAACAAGCGAGAAGGGGCTATATTTTCTAGCTCAATGCCAACAGCTGAGAGAAAAGGTTTCACTCTTAGTCCAAGAGGCGGAACAAGTGAAGGCTTTTTATTGTACAAATACCCATACGGGGGATTGAAGACACAATGATATGCAGGATTGGACGTATTTGAATACAGTTTAGTAAGATACTGCAAAGATAATTTAATACGGCGTTGATCAAGGGAAGGTTCATCTGCTTCAACGTATAGGCTGTCAACAGGGGAAGTTCGGAATGATCCGAGACAAAGTCTTAGCCCTTGATGATGGATAGAATCAAGTAGTTTGAGGTTGCTTTTACAGGCTCCACCATAAACAATGGAGCCGTAATCCAGTTTAGAACGGACGAGTGACCTGTATAAATGTAGGAGGGTTGATTGTCTCCTCCCCACGTTGTATTTGAAACGACTTTCAACAAATCAAGCGCCTTCAAGCATTTGGTCTTTAGGTATTTAATATGTGGCAGAAAGGTTAAGTGTGAGTCAAAGATGAGACCAAGGAACTTAGCTTCCTTGACAACTTTGATGGGTGCACCATTTAAAGACAAGTCAGGGTCTTTATGAGGTTTGTATTTTCGGCAAAAGTGAATGCAATTTGTCTTAGATTGAGAAAATTTAAACCCATTCTCAAGGCACCATTTATGAATTTTGTTGAGACAGATTTGTAACTGCCTCTCAATGGTTCGCATGTTTTTGCCACGACAAGAAATATTAAAGTCATCCACGAAAAGGGAGCCATTGATTGAATCTGTTAAAACATTTGAAAGACTATTTATTTTAATACTGAATAAAGTGACAGACAAAATACTGCCCTGGGGGACACCCTGGTCCTGCTTATAATAATCAGACAGGGTAGAACCCACACGCACTTGAAACTGCCTGTCAGTTAAAAACTCAGCTATAAACTCAGGCAAACGGCCCCGCAAACCAAAGTCATGCAAATCTCTCAAAATACCGTACTTCCATGTTGTGTCATAAGCTTTTTCTAAATCAAAAAATATTGACACAGAATGCTCCTTGTTAAGAAGGGCATTTTAACAAACAACTCCAATCGGACTAAATGGTCAATGGTACTGCGATTTTTTCGAAAACCACATTGAATATTAGTAATTAAATTGTTAGTTTCTAGGTACCAAGTTAATCTGTTATTGACCATGCGCTCCATGGTTTTGCAAACGCAGCTAGTCAAGGAAATGGGTCTATAGTTGGATGGATCTGTAGCATCACGTCCAGGTTTAGGTATGGGCACAACTATAGCATCACGCCAAGAGGAAGGGAATGTACGAGATATCCAAATTTCATCGAAAATATTCAATAGTGTCTCTAAACAGGAGTTAGGTAAGTGTTTCAGGTGCTGATAATGTATGTTATCAGCTCCTGTTGCAGTATCGTGAGCTTGTTCAAGGGCAGTCTGAAGCTCATGGATGGAAAAGATTTCGTTATAGTCTTCCCCATTATCAGAATGAAAATTAATTTGTTTCTTTTCCTGCTGTTTTTGGTATTTTTGAAATTGAGGAACGTAGTTTGATGAAGAAGAATGTTTAGCAAGTGTTTCACCCAGTTTATTTGCGATATCAGATTTATCTGTTAATACCTGATCTCCAGTTTTGAGATGATGTATGCTTGATTTGTTACCCTTACCTTTAATTCTCTGGATCATGTTCCATACTTTAGATATTGGCGTACGTGAGTTGATTTTCGAAACGTAATTTTGCCACGACAGGCGCTTATTGTGCTTGAAGGTACGCCGTGCTTTAGCATTTAAGATTTTATATTTATTCAAATTATGTACCATTGGGTGGCGACGGAAATAGTGTTCAGCTTTTTTCCGTGCCTTTCGAGCTTGATTGCAGTCATTATTAAACCACGGTTTACGTATGTGGGGATTGGTAGAGGACTTAGGAATACATTCATCGGCAATTTTGTTTAGCTCATCAGAGAATAATTGTACAGAATCAGGAGCACCAATGAAACGAGCAGGATTCAGTTTGTCAGTACATAGTAATTCAAATAAAGGCCAGTTAGCTTTGCTGAAGTTCCATCGTGATGATGGAGGAATATCAGCCGGAATTGATGGTTTAAGAATGGTTGGAAAATGATCGCTGCCGCACAGGTCACTATGGACAGACCATTCAAATTCATTTAACAGATCTGCATCAGTGAGGGACAAGTCAAGAGATGAATATGTGCCTGTACCAGGATGCAAATATGTTTTCGAAGTATCATTAAATATACACAGATCGTTGTTTGAAAGAAAATCTTCCAGTATCTTTCCAGTTTGGTTTGTGTCAGAACTGCCCCAAAGTGGATTATGACCGTTTAAGTCACCCATAATGATACATGGCTTCGGCAGTTGGTCATAGAGCGCCTGAAGATCAGTTTGGTGAAGATGAGTAGATGGTGGTATATATAGGGAGCATAATGTAAAAACAATGCTCAAAGTCAATCTGACAGCAACGGCCTGAAGTGTTGTATTAAGAGGAACAGGGCTGTGAATGACACCCTGTCTCACCAAAATGGAAGATCCTCCAGTAGCTCTAAATCCTGGAGGAGAAAAGAAGTTATATGAAGCATACTGCCGTATATCAAATTGATCTGTTGCTTTAAAATAAGTTTCTTGTAAACAAAATGCCGATGGTTTGAAATCCTGTATTAGTAGTTGCAAATCATTAAAATTATTCTTCAGTCCTCTACAATTCCACTGAACAATGATGTCTAAACTACTCATGGAGGCTCAATCGGAGTTCGTGAGTTGGTGTGGGATCTACTCCCACAGACTGGGGGAGATGGGGTGACCTCCATCTCCAAAGGATCAAATTGATTTTGAACATGTATGGGGGACGACTGAGAGGAAGGCACCTCCAAGTGTTGGATGGTTCTGGTTCTTCTCGATTGATTCTTTTCCTTTTGCACATTTTTAGATGATTTATGTTGTATTTTCGATGAATCTGTGGTACATTCTGTTACAGACAAAGGATCAGCTGAAGGAGTCGATGTGATAGTATCTGTCTGAGAGGCCGATGTTGAAGTATTGGATTCGACCATGTGAGAGGTCTCATCTGTTTCACCTATTGTAAGTTGTTTGTGTACCCATGATATTGACGTTTGGCATGACGTAGATCTCATGGGAGGTTTAGAAGTAGTGGCACGTGATGAAACTGCATCAGAATATGACACTGATGAAGTGGTTGAAATGGCTACCAATTTTCTAGCTTCAGCATATGAAATATTGCTGGTGTATTTGATATTTTGAATTTTACTTTCAAGTTCATAAGAAGGGCAAGATTTGGATGAAGCCAAGTGATCACCATTGCAGTTGGCACACTTGATGACATTTGTGCACTCAGAGAGTTCATGTGCATCACCACAACGAGAACATATCGTCTTGTTACGACAGAACTTGGCCCCATGACCAAACTTTTGGCATTTAAAGCATCGGAGTGGAGATGGTACATAAACCTCAACTCCGATATTAAAGTATCCAGCTTTAACGTATTTTGGAAGGGAAGAAAGTGAAAACGTAAACAGGTAAGTGTTCAGCTTCATGATTGTGCCATCATCTTTCTTTTTAGTAAAACGCTTTACTCCGGTTACCCCCTGGCTTTTCAGTTCATTAACAATGTCATCCTCATTCATGTCACAAAGGCAACGTGCCCTGTCTCTGACTATACCTCTACAGGAATTCAGGGTTCTGTGCACTGAGACAACAACAGGTGTATTCACAAACTGTTTTAGTTTCAACAGATTGTCCGATTGTTGTCTCCGTGCACATTCCACTAGAAGCGAACCATTTCGGAGACGTGTAACGTCCTTCACTTCTCCACAGACACCTTGAATGCCTTTAGATATTGCAAACTGGTTAAGTTGCAACGGAATATCGTTTGGAGATGAGATAACTATGAACCTCGGCCACGTGTCAACAATATCAGAAGATCCTTCATCAGACGATGTAGACTCCACATATCTACGTTTATGTTTGGATGAACCAGAAGGAATAGAAAGTGCCATGGTGTAGGAAAAGCGTTCGACATCCCTGCTCCCCACCCACCATGGAGTGTCAACGAGGACGGTGAAACAGCGGAAACCAGTCTGTGCCACCAGGGCTACAGGGATGTTATACTCCAGCTAATAAAAACTTGAAAAGCTATGGAATCAAACAGAAGACTGCCAGGCTGGTTCGCCCTTGACACCTTTCTGGAGAAACACAGAATTCAGAGGTCTTTATTGCCAGATTGGCCCATGAGCCACCGCCTTCTGGCATAGGACTCTAGGCAACTTGAAGAGAACAGGTTATGGATGATATTCAGTCAAATCATTCAAAATAATTTTCACAATTGTCAATGTCAAGATGAATGTGTCCATGCTCAGTGCACGACGTGACCAGCCGATTGATAGAATCGGGCCGATTCTACCACCCGTCTAGGTGAAGTAAGGGCCAAAGTGGTGTGTTGAGCAAAAGGAACACGTCCCAGGCTCCCAGTGCCCTCAACCACAAGACTACCGTCCTCCACCGACACGGGACGCAACCCACGGCAAACAGGTTGCCCAATTTGGTCGCCTCTTACGACCAGCAATGGGGTGCTGTGAACACACTCTGCCCCGGGTCCACACGGGAGAAGAGCGCTTAGCGTGACCCAGCACCCACCACGAGGAGGTGGCTCTTCACGGGTGCCTATCTCTGACAGAGGTAATACTCTACCTTAAACATATAAGTGTAAGTCTCATAAACAGATGCAAGTCAAAGGGGACATTAATTCCGTAGTACCTTCTTCTGCAGTTTCTGCCAATGTTTTCTTGGGCGGAATCCTACCTACTGCGCTGATTTTTGCAGCTTGTATCTTACTGGCAGCTCTGTTCTACTTTCGAAGGAGAATGAACACAAAGAGGTTGGTTTCTTTATTTAGATTGTTTCATGCGTCTGTAATTTGTCTTTGTAATGTTGCATATTCCTTTTTACTACCTACATCACAAAGCCATTATGTGATTGATGTGACATAAAATGGGAGTGCTAAGATTACATTGTGGCACTTAGCTGATCATGGGAACATGTAATATCATGTCTGACGAACAATAGCATATTGGGAACAATAGCATAGGGAATGTCAAAATGCTGGCTGGTTCCCTATATGTCATATTTTTACAACCCATTGCCCCTGTCAGTGGAATAAGAATATGGTTGGAATGATGGTGGGCAATAATCCAACTTCTGTAAAATTATAAGTGAAAAAGTATTAAAGATAAGATATTGTTAGAAGTATAACGGGAATGAACGAGCAAGAGACATTGATATGCCAGGATTTATAAAGGATTTAAAAATCGTCCAGTGACGTCACAATTTTATTCTAGGCGAGGCATTATTTCTTGTCATACCCGATGCCCCGAGGATTAGTGGGCATTACTTCAATATCGTCCCTCCACCCTGGGAATATAACTTCAATATTTTCCCTCTAGAATAACCCTTGACTTGGAATTATTGCTTGCTTTGAAGGCTTATACGACTCTGTGTTGTCATCACTGAATGCGATCATAAAATACAACATTACTGACAATTTCTAGCATGTACTGCTAACACCTACTTTCGAGCCCACAACCTTTCGTTTATTAACTTGGTGGTTTCATCCTCTAGCCTACGAAGGTTCGCTGTGTATAATGAGGCTGATTGTCGGCATGAACAGTCTGTACATCGTAAGACGGTAGGGCATTGGTGGTGCGTGTGGGGCACGTTTAAGCGTGCCATCAGCTGCCAGTCTCATCCCAGTTGATTTCAAAAGTAAATACCAAACTATATCTAAAGTATATCTTCAGTCGGTTTATAAGGTGGATAAAACATGACCCGTGGGCATTACGAAAACAATAATGCTATTATCTCTCTCTCGAATGCACTCGTAGTGCATGTGGGTCATACTTTATCCTATATTTATTGACATAGAACACTGTCAGATACCTGAAAACTAAGCATACAGAAAGAAAGTATCAGACACAGCGGGAAGAGAGATGGACGTTCCAGATTGGAGTATGTAAACACGACAAAGATCCCGTGGAGTTGTGCTAAAGATAGGACCATTGGTTGGCAGACTACACTTTGTAGGCAGAGTTAAATGAGAATTCTCACTATGTGGAATCATTTGTGGACACCGGACAGAAAACCGATCTGGATAATGAGAGACGTGGGCGACTTCACCACCAGATTTATTGTTCACGTAGAACAAGCCAAAACTTTCCTAAAAGGTGGAAAAAACAAAATTTGATATCTAATCACTTTAACGGTTTTACTGAATACAATAAACCAAGGGATTGTTTCATGCATCCAAATTAACATTGGTGAAACAGTTTACTGTTAATCTCCTGAGATTTATTGATTTTGGAAAGATATGCTTACCGGGCTTGCTCTCTGTGCGGTTCTATGAGCTGTTTTCTCCTATCATCAATGTCTTGTAGACCTTAGTTTGAATCTTTTGCTTCATTCTGTGACATTTTGCCAGATGAAACTCTTCATCCATTGTCTTGTTATCGGTGAGCAGTACGGATATGTGATCCTCCACTGTGTTTAGCTTGGCTTCAGCTAAATTCCTAATCTTGTAGTGCTTCAGCACTTTACATGGCAGCCTGCGTGAAATGAATTTAAAAGCTATTCCAGCCAGCCCCTATGTCCTGGCTGCTATTTCTATCCTGAGAACAACAGGTGCAGTTTCGATGGTCGGCAGTAACCTGACACCAACCACACCTAGTCCCATGCTGCTTGCTGCGAGTGTCTATGCCACTGAGGGCATTCACTGCTTTATGATACTGTTTATGCAATCTTAGATATTCGCCATCAGTTCTCAATTGTGCAGATCAATGCTCATGCTGTTGATGACTGGATTGTCTGGCCCAGGCTCGATTATTTACAGACCGCCACCAAATAGGTGGAATATTGCTGAGTGCAGCGTAAAACTATATTCACTCACTTACCTAGATAATCGTCAGATTCCTTTTTTCAGTTGACGTTAGACATTACTTATTTGTTGCAAACGAAATGGCAATGTGCAAGTAGTTGTCAGCGAGAATGATTCAGAGTTTGCCCACTTTGGGTCTAAATTGATTGGCTGGGTAGATGTAGAAGAAATCCACTAATTCGCCATTTTCTACAGGCTCACGAAAGACATGAAAATACAGTTCCAGAAACTGGCTAGGGATATCGAATCGCTCATAGAAGGTGTGGCCCGATCGCTCCGGGATTTGTTTCTCTCGGTCGGAGAGGGAGACGTAGGAACTTTTCTGCAGCATGACCTCGAACACTTTGGTGGCAACTGCTGCGTCTTTTTCGGATTTTCATATGTATCTGCGTCTCGAGGTACAATCATCAACTCCTCTCTGACGTTTTCATGGACCATATCGGATCAAATACGCATTTTCTGCTGTCTCCCTCGTAGTCACTTGGTATAAGTAACTAATGATGCCGCAGTCCGGTAACAGTTTCTCTTCCATTTTTATTGCGATGTGTTGCCGCCAGTTTGGCAGCACCGGTTTCCATTTTGATGGCTTCAATGGGTCTCTATTGCCCACGAGTCTGATGACTTGATTGTTGATGACATCCACCACTCTCAGCAAGCGTGCGACCCACTCCGTGTATCTGTTTTGGGGATTGAGGAAATCGAGCGAGTACTGATGTAAGAACAGACGTTTGGCCAGGGTGAATTGAATCACTCGACGATGGCTTGGCTACTGTGAGCTCCAGCCACACCTCGTCTCACCTGGACATTTGTAGATGCGCTTCAACACTCGGAGGAATGTCGAACCACAGCAGCTGAGATTTTCCAGGAACGACTCCGTGCACGTCAGGGTCTGTCGTCAAGCTCAAAGTCAGGCAGAGTATGACGATATGGTCGACTGCGTCTCGACACTAACCTTCCAGCAGGTCCAACACGTCTTGCCGCAACTGGTCTGCCTGCACACAATCGCGCAGTGAGGATTGCAAGACAGATCAATAGATGGATTGCATGAATCGTCCATTGTCTATGTTGAGTTGGGCGTCCATGATCACATACAAGTACAGGTTTAATTTGCCTTCAGTCTGAGTCTTGATTTGGACCATTATCCCCTCGCAGCCATTGTCGATGCGACGTGCACTGCCATGTTGTTGATTGTCATCTGTGAATGGCATGTCCAACCACAGGGCATACTTGGTGGTCACGTACTCCCTGAGTAACATCCTTGACCACCACGCTGGTTTTGGAGGTTCGTTTGATCGCCAACAGATCTCGTCCCGCTGCTTGTGAGCCCTCATTACTTGACTGAACAGCTGAATGGGTACGCCCTCAATGGTAACTGCTACTCTCGTGATGTTATGGTTGAAAACGTTTATGCTGTCGCTCCATGGAAATCATCAGATTGCCTTTCCATCGATCACACCATCATGTTCAAGTTGACATTCCTCAGCGTGTCGCTTTTTTACTTGACAATTGTCCGGTGTCGCAGGACTCATACAAGACGGACAGCTTTCCCGAGTGCAAGGGGCAGATTTGCTGGGCCAGCTCCAGACTCATGACCATGTCAAACTCCAGAGAGATGTTGTCAACAGCATACTAAACGACTTTCAGCCAGGTAAAACAGCGTGTGCCCCTTGAGCAGCTCCAAGTCAAGTGGCACACAAAACCAGTTTGGCCGAGTTGCTTTATTTCCGCCTCCAATGCCCTGGTACGTGTTTTTGAGCATTCTTTTCGTAGCAGTAAAACACTTCGCTATCGTTGATGCTCAGCACCATGTTCCCGCTGATGTTGATGGTGGTTTCTTGATGATGGCCCGACCAAGTTTCAGCACGACTTCATGCTGGTTCTTGCCAGAAACGAAAGTGATGTCGAATGCCGGTTCAACTGTACAAAAGACGATGGCATTGATCTCGCCCAGGTTGGGGAATTGAGGATTGTTGGTACATGGCTTTTACCACACAAGGATCCCTCAGTTTTCAGAAAATATCGAGCTTTCATCTGTAGTGTGACATTTTGGTTTCTATGTTACATGTCGAACGCATTTCTTCAATACAAAAAATGATAACGTACTATATTCCGATGGATGATTTTGACAAAGTGCAATGGAGAAGCCAAAACCTCGTTCATGGCTGATGCCACAGACGCCGAACTTCAGAAGACAACTGTGAATCATTTCTATCATGCATTGAGGCGAGATTACTATAACCTCAAACCAATTTTCTGCATTGGGTTTTCCTTGACAATCACCTGGAGGAGGTCTTTGTGTGAAGCCCTCCTAACCTTCCAAAGAGAACTGGACACCGCTGCATTGGATCGAGATGAGGAAGCATCGGACGGATTGAGTGACATACGGTCCACAATGAATGATGCCACCACCCCTTATGACCTTCGCAAGCTGTCACCACCAACGACCTCAGAGGCTGGATCAAAAAACGTGTGCTTCCGAGAATCCGTGTAGATCGCCGCTAAAGAATTCTTAACCAAATGAGGCACAACCCGGCCGCAACTCCACCGACCGCTAGCACCACCGTGCAATCAGACATGTTGCTGATTCATTGTCAGCACATGCGGAGGAGACAGCTGCCGCCAGATGCCAGAACGTTTTTGCGACTGCGCACCCAGCATGGTCCAGACGTACATTCAAATCGAATCAACTGTATGGTACCTGCGCAAGTGAACCCCTTTGACATGTCCAACATCAACATTTTCCAATCGTCCACAGGTCCCTGTCGAAACCTCCTTGCTGTCATTGAAAGCCATGTAATCGTCATTTCACTCGTTCGTCAGAAGGTAATGATCACATTTTGTAACCCCAAAATATCCCCAGATCTTTGCTGGAATTTGTAAGAGGCTTGATGGAAAAGCCCAAACCGTGGCTGGGACCTAGCAAACACCAATCTCTTTTCGCATCAAATGGCAAACGTGTTCGTAAACATGCCGATTGTTTATCGCATTTAACACCAATTCTGGCAGAAGCAGTGCACCAATTTCTTTCAGGAAGCATCTGATCTGGTAGTATGCATGAAAACCAAATACGGACAGACTCAGCTCATTGCGACACGTGTCGTTCAACATCATGCCGCAACCTGTTATCGCGCACCACACAGCGAAATTGACTCTGTCATAAACTGCATCGGGTTGCGAAAAACCAAGCTTCTTTTGAAAAAACATCAATAAATTGAGTTCAGAAGAAAGAACTGTCCTTGCCATCTACCACGATGTCCATTGGGGTGAGATTGACGTTGATTTTAGAGATGGGTTTGAGGTTTTGTATCATGAGGTGTTTGTTCATCTCAATCAGCTGACCACAACCAACAATGTTCAAGGCAAACGCCCTTCGACCCTGCTTAGAGCTGTATCAATGAAAACGGAAATGTGCAACGATAGCCAAAGCAAATCGTTCTTGTCCTCGCATTACAAGAAATTAATCCAAGGTGCAATCACGGAATTGACCCTTCCCATGAATATGGAATACCTGAGCATCATGCTGCATGTCGTCAAACAATGATGACTCAAGCTCGAGGTCCAGGAACCACCACCAAAAAAATGTCCTACCATCGCCAACTCCGACCTTGACGACACGTGCTGCTTTGATAAACTCATTGTTGAAGGTAAGGTATATGGGTAAAAATTGAGGACCAGACCGACCCCATGCTCACTAAAAAGTGATTATTTCCTAAACTATTCGACCGGTTTTCATGAATTTTTGCATGTCTCTCGGCAGATGGTTACACTATGTCAATACGGCACTGGGAACGCTCTGCGAATTAAAAATGTGATCGCCAAATTTATTGGCACTCAGTCGAAGGTAACTGCCATTGCCGACTTCAAGTACATCACGTTGAGTGGTATCCAGTGTATTAAATTCTTCATAATGAAATATTTTTTAATGATTTGATCAATATTTTTTGTTCTTTGACGAAGAGAGAGTCCATAAGTTTCCCATTTTCTAAAAACTTAGTAACTTTCGGTTTATATAATTATAAACAAAACTAATCTCAATGTTACATCACCGATTCGACGAATAGCAACGATCATGGCAACGGCAGTAAACTAACAACTCCACATGCATCGTGATGCCGAAAAAATGAGTCATCCTTTTGTTACATCCAACTATTTTTCTCTGGAACTAATTACACGGTATGATTAGGTAAATGTTATTGTCCTTCTGCAAGAATTACCACTTTTAGCAAGTCTGTTTTGATTTTGTTGTATAAACCTTCAAACACTGACAATGTTGACAGCCGTAGGTGACGCGTAGGGGCGTGGACAAACTCGCGTTCTTTCTAAGTGACAAGACACGAAGGATGTTTGAAAATACGTGTTCATAAACAGAATCTCAACTCATATACACTGACAGAATACGACTCAATACCAAAATAATGCAGATCATGAAACAATAGGACAGTATGTGTAACTGCACCCACCCTTGATGAAACTGGAAGCATGTACACGACATGCCACTCATGGAGGTAAAATATACACGAGTTGGAAAACAACCATTGATACATTTTCTAAACTGATTCAAATTCCCTTAAGATCCAGGCACCCATGAAGAGCCACCTCCTCGTGGTGGGTGCTGGGTAACGCTAAGTGCTCTTCTCCCGTGTGGACCCGGGACAGAATGTGTCCACAGCACCCCATTGCTTGTCGTAAGAGGCGACTAAATTGGGCAACCTGTTTGCCGTGGGTTGCGTCCCGTGTCGGTGGAGGACGGTAGTCTTGTGGTTGAGGGCACTGGGAGCCTGGGACGTGTTCCTTTTGCTCAACACACCACTTTGGCCCTTACTTCACCTAGACGGGTGGTAGAATCGGCCCGATTCTATCAATCGGCTGGTCACGTCGTGCACTGAGCATGGACACATTCATCTTGACATTGACAATTGTGAAAATTATTTTGAATGATTTGACTGAATATCATCCATAACCTGTTCTCTTCAAGTTGCCTGTAGGTTGCGTCCCGTGTCGGTGGAGGACGGGAACCTGGTGGTTGAGGGCATTTGGGCTTTTAACGGCTTTCCAGTTGCCCAACACAGCACTTTGGCCCTTACTTCACCTAGACGGGTGGTTGAATAGGCCCGATTCAACCAATCGGCTGGTCATGCCAAGCCCTGTGCATGGACTGTCTATGTGCCATTGCACAAATTTGATATGGAATTGTTTTAAATTTCGGCCTTGGCAATACTGGTGATCTGTAACTTGTTTGATTGTAAATTATGATAATATGAACTTTGCCTAGAGTCTTATGCCAGAAGGCGATGGCTCATGGGCCAATCTGGCAGATTACTTATAATTCTTCTACTGGAGTATATCATCCAGGTATCCTTGGTGCTGCAAGCTGCAGGCCCGTTTGCTTTAGCACTGTCCTTCTGATACTCCGTGGTGGGTGGGGAGCTCGGATGATGAACCATATGACACCAATCATGGCTTATGAAATACCCCCCAAAAAAACAAAACGTCCCCCTGAAATTGATCCTGTTGATACTGATCATAGACCGTCTCTATCGATTGAGTATTGGCCACGTTTCCTCGTTATTGAGACACCTGACAAGACACCATTGAAGTTGAACCCTTTCGCAGTATCGAAGGGTATTGCTGGGGATGTTAAGAAAATTAGACGCTTACGTTCGGGTACGCTACTAGTTGAGTGTGGCAAGAAACAACAAGCAACCAGTCTGATGAGCATTGAATCTTTTGTGGGCATTCCGGTCACGGTCTCTGCTCACAAGACCTTGAACACAAGTAAAGGTATCGTTAGAGATCGTGATCGATTGTTTGCTGACATGTCCGAACTTGATATATCATGCGAAATGAAAGAACAAGGTGTGCTGTATGTGAAGCGCTTTTCAACCCGAAAAAACAATGGAACATTCCAAACGAATACCTATCTGTTTTCTTTTTCATCGCCAAATGTTCCCAAATCAGTGAAGGCAAGTTACTGCAATATCCAAGTTGAAACCTACATCCCCAACCCGCTCAGGTGTTTTAAATGCTAGAAATATGGACACGGTGTATCTACCTGCACATCGTCTGTTGTGTGTGCTCACTGTGGTGAGAAGACACACACAACAGGAGTTCGTGACAGTGATTTTAAACTATGCACCAACTGCTCAGGCAACCATTCATCTTCGTCAAAACAGTGTCCAATATGGAAAGAGCAAATGGTGATCAACAAAATAAAGTTTTACTCAAAATATCTCTTTGACTGAAATATTGCCGATGTGACGTTAAATATTAACTCACTAACTCACTCACTCACCCAAAATATCTCTTTTTTCTGAGGCAAAGAAACTGGTGAAGAAATCTGACCTTACAGAAAGTTATGCTACAGTAGCAAAATCATCATCTGAATCCAACTCTTTTTTAATTTTATACCCTGCTATATCATCCCAGACTGAGGAATCACTTCCTACTACATCAAAGTCCTCTGATCATAAGTCATCTTCACAGTCACGCTCTGAGTCTCATTCAACAGCTGATAGACAACAAATTGTTAAAACTAAACCCTAACCTAAGTCTGATGCTTCAAAACAACAAAGTGGCAGAGCCCCAAAAGGGTAACAAAATAGAATTCAGTAGTTCAACAAATATGGATCTCTTGAAGACATAGACGTATCTGAAAACGTCCATCTAGGGCACATAGCGTGTCGCCCTAAAAAAAGTGCGTTGTAGATCACCAATAAATCCCCCCAAAAGATAGCTTATTCCAATAATATTGTACAGTGGAACTGCAGAGGACTGAGGACTAATTTACATGAATTACAGCCATTAGCCCAAGATTTTACACCCTCAGCGTTATGTCTCCAAGAGACATATTTAAAACAAACAGATACATTTGACCTTCGTCATTTTAATGCATATCATTGTTTTTCACCTCTGGGTGATACGGCCACTGGCGCAACATCCATTCTAGTCAGACAAAACGTTATTCAAAGCCCTGTTTCACTTATTACTAATATGCATGCTGTTGCAGTGAGAATTACTTTACATGTAGCGTTTACGCTATGCTCACTCTATATTTCGCTGTCTTCGACGTTTGCCCAACCTGATCTTCAAGCTCTATATGACCAACCCCCGAAGCCCTGTATTATAATGGGAGATTTAAATGGGCACAACCCACTCTAGGATAGTGTAACTACAAACACTAAAGGAAAATTCTTGGAGGACTTTTGTTCTGACAATGATTTATGTATTTATAATGATGGTTCCAACACATATTTACACCCTGGTACAGGGACCTATTCTGCTCTCGACTTGTCACTCACAAATTCAGAACTACTTAATGAATTCGAATGGTCAGTCCACGATGACCTCTGTGGAAGTGACCATTTGCCTACTATGCTAAAATCTGTAACTCCATCTGATGTTCCTCCATCATCAAGGTGGAATTTTAAAAAGGTTAACTGGGCTTTACATGAAACAATGTGTGCTGAAAAACTTACACCTGAACGTTTATTGACGTTTCTGATGCTATTAAATGCTTTTCTGATGAATTGAACTCCATAGCTGATGAGTGTATTCCAAATTCCTCTGCAGTTCAACACATACGAAAACCATGGTTCAACGATGACTGCAAACAAGCTAGGAAGGCAAGGAAAAAAGCAGAACATTATTTCCGTCGCCATCCTATGGTGCATAAGTTAAATAAATTTACAATTGTAAATGCTAAAGCACGGCGTACTTTTAAACAAAACAAACTCCAATCTTGGCAAAATTATGTACCTAAAATAAATTCGAGGACACCCATGTCCAAGGTATGGAACATGGTCCAGAAAAATAAAGGTAAAGGCACTAAATCTACTTTCCATCATCTTAAACATGGAGATAAATTACTTACGGATAAATCAGATATAGCAAATAAACTGGGTGAGACCTTCGCTAAACACTCTTCCTCGTCTAATTATATACTTAAATTCCAGCAGTATCAAAAACAGCAAGAAAAGAAAACGATTAATGTCAACTCAGATAATGGGGAAGATTATAATGAAACTTTTCCTATTCATGTGCTCCATACTGCTCTTGATCAAGCTCATGATACTGCTACAGGAGCTGATAACATACATTATCAATTCCAGAAGCATTTACCAGAATCCTGCCTAGAAACTCTTCTAAATATTTTGATGATATTTGGACATCGGATCACTTTCCTCCCTCATGGCGTGATGCCATAGTAGTACCAATACCTAAACCTGGACGTGATCATACAGATCCGTCCAATTATCGACCTATTTCACTAACCAGCTGTGTTTGCAAGACCATGGAACGCATGATAAATAATCGACTTGTTTGGTACTTGGAAACAAATAACCTTATCACAGATATACAATGTGGTTTTCGTAAAAACAGAAGTACAGTCGATCACTTAGTGCCTTCAGAATCATTTGTGAAAAACGCGCTGATTAATAAACAACACGCTGTGTCTATCTTTTCTGATCTTGAGAAGGCATGTGGCACAAACTGGAAATATGGCATTCTGAGAGATTTACATGATTTCGGTTTGCGAGGTCGTTTGCCTCAATTCATAGCCAAATTCTTAAATAACAAACAATTTCAAGTCAGCGTGGGTTCTACCCTGTCTGATCATTACAACCAGGATCAGGGTGTTCCACAAGGCAGTATTTTGTCAGTCACAGTATAAAGATAAACAGTTTATCCAAAGTTTTAAACGATTCCATTGATGGATCGTTATTTGTGGATGATTTTAATATTTCTTGTCGTGGTAAAAATATGGTTACCATTGAACAGCAATTGCAGTTGTGTTTAAACAAGATTAATAAATGGTGTCTTGAAAACGGCTTTAAATTTTCTAAATCGAAACCTAACTGTATACATTTTTGTCGTAAATATAAGCCACATAAGGACCCTAAACTATCTATAGATGGCACGCCCATTAAAGTTGTTAAGGTAGCTAAGTTCTTGGGTCTCATTTTTGACTCACACTTAACGTTTTTACCGCATATTAAGTCACTTAAAACTAAATGCCTGAAAGCACTTGACTTGTTGAAAGTGGTTTCAAATTCTAAATGGGGAGGGGATCAAGCTACCCTTCTCCATCTATATCGATCTCTCGTGCGTTCAAAACTTGATTATGGCTCCATCGTCTATGGTGGAGCCTGCAAAAGCAACTTAAAACTATTAGATTCAGTCCATCATCAAGGTCTAAGACTTTGTCTTGGCTCCTTTAGAACTTCACCTGTTGACAGCCTGTAGGTCGAGGCTGATGAACCATCTCTTGTGCAGCGACGTATAAAATTAGCTTTACAGTATGTAACAAAACTATATTCAAATGAGTCACACCCTGCATATAACTGTATTTTCAATCCTCTGTATGAGGATTTGTACAATAAGAAATCTTCTCTTGTTCCACCTCTTGGTTTAAGAATAAAACCACTTATTTCTGCTGCCAGCATTGAGCTGGAAAACATAGCTCCCACCCGTCTTCTTTCTTCTCCTCCTTGGCAGTTGGTTAGGCCACAAGTTGACCTAACATTAACGACATTTAAGAAATCAGAAACGAGTGAATTACAGTATAAACAAGAATATAATCAATTGAAACATAAATATAGAAATTATAAATCCACACTTACAGATGGGTCCAAGGACGGTGGCGCAGTGGCTTGTGCCACTGCCACTGGATCCAGAACAATATCTTCTAGATTACCAGATAACAGTTCTATTTTTACAGCAGAAGCTAACGCCATATTAACAGCTCTTAAATATATTCAAAGACACCCAAAACGTAAACAGTATATAATCTCTCTTTCTTGCCTTCAGGCTATTAAAAATATCTCTTGTAAACATCCACTTTTAATAGAAATTGTTGAATTGTATAATAATCTTGCCACTCGCCAATACGACATCGTCTTTTGTTGCTTACCCAGGCACGTAGGCATTTCAGGTAACGCAACGGCCGATCTTGCTGCCAAGGCAGCACTCAACAAATCTGTGACAGCACTTCTTATTCCATACTCTGATTACAAAGCGAGCATTAGAATTTATATACATGATCTGATGCAGAAGAAGTGGGACACCCAAGTAGGTAACCAACAAAAGACGATATATATATATATATATATATATATTTATACAAAGTCGACCTTTGGGCGACATTTGGGCGACGTTTAGGCGACACCGTGTCGCCCTCAGCATATATTTCTGTCGCCTAAATATCTGCATGTCACAACTACGATAATTTTCCTTAACACCTATCCCAAAGTGGATGGTTGGATAGATAGTCGTCTCAGGACCTTCAGGCATGCTTTCTTTTGAATTAATATTAATCTGCAGTGCTGTTTTCTTGGAAAAATAAAACATCATGTATATAACGTCTGCGACCTTTCGGCGACACGGGGTTTTCTATAAAATTCTCTAACACCTGGATATATGTTCAGTGCTAAACCATTGAGAAATTATTGTCTACATATGGGCTATTAGTTTTTGTACTGTTTTTTCAAACATACATGAGAATACATATTAGTCATTACATCACTGTTTCGAGCCCCACTAAATGCCGACGATACGTCGGCACGTTGCGTGCGTCAAGTGAAAGTTCAAAAGCGGCAACGTCGAAATGAGCACGAAGCTAACAATTCAATAACGGCTGTAAATATTATGGTAGCTGACAGACAATGCGCCACAAAGAGCACCTATTCATATCTAGTACATCTATCTGATACCTAAAAAAATAACAGTGTAATAATTTGTAAATAAATTGAATTCATATTTCACATGGTGGCCCGTTCACGTTTTGTGTCTTTTCCGAACCCGTTCGAAGTTACCGTTACACGCACTGCCCGAGAATTGACATGGCAGCATTAAGCTATGGAAAACGCATGGTTTGTATCATAATGATAGTCTTCTGTTCGTAGCGGCTGCATGTGAGACTATGCTTGTCTCATTCATTGCTCTCATGACACAATTTATTTGACAAATTCGCAAGTTGACGAAATAGTTTGCTCTTGCCATTCGAACTATGACTGGACCTACACCAGACATCATCCGTATATGTTCCTCTTGATCCATACTCGTAAGAGCTCACTCAGTCGGGAACTTTTGATTATTTAGTCAGAGACAGAGGATTAGTATCAACAGGGGGCCTATATAGTGGGGGAGAAGAAACTCCTCGAAAAGCCGCTGAACGTATGTCTCGGGTCGTTACGTAACCAGGGTAGCCAATATGGTGGCAACGTAGTATTAAAGATTGAGCCCGGTTTATTTTCAACAGCCGATTAAGTTCACTGAGTGTTATGACAACTGAAATCAAACATGTATAAGACAGACTATTTCTCACTTCAGTGTAAGTCAAATAATTGGTGTTAGTGTCCGTATTAGGACAGTAGATTTGTAGTAAACTTTCAAGTCGGAAAGTTATAGCGTCTGTTCTCGATTCAACGATAAAAACTTCTTTCACACATTCGTTTAATTTTTAGGAGGAGGACATACCTCTAGTTGAAAGGTATTCGCAAGTAATAGTGACAATTTTATGACTTAACAATTGTTTGAGGGTAATTGAAGTGTGTGAAAAACATGACATTTCACCATTGAAATGCTATACGCTGTTGTTTTAGTATTACTAGTTACTTCCTCAAAAACACCTTTCACATACACCTTTAATTCATATGAGGGGAATATACTATCAGGTAAAATGTGTTTGCAAGTAATAGTGATAGTTTCATAATCTAAAAATGAATGTAAGGGTGTATTTGAAGTGTGTGAAAAATGTGACTTATTGCTGATCTGCTCTGAACCGCCATTGATGCATGAGGGTTATAGTTCCATAACTCATTTCTTTCTTGTTGATCTTATTATTTGCCAAAACTGGAAAGGTGTTTTAGAACACTTTGTGAAAGTTTTACACTTTATTTTTGAGGGCAGTATGACAGTGTCAGTTAACATTTTGTGAATGTCCATTCCATTCCCCACATGCAGTAAGATATCTGAATTAATTATTAATGTGAACAAAAATGTTTCAAAGTAGATTTTTTAAAAAAGGACAACTGATGTTAACACGTGTACTCGCTATACTTTTGTGTTCTTTAAAATGTTTTGGGAGGGAAGGCCGCAGTGTATCATTTATTCTTTTATTCATTCATATATGTACTACTATCTTGTATTCTTTTACTTTATTTTGTTCATTCATTCACATAATTCTTGCTCTGAATTCTTACTATAATTCATTCATTCATTGTAAAATTCCGACTGATACAATAAACTGGCTGAAGTTCTGTTAAACCAGGGATAATCTACAAAGTATGTACTCTATATTGTCTCCCTGGTTAAACACAATTGAAGTTGCACTGGGAACGAGCCAAGTCACTGTGTGCATTGGAGCATGACGAGGCACACATTAATTAGTACAATTTAATGGTAAAGAAAGCAAGCCAGTGACCAATCCCTGTTGTAGAGTATCCCTAGTATCAATTAATTTCAAGAAGGTAATGGTAGTTTTCTACATTTAACCTTTCCTTAGAAATCTATAGTGTTGTATTAACCATCGGCAATGAAGTATGCCATGATATTCCGCGCACCTAAGTATATCCCAAAATGGCATCTAAAATCTCTTATTTTTTTTTATTTTACTAGAATAAACATGCATGATATTTAGTAATATACGTTTTACTGATGGCTGTAAGATTAAAACATTGTATTACACCATACGGTTGACCTTTCTGATGTCCGCTAATCCTGCACAGCAACTGTCTCGCACTACATCCACCAGGCGATCTGATGTGTGGAAGCCACATTATTTAAAAAGCCCACTTTTTTCATTCAGTTCATATTTTTCGAGAACTAACTTGATAAACAGAAACTGGGTAGTAATTTTTACAGTATACTGAATATTTATGGATAGGAAAGTTTTCTTGATTGCATATCGCATGCAAGTTCAGGGCAGAATTAAATAACTCTTGTAAAAATAACTTTGTGCAATGTACATCTTCCACATTTAGTATAAAGCATGAATGAAGTAGTACATGTTTTGAGACCAACCGCCAGTTTGTATAACTTAAGGTGAACTCTTTCAACAGTAACAAGATTTTTATGGACCCCACACCTCACAACCATACAACAGTATCGATACAACCATAACATCTTATTTCTGCTTCGTGGATCCGTTTTGGATTAATGTTACCCTGTGTTGATGTGTATCTGTGTGTTTTGTGCTTGCTTTATGGATCCATTTTGCAGTTATGTGACGCACTGTTGATTTCTTGTTAATGTTTGGATATGAGTGTGTAAGTATTCTTTTGACCTCTCTATATTCATATACCCCTTCTTGCTATTGCTTATCATCCAAGGGCACCTGGAATATGAGTACCAACCAACAGATCGGTGTCGTTCTTCTGATCTTCCTTTTTTTATCACTATACATGTTTTACAGCTTTTCTAAATATGGACATGATGCCTCACTAAACCACTATAAATATTACACTCCAAAATCCAACAGTATTTTGTGACCATTCAAAAATGAAAATGTCTTCTTTGTCTTTGGATGGATTTAATGAACATAACACATGACTAAGTTGAAAATAACATTGTTGAATTGTCACGGATTACACGACAGAGTAAAGAGAAGAGAAATGTTCAGATTTCTGAAAACAAAGCGTGCTTCAGTCTACTGTTTACAAGATGTTCATTTTACCAAAGATATGGAAAAGCAAGTTATGGATGATTGGGGCTGTAAAAACTGTTATTTTAATTTTTTCCAAAGTAACGCTAGATCTTGTTTTCTAAGTAGGTAGACTATACACTTAATGAAGTGCAAAGAGACTATAAAGGCAATGTCTTAACTGTGGAGTTGACTCAATGAAACCACAAAATAGCCATTATGAATCTCTAGGGCCCAAATATTGACAACCCCAACTTTTATGACGAACTTGACTCGATAACATGTGCCCTTTACAAGGAGCATGTAATTGTCTGTGGTGATTGGAATGTACTGCAAGACTATTTTGTAGATGTTAAAACTACAAACATAAAAACAGTGTAAAAGCCAGAGATAGAATCCTTCAGTTGAATTTGAAAGATGAATTTCATCTTCGAAATTCTTGGCGATAAAGACATCCTGATGAAAAAAGATATACTTGGAGACAACCATCCCCACTGAAACAAGTTAGACTTGATTATTTCTAGGTCTCCCGCAATATCATTCCTTCTATAATTGATACAAAAATAGTATCTAGTTCCAAGTCAGACCACTCTCCAATATCAATTTCCCTTTCTTTAAATGATTTAGATAGAGGTGCAGGGTTTTGGTAATTTATTAACTCTCTCTGAAAAGATGTAACTTATGTTGACTTAGTTAAGAAGACAATGTCAGAAACATGCCTTAGATATAAAATAACAGAGAACAACAACAGCCAATTTGTTATTGATCACCAACTTTTTTTTAAACCTTGTTATTACTTATTCGTGGAGAAACTATAAAATAATCTTCAAATAAACCCTCAACAGAGAAAAAGAAGAAAGAGTGTTGATACAGAATATTGAAGAAACAACGGAAGTTTTGGAAAAAACAAATGCTCGCAGACTAAAGCTACCTTATTGGAAAAAATCAATGACCTTAATAAAAAACTAAAAAATCTAAATAAAACAAAAACCCAGGGACAAATGGTTAGGTCAAAGGCTATTTGGACCGAAAAAGAGGAAAAACCTACCAAATATTTTCTAGGCCGTCAAACTAGAAACTTCTTAAAATCATTCACTTATTAAGAAAGTAATGACGGCAAAACTCTCACAAAACAAAAGGACATACAGGATGACATTAAATCGTTCTATTCCAAACTATACAGAAACTGAATGACATAAGCAATGTAAACCTTGAAGAATTATTGAAAAAATTTAATGTTCCAAAGTTAGACGATGCTACTTCAGCAGCGGTGGAAGGGCAACTCAAATATCATGAACTGGTGGCTGCACTGAAAATTGTGAAATGTTTAGAAAATGATAGAAGTCCTGGATCGGCCGAATTCTTAAAGTTCTTTTGGACTGATATGAGTAAATATTTAATCAGATCTTTAAATATGTCCTATATGAGAGAAGTATTATCTGTTTCACCGAAACATGGACTTAGAATGGGTATACCTAATGGAAACAAGACTGAATTGTGCTTACAAAACTGGAGACCTATCTCCCTATTATCTGTTTTCTACAAATTAACTTCAGTGTCAGTACCCAAAAGAATAAAATCATTGCTTGTTAAATTAATAAACGATGATCAAAAGCGTTTCATGTCAGATATATATATATCGGGGGGAAATTACTAGTATTTCACTAGTTTACGACCTAATGAAAACTCGCCAAATTCCTGGCCTTCTTTTGCTTATTAATTTTAAAAAAGCTTTTGATACAGTAGCTTGGTCATTTATTGATAAAACACAATCCTTTTTCAACTTTGGCGAATCATTTCGTAAATGGTTCAGAATTATATATATCAAGTTATTGAATCAAATGTTCTTGTCAACGGCTATGAATCGGCTATGAATTCAAAGAGTTTGTCGCCAAGGGAATCCACTTTCTGCTATATTTTCATTTTGTGTACAGAGATACTAGCAATAATGATACGTAACAATAACAATAAAGGGTATTTTGTTAGGTAACATTAAGTATTTGCTAAATCAATTCGCTGATAACACAACATGTGCATTTGATGGTTCAGAACGCTGCCCCTGTGCAGCATTTACTTTTGCTAAACTCTTTTGCCAGATTTTCCGGTTTAAAGGTTAACATTGACAAGACACGTCACAAATGGATAGGATCAAAAAAGAGATGGCAAACAAAACTATGCTGAGACTTTAATCTAAACTAGGACCAAAGTGACTTCAGCCTTTTTGCAATTACTTTTTCTCTACATTTATAGTGAGTAAGTGAGTGAGTTTAGCACTCAGGAATATTCCAGCTATATGGCGGCGGTCTGTAAAAAATCGAGTCTGTATCAGACAATCCAGTGGCCATCAACAACATGAGCATCGATCTGCGCAGTTAGGAACCAATTACGTGTGTCAACCAAGTCAGCGAGCCCGACTACCCGATGCCAGAATCAACTGTAATACGCACTGACATGTAATATTTAACTTAGGCTTAATTAGAGTTGCTTCCCTTAGTTCTAGGTTGATTACCTCCCTTTTGCCAAGTATGTTTTATGGGGTTTTTTTAGCTATTAAACTATGTATCAAGACACAAGTTGATTTACAGTGTTACAGTATTCATTCTTCATATTCTTGGGATAATTATCCCATGGCACTGTCAGTATTTTTTTTGCATTCAAATAAAATA
Source organism: Haliotis asinina (assembly GCF_037392515.1). Lineage (NCBI taxonomy): Eukaryota > Metazoa > Mollusca > Gastropoda > Lepetellida > Haliotidae > Haliotis > Haliotis asinina. The sequence continues at coordinate 12,442,505 of NC_090283.1, read as the reverse complement.
TGCATCTCGGTAATTTGTGAGGTTCTATATAAGTGGGGTAATGTTATTCAGTAAAAACATACTTTCATGAGGCTCATTATAAGTGGGCTCATCCATTCATGGAATTTATCAATGTTTATGAAACAACTCAGAACTGTCATGTTTATGAAACAACTTAGAACTGTCATGTCATTTTGACATCACACAAATGTTTTAATTGAGTGATTCTGAAGGTGCTCCATCAGTTAAAGACTCTTCTTTATGGTCATAGAAAATATGTCGCCCAGACCCTCTGCATTTTCATCTTAAGGCTAGACCAATTATATTTCTTGTTTTACATATTTTTGCCTAAATACTCATGATCACTGGCTGAGTATTGTCCAGATTAGGTTTTTGCAGACGGCTGATAGGGATGAGAGTAACATTAAACTAGTTTGCGCTGAAGCAAACACTATTCAGACCAACAAAGAATTCAGATCAAATAGTGAAATATTTATGTAGAGAAAAAGTAAAAAGAAAGGTAAATTATCCTCCCAAACTGTGTTCCACAGGTGATGTTGCTTAGGCAGTAGATTTTGTGCAATGCCTTGATGTCATGAACTTGATAGTGTCACAGTGCTATGACTTTGTTGCACTGCAAGTCTGATGGTAGTACAGTCTTGAGAGATGTAAATTTCTTATTGAAAACTAATGAAGAATGATTTTTGATGACAAATAGAATCTCATCCTTGTGTCTGCTGACACAATTATGTGAACACTTTTTGATGAAGTTAAAATATCCTCAGCAAGCCTCAGGTATATGTAACTTTAACATCTCGCTTTCATGTCATTGATATCAGTGGACACTTGGGAGAGATTCTCTGTATAGCAACAGAAATGTATAGTTAATGTTGTGTAGGTCACAAGTTGAATATTTAGACACTAGTATTAGGCCTAAGTATAAAGTCATGATGCAAAGTGTCTTTTTTTACCATTAAGTCATGTGATGACAAATTCCTTATACATGTACCTTTAAACTCAACACATTGATGAAGTGAATTATGATTGAAAACATTGTCAAATTCATGTTGTTATTTGTGCAAGCCAGGTTTATTTGGACTTGCTAAAACGTAGGGTCCAGGGCTTCCCAAGCAATAAATCAACTGAAGTAGCTAACATCAGTTAAGTTCATTTGGCACAAGATGTTTTTGTCACCGAGGTCCTTTGGTGACCTCAGAATCTTTTTATTGCTGAAAAAATGAAACTGTTTGCTCTTTTGGCTATTGTATGGCTTTTTGATATAAGTTGTATGCTTCTCCCAAGATTAATACGGTCTGCTGTACACCACTTTGTAGCAATGTTACTCAAGCACGTAGTCGACAGATGATACGACTACAAAAAGTGTTGAAAAGTTTACAACATGTTTATCAAATGACTTTCAATATCCATGCATTGCATGCGTTATATCATGACGCCTTGTGATTGTTAGCAATACAGCTTCTAGGCAGAGAGTTTGGTGGTTACTGTGGCAGTGGGTAATTTTTTTTTCCATTTGTCAACATCTTGAAAGGGGTGAAATGGAAACTTGTTAAAGTGTCACTGACCAATGAAATTAAAGTATTTTACGTGAAGGTTGATTCAATCATTGCCTGTTTCAGCTCCAAAGAAGTGCACAGCAGCAGACACTGAAGAAGGTATTACTTTATCATATTAACTCAACAATATTAATAGTGTGCAGAATCAATTATCTCACAAAATCTATTAACTGTAAGTGTGTTGTGTTTAAAGTTTGCTTACACTCAAACTAACTGAAATTGTTGTTTATGATTTTTAGGTTGCTCTTAGTGAAATGACAACAATACATTGTAGTGGGATATTCATGCATTTGTTAGTTACTTACTTGTGAGTTGTAGAAGAGAGTGACTCCGAGAGAAGATGCTATATGGTGGATTTCCCTTGGCCTAGACAAGGAAGGATTTCAGCTAAAATTTGTGTCGGATTTTGTTGGCAAGTATTTTCATGAACTTGTCTCTCAAATACAAGCTGAAGCACAAAACACATTAGTTTTGTGAGTAAGTTATGTGTTCATCTGTATGTGCAACGTTTTTGCAGAGAGGAATGGTCACTGTTAGGTTGGAACTGCCTGATAGGAGTGGGTTTGTATCCACTTATATGAGGGGAAAATATGCTTGAGTTTCTTCTGTTTCAGTATACTGGTATCGTTTTAATATTTAGTTCACGTTCCAGTATATCATTGTTTTCATTATACTAGATACTCGAAAAATTGTATTTGACTTCAGTAACTATAGAAATATTCACTGACATGTTGATCCAAAGAGTTTATCCTTGAAGTTTGAGAACTGTTTAAACTTGCAAATCCTTTTATTTTCTGTCACTATACCACCTCTCTGCTTGATATGTATATTGCCTTTATGCACTTCAGGCTTTGGTGTGTTTGCGACGAAGAGCTTTGGAAAAGGGGATTTTCTATTGGAATATCGTGGCAGTCTCATTGACATTGAAAGGGCAAAGCAGTTAGAAAAAAAACATGCTAAAGCACGAGAGGGTTGCTTCATGTTTTATTTTTCTTTTCAAGACAAGAAGAAATGGTAGGTCTTAGAACAATATATTTGTAAGCTGGAAATATGGCCCACTTTGTGCCACATGTCATATCTTGAGCAGTTGCCAGAAAAAGAAAACCTGACTCATAGGCATAGTGGTGAACTTGAGCTTTTTGACAGTTTGAAACTGTATTTAGTCTTTTGAGTTACCATGTCAACAAGTTCCATTTATTTTTGTTTTAACTGTGTATCCTTCCACCCTTGCAATATTTTAATTAACTTAGGCAGAGGTACAAGATTTTGAGACAAGTTTGTTACATGGATATACAATATTGCCTAAAAGTTCATTTCCTTTACACATTGATATTGTGTGCAACACACCACTTGCACCTGTAAAATACATGTAACACAGGACAAAGTTTGAATTGAATTTTACAAATAGCTCTAGCATTGCATTAACAAATTTTTATGACTTTCAAATTAGGAACTTTACCAGAAGTGATGGTAGGGCGGGATGAACTATAGGTTTGACTGGTATTTCTTTTGTTCATTTTCATGTTTTGTTTTTGTATTTTTCAGTATTTCAGAATATACTTAATGTATTCTGCAGAAATTTAAAATGGTTGTCACTTTTGTTAACATTTATTTTTCAAAGTTTAGTATGTCTATATTCATTTTGAGTCTTTTTTCCTAAATGAATGCTTAAATGTATGAGTGGAGAGTGAATTTCAACCCCCCAAAATAATATATTAGGTAAGATATAATGACAAGCTATTGGTGTTGCAGCATTGGTTGAAGTTCAAACAGTGCAGTATCCTGAAAGTAAGTATCAGTGATCAAATAGATTTGCTTACCCTGTACCTCATTTAGCCTGCCAGCATTCTCGATTTCAGCATAGATGCAACAGACGCCTATTCGTACCTAGGACGAATGGTAAACGATTTTGGGTCCAAAACTGAAAACTGTCTCATGAAGCTCATAAATCATCAAGGACAACCTCATCTCTGCTTGTTTGCCACCAAGGACATTGAACCCGGAGAGGAACTACTCTATGACTATGGTGACAATACCGTAAGCTGGAGAAAGCAGGTAAGTGCTGCCAGGTTATGATTTACAATTTGACTGTACATGTCTTCATTTAAGCATGAGGCAGTTACTAAATATTTGTGAAACATATTAAACCATTGCTGGAGCTCTGCACAATCTGATGGCTGAAGAAAGTCTGATGGGATTCATCTTTTATAGTGAGTGATCTTTTATCTTTGCATACATTTAGTTTGTTAGCAAGTGTGATGGGTTCACACATTTTCTAGTTCATGCAGAAGTGTGATGGGTTCACACAGCTTTTAGTTCATGCACAAGTGTGATGGGTTCACACATTTTTTAGTTCATGCACACGTGTGATGGGTTCACACAATCTCTAGTCCATGCACAAGTGTGATGGGTTCACACTGTGATGTTCTTAATAACCAAGCATTTATTTGTAATACTGAAGTTAGATGTAATGAAGCTTTTGACTGGTAGTCTTGAGAGATATATCTTTAGACATCGGTTCGATTCCGATCAAAGGCAAACACATCATCTTATTAACTGCATGTAAATTTCTTTTGTGATTTAATGTCACTTTTTTAGAGTCAGTGCCATTAATACAAATGTTTTCTAACAGCAAGTTAAGTTTATCCCTTTATACATTTTTTTTCATGTAATATTGATGTTACTGAGATGCCTTTACTTAAATATTGACTGACATGTTACACTTCTTTAAGAAATTACAGATAGGTCAACCAGGTGTATAACACAAGCATTAATTTTGTTGGTTAAGTTCCTAATGAGTCTTTCAGAAATTCTCTTTACTATTATGACAGTGGCATGTCCATCAAAGGTTAGGGTTGCCTTTGACATTATTGTGAAATCAGCAATTTTACAAATGAGAACATGTGTTGCAGAAAATATCCGGCAGTGAAGAAGCGCTCACCCAGGCTGGCAAGTGCTATAAAACACATACATTTATGTTGTTTGACGTTTCTTCATTTGCTTTTAAAAACATTATTAATAGTTGTACTTGTTAATGTGAAGTTACCAATGTATCAACTTGGACAAATATGCCATAGTTTCCTACACACACATCTATTTTCATTTTCAAAGTTTGTTTCTTCACCTCCAATGATATGATGAAACATACAGTTGCAGTTTACCTTTGTTCCGTGTTATTATCCCCCCGGCATGTAATGCAGGGGTGATATAGTCAATGCCTCATTCGTCCATCCATAATCATTTTGTTTCCGGAGCATAACTCATAAACCGTTTAATACTTTTAGACCAAAATTGATAGATACAGTAATCTGAACGTATGGTTGTGCCTTTTGCTATTTACAGATTTTTGGCATTTTTATAATTTTTGTTATTCCATGGAACGTTTTGGTCTTAGTCAAATGGTGGGGTTTGTCCGTTTCCAGGGCAGAACTCTCAAAAACCATTCAATATTTTTCTGCAAAACTCGATAGGTATACCGGTATGAGTAAGAACCTGTAGTGGTGCCTTTTGCTATTTACTGGTTTTTGCGATCTATTGTTTTCTCAGTTTCCATGGAAATGTTTGGACTTAGTCTGAAAAGTAATAGATGTGTTTTGTTTCCGAGCAAAACTCGGAAACTTCTTAATGTCTGTCAGCAAAACTTGGTAGATATGTGTGGCAGGCCCAAAATAGTGCCTTTTCGTATATACAAGTTTTATGTGATTTATTGTTTTCTTGGTTTCCATGGAAACATTTCGGACTTAGTCTCAAAACGAAGGGATGGGCTTCTTTCCCGGAGCAGAACTAAAAAAAAAGTGTCCAATATTTTTCTGCAAAGCTTGGTAGATATGTGTGGCAGACCCCAAAGTAGTGCCTTTTGGTATATACAGGTTTTCGTGATTTATTATTTTCTCGGTTTCCATGGAAATGTTTCGGACTTAGTCTCAAAATGGAGGAATGGGCTTCGTTTCCGGAGCAGAACTAAAAAAACAGTTCAATATTTTTCTGCAGAACTTTGTAGATATATTAATCACAACCTAAAGTGGTGCCTTTTGCTATGTATAGCGTTTTGTGATTTATTATTTTCTTGGTTTCCATGGACACGTTTCGGACTTATTTTCAAAACAGAGGAACGGGCTTTGTTTCCTGAGTAGAACTCAAAAACTTCTAAATATCTTTCAGCAACACTTGGTAGATTTGTAGGCAGACCCCAAACTCGAAAACCATGTCATATCTTTCAACAGATCTTGGCTGATGTATGAGGCAGATCTTGAAATGGTGACTTTGGCTGATCACAGATATATGGCATTTATATTTTTCATGAATTTCATGGAAACAATTCAAACTTAGTCTAAAAAAAACCAATAACTAACTGTGAGATGATTTGTCAAACATGTGGGGGTCGGGGGGAAATGTCATCTTCTGATGACTCTTGTTTGTAGGGTTATCCTACTGGTCAGTGCATTGTTGTTTTAAGTATAACTAGTCCAGCATAGTCTATAGGAAAGCTACAGTGTACACACAGCTATCATTACATAATTATATGCGCTTTAGTGTCCAGCAGTACACCATCAGCTAATCTTATCTGTGTTATGAGATTGTTGAGGCAATATGCACTCACAGGTAAGGCAAAGGTGTGCATAACGTTAGTTGTTATGTTTTATTGTTTCTTATAAGTGACAGTTGATACATATTTATATGAATAATAATTGAAAGGAAGTGTCTGCAAATCAAAGTTCCCTGTAAGACTGCAGTCTGCAGGTTTTTTTGTTGTGTCTTAAGAAATGTTTTGTTTTTTGAATGCATTTATTTACATATATTGTCTATTTAGTGAAGACTATTGTGTATCGAATATAGCCAAAATCAATAGTTTCATTGTTATTAGTGCCAAAGTTAAACCTTTTACATATCTTGTAAAATGTGAATTGATGGTAATTGTGTACATATTGACCCATGCATTGTGTTATTGTCCCCAACAGTATTTGCAGATATCTTTCCTCCAACTGTCATTATGAACTTGTGAAATGTTATTTCACTCCTTGACAACATTCATCTAGATTTTGCTGCATATTTTGCAGGTTTTCATTGTACTGTTTGATGATAAGGAAGTTTTTTGCAGAGTGTTTTTTCTTGATTAGAGCAAATTTGGTCACATAACTTAGATTTTCCTCACACTTTAAAAAACACATTCAGGCAGAAATACTGTTTACAGTTTTGTATTCAGTGCAGAACTACTGTCATATCAATTCAAATTAGTCAATCATCATCTGTCTGTCATTTGCTTCTTAATATCTGTTTGTAGTGATGTTCATTGCATATAATCCACTTTGGGGTTTTGTTCTTGCAATAGGGTAAGTTTAGCTCTATGACCATGCTCTAAATTCTCTCAAAGTTTGTTTCAGTGTACTGTGAACATAATCTCCTCAGAGAAGCAGAATCCTTGTATACATGTTCCCATAAATGATAAAGCTCCATATTTTTTAAGAGGTTTGAAAACTTCACATCCTCTACTCTCTGATATTGCTTCAAGTGACATTTTTTATGTGTGCAATTAAAGTAATGAAACTCAAAATGTTGAAGTTATTGTCAGTGTGGAGTAAATTTGAACTATTCCTTGCAAAGTTACCAGGTGTGTAATATACATTTTATAACTTTTGAACTAAAGTATTTATATAGTGCTCATTCACTACAGATACTGATGATGACAATCCATTTGATTTGTCTGATGTAGATGATCCTACCTACTATCAAGATGAAACTTCCAAAGGTAAAGGTCATAGCTGAATATTATTTAAAGCTGTATGAATAAGAGTGAATGTCTATGGTTTTTGTAATATTTCATCAATGTTAAAATTTAAATCTGGGTGGTATATAGAGCACCTCACCCAAATGACTACTGATATCAGTTATATCAACAAGAGTTGATAAAGTTTAAAATATGCGTAGCATCTTTCTCCTGATCATTTGTGACGTCATTACGATTTTGTGTCACAGTATGATTTGAAGGACATCACTACTGTTGATGATGCAAAAAGAACAATTGCATGCAATATTTCTACATGTCAATACACAGTGAAAAGTTTTTCCTGGAAACTAATGCCATTTGATAATGATTTTCAACCATTCAGATTAAGGAGCACGGTGACTTTTGGTTTACAAGACAGGATAGTATCTATGATGCATTAATATTCGCCAAGCGCATGAGTTATGTAAAACAGACACACAGTGATAACAAAACGTTTCAAATATTTGATGAGTGTCACATGGTTACTGAAGTAATATACTTTGCGTTGTGTTTTATGGATAGATCTTTTGGCATGGTTAGCACATCTTGTCTGCAGGTGCTGTGCGAGTGGTTCCTAACAGGTTTTCCCAATTTAAGTCACAGTCACAAGAAAAGAGTATTATGTTTCCATTATTGTTTATTGTAAAAACTTGTATTGGAAGGTTTGATCCTGTCATATACTCAGAAACAAACAGTCCTACGTGTTTCTTCCCCTCCCTGTCTACCTAAAACCTGCTTAAATACAGTTAACTTTTGATTACATCCACCCCTTATACCTACTCCCAATAAAACAAAACCTACTTATTCCTATACTGATTCTCCCTCTTCACAGTCTATCACAAAATCAATACAATATCCCCAGAACAATAAACAATGAGTGGAAAAAGAATTTGGTCTTGATTCAAGACTCTAGAGTGGCAGCTAGGTAACTTACCCGATATGGGTAGTGGACGATTGGCAGGGTAGGCTTATAAAGCTTACATTGGGCCATTGACAGGGGAAATCCTGTATTCGGCCAATGCGCACACTCTTGGCATTACTTTGATATACTTTCATTCCCTGAGATGCTCATAAAACTATATTTGATTAAACATTTGTTTGGCTTTACTTTGACGTCATCTGTCTGTTTTTTAGTGCAGGTTGTTTTCTTTCAGATTCTGATGCAGCTTCATCTGTGGTGCCCGTCACTGGATCAGTAGGCAAGTAACCTCCTTACAGTTACTGTTATAACATGATTAACATTTAACATAACAATAGTTTCAGTCGTTCATATATTCATATTCGCTTATTAAAATCTGTGTCTATCTATGATCAGATTCTTATTAGCTTCTCTCTTTTACCAAAACTACATGTGCAAGTGAAACATCAGACATTTTCACTGAAAGATATATGTATGTGTATGTATAGCGATATAAAAGGTCAGTGTCAGAGGGAAATACACTGCAAAAATAATTGTCATCAAAACAGGTGCTCTTTGTAATATTACATTTATAAAAATGTTTATTAAAACATTTTGATTTTAGGGTTTAGTATTGATGTTTTGGGCTATGAAGGATCACAGGAATAGGGTACATTATTTTGAAGTGAAATTGATTGAAAGGTTCTGTCTTTTCAGATTCTGAATGCAGATTACTTTCAGTGTTTATTTAGGCACCATTGTTACAATGACCTCACTTGCCTCAGTGGTACAGCCTATTACAAAAGTCAGAATCCTGCTCTCTCACTTTTTAACATATTTTAGTTTATATTGACAGCAAAGTCCAGGGGATTTGAAGAGACGGTTGACATGGATTCCCTTCCAGGAGATGAAATACCAAACGAAGAAACATGTAATAATATTCTTTAGGAAAATAGGTGTTGCCACATTTAAATTCATCGATAGTTGATGCAATATATCTGATCACCAAGAGAAAGCATGTAGCTCAACATTGTCAAGTATACCGTCAGGAAATATATCTGATAATATGACTAAATGTCCATTTGAATGATGGCAGTAATTCATAGACATCAGAAATTTTTTACATCTTCAGCTATGTAGCTAAATGTAGTTAAAGCTAATGTGCCATAATTTTGTATTGACAGCAAAGTCCAGGGGATTTGAAGAGACGGTTGACATGGATTCCCTTCCAGGAGATGAAATACCAAACGAAGAAACATGTAATAATATTCTTTAGGAAAATAGGTGTTGCCACATTTAAATTCATCGATAGTTGATGCAATATATCTGATCACCAAGAGAAAGCATGTAGCTCAACATTGTCAAGTATACCGTCAGGAAATATATCTGATAATATGACTAAATGTCCATTTGAATGATGGCAGTAATTCATAGACATCAGAAATTTTTTACATCTTCAGCTATGTAGCTAAATGTAGTTAAAGCTAATGTGCCATAATTTTGTATTGACAGCAAAGTCCAGGGGATTTGAAGAGACGGTTGACATGGATTCCCTTCCAGGAGATGAAATACCAAACGAAGAAACATGTAATAATATTCTTTAGGAAAATAGGTGTTGCCACATTTAAATTCATAGATAGTTGATGCAATATATCTGATCACCAAGAGAAAGCATGTAGCTCAACATTGTCAAGTATACCGTCAGGAAATATATCTGATAATATGACTAAATGTCCATTTGAATGATGGCAGTAATTCATAGACATCAGAAATTTTTTACATCTTCAGCTATGTAGCTAAATGTAGTTAAAGCTAATGTGCCATAATTTTGTATTGACAGCAAAGTCCAGGGGATTTGAAGAGACGGTTGACATGGATTCCCTTCCAGGAGATGAAATACCAAACGAAGAAACATGTAATAATATTCTTTAGGAAAATAGGTGTTGCCACATTTAAATTCATAGATAGTTGATGCAATATATCTGATCACCAAGAGAAAGCATGTAGCTCAACATTGTCAAGTATACCGTCAGGAAATATATCTGATAATATGACTAAATGTCCATTTGAATGATGGCAGTAATTCATAGACATCAGAAATTTTTTACATCTTCAGCTATGTAGCTAAATGTAGTTAAAGCTAATGTGCCATAATTTTGTATTGCCAGTAAAGTCCAGGGGATTTGAAGAGACGGTTGACATGGATTCCCTTCCAGGAGATGAAATACCAAACGAAGAAACACGTAATAATATTTTTTAGGAAAATAGGTGTTGCCACATTTAAATTCATAGATAGTTGATGCAATATATCTGATCACCAAGAGAAAGCATGTAGTTCAACATTGTCAAGTATACCGTCAGGAAATATATCTGATAATATGACTAAATGTCCATTTGAATGATGGCAGTAATTCATAGACATCAGAAATTTTTTACATCTTCAGCTGTGTAGCTAAATGTAGTTAAAGATAATGTGCCATAATTTTGTATTGCCAGTAAAGCCCAGGGGATTTGAAGAGATGGTTGACGTGGTTTCACTTCCAGGAGATGAAATACCAAACAAAGAAACAGGTAATACATTCTATTGTTGGATAAGCTTGCCAGAAGTTGTTGAGTCTGTTGTAACAAATTCAAAAGAATTGATAAAACTACACTTTTGGAGAGAAAAAAATGTTGTTATCCTTTAAAATCACATGCATGTATTAAACTTGTGCGGAACAAAATCGGTGAAACCACAATTTTAATTCAAAGAATTGTTGATACGACAGGACACCAAAAAGAAGCATCTATTTTGTTATAGAGTTTGCACTACCTACCATAACAAATAACATTGTTATGCATGGAGGGAAATCCAACTGTTAAGCCTAAACTTTCATTTCTTCCGTTACATTTTCAGAATTCAGATGTTGTATATGTGAGAAGGTATTAAAATCTAAGAGTGGATATACTGTTCATCAGCAGATGCATTTGAAGTCAAAAGGTACAAACTATTTTATTATCTTTCTAAAAATCATAAGCAACAGACCATTGAGCCACGTACCATATCTGCTAATATTCATCAGACTTGTTTGGATAATATGTTTATAAAAATTAGATGCTTAAGCAACACATTTTTCATGTTATTATCAGAGCTCATTAGCCAAAACATCCTGTATGTTATAATAATTATTGGTCAACACATCCTACATATTATCAGTGGAAATTTTGCTTTTTTATTGTATTCGTTGTGAAAAAAACCACCATGAAATATGCAACTGCGATAGAAGTAAAAAGATACAAATTTTTAACCAATACATTACATCAAATACCAAGATTAATAGACACATATTATCATTAGACCTATGGGCCACACATACATGTTATCAGCAGACCTTTGGGCAACACATACATATATTGTCAGTAGACCAATGGGCAACACATACACATTATCATTAGACCTTTGGGCAACACATAAATGTTATCATTAGACTTTAGGCAACACATACATATATTGTCATTAGACTTTAGGCAACTCATACATATTATCATTAGACTTTAGGCAACACATACATATATTGTCAGTAGACCTTTGGGTAACACATAAATGTTATCATTAGACTTTAGGCAACACATACATATATTGTCAGTAGACCAATGGGCAACACATACATATTATCATTAGACCTTTGGGTAACACATACATATTATCATTAGACTTTAGGCAACACATACATATATTTTCAGTAGACCAATGGGCAACACATACATATTATCATTAGGCCTTTGGGCAACACATAAATGTTATCATTAGACTTTAGGCAACACATACATATATTGTCAGTAGACCAATGGGCAACACATACATATTATCATTAGACCTTAGGGTAACACATACATATTATCATTAGACTTTAGGCAACACATACATATATTGTCAGTAGACCAATGGGCAACACATACATATTATCATTAGACCTTTGGGCAACACATAAATGTTATCATTAGACTTTAGGCAACACATACATATATTGTCATTAGACTTTAGGCAACTCATACATATTATCATTAGACTTTAGGCAACACATACATATATTGTCAGTAGACCTTTGGGTAACACATAAATGTTATCATTAGACTTTAGGCAACACATACATATATTGTCAGTAGACCAATGGGCAACACATACATATTATCATTAGACCTTTGGGTAACACATACATATTATCATTAGACTTTAGGCAACACATACATATATTTTCAGTAGACCAATGGGCAACACATACATATTATCATTAGGCCTTTGGGCAACACATAAATGTTATCATTAGACTTTAGGCAACACATACATATATTGTCAGTAGACCAATGAGCAACACATACATATTATCATTAGACCTTTGGGCAACACATAAATGTTATCATTAGACTTTAGGCAACACATACATATATTGTCAGTAGACCAATGGGCAACACATACATATTATCATTAGACCTTTGGGTAACACATACATATTATCATTAGACTTTAGGCAACACATACATATATTGTCAGTAGACCAATGGGCAACACATACATATTATCATTAGACCTTTGGGCAACACATAAATGTTATCATTAGACTTTAGGCAACACAAACATATATTGTCAGTAGGCCTTAGGTCAACACATGCATATTATCATTAGACATTTGGGCAACACATACATATTATCATTAGACTTTAGGCAACACATACATATATTGTCAGTAGACCTTAGGTCAACACATGCATGTTATCACTGGACCTTTGGGCAACACATATATATTATCATTAGACTTTAGGCAACACATGCATATTATCATTAGACTTTAGGCAACACATACATATTATCATTAGACTTTAGGCAACACATACATATATTGTCAGTAGACCAATGGGCAACACATACATATTATCATTAGACCTTTGGGCAACACATAAATGTTATCATTAGACTTTAGGCAACACATACATATATTGTCAGTAGACCAATGGGCAACACATACATATTATCATTAGACCTTTGGGTAACACATACATATTATCATTAGACTTTAGGCAACACATACATATATTGTCAGTAGACCAATGGGCAACACATACATATTATCATTAGACCTTTGGGCAACACATAAATGTTATCATTAGACTTTAGGCAACACATACATATATTGTCATTAGACTTTAGGCAACTCATACATATTATCATTAGACTTTAGGCAACACATACATATATTGTCAGTAGACCTTTGGGTAACACATAAATGTTATCATTAGACTTTAGGCAACACATACATATATTGTCAGTAGACCAATGGGCAACACATACATATTATCATTAGACCTTTGGGTAACACATACATATTATCATTAGACTTTAGGCAACACATACATATATTTTCAGTAGACCAATGGGCAACACATACATATTATCATTAGGCCTTTGGGCAACACATAAATGTTTTCATTAGACTTTAGGCAACACATACATATATTGTCAGTAGACCAATGGGCAACACATACATATTATCATTAGACCTTTGGGCAACACATAAATGTTATCATTAGACTTTAGGCAACACATACATATATTGTCAGTAGACCAATGGGCAACACATACATATTATCATTAGACCTTTGGGTAACACATACATATTATCATTGGACTTTAGGCAACACATACATATATTGTCAGTAGACCAATGGGCAACACATACATATTATCATTAGACCTTTGGGCAACACATAAATGTTATCATTAGACTTTAGGCAACACAAACAGATATTGTCAGTAGGCCTTAGGTCAACACATGCATATTATCATTAGACATTTGGGCAACACATACATATTATCATTAGACTTTAGGCAACACATACATATATTGTCAGTAGACCTTAAGTCAACACATGCATATTATCACTGGACCTTTGGGCAACACATATATATTATCATTAGACTTTAGGCAACACATGCATATTATCATTAGACTTTAGGCAACACATACATATTATCATTAGACTTTAGGCAACACATACATATATTGTCAGTAGACCAATGGGCAACACATACATATTATCATTAGACCTTTGGGTAACACATACATATTATCATTAGACTTTAGGCAACACATACATATATTGTCAGTAGACCAATGGGCAACACATACATATTATCATTAGACCTTTGGGTAACACATACATATTATCATTAGACCTTTGGGCAACACATACATATATTGTCAGTAGACCTTTGGGCGACACATACTTAATATCGGTAGACCATTGGGCAACACATACATGTTATCAGTAGACCATTGGGCAACACATACTTGTTATCAGTAGACCTTTGGGCAACATGTACATTTTATCATTATACCATTGGGCAACACATACATGTTATCAGTAGACCATGCGTGTGTGCATGGACACCACTGAGTTCGGTAATTTCATATTCTCCAGACATTTAATCCTTTTTCGTCATTATTCAATTTTGGATATAATATGAGACACTCGTTACATTGATGAAGTGATTTTAAAAATAATCTGGCCCTAATACGCTTTCATACTTCAGATCTCCAGTTGCAATTGATTTGCCTAGGTGCATGGAATTACAAGACGGCATCGTGTATTTTAAGTTGTTCACTGGTCACAAGGAGTGCATGATCTGATGTACCCTCAATGTTTGTTCAATTTTCCCAGAAACCCCTGGAAACAACCTATTTATCTTACCCAACACCTCAATGTATGTTTTGAACTTTTTGAAGCATGGGTATCAGATCATACACTTCAGCAAACCTGTGTGATTAGAAAGATTTGAATTGCTGTATTTCACGCAGGTATTGCCTTAGCAGTGTAATTCTCTTCTTTATATTCACACAGATTAGATTTGAACATTTTGTCAAAATATATATATTGGAATGCGAGCCGAATCATTTTGTAGCCATCACTAGATTCTGCAGACGACACAAGAAAAAACAGATTTATTTATCTCCCTTCCATCAACTTGAATTTGCAACACATCAGTAATTTCCATGCATCATACATGATTCAAAGTTATTCAGTGTTAAAAAAGTATGACCACAAAGTACGGAATGAGTTGCCATTAGAAAAAGACATTTAAGATAAATGTACATAGGTAGCCCAGTGGTCTCTTAATGGTGGTATATATAAAGTGATGATGATGATGATATGTACGATGTGTTTCTCAGTGGTCTCCTGATAAAGATGTATGTATGTGTGAAGCTGATCCAGATATGTCCTGAGGACTTCTGTACATTGTTTTGTATTATGTTCTTTTTCAGGTGCATACCGGAAGCCAGAGCGAAGATGTCCTTTCTGCAACATATCGCAAACACGTTTGTCAAGACACATTGCTCTGCAGCATAAGGATATTGCAGAAGTAGCTGAAGCTTTGAAATTTGAAAAAAATTCCAAAGAAAGAAATATGCTATTTGACAATTTTCGGAAGCGTGGTATTTTTGAATTCAATAAGACTCAGGCACTGGAAGACGAGCCAGCTTTTGTATCAGAAAGAAGAGGACAGAAAGATCTTGTCTGTTGCACTTCGTGCAAAGGCTTTTATAGTCGCCAGCTTTATTATAGACATAAGGCAACATGCATGAAAGACAGTGCAATTTTGCCAAGCTCAGTATCTACAGATGCACTGCAACTAGAAGAGAGAGCTACTGCCAATCAGGATATCTTCATTAAAGAAGTATTGCTGCATTTCCACTCGGATGATGTAGGAAAGACATGCCGAACTGAACCTACAATAGTTGCCATAGGCAGGAGGCTTTTTCAGAAGAATTTGAGGAAAATTGAAAAGACAATGGAGACCAGAAAGTCAGTGATGAATGATATGAGGCTTTTGTCAAGGTTACTTATTGCATTTCAAGAAAAATCACACAAGCAGATGACAGCAGAAGATATGTTTCGACGAAGGAATTTCGCTATTTTGGAACAGGCTATTGAGGAGGTAACAACAAATGAAGGGCGTCTAAAATATGGCTTGAAAAATTCGCTGTTCTACCTACTGCGACAATCAGCCAACATCTTAATGTTGCAAGCATTTGGCGAAGAAGAAGATGGCAGGGCAAGTGACATCGAGAAATTCATTCATTTGCTTGACCTTAACCAGAATGTTCTGTTTGGAGATGCCGCATATTCTATCAACAAAAGTAGGCAGGAGAGACTTCGCATGCCGGAACAGCATGCGAAAGAAGAAGAAGTCACGAAGTTAAGGAATCATACCCTTTCTGTCATCAAACGATTAATGTCTGAGTATGAAATTATTGGCCGCAATGAGTATGTCACTCTCAGGGATTCTGTATGTTGCAGAATCACCTTGTTCAATGCCCGTCGTGGTGGTGAGCCCTCTCGACTCAAGATCAGCAACTTAGAGGATGCGTTCGCCAATCGATGGATTGATGACTCCAGGATTGAGCAGTTAGAGCCATGGGAAAAAGAGCTGTTCAGTGAAATGCTGGTAGCATACCAAACTGGGAAAGGCAATCACTTAGTTCCAGTCCTGATACCTAGAGACTGCGTCAGTGCCTTGTCCATTCTTACTGACAAAGACAAGAGGAAGGAAGTTGGAATTCTGGAAGGAAATCCATATGTGTTTCCCAACACACAACAGTCTACATTTCATGTTCTTGGTTGGGATGCCATTAGGAGTATGTGTGATGCGGCTGGTGTCAAGCATCCAGAGTTGTTAACAGCTTCGAAGCAAAGACGCAGAATAAGTACAATATATGCCTCACTTGAAGTTCCTACTAGTGAAAGGGAATATTTCTATAAACATATGGGGCACAGCAAGGGTGTCAATGAAGGCGTCTACCAGTACCCTCTGCCAATTCAAGAAGTAACCAAAGTTGGGAAACACCTACTTCACATTGATCAAGGTGTGTATGACTTCAGCTAATAGCTGACTTAAGTGACTGACAAGTAGACTTTGTAGAACCATGCAGTGGCTGTTTCCATACAGTCAGTGCACCATATTTTCAAAATTACTATCAACAGTGACAGTTCTAGTTAACAGTTAAGAGTGTATGCAGAATTGTAATATGTGTCATACGAGTTCTAAGAATATGGAATGGAACTGTGATTCTATTAAAAACAAAACAGTATTTTTTTAATGGAATATTCAAGTTCATGGTAAATGATTTCATATCAGCCAAACTGCATATGCATTATTGTTGAATGTTTGAACTGCAGATTGAAAAAGATTCATGTATTTACTGAGGTTCTTGAATTCCATCTGTTGCCTCCATGAAAGAAACTAAGAAACAATCATCATAAGAAATTTGGTGCCACATTTGGTGCAGCTAAAGATTTTACAGGTGAATTAATTGCGAATAGCCATGTGCATTTAATTAGAAGATAGCAAAATATACTTGGTTTTGAATTAGATCACTACACTTCATTCAATGAATTTGAATTTGTCATTTTGATGAATATGGAATTTCTATTTCATACAAATTCTTACAAATTATGATTAAGTATTATGAGTTTTGGAACTTTATTGATACGACAGTTAAAGTTTGGCTGTATTTTCATTCCTCAAGACTAGCCAAACCTGTATCAGCCTTGAAACATCTGTGACCAATGGCAGTGATATGATTTTTTAAATCAGGTGATGCACCATCGATGTCTCAGCCGACAACAAGGAATATTGATATGGCCGCAGTTGAGTGTGAAGAATCTGTTGAGGAGAGTGGCTCAAAATCTCATTCCAAGGAACAAGAAGATGTTACCAAACGTTTCAAGTGGACGGAGGCAAGTACAAGACTTGTCCGAGAAGAATTTGCGGAGTGGATATGTTTGCCAAGTGGCAGTTCATTACCGAGTAAGTCAGTGCATTTCAATTTTGTTTGTTTTTAGATTTGTAGGTTCAATGCATAGTGAATGCAAAGATTGCCTACATTTGAAACGTAAAGCTGAAATTGTCCATTCCAAAAGAAATGTCTGCTTATTAATTGCTTTACTAAATTCTCAAGTCTGAAAAACTACCACATCTTTATCCTAACATAACTGGCCCAGCACTGCAAGAAATGGATTTACATAATGTAGGCATCAAACAGTTCCAATTGCATCATACTTACATATTTGGGGAAATAAATGACTGAGCCAGTTATGTGATGATTACAAATTAGCAAAATCTTTAAAGTGACAAATGTTTATTTGTAGTTTTAAGTCTTCAAGGTAGGGAGTTTGGGAAGGATTATTGGACTAGAACCTTAGTGGTGAAACTAACTACAATTGAATATTGCTGTTTGAACATATTTTTGAAAACTTTGTTATGTTTCAGAAAAGGAGACCGTTCTGGCTTTTCTGCAGATTTCCAAGCTTGAATGTTCATATGTTCAGCTCAGAACAAAAATTATGAATGAACAGAGGAAACAACAGGAAAGGACAAGGAAGAGATGGCAAGCATTTAGAGAATAAGGTTGACATCAGACAACAAGTGTTTTCTGTGGTATGTTATACCTGGGATTTCACTTTCCCAGATTCTAGTACTTTTGAGCAGGGGTTGAGCCCCATCTGTGATTTCAACCACCCTTTTAAAGTGAGACACCTTACCATAGCCCTCTAAGTCAGCAGTTATACTTACTAAACAACCACAAGAGTAAGTAAGAAATGCTTTAGTCAAAAATGTAATCCCTTGTATTTGACCACCTTCTAAATGGTATTCTGTATTGAAAGCTTTCATCATGGGGACATGTTGCAAACATTACCAGGTTTCAGACTTGCCTGATTTTATGGCTGGTGATTTGGTGTGTCACTCTGAGACTGTGAGTTTAAGTCCCAAATTGAACCCAACCCTGAAATTCAAAAGTACCAGGAAAAGTAATCAGCTGAAAAAGTGTGATCCCAAATAAATCGTCTCAGGAAAGCATCACAGTAAGTTAAAAGTTTTGTTGAAATGAGAGTATATTTTTATTAACCCTCAGGGTGAGTAACTGAATGTAGTGATAAAATGTTTTTGGTTGAGACAAATATTTTAGTGATGAACTGATGCCTTCTGATGTAGGTGGTGAAAGGATGTGGAATGTGGATGTTACTGACAATTATTAATGCACTAATAATATGTGTGTATTTGACGCCTGTCATAGCTGTTGTTTGTATAGGTATAATTATTGTATGCATGATGTATGTTAGTGTCCTTGAATGTGTTTGTGTGTGTGTGTGTAGGTGGGTAGGTGGGTAGGTATTATTGTATATGTGTGTATGGGAAGGTCCCATACCATTTGAGAGAGACAGACTGTATGCTTGTATGCCTCATTGTATGTGTTATTTAGGTATCATTGTTTGCATGCATGTAGGTATCATTCTATGTGTGCAGGTATTATGTTAGGTTTGTTTGTGTGTAGATATTATTTTGTGTACGTAAATATGCATATATACATGTATATGCTCAGTATTGGAACAGATTTGTAGCATGTAGGCAGGTATTATTGTATGTATGTAGGTATTATTGTTTGTATTTGGGTATCATTGTATGTAGGTATTATTGTGCGCATGCAGGTATTATTGTATATATGTATGTTTGCTTGCACATGTGTACCAATTGTTTGTGTGTAGGAACCATTGTAAGCATGTAGGGATTATGGTAAGTATTTAGGTATTATTGTATGTATGTAGGTATCATTGCATGTATTTGCGTCGGTATGCATGTTTATGTGTATATCATTGTTTGTGTGTAGGAATCATTGTATGTATGTAGGTATTATAGAAAGCAAGTAGGTATTTTTCTATGTAAGTAGGGTTACTTGTACTTTTGTAGGCATTGTTTGTATGTAGGAACCATCAGACATTTGTAAGTATTATTGTATGCATGTAGGTATCATTGTATGTATGTACGTAGGGGTACTTGTTTCTGTGTAGGCATTGTTTCTAAAACGACCAGATAATGACTCACTGCTGTACCAGTACTCGATGTAAACGAGTGACAGTAAAACCGTTTGGTTTACTTTTTGGTTTACAATGTCGATAAACATCATATGTTGGCCAATTTTCAGGTGTTATTGAGTATTTGAAGCAATGGAATATTTCATTTGAAACCTCCAGCTGATGCTGTCTGTTCCAAATGGATTCCTGTGCTTCAAATACTCAAGAACATCCGGAAATTGGCCAACACATGATGTTTATCTCCTAATTCTATGTTTAAAAGTATGATTGTATACATGTAGGTATTATTGTATGTATGTAGGCATCATTGTATGTATGAATGCATTATTGTATGTATGAAGGTATCGTATGTATTATTGTATGTATGTAGGTATCATTGTATGTATTATTGTATGTATGTAGGTATCATTGTATATATTGTATGTAAGTAGGTATTATTGTATGTATGAATGCATTATTGTATGTATGTAGGTATCATGGTATGTATGTGTTATTGTGTGTATGTAGGTATTGTATGTATTTGGGTAGGTATACTTGTTTCTGTGTAGACATTGTTTGTATGTATGAACGGTTGTATATATGCTTGTAGGTATCATTGTATGTAGGTTTTATTGTATTTATGTACTATTGCATGTATTTAAGTATTATTGTATGAATGTAGGTATTATTGCATGTATGTATGTTTCATTGTTCTTGTGCACCCACTATGTAGTAACCATTTGTAAGCACAGTCATGTATGTATGTATGTATGTATGTATGTATGTATGTATGTATGTATGTATGTATGTATGTATGTATGTATGTATGTATGTATGTATGTATGTATGTATGTATGTATGTATGTATGTATGTATGTATGTATGTATGTTATCGTTGTATGTATGTTATCGTTGTATGTATGTAGGTATTATTTTATGTAGGTAGGTATTGTACATACTTAGGTAGTATTGTATGTACTTAGATATTATTGTATGTGTGTAGGTATTATTGTATGTATTTAGGTATTGTATGAATGTAGGTATTATTGTATGTATGTATGTATGTTTGTACTTGTGTACCTATTGTTTGTATGTAGGAACCATTGTAAGCATGTAGGTATTAATGTAAGTATGTAGTTTACGGGAATAGAGGTAAGTATTATTGTATGAATGTAAGTACCATTGTATGTAATTGTTATTATGTTCATAGATGTATTTGTATGTGTGTGTGTAGGTAATATTTCTATGTATGCTCTAATGTATGTTTGTAGGTATAAAAGTATGTATGTTGATGTATTTTTTATATATGCAGTGGCCTCTGTATGTAGTTTTCTTTCTGTATAGCGACTTTGCGAAACTATTGAAATTCATATAACATTTATGTCTCCACATTTGTGAAATATCTATCGCATTTATGTCCCGAAACTTGTGAAATTCCTGTCTCATTTATCTCATTAAACACGTTAAAACTTTGTCGCACTTATCTCCCGAAACTCTTGAATTCCTGTCGCATTTATGTCCGTATTTATCTCGCGAAACAGGTGAATTTTCTATGCGTTTCGCATGGTCAGACACTCATGGAAGTTAATATATTTGTTTCGTAGATTTGATGTTTAAGGACATCCTCTGTGGTGTCGTGCTTATTCCTTATGTTCTAAATAAATTACAGTTGTTTTGGGGAAAATTTTGGTTGTGTAATTATTAACATAAACCAGTGTTAGAGATTGCGGAGGAATTAGACAGACAAAAAAGCATGTGCACTATTTCTAGGGTGCCAGTGTGACAGTAAGTGCCACCATAGATGACAGGCCATCGCCATTTCATCTATACAGCCCGTGTACATTTTCTCGACATGAAATGTATCAGTGTGTGTATGTACGTATATCATTAGTATTCATTACTTGTTGGTATTTGAAGTATGACTGTATCACATATATGCATGGTATCAATGTATGTATGTAGGTATGTAGGATTTTGTGCCAGTTTGTGATATCCATTGACTTACATCCTTACCCACCTGGCGGAAAAAAATGTCAAAACTAAATACTGTTGATAGTGTGTTCTTGTTCTCCATATAATTCCACTTACGGTGAGCGTACTGATGATAACAAGATGATGATAACAAGAAGAAGGTCATTTATACTCAATACCCGCATTATTGATATATTGTTTTCTTTTTTCGTTTCTTGTGCCGATCACAGGACAATATCGCAAGCTGTTTGAACATCGCCTTGACGACTGAATGTGTGTGAGTACCGTGCTCGTACTATCGATAACCCATGCATTGCAACACTAGCGCATGAACGTAGCTAAAGAGGAAAGCATAAACTCTGCAAGTTTAATATGACATGAACACAGTAAGGCTATGTAAAGATTTGCACATTAGCAACGCAAGAGCGTCGTGGCTTGGCAGCTAAACGCACCCAGGCATTAAGTCCGACAACACAGTCTGTGGACACGTATATAACATACGGGCGCCCCTAGAGATTACAGCGTTCATAGTCTGGTTTGATCTATATCAGGATGGTAGCATTGTGATGTTCCATTTTTTTTCAGAGGGAGTCACTTCCGCAAAGACGCGAGCTCACACCATTGGCCACGACTACATTTCTGTCTGTTCATTGGGAAATCGAGGGGGTACCCGTGATTGCGTATGGGGATATTTGGTATTTAGTTGTTGGTTACTTTAACCATATCCTCAAAACTTTAGCCATTCAGGGCGTTAAAAATAATGTAAACTAATGTAAAACTAATAAATGTCGAGTTTCACAAAATTAGAAACTCGACACCCGCTGACAACTGAACGGAAACAAAACTGGTCATCATGCCTGGAAAACAGTCATCATGCTCACTTTAACATATGCTCAAAATTTAATCATCAGCAAACCAGGAGTTGTAGAATGAAAACTAATCCTATGCTAGGGTTACACTAATTGGGCGACATGAACATGTATATTACATAAGCGACCATTGGGCAACATGCACATGTATTTTTGCATAAGCGACCATTAGGCAACATGCACATGTATATTACATAAGCGACCATTGGGCAACATGCACATGTATATTGCATAAGCTACCATTGGGCAACATGCACATTTATATTACATAAGCGACCATTGGGCGACATGCACATGTATATTACATAAGCGACCATTGGGCGACATGTACATGTTACATAAGCGACCGTTGGGCGACATGCACATGTATATTAGATAAGCCCAATGCTGCATGTATGTTACATAAGCGACCAGTGGGCGACATGCACATGTATATTACGTGAGCGACAATTGGGCGACATGCACATGTATATTACATAAGCCCAATGCTGCATGTATGTTACATAAGCGACCATTGGGCGACATGCACATGTATATTACGTAAACGACCATTGGGCAACATGCACATGTAAATTGCATAAGCGACCACTGAGCGACATGCACATGTATATTACATAAGCGACCACTGAGCGACATGCACATGTAAACTAAAATTATATGTCATGGTATTAACGTTAATTAGTGTCTCATAGGCCTATTGGCCAGGTTTACTTTTAATTTGTAATTCCTAAGCCATTTTTATTGATTTATGTAACACTTAAATAAACTAACTTTTCTTCTATATTACATACGCAACCACTGGGAGAAATGCACATATATATTACATAAGCAACCATTAGGCGACATGCACATGTATATTACATAAGCGACCATTGGGCGACACATATATACGACCTTTGGGCGACAGTCGCCTAAAGGTCGAATATATACATGTACACCATACACTTGACCTTTGGGCGACACGGTTTGGGCGACACCAAAAATATATTCTCAATTTGTATATATTTACAAGGTTTTATCCTCTAAACACGATTAATTATCCAATATAGATTTTTGAAACAGAACCAGACTAATAAATGAATGTACGTTTGTGATATATGGCAATGTCGCCCAAAGGTCGCAATTTATAGAACTGTCGCCCAACGGTCGGATTTGCCCTTATATATATATATATATATATATGTGTGTGTGTGTGTGTGTGTGTGTGTGTGTGTGTGTGTGTGTGTGTGTGTGTGTATATGTGTGTGTGTGTGTGTGTGTATATATATATATATATATATATAGTCTTGCCTCTCTAACGTACTGTTTCATACATTTTACCCTCCATAACTGATATGAACCTAATTGTGCTACAAATATTTTGGCTTTAGAAATTGTCGTTGTTTTAATTTGTGTTTAGAAATCAGAAAATGATGTGCACCGAAAGAACACGAAGTAAGCTCTGTCTATTTCAGGACAGTTTAAACATGTACCATAATATATTTATTGATCCAGATTGTTACATAATTTGTGCTCTTTCATTTAATGTTCCGAATATGAATCAATGCTTCAAATATTTCGATTTTAGGGGATACCTACTAACCATTTGCGTCAGCCATGTGTGCAAGAAAACATAGATGATGTAATCAGTCAAATTTGAAAATTCAAATCAATAAATTTAGACAGAATGAACTGAAACTTGTTAACTGACAGTTGTCGTTAATATTGACGGTAAAGTCATTGTCAAAGACGACATTCCGCACATAAGTGTCCCACGTGCAGCGATCTGTAGCACATGCAAACGAGGTTTGGACCCAAAGTGGGTTTTTTTATGTGCCACTTGTCACACGACCATCCTTTGCTCATATGTTCTAACTGGCGACCGTCAAACAGGTGTGAAGTATTTAATTTGGCTGAGTTATATGTACATATAAAGGTCAAGCTGTACTGTACTGTACATAGTGCCAAAATGGAATCTTCTAAATAAATGTCACTGGACATCAGCATCACCTTTGTAATTATTTTCCAACTTACCTGGATGAGTCGTCAGCGCTTTGTTACAGACGGTCGATCGTGAGTACAGATGCCAAATACTTAGATGCTGTATATTGCAACAGAACGAGGGGATTACCTGAAGCCGGGAAAACCATGCATGCGGATTGGCAATGTAGGTACATGCCTACGCATATATACGTATTTATATGCAGGCGTATTTAAGAATAAGCCTGACTATTTGCTGTACTGTTTCTGTATTGAATATATGTTCTGACAGGTAATCAACACAAGTAGCAACACGTCAAACGTCAATCTTAACAGTGACAACAATTTGCCTGGCCATTTATATTCACTGAAGTGTTTGCGCTATAATTGTAACCATTGCTCATTTCCACACGTATTATGTATCAGGTCCAGCGAACAACAGCTGACTAAAGTGTACAGGGGCGGTAGCTATGCACAACGGGAGCCCCATAGAGCGCGTTCACGCTGACTATGTTTCCTCGGGAAAAGAGACACACAGTAGCCTGTTGGGTCGCCGTTTGTATAAGCATGTAACAGCGGCAGTGGACGTGTTTCCACCTAAACGTCTGCTTGGCGTTCTTTTGAAATCCCCCATGCTGCGGGGAGCATTCATTTCAATAATGCAAAGTTAGTGAGTGAGATTAGTTTTATGCTATTGCTTTTAAGAAAAGTGAGTGAGTGAGTTTTGTTTTACGTCGCACTCAGCAATATTCCAGCTATATGGCGGCGGCCTGTAAATAATCGAGTCTGGACCAGACAATCCAGTGATCAACACCATGAGCATCGATCTGCGTAATTGGGAACCGATGACATGTGTCAACCAAGTCAGCGAGACTGACCACCCGATCCCGTTAGTCGCCTCTTACGACAAGCATAGTCGCCTTTCATGGCAAGCATGGGTTGCTGAAGGCCTATTCTACCCCGGGACCTTCACGGGTCTTTTAAGAAAAGAGCCCATACACTGTACCTTCAAGGCACCCGTGGCGAGCGACCTCCTCGTGGTAGGTGCTGGGTAACGCTAAGAGCTCGCCAACACCCCCGTAGTGGACCCGGGGAAATATTTGGTCCACAAACCCGTTTGCCGGGGGTTGTGGCCCTGTGTCGGTGGAGGACGGGAGTCTGGGGTTTGAGGGCACTGGGGGCCTGTAACCGCGTTTCCCTTTGCTCAACACACCCATTCGACCCTTACTTCACCTAGACGGGAGTTGAATGGGCCCGGTTTAACCAACCGGCTGGTCACGCCAAGCCCTCTGCAATGTATGTTGTTTTGTGCACATTTGATTTATATAAATCGGTATTTTCTGGACTTTGTTAAAATTGTATTCAACTTCATCACTTGTTTACTTTAAGCAAATACAAAATTACTTGCCTAGAGGTTAATTTGCCAGAAGGCGGTGGCTCATGGGCAAATCTGGTAGAAAATCTTCTTGATGATTCTACTTGAGTATACCCTCCTGGTATCCCTGGTGTCACCTGTCGGAGACCCACAGGTATATGACATCGTCCTTGTTGACACTCCGTGGTGGGTGGGGAGCTAAGAGGGTGAATCATACATGAATACAACATGGCACCCCTACTAAAGAAACGTTCCTATGAATCCGATGATTCGTTTTCTTCGGAGGATGAGACTCCGGATAACTGGCCTCGTTTCCTAGTTATGTCAGCACCAGTTGGTGGAGCTCTTAAGCTCAATCCTTTTGCTATGGCCAAAGGCATCGAAGGTTTAGCAGGTGATGTCAAAGAAATAAAAAAAACCCTAAGATCTGGTTCACTGCTCATTGAATGTCGAAAGCTGACCCAATCTCAGATTCTGCAATCATCTAAAGTTTCAGCGAATGTTCCTGTTGTGGTGTCCCCTCACAGGACATTGAATATCAGTAAAGGTATCGTCCGTGACGTTGGACGTTGCCTTTCGGACATGACCACAATCACTAAAAGCGGGATACTGCAACTTGAAAGTCGACACATTTATTCCAAATCCTTTGAAGTGTTATACCTGCCAAAAATATGGTCATGGTTCAAAGTTTTGCCACAATCAAGCTGTATGTCACAGATGTACTGGAAAGTGTGAAGATGGTAACCTTTGTGACAAAGCTCCTTCCTGTGTCAACTGTTCTGGCCACCATCCATCTTCCTCCAAAGAGTGTCCTACTTGGAAGCTTCAGTATAAAATTTCGCAAATAAAGCATCAGCAAAATGTATCATTTTCAGAGGCAAAAAAACCTGTTCTTTCACAAGAACAATCAGGCTCAACGTACTCTAGTGCAGTTGCCGCATCTATTCATACCTCCAAGCACAAACCTATTACATATAATTCTGTAGGTTGCCAGACAGACTACACATGGGCAAGGACTTCTGCTCCAGCCTTGCTCTCTGCTAATGTCCAGTCAAGGTCTTCACAAGTGACCTGTAGTTCACAAACCAGTGACTCATCCAAAGACATTCTTAAATCGCAGACATCATCTGACATAGATACATCTCAGAAACGATCAAGTAACCCAGAACCAAATGTTCAACCAGCCTCAAAACACAAGTCAAAACAAAATAGTGACACTTTCAAAAAGATTCAAAGTGGAAGAACCTCGAAAGGGGCGAATAATCATATCCAAATCTTTAACAAGTTTGGATCTCTTGATGACATGGATGTGTCCGAGCAAAGCCATGGCAGGACTCATAGCTTGTCGCCATCACGAAAGGTGAGGGGTAGATCTCCTGTTTATCCTCCGAAGAAGTAATGTCTTCACCTAAGAACAACTTAAATGATTTACAATTATTAATCCAAGATTATAAACCGTCAGCTCTCTCCATATAAAAAACCTATCTGAAACAGACAGATAATTTTGACCTACGTCAGTTCAATGCGTATCACTATTTTTCTCCGCCTGGTGATAGAGCTTTTGGTGGAGCTTCGATCCTGGTGCGACAAAATGTTATCCATAGCCCATTTAGACTCACAACAAAATCTCCAAGCTGTTGTAGTACGACTTACGTTGCACGTTGCATTCACATTGTGCTCTTTATACATTTCTCCATCATCAGCTGTTCAACTGAGCGATCTGCAGGCTCTTTACGATGAACTACCTAAACCGTGTTTAATCATGGGCGATTTAAATGGCCACAATCCACTCTGGGGTGGCGTAAATACAAACACTAAAGGTAAGTTACTGGAGGAATTTATTTCAAACAACGATGTATGCATTTATAACGACGGTTCAAACACGTATCTTCACCCTGGCACAGGAAGTTATTCAGATCTTGATTTATCACTTACGAACTCTAACTTATTGAGTGAATTTGAATGGTCTGTCCACGATGACCTCTGTGGAAGTGATCATTTCCCAACATTGCTAAAACCTGTGAATCCATCTGATGTTCCTCCATCGTCAAGATGGAATATTAATAAGGCTAGCTGGACTTTATACGAAACTCTCTGTCGTGAGAACCTTAAACCTGAACGTTTTCATAATATTCCCGATGCCATAAAATGTTTTTCAGATAAGCTAAATAATACAGCTGACGAGTGTATTCCTAAGTCCTCTGCTATTCCTCATATCCGAAAACCATGGTTTAACGATGATTGCAAACAGGCTAGAAAGGCACGGAAGAAAGCTGAGCATTATTTTCGTCGCCTCCTATGGTTCACACCTTAAACAAATATAAAATTTTAAATGCGAAAGCAAGGCGAACTATCAAGCAAAGTAAACGCCACTCTTGGCGAAATTATGTATCAAAACTTAATTCGCGTACGCCGTTATCAAAAGTATGGAATATGATACAGAAAATCAAGGGTAAGGGTTCTAGATCTAGCATCCACCATCTAAAAGATGGGAAGCAGTTACCAACTAATAAAGACGATATTGCAAATAAACTTGGTGAGACGTTGGCCAAACATTCTTCCTCATCTAATTATGTTCCTGAATTTCAAAAATATCAAAAACAGCAAGAAAAGAAATCAATTAATTTTAATTCTGATAATGGGGAAGACTAAAATGAAACCTTTTCGATCCATGAGCTTCATACTGCTCTAGAGCAGGCTCACAATACTGTTCTCTGTTTGGATATTTTTGATGATATTTGGACATCTGGAAACTTTCCTTCATCCTGGCGTGATGCTATAATTGTTCCCATCCCGAAACCTGGGCGTGATCATACAGACCCTTCCAATTATAGGCCCATTTCACTAACTAGCTGCGTTTGCAAGACCATGGAACGCATGATAAATAATCGACATGTTTGGTACTTGGAAACCAATAACAGATATACAATGTGGTTTGCGTAAAAACAGAAGTACTATCGATCATTTAGTGCGTTTAGAATCCTTTGTGAAGAATGCAGTGTCGATCTTTTTCGATTTAGTGAGTGAGTGAGTTAAAATTTAACGTCACATCGGCAATATCTCAGCCATAGCGTGACGAGAACAAACATGATTATTAAGAATATGTCTATATTATAGAATATGTCTTCAAAATACGGTAAAACAACTAGAGTATCACAATTCGAATTTAAAACTAGCACATAAAGTTAAAACTAGCAGCACAATTTGGACAAGACAAAATATGAAAATAGGCTAAAGATCACCAACAGCTGAGGGTAGATCACCACACTAGGGGCCAAGGGGACTTACATTACTTTTGCTACCTGCATGGACCCTAGCTGGATTTACACCATCCCCTCAGCCGCTGGCGATGATTGTAGGGAAATGTAGCCAAATTAAAATGACAAAAATACTTTAAAAAATTGGTAAGTTTAAATTTGACTTTGAAGGTTTGGTGACTTACGTACATGCTACTTTAACCCCCTTTGAGGGTACAGCCACTCACAATCGCAGTTGCTAATTCACACTACCATGTTCAAAATACGAATTTTCTATTTACAAAACATATTATTCAAAATTTATGTAATAATTCTATTTCCTTTAAAAATTCAATGATTAAATGATAATTAACATTACAAAGATCCTTCATTGTTTTGACATTAAAATATTTATCCCTTGTGATGGCAAAATCAATACAGTCAAGCAAGATATGCTTGACTGAGATTCCTTCATCACAAGGGATACAAAACGGAGGATCTTCACCTTTAAGTAAATATTCATGAGTGTATCTAGTATGGCCAATGCGACATCGCCGCATAATGACCTCCTCAAATCTGGACTGACAACCCAAGAAGGTGTAACCGATATAGGGTTTTATGGCATTTAATTTATTGATGCCGACTTGAGTGTCCCACTTCTTCTGCATCAGATCCCTGATATAAGATCTTATTGTAGCTTTATAATCTGAGTATGGGATAAGAAGTGGTGTCACAGATTTGTTGAGTGCTGCCTTAGCAGCGAAATCCGCCATTGTGTTACCAGAGATTCCGACATGGCTTGGTAACCAACAAAAGACGATGTCGCACTGGCCAGTAGCAAGATCATTGTATAATTCGATGATTTCAATTACAAGTGGATGTTGAGAAGACAATTTTTTAATAGCCTGAAGGCAAGAAAGAGAATCCGAAAATATTGTGAAATGGTTTTATTTAGGTTGCTTATTAATGTATTTAAGAGCCGTGAGTATGACATTAGCTTCTGTCGTGAAAATAGAGCTATTGTCGGGTAATCGGGAAGATATTATTCTAGATCCAATAACAGTGGCACAAGCCACTGCATCACCATCTTTGGGTCCATCTGTATATATGAATTTGTATGCGTCATATTTACTTTTTAACTGATTAAATTCTTGTTTATATTGAAGGTCATTAGTTTCAGATTTTTTAAATGTGGTCAGTGTTAGGTCAACTTGTGGCCTAACCAATTGCCAAGGAGGGGAAGAAAGAAGTCGAGAAGGAGATATACCATCCAGATCAATGCCGGCAGCAGCAATCAATGATTTAGTTCGTACTCCAGGAGGCGGAACTAGAGAAGACGTTTTGTTGTACAAATCCTCATAAAGAGGATTAAATACACAGTTATATGCAGGGTTAGACTTGGTAGAATATAGTTTTGTGATATATTGTAGGATAGTTTTGTACGGCGATGTCTTCGAGACGGCTCATCAGCTTCTACATAAAGACTTTCAACAGGAGAAGTTCGGAAAGATCCAAGACATAATCTAAGACCTTGGTGATGAACAGAATCTAATAATTTAAGGTTACTTTTGCAGGCTCCACCATAAATGATGGAACCATAATCGAGTTTAGAACGGACGAGTGATCTGTATAAGTGGAGAAGGGTCGTTTGGTTCCCTCCCCACTTGGAGTTTGAAACAACCTTTAATAAATCAAGTGCCTTCAGACATTTAGCCCTCAGAGATTTAATATGAGGTAAGAAAATAAGATGTTGATCAAATATCAATCCCAGAAATCTAGCTTCCTTTACAATTTTAATTGGAGTACCTGCAAGATGCAATGCTGGGTCTCTGTGTGGCTTATATTTCCGACAGAAATGGATGCAGTTGGTTTTAGTTTTTAAAAATTTAAAACCATTTTGTTCTGACCAATCATTAATTTTATTTAGACAAATCTGTAATTGTCTCTCAATCGTGTGCATATTTCTACCTAGACATGACACTTTAAAATCATCTACAAATAATGATCCATCAATGGATTCATTTAAAACTTTAGATAAGCTGTTTATGTTTATGCTGAATAACGTTACCGATAATATACTACCTTGTGGTACACCTTGGTCTTGATCGAACATGTCAGGCATGGTGGAGCCCACACGTACCTGAAATTGCATATCTGCTAAAAACTCAGATATAAATTGACACAAACGTCCTCTCAAACCCATTCCATGAAGATCTTTTAAAATTCCATACTTCCAGGTCGTATCATAAGCTTTTTCTAAATCGAAAAATATGGATACGGCATGTTGTTTTTTGATGATAGCATCCTTTACAAACGTTTCCAATCTAACCAAATGGTCTATAGTACTTCTATTTGTTCTGAAACCACACTGAATATTTGTTATAAGATTATTTGTTTCAAGGTACCATATCAGTCGGTTATTGGCCATTCTCTCCATGGTCTTACATAAACAGCTGGTAAGAGATATTGGCCTATAACTAGAAGGGTCTGTATGATCCCGGCCAGGTTTAGGTACAGGAATGACGACAGCATTCCGCCACGAAGAAGGAAAAGTCCCTATAGTCCATATATGGTCAAAGATACATAATAACACTTTAAGACAAGTGTCAGGTAAATGTTTCAATAACTGATAATGAACATTATCACCCCCTGTTGCTGTAGCAGGTGCTTGCCCTAAAGCAGTGCACAATTCATGTAAGGAGAAAAGTTCATTATAGTCCTCACCGTTATCAGAAGTGAACTTAAGTCTCTTTTTTTCTTCCTGGTCTTTAAATTTCTGAAATTTTGGTGTGCAGTTTGATGAGGAAGAGTGTTTCGCTAACGATTCTCCAAGTTTGTTTGCGATATCTGCCGTATCTGTTAGTAATGTGATACCCTCCTTCAGATGGTGAACACGAGATCCGGAACCTTTTCCTTTAATTTTTTTGTATCATATTCCAAACTTTAGACATTGGAGTTCTAGAACTGAGGTTAGATACATACGTCTGCCAAGACTGGCGTTTCGATTGTTTGAAGATACGTCGGGCTTTAGCATTTGATATCTTGAATTTGTTTAAATTGTGGACTGTAGGGTGATTACGGAAATATTTTTCTACCTTCCTCCTAGCTTTTCTAGCTAGTTTACAGTCGTCAGTATACCATGGTTTACGTATATGTGGATTTGTAGAGGATTTAGGAATAGTTTCATTTGCAATTGCCAGTAGTGCTTCTGAAAAGATTTCAGTAGGATCAGAAGTATTCGAAATAAATTCTGGTGTAATTTTACGTAGGCATAATGTCTCAATTGAAGACCAATTTGCCTTTGTAAAATTATATCTTGTCGAAGGTGGAATATCGGCTGGATGAATGAATGAAAGTACAGTTGGAAAGTGGTCACTTCCACAAAGGTCATGATGAACTGACCATTCGAATTCGGTGAGTAGTCTTGAATCTGTCAGGGACAAATCAAGTGAGGAATATGTGCCTGTGGCAGGGTGTAGATATGTATTTGAATCATCATTAAAAATACATGTCATTATTGGTAATAAAATCTTCTAGGACCTTGCCCTTAGTGTTTGTGTGTAGACCACCCCAGAGCGGATTGTGCCCATTCAGATCACCCATGATGACACACGGTTTAGGTAATTGATCATATAATGACTGAAGATCAGATTGATGAAGACCAGAAGGAGGAGGAATGTACAACGAACACAGTGTAAACACCACATTTAATGTAATTCGAATGGCAACAGCCTGGAGATTACTGTTCAGTTTGACAGGGCTGTGGATCACTCCCTCTCTCACCAAGATAGAAGATCCTCCAGTGGCCCTTTCGCCTGGGAGAGAAAAACAATGATATGAGTTGTACTGACGTAATTTTATTGTATCTGTCTGCTTTAAATATGTTTCCTGCAGACAGAAAGCTGATGGTTTGTAGTCTTGGACCAGCAATTGTAAATCATTAAAATTTGTTTTAAATCCTCTACAATTCCACTGAATTAAAGGTTGTGAACTATTCATCTCTTTGGCGGATTGACTGGAGATCTGGCACGCCCATTTCTTTTAGGCGATAGACTAGTTGTCCTGTGATGGTTGTTTTCGGAAACATCCATCCGTTCCAGTGATCCAAACTTGTTGTAAAGTTTAACAGGATCATTGACCCTTTGGATATCCTCTCGATCTGCTTGTTGCGAGAGGAAGAGTCAATTTTATGTCTTGCTAAACCATTCCTTTCTTTCCTAGATTGGGAGTTTGGTGATGAATCCTTATGTAATCCTGATCTCTGCGGAGGTGTCACAGAAGTAGGTTCTGAAGAATCAGAAATCTGTTCAGCTGGGAATGGATCTGCTGTCTGCGTAAAAGACTCAGATGAAGAGTAGGGCTCAGGATTTACAGAACTGATCCATGTCAAATCTGTTTGACACTGAACTGTTGCTGAGGAAACTGTTGGATTTTTTAGAACGGAAGCATATGTTCCGGTCTGATCTGCAGTGGATACCAGTTTCTTTGCTTCTGTGTAAGAAATATTTTTTGTACATTTTATTTTACTTATTTCCATTTCTTTTTTCCATACTGGGCAGGCTTTGCTCGATGATGAGTGTGCTCCAGAACAATTCTGGCACTTTTTAACATCACTGGTACAATCTTCTGTAACGTGGGAAGTTTGGCTACAGTGTGCGCACGTGATTTTGTTCTTACACGAATTATACCCATGACCAAATTTTTGACATTTAAAGCATCTCAATGGGCTTGGTATGTACATTTCAACATGCAAGTTGCAGTACCCTGCTTTAACTGATTTTGGCGCCGTTGGAGATGAAAAAGAGAATAAGTAAGTGTTTGTTTTGAACGTTTCAGTGCCTTGTCGCCTGGTAAATCGTTTCACAAACGTAACCCCTTGATCATGCATTTCTGAAACTATATCAAACTCTGACATGTCATCAAAGAGTCGATCACGATCTCTTATGATGCCTTTGCTGGTGTTCAATGATCTATGAGGAGATACTGACACTGATATACCGACAAGTTCCTCGACTGACATTAGGTTCGTGGCTTGCTGTCGCCTGGCACATTCAATGAGAATAGATCCATTCCTCAGACGTTTGATAGTTTTTACACCTGCAATTCCATAAATTCCCTTAGCAACCGCAAAAGGGTTTTATCCGATTGGTGTCTTATCAGGTGTTTCCATCACCAAGAATCGGGGCCAATACTCTACTGATTTTGATATAGGAATCATATCATCATTCTCTGAATCAACTTCCAGTGTACGTTTTGATTTTTTGATGGGGGTTGGAAAAGCCATGGTTGTATGATTAAGTTTCATCATCTCTACTCCCCACCCGCCACCGAGTGCTAATAAAGGCGATATCCTATTGCCTGTGGATGTCCATCAGACAGATACCAGGGATACAGAGATGATATACACCAGTAGTAAGGCCTACCAGTTTGGCCCATGAGCCATCGCCCTCTGGCACTGGCATCTAGGCAAATTTTCACAAAATTGAAAATTGATTTATTATCTTATACACAAAGTAGAACATTTCAACATTGCATCCAAATAGAACCAAGCCAAAATATGATAGAGCAATGAAATTTAGTGCTCAGGGCTCGGCATGACCAGCCGATTGGTTGAACCGGGCCCATTCAACCTCCCGTCTAGGTGAAGTAAGGGTCGAAGGGGTGTGTTGAGCAAAGGGAACGCGGTCACAGGCCCCCAGTGCCCTCAACCCCCAGACTCCCGTCCCCCACCGACACAGGGCCGCAACCCACGGCAAACGGGGACGGGTTGGTGGACCAAATATCCCCCCGGGTCCACAACGGGGGTGTCGGCGAGCTCTTAGCGTTACCCAGCACCCACCACGAGGAGGTGGCTCGCCACGGGTGCCCTTTTTCGATTTAGAAAAAGCGTACGACACAACATGGAAACATGGAATTTTAAAAGATTTACGTGACTTTGGATTACGAGGCCGTTTGCCGCAATTTATAAATGACAACTTTTTAAATGACAGGAAATTTCAGGTCCGAGTGGGTTCTACCCTGCCTGATCATTACCTCCAAGATCAGTGTGTTCCACAAGGCAGTATTTTGTCTGTCACATTGTTTAGTAGCAAGATCAACAGTTTATCAAAGGTTTTAAGAGATTCAATTGATGGATCACTTTTTGTGGATGATTTTAATATTTCTTGTCGTGGTAGGAATATGCATACTATTGAACGACAACTGCAGTTGTGTTTAAACAAGATTAATAAATGGTGTCTTGAAAACGGCTTTAAATTTTCTAAATCCAGAACTAATTGTATACATTTCTGCCGTAAATACAAACCGCATAAAGACCCTGAACTATCTCTAAATGGTACACCCATCAAGGTTGTAAAGGAGGCCAAGTTCTTAGGTGTTATTTTCGACTCACATTTAACCTTTCTGCCACATATCAAATCGCTCAAAGTTAAATGCCTGAAGGCCCTAGATCTGTTAAACGTTGTTTCCAACACAAAGTGGGGAGGGGACCAAACTACACTCTTGCAAAACTATGGTGGAGCTTGCAAAAGCAACCTACAATTATTAGATTCTGTCCACCATCAAGGTCTAAGACTTTGTCTTGGGTCTTTCAGAACTTCTCCTGTTCACAGTCTCTATGTCGAGGCAGATGAACCATCTCTTACACAACGCCGAACAAAGTTAGCATTACAATATATTACAAAACTATACTCGAACTAATCTAACCCTGCACATAACTGTGTCTTCAATCCTCTCTATGAGGATCTGTACAACGAAAAGTGTTCTCTTGTTCCGCCTCTTGGGATCAGAATTAAGCAATTTATATCTGCTGCCAGCATTGACCTGGAAAATATAGTTCCTTCACGACTCCTTTCTTCTCCTCCTTGGCAATTGGCTAGGCCACAAGTTGACCTAGCATTAACTACTTTTAAAAACACAGAAACGAATTAAATACAATATAAACAAGAATTTAATCAATTAAAGAATAAATATATCAATTACAAATCCTTATTTACAGACGGGTCCAAAGACGGTGGCGCCGTGGCTTGTGCCATTGTCATTGGATCCAGAACAATATCTTCTAGATTAACTCCTAACAGCTCTATTTTCACAGCTGAAGCAAACGCCATATTAACGGCTCTCATATATATTGAAAAACAACATAAACATAAACAGTATATAATCTTTTCAGACTCATTTCTTGCCTTCAGGCTATTAAAAATATTTCTTGTAAGCATCCACTTTTAATTGAAATTATTGAATTGTAAAATGATCTTCCCACTGACCAATACGACATCGTCTTTTGTTGGTTACCAAGCCACGTAGGCATTTCTGGGAATACGATGGCCGATCTTGCTGCCAAGGCGGCACTCAACAAATCTGTGACACCACTTCTTATTCCGTACTCAGATTTTAAACCTACTATTAGATCTTATATACGTGATCTGATGCAGAAGAAGTGGGAAACCCAAGTGGGTGTAAATAAATTACATGAAATAAAACCCTACATTGGTTACACCTACTTGGGTTGTCAGTCCAGATTTGAACAGGTCATTATGCGGCGATGTCGTATTGGCCATACCAGCTATACACATGAATACCTTTTTAAAGGTGAGGATCCCCCGATCCCTCGTGA
The DNA here is from genome assembly GCF_037392515.1 of Haliotis asinina. Lineage (NCBI taxonomy): Eukaryota > Metazoa > Mollusca > Gastropoda > Lepetellida > Haliotidae > Haliotis > Haliotis asinina. The sequence goes on along the minus strand of NC_090283.1, from coordinate 12,405,379 downwards.
TGAAAGAATCACAGTCAAGCACATTTTGCTTGACTGTGTTGAATATTCCATCACAAAGGATAACCATTTTCAATCACGAACTATGAAGAATCTTGTTAGTAAAGTAAGTTCTTATTTAATTATTGCATTTTTAAAAGAATGAGATTTGTTGAATGAATTGTAAATAATTAAATATTTTATTATTTGTAGTCTAGATTAGTAACTAAGATTGTTAGTGGCTGTACTCTCAAAGGGGGTTGAAGTATTGTAAAATTATTGTCCTCCTGAGAGGGTACGTAAGTCCACAATCGTTGACAGTAAATTTAAGTCTACCAGGATTTTAATCGTAGTATTCATGTCATTTTAATTTTGGCTAACTTTTCGTACAATCGCCAGCAGCTGAAGGGATGGTGTAAATCCAACTAGGGTCCATGTACTCTCAAAGGGGGTTGAAGTATTGTAAAATTATTGTCCTCCTGAGAGGGTACGTAAGTCCCAAAACATTCTCAGTAAATTTAGTGCGGCCAAACTTTTAATCGTAGTATCTTTGTTGTTTTAATAATGCTAATTTTCAGTATAACCGCCAATGACTGAACCGATGGTGTTAATCCAGCTAGGGTCCATGAAATTAGTAAAAGTACTGTAAGTCCCCATGGACCCTATTATGGTGATCTACCTTCGGTTGTTAGCGGTCCCTAGCCCGTGTTTTATATCGTATTGTCCTCTTTAATTACAATATTTTAGTTTTCAATTCTAGTTTTATGTTCATATCTGTACCTTCAATGTGGTGAGCTACAGCTATAACCACTTGGCTACACAGCAACTACCACCCAAAATGACAAAGTATAGACTATATGTCACAGTATATTTCGTTTAAAAGGGCATGTTTACACGAAAATAACCTTTTTGTCTTTCACTTGCACTTTTCCTGTGGCCCATATCACGTAGTGCAGGTATAGGTGTGGTGTCTCGATGTGCAGGCTACCGTTTCAAAGATCTTGTTGCCTAGCCATCAGCTGGCTTTATGTACCAGTCAGTTCCCCCTCTGTTAAGCATGGAAATGCTAATTCTCACCAGAACAGAAAACGTACAATCTGTTTGGACTCAAACATTAATCTGAATCAATTGGAAGTGAAATTATCGACACCAACAACTTTAACCCTGAGTCACAATATACCTCCACCAAATGCATACATTCAGTTACAATAAATACTCAATGAACCTTTCAACAATTGAACATATTTTTGTAGTTTATTCGTTTTGTGTAAAATCAAATATAACCAACCTGAAATCCACCAAAGTCAATATCCTCTTCCCATGACTTTCAAATCACCTTTCCCACTTGGGAGAAAGACAGCAAGTGAACGAACTTCACACTTTCCAAATGCAACTAAATTCAACATCCAATCAAGATGCTGCACATCTTCAACCAATAGAAACCAGGGACAAGACAGCAGGCCTGACCTCATTAAAACTTGGCTAATTTGCATAGGAACTACTTTCGACCCATGACCCAGTGGTTACTTTGAATACATCATGGACTTGTAAAAATGTAAACCTTTTCACTGACAATTATATTATTGTTTAAGGTGTTCTAAATTGATCCCAAACAGATAAACAAGACAAGACATCTTAAAATAGTATATATTTCCAGCACACTTTTACAATTTGTGTATTTTGTACTTGTTATGTATTTTAACCTTGTTATGTATTTTGTACTTATTATGTATTTTGTACTTGTTACAAAAGCACACCACGACGAGTGGTACCCAGACTAATATTTTCTTTATAATGAAATAGTTTTTGATAGTTTAATCAATATGTTTTTTGTTTTTTGACGAACAGAAAGCTCATAAGTTTCCCATTTTGTAAAAATTGGTAACTTTCGGTTAAATAATTATAAACAAAACTAATCTCAATGTTACATCATCGATTGGACGAACAGGAACGATCATGGCAACGGCGGTAAACAAACAAGTCCACATGCATCGTGATGCCGAAGAAAATGTACCATCCTTCTGACATATCCAACTACTTGTATTTAATCTGGAATTAATTACATCATGTGAATAGGTAAATGTTATTGTCTCTGCACAGAAATTACCACATTTAGCGAGTTTATTTTGATTCTGTTTGATAAACCTTCCAACATTCACAATGTTGACAGCCGTGACCTGAAAGGGCGTGGTCAAACTCGCGGTTTTTTCTAAGTGACAAGACACGTAGGATGTTTGAAAATACGCGTTCATAAGCAGAATCTGAACTCATATACAATGAAATAAAACGACTCAATACCTATATAATGCAGATCATGAAACAATATCACAATATTTGTAATTATATCCACCCTTGATAAAACCGGAATCACATACACGGCATTACACTTGTGGAGGTAAAATATAAACGAGTTGGAAAACGACCATTGATTCGTTTTCTAAATTGATTCAAATTCCCGTAAGATCATACTATACACCAGAATTACCTTTCAATCATCTTCAAATGTTTAAGATTATTTGTGTTCAATAGCAGTTGTCATTTGGTGCTTGTGTTGTAGTATTTTTCCTCCTGAAGTTAGTGGAAAAGATAATAAGGTAGGATAATTTCTATTTACAGAATACGAGGCCTGTTTACTTTCACCAGAGACAATATAACTTATGACAGGTACATAGTGTCAGTTACATCAAATTATAACATTTTCTGATAAATATACTGTTACTTCAACGACATAAATGGCATTAGTCATGTGTGATTCAAAATAATTCACCAAACAAAGAGGTACTGTTGAAAACAAAAATAGTTCATCACCCATTTGTATTTAATGTACATTTTAGCAAGATTTTATAAAGAAATAAAGTACACACAATAATATGAAACACATATCCATATATTTTATGGTATACATGTAGTTGTATTAAAGAATTGTGTGAAATTGTCAGTTTTCCACATCACTGAAAGACATTAATTAAAATTTGCTTATTTACACGTTGCTAATGCATTGACAGATCCTGGGTGTCTGCCCATGACTATTTGGGAGAGAAAAATAATTGTCATATAATGAGAATATATGAAAGTTGAGATTTAAAGTTGTAACCAACTATGAAACATAAAGCATTGCCAACTCTATCATAATCATTCAGCAAGAACTTTAATTTATTGTATAAAATTATGAATGCAATTCAACTTGTTCTGAAGTGAGACATATAATTTTGGTATACATGTCATAAGAACGCAATATTTATTAAATCATCCCCGATTTCATGTGAAACTACAACTGAAAATATATTTTAGTTTATAAAACATGTATCGTGCAGTTGCTACTGCACTCCATCGTCACACAAAAAGGCATGAATGTTATTTTGAAACAGAAATGCCACGCCCATATCCCCTCACCTGTTGTTGAGGCTGATGTTTGTACACGTTTTTTTGTGTTGGACCAGGCACCCGTGAACGGCCACCTCCTCGTGGTAGGTGCTGGGTAACGCCAAGAGCCGTTCGCCCGTCGTGGACCCGGGGGCATATTTATTCCACCAACCCGTTTGCCGTGGGTTGCGGCCCTGTGTCGGTGGAGGAGGGGATCCTGGTGGTTGAGGGCATGGGAGCAGGACCAGTGTTCCTAATCCTCAACACACCACTTCGGCCCTAACTTCACCTAGACGGGTGGTTGAATGGGCCCGGTTCAACCAATCGGCTGGTCATGCCAAGCCCCGAACATTACTATATGTAATGATGCACACAATTTTGACAATTGTAATGTGTGTATTATTAGGTCTTGTTCGATTTTTGAGTCTTCTGAATTTCAATTTTACAAATGTATGTTTTTGCCTAGAGTCGTATGCCCAGAAAGCGGTGGCTCATGGGCCAATCTGGTGGAATAATTAAACTTTTAATTTTTCTACTGGAGTATATCATCCGGGTGCCCTTGGTGCTGCAAGTCGGAGACCCACTTGTCATTAGACATTGTCCTTGTGATACGCCGTGGTGGGTGGGGAGCTCGGATGATGAAAATGTATACATTAAACATGGCTTATGAAACCCCAACTAAGAAAACCAAACGTCCTTTTGAAACTGATCCTATTGATGATGGCCTGCGACCGTCCAAATCAACTGATCTTTGGCCACGTTTTTTAGTGATTGAAACTATTGACAAGGCACCTTTAAAGCTGAACCCTTTCGCCATATCTAAGGGTATTCAGGGTATTGCTGGAGAAGTCAAGAACATAAGAAAGTTACGGTCGGGTGCGCTGCTGGTTGAATGCGCTAAAAGGCAGCAGTCGGCCAACCTTATGAGCACTGAATCGTTCCTCGGTGTTCCAGTTACTGTCACTGCCCACAAGACCTTAAATACAAGCAAAGGCATCGTCAGAGACCGCGATCGACTATTTGCTGAAATGTCAGGACTTGATATTGGGTACGAAATGAACGATCAAGGTGTGCTCTACGTCAAACGTTTTTCAACCCGTAAAAACAATGAAACTGTTCCAACCAACACGTATCTGTTCTCCTTTTCATCTCCGACAGCTCCAAAATCATTGAAGACTGGTTAGTGCAACATCAATGTTGACGTGTACATTCCGAACCCGGTCAGATGTTTTAAATGCCAGAAGTACGGCCATGGTGTAAATACTTGTACATTGTCCGTTGTGTGTGCTCACGTTGTGTGTGTGGTGAGAAGACACATACAACAGAAGATCCTGCAAGTACCTTTAAAAAATGCACTAACTATTCAGGAAACCATTCATCTTTTTCGAAAGAGTGTCCGATTTGGAAAGAAGACATGGAAATTAACAAGATCAAATTTACTCAAAATATCAGTTTTTCTGATGCCAAAAAACTTGTAAAGAGATCTGAACTTCCAGACAGTTATGCTTCTATAACCTAAACATCAGCTGAACCAAGCCATAAAATATCTACTTCTTCCACAAGCTGTCAAACAAATTTGACTTGGGTCAAATGTGATTCTCCTCAGATTTTCTATCCTACTACTTCTCAAACTACGGAATCACTTCCTAGTAAGTCACAAAAGCGGTTAGAGTCATCTTCTGATCCTAAGCCACCCTCTCAGTCACGTTCACAATCTCAATCGTCATCTGATACCCAATCAGCCAGTACAAGCAAAACTAAAGTGAAGCATGAGGCCTCAAAAAACCTTAGTGGAAGAGCCCCTAAAGGGTCACAAAATAAAATTCAGCTACACAACTAATATGGATCTCTGGAGGACATGGAAGTGTCTGAAAACGTCCATTCTAGGGCACATACCTTGTCGCCCTCCAAAAGAATGCGGGGTAGATCCCCAATAAATTCCCCCAAAAGATAGTTTATTCCAATAATATAGTACAGTGGAACTGCAGAAGATTGAGGACTAACTTACATGAATTACAGCTATTAGTCCAAGATTTTACACCTTCAGCGATCTGTCTGCAGGAGACCTATTTAAAACACACAGATACTTTTTCGCTTCGTCATTACAAAGCATATCATTGTTTTTCACCTCCAGGTGATAAGGCCACGGGAGGATCGCCCATTCTAGTGAAAGAGAACATTATTCATAGCTCTGTTTCACTTGTTACTAATTTTCAGGCCGTTGCAGTGCGACTAACTTTGCACGTTGCATTTGCATAATGCTCTCTATATATTTCGCCGTCTTTGACGTTTCACAAAACTGATCTTCAAGCTCTATATGACCAACTCCCGAAGCCCTGTATTATAATCTGAATGGGCACAACCCACTCTGGGGAAGTGTAACCACAAACGCTAAAGGTAAATTACTAGAGGACTTTTGTTCTGATAATGATTTATGTATTTATAATGATTGTTCCAACACATATTTACTCCCTGGGACAGGGACCTATTCTGCTCTGGATTTTTCACTCACATATTCAGAACTACTAAATGAATGTGAATGGTCAGTCCACGATGACCTCTGTGGAAGTGTCCACTTTCCTACTATACTAAAATCTGTCACTCCATCTGATGTTCCTCCATCATCAAGGCGGAATTTTAAAAAAAGCTAACTGGTCTTTATATGAAACACTGTGTGCTGAAAAACGTAAGCCTGAACGTTTTATTGACGTTCCTGATGCTATTGAATGCTTTTCTGATTAATTGAATTCCATAGCTGATGAGTGTATACCAAATTCCTCTGCAGTTCCTCATATTCGAAAACCATGGTTCAACAATGAATGCAAACAAGCTAGGAAGGCAAGGTAAAAAGCAGAACATTATTTCCGTCGCCATCCTATGGTGCATAAGTTAAATAAATTTTAAATTTTAAATGCTAAAGCACGGCGTACAGAACAGAACAAACGAAAATCTTAGCAAAATTATGTATCTAAAATAAATTCTCGGACACCCATGTCCAAGGTATGGAACATGGTCCAGAAAATTAAAGGTAAGGGTACTAAATCTACTGTCCATCATCTTAAACATGGAGATCAATTACTTACGGATAAATCAGATATTGCTAATAAACTGGGCGAAACTCTCGCTAAACATTCTTCCTCTTCTAATAATGCACCTAAATTTCAGCAATATCAAAAACAACAGGAAAAGAAAATTATTAAGTTCAATTCTGATAATGGGGAAGATTATAATGAAACGTTTTCTATCCAAGAACTCCATACTGCTCTTGATCAAACTCATGACACTGCTACAGGAGCTGATAACATGCATTATCAACTCCTGAAGCACTTACCAGAATCCTGTTTAGAGACGCTCTTTTTTTCTTGATGATATTTGGACTTCCGGGAAATTTCCCTCTTCATGACGTGATGCTACAGTAGGACCAATACCTAAACCTGGACGTGATCATACGTGTCCATCCAATTATCGTCCGATTTCATTAACTAGCTGTGTTTGCAAGACCATGGAACGCATGATAAATAATCGACTTGTTTGGTACTTGGAAACAAATAGCCTTATCACAGATATACAATGTGGTTTCCGGAAAAGCAGAAGTACAGTCGATCACTTAGTGGTCATTTGTGAAAAACGCGCTGATTAATAAGCAGCATGCTGTGTGTATCTTTTTTCATCTTGAGAAGGCATATGACACAATCTGGAAATGTGGCATTCTGAGAGATTTACATGATTTCGGTTTGCGAGGTCGTTTGCCTAAATTCATAGCCAATTTTTTAAATAACACAGAATTTCAAGTCCGCGTGGGTTCTACCCTGTCTGATCATTATAATCAGGATCAGGGTGTTCCACAAGGCAGTATTCTGTCTGTCACACTTTTTAGTATAAAGATAAATAGTTTATCCAAAGTTTTAAACGATTCAATTGATGGATCGTTATTTGTGGATGATTTTAATATTTCTTGTCGTGGGAAAAATATGCAAACAAGATAAATACATGGTGTGTTGAAAACGGCTGTTAAATTGTATAAATCGAAAACTAACTGCATACATTTTTGTCGTAAATATAAACTACATAAAGACCCTGTACTATCCCTTGATGGCACGCCCATTAAAGTTGTTAAGGAAGCTAAGTTCTTGGGTCTAATCTTTGATTCACACTTAACTTTTTTACCGCATATTAAATCCCTTAAAACCAAATGCCTGAAAGCACTTGACTTCTAAATTGGGAGGGGATCAAGCTACCCTTCTCCATCTCTATCGATCACTCGTACGTTCTCAACTTGATTATGGCTCCATCGTCTATGGTGGAGCCAGCAAAAGCAACTTAAAACTATTAGATTCTGTCCACCATCAAGGTCTAAGACTTTGTCTTCGGTCTTTTAGAACTTCACCTATTGACAGTCTCTATGTTGAGGCTGATGAATCATCTCTTGAGCAGCGACGTATAAAGTTAGCTTTATAGTACATTACTAAATTATACTCTAATGAATCTAACCCTGCATGTAACTGTGTTTTCAATCCTCTTTATGTGGATTTATACAACAAAAAGTCTTCTGTTGTCCCGCCTCTAGGACATAGAATTAAACCCTTTCTTTCTGCTGCCGGCATTGAGCTGGAAAACATAGCTCCCTCCCGTCTTCTTTCTTCGCCTCCTTGGCAGTTGATCAGGACCCAAGTGGACCTAACATTGACCTCATTTAAGAAATCAGAAACTAATGAATTTCAATACAAACAAGAATATAATCAACTAAAACATAAATATAGCAATTATAAATCCTTATTTAGAGAAAGGTCCAAGGACGGTGCCACTGTCATTAGATCCAGAACAATGTCTTCTAGATTACCAGACAACAGTTCTATTTTTACGGGCACCAGTGGCGAGCCACCTCCCCGTGGTGGGTGCTGGGTAGCGCTAAGAGCTCGCCGACACCCCCGTTGTGGACCCGGGGGGATATTTGGTCCACCAACCCGTTAGCCGTGGGTTGCGGCCCACGTGCCTGTTGCCTAACACACCACTTTGGCCCTGACTTCACCTAGACGGGTGACAGAATTGGCCCGATTCTATCAATCGGCTGGTCACGCCAAGCCCTGCGCATGGTGAATATACTTGCAGAATACATTATCAATGAGTCTTGTTTTTCTGATCTAGAATGTATTAATGTTTGATCACATGAACTTGCCTAGAGTCCTATGCCAGAAGGCGGTGGCTCATGGGCCAATCTGGTAATATGGGCCTCTGAAATCTGTGGTTCTTGGGAATGATGTCATGGACCGAACCAGCCTGACATTTATTCTTTTTGATTTCATAGCTTTTCATGTCCCAATTGCTGGAGTATAACATCCCTGTAACCCTGGTGTTGCAGTTTGGTTTCCACTGCTATGTCGTCCTTGTTGACACTCGATGGCGGGTGGGGAGCAGGGATGTCGAATTTACTTCTTTACAACATGGCACACCTACAATATGCTGGTTCTCGTTCTACAAATAAACGAAGACACGTAGAAACAGACACAATTTCATCGTCAGATGATGAATGTCCTGAAGTTAACCCTAATTCCTGGCCACGATTTCTGGTTGTGGAGGGAACTAACGGTACACCACTGAAGATCAATCCGTTTGTTATTTCAAAATCTATAGAGGGTATTTGTGGTACTGTGAAAAATGTCACTCGTCTTCGTAGTGGTTATCTGCTGGTCGAAAGTGCCACGAAACAGCAGTCTGTGAACTTGCTTACTGCGCACTACTTTGCTGATTCTGAGGTCACTGTCTCTGCACACAAGTCACAAAACACGTGTAAAGGCATTGTCCGGGATCGCTCAAAATGCCTGTCTGACATGTCAGAGGATGACATTGTTGCAGAACTCAAATCTGAAGGTGTTATTTCTGTTAAACGTTTTACAAGGAAAGATCATGATAAAATTGTTTCTACAAATACCTACCTTTTGACATTTGCTCTCTCTAAACTTCCAGATTCTATCAAAGATGGATATTTCAGCCTTGGAGTGGATATATTTATCCCTAATCCACTTCGTTGCTTCAAATGTCAGCAATTTGGACATGGTGCCAGGTTCTGTAAGAATGTTTCAGTGTGCTTCCGTTGTAGTGAACAGCATGACGCCGCTGATTGCACAAATGATGTCAAGTGTGCAAATTGCCATGGCAAGCACATGTCATCTTCGAAGATGTGTCCAAAATTTGAGAGAGAAGTCAAAATCAATAAAATCAAGTACTCAAATAACATCTCTTTTTCAGAAGCAAAAAAACTTGTAGCAGATCTTTCAACTGTAACTCCTTCCCCAAAATCTCACTCTGCAGCCGTGTCTTCCAGTGCTCACAAAGTGGATAATGGCTGCAAGACTGCAATATCCTGGGTGTTGAACATACAAAAAAAATTGTATACCATTTCTGGTGAATCTACATCGGAGACTCAGACTGAGACATCTCCAAAGCCTGTGACGGAGACATCTGCTGTGTCCCAATCTGCTGAGTCCCAACCAACAACAATCACAGAACGTTTAACGAAAAAAGAAAGGAAGTCGTTAAAAAAGAAAGAATCAAGAACTCTGAAAAATGTTGAGGTCCCAGTGCCCTTGACGGTCCCTGTGGAGGTTCATAATCCATTTGAACCTTTACACATGAATATCACTCCGCAGATTAGTGAGCGGAGTAGAAACTGTCCCAGATCTCCTGTAGAACCTCCATGAGTTCTCAAAATATAATACAGTGGAACTGTAGAGGCATAATTTTAATGATTTACAGGTTTTAATTCAAGACTTTAAACCATCAGCAATAAGTTTACTGGAAACATACCTCAAATCCACAGATAATTTTGATTTAAGGCACTATAATGCCTACAACTGTTTCTCCCCTCCAGGTGCTAAGGCTACTGGGGGGTCCTCTATTTTGGTGAATCATGGAACTATCCACAGCACTGTTCCTCTCAATACCCCTCTTCAGGCAGTTGCAGTGCGTGTTACTCTGCATATTGTTTTCACATTGTGTTCACTGTATATTCCGCCATCATCGTCTCTGCAGCAATCTGATCTTCAGATGCTTTATGATCAACTCCCAAAACCTTGTATTATCATGGGAGATTTAAATGGTCATAATCCGCTTTGGGGCACCAATAACACCAACACAAAAGGAAAGATTCTTGAGGATTTCTTCACCAATTCTGATTTATGTATTTTCAATGATAATTCTAACACATATCTTCACCCTGCAACTGGCTCATACTCCTCTCTAGATTTAACAGTTGCGGATACCAGCTTATACAATGAATTTGAATGGTCAGTCCACGATGATCTTTGTGGAAGTGATCATTTTCCCACTATACTCACAGCCATAAACCCAAGTGATGCTGCACCGTCGTCTAGGTGGAACTTTATCAAGGCAGATTGGTCTTTATTTGAGACCTTATGCACAAACAGATTAAAACCCGAAATCTTTTTAAATGTGTCTGATCCTATTCAGCAGTTTTCTGGTGAATTAAATATGATTGCTGATGATTGTATTCCCAAATCCTCTATGGTTCCACACATTCGTAAACCATGGTTTACCATTGACTGCAAACAAGCTCGAAAGGCTAGGAAAACGGCAGAAAAATATTTTCGCCGGCATCCAACAGTCCATAATTTAAACCAATTTAAAATTTCAAACGCCAAGGCTCGTCGTACATTTAAACAGCATAAACGAGTGTCATGGCAAAACTGTGTTTCCAAAATAACCTCACGAACACCTATTTCTAAGGTATGGAATATGGTGAAGAAGATTAAAGGTAAAGGTTCCAAATGTAGTGTACACCATCTTAAAGAGGGAGACAATTGCTGACAAGTTAGGTGAAACATTAGCTAAACATTCCTCCTCATCCAATTATCCACCAACCTTTCAGAAGTTTAAAAATCAGCAAGAAAAAAGTCAATTAATTTTAGTTCAGATAATGGAGAGGATTATAATTAAATCTTTTCAATTCAAGAGCTCCAAACTGCACTTGGGCAAAGCCATGACACTGCTTCAGGAGCCGATAATATTCATTATCAGCTCCTTAAACATCTACCTGACTCGTGTTTAGAAACACTACTGAATATCTTTGACAGTATCTGGACTTCTGGTAAATTCCCACCATCATGGCGAAATGCCATTTTTATTCCTATTCCTAAACGTGGCCGGGATCATACAGATCCATCTAATTACAGACCAATTTCTTTAACTAGCTGTGTTTGCAAGACAATGGAACGTATGGTTAATGATCGTCTAGTTTGGTACCTGGAAACCAACAACCTTATCACTGACATTCAATGTGGTTTCCGGAAAAATCGTAGTAAAATCGATCATTTGGTACGCTTAGACTCTTTCATCAAACATTCCATGCTAAATAAACAACATGCTGTATCGATTTTTTTTCGATCTTGAAAAGGCATATGATTACAACATGGAAGTATGGCATTTTGAAAGATCTCCATGATTTTGGTTTGAGGGGTCGTTTACCCCTTTTTATATCACAGTTTTTAGAAGACAGACAATTTCAAGTCCGAGTGGGGTCTACCCTGTCTGATCATTACAGTCAGGATCAGGGTGTCCCACAAGGCAGTATTTTGTCAGTAACATTGTTTAGTGTTTAGATAAACAGTTTATCAAAAGTTTTAAACGATTCAGTTGATGGATCGTTATTTGTGGATGATTTTAATATTTCTTGTCGTTGGAAAAATATGCATACCATTGAACGGCAACTGCAGTTGTGTTTAAACAAGATTAATAAATGGTGTCCTGAAAACGGTTTCAAATTTTCTAAAACCAAGACTAATTGTATACATTTTTGTAGAAAGTATAAGCCGCATAAAGACCCTGAACTGCTTCTCAATGAAACTCACATTACAGTTGTACAGGAGGCCAAGTTCTTGGGTTTAATTTTTGACTCACATTTAACGTTTCTACCACATATCAAATCCCTCAAAACTAAATGCCTGAAGGCACTTGACTTGTTGAAAGTTGTTTCACATTCTAAGTGGGGAGGGGATCATGCTACCCTCTTACAACTTTATGGATCATTGATTCGTTCGAAACTTGATTATGGTTCCATTATATATGGTGGAGCCTGCAAAAGCAACCTAAAACTTTTAGATTCTGTTCACCATCAAGGTCTCAGACTTTGTCATCACCTGTTGACAGCCTCTATGTCGAGGCTGATGAACCATGTCTTAATCAACGCCGTATAAAATTAACTTTACAGTATGTAACAAAATTGTGTTCCAACAAATTAAACCCTGCCTATAACTGTGTCTTTAATCCTTTGTATGAGGATTTGTATAACAAGCAGTCTTCTCTTGTTCCACCTCTTGGAATAAGAGTGAAACCTTTCCTTTCTGCTGCTGGCATTCAGCTAGAAAAAATAGCTCCTTCCAGTTTACTTTCTTCTCCTCCTTGGCAATTGGTGAGACCACAAGTTGACCTTACACTGACATCATTTAGAAAATCAGAGACTAATGAATTACAATATAAACAAGAATTTAATCAATTAAAAAGTAAATACAATACATATAAATCCTTATTCACAGATGGATCCAAGGGTGATGGTGCAGTGGCTTGTGCCACAGTCATTGGGTCCAAAACAATCTCTTCCAGATTACCGGATCACAGCTCTATTTTCACAGCGGAAGCAAACGCTATATTAACAGCTCTTGAATATATTGAAAGACACCCCAAACATAAACAGTATGTAATCTACTCAGACTCTCTTTCTTGCCTTCAGGCTATTAAAAATCTTTCTTCCAAACATCCACTTTTAATAGAAATTATTGAACTGTTTAATAATCTTGCTACCGGCCACATCGTCTTTTGTTGGTTACCTAGCCATGTTGGCATTTCTGGGAACACAATGGCTGATCTTGCTGCCAAGGAAGCACTCAACAAATCTGTGACACCACTATTCATTCCATATTCAGATTATAAAGCTACCATTAGATCTTACATCCGTGACCCGATGCAGAAGAAGTGGGACACGCTGGGAGGTATTAATAAATTACATGCAATAAAACCATATGTCGGTTACACCTACTTGGGTTGTCAGTCCAGATATCAAGAGGTCATTATACGACGATATCGTATTGGCCACACCAGGTATACGCATGAATATCTTTTGAAAGGCGAGGATCCTCCGTTCTGCATCCCTTGTGATGAAATAATCACGGTCAAGCATGTCTTGCTTGACTGTGTTGAATATTCCATCACAAGGGACAATTATTTCAAATCAAGAACTATGATGGACCTTTTTAGTAACGTAAGTTCTGATTTAATTTTTGCATTTTTAAAATAATTAGATTTGTTATCTGACTTGTAAATATATAAACATTTTATGATTGGAAGTTAGTAACTGAGATCGTCAGTGGTTGTATCCACGAAGGGGGTTGAAGTACCGTAAAATAATTGTCCTCCTGAAAGGGTACGTAAGTCCCAAAACATTTGAGGTCAAATTTAATCTTCCATCTTTTTGTAGCTGTAGCATTTCTGTCATTTTAGTTTGTGGCTAATCTTGCATACAATCTCCAGCAGCTGAGGGGATGGTGTAAATCCAGCTAGGGTCTATGTAGGTAGCAAAAGTAATGTAAGTCCCCATGGCCTCTAGTATGGTGATCTACCTTCTGTTGTTGGCGATCTATAGAGCCTGTTTTTATGGTATTGTCTGAATAGTGATATTAGTTTTAACTTTCCAAGCTAGTTTTATTTATTATTGTGATACTCTAGCGGTATTACTGTCCTTCGTTGACAGGTTGTTTACTATATATATAAATTCCTCTTTTCAAGACTGTTCTCGTCACGATATGGCTGCAAGATTGCCGATGTGACGTTAAATATTAACTCACTCACTCACTCTATTTTTACGGCTGAAGCTAATTCAATACTAACGGCTCTTTAATATATTCAAAGACACCCTAAACATAAACAGTATATCATCTATTCAGACTCTCTTTCTTGCCTTCAGGCTATTAAAAATATTTCTTGTAAACATCCACTTTTAATTGAAATTATTGAATTGTATAATAATCTTGCTACTGGCCAATACGACTTCTGTTGGTTACCAAGCCACGTTGGCATTTCCGGTAACGCAATGGCCGATCTTCCTGCAAAGGCAGCAGTCAACAAATCTGTGACACCACTTCTTATTCCATACACTGATTATAAAGCTAACATTAGATCTTATATCCGTGGTCTGATGCAGAAGAAGTGGGACACCCAGGTAGGCATCAATAAATTACATGAAATAAAGCCCTATCTTGGTTATTCCTACTTGGGTTGTAGGAATCCAGATTTGAAGAGGTCATTATGAGACGATGTCGTATTGGTCACACCAGATATACGCATAAATACCTATTGAAAGGTGAGGATCCTCCATTTTGTATCCCTTGTGATGGAAGAATCACCGTCAAGCATGTCTTACTCGATTGCGTTGAGTATTCCATCACAAGGAATACCTATTTTAAATCACGTAATATGAAGGACCTTTTTACTAATATCAGTTCTCATTTAATTATTGCATTTTTAAAAGAATTGGGTTTGTTGAATGAATTGTAAATAGATATTTTTTATTATTGGAAGTTTAGATTAGTAACTAAGATTGTTAGTGGCTGTACCCTCAAAGGGGGTTGAAGTATTGTAAAATTATTATCCTCCTGAGAGGCTACGTAAGTCCCAAAACATCTGATGTAAATTCAAGTTTACCAGGTTTTTAATCGTAGTATTCTTGTCATTTTAAATTTGGGTAGCATTTCGTACACTCGCCAGCAGCTGAAGGGATGGTGTAAATCCAGCTAGGGTCTACACAGGTAGCAAAGGTACTGTATGTCCCTATGGTCCCTAGTATGGTGATCTACCTTCTATAGCCCGTGTTTTATAATGTATTGTCTTCTCTAATTACAATGTTTTAGTTTTTCATGCTGGTTTTATATTCATGTATGTGATATTCTAGTGTTTTTACTGTCCTTTGTCGACAGGTTTTTATATTACACATATATTCCATTTAAGTGTTATGTTCACGTCACGATATGGCTGAAATATTGCCGATGTGACGTTAAATATTAACTCACTCACTCACTCACTCACTCACTTATGAGTGAGTGAGTGAGTTAATACTTAACGTCACATCAGCAATATCTCAGCCATATCGTGACGAGAACATTCAACAATGAAAAAGACCATATATAAATCATAAAAACCCGTCAACGAAGGACAGTAAAACAACTAGAATATCACAATTTCAATTAAAACTAGCATGGAAAGTTAAAACTAATAGCACTATTTAGACAATACAATATAAAAACAGACTATAGATCGCCAACAACAGAAGGTAGATCACCACACTAGGAACCATGGGGACTTACAGTACCTTTGCTACCTGCATGGTCCCTAGTTGGATTTACACCATCCCTTCAGCTGCTGGCGATTGTATGAAAATTTAGCCGAAAATAAAAGAACATGAATGCTACGATTAAAATCCTGGTAGACTTAAATTTACTGTGAATGTTTGTGGATTTACGTACCCTCTCAGGAGGACAATACTTTTACAATACTTCAACCCCCTTTGAGGGTACAGCCACCAACAATTCAAGTTACTAATTCAAACTACCAATCATTAAAATGCATCTATTTACACAACATAATTTTCAAAATTCCACCAAAAAATCAATTTCTTTTAAAAAACCAATGATTAAATGACAACTAACAGTGCTAAAAAGCTCCTTGATAGTTTTGACATTGAAAAATTTATCCCTTGTGATGGAGAATTCAACACAGTCAAGCAGAATATGCTTGACCGTGACTCTCTCATCACAAGGGATACAAAACGGAGGATCCTCACCTTTTAAAAGGTATGCATGAGTGTATCTTGTATGGCCAATACGACATCGTCGCAAAATGACTTCTTCAAATCTGGACTGACAACCCAAGTATGTATAACCAATGTAGGGTTTTATTTCATGTAGTTTATTTATACCTACTTGGGTGTCCCACTTCTTCTGCATCAGATCACGAGTGTAAGCTCTAATGCTAGCTTTGTAGTCAGTATAAGGAATACGAAGTGGTGTCACAGATTTGTTGAGTGCTGCCTTAGCAGCAAGATCGGCCATTGCGTTACCGGAAATGCCAACGTGGCTTGGTAACCAACAGAAGACAATGTCGTACTGGCCAGTAGCAAGACTATTATACAATTCAATAATATCAATTAAAAGTGGATGTTTACATGACAAATTTTTAATAGCGTGGAGGCAAGAAAGAGAATCAGAATAGATTATATATTGTTTACGTTTAGGGTGTCTTTGGATATATTTAAGAGCTGTTAATATGGCGTTAGCTTCAGCTGTAAAAATAGAACTATTATCGGGTAATCTAGAAGATATTGTTCTGGATCCAATGACAGTGCCACAAGCTACTGAGCCACCGTCCTTGGACCCATCTGTAAATAAGGATTTATAATTGCTATATTTATGTTTCAGTTGATTATATTCTTGTTTATACTGTAATTCATTCGTTTCTGATTTTTTAAGTGATGTTAATGTTAGGTCAACTTGTGGCCTAACCAACTGCCAAGGAGGAGAAGACAGAAGACGGGAAGGAGCTATATGGTCCAGCTCAATGCTAGAAGCAGCAAGAAATGGCTTAATTCTGACCCCAAGAGGCGGAAGAAGGGAAGACTTTTTGTTATACAAATCTTCATAGGGAGGATTAAAAACACAATTAAATGCGGGGTTAGACTCATTAGAAGCTATTTTTGTAATGTATTGTAAAGATAGTTTAATACGACGTAAGTTGAGAGAAGGCTCATCAGCTTCGACATATATACTGTCGATAGGAGAGGTTCTAAAAGAACCAAGACAAAGTCTTAGGCCTTGGTGGTGCACAGGATCAAGTAGTTTTAGGTTGCTTTGACAAGCGCCACCATAGACGATGGAGCCGTAATCAAGTTTAGATCGGATCAGTGATCTATATAAGTGGAGAAGGGTAGATTGATCCCCTCCCCATTTTGAATTTGAAACTACCTTTAATAAATCGAGTGCCTTCAGGCATTTGGCTTTAAGGGATTTAATATGCGGCAAAAAGGTCAAATGTGAGTCCCAAGAACTTGGCCTCCTTGACAACTTTGATTGGGGTACCACTGAGAAATAGTTCTGGTTCTTTATGGGGTTTGTATTTACGACAGAAGTGTATACAATTAGTTTTTGATTTAGAAAATTTAAAGCCGTTTTCAAGACACCATTTATCAATTTTGTTTAAACACAGCTGCAGTTGCCGTTCAATGGTATACATATTCTTACCGCGGCAAGAAATATTAAAATCATCCACAAATAAATATCCATCGATTAAATCGTTTAAAACTTTAGATAAACTGTTGATCTTGACGCTAAAAAGAGTGACAGACAAAATACTGCCTTGTGGAACACCCTGATCCTGATTATAATGATCAGACTTGAAATTGCCTGTTATTTAAAAATTTAGCAATGAATTCAAGCAAACGACCTCGCAAACCGAAATCATGTAAATCTCTCAGTATGCCATATTTCCAGTTTGTCATATGCCTTCTCAAGATCAAAAAAGATAGACACAGTATGTGGTTTATTAATCAGTGCGTTTTTCACAAATGATTCTAAACGCACTAAGTGATCGACAGTACTTCTGTTTTTCCGGAAACCACATTGTATATCTGTGATAAGATTATTAGTTTCCAAGTACCAAACAAGTCGATTATTTATCATACGTTCCATGGTCTTGCAAACACAGCTAGTTAATGAAATCGGACGATAATTGGATGGATCCGTATGATCACGTCCAGGTTTAGGTATGGGTACTACTATGGCATCACGCCATGAAGAAGGAAATTTCCCGGAAGTCCAAATATTATCAAAAAATTGATAAGAGCGTCTCTAAACAGGATTCTGGTAAGTGCTTCAGGAGTTGATAATGTATGTTTTCAGCTCCAGTAGCAGTATCATGAGCTTGATCAAGAGCAGTATGGAGTTCATGAATAGAAAACGTTTCATTATAATCTTCCCCATTATCAGAATTGAAATTAATAGTTTTCTTTTCTTGTTGTTTTTGATATTGCTGAAATTTAGGTATATAATTAGAAGAGGAAGAATGTTTAGCAAGAGTTTCGCCCAGTTTATTCGCAATATCTGATTTATCAGCAAGTAATTGATCTCCATGTTTAAGATGATGGACCGTAGATTTAGTACCTTTACCTTTTATTTTCTGGACCATGTTCCACACCTTGGACATGGGTGTCCGAGAATTTATTTTGGATACATAATGTTGCCAAGATTGGCGTTTGTTCTGTTTAAAAGTACGCCGTGCTTTAGCATTTAAAATCTTAAATTTATTTAAATTATGCACCATAGGATGGCGACGGAAATAATGTTCTGCTTTTTTCCTTGCCTTCCTAGCTTGTTTGCAGTCATCGTTGAACCATGGTTTTCTTATGTGTGGAACTACAGAGGACTTTGGTATACGCTCATCAGCTATGGAATTCAGTTCATCAGAAAAGCATTTAATAGCATCAGGAACGTCAATAAAACGTTCAGGCTTAAGTTTTTCAGAACACAGTGTTTCATATAAAGCCCAGTTAGCCTTTTTAAAATTTCGTCTTGATGATGGAGGAACATCAGATGGAGTTACAGCTTTTAATATAGTAGGAAAATGATCACTTCCACAGAGGTCATCGTGGACTGACCATTCAAATTCATTTAGTAGTTCTGCATTTGTGAATGACAAGTCAAGAGCAGAATAGGTCCCTGTCCCAGGGTGTAAATATGTGTTGGAACCATCATTATAAATACATAAATCATTGTCAGAACAAAAGTCCTCCAACAACTTACCTTTCGTGTTTGTAGTTACACTACCCCAAAGTGGGTTGTGTCCATTTAAATCTCCCATTATAATACAAGGCTTCGGGAGTTGGTCATATAGAGCTTGAAGATCGGTTTTGGCAAACACGGAAGACGGTGAAATATAAAGCGAGCATAGTGTAAACGCTACATGTAAAGTAATTCTCACAGCAACAGCCTGCATATTAGTATTAAGTGGAACAGGGCTTTGAATAACGTTTTGTCTGACTAGAATGGATGATCCGCCAGTGGCCCTATCACCTGGAGGTGAAAAACAATGATATGCATTAAAATGACGAAGGTCAAATGTATCTGTTTGTTTTAAATATGTCTCTTGAAGACATATCGCTGAAGGTGTGAAATCTTGGACTTATAGCTGTAATTCATGTACATTAGTCCTTAATCCTCTGCAGTTCCACTGTACCATATTATTGGAATAAACTATCTTTTGGGGGGATTTATTGGGGATCTACCCCGCACTCTTTTGGAGGGCTACAAGCTATGTGCCCTAGAATGGACGTTTTCAGAAACGTCCATGTCTTCAAGAGACCCATACTTATTAAACAATTGAACTTTATTTTGTGACCCTTTAGGAGGTCTGCCACTTTGTTGTTTTGAAGCATCAGGCTTTGGCTTCGGTTTACTTTTCACCGTTTGTTGAGTATCAGCTGTTGATTGAGACTTTGAATGTGACTGAGATGATGATGATTTGTGATCAGAAAACGACATTGATGTACTAGGAAGTGATTCCTCAGTCTGTGATGATATAGCAGGGTACAAAGGCTGTGGAGAATCACAGTTTACCCAAGTCAAGGTAGTTTGGCAGCCTGTGGTTGATGTTGTTTTAGAGCTAGAACCCGATGATATTTTTGCTATTGTAGCATAACTTTCTGGAAGATCAGATCTCTTTACCAGTTTTTTGGCTTCAGAAAAAGAGTTATTGTGTGTGAATTTTATTTAATTGATCTCCATTTGTTCTTTCCAAATTGGACACTGTTTAGAAAATGAAGAATGATCGCCTGAGCAATTGGTGCATTTTTTATAATCACTGTCACAAATTTCTGTTGTGTGTGTCTTCTCACCACAGTGAGCACACACAACAGACAATGTGCAAGTATTCACACCGTGTCCATATTTCTGACATTTAAAACATCTTAACGGGTTGGGGATGTAGGTATCAACTGGAATATTACAGTAGCCTGCCTTCACTGATTTGGGAGCATTAGGACATGAAAAGGTAAACAGATACGTGTTCGTTTTGATGGTTTCGTTGTTTCTGCGAGTTGAAAAGCGCTTGACGTAGAGTACACCTTGATCCTTCATTTCAGATCCTATATCAAGTTCCGACATATCATCAAACAATCGGTCGCGATCTCTAACGATACCTTTGCTGGAGTTCAAGGTTTTGTGTGCAGAGACCGTGACCGGAATGCCCACGAAAGATTTGATGTTAAGCAAATTAGTTGCTTGTTGCTTTTTCCCGCACTCTACTAGTAGGCCACCTGAACGTAAGCGTCTTATGTTCTTCACGTCCCCTGCAATACCCTGAATACCCTTGGATACAGCAAAGGGGTTCAACTTCAACGGTGTCTTGTCTGGAGTCTCAATCACGATGAAACGCGGCCAATACTCAATCGATGCAGACGGTCTATGGTCACTATCAACAGGGTCAATATCAAGTGGACGTTTTGTTTTTTTGTTGGATTTTCATAAGCCATGGTTAGTTTATTTTGGTTCATCATCCGAGCTCCCCACCCACCACGGAGTATCACAAGGACAATGCTAAAAACAAGCGGGCCTCCAGCTTGCAGCACCAAGGATACCCGGATGATATACTCCAGCAGAAGAATTAAAAGATTAATAATTCCACCAGATTGGCCCATGAGCCACCGCCTTCTGGCATAGGACTCTAGGCAAATTACAGAACAACATATTTCAAAATCAAAAATGTTCTAGATAAAAAAACCAAAGTCCAAAGATACAACAATTCCAAATGACATGTGTGCATTGATAAATATAAAAAGTACTTCATGCACAGGGCTTGGCATGACCAGCCGATTGGTCGAACCGGGCCCATTCGACCACCCGTCTAGGCGAAGTCAGGGCCAAAGTGGTGTATTGAGCAACAGGAACACGGTTACAGGTCCCTATTGCCCTCAACCACCAGGATCCCCTCCTCCGCCGACACAGGGACGCAACCCACGGCAAACGGGTTGGTGGACCAAATATCCTCCCGGGTCCACTACGGGGGTGTCGGCGAGCTCTTAGCATTACCCAGCACCCACCACGAGGAGGTGGCTCGCCACGGGTGCCTCACTCACTTATGAAGACGGCCCAGGATCAAAAGACAGGGGAGTGATAATCGAGTTCAAGAATCCGTTGTTATGTACATCTAATTGCCTCTGGCTGTCAAGGTGTGACCCTGTACATGTACCACTGCAGATCACACGTTGAATGTTGGTGGTGTATGTATGGTTCATGATGAAAACACCTTACCTCGTCACTTAGTCCTTTATATACTCATAATATTGTACAATCAACTCTGTTTTAGCAGATATTTCTTATGTAAGTAGAAAGGGCTTTGTCGCTATTTAAGACTGCAGGAGCGGTGGGGTAGTCTAAAGGTTAAGATTAGCCAGTCACGCTGAAGATCCATGGATGCAATGTGTGAAGCCCATTTCTGGTGATATAGCTGGAATATTACTAAAACAGGAGTAAAAGTAAACTCACTCATTTTATGACGCCACTACAATACATGCAAAAGAAGCTCGTTCTATTAAAGTGTAAATCATGTTCCCTGTCACTAAGGATCCTTGAAAGGTATTTTTTTATCATTATTATTTCATAACCATTTCATTCATTCCAAAAAGCTAATGCTTTCTCCTCATTAAAGGTTCAGCAGAGCGGAACATCTTTCAAACGTTCCAGTATTAACTTTACCATGTATTACGCTGATGGTGATCGTAAATTCATTTTTATCTCCACGAAACAAGGACACATTTTTTGTGATTTGATAGTGCATTTACATTTGTTTTGACAGTTTCAGTTTCAGGATCAAAAGTCAAATGAAGATGAACTAGTTTTTATTCTTTAATCTTCTTGGGGGCCAAGTCCAATTTCATGGCAGCACCCTGATATCTGTTACAATTCATTAATTTGTAAAGTATTGTGTATACCCCTTGACTGCAGTCATATTTGAAAGGGGAGTTGGGGTAGCCTGGTGGTTAAAGCGTTGGCGCTCCCCGCCGTGATGTTGCTGATATACTGTTAAGCGGCTTAAAACCAAAGCCAGCCAGTCAGTCAGTCATATTTGAAACCAGCGAGATCAGTACATACTTAAAATCATAGTATTGTGCAATGTGCAGGGGTCATCCCATGTCGCTGGTTGAGCGAGGAACGTTTCCGTTTATGGTTGTGATATCAGTTTAACTGCATATATGGAAAGGTATGCCTGTCATTCAATGTCTACATGACAGGCTGATACCTGCATACGAGCTTCGTTGCAGTCACAATTCTCGAGAAGGCAGATTTAAATTCAATGATGATTTATTGTTGTTTCTTTTTCAGAAAAGAAACTTGCCAGCAGTTATAATAGTAGGCGTTCACCGTGTCTGTGGCTACACTCAGCTCAACTGCAATACATTCTTCTTTTTGAAATTGTTTTGGCTTGGTAACAATTCAGTTTATTTCTGCTCTCCCTTTCGTAATTTCAATGCAGAGGTTTTTTCACCTCGGAAGGGCCAGTGAGAGTATGAGCCCAAATAGCCCACGTGCGTGGATCGTATTCATCTGTAACGCACATGCAGGTTCACGTCAACTAAAGGTTGTAATATCTGGCATTGAGAGGGCGTGAGATAGTGTGGAGTGCAACAAAGTATATCCTTTTCTCTGCATGGTATGCGTTGTCAAGCAGTGACATTACCACACATTATATGATTATATGAACGAGCATGGAGTTACTGCAACACATGTATACAAATATATACTCCTGACATTGTCGGCCGGTGGGATAGCCTAGTGGTTACAGCGTTCGCTCGTACCTCAGAAAACCTGGGTTCTATTCCATACAGGGTAAAACTAGTGAAGCCATTTCTGGACTTTTCAGCAATGAAATTGCTGCAATATTGCTAAAAGCGGCACTAAGCCAAACTCACTCAGTCACTCATGATTTTGTCGTGATATAGAGCTTTCAGAGAGTTATGCCCCAAGCCAAGTAGCAGATATTCCCTGGCACAATGTCAATAGATCCAACGTGTCACGCACCAGAGATAAACCGTATAACGCCTTATTTCGGATAACTAAATCAAACTTACTACTACTGAAGGAGCAGTTTTCAATTATCAAATGATCACGATTTTATTCAGCAAAATAAAAGTGCATGAAGGTCCGGCCCAGAATTGGTCTACTGCAACCCATGTCGTGATAGGTTTTGGATGGTCAGACTCGCGAACTTGATTGACACATGTCTTCGTATGCCAATTGTACAGATGCTCATGCTGTTGATCAGTGTATTCCCAGGTACAGGTTCGAATATTTACAGACCGCAGGTGTGTACCTGGAATATTTTTAGTGCGGCGATAAACAACAAACCCACCATAAAAATGTATTAAGTTACAAAGCATTTCGGGTTCATTTTCATTTTCCTGAAATGGAGGAACATGACTGACATTCCAGAATAGGTTTACATCTAATTATGAATTAGCAATACTGAAACTAGAAAACACTTTCATATCTCATAGTCTAAGACTTGCATATATTTTCCACTGAATTATTTAAACTGGTTCAAATGTAAATTTCACAACACGGACATGTGTTGTGGCAATGTGTTGAACTGCGTTGATGAATTTGGACCCTATTCACGACATGGTGCGAACTTTGTACTGGGATATATTATCACAGTCAGTGATCATGTGGTGTGTACATCCGCCATTAAGTGATGTGGTCTGATATTTTAAAGCTTACAACATAATGCAGTGTACTGTGCAGTAGGTATCGTGTAGTTACCCGCCCCACTACGACAGACATGACTAATACAAACTGTTCTCTGGAAGAAATTTACATGCGTGACATTGTCGACAGGTTTTTACGGATGATATGTTAATCGTTTACGAATCAGCCTGTTCTTTGGTGATCACAAACTTTGTAACAATACCGTTCACGGTCTTTCAATGTAGATGACGACGCAGTGTTGAATTTTTTACCGAACGTTCATTCTTGTCTTGACCTCTACATTGAAATGGTTTCTGTAAATTTTAGAGACAATTAATATGCCAGAGTGTCATAACAAACAGAATGAACTCCTGTATTAATACAGAATTCTGTGCATCTGTTTATGTCGTGTCATAAATGTCTGCCGTGTGTATGTTAAGAACACACTGACAAGAAACCATAACAAACACTCGCGTTCAAAGATATCACTAAGGTGGAGCTGTTATGAGTGTACATGACTATTTATAAGGAAAATAAAAAAAGGAAATTAATTCAGTATTCCTTTCACACATGATTAATTCAATGCATTCAGGACACAAAAGACGTGCAAGTCTAATGTATGGTGACATTTGCTATCAACAACATTTTGTGTAACAGACATGAATGGTGCATGCTTCTCGCTATTCAATTTGCATTGTAATCAATAGATGAATGTAGCATGCAGCTGATTCAATGTCCATTGTGCCAAGTGCTACCCATTTTTATATCTGCAGTCATTTCCCATAAAGCTTCATGTTTGAGGAGCTGTATCCCTTGATATTGCTGGAATATTGCTAAAAGCGGCGTACAATCCAACTCACTTACTCACTTTATATTTGAACTTCGGGGCCATGAGAAACACACAGACACAGCTGAACCATCATGACGTCCCTCTACACCTCCATATTGTAGCATCAAACTAAACTGACCCATTGCCAACTGTCCAATACACATATTGCACCTTCAAGTCATTCACCAGAGATTATTTTTATTTCTCAGAATAACAAATCGAGGTCTGCGCTGGGCGACAAAGGTTTAATACTGTGCAGTGATACGATCACCTGAACGTATTCAATATCAGACTGGTGGAGTATGTCTTTAACTTTGCGAGTGCCCCGCAACCTTCCTAAATATTTACTAACTCTTCACCTTTAATTCTCAAATCATTTCGTTTTCACTTTCTATTCCTAACCTCAGCTCTATGTTGAGTTTTTCTCCATGTTTTTTTTCCCCAAATTAAGGTAGGTGTTAACACCGTCATTTTCATTCTTTAATACCGTGATATAGTCCTCATTTGGTACATATTAATATATTTGTGATGGATCCCATCTACCCCGTCGACATAAGCTGGTGCCTGAGGCCGATGATAAAATTAAGTGATGAGGAAGAGGAGGACGGAAGGGGGAGTCCACATCTCCTTGCTGAAGCGAGATACTACCGACAACTCTCAGATAACTTAAAGTTTCACTGTGATAAACCAGTAAACAATCAATGTTTTTAGGCAATGGTCCTCAGCGTTCATGTCGATTCATCGAATTACGAGAAAACTTAAGATAGTCGGAAACTGTCAAAAGAAAGATGTGATGTTTTTGTTGCCGTTGGATAGATGTATACGTGATGGTTTTCGTGAAAAGGCCTATGTTTTACCTGTGTAATTTGTTACAAAAAACTTTGCTTGTATTGTATAATGCATTACTGATGAATGAAGATGAGGTTCGACATGATATGTATTCTTTTGTATACAAATTTACGAAGCTTAGTATTGAACTTCTGATGTAATAAAATTAAGTTTTCTCAAATGTTCCAGCGTTGCATGAATCAATTAGGGTGGATGAAGCTTCCTAGAAAATAGTTTTACAAACAATTTTAACCAGGGTCAGTCTTTCAGCTTTGACACATTTTTTTAACATATTTTATTCAGTTAGAAATGAATTGACAAACAATGAATGAGTGAGTGAGTGAGTTTAGTTATACGCCGCACTCAGCAATATTCCAGCCAAATGGCGGCGGTCTCTAAATAATCGAGTCTGGACCAGACAATCCAGTGCTCAACAACATGAGCATCGATCTGCACAACTGGGAACGATGACATGTGTCAACCAAGTCAGCGAGCCTGACCACCCGATCCCATTAGTCGCTCTTACGACGAGCATAGCCGCTTTTCATGGCAAGTATGGGTTGCTGAAGGCCTATTCTTCTCCGGGACCATCACTGGTCAGTTGACCTGTGTCTCGTTTGGTTACAGGCACCCGTGGCGAGCCACCTCCTCGTGGTGGGTGCTAGGTAACGCCAAGAGCTCACCGACAACCCCGTAGTGGACCCGGGGGGATATTTGGTCCACCAACCCGTTTGCCGTGGATTGCGGCCCTGTGTCGGTGGAGGAGGTGGATCCTGGTGGTTGAGGGCAATGTGAGCAGAACCAGTGTTCCTATTGCTCAACAAACCACTTTGGCTCTGACTTCACCTAGACAGGTGGTTGATTGGGCCCGGTTCAACCAATCGACTGGTCATGACAAGCCCTGTACATGGATTTTATGTCATTGCACAGAATTTGATTTGGAATTGTTTACATTTTAGTCTTGGCTCCCTTTGTTCATAGAATATTATTTGGCTTGATTTTTTATTACATGAACTTTGCCTGGAGTCTTATGCCCAGAAGGCGGTGGCTCATGGGCCAATCTGGAGGAACTGTTAATATTTTTAATGTTTCTGCTGGAGTATATCATCCGAGTATCCTTGGTGCTGTAAGCTGGAGGTCCGCTTGCTTTAGCATTGTCCTTGTGATACCCCGGGGTGAGTGGGGAGCTCGGATGACGAACCAATATACCAATAATCATGGATTACCAAACCCCTAACAAAAAAACAAACAAACGTCAACTGGAAAATGATGATCAACATCGACCCTCTATACAAATTGATCACTGGCCACGTTTTTTGATTATTGAGACCCTTGACAAGACTCCTTTGAAATTAAATCCCTTTGCAATTTCAAAAGGTATCTCTTGCATTGCAGGTGAGGTAAAAGATATCAAACGCTTGCGATCAGGTTCACTGCTAATTGAATGTAGAAGAAAACAACAAGCTACCAACCTGTTATCAACTGATGTGTTTGTCGGAGTCCCGGTATTAGTTTCTGCCCACAGAACACTGCATACAAGCAAAGGTATAGTTCGAGACCGCGAGCGTCTTCTAGCAGACATGACTGAGCTTGATATAATGTCCGAGATGAAAGATCAAGGAGTATCTTTTGACAAACGTTTCACAACACGGAAAAATAATGAGACTGTCCAAACCAACACATATCTGTTTCCATTTTCAGCTCCAACACCTCCCACGTCAATCAAAGCAGGTTACTGCAATCTGAATGTTGACTTATATATTCCAAATCCATGGTGTTAATACTTGCACATTGTCTGTTATATGTGCTCCCCGTGCTGAGAATACACATGTAACCGAATATTGGTACAGTATTCACAAAAAATGTGCAAACTGTTCAGGAAATCATTCATCCTTTTCGAAAGAATGTCCCATTTGGAAAAGGCAAATGGAAATTAACAAAATCAAATTTTCCAGGAACGTCAGTTTTGCTGAAGCAAGAAAGATTGTACAATCTACTGAGCACACTGAAATTTACGCCTGTGTCACAAAAACATCTGAAACCTTATCAAAAG
Organism: Haliotis asinina; assembly: GCF_037392515.1. Taxonomy (NCBI): domain Eukaryota; kingdom Metazoa; phylum Mollusca; class Gastropoda; order Lepetellida; family Haliotidae; genus Haliotis; species Haliotis asinina. Next base: position 12,377,538 of record NC_090283.1, on the reverse strand, counting down.
GAACAACTACGCCAGTACTAACTTCGTCAAGCTCATGTGAGACTGACCTGACATGGGTAAATTCAGATATTCCTCAGTCTATCTCTCCTGATCTTCCACAGTCTACCTCGGAACAGTCCACTCAGACAGATACTGCTCAGTCTACACAAAAGACCGTATCTCCTTCATCAACGTCTTCTTCCGATCACAAATCATCATCATCACCATCTCAGTCACACTCAAAGTCTCAATCGACAGCTGATAGTCAGCCACCTGTTAAAGGTAAACCAAAGCCTAAGCCTGATGCTTGAAAACAACAAAGTGACAGAGCTCCTAAAGGGTCACAGAACAAAATTCAATTGTTCAATAAATATTGGTCTCTTCAAGACATAGACGTTTCTGAAAACGTCCATTCTAGGGCACATAGCTTGTCGCCCTCCAAAAGAGTGCGGGGTAGATCCCCAATAAATCCCCCCAAAAGATAGTTTATTCCAATAATATTGTACAGTGGAACTGCAGAGGATAAAGGACTAATTTACATAAATTACAGCTATTAGTTCAAGATTTTACACCTTCAGCGTTATGTCTTCAAGAGACATATTCAAAACAAACAGATACATTTGACCTTCGTCATTTTAATGCATATCATTGTTTTTCACCTCCGGGTGATAGGGCCACTGGAGGATCCTCCATTCTAGTCAGACAAAACGTTATTCAAAGCCCTGTTTCACTTATTACTAATATGCAGGCTGTTGCTGTGAGAATTACTTTACATGTAGCGTTTACGCTATGCCCACTCTATATTTCGCCGTCTTCGACGTTTGCCAAAACTGATCTTCAGGCTCTATATGACCAACTCCCGAAGCCCTGTATTATAATGGGAGATTTAAATGCGCACAACCCACTCTGGGGTAGTGTAACTACAAACGCTAAAGGTAAATTGTTGGCGGACTTATGTTCAGACAATGATTTATGTATTTATAATGAAGGCTCCAACACATATTTACACCCTGGGACAGGGACCTATTCTGCTCTTGACTTGTCATTCACAAATTCAGAACTACTAAATGAATGTGAATGGTCAGTCCACGATGACCTCTGTGGAAGTGACCATTTTCCTACTGTATTAAAAGCTGTAACTCCATCTGATGTTCCTCCATTATCAAGACGAAATTTTAAAAAGGCTAACTGCTGAAAAACTTAAACCTGAACGTTTTATTGACGTTCCTGATGCTATTAAATGTTTTTCTGATGAACTGAATTCCATAGCTGATGAGTGTATACTAAAGTCCTCTGTAGTTCCAGGCATAAGATGATCCCATGATGCATAATTTAAATGAATTTAAGATGCTAAAGCACGGCGTACTTTTAAACAGAACAAACCCCAATCTTGGCAAAATTATCTATCCAAAATAAATTCTCGGTATGGAACATGTTCCATAAAATGTAAGGTAAAGGTACTAAATCTACTGTCCATCATCTGAAACATGGAGATCAGTAGCTTACTGATAAATCAGATATTGCTAATAAACTGGGTGAAACCCTCGCTAAACATTCTTCCTCTTCAAATTATGTACCAAAATTCCAGCAATATCAAAAACAACAAGAAAAGAAAAATATTAATTTCAACGCAGATAATGGGGAAGATTATAATGAAACTTTTTCTATTCATGAACTCCATACTGCTTTTGATCAAGATCATGACACTGCTACTGGAGCTGATAATATACATTATCAACTCCTGAAACATTTACCAGAATCCTGTCTGGAAACTCTCATAAATATTTTTGATGATATATGGACATCGGGTAACTTTCCTCCCTCATGGCGTGACGCCATACTACTACCAATACCTAAACCTGAACGTGATCATACACATCCATCCCATTATCGTCCGATTTCATGAACTAGCTGTGTTTGCAAGAGCATGGAACGCATGATAAATAATCGACTTGTTTGGTATTTGGAAACAAATAATCTCATAACAGATATACAGTGAGGTCTCCGTAAAAACAGAAGTACTGTTGACCACTTAGTGCGACTGGAATCATTTGTTAAATCGCACTAATTAATAAACACCATGCTGTGTCTACCTTTTTTGATCTCGAAAAAGCATATGACACAACCTGGAAATACAACATTTTAAGACATTTACATGACTTTGGCTTGCGAGGTCGTTTGCCTGAATTTATAGCCAACTTTTTGAATCACAGACAATTCCAGGTCCGTGTGGGTTCTACCCTGTCTGATCATTACAATCAGGATCAGGGTGTTCCACAAGGCAGTATTTTGTCAGTCACACTTTTTTGTACAAAAGATAAACAGTCACTCTTTTTAGCATCAAGATCAACAGTTTATCTAAAGTTTTAAACGATTCAATTGATGGATCGTTGTTTGTGGATGATTTTAACATTCTTGTTGTGGTAAAAACATGCATACCATTGAACGGCAAATACAATTGTGTTTAAACAAGATTAATAAATGGTGTCTTGAAAACGGTTTTAATTTTCTAAATCGAAACCTAACTGCATACATTTTTGTCGTAAATACAAACCACATAAAGGCCCTGAACTGTCTCTAGATGCCACGCCCATTAAAGTTGTGAAGGAATCCAAATTCTTGAGTCTAATCTTTGATTCACATTCAACGTTTTTACCACATATTAAATCACTTAAAACTAAATGCCTGAAAACACTTGACTTGTTGAAAGTTGTTTCAAATTCAAAATGGGGAGGGGATCAAGCTACCCTTCTCCATCTATATCGATCACTCGTTCGTTCTAAACTTGATTATGGCTCCATTGTCTATAGTGGAGGGCACCCGTAGCGAGCGACCTCTTCGTGGTGGGTGCTGGGTCACGCTAAGAGCTCGCCGACAACCCCGTAGTGGACCCGGGGGGATATTTGGTCCACCAACCCGTTTGCCGTGGGTTGCGGCCCGTGTCGGTGGAGGAAGGGATCCTGGTGGTTTAGGGCAATAGGAGCTTGCAACCGTGTTCCTGTTGCTCAATACACCACTTTGGCCCTGACTTCGCCTAGACGGGTGGTCGAATGGGCCCGGTTCGACCAATCGACTGGTCATGCCAAGCCCTGTGCATGAAATCTATATATATTTATCATTGCACAAGTATAATTTGAAATTGATGTAATTTTGGTCTTGGTTTTATTTTTATAAACATGTTTGATTTGAATTCTGACGTTTAAAACTTTGCCTAGAGTCTTATGCCCAGAAGGCGATGGCTCATGGGCCAATCTGGTGGATCAATTATTCATAATTCTTCTGCTGGAGTATATCATCCGGGTATCCTTGGTGCTGCAGGCTGGAGGCCCGCTCGCTTTAGCATTGTCCTTGTGATACTCCGTGGTGGGTGGGGAGCTCGGATGATGAAACCTAAATAACTCACCATGGCTTACGAAACCCCTACTAAAAAGAGCAAACGTCCTCTTGAAAATGACCCTGTTGATGACATCAGACCGTCTAAACACACTGACTACTGGCTACGTTGTACTGAGTGAGTGGGTGAGTGAGTTATCATTTAACGTCACGTCGGCAATATTGCAGCCATATTGTGACGAGAATATACGTGACATAAAAAGGAATATATAGGCATATTATGAAGAACCTGTCAACGAAGGACAGTAAAACAACTAGACTATCACAGTTAGTATTTAAAACTAGCGTAGAAACTTAAAAGCTAATATTATCACTATTTGGACAGTACATTATAAAAACAGGCCATAGATCGCCAACAACCGAAGGTAAATCACCATACTAGGGACCATGGGGACTTACAGTACCTTTGCTACCTGCATGGACCCTAGTTGGATTTACATCATCCCCTCAGCTGTTAGCAATTTAGACACATCTAGCCAAAAATTAAAAATACACATATGCTACCGCTGAGAACAGTGGAAAGTTTAAATTTATTGTGAATATGTTTGGACTTACATACCCTCTCAGGAGGACAATAATTTTACAGTGCTTCAACCCCCTTTGAGGGTACAGCCACTATTAATTTAAGTTGCTAATCCAAACTACCAATAATCAAAATACATCTATTTACAGAACATATTACTCAAAATTCAACCAAAAAAATCAATTTCTTTAAAACAGAAACAATCATTAAATGAGAACTAACGCTGGTAAAAAGATCTTTAATTGTTTTAACTGTAAAACACTTATCCCTTGTGATGCAGAATTCAACACAATCAAGCAGCATATGCTTGACCGTGACTCTCTCATCACAGGGGATACAAAAGGGACGATCCTCACCTTTTAACAGGTATGCATGAGCATATATAGCCAAAACGACATCGTCGTAAAATAACCTCTTCAAATCTGGACTGACAGTCCAAGTAGGTGTAACCAATATAAGGTTTTATTTCATGTTATTTATTTATACCTACTTGGGTGTCCAACTTCTTCTGCATCAGATCACGGATGTAGGTTCTAATGCTCGCTTTGTAATCAGAGTATGGAATAAGAAGTGGTGTCACAGATTTGTTGAGTGCTGCCTTGGCAGTAAGATCAGCCATCATGTTACCAGAAATGCCTACGTGGCTTGCTAACCAACAGTGCCTCTGCTACCTGCATGGTCCCTAGCTGGATTTACACCATCCCCTCAGCTGCTGGCGACTGTATGCAAGATTAGCCACAATTTAAAATTACACATATTCTACGACTAAAAAAGTGGAAGATTAAATCTGACTTCAACTGTTTTTCTGGACTTACGTACCCTCTCAGGAGGACAATAATTTTACGGTACTTCAACCTCCTTCGAGGATACAGCCACTAACAATCTTAGTTGCTAATTTAACTTCCAATCATAAAACATTTATCTATTTACAAGTCATGCAACAGGTCTAATTCCTTTAAAAACGCAATGATTAAACGATAACTAACATTACTAAAACGATCATTCATAGTTCTTGATTTAAAAAAGTTATCCCTTGTGATGGAATATTCAACACAGTCAAGCAAGACATGCTTGACTGTGATTCTTTCATCACAAGGGATACAAAACGGAGGATCTTCACCTTTAAGCAAATATTCATGTGTATATCGTGTGTGGCCAATACGACATCGTCGCATGATGACCTCCTCAAATCTGGACTGACAACCCAAGTAGGTGTAACCAATGTAGGGTTTTATTTCATGTAATTTGTTGATACCTACTTGAGTGTCCCACTTCTTCTGCATCAGATCACGGATGTAAGACCTAATGATAGCTTTATAGTCAGTGTATGGAATAAGAAGTGGTGTCACAGATTTGTTGAGTGCTGCTTTAGCAGCAAGGTCTGCCATTGTATTACCAGAAATGCCTACGTGGCTGGGTAACCAACAAAAGACGATGTCGTATTGGCCAGTAGCAAGATTATTATACAATTCAATAATATCAATTAAAAGTGGATGTTGACAAGAAATATTTTTAATAGCCTGAAGACAAGAAAGAGAGTCGGAATAGATTATATACTGTTTATGTTTAGGGTGTCTTTGAATATATTTAAGAGCTGTCAATATGGCGTTAGCTTCAGCTGTAAAAATAGAACTATTATCTGGTAATCTAGAAGATATTGTTCTGGATCCAATGACAGTGGCACAGGCCACTGCGCCACCATCCTTGGACCCATCTGTAAATAAGGATTTATAATTGCTATATCTATGTTTCAATTTATTTTATTCTTGTTTATATTGTAATTCATTTGTTTCTGATTTTTTAAATTTTTTATTCTTAAACCAAGAGGCGGAACAAGGGAAGATTTCTTATTGTATAAATCCTCGTAGAGAGCATTGAAGACACAGTCATATGCAGGGTTTGACTCATGGGAACATAGTTTTGTGATATACTGTAAAGCTAATTTTATACGTCGCTGCTCAAGAGATGGCTCATCAGCCTCGACATAAAGGCTGTCAACAGGTGAAGTTCTTAAAGATCCAAGACAAAGTCTTAGACCTTGGTGGTGGACAGAATCTAAAAGTTTTAGGTTGCTTTTACAGGCTCCACCATAAACGATGGAGCCATAATCAAGTTTAGACCGTATCAATGATCTATATAAGTGAAGGAGGGTAGCTTGATCAAATCCCCACTTTGAATTAGCAACGACCTTTAATAAATCCAGCGCCTTCAGGCATTTATTTTTTAGGGACTTGATATGGGGGAGAAACGTTAAATGTGAGTTTAATGTGAGTCGAAAATCAAGAACTTGGCCTCCTCAACAACTTTGATGGGAGTACTATTTAGAAACAATTCTGGATCTTTATGCGGTTTGTATTTCCTACAGAAATGTATACAATTGGTTTTCGTTTTAGAAAATTTAAAGCCGTTTTCTAGACACCATTTGTTAATTTTGTTTAAACACAACTGCAGTTGCCGTTCAATAGTATGCATATTTTTTCCACGACAAGAAATATTAAAATCATCCACGAAAAGTGATCCATCGATTGAATCATTTAAAACCTTGGATAAACTGTTTATCTTGATACTAAAGAGTGTTACAGACAAAATACTGCCTTGTGGAACACCCTGATCCTGATTATAATGGTCAGACAGGGTTGATCCCACTCGGACTTGAAATTGCCTGTCTTTTAAATACTCTGATATAAAAAGAGGCAAACGGCCTCTCAAACCAAACTCATGTAAATCCTTTAAAATGCCATGCTTCCAGGTCGTATCATAAGCTTTCTCAAGATCAAAGAAAATTGATACAGCATGTTGTTTATTGACTATAGCATTTTTGACGAAGGATTCCAAACGTACCAAATGATCAATGGTACTGCGATTTTTCCTGAAACCACATTGAATATTTGTTATTAGGTTATTGGTTTCAAGATACCAAACTAATCTATTATTCACCATACGTTCCATGGTTTTACAGACACAACTCGTTAAAGAGATTGGTCTGTAGTTAGACGGATCAGTATGATCCCGGCCAGGTTTTGGTATAGGGACTACAATGGCATTACGCCACGAAGGTGGGAAACTCCCTGTAGTCCATATCATATCAAATATATTTAGGAGTGTTTCCAAACACGATTCGGGCAAATGCTTCAGGAGCTGATAGTGGATATCATCCTTTAGATGGTGAACTGTTGATTTAGAACCTTTGCCCTTTATTCTTTGAATCATGTTCCATACCTTTGAGACAGGTGTGCGTGAATTGATTTTAGCAACATAATGTCGCCAAGACTGCCGCTTATTTTGCTTAAAAGTGCGTCTAGCTTTGGCATTGGAAATTTTAACTCTGTCTAGATTATGTACGGTAGGGTGTCGGCGAAAATACTTTTCTGCTTTTTTCCTACACTTTCTGGCCTGTTTACATTCGTTATTGAACCATGGCTTACGAATATGTGGAACTGCAGAGGCCTGGGGTATAGTTCGGTCAGCAATATCATTCAACAAATCAGAAAATAATTGTATTGGATCATCGCTGTTCGCAAAAACATCATGTTTTAAAAGATCAGTACATAATGTTGTATATAATGACCAATCAGCCTTGGCAAAATTCCTTCCAGATAAAGGTGGATCATCACCAGGGTCGATTGTTTTGAGAATGGTAGGGAAGTGATCACTCCCTGATAGATCATCATGGACATGCCATTCAAATTCATTATATAAGTTGGAATCGGTTAGTGATAAATCCAGGGAAGAATATGATCCCGTAGCTGGATGTAGGTAAGTGGTAGAGTCGTCATTGAAAATACACAAATTGTTATCTGAAATGAATTCTTCAAGTAGTTTTCCTTTAGTATTTGTGTGAGGACTACCCCAAAGCGGGTTGTGTCCGTTAAGATCGCCCATGATGACACAAGGCTTCGGAAGTTGATCATACAGATTTTGAAGATCCGATTGTTGAATATTAGAAGAAGGAGGTAAATACAAGCTGCACAATGTCAATGCAATGAGCAAGGTCAGACGAACAGCAACAGCTTGAAGATCCGTAGTTAGAGTAACAGGGCTATGGATGACACTCTGATGTACCAAAATAGAAGCACACCCAGTAGCCTTATCACCTGGAGGGGCAAAAGAGTGATAATCACTATACCGCCTTAAGTTAAAGTTATCGGTGTTTTTTAGATATGTCTCTTGTAGACACAATGCTGACGGTTTAAGATCGTGTATGAGTAATTGTATTTCACTTAAGTTACTCCTCAGTCCTCTGCAATTCCACTGAATTAGATTTGTCAAGTGATTCATGGTGGCTTAATTGGAGTCAGGCCACGTGAATGTGAGGAGGGATTATTCCTCCGTGTGTCCTGTGAGGATAGAGTAACCTAAATATCTAGAGGTGCAAATGTATTCGGTGTTAAAACGTTATGAGAGGAAGGGACAGTAGATTGTTTGTCTCTGTTTAATCTCTTTCCTTTCTTCTGTTTTGAACTGTCATTGACTGGTTTAGAAACAGACGTTTCAGATTGTTGCTCATGGTGATTTTCTGTTTGAGAAGCAGACGTAGAATGTGTGACTTGCGGAGTACTCTGAAGGGCTGAAGTTGAAGGAATGGGTTTAGTGGATGTTACCCATGTCACGTCAGTCTGACATGAAACGGAGGAAGTTGCTACAGAGCGAGAGACTGCAGCCGAGTAGTTCAGGTTTGATGGAGTTAGAGTTGATGGAGTCAACAATTTCTTGGCCTCGAGGTATGAAATATTGTTTAGGCATTTGAGTTTCATTATCTGAGATTCCCGCTGATACATGGGGCAGGACCTTGATGAAGCAGAATGGGGACCATTACAGTTTGCACACTTATATTCTCGCTCACAGTCGGAACCCTCATGTCGATCACCACAGCGGTGGCATACTGATTGGTTTCGACATGATTGCAATCCATGCCCGAAATGTTGACAGTTATAACAACGGAGAGGACTGGAGACATACACATCCACTCCGATGTTAAAATAACCAGCTTTGACAGACTTTGGAAAAGATGAACGGTCAAAAGTCAGTAAATAGGTATTTGTTTTCACGATCAGTCCTTCTTTCTTGATCGTAAAACGTTTCACTGAAGATATACCTTGATCTGCCAACTCTGAAGCAATTTCCTCCTCTGACATATCAGCGAGACAGCGTGCTCTGTCACGGATAATGCCACAACAAGAATTAAGGGTTCTATGCACAGATACAACAACCTCTATATTTGCAAATGTCTTGATTGATAAAAGATTTAGAGATTGCTGTCTCCGTGCACACTCGACAAGGAGTGAGCCACTGCGAAGACGAGTAACATTTTTAACTTCTCCACAAATTCCTGAGATGGCCTTCGAGATTGAAAAGGGATCAAGTTTAATTGGAAGGAAGTCTGAAGACTCAATAACAACAAATCCAAACCATGAATCACTGTTAGAACATACATTTCCAGTAGAGAGATCTAAATCCTCCAAGCGTCTCTTTTTTTCGATTCTAGAAGAACCAGAAGGTGTAAGTGCCATGATGAAAGGAACAATATTCAGCACCCCTGCTCCCCACCCACCACGGAGTGTCAACAAGAACAGTGTCAAATAGCACCGGATATTCAAGATGCCAACACTAGGGATACAGGGATGTTATACTCCAGAGAAAACGACACAAACAGCTGCATTTGCCTACAAATTTCATGACCGACTGGTTAGGCCCAAGCCAAGAAATTAAAGACATGCATTATTTGGAGGTCATCATCTCCAGATTGGCCCATGAGCCACCGCCTTCTGGCATAGGACTCTAGGCAGACATATATGATAGAATTTCAAACACAAACATTCAGTGTCAAAAATGTACAAACATGTACAATAACTGCATAAAAAATGTTGTCCATGCACAGGGTATGGCGTGACCAGCCGATTGATAGAATCGGGCCAATTCTACCACCCGTCTAGGTGAAGTCAGGGCCGAAGTGGTGTGTTGAGCAATAGGAACACTGGTCATGCTCCCATGCCCTCAACCACCAGGATCCCCTCCTCCACCGACACAGGGCCGCAACCCACGGCAAACGGGTTGGTGGACCAAATATCCCCCCGGGTCCACTACGGGGGGTGAACGGCTCTTGGCATGACCCAGCACCCACCACGAGGAGGTGGCCGTTCACGGGTGCCACGTTGTACTGTCATTGAGACCAAAGATAATGCACCTTTAAAGTTAAACCCTTTTGCGGTGTCTAAGGGTACCCAAGGCATTGCCGGTGATGTAAAGAACATTAGGAAATTACGTTCTGGTGCACTGTTGATCGAGTGTGCCAATAGGCAACAGTCAACGAACCTTCTGAACACTGACACTTTCGTTGTTTCCGATAACTGTCACGGCCCACAAAACACTGAACACGAGTAAGGGAATCGCACGTGATTGAGATCGCTTACTGGCAGACATGTCTGAACATGATATCGCTTCCGAAATGAAAGATCAGGGTGTATTATATGTCAAACGTTTCACAACCCGTAAAAACAACACAACTATTCAAACTAATACCTATCTGTTTTCGTTCTCATCACCCACTGTTCCACCATCACTTAAAGCTGGATACTGTAATATCAGTGTGGAAAAGTACATTCCGAATCCCCTTCGGTGTTTCAAATGCCAAAAGTTCGGCCACGGTGTCAGTACTTGTACATTGTCTGTTGTGTGTGCTCAATGCAGTGAAAAGACACACACAACAGAAGATTGTGACAGTAACGTCAAAAAATGCACCAACTGCTCAGGCGACCACTCCTCATTTTCAAAACAGTGTCCTGTTTGGAAAGAGCAAATGGAGATAAACAGAATAAAGTTTACTCAAAATATCTCCTTTTCTAAAGCAAGAAAAATGGTAAAGAGGTCTGATTTTCCAGAAAGGTATGCTACAGTAGCAAAAACATCACTGGGGTCTACCCCTAAAATAACACAATCGTCCACAGGCTGCCAGACTACCTTCACTTGGGTAAATTGTGATTCTCCTCAGCTTTTGTACCCTGCCATATCATCTCAGACTGAGGAATCACTTCCTACTACATCAAAGTCTTCTTCTGACCACAAATCATCATCATCTCAGTCATACTCAAAGTCTCAATCGACAGCTGATAGTCAACAAATTATGAAAAGTAAACCTAAGCCAAAGCCTGATGCTTTAAAACAACAAAGTGACAGAGCTCCTAAAGGGTCACAGAACAAAATTCAACTGTTTAATAAATATGGATCTCTTGAAGACATGGACATTTTTGAAAACGTCCATTCTAGGGCACATAGCTTGTCGCCCTCCAAAAGAGTGCAGGGTAGATCCCCAATAAATCCCCCCAAAAGATAGTTTATTCCAATAATATTGTACAGTGGAACTGCAGAGGATAAAGGATTAATTTACATAAATTACAGCTATTAGTCCAAGATTTCACAACTTCAGCGATATGTCTCCAAGAGACATATGTAAAGGAAACAGATACATTTGACCTTCGTCATTTCAATGCATATCATTGTTTTTCACCTCCGGGTGATAGGGCCACTGGCGTGTCATCCGTTCTAGTCAGACAAAACGTTATTCAAAGCCCTGTTTCACTAAATACTAATATGCAGGCTGTTGCAGTGAGAATTACTTTACATGTAGCGTTTACGCTATGCTCACTCTATATTTCGCCGTCTTCGACATTTGCCAAAACTGATCTTCAAGCCCTGTATGACCAACTCCCGAAGTACTGTATTATAATGGGAGATTTAAATGGGCATAACCCACTCTGGGGTAGTGTAACTACAAACACTAAAGGTAAGTTGTTGGAGGACTTTTGTTCTGACAATGATTTATGTATTTATAATGATGGTTCCAGCACATATTTACACCCTGGGACAGGGACCTATTCTGCTCTCGACTTGTCATTCACAAATTCATAACTACTAGATGAATTCGAATGGTCAGTCCACGATGATCTCTGTGGAAGTGACCATTTTCCTACTGTATTAAAAGCTGTAACTCCATCTGATGTTCCTCCATCATCAAGACAAATTTTAAAAAGGCTAACTGGGCTTTATATGAAACACTGTGTGCTGAAAAACTTAAACCTGAACTTTTTGTTGACGTTCCCGATGCTATAAAATGCTTTTCTGATGAACTGAATTCCATAGCTGATGAGTGTATACCAAAGTCCTCTGCAGTTCCACACATAAAAAAACCATGGTTCAACGATGACTGCAAACAAGCTAGGAAGGCAAGGAAAAAAGCAGAACATTATTTCCGTCGCCATCCTATGGTGCATAATTTAAATAAATTTAAAATTTTAAATGCTAAAGCACGGCGTACTTTTCAACAGAACAAACGTCAATCTTGGCAAAATTATGTATCTAAAATAAATTATCGGACACCCATGTCCAAGATATGGAACATGGTCCAAAAAATTAAAGGCAAAGGTACTAAATCTACAGTCCATCATCTGAAAGTTACTTACTGATAAATCAGATATTGCAAATAAACTGGGCGAAACCCTCGCTAAACACTCTTCCTCTTCTAATTATTTACCTACATTCCAGCAGTATCAAAAACAAGAAGAAAAGAAAACTATTAATTTCAACTCAGATAATGGGGAAGATTATAATGAAACTTTTTCTATTCATGAACTCCATACTGCTCTTGATCAAGCTCATAACACTGTTACTGGAGCTGATAACATACATTATCAACTCCTGAAGCACTTACCGGAATCCTGCCTAGAAACTCTTCTCAATATTTTTGATGATATTTGGACATCGGGTAACTTTCCTCCCTCATGGCGTGACGCCATAGTAGTACCAATACCTAAACCTGGACGTGATCATACGGATCCGTCCAATTATCGACCTATTTCACTAACTAGCTGTGTTTGCAAGACCATGGAACGCATGATAAATAATCGACTTGTTTGGTACTTGGAAACCAATAACCTTATCACAGACATACAATGTGGTTTCCGTAAAAACAGAAGTACAGTCGATCACTTAGTGCGTTTAGAATCATTTGTTAAAAATGCGCTGATTAATAAACAACATGCTGTGTCTATCTTTTTTGATCTCGAAAAAGCATATGACACAACCTGGAAATATGGCAGATTTTCATGATTTCGGTTTGCGAGGTCGTTTCCCTGAATTCATAGCCAACTTTTTAAATAACAGGCAATTTCAAGTCCGTGTGGGTTCTACCCTGTCTGATCATAACAATCAGGATCAGGGTGCTCCACAAGGCAGTATTTTGTCTGTCACTCTTTTTAGCATCAAGATCAACAGTCTATCTAAAGTTTTAAACGATTTAATAGATGGATCTTTATTTGTGGATGATTTTAATATTTCTTGTCGTGGTAAAAATATGCATACTATTGAACAGCAACTGCAGCTGTGTTTAAACAAAATAGATAAATGGTGTCTTGAAAACGGCTTCAAATTTTCTAAATCAAAAACCAATTGTATACACTTCTGTCGTAAATACCAACCCCATAAAGACCCAGAACTATATCTAAATGGTACCCCAATCAAAGTGGTCAAGGAGGCCAAGTTCTTGGGACTTATTTTCGACTCACATTTGACTTTTTTGCCGCGTATTAAATCCATAAAGCCAAATGCCTGAAGGCACTCGATTTATTAAAGGTTGTTTCAAATGGGGAGGGGATCAAACTACCCTCCTTCACTTATATAGATCACTCGTGCGATCGAAACTTGATTACGGCTCCATCGTATATGGTGGAGCTTGTCAAATCAACCTAAAACTACTTGATCCTGTTCACCACCAAGGCCTAAGACTTTGTCTCGGTTCTTTTAGAACATCTCCTATTGACAGTCTATACGTCGAAGCTGATGAGCCTTCTCTCAACTTACGTCGTGTCAAACTATCTTTACAATACATTACAAAATTAGCTTCTAATGAGTCTAATCCCGCATTTAATTGTGTCTTTAATCCTCTCTATGAGGATTTGTATAACAAAACATCTTCCCTTCTTCCGCCTTTTGGGCTCAGAATTAAGCCATTTCTTGCTGCTTCTAGCATTGAGCTGGACAATATAGCTCCCTCCCGTCTTCTTTCTTCTCCTCCTTGGCAGTTGGTTAGGCCACAAGTTGACCTAACATTAACTACATTTAAAAAATCGGAAACCAATGAATTACAGTATAAACAAGAATACAGTCAATTGAAACATAAATAAAACAATTATAAATCTTTATTTACAGATGGGTCCAAGGACGGTGGCGCAGTTGCTTGTGCTACTCTCATTGGATCCAGAACAATATCTTCTAGATTACCAGACAATAGTTCTCTTTTTACAGCTGAAGCTAACGCCATATTAACAGCCCTTAAATATATTCAAAGACACCCGATACGTAAACAGTATATAGTATATTCCGACTCTCTTTCTTGCCTTCAGGCTATTAAAAATATTTCTTGTAAACATCCACTTTTAATAGAAAGTATTGAATTGTGTAATGATCTTGCTACTGGCCAATACGACATCGTCTTCTGTTGGTTACCCAGCCATGTAGGGATCTCTGGTAACACATTGGCTGACCTAGCGGCTAAAGCAGCACTCAACAAATCTGTGACACCACTGCCTATTCCTTACAGTGATTACAAAGCCACCATTAGGTGATATATCCGTGACCTGATGCAGAAGAAGTGGGACACCCAAATAGGTATAAATAAATTACATGAGATAAAACCTTACATTGGTTATACCCACTTGGGTTGTCAGTCCAGATTTGAAGAGGTTATTCTACGACGATGTCGTATTGGCCACACTAGATATACTCATGCGTAGCTGTTAAAAGGTGAGGATCCTCCATTTTGTATCCCTTGTGATGAGAGAGTTACGGTCAAGCATATCCTGCTTGACTGTGTTGAATTCTCCATCACAAGGGATATGTATTTTACAGTTAAAACAATGAAGGATCTTCTTAACAGCGTTAGTTTTCATTTAATTCTTGGTTTTTTAAAAGAAATTGATTTGTTGATTGAATTTTGAGCAATATGTTTCTGTAAAAAGATGTATTTCAATAATTGGTAGTTTGGATTCGTAACTAGAATTGTTAGTGGCTGTACCCTCAAAGGGGGTTGAAGTATTGTAAAATTATTGTCCTCCTGAGAGGGTACGTAAGTCCAAAAACATTGATAGTAAATTTAATTCTACCAGGGTTTTTAATCGTAGTATTCTTGTTGTTTTAATTTTGGCTAGCATATTGTACACTCTCCAGCAGCTGAAGGGATGGTGCAAATCCAACTAGGGTCCATGTAGGTAGCAAAGGTACTGTAAGTCCCCATGGTCCCTAGTATGGTGATCTACCTTCTGTTGTTGGCGATTTATAGCCTGATTTTATAGTGTATTGTCCAAATGGTGATGTTGTTTTTAACTTTCCATGCTAGTTTTAATTCCATTTGTGATATTCTAGTTGTTTTACTGTCCTTCGTTGACAGGTTTTATAGTAGACATATAATTGATTTTGATATTAGTTGTTCTCGTCACGATATGGCTGAGATATTGCCGATGTGACGTAAAATATTAACTAACTCACTCACTCACTCACTCTATGGTGGAGCCTGCAAAAGCAGTCTTAAACTTCTTGATCCTGTCCATCACCAAGGTCTAAGACTTTGTCTTGGGTCCTTCAGAACTTCACCTATTGACAGTCTTTACGTGGAGGCCGATGAACCATCTCTTGCACAACGCCGTATCAAATTATCTTTACAATATATCACAAAACTATGCTCTAATGAATCTCACCCTGCAAATAACTGTGTCTTCAATCCTCTTTATGAGGATTTATACAGCAAAATGTCTTCTCTTGTTCCACTTCTTGGGCTCAGAACAAAGCCGTTTATTGCTGCTGCTGGTATTGAGCTGGACAATATAGCTCCTTTCGTGCTTCTTTCCTCTCCCCCTTGGTAGTTGGTTAGACCACAAGTTGACCTAACATTAACTACATTAAAAAAATCAGAAACGAATAAATTACAGTATAAACAAGAATATAATCAATTGAAACATACGAGGGTTGGCTGAAAAGTTCTAAGCCTCACTGTGAAAAAAAGTTACAAAGTCTATGTTTGTAATTTATTTTTCAACATAGTCCCCTTCCTAGTTCACACACTTTTGCCAGCGATGCTGCAAGGCCCGAATCCCGGTCAGGAAGAAATCTTCTTCAGCTACCCTAAAAAAAGTCAGTCACAGCGGAAATGACGTCATCATTACTTGCAAAATGGGGCCCGGCGAGTTCCTTCTTCATTTTGAGGAACAGGTGGAAGTCAGAAGGAGCCAAATCAGGTGAATAAGGAGGATGGTCAATGAGTTCAAAGCCACAATCGCGGATTGTTGACATGGCCACCACCGATTTATGAACAGGCGCATTGTCTTGGTGGAAGAGGACACCTTTAGCGTACATCCCTCGTCGTTTGGCTTTGATTGCTTCTCGTAACTGGTGCAGTAGATCAGCATAGTATCTGCCGTTGACAGTTTGACCTTTTTCAAGATAATCAATGAGCAGAATACCCCTGGAATCCCAAAAGACTGATGCCATCACCTTTCCAGCTGAAGGAACAGACTTGGCTTTCTTCGGAGCTGGTGAATCAGGATGCTTCCACTGTTGTGACTGTAGTTTTGTTTCTGGCTGAAAGTGATGTATCCAGGTCTCATCCATGGTTACAAATCGTGCCACAAAATCATCGGGATCTGCTTCAAAACGACGCAAATTGTCAAGGGACGTCTGGAACCTGACACGTTTCTGTTCTGCTGTCAAGAGCTTTGGCACCCATCTTGCAGAAACTTTAGTCATTCCTAATTCGTTGGTGATAATATGCTCAACCCTCTCATGAGAGATGCCCACTACACTAGCAATATGTCGAGTAGTCAATCGTCGATCATCCATCAACATATCGAGCACTCGCGTGATGTTTTCTGGAGTGGTTGCTGTTGAAGGCCTTCCTGAGCGCGGGTCATCATCAAGGCTTTGTCTGCCACGCTTAAATTCTGCAGCACACTTCTTTACTGTGAAAAATGAAGGAGCATCATCCCCTAGAGTGGAGACCATGTCAGCATGTATCTGTGTTGGGGACATAGCTTTCTTTGCAAGTACTTGATGACTGCCCTGTATTCAGTTTTGTCCATTCCTGATGATTTCAGAGGGTAGGTGTACCAAAAGAGCTGTAGTTGAGGTAAAACTATTAGTACGTTTGTAGTTCTTGTGTCTATGATTCACTAAATGATTGTCCTCATTGGTGGCAAACACCTGTCTCTACCTGGTGGGGAACAACCACTCAGGCTTAGAACGTTTCAGCCAACCCTCGTACATATAACAATTACAAATCCTTATTTACAGATGGGTCCAAGGACGGTGGCGCAGTTGCTTGTGCTACTCTCATTGGATCCAGGACAATATCTTCTAGATTACCAGACAATAGTTCTATTTTTACAGCTGAAGCTAACGCCATATTAACAGCTCTTAAATATATTCAAAGACACCCTAAACGTAAACAGTATATAATATATTCCGATTCTCTTTCTTGCCTCCAGGTTATTAAAATATTTCTTGTAAAAAACATCCACTTTTAATAGAAATTATTGAACTGTATAATACCCTTGTTACTGGCCAATACGACATCATATTTTGTTGGTTACCCAGTCACGTAGGTATTTCTGGGAATGTGATGACCGATCTTGCTGCCAAGGCAGCACTCAACAAATCTGTGACACCACTTCTTCTTCCATATTCAGATTACAAAGCTTGCATTAGAACGTATATCCGTGATCTGATGCAGAAGAAGTGGGACACCCAAGTAGGTATCAATAAATTACATGAAATAAAACCGTATATTGGATACACCTACTTGGATTGTCAGTCCAGATTTGAGGAGGTCATCATGCGACGATGTCGTATTGGCCACACAAGACATACACATAAATATTTGCTTAAAGGTGAGGATCCTCCGTTTTGTATCCCTTGTGATGGAAGAATCACAGTCAAGCATATCCTGCTTGACTGTGTTGAGTATTCCATCACAAGGGATCAGTATTTTAATTCACGAACTCTGAAGGATCTTTTTAATAACACAAGCTCTCATTTAATCATTGCATTTTTAAAAGAATTAGATTTATTGACTGAATTGTAAATAGATAAATATTTTATTATTGGAAGTTTAAATTCATAACTGTGCTTGTTAGTGGCTGTATCCTCAAAGGGGGTTGAAGTACTGTAAAACTATTGTCTTCCTGAGAGGGTACGTAAGTCCACAAACATTCAAAGTAAATTCAAACTTTCCACGTTTTTAATCGTAGCATAAGTGTCTTTTTATTTGCATTGCTATATTTCCCAAATTGCTGACGGTTGAAGGGATGATGTAAATCCAGCTAGGGCCCATGCAGGTAGCAAAGGTACTGTAAGTCCCCATGGTCCCTAGTATGGTGATCTACCTTCAGTTGTTTGCAATCTATAGCCCATTTTTATTTTGTATTGTCCTCTATAGAAAAATTGTTTTAGGTATAGTTACTAGTTTTATATTCTCATCTGTGATATTCTAGTTGTTTTACTGTCCTTCGTTGACAGGTTTTATAATAGCTATATATTTCATTTCAGTATTAAATGTTCTCGTCACGATATGACTGAGATATTGCCGATGTAACGTTAAATATTAACTCACTCACTCACTCGTTTGGTTACAAATTCCTTAGCGGCCACGTACACCAGCCCAACGACGAATGCCCACAGATTTTGACCCACCCACGTGACAGTTTTACCCAGCGTGCTTAGCAGCCACGATAGGATGCTACCCAGGATGCCGGGCAGGGCTCCAGCGGCCTTCCCCGCGAGTTTAGCCAGGGCCTCCCCGAGGGATCTGAGATGTTTTCTTATCCAGTTTTTCTTATATACTGCATCTGCGTCTGCATCTTCTACGCCCAACACGTACTTTCGAATAGAGTCATTCAAGCAGATGGTACCGGCACGAGTGAATCCTTTCGATGTTTTTGAGATCATCTTCATCCAGGCGGTCATTGACGGTCATGGTCACGATATAGTTCTTGAATATATCAGTAAAGGACCACACTCACCACGATCTTCATGTCCGTAAAATCAGAGTTGTGCATTTTTAAAGTGTTACATAATGGTTATATGTACTAACAATATGTGCGTGACGCTGACGGGAATAACGACCGGTGAGTCAACTCGAAGTCGCACTCTGCAATATCACCTACGTCCCGGGATGGACCAACATCAAAGACAACAACAACATGCTGTTCGTCAGTGGCACCCACAATCAGATGACCGAGGGCTAGTACAGCGTGTGTTCGCTAAGGGAGCAGGTCTTCAAACCCCCGGGAGCCGAACTCAAAAAAACCCAACTCAAATGGTACAGTGGTGTAAACCAACAACGGATTAAACCCCTTGAGACTCGGCCGTCCATTGGCGAGGTTGCTGGGGTTTGCCGCCGGATGAGATAAAACCGACAAGTACCATCACTGGCATGAAGTTGCCTAGCCTAGGGCCGTACCGAGAGCTGTGCATTCATCTTAGTCAGCTGAGCACGACGGACAACATTCAAGGTGACTACCCTTCGACGATACTGAGAGCCGTGCCTGTGAAAACGGAGAAGTACAACGACGGCAAAACCGAGTCGTTTTCACCGTGGCAGTACAGGAAGTTAACTCGGGTCTCCATCCCTGAGTTAGTAATATTTTAGATATAAAACAGTCCTGTGGATATAGGATACCTCAGCATAACACTGCGCATAA
The DNA here is from genome assembly GCF_037392515.1 of Haliotis asinina. Lineage (NCBI taxonomy): Eukaryota > Metazoa > Mollusca > Gastropoda > Lepetellida > Haliotidae > Haliotis > Haliotis asinina. Next base: position 12,357,903 of record NC_090283.1, on the reverse strand, counting down.
AATTACCTGCGGACAAGGCCCCGGAAAATGCTTCAATGTGGGAATCTCCGACCTCGAGGACACTCGCGGATTCGACGACCCCGGAGTAGATGGTAAATTGTACACCTTGCAGTTTAAAAACAACGTTTACAAACGCGTGGAAGTCCCCCTCATTTGTGGTGGGGTTGAAATCTAAGTGATATAGCCGATACCTCAGGAGCTGCTCTCAACACTAGGTTCGACCTTGTCCGCATCAGCGATTATAGATGGACTGTACACCCGTCGTTCGAGGGCAAACTGCTCACCTTAGAAGATCTTGCGAGCATCACCAAAGCGGTCATCACCAAAAATAAGCCACATTCCCGCGTCTTCACCGATAGCAACAAGTGGGTGTTGTTGCCCGCTCAAGTTGATTGGTTTCTCCACGTTAGTCTCAGTTCCCCATACGTGTTCAAGGAGAACAAAGACAACTACTGAACAAAACTGCAAACAATGGAACCCTGCTACTGGCTTACGTACCAGTGCAGAAGCGTAGTGTAATCATCAGCCAAGTCTCTAGCATGGCGGCACCCATGCTATCGAGTAAACCTGGTAAGGACGACGTGGCATTGCAGTGTCTGAATTCGCCGATGTGATCAAAATCCTGGAAGAGTTACCCGCGAATTCCATGCTGGTCATCCAAGTATACCAAGGGAAGCCATCACAGGACGAAGTCAAGGTCATGAAGGGAATCAAACTCCGGTGGCCAAAACGACATTTGAACTGTTTAACATTTGCACTGTTTACGTGAGGGTGGGTGCCGACTCTCGTACCAGTGTTCACTGGTCACCGTGGCCGTGGAAGACACGATATCACTCACCAAGATCTTCCTACCCAACAACATAAACCTCATGTAGTTAAAGTGCACCCCTGAGAGGTTATCAAGAAAACAATTGGAAACTATCTTGTAATAACATATAACAATGACCAATCATCGTCCCAGCTTGACGCTTAACGACCTAGGAGGTGTGGAGGTGGTTGATCAACCTGAGGAAGACACCTTGTATGTTCTACATTATCAAGATGGGGTGTTTAAGCGGGTGCGCCTAAGAGATAATAAAGAACCTAATTGGGCGGTCAACATGGTCCTCACCACACCTTACCTCTCTTTTGACGAAAATGAACTTGTCGCTGAAATTAAAAACAGTGGTTACTTAATCGTGTCTTGCATTCCAAATAAGAATTTTAACAATTCGCCTATGGTTCTATACAACATTCACTGATGAGTTTAAGCTCCAACAACGTTTACCTGGGGTTATGATATACACTTGGAAGGCCGAAAACTTCATACAACACCGTATCATCATACAACTGTCAGGCATCCAACCGTCGATGGAAGTAAACATCTCGGGATTATTGTTGGTGTAGATTTACCAATTAAACTCACACCTATTTCCCTAGGCAATACTATAAAACCTTAAGTCTCAAAATACATTGATAAAAAATTAAGTAAAACACAATTAGGCGAGACCTAAGGCCTGACAAAAGCCTTATTTGTGATCCAAAACCCCCATCGTATAGACTATTCTCGCAAACATAAATGACAGAAACTGCGGCGAAATTGCCTACAGTGTGAGGACTCTCTGCTCTCCGCGAGTCAAGTAAGGGCTATTAAAATTGCGACATTGACATTAGCATTCTGACGTCACAACTTTGAACCATTTTGACGTCAGATGGTATTACACTAGTGTAATACTGCCATAAAAAATATTACACTAGAGTATCTTCCACGGTCGTGTATTAAAATTCATAATCATGCATACAATCCTTATCTACAGATGTGTCAAAGGATGGTGGCGCAGTGGCTTCTGGGCTTCTGCCACAGTCATTGGATCCAGAACAATATCTTCAACAATAGAGGATAACAATTCCATGTTTACAGCAGAAGCAAACGCCATATTAACTCAAAATATGTTAATAAACACCCTAAATATAAACAATATGTCATCTTTTCGGACTATCTTTCGTGCCTTGTGGCTATTAAACGTTTATCATGTAAACATCCACTTTTAATTAAAATAATTGAATCGTATAAAGGTCTTGCTGCTGGCCAATACTATGTCGTCCTCTGTTCGTTACTCAGCAGTGTTGGAATTTCTGGTAACACAATGGCCGATTTTGTTGCTAAGGCAACACGCAACAAATTCGTGACTTCTGATCCCATTCTCTGATTATAAAGCTATCATTAGATCTTACATTCGCGATCTGATACAGTAGAAGTGGGACACCCAGATTATCAATAGTGAGTGAGTGAGTTAACATTTAACGTCACATCGGCTGTATTGCAGCCATATCGTGACGAGAGCATTCTTAAAAAAGGAATCTATGTATATGATAAACACCTGTCGACGACGGACAGTAAAACAACTAGAATATCACAATAAGAAATAAAACCAGCGTGAAAAGTTAAAACTAATATTCGTATTCAGACAATACAATATAAAAAACAGGCTATATAGATCACCAACAACTGAAGGTAGATCACCATACTAGGGACCATGGGGACTGACAGTACTTCTGCTACCTGCATGGTCCCTAGCTGGATTTACATCATCCCCTCAGCTGCTGGTGATTGTAAGCAACATTAGTCACAAATTAAAATGACACATATTCTACGGCTAAGACAAAATGGAAGATCAAATTTGACTTCAAACGTTTTGGGACTTATGTACCCTCTCAGGAGGACAATAATTTTACAGTGCTTTAACCCCCTCGAGGATACAGCCACTAACACTCTAAGTTACTAATTCAAACTTGCAAGCATAAAATATTTATCTATTTACAATTCATTTAGCAAATCTAATTCTTTTAAAAATGCAATAATTAAATGAGAGCTAACAGAATTAAAAAGATCCTTCAAAGTTCGTGAATTAAAATATTTATCCCTTGTGATGCAATATTCAACACAGTCAAGCAGGACATGTTTGACTGTGATTCTTTCATCACAAGGGATACAAAACGGAGGATCTTCACCTTTTAATAAAAACTCGTGAGTATACCTTGATACCTTGTATGGCCAATTCGACATCGTCGCATAATGACCTCCTCAAATCTGGACTGACAACCCAAGTAAGTATAACCGATATAAGGTTTTATTTCATGTAATTTATTTATACCCACTTGGGTGTCCCACTTTTTCTGCATCAGACCACGGATATAAGATCTTATTGCAGCTTTATAATCTGAGTATGGAATAAGAAGTGGTGTCACAGATTTGTTGAGTGCTGCCTTAGCAGCAAGATCGGCCATTGTGTTACCAGAAATGCCTACGTGACTAGGTAACCAACAAAGAACAATGTCGCACTGGCCATTAGCAAGATTATTGTACAATTCAATTTCTATTAAAAGTAGATGTTTACAAGAACTATTTTTAATAGCCTGAAGGCAAGAGAGAGAGTCTGAATAGATTACATACTGTTTATGCCTAGGGTGTCTTTGAATATATTGAAGAGCAGGTTAATATGGCGTTTGCTTCTGTAGTAAAAATAGAGCTGTTATCGGGAAGTCTAGAAGATATTGTTCTCGATCCAATGACAGTGGCACAAGCTACTGCACCACCTTCCTTGGAACCATCTGTAAATAAGGATTTATAACTGCTATATTTAGTTTTTAATTGATTATATTCTTGTTTATATTGTAATTCATTAGTTACTGATTTCTTAAATGAAGTTAATGTTAGGTCAACTTGTGGCCTAACCAACTGCCAAGGAGGAGAAGAAAGGAGACGGGAGGGAGCTATGTTTTCCAGCTCAATGCCGGAGGAAGAAAGAAAGGGTTTAATTCTGTGTCCTAGAGGTGGAACAAGAGAAGACCTATTGTCGTACAAATTTTCATAAAGCGGATTGAAGACACAGTCATAGGCTGGGTTAGATTTATTAGAATATAGTTTAGTAATGTATTGTAAAGACAATTTTATACGGCGTTGTGAAAGAGATGATTCATCAGCCTCAACATAGAGACTGGCAACAGGTATGGTTCTAAAAGATCCAAGACAAAGTCTTAGACCTTGGTGATGGACAGAATCTAATAGTTTGAGGCTGCTTTTACAGGCTCCACCATACACAATGGAGCCATAATCAAGTTTAGATCGTACCAATGATCTGTATAAGTGAAGGAGGGTAACTTGATCCCCTCCCCACTTTGAATTTGAAACAACCTTTAACAAATCTAGTGCCTTCAGACATTTAGCTTTAAGGGATTTGATGTGTGGCAAGAAGGTTAAATGAGAATCGAAAATTAAACCCAGGAACTTGGCCTCCTTTACAACCTTGATGGGAGTGCCATTTAAAGATAGTTCAGGGTCCTTATGCGGCTTATATTTTCTACAAAAATGTATGCAATTAGTTTTGGATTTAGAAAATTTGAAGCCATTTTCAAGCCACCATTTATTTATTTTGTTCAAACATAACTGCAGTTGTCTTTCAATAGTGTGCATATTTTTACCACGACAAGAAATATTAAAATCATCCACAATAAATGATCCATCAATTGAATCATTTAAAACCTTGGATAAACTGTTGATCTTAATACTAAACAAAGTGACAGACAAAATACTACCTTGGGCGACACCCTGATCCTGATTGTAATGATCAGACAGGGTAGAACCTACTCGGACTTGAAATGGCCTGTCTTTTAAAAACTCTGATATAAAAAGACGCAAACCTCTCAATCCAAATTCATGTAAATCCCTCAAAATACCATGCTTCCAGATCGTATCATAAGCTTTCTCAAGATCAAAGAAAATTGATACAGCATGTTGTTTATTTACTATTGCATTTTTCACGTAGGATTCTAAGCGTACCAAATGATCAATGGTACTGCGAATTTTCCTGAAACTACACTGAATATTTGTAATAAGATTATTGGTTTCAAGATACCAAACTAATCTATTATTCACCATACGTTCCATGGTTTTACAGACACAGCTAGTGAGAGATATCGGTCTGTAATTCGACGGATCTGTATGATCCCTGCCAGGTTTTGGTATTGGGACTACAATGGCATTACGCCACGAAGGAGGAAATGCTCCAGACGTCCATATTTTGTCAAATATATCTAAAAGTGTGACCAGACATGGTTCAGGCAAATGTTTCAGTAGCTGATAATGAATATTGTCATCACCTGCTGCAGTGTCAAGAGCTTGGTCAAGAGCTGTATACAACTCATGTAATGAGAAAACTTCATTATAATCTTCACAATTATTTGATTCGAAATTAAGTTTTTTTCTTTTCCTGTTGTTTCTGATATCTCTGAAACTCAGGGACATAATTTACCGATGAAGAATTTTTGGCAAGTGTTTCGCAAATTTTATTTGCATTATGAGACTTGTCAGTAATTAAATTATCACCATCTTTGAGATGGTGAACTGAAGATTTAGAACCTTTACCTTTAATTCTTTGAACCATGTTCCATACCTTGGACATTGGCGTGCGCGAATTAATCCTGGAAACGTAGTTCCTCCAAGATTGCCGTTTGTTTTGTTTGAAGGTACGACGGGCTTTCGCATTGAGGATTTTAAACTTATTCGAGTTGTGGGCAGTTGGATGATAGCGGAAATAATTTTCCGCCTTTTTCCTCGCTTTTCTGGCTTGCCTACAATCGAAATTGAACCATGGTTTCCGTACATGTGGAGCAGTAGAAGACCTTGGTATACACTCATCAGCTATTTCATTTAAAGTGTCAGAAAAAAGCCGAATAGGACCAGTTACTTCACTGAAACACTGCGGCCGTAGTTTAGATGTGCATAACGTTTTAAATAACGACCAGTCTGCCTTGGCAAAATTCCATCTTGTATAAGATGGAGAATCAGATGGATTAATTGCTGTTAAGATAGTTGGAAAGTGGTCACTTCCACAGAGGTCATTGTGGACTGACCACTCAAATTCATTTAGTAGAGAAGGGTCTGCAAGAGACAGATCCAGAGAAGAGCAGGTGCCAGTTGCAGGGTGCAGATAAGTGCTTGAATCATCATTGTATATACACAAGTCATTATTGGCTATAAAATCTTCCAGTATTTTACCTGTAGAGTTTGTATTTGTACCACCCCAAATCGGGTTATGTCCATTGAGATCACCCATTAAAATACAAGGTTTAGGAAGCTGGTCATAGAGAGCTTGAAGATCAGACTGCTGGAGTGCTGAAGAAGGTGAAATATATAAAGAGCATAGTGTAAAGGTAACGTGAAGAGTTAGTCTCACTGCAAAAGCTTGGAGACTAGTTGTGAGTGTTACAGGACTATGGATAACATCCTGCTTTACAAGAATTGAAGACCCTCCAGTGGCCCTATCACCTGGGGGTGAAAAACAATTATATGGAGTGAACTGACGTATATCAAAAGTGTCTGTCTCCTTCAGATAGGTTTCCTGGAGACAGAAAGCGGATGGTGCAAAATCCTGGACAAGTAGCTGTAACTCGTTGAAATTGGTCCTTAGGCCTCTACAGTTCCACTGTACAATATTTTTGGAATGGATTATCGTTTGGGCGGGTTGATTGGGGATCTACCCCGTGCTTGTTTTTAGGGCGACAAGCTGTGCGCCCTTGATTGGACGTTTTCGGACACGTCCATGTCCTCAAGTGATCCATATTTGTTATAAAGCTTAATTCTGTTTTCAGACCCCTTTGGGGCTCTGCCACTTTGCTTTTTGGAAGAATCAGGCATAGGTTTAGTTTTTCCTTTAGGAATTTTTTGGACATTTGACAAAGATTGAGACCTTGCAGGTGGCTGTGATGATGAATCATGATCCGAAGCTGGCCCTGATTGACTTTGCGACATGCGAGGAAGTAGCTCAGCGGTCTGAGTGGAAATAGCTGGTGAAAAAACCTCTGGGGAATAAGTGTGCACCCAAGTCAAGTTTGTTTGAGCAGCTGAAGAAGGCTTAGAAGCCTTAGAGGATGGTTCAGATGATGGTTTTGTTTTAGAAGCATATGTTTCTTGCGGATCGCATCTTTGAACAAGTTGTTTCGCTTCGGCAAAGCTTATATTTTGAGTAAATTTTAGTTTGTTTATTTCCATCTGGTACTTCCAAATCGGACACTCTTTTGAGAAAGACGAATGGTCTCCTGAACAATTGGTGCATTTCTTGTAATTACTGTCACAATCTTCTGTTGTGTGGGTCTTCTCACCTTGGTCCTTCATCTCTGCAGCAATGTCAATTTCCAGCATATCAGCAAATAGTCTATCACAGTCTTTCACAATACCCTTACTAGTGTTAAGAGTACGGTGAGGAGAGACTGACACTGGAATGCCTACAAATGATTTTGTTGAAAGGAGATTGGTTGCCTGTTGCCTCCTATTGCACTCAACAAGCAAAGAACCTGTTCGTAAACGTCTAACGTTTCTAACATCACCTGCAATGCCCTGTATGCCTTTTGATACTGCAAAAGGGTTAAGCTTTAACGGAGTGTTGTCAGTGGTCTCAATCACAATAAACCGTGGCCAGTAGTCAATGGATGTGGACAGTCCTTGGTCTTCAACATCAGGACAGTAGTATCAAGAGGACGTTTTGTTTTTTTTAGGGGAGTTTCATAAGCCATGGTAAGTTTATATTGTTTCATCATCCGAGCTCCCCACCCGCCACGGAGTATCACAAGGACAATGCTAAAAGTAGGCGGGTTTCCTGCCTGCACCACAAAGGATACCCAGATGATATACTCAAGCAGAATAATACAAAAGTAATTATTCCACTTGATTGGCCCATGAGCCACTGCCTTCTGGACATAGGACTCTAGGCAAGTTACGAAATTTGAATTGTACAATCGAAATACAAATGAATCATCATGAAGCCAAGACAAAAAATTAAATATTTTCTCAAATTTGTGAAACAACATTTACATGTACAGGGCTTAGCATGACCAGCCGATTGGTTGAACCGGGCCCATTCAACCACCCGTCTAGGTGAAGTCAGAGCCAAACTGGTGTGTTGAGCAATAGGAGCAATGGTCCTGCTCCCATGCTCTCAACCACCAGGATCCCTTCCTCCACCGACACAGGGCCGCAACCCACGGCAAACGGGTTGGTGGACCAAATATCCCCCCGGGTCCACTACGGGGGTGTCGGCGAGCTCTTGGCGTTACCCAGCACCCACCACGAGGAGGTGGCTCGCCACGGGTGCCCCCAGATTATCAATAAATAACATGAAATGAAGCCAGCTATCGTTTACATTATCTGGGCTATCTGTCGACATTTCCAGAGGTCATAATGCGAGAATGTAGCATTGGCCACAGCAGGTACATGAATAGTTACGGAAAGGTGAGGATCATCCATTTTACAGACAGGCATTTTATTCAGTAATTTAAGTTTATGCAAATTAATTGTGCAATTCTTTCAAAAATGGCGACGAAGGACAGTAAAACCAATAAGTATATCACAGTAACAAAAATAAACGAAGCATACGAAGGGATGTCAAAACGTTTTGAGCCTCGCCCTGAAAATGCAAGATTCTGGAATTCATATTGCTTTATTTTTCAACATAGCCCCCTTCCAACTTCACACACTTCTCCCATCTGATTTGCCAATTGCTTATTCCTGATCTGAAGAGTGAGTGAGTGAGTTAATATTTTACGTCACATCGGCAATATCTCAGTCATATCGTGACGAGAACATTTAATACTGACATGAAATATATGTCTACTATAAAAACCTGTCAACGAAGGACAGTAAACAACTAGAATATCAAAAATGGAATTAAAACTAACATGTAAAGGTGAAAGTAATATCACCATTCGGACAATACAATATAAAATCAGGCTATAGATTGCCAACAACAGGAGGTTGATCACCATACTAGGGACCATGGGGACTGACAGTACCTTTGCTACCTGCATGGACCCTAGCTGGATTTACATCATCCCCTCAGCTGTTAGCAATTTAGACACATCTAGCCAAAAATTAAAAATACACATATGCTACCGCTGAGAGCAGTGGAAAGTTTAAATTTATTGTGAATATTTTTGGACTTACATACCCTCTCAGGAGGACAATAATTTTACAGTGCCCCTTTGAGGGTACAGCCACTATTAATTTAAGTTGCTAATCCAAACTACCAATAATCAAAATACATCTATTTACAGAACATATTACTCAAAATTCAACCAAAAAAATCAATTTCTTTAAAACAGAAACAATCATTAAATGAGAACTAACGCTGGTAAAAAGATCTTTAATTGTTTTAACTGTAAAACACTTATCCCTTGTAATGCAGAATTCAACACAATCAAGCAGTATATGCTTGACCGTGACTCTCTCATCACAGGGGATACAAAAGGGACGATCCTCACCTTTTAACAGGTATGGATGAGCATATATAGCCGAAACGACATCGTCGTAAAATAACCTCTTCAAATCTGGACTGACAGTCCAAGTAGGTGTAACCAATATAAGGTTTTATTTCATGTAATTTATTTATACCTACTTGGGTGTCCAACTTCTTCTGCATCAGATCACGGATGTAGGTTCTAATGCTCGCTTTGTAATCAGAGTATGGAATAAGAAGTGGTGTCACAGATTTGTTGAGTGCTGCCTTGGCAGTAAGATCAGCCATCATGTTACCAGAAATGCCTACGTGGCTTGCTAACCAACAAAAGACGATGTCGTATTGACCAGTGGCAGGATCATTATACAATTCAATGATTTCAATTAAAAGTGGATGTTTGCAAGAAAGATTTTTATAGCCTGAAGGCTGGTAGCCACTGCGCCACCATCCTTGGACCCATCTGTAAATAAGGATTTATAATTGCTATATTTATGTTTCAATTGATTATGTTCTTGTTTATGCTGTAATTCATTCGTTTCTGATTTTTGAAATGAAGTTAATGTTAGGTCAACTTGAGGCCTAACCACCTGCCAAGGAGGAGAAGAAAGAAGACGGGAGGGAGCTATGTTTTCCAGCTCAATGCCGGCTGAAGAAAGAAAGGGTGTCCTAGAGGTGGAACAAGAGATGACTTCTTGTCGTATAAATCCTCAGTTTATTGAACATACAGTTATATGCAGGGTTAGATTCATTACAGTGTAATTTAGTAATGTATTGTAAAGAAAATTTAATACGACGTTGTGTAAGAGATGGTTCATCGTCCTCAACGTGGACACTGTCGATAGGTGAAATTCTGAAGGACCCAAGACAAAGTCTTAGGTCTTGGTGATGGACAGAATCCAATATATGATGGAGCCATAATCAAGTTTTGAGCGGACGAGTGATCTATATAAGTGAAGGAGGGTAGTCTGATCCCCTCCCCACTTTGAATTAGAAACAACCTTTAATACATCGAGTGCCTTCAAGCATTTGGCTTTTAGGGATTTAATATGGGGCAAAAAGGTCAAATGTGAATGAAAAATAAGTCCCAAGAACTTAGCCTCCTTGACCACTTTGATAGGGGTGCCACTTAGAAATAGCTCTGGGTCTTTATGGGGTTTGTATTTACGACAGAAGTGTATACAACTGGTTTTTGATTTAGAAAATTTGAAGCACGACAAGAAATATCAAAATCATCCACAAATAACGATCCATCAATTGAATCGTTTAAAACTTTTGATAAACTATTTATCTTTATGCTAAAAAGCGTGACTGACAAAATACTGCCCTGTGGAACACCCTGATCCTGATTGTAATGATCAGGCAGGGTAGAACCCACCCAGATCAAAAAAGATAGACACTGCATGTTGTTTATTAATTAGAGCGTTTTTAACAAATGATTCTAAACGCACTAAGTGATCAACGGTACTTCTGTTTTGACGGAAACCACATTGAATATCTGTAATTAGGTTATTGGTTTCCAAGTACCAAACAAGTCGATTATTGATCGTGCGCTCCATGGTAATGGAAATAGGTCGATAGGTCGAATGATTGGTATGATCACGTCCAGGACAACGATAGCATGAAGAAGGAAAGTTTCCAGAGGTCCAAATATCATCAGCAACGTTTAAGAGCGTCTCTAAACATGACTCTGGTAAGTGTTTCAGAAGCTGATAATGTACGTTATCAGCTCCTGTAGCAGTATCATGAGCTTGTTCCAGAGCAGTATGAAGCTCATGAATAGAAAATATTTCATTAAATATATTTGGAATTGAGGTACATAATTCGATGAGGAAGAGTGTTTGGCTAAAGTTTCTCCAAGTTTATGTGCAATATCAGATTTACTAGTTCATAATTCGACTCCGGCTCTGATATGTTTAATGCTAGTTTGAGAGCCCTTACCTTTTATTTTCTGGATCATATTCCATACCTTTGATATCGGTGTTCGGGAGTTTATTTTTGACACATAACTGCGCCAAGATTGGCGCTTACTGTACATGAAAGTATGCCATGCCTTAGCGATTAAAATCTTGAAATTATTCAAGTAATGGACCATGGGATGGTGACCGAAATAACGTTCAGCTGTCTTCTGTGCCTTCCTAGCCTGTTAGCACTCATCGGTAAACCATGCTTTTCGTATGTGTGGAACTGCAGAAGTTTTAAGGATACACTCGCCAGCTATATTGTTGAGTTCATGAGAGAAATTCTTCATGGCATAAGGAACATCTGTAAAAAGTTCAGATTTTAGTCTTTTAGAACACAAAGTTCGATATGAGTTCCAGTTAGCTTTTTTAAAGTTCCATCTCGAAGATGGGGTAGTATCAGATGGATTTACAGGTGTTAGGACCGTTGGAAAATGGTCACTCCTACAAAGGTCATAATGGACTGACCATTCAAATTCATCCAATAGTTCAGGGTCTGTAATTGATAGATCAAGAGCTGAATATGTTCCCGAACCAGTATGTAAATATGTGATAGAGCATAAATCGTTATCTGAACAGAACTCTTCCAAAACTTTACCTTTAGTATTAGTAATTGTATCACCCCAGAGTGGGTTGTGGCCGTTCAAGTCTCCCATAATAATACACGGTTTGGGGAGTTGATCGTGTAGGGTTTGAAGGTCAGTCTTCTGAAGAGCTGCAGACGGTGAGACATACAAAGACCATAATCTGAGCGCAACATGTAAAGTGAGTCGGACAGCAACTGCTTGAAGATTAGAAGTGAGTGTAATTGGGCAATGGATAACATTCTGTTTGACAAGTATTGAAGATCCTCCAGTGACTCTGTCACCCGGAGGTGAGAAACAATGATAAGCATTGAAATGAAGTAGCTCAAAAGGATCTGTCTGCTTTAAATAAGTCTCCTGCAGACAGACAGCTGACGGCGCACATTCTAGGATCACTAACTGTAACTCATTATAATTATGCCTTAGTCCTTTGCAATTCCACTGTACAATATTGTGGGAGTAAACTATCTTTCAGGGGGACTTATTGGGGACCTACCCCGCACTTTTTTGGTGGGCGACAAGCTGTGTGCTCTAGAATTTTTGGACACGTCCATGTCCTCAAGTGATCCATATGTGTTGTAAAGTTTAATCTTATTTTCAGACCCTTTTGAGGCTCTGCCACTTTGTTTTTGGGAAAAAATCAGACTTAGGTTTACTTTTGCCTTAGGTAATATGTTGTATGTTACACAACTGAGACCTTGTGGTAGACTGAGATGATGCATTATGATCACCATCTGACTCAGGTTGACTTTGAGACGTGCCAGGAAGTATCTCGGCAGTTTGTGTAGATATTGCAGGCGCAAAAGTCTGTGGGGAATCAGTGTTCACCCACATCAAATCTGTTTGACAGCCTGAAATTGATGAGGTTGTTGTATTCGTCGCCTCAGATATTTTCTTAGCTTTTGAAGCATACCTTTCTGTTAATTCAGATCTCTGGACAAGTTGTTTTGCTTCAGAAAAACTAATATTTTGGGTGAATTTGAGTTTGTTTATCTCCATCTGCTGCTTCCATATTGGACATTCTTTAGAAAAAGAAGAATGATCTCCTGAACAGTTAGTACATTTCTTATAACTACTGTCACAATCTTCTGTTTTGTATGTCTTCTCACCACAGTGAGCACACACAACAGACAATGTGCAAGTATTTACGGCATGCCCATACTTTTGGCACTTGAAACATCTCAGTGGATTTGGAATATACGCTTCCACTTTGATATGACAGTAACCAGCCTTTATCGATTTAGGAGCAGTCGGAGTAGAGAAAGAAAACAAATAGGTGTTTGTTTGTTGGATCTCATTGTGTTTCCGGGTAGTGAAACGTTTTACATATAGCACACCTTGTTCCCTCATTTCAGATCTAGAGGCAATATCAATGTCCAGCCAATCAGCAAAAAGGCGGTCTCGGTCTCTCACTATGCCTTTGCTGGTGTTAAGCGTTCGGTGGGCAGATACTGATACAGGAATGTCGACAAAAGATTTAGTTGACAGGAGGTTAGGTGCCTGTTGTTTCTTACTGCATTCGATAAGAAGAGGACCTGAACGCAAATGTCTAACGTTTTTAACATCTCCTGCTATGCCGTGTATGCCTTTTGAAACTGCAAAAGGGTTCAACTTCAAGGGTGTCTTGTCAACGGTTTCAAGTACTATAAAACGTGGCCAATAGTCAATAGATGTGGACGGTCTTAGTTCATTATTATCAGGATCTGTGTCAAGAGGACGTTTTTTTTCTTGGTGTTAGGGGTTTCGTAGTGTTTTAAGGTTCATCATCCGAGGCACCCGTGAACAGCCACCTCCTCGTGGTAGGTGCTGGGTAACGCTAAGAGCTGTTCAAACCCCCGTGTGGACCCGGGTCAAATAGGTCCATAGCACCCCATTGCTGGTCGCAAGGAGCGACCGAATTGGGCAACCTGTTTGCCGTGGGTTGCGTCCCGTGTCGGTGGAGGATGGTAGTCTGGTGGTTGAGGGCAGTAGGAGCCTGGAGCCGTGTTCCTGTTGCTCAACACACCACTTTGGCCCTTACTTCACCTAGACGGGTGGTAGAAGCGGCCCGATTCTATCAATCGGCTGGTCACGCCATGCCCTGTGCATAGCAATTCTGTTTTGCACATTTATCTTATTGGGTATTGGTCATCTTGATTTCTAGTACAGAAATGATTGTAACATAAATTTGCCTAGAGTCCTATGCCAGAAGGCGGTGGCTCATGGGCCAATCTGGCATTATTGACCTCCGGGTTCTACTTGTCATCAGGTAAATGTCTAGGGCGGAACCAGCCTTACTTTCACTCTGTTTGACTATTGTAGCTACCTGTGTCTCTTTTGCTGGAGTATAGCATCCCTGTAACCCTGGTGCTTGTAGTTGGCTTCCACTTCGACACCGTCCTTGTTGACACTCCATGGTGGGTGGGGAGCAGGGATGTTGAATCTTTTTCCTTATCATGGCAACCTTACAATACACTGGTTCACGATCGAAAAGTAAAAGAAGGCATCTAGATACAGAAATCATTTCATCTGATGATGACAGTGTCTCACAGGATAATGCTGACTCATGGCCGCGGTTTCTGGTGGTCAATGGAATTAATGATACACCCTTTAAGATTAATCCTTTTGTTGTTTCTAAGGCTGTTGAAGGGATTTGTGGAGACGTTAAGAACGTATCACGTTTACGAAATTGATCCCTGCTGGTTGAATGTTCAACAGTCTATCAATTTACTCAAAGCAAACCATTTTGGAACCACTGAAATTTCTGTCTCGGTACACAAATCTCTAAATTCTTGTAGAGGTGTAATCCGTGATCGCGCTAGATGTCTGTCTGACATGTCCGAGGATGAGATAGCGATAGAGCTGAAGTCTCAAGGAGTAACATCTGTGAAGAGATTTACTAGGAAGGAGCAAGACAGGATTGTTCAAACGACAACATATCTCCTTACATTTGCCTTACCAAAAGTACCATCATCAATTAAGGCTGGTTATTTCAACATTGAAGTCGATGTGTACATACCGACTCCACTCCGTTGTTATAACTGTCAGAAGTTTGGACACGGGGCCAGGTCCTGCACTAAATCTCCAACATGCTGTCGCTGCAGCAAAACTCATGAAGGTATGGATACCTGTACAGACGATATCAAGTGTTCTAACTGCAACGGTGACCACTTCTCTTCTTCAAAATCCTGTCCATTCTTTCAAAAGCAATCCCAGATTATCAAACTGAAGTATACAAATAATATTTTTTTTTTAGAGGCAATAAAATTACTGACAACTCAGACTCATCCAATTCAGTCAGCTTCTCACTCTTACTCTGCTGTTGTTACCTCTTCACAGAGCAAAGTTGACAGAGCATGTCAGACAGACATCTGCTGGGTCACTGATAAGCAATCAGTGACTCCTGAAGGCAACAAGTCATCAACATCAGCTTCACAGACTGTTATTCAATCTGGACCTCAGCTTGCTCGAGAGCCCGAAACAGTGGAAAACTCACAAAATAGTGTAAAACTTACTAACAAGGAAAAGAAACAATCAAAGAAGAAAGGATCTAGGACTCTCAAACATGTAGAGGTCCCTTCCCCATTAACATCCCCTGTAGAGGTTCATAACAACTTTGAACCTCTAGACATGGAAGTCACTCCTTCTCCGACAACTCAGCGGAGAGGATCTTCCTCGAGATCACGATCTCCAGTTCAGCCTCCATGAGCTGTTCTTTCGACATCCTTCAGTGGAACTGTAGAGGCCTTAAAAACAATTTCAATGATTTGCAACTATTAATTCAAGACTTCAAGCCAGCAGCATTATGTTTGCAAGAAACATATCTAAAACCCACGGATAACTTTGATATCAGACAATATGATTCATACCACTGTTTCTCACCTCCCGGTAATAAAGCTACAGGGGGATCTTCTATCTGGGTGAAGCAGGGAACTATCCACAGTCTTGTTCCTCTCACTACCCCTCTTCAGGCAGTTGCGGTTACTCTGCATATTGTTATTACCTTGTGTTCATTGTATATTCCGCCATCATCGACTCTGCAGCAATCCGATCTTCAGATCCTTTATGACCAACTCCCAAAACCTTGTATTATCATGGGGGACTTAAATGGTCATAACCCACTTTGGGGTAGCAGTAACACCAATTCGATTTTCGACTCTCATTTAACTTTTCTTCCGCATATCAAATCCTTGAAAAGTAAATGTCTGAAGGCACTTGATCTATTGAAAGTTGTGTCAAACTCAAAATGGGGAGGGGATCAAGCTACTCTCCGGCACCTATACCGTTCACTTGTCGGTTCGAAGCTTGATTATGGCTTCATCATTTATGGTGGAGCCTGTAACAGCAATCTAAAACTCCTTGATTCTATCCACCACCAAGGTCTGAGACTTTGTCTTGGGTCGTTCCGAACTTCTCCTATTGACAGTCTCTATGTCGAAGCCGACAAACCATCTCTTACACAGCGCCGTATCAAATTAGCTTTACAATATATTACAAAACTATACTCTAACGAATCCAACCCTGCTTTTAACTGTGTTTTCGATCCTTTTTATGAGCATTTATACAACAAAATGCCTTCCCTTGTTCCGCCTCTTGGGCACAGAATTAAACCATTCATTTCTGCTGCCGGCATTGAGCTGAAAAGTATAGCGCCTTCTCGTCTTCTTTCTTCTCCTCCTTGGCAATTAGTGAGGCCACAGGTTGACCTCACATTAACAAAGTTAAAAAAATCAGACACAAACGAATTACAATATAAACAAGAGTTTATGCAATTAAAAAATAATTATAGTACATACAAATCCTTATTTACAGATGGGTCCAAGGATGGTGGCACAGTTGCTTGTGCCACTGTCATTGGATCCAGAACAATATCTTCTCGATTACCTGATAACAGCTCCATTTTCACTGCAGAAGCAAACGCAATATTAACGGCTCTTCAATATATTCAAAGACATCCTAATCATGTACAGTATATAATTTTTTCTGACTCTCTTTCTTGCCTTCAGGCTATTAAAAGTTTGTCTTGTAAACATCCACTTTTAATTGACATAATTGAATTGTATAATGATCTTGCAACTGGCCAGTGCGACATCGTCTTTTGTTGGTTACCCAGCCATGTAGGTATTTCTGGGAATGCAATGGCCGATCGTGCTGCTAAGGCTGCACTCAACAAATCTGTGACACCACTTCTTATTCCATACAGTGACTATAAAGCTAGCATTAGAACTTACATTCGTGATCTGATGCAAAAGAAGTGGGACACCCAAGTGGGAATAAATAAGTTACATGCCATACAACCTTATATTGGTTACACTTACTTGGGTTGTCAGTCCAGATTTGAAGAGGTCATTTATGCGACGATGTCGCATTGGCCATACGCGTTACACCCACAGTTATTTACTGAAAGGCGATGATCCTCCGTTTTGTATCCCTTGTGATGAGAGAACCACGGTCAAGCATATCCTGCTTGACTGTGTTGAATTTTCCATCATAAGGGATAACTATTTCAATGTCAAAACAATGAAGGATCTATTTAGCACAGTTAGTACTCATTTCATTCTTGGATTTTTAAAAGAAATTGATTTTCTGATTGAATTGTAATTGATATGTTCTGTAGATAGTTGTATTTTAATGATTGGTAGTTTAAATTAGTAACTTAGATTGTTAGTGGCTGTACCCTCAAAGGGGGTTGAAGTATTGTAAAATTATTGTCCTACTGAGAGAGTACGTAAGTCCAATACACTCATAGTCAATTTAAATCTACTACAAGTTTTTAATCGTAGAATATTTGTTGTTTTAAGTAATGGCTAAATTTTAGGATAATCGCCAATAGCTGAGGGGATGGTGTAAATCCTGCTAGGGTTCATGCAGGTAGCAGAAGTAATGTAAGTCCCCATGGACCTTAGTATGGTGATCTACCTTCAGTTGTTGGCGATCTATAGCCCCGGTTTTATGTTGTATTGTCTTCTTTAATTCCAATGTTTTAACTTTCAATGCTAGTTTTATGTTCTGTGATACTCTAGTGTTTTTACTGTCCTTCGCTGACAGGTTTTACTTTTTCTCTTTTCTCATCCTAACATTACTATAACTTATATTGTTCTCGTCACGATATGGCTGCAATATTGCCGATGTGACGTTAAATGTTAACTCACTCACTCACTCACTCATCATCCGAGCTCCCCACCCACCACGGAGTATCACAAGGATAATGCTAATAACAAGTGGGTCTCCAACTTGCAGCACCAAGGATACTCGGATGATATACTCCAGCAGAAGAGTTATAAATAACACATCCACCAGATTGGCCCATGAGTCACCGCCTTCTGGGCATAAGACTCTAGACAAAGTTCTAAACATCATATTGAAAAATCGTTAACATTTCATATAAACAAATGTGCCAAGTCCAAAAGTAAACCTTTTTCAAATTAAATTCATAGCAAAAATAACTTCGTTTCCGTTTTTGCAAAAACCTGATGGATACTGGGTAATGTAGGTTTCCGTTAGGTTTCCGTTTCAGGAAACGAACAATGAGAGTTTCCGCATAGTTTCCAGAACTGAAACTAACAAGTTTTGGTTTCCGTGATGTTTCCGTCAACTGAAACTGTAGTTGGGAGTTTCCACTTAGTTTCTGTTCACTGAAACCTTTATAGCTAGAATAAGTAAGTTTATGGTCTTGCGGAAACCTTGTGGATCCTGGATAATGTAGGTTTCCGCTAGGTTTCTGTACAGAGGCTATGACAGTGACAATGAGGGTTATATTTATTACTGGACTCTGGAAATGATTATGGTTATGATTCAACTGTTTCATTTCTTAGAATAGTTCACATTTTAATGCAACAGGGCAACTGCAGTAGTACACAATTCTGAGGCATTCTGAAACAGAATTCTCTCCATACAAGCATTGCTCAATAGGTAGGCATACTGAATGAAGACTTTGCAGCGAGACACTGCACAAAGTGCTTTGTTCTTCTATAGATGTTTGTTGGTGTATGCGAGTCCTGGTTGATATCTGGCGAAATATCTGAATCCGAATCAATCAGGCTCTAAGTCACACGTTGTGGTGGTGTTAGCTCGCAAACCTTGAATGCACTGCTTATATCTTGATCAGTGTCTGGATAAGAAAAGGCCATTCAATTTGAATCGTCAACTCAACTGAGAAAAAAAGTCACTGAAAAAAGCTTGTAAAATCTAATATTTCCATAAGGAAACATAATTCACAGCAATATAAAATGATAACGTAGACAATATGTATTTAAAAATATCAAATACATTTTACAACTTTCTCACTTTCAGTTACAGTTACATGTATGATACATACATTAAATATTTTAAACATGGATAGCAAAGTGACAGTGCAAACTCATCCATCCGAAACCTCTTTGCAGACTGATAAACATCTTGTCGTTACAGAGATGGAGATAATGTGTTTTCCTTGAAACAAACGTCTGGCAGAGAGGACAGAAAAGCCGGAATTGTAAAATATATGAATATATATTACGCTTGAATCCATGTACAGTTACATTTTGAGTGAGTTTCATTGTAAAGGTTATATGAATACTATTGTTATAAAAAAGATAATATAGCGTAAATTATAAATACCAATGAAGTCCTCTTGTCATTCTCCAAGTTTGTTGGTCCACAATCCATATCTGTAAATCAAATAATTGACACAATGATTCTTTCAGAAATATGAGACGTGAAGTGTGATGATAACGTCAATGTATTGTAGGGCTAACACATGCAACATGTAATGATGAACATGGTTTTAATAGTTGAAAAATTAGGAGATAAACATCATGTGTTGGCCAATTTCCGGGTGTTATTGAGTATTTGAAGCACGGGAATGCATTTGGAACCGACGGTGTCAGCCGGAAATTGGCCAAGACGTGATGTTTATCGACATTGTAAACACAAACGTAAACCAAAGGGTTTTACTGTCTGCACTCGTTTACATCGAGTACGGGTACAGCAGTGAAGTGTCATCAGCAGGCCGTTTCAGCTTGTTCCCATGGTAGCGTCTGGAGTTGCTCATTTGTGACGTCATTCTGACTTTACGTCACAATATGATTTGAATGACGTCACCACTGTTGATGACTCAACAAGACAATTGTTTGCGAGGTCAATACGCAGTGAATAGTCTTGCAGTTGCCGGGAATCTAATACCATTTGATCATGTTTTTCAACCAATCAGATTACAGAACACAGTGACTTTTGGTTTACAATAAATATTAAATAATCAAATTGATTAACTGGTATAACTGAATAAACAGAACTGACACAAAACATAAGATACTATATAGTTGGATAGTCTTGTGAATTTATGATGTGACTTGGTTGAAATATTTCTGGAGTACAGATTGTATGAATAGATATACGGAATATTTCTGGGTACCCATGTGAAAAGAATATTGAAGAAACCAACCATGTTTCCGAACTTTTCCCTTGTGACTGTATTCTGTCTTTCTTGACAATTACTTGTCCCTGCAGCAGAAAGTGGCACGAATAATCTACAGAAATTATGAATGCTTGCATGTACAAAGCATAGCGAGAGGTCAGTACAATTGTCATTTGTGCTTCTTTCTTCATTCACATTGACAAATGAATTAAGGTTTCAAAGATATTGTGACACGTCACAAAAATATA
Source organism: Haliotis asinina (assembly GCF_037392515.1). Classification (NCBI taxonomy): domain Eukaryota; kingdom Metazoa; phylum Mollusca; class Gastropoda; order Lepetellida; family Haliotidae; genus Haliotis; species Haliotis asinina. The sequence continues at coordinate 12,337,470 of NC_090283.1, read as the reverse complement.
TTAGTAATAATAATAACAATATTTTTGGTTATCCACTCAGTTAAAAGGTTGATGGGGATAGTAAATTTGGGTGAAAAGAACAAACACATTAGTATTTCTAATCCACTTGCATGTTTTGAACACTATGCGTAAAAAAAATTACTTACATCATGGAGGGTTCAGTCCAGCAGAAATATTTCCGAATATTGCTTTCTCCTGACAGGGTTTAATTTAGAAAATAACTTATTTGCCACAAACGCAGGTTTCTCGTTAGTGCTAAATGAGTAGGACTCATGACGCTTGGGCCTGTTATTATGGTGTTAAAGTAAGGTGAACATGTTTTCACAATGAATCACTGTTAATTATCGTAAGGCCTACATATTGATGCATGACACTGAGAAAAAGCAATCAGTGACTCTAATGCGATGAAAAAACCACTAAGACCATAACTGCCCACTGTTGTCACTTTGAGTATTTACATTCAATCCGCTGAATTCCACTTTTCACACTCCCCTTTGATGTCGGCAATGTAAACAAATAAAGAAATGACGACAGGATCACGTCCACGTGAGACACTCTAAATTGTTACAAAAACAACTCACAAATTGGTGTACCGTCCTCTTTTGTTGCATAACGCGGAAATCTACTGTCAGGTGGTCATATTAGATTTATATTTTAAAAAATACAATAACAAAACTGTGTATTTCCTGTGAGTGTTGGCGAGGCGCCATCTTGTTTGGGCGGTAGGAACAAAGTTTGCGACAAGTTTGTTTTCCTAGCGATTATTTTGAAAACGTCAAAAGCATAAGATGGCTATGTCGTGTTATATTTCCTATAAACTTTCCCATGACCACCTCACTTTCCCTGAAAGCACTCGACGAAAGAATTCGCGACTTGGAGAAGAAAAAGCGAATGGATGCAAGAAACTCGGAGTACCTTGGCCGTGTCATGTAAGACCAACGATTTTTGTTGTCAAATAACGTGTAAAGAATTATTACGCTAATGACAGAAATCCAGATAGATTATCAAACTTATCTCGCGAATGTATATTTTTGCTCGTATTATTTTCAAAGGTTATGGTATAGAATACGGAAAACCAGTATTTGTAACTAAATCTCTCAGTACTACTCACAAGTATGTATCTTATGCTTAAAGGGGCAGACCTTTTAACTTTGCAACTCGGTAAACACTTGAACACAAGGGGGATGAATTACGATCTGAATCACAAAGATCCATATGTAATGGTAATGTTCGCTCATGGGTTTACAAGACATATTTCAGGAATTCAAAATATTTTAAAGAATGATAAAAAAAATATGGGCTTTTACAAAGACAAGTCTTCTTTGTAAATTGTTCAATTCAATTCTGGATCATGGATGAAATGAAACTGTTCATCCCCAAATTCGCACAGAGAGGTCAGATGTATATCTCAACTATTTGAGGCAAACATTACATTCATATCAGAAACAGTTAGCTATGCGTAGGATACGTTTGAAATTGTTTGTATTTTTTCAATAATGTAATACATATGTGTGGAACATAAATATGTAATATAACTGATTTTATTTAACGTATTTGACTTACACCTGTGTGAAATTGCAGCCAAACTGACCCCTTGATTTTACAATGCGTAATTGCTGCAAGGTTATGTCACGTGACGTAACTAAACTTCATTTATCAGGATCTTTATGTCAGGCTGTTCTCTTACCGGTTGCGTATTTTTGGCAAACAAGATGTACATACCATGGCATGAAATAACATAAAGGATGGTTAGTCTGTTTGGAAGTCATTTAACTACAAAATGGTAAACAATGCATGTATTGAGAATGGTACTGTAGTTTGCTTGTATGTATAATTTTCATTGGCGATCTTTTAAATTTCTTTCAATTAGAAGTTGTGTTGAAAGAAGTGCAAGGAAAATGACATTTATTTTTATTTCAGGAAAGATGATGACGAGGACTCTATGAATATAGTAGTCAAAGGAACAAGGACACTAAATCACGATCACGGATGGTCAGTAGGAACATGTAAAGGTAATTTTTACTCACCTGCCTGTCATTATGAATTGTTAATGATTTAATTAATAGTGTAAATATGGGCAGATTTAGACGAAAACGACGTTTAGTAACCAAGTCAGCATGGATTATATGAATACCTTTGCTTAACTAATGAATTAATAGGTGTGAAACATGTTGTATAGTACTTAAACATTTATTTAAAACATTTATTTACAGACGCATTTTGGAGAGTGTGGCGAACAGGCGTGTCAAGAGACAAGAAACTGGAAAGAAGGCGTCACACGGAACAGCAGCAAAAGCCAACGAAAGAATAAAATCCGTAAGTATGTCTATTCGAATAACATGTAACAATTCTTTTTCATCACAATGTCTGATGACAGATACTAAGTTCCAAAAAGATACATTTAAACATCTATGGATTTGTGCTTTTTACATTCTTAAGATATGTAACGCATGATTCAGATGATTATTTCATAAATCGTAACATAAGAATCATCGTTATTGCATAATCCCTACAGTCTCTAAACACACAATTAGATGAAGATGATTGTGCCAACAATAATAATGTGAACCATAATTAGTAGAAAAGTCGGTTAATGATAATATATAAACATGTTACTACACTTCAGTAACTACATGTCACTTCCAAGCAACAGATTGTGTGTCCATAAGAAAATATGATAAGTTTGAACTGCATAATTTGAGTTGGTGGTGATTATTCAAGTAATAAATTGATCACAACTTCCTTTTAATAATTTGCAATCCTTCTTGGCATTAAGGGTTATGTGTTGATTGATTTTTGTGTAATATACATTTTCAGAAACGTGCACAGCGCATGAAAAGCCCGAAAAGATTGATGGGCCACATCGACGAAAGGAAAAGGTTTCAACTATACTCACCTTGGAAATGACTTCACCAGATGTGAGTGATGAAGAAGACTCAATTTATTGCTCTCGATCCCATTTACCTGGGAATCCAGTAAAGTCTCATCCACAATTTACAACGCCACCACCCGAGCTAAGGCCATCGTGAAGACCAGGGATATCCGCCCAACGATGCCCCTGAGTGGGCTATTCAACAGCTAATTGATCACATGAACGTAATTTTTTCCATGTTCAATTAAATTTGATTTATTACCATTGTAAAACTGTAATAGGTTTGATCTTTGAAAAATATTCTAATTTTATTTCAATTTTATTCAATCTTAATTTTTGTTTATTTTCAAATAGACCTATATTTATTTTAAATACGTTTTATTTCTTTTCAAAGTTCTTTTTTACATTTTCTTATTGTATTGTATTGAAAGGTGTGTGTTATTATATGGTTAGTAATAGTAATGACTGACTTGGTGTGTGTTTGTCTCTATCAGTGTCAGGATGACGGTCAAGTGGTGCAAGTGAATGTTAGCTATCGCATGTTTTTATAAATGTTGATCTGTTAATTAGTGCTATATCTCTTTATTATATGTTTGATCTCTATTTGTCTGAAAATAAACAGTGAAGCTTATTCTATCTTTTGTTTTTCTTTATGTATACGTTATGATTGTACACAAACTCCTTTTATCGTTTTTTGCCAACCAGGAGTAACAAGCATGTTACATACAATGACACACAATTGTCTCTTGTGAACCCGAGTAAATGAAATGCTGTGAAAGTTTTCTGGCAACAGAAACTCTGCGGAAACTATGTAAGTCAGTTTGTAACTGAAACTCTGCGGAAACCTAACGGAATTTTGGTAACTGAAACTCAACGGAAACCTGATGGATTCTCTAAGTTAACTGAAACTCAACGGAAACCTGTTGGAAAGTGGGTAACGGATACCGTGCGGAAACCCTTAGAAAGTGGGTTATTGTAAGTTTCCGCTATTGCGGAAACTCAGTGTAAGCGAACGGAAACTCACTGGATTCTAAGTGGAAACTTAAGTCTCAGTCCAGTCCAGACATACAGGTCCATACACAGGGGACTATTCTACCACCCGTCTAGGTGAAGTAAGGACCGAAGTTGTGAGTTGAGCAACAGGAACATGGTTCAGGCTCCTACTGCCCTCAACCACCAGACTACCGTCCTCCACCGACACGAGACGCAACCCACGGCAAACAGGTTGCCCAATTCGGTCGCTCCTTACGACCAGCAATGGGATGTTATGGACCTAGTTGACCCGGGTCCACACGTGGGTTTGAACGGCTCTTGATCCGAAGAACTCAACATCTTGGTCCCCTAAAAATGTTCCACAGCAGCGATAAGCTCATCATCATCCTGAAATTTCTGGCCCCGGATGTGTTTTTCAGTCGAGGAAAGAGGTGGAAGTCGCCAGGGGCTAGGTCTGGTGAACAGGGAGGGTGCGGTAAAATTTTGTACCCGCACCCGTTCGCAGATTCCATTGCAGCTCGACTGGTGTGGACTGGCGCATTGTCCTGGTGAAGAAGAATCCCTCGCCGGATCTTTCCTTGCCGCTTCTCTTTAATGGGCTGGTTTACCTGCTTCAGAAGGTTAGCATAGTACCCTCCATTCATTGTCGTACCATGAGGCAAGTAGTCGATGTGGATAACACCTTTACTGTCCCAACATAGAGTTGCCATAACCTTCTTTTGGCCCTGGTCGACTTCTTTGTCCTTGGATAGGTGACATGTTTCCATTCCATTGACTCTTGCTTGCTCTCAGGGCCGTAATGATGAAGCCAGGTTTCATCACAGGTTACAATTCTAAAGTGAAAATCTTCTGGGTTGGCATGGTAACAAGGTAACATCGCGCCACTCATGTTGACACGAGAAAGCTTCATGTCATCAGAAAGCATTCTTGGGACCCATCATGCACACACCTTGGACATGTGGAGATTGTCATGGAGTATCCTGTGAATGGATCCATATGGGAGTCAGGTTGCATCTTCTAACTCGTTCAAGGTGATACAACGATTTCCCATCACCAGTTGATGCACAGTGTCAACGTTTGCTTGCGTGGTACTGGTTGAGGGTCGTGCTGGACGGGGGACATCATCTAAGCTTTACTCTTCCTCGCTGAAACTCTTTCACCCAAAGTTTGATGGTTGCAGCGGAAGGGGAAGACTCCTTGTAGACAGCAGTGAGTCGCTCTTCAACCTGCTTGGCCGTGTTGCCCTCCAGGACAAGAAACTTTATCATTGCTCTATATTCAACCTTGTCCATTTTTCACATTCACTAGTGGGCATACCTCTTCTACAAGGCACTAGTACTGTCATTGAAGAAATGCATCAAGCTATGTGATCCTACCGGGAATATGTAGCTAGGACACTAATATACGTTAGGTGACTATTTGTCAAGTATAAATATGCAAGGCTCAAAACTTTTTTATATCCCCCCGTACATCTCTAAAATAGGATTTCAAATTACCACAAAACAATATGAAAAAGGTTGAGGATTGCCAAAGACTGAAGGTAGATCACCATAGTGGTGACTTACAGTACTTTGGCTACCTACATGTACCCTTTGCTGGATTTATATCATCCCTTCAGCTATTGGTGATTGTACTGATATTTTGCCATAATAAAATTTATGTAGAGCTGAATTCACCTTGGTGTTGGGTCTTAAGTACCCTCTCTGGAGGGCTCAAAGGGTATTCAAGTATTGTAAAATTAATGCCCTTCTGTAAGGGTACGTAAGTCCCAAAAACATTCGATTTCGATGTAAAGTTAAGTCTACTGAGTTTTTAATCGTAGTATTCTTGTTATATTAATTTTGGCTAGCATTTCCTACACTCGCCAGCGGCTGAATGGATGGTGTAAATCCAACTAAGGTCCATGCAGGTAGCAAACGTCCTGTAAGTCCCCATGGTCCCTAGTATAGTGATCTACCTTCAGTTGTTGGCGATTTATAGCCCGTGTTTTATACTGTATAGTCTTCTTTAATTACAACGTTTTAGTTTTTCATGCTAGTTTTATGTTTATATCTGTGATATTCTAGTATTTGTACTGTCCATCGTCGACAGGTTTGTATAATATGTGTATATTGCATTTCAGTATTAAATGTAGTAGTATAGGGAATGACAGTTCTGGACCACTTTCAAGAAATGTCTCTACAAAGCCTTATTTACTAAATAAGGCTTTGGTTGGGTCCTTAGCTCTTGCTACTATTACCCCTACTACAAAAAAGTTGGCGGTAATTACTATGCCTACTTTGTGTTGGTAGGAGGTAACACTGTGCCGTACGGTACGATCAATAATTCCTCTCTTACAAACCCCCTACCCGGCCCATCCCTCAAGTAGTACAAGTTAGGTTCGTCGGCTTTCATATCCACTTTATCTATGTTGTAAGTTTTGACTGACCATATAGGATCGGTGGCCCGCTTACGGCTATCGCCCTCGTGTTCCCCTATGTTATGTTTATATCGATGAAACAGTTTAACGTGAACCGCCTACGATCTCTTTGGTGTTCATAATAAAGGCTTGCTGGGCTTTTTGTATCCCCTGTTCTATGTACTTTTTTTTCTCGTCCTCGCTGATAGCAGACTTACGAGACTTGGATCGAATATCTTGTTTCATTCCGTTATATTTTTTGAGTTCAGAGAGGATTGAACGAAACTCCTCTTCTGAGATCTTACTGTCAGAGAGTGCCGTGGAAATTCGCTCACTCACTGTGTTCAGCTTTGCTTCGGCCAGAACCCTGATCTCGTCATGTTTCAATGCCTTACGATTAAGTCTGCGTGATACTAACTTAAGCGCCAACCCTGCCAACCCTGCCACCCCAGCTGTTATTTCAATACCTAGCACTATAGGTGCGGCCACGATGGTAGCTAACAACCCAACGCCTGCCGCCCCTAGTCCCATGCTGGTTGCCATAAGGGTAGTGTCAGCCCCGTCCACGATATTGAAAGCTCTATTATATTTTTTACATAGTGCTTTCCGCGTGTCACGGTCTTGTTCTAGTTGACGTTTCACATCACATAACTGCCTCAAGCGGAACCCATCTACGGTTTCCAGCGTCTTCGCTACATCCTCTACGACTGGGTACAGACCCATCTATAATATATATTTTGAAAAATATTTTAATTGGGTTTCAGTTAATATTTCACGAATGAATTTGAAGCCTACAAGGGATAGATCATAATTAATGATAATAGGTGTGAAGCCAATAGACTTTTCTGTTGTAATAAAAACCCCAGGGAGGCTTATGAAGCGGTTTATAGGACCCCCCGGGTTATTCCGTTGTATAACAATACGGCAATATTGACCTACGTGTTCGTTATACCAGTGTATTGTCAACCCGGGTAAAATTTGGCGTCTTTTCGAGGAGTTTTCCTGGTTAAAATACGTAAAGACGACTTCTATGATGATTGTGTAGAGGTAGTTTATTTGATCAAGATGCTCCTTGGGTAAAAAAAACTTACTGCTAAATGTTAATTTACTTTCTGTGTCAGAACTTAACCCACTTTTTTCTCCAATACGAGAATCTATCGAGACTGTTGCTTTATTTTCCGTAATGAAATCCCCGGGCCAGATACCGTTATTCCTAATCTTAGAGATGTACCCCCACTTTTCTTCTTTTAATGTGATATAAGGTGAGGTGATTGTTAAGTTGAGCAGCCATTTAGGCTCTTTTAAATCTGATAACGACACCCGTCTGTACACGTTGTCTTTGAAGTGCAGGATGTATAATTCATCTTCCTCACCAGGCTGATCGAAGCCCTCCGTGTCTCCTAGGTCGTTAAGCGTAGTGTTGGGACGATGACTGGTCATTATTATACTATTACGATATAATTTCCAACTGGTTTTCTGATAATAATTCAGGGGTTAACTTCATACCCATGAAGTGTATGTTGTCAGGCAGGAAGATCTTGGTTAGTGATATCTTGTTTTCCACGATCACGTTGACCCCCTCCATACTGGTGTCGGCTCCAACACCCACCCGCACGTAAACGTTGCAAACTTGATACTGGTGTCGTTTCACCCACCCGAGTTTGATTCCCTTCACGATCTCGACATCATTCCCCGATGGTTCCCCTAGGTAGACTTTGATGATCAGTGTTGAGTTTGCCGGTAGACTCTCTAGTATCTTGACCACGCCTTCGAATTCAGACACCAACTGCAATGTGCTTATGAGTTGGGACATAAGCCACGAGCAGGGTTCCATTGTTCACGACTTTGTTTAGGTGGTTGTCTTTGTTATCCGTAAACACGTAAGGGGAGACGAGTCTAATATTGAGAAACCAGTCGTCGTTATCGGGTAACAACACCCACTTGTTATCTTCGGTGAAGACGAGCATATATGGTTTGTTTTGGACGACGGTAGTGCTCTCAACATCGTCTAAGTCGAACAGTTTACCACCGAACGATGGGTATATTATCCAATTATTATCACCGGTGTTGACAAGGGCGTACTTAGTGTTGACTGTTGCTCTTGTGGTATCTATCATATCACTTAGGGTTCCACCGGAGGGGATTTCAACGCGTTTGTAAATGTTGTTTTTCAGTTGCAAGGCGTACGATTTACCATCTACTCCGGGAGCGTCGAAACCGCGCGTGTCTCCGAGGTCGGAGATCCCGATATTGACGCATTTTTTCACTCCGGGCCCTTGTGCGCTGGTCATTTTACATGAAGCGTTAAGCTGAGGTATCCTATATTTACAGGATTATGATTTATATCTAACACCGATATTGTCAGCTCAGGTATGTTGCCCTGGGTTAATCTCTTATACTGCCGTGGTGAAAATGACTCGGTTCTACCGTCGTTGAATTTCTCAGTTTTCACCGGCACTGCTCTCAGTATAGTGGAAGGGTGACCTCCTTGAATGTTGTACGTTGTGCTCACCTGACCGAGATGAATGTACAGCTCTCGGTACGGTACTAGATCGGGTAACTTCGTGCCTGTGACGGTTGTTGTTGGTTTTATCTCGTCAGGAGACATACCGAGTATCCTCGCTAATGGTCGGCCGAGCCTCAAGGAGGTTCTTCCGTTGTTGATTAACACCACTGTGCCGTTTGAGTCGTTCATCTTGAGTTCGGCTCCCAGGGGTTTGAAGACCTCGTCGTTTAGAGAGCACACGCTGTAGTAGCCGTCAGTTATCTGGCTGCGAGTTCCACTAACGAACAGCTTATTGTTGCTGATATTGATGTTAGTCCATTGCGGTAGGTAGGTGATATCGCAGAGTGCGACTTCGAGTTGGCCTGACGTGTTATCGATCGCGTGCGTCAGCTGAACGGCCTCACCGCTCGTTATTCCTGGAAGTGTTATGTACATATTATAATATATGAATTATATATTATAATATGGATTTAGCACACTTGAAAATCGTGGTGAATGCAGATGGTACGGGGTTTAAAACAACCTTTATTGATATCTTTGAAAACTATATCGTGTCCGTTAATAACGCGCAGGCGGTGACAAACTGGAATCAAAACCCAATGCAGTTTTGGCAGAACCAACTCAACTTTGCTGTGTGGTGTGCGACGACAGGGTCGGGTGTGACACCAGACTACGGTATAGACGAACTGAGTAAGGCGGTTATTTTATTTCATATTTATTATCAAACGAGACGAATATTGAAGGAAATAAGTGCTCCTCTTCCCCAAGATAAAGCGTGGAGTATGACGAATAACCCCTATGATAGGCGCGCTTATGAACGTGTTTGTGGGGAGTTTGAGATTCCAACGAATAAAGACTTTCGCCTTCCTGGTGTGAACCATGGTCTCGGTATAGTTCTCGTGTACTTCTACAGGTCCGGAACATATTATGCCGGTTCTAAAGATGGTTCATACAACCCAAACCGGCATACATTTACAGGCCCCACAACGAATGAAAAGATCCATGTCAGCTGTATAAAGCAAACCAATCCTGATGCAGCCACAGCCTGGACTAAAATGATCTCAAAAACATCGAAAGAATTCACTCGTGCTGGTACAATACGCTTGAACGACTCGATTCGAACGTACGTGTGGGCGCTGTTGGGTGCGCAGTCGATGACGCGTTCCAACATCCTCGGTAAGGGAACTGCTTACGACGCTCAGAAACAGTTCGTTTCCAACGTTGATGATGCTATCAATTCTCCAGTTGATCTCCCGAGGGCCATCGACCGTTACCAAAACGTGTTAGAATACACCAGATCGAAAGTCAATTACGTGTTCGGCGTGGGGTTGTACATGGCTCCGAGTGATATGCAACTGAGAATAAAAAAAGTGGTGGGTTATAACAACAAAATAGTCATAGCCACGGCGGACCAAAAATTGGGTATCAACCCCGATATTAACACCCCCTATATCCCACACATCCCACCACGTGAAACGGGTATAGTTGCGCCGCCCCCGGAGCCTAAAGTTCAACCAACACCACACCCCCATATGCATGTGGGGGTACCCCCCTATCAGCAGCATATTGATAATAAAACAGCCTTAGTGGTTGGTGGGGTAACTGTGGGACTTATTTGGTTAAAGATTTCTTAGCCGCTACGTACACCAGACCCGCCACGGCGACGATGGCTGCCCACAGGTTTTGACTGAGCCACATGGCAGTTTTAGACAGAGCGCTCAACAACCACGAGACGATGCTACCCAGGATGCCGGGAAGGGCTTCGGCGGCTTTACCAGCCAGTTTAGCTAGGCCTTCCCCGAGTTTTTTTATTCAGTCTTTAATACCCCCACCGGGGGGTGTGGGGGGAACTCCCCCACTGGCAGGCCCCACAGGGGTTCCTCCCACCAGTGACACCACCAGGGTTGATATAATGAAACCCAATGCAGTCAGAATGCTGGCGATGGTGATCCCTTGCTCCCGGAACAATATCCGAATCCTGTTGGCTAAAGTTGTATCCTCGTTCAGTATTCTATCGATTGTTTCCCGAATGCGACTGATCTGGGATCGAAGCTGTTCACGATTCGAGGAAGCGGCTTCCAATCGTGTACGTCTCTCGTCTTCTAAATCACGTAGTCGTTCATTGATACGACGCTTCATATCATCGTTTTCAGTTTCGTTGAGTTTGGTTTTTTCCTTAGCGATGTGCTCGTTGATTTCGTTCAGTTTCCCCATGTTGTTCACGAGTTCTCCACGCACGCGTTTCACGGCTTCGTCTAAGCCGTGCAGTTCCCTTACCGGAAAGTCAAACCCCGGTAACGGTTTGTCCCAGTAGGTGCTCAACAGTTTTTCTATGCTGTCCGAGGCTTCTGTAGCACGCTGTGGTGTCATTTCATCTCTAGTGGTGAGGTGGGATCTGGTAGCTTGCAGATCTTCTTTAACGGCCTTAGGTATTGCACCACCGTAATCATTCATGTTTAGATGTTCACGGATAAATTCGACACCATGGCGGCTGGCTAGAGTTGACAAGGCCAGTGGTTTTTTATTGCTCTTGTTAAAGAGGTCAACCCCTGGGTCAGACTTAAGGCGTAGAACACCCTTTGTATCAATAAAAAAATTCTTATGGTATCGACCCTGTGGTTCAACGTAGTTTTTATCTCTTCTTAAACTTTCGTAATAATCATTTACCGTTGTTTCCAAGAGTTCTTGGTTCAATGGTGAACTAGTAAATGAGGTCTCCTGCTCATCATCGAATGCCTGGGCACTAGCGCCCGGCATCTCCGTCATATCTATGTCTTCATCCATTAGTATTAAAAATATATTTCTTTTATATAACAATGTACGGCAGAAAATTAGATCCTTTCAGAAGATTGAGAGAGCCGTTAGGAGCCAGAGCCGTGCGCCAGTCGGTGACCATCACCAACAATCCCAGCAAGATAGACCAGAATCAAACTCTGCTGGTTAGATTTCCAAACCTTGGTGAGAATGACCTCATTGTACCAGGCACTGTTCGACTGGCGTTCAATATCACATTGACCTCCGACAACGACAAACGCGAGCTAGTGCGGAACGTGGGTCGAGCTATCATCAAGAAAACGACCGTCAAGATCAGCGGTAACGAGGTGCTGAGCATCGACGACAGCGACGTGTTTCACTGCTACAAGGATCTCTGGAAAAGCGAGAGAGAACGAGTCAATGATGTGTACCAGGGCATCAGTAAATCAACCCGGGCGCGCATAGGGTATGTCTTCACGCAAGACCAGCAAGACAAGCTATCGGACGGTGAAAAGGCCATCGCTCGAGCATACGGGAATCGATTCTGCGTGCCGCTCGACTTCGAGTTGCTCACGGGACACGCGCCGTTTTACCAGGCCGCGCTGGGTGATAGGCTCGAATACGAGCTCACGTTTAACGACTATAGCAAAGTAGTGCGTACGCCGAACGGTGATGAGGCCAGTTATGCCATAGACAACATCTCTCTTGAGTTCGACATGGTCACTAGCCCGGAGCTGGCCAGGCAGGTTCGAAGCCAGTACTCTGGGAAGATGGCTATACTATACGATCGCGTACTGAGGCATAGATCAGTCGTGCGAGATAAGAGCGACACTGTGTGGAATATCAACCTGAACGTGCCGGCGCGATCGATGAAAGGTATCCTGGTCGTCCCCGTGGAGGATTACGATCCATTCCGGAGGGACAGCGAGAAGTTTTTCAACCCCGAGATTGAAAAGGTGGAAGTGACCATCGAGGGCGTGCCCAACCAGCTGTTCAGTCATGGTATGAGACCACACCAGCAGTGGGATGAGATAAAAAAGCTACCAGTGGGGGACTACATAACAAAGGACCTGGACCTCGGCTCCGTGCAGATCGGTGAATACCTGACCACCAAGTACGCCCTATGGTTGGACATGCGATCCACGGATGATGATAAACTGCATGGTAGCGGGCGTCGTATAGATAACGGCAGCGAAGGGATAACCATCCAGATTACTAAGAAGGCTCAAACCGCTGGTAAGTTGAAATTATATCTGTACGTTATTATGGACGCGCAACTTAATATAGACAATGGGAGATTCGTGCAAGCCATCTACTAGTGGGGGAGACCCCCACACCCCCCAGGGGTACCCACAACTGCCCATTGACCCACCCTGCGCCATAGTGTGCGGGCAGACTGGCTGTGGGAAGACCGTTTTCGTGTTGGATATGTTGGAGGGTTACTACAAGGATGTGTTCGATAACATCGTTATCATGTGCCCTACTCTGAGCATGAATAAAACGTACGCGCGACCTTGGGTGATGACGGACCCGGACGTACACAAAATCGACCCTGGAACACGCCTGCAGGACTGGTTGAAAGCTCTTCACGAGAAATTTAAAGGGGAACCGACGCTGTTCATACTGGACGACTGCAGTGCTAATTGCGAGATAACAAAAAAGAGAGACATGCTATCGTACCTGGCCTTCTCCGGCCGGCATGCAAATCACAGCGTCTGGGTGCTAACGCAGAAGTTCAACTCGGTGTTGAAAGACCTCAGGGAGCAGACGCGATGGGTGGCCTTATTTCACTGCAAGGACAGGGATTCGTTCGAGGAGTGTTTGAGAGAGAACGATGTGATGAGTAAATTAGAACGGGAACGGGTGAAGAAACAGCTCGCTGAAACTAAACACGCTAAGCTCGTTCTAAAAACCGACCAACCAGTAGCATATAGAGTGTCCTAAGGCTAAGCAAAGCTAAGCAAAGCTAAGCTAAAGCTAAGCATATAGCTATGATATTTGAAGTATTTGTCGTGTGCAACTTAACCTTCATTTCTCTGTGTTTTGTCTGTATCGGGTATTATATAGTTAAAACTAAATCTTACTTGTTATATTATAAGATGGAGTGTGAGGAATTGCTCGAACAATTGTCTGTGGAGGGTACCCCCACTGTGGGGGATTCCCCCAAGCGAGAGAAACTGGTGGCGTTGGCTGTTGGCGGCAAAGCCAAACATTACTTTGGAGACTACACTCCGGATAAAATTCACAAAATGTCAGCCGAAGAAATCGATAAGCTGTACGCTAGATACGAGTCCCGGCTCGGAGCAGAAATGACAAAGACAATAGGATCGGCTATGATCCAGATATACACCGGTATTGTATCATACTTCTTTCCCATTCCACCAGAGCGCCGACTTTACCTGTGGGAAGACCTCGAGAAAGACCCTTTTATCGAACACGCCGTGAGCTCTATCAGCTGCGGGCTGTACCACAAATATGGTATGTTGTTGGCTCCAGTGACGGCGGCGATTATCACGGCAAAACATTGTCAATTTGAGAGAAAGAATAATAATAATAGTATAGATGGATGCTGCACAGGAACCAGTGGAGGTACCCCCAACAGTGGAAGAGACCCCTTCACAGGAACCAGTGAGGGAAGTGACCCCCACAGTAACCAGGCAGAAGAATCCTAAGAGAGTAGCTGCCGGTAAAAAACGGTGGTGTAACCAACATAAAGTGATCAACCCCCGACTGTTGTTGGCTGTAGGCGTAACTGCTGCCGTGGTTATAACATGGTTATACGTGGGGGTACCCTCCCACAGTGAGCCACCACCCAACAGTGAGGTAACCCCCAACAGTGGGGGTGTGGGGGTATCCCCCACTATTGACCCGCATATCATGTTATAATTTTAATATTTTATATCATATACATAATGTCTGAGGGGAAAACGTTCGTCAACGACGCATACCACGCCACAGTGGTCGCCAGTCTAGCCGTAGGGTACGCTCGGTTGACTAAAATGGTGCTTAAACAACCAACTATCAAGCTAGATTTCAACCTGCAGGATATGGGTATGCTCATAATGAACCTTGGTATGGCGATGGCCACAAAAGACATCCTAGTAAAACAAGGAATAATACCTGATAATGTAATGAAATAAATATAGGGATGGCCACGATAGCTATGATGGTCGGTGGGGCGTTAGTGAATGCCCTGGCATTTTCCGGGAGTAATTTCCTCTTCTCGAAACTACGAGATGATCACGCGGCTGAAATACAGGAAGAAAGGAAGCGACACGATCTCGCTACTGAGAAATTACAAAGAGCACAGGACGAGTACGTTAAAAAACGCCTCCAGAGGATCGATTTTATTAACGAACAACTCAAGCGTGAAAACCATGCCATTAAAACATTCAACGATGTCGATGAAGCAATGAAAGAATACTATCTACTAACTGGTAAACAATTGGAACCGCTCAATAAACCCACACTCGCTCAGTACTACACACCATCCAAGGGACAAATGAATCGTGAACTGGGCTTCATAGTGTTGGGTATAGCAGCTACTGCGTTGGTTGCGAACCTATATAAGTAAACATGAGACCCGCTCCATACCGATGCGAATACATACTTATGGGGAAGACCGAGGCCTGTGGTAGGAAATGCAGGAATCAGGGGTTCTGTTGTTTCCATATGGGAAGTCCTAACTACACGTGTTCTGTGTGTGGTATCGGGGTTAAAGGGCACTACTGTCTATGTAAAGCTCACGGAGCGAACGTAGTCAGACATCAACTCATCTACGAGAATAAAAAAGGCTACATAAAAGAACGTAGGCGACTGCTCAAGATAGACTCCAGTGTGTGAAAGGGTTACCTCCCCTTACTGTGAACCAATTAGACATTGGTTCTCTTAGGTGTAAACACGATGTCTACTGTAAGCGAGCTCAAGCGGGTCGCAAAACAGAGAGGTGTGATCGGGTATTCTAGAATGCGGAAGTCAGCATTGTTGAGATTACTAGGTTTAGAAGCCCCTCCTACAGTAAAACAATTAAAAGCTCAAGCAAAACAGCTTGGATACACGGGTTATTCAAACCTGGGGAGAGCCGGGTTAACCGCATTGTTATCACATGCCCCCGTAGCACGTCCCACTGTAAAACAACTGAAAGTCGAGGCACACGATTTGGGTTTAGGCGGGTATTCCCGTATGAGAAAACCACAGCTTGTAGAATTATTACGACAGAATAGAGCTATTGACCTACAGTTCGTGCGCACTGAGCGCGCTGTAGGCAACTATTTGAGAGGTTGGCGCATGCACGTTGATAGAAACATAGACATTACAGATATCAAGCCTCTGATAGCTGATAAGGTCAACCAGGAACTAAGTAACCTAGGAAGTATCAAGTTTCAGATCACAGTGAAAATGTCGCTCGATAAGCAGGTTGGGGGCCCCACAGGGGCCACTGAATATGTTCAGCCTTACTTCCGAGGTCAACAAGAGGTCGCCACACATACAGAGACCATTGATACATCAATCGATACCAGTTTTCAGCAGATACGAGAATACCTAGAACGCTACACACACTTGGGGTCCGGGTGGGTTGTAGATAAAATCGATAATATCTATCTAGACATAGCTAACTACGTGCCGTTCAGAGGCGGGTCATACCTAGCCTTGCCTCCCTACTATAGGAACAAACATGCCATAGTAAACGTTAAGAATAGAGGAAACGATTGCCTGAGGTTAGCTATCAGGTCAGCCTTATTTCCAGCTGGCAAGAATTCAGATAGGCTTTCTAGCTATCCCCAAGACGATGGGCTCAACTGGGATGGTATAGATGAACCCACCCCCATATCCCAGATCACTAAAGTAGAAAAACAGAATAATCTGGCTATAAATGTCTTTGGGCACGAAGGTAACACAACAATAGTACACAGGGTCAGCCCGGTGAAGGATCGCCAAGTTATCAATATATTCATGATCCAACTAGGTGAAAAGTATCACTACACGTGGATAAAACATCTCAGCCGGTTGTTGCACGACCAGTCGAAACACGATGGGGAAAAACACTTTTGTGTACGATGCCTACATGGCTTCACCCGAGCTGATTTATTAGAATCCCACCGGGATGATTGTCAAGGTGTGGGGCAGACGGCCATACGAGTCGACATGCCTAAGGAAGGTGACAATATCCTAAAATTCAGTAACCACAAGAATCAAATGTCTGTGCCTTATATTATATACGCCGACTTCGAAGCCTTAGTTGTGGGGGATACCCCCAGTGGTGCCGCCGGCGAGGCTCCCTTCACCCACAAAACACAAGAGCATAAAGCCTGTTCGTTTGGATACATTGTCGTCCGTTGTGACGGGGAAACGAGGAAGAGGGGAAGGAAGGAGCAGGAGGAAGAAAAAATTATTAGGAATGCATTGTATAAAATCGCTCCCATGCGTCTGACCCGAGTCGACAGGCTAGCCCACGCTAGTAGCACTAACTGTCACGTGTGTGAATCACCACTTAACGGTGATTCGGTGAGAGATCACTGTCACATAACTGGTAAGTATATAGGCGCCGCTCACAACGCGTGCAACCTCAAGCTTAAAATCAACCCTAAGACAATAAACATCCCCGTTGTCTTTCACAACTTGAGAGGGTACGACTCACACTTGATCATGCAGGCCATCGCGAAAATCGATGGTAATATAACGTGCATCCCCAACAACATGGAGAGATACATCTCCTTCAGCTTAAACGGACTTAGGTTCATTGACTCGTTTCAGTTCCTCCTGTCGTCACTCGACAGTCTGGTCAAGGCCAACAATACCTTCCCTATCACCGATCGATACACAGACGCCGAGACTAGACCCCTGCTTATGAGGAAGGGTGTGTACCCCTATGAGTACATGGATAGTTGGGCTAAGTTCACCGAGACCAGACTACCCCCTATTGACTGCTTTTATAGCAAGCTGAATGAGGCGTCCGTCTCACGAGATGATTACTCACACGCGACTAACGTATGGAATAAACTGGGTTGTAAGAACCTGGGTGATTATCACGACCTGTACTTGAGGACAGATGTACTGCTGTTAGCCGACGTGTTTGAAACGTTTAGGCGGACGTGTTTAAAGCAGTATAAACTCGACCCCGCATGGTATTACACCAGCCCAGGTCTGTCGTGGGACGCCTTGCTTAAAAAGACCGGAGTTCATTTGGAATTGCTCACAGATTACGACATGCACCTATTCATTGAGAAAGGCTTGCGAGGTGGGATTTCTATGGTATCCAAACGATACGCGAAAGCAAATAATCAATACGTGAAAGGTTACGATCCTAACAAACCAACCAATCACATTCTCTACCTCGACGCAAACAACCTGTACGGCTGGGCCATGAGCCAGTATCTACCTACAGGGGGATTCGAATGGGTACCCCACGTTGATGTTATGGGGGTTGCACCAGATTCAAACAAAGGGTATATCCTCGAGGTTGACTTAGAGTATACCAAGGAATTACACACATCACACAACAGCTACCCCCTGGCCCCCGAACGTATGAGGGTTAACCCAGACTGGATGTCTGAGTACCAACATAACTTGTCAGGTGGTCGTGTGACAGACGTTGAAAAACTCGTGCCTAACTTAATGAATAAGACCAAGTACATCGTTCACTATCGCAACCTACAGCTGTACCTGTCGTTGGGTATGAGGCTGACCAAAATACATAGGGTGCTCATGTTCGACCAGAGCCCATGGATGGAGCCCTACATCAGAATGAACACAGACCTACGAAAAAAAGCCACCAGTGATTTTGAGAAAAATCTCTACAAGCTCATGAACAACTCGGTGTTTGGTAAGACTATGGAGAACCTGAGGAAACGCGTGACCGTGAAGCTGGTTCGGTCGAGTGAGGAAGACAAGCTCAGGAGATTGATAGCCAGTCCGGCATTCAATCGTAGTAAGATATTCACAGACAACCTGGTTGCCCTACACATGAAGAAAAGCCACATAAAATTCAACCGGCCTGTTTACGTGGGGATGAGCATCCTCGATTTATCCAAACACCTGATGTACGACTTTTACTACAACGAGCTAAAGAAACAGTACGGTGACAGGTGTGAAGTGCTGTACACTGACACGGATTCCCTGCTGATGGAGATTCGAACCGAGGACGTGTACGAGGACATGAAAAAACACCTCGATTTATACGACACCAGCGACTACCCTAAGACCCATGCCATACACAGTACGGTAAATAAAAAGGTCCTAGGTAAGATGAAGGACGAGTGTGTTGGCACGCCCATAGCCGAGTACATAGGTTTGAGACCTAAGATGTACTCCATACTGAAAGCCGACAATAGTGAGATCCGGAAGGCTAAGGGGGTTAAGAAGTATGTGGTGAAACAACACATCAAACACGCCAGATTCAAGGAAGCCCTGTTCAAGACCCGTACCTTTAGACATAAAATGAACACACTTAGAAGTGATGGGCATAAGATATACGGACTGACTATAAACAAGACGTCCCTGTCGCCTATGGACACGAAACGTTGGATAGCTATTGATGGGATAAACACATACGCGTATGGACATGAAAAAATTTGAGGCTATTTACTACAGCCCGCGTGGGTACTGGAAAGGACGTAGCGCAGTAGATAAACTAGCTAAAATAGCGCGAGTACCCCCGGAGGAAGCCAAAGCGTGGCTTGAAAAACAAGCCCTGTGGCAGATCTATTTGCCGGCACCACGCTACGTGCCTAGAAGGAGGTTCGGTATTAACATACCTAATAGCGTTCACCAGGCAGACCTACTGTTCCTACCCCACGACAAGAGGTACAAGTATGCCTTAACCGTAGTGGACGTAGCCAGTCGTTACAAGGAAGCCGAACCCTTGACCACGAAAGATTCGGCCCAGGTAGCCAGAGGATTCGAACACATATACAAACGCAGCCCGCTGACGTGGCCAACAGAGCTGCAAGTTGACCCCGGACGGGAGTTCATGGGTGCCGTGCCACAACTGCTAGCCAAACACGATACAAAGGTCAGGCGTGGCACGGCCGGAGCCCATCACAGCCAAGCCATAGTTGAGAGATTTAATAGGACTTTGGCTGAGCGCTTGTTCGGCTATCAGTATGCTAGGGAGATGGCCACCCCTGGAAAACGATCGACTGAATGGGTCACGAGGTTACCCAAGGTGGTGTCGTCAATCAACCATGAAGTCACCCGTCTCACCGGTAAGAAACCGGCAGACGCTATCAAATCAAAATCAATAGTTGCAGAGTCGGCCGCTCCATTGCGTGGGAAGGAGAAACAGATACCAGATAGGGCCCTAGTGAGGTATCTATACCAGCCGGGAGAACACGAGGGTGATAGCCGTAAGCGGGCCACCGATCCTATATGGTCAGTCAAAACTTACAACATAGATAAAGTGGATATGAAAGCCGACGAACCTAACTTGTACTACTTGAGGGATGGGCCGGGTAGGGGGTTTGTAAGAGAAGAATTATTGATCGTACCGTACGGCACAGTGTTACCTCCAACCAATACAAAGTAGGCATAGTAATTACCGCCAACTTTTTTGTAGTAGGGGTAATAGTAGCAAGAGCTAAGGGTCCAACCAAAGCCTTATTTACTAAATAAGGCTTTGTAGAGACATTTCTTGAAAGTGGTCCAGAACTGTCATTCCCTATACTACTAATGTTCTCGTCACAATGTGGCTGAAATATTGCCGATGTGACGTTAAATACTGACTGACTCACTCACTCTCGGGAGGGAATTCATTTTGCAGTATTAACCCCCTTTGAGGATACAGCCACTAATTTATTTGCTAATTTATTCTACCGATTATGAAATATGACACACCAGGAGCGTGAAGATGACACACCAGGAGCATGCAGATCACACACCAAGAGTGTGAAGATGATACACCGGGCGCATGAAGTTGACACACTGGGAGCATGTAGATGACACACCAGAAGCGTGAAGATGACACATCGGGAGCGTGTAGATAATACACCAGGAGCGTGTAGATGACGCACCAGGAGCATGTAGATGACACATGAGGAGCGTGTAAATAACACACCAGGAGCATGTAGATGATACACTGGGAGTGTGTAGATGATACACCAGTAGCGTGCCAATGAAAAAAATTATAGCTTATTAACTCTTCATTTCGCACTTCCAAATATGACCATTTTAGTCTTAACGTTATTAATGTCAAGTTTTGATTTGTCAGGTATTGTTTGAAAGGGTTCAGTGAGTGTTGCAAGGATTTACTACCAGAAGCAAACAAGACGGTATCGTCAGCATAGAGTAATTACAACAATTATAGATATATCAAAGCATTGTCAGTCAAACTGGAGACAGTCACTCCCTCGCACTTCTCATTTGTCAACCACTTTTCAAAGTCATTAAGTACATAGAAAATAATAATGGGGTAAGATTATCACCTTGTCTCACCCTTGAGTGACTAAGAAAATAATCTGATGTATTATTATTAAGTTGCACACATGATTTGATATTCTGGTGCATGGTAGGTGAGGAACTTCCCGCTAATTCTGTAATAGCTTGGACCAGAGTCCAACTTACCAGACATCATCGAATGCTTTGGAAACAATCTATGAAAGCAAAGTTAAGTTTCTGTTAACTATGTTTCAGTATATCTGTTTTTGCAAATGTCATTATGTACATATTATCAATTGTCGAGTATCCTGCTCTAAAACCCGCCTGACACTTTGACAAAACTGCGTTAGTCTCTAGATCAGTCTAAGTAAACTTATCCTCGGTACGTTTCGTTACACTCCACTACAAAACTTATGGGAGGTCGCGTCAGTTAACCTTTGAGATTGATCAATCAGAACACAGCTTACCAAATCACGAAAGTGGACATTCACACATACCTTTTGAACTTTTTATCTCGAAAAGGTTCGTACCCAAACGATTCCGAATGCTATTTAGCGTACGCTCGCTTCCGGGTGATGCACACGGCATACGTAACCATGACAACGGTGAGTAAACAGTCGCTGAAAATAGTGTTTTGGGCAATATTCAAGGATGTCATCTAATAAATATTATATAATATTAGCTAATGGTAACCATTTCAACAGAAACTCCAAAGTATATGTACTGCAGGTCAAATAACTGTGTTAATTGCGGATTTTTGTTTGTGGAGAGATCTGTGTCAGTGACCTGAATATTTTGAAAGACCCCCCGATCCCAAAATAGTAGCTGTCGCCTGATTGGTTAAATCTATTTAACCGTCTCGCGTTTGACTGGACGGTCATTGGTCGCTCAAAGGTTACCTGACGCGACCTTCTACTAGGTTTTGTTAGACTCAGTGGTGGAGTGTAACGAAATACACTGAGACTAAGTTTCCTTAGACTGGTCTCTAGATATTCGGCGAGCTCAGGTAGCTCAGGATGGTTACAGGACGATATGAATTTGAGTGTGTTTTCGTGCCTTCACCTTTATATATACATGAGCATTAATTAAGCACCACCAAAAATAATTGTCGATTGTAACAAAAAGGGATCAAAACAGAGAAATCAACCAGTTATATTTATATACACATGCAGATAGCATGAAATTCACGTGCTGACTGAAATGTATGCCTTTCATGTTAAAGTTCTGTCATGGTACAAGCGACTGAGTGGTACAAAAATGTGAAATGAAGTATTCACACTTTTTTCTTATCGACGCATCAATAAGTGAACAGTGATGAAACTGAACTTTTTTGGACATGCCAAGGTGTAAGCTTTCTGAAAATACCAGATGACAGATTACTGGTATGCATGAAGCTGGTTTGTCCTGTCGCAGCATTGCGTCCAGATTGAATATCAATCACACTGTCATTAGTCGACGTGTAACGAAACATACGGCCCCTGGTTACGTCAAGGATAGTCCACGATCAGGAAGGCCGAGAAAGACCATTCCCTGTGATGACTGTGCTATAGTTCGCCTGGTGAGACGCAGGTCCATGACCAATGCCAAAGATCTCAAAGAACAATGGAGAGTGAGTGTTCGTCTCTCAACCAGCACCATCAGGAAGCTCAGGTCCGCTTTACCCCGTGCACGTCGTCCAATCAGACGTTCCTTACTCACTGATAGACACAAGGCTTAAATCAGTAATCAACGGCAAAACCACAATCTGAGGACATGGCGCAGGATCCACTGATCCGATGAAAGCCGTTTTCTTCTTCGTGTTACTGATGGCCGTTGGCGAGTTTGGTGGAGTAATGAGGCTTATCAACAGCGGATGATCCATGCAGCTGAACCCCTTTGGCGGTGGTCTGTAATGGTGTGGGGGTGTATCGCCTATGACTGTAAGCTGAATCTCATCACTATTCAAGGTACACTCAATGGTCAGAGATAACAACCCCTCACTAGTCGGCGATGGACGATAATGCTAGGCTGTTACCGCATACTTGCACAACAACGCAGTTGACAGATTACCTTGGCCTGCGAGAAACCCTGATCTCAACCCAATTGAGCATCTATGGGACCATCTGGGGCGTCAAGTTCAAGTAAGGGATCCACCTGTTCAAAAATCTACAGGAATTAACCCAGGCTCTTCACGACGAATGGCAGAGGATTCCAATGATTCGCATTCGGCGTTTGATTTCCAGCATGAGGAGGAGGGTTGCAGCTGTTATCCGTGCGAGGGAAAGATACACCAAATACTGATGTCACCATTACTGTTGGCTCAGGATCGAACAGTGAACGTTTTTGAGTACTTTGACATTGTCTGTGTGTCCCCCATATGACCGTCAATAAATTACAGGCGAAAGTAGGAGCAGTGTTGGTAGTTGGCGGATTGACACTTTAGATGGTTCAGTTAACGCAATTATAACCATGTGTGTGGTTTCCATATTGTCATAGACTAAATCATTTCAATAGGTTTCCTTAAAACTTCATTTATTCAAATAATCTATTTGTTTCAATATAAGTCCAAAGTGCACCGAAATTCTATCCCCTTTGTCTATGTAATGTATTCGGCAAACATTTGGTGTATCCCCTCTTATCATAAACCCCCCTCCGGGCAGGACCCTTAATTCTCAAACGTTATCAATACATGTCAATTAACACCTCCTTAAGTCGCCTAATCTTACGTGTGTACATGTGCATGGGCCAGTGACCTTGCACAATGTGGCGTAATGGCCCTGTGTATAAAAACCTGGCTGATATGGTCAGTCGACAGACCATCCAGCGAGACCATCCAGCGAGACCAACCGGCGGGACCATCCAGCGAGACCAACCAGCAAGACCAACCATGGAGACTAGATCATCGACAGAAGTGGACGGATTGTGCGTCTAGTCGGGGTGTCGGCCAAGGCCGTCGCCCCACCTACGACTACGTCGACGATGAAGAATCGCCGTCGGACTTCTGAATGTGTGTAAGTGACAGAGCGGGTCTCCACATCGGGATCATTGGCCATTCAGTCCCGATGTGCGTTCTGTCACATGTTTACCACTGTATGTACCATTTCGACCATCATTCAACCAAACAGTAATAAAACATGGCAGCTGCTGTCTTCATCTCTAACACCGACTCATGTCCTCCCTGTCTCTTGTCCACCATCCTTTAGTCTATGACAATATCATGAATGACCAGTGTGTTGTGTTAAACACAATCTTACAGCATGAAAATGGGTGGTGCTGAATTAATGCTCATGTGTATAGATTGATTTGATAATCCCAATTAACCACTGCTAGGGGATAATGCTTGGGGATAAGGGCCTGCTATATTTACTGAATTAATGATGAAGTCATTTTCGATTTGATATGATCCTGCTTTGCTACTTTTAAGTTCTTTTAATACTTTTTTCCCGTTCTTCTAAGGTGAAGTAGAAGATTAAAACGTTCTTTTAAAACTAACATGTCCCACACTGGCCCCTACGTTCACACTTTCTTGACACTTTTCTTATCCCGTAGTGCCACATAAGAGTGGTTGTTGCGCAATAGACAGAGGGGAAACACGGGGAATACAGTGAGTGAGTCAATAGTCTTATTCGTAGGCTGATGGTATGTAGTTCCCTTAGTATCTCTTGTGCAAAAGGTGTGGCGAATTTCGATGAATTCAAAGGGTTTTTTCGTGAAGCTTAGATTCCCTGATTCTTTGTGAAAAGAAAAACAACTAAATAATTGAAACTATTGTTTTATACTACACAAAATAACTACAGTGGCAAAACAACAAACGAAATGTTCATACCCGTGCTATAACTTCAACTATTTTAAATAGCATGAGGCATAATTTTTGTATATTACAACGTTTCTGTTTTTGCTTTTAGCTTAAAACTGGTGTAATAATCTACACCAAGGCGTCGTGTAAATAACAAGCAATCTTGAGAACATCCACATACTTATATTAAATACTTAAATCGAAAAGCTATCCTTATTCGCGTAAATAACAATTAACCATGAGAACATTCATATGCTTTCTTTCGTCTACATCATACGTCCATGTTTCTAAATACATGTGAATGCTGCTTCACTACAAAGAATTTTCACCGACCAAATTATTTACACTTTGAAAACGATACAAGAACCTGTATCGAATCGTCGTGTTTCAGTATTAAAGAAGTTGTCATCCATATGCATCTTATTCTATTTCTACAAATTATCCTACATGTGAACATGGAGTTGTAACTCTGTTCACTAGTTCTAGAGACAACGAAACAAGGAATGGAGTTTCAGCTTAAGTTGTAGTGTACAAGACTGCAAATTCCACTTTGACAATAATACGATGATCATAAGGATAAGTTTTCGATTTAAGTATTTAAGTACCTTTCCTTGACCTTACAGTGAAGGACTTTCTTATTTTTTCGATCTTGAATAGCCCGTAAGTTGAATAATTGAAAGCAAACACAAAACCAGGTGGTAAATATTATTTGAAAGCATAAAGAAACAATAAAACAATGA
Source organism: Haliotis asinina (assembly GCF_037392515.1). NCBI lineage: Eukaryota > Metazoa > Mollusca > Gastropoda > Lepetellida > Haliotidae > Haliotis > Haliotis asinina. The sequence continues at coordinate 12,312,060 of NC_090283.1, read as the reverse complement.
GGCTGAAATATCACAAATAACAGATCTGAAAACTAAAAATATGCATCGTCAAACCACGTTATTGCGTTAATGAAGGTCTAAGTCTGTGTAATGACCAAGAAAGTTTGACATGACTATCAAAGACACATGTTTTGGGGTTTTGTTAGGTTTCTAGTGCCTTTGTTGATGTATATTTAAAAGAATCAATGCCTACGAATCCAAAACAGTTCAACGAATCGCTGTAGGGGATAGGAGTCTGAATTGTGGCCATCTAACTCCTTCTTATCAAATTTCACCGCTCTTTAGAACTGTCTTCACTATGTTATGTTGGTTAGTATTCCAATTTGCTTCATAATCCATAAATAATTCTGTTTAATTATTGTTAAAACACCACTTTGAAAAAGCATTTTGTGATTGATTCGTTACCTGAAATACAGTTCATATTTAGAAATGCACACAGGTACTAAACTGAATCTTTGTGTTCAACTGTTTGACCAGCCATCAGACGTATCTGTTGAAGTCGTAATATAAGCTCTCGATGATCCTGTCATTATGATTTTAATCGACTTTGAGCTATGTAGTTTCTTCATAAAATATAGTCACATGCGGCAGTTATCTGCTTACTTGTCAAATACATATCCCACAAACCCACTAAGACAGGAATTTCTGAGGTCGTCACGTCTGATAACTATACCTAATTTGAGAAAGCCTGTTACTATCATTGGGCTCCAGGAAGACTACTTCATACCGACAACAGACAGACGAATAGTCAGTCAGGCAGGTTAACTTCAGCTGACTATTGTTTGCTCAGATTAAATTACTAGTGGAGGCAGTTGTAGATTGACGGTTCCTCTTCAGCACGCCGTGTCTGTTGAAAACAAAACACATCGATGTATAGTTATAAGAAACAGGAACTCAATTCAAGTGAATCTAGGAGTCAGCATTAGTTCGTCGCAATATATCCAATTGTATCGCAAGGTTACATTAAACCGACCCTCAAAGCACTGGTCAGGATGCACTTCACACTGCCCTGATATATATGATATAGTTCTTACTGCTATTGCAAAATTTACAACGCAATAGTTCCATTAAAAACAGCAAGATTCTATTGGAATCCGGGGTAACTGCCCTTCTCATAACTACCCTTTACGGTCTCATGATCTCCAGCGTTGGATATGATATCTCCAGCGTAGGACTAAGAAAGTAATATCTCCTACGTAGGACTTCATATTTCCTACGTAGAACTTACTACCTCCTACGTAGGAGTTATTAAGTCCTACATATTGCATACCACCTCCCCTGTAGTACTTAATATCCCATACGTAGATGAGTGTTGTACATTAATATACAGCAGTTTGAAATGGTCGAAGTCCCCGCACATGTCAATACCTACTAGCTATTACTAAGTATACATCAAATGTGTTATTAGAAAAATGGAAGAAGAGTGGTTAAGTTTCAAAATACGGAATCACGGAACATTAGTCGTGTGTACACACACACACACACACGTATACGCAAATATATTGTGTTAATTTTGTCAAACAACATAGCAGCTTAGACCACCAGATGAAATATAGATGTTATTTGACAACATTAACAAAATATTCTATTTATTATATTTTCATCATTGTTTTTAAATGATCGAGACATCAAGTAAGTCTGCATTTTGTTACGCAACCTAACTACAGTCTAGTCCTTGAGAAATGTTGCACCCACACCAATTAGTTCGCTGACAAACATTATGATAGAATAATTAATGCTATGTTTCTCCTTTTTGTAGTCATACTTTGTGAAAAACAAAGTCACATAAACAGTAAATGTATAACTTTAATAAAACATACACGTCAGTATTTCTCTGGAGATGCAATCAGTGCGCGTATTAATATACAGAAAGTTGCAGTGCCGCCATTGTTTGATTGAACACGAAGCGAGGAATCAGTCCGAGAAAAGCATCAAAATAACAACGTTGAAGTAACGAACAGTGAACGTAGCATATGGAATTCAGGCAATTTTCCACCTAGGTATGTTCATCATGTTTGTTGAAACATGTCACTTTTGTCTGATGTCATATTGTCCTCACTGGATGCAACGGCCTCCAGCCCAACACGCACTGTCGACTGCGAGAGGGATACTGCAACAGCTGATTGTGTAGCCGATGGCCGGAGCATATCTGCACTGATGATAATGTTGCCATAAATGTTATTTCCAGAGAATATACTGGAAAAGGTTGGCAAGTGGTGTCGTGACCGCGTTTCGGAGGAAAACGTAGCGAGGACAGGCGGCGTTTGGAGCCCTGGCTGTTTTTGACAGATACCGGACTGGACGGGTGGGACGATCACGTCACTCCTGTCAGCTGATATGGCAGTTGCACAAGTAGCAGTTTAAGATTTCTTGGACAGGAGATGAGATATAGATTTTTACTGATCAGGATTTAACTTTGAGTAGTTGTTTATTGAGTTGAGTGAGTGAGTGAGTGAGTGAGTTAAACTTTAACGTCACATCGGCAATATCTCAGACATTTCGTGACGAGAACATCTAATATCAAAATTAATTATATGTCTGCTATAAAACCTGTCAACGAAGGACAGTAAAACAACTAGAATATCACAAATGGAATTAAAACTAGCATGGAAAGTTAAAAACAACATCACCATTAGGACAATACACTATAAAATCAGGCTATAGATCGCCAACAACTGAAGGTAGATCACCAAACTAGGGACCATGGGGACTTACAGTACCTTTGCTACCTGCATGGACCCTAGTTGGATTTACATCATCCCTTCTGCTGCTGGCGAGTGTACAATATGCTAGCCAAAATTAAAACAACAAGAATACTAGGATTAAAAACCTGGTAGATTTAAATTTACATGGAATGTTTGTGGACTTACGTACCCTCTCAGGAGGACAATAATTTTACAATACTTCAACCCCCTTTGAGGGTACAGCCACTAACAATTCTAGTTCCTAACCTAAACTACCAATCATTAAAATACATTTATATACAGAACATATTACTCAAAATTCAACCAAGAAATCAATTTCCTTTAAAAAACCAATAATTAAATGAGCGCTGACTGTGTTAAAAAGATCCTTAACAGTTTTTACAGAAAAATACTTATCCCTTATGATGGAGAATTCAACACAGTCAAGCAGGATATGCTTGACCGTGACTCTCTCATCACAAGGGATACAAAACGGAGGATCCTCAACTTTTAAAAGATATGTATGAGTGTATCTTGTATGGCCAATACGACATCGTCGCAAAATGACCTCTTCAAATCTGGAATGACAACCCAAGTGGGTATAACCAATGTAGGGTTTTATCTCATGTAATTTATTGATACCAACCTGGGTGTCCCACTTCTTTTGCATCAGATCACGGATATAAGATCTAATGGTGGGTTTGTAATCACTGTAAGGAATAAGAAGTGGTGTCACAGATTTGTTGAGTGCTGCTTTAGCAGCAAGGTCAGCCAATGTGTTATCCCTTATGATGGAGAATTCAACACAGTCAAGCAGGATATGCTTGACCGTGACTCTCTCATCACAAGGGATACAAAACGGAGGATCCTCACCTTTTAAAAGGTATGCATGAGTGTATCTTGTATGGCCAATACGACATCGTCGCAAAATGACTTCTTCAAATCTGGACTGACAACCCAAGTATGTATAACCAATGTAGGGTTTTATTTCATGTAGTTTATTTATACCTACTTGGGTGTCCCACTTCTTCTGCATCAGATCACGAGTGTAAGCTCTAATGCTAGCTTTGTAGTCAGAATAAGGAAAACGAAGTGGTGTCACAGATTTGTTGAGTGCTGCCTTAGCAGAAAGATCGGCCATTGCGTTACCGGAAATGCCAACGTGGCTGGGTAACCAACAGAAGACGATGTCGTACTGGCCAGTATCAAGATCATTATATAATTCAATAATTTCTATGAAAAGTGGATGTTTACAAGAAAGATTTTTAATCGCCTGAAGGCAAGAAAGAGAGTCGGAATAGATTATATATTGTTTATGTTTATGGCGTCTTTGAATATATTTAAGAGCTGTTAATATGGCGTCAGCCTCAGCGGTAAAAATAGAACTGTTGTCTGGTAATCTAGAAGATATTGTTCTGGATCCAGTAACAGTGGCACAAGCTACTGCGCCACCGTCCTTGGACCCATCTGTAAATAAGGATTTACAACTGCTATATTTATGTTTCAATTCATTATATTCTTGTTTATACTGTAATTCATTAGTTTCTGATTTTTTAAATGTGGTCAGTGTTAGGTCCACTTGGGGCCTAACCAACTGCCAAGGAGAAGAAGAAAGAAGACGGGAAGGAGCTATATTTTCCAGCTCAATGCCGGCAGCAGCAAGAAATGGTTTAATTCTTAAACCAAGAGGCGGTACAAGCGAAGATTTCATATTGTATAAGTCCTCACACAGAGGACTGAAAACACAGTTATATGCAGGGTTTGACTCACTGGAATATAATTTTGTTACATACTGTAAAGCTAATTTGATACGTCGCTGCTCAAGAGATGGCTCATCGGCCTCAACGTACAGGCTGTCAACAGGTGAAGTTCGAAAGGAGTCAAGGCAAAGTCTTAGACCTTGATGGTGAACAGAATCTAAAAGTTTCAGGTTGCTTTTACAGGCTCCACCATAGACAATGGAGCCATAATCAAGTTTTGACCGGATCAGTGATCGATAAAGTTGCAGGAGGGTAGCTTGGTCCCCTCCCCATTTAGAATTTGAAACGACTTTCAACAAGTCAAGTGCCTTCATGCATTTAGTTTTGAGGGATTTGATATGTGGTAGAAACGTTAAATGTGAGTCAAAAATTAATCCCAAGAACTTGGCCTCCTTTACAACTTTGATGGGAGTGCCATCTAGAGATAGTTCTGGGTCCTTATGTGGCTTATATGTTCTGCAAAAATGTATACAATTAGTTTTGGACTTCGAAAATTTGAAGCCGTTTTCAAGACACCATTTATTTATTTTGTTTAAACACAACTGCAGTTGCCGTTCAATAGTATGCATATTTTTACCTCGGCAAGAAATATTAAAATCATCCACGAAAAGCGATCCATCAATTGAATCGTTTAAAACTTTTGAGAAACTGTTGATCATGATGCTAAAAAGAGTGACAGATAAAATACTGCCTTGTGGAACACCCTGATCCTGATTGTAATGATCAGACAGGGTAGAACCCACACGGACCTGGAATTGTCTGTCATTTAAAAAGTTGGCAATAAATTGAGACAAACGACCCCGCAAGCCGAAGTCATTTAAGTCTCTTAAAATACCATGTTTCCAGGTTGTGTCATATGCTTTTTCAAGATCAAAAAAGATAGACACAGCATGTTGTTTATTAATTAGTGCATTTTTAACAAATGATTCCAGTCGCACTAAGTGATCGACAGTACTTCTGTTTTTACGGAAACCACACTGTATATCTGTGATAAGATTTTTTGTTTCCAAGTACCAAACAAGTCGATTATTTATCATGCGTTCCATGGTCTTGCAAACACAGCTAGTTAGTGAAATAGGTCGATAATTGGACGGATCCGTATGATCACGTCCAGGTTTAGGTATTGGTACTACTATGGCGTCACGCCACGACGGAGGAAAATTACCCGATGTCCAAATATCATCAAAAATATTGAGAAGACTTTCTAGGCAGGATTCTGGTAAGTGCTTCAGGAGTTGATAATGTATGTTATCAGCTCCAGTAGCAGTGTCATGAGCTTGATCAAGAGCAGTATGGAGTTCATGAATAGAAAACGTTTCATTATAATCTTCCCCATTATCAGAATTGAAATTAATAGTTTTCTTTTCTTGTTGTTTTTGATATTGTTGGACTTTTGGTACATAATTTGAAGAGGAAGAGTGTTTAGCAAGGGTTTCACCTAGTTTATTAGCAATATCTGATTTATCAGTAAGCAATTGATCTCCATGTTTAAGATGATGGACAGTAGATTTAGTACCTTTACCTTTGATTTTCTGGACCATGTTCCATACCTTGGACATGGGTGTCCGAGAATTTATTTTGGACACATAATTTTGCCAAGATTGGCGTTTGTTTTGTTTAAGAGTACGTCGTGCTTTAGCATTTAAAATTTTAAATTTATTTAAATTATGCACCACAGGATGGCGACGGAAATAATGTTCTGCTTTTTTCCTTGCCTTCCTAGCTTGTTTGCACTCATCGTTGAACCATGGTTTTCTTATGTGTGGAACTACAGAGGAATTTGGTATACACGCATAGGCTATGGAATTCAATTCATCACAAAAAGATTTAATAGCATCAGGAACGTCAATAAAACGTTCGGGTTTAAGTTTTTCAGCACACAGTGTTTCATATAAAGCCCAGTTAGCCTTTTTAAAATTCCGCCTTGATGATGGAGGAACATCAGATGGAGTTACAGCTTTTAATATAGTAGGAAAATGGTCACTTCCACACAGGTCATTGTGGACTGACCATTCGAATTCATTTAATAGTTCGGAATTTGTCAATGACAAATCGAGAGCAGAATAAGTCCCTGTCCCAGGGTGTAAATATGTGTTGGCACCATCATTATAAATACATAAGTCATTGTCAGAACAAAAGTCCTCCAACAATTTACCTCTAGTGTTTGTATTTACACTACCCCAGAATGGGTTGTGCCCATTTAAATCTCCCATTATAATACAGGGCTTCGGGAGCTGCTCATATAGAGCTTGAAGATCGGTTTTGGCAAAAGCCGAAGATGGTGAAATATAAAGAGAGCATAGCGTAAACGCTACATGTAAAGTAATTCTCACTGCAACAGCCTGCATATTAGTATTAAGTGAAACAGGGCTTTGAATAACGTTTTGTTTGACTAGAATGGATGATCCGCCAGTGGAGGTGAAAAACAATGATATGCATTAAAATGACGAAGGTCAAATGTATCTGTTTGTTTTAAATATGTCTCTTGGAGACATAACGCTGAAGGTGTGAAATCTTGGACTAATAGCTGTAATTCATGTAAATTTGTAATCAATCCTCTGCAGTTCCACTGTACAATATTATTGGAATAAACTATCTTTTGGGGGGATTTATTGGGGATCTACCCCGCACTCTTTTGGAGGGCGACAAGCTATGTGCCCTAGAATGGACGTTTTCAGAAACGTCCATGTCTTCAAGAGACCCATATTTATTGTACAATTGAATTTTATTTTGTGACCCCTTAGGAGCTCTGCTACTGTGTTGTTTTAAAGCATCAGGCTTTGACTTCGGTTTACTTTTCACCGTTTGTTGACTATCAGATGTTGATTGAGACCTTGAATGTGACTGAGATGATGATGATTTGTGATCAGAAGACGACTTTGAGCTACTAGGGCGTGGTTCCTCAGTCTGTGATGATATAGCAGGGTACAAAAGCTGTGGAGAATCGCAATTTACCCAAGTCAAGGTAGTTTGGCAGCCTGTGGATGATTTTGTTATTTTAGAGCGTGACTCCAATGTTGTTTTCGCTACTGCAGCATAACTTTCTGGAAGATCAGATCTTTTTACTATATATTTGGCCTCAGAAAAAGAGATATTTTGAGTGAATTTGATTCTATTTATTTCCATTTGTTCTTTCCAAACAGGACATTGTTTAGAAAATGAGGAATGGTCGCCTGAGCAGTTGGTGCATTTTTTAAAATCACTGGTACAATCTTCTGTTGTGTGTGTCTTCTCACCACAGTGGGCACACACAACGGACAATGTACAAGTATTTACACCATGGCCGTACTTCTGACATTTAAAACACCTGAGCGGGTGCGGAATGTACACGTCAACCTTGATGTTGCAGTAACCAGCCTTCAATGATTTTGGAGCAGTCGGATATGAAAAGGAGAACAGATAAGTTCTGTCATGTCAGAAAACAACCAATCACGGTCTCTGATGATTCCTGTGCTCGTGTTTAACGTCTTGTGAGCAGATACAGTAACAGGAATTCCAACAAGCGATTCTATGCTCATCAAATTGACTCACTGCTGCCGTTTCCCACACTCAACCTGCAGTGCACCTGAACGTAACCGTTTAATGTTCTTAACTTCCCCGGCAATACCTTGAATACCTTTGGCAACTGCGAACGGGTTCAATTTTAGAGGCGTTTTATCAGCAGATTCGATCACAAGAAAGCGTGGCCAAAACTCAATTGATCTGGACGGTCGAAGGTCATCATCAACATCATTTTCAAGAGGACGTTTGGGTTTTTTTGTGGGGATTTCATAAGCCATATTTAGGGTTGAGATTTCATCATCCAAACTCCCCACCCACCGCGGAGTATCACAAGGACAATGCTAAAAACAAGCGGATCTCCAGCTTGCAGCACCAAGGATACACGGATGATATACTCCAGCAGAAAAATTAGAAGATTAATAGTTCCACCAGATTGGCCTATGAGCCACCGCCTTCTGGCATAGGACTCTAGGCAAATTTCAGAACAACATATGTCAAAATCAAAAATGTTTTAGATAATATAACCAAGTCCAAAGTTATAACAATTCTAAATGATATGTGTGCATTGAAAAATATAACAATACTCCATGCACAGGTCTTGGCATGACCAGCCGATTGGTCGAACTGGGCCCATTCGACCACCCGTCTAGGCGAAGTCATGGCCAAAGTGGTGTATTGAGCAACAGGAGCACGATTGCATGCAGTAGTATAGGGAATGATAGTTCTGGCTCACTTTCACAAAAAGTCTCTACAACGCCTTATTTACTAAATAAGACGTTGGTGGGCCCCTTAGCTCTTGCTACTATTACCCCTACTACAAAAAAGTTGGCGGTAATTACTGTGCCTTGGTAGGAGGTAACACTGTGCCGTACGGTACGATCAATAATTCTTCTCTTACAAAACCCCTACCCGGCCCATCCCTCAAGTAGTACAAGTTAGGTTCGTCGGCTTTCATATCCACTTTATCTATGTTGTAAGTTTTGACTGACCATATAGGATCGGTGGCCCGCTTACGGCTATCACCCTCGTGTTCCCCCGCTGGTATAGATACCTCACTAGGGCCCTATCTGGTATCTGTTTCTCCTTCCCACGCAATGGAGCGGCCGACTCTGCAACTATTGATTTTAGTTTGATAGCGTCTTACCGGTGAGACGGGTGACTTCATGGTTGATTGCAGACACCACCTTGGGTAACCTCATGACCCATTCAGTCGATCGTTTTCCAGGGGTGGTCATCTCCCTAGCATACTGATAGCCGAACAAGCGCTCAGCCAAAGTCCTATTAAATCTCTCAACTATGGCTTGGCTGCGATGGGCTCCGGCCATGCCACGCCTGACCTTTGTATCGTGTTTGGCTAGCAGTTGTGACACGGCACCCATGAACTCCCGTCCGCGGTCAACTTGCAGCTCTGTTGGCCACGTCAGTGGGCTGCGTTTGTATATGCGTTCAAATCCTCTGGCTACCTGGGCCGAATCTTTCGTGGTCAAGGGTTCGGCTTCCTTGTAACGACTGGCTACATCCACTACGGTTAAGGCATACTTGTACCTCTTATCGTGGGGTAGGAACAGTAGGTCTGCCTGGTGAATGCTATTAGGTATGTTAATACCGAACCTCCTTCTAGGCACGTAGCGTGGTGCCGGTAAATAGATCTGCCACAGGGCTTGTTTTTCAAGCCACGCTTTAGCTTCCTCCGGGGGTACTCGCGCTAGTTTAGCTAGCTTATCTACTGCGTTAGCTCCTTTCCAGTACCCACGCGGGCTGTAGTAAATAGCCTCAAATTTTTTCATGTCCATACGCGTATGTGTTTATCCCATCAATAGCTATCCAACGTTTCGTGTCCATAGGCGACAGGGACGTCTTGTTTATAGTCAGTCCGTATATCTTATGCCCATCACTTCTAAGTGTGTTCATTTTATGTCTAAACGTACGGGTCTTGAACAGGGCTTCCTTGAATCTGGCGTGTTTGATGTGTTGTTTCACCACATACTTCTTAACCCCCTTAGCCTTCCGGATCTCACTATTGTCGGCTTTCAGTATGGAGTACATCTTAGGTCTCAAACCTATGTACTCGGCTATGGGCGTGCCAGCACACTCGTCCTTCATCTTACCTAGGACCTTTTTATTTACCGTGCTGTGTAGGGTATGGGTCTTAGGGTAGTCGCTGGTGTCGTATAAATCGAGGTGTTTTTTCATGTCCTCGTACACGTCCTCGGTTCGAATCTCCATCAGCAGGGAATCCGTGTCAGTGTACAGCACTTCACACCTGTCGCCGTACTGTTTCTTGAGCTCGTTGTAGTAAAAGTCGTACATCAGGTGTTTGGATAAATCGAGGATGCTCATCCCCACGTAAACAGGCCGGTTGAATTTTATGTGGCTTTTCTTCATGTGTAGGGCAACCAGGTTGTCTGTAAATATTTTATTACGGTTGAATGCCGGACTGGCTATCAATTTCCTGAGCTTGTCTTCCTCACTAGATCTAACCAGCTTCACGGTCACGCGTTTCCTCAGGTTCTCCATAGTCTTACCAAACACCGAGTTATTCATGAGCTTGTAGAGATTTTTCTCAAAATCACTGGTGGCTTTTTTTCGTAGGTCTGTGTTCATTCTGATGTAGGGCTCCATCCATGGGCTCTGGTCGAACATGAGCACCCTGTGTATTTTGGTCAGCCTCATACCCAACGACAGGTACAGCTGTAGGTTGCGATAGTGAACGATGTACTTGGTCTTATTCATTAAGTTAGGCACGAGTTTTTCAACGTCTGCCACACGCCCACCTGACAAGTTATGTTGGTACTCAGACATCCAGTCTGGGTTAACCCTCATACGTTCGGGTGCAAGGGGATAGCTGTTGTGCGATGTGTGTAATTCCTTGGGATACTCTAAGTCAACTTCGAGGATATACCCTTTGTTCGAATCTGGTGCAACCTCCATAACATCAACGTGGGGTACCCATTCGAATCCCCCTGTAGGTAGATACTGGCTCATGGCCCAGCCGTACAGGTTGTTTGCATCGAGGTAGAGAATGTGATTGGTTGGTTTGTTAGGATCGTAACCTACGTTAGTCGCGTGCGAGTAATCATCTCGTGAGACGGACGCCTCATTCAGCTTGCTATAAAAGCAGTCAATAGGGGGTAGTCTGGTCTCGGTGAACTTGGCCCAACTATCCATGTACTCATAGGGGTACACACCCTTCCTCATAAGCAGGGGTCTAGTCTCGGCGTCTGTGTATCGATCGGTGATAGGGAAGGTATTGTTGGCCTTGACCAGACTGTCGAGTGACGACAGGAGGAACTGAAACGAGTCAATGAACCTAAGTCCGTTTAAGCTGAAGGAGATGTATCTCTCCATGTTGTTGGGGATGCACGTTATATTACCATCGATTTTCGCGATGGCCTGCATGATCAAGTGTGAGTCGTACCCTCTCAAGTTGTGAAAGACAACGGGGATGTTTATTGTCTTAGGGTTGATTTTAAGCTTGAGGTTGCACGCGTTGTGAGCGGCGCCTATATACTTACCAGTTATGTGACAGTGATCTCTCACCGAATCACCGTTAAGTGGTGATTCACACACGTGACAGTTAGTGCTACTAGCGTGGGCTAGCCTGTCGACTCGGGTCATACGCATGGGAGCGATTCTATACAATGCATTCCTAATAATTTTTTCTTCCTCCTGCAAACACTTTAGAAACCTTTCAGCCGCGTCAGGGCCCCTATACACTACCGGAGCTTTCGTTTCCCCGTCACAACGGACGACAATGTATCCAAACGAACAGGCTTTATGCTCTTGTGTCTTGTGGGTGAAGCTACCACTGGGAGCCTCGCCGGCGGCAGCACTGGGGTGTGTGGGGGATTCCCCCACAACTAAGGCTTCGAAGTCGGCGTATATAATATAAGGTACAGACATTTGGTTCTTGTGGTTACTGAATTTTAGGATATTTTCACCTTCCTTAGGCATGTCGACTCGTATGGCCGTCTGCCCCACACCTTGACAATCATCCCGGTGGGATTCTAATAAATCAGCTCGACTGAAACCGTGTAGGCATCGTACACAAAAGTGTTTTTCCCCAACGTGTTTCGACTGGTCGTGCAACAACCGGCTGAGATGTTTTATCCACGTGTAGTGATACTTTTCACCTCGCTGGATCATGAATATATTGATAACTTGGCGATCCTTCACCGGGCTGACCCTGTGTACTATTGTTGTGTTACCTTCGTGCCCAAAGACATTTATAGCCAGATTATTCTGTTTTTCTACTTTAGTGATCTGGGATATTGGGGTGGGTTCATCTATACCATCCCAATTAAGCCCATCGTCTTGGGGATAGCTAGAAAGCCTATCTGAATTCTTGCCAGCTGGAAATAAGGCTGACCTGATAGCTAACCTCAGGCAATCGTTTCCTCTATTCTTAACGTTTACTATGGCATGTTTGTTCCTATAGTAGGGAGGCAAGGCTAGGTATGACCCGCCTCTGAACGGCACGTAGTTAGCTATGTCTAGATAGACATTATCGATTTTATCTACAGCCCACCCGGACCCTAAGTGTGTGTAGCGTTCTAGGTATTCTCGTATCTGCTGAAAACTGTTATCGATTGATGCGTCAATGGTCTCTGCATGTGTGACGACCTCTTGTTTACCTCGGAAGTAAGGCTGAACATACTCATCCTGCTTATCGAGCGACATTTTCACTGTGATCTGAAACTTGATACTTCCTAGGTTATTTAGTTCCTGGTTGATCTTATCAGCTATCAGAGGCTTGATATCTGTAATGTCTATGTTTCTATCAACGCGCATGCGCCAACCTCTCAAATAGTTGCCTACGGCGTGCTCAGTGCGCACGAACTGTAGGTCAATAGCTCTATTCTGTCGTAATAATTCTACAAGCTGTGGTTTTCTCATACGAGAATACCCACCTAAACCCAAATCGTGTGCCTCGGCTTTCAGTTGTTTTACAGTGGGAACGGGGGCATGTGATAACAATGCGGTTAACCAGGCTCTCCCCAGGTTTGAATAACCCGTGTATCCAAGCTGTTTTGCTTGAGCTTTTAATTATTTTACCGTAGGAGGGGCTTCTAAACCTAGTAATCTCAACAATGCTGACTTCCGCATTCGAGAATACCCGATCACACCTCTCTGTTTTGCGACCCATTTGAGCTCGCTTACAGTAGACATCGTGTTTACACCTAAGAGAACCAATGTCTAATTGGTTCACAGTAAGGGGAGGTAACCCTTAAGTGGCTATCTTGAGCAGTCGCCTACGTTCTTTTATGTAGCCTTTTTTATTCTCGTAGATGAGTTGATGTCTGACTACGTTCGCTCCGTGAGCTTTACATAGACAGTAATGCCCTTTAACCCCGATACCACACACAGAACACGTGTAGTTAGGACTTCCCATATGGAAACAACAGAACCCCTGATTCCTGCATTTCCTACCACAGGCCTCGGTCTTCCCCATAAGTATGTATTCGCATCGGTATGGAGCGGGTCTCATGTTTACTTATATAGGTATTTTAATTTAATTGCTTCGCAACCAACGCAGTAGCTGCTATACCCAACACTATGAAGCCCAGTTCACGATTCATTTGTCCCTTGGATGGTGTGTAGTACTGAGCGAGTGTGGGTTTATTGAGCGGTTCCAATTGTTTACCAGTTAGTAGGTAGTATTCTTTCATTGCTTCATCGACATCGTAGAATGTTTTAATGGCATGGTTTTCACGCTTGAGTTGTTCGTTAATAAAATCGATCCTCTGGAGGCGTTTTTTAACATACTCGTCCTGTGCCCTTTGTAATTTCTCAGTAGCGAGATCGTGTCGCTTCCTTTCTTCCTGTATTTCAGCCGCGTGATCATCTCGTAGTTTAGAGAAGAGGAAATTACTCCCGGAAAATGCCAGGGCATTCACTAACGCCCCACCGACCATCATAGCTATCGTGGCCATCCCTATATTTATTTCATTATATTATCAGGTATTATTCCTTGTTTTACTAGGATGTCTTTTGTGGCCATCGCCATACCAAGGTTCATTATGAGCATACCCATATCCTGCAGGTTGAAATCTAGCTTGATAGTTGGTTGTTTAAGCACCATTTTAGTCAACCGAGCGTACCCTACGGCTAGACTGGCTACCACTGTGGCGTGGTATGCGTCGTTGACGAACGTTTTCCCCTCAGACATTATGTATATGATATAAAATATTAAAATTATAACATGATATGCGGGTCAATAGTGGGGCCTGCCGGCGGCGTGGGGGTACCCCCAGAGTTTCCCTCAGTTCCCTCACGTGTATATAACCATGTTATAACCACGGCAGCAGTTACACCTACAGCCAACAACAGTCGGGTTGGGTTGGTTACTTTATGTTGGTTACACCACCGTTTTTTACCGGCAGCTACTCTCTTAGGATTCTTCTGTCTGGTTACTGTTGAAGTGGTCTCCACCGTCACTGGTTCCTGTGAAGGGGTCACTGTTGGGGGTACCTCCACTGGGGTTTCCTGTGCAGCATCCATCTATACTATTATTATTATTTTTTCTCTCAAATTGACAATGTTTTGCTGTGATAATCGCCGCCGTCACTGGAGCCAACAACATGCCATATTTGTGGTACAGCCCGCAGCTGATAGAGCTCACGGCGTGTTCGATAAAAGGGTCTTTATCTAGGTCCTCCCACAGGTAAAGTCGGCGCTCTGGTGGAATGGGAAGGAAATGTGACACAATACCGGTGTATATCTGGGTCATAGCCGATCCTATTGTCTTTGTCATTTCTGCTCCGAGCCGGGACTCGTATCTAGCGTACAGCTTATCGATTTCTTCGGCTGACATTTTGTGAATTTTATCCGGAGTGTAGTCTCCAAAGTAATGTTTGGCTTTGCCACCAACAGCCAACGCCACCAGTTTCTCTCGCTTGGGGGAATCCCCCACAGTGGGGCCTGCCGGCGGCGTTGGGGAGACCCCCAACTGTTCGAGCAATTCCTCACACTCCATCTTATAATATAACAAGTAAGATTTAGTTTTAACTATATAATACCCGATGCAGACAAAACACAGAGAAATGAAGGTTAAGTTGCACACGACAAATACTTCAAATATTATAGCTTTGCTTAGCTTTGCTTAGCTTTGCTTAGCTTTGCTTAGCTTTGCTTAGCATACTATATATGCTACTGGTTGGTCGGTTTTTAGAACGAGCTTAGCGTGTTTAGTTTCAGCGAGCTGTTTCTTCACCCGTTCCCGTTCTAATTTACTCATCACATCGTTCTCTCTCAAACACTCCTCGAACGAATCCCTATCCTTGCAGTGAAATAAGGCCACCCATCGCGTCTGCTCCCTGAGGTCTTTCAACACCGAGTTGAACTTCTGCGTTAGCACCCAGACGCTGTGATTTGCATGCCGGCCGGAGAAGGCCAGGTACGATAGCATGTCTCTCTTTTTTGTTATCTCACGTCGTCCAGTATGAACAGCGTCGGTTCCCCTTTAAATTTCTCGTGAAGAGCTTTCAACCAGTCCTGCAGGCGTGTTCCAGGGTCGATTTTGTGTACGTCCGGGTCCGTCATCACCCAAGGTCGCGCGTACGTTTTATTCATGCTCAGAGTAGGGCACATGATAACGATGTTATCGAAAACATCCTTGTAATAACCCTCTAACATATCCAACACGAAAACGGTCTTCCCACAGCCAGTCTGCCCGCATATGATAGCGCAGTGTGGGTCAGTGGGTAACCCCAGGGGGTACCCCCATCAGTAGATGGCTTGCACGAATCTCCCATTGTCTATATTAAGTTGCGCGTCCATAATTACGTACAGATATAATTTCAACTTACCAGCGGTTTGAGCCTTCTTAGTAATCTGGATGGTTATCCCTTCGCTGCCGTTATCTATACGGCGCCCGCTACCGTGCAGTTTATCATCATCCGTGGATCGCATGTCCAACCATAGGGCGTACTTGGTGGTCAGGTATTCACCGATCTGCACGGAGCTTAGGTCCAGGTCCTTTGTTATGTAATCCCCCACTGGTAGCTTTTTTATCTCATCCCACTGCTGGTGTGGTCTCATACCATGACTGAACAGCTGGTTGGGCACGCCCTCGATGGTCACTTCCACCTTTTCAATCTCGGGGTTGAAAAACTTCTCGCTGTCCCTCTGGAATGGCTCGTAATCCTCCACGGGGACGACCAGGATACCTTTCATCGATCGCGCCGGCACGTTCAGGTTGATATTCCACACATTGTTGCTCTTATCTCGCACGACTGATCTATGCCTCAGTACGCGATCGTATAGTATAGCCATCTTCCCAGAGTACTGACTTCGAACCTGCCTGGCCAGCTCCGGGCTAGTGACCATGTCGAACTCCAGAGAGATGTTGTCTATAGCATAACTAGCCTCATCACCGTTCGGCGTACGCACTACTTTGCTATAGTCGTTAAACGTGAGCTCGTATTCGAGCCTATCACCCAGCGCGGCCTGGTAAAACGGCGCGTGTCCCGTGAGCAACTCGAAGTCGAGCGGCACGCAGAATCGATTCCCGTATGCTAGAGCGATGGCCTTTTCACCGGCCGATAGCTTGTCTTGCTGGTCTTGCGTGAAGACGTATCCTATGCGCGCCCGGGTTGATTTGCTGATACCCTGGTACACATCATTTACTCGTTCTCCATCGCTTTTCCAGAGATCCCTGTAGCAGTGAAACACGTCGCTGTCATCGATGCTCAGCACCTCGTTACCGCTGATCTTGACGGTCGTTTTCTTGATGATAGCTCGCCCCACGTTCCGCACTAGCTCGCGTTTGTCGTTGTCGGAGGTCAACGTGATATTGAACGCCAGTCGAACAGTGCCTGGTACAATGAGGTCATTCTCACCAAGGTTTGGAAATCTAACCAGCAGAGTTTGATTCTGGTCTATCTTGCTGGGATTGTTGGTGATGGTCACCGACTGGCGCACGGCTCTGGCTCCTAATGGCTCTCTCAATCTTCTGAAAGGATCTAATTTTCTGCCATACATTGTTATATAAAAGAAATATATTTTTAATACTAATGGATGAAGACATAGATATGACGGAGATGCCGGGCGCTAGTGCCCAGGCATCCGATGTGCAAGAGACCTCATTTACTAGTTCACCATTGAACCAAGAACTCTTGGAAACAACGGTAAATGATTATTACGAAAGTTTAAGAAGAGATAAAAACTATGTTGAACCACAGGGTCGATACCATAAGAATTTTTTTATTGATACAAAGGGTGTTCTACGCCTTAAGTCTGACCCAGGGGTTGACCTCTTTAACAAGAGCAATAAAAAACCACTGGCCTTGTCAACTCTAGCCAGCCGCCATGGTGTCGAATTTATCCGTGAACATCTAAACATGAATGATTACGGTGGTGCAATACCTAAGGTCGTTAAAGAAGATCTGCAAGCTACCAGATCCCACCTCACCACTAGAGATGAAATGACACCACAGCGTGCTACAGAAGCCTCGGACAGCATAGAAAAACTGTTGAGCACCTACTGGGACAAACCGTTACCGGGGTTTGACTTTCCGGTAAGGGAACTGCACGGCTTAGACGAAGCCGTGAAACGCGTGCGTGGAGAACTCGTGAACAACATGGGGAAACTGAACGAAATCGACGAGCACATCGCTAAGGAAAAAACCAAACTCAACGAAACTGAAAACGATGATATGAAGCGTCGTATCAATGAACGACTACGTGATTTAGAAGACGAGAGACGTACACGATTGGAAGCCGCTTCCTCGAATCGTGAACAGCTTCGATCCCAGATCAGTCGCATTCGGGAAACAATCGATAGAATACTGAATGAGGATACAACTTTAGCCAACAGGATTCGGATATTGTTCCGGGAGCAAGGGATCACCATCGCCAGTATTCTGACTGCATTGGGTTTCATCATATCAACCCTGGTGGTGTCACTGACAGGGGGAACCCCCACACCTGCCGGCGGGGGAACTCCAAGTGGCGGTGTTAAAGACTGGATAAAAAAACTCGGGGAAGGCCTAGCTAAACTGGCTGGTAAAGCCGCCGAAGCCCTTCCCGGCATCCTGGGTAGCATCGTCTCGTGGTTGTTGGGCGCTCTGTCTAAAACTGCCATGTGGCTCAGTCAAAACCTGTGGGCAGCCATCGTCGCCGTGGCAGGTCTGGTGTACGTAGCGGCTAAGAAATCTTTAACCAAATAAGTCCCAAAGTTACCCCACCAACCACCAGGGCCGTTTTATTATCAATATGCTGCTGATAGGGGGGTACCCCCACATGCATATGGGGGTGTGTGGGGGGTACATGAACTTTAGACTCCGGGGGTGGCGCCACTATACCCTTTTCACGTGGTGGGATGTGTGGGATATAGGGGGTGTTAATATCGGGGTTGATACCCAACTTTTGGTCCGCCGTGGCTATGACTATTTTGTTGTTATAACCCACCACTTTTTTTATTCTCAGTTGCATATCACTCGGAGCCATGTACAACCCCACGCCGAACACGTAATTGACTTTCGATCTGGCGTATTCTAACACGTTTTGGTAACGGTCGATGGCCCTCGGGAGATCAACTGGAGAATTGATAGCATCATCAACGTTGGAAACGAACTGTTTCTGAGCGTCGTAAGCAGTTCCCTTACCGAGGATGTTGGAACGCGTCATCGACTGCGCACCCAACAGCGCCCACACGTACGTTCGAATCGAGTCGTTCAAGCGTATTGTACCAGCACGAGTGAATTCTTTCGATGTTTTTGAGATCATTTTAGTCCAGGCTGTGGCTGCATCAGGATTGGTTTGCTTTATACAGCTGACATGGATCTTTTCATTTGTTGTGGGGCCTGTAAATGTATGACGGTTTGGGTTGTATGAACCATCTTTAGAACCGGCATAATATGTTCCGGACCTGTAGAAGTACACGAGAACTATACCGAGACCATGGTTCACACCAGGAAGGCGAAAGTCTTTATTCGTTGGAATCTCAAACTCCCCACAAACACGTTCATAAGCGCGTCTATCATAGGGGTTATTCGTCATACTCCACGCTTTATCTTGGGGAAGAGGAGCACTTATTTCCTTCAATATTCGTCTCGTTTGATAATAAATATGAAACAAAATAACCGACTTACTCAGTTTGTCTATACCGTAGTCTGGTGTCACACCCGACCCTGTCGTCGCACACCACACAGCAAAGTTGAGTTGGTTCTGCCAAAACTGCATTGGGTTTTGATTCCAGTTTACCACCGCCTGCGCGTTATTAACGGACACGATATATTTTTCAAAGATATCAATAAAGGTTGTTTTAAACCCCGTACCATCTGCATTCACCACGATTTTCAAGTGTGCTAAATCCATATTATAATATATAATTCATATATTATAATATGTACATAACACTTCCAGGAATAACGAGCGGTGAGGCCGTTCAGCTGACGCACGCGATCGATAACACGTCAGGTCAACTCGAAGTCGCACTCTGCGATATCACCTACCTACCGCAATGGACTAACATCAATATCAGCAACAATAAGCTGTTCGTCAGTGGAACTCGCAGCCAGATAACTGACGGCTACTACAGCGTGTGCTCTCTCAACGACGAGGTCTTCAAACCCCTGGGAGCCGAACTCAAGATGAACGACTCAAACGGTACAGTGGTGTTAATCAACAATGGAAGAAACCCTTTGAGGCTCGGCCGACCATTAGCAAGGATGCTCGGTATATCTCCTGACGAGATAAAACCAACAACAACCGTCACAGGCACGAAGTTACCCGACCTAGTACCATACCGAGAGCTGTACATTCATCTCGGTCAGGTGAGCACAACGTACAACATTCAAGGAGGTCACCCTTCCACTATACTGAGAGCAGTGCCGGTGAAAACTGAGAAATACAACGACGGTAGAACCGAGTCGTTTTCACCACGGCAGTATAAGAGATTAACCCAGGCAGTATAAGAGATTAACAACATACCTGAGCTGACAATATCGGTGTTAGATATAAATCATAATCCTGTAAATATAGGATACCTCAGCTTAACGCTTCATGTAAAATGACCAGCGCACAAGGGCCCGGAGTTAAAAAATGCGTCAATATCGGGATCTCCGACCTCGGAGACACGCACGGTTTCGACGCTCCCGGAGTAGATGGTAAATCGTATGCCTTGCAACTGAAAAACAACATTTACAAACGCGTTGAAATCCCCTCCGGTGGAACCTTAAGTGATATAGTAGATACCACAAGAGCAACAGTCAACACTAAGTACACCCTTGTCAACACCGGTAATAATAATTGGATAATATACCCATCGTTCGGGGGTAAACTGTTCGACTTAGACGACGTTGAGAGCACTACCGTTGCCCGAAACAAGCCATATATGCTCGTCTTCACCGAAGATGACAAGTGGGTGTTGTTACCCGATAACGACTGGTTTCTCAATATTAAACTCGTCTCCCCTTACGTGTTCACGGATAACAAAGACAACCACCTAAACAAAGTCGTGAACAATGGAACCCTGCTCGTGGCTTACGTCCCAACTCAGAGACGTAGCGTAGTCGTCAGCCCAGTCAACACTATAGCAGCCCACATGCTATCGAGTAAACCAGCCATACAAAACGTGAAATTGCAGTTGGTGTCTGAATTCGAAGGTGTGGTCACTATACTAGAGGATCTACCGGCAAACTCAACACTGGTCATCAAAGTCTACCTAGGGGAACCATCGGGGAATGATGTCGAGATCGTGAAGGGGATCAAACTCGGGTGGGTGAAACAACACCAGTATCAAGTTTGCAACGTTTACGTGCGGGTGGGTGTCGGCTCCAACACCAGTCTGCAGGGGGTCAATGTGATCGTGGAAAACAAGATATCACTAATCAATATCTTCCTGCCTGACAACATACACTTCATGGGTATGAAGTTCACCCCTGAATTATTATCAGAAAACCAGTTGGAAATTATATCGTAATAGTATAATAATGACCAGTCATCATCCCAACACTACACTTAACGACTTAGGAGATACGGAGGGCTTCGATCAGCCTGGTGAGGAAGATGAATTATACATCCTGCAATTCAAAGACAACGTGTACAGACGGATGTCGTTATCACATCTTAAAGAGCCCAAATGGCTGATCAACTTAACACTCACCTCACCTTATATCACATTAAAAGACGAGTGGGGGGCCATCTCTAATATTAGGAATAACGGTATCTGGCCCGGGGATTTCATTTTTGAGGATAAAGCAACATCCTTGATAAGTCTTCGTAAAGGGAAAAATAGGTTAAGTTCTGGAATAAAAAATAAATTAACATTTAACAGTAAGTTTATCCCCCAGTGGGATCTTGATAAAATATTCTCCCCCTACACACTCATCATAGAAGTCTTCTTTTATGAAAACACCTCAAGAGTACACCAATTTTTACCCGGGGTGTCAATACACTGGTTTGACGAACACCAAGACCAATATTGTCGTATTGTTATACAACAGGATACCTCCACGGGCCCTATAAACCGCTTAATAAACCTCAGTGGGGTTTTTATTACAACAGGAAAGTCTATTAGCCTCTCACCTATTACCCTGGGTAATCTAGAACTTGTAGGCTTCAAATTCATTCGTGAACTATTAACTGAAACCCAATTAAAATATCTTTCATAATATATATTATAGGATGGGTCTGTACCCAGTCGTAGAGGAAGTAGCGAAGACGTTGGAAACCGTAGATGGGTTTCGCTTGAGGCAGTTATGTGATGTGAAACGCCAACTAGAACAAGACCGTGACACGCGGAAAGCACTATGTAAGAAGTACCATAGAGCTTTCAATATTGTGGACGGGGCTGACACTACCCTTATGGCAACCAGCATGGGACTAGGGGCGGCAGGCGTTGGGTTGTTAGCTACAATCGTGGCTGCACCTATAGTGCTAGGTATTGAAATAACAGCTGGGATAGCGGGGGTGTTAGGGTTGGCGCTTAAGTTAGTATCACGCAGACTTAATCGTAAGGCATTGAAACACGACGAGATCAGGGTTCTGGCCGAAGCAAAGCTGAACACAGTGAGTGAGCGTATTTCCACGGCACTCTCTGATAGTAAGATCTCAGAAGAGGAGTTTCGTTCAATCCTCTCTGAACTCAAAAAATATAACGGAATGAAACAAGATATTCGATCCAAGTCTCGTAAGTCTGCTATCAGCGAGGACGAGAAAAAAAAGTACATAGAACAGGGGATACAAAAAGCCCAGCAAGCCTTTATTATGAACACCAAAGAGATCGTAGGCGGTTCACGTTAAACTGTTTCATCGATATAAACGTGACATAGGTCGCCAAAGTGAGGTATCTATACCAGCCGGGGGAACACGAGGGCGATAGCCGTAAGCGGGCCACCGATCCTATATGGTCAGTCAAAACTTACAACATAGATAAAGTGGATATGAAAGCCGACGAACCTAACTTGTACTACTTGAGGGATGGGCCGGGTAGGGGTTTTGTAAGAGAAGAATTATTGATCGTACCGTACGGCACAGTGTTACCTCCTACCAAGGCACAGTAATTACCGCCAACTTTTTTGTAGTAGGGGTAATAGTAGCAAGAGCTAAGGGGCCCACCAACGTCTTATTTAGTAAATAAGGCGTTGTAGAGACTTTTTGTGAAAGTGAGCCAGAACTATCATTCCCTATACTACTCATGCCCCTATTGCCCTAAACCACCAGGATCCCCTCCTCCGCCGACACAGGGCCGCAACCCACGGCAAACGGGTTGGTGGACCAAATATGCCCCCGGGTCCACTACGGGGGTGTTGGCGAGCTCTTGGCGTTACCCAGCACCCAGCACCCAGCACCCACCACGAGGAGGTGGCTCGCCACGGGTGCCGTTTATTGAGTTGACATTCCGGTGCCCTGAAAGTGAAAATAATCCTAGCCATTCACAAGAAAATAGTTTGTTTATTGTTGAAAATGGTTGAATTCTTTTTTTTTATTACGGCTATTAATCAGAATCAGATATGTTCCAGACATGTAAATAATGACAAATTCTAAATATACTATGGATATTTTACAGTGCTACACAATACATGATACCATGCTTATGGTTGATATTTATAATAGTATTTATTTCAGCTATTTATTTTAGTTATTTTAGTTATCAAGTTACCACCATAATTTCACATTGCATATAATCTATATACTTTAACATTTTCATCCACAGTACCTGGTACCAAAGTGTACCTTGTTGGTAGTTGGTATTCACAGCAAGAAAGAATGGACTATCCGATTCTGACCAGCCAAGGGGTCTCTTTGCCGAAAATAATTGGTATTGTACAACAGGGTCGGAGTCAATGTCATCAGTTGAGTATGCTCTAGGCTTTACAATGCGGATATCACGAGGATTATATATACACACGGAATAACGTTTATGATCAAACCAAATTTCTTGTAATACACACACACACACACACACACACACACACACACACACACACACACACACACACACACACACACACACTACCTAAACACTTGTGAGAGAGTGGCCACAGTGCTGAGAGTTTCTGGACTTTTGTGAGTTCAGAATTAAATTGTGACATATTATATATATTACCTAAACACTGGATATAATGGAGTCATCGTAAACTCACGTCTCACTCTTGTGATGTCTACAATGTTTACAACAACAGATCATTATATACCTTACAATCGAGAATCATTGAGTATAACAACCAAGAATGACAGGACAAATGAAACGTTACACGATAAACAATCAGCTCAAGAGTTTGGGTTACACATAACATAAAATATATTCGAAGGAACACACATAGTGATGACGTCATAACTCAAAATGGCGCGGACCAATAACACGGAACGTAAGCCCGGTGAACACAAATGAAACAACTGATAGATAGTAGTCCTTTGACACAGAAACGAAAATGTTGTAATCAACCGAGAATGAATAATGATTATACCGAAAGATAAAGACTGATCGAAAATAGGATACCATTGTATAAGCTGACCATAACATTATACATATTATTTTCCTACGTAGGACATGTTAAGGAGATGTCCTACGTAGGAAAAAGAAAGTGTTACGTAAGAGATATTATTAACTCCTGCGTAAGAGATACGCCCGACGCAGGAGATATAATGTCGTAGGAGATTTTAAGTAGACAATCACGCTGCCGTCTGTTGTTTTTGTTTCCTTTTGTCTCCTTTTCTTCTTTTTATTGGTTTATTTTGGAGGGTGGGGGGAGGCGGGGTATATTTTTTAGCAATACAATGTAGCAATAGTTCCAGGTTTGTAGTTCTTGCAAGCGATTAGTGGTGCAGAAATGAACACACAATTTTGTCTGTTCATGATTTCCGTAAATTGCTAAAAAAAATAAACTTGGCCGTTAAGTAATGTGAGATGATTTGTTCTTTCAAATTTGTGGGGGGTCCATTGTTTCGTTATTATGATTGTATTACTGGATTCCAATTACTGAAATCGTGCTCTCTGATTGACTGAAATTGACGAATTTACCAAGATACTAATCATGGAGTGGCGCGTGACCATTATTATTACTATTTTAACTGACAGTCAGAACACTGATAACTTGAACAGTCAATATATGGAACATTATATATTAGATCATCTTCAAACTTTCTTACCACATATTAAAGTAAAGGCACTGTATCTACTGGAAACTGTTTTTGTTCCAAGCGTGGTGGACAACAGTCAACCTTCCCTCAGACAGACTGATCACTAATCCGTTCAAAACTTAGGTATGGCTCCATTATCTACACTAAACCACAAAATACATATCAGGCTGGTAGCGGTTTCTTAAAGAACGCACTTTAATTCATTCCAATAACAATCAAAACTTAACAATTATGGTTGACACATTTTTGAGAATCGTATTTAGAGTTCACACTAACAAAATCAGCAAAAACGGTAGTTCTAATGTCACTATTGTCTGTGGCCTCCATCGGCATCGATGAAAGTGTTGCATCTTCAATACATGGGACGAATTAGCCGGTTGATGAAGGTCATAGGCACCTGGGTCCATACCCTGTGATATGCTGCATTTTTCGACCATAGGATTCTTTGAACGTCTTCACAAAGGTGTACTGTTGATCTCAAATCAAGACTGAGTGTGACTAATGTCGGGCTTGTATGTCATGTTGTGTTAAAAAGCCCAATGTCAGTGTGGGCACGAGCGTTGTCTTGTTGGAAGACATGTTTTCTGTACGTCCAAAATATGGTACAGCGTGGGGTCTTATTACTTTGTCAATATAGCGAGCAGGTGTCATGTCATGTTCTCATCCTGAACCAAGATACTGGAACACCACTGTGCCAGCTGTCTGGTCCAGATCGACTGCACCCCTTTCAACAATGCACTCATCGGGAAAAAAGTTCCCTACGCCTTCACCATACTCTCACACTGCAATAGACTCACATTTGGCTTAGAAAAGCGACATTTCTTTTGTGGTTCAGTGTACGGATTTTGCAACGTAGCCTGAAACGTTTTCATTCTGTCCACTATAAATTTCTAAGACTCTGTCGTGGATCTTTCTCAACGTTTTCACACTGAAAGTTTTCTGTTGATTTTACTGAGCCATCTTTTCTACAGTTGTCTTTGCAATACATCATCCCGGTGTGTTGATTCTCGAACGAGTTAAAACCTGCATGAAGCAGCGAGGAAAATCCTCTTTATGAAGATCTTTACTGTGATATGTAAGTCAAAAACATACACTGTAATAATCCGGAATCTGTCCACTGTTGAGACCTTGAATGAATTAATTGAAGGTAGGTCTTTATATCACAGTATAAATAATTCCAAATCATGGTTATAAGTTTCACTCGCCACTGTGAGCATTCTTTACATAAAACGTGATTAGCAGTGATGTATCAATGCCTTAAGTTTAAGAGTTAACTGCCAGCAATGTGAATATGCTCATACTACCTCGAGTCTGGGGTACGTAAGTCCCAAAATAGTCAAGGCACCGTTGCATTAAAACTTTCCATTGATTTTAATCGTGGCACATGTGTCTATTAAATTTTTGGCTAGATGTGTCTTTATTGCTGAAGGGATGGTGCAAATCAAGCTATGGCCAACGCAGGAAGCAAATGTACTGCAAGTCCAGATGGTCCTTAGTATCGTTGTTGGCGATCTAAAGCCCTTTTTATACAGTCTTTTCAGCATTTGAAATTGAATTTTAGAGACAAATGCTAGTTTTACTTCTAAATTGCTGTGATATTCTAATTGGTTTTACTGTCCTTCGTTGACAGGTTTTATAATTTACATGTATTTATGGTGAATTTAAAACTTGTTTTAGTCACTAGATGGCTGAAATATTGGCGATGTGACTTTAGATATTAACTCACTTACTCCCACTGACTCACTCACCTTGAGTCTGCAAAGGTAACAGTGTCATCTTTGAGGCATCGTCCAGAGCAGGATCATCTGAACGACACATCAGAAACATGAACAAACTTAAGTCATGGCATCATTCCATCGTTTTTATCCGCTTTTTCAGCTGATCATTAATCACATTTATATAATACTGAACGTGAATACAATGAGCAAAACCGTATTTGACACATATGTTCTTAACAATTTATTCATTTAAAAGTACAAATGCAAAACTATCATCTGGTACTATATAATACTCAAAATGTGATAAGGATCATAGATATTTTTCTTTTTAAAAAATTAATAACTGCATCACTGAAAATATTGTGTTCAAGTAAAATAAAAAACGTCTTCAACAAACTTGCAAGTGCATTTCATGCCATGGGAAATGCGTTTGTCATCACAGTTTATGCTTTTGCTACCATTGCACGATTTTCACTCAGGCATTGGGGTCTGATTCTTTCTAAAATTTCAAACTCGGGGTGCTGTACCGGGATGAGATCCTCGATGTTTACGTCAGACCCTACGCTGGTGCTGTTGGCCCTGAGTTCATCCTGATGGATGATAACGCCCGTCCTCATCGCGCCAGGGTGGTGGAGCAGTACCTTCAGCAGGAGACAATTGTCCGCATGGACTGGCCAGGGCGCTCGCCGGACTTGAACCCGATTGAGCATGTCTGGAACATGCTGCAGGTTGCCCTTTCACGCCGTAGAGCACAACCCACGACTTTGGCAGAGCTCAGAAACGCCCTCGTGGAAGAGTGGAACAACCTTCCCATTGGAAACATCCGGGTGCTTATTGACAGCATGACTCGACGTTGTCAAGCCGTCAATGATGCAAGGGGAGGCCATACCAGGTACTGACACTTCATCGACTAAGTGTAATGATGGACTATCCCCCAAAACTGTGTAATTCTTTCTGGTTTGCTGTTAACATTGTGTAATGAAATGCCCTTTGGTGTTGTTATCAGATTTCAAGCATTCCGTATTGATAAAAGTTCATGCCGTTCATGAATTTTCATTCATAACCTGAGTAAGCATGTTTCTGAGTCAAATTTATGTCTTTTGTTATGGTAGTGGTAAATTACACACATGTCACCTAGTGATCCTTATCAAATTTTTAGTAGTATATATATAGGAGAAAAGAACTAAGTTCTCATAAATACTACGAATGATTTGCAAACAAAATTTACTTCATCTAAATTCACCAGATAACGAAAGCGAGGAGAAACAGCAGAAGCAATAGGGGCGAGAATCCTAACAAGGCCTGTTAGAATGTTTACAGATTAACATAACCATGCCTCAGAAATAATATCGTGATAATGCATGATACGTTTTGAGTAACTAGGACTAAACGATGCTATTGGGAATGTTCGGTTTCTGGATCTTGCCGTTTGGACTTATCATAGCATGTGGCAAATACAGTCACACGATGTATGTAAAATAAGTTAATTGTGAGATATCATCTTACGTCGATCTTTGCTCCGAAATCAAGAGAAAGTAGCCTCAAAGAAACGCAAGTCAAGTGGAATAGGGATTTTTCGTGGAATGTACAGAAGTTTAAAATTGTGAAAAAAACATACAACTGTAAAGAGAAATGCATTGATATATTTGGGATTACACTTTTTCAGGAAAGTACGGATTCTAATATTCTTGTTTGCTTGAGTCCCATCCGGGATTTTAACATACCCTCTCGGAGTCAGGCACCTAATCACCTGCACACAAAGTCAACCGTCTGAATCACTCAAGCCACAGCAGCTTCCATATATATTAAAATCGGGTTAGTGATAGACTGGTTCAGGGACTTTAAGTACCTTCCTGACAAAGAACATTTACCTTTGGCCGTGGGAGTGCGAGTAAAACAGATTTCACCAAGAGTTCTCCACCAGCCACCTAACCTACTCGGCCATCGTGGCTTCCATGCATATGAATGTAGGACAGCTGGCGTTTATCAAAATGTGACATGATCGTAGTACTCAGTACTTCCTGTTGATAACCTTAACCGTGTGGTGCAATGAGATCCAGAATGCAGTCAACCAACAAAGCTCACAACATCAACTGAAGGACACAGCTGAATGGATCTCGTGATCATATTAGGTCTTATGAGATTGAATGTGATTGAATGTCAGATTGAAATGGGTACCTCGTTAGGATGAGAGGTCGGGGTTGCAAGTGGCAGCAAGAGTTGTATACTTCCCACGGAGTTGAGATTGAAATACTATGTGCTTTTGAGATTGACATCCAGTAATCGAGGAAAAAGTACCAGCGCCTGAACATTCACTAGTGCGTGGATATGTGCACTATATTAATATCCAATAATAAAAATAATAATATGCTCCGTTACGTCGTCTCAATACGCATTGCGGAACGGTGACCGTCGGTAAAGTGTATAAGAGAGCGATAGATAGTGGTCTTTCGACAAATAACTACTACACAATGTCAGGTTGCGGTTTTCTGAGAGCCAGCACCACCAGACAGCCCTGTCTGTACCTGCCTGTGAAGTGGAAATCTGTCTCTCAGTCACTTCCTCCAGATTGTAGTGTTGTAGGTTTGGACTCTCCATAGCCTGTTTGTGGTACTGAATGTGTGCCTATATCTGGCCAGACGAACTAGGCCACCCTCGGTCTTCCGGGCCTTAGACAATCCTTTATGTCACCGGTGGCTACGTGCTTCACTAATTAACTAATACGCACTTGCTATCAAACTTTTCCCTAATCCCATTTCATAACATTATCAACACATTTCTGATGGTCTCAGCTTATTCACATTTTATGTATAATTTGCGTTTCTTTTCGGCTAAGTACGGTTTATTCGATTGGAATTTACACGTAATTAAGAAACAAATCTTGTCACGTTAGTTAAGCAAACGTCACAGAATGAAAAGACACGGACACGTGCTATCATAGAACCTATTAAACATGATCAAAAGAATTCATTTTGTTTCGCCTTTTCATTTATAGCTCACAAGCATATGCGTAAGTGTGTATGAAAGCATGGCAATACTCCTAATAGGTAGCATGATATTTCCAATATCGTTGGGGAATCAGCGATGTAAACGTGATCAGATTACGATCACAGATCGCGCATCTATCACTTACGTTAATCTCTTGAAGTCGTTCATACAAAATATGTTTTCTGAATGCGTCAAGAGTAAATAGTTCTAGTTACTTATCAATAGGAACATAAAAAAACATATTTTAGCATGTTAGGGTTGTTGCAAAGGTACAGATGCAAAATTTACCAAGCCCGAACTAACCACAAGCTCAGACCTCGTCACACATGTAGCATGTACACGGCTTGTCTTTTTTTCCTTTCTGTTGCATTTAAGCACAAACGGTAAAAAGTTTTCAGAAATACTTACCACTCATGGCCAGACTATTAAAGAAGAATAAAAATGTTGTTGGTTGATGGTAAGTATTAATTTATAACATTTCTTTAATGCTACTGGGGTAGAAATTTCAGCACAAACACTGTTTAAACGTGTTGTGGTAGTTATAGATACTACTGGCTGTCGGTGTGGAAAAGTGGAAAGTGTTCTACCCTTGTCGACTGCTTTTGGGGAAGCTGTGGCCACGCTTTATCAAATGGCCCGTCAACAATCTGGACATTGACTTGGCAAGGCAAGCCGGAGTTCCACTGTTCTATCTTTCCCAGTACCGACATCTCTGAGCAAAATACCAAAACGAAGCATCCTCTCATGACAAGCAAAGGTTACGTGGAAACGTATGTGATATTGGTATCTACTGTAATGCAGGTGCACGCATGATACTGAAAGGACGTGATGCAAAATATTGTATACTTCCTGTTGGCGACCAGGCGGACAGAATCCCCCGAGACTGAAAATATATATGAAAATTTTCATTTGACAAATAAATATTTAGTTTAGATCCGTACAAATACAAGTTGAACAAATGCTAACATACAATAAACACACATTATAGTCGGGGGTAGTCTAGTGGTAAAAGCGTTCCCCCGTCACGCCGAAGACCCGAGTTCGATTCCCTACATTTCTGGTGTCCCCCGACGCTATCTTGCTGGAATATTGCTAAAGGCGGCGCAAAACCAAACTCTCTCACACACATTTTATGTTTAGCTAATATCCCGCAACCTTTCTGATAGGATTGATTCGGAGCAGGTTTAATTAGACAATAGATGAGAAATCGACAGAACGTTAACTTTGTACATATTGTACCGAGCTCGTTTATGAAATGGAACTGATTGTGATAAATACTTTCTGCAAACGTGCATGATTACACAGTTCCAAAAGTCACAATATATCATTAGAGTGGAACAAACTCCTGCTGACTTCTATTTCAA
Source organism: Haliotis asinina (assembly GCF_037392515.1). Lineage (NCBI taxonomy): Eukaryota > Metazoa > Mollusca > Gastropoda > Lepetellida > Haliotidae > Haliotis > Haliotis asinina. The sequence goes on along the minus strand of NC_090283.1, from coordinate 12,281,458 downwards.
TCCAGGAATATGTCATTACATAGTTTCAAGCTACAGTTACGATGGTAAGGACATCATGTAGTAAAAATTTTGTTGATTACTTCAGGCTTCTAATTCATCCGATGTTATTGCGGTCTTTCTGAGCATCTTTCATGGTGTCGTGTCGTCTGCCATATATACAGATGGGACGTAACTCGAAACCAACGTAGTCACAGGGACGCCTATGGCTTGTTTATCTAGCGTGACGCACACAGCGCGGAGTTCCCAGCTGGAATAGCTCTAATCTTAGCGTCAAAGTTGTCATGTGACCACGTGGGTCAATCAGAAAGGAAATCTACCCGTCATATAACGAAAAAAGCAATATGGTACCTGTATGATCACATCTGTTCTTGTCGGAGGAACTGTAAAAACAATTGACATGAAAATTAAGTTCACCTGACATGAACATGCAATTCTAAGGGCAGTGTGAGAAATAGCCACTGGCTTGTTAGCTCGTGGCTAGTAAAAATCCAGCCGGGCCAGTAAACCACCGCAGTCACTGGCCCTACTTGGAAGTGAATTTTCATGTAGTCACTGTTTAAATACATCACTCCGACTTGTTAAGTTACGCTTTTAAGTAATGTAAGATTATGGCTTTCTGAAAAAAACATTGTTGGCCAGTAATTTTCAGACATAGCAAGCCCGAGTGACTAGCAAAATTTGGAAACTATTTCTCACACTGGCCTAGGATACAAAGTATAACCAACTTCAGAAACGTGCATTGTTTAACACAGATATATAGTTCTCTTAGATGATCGTTGAAATGTCTTATCTTTGTCAGAGCAGTAAAATGACTCAGTAGCAATGCATTGTACTTTGGACCGTTTCCTTAGTTGAGACCTGGATTTCTGGAAACTATAATTAGCATGTTTGAGTTACATGTAGGTAATCATGTCTACAGATTTAGCATATAGCTTCTATCGTATGCACTTTGGCGGGGCATATGGGTTTTATCAGGGAATATAGACGTGGTTGTATATTCTCTGAGTTAAAGTTAAAGTTGTGTTATCGACATCTAAATCACTATGAATAAATTGTTGTGGACCCACTGATGGACTTCAGTGTTGAAGAGACGATATCCCACAAAACCTTTAAACAGCCCGGCATACTATGTTGAATCAACTGCTACAATATGGTAAGATCTCACATACATAGCAATACAAAACAATGTACACGGTTTGTACATAATGTGTAAACAGAATACCAGACGACGGACAAATATTCCAACTGCTCAAACTATTACAAAACAAGGATTTGTGATCTCAAGTGGAGATGAAAATAGAATTTCAGTTATTAACAAAGCATACGCAATACCTGGTATTTTCACGACTATTGCATCGTCCACATTTCCACGACCAATCCATTTTTCTGGAAGAAAATATTCAACTGCAGTATGAATTTTCACAGATTGTAGTGTTAATCCGTCGACCACGAACTCATACTCATACAGTATGCTCATTCTTGAATGTAAATAAAGGCATTCCAAGCTTCTTCGCAATTATGGTTCCAAAGGAACAGACGGCGATGAATATCCGACTTAACAGATACAGATTATATCATGTCATCGTGTGATTCATATACTTTATGTAACTTCAAACTTAAAATGTTATCTGCACCCTTTTCATATTGTGTTTATAACTACATTTCAACACGTCATTGTGTAATAAGACATTTACCTTTGTTATATTGATCTGAAAAAGCATTGTTTTTCTATATATTTATTGTTAACACATGGAGTTGAACTTGCACGAGCTTTCTCCAACAGCAGTTTTGCTAACTACTCTCACACCGGAATGGAGTGGACCTTTTCTTAAAGCAGTTTTCAAACTGTATATCCGACGGCCTATCGTTTTGAATTATGCACCCCTGAAGAGCAACCTTCTCGTGGTGGGTACTGGGTAACGCCACTGACTCTTCACCCCTGTGTGTCCTCGGGGTCGAATAGGTCTACAGCACCCCACTGAGGCAACCAAACTGGGCAACCTGTTTGCCCTGGGTTGCGTCTCTGTGTCGGCAGAGGAAGAGAGTCTGGTGGTTGAGGATGACGGAACCGGAACAGTGTTCAATAATGCAACACATCACTTCGACCCTAACTTTGCCTAGGCGGGTGGTAGAATAGGCCCGATTTTAGCAATCGGCTGGTCACGCCGAGCCCTGTTCATGGTATGTTTATACAAAAGTTGGCATGACATAGCACTCGTGGCATGTTCAAAATGTTAACTCATATTCCGCCAAACCAAATCAGCTGTGCAGACCCGTGCACAGAAGGCGATGGCTCATAGACCAGTGTGATGATGATGACCTCCGATTACTGTACGTCACCAATTGATTGTCACGGACCGAACCATCATGACCTTGATCTGGTAGACAGATACAGCTTTTCGTGTCAACATTGCCGGAGTATAACACCCCCTTATCTCTGGTCTTTGCAACTCGGAGATCCGATGCAATATACGATCGTCCTTGTTGACACTCCATGGTGGGTGGGGAGAGGGGGTGCTGAACCATATTCCAAACGACATGGCTTCCCAACACCCCGGTTCAAAACGAAGACACGTAGGCTCCGAGAATTACTCATCTAATGAGAGTACGCCCTCCCGGCCTGACTACTGGCCACGCTTCCTGATCATTGAAGCTTGTGACAAGCAACCCATGCAAATGAACTCGTTTGCAATCTCCAGTGGTATCTGCGGAGAGAGCCCAATGCCATAGAGCTCCGATCCGGCTCACTCCTGACAGAATGTACTCCGAGACAACACTCCTTAAATCTGCTAAAAAATACAAGAATTTGTCAATATCACGGCCACCTCCTCGTGGTGTGTACTGGGTAATGCTAAAAGCCGTTCAAAACCCTGTTGTGCCCCGGGGGGGATATTTGGTCCACCGACCTGTTTACCGTGGGTTGCAGCTCTGTGTCGGTGGAGGAAGGGATCCTGGTGGTTGAGAGCCTGGTACCGTGGTCCAATTGCTCAACACACCACTTTGGCCCTGACTTCACCTAGACGGGTGGTTGAATGGGCTTGGTTCAACCAATCGGCTGATCATGACAAGCCCTGTGCATAGCTTTTTTGTAACTGCACAAAATATTTAAATTGGAATTGTATAAATTTGGTCTTGGCACCCTTTGCTTATATAACACAATTTGAGTTCTTGATTATTACCTTTGCCTAGTCTTGCGGAGGCTCATGGGTCAATCTGGTGGAACTATAAATTTTTGTAATGTTTCTGCTGGAGTATATCATCCGAGTATCCTTGGTGCTGCACGCTGGAGACCCACTTGTATTTAGCATTGTCCTTGTGATACTCCGTGGTGGGGGGGAGCTCGGATGATGAACCTTAAAACACTACGAAACCCCCATCACCAAGAAAAAAACGTCCTCTTGACACAGATCCTGATAATAATGAACATTGTACCAGTGATACTCCGGGGTGGGTGGGGAGCTCGGATGATGAACCATATAACCAACAAACTGGAATACTAAACCCAAAACGTCAGACGATTGCGATCAGGTTCTTTGCTGATAGAATGCAACAGGAAACAGTAAGCTGCCAACCTTATGTCAACAGCTTCCCTTGTCGGCATTCCTGTTTCAATTACGGCTCATAATACACTCAGTACGAGCAAAGGAATCGTTCGAGACAGAGATCATTTCTTTGCTGATATGACTGAAGCTGACATAGTGTTTGAGATGAGAGAACAATGCGTTATGTACCTTAACGTTTCTCAACACGAAAGAACTCACAAACACAACCAACCGATACTGCGATTAAAGCAGGTTACAGCAATATCAAAGTTGATACCTTATTCCAAACCCACTGAGGTATTTCACAGATATGGTTATGGCGTCAATACGTGTACAAGACCTGTCTCATGTGCTCACTGCGGTGAGCAAACCCATACAACGGAAAACTGTGACAATGATGTTAAAAGTGTACCAACTGTTCAGGGAGTCACCCATCAAAAAGACTGTGATGTCTTGAAACACCAGATGAATATAAATAAATCAAATTTCCAGAAACAAAAAACTAGTTCGATCTGAGGAAGGCACAGAAACGTATGCGTCTGTCCTTCAGACAACCCCTGAAAAAAACAACCCAAAGTCACAACATTGTCTGCTGACTGCCAGACAGACTTGGCATGGTTGAACTCTGAAACACCTCAGGTAAACAATCAACTCAAACATCTGATTCACTCTCTGACATACAGACTCTTCCTCAAGGGCAGTCATCATCTCTCACACAGAAGTCTCAAGTACAAAAACCTCAAATATCTCAAAGAAATGTGAAACAAAACAAACCAAGAACTCTCTCTCCGAAAGGACATCAAAGTGATAGGATTTCCAAAGGGTTAGATAATCCGATCCATCTGTTTAATAAGTTTGGATCTCTTGAAAGAATGGATGTGGCTGAAAACACCCAGCTACGGGCGCATCGCATAACCCCCTCTAAAATGGTACGGGGTAGATCCCCAATCATACCTCACAAAAGACAGCTTCCCAAAACAATATTATACAGTGGAATTGTCGACGACTGAAGACCAACTTTAACGACTTAATACTATTGGTCCAGGACATTAGTCCATCAGCATTCTGTCTGCAAGACACATCTTAAGCAGACAGATAATTTCAGTTTGCGACAGTTCAATGCATATCGTTCTATTTCTCCCTCGGGTGATAGGGCTACGGGAGGATCTTCCGTCTTGGTGAGGCATAATGTACTCCAAAGTCCTGTTGTACTGAAAACTAATTTTCATGCCGTTGAAGTACGACTTACTTTGCATGTTACTTTTACTCTCTGTTCGCTATATATTCCTATATGGTAAATTTTAATTGACACAACCCACTCTTAACGCTAAGGGGAAAGTACTAGAGGAGTTTATTACAAACAATGATTTATGCATAATGATTGCTCAAATACATATTTACTCCCTGACACAGGAACTTATTCAGCTCTTGATTTGTCAATTACTGATTCTGACATATTGAGTGAGTGTGAATAGTCAGTCCACAATGACTTTTGTGGAAATGACCATTTCCCAACAATCTCAAAACCCGTGAACCCATCCGATGTCCCTCCACCACCTAGATAGAATTATTAAAATGCCAAATGGAGTTTACATGAAACTCTCTGCATTGAGAAATTTAAACCTGAACTTTTCATTAATAACTCATGTACCTGATGCTATTAAATGTTTTCTTTTCTGATGAACAGAACGACATTGCTGATAAGTGTATCCCAAGGTCCTCTGTAATTCGTCACGTACGTAAACCATGGTTTAATGTTGAATGCAAACAGGCTCGCAAGGCACGGAAAAAGGCTGAACATTATTTCCGTCGCCATTCTATGGTCCATACCAATGTGAAATCTTAAACGCTAAATCACGGCGTACTTTTAAACAACATAAACGTCAACTATGTATCTAAAATCAATTCACGTACGCCGAGTATGGAATAGGATCCAGAAAACCAAAGGTAAGGGTTCTAGATCTAGCATTCACCATCTCAAAGACGGAGACCAGTTATTATCGAATATATCTCATATTGCTAATAAACATGGCTAAACACTGGCACAACATTCCTCTTCCACAAATCATGTACCTCAGTTCCAAACGTATAAAAAAACAGTAAGAAAAGAAATCTATTAATTTCACTCCAGATAACTGGGGAAGATTATAACGACTCGTATTATCGACGTATATCGACGGTATTATCGACTCATGAGCTCCATACAGCTCTTGTCCAGGCCCACGATACTGCTACAGGAGCTGATAACATATATTATCAACTTCTGAAGCACTTACCAGAATCCTGTTTAGAAAACCTTCGAAATATTTTTGATGACATTAGGACGTCGAGGAAATATGCATACTATTGAGAGGCAACTGCAGTGGTGTTTAAACAAAATTAATAAGTGGTGTCTTGAGAACGGTTCTAAATTTCCTAAATCGAAAACTAATTGTATACATTATTGTAGCCGAAACATGTAGACGATATAAACCGCATAAAGACCCTGAACAGTTTCTAAATGGCACTCCCATCAAAGTTATAAAGGAGGCCAAGTTCTTGGGTTCACGTCTTGACTCACATTTAACGTTTCTACCACATATCAAATCCCTTAAAACTAAATGCCTGTAGATACTTGATTTGTTGAAAGTCATTTCTAATTGTAAGTGGGGAGGTGATCAAGCTACCCTCCTTCAACTTTATCGACCATTGGTCCGTTTAAACCTTGATTACGGCTCCATCGTAACCTAAAACTATTAGATTCTTTAACCACCAAAGGCTACGACTTTGTCCTGGCGCCTTTCGAACCTCGCCTCTCGACAGCATCTATGTCGAGGCTGATGAGCCAGCTCTTAAACAACGCCGTAAAAAAAAAATATCTTTACAGTATATACCAAAACTATATTCCAACGAGTCAAATCCTCCATATAACTGCATTATTAATCCCTGTATGAAGATCTGTATAACAAGAAACCTTCTCTTGTTCCGCCTCTTTGACACAGAATTAAACCATTCCTTATTGCTGCCGGCATTGAGTTGGAAAAGATATCCCCTTCTCGTCTTCTTTCTTCGCCACCTTGGCAATTTAAGAAGTTAGAAACAAATGATTTACAATATAAACAAGAATATAATCTATTAAAAAGTAAATATACTGCATACAAATCACTATTTACTGATGGGTCAAAGGATAGTGACGCAGTAGCTTGTACCACTGTCATTGGATCCAGAACAATATCTTTTAGATTGTCAGATCACAGCTCTGTTTTCACAGCTGAAACAAACGCCATATCAACATCTTTTAAACATATTCAAAGACACCCTAAACATGAACAATATATAATATATTCAGACTCTCTTTCTTGTCTTCAGGCTATTAAAATAGTTCTTGTAAACATCCACTTTTAATTAAAATTATTGAATTATATAATGATCTTGCTACTGGTCAATACGACATTGTCTTTTGTTGGTTTGCAAGCCACATTGGCATTTCTAGGAATGCGATGGCTGATCTTGCTGCCAAGGCAACACTAAATAAATCCGTGACACCACTTCTTATTCCATACACTGATTACAAAGCGAGCATTAGAACGTACATTTGTGATATGATGCCAAAGAAGTGGAACACCCAAGTGGATGTAAATAAATTACATGCAATAAAACTAACTTCATATTGGTTATGCTGAGTTCGGTTGTCAGTCCAGAGTGGCAACGTGAATCAGAGATTCTAAAGATCAAACATAAAGAAAATATCTCCTTTTATTATGCTAAGAAGAAGGTTGCCAGTTTTACTGTAACCCCTTCAACCATGTCCTACTCTTCTGCTGTCTCCTGTCACAACTGTAACTATACCGTGCCAAACCGATCTTACATGGGTCACAGTCCATCTCAGCCAATTTAGCCCCAGAGCCAACAATCAAAACCTGTGAACCTCTGAATCACAAACAGCAGAACCAACTTCAAAGCCTGAACCCGAAACTGTGCGCCCAAGAAGGAAAGACTAGAAACTGCAGAAACTAAGGCAACCTGAGGAACTGCCAAAACCCGTCGAGGGCCATAACGCCTTTTGAACTCTGGATATGGAAGTAACTCCATCTCCACCTGACACAAACAGGGATAACTACAAACTATCACTATCCCCATCCATCTGAATATGGGGTTTACACTATGTTCACTCATCCTCAACTGTCCGCCTTTCAGATCTTCAAAACTTGTACGATCAACTCCCGAAGGACTGCACAATCATGGGCAACATGAACGGTCATAACACCCTATGGGGGAGTACTGACACTAACAGCAGAAGATAGGTCCTTGAAGATTTTTCTCAAATAATGATTTATGCATCTTCAACGATGGCTCAAACACTTATGTCCATCTTGCCACTGGAACTTACTCTGTTGATCTATCACTTTCAGATTCTAATCTTCTAAACGGGTTTGAATGGTCAGTCCATGATGACCTTTGTGGAAGCAACCACTTCCCAACAATCCTTACTCCTATCAACCCCACGGATGAACCACCTTCAACAAGGTGGAATTTTACTAAGGTCAAGTGGCCAATATTCCAAACCTTATGTTCTTAAAACCTTAAAGCTGACAATTTCAGGAATGTTCCAGATCCCATGGATCTATCTTCAGACGCCCTAAATGTCATCAGAGACCATTGCTACGTCCTCTGCAAACCCACACATATGCAAACTATGATTTGATACAAACTGCAAGAAGGCGGGAAAATATTTCTGACACCATCCTACTGTGCCAAAATCAATTCCTGCACACCCATGTCGAAGGTGTGGAACATGATTCAAATGATTAAGGGCAAAGGATCTGTTGTTCGCCATCTCATAGATGGTAACTCTCTTTTAACAAATAGATTTGAAATTGCAAACAAACTTGCTGAAACTTTGGCAAACCACTCCTCCTCATCAAATGATAACCCTCAGTTCCAGAAATACCAAACCCAACAAGAAAAGATATCTGTCAATTTTAACATTTAAACTCTGATAATGGGAAGGATTACAACGAAACGTTTTCTCTCCACGAATCACGTACCGCCCAAAGGCAGGGTCACGACACGGCAGCCGAAACTGATGATATTCATTATGAGCTCCTGAAAACACATTTGGACAACCGAAAATTCATAGGGAAAGAAGAAGAAATACACGTCATGAACTGAAGCCAACAACTTGTTATACATGTACCTACTTAGGTTTTCTGTCAAGACGTGATTAAGTGGTTTTACGACGATGCCGTATTGGCCACAGCCGTTTTACTCATGACTGTCTGTTGAAAATGGACGGGGATGGACCTCCTATGTGTGTCTCGTGCGATGAAGTGTTCACCATCAAGCATATTTTGTTTGAATGTGTGGACTTTCCGACTGCAAGGAATTCCCGTTGTGTTCCGAGAAATCTGAAAGATCTGTTTTCCCGTGTGAGCGGGCATCTTATCGTACCTCAAGGAAGTTGCCCTGCATCATCAATTGTAGTGTAAAGAGAATAACAAATTGCTCGCGTTTGTATATGGTGCTATGACATTTTCCTGTTTTCAGATGGTAGTGAAATCAAAATATATGCTTTTGAAACCAAACTAAAGTTTTGGAAATGGACACAGAACGGGAATACATGCGAAATTGATCTCGTCACTTTATGGCTGAAATAATCCCGATGTGACGTAAAGTCCAACTCAACTTTGAATTATAACTCACCAGTTGACAGGCTGCATTTGCAACGCCTTTCGTTAGTTTTTTTTTGTCGTCACTATAGGGCTATACTAATGTGAATATACATCAGTCAGAGTGCTGAGTTTGTTTTATAGAAAACCACATCGCGGTCTATATCATGCTAATGATACAATTAATCCTTTCCAAATATGTCAGGGTTAAGAGTAAATATTGAAAAGACCGAGGCACTCTGCACTGGTGCAACAGCAAGAAGCAAAGACAAACTTTGTGAAGACTTTAATATAGAATGGCAAATAAATGAATTCGAAGTTTTAGGAATTACATTTTCTCTTAACTTCAATGCCCTGTGGGTTGTTAACACAAGAAAAGGACCAAAAGACTTTAATAGGTTACTAGCAACATGGAGAGAAACAAAAACCTGATATTTTTTGACAAAAATTATTTAAATCATCTAAACCTATAGATGACATTATTGCTTCCATGGAGCAATTTGTAGACTTCTCTGGGGTGATAAAATTGACAAAATCACATTGTACTAAAAACACCACTGAAGATGACAGCATAAATGAAATCTGTTCCGATACATTCAACTTACTTGATGTTAAGACAAAGGCTTGTCACGGCAATCGCAATCACACCGATGGTTAGTCCGAGGTTTACGTTTACTTTCGCCTCAACAACATTGCTTGTACATGCCATATTTGTTTTAGCTGCAGAAGGATACGCATAATATAATGTGGGTAATTATTACTTTTCTGAAAAAGAATTTCATATATTGCAATTACAGCCATATTCATACATAACACTACAAGCACGAGAAAGTGAAAAACGTGATGTGATCAAATGGTACAAATAAGGCATGTGTCAAAATTTCGTGAAGTATCGGAGAAAGTGCAATATGCATTAATCAGGTGGTGACTGAGAAAGAGCACTTGGGATGCGATAACATGCTTTCTACCAAGCAACAGTCAACGTGGGTTCCTTACCCAGAATCACGTCGGTTTCGTTGATGTATGTATAAATTCCGTCTTTGAAATCTTACTAAAGAACTTAGCTTTCGTATTAACTAAGGTGGATGAAGAGTATTTACATTGAGACTGGGAATATGTTTTAAATAAATAATAGGTATGAAAAAACAGAAATACTTACAATCAGTATGGGGAGGTAACTGGCACAGCGTGCACCCCGACCTGCACCTGTACATCATGTCTTCTTCCATTGATAGACACTCGTGTGAACAGTGATTCTGACAGTCGTCTCCGAATAAACCTTGCCGACATTTAATACATTGCCCAGTGTCTTGATGGCAAGATTCATACCTCGGTTTGCATGACTTACTGCAGAACTTGCCGTATCGACCATCCATACATTTGTCCATTGAGCAGTTCCCTTCAATACTACAAGCATATCCATTACACTTGTCAAAACATGAGTGTTGACAACTCTGACCATACAAGTGACCTTCACAAAGTGTACAGTTTTCACAAAGGCTGCGCTCACAACGAAGACAGCCTTCGGGACAAGGTATTTTACATGCAGGGTAACAAAATCCATCAACACATCCATGTTTACACATCGTCTTTCCTGTCTGGTTGTCCACAAAACAACTGCCTCCTACACAGGTCTCCTGGCATGGATGTTGACAGTATATATCAGTAAATCCTGGTTCACACCCATCAGTGCATATCCCCTCTTCATCACACTTTCCAAACAGACAGTTTTTGCAATTCGGAGATGCTAGAATTGAAGCAATGTGAACTGCAACTGAAATAGCACATAGAAATATATATAATCACACAAACAGAAACGATATGTCCTTTCCACATTCATAAGAAATCTCAGCCAAAACAGAGTCGATTATACAATTGTGACTTGCTTACCTTTGACTGTATTAGTTTAATTTGCATTTTTGTTTCAGTAGTATTACAGCTGTACGATGTTGTCGGTACACAAATCGAGTCTGGACCAGACAAGTGATTGTCACCAAGCGGTGAGAGACAAAGCATGTGTTTCTTAATCACTATGGAACAAAGGTAGGCGCATCCTGCTCTACCAGTGGCACCAAGTGTTAACATATGTTAAATTGAGTCAACTGTTCACCAGAAATAATTCGGGAACGTATGGAAATGCACCGCAACAATAATTCATACCATGACTACATTCAGTGATTGAGTAAGGTAAGATTTGTAGTAACATGGAACGTATTTCAGACATAATGTAACCACAATAAGTTTAATAATAATATCAATTACAATATTGCACTTTCAGGGTCACAACGATAACACAAAGTAGCACTTGGGCTTTAGCAGTCATAGCAACGTTAACGTATTTGTTGTCACACTAACCTGTTAGGATACAGCAAATGTTACGTCCCAGCGACATCCTGAAAAATAATCATTAGTAATTTAATGTATAGTTAATCACTGTAATGACATGTAAGGGATGTAGAGGTGTCATGGCAGTGTAAGATTCAAAACTGTAAAGTGGTGTACATGGTATTCAAATAATAGCGATACAAAGTAAGAATGGTGCTGGTCACAGACTCAGGTCATAGACTTGAGTGTTTGTTTTATGTCATCTGGAAGGTCATTCCAGATGACTGGGTCTGCTTCATCATAACTCCCGTCAGCATACGATGCTTTTCGGGTTTCGGGAAAAAATAGGAAGCGGACCGCAGCTTTCTCTCAGGCTAATACCTCGTTATAAGTTGAACTGGAAGCCTGTGTAAATATCGTAAGATTGGCGTAACATGTTCATAATTGCTCATTCCTATTATCGATCCGGACACCGAATTCTGCAATTTGTCCTGGCACTGTTTGTTTGATCCACAGCAATGAATTGCAATTATTTGCACAAGGTGTCAAAGAGCATGTATGAGTGTCTTTGGTGCTTCCAATATAGCGTCTGATATCACCAACGGTTGATAATATGCAGTTTTGCGTATAATATAGTAGATTGGAAGGTAACTCCCACAGTCACTTAGATCGGCAGTGCACTCTCTCAAGTCACTGCAGCCATACTATTCTGGGGAACATTGTCGGAACCTGATATGCGTCGTTTTCCTCGAGGAAGTTATTCTTAAATATAGCTAAATATATCAGTTAAGAAACCAGTGCCTCTCTTATAATCGACATAAATGAGGAGGTCATTTTGCACTCTCAGTAAACCTGACACGTTATTCATTTGTGGATTGCATGGTTTCACTTGTTCACGTGCATATGCTCTTGAAGAAGAGATGACACAACATGTTTTATCAGAAAGAAATGGTAGGTTTGACAGCAACCGATAGGTTTTGATCATATCAGGATCGAGCTTGCTTTCTTTGGCACCGGGGTGGTTAGTGCTTGCTTGGGAGATCCGGGAACATTCCCAATATATTGACAATCTTCGTAAACACTGAAGTAACTTCATCAGCTAACTGTTTCAGAACCCTACTGGACATGAGATCTGAAGAGTACGATGTATCTGGACATGATTTCAAAATCTTGGCAGTTTCTGTGTCTGTGGCTGGAGTGAAGGATGATAAATGATGCTCAGTCGTGATCTTCAACATAACATTGGTAGCTCATGCTCTGCCCTCTGCCTTTCAGGTTTACATCAAATCTGATTCCCTTCGGTGTAAAGGGCAAACTAGCTGTAAATATGTTTAACTTACTGGTAAGGACAGACTGGTAAGCGTAAATGTTCAATCATTTTAGCTTTGAAGAATACCCGTAGCACACTTCTGGTAAAGTATCACGTACCTGAAGAGGTATACCATGTTCCTGATTCAGATCTTCCGATTTCTTTTTTGGGTTCCGTCTCCCTTTACCTGCAATACATGGTAGTTCTTTAAGCATAAAGAGATGATGTTGTGGCATGTGTGGCACGAACTTCATACACATCTCCAGATTCATTATAAGTGAATGGTTTCTCAGCGAACTAACTCGACCGATGAAACTGAAGTCTTACATTCATGTTCCCACCTTGTTCCAAACGTTAGCATTTGCAGCAAAGTTAGTTCCTGACCTTACATCTTTGTCAGTTTCAAGAAACAAATACAAAGCATGGCCCTTGTCTCAAAATACAGGTGCTAACTTGGTATAAACCACAGTAAAAGTATTCTATTTTCCTAAGTAATATAGATGTGTTATGATGTGACCAAAACTAATATTGCACTTGCTGTATAAAGAAGTCTGCAACTAGTAGTTTATTGTGTCAACCGGACTTCAGCAATGTAACGCTTTCAAAAAAGACCACGCTAGACATTATGACACAGATGTTGACATAGTTCCTTACATGTGTTCAATCTTCTTTTGAACGATTCCGTGGAAAATCCCCTGAAAACATAACAATGGCATTTTCTCAGGTCGTGTAAGATATTTCAGTTAAGAAAATTGTGATAATATGGGCGAGCCGGCTAAAGCGCCAGGCTTGTGATCCAGTAAGGTTGAGGTGTCGGGATCGAGCCCACCTGTGATACGGTGTAAAAACCTTGGAGTCAACTTTGTGTGCAGACTCTTTGTCACAACCCCTACTGTGCATTACACAATCATGTGCACTTAAAAGAACCCACGAATCCGTTGGTATATGACCAGATGGTGGTCACATGAATACGTACATGCACCTAGTTGCGCGTACAGCAACGTGCAGTCAACTTGGACAAAGTAGTCCCAGTCTACCCAGCTGTGAATTGGGTACCTCGTTAGGATGAGAGAGCCACAATAAAACTCCCTGCGCCTAGTGGCAGGAAGAGCTGGATACACCCTAGGGAGTTGAGATTGATAATACAAGGTGTCGCTGAGCTGGACATCTGATGATTGAGGGAAACAAATAACAGCGTCTTGAGCAAATAATAGTTGCTTGAAAATGAAAATGAGATATTAATATCCTATAATTTCTTCGTATAACATAGTATAAATATCTAATGACTGTAGGAGTGGGTGGTTATCCCATCTCAAGATAGTAAAAGGGTTGTGAGTGTGCGAAGGCACTGGATGATGAACAAGACGTAGTTCAACAATGCCGCTGCTGAGCAAGTATTTTATCCATGTGGTCCCTGCCTTTCAGTTACGGTGTGGAAATCCACTTGATGTAGTCTGGGGATTGGTTCATGTATAGGTATGAAATTATGAAGCTTGTTTGGCAAATGGTGATGACATGTGGCATATATATTCCTATGAATAAGGACGCATACAAACGAGGAGTCAAAACCTTTTCAGTAATTGTCGGTAAACGCATTGCTATGACGTCCATTGTGTTTGAAATAAGACAGATATACTCACACAGAAAGAATGGCATTCACCAGCACTGAAATACCAAGACAGCTTCCAAGGACCACGACCAAGGTAGGTTGAGCTGAATCCCTGGTGCAGGTGTCTGGATTCCTGAAATCTGGGGGTGAATTGTTCAACACCATGCATGTTAAAACCATGTATTTTGATTTGTTTCTTACCATTACAGTTCATGTGAATCAAACATTGTTTCCTTTAAACATATAGTCAATGCAGGTATCCTTACAGCTCATTGGACATTCAGTTAAATGCATAAACCTGGACTTACTATTTATTCTCCAATGTTTGTGCTGATGACAGCAACACTACGACAACACGACGATATCTGGGGCACTTAAATACACGAGAAAGATGAAGTACACTGAATAAAGAGAGACTCCACCATCCTGTATGGAATGACCCAACTCCATTTTGACAATAACTAAAATGCGTATTAAGAAGCTAGCAGAGCGTCTAGTGGAATATGTCTTCTGGTTAGAAAGCAGGTGGTACATGTAGTGTTACGATAAATGTAAGTTCACGTTCAATCATTCACCCAAGCCTAGCCGACATCAGTTCAGAGTAATGCAATTGTAAAGCAAGACATATTCTAGCAGGACATTTTGAGATACTCGATTCTGATTGGTTGACTGCTGCACGTGACCGTCCTTAAACCTAAATCAAAGGACCGCTAATTACACGTCGACCGCTTCACCTGCGTATGAATACATAGCACTCGCTGACCTTTTTGTTTGTAAACAAACATGTCGTTTGAATTAGACATAGGTGATTTTCACCTTGGTACCTTCTATGAGATATTCGGAGAAGAGAAATTTGAAGCCGGAATGGTTCGGTGACGACCTACTGGAATCAAGCGGTACAAATGAACTTCTTCAACAACAGAATTTCGGCACACATTGAGTGTCACTGAATTAACGCTAGATTCCACATAGAGCGGTGCCGGGTATTACATAACTGCTAACATCACATCACGGCTAAGTTAGTAATTCTCCCGGTGTTTCATCACTCGTAACACAAATAAATACACAAAACGAACCTCACAATATCTATATATGCGGGGATGGAATTTTGTTCAGTGACGGCCGCTTGTTCGGTAATACCCGACACCGCTCTACAAAACAGTCGTACAAGACTGTACTGCATACTGTTGCCACTCCAAAACAAAGCACAAGACAGTATGAATTAAAATGAAAATGAAATTTATTATTATAAACAAATCTCTGTTAAATGTGATCTTAGTAAGCAGTACACAAACCATTGTGTTCGGTCCACCACTGTAACACTCTTATCACATGCAGGTGTTGAGGCTAGAGAAAATGTCAAAATAACAGGTCACAAAAACCATCTAAGTTTATCATCCTACAACACCGATTCATCGGCAGCACAGAAACGTCCTTACTCAGCCATCCATCACACCGGCAATGAAAACACTCGGCCTATCCCTAACCTGATGCCTTTGGTCCCCCCTGCAGCGTCAGTAGTTGCACCGTCCACATCTACTATAAACGTGTCCAATATTAAAACTGGCATGTCTGGTCTATTGTAAATTGACAACAGCAGCGTGGTGATTGATAATTACTTCCGTGAGTAAGTTTGAAAGTTTGAAGCGACAACACTTTACAGTCATCCTACTTGTAGGTCATGGGCGAGTCTATAGTAATGTACTCTAGGGGTGAGGTGATTTTTTGGTTGCATATAATTGTATATAATTGTTTAGGAGTTCTACACTTTGTAACTGGCAGCATTGTATCCATATGTAAGAGACACAAACAACTTGTTTGAGCATCCAAAATAAAGTTCTTGTACTTTGCAAATGTTTTGTATAAATCATTCCACATCCTGTTCTTGAGTTGGACGATTCTATATCGATTCCTGGAAAAACGCCCCATCACAACTCGGCGCTCTTGCGCGCGAAAGTGTCCGGATTTCAAACGCGTGTCAGTCGTGCTAGAATGGGGTTAAAGCCATTCTGTTTTCATTTTTGCGGTCCTTTATCTGTTGGTTTAAGACCGGTAAATGAAACATTTAAAGGACCGCAAAAATGAAAACAGAATGCCTTTATCTCCTAACTCACCACAGTTAGGTCATGCCTCCAGCTAAGTCCAAACGAAATTGACACTGCGCGGTCACCAATATTAGGTAAATGTAATGTGCCAATAGCAATACAAAACACAACCAAATGCCCCCATGTTGGAGAATACCTGGCTCATGATATACCTGGCAAAGATATATAGTCCCGTGTATTAAAGTACGTACTTTTGGGTTAGCGTTGCAAAAGAAGTGATCTTTGGCCTACACTAATTAACATTATTAATTGCCCTCACTTGATTCAACATCCTCTGTCTATGCGGTGGCCTTGAGAAAATGCATTTTAATAATAATTGCAAACACAATTTGGTTGTGACCTCAGTCTCAGAAATAGGTCTAGATCTCTTATGACTTTCTCAGATGTTGTCATCACCCAAGTATATGATATTTGACATAACGTCTCTTATACTTAATATAGAGAATGGTTTCATAAGGTGAAGTCAAGAAATTTCCGAAAAGTGTCTGAAGGTATGCTAAGCATTCAAATACAAGAGGATGAAATTTGCCGCAGTGCTCAGTGATAGACATGCTAATTATACCAGTGAACCTCTGTATTAACCATGTCTTAAAATGGTATATGTCTTACCTTTGGAAATGTTACACCAAATTCCTTTGTAGTTTTGTGGACAGCCTTGGCTGCAGTGTCCATTGTGTTGATTGCATATCTTATTGAGACAGTTTTCACTGCACTTTTTCGCGCAATCTGTCCCGTACCATCCAGGAATACATCCTTCGGAGCACTCTCCGTCTGATTTCCGGCAGTGTTTTGCCGTATTGTTTTTCACAAGGGCACAATTGCAGGAGCAGTTTCGTTCACAGTTATCACCAAACTTTCCCCACGTACACTGAGAAGCACTAGTCACACCTGCAACATAATGTCAATATAGTTTCAGATGAGGGGGCAGTTTTATAGCCATACTGCAAATGAAGAAGATGAGAGTAACCTGCACATCCCAAAATATTGTAGTAGAACAAACGGTAATAATCAAAATTAATGGCTTTTTTAAATCAAAACTTCCTTGACTGGGTGTGACATTTCTATCCACAGCAAATTCCACCATTTCACCCCACCCCACACCACGATTTTATCTGGATATTTAAGCCGTTATGTTGTATTTATGTTAATGTATAAAAGAAGCGACAAAACCCTTTCCTCGTCCATAAGAAAACTCACAAGAAGTACTAAAACAAGTACTCACATAGAATAACGGTAAGAAACACATATTCTAAGTACATTGTTTCGTCATTTTTCTGTTTTTCACATCTCTTTTCTTCAGACTGCAAAGACAAAAAATTAAAGGCATGAAAAGACAGAGATTGTGAAAAGTGTTTTAATACAGATTATTAATACAAATATTGATGGTGTAAATATCTTATTCAAGAAGAACATTCGTTAATTAGCACCATAAATTAGAGCCATAAATTGGAAGGTATTCAGGACATCTCAAAGAACGTTGATTAGTCTCTGCAGAGCATTATGTCTGTCAATTATTAACATGCTTCTTATGATACAGTTGAGACTGGTTTCAGGACTAGTTGACCGTGCCGTTAGCAGTGACAGTGATGTCTCTCTTTCCTGTTTGTCGGTATTGTAGTCAAACGCATTTGTAAATTTCTCGTTTCAGGAAGGAAGCTGTAACCAAAACCTGAACTGTAAACCCAAGTGAATCATATCATTACTGGACCATATGCCGACCCACAGTTGCTTGTGGAGGGTGTACATGGGACGTTGTGGGGAAAACCTTACTCGTGAGTATATGAGCCATAACTGCATGATACTGCTGTGGAGCAAATCTATTAGCTGAGTTTATATGCTCCATGGTCGCATATTCAACATATATTTACACGTTACTGTCTCTTTTCAGGCAAAGATGGATCTGTTGCTTTTAATTGTCATTACAAATTTCCCAGTTACATTAAGAGGTAGGTTTCTATAACATTGAAATACTTTCTAACGTATTTATAACATGTCGTGTATTAAAAATGTTTTCGCATAGAAAATACGAATCCTGCAATACACGGATGTGTCTGCTTAATACTGAAATAATTGGTCCTGCTAAATGTGTTAAAACTTCTGATTGAAAGGCATTGACCAAGCACCAGAGACAAGATGAATGTCCAGTCCAATTACCTATCTTTATTTGGGGTTTCCCTTTACTTTCCTGTTGAATGGCGTAGTTTAATGGCATTGAAATGATTCCTCTGATTGTGAGGGTGATCATTTCTTTGTGAAGAAGAAGCAGTGTGTGTCTGATGTTCCTGCTGGTTTTCTTTGCATGATGTAGCCCAAACACTTTAATATGTCACGCATCATTAACATGCTGCATGTGTTAAACGTTACCAGACTCCTTTGCAGTAGTTACATGCATTAAAAGATATGAACATAAATCAGTAACATACGAGGAAATCTGCTCACATTACAGCTGCAACATGCAGAGTGCAACAACACTGCTCTGACTGTCACCATGTGATAGGACATTGTCTTACTCGTTGCGAGGATGGATATTTTGATCTTATGTGCAGTTCGCGCTGCAGTAAAGGCTGCAAGAAGAGCCTGTGTACACTGAACGAGCGAGGTCTTCAGGTGTGCACGGAGGGATGCATACCAGGATATCAGGGCCGAAAATGCACTGACGAATGTGATAACCCAAGGGTAGGATGTACAAAGTGTCCACATGTGTGTGAAGGCGGATATTGTCAGACAGATTCAACTTGTATTTCTGGGTGCGTTGGTTCCTATTATGGTTCAGATTGCAAGAATTGTTCAAGTAGATGTAAATCCTGCAACAGGATTACAGGACATTGTGAGAAGTGTTATCCGCCTCATGCTGGACCAACATGTGAACACACTTGCGACCATTGTTTGGAGTCCAGTGAATGTGACAATGGATGTCAACATGGTTGTGTACCAGGATTTTATGGCAAATTTTGTGATGAGGAGTGCAGTGTTCATTGTCAACCTAATGCGATTACCAGTGCAAGCAACTGTTCAGCGCCACAGGAGCGCAACACTTGTATAGGAGAGTGTAACAGATTGACAGGTGCCTGTACACACGGATGTGTAAACGGAAGATATGGGTTCAACTGTTCCCTCCAGTGCAATCCCAGATGCCTGTATGGTAAATGTGATGCTACTGGAGCCTGTGTTGAGGGTTGTTCACTTGGATATTATGGAGCAGACTGTGTACCATGTCCTGCCAACTGTGTCAGTCAGCACTGCAACGCCAAGGATGGATCATGCATCAGTGGGTGTACAAATGTGTCGTACGGAGAGTTCTGCAATCACTCGTGTCCAAGATGCCTCGATGGCATGTGTCATCAGTGGACAGGTGCGTGTACCAAAGGATGCGAGGCCAGTTTCGGTGGGGTCAGATGTGAACATGACTGTGCCAATGACTGTTCCTCAGCAGACTGTCTGACAAAGAACGTGTGCAAAACAGGTAAGGTGGTTTCAAGCGATCAAAATACTGTTGTGGTTTCCAATGTCAGGTATAGCTTAGAGACTTGCAGTATAATCAGACATAAAAATGTTCATAAATGTGATTCAGTGTCATTTCAGTCAACATTTGGGCATTGAGAGCATCAGAGCCTCGAGGGTTTAGGACCTGTCTCATGCATAATCAGCGTTAAGCAGCATTGGGGATATCGTTTACACATGATTAAATGACACTGGAGGTTAAGGTTACCCCTTGTTAATTGGTCTTCAACAAAACGTATATTGAGCATTTGCTGTTTATATAAGATGAGACTCAGCAACATTACATCTAGAAAAAGGTAATGCGTATACTTGGAATTTTGTTAGATGCAATGAAGATGTCTACACAGTTGAAAGAAAATGTCATCAAACGCCAGTAGTGCATACGAGCGTATACTTATGTTAGATAGGACATTCTCTTACAAAATATCGGTGCACTATACACGTGTTTGCAATACTTTAATTTGCTTAGTTGGCCATCAGGGCCTGCTGTCACCTGCAGCCTTTAAAAGCTACACGTCTGCAATGGAATATGCAGGCCTATTTTGATAAAGTGAACCCAGTAAAACCAAAATAGACTACACTATACACAGTTTCACACTGTTTCTACAAAATCAGTCAACGAAATCTATTTGTTAAAGACTAGTGTTGACACCTGCGCAAAGTGCTGAAACAACAGGAAGTGAAACTATAGCAACATGATGGATCATGGATGATAGGGGAAAACAAGGGGAGGATTCCACTATTAAAAACACACAAGGGCCTGCAGTATTTGAAAGTGCGACCTCGTGCAATAATAACTGGACCTCCTGGCCGGCGATTATTTCGAATGCTGGTGTGGAATGGGATGGGAGTGGCACAACTTTTATTTTGTTGTTTTTATTTACAAAAAAAGGCAGCAAAGTTCAGCTGTGTCTCAATTTCTTCCACGTTTGTGATAGCTAATGCGAGTTATCGGATGAAAATAAATATTATTTATCACTGACAGAGGTAACACTCTACCTTGAACATATAGATGCAAGTGAATGGGGACATTAATTCTGCAATACATTCGTCTACAGGATCTACTAATGTCTTCCTGGGGGGAATCCTAGCTTCTGCGCTGACGTTTGCAGCTTGTATCATGCTGGCAGCTCTGTTCTACTGTCGAAGGAGAATGAGAAAGAAGAGGTTAGTTTCCTTATTTGTTTTGTAGATGTATACGTTGCATGTTGTGTTTCATATTCCCTTGAACAACCTATGATTTCATATTATGAAGCCGTTCATATGACTTAATTGATGTGGTGGCGAGTGGTCCTGTGCGTAGAGTTTGGGTCACCATCAGTTGAATTTAAAGGCACTGATGCGGAGCGAATAATGTTTCTCGCCAACGGTCTAATTACGAAACCAAACTGCAAATTGGTCAGCGTCCTCTCCTTCTACCGTGACGGACAAAGGGACTGGGCCCCTGTCCATATTAGCAGAATTTCTTCACCTAAACAGTCAGGACGCCGGATGCCCATCATATGCCATTATTTAAAAATATCCATGGTATTCCTTGTCTGATCGTAACAAAATATCCCAGCAGTGTAGGTTTTTTCGGATGCTTGGATGGTATAGTTACTGATCCAATTTGATCCTATTTCTGTTTTTAACCTCTATATTTAATCATATTACATGAAAATATGATGTCTACAGGCACGTAGCAAGCCATTTGTTTCAGTCCGAAACATTGCAAAGCTATATATTTAGGTAGTTATGAGTGTTGGTTCAGCTGTGATAGGAAATATCATACGTAAATTGTGGTAGCTATGGTAGCTGCAATGGTTTATTATTTATGATAATAAAAATGATATTTATTTGAATTCGTAAACAAAAAAACGATGGCTTTGCCTTTGGTAGAGAAATCTGAAAATTTTCTTACGTAAAAAAAACCCCTTAATACACCTATTTACCCAATACATGCCTGTATGTATTCCTTATGTAACGAAATTCCGTTGGTATCCTCAAAACGGTTTCGGCCCCGAAGTGTCTTCAGGCTGCGTGCGACACAGAGATTACATCTTCCTTGCTGTAACTCGCGTTTGATGGTGTAAACCTACACATGTTATTTGTCATCATTCTCTGGATGGTCAATTAATGAATTTATAACAGGTATAATTAGTAGTAACACCACTTCGGTTACTCAACAAAGCTTCCCATTTGGCATTTCTCCTGTCTGGAGTAAATAATCAACTTTATAAATTAAGGTCTGTAATGGCAAATGTATAGTATGTTATGTAATATGTGCATGTAGGTGATGCAAGAAGGTTTATCAGCTGAGTTACAAAAACAAACATCGATCAAAGGATTAACCGAAAACACACTGATTGATTAATTACTTTAATCTTCTAGCGGATTTGTCAAAAGGCAGTGTGTGTAGATGACTACACCCTGTCGTAAAGTGCGAGTGTAAAAACAACATCCTCCCTTCAAAGAATTAACCACCCTTGCGTTGATTGATTGATTGCTCATTATTGGTTAACTAAATTACTTAGAATAGTGGACATCATATGATTAGTTGCCAGGTGTGCTATCTTGGGTGACCAATGAGAGGTTTATCAGGTTTTCACCAACGAAAGACGTGAAACGATGTGTTACTTTTTTCGCAAATGAGACAGTTATAAGACACCCGAAACAAAGAAGGATTATTTACCAGCTGCAGATGAATGGAATATTGGGATTTTACGTGGATATTGATGGATACAATCCTGAACAAGGTAGTAGCCTGACATCGTTGCTGTAAAATTAGTCTGTTTTACATTCATTATTTGCATTTTGTTTTAATTTATTTGTTGTAGCATTCAGCAGAATCTATATGACAGAAAGCACACACTAGATGGCGTATGTCTGTGAAATAGGATCCACATTGGCAATCTATACAATGTATAAATGTTGCTGTTATGTTAGAAATTTACCATGAGTATAAGCAGATCGTGTGTTCTTTAATTAATTTTCAAAATCATACAAATATGACAATAAATTAGTTAGAGTTATGAGACAAAATACAGAGACGTACATTGGCTTCGTTATTTTTCCGTCCTAATAGTTTTTTACCATTTCTACCACTGGCAGATGATTAACCTTCAAAGTGTTTCATTTGTTTTCATAATACATTTGTAAAGAAGTAAAAATGACGTCACCTCAGTTGATCTGTCTATGATTAAACTATCAAGTGCGCATACGGACTGCGCGGCAGAGGTCACAAACCAGTCACGAATTCTGGGATATCGTCCGGGTATTCACGGGAGAAAAACAATAACGAAATTTTACACCAGTCCACGGAAATTGCCCCTTTAAGCACCGCCTGGCTCGGAAAGTCCTTGGATGGGAGACCGTGTTTGGCAGTTTGACTCTTGAGAGTTTCTTGGACTTCGGTCTTGTCCCACAACGAAGCACATGGGAAACATGTGTTCTCACCTTAGGCAAGTGAGTTTAATCAAATCTGTTCACCCAGCAGAAAATGGGTACCCGGTGCCTAAGAGGCAGCTTGGGTTATCCGGGGTAATGATAGTCAGCTTCTGATTCCAGTGAGCAACTAGTCAGATGGATACTAGGCGCTATATAAGTGAATTATTATCATCATTATTATCGATGTATTTTTAAAGGGGTTTAAAGATTTTGGTAACCGTGGATAGTTATAAGATGATCTTTAAGTTTCTCAATGAAACATATATGGCGATAAGAATTCGTGTGTCAAAATTTACTATGTATGTCTCTCTTAGGGTCTATCGATTGTGAGCCAGTACCCCCACCCTGTATATTACTTAGGGTCATGCCCTGAAACAGTAATTCATGCCATCTCCAGCTCAACTAATAAACACAACATCAATTTAAACCCAAGCTTGACGCAGTTTTAAGATCTTTTACTGTCACAGTGTGTTTATTGTTTTTAACCATTGTCTGTATAACGTGACGTTAATTTGTCTATAACAGGCATATCCAACACAACAAAACCCGAAAGGCAGATACAGTGGCTGATAGAGACACACCTTGTCCTCTATATGAATCTCTTCATATATACAGTGAAATTCGAGAAAACGTCACTTCTTCAGTTTCGGATCCGCAACACAGTGACAAAATGGAAGATGCAAACATTACCGTTCGCGCCTTGGCTGACCTGCACAACGAAGCAGAAAACACGGAGCTCGGTGATCAGTCATCTCAAGGAAGTCACTGTGGACATTCCGTGTCATATTCGCACTTAGTGAACGATGTCGTTGTTAATAAACCTGATGAAGTTGGCAAATATCTAACTCCGGTTCACAGGCAAATGTTGTCAGGAACCCCACAGAGACCTTTAACTATTTAAGTATTAAAACGTGTTGTAGAATCTTATCTTCAGAAAGCCACGTTATACTTTTAGTAATGTTCCCACTGGCTTTGGGGAAGGGGTGGGGGACTGTTGAGTGGTGGTGGGCAGGGAGATGCAGGTCTTTTTTCTGGTTATGAGGGTCTGAATAAGCAATACCATTGGGTGAGAAGTCCGCTAAAAGGTGAAATGAATTACTAGGTTATGTTCTTCTACGCCATACTGACATTATTCAGTGTGTCGAGTCATAGTGAGTGAGTGAGTGAGTTAGAATTTATCGTCACATCGGCAATATTACAGCCATATCGTGACGAGAACAATTTAATTTAATTCATGTCAGATTTAAAATCAATAAATGGAAAACGTAAAAACGTGTCATCGAAGGACAGTAAAAATACTAGGTTATCACAGATATGAAAATAAAACTAGCATTGACAGCTAAAATATTGTAATTAAAGAGGACAATACGGTATAAAACACGGGCTAGAGACCGCTAACAACCTGCTGAGTCATAGGCGTTAACAACAGAGATACATATCTGAATATGTGTGTACATGACAATCCTTTGTTCTGACTTACATTGTGGTCGATAGGTTATACTTTCACGCATCTAGTTTGTATGGTGTTGAACCTTACTGCTTAACTGTACATGCTTCTTATAGATACATTGTTTAACTTCTGTGAGTGGCATTTTAGATGTCAGAAAGTCAGACTTTCTTCAGACTAGTCAGGCTAACTGCTTAATTCAGGTGGTGCGACGTTTTTGTTACAGAATCTGGCATATTCTTGCTTCACAATGGTACAAGATTCTGTATCAAAACATCGTATTACCTAAGCTGTTCATATCTGTTCATTGTCCGTATCTGATAAATTGTTTGTTGTCGACATTGACACCCTGTGGTTATTCTCTTACGCGTTGTGTCGGCATTCGTGCGCCATACACCCCTCAAATATTGTACTGCATGTAATTACTTGAAAGCCAAAGACGCTTAGTGCAGTAAACATGTACTACAGGTTCGGACGCTTTAACATGCTGACACTCAACGTAACAATCTGAAAGGTTTGCGTTGTGTGTTTCGACACTGTTTTAATATGTAACATAACGCTTTCATTAATAAGATTTTTACATATTTGTGTACTATTTTATTTAGTGTTTTGAATATGAAGCAACACTCCAAATATTTGGATTTCCCATTTGTTCATGTTTACTCTTGATTTCAACCCGAAAGTGTTGTCGGTGGACGTTACGTCGAAATTGCATGTGGATTTACTGACACGACGTTCTGTGTTACAACACAATGGGTCAATCTCAGAATGTATGATGATTCTGAATATGTTATGATTTATGTAAATATAAGTTTGTTTCAGTTTGCTAATTTTGCAGCTTTACTTCACTTCGGGTTTGCTTTACCTAAAATGTACTTTTCACAATATAGATGAAGTACTAGTATATTGTACATATAAACACATAATACACTTTGAACTACAACTTGTCAACCCGTGCTGTACATAGTACCAAAATGATCTTCTAAATAAATGTCACGTAATACTAACATCACCTTTGGAATTATTTTCCCACTTACCTGGAAGACGTGTCCGCATACAGATACAGTCTTGATACAGATTAAACGTTCATGGATGTTGTATATTACGTCAGAATGACTGGTTTACAGAAAGCATGGAAACCCATACACGCGGGTCGACTATGTAAGTGCGTCCATATGTATGTATGTATACATGTATGTATGTATGTATGTATGTATGTATGTATGTATGTATGTATGTATGTATGCATGTATGTATGTATGTATGTGTGTATGCATGTATGTATGTATGTATGTATGTATGCATGTATTATGTATGTATGTATGCGTGCGTGCGTGCGTGCGTGTGTGTGTGTGCGTGTATGTATGTGTCTGTAAGTGTATGAGTGGGTTTAGTTTTAGGCCGCAAGCAGCCTGTAAATAATCGACTCTCGACCAATCTAGTGATCAACAGCATGAGCATCGATGTGCGCAACAGGGAACCGATAACATGTGCCAACCATGTCAGCGAACCTGATCCCATTGGTCGCCTCTTACGAAAAGTATGGCAAGCATGGGTTGCTGAATGCCTAGCCCAGACCTTCATGGGTCTGTATGTATAAATACTTATTGTATGTTAGTTTAGAATGAGGAGTTTACCTGAAATCGGAATCTTAAATCGCACTTATTATGATAAAATCAACAAGTATTGAAGTTGATAGTGGCAGAATTGAGTTGATGGAATTAAACATCTTTCTATGAATAAATCTCACTTAAACACTTTCTTCATCTTGTAACGAGGACCAAATAATAAATAAAAATTACAATAAAACTATAAAAATGTCCAGCTAACTAGGAAATACCGCCGCTCTTAATTGGAAGAAACAGTTCGTCATTATGAGTTGACATGTCATTATCTCAAACAAGAAAAAGACGTTGCAAGAAAATCTATGCATTATGCGCTTTCGGTGAAGACGTTACACATATGTAGCCTGTTGTTATATGTAGTCTTATCACAAGTTGGGCCTATATAAGTCGGTAGTCGGGCGCCTTTCCTTTCACAATTCACGAGTAGATAAATAATTCAGTCATAGGAGATATATTGTCATGTGATATACGTCTGTTCTAGTATGCATATTTTGTAACACCAAGAATGACTCAAAATGATCATTTTAGTAATGTAGATTAATTTCAGTAGACCTATGACTTACGGAAAAGTTCAAAATGTACTTCTTTCCACGCGCAACCTGTACATGCAGGAAAGGTATCGTGTGTCATGTGCACAGTGTTGGTTCTCGAGTCAGAAAAGGTTTCATGCACGCTAGTGTTTGTCGTTCAACATAACGTGATTGAGAGATCAGGCTGGGTGACTTGGCTTATAATGTGTTTACCTCGACCTTGCCTGATTCTGGCTGGATTGTCTTCAGACAGATTTACCTCGATTGTTGTTGACAGTGACATAAATGTTGAAAAAGGCACCCACCCAGCTAGCCCACATCTACGTGTTCCAAATCAAGAGAAATATTGCTATGAAAAGGGTTCCAACTTGTTCGTAAGATCATATACAGTCATCACGTCGGTAAGGTGGTATATCTTCTGGCGTTATCAGAAAATGTATATGTTCAAAAATTGCAGTTTGCTTCCCGACATGAAAACGTCACTGTCAAGACTGGAGTATTCCTTCATGGGAAACTTTGACCTAACTAGTGTGCCAACAGAGTTACTACAACAGCATGTACTGTTTATGTCATTCAGTACACTTTTTAGATGAGTAAAAGTGTTGATCGATTCACTGCACTATATATGAATTATCAATTATCTTTACACGTTGAATTATCAGTTATGATACATGTAAAGTATTTTTAGGTATCATTGAGCTAATGAAGCCTTTTCAGTTTCTACATTTAGTTGAGAGGCCATTTAGAAAAACTTAACATTAGTCATTTCAGGAACACCTGACAATTTAATGAATTAATGTAAACATGTCATTATCAAGAATGGATTCGTAGTATTTGTTTTGTTATTTTATTCTGTTGGTAATGAACGGTAAGGTGTTGTTAAACAACCATATTCATACTGATGTGATACTCTGTCAGCAACAAATATAGTATGAGTGAAAATCATATATTTCACAGACACTAGTATAGTCGACTTTGTGTGACCAAAGTACGGGCTTGCGTCATGAGGGTTAAAGTCAACCACCAGTTGTTTATTTCGGGCACGCGTTACACGAAGTCATATATCAGTGTCCTTAACATCAGTCATGCTCCAGATTACACAATATCTTCTAGATTACCAGACAACAGTTCTATTTTTACAGCTGAAGCTAACGCCATATTAACAGCTCTTAAATATATTCAAAGAATCCCTAAACGTAAACAATATATAATCTACTCCGACTCTCTTTCTTGCCTTCAGACTATTAAAAGTATCTCTTGTAAACATCCACTTTTAATTGAAATTGTTGAATTGTATAATAATCTTGTCACTGGCCAATTCGACATCGTCTTTTGTTGATTACCCAGCATTTCCGGTAACGCAATGGCCGATCCTGCTGCCAAGACAGCACTCAACAAATCCGTGACACCACTTCTTATTCGATACTCTGATTATAAAGTTAGCATTAGAACTTACATCCGTGATCTGATGTAGAAGAAGTGGGACACCCAAGTAGGTATAAATTATAAATTACATGAAATAAAACCGTATAATGGTTACACCTACTTCGGTTGTCAGTCCAGATTTGAAGAGGTTATTTTAAGACGATGTCGTATTGGCCATACTAGGTATACTCATGTGCACCTGTTAAGCGGTGAGGATCCTCCGTTTTGTATTCCTTGTGATGAGAGAGTCACGGTCAAGCATATTCTGCTTGACTGTGTTGAATTCTCCATCACAAGGGATTTTAATCGTAGTATTCATGTTATTTTTATTTTGGGTAACTTTTCGTACAATCGCCAGCAGCTGAAGGGATGGTGTAAATCCAACTAGGGTCCATGTAGGTAGCAAAGGTACTGTAAGTCCCCATAGTTCCTAGTGTGGTGATCTCCTTCTGTTGTTGGCGATCTATAGTCTGTTTTTATTTTGTATTGTCTAAATAGTGCTATTAGTTTTAACTTTCCATGCTAGTTTAAATTGAGATTGTGATATTCTAGTTTTACTGTCCTTCGTTGACAGGTTTTTATAATGTATACATGCTCTTTTTCAATGTTGAATGTTCTCGTCACGATATGGCTGAGATATTGCCGATGTGACGTTAAATATTAAGTCACATAACTCACTCAGTCATGCTTCTCGATAAGACGAAGAGACTGGAGGTTTTTGCTTTACTTTTCTACTACTCCGCGTAGAATCATACATTAAATAATAATGTTTGGTGATATTTGGCGTTACTGCATGAAATGATGATTTTTTATAGAATAGAATATGCTTGTATAGCGTATGATGTGTGTACGAGTGTATTGTGATGTGTATATGTGAGTATCGTGTGTATATGTGAGTATCGTGTGTATATGTGAGTATCGTGCGAGTATGGTCTGTGTATGAGAGAGTGTATGTGCATGTGTTGTGTGTATGTGACTATAGTGTGTGTATGTGTTGTGTAGTGAGTACATGTGATTATTGTGTGTATGTGCGTGTGTTGTGTGTATGTGACTATAGTGTGTGTATGTGTTGTGTGATGGGTACATGTGAGTATTGTGTGTATGTGCGTGTGTTGTGTGTACGTGACTATCGTGTGTGTATGTGTTGTGTGGTGGGTACATGTGAGTATTGTGTGTATGTGCGTGTGTTGTGTGTATGTGACTATAGTGTGTGTATGTGTTGTGTGATGGGTACATGTGAGTATTGTGTGTATGTGCGTGTGTTGTGTGTATGTGACTATAATGTGTGTATGTGTTGTGTGGTGGGTACATGTGAGTATTGTGTGTATGTGCGTGTGGTGTGTAAGTGTGAGGATTGTGTGTGTTGTGTGGTGTGTGTATGTGAGCATTGTGTACGTGCGTATAGTGTGTACATGTGAGTATGTTCCTGTGATGTGTGGTGGTATGCATGCCTGTCCAGTTTGGGTTTCTTTTTGGTTTGTTTGTTTTTTGTGTGTGATTAATATGTGTCTGCTGATTGTTACATTAATATAAAGTAGTATCACATCACGTGATATGCAGAGGCACAGCTCTTGAATACCACAATATTGGGCAGCTATATTCACAGACAGACTGTATACTATGTACATAAACATTCACATTTGTTATCTGTGTAGATCATATCTTGTGCTGATATCATGCACAGGGAGGTTTGTCACCACCAACAACCGAACGACTAAAATGTGTATGTGTACACTGTGGTTGTGTTTTCCCCCTGACTTTGATGGTTTGGAGTAACGAAACATAATCGCCCGTATACATGTGTCACTTTGTGCGGAACGTGACTCATTGTAAGCGTAAATGTGGTGGCTTTCAGTAAAATGCAAAGTGGTTGAGTGAGTGAGATCGGTTTATCCCGCCGCTGTTTAGTAATAACCCTGTGATAAGAATACCTTTACTCACAGCACCAATACGAACTGAAGCCTTTAATGTGATTGGCTTCTAAGTTTCCCGAGATTCCCCGACCACTACTACCCAAAATGACAAACTATACATCATGTACAGTTCTGTCACAGTTCACAATGCAAGTCAAACTAGATATATTTCTGTCGAGTATAATTATTTAAAGCTTTCACTAGAGCATTGTCGATACTATCTAGGGTGTGCGTTCCAGTAAATCTGCTATAGTGGAATGGGTACGTATACCTTGGACGAAACCTCAGAAACTGTATGTATCTGAAAAATGAGTGGTAGATTCCACTTGACGTAACTGAAATTGTGTAGCTAAGGACACAGTCACTCTAGGGGTATTGACACAGTCACTCTAAGGGTAGGGACAGAGACTGGCAAAACAAGGAACCGATTACAATGATGTACGGAGGCATCACAGACATTAGCACGGACATCAGCAGATTGTCGTTTTGAAGATTGTTTCTTAGTTTTCACAGGTTTTTCCTGCGATTTTTTCCGTACATGAATACTTTCACACTGCATCCTGTCGTAGAGTGTCATTTGTTAAAGCTATATGGCATACAGATGTTTGCTAATATGTGTGGCGACGATTAAAATAAACTGCTGGGAACAGTCCCGCTGTCTCACGACAGCAGAGGTATCAGCACACCAGCACTCACCTTCTCACCAACACACACATTCTCACCAGCACTCAACTTCTCACCAGCACACACATTCTCACCAGCTCTCACCTTCTCATCAGCTCACATGTCCTCACTAGCACAACATATTCTCATCAGTATCACTACAAAACACAACATACCACTTCACCACACTACACACATACCGCAAAACTACACACATACCAATACACTACACATATATAACTACACGTCTCTACAAGAAACATATACCACTACACTACACTACACTACACTACACTACACTACACTACACTACACTACACTACACTACACTACACTACACTACACTACACTACACAATATCACTATACTACATGTATGCCACTTCACTACTCTAGAAATATATCACTATACTACATGTATGCCACTTCACTACTCTACAAATATACCACTACCCAACACATATACCACTACACCACACTACACTACACACTACAATAACCACTACACTACACCACATTACTGATATATCTTACACATATACCACTACACCAGACTACACTACACACTACAATAACCACTACACTACATCACATTACTGATATATCTTACACATATACCACTACACCACACTACACTACACACTACAATAACCACTACACTACATCACATTACTGATATATCTTACACATATACCACTACACCACACTACACTACACACTACAATAACCACTACACTACACCACATTACTGATATATCTTACACATATACCACTACACCACACTACACTACACACTACAATAACCACTACACTACACCACATTACTGATATATCTTACACATATACCACTACACCACACCACACTACACACTACAATAACCACTACACTACACCACATTACTGATATATCTTACACATATACCACTACACCACACTACACTACACACTACAATAACCACTACACTACACCACATTACTGATATATCTTACACATATACCACTTTGTGTTCTTCAGATAAGATGGCATTTAGTCCTGATTCTTTACATGAAACATAAATTTGGAAGCAGGTTATTCAAACAAATTTTATCAAAATGAGAAGCATAAAACATCAATAAAGAAAGATTAGTTATAACACGGAAGAAAGTATCCAACTTACCCTTCACACACCTTGACTTGTAAATAGTTAAATATAGGACAGGTCTACTGCGCCACAGGTACGTGTATATGTATTGCATGTGTATATAGCCCACTGCCGCATGACGTAAAGTATCGTGTCACCTTCAGATAATGTAGTCAGGTAGGAACATGTTCACTATGCATGGCGGGTCAAAGTTACATTCTCAGTTGTTTGAAGTAGCTACTCTACTTGCATCCACAATTCAGTTTCGTTACAATTTTATCCTTCCTATAGATTGGCTTCATGACATGTAACATTTGAAATGACAAACTTTAAGGATGATCAACTTCTACATTTTCACAATACCGATGTATCGATATAGAATCTAAGCGATATAGGAATCCATATCGAAAGGTCGCTATTGTAAAAACATAGAAGCTGTTTATCCAAAACGTTTTGTTATCTCTGTACCACTAACATCTAGAGTGCCATTCAAACCAAACTTGTACTTATACTTTCCACATGGCCACATTCATGTGACACTCTTTATCAATTACCTATTATTGTTACGGTTATTGTTTGCCATTCTATATATTGCATAACTGCATTGCTTCAGTAGCCTAAAACGAAACAATAAACAAACCCCGTGGTGTTTCATTTTCACGAGAAAAATATTACCTGTTTAAATACGTTTGCGTTGGTTGCAGTAGTCAGTGAACAAGCAATACGAAAGTAGGTCGGGAGAAATCCGGTATCACCACACGCAGTGATTCGAGACAACCAAGCATAGGTGCATTTGTTCCAAGGTCACGATGACCCACCTGTTATCGTGTACCGGCAATGTCAGTCTGACTTACATGAAACATACATTTTATATGTACTGGGAAAGTAAAAAGAGTTTAAAGTTTAAGAGAGAGCTGGAGAGTAAGCTATATTGCGGCGGTCTGTAAATAATCGAGTTTAGAACAGACAATCCAGTGCTCAACAGCATGAGCACCGATCGACGCAGAGATAATCTAATCCCTCTCACTTCCTTGCTTTCTTTAACATTTGTACTAATTAACGTTTGCCTTGTCATGCCCCAACGCACACAGTGACTTGGCTCGTTTCCAGTTGTGTTAAACAGAACTTCAGCCAGTTTATTTTATCAGTTGGAATTTTACAATGAATGAATGGATTATAGTAAGAATTAAGAGCATGAATTGTAAGTGAATGAATGAAAGAAAGAAGTACATATATGAATGAATGAAAGAATACAAGATACATCTCGACCATCCCTCCCAAAACATGTTAAAGAACATGTTAAAGAACAGCTGTCCTTCTAAAAAATCTACTTTGAGACATTTTTGTTTAAATTAATAATTCAATATATCTTTTTGCATGTGGGGAAAGGCATGGATATTAACAAACATGTTAACTGACACTGTCACACTGCCCTCAAAAACAGTAAGTGTTAAACTGTCACAAAGTTTTATAAACACCTTTCCAGTTTTGTCATTTAAAAAGATCAACAAGAAAGAAGTTACAAAAATGTAGCCCTAAAGTATCACCAACATCAATGGCGGCTCAGATCAGATCGTCATATCTTTCACACATATGTCATACGCCATAACAATCTTTCTAAAATCACAAAACTATCACTATTACTTGCAAACAACTTTTACCTGACGGTATATTCCCTTCATTAAAATTAAAGGTCTATGTGAAACACTCGAACAACGCAGCGTAATGTATGTTTGATCAAATCAAATCAGAATCATGTTTTTTTCAGATGATGAAACTATCACTATTTCATGCAAACACATGTCACCTGATCGTATATTCCCCTCATAAGAATGAAAGGTATATGTGAGAGAGGTTTTGGAACAAGGACTAGGACCACTCAAACAACGTCGTGTAGTGTTTCAATGGCGGATCAGAACAGATCGGCGACATGTCATATTTTTCACACTCCTCAAATACACCGTAATTATTTTACGTCATAAAGCTATCACTATTACTTGGAAAGACTTTTCAATTAAAGGTATGTTTCCCTCTAAAAATTAAATGAATGTTTTTATCGACTTAATTTTCGCCGTGAATCGAGAATGGAAGCCAGTGAGCTATAACATACCGATTACAAATCTGCTGTCCCAATACTGACATTAATCACAATTATTTGACTTAAACTGAAGTGACAAAACAGTTAACTTATCTCCTGCATATAGGTTTTCAGTTGTCACAACACTCACCGAATTTAATCAGCTGTTGAAAATGAACCCGGCTCAATCTTGAATACAAAGCTACCGCCATATTGGCTACACTGGTTACCTAACGGCCCGAGGCACACATTCAAGGGCTTTTCGGTGAGTTTCTTCTCCCTCTCTATATAGTCTCCCTTATCTGCGCAATTGGGAACCGATGACATGTGTCAACCAAGTCAACGATCCTGACCACGCGATCCCGTTCGTCGCCTCTTACGACAAGCATAGTCGCGTTTTATGGCAAGCATGGGTTGCTGAAGGCCTTTTCTACCCCAAACTGCACTCTAGTCCATTTTTTTAGATATTGTTTTATTGTTATACCTCGGAGAAATATGGGAAAGAACGATGAAGACTGAAGTCTTTTCATGTTAGGTTTTGTGCATGAAGCTTCACAGAGGCGTGATAGATGATCGTATCAAGACCATGTATATTAGTCTGTAAAATGCAATCATCATACAGGCTGACCTGACTGTCAGGAATTGCGACCCTTCCATCAGCAAGAACATATTTTAAGAACATATGAACGCTCAAATATTTAATTAAAAATTCACGCCTCCGATGCACTACTACATGTATTACTTGAGCTGAATATAGTGGAGTCTAACTGATCATGCTTGACAGAGGCTCACGTCGTGTACAACAACACCAATATTATAATATTTATTGAGTTCAGTAGAATATGTTTTCCCTGATGAACATATGCAACTGACGAGAAACTCCTTCAGTATTAATTTATAGATTCTTTTAACACTGGAACTTGCAGCTAGGCCAGATAATATGCAACAACATCTGCAGTTGAGTTAAACACTTCACCTACAGAGAGAAACCACACAAAACACCAAGATCGGGACTGGAAACCCGCTTCGTGGTCACTTTACAGTGGAAGCTGTCAAAACCGGCATCTGGCCAATCCAGCAAGTTATCAACACCGGCATATAATCTCAGCCCCATTCATGGCTTGTACATTTACCATCACTCTAGAATCCAGCACTTTGTCTAAACAGAATTAGTATTTCTTCAGTTCCAATTAGTGCCGGTTTAGACAGCTTCCACTGTATATCACTTTATAAGACAACCACGGTGCTCAGGCTATTACCGGTTTATGTCCAATCAAATCTAGGACTGTACGGAAGCTATTGACGGAGCGCAACATCCGGCCCCGACGTCCTGCAATATGTCCAATTTTGTTCCAACGTCACCAAAAAGCCGGGTGAAGACAGCATCTACGGCACATGAGACAGAACTGGGACGGTGTTTGTTCACTGACCAGTAGAGATTTCTGCTGGACAGCTCCGATGGCAGGGCAAAGGTTCATATGCGACGATGTTGAGCAGTATGCTGAGAAGTGGTTGACAGTTGACGGTAAGGTAGAAAAGCGTTGAGGTATGGAGCGGAATCTCATGGTTTAACACAGCTTGTCATTGTCCGTGGCAATTTGACTGCGATATAGAGATGAGATTATTGGGCGACATGTGCATAGAGGATACTAAACGACCTTCGGTGTAATACCATTTTTATTAAACGAGTTAATGATTTGGTATTAAACGAGCGAAAGCGAGTTTGATACTAAATCCTTAACGAGTTTAATAAAAATTATATTTCACAGAAGCGAGTTTAGTATTATGTTTATTACTCGCCAACATAAATTGACAGAAACTGCCGCGAAATTCCCTACAGTGTGAGGACTCGCAGTTTTCCGAGTGTCAAGCAAGGTCTAGTAAAATTGCGACATCGGCATTAGCATTGTGACGTCACAACTTTGAACCACTTTGACGTCATACGTCAAGCGGTATTACACTAGTGCAATATTGCCGTAAAAATATTACACTGCAGTATCTTCAACGGGCGAGTAATAAAGTCATCTGTTCAAGGACATCACGCTTCAGTAAGCTAATGCAAGTCCACATGTTGTTTGTGTTGTCCACATGTTGTTTGTGTGATTTCCTTAGATAGAGGACCATTCATGTACTTCCCTTGCCTTGTTTCTGTGGACCCGTTCCCTATTGAGCCTGTTTCGGACGAAAAGGGGCAACGTTTAAGTCGTACCTGAGACCATATATCGGTATATGGTCTCTGGTCGTACCCAGTGACCAAGCTGGATTGGACGAGGTGTAGTCCAAACATGGAATATCATTCACAAAGCTTTCGTCAAACGCTCAGTGTCATCTATGCGTCGTCGTTGTCAAAAATGCATTGTTGGACACACACAATGCTGAATTTGTGATCTGACTTTGAATATTACATCTTTTCAAGGGTGATGCTGAGTGTCAAATCAGACAGATTTCGAACGTTTCCTGTCAACAGTTAAACAATGATTAAAGATAACACCACACGGCATCTTTTTGCATTAATATATGGCATGACATGAAATGATGCACGGCTGCATCATTCCAGTAGTATGTGAAGTAAAATCTTGAAGGTGCTAGACTCCGGGCAAGTGTGGCAAACAATCCGGATTTGTCTTTCGCAAGGGAGCAGTCACTTTTTATCAATGTTGTATTCCAGTAAACATCGCTAAACCGCACTTGTATTGTTTAATATTTTTTATAAAATCCCAGTATATCATTGCGATGTAGTGCCTAATCCGATTTTACAAGTGTCACATATTTTTTGTCTATATGTTTCCATTAGAAAATACCATTTAAGCATAATTAAGACGTGGGGTTTTGGTTTCAGGGTGGTTAATAATAATGAACTAAGTTTATGTTCATAAAATATTTTATTAGAATATAAAAAGTTACGGTGACACATTACGCCTCTTCGCTTACAGACCCGGGGCGGTTATACTACAAATGACAAGTTACCATACTGAATTTGAATAATGAAATATATCCATGGGCATCCATCATGCGATAGCCCATCTTTTTAAAATGAGTGAGTAATCACATGCTGGTGCATATGCTTTGAAAATTACAAGGACTAGAATGGTAACACATTTTACTCTGATTTCAGCTAAATCAAAACCGAAATCGAAACATGGAACGTATGTTACTTCAATCTGAGAAGAATGAACTGAAATGTGAACAACAATGGTTCAAACTATGGTCACCATGACAAAACAACAAGTCTGATTGTCCCAGAGTTTATAAACTGTGGCTGTTCTGACTGTATGGACCACGGCAGGCCACTGCATCAGTGTAATGTGTAGCCATCCCCCGGCCTTATAACATCTGCCTGTCGCGTCCTCATACTGCCATTTAGGCATCATGTTATTGGTATATGATTCCTCTGCAATATCCTGATACAGTTTACGCCTCAATTCTTAACTTTGAACGGTCTAGTTCGAACTCGGCATTTAACATGATGTTCAATGAAGTCAGGGCTCCTTCCCAGCTATGGTAATGTTGGAATTGATTTTCAAAAGGGTGATGACGGCACGAGACGGCCTAACGTTGTATTCCAGGAATAAATGGGCATAGGCAAAATCTTAGAGAATAACCAATGAGCTACGAGTGATTACGGGAAACATGGTCGAGTTGAAATAAGGTTCACAGTGTCGAGCCTTTCAAATGTAATTTAAAAAGAAAAAACGAGAATTACAAACCACCCGGAGACAGGACTTGAGGCCTCAAACAGCTGGTTCGTATTCCTGCGCGTATTAAACGTAACGTCTCCAGCGATAACATAACTACGCTACGACAAATAGTACTTCGTAAAATCGGTTTGAAATACAGCAAACATATATTTTAGGGAATAATTTATAAACTTTTGTTAATATTATCTTTTATATGCAATATCATTGAACTTAATGACAACTGAAACGTTATTTGATCAAGGCAAAAGCCTGTCAATGTTAGGGAAAGTCAACGGTTAAAAGTTGGGAAATTTAATAGAAAACCATCACACGAATACACCCAGAAAAAGCTATCTGTCAAGAAACTCAGCAAGTTAGAAGATTAATCAATATTTCTGTGGAAGGCGTGCTACACTCACCTCAGTCCAAGAAGGTTAACTCTAGTTGAAATCAGAGTGGTGGGGAAGAATACGCCTCTTTGGTGCAGGAGGTCGACTGACAAAGAAGTGAAATACACCGCCATAAATTGGAACTGAGAATATTCTATCTAAAGAACGAAGATTTACGTCTTGCGACAGAAACTGTGACGTCATGGTGGCAGTCTGAGCAGATGATGACTGGGCAGAGTGATGGCTTTACAAAGGTTTGACAACAATTTATTGATGGACTGATGTTATTTCTCTTTAACTGAAGAATAACAGTTTACTGATGGAACATTTTAGCGTAATGTCGACCATGTTTGCTTCGCCATTTCTCAATATGAAACAAAACACTTTCAGTATTTTTGTCGACAGATGAAACAAACCAACATGTTTCAAATTATGGGGTGGTAGAAGTGCTTCCGAGATCCCGCTGTTGAAAGATCTGACAGTGTGTGACTTAACCAAGTACAGTATACCCTGGCTAAAATGCCCCTGGTGAGAGAGAGGGATATGTTTATTTCAGTAAGGGGCCACAGGCCCATTATACAAATACATACAGACATATTACAGAGATGTGGAGCGCCATCGTTGTTACATGTTACGTTTTTAAAAACCGTACACTCATTTTCATGCCAAGAAATACGAATCGTACAAGGGTGTTGGTGACATCGACTTTTGTAGATGATAATAGGTTAATAAGCTAGTCAAATCATGGGTAGGTAGTGTATTATTGTATACTGGTAAAATGGTGTTTGTCAGAATATCATAAAAAGGCAAAAGCATACAAAAGTGGTATTCAGCATAAGGAATGAAAAATAATGGATATAATCTTTCGTAGCGAAAAAT
This sequence comes from Haliotis asinina, assembly GCF_037392515.1. NCBI lineage: Eukaryota > Metazoa > Mollusca > Gastropoda > Lepetellida > Haliotidae > Haliotis > Haliotis asinina. The sequence continues at coordinate 12,242,248 of NC_090283.1, read as the reverse complement.
GTTACACTTTCGTCCTTTTTCAAGTAGTAAACTGTGGTTAGATATGTACATAGTGCTATACGATATACGGGCGCCTTAACAAGGGATAAGCATTCTTCTAATTTAATACAAAATTTTATACTGGAATATAATTCAAGTTTAGGATAAACTCCAACCTGTTCCATCCATGTTTGTCTATCAATGGCTATGCCTCTGTCCTGAAACAGAGATATAAATTCCTGTAATATTCTGATTGATCCACACGTAACTAAAACCATGGCTGAATAAAGTCTTTTGCCGTGGAGTGCCCATGGTTATAATGCCATATTTTTACTGGAGGAACGGTGGCATTATATCCAGGGTATACTGTAGATACACGGGCGTCAGGTATTGTACATGTTATGGTGTTCTCGAGTAGTACAGGGGGCAATTCTATCGGAAGTGTACAAATTCTATGCCCAAAGTAATTATCTTCTTAAGGTTTTTAATAGATATCGAAAAGCTACCTAGTTCCTCGTTCTAGGATGACTCTTACTAGATGCGCATGTCATAACAGTTTTTATGAAATTGTATTCCCAAGTAGTGACAAGAAATCCTTGTAGAATCGACGCCCTACAAACCTATTGCACGTTTGGGGGATTTTTGGACATACGGCACGCTCGTGTTCTGGGAATCGGAGGCGAGCAAAGTGTTTGTGTAGTTCGCCATCTTTGTTTTTCGCACCGACCTCTAAAAACTCTACTCGTGACGTCACACTTTATGACGTCACCCACACAACTACTGGTAAACACAAACAGGTTGTCTGATAAATATCGAGAAGTTCATTTTCCCCGTGCGTTTCACGCATGAATTGTTATAGCACACTCGATTTGGGATCAGGTACAATCCCAACGATTTGAATCAACACAATATACTGAGCAAATATGTTTAGGACCACCGATCCATTTCACGAAGTAAATGACATTTTCCTGGGTTTTTTTTAACAAAATTGTTGAATATCTAAAATGCTTGTCAATGCTCCAATCATCTATTTGTCTTCGTTTTAACTAAAGGTTAATGTGGAATATCAGTATCTCATGCCTGAAATTGCAGTCTTATCATTCGAAGGAATATGCGGTGTTGATTTCATGTCACGGTTAGCATGATTGCACGTGCATAATCGTCAAGCTGCCTGTAGCAGCCAAGTGCACTCGCCCAATTCACAAATGCGTTTAGTGCGCAGGATCATCTAATATGTGTCTAGCAGTACTGTAAACAAACTCTGGAGTCTGATTCGAATATATGACATTATAGTTCCAAAGGCTCGTTATTCAACTTGTGATTTCTGTTACGATTATGTGAGTGTTTAAGTGCCCCTGTTCGTCTTTATGGGTGGGAATTGTGCAGTTTGGGGAATAATTCTTGGATAGAAAATATTGCTGTTTTCTAAATGAATTAGTCGTATCAAGAAAATGCACCCAGTCACTCATGCGCTCACCCTTTTGCCGACACCTGGTATCAGCACTATTTCATACAGAAGTTTTTGAAAGGCATTTAGAAGCTGAACGAACATGAATGTATGTCCCGTTTTATGGATAGCAACTTCTCTTTATTCTTTACACGACGTTTCAGAGCTAATTCTTGCTCCTTCACCGGTAGAATGCTAAGTCAGTACAAAGTGTGGGTATATATACATTTATTACCCATAACATAAGGCTCAACCATCATCTGCATGATGCCTTACTGCATGATTAATATTCTTTAATACCGGATAACAGGGCTAATATTTGTACCTATAATGACAGAACATATATTCAAAAGAAAATGACATCGACGCGTGCTTCTTCAGCGAACACTGACATGATGGAGGAGATACAGCTTCAGCACTGACCAAACCTCCATCAATAATGTCAAAGAAGAGCTCACATATATGAAGATTATTAAATTATTTAAATAAATATATTCTAAATGTTTGAATAATATTACCCTCAAACTGATGGAAAGAGTTTAATCTTTTTAATTTTCTCTGTGTTGATTTATTCTTTGCTTCGTCTTTTTCACCAGTCTTGTCTCGGAGAAATAGGGAAAGAACGATGAATACTCAAGTCAAACGTATTTTCGTGCTTAATTTTGTGCATGATGCTTGTCGGATGCTCGTATCAAGACTACATAGGACAATTTATATATTTTACTATATTAGCCTGTAAAATGCGTAGATCGATACTCATGACGTTGACTGTCCCTGGCTTGTCGGTCCAGGATCGATTATTTGCAGACCGTCGCCATAGAGCTGGAATATTTCTGGATGCAGCGTTAAATTATTTATTAACTGGTTAAATGTTTGCACGGCTCATTCTTGCAATCAAGCGATATGTATATGTGACCATTTCATGTTTAATATACCTGTAAAATGCCGCAGAACGATGCCGAAGTGTAAATAAAGTTCATTTCAGGTAAACAAACAGAAAAACCGAACTGTCATCATGCATGCTGATCTGACTGGCAAGAGTTGCGGCCCTTTCATCAGCAAGCACCACTACCTCTACAGTTAATTTTTAACGCACAACTGACGCCTCACCTACACTTTCCTTTAATAACAACACTTGAGGCTTCGGTAGAAAAGCCTATTTCCAAGACATTTAGCATGATTACATGACTGATAACATCATCTGTATTACTAAAGATCAGTCATATCTAAACACGATGTACCTTACGGTCGGGTTAATGCCATCAACTAATTGTTACTAATTCATTGTGACTACGGATGAAAGTAACATTAAAATAGAAATACAGAGTCGTATGAAAAAATCTTACATAAGGTGATCAATATCGGCTCTTAAAAGTAAGAACAGAATGTTTTCAAGAAACTGTGCATCAGATCGATCATCGAAACACCGTTATATAGACTGGAAGGTCTACTGGTGGTATCTACGTTGATCGAGTCTCATGTATTTACTGTATGTGTAACTCCATGTATAAGATGTTTTTGCTTATTTCAAGGAAAATTATCAACGGTGCTGACGATGCAGTCGATGAGGAAGCAGTGAATGACTTCGACGAAGATATCAACGCAATCATCACACAAGAAGAAATGTTAAAAGCAATTGATAGTCTTTAAAATGACCATGCGTATTATTATTCCTAAGTCTTCAAAATGTATACTTGTCCCCATGAATGGAAGCCTTTCAAATTTTGTCCTACAGCTGGATGTGTTTCCTGATAGGTTGTAGTGGGCATTATAGTGAGTGAGTTTATTTTTACGCCGCACTCAACAATATTCCAGCTATATGGCGACGGTCTGTAAATAATCGAGTGTGGACCAGACAATCCAATGATCAACAGCATGAACAACGATCTGCGAAATTGGGAACCGATGACATGTGTCAACCAAGTCAGATAGCCTGACCACCCGATCCCGTTAGTCGCCTCTTACGAAGAGCAGATTCGCCTTTTATGGCAAGCATGGGTTGCTGAAGGCCGACACGACCACTGGACTTTCACGTGTCAGTGGGCAAAACCTATATTTGAAAAATAAAGGGGGCCAAGATCACCCATTAAATTACCGTTCTATAACGCTCTTAAGCTGTATCAGTAAACTGTATACGTCCATTATCAACGCTAGACGAACCAATTTTGTAGAAAACACGAAGGTTACAGCTAGACAATCAAACTGGCTTTAGGAAAGGTGTCTCCACTATTGATCATATATATACTTCCATATATACTGCGAAAAAATAAGCGTAAACTATTTGGGGCCTTTATAGATTTTAGTATAGAAGAAAACCATTAAATACAATATCAATAGTAATATATTCAATGTGATCAAACAGATGTACAAAGGTATCAAATCTAGTGTCCAACACAATTTCCAACACTCTCAGTATTTTCACTGCAAAAATGGTGTAAGACAAGGAGAAAATTTATCCCCGTCCTTTTTAGACTATACTTAAATAAATGATTTAGAAATTTCGCTTCTTAGAAATAATGTTGATGGTGCAACACTTACACTCTATGACAATAATATGTACATGTATATATTTGATCGACTTCTTGTTTTACTGTAATACTGTACAGTCATGCCATCAGATGATCCAACAGAATTACAAAATTCGTTACAAAATTCGCTTTACAACTATTGTAAAACAATTTCTCCATAAATACTCAAAAGACCAAAATCGTAATCTTCAGTAAGAAGAGGCCGGCAGACAATAAAATTCTAGGACTGACCAATATAGCATCGGGCTTGTAAACCAGTATAAATAGCTTGTTGCTGTTTTCAGTAACTATCGTTCTTATTAAAATGCCAAATAATCTAATATTACACGGGCAAGCAATACATTTGTGTACAGGCGTTTAAGAAATTTTTATAGAGGATGTCAGGATGTCAAGCTTACTTATTTGATTGTACTAGCTGCCCTGTTTTGCTCTAAGGAAGCGAAATATGGGGATCGAAAACTTTAAAGCAACTGAAAGGATTCAAACTAATTTTATTTGATATATCATTAAGATGCATTGCCACAACATATATGCTGTATAGTTAATCAGGCAGATCACCCCTTATTGATGAAACCCCTTATTTCTGGTCAAGAATAGCATCAGGAAAATATCATTTTGTGTTAACACCATTATATCAAATATCACTAACAAAGTCAGTGAAATACAACCATAGCTATAAGTGGTTCGACTGTATTAAAACCATATCAGATAATATTGATAAATGTACATCCAATATATGGCACTCTTAAAATGCAGTTTACATTTCTTGGTTCAAAAATGCTGAAAAACTTTCAGAATTTCAGATCAATTGCTTCAATTGCTGAACAAGCCCTTATCATCCTCTAAAGCTGTTAGCTGTGAATATATGAAATTTCATTTAATATTTCTTTCCTGGAACATAAATTAAGAACAAAGCACTGAAGTATTTTAATCAAATCTACAACCGTCAACCATAACCTACCGATTGAAACAGATCGCTGGGGAAGGATTCCACTAATAAACGATTTCGTTCATGTCCCTCACAAATCGGAGAGAGACGAATTTCAATGCACTAAATTTACTGTCTTAGAAATAAGCATTTCAAGAATTACTTTGTACATAATAGTAACTATTGTAAAATATCAGCTCTATTTGAAACTGAGTTACTAAATCTATGTAGTTTTCTTTCCATCATAACGTCTGTCAATATGAAATTATAAGTATATCCATACATAATTGCTGGAGTTGTTTCAAGGCATAGTCCCAAATGTGATATGTTTCTGAAAATAGCCCCATAATGTTTTATATGTATCTGTGACTTGTGGCAATGAATCACCTAAACTATTGGAGAGACCTTCTTTCGTTCCTCTGGACCAAAGTGGTTGGATGTTTACACCAACGAACATGGCGAGAATTAAGTAATAACTATAATCCATAACCAAATGTATCTAAGGTTAACTCATACTGCTCATTGCTATATTCAGAAAACAATAAGGGACTCTAAAAACAACCTTGTCTAACTCAAGCAGTACATGTCAAAGATGTCGACAGGTTGCTAGACTATTAAGTGAAGAGTGAGTTGCGTTTTATGCCACTTTTAGTAATATTAAAGCACTATCAGGATCGAGGACAACAGAAATGGGCTTCACACAATGTAACTGCTTGAGGAACTGTTGGGATCAGGTTGTCAAACAGATTTGGCAGACACATATCGTAGATCAATACTCATGCTGTTGATCATGATGCATGATCATTGGATTGTCTAGTCCAGACTTGACTATTTACAGACTGTTGCAACATTGCAGGAATTAATATTGCTGAGTATGGTGTTTGTGTGAACCAATGATTTTGATGTCAGAAAACATTGTTTTCTTGTTTTGCAGATTTCTGTCCTCAGAAAGCCAAAAGACATGAGGAAAAAAATATAAATAAAATCAACACAGTAATATTCCTTCTAAATAATAAAAGTATTCTACTTTTGGGAATTTATGAAGTGTTTATGGGGGGCAAAACCAAGAAAGAATTTTCTTGTAAGTTTACAGTTTTGCCCAATAAAATCATTATAATTGTATTTTTTAGCAGGATTTTTTTTATTCTTGCTTTTCAAAAAAATATGACCAATGGATCCACAAATCAAGAAACAAAACTGGTCTGGCCTTCACTTCAAAGCATCTATAAGGGTGTCAGGTGCAACCCTGGGGTTAGTTCAAATCCTAAACTGGGTTGTCAGTTACAGCAAAACAATATGATTAAAATGATGAAAATCTGAACCATTCAAGAAACTTAAACTTGACACCCTTCCCAATACTAACAGGAGTGAGAGGGCTTTTGATGTAAATCATCCCTTACTTCAAACAGGGCTCCTGTGGTGTGTCATATTTGATGTAAACAGGTCTCTTTATCTTTGACAAAGAAAGCTGCTCAAAAAGTTTTTCACCGACTTAATTCAAGTGTCAGTGAAACAAACACTTTTTTGATACAACTGATATACAACATGCTCAAGTTATAATCTGGCCCATTTATTAACAATAGAATCACACATATACAACATTGAGTGCATATCCATAAACAGTGTTCTCAACAGAATTTGAATACCAACAATAAATTTAAACTCTTGTGACTAGAGTGCAAAATGTTTGCACATACTGATCCTGGTGTGATATTCCATGCTTCCTAATTCCATATGCCACCAAAGTTAATGCTGCAAATAAATATATTAGATCCATAATGAAAATGTACAGTTGTTTTCTGATTACTGATACCTAGAGTAGATACTGAAATTGCACAGAACAAAGAATAATATATTTGCCGCCTACCATGCTTATATCACTTACATGTGAACTGAGGCACTGAGATTCTTAAACAGGTTAAAATTGGCATCAACTAACTTCATCTCACACAACATTGACTAATGTCGAACTTCATCGATTTTCCTTGGTTTAAAATGAGCTCTGTAGTGTATAGTTAGAGCACCCTTCACTGTGAAGCCCTTCCCACAGACAGTGCATTCAAACGGTTTGACTCCAGTGTGTATGATTGAGTGTTTGGTCCAATCATACAGACGAGTGAACTCCTGCGAACACACAGAACACTGATACACCTTCTCCTCTGTGTGTGACAACAGATGGCGCTTCAAGCTACTTACACATGTGAACTCCTTGCTGCAATAAGAACACTGACACATCTGTTCCCGTGTGTGTACACGCATGTGCGACTTCAGGTATTCCGGGCGAGTAAAGGTGTTTTTACAATGTTTACAGGTGTGTGGTCGGTCTGTTTCATGAGTCCACATGTGCTTCTTCAGGGAATCCATTCTGTTGAAACTCTTACTACATTGCTTGCACTTAAACGGGCGGTTGTCTGTGTGGCTTATCATATGCCTGCTCAGATGACTAGGGTAGATGAATGTCTCACCACACTGCTCACACTTGTATGGCTTATTGCCATTGTGTATAAAATTGTGAGCTCGCAAATGACTGTTTAAGGTAAACTTCTTGTGACATATTTCACATTCAAATGGTTTCTCTCCTGTGTGAATACGCACATGCTTGGTGAGATCCGTGGACCTTGTGAATGACTTCTCACAGCTGTTACACTTGAATGGCTTGTAGCCAGTGTGGCGTCTGGTGTGGATTACCAATGTTCGCTTCAAAGTAAATTCAGCACCACAGGCATCACATTTGAAGGGTTTCTTATCAAGGTGAACATTGGAATGATTTTTCAGATTCTTTTTCGTGGAAAACTTCCTTGAACAAATTTTACATTTCAGCACTTTGGGCAAAATTTTTCGACCAGGAGTCTGTTCTGTAGTTTCTTCATCAGAATCATCGTTTTTCGCTTTGTGTTTTTTCTTGGCACCCACACCCTTCTTTTTCCTTAGTCGTCCACGCCGTTTAGGTGCACTGCCTTCAGGCTGAGGTTGTTCCTCCTCAGTATCATCTTGTTCTTCATCCTGAACCTCTGCAGGTTCTTCAGGAGGATCAGAAGCATCAGCAGTAGCAGCAGACTGTGGGGAAACACTTTCAGAAGCTTGTCCTGGTATTTTGGAACGTCCTGTCACCAGATGAGGCCCAGCTGATGTCACATTAGTGTTATCACTTACAAAGTCAGCCACTCGGTTGACCTTCTTGATGATTGGGGTGAATGGGTTTGGGTTGCCAGCCAGAGGAACAGGCATTTTCGGATACCCTGGCTCAGTTGACCAGTGGGGCCTGGTTGGTTTGGGCTTGGCTGTGGATGTGCCCTGATCCACCTTCGCAGTGAGCTCAGCACTGTCAACCTGGGATGATGCATTGGTCTTCTCAGAACTGTAGCTAATCTGGTTCATTAACTGGCTGTCATTGCTAGGTAAAGAGTTTTTAAGAGGATTATCCTTGAGAGTCACTGACAAATGCAAGGTTTTTTCATCTTTTTTCTTATCCTGTTCCTGCCGAAGGTTCTTGGTCTTGAAGATCTTGTGTTCCCGTATGGGACTGGGTGTTGCGGGTTTGGGCTGGATGAAAGTCTTGTTGCCATAAGTCTTGGGTCGGCGTTTGATGATGAAGTTGCAGACTGACCCCTCAGAGAAGATCCAGTCAGCTGCAGCTGTTTGGGTGCTTTTGTCATCCAAGCTCATGCTGGATAGCTTTTTACAGCTGCCTGGAACATATACAACACTGAGTGAGGCAATTCTGATAAAACAGTCATAACAGAGAAAGATGAAGTGAAACATGACATCTAACTGAGTAAGTTAGTTTTGTGCCACTTTTTGCAATATTCTTGCAACATCACTGTGGGGGACACGAGAAACGGGCTTCACACAATGTACCCATGAGGGGAACTGAACCTGGCTGGGTCTTCTGCATGATGAGCAAATGGTTTAACCACTGGGGTGCCCCACCATCCACTTTTAAAATTACTGATGTAATATAGCATTGTCAAAATAATGCCATTGTCAAATATTCATTGGCATGTAGTAAAGATGGGCCGTAAAATGGATGGTGCCACCAACCCAATGAAGTGAGCATGGTCTTACACCACTTTCAGTTTTAGCAACAGCCAGCAGGCATCACCAGAAATGGCCTTAATACACTGCACCATAAAGGGAATCAAACCAAGGTGTCAGGTGTGCTAAGTGAAAAACTTTAACCATTTGGCTACCCAAACCCTGACCTGTTTTCCATGGATCTGAAAGACCAGGTGGAAATCAAATCTTGGACAAGCAAAACTCAAGGTCACAGCAACAACCCTTAAAGCAGTGACATATTATTTAAGAACAGTTGCTGTAAAATAAATAGGGTACCAGTAACAGGGCTGATGGAACTACCTCAAGACTGTTTCATAATCATGATAATATGCTGAAGTCCAACATTTCGGGTACCTTATTTCAGTTCATCCCCTCCATTCCGCCACCCCAAACAACAAACACACACTGTGTGACACAAAAAGGTACATGTAACTTTTACTATGATCACCATATCATTCTAATAAATCATATTAAATGATCATTCCCAAAGTACAATTCATGTCTTAAAATTGTCTGATTTGAAAATCAGAATTTCGTCACATATTTTTGATAAGTTAAGACCTGAACATCAGCCAATAGAATCAGTGCATACCTTTACATCATGTACACAGAGTGAAACTATAATCAAAATGTCTCATGCCGATAGTAAGTTAGCAAAAGGTGTTATACAAGGCAATCTCACTATATAACTCTACTAGCACTATCTAGCTACTGACCACGATAATAAGTATCATCACTTGCCCCTATATAGTGCTGAACTCCATGTCGCTGGGACACACTCTATGCAGAGTTGAAACAATATCATATAAAGATTTATTTGTACACATGTGTAAGAAATGAATTAAGTCTTAAGATTTTATCAGAAATATCATGTCTGCTGGACATGCCACATCATCAGCAAACCTTTTCGTATTTGGGTTGCACACCTACAGTAGTGAGTTAGCTTGCTATTAGATCAAAACACAAACTTTGTAGCAAGGCTTGCAGATATTATCACTTAATGACAGATTTATTTTATTAACTTTGTTAATATAAAATCTATGTATTAAATATTGTTACTGGTCTAGATGTTTCTTTGTAAAAGTAAGTAGACCTTTGTGATCTTTTCTCTCCACACTAAATATTTAATGTGCAGTTAATCATCAAACTATGCTCTTTAGAAAGTGAGTTACTAGTGAGTGAGTTTAACTTTTAGCAATATACCTGCAATATCATCATGGGGGACACCAGATATGGGCTTCATACACTCTGCCCATTCAGCAAGATCAAACAGTCAGCAAAAATATGTTATCTGTTTCTCAGTAAAGTAGACATGGTGGCTGAGTAGGTTTGATCGCGACTTTGTGTGCTGGCAATTTGGTACCTCACACCCCGATTTAGTGTTCGAACCCCTCCTGGGACTCAACAATAGAACAATAAGCACTTTACTAAGAAAATGTTATTCAAAATACGTAAATACATGCTACAAAAATTGGAATTATATCACTATTTCTATTATAATTATGAATTTTCGTATGGATTTCACCCGAAATGCTGATTCATGTAAATTTATATGAACAATATATATATCTACGACTATAAATCAAATGGAACGGACATAAAAAGAAGCGTCCGTAAAATCTAACATGGCTTCCGAAAGGGCGGCAGACAACGCATGTTTACACATCACGCTACCGACAAACATATTGACCTTTGACACAAAACATAATCCACGCTCTAGTGGAGGCTAAAGGCAGGATAGACTTAAATCACCTAAAAATGTTGCCAACAGTCCCGTGCAAATAGCCGGTAACATATATAGCCTCACGGAATGAATATGCGTGGCTTCAATTTGGGCGAGCGCTCTACTGCTGTGATAAAATCAACTAGACAAAATGGCCGCCGTCGCATCGTCTATCGAACAAGATTCTCGGTCTAATAAGCCTGGTTCAGTACATGCCCCACTCTGGGTCGGTTTGGTTTGGGGTAAAACTACCGCATGTAAAATCGTACCTGCAAGCAAAGATGAATGGTTGAAAACAACGGATGCGACTGGGACCTGCACCCTGCCGAAGAAACGCTCCCTGCTCGAGTCGTTTGCACACGGCACACTTGCTCCTGGTGAGAAAGTGGTCGCTCTCCCGTCCAAGTTTTTTCTGGGCTTCGATTAACTCGAGTATTTAATTTCACGTATCCGTTGCCGTGTTTTGAATAAACGTATGAATTAAAAGTAGTTAATATTGATCCCACGATATATAGTGGTGAAAACATTGAGTAATATATGATTTTAAGCCGCCTTTATCAATATTACGTCGGGGGACACCAGTGAAATCAGTTCAAGTGAGTGAGTGAGTGAGTTTAGTTTTACGTCGCACTTAGCAATATTCCAGCTATATGGCGACGGTCTGTAAATAATCGAGTCTGGACCAGACAATCCAGTGATCAACAACATGAGCATCGATCTGAACAATGGGGAACCGATGACATGTGTCAACCAAGTCAGCTAGTCTGACCACCCGATCCCGTTAGTCGCCTCTTACGACAAGCATAGTCACCTTTTATGGCAAGCATGGGTTGCTGAAGGCCTGTTCTACCCCGGGACCTTCACGGGTCGAAATCAGTTCAAACATCACACGCTTATGGGGAATCGAACGCGGGTCTTCAGCATGTCGAGCTAACGCTTTAACAACCAGGCTACCCTACCGCCCTTCAACCTGAGAATGGCTCTGAGGCAAGGTCGCAATATTTAAAAAACAACCTTTATAGTTCCAGAAATTTGTTCATGTTTTGTACAGCTAAAAATAGGTTCACAAGATTTTGAGACCAATGAATCAATGAGTTAAAATCTACGCCGCTTTTAGCAATACTCCAGCAATATCAAGCCGCTGAGTATGCCATAAATGGGCTTCACACATTGTACTCATGTGGGAAATTGAAAACCAGTCTTCGGCGTGACGAGCGAACGCTGGGTGAATGTTAGTTTACACCACATTTATAACGGTCACCCCAGCTACGTGGTGGTGGCGGCGGTGGTGGTATAAGATAAATAAGTACGTGTCCGGTAGAACTTGTGGTTGATGGCATGAGTGACGGTCCTCGGGGTGCGATGACACCCGATCTGTTTCTCAGATATGGGAGGTTTCCTGAAAGTTTAACAAATGACCCGTGAAAACGGGTGAAAATGAAGTGTGCTCCTTGCTTTTCTCAAGGGTGTGCACACTCACCACCCTACCCACCTGTCTCAAACAGTTGTACACGTCCTTGATGTGCTCTGTATCAACCAAGGTTACTGACACGATCCTGATCAGTTTAACCAAATATCATCATGGGTTTCCACCGCTTTGCAATGTCTCTTGGTGGGGAGAGAGAACCAGATACAAATATCACATGCTGTAACCGGTAAGGGAACCAAACTCGAGTCCTACGCGTCACGAGCTTACACTGTAACCACTGCGCTATCCAGGGTTATGGTTTTGCAGTGTTATACGGTATGTTATGTGCCGTTCATGCAGAACCGGATTTCATTGAAGGGACGCAACTCTTACATGACTATATTAAGAGGGTCTGCAGAAGAGTTAGACTAACAGCTAGTCTCTGAAATGACCATAGTTTACTGAAAAAACGTCCATAGTGAACAAAAAATAATATAATGAAATGGAGCCCTGAGCCTTTCTTCATGTTCAGAAGCTATGGAAATCTACACTTGCCACATTTTCTAGACTTGCGTAGGCTTTCTTGGATATTTATACTTCAGGGTCTGTACGACAGACTACGGAAGAGTCGGTGGTTTGACTTAAGTCACGCATGGCGAGTGTCTGTACATACTGATCATACTGATCAAAGTTGAAAGCATCACGTTAACATTTACTACCTCTATCCCAACTCGCGTCTTCCGATGCGTGTTAGCTTACTCATGTTTAAGGTCAAGTAATTTTCCAGGCATACTGATGGGTAATGGAGCATGCAGTTAGCGTCGTTGGCTAAGCACATCTCACTAACGGTACTGGTTCCATTCATATGGGTGCAATTCGTTAAACCTGTTTGTTGTAAATCACCCCTCAGCACTGCTGGAACATTACTGTATGCGGCATAAAACCACATGGCATAACAGGTCAATTGTATATGCAAGGACGGTGGCTTCATCGTATCCCGTTTCCGCGCTTCCGTAGATCGCTGTTCAGGGAACTGTAACGCAACATAGTTGGCATCAAGGTATATGATGGAGTGTCTAGCGTTTATCATTTGTAATTCTCTTAATGGTTGTGATGATCCCCACACTTAAAGCAAGACGCAGCCACATGGAGTCGGAGAAATTGAGAATAAGGTTTGATTTAGCAATTGTCCAGCGATATCGCGGCGGGATCACCAGAAATGGGCATCACACATTGTACCTATGTGAGGAATCGAACGCGGGTTTTCAGCGTGACAGGTTCTAGGCTATCCCCCCGGTTCCCAGCAGAATTTGGAGTGGTCATTCAACTAGTGAGTGAGTATAGATTTACGCCGTATTCAACAATGGTCTGGTTATATGGTGCAGCGGTCTGTAAATAAACGTATCGATCTGAGCAAATTTGAATCGAAGACATGTGAATAACATCTACTGTCTGAAATGAACAATGATAAGGAACCCAGAGTCTCGCTTCATTTTCCTGAAACTATGGTAATCGAGACTTACCACATATTCTAGAGATGCATGGGCTATCCTGGATATTTTTGTTTCAGGGTCTATATGACAGACTAATATCCCCCTCATATCCCCCTTCATCCATGACGCATCACAGGCCCACGTGTCATTGCAAGGATTAGTTTGGGGTTGTTTAAAATATTTTAATTAATTAATAAATATTTTTTTAGATGACCCCCAACTTGAAACGCTTCACAGTACAATATATCTAGACGTCTAGATACATCTAAAAAATATATATTTAAACAAAATCTTTAAACCTCGCAATGACACGAGGGCCTCTGTGATGTATGTGCTAGTTCTCTTTCCTCCGTTAACCACCTCCCCTTTACTCCTGTATGCTGTCCTTCCTATACCATGCTTTCCCCAGTCATCCCTCTCGTCCCTCACTAATCTGCGTCCTGCGATCAGGTGGTTCTTTATCTTCCCCAGCGATGCTCTAACTCTCGGACATGAAGCACGCCAGATTGAAAAAGAGAAATCTTTTCCTAGCGCTTCTTTCACATTCCACACATGTGAGCTCATCTACTCAAGAACGATAACTCCTCAAGGCTGCCCCGAACGATGGAAAGTCGATCGCTGTAACGCGTATAATTATTTGAACCCGCCAGCCATATCCATTGAAAGCACACACGGACCAACACCTTCTGGCTGTTGTTGAACACTACCAGAACCACCATGGCCTCTCTCCTCACGTGGATGTTAGTGGCAGCGGCTACTGCATCTTTTGCCGATTGTGGTAAGTTTTAGTAAACTTTCTGACGTCGTAGTTGCAGAACCAATCTAGGATGTTCTCGTCACACATTATGGAATGTCTGCCGCATCTATCAGCTGAATCACACGTGCGGAAGCGTAATTGTTCTTGTAGAGTGAATAGTTCATAATCTTACACAATTCTTACGTTTACTTGTTTTCGGTAACTTTTTGAGAACTATAACAATGTCCTTCCCACAGTGTTTCACTATAACGCACATGCATGGGCTTGGTTTGGGCGAGGAGCCCAGCATCCTATCGCCCATGCTCCTATGTTGTTATCTTGTGCCGTTTCATCCCAGTCAGTCTTGTGTCGGTTGTGCGTACTCGAGGTGTAAGGCGGTGTTTAAAAATGATAACGTTTTTCCCTTCATGTTACGTTTATATGTTTAAAGTTTTCGTCTAACAAAGGCAAATGGCGGCAGGGTGGAATCTCTCTCTCTCTCTCTCTCTCTCTCTCTCTCTCTCTCTCTCTCTCTCTCTCTCTCTCTCTCTCTCTCTCTCTCTCTCTCTCTCTCTCTCTCTCTCTCTCTCTCTCTCTCTCTCTCTCTCTCTCTCTCTCTCTCTCTCTCTCATACCAAGGTCACTAACAGTCTTGTCATGTCGCCCAATGCTGGTGTAATTTTATATGGTCGTCTATCAGTCATTATTAAAGCGATTCTACAAGCCCAGTGTTTCAAAAGGTCTCAACTTTCAGATTATTTTTCAAAATTAACTTTGTGGAAAGAGTTAACATTTTGACTGTACATATATGTGAATTAACATTTTGACTGTACATATATATTAATGACAAACAAAAGAAAGTGTACACTTTATAAGTGGCCGGTGCCCAAAATGTACCAGTGTTATTATGTACAACAGTTGCCGAATCCTTCAAATACAGCTGTGTTGCTCGTATCAAATGCATCACATCAAAATACCAAGTTCCTTTTGCATTTCAAGCGCCACACACATGGTTCCCAACATTCTATCACCCGACAGTTTGGTTGAACTGTAATCTGACTGTAGAAAACTAAAATACTGAACTCGATTTCAGGAAAAAAAAACCCGTAAAATCAATCATTTAACAGAGCTTTCAAAATGTGGAAATCTGTCCCATTTAACAGATCATAATCTCGCTTAGGCAATGACGATTGCTGCAATGTCCGCGTTAAAGGTAAACAAATTACGACTGATAGGCGAAGCGTCATAGACAGGAAGATTCGGAGCGTCATTACAGCGATACGAGAGATGCGAGATTACAATTGGGATGGGTCATCCATCTGCTGGGGCGGGAGGGGCAGCGGTAGCAGGCTCCGACCACATCCGGTAATTTACACAACACAGCAGGAGTGGAATCAAGCATGGCCACCATTTAGTATCCAACATGGGGACCAGTTAGTGTGCACCGAAGGGGCAGTTAGTATCGAACATAGGAATCATTCTGAATCCAACATAAAGACCAATTAGTATGCAGCAAAGAGACCAGTTAGTATGTAGCGAAAGGACCAATTAGTATGCAGCAAAGAGACCAGTTAGTATGTAGCGAAAGGACCAATTAGTATGCAGCAAAGAGACCAGTTAGTATGTAGCGAAAGGACCAATTAGTATGCAGCAAAGAGACCAGTTAGTATGTAGCGAAAGGACCAATTAGTATGCAGCAAAGGGAGCAGTTAGTATGTAGCGAAAAGACCAATTAGTATGCAGCAAAGAGACCAGTTAGTATCTAGCGAAAGGACCAATTAGTATGCAGCAAAGGGAGCAGTTAGTATGTAGCGAAAAGACCAATTAGTATGCAGCAAAGAGACCAGTTAGTATGTAGCGAAAGGACCAATTAGTATGCAGCAAAGGGACCAGTTAGTATGTAGCGAAAGGACCAATTAGTATGCAGCAAAGGGACCAGTTAGTATGTAGCGAAAGGACCAATTAGTATGCAGCAAAGGGACCAGATAGTATGTAGCGAAAGGACCAATTAGTATGCAGCAAAGGGACCAGTTAGTATGTAGCGAAAGGACCAATTAGTATGCAGCAAAGGGACCAGTTAGTATGTAGCGAAAGGACCAATTAGTATGCAGCAAAGAGACCAGTTAGTATGTAGCGAAAGGACCAATTAGTATGCAGCAAAGGGACCAGTTAGTATGTAGCAAAAAGACCAATTAGTATGCAGCAAAGGGACCAGTTAGTATGTAGCGAAAGGACCAATTAGTATGCAGCAAAGGGACCAGTTAGTATGTAGCGAAAAGACCAATTAGTATGCAGCAAAGGGACCAGTTAGTATGTAGCGAAAGGACCAATTAGTATGCAGCAAAGAGACCAGTTAGTATGTAGCGAAAGGACCAAATAGTATGCAGCAAAGGGACCAGTTAGTATGTAGCGAAAAGACCAATTAGTATGCAGCAAAGGGACCAGTTAGTATGTAGCGAAAAGACCAATTAGTATGCAGCAAAGAGACCAGTTAGTATGTAGCGAAAGGACCAATTAGTATGCAGCAAAGAGACCAGTTAGTATGTAGCGAAAGGACCAATTAGTATGCAGCAAAGGGACCAGTTAGTATGTAGCGATAAGACCAATTAGTATGCAGCAAAGAGACCAGTTAGTATGTAGCGAAAGGACCAATTAGTATGCAGCAAAGGGACCAGTTAGTATGTAGCGAAAGGACCAATTAGTATGCAGCAAAGGGACCAGTTAGTATGTAGCGAAAGGACCAATTAGTATGCAGCAAAGGGACCAGTTAGTATGTAGCGAAAGGACCAATTAGTATGCAGCAAAGAGACCAGTTAGTATGTAGCGAAAGGACCAATTAGTATGCAGCAAAGAGACCAGTTAGTATGTAGCGAAAGGACCAATTAGTATGCAGCAAAGGGAGCAGTTAGTATGTAGCGAAAGGACCAATTAGTATGCAGCAAAGGGACCAGTTAGTATCTAGCGAAAGGACCAATTAGTATGCAGCAAAGGGACCAGTTAGTATGTAGCGAAAAGACCAATTAGTATGCAGCAAAGAGACCAGTTAGTATGTAGCGAAAGGACCAATTAGTATGCAGCAAAGGGACCAGTTAGTATGTAGCGAAAAGACCAATTAGTATGCAGCAAAGGGACCAGTTAGTATGTAGCGAAAGGACCAATTAGTATGCAGCAAAGAGACCAGTTAGTATGTAGCGAAAGGACCAATTAGTATGCAGCAAAGGGACCAGTTAGTATGTAGCTAAAGGAGCAATTAGTGTGCAGCAAAGGGAGCAGTTAGTATGTAGCGAAAAGACCAATTAGTATGCAGCAAAGAGACCAGTTAGTATGTAGCGAAAGGACCAATTAGTATGCAGCAAAGGGACCAGTTAGTATGTAGCGAAAGGACCAATTAGTATGCAGCAAAGGGAGCAGTTAGTATGTAGCGAAAAGACCAATTAGTATGCAGCAAAGAGACCAGTTAGTATGTAGCGAAAGGACCAATTAGTATGCAGCAAAGGAACCAGTTAGTATGTAGCGAAAGGACCAATTAGTATGCAGCAAAGGGACCAGTTAGTATGTAGCGAAAGGACCAATTAGTATGCAGCAAAGGGACCAGTTAGTATGTAGCGAAAGGACCAATTAGTATGCAGCAAAGAGACCAGTTAGTATGTAGCGAAAGGACCAATTAGTATGCAGCAAAGGGACCAGTTAGTATGTAGCGAAAAGACCAATTAGTATGCAGCAAAGGGACCAGTTAGTATGTAGCGAAAGGACCAATTAGTATGCAGCAAAGAGACCAGTTAGTATGTAGCGAAAGGACCAATTAGTATGCAGCAAAGAGACCAGTTAGTATGTAGCGAAAGGACCAATTAGTATGCAGCAAAGGGACCAGTTAGTATGTAGCGAAAGGACCAATTAGTATGCAGCAAAGAGACCAGTTAGTATGTAGCGAAAGGACCAATTAGTATGCAGCAAAGGGACCAGTTAGTATCGAACAAAGGAATCATTCTGAATCCAACATAAAGACCAATTAGTATGCAGCAAACGGACAGTATCAAACAAAGGGACCAGTTAGTACCTAACACAGTGACCAGTTTGAATGCTGCAAAGGGACAGTTAGTATTCAACATAAGGTGCATTATTGTATCCAACATACGGACCAGTTAGTGTGCAGCAAAGGGACCATTTGTTATCTAACATAGAGGTCACAAATGGCAGAACACGAGAACATCTTTATATAATGACAGACTGGTTTACCTCACCATCTGTGACGTTCTCGTCGTATTGCAGCCCATCGCAGACTGGTTTTACCTCACCATCTGTGACGTTCTCGTCGTATTGCAGCCCATCACAGACTGGTTTTACCTCACCATCTGTGACATTCTAGTCGTATTACAGTCCATCGCAGACTGGTTTTACCTCAACATCTGTGACGTTCTTGTCGTACGACAGTAAATCGCAGACTGGTTTTACCTCACCACCTGTGGCGTTCTTTTCCATTACGGACTGGCTTTATCTTTTAGTCTATAAATTGTTCTCGCCGACTCGTGAAGGGCTCGCTGACTTGGTTGACACATGTCATCGGTTCCCATATTGCGCAGATCGATGCTCAGACCTTTGATCACTGGATTGTCTGGTACAGACCGTCGTCATATAGCTTGAATATTGCTGAGTGCGGCTTAGAAGTAAACTCATTCACTCTCGTAACGATATGTCTGAAATCATCCAATGTGATGATAAATAATAACTCACTCACTCACTCACTCACTCGCCCACTGTGACGCAGGTGTGGACGACTATCATATTATATTTAGTACGACTGTTTGGACGTGATCGTTTTTTTTAAATGCGTGCAATGATTTCTCTCATCCTATCTTTCACGTTTATGAGAGTAGGAAATTCTAATCTTCAATTCTAACGCACCCTTTCCCCGACACAGTCACAGACGTATGGTCAATGTCACTCAGATGCCACGCACAACTTTCCCTGTTTATCAGTGCGAATGACGCGACTCTTTGCCTCTCAGGCCGGGTTTCAGATGACCCTTGGCCACCCTGCGAATTTCACTGGAAATTTGCTAAAAGTAGTGTATACTTGGTACACTTACTCAGTAAAGAGACTACAGTCTCTGTGACCTGACCTACCTGACCTATCAATGTCTCTCCCAATAATGCCACCGCAACTCACTCTCCATGGGCATATAACCCTTGTTGACATGTCAGTCAATGCCAACCACGTCTCTGCCCTCAGTGTCGCCTCGTAGCAGCGTTGCTATGGAGACCAGACTGGTGAAACAACTGATGCGCGACTACGCCAAGGAAGCGCTGCCCGTCCTCAAACTCAAATCAAGCGTCAACGTCTCCATGCAAGTCAGCTTCGTCGGTATTGATGATGTCGTGAGTAGACGTTGTCACGTTATTAACACCCGTAGCTTGTTGATAACAACAGCAGATCTAACGTGTTATATTTATTTGCTGAGCGTAACATCTTCTTTATGCTTTCCCGTCTCCGGGCACAGGGGCTGGTAACGCTGAAAACTGCCATCAAGGTATATATTGTGCTTAATGGGGTATTACTCCTATAAAAAAGGACCTTTTTATAGTAGTAATACCCCATGAGGGACCTTTTTTATAGCACTCATACACCATTAGAGACAATATATACCTTGATGGCAGTTTTCAGCGTTACAAGCCCCTGTGTATCCGGGTTTAATATAGGTTAAACGTAAGGTAAATTCCAGTTCGGCAGAACATGTACTAGTACTAGTGCTATCAATAATTACTAATGAGATTACAATCATGGACTAGACAGTGCAGTGATCGACAGCATGGACTAGACAGTCCAGTGATCAACAGCATGGACTAGACAGTCCAGTGATCAACAGCATGAGACTAGACAGTCCAGTGATCAACAGCATAAGACTAGACAGTCCACTGATCAACAGCATAGACTAGACAGTCCACTGAACAACATCATGGACTAGACAGTCCAGTGATGAACAGCATGAGACTAGACAGTCCAGTGATCAACAGCATGAGACTAGACAGTCCACTGAACAACATCATGGACTAGACAGTCCAGTGATCAACAGCATGAGACTAGACAGTCCAGTGATCAACAGCATGAGACTAGACAGTCCACTGATCAACAGCATGAGACTAGACAGTCCACTGATCAACAGCATGAGACTAGACAGTCCACTGATCAACAGCATGGACTAGACAGTCCACTGATCAACAACATGAGACTAGACAGTCCACTGATCAACAGCATGAGACTAGACAGTCCACTGATCAACAGCATGAGACTAGACAGTCCACTGATCAACAGCATGAGACTAGACAGTCCACTGAACAACATCATGGACTAGACAGTCCACTGATCAACAGCATGAGACTAGACAGTCCACTGATCAACAGCATGAGACTAGACAGTCCAGTGATCAACAGCATGAGACTAGACAGTCCACTGAACAACATCATGGACTAGACAGTCCACTGACCAACAGCATGAGACTAGACAGTCCAGTGATCAACAGCATGAGACTAGACAGTCCACTGATCAGCAGCATGAGACTAGACAGTCCACTGATCAACAGCATGAGACTAGACAGTCCACTGATCAACAGCATGAGACTAGACAGTCCACTGATCAACAGCATGAGACTAGACAGTCCACTGATCAACAGCATGAGACTAGACAGTCCACTGATCAACAGCATGAGACTAGACAGTCCACTGATCAACAGCATGAGACTAGACAGTCCACTGATCAACAGCATGAGACTAGACAGTCCACTGATCAACAGCATGAGACTAGACAGTCCACTGATCAACAGCATGAGACTAGACAGTCTGCATGAGACTAGACAGTCCATTGAACAACATCATGGACTAGACAGTCCACTGATCAACAGCATGAGACTAGACAGTCCACTGATCAACAGCATGAGACTAGACAGTGCACTGATCAACAGCATGAGACTAGACAGTCCACTAAACAATATCATGGACTAGACAGTCCAGTGATCAACAGCATGAGACTAGACAGTCCAGTGATCAACAGCATGAGACTAGACAGTCCATTGAACAACATCATGGACTAGACAGTCCACTGATCAACAGCATGAGACTAGACAGTCCACTGATCAGCAGCATGAGACTAGACAGTCCACTGATGAACAGCATGAGACTAGACAGTCCACTGATCAACAGCATGAGACTAGACAGTCCACTGATCAACAGCATGAGACTAGACAGTCCACTGATCAACAGCATGAGACTAGACAGTCCACTGATCAACAGCATGAGACTAGACAGTCCACTGATCAACAGCATGAGTCTAGACAGTCCACTGATCAACAGCATGAGACTAGACAGTCCAGTGATCAACAGCATGAGACTAGACAGTCCACTGATGAACAGCATGAGACTAGACAGTCCACTGAACAACAGCATGAGACTAGACAGTCCACTGATCAACAGCATGAGACTAGACAGCGCACTGATCAACAGCATGAGACTAGACAGTCCACTGATCAACAGCATGAGACTAGACAGTCCAGTAATCAACAGCATGAGACTAGACAGTCCACTGATCAACAGCATGAGACTAGACAGTCCACTGATCAACAGCATGAGACTAGACAGCGCACTGATCAACAGCATGAGACTAGACAGTCCACTGATCAACAGCATGAGACTAGACAGTCCACTGATCAACAGCATGAGACTAGACAGTCCAGTAATCAACAGCATGAGACTAGACAGTCCACTGATCAACAGCATGAGACTAGACAGTCCACTGATCAACAGCATGAGACTAGACAGTCCAGTAATCAACAGCATGAGACTAGACAATCCACTGATCAGCAGCATGAGACTAGACAGTCCACTGATCAACAGCATGAGACTAAACAGTCCAGTGATCAACAGCATGAGACTAGACAATCCACTGATCAACAGCATGAAACTAGACAGTCCACTGATCAACAGCATGAGACTAGACAGTCCAGTAATCAACAGCATGAGACTAGACAGTCCACTGATCAACAGCATGAGACTAGACAGTCCACTGATCAACAGCATGAGACTAGACAGTCCACTGATCAACAGCATGAGACTAGACAGTCCAGTGATCAACAGCATGGACTAGACAGTCCACTGAACAACATCATGAGACTAGACAGTCCACTGAACAACAGCATGAGACTAGACAGTCCACTGATCAACAGCATGAGACTAGACAATCCAGTGATCAACAGCATGAGACTAGACAGTCCACTGATCAACAGCATGAGACTAGACAGTCCATTGATCAACAGCATGAGACTAGACAGTCCACTGATCAACAGCATGAGACTAGACAGTCCACTGATCAACAGCATGAGACTAGACAGTCCACTGATCAACAGCATGAGACTAGACAGTCCACTGATCAACAGCATGAGACTAGACAGTCCACTGATCAACAGCATGAGACTAGATGTACGTCATACGATGACATGCGTCAATCAAGTCAGCGAGCCTCACCACCCAATCTCCTTATAGTCTCCTCATCAACAAGGGTTACTAAAGACCAATTGGCCATTGTCCTCAAGTGTAAGGATGAGGATGATGATGATGATGATGATGATGATGATGACACGGGCTCTTTTTTTCAGGATGAGAACAAGAACGTCTTCACTGCCACGCTTCTGTTAGCGCAGGTTCGTACTGTCAGACAAAATAATTTACAACTTATATCAGCATACAAATGTACAACGATAGTCTTTAATTTTTGTCAGATTTTGACGCAAATAAGAACAGCCCCAGGTGATACTGGTCCTGGTCATATAAAGCACACTACAACATAACACGCCTTGAACATACCAAAACAAGCGTTCCTGACACATGAAATGTTTAAAACCTTTTTAAGGCTCACTTTTTGGGGAAACGTGAATGGGTACAGTATCGCGATACGTGGCTTATCGCATCCACACCGCGGGGATACGTATCCTATCGCATCCACAGTGCCGGGGTACGTATTGTGCCGCATCTATAGTGCCAAGATGTTAATCGTATCACGTATTGTAGCCCAGCTTGGCAGCGTGTACGCGTCGTGGTCTCGCCATATCGTTACACCAGTACATATTTGAATCATAACCTGACCGTAATGTAGTATCATATCTTTGTTTGTTTATAAGACAGTTAGGTAGCTACTAGACTCTGCTTGTTGTTCAGCTATGGCAGGACCCACGTCTGGCCTGGAACGCCAGCGAGTATGGCGGTATGAGTATGATCCGTCTGCCCGTGGACAAGTTGTGGATCCCGGATATTGTACCGTACAACACGTGAGTATTTCAGTATTACTCATTACTGCTTGACAAGTATTAGATGAGCCACGACCTGACAAATGACCCCAATTTGTACATATGGGAACGCCCTCCAGAGCAGTCCATTTGAAACTAGGGAAACAGGTTGTTGTCTAAATATTGAAAAGTTCAATTTCCTCATATGAATCGTGTCATGATGGTGGTTTGCTGAACTAAATCGCTCTACGAGACACGTGTTAAACAGTAGCGGTATTGATTTCACGCCACGGTCAGCAGGTATTGCACGTGCTTCATCGCCAGTCTACCTGTAGCAACCAAGTGTATTCGTCCAGATTTCATGCCCCGCCTGCTTGTCACAAAGGTGTTCACTGCGCTGGCTCATCTAATACTTGTCAAGTCCTTTTTCATAAAGTATAATCCTGTGATACCTTTGTGAAGATCTGAGAACAACTCCACATACGGTCGCGGCAGCGATCTCTGCAATCAGTTTAACAGCGTTAAAGTTTTTCACCAGTGTGTCAGATTTTTTTATCACTAAAGTGAGTGAAACCGATCATTCCAGAATATTTTCAGCATAGCAACGCCATTTGTATTGTGGAAATTATATCCACGTGCTCCTGAGAGTGACAGTGTTTCCTTTCAAAATGAAGCATCAGTGTATCTTTAGTCTATACTTTTCAGAATCAACGAGGACCTTAATCCTGTGAGAATATTCAAAGCGTCCTTGTGATAACACATTTTAGCGGAGTATTATGAAATATTTAGATATCGGTAAAATATTTGAAAACCAGAATATCGTCAGAACGTCAGTATACGTATGAAGCGAGATGGTCAGTACGGTCAATATTCCAAATACCTTAAAGGTCACTTCACGCTACACGTAGACTATTGTGCCCTTGAATCAAGTGGATTTACACCACTCCACATTTTCCGGCTAAATACCGCTGATTGGTGTCACGTGCCTTGTCCTGGAAGTGTTGCTGCACCGAGCAGCGCGAACAGTGATTGCCCAATTTGAATATATCATCGGTCAAATGTCAAATAACTCTACTTCGTTTGAATACATGCATAACCTCGATGTAGTCAAACACGTCGCCGAGATCACGTTGCTCTGCTGACGGCGATTTGGGCCGCCCTTTGTGTCTCCCTGGTAAATGAGAATCAGGTCGAGGCCGCACATAACAGAGTGAAGGTATTACATGACAGTGGATGGTGCTGTGGGTTACGGAAGAGGAAGGGTGGATACGAGAAGTGGTGTTCCATGTAAAGAGAGTGTCAGAAAGAAACAGATAGTCCCCAAATTCAATTTCACAGCCAACAACCTACCACTCCATACCCGCAGGTGTTCGACATTCAGTAAACCTATTCATTAAGGGACCAGCATGGCATAAGTAATGATCAACAGTGTTTGGAATCAGAACAACGAGTGAGTTTAGTTTTACGCCGCACTCAGCAATATCCCAGCTATTTGGCGACGGTCTGTATATAATCGACCCTGGACCACACAATCCAGTGATCAACACCATGATCATCGATCTACGCAATTGGGAAACGATGACATGTGTCAACCAAGTCAAGTAGTCTGACCACCTGATCCCGTTAGTAGCCCCTTACGACAAGCATACTGAGGTTACTGAAGACCAATTGTAACCCGGATCTTTTTCTCGAAGCAGAACAGACCCCGCTTTGAACAGTATTTTCCAACCTAATGTGGGAGGAAATCCCGAAGGAATGTTCTCAGACCTACAAGCAGGGATGTGGGGCTGCGAACTTTTAAACGTAACCAAGTAAAATATAAGATATTTCTTGACTGCTGCTTGAGGATGGTTTCATTTTGACACGATCTTTTCTTCTCCAGAGCAGGAATGTATGGACGCCAGACACGTTATGACGAGGTCGCCCACGTGCTCAACGACGGCAGCGTCTTCTGGGTGCCCCTTTGGACCATCGCCAGCAAATGCCCAATGGACGTGAGTAACTTTCCCTTTGACACGCAGCACTGTCCGATGGTGCTGGGCTCGTGGGTGCATTCAACCTCGGAGATGACTTTGTCGTTCATGGAAAGCTCAAACCTTGACAAAGACCTCACCTTGTCCAGCACGGACTTCAACTCACCTTCGCACCCTACATGGGAACTCATCAAAGCTGTGGCCAGCATCAAGACTGTTAAGTACGCCTGCTGTGAAGACTCGTACGAGACGTTAACTGTGAAGGTGCAGATCACCCGAAGGTCGACGTTCTACCGATTTCTTGCAATAGGACCTGCTGCTGTGTTTGGGCTCCTGGTGCCCTTGTTGTTCCTCATTCCATCCAGATCAGAGGGGAAGACAACTTATGGTGAGTTTTACTGGTACAGCGAGGGGAGAGGGGAGACACTTATGGTGAGTTCTGTTCGTATTCCGAGGTTAGAGGGGAGACAGCCAATGGTGAATTCTATTGGTAGTTCAAGGTCAGAGGGGAGACAACCTACGGTGAGTGCTACAGGTACTTCGACGTCAGAGGGGAGACAACCCATGAGTTCCACTCGTATTTCGAGGTCAGAGGGCTAGAAATCCAGTAAGTGAAGTCTACTGACGTCAACGAGTTAAAGGTCTTACCGCGAGTTAGATATTGTTATATCGGAATCACTTGCAAGGCGTCGTTCGCACAGGCAAATGCCCTGTCAATAGGGCTCTTGAACAGGTTAAATATGTATGTTTGATTAATCGAAAGTTGGCTCCTTTTCTTTTGTTGACACTAAACATTTACACAATATTGGGCAAATGTCACCACGCTGTCCACAATGAGAATCTCCACACGCGTGTTTGTAGCGTGCGATTTCCTTGTCAGCATATGCTCAAGACACAGTGCAGGTGGTAAGAATCGATTTGATAGTTAGTTAGTGAGTGAGTATGGTTTTACGCCGCATCTAGCAACATTCCAGCAATGCCATGGCGGGGACACTAGAAATGGGTTTCACACATTGTGCCCAAATGAACCGGGGTCTTCGGCGTGACAAGCGAACGCTTTAAGCATTAGGCTAGCCCACCGCACCCGATTTTATAGATCGGCTGGGCAGACTCGGTCACAAAAGCGATGGTCTAGACGTTAATCACTAGATTATATACTTATTCACACCTTGAGGAGATATGGAATATATGTGTTGTGTGAGGCGTCAATCAACAGACACAAACACGGCATGAAGTTGGTTGGTTGGAATTTAACGCCATACTGAGCAATATACCAGCTATATGGCAGTGGTCTATAAATAGTCTAGCGATCAGCATCATGAGTATTGACCTGGGATACGATGACCTGAGCCCTGATTCTCGAAACGTTCGTAGCCCTAAGATTTCATTACTTTGATCGTAGCCAATGTGTTAAGAATGGGCTTATGACGTTCGTAGGGTTACGAACGTTTCGAGAATAGCTAGCCTGTCAACTAAGTCAACGAGCCTGACAACCCCATCCTCGTTACTACATATGTCATATTTAGGATTTCACTTTCTCAGTAAAGTACAAATTCTAGTACTTTTTTGGTTGCGTCCCATCCGGGATTCGAACCCGCACGGTCAGAGTCAGGCACCTAATCGCTAGTCAGCCGCCGCGAGTCCGCTCAGCCACATCCTCGTTAGTCGTGTAGGTTGCTGAAGACCAATTCTAACCCAGATCTTATATTCACAGTACATCTTTAAGATGTACGATAGTCGCCCAGGATGCTTGTAAGAAAAGGATCCAAACTTCTCTTGGGAAAGAGGCAAATATTAACATGCTGCTATAACCACAGGCAGACGTTCTTGAGGTTGTTTAATGTTTCAGGTATGTTGATAATGCTTGGCCTGACGGTTCTGATTCTCGCTCTGGAAGAAGCGATTCCCTTCAGCCATAACAACGTCCCGAAAATTGGTGAGTTGGTAGCGTGGATCTCCTGGTTACACCCGGGTCCTGTACTAGATGTCTATGGATTCTGACATGCTCTTTTATGAGTGCTTTCTTATAAGAACTGTTTAAGAAGAAAGGGAGACAACCCTTATGTAGAGTGGCTTTCTCGCATAAATAGACCTTAATTGCCCAAGTCGTCTCAACGTTCTTTCATAATGAATGCGAGTTTAGTTCTCCATTGCTGCTGTGAATATTTATCAATCGATCTGTTACTTTCCGGACGTTTTTCTGTTAAAATGTTGAAAACTGTCATAGAACCAAGGCGTAAATTGCTCACCTCATGCTACAACTTCGCTTTAGTTTTAACTGCTGCTACAAACTCTCTCACTTGAACATTTGTAATTTTAACGAGATCGCTCTTCATTCTAACAATCCCGTTCAGATCAAATGTTTTGGACCAGTCCCACGTCGTTTTGTGTGAAGACAGTATTTCAGTGGCAGTCGTGGTAGTTGAACATTCAGCCAATCAGGAAAACCTTGTTCATCCCAAGCACATTCGTGACCATTCGTAAGTACTCGTGTCATTCCGGCATGCCGGATGGCGTCTCATACCCCTCTCGTGGCCATATTTACGACTGGATCCTGTCCAAGCGCAAACGGGCATGGAGATAAAAATTGTCTAGCACTATTTCCAGGAAAGATAACTCTGAATTTCCAAACATGGCTCTTACAATATCCAACATCCCGTGGACAAAACAGCAATACCTTCATTACTTTTGCATATATTTTTCAGTGTTGAAAGTTGTTCATCCTTAAGCTCAGAGTTTATGTTTAAATTGTGCTTGGTATAGTTTAGCGAAGTTTCAAAGTTCAACGGTCCCGCCATTTTTATGGTTTGAAATGCGTTTTACTACGCGCGATTTGATTGGTTTGCCACGATTCTTGGCAATGATGGCGTACGAGAGGGGTACAAGTCTTCTTTTAGGTCATGGAAAGAGACGAGTAGTTACGAATGATTCGTGACAAACCGGGACATGCCGAATACCGACTCGTGTGCCCTTTGCTGGTACAGAAAGGCAGGAATACTTCGGTACGAGTGGTCGAAGTATCTCGGAAACGAACTCATGACGATCAGTTCAGGTTATCGTGCATCGCCGCAGTAATCACGTGATTTTATATCTGTTAATAATCAGCGGCTTTTCAAGCGTTTCAGATCTGATTCGGAGCTTCTTATGTTTTCTCGTTGTAGGCTATTTCTACCTGGGCACCATGGCTCTGTGTGCGTGCAGCGTGATGCTGTCCATATTTGTCAGCAACATGGGACAACCAGGGGTGCGACACAAGCCTCTTCCTGGGTGGCTCAAATGGGTGAGAACAAGGGAAAAAGGTCACCCTGAACTGATACTCGGAGTTTTCAAATATAGGTCACTTAATATGATCGGTGTATGAGAAAAGATAATTTATCAAGTATTCCCTTTTTTAGATTCAGACATTTTATCATCATGGAGTAGACAGGGTCTTAATGATATGTGAGTCTTTTCATAAAGCATGGGGGTTAAGGACATGCTTAATAAAGGAAGGGACATAAGACATAACTTAAGAAATTGCTTGGGGAGCGTATCACAATCGTCAAATTAGATTTAATGCCCCCCAGTACACACTGACTGGCATCTACCCCGCCCCATTCCATCCCACACCTCTCTCTCTCTCTCTCTCTCTCTCTCTCTCTCTCACACACACACACACACACACACACACACACACTAATTAGATTAGTCTTGTCTACCACTGCTCTTAAAACCCTGAAAATGCGTAGTCTCCTTTATTGTTCTTCTCACACTTTCAGCTGTGCCTCAGTCGGTATGGATTCCGACGGTTCTTCTGTATCGACAACTACGAGCCCGTCGACAACGTGTACTCCGTCAGCCTCAAGAGCCTGTGCACACCGGAAAGAACCACGCAGCCATCTTTAGACCCGGAGAGTTCTGCGCAACCGGAAGCAGTGTCTGACATGGATGATATTAGGAAATGTTTGCACTACCTTGTGGGCAAGCAGTCAGCGGATGTGACGTCAAGAAACGTGCGTCAGGACTGGGTGGAACTTGCGCTCGTCTTTGACCGGATCCTGTTTGTTGTCTTCCTTGTTCTGTATGTTCTTTTTGCTGTCAACTTCCTGACATGATCACTCGGATCGTTGCCATCTTACAGGACATCTCGGCCAGCACTGAGAGGAATCCATGCTGGAATTGTTTTCAGTCTCGTGACTATCACATGACACAACTAAACCTGGTGAATGCGACTTAAATAACGGTGCCACTTGAGTCGCTTTCGTATCAGCAGCTTTTGTGAAAATGGCCTGGTTATGTCACCAGGAAATGTTTTCCTTTCTTATGCCGTCGCCTATATACTAGTTACATGGCCAGTTAGACGCTAACCTCCTTGTCACGGAGGAACACGAGTAGTTCACGAATGCAGTGACGTGTGTAGTGAAGACTAGCATATAGACTGGTTACGATGGTTGTCTGCGCTTGCGTAGTACAGGGAACCCGTCGGGTTTTGACCAACTCGTGTCATTTCGGGATATATGTTCTTGTTAGTTCCGGAAAGAGACGAGTAGCTGAGTTCAAGGAAAGAAAGAAAGATAACTTTGGCAGTTACACCCGACATTACTGAGTGCCCTGAAAAGCGGGAAGTATGTGCTATACTTCCCATTTAACTGACGACAATCACTGTTATTGTTTCAGTTCATTAGTTTGGTATGGAGTCAAATCTTTCTGTTATTTCATCAGCATCTTGACGGCACCAAAACTTTTGCCGTCATAAACTACTGACAACGTATTCAGATGAGCTGCATTTTTAGAAATCTGTGTGCAGAGTGTGCGATGACTTTGTATCTGATATGCACTATATCTGCTTACGTACGAAAGAAACTACACAACTTGTTTGGGGAGGGGTGGGTGGGTGAAGTTACGGGGGAAACGTCAATACAAATGTTTTGATTTTACAAATGTTTGATTGTGACGTACACAAAGCACAAGGTGTGTATTTTCTTTTGTACCTCAGTCTGTTAAACGTGACACTGCACAACTGACTCAGGCTTGAAGTGAGACTAAGGTACACATTCATGCACACATAGTTCCAATATGTATCTGCAAGTTTGTGTCTTTGGCAGTGCGTGCAGAATGCAATATCCGAGACAGTGTTTACTTGAAAATACAGTAGGCTGGTATTTCAAAAACGAGTGTTAAAGTTCCTTTAACCCAACACTGTGTGAGAAATACTGTCATGACTGTGTATCTGTTTGACTAATTATGTGTATATATGAAACTGGTTATGAATTGTATGATAGCTGATACTGAATCTGTTCCAGATTTCACAGTTATGTTTCACATCACATCGAAGGTGCGCACAGCGCCTCTCCAAATACTAGCCCCAATACCATCTGCGCATGCGCATGAATTGCAATGTCAAGGACATTACATATCTTGACAACTGTACTCAGAAATGTACCTTGCAATATTGTTTCCGCATCTACCTGTATTTCTTCATCAAGGTTGTGTCAAAATATTGCTTATATTTTGTTTTAATAAAATGCAATTTACAATGTCATCTCGGTGTTCACCAAGCATGTGGGAGTCTCCCCGTCCACGTGGACATCGTGCACGTCCTACGTGTGCAGGAGTGGCTGCAGCTATTGTAACAGATGTTTAATATAGATGTAGACGTACAGCTTTGCCATATCGTGGTTTAATGGATAAACACAATAATATGAAGCAGTTGATTCTAACTTACCTGTGACAATTTACACAATAATATGAAGCAGTTTATTCTCACTTATGTGTGACAATTTACAAATGTCATATTAGTACCTAATTTCTAATTCCTGAAATAAAGTGAACGTCTTGCAAAGTCATGTCGGTCACAGTATAATCAGAGTCGCCCGTCTCGGTTTTGTCATTATAATGCCAAGTGCATAGCAAAAACCATCTCCTAAAATCTATTTGTACAGTGCAGTCGGGGATCGAACCACGTATCTCTTTAGGCAGGGGCTGTATCCACCATGCTAAGACTGCTGTCGGCTGTCGGAATTTTGGACACAAATTTACACAAGGAACCAGAGCGAGCTAAATCTGTAACTGATATTTTCGAATAAACCTTTAACCTTTGTGTTTAACCTTTGTGAAACGTTGTCTACATATTTGCTCTAATTAATCGAAGTGCATTATGCCTGATTAAAAAGGCATCTGTAGTTCTGAAGTCCTTTCATGTGTGATGTATGAGCCTTTTTCCCTTATTCTCAAATACAATCTAGAACAATACGGGAGAGAAAATATTTCTTGTATATTATCTTCGTCAATTGAAAGGTTAGATTTGTAGTTTTTCAAGTGAAGTTTACATTTCATTCTGTAGTTTTCTGGCAGATTTAGCCTCAGATTCCTTGAAAATTGTCCTTATCCTGTTTAAAAGTTAGAATGAAACAGAAATTGCAAGAATGGCAAATAACGCAGTTTATAGACAAACAGCAGAGCCAGGAAAGGTTTCTTCGAACAAAGGTCACCCAGACGGTTTTATGTACAGAGCTGCAACGTTTGAAGTTAATTTCTTTGACCGGTCCGTTTTTATCTTTGGCGTGAGAATATTTTTTATTTCGTTAACCGTTATAGTTCAAATGCGTGAATAGGCAAACATGCAAATCGATTTTCAGAGCGGACACATTTAGTTCATTTGTATTAGGCGCCGGAATTAGATCTGTAGTCTAAATCAAAAACCAGGGATATTGGGTTCTAATCTCGGTACAGTCTGATTGTGTATTTCCCTGATGGGGAAATGGTTAAGGGCCTGCATCACCTGCTGCTTTTCTGCATCGTCAAACTGACACACATATCTGTAATGTATGCATAGCAGTTTACAAAATCTGAAATGAATTCCTCGACTGTTTGAGGGCGGTGGGGTAGTCTAGGCTCGTCACGCCGAAGTCCCGGGTTCGACTATCCGCATGGGCACAATGTCTGACACCCATTTGCGGTGTCCCCTGCTGAAATATTGCTGGAATATTGCTAAAAGCGACATTAAACCATACTAACCAACTGTATACTAATGGAAGCGGTGATAAAATATTGATCCGTGCTCGTCAGTAGCCAAGTGTCTGAACCTGACCGGCCGATTCATTCCGTGGCCCTTAACGATAGTATAGGTGTTGATTGCCCGGTTCCTGATACAGTCACCTTTTACTTCAACCAATGGCATCCAAACGACAAATTTCATCTGGAGTCTCCACGGTGTTTTTGATTGGAATCCTGGTTCAAAGTTCACCTTCCGAGAAATCAAGCACGCATTCTTATTTTTTCAATTATAAAGGAGGGACAAAGCCAGTTGCCACAGCGACTGACATCCATTTCCAAAGGCTGCTTACCATGCATGTAGTCACGACGCGTATATGACTAAGGTCACTTAACTGAAATTACTTATAAGACGTTAATCCCTATTGTTAATCCACATCACTGTTGTATCGTACATTAACTGTCAGTCAACCTGAACGACCAAAGCAACCATGTCACTAGTCATTAACTACTGTTGTTCATACTAATAACTTAAGTCGGTTCCGGTCTAAAGACGAAGGAATCAGGTGGAACATTTAGCCGAGAGCACGTGTTCGACAAGGTGCTAACGAACACCAATACAATACCAATTCTACCATTACATGTTGGAAAGGTACACGGTGCTTCACCATTAAGCAATATGATCAATGTGTGACTCCTCTAATGTGACTTCAACAATAAGGATCAAAACAAAGAAAAATGTTTCTTTTTTTCAATTTGGGTGAATTTGGGTTTTGGGTACACAACCCTGTGCACTGAAAGAACCCACGAATCCATTGGTATATGACCAGATGGTGGTCACACGAATACGTGCAAACACCTAGTACAGCAACGTGCAGTAAACACGGACAAAGCACTGTGACTATGTGTCCCAGTCCACCAAGCTGTGAATGGGTACCTCGTAAGGATGGGAAAGCCCCATTTACTCGGTGCGCTGCAAGAGTTGTATGATCCCCAGGGAGCTGAGATTGAAAATACTATGTGCCGTTATGATGGACATCCAGTGATCAAGGGAAAACCAAAGTGCCCTTATGGAGCTGAACCGGCTAACTGGATGTGGGCGCTATACAAACGTCTAATATATGTATAACAAACGTGATTATTTCTCTTTAACCATCACTCGTTCCTGCAACAGTGTGCACACGTAAGCTCTGGTTGGGTAATCTTGTTCATACAGAAACTGACTCCGTGAATACCATACGGGAATTGCATTTGCAATCAAGTAAATCTTTCCAAGTTTGTATCGAAGAAAACCGGTTTATTTATTTTCAAACATACCATGCCTTGGGCTGCAAAGATTCTGTTCGATTCATCGAAAATCGAATCTGACTCTTTAGTTTCGATTTTCGATAACCATTCCCACTATTTCGATTCAA
Organism: Haliotis asinina; assembly: GCF_037392515.1. Taxonomy (NCBI): domain Eukaryota; kingdom Metazoa; phylum Mollusca; class Gastropoda; order Lepetellida; family Haliotidae; genus Haliotis; species Haliotis asinina. The sequence goes on along the minus strand of NC_090283.1, from coordinate 12,208,323 downwards.
TATTTGAGTACCTATTTAAATTATTTCCACACACAGACAGAACGTAATATTGACTGAAACTCGAGCAGTTTCAAGCGCCGGAATAAGCCGGACCATGATCTGTTGACGCCGGCTAATTGTCCAACGAGAATTTGTTGTAAGTAGACAATAGACAACCCCGGGTGACGATGGATTTCACACTTAAAAGGCCCTTCTGTGAGAATTAAATAAAATGATGTTTTTACCTGCATGAAGAATCGAATCGAAAATGGTCGAATCGAGAATCTAGTATTAAAACAAGGAGATCATGAGATATAAATGACAAGGGTAAATCTAAGACCTGTTCTTAACCACAAACATCATAATAAAAAAATATGCAAAAACACTTTTGTCTGTCAAACACCAAAACACACCCAATAATTTGCACATACAGCAGACAGTAGCGCCATGCAGTTGTTAAAGGTTTCAGTCTCATTTTGACACTTTCAAAGAAGGTCTACATGCATCTGGTAACCAAGGGGGCCTGTAAGTCTCGGGAGAACTACTTCCTATGTTGAGCTACTTCCCAGCACCCTTTGCGATATGCGAGACGGGGCGAATCTTACCTCCAGTACCAGATTTTCAGTGACAATATTCAAGAACCAGGTCTGGTTCCAAATTGCGCGACCGCCAAATATAACTTTAATTTATTATCAGACCGGACCAAGTGTAGAACCATGTTTTTCTGTCATAGCTGTTGGTAGTCTGAATAGTTGGTTAATTTGGGGACAGTTACTATATAGAAAGGAAATGTGTCATTCCTACAACGTTTATTGTTCCTTACTGTCAACTGAAAATCGTGAGACCTTTCGAACAGGCGTGAAACGTTGTTTGGCACCGGAAGTACTAAAGTCTCCCGAAGTAACGTGACCTATTCCTGTTAATCGTATTGTTTCTGATTTTCACAAAGCATTTATTTACGTCACCTCAGTCACTGTTTGTATGCGTATGGGTACCCGATGAACCGTACAGGTGGAGCGTCTACGAGCAAGTAACAAGCCAAAGTGAGCGTGCAGTGGTCAATGTTTTATAGACTGTTTCCATGATTGACAGACTGTGGAGCAGGTACCAGCAAACACCAAATGGCGATGATTGATCCAATTTAGGTCCCTATTGTTAACCACCATAGCTCAGAACCGATTGTTCGGAAACCAGTCGAGTTACGAAGCGTAACACTCTCACGTGTTCTGTTTTCAGACGAGTCGCAGTTCTCTTTGGTTGTCGTGTCTGAAGACATCGAAATGGACATCAGACCAGGGTCAATCTAACTGCCTGTTTATTTGTCTGTTTAATTTGTTCGTTTAACGTCGCACTTGGTTATTCTGTTGGGAGTTGATTAAAATCGCACAGTTGATGATCGGTTCATTTCAACCGATCAATCACTGAAAATGATTGGTGAAAGGTTTTTGCCAAATTCTCTTTTCATGCTTGTTAAGTCACAAAACGTTTTTGAGGATTTTTTAGCAAATTGCACAAGATGCTTCCTATCCTTAAAGGATTACTACTATGCTGGAAAAGTAATTTTCCTGAAGTCTTTAAGATAAATTCAGACGTGACTGTGTACCAGCTTATAATACTTATGAAATGTGAATTTAATGCAAGCGACAAAGCCACCCCTGTGAAGAATATTGTGGAAACAAACAAGAATTCCAAAATTGCTGGTGTTCGATTATGAGAAAACACGATCGATTGCATGGTCACTACAACAATATTCGATTATTTCAGTTCATCAGACCACCGTTACTTGGTCATATTGCCCCAGTTGTCCAGATCGGTGCACATGGACTCATTTGTGACCAACATTTATATCGACCTGAGATCCGGGAAGATACACGATAGAACTGGTTCGATTAACGGAATCAGTTGGTCACGTTCGCTGACTTGGTTGAATGTCATCATATTCATATTGCACATAATACCAGTCACTGGATTGTCTGGTCCAGACTCAATTAATTTTACATACCGTCAGAGAAATGGGATATTTGTTTTTTCCTGACAATAGATAAAAATTGACACATCATGTGGCTGTTACAACGTGACCTTGGATGGAGCAGAAAGAGCCGCAGAGGACAATCTTTATCTACGCCTGACTCATTATTAACACATATAAAAGAAAGACCACGATTGGTACATGTCGGCCTCCACGTGTCACGTGGTCAGGGCCCCGGTGTCGTCTTCATTACACACCTTCACCGCATACTTTGAATACAAGATTATTGATCATTTACTGTAACATAAAATCAAAAGTGGATAACATTATGGTTTAAATTAATAAGAACTACGGTATATTGCGTGTAATTGTTTAATAAATTCCCTTTTACCAACTTTGACTGATGGAGCAGTATTTGTCACAATGCACTGGAGAAAAAACTTTGGCTGCTGAATGAATTTGTCTCCTAACATCCAAGCAATGCATTCTTCTCTTTAACTTTGTACTTTGAAATGTTTACAAAAAATATGACTTTGAGAATCAGTAAACTTTAACCAAAGAGCTATAACTGATGGAACACTAAAACATGTAATGATTAACAGTATCAGTTAACTCACACTTCTCACATTTATCAGTATTCTTAATGTTAAGGTTATGAAATAAACATTATAAAATTTAAAAATTTAGTTGTTTGAATTTATTTTCTAGCGGAGGGATAGACATTCACTCGTCACGCCGAAGACCTGGGTTTGACTCCCCACATAGGTACAATGTGAGAAGCCTATGTCTGGTGTCCCCCGCCATGATCTTGCTGTATATTGCTAAAAGCGGCTTAAAACTAAACTCATTCGTTCCACACCACCGTCACTGGAAAATTGCCAAGTATGGTATTTAACATCCAACCAACTAGCAAACTATTTTGTCAGTTTGACAATATTGAGCGGCAGTGTTGGCCTTTTAATTAACTCCACTCCGTCTTGTCATTGTGCAGCCCCGTTTCAACACTCAGATGCTCACACTGTGTTGAAGCCGAGTAAAACCCACACACTGTCGACTGTTATTATGAGTAGTCAGTCACCCGTGAAACACTCCGGTTTATCCCCTTCGGAACCGAGATATCTTCCGACCTTTCTCGTCGATATACGAAACAAAAAACGAAAAACAATCACCTAGTATCACGTCTTATTAACTGAACGCGGAGCGTTAAAAAAAGAAACTAACAATTAATTTCATTTTCCTGAGTTTTGAACTGAGCAGACCGTGCATATCCATTGTGCGAATCTGTTTTGTCAAGGGAGGTAACTGAGGGAAGGACAATGACTGTGTTGTTGATCCAGCAAAAACCCGTTACGGTTCAGAGGTTTTAGTGTACACGCTCTCCGTGCCGATTGACAGATCATGTGACTGACTCCATGACAACATAATGCCGTCCGCAAGAGCCTGATCCCTTCAGCCATGTGTATGAACGAGTTCCCTCGCAACTAACAACAGTGCTTACGTTTTTCTTATGGACATTCATTTCGTTCATTGAAAACTAATGAATTATTCATAGGTACTTAGTGAACATCTAAGTGATCAGTCGAGCTATGCACACTAAAACGTGTACATCTTTGTCTTTTAGAATTGGTAAAACCCTTAATTTTATGGCTATGTCATATAATTGTGGTAAACGACATAAAGATGGTTCTTAAAAGAAAGAGTATTGTTTTACTCCGCGTTTAGCAATATTCCAGCAATATCACAGCAATATTCCAGCAATATCACGGCTGCAGACGTCAGCAATGGGCTTCAGACAACATTCCCATGTGGGGAATCGAACCCGTGTCTTCGACACGACAAGCGGTCGCTTTAACCATTAAGCCACCTCCACCGTGCCGGTTTTGAAAAGAGGATGCATATATTACTATTATTATCATTGTTGTTATCAACAATCAAAACCGCACCTTTATCACAAAGTAGACTGAACAGAGATTAATTTCCTTCAGAGAGTACATTGTCATATTCTTAATCCAGAGTTTTGATTTAGCGAACATCATTCAAATAATACGGGTGAGTGAGTGAGTGAGTGAGTGACTGAGTGAGTGAGTGACAGACTGAATGAGTGTAGGTTTACACCGCAACCAGTAACATTCCAGCTATATGGCAGCGGTCTGATAATAATCGACCAGAACCAGACAATCCAGTGATGAACAGCATGAGCACTGATCTACGCAACTGGGAACCGAAGACATGTGTCAACCAAGTCAGCGAGCCTGACCACCCGAACCCGTTAGTCGCCTCTTACGACAAGCATATTCGCCTTTAATGGCGAGCATAGGTTGCTAAAGGTCTGTTCTGTAGCGGACCTTCACGAGTCAGAATAATAGGAAGTGCGAGTGAAACGTGTCTAGAGGAATATTTCAGTGAGCAGTGTTCATATCGCCCGGAGACTCACAAAGATACAGGATAGAGCTGGCCTGGCAGGTGGTCAGGCTCGCTGATTTGGTTGGTTGAATGTCATCATATGTCCATTGCGCATGATATCCATCACCAGATTGTCTGGTCTTGATTCGATTATTTACTGACCGCTGCCAATAAACTGCGATAATCCGGCATGCAGCACCAAACAGCACAGGAATGTAATTTTAATAGATTCTTAGTTGATACTATCACAAATTAAACTTGAACACAGTAAAAGCATATGATTATTGAAACTTAAATCACCGTTACGACATCAGCTTAAATACGTTTCTTTCATTGATCTCTTGATCTTCAATATACAGATATAATCCTTCTTGAAATTTATATTCAATGACATTTCGCATTATAACACATCTCATGTTGTTGACATTAAGACATTACTAACTTACTTGGATTCCACTTCACTAATCTCGAAAAGAAAACAACTTTTAAACCAGTCTAAAATGATTTGTAAATATCGATCACGAAAGAGCAACGTCTGAGTGCGTCAGTAATAATTTATGAGTATAGCTAGTTGTCACACCAATACGATAACACCAAGCGTGAGCGCGCTACGTTCTGTTTTCATACATTCGGGGGTAGTCTCAACGAGCACATGCTTGTCGTATCTACAACAAATATAGCATTAAGGAAATCCTTCACAATGCGCTTAAGCGATCTCGGTTAGCCAGTCCCCATACCCTAGTGCAGGAGTAAAGGTGTTTTTCTTTTTCTTTTTAAGGAGTATGTGCATTTAGCAAGAGAATCTCGAAGTAACCGAGATAATTCAGCAATATGGACGATACTTTAAGTATCGGTGACATTGTGTGTCTCTATTCGGAGGAATCGCTCGGATTTGTTTACTCTTCACAAACAAGGTAAGCTTGTCACGATATTTAGACCCGATATTCAACTTTGCATGTCTGTGGTGGGTTTTATTGTCAGACGCAGGCAACAACATTATGAATGAAATATGAATGTGTAAGTGTAATGTACGTAGATGGGATTTTCAGATCTTTATGGAAACGAAGACAGATATATAACGCATATTACGTTGCATAATGGACTTCTGTGATCATTGTTAAGACATTTTTTAACTATTTAAAAACCCTCTTATATCACGAATAACAGATATTTGCAACAATATTTTCAGCAAAGGCGTTAAACCCTGGATTTTGAAGTTTCGGCAGATCATTGCAGTACTTATCACACTAAACGTTTGTAAGTTTGTACCTCATAATTCAAGCGTTGATCTTAAATCCGCTTTAGGAAGAAACCGCTTTGTGCTCAGATTAGGATAAAATTAGGATATGTGAACGAAAACATGAAAAATAAAAATACTTCAATGGGGTAGTGCACATACACTATATATTTTATGTAGTTGGTTTTCAAAATGGTCAGATTTCCTTTTCAAATGCTTTAAAAATTAAGGTATAGCTAGCTATACCTGTCAAAGCGAGGAGAAACGACAAATGACAGACTTGTAGACTATCTATGTTAGTGTGTTTGTCTTTTATTAGAAAGAACGGTAACCCCAGTGTATATTGATGTTATTTTTTCCATATAATTATCTCTGTGGAGGATGATCATGATGATGATGATGATCATGATGATGATCATGGTGGTGATGATGATGTTGATGATGATGGTGGTGGTGTGGTGATGTTATGATGATTACGATTATGATTATGATGATGACAGTCATGACCACTCTTGTCTAAACGTATGAATGAGATCAATAGTCACGCTTTTATAAGCATTATAACAAATATTAATCATAGTCATGGCGATAATGCCATAATACCACTGCTACTACTACTAATAACAACGGTATCTGAACTCCCCGTACACCTGCTGGTCATCACCGCATCCATCAATAACAGATCGAAGTTGCAGGTCAGTTATCACTGTGAACGGATTCACATCTGGTATTATCAAACACACCGACACCACCCATTTGTTATACGGCAATGCACAGCGTACGAGCATCTCTCGGCATGTCTGTGTTACGTAACAGCTACAGCGCCTCGTTGCCGTAACTTCAACAACGACGGTGTTGGGGTTCTTTGCAATTATCACGTTGACGCTTTCTCATGGATACTCGCCAGAACCTGGTTTGACGCTTTCTTTGACGCTTTCTCAGGAATACCCGACAGAACCTGGTTTGACGCTTTCTTGGGAATTACCCGACAGAACCTGGTATGACGCTTTCTCTGGAAATACCCGACAGAACCTGGTTTGACGCTTTCTCAGGGATACCCGACAGAACCTGGTATGACGCTTTCTCAGGAAATACCCGACAGAACCTGGTTTGACGCTTTCTCAGGAAATACCCGACAGAACCTGGTATGACGCTTTCTCAGGAATACCCGACAGAACCTGGTATGACGCTTTCTCAGGGATACCCGACAGAACCTGGTATGACGCTTTCTCAGGAAATACCCCACAGAGCTGATTTGACGCTTTCTCAGGAAATACCCGACAGAACCTGGTTTGACGCTTTCTCAGGGATACCCGACAGAACCTGGTATGACGCTTTCTCAGGAAATACCCCACAGAGCTGATTTGACGCTTTCTCAGGAAATACCCGACAGAACCTGGTATGACGCTTTCTCAGGGATACCCGACAGAACCTGGTATGACGCTTTCTCAGGAAATACCCGACAGAACCTGGTTTGACGCTTTCTCAGGGATACCCGACAGAACCTGGTATGACGCTTTCTCAGGAATACCCGACAGAACCTGGTTTGACGCTTTCTCGGGAATACCCGACAGAACCTGGTTTGACGCTTTCTCAGGAAATACCCGACAGAACCTGGTTTGACGCTTTCTCAGGAATACCCGACAGAACCTGGTATGACGCTTTCTCAGGGATACCCGACAGAACCTGGTATGACGCTTTCTCAGGAAATACCTCACAGAGCTGATTTGACGCTTTCTCAGGAAATACCCGACAGAACCTGGTTTGACGCTTTCTCAGGGATACCCGACAGAACCTGGTATGACGCTTTCTCAGGAATACCCGACAGAACCTGGTTTGACGCTTTCTCAGGAATACCCGACAGAACCTGGTATGACGCTTTCTCAGGGATACCCGACAGAACCTGGTATGACGCTTTCTCAGGAAATACCCGACAGAACCTGGTTTGACGCTTTCTCAGGAATACCCGACAGAACCTGGTATGACGCTTTCTCAGGGATACCCGACAGAACCTGGTATGACGCTTTCTCAGGAAATACCCGACAGAACCTGGTTTGACGCTTTACCAGATATGCAAAGAATTGCAATGTCGCTTTCCCGGACTCGCCAAGGAGACTGAGTGGATCGGGTGGTTTTGCCCTTTAAAATGCCAACTGCATGGTATCGTGTACGACTGCTGTCGTCCATCACGGTATTGTCTCGTCGGATGTTTTACATCCGCCATCCTACAGCTGTAGTGAGTGAGTGAGTGAGTGAGTGAGTGAGTGAGTGTTACACCACACCTTTAGCATTACTCCAGCAATATTACAACGGGGTACACCAGAAATGGGCTTCACACTGTATCCATGTGGGGAATCGGCGTGACAAGCGAACGCTTTAACCACTAGGCTACCCCACCGCCCTTCATAGAGATGGAATATTACTCATTGCAAACACAAACATAAATAACAGAATTCAGCCTGATGTTAAACGTCGTGTAATGACACAGTCGGCAATATTCAAGCTTCTCTAAAGAGCATGTAAATAACTGAGTCTGGGCCACACAAACCCGTGATTGATGTTTATACCCAACGTCCATTCCCCAACAATGACATCACACAACCGAGTCACCGAACCTCACCACCCGTGTATTCGGTCGCCCGAAACAACGAGCACAGGGGACATGTCCTTGCTCGGAACGCCCACGAGGTCTTGTTGTCATAGCTGGACAAATATTATGCATGGCCAGGTTTATCTGACCCTGGACAGGGTAAATACGCCTATTTTGATGGATTAACTACTAGTATATATTTTTCATTCCAATCGTTAGATCACGCGAAGGTTAAGCGGTTTGATCGATCGCTCAAGACTATAGTAGGATGAATGCCGCCTTGTCTTTTGTCTGTTTGGAGAGTATGTTAATGGGCTTTAACCTAATTTTCTTTTGAAACTACTTCTTCAGTTTTTTGATATTCTTAAAATTTGCATTTAAATTGATCTTAATTTTAAACATTTACGCTTTGTATTGATATGTTGGTTGTTTTTGTCGTCGCTATAGTAACGTCGATTACAGCAATATTAACAGTGACGACGACGACGACGACGATGATGATGATGATGATGAATGGTGATGACGATGACTACGATGACGATTATGGGTGGGGCTGACGACGACAATGATGATGACGATAATAATGATAATGAGTCATAATGAGTTACGGACATTCTTTATTCACTTTATGGAATGACGTAATTATAACGCTGATAATGTCACCGTGCCCCCAAAAGTGGATTGGTGCTCATGCAGTCAGTCATTAGGTTCCTGGTCCAGATTCGAACTGGGCGATTCGGAAATCCGACTAGAAACTAGACACAGCTTGTCATATACTCACACTCATACCGCCAAGATCTGAATCAGTTTCTGAATAACATTTCTATGAATTATCGGTAAAATACCGTTCAAATGGGAGTTCAACGCAATTCACAATCTCAATTATTAGAGATAGTCATCGAGTGGCACTTAAAGACTGAAAGACCTCAATTAACAGGAGGCTCAGATATGCCACAATGTCATTCGCTCCGTCTACGTCAGGGGTACGTCTTCTTTAACGGTGTCGAAGAAAACAAGAAAACTATTCGAGGTAAGATCATGTAACAAAGGATTACGTTTTGCATTCGAGTATTTTCACCTTAATCCACCTAAATCCTAGAGTTTATGGGATGACCGCTGGATGACCGCTGTTGATTAGCTCTGGGTCATCTAGCTCTGTGTTTACAATGATCTGTTCGCCATTTGATCGTCCTCACCCAGGGATCTTAACGAATCCAATGAATATAAACTAGCTGTGAATAGCTTCATTAAATGGCCAACATCGCGAACACGTCACGACGCGATTAAATATCTTTTTCAAACACAGAGCCACAACGTATTTGATTAGTTTTGATCCTTTCAAAATATATTTTTAAAGGAAATTTTCGAGCCAAATTTCCAGGAAAAAGCACACAAACACATCGTTGGCGTCTCTTTTGTTAACATATGGATTAGTTTCCATGGCTATGCAATTAGGTAATTACAATTTGGACGTATCGGATATCCCTTTAGGAGAATGCAAGCTTATCACATTTTATAGCGTTGTGTATCGGTCCCTTATCGGCATGTGTCTGGTGTCAGATTATTTTCGGTTACTATTCCCTTTGGAACTTGATGTACATTCATTGTCCGCGATTCTTATTCATAACAACGTCGAATGTTGTGGTGTTTCAGATGAGGTCTATTTGCTTTTATTGCAAGAATATAATTTGTCAAAATGGCCAAAAAATATGTGTAACTGATTTCATTATGGTGTGTTTTAGATCCGCCACTCCTTTACATATATATATAGAGAGAGAAATTTTAGTTGAACACCAGTTCTAGTGGTCCGTAGAGTGGTAGCAGAGTGGTTCGAATCCGCGTTGCGTCATACCAAGAGACGGTACTTTATGTTACCAGGCCTGCCGGTCATCATGACGGATATAACACAAGGCCTGGTCAGATCAGAGCTATTTGTGTGGAGTATGTATGTTGCTTTCCTTCACACACGGCGATATCGGACTATGTATGCGACTAGCAGGATCGGGTGGTCATGCACACCGAGTTGTTTGTGGCATGTCATTGTATCCCAACTGCCTAGATCGATGCTCATGATGCTGATCACTAGATTGTCTGGTCCAGACTCGATTATTTACCGCCAAATAGCTGGAATAAATTGCTGGGTGCAGCGGAAAACAACAGCCAAACAACCAACACACAGACCAAGCCTTGTGTTCAATGACTTGTACGAACAAAACTACATCCTGACAAATGTATTCATTCTTGATCGATAATAGCAAGAAGCTTCGACGCTGAACGGGTCAAGCATATGGCATTACTCGGTTTACGCATGTGCGTGCTAGTTCGCTGTTTCCGGTGTAGGAATGTTCGGCTATAGCATATCACATTCCAGTGAGCTGGGACAGAAAACAAACCTGTGTCATCTACCTGTAATCAGGTAGACACCTTGCAGGTAGCTCTGTGCATGTGTTCTGCCAGGTGAGGTTGAGATAACCTGTGGTTTGCTGAGTCAGAATTTCTGCGAAAGCTGACGGCTTTATGGAGACGTGTCAGATCAGGTTGAAACGTGGATAAATCTTTTTGGAAACTGTTCGAGATTTTGTTTTAGCAAAGGTTGGGGTGTGATGTGTTTGTTCCCATAAATAACATGAACTGAACAAAATGAGCACCTGGAAGCCATAAAACTATCCCCTTTCTTTATCTCATCAACTTCTAAGTGAACAAGTTGAAGTTCAGAGTAGTTGAGTATTTACCCGCAATTGCAATTCACACTGGGTATTGATAGATTTCTTGGCGACATTATGTTGATCTCCATTTGGCTCAGTCTGTGAGGTATAATCACACTCGTGATTTTCTGACGAAAATGCACAGCTTATAAGGCTGTCTAGCACATATTTAGTCTTGTCGAATGTTGGTTTGTATGGTATGGAATCCTACTGGTGCCTACAGCCTAATACACTTCATATCTACGTACTAATGAAATTATTCAGAAGCATCAGTCAAACCTTCGAGGAAAACACCTTAAATTTTAATGAAGAGTTAAGTTGATACATGTCCTGGTAACCACTGCACACACGCATCAAGGATGAAGTCAAACAAATCAAATAGTTAATTGAGTAAGTGAGTGAGTGAGTGAGTGAGTGAGTGAGTGAGTGAGTGAGTTGGGTTTTACACAGCTTTTTGCTTTTATTCCAACAATGTCATTGCTGGGGACACCAAAATGGGCTTCACACATTGTCCCCATGCGTTACAAGCGTTCCTAGAACAACTAGGTTACCCCCACGACATTAATTCAGGCAGAGATTGCATTACGATAATGTGCGTATCGTCATAGTAGATAAAAGTATCGCAGGTTAATATATTTACGTTGATGTTAGAAAGGTTCTCGATTTCGGGACCTAAAAGCTTCAATCAAAACGGCCAACACTGGGTGTCACTCACTAACTCTTTCCTATCCCGAACTGACATTCACCGATTGACCTATTCACCGAGTTCAGAGCGTTCAGAGTGCCGGTAAACCCACTCACTCACTCACTCACTCTTATTGGCTGTTGTTTGAACTATTAAATAGGAAGACATTGATGTTAATGCCTGTTTACCGCTTCACTCGTGTACTTTAACCTTTATTACAGTTTGTGCATTACCTGTGAAGATCTTGGTACAATTGATCTTCTGAGCCCAGATTTTCGAAGCTCTCTTAGCGCTAAGATTGTCGTAAGTGCCATACATTAACAATAATTTACGACTATCATAGCGCTAAGAGAGCTTCGAAAATCTAGGCCCTGCAACCCAAGCGACAGGTGTTCAGGCTCGTATGCTAATTGCGAAGGTCGATGCTCATGCTGTTGACCATTGGATTGTCTAATCCAGGCTTGGTTATTTACAAACCGCCACTATATGGCTTCAATATTGCTTAGTCCAACGTTAAACAGCAAACAAACCAACACTACTCCGAACCTCCGAGTGAAATGTGTGTTGCCTAAACCAGATCGACTGGTATAATTGTACTATGTTCTCTCGGATAGAAAATTGCTGAGTGCCAGGCACCATCCTGACACAACAGAACAATGCTGATTGGAGTATGCCCTTTTGTTTGGATCAACTTATTACGGTTTATCGGTTATATCCCTTATAAGTAGGCTGTCGGTAAACCGCAGTAATGTGTGCGCGGTGATGGAAACTAAAACCAATAGCTTAGTTCGCTGCACATTTGGGCGTCACTGGGATCGGATCGGGATTTGGAGCTCGGGATCTCGATCCACAAAGTGTTTGTAGCGCTAAGACATTCGCAGTCCCATGTAAATTACAAAGTCACGGCCACGTTACGAATGCTGCAAAAAGTACACCATTGAATTCAATATTTTTCCTTCATTTTACTATGAAACGTGTTGAACTATAGTACGTGGACAGTGCGCACTTTACAATCAGACATGTGTGGCGTCGTTCTCTATGGTTATTAGACCAATCAAAAGGTACGAAATCACTTGGAATTAATTTTCAGACTGACGACAAGTACCAGTGGCCTTACGCATTTTTCCTATTCCTGTACAGGTGTTAAAGAAATATCAAACTTAATATATGCAATATGCCTCTCGTACCTTGATATAAATAACAAGCTGACAAGGACTGAGTCGGGCTTTGAACTTTGATTTACATCACGGCGTATCGGACTGTTTCATCGCAAAATCCTCAGTGATGCTAGTTCTTTTTTCATTTAATTCCCTTGAATTCCCTTGTCCTAATCCCCAAAGCATTAGTTACGACCTGTCGTAACTCTACACTTTAACATAGACATACGACTGTCGTATCACTACACTTTAACATAGACTTACGACCTGTCTTAAGTCTACACTATAACATAGATTTACGACCTGTCTTAAATCTACAGTATAACATGGACTTACGACTGTCGTAACTCAACACTTTAACATAGACTCACGACTGTCGTAACCCTACAGTTTAACATAGACTTACGTCTGTCGTAATTTTACACTTTAACTTAGACTTACAACTGCCGTAACTCTACACTTTAACAAAGACTTACAGGTGTCGTATCACTACACTTTAACATAGACTTACGACTGTCGTATCACTACACTTTAACATAGACTTATGACTGTCGTATCACTACGAACGCTTTGTAGATGGAGACTCTGGGACCCTATCCACAGACCATTAGCAGTACTATGCCATTAGTTAGCCTATGATTAAGCGTGGAGTTACGTCTTAAAATTACGAACTCCTTGTGGCCGGGACCCCGGATTCAGTAATCTGCAGTATCAAAGAGGTATATTTTATGTCCGACAGTGGAACTGTTAAGCCAAAATTTGACTAAGAACCACCACCAAGAAACCTTAGCATTCCATATTTTACACTTGTTAAATCTTGAAGGTTACTAATGACATCACTCTTCCCCAGCCATGCCACCATTGCCAACAGCTACTATCCGTGTTTGAGTGGACACTGGAGTGCAGACCTTGTGTGCCCGGATATCTGTAGGGCTTGTCACATTACATGAAATACCTTCATGTCGCCACAGGCTTTTGTCTCTGGTTTTCGGCAAATCGTTGCAAGCGATATCCTTCGATACATACCTCGTTTTACGCCCTAGTCATTCAGAGAAAAAACGCAGGTTCCGGAAATGGACGACGGGTGCCGAATGCTGCACGCAGCAGCTGCCAAAACCTTTGAAACCGGATGCTATTTGTCCAGAAACACGGTGCACAAACCTTCTTGCAGAATTAGGAAGATTAATGTAGCTTTGGAAAATCTCAAAATCATGACATGACATGGCAGTTTTCTCGTATAGTCGGTTTACAGTGAAAACGTACCAATATATTTCACAATGGCCGAAAAGGTAATCTCTACTGGTAAACGAAGATTTAGGGCATTCCGTGACTTTAGAATGAGCGGCGTTCATCCAGCCAATCAAAACGTCGCTTACAAGATCTGAAAAAGATTATTAATAGTCCCTGTAGCAGGAAACGTTTTAGCCAAACTATCTGGCTGGATTTGAGATACACACATTCAGCAAGTTCCACTTGTGAATCTCTAGTTACCGTGAAACTAGATATACGTAGTGCATTGTCCTAAACGTGCAAAGTATTGATCTAACATCGATCCCAAGTCTTATATTGTAGAGTATTGAACGTCACTAGGTTTTTCAATGGATAGGCTAGACGAACTTTGACACGTATGTGTCGACCGAAGAAATGGTTCCTGTGCGACGAACGTGGGACATGTGTTATCACAGGTCTTCCAGCCTTAAGGTTCCGGTCAATGTCCACCTCGAGGCAGATTTAACTTCAGGAGACTTCTATGAGAGTTTATAGTGTTCACGGGGCGATATGGTTACCTAGTGATCACAGCGTTGCGTCACGCCGATGACCCGATACCTCACATGGGTACAATATGTAATACCCATTTCTGGTGTCCGTATCTGTGAAATTGATGTGACGTTGTTAATACTAAACTCACTCCCTCGCTCACCGTGGTGTTCAAAAGATCTCCACGGGGTCTAAGAAACACGGTAATAGTTATCTTTTCTGTGTGTAACCCTATACCTCCAGAGGGTGAAAGCGTATACCAGTATATTTTACAAGTACATACGTTACAAGTATACTTTACAAGTACAAATGTACATCCCATGCATGTAGGCATTGCGCTGGGTTGCGCTGGCAATCTGGAGGCAGTCTACACTTAAGCGAGGGTATGCATCCCTTATGGTTTTCAAATAACAGATGTGAAGGATTATACTTTTCTAAGTAATCAGTGTGAAGTCGGTAAACAGTTGATCACACCATACTGATGAATTACGCCGCACTCAGCAATATGTCGGATACAGGGTTGTTGTACTTAAGAAATTACAGTTCGCTCTACCACCGTGTACAGTGTAATAAAGCACACTTTCGCCCTGAACTATTATAGTTAAAGCACGAGGACAAGCGAAAGTGTACTTTATTACACTGTACATGGTTGTAGAGCGAACTGTATTTCTTTCCTAAGATGCCGTATTTCCAAGCCTAATTTCGATTAATCTATGGCAGAAAACAATCGACGGTGTCTGTGACCAAAATTAAGAATCCTCGCACAGGGCTAACTGACACGCTGTTCTTTTGACGTGTCAGCCCCCTACGTTAAGACAAACGTCACTAGGAAAACAAATGATGAACAGTTGGGTGAAGGTTTATGTTCGGGTTAAATATCTTCTCTAGATCATTTTAATTACATCTGTGATTCTCTTTTACAACAATTAATTACCTCATGTATAATGTACATATATACTCACGCACGAACGAGCCACATTATATAGCTGCGTTATTGCTAAGAGCAGCTTTCAGCATCAAACAAAATCAAATTCTAGTATTTGACTCACGAGAGCAGTTTCTACTAGCAGGGACAGTAACGTTCGCTCGTCACGCCAAACAGCCGGGTTTGATTCCCGACATGGTTCAAATGTCTCTTTCCCGGTGTCCCCCGTCGTGATGTTGGTATACTGGTAAAAGCGGCGTAAAACAATACTCACTCAATCCCTCTACTGACGGAAATCATCTGTGCTCCCAGTCTTTGAATATATGCATTCTTAATAGTTTCTTAAGTGTTTCAAGTGTTTAGTGAGCACTTCCTTGCCTGAAGTCCCCTCGCTACTCGTAAAATCCCACCCCAGTTTTCCCAGAATGTCAGCTACATCTGACCTGCTCCTCTGTGCAATGATAATAATCTCAATTTCATACTGTACTCAACGCAATCGATTACGTTTTATCTCCCTGCTTTTTGACTCCAGTATCACTGATATACCTAGTTTATGGCCTCTCGTGATTTATTGGCTGTTGTTTCAACTATTGGCCAGGGTTGTATTGATGTTAATGCATTTTAAACTGTTTTATTCCCAACTCGAGAAGGGATAAACCACTTGAACAGTACACCTTTACATTTTTGGTTTGACATCATGTGAAGACTATTCAGATGGGGGCATCACGGCGAGAGTCGAGTCATGAGTTTTAGGTAGTAGACAGTCGCAGAACTCACGGGGACACATACTGAGGGGAAAAGGTAAGGGGTTACACGAAAGCAATAAAGCTTGTGAAGAAACCTGGAAACAAAGTGAACACTCGTGCTTTCATGTTATCCATTTTTGTATTCGCTCAGTATACGTTTAACATAGCGCGTGTGGACTCTCGTCTTTGTGTTGTAGTTAGTAGTACGCGGTAGTATAAAAATGTTAAATTCACTGACATACAAAAACTGACGTACAAAAGAAAGTAAATGCAGCTGTTTGGGAATTCTATTTTGAAGAACAAAGCAAATATTTTGAAAAGTGTTTTGATTGTTACTTACAAGACACAAACATTGTGTACAAATAGCAAAACACCGCGTATATCTTTTACAAAGCTGTGAGTTTGTTGCCTTCAAAGTACCTGTAATGCACCAGAAACAGTTTCTCGATTGAAATAAATAGTGGAAAACTTGCTAAAGGTACACACATTGCCAAGAGTATCAGAAGTCGTGAGAGAACGAACCAAGATGAGAGAATGTCGCCAGAATGTTCGGCTGTACAAGACAGACCATCAACACACTACTGACCCACTTCAAGACAAGTCTCAGAGCTGCAAGAGCGAAGTGACCAACTCGCAAGATGACAATCAACTGCCAGTTCTTGAAAGGCACATAGAAGTTGGTATTTAAGTATAAGACAAAGCGTTGTGGATGTCAACTTGTTCTATATTCTATACACGACGTCTGTAGGCTTTTCCTGCCTCTTCTTCAGGTGAATGCTAAGAAACAGATATACAACTTGAAGATATATATGCTAGTTATATACATGAAGCCAGAGAGAATTAAGCAAGTATGTAAAGAGTGAAATAAGTATAAATGTTTTACAGTGTTTCAAATGATCCCAAAGCACCAAGTGTGCACTTTCTTTTGTACTTCAATTTATCATGTCGAAAGATCATTCATCACTGATTACACTAACGTCCTTGAACTTCGCATGTAAATGAGAGTGGCGCCCCCTGGACAGTCGTTAATGGGTTGTTTTCATGTAGCCGATGGAATCTCGTGTCGTGAATTTTTCAAGTAGCGGTATTCTGATCCAAGTACTTCCAAAGCGTATACACCATCTGCTCACTCTGATAAGGATGGACATGCGGGACATTCCATGACTCGTGGGGTCCTTTCTCTTACGTTGAACCGAATTCCAAGACAGATTTTACGTGACAGTCAAATATATCCATCTTTCTTATATATTTGAGCATTTGAATGTTTTTTCTCCTGAATAACTGATGTCATGCTACCTCTAATAACCATGTTGGAGAAACTTGGCAGATTTTTACCCGTTTGCGCTCTGAGTGTACAGTCCATGGTCGAATCACCAACAAATGGTGTATTCATACGCCATTCAAGATAACTCCGCCAACGTACTTTATCGAGGTTGAATTGTGATAATATGCAAACATTTAACTGAGTGGTATACAAATGACAACAATCGTTTAGCATTCGAGGTGTTTATCAAAATATTATTTATTAATATTCTAGATTGTTAATTCAAGGTAGGCGTTTGTTCAGCTAAAGCGAGTATATGTGTTTATTCAACAAAGGCATTAAAATACACGGGTTTCTTTTCAAAACAGGGTTCGTTCCAAAGGAGGCGACTTTTACGACAGCTCTTTGTGATATAATCTACCCGTCGCATTTCTATCACACGATGTCGACCGTCTTTCACACTAGTTTTCAGAATGACCATCCTAGAACGAGCATATTTGAGAACTATGAGATCCTGGATTGTATCGTAAGTCGATGCTGACACGCTCTTAGCCCGACAGACAACCATTGCCATCAAAGGTAGTTAAGTTAATTACAGGTGGATAGGTGTATTATGTTACCATGAGCGTTAACTGGGACTTTGGAGGTATGTAGGTAAAGATCGGGTAGTTGATAGCACTACTGACAAGACGCTATCTTTGCGGAAACCAGGTAATCGGGTATCGGATTTCATGCATTGTTGTCCTGAATGTCGCTGTCACGATTGTCTCCCCATGCCTGCACTGCACGTGTTGTAAAACGTGGTAAAAACGTTAAACTCTAGTCGAAGATGCCTTTAGAATCAAATTCATTAAATAACTGAAAGGTGTTTCTTGTTATGAACCTAAGTAGCCGGATGTAGTATTTTTGCTTGTTTGTTCGTTCTTTAAGCTAATATTTATTATTTTAAACAAAATTGTCCCAAACCCTTGATCCATCCTACTTGTGAAGATCCGGGTTAGAAGTGATCTTCAGCTACCCATGTTGATGTAAGAGGCGGCTAAAACGGGACCAGGTGATCAGGTTCAATGACTAGGTTGATTGATACATGTAAACGTACTGTGTTTATCGATGCTTATGCTGTTGTTTTTCAGTGGAGTGTCTAGTCCAGATGTATTGTTTACAGACCGCCGCCATATGGGTGGAATATTTTTGGAGTGCGGCGTCAAACGGCAAACAAATACCAAACTTCTTTAATGCAACGATGCATAACCAACAAACAAACAAACAAACGTACGTAAAAACACAAAACAATGGGTTTTTTTCATACACATGTAGTTTCATTCAATGACGGATACGTACAATCCATATTCACCTACGCTGCCCCAGTTATATCTGGGTTCACCATGGACTAACCACCTACTCACGCATCATCAACGATAATCAACACCGACGGTGATTTGCCACCGATCTTAGATGATTCATCCCAATCCAATATTAACAATAAATATCATCAGCCCCGATCGAGTATACCCAACACGAGCTGCCTCGAACGAAGGACAGATACCCGAGGGTGCCGCCATAATTGATCTGGTTATTGATTAACAGAACAATCCAAGTTATTTACAGGTTGTAGCTGGTTGTGTACCCCACAACATACATCGGTAATAGCAGTTAGATTGGAATATTCCATAGCTTCGCGATGAAGTTATATAATTAATCTTTTCCAGAGTTTTTTTTTCGTTGAAAACGGTAGGTGCGTGGCTGTATTTGGTGAGAATTGAATCCTTTCATCTTCATTTATCTAGAGTAAAGTAATCCAATAAACGTGATACTCAAGAAGTATTCACCACGAAAATGTTCATAAATGACATCATTGTTTCTCTAACTTTGCCTAGTCGTAATGAACCTGGACGAATTGGTTTTCAACAAGCAAGTATTGTAGGTGACGACTGCGATGGTCGGGCAGTCACGTCCGTGGACTCACATGCTGTTGTCGTAGACTAAACTGAAGCTGATGATGTCAATTACTAGACTGTCTGGTCCACACTCAATTATTTAGACTCGCAATCATACAGCCCGAATGATTGAAGAGTGTGGCGCTAACCTACAAACAGATAGCGGTCACTGCTTAACGATAACATGTGCCATTCGAGTTGATTTAGATATGTGTATTTCGAATTCGGTTTAAAACGAACCAAAGGTGAGTGAGTGAGTTTAGATTACGTCGCACTCGACAATATTCCAGCTATGTGATAACGGTAAGTAAATAATCGAGTCTGGACCAGACCATCCAGTGGTCAAAATCATGAGCATCAACCTATGCAATCGGGAACCGATAACGTGTGTCAACCAATTCAGCGAGCCCTACCACCCGATCCCGTTAGTCGCCTTATACGACAAGCATGTGTTACTGAAGACCATTCTGACCTGGATCTTCACGGATAAGGAGACAATCATGGGTTACTGAAGACCAATTGTAACCCGGATCTTCACGGTGAAGCCAAAGTGTCCAGGGTAGTTATCGGAATGGATATGTGATACACCAGGAAACTGATGGTGGCATTCCGTTTCTAATCTCATCTATATATAACTAATTAATGCAATGAGATTAAACAGAGGGTAATTTGGTTGCGGGAATCGATGAACCAATGTAGTTTCTACGTCTAATGATGCTGTAAACAGTTAGCCATTGATAAACTATGTGTAAGCCTTTCGTCATCAGTTTGACGGTTATGTGAACGATGCACAGTTTATGGTTAAATGACAACAGGAGTGATCGAAAGTGATACGTGTGAGCGTTAGTGTTGTAAGGGTGTACGCATGTGAGTGAGTTTAGTTTTACGCCGCGTGTAGCAACGTTCCAGCAATATCACCGTGACGGACGCCAGATATGGGCTTCATGCATTTTGCCCTTGTGGGGAATCGGCCTGACGACCCGGAAATACATAACCACTCTCCATCGCGCATACGTCTATCGAGGTCATATTCCACAATCAACAAGTAATACTTTAACTTTTGTCTTCTTTACCATCGAATGCTACTTTCATATTTCCTTATATGGTGTCATATGGCATTCTACAGATCTATTGTCTGTCAAAGGCAGGATATAGAGAACATCATCTGTTGTAAGAAATTAGGCGATAGCCCTTAATAAGCAAGCTGTAACGTTTCTAAACACATGCGTCAGATTTCTATTGGATCACGAGATTACCTTAATGGCCATTATTCAAGATGGCCGTCACAGCCGCCATTGTACAAATTTCCAATATTCCTAAAGCTTGAAATGTTCTCTAGTTCGTCAGTCGCAAATTCATAATTTTAAAAAAAGCCACACTTCCCCTATGATAATGATACAGTTATCTCTATACTCTACTGTGCAAAATCAGGACACCAATCCTTAATCCTCCTTAATTAGGAAATTCCTTTCACTGAATAACTGTTTATGTAACAGCGTGTTTACAATATACATTTACCATGCGTTCAACCATAAAATCAATATGTTTCTGCCATATTTAAGACGGACGAATGAACTAACAAACATTAATCGCACTTTGGCACGTCCATGCTGTCTTCTGACACAAAAAAGATGTTAACCTCGGAAGACTCTTGTTATCTGCATCGAATGGTGCCACTGTACCCTGATTCTGTACGCCTTCTACTGGACGAAGGTATGGCAGGTATACATAAGACGGAATTTATGGTTTGTAATTAAAAGATAACAAATACAAGCTTGGACCAAAGTTGTTTTCCATACCCAGGGGCGTTTAAAATCAATATTCTTTCAACACATGGAAGATATGTGTCAGGATCTTAATGAGAAATCTTGTTCTCTTCGTTACAGTTCAACCGTAAAATATCACTTCCATATATACCTGTGCTTTAGGAAAGTTAGGTTTTGTGCGCTCACCTCTGACAATTCCAGCTGGTTTCTAAACAATACCTGTTATTACATGAAACCGAATATTCAGCGAGTGACATGTTTCAGTCAAACGTCTCCCGACTATATATTGTTTACACTGTTCTGAGACAACTGACATTGTGGCTGTCGAGAACGTCTTGTATACGTGCCTTTTAACGTTCGGCGTCGATATTCAAAATGATTTTTATTTCTAGATCACAAGGTATGTTATTGTTAAAAATAAAATGGTACAGAAAGTACTTTTCTTAAAGTAATCGATTAAGGGTATCGTTGGATTGTTTCATGCTCCAACAGAAATACAGTTACGATTGACTTACGATGTTTGGTTTTATTTTTCCTTTTGTAATTTACATTTGTAAAAGATCATAGTGGCATTGAAAATAAATGTATAACGCCGTGTATGGGCGAATTCCAGAAATAAACGGCGGGATCCAGAATGACTTCACATATGTTATCCATGTTGGGAATCAAACCCGGTCTTTGATGTGAAGCAAACGCTGTAACAAGTAGGCGGCTACCCAAACTGCCTACGGCAGCCTAGTTGTCTTCTCACAATGATTCAGTGCCCCTTCTGTATCTCTACCAGCAGCCCAATCGATAGTTTCTACGTGTTAGGGAAGTATAAGACAATGCTAAGTGGTAGACTGGAGATTCAACTACAAAATCAATATCGTAATTCGTGGCCCCTCAGACTTGTCTCTTTGTTAGGAGCAAGAATTTGCTCATAAACAAAACTCGTACACTAGAAGACTTCTTTGAGTGAGAGAGTTTAGTTTTACAACATTTCAGCAATATCACAGCGGGGACACCAGAAATGGGCTTCACACATTATACCCATATGTAGAAAAGAACCCAGGTCTTCGGCGTGACGAGTCACACCGCCCGCTTCTTTGAGAACAAACCAATGTAACTCCTGGATCGGTGATTGAAAATGCATCCTCCAACCTACACAGCCCCAAACAGAAAACCAAAATGAATGCAAAAAAACTGAAAACAATCATTCGACATGCCAGTAATTCTGAGAAGACACGTATTGGTTCTACCTTTGTTGACTACCAATCTAACTCTAATCTACCATCTACGATGTTTTCATGTATTATTTTACTATTATTCTTTATTATTTTCATTGTCTATTTATTTTTCCATTTCTATAGATTCTTATTTTTCTCCATTTTCACCCTGATACAATGGTCGATTTAGACCAGATTTTTTTTCATCTAAAATGTATCATCTTCGATTGTTGTGGATATTTTAAATCCTGCCTGATAACGTTTAGGTTGAGAGACACCGTCCGCTGAGTTAGTTGATGGGACACTATGTTGTCGCTCTGTAAATGATAAGTTCTTTACAGGAATATCAAGTGATTGACAACATGACTATCGACCAACACAACAGGTTATTATAATTATTACATTGTCTTCCCGTCTATGTTATAACGACAATGCCACACGTCTCTCATTCATATGGCTCCACAGTCTGAAAACGACCGTAGGTTTTTCAGGAGAGTTGCACGAATTTAGCGCAACTATTCAAAATCTATTTTAGAACTGATGCAATATTGTGCAATGCCCACGTGGAATATATTGATCGCAGTCTGGCACTGTTCCATGTTTGCAGTTTTGGCAGGTTTCTACTCCAAGAAGATCCATTTTAACGGACAGTGACGTAATCGACAAGGTCTTAAACACTCATCGGTATTCTGTCTTCAATTCCCAAATAATTCAGAATGTGCAACGCTGCATGCTCATTTGGATGTGATCTCAGACATTGGAATATTCATGACTTTTGTGTAATTCTGGTAATAAATTCCCCCGACTACAGGTTTTTACTTGTGAACGTTTCGACATGGTGGAGGTTACTGTGCACCATGATTGTCGAGGGAGGGAGGTGTCTGTATGCAGGGTTCGGGGAATCGATAAGAGTTGGTGTGGCGAGGAGACGCTGACCGGTGGAAGTGGTGTCCTTTATGGGGTCCTAATGCGCAGACCGGTGGCTGTGATCTGCGTCACCACACATTCGCGTCACCACTCATTCACCACACACGCACCACACACATACTCATCACACGTAACAATCACCACACACACTCACTCACTAAACACACAAAAATCACCACACACACACTCACACACACACAATTACACAATCACCACACACACACACTCATCACGCTCAACAATCACAACACTCTCACACTCACCGCACACACACGCAACACACACACACTCATCACGCGCAACGATCACCACACACACACTCACTCACTACACACACATCAATCACCACCCACCCACCCCCACACACACATCACTCAGGCACACACACACACACACCACTCAGGCACACACACACGACAGACTGAAGAAATTTTCGAATTCACTGAAGGATTCATGTAAACCAACTACTGACATTTGATTAAAGTGCGATAATACATGACCGAAACACACATAATCAGTAACTTAACATATAGGGCTGACGCCTCTTATTGCAAGTGTTTTGAATTTTCTCCAAATTCCCTTCCATAATGTTTTCTCTCTACTAAACGATCGTAATCCCCCTATTCTTTACATTTACCGACACTCGCTTTGTGGACCGAGTCCCAGGTTTGCACTGAAAGAATATTGTAATTACTTTCAGTTTTAATTTTTTGCCAAAGAAAAAGAAAACACGTAAAGTAATTCCTATTTCTGAAGAATATCTGGTATAAATACGTGGCATAAAGCTTATGTCAGGTGTAAGCACGTGAACATTGGGCAATACTGAGGTATAAAGACCTTACTGTCGTGTCATATATTACCCCACTATAAACCTACTGCTTCAAGCGAACATTTGCTTCATAACACCATAAACCTTGATATGGTCATATCAGAAAACAGTTTGATTAGATGAATAAGAATATTCAATCACAGTTTATTGTATATGTAGGAATGTCCGTGTATCTCAATGCCTCCCGTCCAAGACTGTCGACAACAGGGTGAACCGTCAAGTTACGCAGCGCTTGACATTGTCATTTTACTACTTTGATTACAAAGCTCTCTCTCTCTCTCTCTCTCTCTCACACACACACACACCCTCACTCTCTCTCTTTCTCTCTCTTTCTTTCTCTCTCTCTCTCTCTCACACACACACGCAATATGATTTTAATGACGTCACCACTGCTGAATACACAACATAACAATTGTTTCTACATGTCAATACACAGCGAACAGTCTTGTAGTTTCCGAGAATCGAATACCATTCGATCATGATTTTCAACCAATCAGATTACAGTGACTTTTGCTTTACAATTTGCCATAGATTTTAGAGATGCCTCGTTCATATGCATGGACCGTTATCTCTTTGAACTTTGTAAATGACATATTTTCTAAAACATCCAGGTGTATAAGTTCACTGTTCAAAGGAAACTTGATTCTCCTTCCCTCCAGGTAACTCCCTACAAGTATTCAGACGTCTGACTTTTCCAACACAATCGACGCCTACGAGCACGCAGGCTTAAAGTGTGCTGATCCAAGTCTACAATGTCATAAACACTTTCCCTCATAGGTGACTGCCAACTAAGGCCTAAGCCAAATGACAACAGACCATTTCACACTGACTATGGGGGTGAACCTGTTGTCACTTCCCCTTCTGGGTGAAAGAGCTGTAGGTGTGACTGTACCGTGTCTGTCAATACATCAATAAACAACATACAAGCTGGATCTCAAAGTTCATGCTTTATGTGTCAGAGCAGTACTGTCATACCTTGGGGAATATGGCGGCTTCAAGGAGACTCTTTGTCCTGCAGACGACATTGTGTTTTGGGGAAAGTTGAAAAGTTGATACGGCAGTTGATTCAAAATTGTTTGAGCAAATGTTGACTTGGTGGTGTAAAATACCCATTAAACTGAGTAAGTTTGTTTTTGTTTTCTTGGCAATATTCCAGCAATATCAAAGCGGGGGACACCAGAAGTGGGCCTCACACATTGTACTCATGTGGGGAATAGAACCCGGGTCTTTGGCGTGACGGACGGACGCTTTAACCGCCAGGCTACCCACCGCACCGTTAGACTGGACCTTAGGTGATGAAAATATACTTGGTAACCAATATGAATGTATAGCATTTGGACCTAAAAATAAAAATATGTTTCATGTCCAAAACTGACGTAGGAAAATACTAAACTGAATATCTACAGCCTTGACGTCGTATGTGATGTGAACGTGGTAGTCCCGACGACGTACTGTCGTATACGGGTCATCAGTTTGGTCAGTTTCGTCTGGTTCTAAAGCATCTGGGACTACAGCCCGCGGGAAGTCAAGCATGAATTTGTGTATACTTTCCGCCATTAGAGGAACGGGTTAGTTAGTACGTTACATTATGTCTTGTGACGCGCGCGTTAGTATGTCAAACACAGTGTGTGTGATGGTCTAGTAAATCCCATAACAAAGATGAGATGTTTGCATAGTTGTTTCTAGCAACAGAACATGCAACATGTAGCAGACTGTGGAAGAGAATATATTCTGAAGTATGTTATTGAGATAAGGACTTAAACCGAAGTACCTGCCTTTGTGGAACATGCAGTAGGCTGGTACAGTTTTATCTTGAAGCATGTATTGTTTTTTTTTATTTGACATAAACCAGAACACCAACACAAACCATAAGTGGTTGAAAATTCCCTTTGTATTTGAGGCTCGAAATTCACTTTAGGTCTTACCCGAGACATATAACTTGTGACGAGGACAAGTGAACTGTTAATAATCAATAACGTTCCATGGCCAGGACCTAGATTTTCGAAGCTCACTTAGCGCTAAGATAGTCGCAAGTTAATGTTAATGAATGGCACTAAATTTGACTATCTTAGCGCGATGAGAGCTTCGAAAATCTAGTTACAACCCTTTACTAGTTTTCAATTCTGTGATTACTACTAGTCTTTCCAACCTAAGTAACTTCAAGCCTTTAGAACTAGAGGTGTAAATTGTAACTGGAACATTTTGTTAAAGCTGTTGCTGTTGTTGTTGTTGCTGCTGTTGTTGTTGTTGTTGTTGTTGTTGATTTTGTTGTTGTTGCTGCTGCTTTTGTATATTTTAATAACGCTCATTGTAACTTTCCAGCGACCTATACATTATAAATGGCTTGGTCTCAGTGTGCGATATAGTTTCTGTAAACTAGATATGGCTGAATGTGACCAGCTCATAAAATGATTCACCAGCCCGAAATTGAAATGCAGGAACTAAGTAAGGATTACAAACATAGAAGAGAATAAGCTGTTGTCGACGCGTTTTTCATCATAAAGCTGATCATATGATGAATTTTATCAGTCCATAAGTGTATTGTAACTTGACAGGGCGGAGAGAGTAACGTGTTTACAAAATGACCACATGAAAATTCACCAGTCAGTCAGAGGAGTGACTATCGATATTTACTGGTACGACAGGATTTTGTACTAGCCACAGGCTCGCGAGCCAGTGGCTATCTCGCACACTGGATGGTCTTGAACTGTAAGGAACTTATACCGCAACATCACAAGGAACGCCCCGGATTCTGTCATAGCAAGGGCACGCAACTCATTATAGTTATCATATTTCAACATAGTTATATTTCAACGCCTCAGAAAACTCTGCATTTCTGTCTTTCTTTCATCTGCACAGCGTGTCACGTGAACATTATGTGTGAAATACAATCACCATGATAAACATCACAAGCATACCCTCTGAACAAAATGAGATAAATGCCAAAGTTTTCTCTTCTGTATTCAAACACAGTCAATTACCATTGTGTCCTAGTTGAAGCTAGACTAGATAGATAGGGATTATTAGCCCTGTATGTTTGCACATTGTGTTTGGAATATGAGTTGTGTTATGCGATGACACGGGGTAATGATCCGTTCAAGCAGATCGGACGGCGATATATAGCTTATGTGATTTAAGAGCACGCCACACTGGAAAAGAAGAAATCGCTTCGTTAGAGAATTGCAGTATTACCACAGATGTCAAACCATCTATATAACTATCTAGTTCATATTCTATTATGAACTGGCTATGCCGCATTGGGAGGAGGACATATATTTCGTTGTGAAACTATAGGATCCAATGTTAGAAAATACATCTCCTGTTGAAATATATTATAACTTTGTCAGGTATGATGATAAATAAAAGGTCGATTTATAGTAAATATATTGAAAGTAACATCTGAAAGCAAATATTCAAGAAAAACCGTCGACATAAGCTACGTTGTTCCCATTTCATGCTTGAACCTTTGTTTAAATTAGTGGCGTCTTAACGACGGAAAACTTTTGTAAAGTTCGAATTCAATTCAATTCAAAAATGACCCAAGAAATCGACCAAGGTGTTTCCACATCACTTTCCTTAACGTCCCACCATACTTTTGACGTTTGCTATCTACTGATTGTATCAATACTTAAACAAGTGCAAATTCTACAGAGATAAACAATGAGTACTTTCAGTGGCCCATATGACACCACAATGAGATCATGTTCAAGCATAAAGCTTGTGGACCCGTGAAGGTCCCGGGGTAGACTAGGCCTTTCAGCAACACATGATTGCCATACTAAGCGACTGTGCTTGTCGCAAGAGGCGACTAACGGGACGGGTGGTCAGACTCGCTGACTTGGTTGACATATGTCATCGGTTCCCAATTGCACAGATCGATGCTCATGTTGTTAATCACTGGATTGTCTGGTCCAGACTCGATTTATATTTACAGACCGCCGCCATAAAAATGGAATATTGCTGAATGCGACGTAAAACTAAACTCACTCACTCTTAACGTTAGTGAGATTGTGTTTTACACATTTTGTTATATGTCCCGCTTTGGTAACGTTTTCATTTTCATCAATATGCTACTTGTAATTCTATACTCCCAACCAAACACGAAGAAGGAAAATTCCATCATAACTTCAATGCTAATAGTATAGAATGAATGTACGTTTCACTTTACCGACAACACAAATGCCAATGGCAGCACTGGGACATACTACAGCCAGCGGATTTCAATCAAGGGAAAACTTTAAAAATTGTTTGTAGTTATCAGATTAAAAATAAGAAATGTCAGACACGTGTGACATTATAGTACGTCTCACGTGGGTGTTCCGATGTCAAACACAACCCCATCAATGTCACCTAAACACAAATGTCATGTTATTTATGGTGGTCAGCATATATGACGCATAGTTTCGCATGCTGCAAGCTGTAGACACTTGATGAAATTGCAAAAACAATACTACTCCGATTATTATCACCTCACTCTTTATCTCTCGGTTTATATTACTCTGTGTTGTCACTGGTTCATAGCAAAGAGATCCGGTGGGGATTCTGTGTCCCCAACAACCCGTGCTGGCCGGAAGACAGGGCCCATATTCTCGAAATGTCCGTAGCTCTAAGAATTTTTCATTTTGATCTTAGCCAATGTGTTAAGAACGTGTTTTAGAAATTCTTAGTTCTACGAACGTTTCGAGAAATGCCAGTCAGGCTCGTTGATTTTGTTGATCTGATGTCTTCACACCAGCACGGCATATCTCTTTGGTGTTATTACACCAGCATGGCATATCTCGTTGGTGTTGTCACACCAGCATGGCATATCTCGTTGGTGTTGTCACACCAGCAAGTCTTAACTCGGTGTCTTCACAGCACCACAGCATAACCAGTTGGTGCCCCCACACCAACGCAGCAGACCTCTTTGCTCATAATGGTCCCAGTTCGATAACTTAAGGCTAGCGTCATATACCTATAATATTGTACTGTCGGTTTATAGTCTAGGGATTGTCCACTACAATGTAAGCTGTCTAAAGTGGCACTCACTGGGACTGAAGCTATAATCCTGTTTACACAAGGTGCCGGATTGTAGAATTTAGAGCTGATGATAAATGTACAAGCCACGTTTGGGACTGAGATTTTGTGCCGGTGTTGACAACTTGCCAGATTGGACAGTTGCCGGTTATGACAGCTTCCACTGTAATTGACACATATATCTAGTGTCACTTTTCTTTTCATGCTACCTTGACATTGCTCTGGAAGATAAAATGAAAACAATGAACCTGTTTTGAAATAAATATAAAATTTATCATAAAAACTAAAAACAATCACATCAGAACAACTGCCAAAATATTTTTGAGGTAAAGGTAGATCAGGAAAACCATGATTCGACTGAGATTCAAGTTCGTTTGTATCAAATCCGAGTTCCATAAAGCAGAGTCCAAAAACATTCCATACTGAAAGCACCATGAGGAAAAATCTGAGAAATATGACAATTTGATCAATAGCCATATCTGTGTCCATATTGAGCATATCCACAGTTGTCATCGCCATATCCGTAGCCATAATGTACATATCCGAAGTTGTCATCGACATATCCGTAGCCATAATGTACATATCCGAAGTTGTCATCGCCATATCCACATCCATGCAGAGAATATCCGTCGTTGTCACTGGCATGTCCACATCCACACTCAACATATCCACAGTCGTAATTTCTATATCCACGTCCACTCTGGGCATATGCATAGTTGTCACTGACATATCTACATCCAGTTGGGTGGTGTCCATATTCGTTGTAGGTGGTGCTGTAGCCATAGGGTAGAGCTACCTGTAAAACAATGGCGGCGTGATCAGCTCCCAGACTCTACCTAAATCAGTGTTAAAGAGTCGCCGTTGTGGTGAAACAAGCGTTAGCGGTAGACTAATTTAACTGTATAGTCCTGGTTTCGTTTTCTTTTCATAGGAATACACGAAAGGTTGAACATCTCATAGAGTCGGAATTACGATATGTTCTGACGACTTTGTTTTATTCGAAGGGGTTGGGGTATCATTTACATATAATAGTGATTCATGGCTGGGCATATCGCACAATGGCCGAATCTTTTGGCTTGAAATAGTTGTAGCTTCAGGATCGCTAAAATAGTGTTACCAATTAAAACAGGGTCACTAAATATATTCAGTTTACGGACCCTCCGTCAGGTAAAGTGTTCGTCAAAACAAACGTTAAAGCACGCTGGCTGCTCCTCTGCCAGTGTCAGCTAAAGACAGTTATATCTGATTTCCCGAAGAAGTGAACTATAACCAACCTGTTGCTGTATAAAGTCGCACTGAGGAGTCTGTTCAGTGCTACCAGTTTGGCTGAAACAAGAGACGTACATACCAAAACATTTGAGTCAGTAAAATGTTACAAACTGTGTGCAACGAAACCCGTAAAACCGGACACTGCCAATCTGGTAACCCACTGCTCTAGAGAACAGTGCCTACAGTTCTAATGTCTGCAACTATTTGCAAGTAAGCTATATGATTGCCCGTACTTTTCCAGTGGTTCCCGTCTCCTGCCCACCCTGAATTGTTGTATTATGCTTTCTTATCTGAACTTCAGCCGCAGAGGTGCAACTTTATACCCAGATTTGATAACAAAAATACTATAATCCTTGAACACTCATGAAAATGCAGGTCACCTTGATATTTTTTCATCTATATTTTTTTTACAAATTGTTTCAAAAACAAAGCGACTCAATCCATATCACTGATAAATTAAAGTTTATTACCACGTGATTTAGATTTAGAATTGTAAAAAATACGTTACTAATCACTGAAAACTAATCGGGTTTTATTTGTATACTTCTGATTATTTGTTTTGCCAACTCGGGCTGAAGATGAGAAAGGCATAAAAATACGGGGAAAGGATTGAAGTGGCCGTGAATCAATGTAAAGCCTGTGTTCAAGCATGCTAAACTGCATGTTCGGTTACCAATGTTGACGGGATACAGACCTACTTAAAGTCTTGCATGCTTCTCTGGTCACTATTCTCTAAGCTGATCTAATCCATTAGGTTCGTGGTAAAGTCAACACCTGCTTTGTGTGTTGCATAACATCGCACTCTGCAATATTTCAGCTATGTCACAACAGCGTAGGTACTTCGTATATGTTCAACCACCCTAGCATTTATTTGTCATGAAAATGTTCTATCGTAGCGTATTTAAAGGAGAACTCGCATTTGACAATGAGGCTGTGGCCTTCTCTTGTTGGCTTATGTAGTGTTTGCCGGGTCTGACCGACATGTTTACACAAGAGATCCGCCATTTTGTCCTCTATATCAGTCGGCCTCAGTCAACAATCCTATACAGTATGGTTTAGCTCCAGTTGAGTAACACTTTTCACAACACTGTTGCCGTATTTACGTCGTTGTAATGTGATTGATATGATCGGCCGGTCAATTACACGGGTAACGGGTCTATAATGTTCTGATGAGTATTTATTTCTTATATATAAACATTATCAATAAAGATGTTCGTATTGCCGAGCACCACACACGAATCATAAACAAAACAATGTTCCCGTGGATATTAACACTTCCCCATAATCGCCCTAAAGGTGGCGTTGTCCTGACCAAATGCGTCAGATATCACTCGGACAAACGGTATCACTAATTCAATACCTACAGCTACATTCTGAAGTATCTTGTCTAATGATACAGTCACAGAACCTGTTGTGTGATCTAAGGCATGTTGCGGGGAAATCTGGTGTTTGTTTCCATGACAATAACGCTTCATCTTTGAAGCAACATCTATGGCATATAAACAGAAAACACAAACTCTATAGTTGTCAAGGAGACCTTTCATGTCACTCAGTATGCATTAATGATACAAAGTCCAATGGCTTATCGTCAAGTCAATAAGAGAACAAAGCACCATTGCATCCTGAGACACCTGTGGCGGTCTGTATTACCTGGTGTGGACGGACATGTTGGTGAAGTGAAGACCCGCCCCCTCACTGACGTCACTCAAACAGACCACGTGCAAAGCTAAAGAGAGGGTAAAGCAAGTGATACAGAACAGAAGAAAATAAACAAACAAAACACAAAAAATATAAGACGGAAATTATAGTGAAAGAGAAATTATATAAAGTTAAAATAGATACAGCAGAGAAAGCAGAGGGTTTAATCCCGACAGATGTGTGTGAGCCATGTGCCAAAGAACCGACTAGCTCAACAGAATTGGGTCAAGTAATAGTTGTTATAACACATAGACGAAACTGAAGATGATAAAGACACATCGATACCAGGATCAAAGGGGAAAAAGACATCACTGAAAATGGGCTCCGATTAGCCCTTGCTCCCCAAGTCAAACTTCTTTAGCCTGAGTAGCAGAGTAACAACTTAACAGTTCTAATGTTGATGTTTCTCTATCAAACATGGACCATGTCACAATGTAGACTCTACCTTCCACGCCCCGTCTGATGTCCTGGACTCGCTCATCCCCCAACGTCTCCAGAAACAACTTCTCCTGCAGCTGCAACGTAGACAACATCGTCAACGACTTCTGCAGCTGTAGCGTTTGACAACATCGTTAAGAGAGAACCCAC
The DNA here is from genome assembly GCF_037392515.1 of Haliotis asinina. Taxonomy (NCBI): domain Eukaryota; kingdom Metazoa; phylum Mollusca; class Gastropoda; order Lepetellida; family Haliotidae; genus Haliotis; species Haliotis asinina. The sequence goes on along the minus strand of NC_090283.1, from coordinate 12,175,667 downwards.
ATTACGAACAAGGCAGGGATTCAATTTTGTTTTGAAAAAGGCACTTGCCTCAGGGCAGATTACTCTAAAAAAGTTACTTGTTCTGTCTAATTTTCCACTTGCCCTGATTTCAGGACATAATCAAGAGTGATAAACAGCACAGGACGATAACTACATTATTATTATTGCGAAATTTATTAGCTACATTTTGAGCAGATATGAAATGAAATCGAAGTGTATTTGCAGTTTTAAACCATATGTGGGAACTATCTAGTAGCACACGGACCAATGAGATATCATTACTTGATTGCCCTAAATGAAAACTGACTTGTCCCGGGCGTCGAGTGGTGGGATTTTTTAACCACTTCAGGGCTAGGAAATGCTCAATCTACTCCCGGTACTGGTCAATAGATGTGATTTATACATTCTGCCTAGAAGGAGGGTTACACACCAAATTAGTGTCCACTGTCTGCATTAATCAGAGAGTATAACTGTAATACCCACATACTGATCAATGATTTCAATTCTTATCGGTTTAAAATCAGCAAGACAATGTTTACAGACAACTTGTTTAATCAGCAATACACAGCTGTAGACAAAGTTCAGAAACCAAAGAGATCGCAAATGCAGCACAGCAATTTTGACAAATAAATACCGACAGCTCAACTCACCCGCTTTCTGTGTCTCCGTCCGCCTTTCTTGCCCCGTCGGGTCTTCTTACCACCAGCCTTGGGTAGAGCTACAGGACACTAAATAAGAGGGAGGTCAGCTTTTGAGCACACTTTTCAGTACAACACACTTTTCGTAGTTGGTGATATATTCATGGAATGTAAAAGGTTTTAAGGCATAGGTCCAAAACTTACCGAAATAACATCATATCGAATACATGGATATAACCAATAAACAAGTATTTGATATTATGGAGTTTTCTTGAAGTATTTATGGAAAGACGAAGTTGTCATTAATTAAAAATTATTCTTTCTATATCGTTCCCTACAAAACAATGCCTTATTACTATGACATAAGACATAGTATAGAAAATACAACCGATGTCTTGGTTTGAAGGGAGTTATTAAGAATTGAAAGTCATTTGTTTGAGGACTGAATAAAGATCTCACCCCAGCAACAATGTCCGTTTGTTCTGACATCTCCTGGACACAGATCAGCTGAAGATGGAGGAGGGAGAAAGGGAATTACATATTTGGGATTCGTCAGTTTATGTGGATAGTCCCGAACTCTTTTTTATGAAAATAAAATGTGTCTTTCAAAGAGGTAGATTTCATTTTGCATTAACAGATATATACTTTAAACAAATGTTCATCTGTCGAAGTTGTTAGTGTGTTCTTTGATGGAAGCTATGCCGATGAGTTAGTGTGTTGTTTGGGGAAGCTATGCCGATAGGTTAGTGTGTTGTTTGTTGAAGCTATGCCGATAAGTTACTGTATTCTTTGAAGCTATGCCGATAAGTTAGTGTATTCTTTGATGAAGCTATGCCGATACGTTAGTGTGTTGTTTGGTAAAATTTTACGATAAGGTAGTGTGTTGTTTGGTTGAAACTATGCCGATAAGTTAGTGTGTTGTTTGGTGAAACTATGCCGATACGTTAGTGTGTTGTTTGGTGAAACTATGCCGATACGTTAGTGTGTTGTTTGGTGAAGCTATGTCGATTTGTTAGTGTGCTCTTTGATGAAGCTATGCCGATAATCCTTTTAGGAAGTCAGATGTATTACCACTTCGACACATGCCTGCCAATGCATCTCCCCTAACTGTAAGCAAAATACTGTGGTGAAGAGTCAAAATCAAAATTTAGTGATTTCATTGTGACTTTCTAGTGACTTCTGCAACTTTCACGGGACAATTTTCAATAAAAACTATAAATATGCATTGGATATTTTGAATGTCAGTCAATGCCCTAGATACTGACCAAATTTGAAACACAGCAGGCGGCATCAAATTACCGAGTTCACAACAAACCAGTTCATGTTATATACAGACAATCTTATACATAATTACATTTAATGGCAGACAGAGATGTATGTCTCAAGGAAAATCCCCAAGGTACAGTCATCTATTTATCTAGCCGCAGTGATAATAATTGGTCACTACCTTGCCAGACTGAATCGATCCAGACAGTCGCATACCGGACTTCCGACCAGAATCTGTTGAAATGCAGGAAGATTATATAGTATAATAACTCGAGACGAAAATGTACAATTTATAACTCACCGGAGAGCCTTTGATGCATTATACATAGTTTATTTTCTAATAACATGAGTGACAAGTGCACAAGGCCAGATACAACAGAATGTATTTTTCTCATCGCTGGCGGACACTATACATCATTCAGACCAGAATACAGATGCTTTGGAAATGCTAAATTCTATTTCGATATAGTAAGAAGAGTTTTTGAAATGTATCTAACTGAAGTAAAAGCATATATTGATATTACTCTGTGTAGGACTAACATTCAGAATAACATAAAAAAGTCTATCCTATACATGAAAAATACGAATGATTACAGAGTCTTGATCTATCAGAAAAGTTATATTTAAAAGGTAATTCAGTCCGAGCTGAAAAAAACTGTGAATGTGAAAGTGACCTGCAGAGACAAACTCAGGAAGCAGACAGAAGTTTAAAAACATTTTGTAATGTTTTAACTTTTAACGTGTTGTGTTAAAACAGGCATTGCCCAGGGTGTTTCTGTGTAATATAGAGATTAGGACTGTGTACTGACAAATGATTGTTTTGCATTATATTGCGATTTAGGTACCGGTATTGCGATAAATTGGGAGATGAACTGCTTGTCACTGACTGATGTTACAAACAGATCCTATTTTCTGCATACTAAGAACATAAAAATATCAAAACTAGGTTGCAGTGGATAGTTAAGAATTGTTTTTCATTTTCATACAATTTAATAAGAATTTATAATGTGTAAACTAGTTGTGAAAGAAATGGGTAGAGTATAACTTAAACTGTAGAGATAATCACAAAACTTGTTATATTCTGTTATCAAGAAAGGGTCAATAAAGAAAGAATAACAATAACATGAGAATCAATATTACATTCATTACCAGAAACGTTTGTTCCGAGTCTCATTTTACATATGTACAATGGAACCCTGGGACATCGCGATTCTATCAACTAAGTTCTGTACTAACAATAGGACCAACCAACTGGATCTAGGGTAATGTAATGTACTCCGCACTATATTAACTACGCACACTTTCACGTTGAAAATATTACATCTGTAGATGGCGTCTGGCTATAGATCTGAAGCTTTTTTCGCTGGGCGGGGGCAATTTTAATGCAACATTTGACCAGCTTTATAACCTCAGATCCATTCACTTGTAAACGTAAACAAGCCACAAATGTTTAAAATTCCTACGTTTCGCGTATTCTGCTTACAAACGTGGAATAGACGTTTTCAGATCGGGTAAGATTACCGAATACCGAGTTTTGTTTCGGTTAGGGTTGGGGTAAGGGTTAGGATGCCGCGACACTAAACAATATGGCTGCCAGGTATCCGGTATTCTGTAGGTGTACCAAATGTGTTGTTCGGGAGAAGTGAATAAACGGATGCGTTAGCTGCCCGAAAACCGGTAGCACGTAGATATCAATATGCCTGCTATACTTTGTATACTGGCGTCTCCTATTCTCGCGGTACTTACGAATATCAGCTGAAAAAATAATATAAACAGTTCTTTTCGTATGTATGCTTGTTGTTTTTAAATGAAGAGATTACCCCTCTAACATCTGCATCTATCAACTGCTTGATCCATCAAGTGAATTATCTCACTTGAGCTCGATGAAAAACATGGTCGTCCGCCGCTGACTTTTCGATTCGTCTCCTATTCTCGCGGTACAACGAGAAACTAACGTTATTAGGTGTAAGGAAGGGGAATCTTATCGGGAAGGGTGGGGAATAGTTACGATTTTTCCAAGTTGTTTAAAACTCACGAATATTCGTTACATTGCAAAATTTTGATAATTCGCAGACTTGGGTCACTTCCTAGTTACTGGTCAATACAGCTAAGTAACACGCATCGGCGACCTCGGCAGAAAATGTGTTTACCGCGAGAATAGGAGACGGCCCTATATTTATATTTCTTTTATGAATGGTAGATCTAACGTAGTTATCGAGACACAAAACACTCAAAACTACCAACATGACTGCACTGTCTTACCGGAAAGATGGAAGGGCCTCATGATCGTAAAACTATCTAATTTTGTTCAGAAAACAAAACTTTGTCGACGAGTAATATCACAGCTATCAATAACCACAATATGGCGTGGTGACAATAAAGACGATGTCATGGCAACGTGGTCAGCGCCACATGGCGACATATTTGTTGTAATCATCTCCCTTTATAGTTCGTAAGGAGAGTTATCGCCCCTCCCAACAAACAATCGCCCATATGACTTCTTTCAAAGTTCACTTTCAATCGAGAACATTTCCATGTTTCCGAAATAATCAAATACAAGAGACAAAAAGCGTTTTTTTCTGATGATGAAAATATATTATTATCTGGTTATGTCTTTGATGTCAACTGACAGCATATAGGTTTGTTTGACTGTCATTCTAGCGTTTGGGGTGAATGGATCTAGCTATGAAACTTTACATGTAACAACGTATTATTTTTAACAGCGCTTTGACTAAGATACCTTTTCACGATAGGTATGTTATTACAGGTATCCAGATGGTGACAACGACACCAATACTTGCCATATCGGACATAAATTGTTTCATTCTTATTCCTGTTTAGTCAGTTCACTTTCTGTACAATCGTTCTGCCTTTTAATCAGTGTTTGTCGTCGTATCAAACAAATAAGGCATTATTGTTGTTTCAAGAAACAAACTGCATGTTGTGTGTGTACAAGAATTGTGTTTTCATTTTTTGTTTCTATGACCACCAAAATAACTTCTATAGCTTATTGATATTTATTTCTAAAGACTGATATATCACGTTGCAGATCAACTTGTCAGCGAGATCAATAACGCAAGTCAGGTTTTGTTCTCAAAGACTTCTTTCTCAAGATCTTGGCAATACAGTTATTAATTTTCAATATGGACCTTGGTATCTGGGGAATTGGGTGCTTGGTAGCGCGGCTCGCCTGACTTGTGAGTGAAAGAAAACATCCATTCTTTGTATAAATGAATACTATACACGTGGACACATCTCAGTAAACACAACAGAAACTCAGTCACTTTATAAAGACGTATATAGGGCGTATTAACCCCTATTATGGGGTTACTGGATGAGTATTGTTTTACGTCGCTTTTAGCAATAATCCAGCAATATCACGGCGGGGACACAATATGTGGGCTTCACACATTGTGGGAAATCGAACCCGGGTCTTCTGCAGGACGGGTGAACGCTTTAACAACTAGGCTACCCTACAGTCCCGTACTCTCATAATGAAAATGCAACAAAACGTACGTGATGGGCGATCTATGAAATACATAACATATTTATGCAACTGGGAAAAGATCATTTTAGACTTTTGATTTAAAGCGTCATCACCAGACAACTAGTTCCGAATGTCCACATTATGGCTCGACGGTGTGGCGAGATCGCTCATGGCGGAAATTAAGTGGCGTTTGCAACTCGAAAGCTAAATCTATATTCACATAGGGTAATCGAAAAGCGTGCAGGTCAGTTTCTCATGAAGAAAAGACGCCCGGACTGAAACAGTCGTGGCTTCAAGGAATACGCGATGACGGTACAACGGCCATTTAAGCGTCATGTGCATTACAATATAACAACCATTATTCGGCTTGATGTGCCAATACATCGGCCATTGTTGAGTGTGATATGTTGTTACATAACACGTCTGTGTGTGAATACATTGCCATGTGCAACTATATTTTGTATGTTGTGTATTTTACCATTCTGCTATGGTGCTATTATAGCAGGTCCGTATATAGTCTTTTGTGGGTTGATAGGTAATTTTAAAGAAAAGGTTTGTCCTCAATTGTCTGCGACAACTCAGTTTTGTTATATGGGCTTCTCACAGCACTAGTTGTTCGGTTTTATATATATAAACCTTTGCATTAACAAAAGTTTATTGCTCTACTATTAGTCAGCGCGTGTCAATGCTTGTCAACTCAAGGTAGTCACATCAATGGAAGGGTTTTTAAGACCCGGGTAAAAGTTTGCATCGTCTAAACGCATATTGCTTTTAAACGAGTATTTTCAGGCAGAACACATTTCTCTCTCTCTCTCTCTCTCTCTCTCTCTCTCTCTCTCTCTCTCTCTCTCTCTCTCTCTCTCTCTCTCTCTCTCTCTCTCTCTCTCTCTCTCTCTCTCTCTCTCTCTCTCTCTCTCTCTCTCTCTCCCTCCCTCCCTCCCTCCCTCTCTCTAGAAATAGAAAAAACCCAAACCTCCTTTTCACTGCTCGTCTTACGTTGGAAACCTCACATCAATAAGGAAATTAGGAAGGTGCCGATGTGCCAGCAGGGTACAAGAAGAAAAAATACAAACAAGCAAACAAACAAAAAAGTGTGGCCTGAATAAGCTACCACACGCTCACTTGCTATGAAGATACCGTGATTATCAATTTCAGTATGCATTGACGTAATCGCGTTGTAGTTAAGAACAGTTTGTCAGTGTAAAACAGGGAATGAACTGAAATCGGAATTGTCCTCGTCGTGTTGAACTTGCCTCTTTTAATGAACAGTTTTGTTAAATTGTTTATCCTAAATCTATTTAATTTACCAATTTGACGAGGACACGATACTATGAGGCCGTCATGTTAATGCTTCAGATCAGCGGGTTTGTTGGGGTTTTTCTACCTTATTTCGCATTTGCGTTTGGAGACGATTTTTGGCCTAATTTGTTGAGAATGTTTGAATGTCTATGAAAAGTGATAATTATACGCTTTATGTTTCGAATGAGGTTTTACGGATGTTAACTATCTTTTTATGATGACCATAATTTCGTCAGTTGCACAATATAGAAGTAGACATACATAATATTCATTATTGTTATGGGGCCATTTTGTAAGGTTGTCTGCCCTGCAATCGTAACCAATAGAAGCGCATGTAAAATACTCAGGAGTAGTTTTGATCACAGACCATGTTGTTTTGGAGCTATTTTGAATATTCTGATAATATTTGCTTTCCAGTACTCTCCACTCCGAAATAGCAGTGGGGTCCAGGCAAGACAGAGTTAGACCAGAAATTCCAGACCAACACAGTGAGTAGTTCTGCAAGATTTCACAACCCACACCCTCACCAGAGCTATAATTCTTTTTAACATTTTTTATGAGACGTCAAAGAAGTCAAACGTTCGTGATATGTTGAATTCTTTTTTCAGTGTGACTTATTCTACCCGGTTGTAGAGAAAAATCCTCGTTGAAGAAAACGTTTTTATGTTAGAAACTGATTTATGTATTTATTTGATGAGTTTGTTTAAAAACACATGAAGGAATCACATTTAATGACAAATTAATTTTTCGAATTGTAGCAGTATTAGTACCCAGACCGAAACGTAACTCTTATAATATTGCAATAAAGAAGCTGACAGTCCTTACTTCGTCTTCATTTTCACAGCTTCAAAAAGTTTTGCAGTGTTGTTTTATCTTTTAAATGACATCTAAATAACCATGATGTGCTTATGAATTAAATATCTTTTTCACTGCTGGTTGTTTACCAAGGACCTTTTTCCCGAACACCATTCTGTCCCACCCTGCTGAAAGAAATTAGATCTTTAACAAAAGCCTTCACAGCAGCCTCATGGTTTAAGTTTGCTGTTTGTAGCTAAGAACCTAGTTCGTCTCACAGTCCCTGAACCACATCATTTTCCCCGAGTGCCAATCCCAAGATGCAATGGAAAATCTCTAAATGAAGCAAGTCTAAATTTAGTGTGAAAAGAACTGTGTTCAATTCCCCACATTAGTATAATGTGTGAAGCCCATTTCTGGTGTCTCCAGCCATGATATTGCTGGAATATTGCTCAAGGTGTTTAAAACCCAGCTCACATTGTCACCAGACATATCAGCTAACTTTGAATCCTAAGAACAGACACTGAAACAATATATTTACACAAAAGTTCAAATTCATCAAGGAACTAGTCCCACTGGGCATATCATCCTGCCACATGTGTTATATAGAGACTGTACCACAGGAACTGTCATAGTTATCCCCTCCAAGTTCATACAAAGTGATAGTGCATGGTGGTGCATTATCACCCTCAGACTGGATTATAGATAGTATAGAATGACTTCACTCTTCAGTGAAGGCCCAAATTGGATGAAATATCACTCCTGACTAAGTGCCAAGCATATAACTTGGTGGTATGATAAATGCCAGGCATGATATCTGTGAATGAGATGACTACAGGCTTGGCAGTTTATATATGTTCATGTACCTCCCTTAGGCATGCTAGAAACCAGTGATTATGGGTCAGATATCGGAACTTCATCCAGATTGTGGCCCAAGATGTTTCGGACCTCTATATAGCGTCATATTAAGTATGCTAGACTACAAAAACAAAGAGAATAGCTTTGAAAAATTCTGATATTTGAAAACTTTTCAAGAAGCAGTAAGAAATCAAGAATGTGTTAAACATCAAAATAAAATTGTTCAGCCTACTAGTAAGCATTATTCACAAAATAATTACAATTTGAATTTAAATGTGTTTTTTAATTCAATTTCATTTATTGAATTGAAATACATTCATGAGGTCACAAGAATTAGATATTAAAGAACTGAAGTCAACATGTTGTTGCTGTAATTGTGGTATTAATGTAAGAACAAGTAGACACCGTTCGGAGCAATAATGAAACCGTTATTAACTATATTTTTTCCATGTTTGTTTCAGTCGTTTCTTTTGAAGTATGTGTTGCCAACAGATACAAGCTAAACAAGAAATATCGCAAACTTCAGAGCAAGTCTGATGAGGATCCAGAAAACCTCTCCCTCAAAAACTCTGTTGCACAAGCCAAGGTAGGTTCATACCCTGACAAACCTCTACCCCTTTCCCTACACCATATCTCTAACCATTTATATAATAAACATGTTTTACACAGGCCAAAGTAAGTTCTTAGCCTGTCAACCTCTGTCCCTTTCCCTGCACCATACCTCAAACCATTTATACAAATACTACGCTTTACACAGGTCGATGTGAGTTCTTAGCTTGAGAACCTCTAGCCCGTTTCTCTACACCATACCTCATTCCATTCCTACAATAACCGTTTTACACAGACCAAAGGTGAGTTTCCAGCTGGAGAACCTCTACCCCTAACCCTACACTATACCCCAAATCCTTCCCACAGACATACAGACAATGGTAGCTCCATATAAAGTTCACTTCCTGATAACCTCTACCCCTTCACTTCTCCATACCGGAACCATTTTAACAATTACTATATAAAGTTCACTTCCTGATAACCTCTACCCCTTCACTTCTCCATACCGGAACCATTTTAACAATTACTATATAAAGTTCACTTCCTGATAACCTCTACCCCTTCACTTCTCCATACCGGAACCATTTTAACAATTACTATATAAAGTTCACTTCCTGATAACCTCTACCCCTTCACTTCTCCATACCGGAACCATTTTAACAATTACTATATAAAGTTCACTTCCTGATAACCTCTACCCCTTCACTTCTCCATACCGGAACCATTTTAACAATTACTATATAAAGTTCACTTCCTGATAACCTCTACCCCTTCACTTCTCCATACCGGAACCATTTTAACAATTACTATATAAAGTTCACTTCCTGATAACCTCTACCCCTTCACTTCTCCATACCGGAACCATTTTAACAATTACTATATAAAGTTCACTTCCTGATAACCTCTACCCCTTCACTTCTCCATACCGGAACCATTTTAACAATTACTATGTTGCAAAGGCCAGGGAAGGTTTTTAACCTCACAATCTTAACCCCCTTCTCCACACAACCCCCAAATCCTTCAAACAGAAACACAGACAATGGTTGCTCCAGGCAAAGTTCACATCAGGTAGGTTTGGGTTGAAAAATAACTAAGTTTGATGCATATCTGGCCCTATTACCTCCAAAACGCATGCACGCACACATGCACGCACACACCACCCTCTCCTCTCCCCTCTCCAATGAACCCACAAACTCCCGCTCACTCCCCACCCACTACATCACAGGATATACAGACTTCTACACCACCTTTTCAACAACATTACAAGCTTCACCAAAGATTTGGTTATGTCAATACAGAAGTTATTGGTCCATTTTCTATATGGACAGAAGGGTAACAAATAATGATTTGAATAAATATTGTTGCTGCGTTGAGATTACATAGTGTCTGGTGCCTCTTGATGGATGTCAAAAATAGACATGTTGAAACATCAGCAATATGAGCATTTGTCTGTCATCGCAGTGCAGAGAAATCTTATGGATTTCAGTTCTTATGATAAAGGAACAATACTATTTAATTTGGTTTTATTAAATTTTTGTTTTATTTTGAAACCATGACAGTTTTGAAACATGTTTTCAAAGAAGTATCTGGAACAGTACTTGTTGATAGGGTTTTAAGAAATGTTTGTTGTTTTATTTCTAAACCATGATAATTTGTAAATGTTTTTGAAGAATTATTCTAATAATAGGAAATATTATGTTAATGTCAGTGTTGCTGTAGAAATCTTGAGAATGGAGCATTTCAATTTGAGGGGTTATTTTTAGAGATGTTGTATTTAAAAAATTAGTTGATCTCAAATTCCTTTGCTTTTTTGGTAATATATGAAACATAAGTAACTGACATCTAAGTCAACAGTTTCAGACAGGCTTATTGTCTGTCAGGTAAGCATACAAGATACATTAATAGATAATTAAATACATGAACCAGGTATCTGTTGGAAGATTAATGTCAAACCTGTATTTGTTGTCTGATTATGAAGCTAATTACAGGTGTAAATTATTGATGTGTTGACAGATAGCAGCTCAAGCCGAAGAAGAGGACAATGCACTGGAACAGAAGAGGCAACTGGGCAAGAAGGTTCTGTATGGACAAGTTATACAGGTAATGTGGAGGTGTCTTGAATCAGTCTCTTTTTGTAACAATTTGTTTCATCTTTCAGTGACATTTCAAAGTTGGTATAATGAACAGGAGAGGAACGATGTTTCATTTGAAATACATCCCATCTATACAATAACAGTATGTAAATATCAGTCTGAACCAGACAATCCAGTGATTGCGATCATTAACATTTATGTAGGATGCACTGACATGCACCAAACAAGTCAGCGAGTTTGACCACCAGACCCTGTAGTTGCCTCTGACAAGCAAGGGTTGCTGAAGACAAGTTATATTGATGACAGATCAACAGTGTCATAAACATAAAATTGATATGCACATGTCCCCTAGCCACATTTGCCTCTCTTGAAAGGGAAGAAATAGATAAGCTAGAGTACAGAGCAGTCATAAAGTTTCAGGTCCTCAAGGGCCACCCAGCGAAAGCACATGGAAGAGAGAGTCCCACAGGAAATAAAAATGTTTCATGTTATGTAAATTCAAACAAAAAAACATGTATATCTGAAGCTGTAACAAAACAACATATTACATCTCTTACAAAACTTCCTTTAATTAAAAAAGCAAAGGCTTGTCACTGTTGTCCACAAGGCAATAACAGCTCACTTCATGATTATGCCATTTATTGAGACTGAAAGCTTATGAGTTCTAGGAACTCACTACAGCATGTACTTTGTGGCTGTTTACAAAACCTTGACCTGTTTGTTCTGTTTATTTTGTTTGTGTGTCCCCATGGTGAGATGAGAATTTCCTGTTCAGACTGTTATAAGCAGATGGCACAGTCAGTGTTTAAAGTGGACAGTGATTGCTTGATTGATGACCTGGAAGATTACATGGTGTCTCTTGTGACCATGGTGACAGGGTCCTTTCAGAATGGTGATAGATGTACCTGAGGAACAGAAAGGAGTGGGGACCATTTCAAAATCCATAAGTTCAATAGGTATCAGTGAAATTGCATTCATTATTGAATAAACTATTTAAGACTCACACATCTTGAAAAGGGATTCTTAATGTCATTAAGGTGTTTTGAAAATATATTCTGTTATTATGAGTGGACTTACTTTTATGAAAGATTCATATGGGTTAAAAATATAGCTCAGAAATAGTTTGAGATGGTCCCTCAATGATTCCAGACAAGGCAATGTATGGCAAAGCCTCCATGCTTGAAAACATTTGTAGAATGTACTCAAGGCACTGAAAGAATGTATTGATCTTGTTTATTGTGAAACACCAAACAAACTAATCAGTGATGTAGTCTTTATCATACATGAAGTGTTTAGACAGCAAAGGTCATCCATTCACGGGAGACATGTTTGCTAGGCTTTAATATCAAGAACTATACCGGGTTCTGGGAATGGATACAGTTTGAATTAGATCAGTGAATATTTTCTTAATAATTCTTCGTTGATTTATTTTGGCTAGGAAGATTATTTTTCTGCAGGGTTCAATTTAAGATGTGTTAATCTACATGCATCAGGTGCTACCTAAGATAAAAAACTAGTTGCACCAGATAAATACCAGATGCACTGCTTTTATTGCAGAGTGTAATGAAAGAAATATGCTTTTGAATTATTTAGATGTTAAATTGAGAAGTTTACCCACTCAAGAATTGACTTGCACCCGGTGCAAGTTGGCTAATGACTAGGCTGCACCAGTGCAAGTTACAGAGCACTAGACAGAGCCTTGTTCTGTTGTTGATATTTTAATAACAACACACACAGTGAAGCTGTGAAGTTTGATACCATTGTAAAACTGCACATAATAACCTAGCATGTAATGAAAGACAGCTATCCCCATAACAGACATGCTGGTAAAACTCCCAGCGTTGGGTGTAAAGTATCAAAAGACTCAATTTAATGGGGAAACAGACAGGACTAAACCAATAGCGTAAATGGAGGAGCTGGGACTTTGAACAGCATGTCACAGGACTTTGATTTTTGTAAACATTTAAAGCCTCTTATGTCTGTGTAACATTTGCATTCTTAACAAATTGTAATAATTTGTTTATTCACAGTAACTTCTTTAGGTAAATCAGTAGACTTTGCCCATATTAGTTTTCATTAGGGTTCTTGATGTCTCAAAATGATGGACTAAATGTATTGACTCCAATGTGTATATTTTTTGTCCTAAAGTACCCAGCCATACATATGTGCTGATTACTATTAAAGTTATCTCCAATGTTGGTGCCATCAAATACTGAGTAAATCAAATGGTTAAACAAAAGGGATTTGTCCACAGGTGACTTCTGTCAGGGAATGTTTTAATTTTTTAATGCATGGCTGTATTTTGTTGCCATGTACTTGAAAAATGTCTCAGATCATCAAAGATGGCTTCCACAAGGGCTCAGAACATTTCTTGGAGGATATCATTACAATTAAACTAGTGCCTATAGTTCTGTATGATTGTGACATCACTGGATACCATGACAACACAATCAAATAGAATCATTAAATTCTCTGCTTCTGAAACTGTTCACAAACAAAACAATTTGGAAGTATAATTTTGCATTAGATATTGTTTTATCCTTGTCTCTTCTAAGTATTAATAAGTGATAAGTAATAATATTCTTGGCCCCCTGATATTTGAACTTTTATCAGCTTGTCTGCATATATGATCTCCAAAAATGCTTGGGTGAAGATCTCAGTAAATTACCTTGAAGAAAGCATTTGTAGTCTATACATATTATGGGCCTAATCTGAGATACAGCTGTAGGAAAGTGTTTATAGTGTAATAGTATATGCTGTAACATGTGTTACCATGGTTACTGAATGTCCGATTGAGTCAGGAAGTAATGGTGTATAAACCATGACAAGGGCAGGCAACTGTTGCAAAGAACAAGAGACAAGACTTTTCCTGTGTTACTGTTTCAGCTGCGCCACCTGTTCACGGGGAAGTATGTTCACGTCAGCACCACCAAGACCTCCCAGACTGAGAGCAACAACATGGCGGTAAGGGACCATTCATTATTTATGTATGGGGTGAGGGGTGATGATAATTTTTATGGAAAGGCATATACAGTAAGAATTTATGTGTGAAATAAATACTTTTAATTTTTTTTTAAGTATGATTCATCTTTCCATGTTTATGGTTTTCATTTGCATTTTAGTTTTTAGATTTTTTACAATACACCATAAACTGTTTACATGTGGGTTCCTTTCATATTTCCTATGGTATTAATTCTTTATTAGTTCCTTTTGTGTGTTTAACATTTGAAGATGGAAATATCTTAGGTCTTCAGTGTTTAATTTAGGATTATGACTTTCATGCTTAGTTGTTAAACAACAGAAAATGTCTTATAGAATTATGATATAAGTGGAAATTTTGGTCTCAAGGAATGTAATGGAACATTTTTTTAGGTATTTATTTGGGTTAAGAGTGTATTTTTTCCTATTTCATTTCCCCACATATAACTTATCAAGTGTCCATAGAATAATTCAACACAGCTTGTTCATGAGATTTATAAAGTATCTAAACAATCTGTGTTTGATGTTCCAGGTTGACCTGTTAAATGGTAATGCCAAACATGCTCAGTTCCGGATCATGCCCAGATACAAGGTCAAGGCTGAGGGTGATGTGGTATGTGTCGTGTCCTTGAACACTTGTCAGCTGAAGCTGTTTTCAAGAAAACAGTGTGTTTGTTATGTCATTGTTTGTTTTTAACCCCTCTTGTTATGTAATGTGATCTGCATTCGCGCACATCTGCACGTGAGCGTGACATGATTGTTCAAGTCTGTACATAACACCTCTAAGCTCACAAAGGCACTAAACCAATACAAGCAATTTATTTTTAATGCTTTTATTGCCATTTCAGTTTATTCTAAGATGTGTTGAATTGAAAATTAGATAAAATTTTGATTTCATCTTAATGAAGATGACTGCCAGATGTGTACAAAGTTAAGATTGTGCATTTATTTTTAGGTTCAAATTGATGACCAGATTGTGTTGGACAGCATCAAATCTTCCGGCCAGTTCTTACACGTCAGTCGGATTTTGCTGGGGGTCACCTCTGTCTACCATAACAGGTCAGTACCTTGACCAGTTGGTCCGACAAAGTTGCTGTTGCAAATGCAAACGTTAAAAATATCATAGAAACTCCAAAATACACATAACAAAATTATGAAAACCCTGTTATGTATATTCTGTTAAACAACATGATATATTGTGGCATTTTGTTTAACAGTTACCAGATGTTGTTTAGAATTAGACAGGTTTATCTGTGAAACTTAAAGTTCAAATTTTCGAAAGGTTCTCTGTAACACTGAAGGTTAAATTTGTCCTAAAGTAAACAAAATTTAATAATTTAAGAACACTCTATTAATTTCAATTCAGTTTTACCTGATACATTTTGTACATGGTTTCAAAGTAGTTGTTTGTAGGTTAAAGAAGAACAAAATGAAATGTAACAGAAATTCTGCAGACAAAAGTATTTGACAATTTTTAAGCATACGCAACACTTTTGCAACTGGAATCCTTGTATAATTGGTTACTCCATAATTATGCTGAAAGGAGTGTATCCTATCAGGACATATCTAAATGAGTAACATACAGTAGCGATAGTGGATTTCTAAGTCTTTATGTACTTTCTATGACTGAATCTTCTAGAGTTGATATTCTAATGCTTATTACTAACTGCCTTCATCAATATGCATTGAGTGAATAGTTTGGCTTTGCAGTAAAATTATTCCATCTTGCTTCCCTTGTTTTTGAAACTTGCTAGACTCTATTGTATATTCTTGGAGATAATATTGCCATTTTTATACTTCTTCAAACATTGAGAGAACTAAAAATACAGATTAATTTGATGCCCCATCAAGACCTGGTTCTGTACAGAAGTTGTGATAGGTAGGACCATATGCTATTATGCCATAAAAGCCATTATCCTGACATACACATGTTGTTGCTAGTGCCTTGACCAAAGTGTCGGAGAGGTATGTAGCGTGTATGTCTCCAGACTACACTTGTACATCTCTTGTTGTTCATGCTTTGTGCCTTCATCCCAATTGTAAACATCTGCACACTGTAGCGCAGGCAGAATCCTTGTACTGACTCAGCTCAACCATGCTGCCAAAGACTTTTCAAGACTTTTTTTCTTTATTCAAGAATGTTAGACTTTCAAACTTCCTTATCCTGTATTTTCACCGTTTTCTGTTTTTCAGAACCTTTCATGATAAATTTGGCAACAGAATGAAAATAATGCCCTTTTAAATAGTCTGTATATTTTTACATACTATCACTATATAATTTTCATTTTGCACAGATAGAATCCAAAATTGTTTATGAACACAGTGGACTATGTAGAGTTGTCTCCCTTACCCACACCTGGATTTGCTAGCTATGCTTTTACCTATGTTACAATGACTACCTCTTTCTTGTTAAGTTTTGTTTTGCCATGGTAAAATGTTGACAGACTTTGATTTATTATGGAAATTCTGCTCGATATGGAATTACATCAAATTCACTTTTTTGCTCTTTTTGTTTTGTTTTTTTTTGCTATTCTTAGGTTAGTTTCCTGTTCAGTGTTAGTGTTAGTGTCTTGTTTAGTGTTGGCATTAGTTTCATGTTGACTTCAGCACACTCTTGATCATTGTCTTGACTCATTGGAATTTTTCACTCATTATATGTGTCAAAATAGGTGTTTTTGTGGGGTTTTTTACGTACCATTTTGATGTTTCATTAAATATGAAATAATGTTTTCACTGATCTTGCATTTCCACAGGAATTCATAAATCACAAAATGCTGAGAAAATACAAGCAAAAACACAAGAAAGCTTATTCTCCGTTACAAATGAATTCTGAAATATGTGGAAAGCTTAAAAGTAGTGTCATAAAAAAGATGTTATTCATTAAGTTCAAATGTCTTTCACAGTGAGGAATATTTGTGTCACATATCAGTCTTGTTACGAACTGTGGTGATTCTAGACACGCCATACTTGTCACAATGGACTCACCATACTGGTCACGATAGACTCACCATACTTGTCAGAATAGACTCACCATACTTGTTAGAATAAGACTCATCATACTCATCAGAATAGACTCATCATACTTGTCAGAATAGACTCACCGTACTTATCAGAATAGACTCACCATACTTGTCAGAATAGACTCACCATACTTGTCAGAATAGACTCCCCCTACTTGTCAGAATAGACTCACCATACTTGTCAGAATAAGACTCATCAGGTTTGGTTTATTATAAGTGCAGACCCTGACTTCCATGAATAGAAGCCTGGTTTTGACCAATTAACACTCCGATTACATAGCAAACATGGCTTATCTTACTAATCATTAACAACTCATGACCAGTATTATAACAGTTTATCCCACAGATAACAACCTTACCTTGTCACCTTACATGGATGATGTTAGTTTTGTTGTTTGACCAAGATTTGTTGTTTTTGTTGTTCTGAAGTAACGATGCATGTCTCCTGTGTATATGACAGCTATGAGTTGAACCTGTCTGTGCGTCAGTCCGGCTTCACTGTGTACAGGAAGTACAAGCCCTCCACTGAGGATGAAAACAAGGTCAAGGTAAGAACCTCCTTTCTTCTAATTCCCAAAAACAGATTCATGAAGATCCAGGTTAGAACTGAGGTGACCAACAATATTGGGTGCTCTGGCTCGCTGACTTGGTTGACACACATCATCATAGATATGTTTGACAGAAAATCATTATAATAATACTAGTACATATTTTGTACACAGCAGAACCGACTGATGCCAGTAACATGATTAAAGAATGTGCAACTGCTAGTATTTTGGCTCAGTTTTTAAAGAACTACGTGAACAGATCAGCACCTGTATGATTGTATTGTTTCAGGTGGGTGACCTCGTACGGTTCTACCACAAGGAGATGGAAGCCTACCTTGTTGCTGAGGGCCTGTTTAATGATGAACTCACAGAAGATGGTGAGTTATATAAAATTCATGGTTTAACTGCCAGGTTGTCTCTCACTTGTTTCATTTCTATAAATGTTAACCTGGAACTACTGCATCCTTGTTGTTGAATTGGTCTTCTACATGTTAGATGTTATAATTAGATACATCTTACACTGTTTTCATTTTTCACCAGTTCATCTCAGGATGCGTCCGATTGACCAGGCAAACCCAAAGACCATGTTCCCCAGCAGCTCAGCGGTGACCTACTGGCAGATTGAACTTCAGGAAGGGCCAATCACAGGTGAGTAGCCATGGTAACTTGTTCCATTACAGTTCTGCAGCAACCTGTAACTGGCCAATCAAACTCAGGAAAGATCAGCCATTATTATGGTAAATAATAACTGTACTCCCCCATTTTGACCGTAATAAATTATGATCAGATTTTGTTTAAGTGTGTGTAAATCACAGTTTGCTGACATCTTGTGTAGTGAAAGTGGTGTCTCATCAGTTAGTGGAATTTATGACTCTGTGGAGTGGTCTGTACAAACTGCACCAAGGAATCTTGAGTAGGCTAGCACTAAATGTAAGCCCAAGCATTCATTCAAGCTGGTATAAATAGGCATATGCTCATATATGGTTGCATGCGTACAACATGTGAAGCCCATTTCTGGTGTCCCCAGCTGTGATATTGCTGAAATATTGCTAAAAACAGCATAAAACCACACTCTCTCACTCTCTTAATGAATTGGTTGTTTAGTCGGTTTAGTAGGTCATTGTCTTAGTATGTACAACATTCATTTGTTGATGTCATTTGTTGCCACCAGGTGGAGTACTGAAGTGGGAACAGCAGTGTCGCATCATCCACATGTGCACCCGGAAGTACCTCACAGTAAACGACAAGAGTCAAGTGACCTTGACCTCGGATTACCTTGACCCCAACACTGTGTTCAGGTTACATGCCGTTATCAGGGTAAGTTTTATGATATGGAATTTGTTTTTATTTTCATAAAATATTAACTTTGATAATGAAGTTTGTCTTTGTCCAGTGACAGATGTGATCAAATTGATGTCCCCCATATCTCATTGGATGTATTATGTTTCCAGTGTTAATAATAATAATAACAAACTGCTCAAAATTAGAAATGGCCTTTTTGGAATAAACGTAATGATAACTGAGATAAAACATTAAGGACTAGACTGGTATTCATGATGGGGTTGAAGGCAACAAAACGTTTCACCAGAGCCCCTTAACATTTTGAAGACACATCAATTTTGGGTCTGGAACTGTAGCGACTTATTACATTTTTATCCCTGCCACATTTTTTGGCACTGTAGACCAGAAGTACCTACAGAGATGCCTCCCATTGTTAGGAAGACCAATAACGAGAATCTTCTAATTATTGTGATCATCATTTTTTTTTTAAGATAACCCACTATCCTTAGTAGTGCAAATCTATGTTTCTTCATAATTGTACTCATGCATACATTACTAGTATTTGTTTTGTATCACAGAGAACATGTCTTGTATATTCTGGCAAAGAACAATATAATAAGAAATTCACAGAAACTGGTAATACTGAAAGACTTTAGGGTTTAGGGGAGTATGTTTTCATGGAATCTAAAAGATGAATTTTAGTTGTTAACATGGAAGAACATTCTTTTATTCCCTGGTAGATAAATGTTTTTCCTATCCCCATAGGAAGAAGAAGAAATTCGGATGCTACAATGTTCTAAAAATGGAAATTCCTTTAAGTGAGAATTAGATTCCAAGTTTTTCATTTTTTTCTGGAACCTGTGTAAAGAAAACTGTATTCATTGGTAAATTGTTGTGATTCCTGGCTAGATAAGTGGGGTGTCCCTCCCAACAGGATTTGTGATTCAAGTAAGTACGTATACAGACACTGATGCATGTCAGGAACATTCACAAATAGAGGTTTTGAAAATCAGACAGCATGATTCAGTGAAACATTTGCTTGAAAGTTGCAGTAAACTAGCTTGCTGATCTTAGCTGTGGTATAATGTACTATTAGTTTTTAGTTACTGTTAGTTTTTTTTTGTTGAAAATAAATGATTCAATGGAAACTATTTGTATACTTAAATAATGCATGAAAAATATGAGCAATTATCCATAATTATCGTTGTAAGTGAATTTTGTGAGTGGTATCGTGAGCATGCTTAAAGTTCAACAATGCAGGAAATAGTGTTGTAGAAGTGAAATGTCTTTTGCGTGTGTCATAGCCATTTGGTCCAGAATTGGTTAAGGGAATGATCTTTCAGATAGAAACTTGGTGGATCTGACATTACAACGCTTTTGGGCCACTGTTTAAGTTTGTGACACAAGTCCACAAATAGATCAATGCAACTGATTTAGAGAATATATATTAGTGTGTAAGTCATGGACACTTACAGTTTCTTTGCTGACTATTAGCACTTCATATCTTTTAGAAAATAACGTCCTAGGTAAATCAGTGAATAAATCATTTCATAATGAATGTAATTATGACACATATATATTTAAGACATGAATACCATGGTGTGAGCCACTATGTTGCATGGCAAAGTGTGTGACCTTGACCTTAACATCAAATTAGGCATCAGAGTCAGTTGATTTGATCCTGCTTGCCCCTGACATTATTGATGATCGTATTGGAGATACAGCTCAAAACTAACAGCGTAGTAAACCTGCCAAGTTGCTGAAACATCGAACAGCTGATTTTATTTGAGAGACAGCTGTCAGATTGAAAGCTGAGAGATTGACAGGTGCCTCGTACATTACTTGGTTTGATTGGTCATTAGGGTTGTTTCATTGGCACTGGTTTCACAGAATGATGACAATTTACATGGACAGTGACTGAGATTATTTGGACTGTTGAGGTATCGCTACGCCTGCACATTCTTGTACCAACAGGGGTGGTCTTTATGTCTAGTACAATATGTTGACTGTTATTTAAAGGTTGACATCTTTGATGTAGAATTTCAGATAAATTTGACATGAAATTTGTATGCATGGTTCTTTTTCAGAAACTTCAAAATTTAGTTGTATACATGGACGAACATGTGTTTTAAATTATGGAAACATGTTTATATGATAGTGGTATTTTCAGTGAAAACCGTATTCAGATGAATGAAAAATTTAAAAGATCTGTGTTTGTGTGCGATTTCAAAGTTGGGTAAAAACTTGTACGTGTACCTGTAAATTGCAGCCTTTTACTATCTTATGATTGTTACTGCATGTCTGTTAAAGCCCTCGGTATGTGCATGGGATTGGCATTGTCTGGCATGATTCCAAATTGTTTACACATTTGGACATTTCCTACATGATTCTCGTTCCTGTTTTAAATGTTTATATAATGTACATATTTAGCTAGGTTTTTAAAATAATATCACTTATTACATATTTCAAATCAACAATATGGAATAAATAAATATGTAAATATGTAATATCAAATAAGTTGCTAGGGGAATCGTGTGCATGCACTGAATTGTTTAGTCCTGGTATTTACCATTTTCCAAATATCAGCACAACAGAGAAAGCAGTGCTCCAATAATGTCCCGACATTCAGTGCAGATTGTGTCGTTAGTTCCCCCTGTCAATCAATGTTGATGAAATGATTATTGATGTTTTTGTCAAAGTGTTCATATTGCCTGGCATTATATTGAGCTCCCATAACGATGGGTGATGAAGATCGTGATATTTGATTGGTGTACATGATTGATGATGACACAACATTCCAATTGTCTTTGTATTTTGTTTACGAATTTCTTTTCACATTTATGCAGTGTATGGATTTTTACACCAATTTGTATGCATGTAATGTATTTTTCTCTGGAGCAAGTTATTTTCATGTTTTATGGAAAAGCTTTCCCCAGTAACATAAAAAACACCCCATCTGTATGGGATTGAGCATGATGAAGACAGACTGTAACACATGTTATCATGTTTTGGGGGATATTGTGAGTTCATAATCTAAGTGTACATACATGTAGTTTCGTGATAGATTGATTTCGTATCGGTCCTGACAATATTACCTTTTTGTGCATTCATATGTATCACTGTATTTCTGTTAAAATCTTAATGAAATCTGAAATTTTGTCAGTCTAATTTGACGATTATTTTAAATTTGTTCAAAAAATATATCTTTAGAACATTGTTCTTCTATGGAAAATGGTTGCATGTGCCATACCCAATATTAGAGAAAGAAAGTTTGTGTCAGTATGAAGCAGGACAAAAGTGGACTTTGTGAAAATGTATACGAAAATTATTCTGACATGAACATGTTGGAGACTACTTGTGTGACAACTGACTCACACTCCAAGTCACATTCAGATTCAGGATGAAAATATGTGGCCTTTATATGTATGCTTTTTTATGTCTCAAATTTCAGTCTTATATTAGTAATAAACTTAACTATTTTTCAAAGCAATTTTGAAAATAACAACATGTTCACTTAAAGTATCTTTTGCAGATCTTAGATCTTGTTTCAGACACCATATTTGAATACATTTATGCAAACAATGCTGAAGAAACAAATATAATATTCTCCTTGTAACATATCTTAGTGATGAATGGTTGTAGTTTTTGCCTTTTTTCACCAGTTTAAAGTTCAGGTTGGATATGTGCACGTATTCCATCCTTTTTTAGCATATTGTCAATGATTAACATCTTATGTTTTATTCCCTCCTCCATCAACAGCTTATGGTAGGTGTACCATTGACAGTCTATAACTGTTTTTTGTGGGAATGTTGCTTTTTATTACTACAATATTTTCTTTATTTCTGTATGTCATCTTGTGTTGAGGGCAAAATGCATTTTATTTTGAATTTTGTTTCTATTTTATCATCTCCTTATACAATGTTATCTCAATGGGGTTTCTAATCTAAATTTGCTCTTCATGCCATTTGTCTGGGTTCAGTTCCTCATAGGTACATTGTGCTAACTCCATTTCTGGGGGACACAGATACGGCTTTGAAATATTACTCACTCACTCACTCAAGAATTACATCAGGGGCAGATACAACTTTTTGAGAAAGCGGGGATGCAGACTATTGAGAAAAGGGGTGTGCACACTTCATTTTCACCCACTTTTAATGGTTATTTAACAAGTAACTTTGAGATTTGGTATTGAATTTATTATTCAGAAAAACAAACAGGAATTAAGTTTTTACTGTATTTTTCATTGTGGCTTGCTTCTTGTTGTTGTAATTGTTGTTGTTGTTGTCATTGTAATTTTTGCTGTTCACCTGTTTGTTTATCAGTATATTCCTTTGATGTGGTGCTGTTGTTCCCAGTACTTGACTCATGGTGCTACAATTTATTTTCTTACAAACCAGTAACTCCGTATCACCGTTATGTCATTAAGTGGCAGGGTAGGCTAGTACTTAAGGTGTTGATCTGTTATGCATAAGACCTGGATTTGGTGTTACACCTTTGAATGGCATTCGAGAAATTGGTTAGGTGAAGGATGAGGACTATTTTAACGGATGATCACTTTCTTGACGACATTAGGATCTATGCCAAAACATTGCCTATACAGAATAAAGAAGTTGTAAGTCCATAAAACTAGTCCTCATCCTTGATTTGGCGCCCCAGTGGGTACAATGTGTTAAGCCCATTTCTCCAGTTCCCCTCTTTGATATTGCTTGAATATTTCTACAAGTGTCATAAAACAACACTCACTCACTAATTCATTTTGTATGCTGTGATTGCTCTTTTGAGCATTCTTGTCACTTTAAATGTTTAGATATGAGCCTTTTTTTTCTTTTTCTTATTCTGTGACAACTGTTTTTTATTGACTGTAAGCTGAAAAAGAAAATGGTCATGAAATGGTTATGGAAGTCAGAGTTCTGTTTACGAAAAAAACAAAAGTGAAAACGCCTGGAGGGCGATACACATATATGTGAAGAAAATTTTGAAATATACAGTACAGGTTGGTACAATAATGTTTTTGAAGAAAGGGTATCTGAGCGCACGTGTTACACTGCCTAGTGTGTGCAGCATCAATGCTGGGAACATGGTTGAAATGTTTTTGTGTGAAAATCCTTTTTGTTTGTTTATGATGATCAATGTGAATATCAGCTTTGTGAAAAACAGCAAACTATTTATAAATAATAATTTCTAAGATGACAGTGAAGAGATGATGGTTCTTATGGGATTATCTTATCGTAAATATTTTTTATTGGTGATCAGGGTGAATGTCCATATTGAGGAGTAAGGAAAAAACAGAAAAAATATTAAGAAAATATGAATTCCTGAACTTGTCATCGATTGTGAGAAGATAAAATTCCAAACAAGAAATCAGGTGGAAATGAAATGTAAATTTTGATTTAGTTGATGTGCCTTAAGTAATCAAATTTGACTCAACCAATTCTTTATCAAGTCTACCTGGTATACTGATACCAGCCATTGGAGTAGTCATATGGGCCAATGATTTCAGTGAAACCACCCAGAGTTGTCTGCCTTGAGTCTACAGTGGGAAGAATATTTGTCTTTTGTTTTTATTTTTTCATTGTTTGGTTTGAGGGAAGAAAGTGTCAGTTTTTTTGGTTATTTCTTCTTCTTGTTTAACCTTTATTTTATATCACAGCTGTTTTACCTGATGCCATATTGTTATTTTCATTTGTAACTAAAAAGTAAACGACTCAAAGAATAAAGTTTTATATTTTTATATTACCTTTGTATTTAACTTAAGACAATAGTGAAAACTTCTATTTAGAGATGGTAAAGCATTCAAAAGTTTTTTAATTATTAAAATTTGAAAACAGTATATTATCTTTTGACCTACTTCATATTGGATAAATAAAATATGATTCTGCTGTTACTTTGCATAAAATGGACATGTGTGTTACACATTCTGTAAGTCAGTGATGTTGTTTTGCAGGACAGTGATGATATTCCTTTTGAAAGCTATTGCCGTATCGAACATGTGGTCACAGGGCACTGGCTCCATGCTCTAACTGGTGAGTACAAACAATGTCATGTGTTAATTTTTTATTTATAAGGTTTACTGTTGGCTTAGTTTTGAGATGTTAACAGGGTTGCGTATATCACACTGCCTAATGCTTTTAAGGGTAGTAAATGAAGGCTGGATTCTGAAGTGTCCTAATTATGAGGGTTTTGTATATCACACTGCCTAATGCTTTTAAGGGTAGTAAATGAAGGCTGGATTCTGAAGTGTCCTAATTATGAGGGTTTTGTATATCACACTGCCTAATGATTTTAAGAGAGTATATGTAGGCTGGATTCTTAAGTGTCCTAATTATGAGGGTTTTATATATCACACTGCCTAATGCTTTTAAGGGTGGTATATGTAGGCTGGATTCTGAAGTGTCCTAATTATGAGGGTTTTGTATATCACACTGCCTAATGCTTTTAAGGGTGGTATATGTAGGCTGGATTCTGAAGTATCACAGTGACGTGTCTTTCAGGGAGTAAACGTAGACTTGAATCTGAGGTGTCTTGATTGTCAGGGTTGTGTATACACCACAGTGCCTTGTATTAAATGTACATGAGGACTTAGTATGACATTTCCTCACCATGTGTATTCTGCAGTGTCTGTTTTACAGAGTAGATTGTGTCCATTTTGGCAAGCAGTGTCTTTGTTACTGAGGTGTCTATGTGGGTTATATACATGTATTATGTGGTCACGTATCAGGATTGTGTATTCTGCAGTGTCTGTTTTACAGAGGAGTACATGTGGAAGCAACGAGCCAAGCTGAAGGAGGACAAGGATAACTCCATGGGTGCCCTCAAGTACAGCACAGCTCAGCTCAAGAAGGTAACAGTTGGACCAGTAGTCATGAACACTATCATGAACTTGTAAAACAAATTAATAAATATATGAACCAGTGTTCCAGCATAGGATGATATAAAGACCTTGTATTCTGCATACTGTGTCGAAAAATAAGTGTGTGTTTTAGTTAGATGAGTATTTTAGGAAAGCATGTCAAAGTTTAGAGGAAAGAATTTAGATCACAACTTCACATTTATGTAGTTATCACTAAGGATTAGCTATTAGACTGAGTTATAGAAAGTCAAACCTTTTTTGTCAAACAAATACTGGGGGTCTAAAGATACTAAAACACTTTCTATGTTCTTTGGTAGTAAAATCAGCATTACATTAGATATAGTTTTGTTGTAATATAAGTATTGCACACACATTAAGTCTATTCTTTGGGGTATTCAATAATAATAAAAGAAGCTTTTAAATAATGTAATGACAATTTCTTGAGAGCAGCAGCAGAGCGGAACAAAGATGAAAGTAAGGGGGAGACAACTCCCAGTGCTCATATACATGTTCTGTCATTTTTGCTATATGTCATCATTTCATCTCAACTGATTTCAGAATGACCTTATTCTTTCTTCATTCTTGCAAATGTTTTTAAATCATTTCATAGCTCGAAGAATGTTTTATGGTGCATATTTTGCAGTCATTTTTTTTTCAAGAATGTTTGATCAATCGAACTAATGAGCAGACTTTTCTGTGGATATGTCGTTATGCTTATTGTTATGCAAGCTGTAATTTATCAGTTTGGGACAGAATAAGAGTGTTTAGTTTCCTTATTGTGAAATTGCTGTTTCATAAACATTTTTTTTTTCATGCACTTAAAATTACTATTGCAAGGTTCAAGTTTAGCAACAATGAGATTTCTTAATGAATTGTAAGGACAGGTTCAGTTGCATTATTTTTATTTATGATAACACTACACTTTGAAATACTTTCTTAATATGTGAATGTATGTATAGAAACTGGACCTTTTTATCTTCCTCAATTCACAATTTCATCTTAAAGCAATGCAGCAACTTGTTCAGTCTGATATTTGTCATCAGTCTGTCTGATGACGTTGTAACAAACCCACAATCCTTCACTTTCACCCTTCTTTCCACCATGCACTTCACAATCACAGGAAAAGAAAATTGAGGCAAGTCTGAAGTTGTCTCATCTTCCTCATTGTTTGTTTGATTAGTTGTTTGTATATTCAAATCATTTTTATTTATATCATTATGCCAGATATACTAGTATTAGTATATATCTCCGAGTGTTGGTGAATTATGATCACACACAAGACATGGTTATTCTGCGGGGACCTGTTGATTATCACAGAATAATAATAAGAATAGTTTAAGTTCTTAAGTTTTCTTATTTTTTTATAATGACACATGAATGAAACCTTGGAAAGTTACTGAAATGAACACGTTGGGATATTTCTTTTATCTATTGTACATTTGTGATTTCATTATCTTACTTGGACATTTTTGACAAGCTCTGGAATTACTGAGATGGTTGTGTGCCAGTGTTACTTGATTGTGTACATTTTTACCTATTTTATTGTTACTGTGTTTTTCTGTTTGTTTTTTTTTGTTGTAAATGTTGTCATTCTGGACTTTTAGCAGTAGTCTCTATCATTGATGTTGTTTGTGAACAGCATGACTATCGATGACTATTTGGGCTTTTTGCACTATTGCCATAGTAACATAAAATGTTACAACAGTATTGTGGTAGTTGTAATATTGCAGTAATATTGTGGTAGCTGTCAACTAGTGCAAAAATATTGTGGTAGCTGTCAACTATTGCAGTAATATTGTGGTAGCTGTCAACTAGTGCAATAATATTGTGGTAGCTGTCAACTATTGCAGTAGTATTGTGGTAACTGTCAACTATTGCAATAGAATTGTGGCAGCTGTCAACTATTGCAATAGTATTGTGGTAGCTGTCAACTATTGCAGTAGTATTGTGGCAGCTGTCAACTATTGCAATAGTATTGTGGTAGCTGTCAACTATTGCACTAGTATAGTGGCAGCTGTCAACTATTGCAGTAGTATTGTGGTAGCTGTCAACTATTGCACTAGTATTGTGGTAATTGTCAACTATTGCAATAGTATTGTGGCAGCTGTCAACTAGTGCACTAGTATTGTGGCAGCTGTCAACTATTGCAATAGTATTGTGGCAGCTGTCAACTATTGCACTAGTATTGTGGTAGCTGTCGACTATTGCACTAGTACTGTGGTAGCTGTCAACTAGTGCAATAACATTGTGGTAGCTGTCAACTATTACAGTAGTATTGTGGTAACTGTCAACTATTGCAATAGTATTGTGGCAGCTGTCAACTATTGCAATAGTATTGTGGCAGCTGTCAACTATTGCAGTAGCATTGTGGCAGCTGTCAACTATTGCAGTAGCATTGTGGCAGCTGTCAACTATTGCAATGGTATTGTGGCAGCTGTCAACTATTGCAGTAGCATTGTGGTAGCTGTCAACTATTGCAATGGTATTGTGGTAGCTGTCAACTATTGCAGTAGTATTGTGGTAACTGTCAACTATTGCAATAGTATTGTGGCAGCTGTCAAGTATTGCAATAGTATTGTGGTAGCTGTCAACTATTGCAGTAGTATTGTGGCAGCTGTCAACTATTGCAATAGTATTGTGGTTGCTGTCAACTATTGCACTAGTATAGTGGCAGCTGTCAACTATTGCAGTAGTATTGTGGTAGCTGTCAACTATTGCACTAGTATTGTGGTAATTGTCAACTATTGCAATAGCATTGTGGTAGCTGTCAACTATTGCAATGGTATTGTGGTAGCTGTCAACTATTGCAATGTTATTGTGGCAGCTGTCAACTATTGCAATAGTATTGTGGTAGCTGTCAACTATTGCAGTAGCATTGTGGTAGCTGTCAACTATTGCAATGGTATTGTGGTAGCTGTCAACTTTTGCAGTAGTATTGTGGTAGCTGTCAACTATTGCAACAGTATTGTGGTAACTGTCAACTATTGCGACAGTTTTGTGGCAGCTGTCAACTATTGCAATAGTATTGTGGCAGCTGTCAACTATTGCAGTAGTATTGTGGCAGCTGTCAACTATTGCAGTAGTATTGTGCCAGCTGTCAACTATTGCAATAGTATTGTGGTAGCTGTCAACTATTGCAATAGTATTGTGGTAGCTGTCAACTATTGCAATGGTATTGTGGCAGCTGTCAACTATTGCAATATTATTGTGGCAGCTGTCAACTATTGCAATAGTATTGTGGTAGCTGTCAACTATTGCAATAGTATTGTGGTAGCTGTCAACTATTGCAGTAGTATTGTGGTAGCTGTCAACTATTGCAATAGTATTGTGGTAGCTGTCAACTATTGCGACAGTATTGTGGCAGCTGTCAACTATTGCCAAAGTATTGTGGTAGCTGTCAACTATTGCAGTAGCATTGTGGTAGCTGTCAACTATTGCAATGGTTTTGTGGTAGCTGTCAACTATAGCAATGTTATTGTGGTAGCTGTCAACTATTGCAATAGTATTGTGGTAGCTGTGAACTATTGCAGTAGCATTGTGGTAGCTGTCAACTATTGCAATGGTATTGTGGCAGCTGTCAACTATTGCAATGGTATTGTGGCAGCTGTCAACTATTGCAATAGTATTGTGGTAGCTGTCAACTATTGCAGTAGTATTGTGGCAGCTGTCAACTATTGCAATAGTATTGTGGTAGCTGTCAACTGTTGCAATGGTATTGTGGTAGCTGTCAACTATTGCAGTAGCATTGTGGTAGCTGTCAACTATGGCAATAGTATTGTGGTAGCTGTCAACTATTGCAGTAGTATTGTGGTAGCTGTCAACTATGGCAATAGTATTGTGGTAGCTGTCAACTATTGCAGTAGTATTGTGGTAGCTGTCAACTATTGCAACAGTATTGTGGTAACTGTCAACTATTGCGACAGTATTGTGGCAGCTGTCAACTATTGCAATAGTATTGTGGCAGCTGTCAACTATTGCAGTAGTATTGTGGTAGCTGTCAACTATTGCACTAGTATTGTGGTAGCTGTCAACTATTGCAATAGTATTGTGGCAGCTGTCAACTATTGCAGTAGCATTGTGGTAGCTGTCAACTATTGCAGTAGTATTGTGGTAGCTGTCAACTAT
This sequence comes from Haliotis asinina, assembly GCF_037392515.1. Taxonomy (NCBI): domain Eukaryota; kingdom Metazoa; phylum Mollusca; class Gastropoda; order Lepetellida; family Haliotidae; genus Haliotis; species Haliotis asinina. Next base: position 12,145,879 of record NC_090283.1, on the reverse strand, counting down.
TGCAATAGTATTGTGGTAGCTGTCAACTATTGCGACAGTATTGTGGTAACTGTCAACTATTGCAATAGTATTTTCGTAGCTGTCAATTATTGCAATAGTATTGTGGTAGCTGTCAACTATTGCCAAAGTATTGTGGTAGCTGTCAACTATTGCAATAGTATTGTGGTAGCTGTCAACTATTGCGACAGTATTGTGGTAGCTGTCAACTATTGCAATAGTGTTGTGGCAGCTGTCAACTATTGCAATAGTATTGTGGCAGCTGTCAACTATTGCAGTAGCATTGTGGCAGCTGTCAACTATTGCAATGGTATTGTGGCAGCTGTCAACTATTGCAGTAGCATTGTGGTAGCTGTCAACTATTGCAATGGTATTGTGGCAGCTGTCAACTATTGCAATAGTATTGTGGTAGCTGTCAGCTATTGCAATCGTATTGTGGCAGCTGTCAACTATTGCAATAGTATTGTGGCAGCTGTCAACTATTGCAATAGTATTGTGGCAGCTGTCAACTATTGCAATAGTATTGTGGTAGCTGTCAACTATTGCAATAGTATTGTGGTAGCTGTCAACTATTGCAATAGTATTATGGTAGCTGTCAACTATTGCGACAGTATTGTGGCAGCTGTCAACTATTGCAATAGTATTGTGGTAGCTGTCAACTATTGCAGTTGCATTGTGGCAGCTGTCAACTATTGCAATGGTATTGTGGTAATTGTCAACTATTGCAATGTTATTGTGGCAGCTGTCAACTATTGCAATAGTATTGTGGTAGCTGTCAACTATTCCAGTAGTATTGTGGCAGCTGTCAACTATTGCAATAGTATTGTGGTAGCTGTCAACTATTGCAGTAGTATTGTGGCAGCTGTCAACTATTGCAATAGTATTGTGGTAGCTGTCAACTATTGCAATGGTATTGTGGCAGCTGTCAGCTATTGCAATAGTATTGTGGTAGCTGTTAACTATTGCAATAGTATTGTGGTAGCTGTCAACTATTGCAATGGTATTGTGGTAGCTGTCAACTTTTGCAGTAGTATTGTGGTAGCTGTCAACTATTGCAACAGTATTGTGGTTACTGTCGACTATTGCGACAGTTTTGTGGCAGCTGTCAACTATTGCAATAGTATTGTGGCAGCTGTCAACTATTGCAGTAGTATTGTGGTAGCTGTCAACTATTGCAGTAGTATTGTGGTAGCTGTCAACTATTGCAATAGTATTGTGGCAGCTGTCAACTATTGCAGTAGCATTGTGGTAGCTGTCAACTATTGCAATGGTATTGTGGCAGCTGTCAACTATTGCAATAGTATTGTGGCAGCTGTCAACTATTGCAATAGTATTGTGGCAGCTGGCAACTATTGCAACTATTGTTAATATGACAAAATGCATATTTGAGTTGAAAAAAACATCCTGGCCATGGAATTAGTATGATATTTATGTTTTTCTGTGTAGATAATGTATCCATGTGTATAAGTATATTTATGTTAGGCTCTGGATCCATGTGTATAAGTATATTTATGTTAGGCTCTGTATCCATGTGTATAAGTACTTTTATGTTAGGCTCTGTATCCATGTGTGTAATTTTTTTTATGTTAGGCTGTGTATCCATGTGTATAAGTATATTTATGTTAGGCTGTGTATCCATGTGTATAAGTATATTTATGTTAGGCTGTGTATCCATGTGTGTAAGTATATTTATGTTAGGCTGTGTATCCATGTGTGTAAGTATATTTATGTTAGGCTGTGTATCCATGTGTGTAAGTATATTTATGTTAGGCTGTGTATCCATGTGTGTAAGTACAATGTCATAAAGAGATACCTTTCTTTTGACTTGATGCTTCTGTCATCATCCTGACAAAGGCCCCTCATTATATTATGCTCAGAGCAGACTTTGACACCCATGTAATATTGGGTTTTCAGCCAATCAAATGTCTTCCTAAAATGATATGTCTTCATTTAACGTAGGTGTTTTTCTCCATTTTGAACAACCTGTGTGTTTGATAGAAAAATCATGTATTTATCTGAAAGTTTTGAAGTCCACATTGATGAGACCATTAGAGACTTCATGTGACGTTATATTTGGTGGATGTTTTGTCAGATCTTTATGACAGGGGTATCAAATTCAGGACTTTGATGAGATAGACTGCTGTTCGTATATCACTGGAATTTTCAAATTTGGATTCATTGTGTTGATAACCAACCATTTTGTATCAGTAAAGACCCAGTGAAAGAGATTAGAAATTGACAAGATTCCCCATATGGGTTACTGCCAAAAAGGACCTGTGATGTCTACTAACGGGATCGGGTGGTCAGGCTCTCTGACATGGTTGACAGAATTGTCGCCATATCCATATTGCAAAGGTCAATGCTCATGCTGTTGATCACCAGGTTGCCCGGTCCAGATTCGATTTATTTACAGACCACCATCATATCATTGGAATATTGCTGAATTTGCCACAAACAACAACCAGCCAACTACTGGCAAAATAATATGGGGTTTCATTTTTGTTTGGTCCAGACTATTGACTAGGTGCTAAACATGAGGCTTTCCCGGTCATGTAACTATAGCAGCCAGTTTCTTATAGTTGTAACTGGAAGCATTTAGGAACTGGTAGATGCTGATGCTGAAATGTGAATGTTAATATCTCCTTGTTGTCGCGTGACTGTTCAGATCGAGGCTATTCGAGAGAAGCAGTATGATGACGCCTTCACGTTACAAGCAGTGGACACTGAACTTGTCGACATCTTCCACTACATGGCAGGAATGGTGCCTTTCATCCAGAAACTAGTCAAGGATGTGAGTGCAGCGGACATTTTTCACATTTCTAGAATGAAGTCTATGTGTTGCCGACTACTTCTGATGGGGGCAGTTTTCAGGAGTGATTCATCAGTGTCTGAAGTTTCTGTACTTTCCATCACATGTGGGTTAATCTTAGGCAAAAGACTGTTTGAAATCAGGGAAATGGGTGCATGGCATGGGTACCCAGTAGGATGAAATTGTAGTAGGTTTGTAAATGGGTCTTTTTACCCTGGACTAGATGGATTATACCCAATGGAATGAGGCAGTAATGTGACTTTAATCCTTACATGGCAGTTTGTTGAGTAGTCCCATGCGAATGAAAACCAATCTTAACATGGTAGAAAATCAGGATGGCACTATGACCAATTTCTTATGTAATGGAATCGCATTTTATGTGTGACCTTCATCTAGGAAAGTTGGTCATACATTTGAAAATGATTTATTATCTGAAATCTTGATTTACAGACATGCTGAAGTACAATAAATATATTAATGTATTTCCATCCTAAATAACTAAATTATCGACTGAATTGATTTTCCAGAAGAAAGAGGATGTTATCCTGAATGCCAAGTCGGCCCACACTGTTATAATGGTAAGTACAGAATTCTGCCTGAATCTGTAGCAGTTTAGGCAACCTGATTACCGTTTCTTTATTGAGCACCTGTTGACATCTCTGATTTCCAGTAACCTGTGAAGATCCAGATTAGAATTGATCTTCAGTAACCCATGCTTGCTGTAAGAGGCGACTAATGGGAGCAGTTGGTGAGGCTCTCTGACTTGACTGACACATGTCATCATATCTCAGTTGTGGTGTTTGATGCTCATGCTGTTTATCACTGGATTATCTGGTTCATACAGCTGCTAGACTGTCATCATGTTGCTGTATTGTTGCCAAGTGTGGCGTTTAACAACATCTGATTTTCAATGATCTATTCATATAATATTCATAAGTTATTTCCCTTTTACACTCAATGAAACCTGATTTGCATAAAATTTATTAGAATAAATCTCATTAAAGGTCACATGCAACGTAAAACACAACTTTGCAGATTCTGGTACCTTTCAGTATGCATTTACCGAAACAAATCATAAAAAATGCCAATTCAACCTATAAAGTTGAAAAAAACGCGATGAAAAAAAAGCCCGCGAAATCGGAGTTCAAACGTTTCACTAAATTCCCCCCAGCGCTGGGGGGAAAACTGGTTTCAACAGCTGTGCTGCGCTGCGCCGGTGACGCATGCGCAGTGAATAGGTTCGTGGAGCTCGAAACAGTATGCATGCCCAGTGTCTGAGGTTGTGAGCAGTAGTCTAATCTTGGTTGTGTACACAAACAATTAAATAATCTTCTCGTTACGTAAAAAAACTTGTTGATTGTGGTAAGCAGTCTCTGCCACAGAGAAAGCTCAGTGTCTGGTTTATTCACACCTATATGTCTGCCTGCCTGCCTGTCTGCTAAAGACAACATGCAATACACAGCTTCAATCATTGACCACGTGCAATTTGAACTTAACACCTATCAGACTATACGACATAAAGAAAATAAGTTGATTTATGACTCGTGCACCCAAGTCCCGTGTCTGCCACATTATGTAATTAGGCACATGTGATACACATGACAGGTTTTATGTCTGTGGGTTGCAAACATACTACATTCATTTTTTTCGGATGACTGGATCTGACGGAAACTGGTGCAAACTCTTGTCAGTTTCAAGTCCTGCTTTGTACTTGACAGATTCTGTAATGACAGATTCCAGCCACGCAGTAGTTGACCATCTCTACTGACATGATTTTTAATTGGATCGAGCGCAAATTCAGAGAACATGTATTTTCCAAACCCAACATCTCTCTGTACATTCTTCATGGATAACGACTTCTTTTAGTGTATATGATTTTGTTTGACAACAGTATATGAATCCACACTGAAACGACGCATCAAGTACACAAAAAGAAGTTGTTATCCATACAGAATCTTACTTTCTTGTTACTGGCTATACTTCTAAAATGCCCATCAAACAGATCATCTTTCTGTACACACAATGAGCCCTCAGCATATCAGCAAATGAACCAGCCAATCGGAAACCGTCGTTACACTTGAGTGCATATCCACCCGGTATGACTAGGTTCGGTCTCCCGCAGGCTTCGTTTCGAGGGAAGTAAGCCCAAGTACAAAATATTGCACTTTTGAATCGCGATTGTACGCTTATAATTTTGTTTATTCGTTTTTTAAAAAGCAGCAATGTATATTATATGTCATGAATAAGTGATAAATGTGTTTTAATAATGTTTGATTTTTTGGTTGCATGTGACCTTTAAGTATCTTAATTTCTGTTAGTTGTTGTACAAACTGTTTAGCTCTTTATTCAATGTAAATGCTGAAAAAGAATTTTGTGTCAATAGTCCAGGTTGTAGTCTTTTTATGTACCATAAATGTCTGGTGTGAAAGTTAAAAAAAACACTTGATGACCAGGGCTCTGCTTTCTTAACTGTAAGTTGTAGTTTTTGTCCTGTTGATCTCAAGGCTAATTGTCAAAGTTCATTTGATTTTTTTCTAATTTAAAGTTGTTCCATGTTCAGTAATGAAACTGTAAGAAACAAGAGAAATGACACAGCCCTCTTTGCAGAAAATGTGTTTATATTCATTATTTTGTGTGATGAGTGAATATTTTAATTGCTTCTGTTGTAGGCACTGTCAGAGATGAAACAGTTTATGGTTGTGGATAGTGTGCCAAACAAGCGTCGGCAGAAGCTGATGAGAAATCTCAGGGTGAGTTTGTAGGAAAACAGTACTTCCATGTTTCACCTCAGAAAGTGCAATATCACTCACTTTTCTTTGTCTTAAATGCTGTAGAAATATACATGTTGACACAGTGGCTTTTGAAATAGTGAAGTATGGTGATCCGAGAGCTACACGATCATATTTTTAATGCAGGTTCCATGTTCTCTGTGTTTTTGTTATATATATATGTATATCACTCATGCCAGTTTGTGCATACGTTGACTATTGAAGGGAAACAGCTATTGTGATAGTGATAGTCTTTTGCAACCCCTCTTTGCAATAGTCGTTTTCTCCATGAATTGTCTCATTTGAGGCCATTTTCCACATGAATTTCTAGATGATATGAAACAAAAATAAGTTGAAGTAGTTTCAGTCTCTTTTAATGCCTGGCAAGAAACTTGAAACCAGATCAAGTAAACAGTTAAAAAAATATATATATAAGTCTGCACCCAAACATCCTGTATTTTGTGCTGCACATTTATCTACGAAAGTCGATTACTAAACTATCAATAGTCACAAATACTACTGATGCATCGGTATAAGAGACTCAACAATTGCAATGCGTCAGTAGTTTGATACATAATGTTTCAGCAGTACTAATAATAGAGGTATCAGGAAATGAAAGAAATTATTTGGAAATTGTCAAGATTCTTTGTAAAATTTGTATAGGCATTGATTAGGATTTCCAATTTCTTTAGTAGTGACGAACTTGTGGTTGTATTCTTAATACAAGTGTTCTTTTGTATGGCACATGAGCTTAACTTTCGTTACAACCCGTGGCCGTGTGTGTTGACAGATTGTGGAGCTGCTTGTGAGTCTCCTCCAGATTCCGTACCGTGGAAAAGATGACAGAGCGTAAGTTAAGATATGCTAAAATCATGAATATGCTGCAATGGATTCTCTTTGCATTTGCGTTGCTATACAGCTTTTGTGTTAAATGATTTGTTTTTTATTCCACCATTCCTTCTGAATAATATAAAGAAAATTAAATTTCAGAATTTCAATTTGGGTGTTCAGCAATATGAATATAGAGTGTCTATCCACATATGAGTGGTTTTATCCCCACCCAAGTCTTGCATTAAGACAAAAAACAGTGTCACTTGTTGTTGCCCTGCCTGGTGCTCAGACTAAAGAGCTTAAAGCAAGGAGTTAAAGCTACTTGAAACCAGTATCAGTGTAATTTCATATGAAACTGTGGCATGTTGTCATTATGGGCTGGCAATATTCAAGCAGCACTGGTTGAGACAGACCACTGTCCACCAGTATAAAAGTGACTAAATTCATATGAAGCTATGGTATCACAGTGGGCAAGCAATATGCAAGCAGGTTAGCAGACTTGCTGATTTGGCTGACACATGTCATTGCATCCTAGTTGTGTAGACAGATGCTCATGACATTGATCACTTTATTGTATGGCCCAGACTGAATTATTTGCAGATTATTTGCAGATTATTGACCATATAGCCACAATGTTGCTGAGTACTGCAATAAACAACAAATATTCTAGCAGTCTGTGAAAATAGTATAAGCAGCAGCCTTATAAACATACTATATTGCTTTCAAAGTGTAATTAAGGTGGAAAATCCATCCCCGTTTCATGATATCTGTTATAACTGTAATACCATGCAAGCAATGTAGCTGGAATGTTTCTGAGTGTGTCTTTGAACAAAAAAACAACACACTATACTAGCAATATTCTAGTAATGATTAAAAATGGTATAGCAGTCCCCTCATAAGCACACCACACAGCCATCAACCGCGACCAAGGAGTGTACCTACCAAGTGCCTGGGACTTATTGATAAATTAATCTCATCTACCTGTGTACATTCTATCTATGTAATTCATGTATAGCCTATCTACCCGAGTACATACTTGTGTTTGTACATCACCAACCCTCATGTAACATGCTCACCCCCTATCGTGTGTTATGTACATCATCCTATCATGCGTAATGTATCACCATTGGCTTCCATCCTTATCCCCAATCATGTTATGTAAACATATCCAATCAACTGTAATGCATTACCATTGGCTTCCATCATTGTTATCTTAACTATCGGCTTCCCATCAGTGCTTGTTTATACTAGCTTTCATTAACTCATTCCACTTGTTACTTTGTTATTGTTTTAACTGTACATATAAATACACCTCTGTATCCCTTTCTCAATCACCTGATGAAGGAGTAAGCATTAACTCCGAAACGTTGTGTTCTCTCATAAAGAAGTTGATATCCATAAAAATCTTCATTCTTATACGTTTAACAATGTTTAACAAACATGGACTTTAAATTACTTACACAGTTCACTATTTGTAAGAAGGAAGGAATGCAAAGAAAGGGACAGTCAGGTGTGCGAGAAAGGATAGACATGTCATAGCACAGGTTAATGAATCAATAACTTTGGCAGCACTTGTGCACATGCTTCTCAAACACCTGGCTGTTCCTTTCTCTACACTCCTACCTCATACCCTCATAACATATAGTGAACTGTGTCAATATTGATATGATAGTTTGTTAAACAACCTTTCTATTTTCAGGACATAAATTCTGCTAAAAACTCACAAGTTGGTCTGACGTTTTGATTAAGATCAACGTTTTATTGAGTATTTCATGTTTGTTAGTTCTCAAGTTAGATTGCAGTTCATTGGTCCACATTTGAGCCAAACAGACTGTATGTACAAAGAATTGACATTCAACCTGTTTCATTTTATCTGGTATGACCCTTCTACCATACAGGCATCTGACTAACATCTTCGTGGAGGCGTACGATGTTCTGTACACGTACCTCATGGGGGACAGTCGCAAAAATGAGCTATACATAGCCAAGTACATCGACTTCTTCCTCACGCAGTTCGAGTACAAGGAGGTAGGTTTATCATCCAGCATCTGATCTGGGTTCGTTTGTTTAACCAAGTGTAGGGCTAATACACATTCATCAGACCTACAGGTTTAGCTGTGCAACATAATTTTCTCAAGTCGTGATTTTTTTATTAGTATTCCATCCATGAAGATGTTGATTGAAAATAAAATGAGATTTCACACATGTATTCAAAATTTCTGGTCTGTGAATAAATGAAATGATCTGCCACTGGACTGTGAGATTTCACACATGTATTCAAAATTTCTGGTCTGTGAATAAATGAAATGATCTGCCACTGGACTGTGAGATTTCACACATGTATTCAAAATTTCTGGTCTGTGAATAAATGAAATGATCTGCCACTGGACTGTGAGATTTCACACATGTATTCAAAATTTCTGGTCTGTGAATAAATGAAATGATCTGCCACTGGACTGTGAGCAACAAATTTTTTGTGTGATTTTTTATATCATGAGGACACTTGAAGACATAATTCACATTAAGTGAAAAGTATTACTTTCTAGTTTTAAGTTTGAAAAGAAAGAATCTCAATGTTAGTTAAGGCTTATCAACATATGTATTGAATATCTTCTTTAAAACATAGAAAGTTCCACACAAATTGACCGTAAGTTCATCATAAAAAAAATAGTGATTTGTTACCTCAGTGACTGAAACTGATGTGAGCGCCATGCACATGTGCCTCTTTATGCTACACAACTATCTGTGACACCCTGTAAGATTTACCATGAAAAAATCTGGTAGTCTTGTAAGCATGGGGACTTAACAATTATCAGCAGTGTGTGATCATGTACAACCTTCTGACAGTAAACCATTGTGTGGATTGATGCTCATGATGTTGATCACTGGATTGTTTGGTCCACACTCAATTATTTATAGACTGCTACCATAATGATGGAATATTGCCGAGTGAGGCAGAAAACTAAATTCACTCATTCACTCATTCAGTCCCAAGTTTATAATGAACATGCTTACATTGAACCTACAGACGGCAGTTCAGTTCCTGTTACTTACAGTGCATATATGGTAATATGTTCATATATAACAAACAATTGGTATTACTGCAGTCCACTGCACTTGTATACTGCAGTTATTTGTTTAATACAGTTATAGCATGTCATCAAATCCCAGTTACAAAGATCAACGCTTATGATGCTGATCAGTGGATTGTCTGGTCCAAATTCAATTATTTACCAACTTCTGCCATATTACTGGAATATTGTTGAGTGCCATGTTAAACAACAAACCAACCAAACATATCATAGATTATACAGTTCATTGTTAAGGCATGTAACACTACTGTCATCAAACTGAGCATTGTGGGAGCATGTAGTTTGCAGTGTGCTGCATGCCGTGCTTGCATCACTTGTAACTGGGAAGATCTGGGTCCTGGGAAATGAGTATCCAGGGTGATACGTCATATATGACTTAAACCTTTTAGCACCTCACATGCAGCTTGGGTTTTATATACAGACACTGCTAGGGTAGACCATTTCATTTTCCCAACTGTATGGTGACATATTAAAAGAATTTCACCAAGTAACTTACAATAAACTCTAGGTCCGTCGGGATGGCATGTGTGAGTAGTTGATCCTTTTTCAAATATCTGTGTGGCTACAAGCAACTCAATAATATTTGTAAATGAAAAAGCAGGTCATCATCAAGATGTATGAAATCATTCATTTGATAAGAAGCAAAGCACCTGATGAACACCACAATAAACTCATTCACACCAGAGACTAAATGATTTCTGTTCATTCTCATTGGAAATGAAATTTATTCCTCTTTTGCCTAGAAAACTGAAAGTGCAATTGCAAACTGGCTGAAAGGATGATGTGTAGCTGACTCAACATTATTTTGGACAAAAATAAAATTTATTATTTAAATAGTATCCCGTCATAATAGCATGTGTATCTCTAGTTAGCATTCTCTAATTTCCCTGGTTTGTTCAGGGCAAGATTGGCCTGAACGCCGCCCACATGGTGATGGAACTGATCCGAGACAACCGGAAGATTGTGGACAGAATTACTCACGAACACATCGACAAGTTCATAGATCTTCTCCGCACTGACAAGGTTGGTATTATTGGATGTGATTCTCAAAACAAACTGATGTATGCCGTTGTCTTGAACCACCTTCATGGTGTAGTGTTTAGAGCATCTGGTCAGAGAGTGGAAGGTCGCGGGTTCAATCCCCGTCCTCATCACACCAACGAAAAGACATTATAATATGGTACTTGTTGGTCCCTGCCTTTTGCTTAGCATTAATGGGTAGACAAGAACTGGTCAGCTTTGAGTCAGTATAATGTGTCTTAGTGGGGGTATTAATGTTTAATTGTAGCATGGTATCACAGTGAGCTAGTACTTTAGAAGCAGGCACATCATCATTTGAGTGAAATAATCTTCAGCATGATGTTGGACACCGTTTCCCTCTTGTGACAAAGGAAATGCTACTCAATGTTTCATTTCATAGTTTCAAATTTTATGTGTATTCTGTTGAAAACAGTTTGGCATCCAGTATTTCTCTGGATTTGTCTTATGGATGGTTGACTGTCTTGTACATGTCCTGTCTGTTACAAAGGTGTAGAAGACATGTATCATGTTACTTTCATTTGTTCTAGATATGATGACTTAAGTTCTAAATATTTACCAACTCACTTCAAAACTAATATGTATGACTTCACGAAACTACTTATTACAAATAACGTGCAAAGCATGGAAATGCTCAGCCTATATATAACATATTCTTATGAATGAAGATGTAATTATTTGTTTTGTTTATTAATATTAATTTATTTTATATGACAAGAATGACAACGACAATACCATATTATACTTTTGTATTATTCTAACATACCTTTACCTACTTTGGCCTAGTGGTTAAAGCGTTCGCTCGTCACGCCGAAGACCCGAGTTCGATTCCCCACATGGGAACAATGTGTAAGGCCCATTTTCTGGTGTCCCCCACCGTGATATAGCTGAATATTGCTAAAAGCGGCATAAAACCAAACTCACTCACTCCCTCCCCTCCCTTTACCTACTTTATCCATATTAACCTGTATTGTATATTGTGATTATTTGTGTACATTGATACAGATGGACGTGTATATATACAGATGTAAATTGTAAGTGGGGCTGCAGTTATTGAAGCGTTAGACACAGATGGAACATGACATTGTGTTGGTTCTGTTTCCAGAATTACCGATACCTGGATCTGCTGAGTGTTCTGTGTGTGTGTGATGGAGTCTCCATAGCAGACAACCAGAAGTACATCACTGAAGTTTGGCTCATGAGGCAAGACAAGGTACATCTGGTTCCCATGGAAATGGCACAAATGTTACAGATTTTGTGCATTATTATTTATTAGAACTCTGTTAATGATTTTAGATAGATTAATGACTAAGTTTTCAGTTTTTGGTTTTCAACTTGAACTTGAACAAATATTAATTCACCATTAAAGCCTTTTATGAATTCTGTGATAATTCTGTAAGGTTATGATTTTAAAGCTGATTAGTTGTCCTGCAGTACTGTGACATATGAAAGATACTCAATGATCTTCTTGTTTGCTTGGGAGCCACAGTTCAAAATTCCAATAAAGACAGATGACATACTTTTAGGGAACTGTCCCTGCAGTTACAGGTTGTGGTGTACGCAATTCACAATTTCTTAAGGTAAAATCAGTCATGCTTTTTCTTTCATTTTGAAAAGACTTTAACATTTTCTGATGAATGTCAGGGAAAAATTATTTCTTACTTGAATATATTTACATGATTGATGCTTAATTTAAGGACTTACGTTTGAAATAAGGAAAGTCCATATGTATCTCAAGACCCAAGAATAATTTGACAAAACTAAATTTGGTGGGATAACATTTCTATTCTTGTATCCATGGTAACATGAGAAAGTATACATGTCCATTTTTGCGCTTTTTTTACAACAGTCTGAAAGATTGTTTTAAATTTTAGTCAGAAAGTTTCTTAAATCCACATGTAAGTTTTTGGCCAAATTTTCTAAATTATTCTAATCTGTGTTAGTTTGACCACATTGGTATTGGAAATTGTATCACATTCTAACCATTGTGTGATCTCTCAACTCTTTGGTCAGATATTCCTATTGTGTTAATGATAACAGAAACCAGAAGGAACGAGTGGGAACAGGCAGAAATCTATTAAAAAGGGACAGGTCAGTTGGACAGGAAGCCAAACTTTTGTGTCTTCTCATTGCCGTGGAAACCACGTGTTCCAAATCTGTGTGGTACACTTTTGACTTGACACTTAAGAAGCACCTGAATGTTATTGAATGAATATGAATATTAAGACCTATCATTCATTTTATTTCTCTATTTTAAGACTCAAGATTTGCACTCTCAGTTTTATCACTTTTTGAATGCAAAATTTATTTTTCAAATTCCATTGGTTTGACCTTGATGCAAATCCAGCAACATCAATGATTATGTAAAAGATATAACACAATCCCAAGGTTTTGATTGAAAATGTAAATATGAAGGCGAGGGAAAACCAGAGAGCCGGAGCTACATAACAGTAAAACCATGTGATGACCGTAGGCCTAACTATAAATAGATAATTTAACACCAACAGTTTCGTCAGCTCAGTAGCCATGAGGTAGAAAAAATAATCTCCAAAATGATGTAAATATGACATCTGAGGTTTATATGTGAAGTGATCATTTTATTGAGAAAATGCTTGTTATTCCAGAGAAATGTACTTGATGTCTAACATGTTAAGATCATGGCTTACAGAACCTGACAGTGATTAAAATATGGGACAATATCACCTGTAATGGTGGAAAGTGTAAGAGTTTTCAAATATTTTCATTTGAACATTTGCTGCTGCACTGTACCTGTGAAGATCTGTACCCGTGAAGATCTGGTCTTCAGTAACCCACACTTTTCGCAAGAGGTGACAAATGGGATCGTGCAGTCAGGCTTGATGGCTTGGTTGACATGTGTCATCAGTTCCCCCTTGCGCAGATCGATGCTCATACTGTTGATCACTGGATTGTCTCTCCCAGACTATATTATTTACAGACCTTTGCCATGTAACTGGTATATTGCTGACAGTGGCATAAAATAAACTCACTCACTCACTCACTGACTACTGCTGCACTGTTCGACAACATTACAATTTGCCATCATCCATCGTCTGTGGTACCATATAAAAAACATTCATCAGAACGGTACATTGTGTCCAGCAAATGTTTTTGCAGCTATTAAAACAGCAAACGGGAAAATAAAAACACTAACTTGAAAATGAATTTTAACATCCATCTCTCTTCCTGAATCAATGATAAAAGTTGTGACAATGACATGGAACACACATCTATCTTTATGCAAACATTCCAAAATGCCAGGTGGACAACCATTTAATATTCTTGGGTGCTGGAATTTGTTTATTAAAAAAAATCTCCCCCAAAACAATTTTCATGCCAATTTTTAAAGAAACTCTGAAGACAAGCTGAAGATGTTGAAGAAAATGTTATCTAGTCAAAAGCCTTCCTTTCTATGAAATTGTTTTGTTGACAGTTGTCAAGTACAACTGTGCTCCATCTAACAAAAACCCCAGAACCACCCAGAGTACTTATAGTAGCAAGGTGCCTTTGTACAAAGCAATCCAAGGGCTAAGGTGACTCTGAACTCTGAAATGGTAGCACACACCTGCAACAGTCACAGCGCTAATGTTGTTTTGTACACCCACACCCAGACCGGAAGTCTCCAGTTCTGTCAGGAGCATAAGTGAACCCAAACAATTCTGATGCTGCTTCTATATTGTGGTCAGTTGATCCACAAGTTGTCACTGCTAAGGCCACAAATGATGTATCCTGGTGATGGCATTTGTCTCTAACATTGTGTTTTCAGTCCTATTCTAATTCCACAAAGGGGGTAAGACTTTGAGTTTTGTAATTATTTTAGCCGAGTCTGCAGTTTCGTGTTAAGCTTCTCAAGAACTCATGGACGTATCTGTGTCATCCATTCTCATAGTAGCAAGATCAGCATCCCAGGAGTCAATTATTAATTAAAGGTTTGAATTTAAAATATTTTTGCAGAAATGCTGTAATTTTAGCACTGAAAAATAATAGCATTTTGGTATCAGATGGTATGAATTAATATTTATTTTTGAAACTGTACTTTTGTTTGTTAAAAACACTGCATAAATTCAATAAGTTAACGCTGACATGGTGTTATTATTCAGAGGAATAAATATTCTCATTATTATAGTGTTTCATAAGCAAGCTAATTTATGAAAGTCAGATCTGAAATTAATTTTTGTCTTGATGAGCTTTACTAATTACAGTGATATATGTTGTCGTTATGTTTCTCAAGAACAGAATATCTATATTGTACATTTATAGTGTGAAGGAAAGAGTTTAGAAAAACTGTTAACCAATGAAAGTCAAACTGACGTTGATTTACACGTGTCAAGAAAACATGACGTTACATGTTTAAGTTATCTATGTGTAAAGGTGAACTACAGTACGTGTAGTTCTCTACTGTAGCTCCTATGAGTATGATGGTACACTTGAGTTCTTGAGATATTTCTCAGCACACTCAGCACTCTTTAATGCTTTTATTATCTAATGGTGTTCTGATATTGTGGATTTGTTGGTACTGAATACTGATATTTTGTGTGATAAAATGTCACTTTATTGTCAGCTATGTTGTTAGACTGGCAAACTGGAGACATGTCTCCCTGACACACTAATACATGGCTGCAAAATGTTCTTAGTACATGAATGCATTTATTGAACAAAAAGAGTATTTACCTCAAACTTTATTGTTTAGTCTAAGTTCTAAAGTAAAATTCATGTAAAATCTGAAATGACATCAAAATTGTTCTATATGGTGCACGGACATAGTCATTTCATACTATATATAGAGCTGATTAAATAACCTCAGTACATGGCATCATACTCCTCATTTGCATATTTATAGGATGGGATTGTTGCAGTTTGATATTGAAATACATTATACAGTGATATCTCACATACCCGACAATATCCTTAATTGTTTCAGCCTATAAAGATATACCCACCATGGTCTGGGATGATTTGTTATCATAATGCATGAGATTTTTTAATGGCTGAGTGATTCATGATAACAAAATATTTTTGTCAGCACAAGAATTGAAATACCAAGTGTAATGTTTAACCAGTATTGGTCCATTTGAAGGAAAACTAATTTCCAAATTCTTTACAATTTAAAGACACTTATGGCTTTTTCAATAAATTGTTTGCTACAGGCATAGTAATGCATTCATTTTCCATTTGCAAGAATCTTTTGCTAGATAATGCAGGCTGTATTTTTTTTTAAATATCAGTGTGCACACTCAGAGCTTACCATCTCATCTCACTTCCAAAAGCAGACATATTAAGTTATGGCCTTTGGTCCCTTATCTTTGGTGCTGCCAATCTGAACAGTAAACAATCAAAGTCCAGGAGTTTCTCAAATATTCCAGCTTTGATAACTCTTCTTGTGCGCTTCAAGCATTCATTGCGTGTGGTGTTGTGTGTTTTTTAAGTACATCATCATCATCGTTGTCATTATCATCATCATCATCATCATCAACATCAAGGGTGTATGCAAATAAAGTTGAAATGCAAAAACAGACACACACACATACACACAGTCACATTATTTATATATTTGAGTTTTGCTTGATTTAAGCGGTGCGTATAGTAAAAATTAATTAATTACCTGAGGTTTTATTTTTTATTTTTTTTAATTCAAACTACAGGTATTGATCACAGAATACATTGACATGAACAGAGAATGATAAGGAGACCAGAATTTGTAAAACACATTACCTGAAATTCATTAAGGATTGATTGACAGTTGTCCAGAATATTTTTTTTATATAAGGCTGTTATTCCATCACCCACATTCATTTAGAATAATTATTAGTGAGTTATCAAAACTCCACTATCGTATCAAAAATGACTGTTTGCTACATATGTTTGTCAGAATAGAATACTGGTGATAACGCCAGACCAGTTGTATTTTCTTGTCTACAGAAAACCTAAAAATTCAAAATAAAATCAGCAGTCAAAGTATTATTCCTTCTGAACACTCAGAGTAGATTAGTTTTATTCATGGAGTGTATGTAGGGCAGAAAACAATCTAGAAAGAAAATTCTTGTAATTTACATTTTTGACCATTAACAATGTTAGCATTCTATTTTTATAATGGGGAATTACATACATGCATGCATACATGCATACATACATGCATACATACATACATACATACATACATACATACATACATACATACATACATACATACATACATACATACATACATACATACATACATACATACATATGATACTTTTGGTCAGGTGGGGGAAATTATCGTCACATGCATTGCCATAACTGATGTTCGAAAAACCTGTGTAATATCATCTTGTGCAATGAAAAATATGTTGCCAGCTTGTAGGCATCGCCATTTTCTTTCTTTAAGAATTGTCATTTTACTTTTTCATCACTTCATTTCAAATTTTCCCTGGATACTCAAAATGCTCCGAAAATGAGCAGCACTATATTGAGAAAACCTCTTTGAAAATCTTCTAAATGATTTGAATGGTTATGATAAAACTGACATACCATTCAAAGCAGAGGAGTGTTAACCAGGCAAACAACCCCTTTTGCACAATGGTGTTAGACAGAACTGGGAGTCATTGTGTGTGTCACCATGACAACCAGACTTGTTGCTCCACCATCAACCATTGGCGCTTTCAGCGTGACTTCAGTATCTGCTGAGTTCAGAGACATTATCATTAGCGCTTGTTAATCGCTTGCATCAAAAGATACCGTAGATGTCCGGTCAAAAGGGAGGTAACTCTAGTTCGATCATTTTGGCAGAAGGTCATGTCTGATGACAGCGACTATTTTTTGCTGCTTTATAATCAGCCATCTTTAAACAACACGTTAGTGAAAACAAATATGATAGCGTCGTCTTTCTTAGTTTTCCTAGTTCAGGAGGAGTCTTGTAAATGTCTTAGTTTTATTAGATATATTTTTTGTCAACTATTGTGATATGTATGTGGCTGTAGTTTTATTAGTTTGAAGTAGTCAGTGCATTTTTTATTATGTAATATTCTTTGTCAGTATGTGTGTTTTGGTTTGGATGTGGAGGCCCATTGCAGGCAGTAACATTTGTAAATTTGTTAATTTGTAAATTAAAGCTATGTGGATACAGAGTAATGTTGCATTTATGGATATTTTCAACAGTAACCATGATGACAGGGTCTGGACTAACAAGGTTTCATTGTCCAATGTTTTTGTGGCAGATTCATTATCCATGGCTTACATCTAGTTCCTTTACATATTGATCTTCAGTCATCACTTCCTATTAGCAGCAGTCCTCAATCATCACTTCCTGTGAGCATCAATCCCTTATCATCACTTCCTATTAGCATCTAGTCTCAGTCATCACTTCCTTTAAGCATCAATCCTCAGTTGCCCTTCCTCTTTGCCAACAATCCTCAATCATCACTTCCTATAAGCATCAATCCTCAGCAATCCTTTCCTATTTACCAACATTCCTCAATCATCACTTCCTATTAGCATCAATCCTCAGTCATCACTTCCTATTACCAGCAATCCTCAATCATCACTTCCTTTTACCAACAAGCCTCAGTCATCACTCTCATTAGCAATTATCATAAATCATCAGTTCCTGTTAGCAATCATAATTTCAGTGGAGTTTTCACTGAAACTGATGCTCATCTAAATGCATTGATCCTAAATCAAAGCCGTGATCAGAAATCATGATTTCCTTCAAACATTGATCCTAAGTCATGTTTTATTGTTGACTCTTTGTGGGGATTCCAGATTAGAAATAGTCTGCAGCAATGTTTGTAGTGGGGTAAGAAGGGACTAAAGCGATCAGTTAGTCCAACTTGGTGACTCAGTGGCATGTTGTCATACCCAGCTCGGTGTTGGAGATTCACCAAGATTTCTTTGTTCCTTCAGAATTGTTACCTGACCGACCTCGGGGAGAAGATCCAGAAGGATCGGGGCATCGTGTATGTGTCCACAAACAACGGGAGGCTGTGGGAGAAGCTTAGGGACTTTGCCAGTGTAAGTACCATAAAAAAGTAAATGCAAACAAATATGCTAAAACAGGGTACTATTAAAATACTAATCTGAGATCTATGAATATTGGTCGGTGTCAGTCGGAGAATGATTGTGTTTATGTTTGTTTCCAGGAATCAGCAGAGGAGAAGTACCTGTTTCTGGAGCACCAGCTGGAACTGTTCGGGATGCTGTGTCATGTGAGTGTCTGAACAAACATCAGTGTTCTCATACCTGGGCTGTGCGTGAGTCAGTGAGTGAGTCAGTGAGTCACTAAGTGAGTGAGTCACTAAGTGAGTGATGTCTTTGGTGGAACATCAGGATAAGGACTCGTCTGGTTGCAGTATCAAGCTAAACTTTGTCACTGATTTTGTAATTTTGGCTTGGTTTCTTTGTTCTTGTTTGTTTTGTTTTAGGCCAGAGTAATTTTATTTCTTGTTTTACAGATTTTTTCTCAGAATACCCGAAGGCTATAAGGAAAAAATCTCCAGTCCTTTTAAATGCTTAAAGTATTTTACTTTTGGCAATTTATGAAGTGTATTTGAGGCAAAGTACAGTCTAAAATTTTTGTTTGTTCACATGTCTTGCAAATAAAAACATTAGGATATTTTCTTTGTAGTGGGAAAATATTATCTATTTTTTCTTATTCTTGAAAATATATGACCAGTGTATCCATAAAAAAAGAACTGAAATTGATCTGGCCTTGACAACTTACAAAGCAAGAATAATCTTGAGGTCATTTCTTAAGTAAACATTGAAGTGCCTCACTTGGTATATGTATACATCAGAAAATAGCAGTATCCTATAAAGCAAGTTCTCTCTAATTGTGTGACACATTCTTAAACACCAGGTGTCATTTTCAAGGATCCAATCATAAATTGTTTAGGACTATTTTGCGTTTTATGCCCAGTGAAATCTGTTTTGACGTATAGTCAAAGCTGACCGTTGTCTGGTATTGACATTTGTTTAAAAAAAATTGTAGTTATGAGGCATGAACTTGTACTAATAGGGAGTACATATAAGATAGTTTGGATTCAACTCATTTATTTTTGCTGTTGTTTTCTTGTAGGGTCAGAATGATTTTGCTATAGATGTGATCACAAACAAGCTCAACTATCTCACATGGGAGGAGGCCTTCACCTGCCTCTGTGACGAGAGTCTCCCAGACAGACTCCGGGCCAAGTATTGCGAGCTTATCATCAGTAAGTTCTCATCTGATGTTGCTTTATGTTACAATTGAGACAACAGATTTTGCGTTTTGTGGTTTCAGCAGCCTTCAAATGAAAAATACACAAAGATGGCTGATCGAGATTGGATGTTAGAGAAGTTACCAGTTTCTTTGACCATCAGTGTTCTTTTTGGTATTGCAGTAAATGGCTTTAATTGTTTGAATGAGCATCGTTAGTTATAAGTTTTCAAAGGCACTTTCGTTTTGAGTTTCTGTCAAATGACTAAAAGAATTGTTTTGTCTAATGATAACTAAATTTCATCATTTATTGAAACACCCTTGAAGATCTGGGTTAGAATTGTAACCGATGCGTGTTGTTAGAAGTGACTACTGGTGGTCAGGCTTCGTTGACAATTGTCATGGCAACACAACTGTGTTGATCGATGCTCATGCTGTTGATCACAGGTCTTTAAACAACAATCAAACAAACTCTTTTGAAAACCCTGTTGAACAGATCCTCAATTAATCTTGAAGACTTCATGAATTTTCTTCATGAAGACTTCAACTCATGAATATAGTCTTGCAGTTAAACTCATGTTCTTGTAATGAATAATAGCTCTGTTTTGTTTTTGAATAACTAGTTACTTTGTCTTTTCATTGAAAATGTTGAATCGTTTCATGGTTTACAGTCTTTTCCCCCCATTTTATCAACATGTTTTCCTATGGTCTCAGGATCAATGGCATTATTTCATCCCATTTGACAGAGACAGTATTTTCATACCACTAGTTATATTAATCCCTCTTTCCAGCTCTGTTTGTTGACATTGGCGACAACATCTCAGTGGTGGACCGCGTCAAACTGTCCTATATCTATGACGACATTGACCAGACAGAGGTAAGCCACGCAACACAAGATTCATATATTCACACCATCTCATTTTGCAAAGCAAAAGTGTTGTAGAATAATCAGCACTGTCATATACATATATTTCTGTAAATATCTCCATTTCAAACTGCCATGACAGAAATGACTTTCCCACAGAATTAATAAAATGCAAATTTTTATATAAAACATTGTTTGTGACCTCCAGTATCAACTCAGTTTAAATCAGGTAAAACAAATGTAAACCTGTATTGGTTTGAATCTTTAATACAGCAAAGTTTGACAAATTTGAAAAACTCATAAGCCCACAGCCCATAGCTGGCATTGCATCAGCACCACATGGAGGCTGCATGGTGATTGTCACTTAAATGCATGATTTCTTAAAACTAAAGCTTCGTAGGATCAAGAGATGTCCCTGTGGCCATTGCAAGATCACCATGCGGCCACCATAAGATCTCTATACATTTTCAATATGATTTCTATCCAGCCTCCATGCAGGTTTGCCTCAGCCTGTCCCCAAGGAAATCATATGACAATGTGAACACAAATGTCATAATCCTTGATGCCTTAAAATCATACAGAAAATCACAGGCTACTTTATTGTGTGGCATCTCTGGCAAGTGTGATCTAGATAATAGCAGTGTTCCCTTCGGTCACTTAGTGTGGATTAGGTGGTCCAGTGTAGCAACATGTTTGATGACAATGACAGCTCAAGACCTCAGTCACTGGATTGTTTGATCCAGACACTAGTATCTACACACACTGTTGTAATGAAGATCATGTAGCTGGAATATTGCTGAGCATAACAAAAAGGAAAAACTTCCTAATGCCAGACCAAGTCTATGTCTTCTTTTACGGATTTTTGTCCACTGAAAACCTATAAGCAGGAGGGAAAAAAACCCACATAAAACTTCCAATCAAAATAATATTCCTTCTAAGTACTCAAAGTATTTTACTTTTGGCAATTTATATATGTGGGTTTACATTTTTAGCCAATAAAAATATTAGGGTATTGTTTTTTGAGTGGGGGAATTAATTTTTGTTTTGACATAAAACAAGAAATAAAATTGGTCTGGCCTAATGTACAATTACAACTCTATTTCAGTGATATACTGTTTTTTTGGTTAATAGTTACAAAATATGTTTGTCCTTGACTCAATTGCAGGATCGATTTTTTGCTAACTCGGTAAAAAGTAGCATGTTGTATTACATATATGGATGTGTCGAAATGCAAAAATGTTGATAAGGAACATGTTAATTTATGCATAGATTTTTATTTGCAATATGTTAATGGCTGTTACATTGAACGGATTGTTTATTAGGAGACTGCATGGCTTGGACATGATTGTGTCACAAATGCTATAGTAGTATTTAATGTGTGTGCCCAATTATTGTATTGAAAGGAAAAGCATGATAAGGTAAGTAACGATCCTGCATCCGCACTGCTTCATAGATGGTTACCTGTCCTGCGTACCTTTGTCGTTCCTGATGACTCGTCAAGCACACCTGGGTCATGAACTCATCAATCTGAGTTTGTGTTTTCAGTCATGTGTCTACTCCAGACTTTGATGTCTAAACCTTTATGATGGTACTAAATCTATCAAATCTCAAACCTTAATCTCAAATCTTATTTTCCCTGTATATTAAACTGCTTGTAATCTTTTTATGGTTGTCAAATGTTCACCTGGTAAGGACATGTGGGACAGTCACCTCAGTGCAATAATCATCCCTGACTCTACTAGACAATCTAAGACAGAAGAATCATGCCATTTCCATTATTTAGTCATTAACATTTCCAAGATTATATAAATAATCATATACTTGCAGTATTCTCTTTAAAGGTCTAATTTTAAAATTTAATTTATATTGTTCATGCCTGATAAAGATATAACCCCAAAATCTACCCAGTTTATTTGGGTATTTTATTTCATACTTTTTGGGGGAAACTCATTCTGTTACTTTGATTCTTTCTCTGTTTCGGTAAATACTCCTCACCTCCCCGAAGCAAACTAACAATAAAAAGTCTGGTTGTCAGGAAAACATTTCTATCTCTTTAAAGTTTTTTAATATGACTGTGTGAATGGGTAGATCTGATGCTGACCTGTGATGACCAAATGATTGGAACCATTTGTCAGACTATCTAACCACATCTGCACCACATCATCACTGTTAAAGATATGTCATATATAAGAAAGGGACCATGTTTTATTAATATCATTTACCTCAAATGTTTTATTTATCTTCTTTTTTTCCCCCTTTCTTAGCACAAAGTTAAAAATTATATTGCACAAATAATTATAAGATGTTGTTTCAGTTTTGGTTTTACCAAAGGTATAAAACAGAATCCCAAGGTATAAAACAGAATCGGTTTTGGCTGACAGTACAACTGTCATTCACTTATGCTTCCTTCATGTTTCACTATGTCAGCACAAACCTCAGCATCATGTTTTATCCCTCATATATAACAACATTGTGATTTCTCCTGCTAATTTCATGAACATGTAGATGTAGTCGCGGTAGATAATAAACTCCTGAATACTAATCATCCTCAGTTGTAATTGTTTTCTCAGGGAGTCAAAAAGTCGAAAAAGGTAGGAAGAAACAATACACACAATCAAATGAGCATGTGCTGGCTTGCTGCTTGTTGTTAGGAAAACGGTATCAGTTCAAATGTAAAATCTGTATTCCATATTGTTAAAAATGAATTGAAAAAATCAAGTTTCTGGTAAATACCACCTATTATAACAGAACTTTTTTCACAGAAATAGGAATGATATCAATGGTTGTTGCCTTTGAATTGAATAATAATCTTAAAGAAATGATATGTTGTAAGTTAATTTACAGTGAATGGGTTAATTTCACCAAAAACATCACTTGCGATAGTGTAGGTCTATCTGTGCCAACAAGTGCCCTTTTCTCACCTTGTGTTTTATTTATGAATGATGAAAGCATTGTTACTATATGAAAAAAAAATAATTGCTACTTTATGAAAGATGAAATAATTGCTGCTAATATTAGTATCTCGCAGCAACATTTTCTGATATGCTTTATGTAGAGTCATTAGTGGTTCTGCATAGGTATTTTGATCATTAAAAGTGCTTTGGATCATGTTTAGGCAGTTAGAAACAAAGTGCTTTATAAATTTTGATAGTGCAGATATACTTCAACCACCACTCACATTACATTAGTACAAGGTAGAGAGGTTATACAAATGCACATTGCCCACATATTGATATTGCTTTGGGTACAACTAGTTCTGTAGTCATATGGAGGGTTCAGTGCATTCGTCTGATCTAGTCTACCAGCTCCAGAAGAAAACAGCCTAAGTGATTATTTATGTCCAAATCTATGTCTAATTGTACGATAAAAGTGTGTAGTTTCTATTTTTTTTAGACAAAGTGTATTCAGTTTATTGGAAGCAAACAGTGTATCCCAAGAGGCAATACAAAGATGCTGTATTCATGATAACTATATTCATTGATACTTTGGAAGCACTGAAATGAACACAAATCATATTTTTCTTTTACTTAGTGTTCAAATCCGCTCAATTTATTCTCAGAAACATAGACTGAAACAGTGAATAAAACTGAAAACATCTTTGGTTTGCTTTGATTTTGATATATTTGTCAGTTATACATATTCACCAATAAATTAATTAAAATATGAAAAGGAAGTTCTGATTAGGGGCCTGCCTGTTCCTATAAACTAGCAACAATCAAGCATGGATTTGGTCTTGTCATATTTTGGTTAAAATCAAGGTCAACACTCTGAAAACTAGTGATAGTTGCATGGGCCTGCATTAGCTGACCTGTTGAAGAGCTTGCGTGTGTGTTGTTGTCTTGTTGCCATGGTGATGCATGATGTACTGGAATTCTCACTGGCATGATAGAAGGAACAGAAGTTGTTCACCACATGTTGATGTTGTCCCCTATTTGTCATCCATGTTGTTGAGACAATGAAGAATGCCTGGTTTATGTTGGATGAATTGTTTATTAGTTATTGTTTGCCTGTGAGAAATTACATTCTGTAGACTGTACACCATCAGGCAAGAAAATGCCTGACAAACTGTAGGTCAGGAATCTTTTGACTCTTCTGGAAAGATGTCAGTGCTACGAATTATGAATGATAGTTTATTGTTATTGGGTCAGCACGCGACCAAGTTGTGCAGTCAAAATCCTGCTAACTGTCTAGTCTCTGTACAAACTGGTCAACTACTCATCCAATAAATATTCTATTCGACACATAAGTTAGTTGACCAGTCACGTCATACTGGATAATACAGTATCATTACCAACCGCGATTGACCCAGGTCACACTTAAGGTACCACACCAAACTAGAGGTGCGGAAAGACTTCTTTATCCAACTCTGATGATGTAACCATGGTAATACCATTGAGCAACTTCGCTGATGCATCACAGGTCATCTTGCTGTCTCAGCTGTTGTTTCAATAGTCTAAGGCAGTATGATAGTTTCAGTGATAAGTCTACGGCTGATTGGTTTTTTTCTTATTGATTCCTCTGTAGTTTAATCTACTAACAGTTTCTCCTGAGTTTCTGCAGACGCCCTGGTTCCTTAAAGCCAACCAGAGAATAGCTATATGACGCATCATTTAGAATTAGAATGTAGAAACTGCCACTTAGCTGATCAGGAAACTCAAATACTCACATTATCACAACTTTTTTAGTAATAGAAAATTTTTATTTTGATATTTTGAAGAAAAAGTCAGATTTGATGTACGTGTTCAGCTGAAATGTAAAAAATGTAAGGTACAGAGCGTATCATAATGTATGGTGGTCTTGAAACTAATGAAGGTCTTGGTTTGAATCAGTCGTCACCTATCAATGCTGGAAGCAACCTATCCTAGTCTTGACAATAGTGAAGGTCTGAGTAAGAATTGGTTTTCATCTATCGACAGTTGTTGTAAGAGACAACTATCATGTGGTTGAGATCATGATGTCAATCACCGGATTGTTTTGTCCAGACTTGAATATTTACAGACCTCTGCCATATAGCTGGAATATTGCTGAGTGCCGCATTAAACAGTAACTCATCTTGAGTGTCTATGCGAGATGTCTTTCATGAAATTTCATTAAATTCATAAATTTCCTTGTGTAAAATTGAGCAATTGTGAATGTTTGTCTTTTTTGTGTTTTCCTGTATATGTTTTGCAGAATGTAACTTTAAACAAACATATTTATAAACTCAGAAATGTATAGACTGAAATATAAGCACTTTATTCAAGAGAATAACAATTACAAACAACAGATTATCCTAAACAAAAATAGGGACAATTTTCTGTGTATGAAAAAACACAATGAGACCTTGTTAACTCAATTCCAGTTTATCAATTGTATTGGAGACAATTTATGTTCTTGTCCCTGACAGTCTGATTTGATAGAGGTTAATGATAATTCACACTCTACTTGACTAGTAATTGTAGAGTATGCAATGTATTGATTCTGTTAAATTCAACATCAAGCAGATGACCAAAGATCCTCCTACTGCAAACTAGACATTTTGCTGTATTATTATGGCTCACAGGGCTTTGATTTAACATGTTTTCACTCTATATCCACTGTTTTCTGAGTTTGACATCTTATTATATATTGTTGCTAGGAGTCACTTCCATTGTACATTGTTCCAGTACCGGATACATGGATGTCTCCTATAGTGTTGCTAGGAGACAGTGTTTCCCAAAGTGATGATGATGTAGTGTCAACTACTTATGTTATAGGACACATACGACAAGTCTGGTTCTCCAACGTACAAGTATTTCCCCAAACTGCGAGACTGGATCTCTCATTTCCTGGGCACCAATGGCGACATGACGGCATCCGAGGTTGGAAACAACCTACTGGTTGAACAGGTGCAAACATTTTCCATTCATGTAAAAGTAAACAGTAGTAAAAGTTTAATAAATGTTTGGAGAAAGGTAACACCTTGTTACATGCGCTAGAAAGGCATTAGTTTGTCTTTGACTTTTGTACTCACCCACCCCAACCAAAATTATTTGTAAACATCACCTAAAATCTACTTGACTTGAAAATTCACATGCATCCCCCAACCACTGATAACCCCCCTGTTTGATGATGTTCACCATGAAGAGTGACTGTTGCAGGTACTGTGCTTAGTGCACTTCCTGGTCAAATATGGCTTCTACCACAAGTCCGCGGACATCGAGAAGCTCCTGGTGCCGCTCATGAGTCTGCTGGATGGACGCAACGACAAGCCGTACCCCAACATGCGAGGTGGGCAGTTATGTCTCATGAATATATCACACAGTCGAATTGTTACCTGATGTCTATATATTTTATCGACCTTTGTCGAAAAAAACTTTCGCATTCCCAGTACATAAAATGCAATGAATAAAGTCACAATATTGATCAATCATTGCATCTTTCAACAAACATAGTTTCTGCTGACCCATTCTGACTGGGAAATCAAATTTTGGTCAAATCCATGATATTGTCCGTTGAGTAAGAAATTTACTCAATGCAACTTTCATTGGTCATTTATGTGGATCATTAATACGGCATCAAATTAATAGATATCCATGCAATAGGTTTATTGGTATGTATCACAAAATCTATGGTTTCTTTTTAGGCAAAGAAGCAGAAGAAGTTTTGAAGTATTTCAAGAAAATTGAACGATTCAAAAGAAGTCCTGAGACCAAGGCCATCGTAGATGCCAAAATACAGTAAGTCATGAGGAAGATTGTATCTTGGCATCAGTTTGACATGTCAGGTCACAGCTTATGTTTTGTCCACCAGAAATATGGCTCATTATTATCGTTATTATTTACATTTGAAATATTATTGTTGTTGATATCTATTGTTATTATTTATCGATGGAATGAGGACATTATGTCTGTTGTTTCAGAGCCCTGGAAGTGTTGAACCTGTTCTTCAACTTCATATTCAACTTGAGAATGGAGGTACGTGTTGTTGTGTAACCCAGCAGGCAGCAGTGCCACAAATCAGTGCTAAAGTTTGTTCTGTTTTTCAATTTGAAAACACGTTGACTTTGACTGACACAAGTTAACTTTTGTTGGCCGATACTGGCACATGTTAACATCATACTCATTATATGATTCTCATTTTCAGAAATTCATGAACATGTTCAAAGTGACACACCAGCAGTCAGTCCACCCAAGCATGCCCCAACCAGAGTTATGGCCCTTGCTGAATGAGTCGTTTCAACTTGAAGGCAACCACAGGTCAGTCCACAGAATGGAACAAGCGTTGATACCAGGAACTAACTTGTCCAGGGTCCTATCGTACAAAGTCTGTTTAATGTTGTGGTTGTCTACATCTGTGTTAATGGTTAAAAATTCTGACCTCTGAGATTAACATATATGCATACAATATTTTCCATATATCATTACCCTCCATCAAAATGAGCCACAAACTTGTGACAAATTGCATAGTTATGAATTATAACATAATTTGAAGATTGGACCAGCTTTTCCCAAGTTGCAAAGATATAATAATATTAACTGATCTTTTGCAAATGTGGAAAGAATTTACACAGGTCTTTAAAAAATTACCCGTGAAGATCCAGATTAAGACTGATGATCATCTTCAGCCACACATGCTTGTACAAAGCCACTTGATGGGATCATGTGGTCAGACCAACTGACATAGTTGACACATGTCATTGTATCAAAATTGAATGGATTGATGCTCATGCTGTTGATCACTTTATTGTTTGAACCAGACTTGATTATTTACAAACTGCCCCATATAGCTTCAATATTGCTCTCTTATCGGGGGTCAATAACAACCAACCAAACCAAATATTTACGAGCGCTGCCGCCAGAGTTTCCTGATTATGTCTGTGTTATGTCTTAAACAGTACCATGCCGCCCAGGTAATGTATGGATGTCTCCAGCAATGCACGCTGTTTGGTACCTTCAGTTCTCACATTCACAGACATACCATTTTGACATTTTATTGTTATGTTCAGCAACATTTCCGTCAAGGCTGCAATCATTTTCTGTTATATATTTTTTGTTAAATGTGTTATCTTATTCGTGCAGAGTGCCATGAATTTTTGGTTCAATGTCTGTTTGATGTCTTTTCTATTTTTTCTGATTGGCCAGTATTGTCAGTCATTTCGGTTGATGAAACTGCAGTCTTTGGGTTTTTTGACATGGCAAATGCCTCCACATAGCCCTTCGGTTTCTTGATGTCTTTGCATGGAAATAATCCACATCAAAGTTCAGTTTTACATGTGTTTGTCCAATCTTGCATCCATCTGAATCCATCTTGATTTATTACTCAACATATATTGTGAGTTATTAAAAATGTTATCTGGCCGTCATTTGATTCCACATGACGCAAAGCATAAAATCTCAATTTTGTGCTTCCAGTACTCAGCATGTTCATTCAATCATACGATGTAGCCAATACTGTTTATGAATTCTTTGTACTAGTGGCATTCTGATTAATTGATTTAATCAAGTAATAATAATAATAATCAAGGAATAAATCATAATATCTGTGATCAATTTTGATTGGTTAGTATGTATCTACATATCTGTACAGTGTAAGCGAGTAAGTACTTACACGGTTTTCAATGTGAATTTCACTCATTTAATACTTGTACATTCACCTCGAGTCATATAGGTCGATATCTTGTAATAAAGACAAGCATTTGAAAAGAAGATACCATACCTGATCGGCTCACATATCCGCATGTGCGAATGCCAATCAAACAGAACACAATGAAACAGATCAGTCAGCTGCAGGGAGTGAGTGACTGGCAGGAAAATAGAGCAAAATGTGTCTTTTAGTGAAAAGTGCCCTGTGTAACCATGTATGAGTCCATGTATCACCTTCCATATCACAAACATGAGAATCCACAGCCTGGTATTCATTTCTCTTGTGAGTTATTGAAACACTTTGGATAAAAACATGTGATTCATGTGAGCCAGTTACTAAGATAGTCATAAGTTAGCATTAATGTATGGCACAAAGACTATCTTAGCACCAAGAGAACTTTGATACCGATATGGTCTCAGGCCTCACTAGCCACTGCCATCATTGGGGGAGGTAAGAAAGTAGTTCCTCTAACATTCATATAGGAGAGAGTTATCTCTTAAATATTCATATTGGTATAGAACTGGCTCATCAAGAATATGTCAATAAATAATTACAAGCTTGATTGTTTTACCCCTGTCTTTTGTTTTTCAGCGTTTCAAAATCAGCTTTGAAGAAGCTGAAAGAAATTTTTGATGAAACCGCCTTCTTCAAGAATTATGAAATGACAGAGATTTTATTGGTAAGATGGAACAGTTTTGACCAGTTTTGATGGTAACCCCATGGATGTTGCGAATGAGAACATTTATGTTTGAATCTGCCATTTGAGGAAATGTACTGCACCAAGCACCTGCATTGGTATGGTAACTGCTGACAAATCATGTGTATAAGTAATGCCAGAAAACACAAATAATGTAAGAATCAGTTTGATTAGTTGCTAGGCAACTGTGATGGCTATTATGTCTGTGTATTGTATTTATTATCTTGCAGTACAGATATTTATAAAGCCATGCAATTCCATCATGTATGTGTAGATGCCAGACGGCTTCTGACAGTGGCAACACTGACTCTGATTAAACATCCAAAGTGGTAACCAGCCTTTTGAGATGACCCCCATTTTCACTACACGTTTGTTGGTTACTGGGCTGTTCTACCAGTAAGTGCCCCTCTGTAAGAAATATTGCGACAAGTGATCGTTTGTTAAACAACTTTTTTATTCAGGGGTCCAAAATTATGAGACACATCATCTAGGTTGGTATGTGGATTCATGTGCCGGTGCAAAATTTGGTCTTGTTGCAATTCTTAGATTTTAGTGAACAATTCATCAGTCTCCGAAGGAATCAAACAGACTATAGGCAGCCTCAGCTGGTTGTAGGAAGTAGCTGAATGTTTCAGATAGTCAGGATGGGTTACCAGGTTACCGTGTCATGTACCCGAAGTGTTGATCATCAATCACAGGATTACCATGTCCAAATTTCATTATTTAAAGGTTGCTGTCAAATACCTGGAATACTGTTGAGCAACAATCACTGTACACTTCCACTGACAGGTAGTGCTTCATGTTTGACCGTCTGTTACAGGATTTATCTCACTACGAATATGATGAGATTGTCAGAAAGTCCATGCACCTCCTCAACAGATATTTTTCAGCCCATCACAATCTGTTTAGCCGCGCTGTGCAGGCACAGGTAAGAACAAAACTTCTATGTACATCTCTGCTATCATACAAAGGCTCCTGGCATTCCCAGACATGTTTGGAAATGCTTTCCTGTTATATCAGCAGTATTACAAACAAGCATGGCAGCTTGGTATTTGGCACAACATGATAAATCGGCAGTCCAATAGAACTCATGTTGTTTGCGATAGGCTGCTTTTATTTTTAATTTAAGTAGTGTCATTTTTAGATATTTGATAATTTATTCAATTTTTATTCCATAACCTAGGTTGCATAATGGAAACAAATTTCCAAATAATTTAATAAATAATAGCTTAGGATTCACTCAGGCACCTATAATGGTTTCAAATCCTGGTTTGCCCTTAGAATGGTGTTTCCGTAAACATGGCATTTGCAATAGATGTGACATCTTTCTTCATCATGGAACTACAGATAGATAACTTGCTTCCATGAAAACTTAACTGTTGGTTGTAGTAACAATATCTCTATTTGACTACATTACATATTGTGTGATGTCATTGTCCATGCAGGTGCTGATTACAGACAAGTCAGTGGACATCGTGAGGCAGCTGGAGAAGTTGTTACCCACGCTGCGCCGTCTTGCCACCGCCAAACTCTCCATGGAACAGACAGAAGAACTGTCTGCATACATTGACATCCTTACTGGGTAATCACTTCTACTTTGTGTCCATCATATCAAGGCTGTCTGTTGTTTCTCTCCATAAGGACACTCTGTTATATATCTCAATATGGCTTCTCTTCTATTTGTTTCAGTAATACCACTGTATTGTTTTCAGTAAGATAATTCAATTGTCCCATCTCAAAAGAACCTTTAGACCGTTCCAAGCCTAACATCATCTAATGCACAACAAATGGTGCCTAGATATGCAATATGCTGGGGAACTGCTTGGTTTGCATATGATGTGTTTCTTTTGATGTGTTTTCAGGTGTCTGATCTGTGTCTCACCTGTGTCTGATCTGTCTTATCTGTGTATGATATGTGTCTCACCTGTGTCTGATCTGTGTCTCACCTGTGTCTGATCTGTGTCTCAGCTGTGTCTGATCTGTCTTATCTGTGTATGATATGTGTCTCACCTGTGTCTGATCTGTCTTATCTGTGTATGATATGTGTCTCACCTGTGTCTGATCTGTGTCTCACCTGTGTCTGATCTGTGTCTCACCTGTCTGATCTGTGTCTCACCTGTGTCTGATCTGTCTTATCTGTGTATGATATGTGTCTCACCTGTGTCTGATCTGTGTCTCACCTGTGTCTGATCTGTCTTATCTGTGTATGATATGTATCTAATCTGTGTCTGTTATGTGTCTCACCTGTCTCTGATCTGTGTCTCACCTGTCTCTGATCTGTGTCTCACCTGTGTCTGATATGTGTCTCACGTGTGTCTGATCTGTGTCTCATATGTGTCTCACCTGAGTCTGATCTGTGTCTTCTTCCTGTGCAGGATGTGTCACCTGGAGGGAGAGACGGAGGAGAATCACATGATGAACCAGAATGTCCTCTACAACCATGGTCAGTAGACGCCTCACTCTGGAAAATATACACGTCATTGGTCAGACAACATTTCAGGGAAACCATACTGACCTTGCCTTTTTCCCATTTAATTATTATGTTACATATCAGTGTACATGCCTTTGATTCTGATTTTCTATGGTTCACTAGCATCCATCATTGTCTGCATTTTGAAATATTTTTGGTCTCGATCATTTGCAGTGATTAAGTAAGCACCCAGTTGTCTGAATATATTGTGGTTTGTTATTCTGTTACTCCTTTGATCTTGCAGGAGTGCTGGAGGATTGCCTCACCATTCTGTCCCAGGAGATTGACGTCAAACTACTGGTAACATAATGCACACCTATTTTTAGACCTTGTAATAGTGACATGTGAAGATCTGGGTTAGAGCCCATGCTTGTCATAAAGGGCAACTGACAGGATTGAATGCTCAGACTCACTGCCTTGGTTCACACATTAGACCCAATTGTGCTGATTGGTGCTCATGCAGTTGATCATGGGATTATCTGGTCCAGACTCTACTATTTACAGACTGCCACCATATTGCTGGAATATTTCTGAGTGTAGTGTAAAACTAAAGTCAAGTAAACTCAAATAAACTCAACTGAAAATCAATCAATCAATCAATCAATCAATTACACCTGAGCAACATATGCATATGCTGTTTTTGAGTTCAAGATATGATTACTCAAATAAAGCTGAGATGACACTTTGCTGACCTAGTGTGTGATAATAACATATATAAACTAACATTATGAACAATCCTGGATAATTAGCCTATATATATTTGTGTGTCTTGAACAGAAGCAATAATCATTATACCCCAAGGTCTCATTGCTCAAAATCAAATGTTCTGATGACCTTCTTGGATTTAGTGAGTGAGCACCACGTTTTCCTTGAATACTGCTTTTAGCATTATAATAAAGTTATTATAATCATAAAACAGGTTGCCCATGTTCAGATTGGTGTTTACACATGTTCTGAAATCAGTGGTCCGACTGACCCAGTTCTGGGAAAGGTTTTCCATATGTATTCATTCAGTCTGTGTTATTCTTTGTTCGATGTTTCTTATCATTACACCAAGTCCATCCCAACTTTTCAGGACCAGTATGGTGGACTGAGACAGGTCTTCAAGAAGACCTTCACCCTTCTCAAGTTCATGGCTCGCAACAACAAGCAGGTTCAAGGTCGCTTGTTTGACCGTCTGGAGATGCTACTGTCAAAAGATGGTGCCCCAGCAGAACTGGCTGATTGCATCACAGAGGTAAGTGGACAGACCGTTTTATGAGGATGCTGTTAAGATATTCTGATTTAGATCTTTGCAATACACTTTGCCCCTGCACTAACTTACTCCATGTCACTTCCCTGCAGGTGTTTACAGGTAACTCAAACACATGTATGAAGATCTACAGTCACCAGGTACAGAAGATCATGGGTCTTGTAGCAAGGCATCGATCTAGGGTTCCACAGTTCCTTGACCTTCTCAATGCAATCGTTAAGGTTGAGGAGCTTGACCTTCCCTTGAAGCGGAACCAAAGTTACGTGATGACTTACTTCATGCAGCACAGATCAGACATTGCAACTGTCATAGACCAGTCTGAAAGTGAAAGGTAGGAGTTGTCTGCCTTGAACATCAACTTATTTGAATAAAGTGAGAATTACCCTGTTAAAAGCACTCTGTCATGCCACATTTCTTTAAAAAAATCAGTTATGCATCGCTCTCATTAATAGTAATCATCAGACCCTGAGCAAAGCTACCATACAGTATATTCCAAAAATAATAACATATTTAGATTACAAAATGAAGTCAAAAAGTTTTAATTAATTAATGCAACATTGCATGAAGTCGACTCTTGCACCTTCTTCTGACCAAACTTTATTATGTCACTTGATGCACTCCTTCAGAACATCCTATAATGCAACTTGTGATTGAGGCCAGTTCGGCAAACACTGACAACACTGCAGATGCATTTTATTTCTTGTGTAATTTTCAAGTTTCTTAATTCAGTCAGATAACCACTACTGACAAAAAGTATTGGACATTATCCATTTATGTTGGTATTGACTGAAAAATGAAGACCATCAGTTTCTGTTCTAAGGTCAATAAATTTCCAGGTTTGAGTGACCAGTTCTTTGTGATATTTTTGCAAAGTCAGTAACATCATCTGTCACATTTCAAACATCAAATTTGAAGAGCCTAAAATAATTGTCATTTTGTTACAGAGAAAAGATTCTGGTGTCATCTGCTTCAGAGGAACTGAACTATCTGATCGCCATGGTCGACCTGCTGGCTACCTGTGCTGAGGTGAGATGGGGTTTGGTCAAGTGTTTATAACACTTACTTGTTGCTCCAGGTGGAAACAAAATTTTCTGTTGGGACTCCATCCCAACAGACGACAGCCTTTTCTTGTCAGTTTACGAGTTCTGTGTGTTGGGATTTAAACCTTATTGGTTATTTTGGGCTTTGCCCTGTGAATGCCTAGAAGGTTGGAATAATCCCACAGATGAAATTCTTTCCTTGTCAGCTCATGAGTCCTGAGTTGTAGGGTTCAAACAACTTCCCTTGTGTGGCCATGTTTTGTGTAGTGCCTCTCCAGATTTGTCAATCCTTTGCTTCCAGGGAGAGAACCGCTTTATTGAGTCCATCTGTCAGACCATCTTCAAGATCCCAGACCTCCTGAAGGTGCTCAACAATAACATGATCAACAACAACCTCAAGAGGCCATTCCTCCGTTTCCTGCTATGGGTGTACATGAACACTGCCAGCGGAATGATAGAGAGTGGAGCAGGAGACCTGCCCCATGACAGGTCAGTTGTCAAAGGAGAAGATTGACAGGGTCCGGAGGCTTGACTAGCCTGGTGACATTTAAAATGAGAGAAGGGGGTTTACATCAGCAATCTCATTTGAAAAGGTAGCACTGATGGTGTCGTAGCGTGGGGCCTGGGTGTGGTAGGGTAGGGCAAGCTTCTACTGGTTGTGGGAGGGACTCAGATGGCAGGTCAGGGTAGGCAGGGGAGAGATGGGTGTGGCAGGTGTTGTAGGATGGGGCTGGGCACAGCAAGGTGGGGCCAGGGTGTTGCCGGATGGAGTCAGGATTGGACCAGGGTGTGACCAGGGTGTGACCAGGATTGGGCAAGGTTGTATGAAGGAGCTTGGTAGGAGCAAAAAGGTGTTATATGATGAAGTCTGGGTGTGAGAGCTTTTAGCAAGGGTGTTGAAGGATGGGACCTGGGTGGGACCAGGGTGTTGTAGGATTATTTTTTTTTGTGACTGAATTGCCCATCAAACCCATCTCACTCACCTACTCCACCTTCAGGAATCTGTGGGCATACCTGGACAGTTTGAATGGTACTCTGAAGAAAGCCACCGACTATGCTACTGCTAACCCCGACCTGGTCAAGCAGCTACTGAAACGTCCTCCAGCTAAGAGGTATGTCCCCGCAACTCATTGACACCTGCCAAACATTCATGGCATCCCACAAAGCGACAATGTTTTTATATTGATTCACAGATACTTCAGCTGTTAGGATTTAAGTGGAATCATGCCAGTGTTTGGAACTAATGACACAAATGCAATTTGGATTAGGAATTTGAGGTCCCAATAAAAACCTGGCAGTTGTAGCCCAGTATCTCTGTCCTTGGGAACTCTGCTTACCTTGAGGTACAGATCTGTCCTGCAGAACTCTCCTCGCATTGAGGTACAGATCTGTCCTGCAGAACTCTTCTTGCCTTGAGGTACAGATCTGTCCTGCAGAACTCTCCTTGCATTGAGATACAGATCTGTCCTGCAGAACTCTCCTTGCATTGAGGTACAGATCTGTCCTGCAGAACTCTTCTTTCCTTGAAGTACTGATGTAAGGACGTATACCTGATCCTCTTGAAGATCTGGCTGCCATTGTCAAAAGCAACTTTAGTAAGAAGGCTGTGTTAAGGGACAAGGGTGTTAATTTCATGGATGCACAACAATCTATGCATTGTTTGCGGGTGAATTCTAGCACCATCAAGCAAATGCGAAACTTTTGTGAAAGGATTTTGGATCATCTTAAAACTAATATCTGGGAACTGACAACAAGGGTCAGTTCCTTACATTGTTGAACAAAAAGCCAGACTAATAATATTTCCTCCTGCCTTAATTTTTTTTTAGGACAAAAATCTGTAAAACAAGGGGAAAATATAACCATAAGCTTTGTTACTTTGAATGAACAAAACTGTCATTTCATGACGAGTTAGGAGAACAATACCAAAACTGAAAATAACTAATTTTTGGATTGCATTAAGTTTCAAATATTCAGGGAAATGTACTGTTGCATGTTTCATTTTCATTTGATGACAAATAGATATATGCCTTTTGGAAACTGGTTAAATGGAACAGATGTTACAATGAGGATAATGTGTTTCCGAAGTTCTCGTAGTACTAAGATAGTTAATACTAAGTTAATGTTAGTCAATGGAAATTATGTCTTGACACTAAGAGACCTTTGATTATAGCCACACTCTTGAGGTGAGGCACCAAACTAGCATCACAAAGTCAGCAATGTAACCCTCTCAAAATCAAGGCTTCCACAAAATGTTTGACCTCTTTCAAAAATGCATTGTGTATTCATGTTATTTTATTGAATTGTTGTTCACATTTTCCGTGCACATGGCTCTTTCTTAGTATCTAAATTAATGAACACGTCACATATGTTATGTTTTGTTTCTATTTTCTTTTGATTTTTATTACAGTACAACTGGTAGAATTCAAACAGCGAAAGGGTAATAAGAGTTTAGAGGATAGAAATGGACGCTAGATAGTTTTAGTTCGAGTACATAGTGTTCGAGTACCAACACCATCCAGAAGTTGACCCATCCAACATAACCCATCCAAGATAACCCACCATCATAACCCACTCAACCCTCATTCATTTCCAAAATAACAAGGCTTTCAAAATACTACCCTTTATCTTTGAAATGGTGTTCCATGATTTGTAATTAAACATATTTTTTTTTTATCAACCCAGCATGTAATGCAGGGGATGATATATTTAACACATTATCCATCAGGCCATCTGTCTGAAATCATTTTGTTTCAGAAGCATACCTAAAAAAACATTCAATATTTTTCAACAAAACTCAGATATATCAAATAGAACCTTAAGTGGTGCCTTCGGACGTTTTTGTTCTCTGAGACCAAAACTAACTTACACTTAATAGGGTAGCAAATGTCATCTTCATTTAAATATCCCATGAAAATAATAAGTGGATTTGAAATGAAACCCGAGAAAATACATGTCCTGTCGAAGATCAAATTTGAAGTAATGTCATATGAAGAACTTGTGCATTCTATCAGAGGCCCTCAGGTTTTCAGGCCCTATGACTTCGTGCTAAGACTGTCACAAAATGCCATACCAAAATCACCATGTAGAACTTTTTTGTAGCGTATTTTCTTTGTTTTTTAGGGTTTCTTTTCTAATTTTAATCCAGGATTCCCCGAAGCTTTTATTATTGACATTAGGCTATGACTGTTCTCATTCATTTATGTCTAACTCAGGGGAACGTGGCAATTTCATTGAATTATTGAGTAGTATAGACATTTTTGTTTGCTGTTCAAGGGATGCAGCTTGATTCTAGTTCAGTCTTTTAAGAGAATCAGGGTAGTCTAGCAGTTAAAGTGTTTGCTCATCATGCGGAAGGCCTGGGTTCAATTCCCCACATGGGTACAATGTGTGAAGCTCATTTTTGGTGTCCCCTGTCTTGATATTGCTTGAATATTGCTAAAGGTGGCAGAAAACGAAACTGACTCAGAGTGTCTGATGTAAGTAGTCTGAGGGCTGGTGAAATCTGCATACAGACAGACACTGTTCAGGCTGTTTCATGTCAAGCTGCATCCCCATGTTTCTTCCTCTGCTTCAAATCTGCGACTTCCATGTGTGGACTTTCTCTGATTCAGTGCTGGGAGTGGAGGTGAAGGGGTTGTAGACGATTTGAACGAACGGTAACATTGAATAACCATGTTTTGTATGATATGTGTGACAGCCTAACCAATTGTTAATCAACAAGTCAATCCCTGTTTGTGTTTTAAAAGATGACTAAGTTTAGATCAGACTTAGAATGGGCTCACTGAATTTGAATTGAGCCCACTTGCAGCTGCTGACATGGTCTTCCCTTGCATACAATCATACCCACAACCGGCTATAACACTCACAGAACTTAATGCACTATTCCCTGCAGTTGTCAGATGTACTTATAATACTTCACTTTTGAGGGTTTAAGCACCATTTAATCACCAGTTAACTCCTAATAAATACACTGGTATTCATTTTTAGTAAATAACCTTGATTATACTGACAATGTATTGCTTGTACAGCATATGCAACTATAAGTCAAATTTTACAAATCAAAGGTGCTGTTAGTTTGTGAATGACTGTAACAATACATGGCTGTAGCGTTCAGAGGTAAAAAAATTTTCTTCGTTTTCCTATTCTAACCTTTGGACCGCTTTTCATGGAAAAGATTATCTAGCCTAATGCTGTTGCCACCAAAATCTTTTAGAGAAAAAATGGGAAAAATGATTCGAGAAGAATGATAATTTGCACTGCTAATCTGGCCTAACTAATAGTAAACAGATCACTTGCTGTGATGCAAGCACTGCATGACAACTCACTCTGTGAGGCCCTGTTAGGGTGGTCTTGGATAGATGGTAGATATGGATTGCTGCTCCAGTTGAGGCAATGTTGTGAGGTCTTGTCAGGGAGGTCAAGGGTAGATATGGATGGCTTCTCCAGTTGACTGAGGCCTTTAGAGGGTGGAATAAGTACCCAAAACTGTAGGTATCATTTAACTTGCTTGATATATGTCATAATACCCCAAGTGGTGTTGAGATGTTGCTCATAACATCAACCACTTGTTTGTCATGAGACAAGTGATTCTAAGCTGACCCTAGCATGAGTTGTCTGTAGCGTGTATGCAGTCTATGACAGTGTATATAATACCAGTTAAGTACTGACAAGAATATAATTGTGACATATTTTGACAAATGCTTTAAACTGATGTACAGACAGGGCTGAAATGATATCAGTCGTCATTTGTCCTGTAATCAGTTATTTAACTAAAATTGGAAATCTAGTTAAATATTCATGACCCTACCTATAGAAATATTTTGTCAATTGCTTTATGCTTCATCTATCTTTACTCTAACCTATTAACACTGTTGATGTATTAATGGCAGTTACCGTACTAATCCTACTTGAAGTTTTGTCTTTTTTGTTGATAACTTCTTGAATAACATCAGTATCATTAACCCGTTCATATTTATCACACAAAAAAGTCAAAGAATTAACCATCAGCTTTCATTGCTATTACTAAAATTCTCTTTTAAGTTAATTCTTTAATTCATTAAATCTATACATCGTTGGAAAATTTTTAAAAAGGCTTTTCCGTTCTCTTAATTTTCATTGTTATTAATGTATTTCTTATTTGGATTAATATTTGTTTTCTGTCTACGTGGTTCTCAAATTCATAAATTGACTTTAATGTTTAAAACATATTTTTTATTATTTATGTGGTATTATTTCACATGTATTTTAAAATGTAATGTTTTTTGAATGCATGTTTGTGTTTTAACAGAGAACGGAGTCGGTCTGCTGCTGAGGAGATGAGAGGAAGTCTGCACTATCTGTTCGATGCTGTCATGCCATTCCTGCAGGTGAGCTACTCTACCTGTGTTCAGTTCTGTAAGTGATATCCAAAATTAACACCACATGTTTTTTTTTTTTTGGCAGTGTCTATTTTTTCATAATATTTTTATTGTTCCCAAAGGTACATCATCAAACACCACATGGTTGATTCTGATGTTCATGATGATCAAAAACATATATGGATGTTGCTGCGAAGATTGTTGATCAATCACTTTAACTCTTCTGAAATATGAATTTCCATTGATAAGGACAACCTCTGCTACATCTGGAGCTATATTCAGCCTGACACCTGTCTATTTTAAAGACAAGATCTATTACAGGTGTTCACCTGTACTTCCAGCCCAACACCTGTCTATTTAAAGATACCCTCTGTTACAGGTGTTCTGCCGAAGCTACTTCCAACCTGACACCTGTCTATATTAAAGATACCCTCTGTTGCAGGTGTTCTGCCGAAGCTACTTCCAATCTCACACCTGTCTATATTAAAGATACACTCTGTTACAGGTGTTCTGCCGAAGCTACTTCCAACCTGACACCTGCCCATTTCCAGAGGAGGCCAAGGAGCCAGAGAGGCTGTCGACGCTGACCAAGTCCTTGGAGGCGTTCTTGGATGCTGTGGCGCCACACATCAGTATTCAAAGACAAATGAAACTTCTCATCAATGCCATGACATCCATCATCACAGCATCCGGCGCCATCTCGGTCAATGTGAGCAACATGATGCATTTAACAAATATACTCATTCGCTGAAAACAGGTCCTTTCAAATGTTGACATTCTGAAGCCTTTTTTCTAAACTTATGTACAAAACATTATGCATTATACGTACCAAATCTTTCCTGGTTAAAACCGTTTCAAAGATTGTCAAAATTTGCTTATTTGCCATTGCATAAGTTGTTCAAATGTTGAATTGACTAGTAAACAGATGTATATTTGAACTTAGAAAATGGAAGAGTTTCATGAGAAGTACGGAGGTGGCTTGGGATCTCAGGATGTCCGCAGTGAAGCCAGGAAGGTAAGATGTCGGAAGTAACCGTCTCAGGATGAACCTCAGTAACAGACCAGGTGGTGGGTAGCTTAGTGGTTAAAGCACTCAGTTGTCACACCAAAAACACATGTTCAGTTCCTCACTTCTGTTGTCCCCCACCATGATACTGCTGGAACATGAGTCCAGAATAGTATGTGAAGCATCGCACACATGCTTGTGGGTTTATTACGGCAATAATCTCGAAGATAGTGTTTTAAAGAACAATGGCATACATTTTCGACAATATTTTGTCCTATATTTTTTTACTGGGAGCTTAGAAGGCACAAGGATCAATGTAATGGAACATTGCATTAATTCGTTGAAACGTTTTGATATAATATTGTAATCTGAACATGTAATATTTTTTATAATATATATGGTAGCTTCCCCATGGGATAATAGGTAGTATTATTGGGAGAAATGCATTAGGTGTGTGGTGAAACATTGTATCTTTATTGCCATCCCACCTCACCAGTAGTGCATGATGAGGCCTGTGCTTTGTCAGGAACATGCATTACTATATGCTGTATATGTATGGTCCTTCTGCCCATATTTGGCTCCCTTAACACAAATCACTGACAAGAACAGTGCTGGAGTATTGCACATGGACCTGACAAACATAGACATGTACATCCTTGAGCAACTGTCTTGTGGATAGTTAAATTTGAAGTGAAAGCCAGATCCTTAAGAAAGGGTTTGGACACTGTGAAATAGGTACAGTCCAGCTACTGGAGTGAGAATATCCAACATTTTCTTGTGTTATTTCCTGAGTGCTTGTGACCAAACTGTGCTGTATGTGCAGAGGTACGAGGACTACTTTGATGGAGAGGAGGATATCAACACAAAGCTGAACGTGTTTGCCGTCAACATGCATCTGGCCTACGGAGGAGTTAATGATGTCCAGACACAGATTGGCTTTCCCAGTAGAGAAGGTAGGTGTTGGAAGGTGTGGATGAATGGACACAGATTGGCTTTCCCAGTAGAGAAGGTAGGTGTTGGAAGGTGTGGATGAATGGACACAGATTGGCTTTCCCAGTAGAGAAGGTAGGTGTTCAAGGTGTGGATGAATGGACACAGATTGGCTTTCCCAACAGAGAAGGTAGGTGTTGAAGGTGTGGATGAATGGACACAGATTGGCTTTCCCAACAGAGAAGGTAGGTGTTGGAAGAAGTCAAAAGATGAAAGTATGGAAGGAAAGAAAGATACAAGTGCAGATAGATCGATGAAAAATTATAAAAGATGGATCAACATACTGCCTACAGATCAAGGAATGGTCATCAACTTGTATGGAAAGATTTAGGTTTGCAACCAAACAAGGCAGTTTAGTGAGGTCAAATATTTGACAGCAGCAGTACATGTGGGCCAAATAATTGACAGCAGCAGTACATATGGGCCAAATAATTGACAGCAGCAGTACATGTGGGCCAAATATTT
Source organism: Haliotis asinina (assembly GCF_037392515.1). Lineage (NCBI taxonomy): Eukaryota > Metazoa > Mollusca > Gastropoda > Lepetellida > Haliotidae > Haliotis > Haliotis asinina. Next base: position 12,103,411 of record NC_090283.1, on the reverse strand, counting down.
GACAGCAGCAGTACATGTGGGCCAAATAATTGACAGCAGCAGTACATGTGGGCCAAATAATTGACAGCAGCAGTACATGTGGGCCAAATAATTGACAGCAGCAGTACATGTGGGCCAAATAATTGACAGCAGCAGTACATGTGGGCCAAATAATTGACAGCAGCAGTACATGTGGGCCAAATAATTGACAGCAGCAGTACATGTGGGCCAAATAATTGACAGCAGCAGTACATGTGGGCCAATTCTTGAATCCATAGCAGTGTAAGAAGCAGGCTAGAGGTGTTCACAGCCCTAGGATCAACATATGGTCAGTAGACAACACACAATGAGGTCGTGAAGTGGCTGAAATTGCTCTGTTGTCATCCCTACATTAATATAGTCACCCTCCTGGAAACTATCCCATCCCAAATGTTCTGAAGTATCAAGTCTGCCATCTTTATGTTTACAGAGGTGATAACTCTAAATACCACTCGCTGTCATCTTAATGTTTACAAGGGTGATAACTGTCAATATCACTCACTGTCTTCTTTATGTTTACAAGGGTGATAACTGTCAATATCACTCACTGTCTTCTTTATGTTTACAAGGGTGATAACTGTCAATATCACTCACTGTCTTCTTTATGTTTACAAGGGTGATAACTGTCAGTATCACACACTGTTTTCTATCACTTGCTATCTCACTCAGCAGTTTACAACACCTCAGTCATTTGATACCACTGTCTGCTACAACATACTACATCCACTCCAGAGTACTCTGAGATTGGAGGAGATGAGGAGCTCCCACTGGGGATAGAGTTCCAGGAGCACCTGCGCTGTTTCATTGACCCCCATGCAAGGACCCCTGAGGCCAAGTACAGAATGGCAGAAAAACTAGTCAAACAGCTGTTGTAAGTAGCCAATAAATGTAAAACATCATGTGACGAATCTGAAAGTAATCTTTGGTCAGCAGGTTCTGTTGATATGAAGGGATGCCAGTCTTACATTGTCTTGAAGTGTTTTAGTACTTGTTAGATGTAGGGATCACAACTGGCATGAGATATGAGATCATTTCTACTGAGAAGAAGGCAGTACACTCATCTGTGAATTGTGACACTAGAATGATGCTGACAGCAACATCACTTTATGCAATGGACATACACAGAACACAGCCTTGTGGTTTAAGTGTTAACTTATGATGCTGAAAGCCAAACTTGATTCCCTACTTAGGTACAATGTGTTTACACCATTTCTGGTGTTCCCTACATTTATATTGCTAGAGTATTGTAAAAGCTGTGTATAACCCAACTCAACTCTATGCAGTTGACAAACAGCCTCATTCTGTAGAGTCAGGTTAGTTCATCTACAGGTGTTTTATTTACAGTATCTCGGCAACGTTGAACAACCTGAGCGAGAAGGAGAAGATAGAGCAGACAGAGCTGGATGAGAAGTGCCTGCAGCTTCTGCGTGGCCTTATCCACAATGAGATCATCAAGCTTCCCCTCGACTGGGAGCTCAACACCAAGAGCAATAAAAGGTAAGGATAGATAACTCCGACATCAACTTATTTCTCCTGCCAGAATGTCAAACCATAAAACCAATGTAAAATCTTAAAAATCGTGATTGGATGGGAATAATTTAAAGTGTAACTACTTGTAACAGGAGAAACCTGTAGGGAATTTCGCTCAGACAACTTAATACACATCTAGAGTGTCAGGAGCTCAGTCTGGCCTTGAAATCCCTGTCTGTATGTGGCTCAGCGGTTAAGTGATTTGCAAATATGCTGTGCATTAGAAAATATTGATGAGGCTTCTATCATTCTTGTAAGAAATACTCTCAGAATGTGACTCTGATCCAATCTCGCCTTGAAATCCACATCTGCAGTGTATGAAACAAGACCCATCCAACCACACAACAGGGCTAGATTTCTGATGGACAGTCAAAATTTACAGCAAGCCAGCCCGATGGTCTGGTAAAAACATTTACATGCTGTATTACATTCACTAAATCTTGGTGTCTTGTCTGTTTAGATTACATTTTGGATTGGTAACATTTTGAAGTTGCCAGTCCAGAGGTCTTTCATTTTTCATACACTGACATCTGCAGTAGGTTAAGACATGTATGTGCTTCCATGGCATAATGGTGTATCAGGAAATATATATGGTAGCGTTCTGCTTCTGTTGTACAGGCAGCTGAAGGTGATTGAGTCGGTCCAGTTTGCCCTTAACTCCTACAATGTGATAGAGAGCACACTGAACCATCTGTCTCGACCCCAAGACAACATCATACGAGAGTTACTAGCCTTCCTGGCGGCGCTACTATTCGGGGGAAACCAAGCAGTTCAGGTGAGCAGACGATACAGGACTTCTGATCCAGGGTCTCATTGGTGGACCTGCAGCTATGCCCTGTGTCTAAGTGGTATGGATGCTTTGTTGGAGGTCTAGAGTCCTCATAAATCAAGTTTACGTATTTGATTGTCATACTGTTTAAAACCAGACTCTATCCTTGCTTGATGCAGGATGAAGTCATAGTTTGCAGACTAATTCCATTCTTGAAAGGCCTTCAGAAGCTGAAAATTCATCTCTGAAATATTGTGTAAAGAATAAAAGGAAGTTGTTATCTTTGAAAATGTATTGATATTCCAGATTGATGTTTGTTCGTACAGATTTAAAAAAAAAAGAACACAACAACTGATAAAGGGACACAGCTCTGCACAAAACCTCAGCAACTTGGTGCACTTGAAATGCTCTAAACAAGGAATATCTAGACAGAGACAGTTTTGTGAGGTTCATGTTTTTGTGAGGTTTATGTGTTTTGTTTCAGATGAGCTTGATAGCTTACTTCACTGGCACTCGAGAGGAAACATTCTTTTTTGCCATCAAGAACCGCATGCAGCTATCCAGCATTGCAACTCGGGAAAAGTAAGTTCATATCTCCATTCATATAAAGAGTACAAGTGGAATGTAACTACAATTATTGAGAACATTTGACTGCATTCAAAAATTTATTTAAAACAAAACCTTTTGACAAAAATAACATCAACCAAAACAAAGATGAGCTTGAGGCATGAACTGTGCCATTTGAACTGTGCATCCTCTGCCATTTGTAAGTCCATCTGGAATGGCAGCCGAGCACCCACCAGATCTCACAAGTAGACATGGTCCCAGCAGTGGTGTAGTGATAGAGTGCCTAGGGAGAGAAAAGTCAGTGATTTGTTCCCTTGGCCTTGTCATAGTTATGGGATGAACAGATGGCCCAGCCTGGCATCAATACAATGGTCATTGTCAGGGAATGAAATTCCCCAAACTTTCAGCCAGACCACACATGTAAAACTTGCCAGCCTTAACCAAAAATTACCTGCCTAAAATATCTTCAAAACTTTGTGTAAATTTCAACCTGATCGTCACCAAGTGCCTTTAAAGAATCTGTCAGTCTGTGTTGAATATAACCTGTCCCAGGCAGGCATGTATTTTCAAGTCTGTTATTGTGGGGGTATAGCATTAACAGCAGCAGATCTCATCCATAAAAGTCATCAAGAAGCAGTATATAGCAAGCATGCAGCCAGGACCCTCATCTCCCCATTATACTTCAACTCATTATAAGAATATGCAGTTAAACCTCTGTTTTTCTGAATGCTTCTTGTTGTTTCAGACGTCTGCTCCATGCGATGCACACAGCTAAGGTTGAGGAGATGGTGGCCCAAACCAAGGCCCTCCAGAAGGCAATGAAGGCCGGCAATATGAAGGGCATGGTAAGTACTAAATCTGGTTGTCAATTAGAGGAGATGGTGGCTTGGGTGCTGCGATTCAGGGAGTTGTGTCCCTTGGATGGACCAGACACCTGGAACCTGGTTTGTATGCACCATCACTTAACTCTTTCCTCCCTGGGGTGGTGTAGTAGACTAATGGTTAAAGTGTCATCTAAATACCATCCACATGAGGCAATTTAACCCAAGAAAATCAGGGTTAGAATAAGTATTCAGTAACCCATGCTTGTCATGAAAGGCGACTGATGGGATTGGACTCGCTGATTTGGTTGACACATGTCATTGCATCCCTGTCATGTAGATCGATGTTCATGCTGTTGATCACTGATTATCTGGTCCAGATGTGAATGTTTACAGACTGCCATCATATAGCTGGAATATTGCTGAGTGCAATGTCAAAAAACAACCAAGGCGTGAAAGGACCCAATCATTATACAATGCCATTAACAATTGTCTTCATAATGTGTTTTAAAAGATGCTGTTTGATTTCAGAAAAGATTTGTTATATTTACACATTTACATTTTACTATCCTGATATTTGTTCTGTATGTCTGCAGCCAATGTATCTGTGTTCTGTGTCCAATTGGCTTACTCGTGTGTGTTCTGTATGTCCTAGTCTTTTTATATCTTCATGTGATTGTGTGCACAATCTTTGCTTACTGTATGTTTTGTAGGACCTGATGATGGCCAACCAGCTTGGATCTATGCTATCTCTTGCCAAAAATTCCATGGTCAACCTTCGAAATCCGGTACTTTAACTTTTCTTCTTACATTTCTCCCTGGGTTGTCTCTAAGGTCATTTCTCATGAAAAACATTATCATGTTTTTAATTGTGATCCTTACAATACTTAAACCTTTAATACTGTAATGCATTGGAAACCTGGATGATTTCACTGTAACCTGATCACATATGACATTGCTCATATCATCAGTCACTGAAGGAGTTAAAAATTCCCATGGTCTGACACCTGGGACAAGTCAGTTTTCATTTTTACACAAGCAGATATTGGTAAATTATTACTACATAATTTCTGCTACGGTTTCAAGGTGCAAGAAAAATTAGATTTCATTTCATAACTGCTGAAAGTGTAGCTATTGAAACATGACATGATTCAAGAATGAAATGAAGTAATTTACACAATGATAATAGAGTAGGATTATCTTTCTTTGCTATTTATCTCTTCACGATAAATAGTCCAGTAAACATTAACTTCAAATACCGTTTTGATTTATTCTTTCATAATTACATCAATATGCGCTATGATTATGTCAAAAAAAACAGAGCAAGTGGAAAATTAGTCAAGACAAGTTACAAACACTTTCTTGCTTTCCACTGGCAAGTGGCTTTTTAAAAAGTTGAACCCCTGCACTTGTAATTTGTCAACTTAGAGACAATTCAAGACTTTGCTAGCTTCTACATCAGTGTGGAGATATATCACTGTTCCTGATATACATATGTTATTATATTTTATCTTTTCTGTGTTAACAATTGTATGTTGAGAAACATTATACAAATGACTTTAGATTTGCTTGCAGAGTTTGTCTTATACATGAATGTTTAATATTGTCACATAGTGGGGATTTGAGTGGAATAGACGACTCCTGTTCTTCTTCTGGTCTTCCCATGGGCGTTTGAGGGGAAGACAGGATTTCGGTTCTCTTCCTAGTTTTCCACTGGGGATTTGATGGGAAGAAATGAGTCCTGTTCTCCTTCTGGTCTTCCCATGGGGATTAGAGGGGAATAGAGAATGCTAATGTTCCTTTTGGTTTTCACTTGGTGATTAGAAGGGAATAGAGAATGTTAGTGTTCCTTTTGGTCTCCCCATGGGTTAGAGGGGAATAGAGAATGCTAGTGTTCCTTCTGGTCTTCCCATGGGGATTATAGGGGAATAGAGAATGCTAGTGTTCCTTTTGGTCTCCCCATGGGGATTAGAGGGGACTAGAGAATGCTAGAGTTCCTTTTGGTCTTCATTTGGTGATTAGAAGGGAATAGAGAATGCTAGTGTTCCTTTTGGTCTCCCCATGGGTTAGAGGGGAATAGAGAATGCTAGTGTTCCTTCTGGTCCTCCCACGGGGATTAGAAGGGAATAGAGAATTCTAGTGTTCCTTCTGGTCTTCCCATGGGGAATAGAGAATGCTAGTGTTCCTTTTAGTCTCCCCATGGGGATTAGAGGGGACTAGAGAATGCTAGAGTTCCTTTTGGTCTTCATTTGGTGATTAGAAGGGAATAGAGAATGTTAGTGTTCCTTTTGGTCTCCCCATGGGTTAGAGGGGAATAGAGAATGCTAGTGTTCCTTTTGGTCTTCCCATGGGGATTATAGGGGAACAGAGAATGCTAGAGTTCCTTTTGATCTTCAATTGGTGATTAGAAGGAAATAGAGAATGTTAGTGTTCCTTTTGGCCTCCCCATGGGTTAGAGGGGAATAGAGAATGCTAGTGTTCCTTCTGGTCCTCCTACAGGAATTATAGGGGAACAGAGAATGCTAGTGTTCCTTCTGGTCCTCTCACTGGAATTAGAGGGGAACAGAGAATGCTAGTGTTCCTTCTGGTCCTCCCACGGGAATTAGAGGGGAACAGAGAATGCTAGTATTCCTTCTGGTCCTCTCACTGGAATTAGAGGGGAATAGAGAATGCTAGTGTTCCTTCTGGTCCTCCCATGGGGATTAGAGGTGAATAGAGAATGCTAGTGTTCCTTCTGGTCCTCCCATGGGGATTAGAGGGGAACAGAGAATGCTAGTGTTCCTACTCTTCTGCCTTTGGAGAATCTGGATGAACAGAGAATCCTTGTTGTCTGCTTGTTCTAGCTGCCTTAGTGGTATGTATAACCAGCCATTGCCTCTTGCGTAAATAGATGTCTGTTGTATAAAGTGACTGTTATTGCTACAGATGGGGTCTCGTGGCTCTATGAAGCGGCCAATCAGTCGAGCAAGTCGTATGAGTGGGGGGAAGGGGGGAAACACCCTGATGATCCCCCAGGGTCTGGGACCCCCCAAGGTCGCTGTCAATGGTAGCATGATGAATGGGGTAAGTGGTCCACCACCAACCAAGATGGAAGTCAGCAAGGTCAAGTCCAAGAAGAAGTCAGAAGTGGCGCCACTTGATGAGGTGGACATCAAAATAGAGGTTAGTTCTGTTGTACTGCACCAAGTAACACTGAGGCAGCATGATATACCATAAATAAAAAGTAGGGGATACTGGATTTACAAGATTGATAAAATGCAGATGATGAAGCCAAGGAGGAAACAGATGATGAAGGGAAACTAAGAGAAATGTTAAAATTTTGTTCCCTTCCGTTGGAAATGTTTCATCTTTGTAGATATATATTATTTTTTATCATATGAATTGGCATTGGCAAGTGGTATGCTTACAGAATGGAAAATCACCTACTCTTCTTAAATGTTATATTATGGTTCATCCTGATATCTTTGGTATGCCCTGGTCAGAGCTTGATGTAGCCATAGACACCATGCACCAGAGCAGATGTTAGTACCATATGCAAACTGATCTCCGCTTGAGGCAATCCAAACAAATTGTATGTTTGAAGATATACAACACTGCTTGTGTTTTCAAACTGATCTCCACCTGAGGCAATTCAAATATGAGTCTTGATAACCCCATGCCCAAACAAATTGGATGTTTGAAGATATACAACACTGCTTGTGTTTTCAAACTGATCTCCACCTGAGGCAATTCAAATATGAGTCTTGATAAACCCATGCCCAAACAAATTGGATGTTTGAAGATATACAACACTGCTTGTGTTTTCAAACTGATCTCCACCTGAGGCAATTCAAATATGAGTCTTGATAACCCCATGCCCAAACAAATTATATGTTAGATGATATACAACACTGCTTGTGTTTTCAAACTGATTTCCACCTGAGGCAATTCAAATATGACTCTTGATAGCCCAGTGCCCAAACAAATTATATGTTAGATAATATACAACACTGCTTGTGTTTTCAAACTGATCTCCACCTGAGGCAATTCAAATATGACTCTTGATAACCCCATGTCCAAACAAATTGGATGTTTGAAGATATACAACACTGCTTGTGTTTTCAAACTGATCTCCACCTGAGGAATTCAGATACGAGTCTTGATGACCCCATGTCCAAACAAATTGTATGTTTGAAGATATACAACACTGCTAGTGTTTTCAAGCTGATCTCCACCCGAGACAATTCAAATATGAGTCTTGATAACCCCATGCCCAAATAAACTGTATGTTTGAAGATATACAACACTGCTTGTGTTTTCAAACTAGACTTAAAGTTAAGTGTCAACACCAACATCTTGCCTTTAAGTCAGGTTTGAAAACAAATTGTCTCATATTTGTTCAGAACAGCAGTTCACACCCAATTCATTCATTCGGTCCGTCATTCCTTTGTTCGTGTATTTGTTCTGATGGCCATTCATTCCTGCATCCATTCTTCACAGGACATGGATGAAGAGGAACTTACAGCATTGACAAATGCTGCCATCTCAATGTCAGATGAGCTGGATTTCAAGGATGATGGTTTTATAGAACTTGTGCTACGTGTGCTCGGACTCATGTGTGACAATCAACACAAGGGCCTTCAGAACTACCTCAGGGAACAACCGGACAATATCAAGTCTGTGAATCTAGTTGCTGAGACAACAAGGTTTCTCAATATACTATATTCAAGTATTTCAGACAAGACAGCACCACTTTTAGTGCAGTTGTTTGACACGCTTGTGGAATACACATCGGTGAGTCAGTGGTCAGTGTAAAACCCACACCCTCAGTGGGCTAGCACTATGAAACAACTATTAATCTAGACTCTTTCAAGGAGTCAGAAACTCCACATGTGTGAAATTTAGAAGGCAATATTTGGAAACTTTAACAAAATTGCAAAATTTGTACTCCACCATATATATTACCTGGTCTACATTTTTTGAAAACTTAAATGTTTGTTGAAGAAAAGAGGAATATGTTTTTGACAAAATTACTTAAGTGAAGACCTCTTTCATCTTAAAATTTAAAAAAGTAAACCATGTATTCTGTACCCAAAATATAACATATTTGTGTTCAGGGTAACTAATCATTTTTGTTGCTTAGTCTCAGTATTTGTGTGTTGCTATGGTAACTTACCTTGTGATACGTTTCCAGGGTAACTTCCAGAACCAGTCTATAGTGTTTGACAACAAGATCTGCGAGTACATCAACCATATACTCAGAGTAGGGGTGTACAAGAACTGCCCACTGGAACAGGTAATACTTTCCTGACAGCTCTTAACATTTTTCTCATTATACCTCCATCACATAATGAACAGATCTCGCCGAACCGAGTGGCAGTGGCAAGTTTTCTCAGGTAATCACCTCATGTGGTTTGAATTAGATATAATGTTAAACTGAAACATGGTATTTCCATGGACTAGCATGATGAAACTACCATTGGTCTAGACTATCAAGCATAAACACCACACATATGCTCATACCAAATGTTGTATTGCACTGAGTTGCCTCCCTTTAGATCTGCCATCAGTGGGTTCAAATCCAGATTTGTATAATGTGTACCATTTCTATTTCCCTGTCCAGGTGTACACCTTGAAGAAGTCAATCGCAACTCTGATTAAATCTCTGACCGAGGAAAACCCACCAGAGAAAGACGATGAGGAGGATATTCTCGCAAGTGTAAGTCACATGGTTTTGTGTAGAGGATAGTTAGCCTCTTGCAATATGGTCTTATCATAAATATATTGTACATATTTTCCTGAATTCTGAACAATTGGGGTTGGCATCTGTTCCACCTATTATCCTTAAATTGATATATACCGTAGGGAAAAAATAAGGGGTCACATTAAAGCACAAGTGCTTCTGTTTTTTTCCAAGGTTTCTTCACAAGGTGTGTATCAAATAGAAAACCTCAGGAAAAAGCATAGAGGAACACTTGTGCTTTCATGTGAACCCTTATTTTTTTTTCCTCAGTATATCATTAAAAATCCAGTGTGGACAATGTTTGAAAATATATCTTCCACAGCAGCAACCATTAATTCAAACAGAGGATCATTCCGTAAAATGTTAGGTGGATAAACTTTGTGCACCTCGACTTCAGTGTACACGTGCAGTTTAGTTTACTGGTAGTTTCATGCTTTTAGTGTTTTAGTGTTATCTGTAGTGTCATCTGTAGTGCGTCACTATGGGTGTCTTTTAACAATAACTGTACTCTAGTCAGTCAGTTAATGAGCCTGCACATTACATGTATCTAGACATTACAAATTTCTATTTAACAACAGTAACGTAGCAATGACTGTCAGGTTCTAAGATCCGGGAAGACCTGAATTAGAATAGGTCTTTAAAAAGACATTCTTGTCTAAAAAGCCGACTATCAGGATTTGATGATCAGACTTGCACCATGTAAGTAGATGCATGCTCTTGATGTTAATCACTGGATGTTCTGGTTCAGACTACATTATTTACAGATTGACGTCACCTAGGTTGAATATTGTTGATTGCCATTAAACATCAAGTTAAAAAGAATTAATGTCATTAGTTCTGATTAATTGATGCAATGAGGAACAGTGTGTGTCTTGACCAACAGTCTCAGTGTTAGATTATTACAACTCCTACTATTCAACATGGACTGTAGTGGTGGGAGCACTGATATCTCCTTGGAAAAAGTTGGCTCAGTCTGTTTGAGAATGAAGACAAAAGTCAGTGACAAAGGAATTTACACTGATGATTATTGCGTGACTAAATTATTACAAATTTGAACATGGCATTAGCAATAGTAATGATAATGGTCCACTTACATGGCACTCATATCCAGCCACACTGACTGCTCACACCATACATTAGCATGCCCAGTCATAGGAGACTATCCTACTTTCCGATACTTTTTCAACTACCTAGGGATCGTTACAGCCCAGCCACAGATCTCATGCACAAACATGAATATATTGTAAGACATTGTTTAGAGGTCGAGATGCTTGAGATAGTTTTCCCAGATATATGGACTTCATGTAGTAAGTATTTGTACATGTTGTAAATACAGTTTGAAAAAAGGAATCAGTAGATAAATTCTCTTTTCAAGTGATAAATCAACCAGTAGCTTTCTTTGTCTCATGTCACATTGAATGTCTGAACTGATTCTTAAGTGTTTTTCCTACATGTCCAGGTAATGTGGTTTGGTGTTGTGTTCCCAGATCAGGCCTCACATTGTTGGTAGTTTGGGTTGTAAAAGAAAAGATTGTGTGAAAGATTTGGACTGTAAAGGGGAGATAACTATTATAAAATATTTACATGCAAGCTATAATATCTAAAGGGCATGTCAAACTAAAAGATCAAATATTCTGATGTGCCAGTTTATGTCAGTCTACTTGAGGCTGTCAAAGTTATGTATCCCAAACAATTGATAAAGTGAGGCTTCATTGAAAAGTGATGAACAACCACTGAGGTGGTATTTGATGTTGTACACGAAGGTTGACTTTTCTACCTGAGAAAGTAATGATTGGTTACCTTTTGACTTGTCATGTTGATGATTGGTTTTCCTGTTTCCTTGAGTTGATGATTGGTTTACTGTTTCCTTGAGTTGACGATTGGTTTATTGTTTACCCTATGAGATGGTATGCTTACTGTTTACCCAATGAATATTGATGATTTGTTTAACTTTTCCCCCAATAGTTGTTGACTGGTTTACTGTTTACCCTATGTGATGATTGGTTTACTGTTTACCCTATGTGATGATTGGTTTACTGTTTACCCTTATTATTTATCCAATAAGTTGAAGATAAGTTACTATTTTCCCAATGGGTTGAAGATTGGTTGCATGATCTAATGGTTGGTTTCCTGTTTAGTAACTAAGTTGATAATATGTTTATTGTTAATGAGCTTGTTTGGTTTTATTGATTGGCTTATTATTTACTCAACAAGTTGATGATTGATTATTGTCTTTTGCCGAAGGTTTGATGATTTGGGTTGATTGTTGTTATCCATCAATTAGGAGTGATGTTATGAATCATGAATACTTTTTCTCTTACACTGTTCGCTCTCCATTTTGGATTGATGGCATGACCTGTCAACATGGACTGTTCCAGAGCTATGCCCGAACCGTTCCTGATCTGTCCTCCAACTACACCAGACCTACCCCTCAACTATTCCACAACTTTGCCAGACCTGTAACAGATCACTTTTCTCAAGTACTGAGCTTCTTACAAACATGTACATACATGCTGACGATTGAAACATGAAGTGACCACCTACATACTTAGCATTGACCATACTATGTTAATTTGTCATCTACTAAAGTAGATCAATGCTTGTCCTGTTAATCACTGGATTGTCTGGTCCAGTTTTAGTTGTTACAGACTGCTACCATTTGGCTGGAATATTGCTGAGTGCAACTACCAAACAAACAAAGGTGATGGCATCTGTCTTTTCAGGGAAGTAACAATTTGTCAATGATGAAACACCAAAGTATCACCTGTTCCTTAATCTTTAAGTGACATAATTTACGAGTTCTCCCCCTTCAATGCTCATGTGATGACTCACACAAATCTTCTTCCACCTCTTCCTCCTCTTTGGATTATTGCTGATGCTGTTAATCACTGGTTTGTCTGGTCCAGACTCAATTGTTGACAGTTTGCCATGATATATGCAAGATCATGGTGTAATACAACACTCACAGCAAGTCTGAGGGTTGTAGTGATGACATAAAACAATCAATATGCAATGAAAATGGAAAACTGAAATAAAAAAAGAAAAAATCAGGAAATGGACTGTTTTCAGATGTCTTCATGCATTTTGAACACACCATGTCAATGGAAAAGAGTATATATTTAACCATCTTGATTCCAGTCCTTTCTACAGTTTACAGTGAACCCTTGTTAATCAGGTCCCTGTTGGACACCTAGTCATCCAGACAACTTTGTATGTAGATAGGACCATTACCAAGCTGTCTATGATTCCATTATTCCCCATGTGTATCAGTCTAAATGATACAACCTGTAACAGCAGGGTCCAGATTACTGAGATTTCCTCACCGGGGCCTACATGTTCAAAACTCTCTTAGTGCTAAGATAGTAATAAGTAAATGTTAATGCATGGCACTTACGACTATCTTAGTGCTGGGAGATCTTCGAAAATCTAGGCCCTGGTCAAGATAACACTGGTAGTTCAGTTGTGTAGATCAGTACTCCTGATTTCAATCACGGGATTATCTTGTCCAGACTCAGTTTCAAACAGTTGATCATTATGTAATTGGAGTATTGAGTGGCACTGAACAGCAAATACTACATATAGATATGACTCCTATTGTATTCAGCCTCCTAGTGTTGATTGATGCTCATGATGTCAATCACTAGATAGTCTGGTCCAGGAGTAATTATTTAGCCTCATGATATATTGCTGGTTAGGCAATACACAACATGCAACATCTGACAAGTAGGACTGTGGTTGTATTCAGCTTCATAGTGTAGGACATGATGTCAGTCACTGGACTGTCAAGTTCAGAGTCAGTTATTTACAGATAATAATAATTTTTCTGGTATATTGCACTGAACAGCAAACACAACATGAGTATTCAGCCACTCAGTTACTAGTTTTGCTGCAAGTAGCTGCAAAACAGAAAGGCTAAGCAATATTCATTAACAGTATCATTGTATCCTCCACCGTTATCATGCACCCCATGACACATTTCCTTGTGTTCACTTACAGAGCAGTGACATTAGATTCCGTCGGCCGACGTGTTGGGTAAATTTTGTGTCAATGTTTTGATGTTGGAGATGGGCAAATAATCTGCCATGTTGGGCATGGATCTGTTGGTTATGGCATTTTGAAATGTTTACTAATTGCTTACTTTTGCAGAAAATGTTACGCTTAGTTTCCATGTCGAATGATTGACTTCAGTTACCATGATTCAGTGTATTTTTGTGACCTGTTTCATGAACAAAATATCCTTAAAATGTCTTTGTCCTTTGTTTTCTGTGTAAGAAATGTAGCTGATGTTACTTGCGCTAAATTTCAATATCATTGATGTTGTGGCTTTGTACTGTTTTGTCCAAACAATTAAATCATTTCTGTAAATCATTTTCACTGTATCCTGTTAGGCTTGTATGACACTGTATCTGAAGTCAGTTGTTGTGTATAGCTTGTATATTGACCTCTTGATGTTAGCTTTGTAGTTAGCTGTTTTTTCCTCTCTAACCATACTTGGTTTATTGTTTATATGCTTACCTGCTTCCAGTCCTTCAGAATTGCAGTCAATTGTGTGGTATTTTAGATTCAATACGAATGCAAGAATCTCCTGGCTTGGATGGCTTTGGATACAGTTCATGTTATGACTTATTTCAAATCAAATCAGCCTCATAAACCTTGCAATGTACAATGTGTGGTGCCCATTTCTGGTGTCCCTAGTCATGATATTGCTGAAATATTGCTAAAAGTGGAGTAAAACTACACTCACTCACTCATAGAACTCTGATGAGCACTCCATGTTGCAGAAGCCTTGAAGGGATGGTAGGGTAGTCTAATGGTTAAAGTGCTTGCTCACCACACCAAAGACCTGGGTTTGATTCTCAACATGGGTCCCCTGTTATGATATTGCTGGAATATTGGAAAAAGGCTGTCATACTTACTCACTCTGAATCACTGGCCATAATTTGTGATGGAAATAAGTCTACTACAACAATTAACTCTGAGATACTGAAGACCAAAAAGTCACCGCTATTGAGATTCTCTGCATTTCAAATAAACATTGTTTTTATTGTGTATTTACTGCTAACAATTGTGTCATGAGCAGATTATGTCTTTAATAATAAACTAAAACTGACTTACACTTACATTATATTGTGGTGGTTTTCCTGATGTTTAGTTGTTCAACAGTAATCTGCTTGTGACACGGCAGTCAGCTGTAACTAACACTTTTTCTCTTCTAGAAAATATATCAATGTGGTTGTCATAGAAACAATGAGCAACACTATATTTTTTCATTTTAATTCTTCTGAACAAAGAATGTTGTTAAGATATAAAATGTCCAAGTTTCTGTGATTCTCTGTTGAATTAATCTTTTCAAAACATCAATTTTGTGCATTTCAGTGGCAGTTACCATGGTTATAGTTGATTAGTAGTTACCATGGTAACTGGTTGTTAACATATTGACAAAATATTTAAGATTCATTGCTTGGATGACAATCTTTGTGTGTCATTTTTAGAAATTATATATACATTATGTGTGTAACTTACATAAGCGTCACCTGTTTCACCTACACTACTGTAGTATTGAGTATTACTGTTTCCTCCCTATACAGAACTATAGAGGCATAGCAAATAGCTGCCACATGCACTGAATATATGATTCCGGAAATGCTGAAGGGTTCCTCTTCATGTAGTATGCAGAGTTGCCTCCCATCACCATTCCAGGATCTAATAATCATGGCTTCTAATCCCAGATTCTTACTCATTAGAATTCTTGTCATTTAGCCGTTCCTGATGTTTTCTGCTTTGGTATTGCTGGAAAATTGCTTAAAGTGGCATAGAGCCAGAGTCACTCACTCACTCATACATTTGTCTGTCAGCACCCTATCCATATAATTGATGATGTAGTCTTTTTGGTAAATTTCACTTTTTTCACTTAGTCTTTCCTTTCACATAAGCTGGTGCACTGTATTCTAACTGAACCTATTTTAAAATAATCATGTGATCGTCTTCTCCAGGAGGTGATGGAGTACCTTGACAGAGATTCCATTGTACAAGCCATGGTGGTAGCATACGGCGACATCAAGGTGAGCTCGAGGTTTCTCAATCTAATGATTAATTAAATGTTATTGAAGTAATTAAGACTTTTTTTTAATCACATGCATACGGTACTCTTTTCACATGAAATATATAAAAATGTTCTTACAGAAAGCTTATTACATTGTATTATACAGGAATATATGTAATAATATAGTTTCTATTAACTATTTATTCTGTTGTATTTATCCTATTTATCTTTTGTTTCATCTTCTGGTGTAGGTTGTAAGTACTGAAATAAAAGTTTACTGTTAAAAAACATTGACTGAAATTTTAATTTTAATACTCTTGCCGTGGCACAGAAATAGTTGGAAATGAGTCACTTTTTAATTCTGTTGACTATTTTGTGGTATTTTTGTGAATTGTACTAACATATCCTTTTGTCGGCCATACATGTTGCTGGTAGGATTTAGAACTTGTGGTGGTAAGTCTAAGTGTACACGTCATGACTTCATCATCAGGATTGTTAGTTGTGAAGGAAACATTATCTTGTCTTGACTGTATCATTGATCGTTGTGTATATGTTTTTCCATCATGTAGGATACTTCTGCCATGCATGTCAGAGAGGTAAAAACAGATATTAATTCATTTAGCTGTGTATTGTTGCCACTTTCATTAGGAACTCTGGATATCATGTTTACAGAAAACAATTCCAGTGTCAATAATCTGATTGACGACAAAATAATAATGAAAATGTCAGTATGATTTGGGGTTATTATCTTAAAGAAAACCTTAAATGTCAAATACTTCATAATATTTTTGTCATACCACAGCCCTTGAAATTCATGCTTGTCTGTTAGCCAAAGACAACTGATAGTGTTAGGGGAAAGTGAAAATCCAGTGGTAGTCTTCAGTGGCATGGAGAATTAAGGGTTACTTGTCTGAACCATCTTCAGTGTTTCAACTTTCCAACAAATTGGAACTGTCAAGGAGATGTAGAAAGTATGTTTTGTCCCCACCACATGTTGATACAAGAACATGTCAGTTTAATCCCAGTGTTCCAAATGAAAATGGCGTGTGTCTAGATATATGTTTGTTTGTGTGTTACATCCTGTAATCGCTGTCCTCGTCTGAAGTATTCATCCTGTAGCATTCATGTTGTCTTTGTCAGCATCATCTTTGTGTATGCCATGAAGTTGTCTGTTTTGTTGGAGAATTGTCAGCCTCTACTGATTGTCATCATCTCATCAAAACTAGATCCAGTCATTTCTAGTAAGGGGAGATGGGGTAGCTGAAGGCCCGGGTATGATACCCACATGAGTACAATGTGTGAAGCCCATTTCTGCTGTTCCCCAAGCATGATATTGCTGGAATATTGCTACAAGCCAATAAAGCCCAACTCACTCACTCACTGATCAAAGATTTTTCTCAGTAAAAGCACCATAAAATCATTTTTTCAAATCACAATCCTGAAATGCTCTGAGTCTCAGTATATTAATGTGTCAAAAGGGCTGTAGGGTACCCAGTGGTTAGAGCGTTCATGCATCATGCCATTAGCCTCAGGTTCGATCCTGTCATTGGTACAATATGTGAAGCCCATCTCTGGTGTCCCCCGCCATGATATTGCTGGAATATTGCTGAACTCACTCATTGACTTTATATTTCAACGATGCATGACCTTCCCTGTAACTACTGTGCCATCACAACATGCTGTTTGGCATACTCCTTTGGTACACTTATCTTGCACTTAGCCTCCACTTAGCCTGCATGTCATTGCTGTACTTAATCCTTACAAAATCTGAGACACCTTTTCTATTGATAGAGTCATCATGTATTACAAGGAGGAATGATGGACTGACAGAATTGGTCTTGATCTCAGCTAACTCCTAAAACTTTCGCCAAGGTCTGTTATGGATTAAACGTCTTTTTAACTCTTAAAATTTTATGAATTGAAAGGAAGATTAATCCATAACATATCTTGGCCATGCATAACAACTAAATTCTGCTAAAAGACATCCTAAAACTTTGTTCTGAAAATACTGCAAACATGAGCTTCTTTGTAACTTAAAATTCTTACAAATGTTCAATCTTTCTTCATGTTAATAATAAATTCCTACTGAGATTTTTTTTTTCTATTTCTTTGCACTATTGTAGGTATTTCATAAACAACTTTTCTAAAAGAAGATTACAGAAAATATGGTCAGGGAAGTTGTATACTACTGTGTGACTGTTTTGATAACTGCATGAAGTCACAATATACTGATCAATGTTGAATCAATGTATGTCATGCATTAGTCTGTCTCACAGTCCCTGAACCACACTATTTGGCCTACTGCCTTCTCGGCAGTGCTAAAGCCTTAGATGAAGCAAGTCTAGATTTCCCCAGGTTCAGGGTCAGAATCACTGGTATCTCTGGGGCTCCTTTTCATTTAAAATGGCTTTGTTTATCAAACTTATATATATAGAGACTAAGCATTAGTCCAGTCATGCATTTGCTGTACATGCAAAAGTGGTCCAGTCCTCCTTGTAATCTGATACTCTCTGCTGTGCCTTTCCTATTTGTCGTGTTGTGTGGAGTTTACAAAGCATGTGAAATCAGTGTATATAGGTTGTACCATAAATAGTCTGTTTGAGAGATGATTACCGAGATACATGTATCTGTTTGCTTGTTTGCGAATGTGTTTTAAAATATGCTAGAAAATCATAATATTAGGTAATAGTTACTATGATCATTCATATTTGAATGTTTGATAAAAAAATACCATAGAAATTCATATATTTTATGCAAATTATTAGTCAAATGAAGTCTGAAATAGACGATCATTTTTGTACATCAAACCTGACCTCCTCAGACTATTTGTGTTACTAGTGCATGCAGCTACTGTTTGATTACAACTAACTTCATAAGTTCAGATCTGTTAAAAGGTGAGATATAGCGCTGATGTTTGCATTACAATGAAGGGTGGGAGAGTTTGTTCAAGTGTTCACCTATGTCACTGAAGACATGGGTTTGATTTCTTACATGGTTACATGGTATGAAGTCCATTTTTTATGTCCACCAATGTGTATTGCTGGAATATGGTCAAAAGTGTATTGCATGTTCACTATCATGTTCACTATCATGTTCACTATCATGTTCACTATCATGTTCTATCATGAAATACATCATAATTTCAGATGATAAATGTTCATCTTTCACAAATATTACCTTATATGGACTTAACAAGTGTCACTGACCTCTGTATGGAGGCTAACATTGTCAACTGAGTCATTGTTTGATATTGTTTCGTGGGAGGAATATGCAGAGATTTTTTCAAATAAAAAAGCTTTGCTACAAGTATCCATCATCATCATCATCATCATCATCATCGTGTTTTACAGATCCAAACAAAATGCAGAAGAGAGAAATTTGGTTGTAATCATAACTATCACTATTTTATCATCATTGTTATCTAGAAGACAACAGAAACAGCTCAGCTTGCCAACCTGGTGAGTGACGTCGGCTTTGCATACTACCACATCCTGTGTCGTATGATGGATCTTCACGAGGAGATCACGAAACCCAGTAAGTCAACCCCTTGTCTGCCATTTCCCTGTTTGTGTCTCTCACATGATGAATATCTTAATGCCTGAAACACATTCTTTGTTGTCATCGTCTACGTGCTTATCATTGCATCTGTCTCAACATGTCTGTGTTTCTGGTTGCAGTGCTGATCAAGACACCAGAGAGCGAGATTGCATGGACGTACTTCTATAACAACACTCTTTCCATTGAGGTCCTGAAGGAGGACATCCTCCAGAAAATCTACTTCCATGTCAAAGACAAGGTAAGAGGCAACTTTCAGAGTTATGACAAACAATTAGTGAATCCAAATGTAAAGGTCAGGCAGTTCTCCTTATCTGAAAATGTCAACTTCAGATCAAAACAAGATGAAAGCCAAAGATAGTGACATATTGTATTTGATCATATCTCAGACGGGCAACTTTCAGAGTTATGACAAACAATTAGTGAATCCAAGTGTAAAGGTCAGGCAGTTCTCCTTATCTGAAAATGTCAACTTCAGATCAAAACAAGATGAAAGCCAAAGATAGTGACATATTGTATTTGATCATATCTCAGATGGGCAACTTTCAGAGTTATGACAAACAATTAGTGAATCCAAGTGTAAAGGTCAGGCAGTTCTCCTTATCTGAAAATGTCATCTTCAGATCAAAACAAGATGAAGGCCAAAGATAGTGACATATTGTATTTGAAGCATGCCATATGCTGATCATATCTCAGATCTGCCCTTTGTCATTGAAGTGTATAGACAGACAACAGCTGAACTACTGATCTATATTTCATGTCTGCTAGTTATGCTGCTTCCTGTTCAGTGATTGATAATACCTCTCCAGTATTTGATAATACCCCTGAAGATCCTAGTGAGAATTTTCCTTCAGCAACGCACGCTTTTCGTAAGAGGTGGCTAACAGGATCAAGTGGTCAGCTTGGTACACACAGGTCATCATATCCAAATGGCGTTGATCACTGGATTGTCTGGCCCAGCCATTTGCTATGTTGTCCTGATTATTCCATGTGAACATTTGTTTTACACATTATTTTTCCGTGTATAGAATGTACTCCGTGAGGAAATCAAGGAGAAGTTCAAGTATGATGTGGACAGGTCATCGCCTAGCAACAAGCTGCGAGACTTCATGGATTGGTCTCAAGACATTATCGCAGACATCAAGTACCAGCGGAAGGTTCATGCAAACCCACTGGCCCGTTTCTTTGTCCAGAGCTGGTCAGTATATTCTTGCCATTTTCTAAAGACTGAAACTGTTGATTGCAGGAGATATACATGATTACCTGCCATTGTTTAGGTACTGAAACTGCTAAGTCAGCAGATATACATGAATACTTGCCATTAGCTCAATATTGAATGTGCCAAGTCAGCAGATTATATATACATGAATTCTTCCCACTGGGTCAGTCTGATATTTGCTGACTCATCACATATTTTTTCACCTGCACTCTCATGCCAAACAGCCAATCCAAAGTCTGATGGCATATTTCTGGTACTGCATGCATGTATGTATGTTTTATTGTGTCCTTACCTGAAAGTCCCTTCATATTTTGACTGTTATTTCTTTGCAGGCCGTGGGTGAACATACTAGTGATGATTGTAACTGTCGCCATTGCCTTTCTTGTCATGATCACATGGCACGAGAACCCTGCCAATGCTGCAGAGTAAGTGAAAAGTGTCACTTTTACCATGGTTGCCCAAAAAACTCTACCTGTCGCAGTTTGATTCCTGTACTCTGCGTAACTGCTCAGTTTTTATGTCTGTTTTTTACAATGAAAGATATTAATTCTGTGATGTTCCCCAGGAGCCTAGCACTACTACTGCTCAGTTTTTATGTCTGTTTTTTACAATGAAAGATATTAATTCTGTGATGTTCCCCAGGAGCCTAGCACTACAGTCCTTTATAAACCTCCAGTGATGTAAAATGGTGAAGGTCCCGGGGTAGAATAGACCTTCTTCAATCCATGCTTGCCATAAAAGGCCACTATGCTTGTCGTAAGAGGCGACTAACGGGATTGGAAGGTCAGGATCACGGACTTGGTTGATGCCATCGGTTCCCAATTGCGCAGATCGATGCTCATGCTGTTGATCACTTGATTGTCTGGTCCAGACTCAATTATTTACAGACATATAGCTAGAATATTGCTGAGTGCGGCGTAAAACTAAACTCACTCACCCACTCCAGTAACGTCATGCATTTGTCTCACCGGGTTCTCCTTTTACCAAGTAAACCTCTACGAGCAGTTTCGTCCATAGACAATCATTTCTTGCACATCAAATCTGACCCCCTCCCATGGATTTTCAAAAGAATTGCCCTCCTCCCAGGGATTTCCCAAGAAATAGCCCTTGACTTTGAATTACTACTAGTTTTTAAGATTGATATAACTTGCTATCACATTGATAAAAACTTCCAATACTTATTGTCGATGCCTGGTTTCAAGCCCGCAACCCTTTGCAGTTTTATCCATTAGGCTACAATGGATTGCTGTCAGACAGGTAGTGTGGGCAGCGCATGTGGAGGACACGGGTAGCACATGTAGAGCACGTGTATTGTGCATGCAAGGCAAAGTGTCAGCTACCTTTCGCACCCCAGATCATTTCAACAGTAAATACCAAATATTGAAATCATATCTAAAGTATATCTGACACGTAAAGGTCCCGGGGTAGAATAGGCCTTCAGCAACCCATGCTTGCTATAAAAGGCGACTGCTTGTCATAAGAGGCGCCTAACGGGATCGGGTGGTCAGGCTTGCTGACTTGGTTGACACATGTCATCGGTTCCCAATTGCGCAGATCGCTGGGCGTGTTGTTGATCACTGGATTGTCTGGTCCAGACTTGATTATTTACAGACCGCTGCCATATAGCTGGAATATTGCTGAGTGCAGAGTAAAACTAAACTCACCCACCCTACCCTAAAGTATATCTTCAGTTGGTTCGTAAGTTTGATGAAAACCTCCTCAGCTTTGTTCCTTTATGTGTAACTGTGTCTATATATCGGCTTACCAAAGTCCTGAACTAAACCTGCTTTGTGTAAGTGGAGCCAGGCCTAGTTGCACAACACAGTCTTAAGGCTATGACAGTTTGGACTTAGACATGCTACTTTAGCTTTGTGTTTAGGGACCCTGATCAACTAAATTTCCTAGTTGAATTGAATGTCTGAAATTGCAAGAAAGAGACACATTTATGATTATGTTTTTGGTAATGTAATTAAAACCTTATTTTCATGGGATTGTTTTCAAACAGACAATCAAATGTAACATTTTTAATGCCATTTTACAAATACATTGACCCTAAAATATTACAGAGAAATTTAAACAACTGTCACCTCATTCATGAAGTAGGATGAAAGTCACTGAGTAAATACATAATTTTGTAAGAAACCAATAATTTCATTTGCTTTGAAATGGAGCTCATTAAGATGGGAGATAAAAATGGAAACATCTGCATTACAAATAGACCTGAGCTAAAGATAAGATAATGTGGTTCAAGGACTGCCAGGTTCTAATGTTCTTCTTTTAAACATTGACACATACAAGTGTCCAGTAGGAATATGAGAAAGAAAGAAAAAGCATCTGTGTTACAGATGAGACTGAGTCAAAGAGAAGATAATGTGGTTGAGGGACTGTGAGACAGACTCGAGGTTCTACCAATATCACCTCGTGCCAATACCATCTCTTGCTCTACTGCGAGCCTGCGGACATGTTCATTTTAATGTGGATACAAGTGTGTCCCCACAGAATGTCTGTTTATTAACTGACTGATTCGCTTCCAGTGCTGTCCCCCAAACGGACAAATGGCCTGGGGCCTACTACATGACCTTCATCCTGGGCGGCATCCACAACATCCTCTCCTTGATGATCCTCATCAGTTACTTCCTCTCCAACCACCCCACCTTCCCTGGGATCAAGGACTTCAAGAGGCTGTGGAAGTAGGTTCACAAATGAGACGTAGCTTGTTCATTATGTATGACAGGACTGTGGGTTGTGAAGAGAGGTGTTTGTGAAGAGAGGTGTTTGTGAAGAGAGTTGTTTGTGAAGAGAGGTGTTTGTGAAGAGAGAGTTGTTTGTGAAGGGAGCTGGTTGTGAAGAAAGAGGTTAGTGAAGAAAGAATTGTTTGTGAAGAAAGAGGTTAGTGGAGAAAGAGATGTTTGTGAAGAGAGAGTTGTTTGTGAAGAGAGTCGTTTGTGAAGAGAGGTGTTTGTGAAGAGAGAGTTGTTTGTGAAGAGAGGTGTTTGTGAAGAGAGAGTTGTTTGTGAAGAGAGCCGTTTGTGAAGAGAGGTGTTTGTGAAGAGAGGTGTTTGTGAAGAGAGAGTTGTTTGTGAAGAGAGAGTTGTTTGTGAAGAGAGTCGTTTGTGAAGAGAGGTGTTTGTGAAGAGAGAGTTGTTTGTGAAGAGAGAGGTTAGTGAAGAGAGGTGTTTGTGAAGTGAGGTGTTTGTGAAGAGTGGTTTTTAATGAGGAAATATGTATTTGTGAGAAAGGTCATGTGTGAGAGTAGAGCTAGTAGAGCAACAGTTAGATGGAGTTAGAGAAATGGGAAGCAGCCTAGCTGAAGGGAATAATGGTGGATGAGATAGAAAACGGGAATGTGCCAGTAGGGACAAACAATGTCTAGGTTAGTTAAAGGGAGGGCCGCGTGGTGGTAGTCACTTGTAGGCAAGGTTTCATGGATAGGTTTGTGGTAGACTCTTGTAGGCTAGGTTTTGGTGATGTTGGATGTTGTAGTCGTGGACACATGCAGGTAAGGCTGTGTTTGGTAGAGTAGGGGAAATCAAGAACATTTGAATGAAAAGTAGGCCGAGAGCCTTGGTTGGGTCAAAGTGGAAAACAAAGCTTTGCCATGATGTTGAATGTTATCAGTGTGTCACATGTGAGAAACATTCTGCTTTTAGGCGGATCACACCCAAACGGAGCCATGCAAAGGAAGAAAATGAGGATGAGGAACAGAAGAAGGGCGGCCATCTTGAAGTGAAGTTTTTCGGGTTTCTCACTTTCTACTACATTGTAAGTGTGTGAACTTTGACCTTATTATTCTCCATTATATATTGTACAGATCAAATTAAAAAAAGTAAGTGGTGTTCTTTCTTGAAACTTTGCACAAAGAACAGAATGTCATCTTATGCCTTTTGTTGTTTAGGGATTTTATTTAGCTTGTATTTGTATTCAGTTGTATTTTTCTTTTCACAGCAGAAAATATGTCTTTTACACTTTTAAACATGTTTTTTGTGGAGTATTTATCCACAGTTGTCATCTAACTTTTGAGTCTACAAATTAACATTTGGTATACCTGTATTTAAGTATCAACTTTGTAGCATTATACCAGTCTAATGAGATTATGAGTATGTGTCCTTCACATTTGTATATGATGCCAATAGTCTAGAATTTCATAATCGGTATTTAATTATATATAAGTTACATATTGTAATCATACTGCTGTCTGTGCACTTTGCTATAAGTATTCTGGTAACAAAGTATTATAGAATCAATTCCAGCACTGGCCTTACATTTAAGAGACATTGATAAATATTATCGTGTCCATGTTCCAGTTTAATTTTGTTTTAGTGTCAGTATGATTAAACAATGCCATTTCGGTCGGGCGAGCCATGCCAATTAACACTAATCAGAGGGGTACACAAAGCCTACAGTCTAGACTACCAGTTGTCCAAATTTCATTTCATGGAAAGCGTGGTTAATGAGCGGATTAGGCGGCTGACTTTGTCAGTGGCAATTAGGAGTGTGTGGGTCCTAGTACTAGAATTTGTACTTTACTAAGAAAGTGTAATCCCAAATATAACATGTGTTACATATTGTCGTGTCAGTAGTTTATTACTATTATTTATATTGTCAGTATTGCAGTTTGTTAGTATCAGTGTTTTAGTATGTGTATTTTAGTGTCACTATTCCAGTGTCACTATTCCAGTGTCACTACTCCAGTGTCAGTATTTCCATATGAGTCCTCTGTTGCAGTGTTTCCTTGGCTTCTCTGTGAGCGGTACCGCCCTGTATGGCTACTTCTTCTCCGTGCATCTCCTCCACATGGCGATGCTCAACCAGCTGCTGAAGCGAGTCATCCAGGCCGTCACACGCAATGGTTGGCATGCATTATACTTACTTTACAGATGGTCTACATGTGATACTTGTTTTACAGTCATGTCTTGTTGAGTCAAGGCTGAAGATCCAGCTCATTTTTGGTGTTCCTCTTTGTAATATTGTTTTGTATTGCTAAATGCCTTGAAGAGCTGTCCTTTCTGAGTGTGTTATGTCAAGGCGTGGTGGCACATTCAAGTAGTTAAAGTGTTTGCTTATCACACTGAAGATCTGGGTGTGATTCCCCACATGGGTACCATGTGTGGAGCCCATTTCTGGTGTGCCCGCCTTGATACTGAATATTGCTGAAAGCAGCATACAACTAAATTTACAATCATTCACTCAATGTTACGTCAAGCAGCACCACACCCACGGCAAAAACACATGGACACACAAGCACACACACGTGAATGTATATATCACTGTAGAAGTGCGTCTTTGTTTCCCTAAGTACTGTTCATTTGTTGTGCTTTGAACCATCTGGACGAAGTACTCATTGCAAATACTTTCCACTGTGAACAGTTACATCAGACAGTGCATGTTGCACCCTGTCATACTGAATGCTGATGATGACTTGTTGCAGTAGCTTAAGTTTAGATGTAACCAACAAAATAAACTTAATTAAAACACACATATCATTAATTCATGACATATAATATGCATTGCAGATTATGAAAAAACAAATAAACAAAACTGTATGCATGCACTTACAAATCAATACTACTCTCGAGAAAGAGGCACCCAGGATACCAAACTCAGTCGGAGTGGGTAGATATGAAATTAAGTATAGCAAAGACTTTCATTGGCTGAGTCACAGCTGATGATACTTTCAGGGCTCTTCGTGTATGTATAGGCATCCTGGTTCTAGCTGTGCAAACCAATTCACTGCATGTGCAGCTATTGTGCGCTTTTCTGCAGAGTGCAGCTGTTGAAACCATTTTTCACCCCAGCTGTTTTTTTTTTAAGGGAATCATCTGAACTCAGTTTCACTTGATTTTTTTCAAAGGGTTATTTTTCAACTTTTTAAATTGAATTTGCATTTCAGACAAATTGTTATTGTAAGTCCATACTGAAAGGTGTAAGAATCTGCAAAGTTGTGTTTTGCATTGCATGTAAGCTCTAAATTTACGTATGCTATCATAACAACCCAGAATGCCCGATGATTTCACCTCCCCTTGTTATTGTCTTACTACAGGTTGGTCTCTGGTTCTGGTAGCACTGCTCGGGATCGCCATCATGTACATCTTCTCCCTCATCTCCTTCGCTTTCTACAGAAACGTCCTCACTGCAGCGGAGGGACGTCACTGCCGCACCATCTACGAGTGCCTCACCACCATGATTCACCATGGCCTCATTGAAGGGGTGTACAACGTAAGTCATGGAGGTTGTCATGCTCAGATGTGGATGTGTACATGCATCTACACAAGTCATGACCCTAACAGAACGTTCATAATTTAGCATAATTCATGGCTAGGGAGCATAGATGATGATTTTTATGGAGAGGCATGTACAGTTTGAGTGACACCCCACTCCACCCCACTTCCACCCCACTCCACCCCACTTCCACTCCACCCCACTTCCACCCCACTCCACTCCACCCCACTCCACCCCACTTCCAACCCACTTCCACCCCACTCCACCCCACTCCACCCCACTTATTCCCCCTGTTCATTGTAAAATGGATTCTACAAAAGGTGAAATGTTGGTGTATTATAGCCATTATATTAGAATCTGCTGATCATGTTTTGCACTGATATGAACCATCTGAGTGAGACTTGGAAAAATGTTTTAAGTAGCGTCAGGCTTTCTTGTTACAAGACTTCCCAGTTATACTGAAGACATCTTGGAAATGTATATTACTGGTCATGCCATTTTTTTCCATATTGAAAAGACATTGTCGTTTGATAGCATTCTGTCATTTGTAGCAAGCAAAGTGTCATTTGAATTAAATATTGTGTTACTCAAATGGCAAATGACAAGTGTGAAAAGTAAATGAGCAGCATCAAATATTCAGGGTGTCACATTTTATCATCACCTGAGCTTGCATTATTTTCTTGACACACTTTAGACTGGACCCTGTATTTGCATTAAATGTGTGATGCATTAATCTCATTATTTACAGTACTTAGATCCAGCATTGTGTTATTTCCATCAGACTTTGTGTGATTTGATCTAGTAATGAGTCATTTGAACCAAGCATTGTGTCATTTAAGTAGACTCTAAACAAACATATAGTTAAATGGCCCAGGGTATGTATAAAAAAGAAACACTTTTAACCCCAGGATAACCCAGGATGGTTTCTCAAATGATGCTGCTAATTTTGACACTGGAGGTAAACTTACTCATTCTTGTTTGACTAGGTGATGGAACCTTCCTTGGCAGGAAGAGATTACCATTTTCATCTGGGTGTGACCGTGTTTGACACAGTCTTCTTCATCCTCATCACCACCATTGGCCTCAACATCATCTTCGGTATCATTGTGGACACCTTCTCTGAGCTTAGAGACAATAAGGTAACCATAGTTCAAGTCATCTGTTCTAGCCATAACATTTGGCTAAACAGTGAGAACATTATTAAGAAATTTCCAATTTCAATCTGGGAATTGTTCTTATAAATCTGTGAATGAAGTATCTAGCATGTCAAGATCAACAGCTTCAAGCAAACAGTTCCACTCTATGCTCATTTGTACTAGTCATATGCTTAACTATTCCATGATAATTAATAATTCATACGATATATATTAGGATTCATATATTAGGGAAATATATTGCTTTTAGTGGTAATAATTAATCAGGACTTTTCATATGAAATGTTATTCCATCATAGGACTTTGAACAACTTTGTATTCTTTCCAGTGGCAAATCGACAATGACATGAAGTCGAACTGTTTCATCTGCAGCAGGGAAAGCTACGACTTTGAGCGTCAAGCAGGGGTGAGTGCCGTACACAACTGTGATAAAATTGCATTGTGCAGAAGAACTATGGTCATACTCCAGAAAGTATCCCTGTGTAGATTTTGTGTTACATGTGTCATATTTGGGATTACACTTTCTTAGTGAAATACAAATTCTAGTACTTTTGTGGTTGAGTCCCACACCCATAGAGTCAGACACCTAACGGCCAGCACACAAAGTTTGCTGTCTAACATGCTCAGATGATTTTGTGTGCTGGCGATTAGAAGCCTGGCTCAAGCGGTGCCGGTAAGGTTCCCATATGGGACTCAATCACAAAAGTTCGAGAATTTGTACTTCACAAAGAAAGTGCAATCCCAAATATGATGTATGTTACATTTGACTATTGTCTAGATGCCATTGTGTAATCACAGATTTTGCATAGTTATGAAACTGTCAACACACAATAGCTGTCAGGTCGACATGCCGATTCTTACGTCGACAGACAATATTGTGTACTTTTGGACTAAGATCATTATTTGAAAAAATTATCAAGTATGTTCTCATCCAAGACTGTATTACAGTGGAAGACGTATTCAAAAAATTGTGGTGTGACCTTTGCAGGCTACATGTATGTTTCATATGTATATTTCAAAATGTCGTTTCAGGGTTTCGAGAAGCATGTAAAGATGGAACACAATCAGTGGGCATACCTCTTTTTCTTCATCCATCTGGATGAGACAAGGCCCAATGATTACACCGCCCTGGAGCTTTACATTGCAAATTTGGTAGGTGATGACATCACTACATATCAGAGCAGTGCTTTCCTTTCACATTATACAATTATAGACTGGTGATGGGGTCAGTAACTGTTTTATGGCCCCACAAAAAGCAATATTACTTTAAACGGGCCCATGAAAACAAGGTTTGACCAACTTTAGCAGTCTATAATTGTTTTATTATGTAATTACCAAAAAAAGCTTCTACAAATCAAAATATGTCCATTTAATCAAGAAAAGTCATTTGATTTTCCCTACAAACCGAAAACTTTATGTAAACAATAATGTGACATGTAAACGATGGAATGACGTCTATGATACTTGTAGTCAATCTGACTTTTGGTCGGACCTGGATTGGCGTCAGTACACTTTGACTCGATAGTCATGTGACTGCCTATAGACAAAAAGAGTAGCCAGTAATATATGCTTACATAATAATCTTATATATTACCCATTTTGCATTTGTTTATTTTAGTAATTACTTTTCTGCATTGTTCAATGGTAGTTCAGTTCAGAGTTATGTGTAGTCCCAGCACTAGTTCTCTATGGCAGCAGAATTCATGGCACAAACTAAATTCACTCACTGTTGTCAGTAGAAGTGAGTGAGTATGTTTTTTTGCCACCTTTAGCAGTATTCCAGCAATATCATGGCAGGGGACACCAGGAACGGGTTTCACATGTTGTACCCATGTGGGTAATTAAACCCAGGACTTCGGCATGACGAGCAGACACTTTAACCCAACCGCCCCCTATCAACAGCAAGGGAGGCGATGGACTAGCATTTGGACTTTGTTGTTCTCACATGTTTTACTTGAATTTGAGTTGTTTTGTTTTCATGTTTGTATCAGACATTAGTGTTATCTTGTTAATTGTATTCATAAGACTTGATGATCTAGTGGATATGTCTTATTGTCACATGACATGAGAGATGATAATCTACAGTTGATATGTCTTATTGTCACATGATATGAGACACGATGTTAAGTTTTTACCTGTATTCATAAGACTTGATGATCTGGTGTACGTATGTCTTATTGTTATTGTAACAGGAGATGCAATGATCTAGCACTGGTTTGTATTGTCATTTGACATTAAACATGACAGTCTTGTTAGATTTTCTCATTCCCACTTGTCATGAGACTTAACGATCTAGTCTATGCTGTGTTGTTTCAGTTGGAGCAGAACAATTTTGACTTCTTCCCGTTGAACCGTGCAATGAGCCTGCGCCACGAAGAAGACAGTAACGAGAAGAAGCTGGAGACGTTGATGGACCAGGTGGACTACCTCGTCAACAAGATGAAGGAGGAGGTTTGTTCCTGCTACATATCATGTGGACCATGGCGTATTCGTAAAACAGAGTGCCCGTGTCATACTGTGTTTATAACACGAGTGCCTAAATGTTGGTATTTCGCAAAAGCAAGGGTTATACCGATGTTTAGTCATGAGTGTCGTAGACATAGTATGACATCGTAACAAATATGATACTCTGTTTATTATCAAAGTCAACGAATTAAGGAAAATACACCCAAATCTACTTTCAAATATGGGCTTTCTTCCCGCCTCTGCCGCATATAGAACGAAAAATATTCACAGGAAAAAAATGTAACGTTGTTCATGACATCACATCAATATGACAAGGATGTATTTTCCAAACAGAGAACACTTGGCATATATGGAATCTTAAACAATTTGCTCCGTACATCAAAAACTGTCCCAGGCAGTGTTGTTGGTGTTTGATTTTGATTTCAATCAAAATCTACACGTATGTTTTATCTAAGACTCAGTTCTGTCTCCAAAGGCGGATGTTCGTGAAGAGTGTTCCTAGGGGTATGACTCAATGATTTCTGCTTGAAATAATGTTCGGCTGGAAGAGGACACCAGTCAGTTCAATGCAGCTTTCTTTCATTCATTCAAAATTTTAAATTTAATATTGCAGCCTAAATATGTAATTTCAGGGGGAATAAATTAAATGGTTACTAAGCCTCCCTGAGGGCTGATAGTATTACTGAGAGGAATGCATTATCGATTTTCAAAGAAACATGGTGTGAAACAGTGCCTTGAAGTTGAAGCTAAATATTTTCTGTAAAGCAAAAAGTGAAACTCATAGAGGACATTTATCACTTTATTACAGGAACCTTGGCAAAATGAGTTATTGTACTGCTTGCCCTTGATTTATTCCATTTTGTGTAGCACAGTAAGATAAACAACAAATTAACAGCAAGGTAAAAACACTCCCTTAAAATAGTTGTAAATATTTTATTCTACTGGCGACGAATAATGAATTGAATTCAGAAAGGGATCTAGATTCATTCACTAAAGTGAATGTTAACTGAACTGGTAACTTCCACAGAGTGTTGTCGTGAGCTCTGTATCAGTAAGGGTGCCTTGTGGTTAAAAGTTTTGTTCGTGATGCCAAAGACTCAGATTCAATTCTTCACATGGGAATAATGTGTGTAGCCTGTTTCTGATGTCGCCCACTGTGATATTGCTGGAATATTGTTGAAAGCGGCATAAAACTAAACTCACTCACTCACTCACTCACTCACTATCAATAATATTCAATACGGAATACAAACAGGTTCAGAAGTACAGTTTTCAAATCGTGCAGATATTGTAAGTTAGGTAGTCATTCTGTTTGTCATAGGTTTGGTGTAAAGTTTGAAAACTATGTATCTTGTATGTGCAGGAAGCGACCAAGGAACGAGAGAAGGAGAAACAAAGACAGAAGGAGTGGGAGGCTAAGTTCAAGGCAGACAAAAAGTAAACACATCACAGAGCTGGAGGTTGTCATGACAAGACAGCATCAACCGAGACAGCATCATGTTGAGGTAGTGTCATGCTGAGGTAGTGTCATGTTGAGGTAGTGTCAGACTGAGATCTCTATAGCATCTCTTGTGACATAATGTCATGCAAATTAAATGCCATACTGAGATTATATGCAGAGATAATGTCATGCTGAGATAGCATCATGCCATGATAACGTCATGACGAAATAGCATCATGACAAGACAGCTTCATGCCAACATTGTGTCATGCCAGGAGTGTGCCATGTTGAAAAAGTATGAGACTGAGATAATGTCAGATCGAGACTGACAGAATGTCATGCAAAATAAGCGTCATGCTGAGATAGAATGAGCAGATATTGCATAAATATTGTCAAATCGCAATGGTGTCAAGTAGAGACAATGTCATGCAGAGATATTGCAATATTATGATGCAAAAATAATGTCATGCTGAAACTGTGTAATGTGCAAATATTATGTTTAGTTTAATGTGAAGTTAGACATTATGTGCTGATAAGAAGTATGATGTCATGCTGAGACAAAGTTAGAATAACATGATGCGCAGTCTCTCCAGTTAGGAAGTGTTTTCATGGGGAAATTTTCCACCAACAAATATTGTCATGTAGCGTTTACATTGATGTATGAGGTTAACTGTGAGTCCATGAGTATGTGGTTAATATGCTGAACATGAAAAGAAACAGCTTCGAAAACTTGAAATCTCGTAAAAGCAAGTGTTCATGTTTATGCCTTCTGTTACAAATCTTGACTAAAATCTAGTGTTGCTTTTATTTTGCTGTTCAGTATATCTGTGTTAGTCCAGCAAGAACAAAGAAAATAACAGCAATATAAAGATGTTAGAAAGTTTAAACTTACAATTATTTCACAATAAAAATGTGTGTATTTTTGCCAGAAAGTGTAGAGATGGAATAAATTTCAACTGTTTTAATGTGTTTTGGGTAAAAAGCAAAACCTTTTGTCTCAAGATATGACTAACATGAAAATCAAGGTTTGGTAGGATTAAATTCATATTGTGTATTTCCTATTGTCAAGCAGGAATGGATTTACATTGTGAATAAATTATCTTGCAATACTTGATGATTATAATGAATCATGTGAAATGACAATCTAGTTCTGGTTACTGAATCATTAGTACTGAATACGGAAGACATACTACATGAGAAGGATGTCATGTTGTGATGGTGTGTAATAGTGCTGATTGTGCATATTTTGTTCCTGTTGACATTATCCAGTATTACCCATACATTTTAGCTGAATCTGGTTCAGAGTTAATATGATATTAACAGTGTCAGCATTCCAGGTTTGTGTGTATATATGCTATTACAGTGTTTTAACTTGTTTATTTGGTTCTCAGAAACTGTTGTTAAATGTATATACACATATGAAAGGGTATACTTATTATTTATAGAAGTAATATGAAACTCCCAAGTTTGTTTCTTGTCTTAAAGCACTCTGATGACTGGATACATTTCTAGATATGAAATAGGGATGCCAGTTTTGTTCTTTCAAGTCTTTCAGAATGGTTTGTTTATGTGTATCTGTAAATAAACTTTGGTTGTGTTTGTATAATATGACCTCTGGTCAACCAGGCCTAAAGCTTACTGTGATATACAGCATGTTATAAAGTATATATAATCTCCATTGCTAAGTGTCTTCTACAATGTGTGTACCAGGACTCAGGTTTGTAGGTGACCTGAGCATGATCAAGTTGAGTGTGCGTGTGAGCTTGATGCTGAAAAAACAAGTGACTACAGTCACAGATGTGACTGGTAAAACCTAATAACTGGAACACCAGGATCAAGGTTCATAGTTTAATTCTGTGAATCCTGACAAGACAGAGAGAGGCAACACCACTACAGATTTGCAATTATTTCATTTTTCAGCTTTTGTGAGTTGGACAGTAAACATGTGCTAAATAAAGAATGTATATTTACTATAAAAACTATTCTATTCAATCAGTATGGTTGTGTTAGAGCTCTCTTGCAACCACACTTTATGATGTTACTCTTCTCAATGTCAAAAAATTGTGTATCAGTCTGAAGTCTTGTGTGTTTTATACATAAATATGTTTCTACTGTGTGTGATGTATATGTTGATGTCTAAAATGTTTTTGTCTCTCATAATATATGGCAGGTTGAACTGAGATGTGATAGACTTATTTTCATTGTATGAACATATTTTAAAGCATGTAATATATTTGTTTACATTCTTTGAATTTAAGATGTTTAATATATTTGCTTTAATTTAATACATTTAATCATATTTTAATGCATGTCATATTTTTTTAGATTTTTATGACTAAGTTTTTTTGTTGTATATATTAAATACTTTTTGAAAGAATTTGATTTATCTGAAATAAGCTGACAAGTGATATACAAGGGAGGTGGTGACTGGTAGTTTATATTTTAACCCAGTCAGCCTTTTTTTTAAACACATGGTGTCTCCACTTTTTTTCAATAATTTATTATTAGATTTTCAATACTGGCACTTTTATTCCCAATACACTCCTTTAAGTAAGTGAGACTGGGTATTCTTGATTTACAGTTCAAATTCAAGTATCATGCTCCCTTCACACTTGAGGGAGAATGAACCAGAATAAAAATTCCTGAAGATTCCTTGAAATTGGAACTGCATTGTAAAACTTTTCCTTCTTGTAACATGCCCAAATGTTCAAGTCTTTCCAGGTATATTCAAAGTGGACAAATATCAAATAGCTTTTGAAAAGCATTCTAACTGCAGTCTAAGAATTCTTACTGGGGTTCTAAGAATTATGAACACATTTGAAGGAGAATGAAAAAGGCAAGCCACTTCAAATCATTTTTAGCTCATTCTCCTTGATTCCTGTCAATTCGAAATAAGCATGAAGGAGCTTTTAAGGTTCAGCTGAATATTGCGTGTCAAAACAAGAACTCTGATCTTTCTGTGACTGGATGCCTTGCACTACTTCATCTGTAGTAGATCAAAGCATTTTGTCATTAAATTTGGTAGACATATTCCCTGTTTTTTCTGCAGAGGTTTCTCTACTGGAAAAAGACCTAGTTAGAATTTTGATATTCTATTTTTTGCAATTTGTTTATTAATTGGCAATCATTTATTTCTGTACAGCTGTATACAGTCTCAGTGACTTATCTTTTAGATAGGATACGCTGCCATGGTTACTTAAGGTTTGGAAGAGTTTTGGTGATGAAGTGCTTTAAATTATTTATATGAGATTTACAGACAGCTGGTCTGTTTTCTTTCTCAAACATGGAAGTTTGGACCTCTGATTGTCAAGTTCATGGCAAGGCTCATTGTCTGAACACTAATCACAGAAAAATGTATGTATCATCATATTGATGTTTACACCTTCCTTGAAAGAAATTCTGCATGGGAGAATGGCATGGTCATGACAGTATGACATTTCCAGTTCACCTAAAAACATCTTTCCTCTGAACGACTATTTATATTCCTAACAAGAAGTTTCGAAAATGAAGTTGGTGTGAAATGTTCAAAGAACCGATCTTTTAACCTTCCATACTTGGCCGTTTTTGGATTTCTGACATCATCATAAACAACAGATCAAAAGGAAGAGTTGACATGAAGAAGGTCACTCAACAGATCTCTTAATTTTTTTCATAACGATTTCTATGTCAGTTGTTTCTTTAACAGTGCAGATCTGGTTGACCTTGACCTTTGCTGTACTCATGTTTGACCATGTTCACCTATCAGGATGCTTGTTTGCTAGAATGCGTGTGCCAATTTGAAGCGTGCACTTGACATGCATGTTGAATCAGTTTTATGTTTAGGTCCATTGCCTTAAGTACATTGATGACCAATAAGCTGGAACACAGACGTTATGCTCTGGCCCACAGGATGAAGTAAGCTTATAGCCATCACCGTGCTCACCTGATGAGATTACGTAATGGCTGGGATATTGCCCAGGCTAGCTATTCTCGAAACGTACGTAACACTACGAACTTCTTAAGCCCATTCTTAACACACTGACTACGATCAAAGTTAAGAAGTTTTAGGGCTACGAACGTTTCGAGAAGAAGGGCCCAGATTATTATTATGAATATGGCATGAACGTTGGTAAAGATTGATGTTCGTATATGTTACGTTATTATCTTCTTACCAGTATTGTTACTTCTTGACCGGTATTACTCGTGTATCGTGTTGCCGATCAAGCAACATGGCCGATGTTTTACCTCTACATTGGTTCAGTGGGCACGAAGGCTGATCACCTGGAATTCCCCTAGAACCAGGTTACACCTGTTTGTGTCCTGACAGGTAATATCAGAGCGATGTAGTGAACAGGGACACATTCTTACTTCATATCACCTGTCCCACCTGGGTACGGTGTGTGAAGCCCATTTGTGGTGTCCCCAGTCGTAATATTACTGGAAGAGCGGCATAAAACTACATTCACTCCCTCATTTAACGTGTTGTATGTCTTTATGATATTGGGTATCTGTGTATAGAACCAAAAGGGTAATTATAAACCAGAGTAATGCAACGGAAGGGTAATAAAATGGTCACTGGGTAATTAATACCTACTACAGTTAGAGGCAGTCAAATAAAACGTATTTATTTCTCGATGGGTAGAAGAATGAAACATTTTCTTTGTGATTCACGATCAGCCAAATCAGTTTGTTCCTCCGTCATATCTCAGCAAGAGTAACGAAATATTGAGGCTTTTTATATTTGTACTTGGTGTGCATTTTCTTCAGAAGAAGCTAACTTAAGTCGAATAATTACTTAAATATGATATAATAATCTTTATCTAGCCTCATGTAAGAATGTCGAGTTTTGATTGGTCCACGTGACTCTGATAAAGTACCATGTACATCCATCACGATCCGCCAGCGGGAGTATACGACTTTTATACTCCCGCTGCGAAAGTCATATCCTCCTGCTACGCCTCGGTGACGACGCGAGAAGTGAGAAAAGCGTGCATCGACAAGCCTTTAGTAACGTGCGGTGCATTGAGGTCAAACGATCAGCTGGTGTCAACATGGCAGCAAGTCGATTCGATGCGTGTTGTTTTGTTTTGATTTAGTGAAAACATTCAGCTAGATAAATGCGTTATCACATCGTGTCGAGGGAAATTTCCCTCGACACGACGTGATGCCTTATATTTTATGCTCAGTAACTTTTCTCTGTAGGTTTTCTGAGGGTTTATATGCACAACCATTATGTTTCTAATTTCAAAGGAATATCTGGATCTGGCCCCAATTATTCGAAACAAACTTAAGTCTGAGTTTTTCACTCAAATTTGAGAAAATGCATTTCACAGATTGAACTGAAATTGACAAAATATAAAAACACAAAATATATGGGACAATTTGAGTTTGATGGTTAGATTAGTTAAGTTGTTTGGGCTATTATATTTCAAAAATGCAGTTGAGTTTTAAAAAATCAGCTGATTCAAATTGTGAAATTGTGTTTGTTTCGAGAAATCGGGGCCTGATCTGATTTTAAGTAATTTCAGTTTCAGTAAATTGCCGTTCAGGGGTTGCGTTTTGATTGTTTCCTTGTTCTGGAACGATGTTGCCCATTCATCCACAAATTTTGAAATACAGACTACCACGAGACAACTGCTTTACTTGGCATGTATTTGTAATTATCCTTGATTGTATCGATTATTTGATTCTATGTACTTTGGTACTGAGTTTCTATTTTTTCAAATTGTTATAATTGACGAAATGGATTAAAATCAGTTCGAAGGCTGGTGTGTTCTTTGTCCTCTGTGTACATTATGTATATCATTTGTCAATAGTCGTTAACGTGCTGCTTTCTTTGTTTGGTCCAATTAGACAGCAGGTCTCGATATCAGATCAGGCATGGGCCCGGCAATATATCTTTCTTTGTCTGTGTCTTATATATAGAGTTGTGGAATGCATTAGGAAAGGGGAGTGAACTGTTTGACGTTTGTTCATCAACGGGATAGTGTACACTTGCACGACAACCTTTCATTTGTACTCAGCAATATCTCAGACATATAGCAGTGGTCTATGCATAAGCGAGTCTGATCCAGTCAATCCTGTGATCAGCTACATGCGCATCGATCTGCGCAGCTGAATCCTATGACTAGTCAACTGAGTCGTCAAGCCGCACCAACCGATCCCGCGAGCGGCTTCTTGAAACAAACATGGGTTAGTGTAATCTAAAACATGCATGGGTTACTCAAGACCAATTCTAACCCGGATCTTCATCAGTGACACGACAATATAGTCACTAGAAAGATCATACAGCATTTGTATAAAGTGCATGTGGATAAAGTTTTACAGCAATGATCAAAACACAACAATAAAATAAGAACTTGTTAGTAAATATCTGTTTATTGACAAAATATGAAATATGCAAAGTACATTTCACCATGACGAAAGCAAGATGACACTTTGAAAAAATACACGAGATGTAGTCCAAGAGGCCACGTGGTCACATCCTCGATAATCTCCAGGGAATGCTTTCTGATAAATTTCCACGGTAGAGATTTATAATAACGCATACCCTGGAGGTGATCACGTGGTCCAAATGAGAAATATGTACGATAACAGCGTCTCCTGTGATTAATGAAAACTACATGATTAATCTCTGATTGACATGCCTGATCTCAGCTGAA
Organism: Haliotis asinina; assembly: GCF_037392515.1. NCBI lineage: Eukaryota > Metazoa > Mollusca > Gastropoda > Lepetellida > Haliotidae > Haliotis > Haliotis asinina. Next base: position 12,065,246 of record NC_090283.1, on the reverse strand, counting down.
CATGATAGGTACACACTAAACATCAAAAGTGACGTTACCCGCATACCTATATGAATTACTTAACACTATCAAACATATGTTAGAAGGTATTAGTTTACACGAAAGCTTAGCAACAGATAAAGAGGGCCTAGAATGCATGGTGTGATATACAAGTAAGAGAAATCTGTCACAATTAATAGCTGTAGAGAAAGAGCCAACGGAATGTTGCAGATGGGGTCGACATACAACACTGCTGCCCACGCCCCCGGATGTTAACGCATCACGATTATAAGACTCATTCGGGGCTACAGATAGACAGGTGAGAATCTGTCCTAACACATAGTCACAGTAGACAGACCTAGAAGTCGACCTTCACGCATCACAATGCAGCAGAAAGTTTTCAGTCACTTCATTTAGAGTATTTTTTGCGAAATTCATTTAGGAACGAGTGTAACGTTTCTTATGGTGCTTAGTGAATGTGGTGTCGTGTTCTCCAGAACAGACCCTCCTCCCAGTCAGCGTCTCTACAGCGTCCCCCTACGTCAGCAACGACACTGCGGTGAGCACGTACATAATGAAGAAGATAACGAACAGGACGCGGTCGACGACACGTGCAAGTTCCTCCCAGTCCTGGTTTACGTTCTTGTACGAGTCGTCTGCCGACAGTTTGCCACAAATATATTTAAGATATCTGGTAACATCCCTCATTTCCCGCGTCTGTAGTGTATCCATTTCCCTCCCTGCTGCAGCTTCCGGTTGCGCATGCGTAGATAAGTCCTCTGTCTCCCGCAATGTCTCCGCGAACAAATTGTCCACGGGCGAGTACTTGTCTATGCACAAGATTCTCCGCAGACCATTTCGGCTTAAACAAGCCTGTCGAAAAAAACTCGGAACTCACAAGGTTTGTTAAATCCAAGAAGCTTTAGCATTTGATATGTTGCGGGATAATTAAAGCAGTGTTGTTTTTCTTTAATATTTGGAACTTGACACATTTTATATACAATATTATCAACAGGTGAGCAAGTTGTATGGCCGTTTACTTCCTCCTTCACTAACTGACATGTCCTGATTTGTTGTTTAAAGCAGCGTCAAACTAACTCACTCATTCACAAGTATCACGCATCCACCCGTTCACCAACTCGGCCAGCCACCCATAAACTTGCTCACTAACCCGCTGATTATTTAGCTTAGTCACAACCTATAAACTCACTCACTCACTCACTCACTCTCAACATCATACACCAAAATACTCGCTCATTAACTCACTCACTTACTCATACACCATCACTCACTCACTCACCTGGTGAATCCACTTGGGCAGAGGTCGTCGCCTGGCTCCCCTGTAGCTGATGTTGTTGACCAGTACAGAGATAGCTATGCTGCAGCAGGTCAGCAGCAGGGTGATCAAGTAGAAGTGACCTGCAAGGTAGAACAATACTGCATGCCTGTACCATTATAATCAATCTGGTACAACGTGACCCCCTGGTGTGCTGCTGTGGTTGAGAGGAATGGCCACAGATAGGACCGATACTCACCCAAAGCGTAATGCTGTGGATGAAGGGAACAGCCACGGCCAGGACCGATACTCACATAGACGTGGTGTGCTGCTTTGGTTGAAGGGAACAGCCACGGCCAGGACCGATACTCACATAGACGTGGCGTGTTCCTGTGGTTGAAGGGAATGGCCTGGGTTAGGACAGGTACTCACCTACACGTGGCGTGCTGCTGTGGTTGAAGGGAACAGCCTGAGTTAGGACAGATACTCACCTACACGTGGCGGGCTGCTGTGGTTGAAGGGAACAGCCTGAGTTAGGACAGATACTCACCTACACGTGGCGTTCTGCTGTGGTTGAAGGGAACAGCCTGAGTTAGGACAGATACTCACCTACACGTGGCGTTCTGCTGTGGTTGAAGGGAACAGCCTGAGTTAGGACAGATACTCACCTACACGTGGCGTGCTGCTGTGGTTGAAGGGAACAGCCTGAGTTAGGACAGATACTCACCTACACGTGGCGTGCTGCTGTGGTTGAAGGGAACAGCCTGAGTTAGGACTGAGATGAGAAGAACGAGTCCGACGATTATCAGCATACCTGTGGGAAAGTATTGCTCTAATATAAACAAAAGTGGAGGAGTAAAGCAAAACATCTGCAACTCGATGTCTTGCGGACAACAGGACATTTTGTGAACAATCCGGTGTTTCGGATCCCGTGTACCCCAACCACAAAAACAAGTGTCATGGCCCGTGTGACAATGTACAGACCTCTCTGGCACATTTACATCTAGGAAAATCCCGGTTAGAATTGATCTTCAGGGGCGAGTGAGTTCAGTTTTAAGGCCACTTTTAGCAAGATTCCAGTTATATAACATCGAGGAACACCAGAAATGGGATTCAGATATTGAACCCATGTGGAGAATCGAACTCCGGGTCTTCGGCGTGACGACACAACACTTTAAACACTAAGCTACTGCACCACCAGGTGTTCAGCATCCCATGCTTGACGTGTGATAAACTGTGTTAAACACCAAACAAAATCTCCATAAAGTGCATTTAACTATTATTGTTATTACAGTTACTGAGTGTCCTGACGGTTCCGCATTTCATTCCTGCCTAGTCCCCATTCACTGCGTCTACCCATACACAGTCTAATGATTTCACGGAGAATAGAAACAATGCCAAAGACACACTTCAGTTTTTGAAAACACGTGTTTCTACCTCCCCACCTCCCGTTTATATATCCCATTAAAATATAGTAAGGGACATTGCATTTACAAGATTGATGACATGCAAATGATGACACCATGAGGCGAAGAAGGAAACAGATGATGAAGAGAAATGACGATGAAGTGAAAATGTGACAATGTATACCATTCCTTTGGAAATACTTCATCTGAATGGATAAATATTACTTTTTTCATATGTATTGGCACTGGCCAGTGGTGTGCCCGCAAATATCCCCTACTTTTTTATTCGCATATATCCGTGTTATAGATTTGTGAGGTCTAATAGAACACGCAATTCACCCAAACACCTAAAATTCTTATCAAACGGGGACGATGGGATAGTCTAATGGTTAAAGCTCCCGCTCCTCATTCTGAAGAAACGGGTTCGATTCCTCAAATGTGTACAATATGTGAAGCCCATTGTCCCCCTCCATGATACTGTAATATTTTTCAAAAACAGCGTAAATGCATACTCACTCACTCACTCATTCATTAACTGGTCCACAATTTACACTCACTCACTCACTTACCCATGGCCATGCGCTCGTTCACCCATTTACTCACTCACTCATCCATCCACTCACTCATCCACAATTCCCACTCCCTCACTCACTCACTCACTCATCCACTCATTCAACCACCAATCCACTCACCCCTTCAAGCACCCACTCACTAACTCACTCTTACCAAAAGTGTTCTTTTCTCTGGATCTTGCAGGTAGTAGAAACAACACGGGAACCAGGAACCCAAGAAGAGCCCCAGGTCCTATGGCCAGGTTCTTGAAGAAGGAAGGTCTCCTCTCCGCCTCCACTGTAACGCTTAGTATAGAAAACTCATAAGTCCCATACTTCACCTCTGAGAGTTTAGCCTTCACCCTATTGTCTTTGATGGTCCAATATGGATGTTCAGCAATCGGCATACCCCCAAAGTTTTCCGAATAATTAACATCCATCTCTTTAGCTCCTGGCGTGAAGAATTTCATGTCCATCTGCTCTCGTGAGTGTAACCAAGAACCAAATACGATTGTGCAGGACTGGGTATCGAAGGGAAAGTTGGTGACATCAAGAGGACATTTTGATGACACGACCATCAATGGCCCCCATCGTACAGTGCCGTCATTGGAAACGTCAACCGTTACTTCATATACGGGATCTGAAACCGGCGTGGGATCTCTGTAATACAAGTACATGAAACTATCACAATCGGAAAAGTACGAAGTGGGTTTATTTCCCTTGGATCAACTGGACATGTCAAATCTGAAAGTTACCAAATCATTGTTTGACTGTAAAACAAATCTTACCTTGATTAACGGTTCACGGGCTTATCCCTATCGTATATTCCTTTGTTTTGCAACTGCTTTTCTATCGCTTGTAATCTTGTGTGATTATTGAATGCAGGTCAAAATGTACCTCGTGTGTCCCCGATTTTTTCTCAGCAAACCGGACGCGATACTTTGTTTTCGTTCATCTGTTACACTACTGATCCTTACACAGTGTAATGATTGAGTATGGTTTTCCCCCTTTTTAGCCATACTCCGGCATTATCACGGGGACACCAGAATTGGACTTCACATAGTGTATTTGGCGTGACGAGTGAACGCTTTAACAATTAGACTACCCCACACAAAGGCCCTTCCTATTTAGTAACTTACGCGTTGAAAGGCACAATATCTGGCAGCCACAATCGCATTGACGGAAGCTTGACATTGGTCACACCCCCATAATCTGATGCATTCCATTTCAGTCGAATGTCGACCCATTGCTTAAACAAAATAGGTATATATGGACAGGCTGCAAAATATCTGTTTTAGTAAAAGATAAAACGACTTTTCTAAACAGATTCCAAAATGGGGTCAAGACGAACACGGAATCGTAGTTTATCGTGTCATGCAACTAATTCTATTACAATGCAATTCTACTATAATGAAAATGTATGATTTATAATTATTAATCAGAGCAAATGCAACAATCAAGAAAGACAAGAAAGACATATTTGGTGATATGTTTGGTTAAGCACGGGAAATGAAATTGCTCCACATATCCAAATAGGTATCAAGACACATTTGTCCTCTATTTTATAATAATACCATGGAACGCACCTGGAACAAGATAATCCTTGACGTCAGGGTATTTTCCGCTTCATTCTGGAATTAACATAACTATGCAATTTCATCATCAACTTTAAATAGATAAATAATGATGGATGAAGGAATAGATGGATGGATGGACGGATAGACACTTTAATCACTCGCCAGATTTGCACCCTAGTTCCACCTTATGATTGAGTGAATTTAGTTCAAACACTTTACTGAGTGAGTTTAGTTTTACGCCGCTTTTAGCAATACTCCGGTAATATCACGGCGGGGAACACCAGAAATGGGCTTCCGCACTTGTGCCGACTCGAACCCGGGTCCGCTTTAACCACTAACCCCAAAGCCCCAACTCCACTATGTACCGCAGAGCGAACCTGCCTCGTGTTCTCGGTACATATCTGACGGATGTGGAGTTTAAGCTCATTTCTGACAGCATTACGTTAACATCCGCACACTCAACAAATTTGGTACTACCTGTATATAAATAAAGAAGACGCTTTGGAGAAGACTAGTGGTCAAAGCGTTCGCTCGTCACGCCGACCCGGGTTCGATTCCCCACACATGTATAGTGTATCCTTACACGAAAATTCGGTGTCACTGCTTATTTTCAGTATTCCATCCATATGAATGTGACATTCCTGGTGTCCCCCACCGTGACATTGCTGTCAATGGATTATTGCTAAAAATCGGCATAAAACTGAACGGACTCTTTAGCAATATTCCAGCAACATCACGGCGGGGGACAGCAGAAATATGCCAATTATATGAACGGAATACTGAAAGTAAGATGTACCACCCAGTTTTCGAGTAACGGGTAAGCATTAGTTTAGTCTACCGGTAGCGGGTAAACAGAGGTTTAGCTTTAAAAGCAGCAGGAAAAGTACTTGTCAGTATTCCGTAACCGGAAATACCACCGTCACATACGGGTACTCACGATATTGTTGATGCTCAGCAGCATGGGATACATCGTGACGTCCACTGTTGTGTTGGGGGATGTCACAGGCCTGGCCTCCCTCACATAACCAGATCTGAGGAAGTCGGATATTATTCTTGACTCCCAAAACACTTCGCCCTTGTCACCGATACCTACAAGCAAAACATGGCGGTCTGTATGGATGAGGTCTGACCACGACCGAATCAACACTACTGCATCTCGTCTAGTCAGTGATGGAATGAATGAGCTATGAACACAATCCGATCAACACTAGTCCATCTTTAACAAACTACGGCCATGGGGATGGGGGACGATTGCGCCACAGTTTTCAGTCATCTTTTTTCATTACCCACAAATATTCAGAGACAGAAAAGAACCCCGTTCTGTCATACATGTCTACCAACATAGATTTGGTGACAAAAGATCCCCAGTACCCCATGTTTGTCTTTCAATATGGATACATGGCTAGGAAAGATCCCAAGTACCCCATGTTTGTCTTTCAATATGAATTCATGGCTAGAAAAGATCCCCAGTACCCCATGATTGTGTTTCAATATGGATTCATGGATAGAAAAGATCTTATGATGCCTCTTGAAATAAGTTAGAGTTGGAGCTGACTCCTGACCAAATGTGAGAGCGGTCCTTTCATTCAACGACAGCTTTATATGCAAAGGATCTTCCACCAAATGTCTTGAGCCTGGTGTTGGTGACCTTTAGTAGCCTTTGATCTCTGAAACGGAGTTCTTGTAGAATCATAGTCTTCCGCTAGATCACTCAACAGGCAGCCAGTGGAGATACCTAAGTACTGGAGTGATGCGACAGGATCTTTTTGACATTGTGGCAGTTCTCCCCACCTGGGTTCTGGATGTTTCGCAGTCTTCTGATTTGTTGCGCTGGAACCCTTGCAAGCAGACTATTACAATAAACAATCCTGGCGACGACCATTGAACGTGAAAGTGCTGCAGTCGTTTGGTCTGTGGGAATGTGGCTTATGTTACCTGTGTTTCGTACGTGAAAGTAATAATTCTTGACGAGGTCATTGATGTGCTTGTCGATGTTGCGTAATTGATGAGTCTAGCTTCACATCCAAATTTCTACCATCTGTCGAAAAACTAATCTCATCATTGTCAACTGTGATATGAGTTGCTTTCATCTTTTGCAGCCTTTTGCCAGGTCCTATGAGCAAAGCCTCTGTCTTATCGCTGTTTAACTTCAGCAGGTTGGCGTTTATCCAGGCACTAACTTTAGATGTACAGTCTTCTATTGCACTTAGTCCTGACCTCTGTGACTAGTCATTAACAGCAAAACAATTGTGCAGTTGCGTGTCATCACCATAAAAAATGATCATTGAAGGCACAGTTACTAACGATTTGAGAGACAGGTTTACTGTAAAGCGTAAATAGTACTGGGTCCAGTACTGAACCCTGGGGTACACAAGTCCAAAGAGTGTTGTCAGATAATATAGCAGTAAGGTCTTTTAGGTACGAGTGGAACCAGTCCAATACAAAGTCGTCTAAACCATATTCTTTGTGAAGTCGGTCTCATTAGCGACATATGGTCAACAGTATCAAAAACTTCTGTTAATTCTAACAGGAGCAACAGCGCAACATTTCCCTCATCCACAGTGCTGACAGCTGTCTCTGTGATGAATCCGCTCTTGTAAGCCAACTGATACTTATCAAGCAGACCCTGAGAATGATGATCTTGTATGAACATTTCAGATTTTATACCGTTCGGCAACTTTGCAGTTTGTTGTGATCAAGATTAGGCTTCTGAAACAGTGGTGTAATAACAGCAGTTTTCATGCATTTTGAGATTTCTTCTGAAGTCGAACTAAGGTTTAACAATATCTGTCATAACAGGTAAAAGACAATCCAGAACTCCCGGTAACACCGTAGTAAGTATGGGATCAAGCTGACAGGATGTTGTTTTCGAACTCTGAATCAACGTAAGTATTTCGGTGGAGTGATATGGGGTGAATACACCCATGGTTACCGGGGCACTGCCAGTGTGAGGCAAAGGCTTTGGACCACTTGCAAGTCGTGAACTCCGTATCTTGCAAGAACTTCTCGTTGAACTACTGGAGATTCATCAGAGTTTCCAGAATCTAGAAGAACAACCTCTTCAGTTTCACCAATTAGAGAAGACATGGTAGAGAAAAGCGCCTTTGAATTCTGCAATTGGGAGACAATCAGTTGGTTGAAATAATCAGATTTCAGTCTTTTCAGACGTGTGTTCACAAGTTTAGCTGAATTGAAAATATGTCTGTCAGTCTTATCTTTCGCCACCGCCTTTCAGCCTTGATATTCTTAATTTTTAGCCTCATGAACTTTACCCGAACACCAGGGGTTCTGATGTGTCCCTGTTCACCTCATTTCTAGGTTTGGTTGGTGCATGTATAACAGTTGCAAAAATGTGCATATTCTTTCCTAAAATTATTCAGATATTTCTCACCAAAGTCAATGTTATATTTTGTACATTTTGTTAAAGTATTCACGTTGTAGCAGGCTTGTTATCGGTAACTTGCGTAACTGACAGCTGTCTATGCTACTGGCATCGCCCCATGCCGCTAAAAGCCTGATGGAGTATACACTCCAGTGTTTGTACTGACCGCTCCGACCACAACTTAATGGTCAAATATTCACGCCTGTACACACTGTCAAATTAGACAGATGTAGATGTGGAGGCTTAACCACGTACATTACTGGTTATTACTCAACTTTTCCGACAACACACGGCCAAAGCAATTAGAATCTCGAAAGCTATCTGCCAAAATTGAGTAATATCTCGGTGCCATAACTTTTCAAAAGATAGACAAAGCGTCGTCTCCATTTTAGGGAAACTGGTTATACCATACAAGCAGAGGGTTCAGCTATATAAGCACCAGGGTCTGAAACATACATCAGTCTGACCCTGGAACCCTTCTGTTTGTATCAAGGTAAGCCATAGTTACTTTATGCTTCTCTGTTTTCATATTTTTGCTTAAAATGCGCCTTACTTGAACAATGAACTAGTGCTGTACTTTATCAAAGTCATGTTCTAATCTTGTACCTTGGCCGCGTGGTTATGATTAATGTAATTTGGTATCATTACTACGGTAGTTCTGTATGCCGTCACTTTGTAGTTCTGTATGCCGACACTTTGTAAGATCTGTATGCCGACACTTTGTAAGATCTGTATGCCGTCACTTTGTAAGACTAACATAGTTATAACTTAAACACACAATTCGGCTGTATGACAGATATGGTTTACAAGTTAGGCTTCTATTATTTTTTTTAAACTATCGCAATATGTGTCCTGGAAGTTTTTCGTTAACAATGTATATACGTGCGTTCTGTAATTTAGAATATGTGCAGGTTGCACGCTGCGAGAATGTGTTTAAGTCGCCACTCTGGCACTGATTGTAATATTCATATGTGTAGAATTCATCTTTTCAAATATAATGGAAAATATTGAATAACATGAAGCGCTAGTTCTACCCATACTTTCCGGCGTCAATTCACTGTTCAGTTTCATGTACAATTCCTGCCTGACAGACAGAGTTATTAGTTCACTTCAGTTGAGATGTTTTACCATCGCATATTGTCGAAACCAAAAACCAAGTCAGCGCAAGTATATGTTTTATATTGTGACTAGTTGCTTTCGTAGATATTGTAATTTTAGGTAACTAAGTTAACGTTGTGACTGCATATATGTTCGGAAGAAATACTTGAACGCTAAGTTATTCTGACTAAATGCGTACAGCATTAGCAAAGCCTAAGTGAATATATATTTTCCATTTGATATACGCTATTGTCCCTCACTATCGTGACTTGTTAATTCGGAAAATCTCCGGTAAATAGCAATCATTTGGAAGCTACGAAATTTAGTCTATGTGTATTGTAGATCAGTTCGTAAAGAACCAGGGTTTTTCAGATTTCCAAACTTACAGATATATTCTTCATAACTTTCTATATTTATCCTGCTAACAGTTTAGTCGTATAATATTTTAGTGAGTTGTTTACTTTGTCAGTTTAAAGCACTTCAGTGGATTTAATAAATAAAGGCTAACGCTGTAGAATCTGTGCAGCAACGCAACGGTCACGGTTCATTAGCATGCCGCCACACTGGTCTGCACAGCTACTACGCGGATAGATTGTTTACTTGTGACGTAACGTACCGTAGTCAGTCTAAGTGCGCTCTAATTATCAGTCACATAGGCCTTTATATAGCTGTGTGTCAGTGAATATTCTGAACTGGTCCAGAGATTTTTATTTGTCAAATATATCACAGCTCATCTATAATTATTATGTTAAATTTACCGTACAGCGGATTATAACAGTGCACGTTCAACACTGTACGGGCGTACCGTATTTAAGGTAAAGGACACCCCTATATCGAAAAGTGGTCGCTGTTCAAGAATGTTTATGAGTAAAATGTACATGATAAATGATTACAGATTATGTTTTATCAGATATTGTTAGTACAGACATGCAGTTGTTAATTATAACTTTAAATTTGTTTGTATTACGCCGTCGTAACGGTAATGGACATTGTATTGAGTTTAACTTAAATTGATAATGATTTATTATATAAAAAAAGGTTTAAATGTTTATTCTACTCTTCTCAAGTGCATCGATGACATTTTATATCATTGTGGTTGAATGATTTTGTATGACATTGAATCCATGTATTGAATAAACAGTCTGACCCTGGAACCCTTCTGAACCAACCCCGACTTCACATGTATATGCAGCAGATCTGACAGTGTGGAGATGAACAAATCAGGGAGTTGGTTGACATCTGTAGTGGATTTGAGAAGATCTCAGATGATCTTATGTCAACCTTAGATTTTTGCCCGTACATTCCCTTTGAAATGCGACATGGTTTTTCTTTAAACTTTGGTTTAGGTTTAGAAAAACATATTAAGGAAAGTTTTATGTTATTCGTTCATGATTAATAGGTCGTATTGTCTGTGAAGATTTTGACAGAACTGCAGTAACTTCTTTTGAATAATATTCATGCTTAAGGTATTGAAAAGCTCGGAACTTTAGCCACAGACCTGAAGAATATATTGCCATTTCTTCCAAATTTGATGTCAGGAATTAACATCCGGGTAGGGTAATAGTAGTGGGGTACCCAGGTAGAAGATTTTGACCCGTCCCATTGTACCCTCAACTGCCTTACACCGACACGTTTTCTAGGACGCAGCCCGGGAATCGAACCACCGACCTCAACCCAACCATCTAGGAAGCGAGAGGTCGTGAGTTCCTGAAAGCAAACTCAACCTCGACGGATTCACTTCATAATTTGTCCCATGCTGCAGAACATGGTTGTCAACAGCTATACATAACTTCACACTCACTAAGCAAGTTGTGGTTCGTTTACTGTCATAAAAATGGGTGTCAATTTTCAGTCTATTGTGACGATTGTGGGCATTAAACCTAGCCTTATGTTTTAAACACGACGGCGTGTAATGCATACACTCTGTATGATCTTACAGGAGCACGGACAAACTTGGACGCCTACATCACACCAGTCACCTGACCTCTAAACACGAGACACCAGTGTGAATATAGCTGATAATATGTTTACCTTCAACACACGGGAGTCCAAGGTACACTCCCACAATACAGAAAACAGTCAGGAAGATGTTTCCGTAGGAGTAACAAGCCATTGCTCCAGCTTCCCGTCACTGTCCAGTCTGTGGTCACTCCTGCCTGACCAGCCCGTTGATATGTACACACGACTGTGAATCACGTAAGAGCGGCTGTCCGAGCTAGCGACCCACCAGTGTGAGATAACGTGATATAAAGGTCAAGTTTAGTGTCGGGTTTCAATACAACGGCCTTGAGACGAAATTCGTCGCCCTGTGCAAGTCATGGACATGAATCAGGGACTAGACTCTCTGTGTTACACTTTCCTGCGTTCGTGTATGCGACCGGTGAATTCGTCTTTTATTTTGTATTATATCAGCTGACAGTGTTTAACAAAAACCAGTGTTTACAACCTATTGCCTGTTATGTGGTGAGCATAACTGGTGGCTATCTGCGTGTCTTCCTCCGTGGATCAGTGCAAATCTATGTACTGCTGGGTGGCGGGGGAGCCTGGTGAATATAACTTTCGCCGTCACGCCGTCACGCCGTCACGGTCACGTCGAACACCAAGGTACGATTCCCCACATGGATACAAGTGTGAGGCACAGGCCCTCGTGCCACTTCCAGGATTAAAGATTTTTAAAAAAATAAAAATTCTGAGATGACCCCCGACTTGAAAAGCTTCACAGTACAATATATCTAGATATATTTTCAAGTCGGGGGTCATCTCAATTTTTTTATATTAAAACAAAATGACACGAGGGCCTGTGGTGTGACGCCCATTTCTGGGCATAGATTTTCTAAGCTCTCTTAGCGCTAAGACGTACAATCGTAAGTGCCAAACATTAATATAGACTTACGACTATCTCAGTGCTGTGACAGCTTCGAAAATCTAGGCCCTGGTGTCCCCAGCTGTGGCATTACGGGAGCATCGCATAAAACGGCGTGAAAATAAACTGGCCCAGTACACTCACTCTGCACCAGAGGATGTTGCTTCAGGCTGATGTCTTGGTATCAGATATTATGACCTCTTGGGATGCCATGCTTAGTAAATCTTGTTCGGAGGGTATTTTTCGCTTTCTTCTTATTTATCACATCCATGTATGACTGATACGTGTTTCCCAACGTCCCTACAATTTTGGACTATTTTTCAGTATTTTGATTGGTCCGATTTCCTATTGTAGTATATATAATACCCACTTTAATCGGTTATTGATAGTGTATATCACTCAAGAACATGAGCTTTCTCAATTTTATCCATTTATCGCATTTTTATCCCTTATCACATTTTCAACCATTTATCACATTTTTATTCGTTTCGCTCTTACAGTATTTAAGATTCTCATATTGACTGATCCGTTTTCCCATATAGAAGTTAATATTTACTGCTTATCTAATTCATATTTCTTTCGTTATCTGTCATACCCCAGCTTGATTGGCCAGGTTTCTTCTTGATCATATTTAAAGTTCATTGCCAGGTGCGTTGTGTTGTTCAGGGGCAGACAGTTCTTTTAAACCAAACGTAATATTCGTGTACAAAACGTAATATTCCTGGAGGGTTGGGGTAGCCTGGTGGTTATAGCGTTCGCTCGTCAGGTTGAAGGCCCGGTTTCGATTCCCCACATGCGTACTATGTGTGAAGCCCATGTCTGGTGTCTTCCGCCGTGATATTGCTGGAATATTGCTAAAAGCGGCGTAAAACCAAACACACTCACTATTTTCCCAATCATATTATTGCAGCACTGTTGAGATCTCAGTGTCAATTATCAAACAGTTAGCACAACAGGTATGTATACAAATAGTGCGGACACAAGATAATACAAGATGTAACTATATATAAACAAGAATCTAGCAGGTCTTGCCAACAGAATCCCGATCCCGCCAGCCCGCTTACGACAACCATGGGCTGGTGGAGACAGATCTACCCCGGATCTTCACGTACGGTAGAGGGTCGTTTATTTTTCAACTACTTTTTCAATCAGTTTCTTTTTCCGACCTGTAATTTCAATATCTGAACCACTTACAAGTGTCATATTCACCAGGAACCTGTTTCCAGTGGTATAAATCACGATACCAAACACTGACCACAAATCCTCGTGGAAACCAATATCTTTGACAACCGCAAATGATGCATTTTGACGGAGATTGAGAAAAACTGCGCTTTTCCTCTTTCTGTCGACAAGAACACCAATTTCAAATCTGATCCACGTGTGTACGTCTTTGATATTCTTGATGAGATCAGTGTCATGTTTCACGTATACGTCCCGCCCCGTCGTCGTCATGACGCAGACCCTTTCATGGTCCTTGCAGTAGGAGAGGCTCAGCCTCACAGCCTCCTGTTGGTTAAGGGTCTTGTGAGCCTCTTTGGTTCGTTGGCTCAAGGTTATTTCAAAGATGGTGTGTCCTGGCTTAAGAACATCAAGGAGCTTGACAGCGGCTTGTACCTCCCAGTACTGTGGACTGTCAGTATAGGGAATGTCCGAGGTAGCACACATCTTCTTGGGCTTGTCGAGGGACATTTTGTGTCTGAGTAACGATTTATGCTCTCCTTTCCTGTTCCTGTGTTCTTGTTCATTCAGGTCGAGTAATGGACCTGTAAATGAAGAAATCGTCCAGTCTATGTGTTGAAAGAGGAATTTAGATGGCACTTTTCAAACACTCACAAGATTTAAGAAATCACAAGGAAATAATTATTGAAATATGTGAAAACACATGAAATAATTATTCAAACTGACTGTAAAGTCTGTTGTGTGAAGAAACAAAAGACGCTGAGTTCCTTTTTACTTACAATTTCTATGGGCGAAAAAAACCTTTTTTTTGTTTTGCTGTTCCTTATATTGTCTGTTGTTGTTGTTGGGTCCATTTGTTTAACGCCCGACTCAGCAGTATTCCAGCTATATGGAGGTGATCTTTAGATAATAGTGTCCGGACCAGACAATCCAGTGACCAGCACATGAGCATCCATCGGCATTCCGATGTAATTTATTCAAACCTACAAATACTGGTTTGATGCTAGCAGTGGCTGTGATGCCAGTGAGTACTCACAGAGAACTGGTCTGGATGAGCCACTAAGATATATCTCCCTCACACCTCCATCGTTGTCCGAAGCATCTTTAAAACAAGGTGTATAGGAACACTCTATGTGTAACATTGTGAATGAGTATGGATGTCAAGCTACTAATTGTTATGTGTTTCATCAATATGACATAAATACATATTCCATGCTCCTCGGCGTCAAGAACGAACGCTCTATCCAGTGGGTTACCCCAATGTCCCGTGGATGAAGAGGCTAATCGGATCCCCAAATAACCAAAATATACAGCAACTTGCAACTGTACTTGTTCATACTTGCATTTACTTGTGTAAATGTTAAAAGACAAGTTTGAAAATATTAAGATATTTTACCATTTGGAAAATTTTATTTTATTTTTTTTCAAAAAAGAATGTGTATATTCTAACCTACAAACGCCTAAAGAAATCTGCCTCTGAAGAAAGTCTGGGTTGGGCATTATAAGTTATCACATCGTGTCGAGGGAAATACGGGGTTTTGTCAGTCCCGAGTAAGGTTGTGCCGGAGGCTTGGGGAATACAACCTTACTCTTGACTGATAAAACCCCGTATTTACCGAGACACGATGTGATAACGCATTTATCTAGCTGAATGTTTTCACTAAATCAAAACAAAACAACACGCATCGAATCGACTTGCTGCCATGTTGACACCAGCTGATCGTTTGACCTCAATGCACCGCACGTTACTAAAGGCTTGTCGATGCACGCTTTTCTCACTTCTCGCGTCGTCACCGAGGCGTAGAGGGAGGATATGACTTTCGCAGCGGGAGTATACGACTTTTATACTCCCGCTGGCGGATCGTGATGAATATACATGGTATTTTATCAGAGTCACGTGGACCAATCAAAACTAGACATTCTTACATGAGGCTGGATAACATTTTGCAATTTTAAACACTGGGAAAGAACTGAAAGTCAGTCTTGATTTTTCAAGACTTTTGCTCGTATTCTGTCAACATGTTTAAGGATGATATCACTTACCGCTGCTGCTGCTGCTGGCAGATCTGAACGCAGCTGTATCACGTGACAGCTGAAAAAGGCAGAACATAACAGAATACAACATAATCCTTAATCCTCTAAATGTAAAAAATCTCCACTCTTCAATGTGCTCCGACTCATTAAGAAATATGATATGTGTAACCTGCTGGACGACTACATAGATTATTCATACCATCAAAACTAGCTACGAATCGCTTCATCACCGGGCGGATAAAGCAAGTGGAGACTGAGTCATTACAGAGGCAAATATCTGTCAGACAGGATTTGAGTAGATATTCCTTGATCGGACATGGTGCACTGAGTATATGGAAACTAGCTATACATGCTCCCGATAGAATTAGAAACTTAACAATTGCAAAACTCGGTGTCAGCAAAATCAAATCTGGTGAATGTAAGTGTGGAAGAATAGCAAACGACATTGTCAACACATCCTTATGTTCTGCCGTAACACAATGCATGAAAGAAATGAACTGTTTGACAGCCTGTGTGATGTAATTGATGTGAATACGTTTGTTGACTGGTGGTCTAATGATGACGATGTCATTATGTCTTTCATGCTTGGAGGTGTACCTGAGTGTTTCTCGGATGTTCCATTTGAAACTTGGAGAGACTGTATGTTCCTTACAGCACGGTATGTTAAGACATGATATCATCTTTTGCAACCTCGTATAGATATCATGTGCACACCTCATGCTGCTATATAAATCGTATATGTGTCCATATTTAATATTATTCAATAAACTGTAATCTTCAATCGTGGAGGAAATAAAGACAACCTATCTAACAGAATACAACATAATCCTTAAGGTTTGGAGACAAATCTAAATGCTTACTCTTGATGATAACACTATGTCACCCACTGTACGTTGAAGTCGTGGTTCACTATCACTCAGTTACAGCCATTTTGATGTTGTTTTTACTGATATTCTTATTCACTTCTCATCCGCAGTATTCAGTTCACATCACACGATCACTGACCCTTGACGTCATGTTTGTTTACACTGTGAAAGTAATCCCGAAAATTTGCACATGACCTCTCTAATTTGCATCGATATCCGTATATGACGGATATCGAATATATCCATTGGCTTTATCCTGACGAGAACACTATCCCTTGAATGATAAATGTACATATCAGCTGATGTCATCGTAAAACCCTAGAAGTCAAAGGGACATTAATGTCCTTCCCATTCAATGAAACTTTGAAGTCCAATAAAAATCAAAATTTATCAGACCCGTTAAATTCCATGTTAAAACTGATCTTCAGTAACCCATTCTTGTCGCAGCAGGTGACTAACGGGACTGGTTGGTCAGGCTCGCTGACTTGGTTGACACATGTCATCGTATCCCAGTTGCGTAGATCGATGCTCATGATGTTGATCACTGAACTGACTGGTTCAGACTCGATTATTCACAGACCACTGCCATATAAGCTGGAATACTACTGAGTCTGAAGAAATTTCAAGGCCTTACCAAACTTGAAATGAAACATTGTTCGTTTAGATTGACCTTCATTTTAACAGATACGTTCTTGGCGCCGCTCACCTGGCCAAAGTGCCTCACTCCAAGTCTCCCCTCAGTTTTACCGGTCCTTTTCACTTGCGGTTCCCGTCTGACCATTCGTGTTTCTATTTTAGATACTCTTGTTGATGTGCCTTTGACCTCTCCTCCTAGATCCTGATGCGTTTGGAACAATATTGCTAACATCATTTGATAAAATCTCATTGTCTCATTCCTCGGTTGTTGCTTTTTTTTAAAACGTATGCATTGAAATACATACAGATACATAGAACTTCAACGCCAGAAAATAACAAGTATCAGCTATCTGCAGAAATAGATTCCAAGAGACAAAATGACGTTCATAAACTGAGGATTCTTGATGAAACCTGGGACACGTGTAAGTTTTAACTGAAAGATATATGAATTGACATAAAAAATAATACTGATTGTTTGATTTTATTAAATGCAGATTTAAAAAATATGACATGAGGAGACCTTTTGTTTTCCTATCGAGATTAAACTAAATGAATAAAATAAAACCATTAGCTTATCATACTGAGTCATCTTTTTTACCATATTTCACCTTTGGGGAGTTCGTTAGATGCATGATGCATGCACACGCGGTTTTAGTGTGAATATCATACAATAACGTTTTCGTTCACATGCTCCTGGAAAGCACTCTTCTGTATCTGCAAATACGGAAGCTAAGATATGTTCACGGAACGCGACTTGCCCAAAATCAACGTGAGTGTTGGCACGCTGTTGATGCCACGCTCATGGAAACACGTTTGTAAAGTGTAAATAATGTTTACGGAGAGCTAAGGCTTGCTAAAAAAACAACGCTGTTGGTACACTCTTGATACCATTCTATCCTAGCATGGTATAGACAGCATCTGGGATTCACTGGACAAAACTGGGATACTATTTCAGTATACTACTTAAGAATGAACTTCATCCTCCTCTGGTGGTTGCTCAAGGAATCTACAGACGTCCAGGAGAACGTTATAGGAACTCTAGCATTACTCGCCGTTGCCGATTTCCAGGTGGGGGTGTTCTGGTCTTAGGGTGTCATCAGAACGTATGAGAGAACACAGTGGCTTATCTTACCTTTATCAAATATATTTTAATTTCATTGCTCAATGATGCTTTAACAAGTTCCCGTGTCAACCCTGCCAGGAGGTTAACGGTACAAAGAGGCGTACATCAGACCGTATTACCATTAAGAGAAGCATACAACTTTTAATACTGAGGCGTACACTACCGGGTCGAGGTAGTTCAAAATCAGGTTCTCCTCTCTGTGATAATCAAGAGCCTAGATTTTCGAAGCTCTCTTGGTGCTAAGATACTCGTAAGTGGATGTTAATACATGTATATGGCACTTACGACTATCATAGCGCTAAGATACCTTCCGAAATCTAGGCCAAGGGCCGGAACACTGCAGCAAGAACTGCAATGATCACCCACATGTTGCACGAACGGTATCATATCAATTTAAAAGGCAAATATTGTTGGTGAAAACTACTTTTCTATTGTATTGCCAACCATAATGTTTGCCTTTCACTTGAATACCAACTTCTAAATGTCTCAAGAACCGAATTGTAACAATTTTTTGGACACTGCATATGCCATTGCTTAGTTGGTCGGCTATGTGTCTAAACATCTCCCCTTTGAACAGTTCGGGGATGGGATATGATTGGAGGATGGCTACGACAGGATTAGTACAACAGGTTTTTCGATAACAAAACATTTCGACTTGTGTCAGTATACTGTACATATTTTGACCATCACATCTACGGTTCAAATCTTTATGACATACCGGACGGGTATTGCTAATTTCTTGTTTATTGGTTGCACGATGTCCCCGGGTACCCTTCATCTGTGGTGTTACAGCATCCCCCATCTTAGATCGGGCCTCCTCCAGTCTGCCCACCCGTATCTCCAGGTCGGATATCTTCCCTAGCGTTCCTTTCACCCTCCTCTCTATATCCTGAGACATAGGGTCGAAAGCATGTACAGCCGTCAAAACAGGAATCTGTCAGAACTGGCGTCTGTCAAATCCGGTTGTCATCACCGGCGTAAAATCTCAGTCCCACCCGAGTCTTGTACATTTATCATTAGCTCTCTAATCTGGCACTGTGTCTAAACTGCATTTGTTTCCCCTCAGATGATTTCCAGTCCAACGTCACTGGACAAGCTGTGAGACACTACCACTAGGATAAATGTGTGACTTCCAAACTACACGGTCTAGCATCTTGCAAAATGCCAATTCTATATTTTCATACAGAGAACATGAATGGTATCAAGTTCTATTCAGTTCTATCCTGATTATAAAATATTTTAAAGATTTCCCATGAAATTCATAAACTTTAGACCCCTGGGCCCACTTGCACAAAGCAATCTTAACGCTACAACTATCTTAAGCCTATGTTGGAGAACGGGAGTTACAATCATTGTAGTGCTAAGACTGCTTTGTACAAGTGGGCCCTGGTGTAAACCTGGAAATATTGCTTGTTCAATGTACATCACAGTATATAGCATCAAAGTGTCATTTCGACCATCATGTACTAGTCATGTTTCCTTATATACTACATAATTCATGTCATTTGCTACCTATTCTGTCAGTGTGAGTGTGTGACTGAAAGCAGTGCGCTTGTCTAAAGTCTTGAAAAAAACAAACACAAGCCTTCTGCTTCAACCTCTGTTTTTTTCAGTGGTGTTTCTGCTTTCCTGGGCTGGAGCCCCGGTCTGTAACAGGTGTGTCTGAAATAAATATATATTTTTAAAAAAAGATCGCCTGTTCTATATTCTTACCAAATATGGAAACACTGTTTTCCCTCCAGGACGCTGTCGGGGTTGTGCTTGTGCACGCTTCTCGTGTTGCGCCGACCTGTTCTGTTCCAGCTCGCTCACACGTCTCTCCAGCTCCGTCACTATGTCCTTTATAACAAAGTACATCTCAGCTCCGTCACTATGTCCTTTATAACAAAGTACATCTCAGCTCCGTCACTATGTCCTTTATAACAAAGTACATCTCAGCTCCGTCACTATGTCCTTTATAACAAAGTACATCTACGTTGTCATGCTGTTTATAATACATGTTATATCAGGAATAACACTTTCTCTGTAAAGTACAGATTCTAGTCCTTTTATGTGAAAGCTATTAGCTGCCTGACTCTGAGGGAGTGGGCTGAAATTCCAGACGGAACTCAACCCAACAAAACGTATAGAATTCTATACTTTACTACTAAGACAGTGAAATCCAACATGTCTTACATCTGACTACTTTCAGAATGATGTTGTATATTAAAAATCTTCATAATTTGAAAAATAATGTTATTTTTAATGTATAATATTTGAACACATGCCTTTGTTTGGAATCTTCACCATTTAAAAAATACTTTCTGTTTGAAGACTTAGTACATTTTGAAGTACTTCTGTACATCTCACCATAAGATAGGTATCATGCATATGTATATGATCTATCAAGACTTTGGTAAAACATCTACAAATCCGACGATTGCATCTCACGGAAGTAACCTCACTCTGCTTTTCTTGGAACCCCTTGGTGTTAGTTGTGGGTGTTTCTGAAGATCCTCCACAACTGAAATGTAAATACAAAACGCTCCATACGAAATCTAGATGTTAAGGTATAGTTAGTGAAACATCGTCAGATTCCCACCTTGTGAACATCATATGTTAGTGAAACACTGTCAACAAGATGATACATATATGATTCAGTTTGAAGACTTTCGCTTTTCCATTTATGCACATCTTATCTGTGAAAACGTTTATTATAAAAACGACCGAGTCAGTATTCTGTGATTGAGGGGAGTATCCATGATAACATGCGGAATGGTATCACAGATGGTCAGCGCCAGAAACAGACTTTAGTCACGAATTGTACAATCATACATACACGCACGCACGCACGCACGCACGCAAACACGCACACACGCACGCACATATGTCCAAGTTCATCTCATATCAAAGACATAATCATTTTTATGGAAATCTAAACGTCCATTTTTGTTGACCTCACCTCACCTCACCTCACCTCACCTCACCTCACCTCACCTCATGGCATACGACGTGCAAATCAATTTCATAATTATGCGAGACTTCCACTAATTGTCATGTTCCGTTAATAGTTATTAACTGCACATGTGACTCCTATGAATACAAGTTGTTAGATGACCTGTTCATAATCAAACGGTCTTACTTCTTCGCAGACTTCTGACTTCCTGTTCCAGCCAATCACTCCGTGATGACCACAGACCCTGTCCCTCCTGGTGTCAGCCACATGTCAATATAAACACACTTCAGTGTATGAGTACTATCAGACAATTGCGCCAAGTGTTAAATCCTTCAATACAATAATCTTTGGTGGTGTTATTACCTATGCTCACAGCATGATTGTCCTTTGTTTTAAACCTCACTGAAATAACATTGCTACAAAAACGCTTGCTTTGAATAATCACCAAATGATACATGTCTTCTATTCAAAGCACTCTTTATCCCCAACCTTGTCTCAAATCACTATACTTTTTATGGTCGCTTGTTTTTGTGATTTTCTTGCAATAATCCCTTACGGTTGTTTTTGAGAACCCCCCCTCCCTCCTTCAACTACTACTACTGCTGCTGCTACTGCTACTAAGTACCCCACGACTACAACTACAATTACTACTACAGCTGCTACTACTACAACTTCTTTGGGGGTGAAGGTCGACTAAATACGAATAAACACAATCGCCATGTCCCATCGATTACACTTTCACTACTGTAAAGTATATTTTGTGTAGCGTTCAGAAAATGTTCATGAAACTAATTTCATCATCGAGTAGTATCTACGTAAGAAATTGACTTAGTGAGTGTCCTACACCACATGCATATATATATACTGATGAAAAAAATAAGGGATCACTTCAAAAGGCAAGTGTTCCCTTATTTTTTCCAGTTTTATTTTTCGCAAGCTCTGTGATACAAAGCCTGTGAATAAACCTGGAAAAAAACAGAGGAAAACTTGCCCTTTCAAGTGAGCTTTATTTTGTTTCCCTCAGTATATATGATTTTGGATTAAACATATTTATTCATTAAGGAAAGGATTGGGCACAAGCTGCCCAACTTAGAAAAGCTCTCTCCCGATAATTGCACAATTCATCTTGTTGACCAATCCAGTTCATGAAAATTCTTTCGTTGCTTTTTCATGAAATAAATATGTTTAAACCACAATTCCCCTTACAACAATGTAGATACACTTGACACACATAGTCCGGGATATGTACAGCAGATGTGAGGAAGTGTTTTGTTGAGTGAGTGAGTGAGTGAGTTTTAGTTTAACGTCGCACTTAGCAATATTAAAGCTATATGGCGGCGGTCTGTAAATAATCGAGTCTGGACCAGACAATCCAGTGATCAACAACATGAGCATCGATCTGCGTAATTGGGAACCGATGACATGTGTCAACCAAGTCAGCGAGTCTGACCACCCGATCCCGCTAGTCGCCTCTTACGACAAGCTGAGTCGCCTGTTATGGCAAGCATGGGTTGCTGAAGGCCTATTCTACCCCGGGACCTTCACGGGTTGTTTTGTTGAGAGATATAGACATATAAACATCTGAAAACATTCTGATTTTCAGTAATTAAGAGACCTGCATTGCTATGTAAAATCAGATTAATATCAGTTTCAATATCAGTGTTCTATTGCTAACAATATTTTTTAAAGATTTTAACAGATTACGTCTCTGAATAGTATACAAACAATTCAGGGAAGTAATGCAAAACATTCTCACATCTGTGGCCTCATTGACATGATTCGTCATTTTTCACATTTATTCTAAATAAATCATAATTAAATGTATTCCTCATATATCTTAATCTAGTGTGCAGAGCATGTAACTTCCTTATTCCATATGAACAATATGTAGGTGCGCGTTTTCCTTTCCCTTGGATAGAAGATTCAAACAGTGCAGCGGAGTTGCAATTTCTTATAGTTAAATGGATTATATTATTCCATATTTTATCTGTTGATGGAATAAAAGATGATGTTGAGAACTGCAGTCTTGCACACGGTTGGCTGAAATTATCGGAGTTTCTGTAGTCATAGCTTGTCTGGTTGCCTACTACAGGAGGGAGTAATATACGTCAGTATATATACGTGTAGATATAAGAATTAGTCTCCGAAATAACACAACACAGATTTTCTATATACGTGTATATATACAGTATATAGACATACTCACATGTTGCTGTGCTGTGTGGCTTGGTTCGCTGGTTGCCCCATGACTTTCTCCATCTGAAGTTCCTTAAAGCATCAACACTCGTGTTATAAAACACACCGTCAATAAACCTTTGTCTCGAACCGATTTAAACGTTTGGTCACTTACTCTTAATTTATCGCCATTTTGTTGTGTCGAACCTCGGACAGCTCGAAATGAAAACGCAAGTCCTATCACCTTCGACACAAAGATGTTTGAACGTTCTTCCGTGAAACATAATAAAATCTAAGCGATGTTCAAATAATTCTGTCAGAATATTTAAACATCTCGTTTATCTTTCCTACAGCATGTCCAGAACTGCTTCCATTAACACGTAAGACGTGTGCTTACATTTATAACAATCCCAGACCTCCACAGACATCAAACATATACTAATTCAGGTGAACATACTTCCCTGGGAGATTCAAGGGTAAAATAAATCCCAAGCAATTTACGCTGGTCACGTTAAATTTGGTTGATAGTATGTCATCTACCCAGGCGGCATGGCTCACTCGTAATATCAATCACATGTTTGTTTGATCTTAGCAGAAATATGGTCATCTGGCTGTCATATAGTTAGTGTTGAGATTACAATGGAAGAGAACACTGATGGAAGTAACCACTTCATGTTGATAAGTCAGATAGTCTACTTCGTTAAATCTAAAATAATTTGGCCATCTCTATATAGCGCCTTGAGCATGCACTAGTGCGTGGATATGAGCGCTATATCATATATCATATATCTATGCATATAATAATCATCATCCTACCACTTGCTCCATTCTCTTGATCCATGTCTACAATACAAACAATAAAACAGTCTCAGGTGTCATGTGCGACGTTGCAGTTCCGGCAGGTGTCTGTATTCATACGCCACACTCGAGGTAACGCCACTCCTAATGAACAAACAAAAACGTAGTGCAACAGCTACAATACATAATGTGTTGCCTAATCTCTGTTCTCGGGAACAAACATTCTTTAATTCTACCCTAACGAACTAACTGTCACGTGTACAACTTCCAGCTCTTAGACAGCGGTATGTAAGTAATAGGGTCTGGACAAGATAATCCCGTGGTCAACATCATGAACGTCGACCTACGCAATTGGGATACGATGACATGTAGACGGTCCTTCAGCTTCGACAAAACGTTTGAGTGCATCTGATGGCAGTGTGATTGACACTATTGATGCGTGTCCGAAATATGCTCATTTGGTTGAAATGCGACCTGTAAATGTTGTGCAGCCTTTAAGGGCAATGTGTATCATTCCCTGTGCCATTGCCTGTAACGTCTTGTGACGCATAATCACGGAACGCATTTCTATCTCATTCAAGTGTTACAAGCTAACTGGCAATATACACGTAGTGGATACCACTGACTCATTACGTGACGAACACCATTTTGACTCAAGGTGTATTCAGGTGTGACTCTGAGTTTACTATTATGAAAGCATCACATTTCAACTGATCTGCCCATGAGGTTCTATTAAGTGCAGCTTAGTGTCTAGTAGTGTGGAGAGTTCAGGTTGATTATATGTATTTAGAAGAGATACGTAGATCACAATGACAACATTGTCTTGCATGAACTGTTCAGTTGATAAACCCATGCCTCTGTCGGTGAGACATGACATGGCGTATGGATGGTGAATTCCGTACAGACAAGACGAAGGTTAGGTCACATTTAGTTTCCTCATTTAGTCAATTTCTCGTTTATAATTAATCAGTGAATGAATATTGTTTTACGCCGCTTTCAGGAAGATTCCGGCAATATCCGTGGATGCCAGAAATAGGCTTCACACATTGTACCCCCCATGCGGAGGATTTAAAACGGGTCGTGGGCGTGACGAATAAACGCTTTAACTACCTGCCTAGTCCACCGCTCCCTTATAATTTTCTAATAGTTGGTCAAGATTCCGTCATTTACAGACCTCCACCAGTTAGCAGGAATACTGTTTGGTGTGACGTTAACTGACTAACAATCAAACTATTGAACGAAGAGAGCACATAATCTTCCTTACACATCCGGGTCAGTAACAACGTGCCACAAAGTGGCACAACAAAACAACAAACAAACATAATGGAATACGACTTTAGGTATATACTGTATGGTATAGCACTTACCTCTTCTGATCTTCTGAGGTCGCAGTTACCTCCAAATGAACAAATATTTGTAAGTCTGATCTGTGCAAATCGGAGAAAGGTTGTAACAATGTCAGTTGACAACCTTTGACAGCTCACTAATCAACCTCAGTGTAAGATTTAGACGATCAGATTACAGTCTGGACTGACTAGCCCCACGGACGTATTATTGGCCAATCTCCCCTGGACAGTCGCCAAAACGGACAAATCCAACATATACTCTTGAAGAAAAGTAACGCAGAAGTGTCAGTTTCCTCATAAATGTAGATATGTTGAAATTCACTGTTATAAACGGTGTTGTATTATACACACACACATATATAAATATATTGTATTATGGAGCTTACGAAATAAATTTTAATCGCAATAATCGTTCGGAAATCGATGATTTTGAACACAGACGGGTAACAGTGACAAATCACAGAAACGCAACTGCTGTCGTTTTGAGCCACTGAGGCATAGCCTGCACGTGAAGAAGGCACAAAAAGCACTGTAAAAGTGCAGGGTCCTCAATTTTGCTTCACTTCGGTAAAAACCCACAGCTCAGATTTCATAATTAGAAGAGAGAACGAAGCTCAGAGGAACCGTTGATTTTTCTTGTTTCACCTGTGATTGAATAAGACCAATTTTTTCAACGATTATTTGCTTTTGCGTCTTTTCTGCGTTTGTTTGGGTTTTTGTTGTTGTTTTTTTTTTTTTTTTTTTTTTTTTTTTTTGGGGGGGGGGGGGGGTGGGGTGGGGTGGGGTGTGTGTGGTTTTTTGGGTTTTTTGTTGTTGGTTTTTTTCTTTGTTGTTTTTTTTGGGGGGGTGTTTGGTTTTTTTGTACTCTTTCATCTCCTTATCAGTAGTAGCATTGTGTAAATAGAACAAGTATGTGGGTATGTGGATAGAGCATATAGTTGTGTATTCAATTTTTCCACTCCAAACGTCTCACTTGTAGCGCCAAGAACTGTGATAAACAGCCCACAGTGTCGTGAAGCTTACGCTACACACGTATATATACAGCTCAGGAATAAGTGCAGACCTCAGTAACAGCGTGCAAGCAATGATCCGATGTATCAACGACCTAAATGTGTGTGGGTCTTTTGTTTTCGTTGCTTCAATAGATCTTTGTAAACCCTCTTACTATAGCCACGTTCAAACAGATCATGCAAGTCTTCTGGTCTATATATGAATGTAGACCGATTGTCTTGTCCAGTTTCAGTTCAAGTGACTGTTTCAATATGTTTTCATCCAGTGAGCCATGGCATAAAATGTTTGCACGGATGTACATGGACTGCATGTTTATTTTCAGTCGGTTGGACTAGTTTCTGGGTGTTCAATATCTTGTTACTGCCAAACCATCTAGGTCTTTTGTATTGTTTCCCACAAATCATGTATTATGCTAAAATTGTGATGATTGGGGTTAGAACTCGCCTCCAGCAGTCATTTTCGCATAGGCAATACCATGACTGTAGAGGTTGGGCAGTAACGACTGGTCACTTTGGTTGATGCATGTGACAGCATTAGCTTCTGTTAGGCCGCCAATCTGTGGGATTTGAACCCGCTCTTTATAGCCTTTTAGTTAGCAAAAGAAAAGAGCAAATGTATACTGAAAGTCATGAAAATCGCAGTTGGTATTTGTTGTCCCGGAACTTTCAGAACTTCTATTGAAAGGTTTTCACCTGCGATACAAGGGATGTAGGGATAAAAGGCTGACATTCTTGCCCATTCCGAGTTTGAGTCAGAAACTTCCTTATTAATGAACTTCGATGCTTAAAAATGAACCTTGGACATTTCTCGTAAACACGATCACATTCATGAAAAACGTAGTGCACGCGCATTACCTGCACCCAGGCCCTATAAAAGCACAAGGAATTGTGAAACTCAATCACGTTGAAAAAATGCCACGCTTGACACATGACGACAAGAATCGGGTTCTCGCTACGGTTAGCGGCGTTTCTTCAGATGTGATGATTGTCAGGCACTGTGATGTGCATCCGTACACCATTGGTCAACTCAGACAACGTTTTCGGGCCACCGGAAGTTCTCGACAGGACCGCAATATCCGAGTCTTACACTTCCGAAATCAATTCAAGACAGCTGCTGATACTGCAAAGAGGGCAGTTGGGACAAGACAACGTCATGTCTGTGCCAAACCGGTGCGAAGATGCCTTAACGCAGGTTTAAAGTACCCTTTGCAGACGGACTTCAACGGATTTATCAACGACGTGTTTTTGAACATGGTCGTTTTGGAAGGGGTGGTGCCATGACCAAGAACAAGTGATGAATTGACGCCGACCTTTCAACATTATTGGCAGACCATCCACAGCTGTTTCTGAGAAACTTGCAGTACACGGTGGACACATGCGATATTGACTTCAAGTGACCCCTTTGTTTGATGTCGTTATTGCATCAATGACGTTGTTGTTGATTGGACATTTCCTATTAAGTTATCCACAGATGTTATATCTGCCAGTTACATCTATATATGGTGACATTTGTGTGAGTAAAGGAAGTATGTCAAATTGCGTTTATAATGGCTTTCAGTATACAATCCCAGTATCATTTTGTCAGTGTGGTTCAGCCTGAACTGACATGCCAGTGGTGGATAGCATGAGCACGTCTTCGTGCTACGAAAGATACTCAACATGTTAGGTCACGTATGGTAACGAACAGCGTGTTCATGTGGTGTTTGGTGGCATTCTGCAAGCGACCATTGCCATGCCATTGTTAACGTGGGGAGTTTACATAAAACGACTTTGGTGATGAGTGCTAGTGTTGACAGTGTCGGTGAGTGTTTTGGACCTGTATCCGAACTCACCGTTATTTACAGGTTCTTATATACAATAACAATGACCATTTGGGGGAAATAAAATACAATTTATTACAAAAACAAAATAACATCAAAATAACTGCCAAAATATTTTGGGGCATAGGCAGATAATATATAAATATAAAACTGTGATCAGGAAAACACAGTTTCGACTGAGATCCAAGTTCGTGTGCATCAAATTCGAGTTCCATCGAGCGGAGTCCGAAAACGTTCCATATTGAAAGCACCATGAGGAAATATCTGAGAAATCTGGCAGTTCGATCAATAGCCATATCTGTGTCTATACTGGGTATATCCATAGTTGCCATCGTCATATCCATAGCCATACTGAACAAATCCATCGTTGCCATTTCCATACCCGAATTCATATTGAGCATATCCACAGTTGTAATTTCCATATCCGTATCCAGCATGGACATATGCACAGTTGTCAATGACACATCGGTATTCAGTTGGGTAATATCCATATTCGTTGATGTTGTAGGTGGCGTTGTAGCCACAGGGGAGAGCTACCTGTGAAATAATGCAGACATTACGTAAACTAAAGCTAAGGAGGCATCAATTAGTGTTAGCTCTAATCTGATTTGCTGCACTCCTCGTTTGATTTTGATAGCAAAATGGCAGGTTTTATGGGTACCAAACGGACTGTAGTTTTGGACACGTGACACCGGCATGTGACCAAACGCGCAGGTCAAAAGCCATCATTGAAAGGTTGTCAGTTTTGACAAAAGGTACCAACCGCTTGATATTTGATGAGGATGTGATTAAAAGTATGATTTTGTCTGACATGGTGTGCAAAATGGAAACTCCTTTCGCGGAAAATATATCGTGCGACCTGATGGACTACAAATATATAATAACAACACGACGCTAGGTGAAGCGTTTATTAAATTATGCACAATATTGTGTGATCAGAGTCTAAAGACAAGCGTGGATTTATTCTGTGCGAAAAAACTGTGACCAACCTGTTGTGTGTATTCAAACTGGCGAGTCTGTTCAGCCTTATCGGCATGGCTGAAACAAACGGTGGATAGTTGCGTGCTAAAGCACTCCAGGAACAGTGGATGAGTTTAGTTTAGCATTCACCAACATTTCAGCGATATGGCGATGGTCAGTAATTAATCGAATCTGGACCATATCCAGTGATCAACAGCATGAGCATCGATCTACGCAACTGGGATACAGTGACAAGTGGCAACCAAGTCAGCAAGCCTGACCCCACAATTCCGTCCAGGACCAGTGACAGAGTGAGCTGAGCGCAAGTACACTGATTGTAAGATCCAGCATACAAAGACATAGATGCCTTGAAACATTGTTGGATGGGTTTTAACCTTACTACCTCTGTTCGAAATGCCACCTGTAAAGATCCAGGTTAGAAATAATCTTCAGTAACCATGCTTGTCGAAAGAGGCGACTAACAGGATCTGTTGGTCAGGCTCGCTGGCTTGGTTGACACATTTCATCAGTTCTCAGTTTCACAGCTCGATGCTCGTGCTGTTGATCACTGGATTGTCTATATGTGCAGTTGATCACTGGATTGTCTATATTTACAGACCACCGCCATATAGCTGGAATATTGCAGAGTGTACACACTGTTTCAGTTAGTTCTTATAAAGATGTTGCATCAGTGAATCAATTTAGGATGCCGGACAATGGGACATACACTAGTACATAGATATGAGTAAGGTGGCTTAGACCGGTAGATTATTAAAGACTCAGTAACAGAACAAAGAACCACTGCACCGTGACACCTGTTTCAGCTTGTATTACCTGGTGTGGACAGACGTGTTGATGAGGTGATGACCCGCACCATCACTGACGTCACTCAAACGGGCCACGTGCAAGGCTAAGGAGAGGGTAAAGCAAGTGGTACAGAACAGAAGAAAATAAACGAACAAAACATAAAAAGATAGGACGGAAATCAGAGTGAAAGAGTACAATACATAAAACTCAAAAGTCTAAAAGATGTGGAGATATTGGATGAAGCGTTGGCCAATGGATGAAGCGTTGGCCAAAGGATGCGTTGGAATAGACAGAACAAAAGATGACATAGATACCCTGTCAAAGTATCACCGAGAAAGAGAAAAATATTAGCGTAGGAAATCAGTTTGTCAGTATGTGTGGCAGGATCCGTATCAGTGCAGAATAGTATGAATACAGAGTAACCCTGTGACAATGTAGACTCTACCTTCCACGCCCCGTCTGATGTTCTGGACTCGCTCATCCCCCAACGACCCCAGCAACAACTTCTCCTGCAGCTGTAACGTAGACAACATCGTTAACAACTTAGTGGAAAGATGGAAGGAAATTGTGATGACGAAAAATGTGCTGTGTGTAAAACCAGTATAAACATTTTAATTAAGATATTTTACTGAATAATCTCGCAGCGGCTTTGAGGATCCTCAGCAACGCGGGGTTTGTTCAACAGAGACCAGACAGACATTACCTGAATTCCGTAACGTGTACATAACAAGTTTGAGTACGTGGAAGGCGAAAGTGATGTTGGATAGCATCCTCACAGAATCTTCCTTGACAAATAAATACCGACTGGTCCACTCACCCGTTTTCTGTGTCTCCGTCCGCCTTTCTTGCCCCGTCGGGTCTTCTTACCACCAACCTTGGGCTGAGCTACAGGACACTGAATAAGAGGGAGAAAAGAGGTTGATTATATATCTATTAATTACAGAGAAAATTTTATTGTGGATTGTAATATTTTGCAGCAGTACTAAAAGGTTTATACTGCAGGTCCACAAATTGTTGGTAATGTACACAAATACGTTTATGGAAATTTAGATTTGTTGGAAGCATATGCTGAGAACATTTATCTATATTAATATTTTTGGGTTTTTTTTCTAAACCGAGGTTTTAAAGGAAGACCTCTAGTATACGGACCTAGCAAAACACGCTTTCTGTAAGTACTCAGGAGATAATTCTGTTATGTTTACACGGAGGAAGTGATTTTAGTTGTTTGGACGCTGTTAAATGCCATTTAAAACCGAACGCGTTTAGGTTCGTTTTAATTATTTCCACAATGATTTTTTTTTCAAATACATTGCCAGCTGCAACATTTCTAGGGGCATTCTAGTTTTTATGTTGTGGACAACTTTAATGGAATGAGTTGTGTAATAAGAAACACCTCTTACTTACTTCAGAAATTGATTTTTCTGCTATGACCTTCTTTCTCATTGGCGTGTGCTATTTTTGAAACCTGGCTGTCCTGGATGCGTGTCAGTGCTTTAAATTGCTTAGTTCCGAAAGTAGATGTATATGACTGTCTGATTCAGTGTAGTCAATTTTGAATAGACCAGACGTCCATGAGGGAGCCGGAGTGATTGTGTGATTCGACTTATATGTTGAGTCTACCAGTTTTAAAGCTGACTGCCTTGCAAAATTGTCGGAACACATTTTATTTATCTTTGTAAGCATTAATGAGTGCATTATGTTAGAACGCGCAGAGAAACCGGGTCTCAGAAGTGGATACTGTAATTTTTTCACTTCTCTAATTTTTTAATAACAGCCAATCAAAAACGAGCATACTTAAATGTCATGGTAGAAATCAAATTATTATTGAAATTTTGGAGGTGATAATAGATATGTAATCTAGAAGATAAATGAAGAGGTAAAGGTAATGAATATAGATCTCACCCCAGCAACAATAACCGTTTGGTCTGGCATCTCGTTGACACAGGTCAACTGAAGATATAGAGAGAAGAGGAATTAACAAGTCGTGGGTGAATCAGTTGAGGATATTGTCTAACTTAATGTAATAATGTATATCTTAATATCTCATCTCAAACGTTCAACTGTTTTAGTTTCACTTAACAAGATGTATATTTTCAAAATATCTACAATTGTCATCCACTTAGTTAAGCCAGAGACCGTATAATATATATCTATTATATGGTCTCTGGTTGAGCTTTATGCCGCATGTATCAGTCTAGTTATACCCCATCTCGATACATTGTGGATCAACGCTTTAATCGTAATGTGTCAGCAGTGATTCAGATAGTACCTTTGACATATCCTTGGCATATTGAATCGATCCAGACAATCGCCCACCGGACCTTCGACTAGGTTCTGTTGAAGGATATCAAAGGAATAAGAAGTAGAAGATCTACAGTTACTTCACTATAACATTTTAGAGAGAGAGGGAGGGGGAGACAGAGAAAGTGAGAAAATAGAGAGAGTGAGATGGAGAGATAAAAGAAAATGAGAGAGAGGTAAAAAGAGAGTGAGAAAGAGAGATGTTGACGTTTTCGTAGAACTGAGAGATGTGATGAAGAAATTGTGTAGCAGTGTTCACGAATAGTGTCTGACCCTCTGACAAATCCGGCAGATTTGCCAACAGTCAGACAGAAGTCGCCAACCTGCTGGCCCCGGTGTCAGACTGAATATATCCCAATAACTTTGTCTGAAGTTGTTATTTGTGGCACGAGACACTTGTTCACTGTTTATGAATTTATGTTTATCATGTTTGTCATCATATAATGCTAATAATTTCAATGCCAATTATGAGAAACGTTAAATTTGAAATGTGTGTTCAATTTTATTCTGTGGGTCCAGTGAATTTTCAGTGGGTCAGACAGACATTTGAAACTTACAGGACCCCATGGCCTGTTACTTTAAAACACCATTCGTGAACACTGGTGTAGACACATCTGTCAGAGTACAGTTACAGAATAGCCGGATGCCTTGTGTCACGTCACCCTAACCCTAAAGTACTGACATCAGAGACTGTTCCGAGATAATCAATATAATCTCAACTAGATAATCTAATATACACCTTTATAGTCACAAAATTAATGTATATAATATTGATTTAGTACATAACATATCATGTAGCGACGTTGTGACAAATGAAAGGATGGGATGCATCCCATAGGATAGTGATGTCTTGTTGTTTATATTGCAATTGGCTACAGACTCAAAAGCCTGGAGAAACAACCAGTCAGTACTCCGAAAATATCCTCATTGTCTTACCGGGAGGATGCAATGGTCTCATGATCGTAAAACTGTATAAATGTGTTCAGAAAGCAAACATATGTCGACGATTAAAAGTGACAACTGTCAAAAACCACAATGGCGTCGTGACAATGATGGAATCGTCATGGCAACGTGGTCAGCGCCACATAGTGGGCTTTGTTGTAATTACCTCCCCTTGCATTTTGGATTTTTGCGCGATGCAAACTTTGCACTCCTGTTTAGCCTGATTTACCCATGATGTGGCGTAGAGATGAAACTTAATTTTATTTAACTAATCATCGGATGTATGAGTAATGGCTGGAGTAGGATTAGCAAGGTTCAGTACTGTAGATACGATAACACCATATACAAAATCACCACTGGTTAATGTCAATGTAAATTTGGGAGGCATTTCACTGAAATTTTAGGCTGGTGGCTGTACGCCATTGTTTAATTGGGTAGGCGATTACACAACCCAAACTACCAAGAAACACAGTCTATTCTCAGTACATTAAATGCCTCTAAACTTAATGGTTCATGAAAGAGAGGGCTCGGCAATACGGAAAATAGTGTGTTTCGGATACAGACTAGCATATGCCTCGTGTCCCTTGAACTGTTTCAACGTGATTGGAAAAGGAAGACGTGTCGACGAATGAATGCACGGCAGTAATCACAGTGCCGTCGTGACAATGACGACGTCCTGACAACGTCGACGCTTGAGCTATGCATTCAAATTTTGCAGGTGACGCCTTTCGAACTTCACAGATCTATGTCTGCTCCGTTCGTATTCCGGATTTGTTCCTATTACCTGTTTACTATTTGTACCGTTTACTGTTCCTAGTTTTCAACGCACGCGGCTGTAAACACCTTAGAACAGCGACTGTGCGAAGCATCGTAATATCTCCATCTACCGATTTTACGTGTACATTAGAATCGGTCTCTGACAATTTCGATCATATTTTTATTCACTCGTGGTTTCATTCTGTTAAAACATTATTGGGGGGGGGGGGTATTAATATAACTTATAAAAAATCACAAATAGTCTAGTCACAAGTGAGTCTTATAATCCGGTTTCTTGGCCACTGGTGGAGACACGTACTGATTGAAGGGAAATAACTCTGTCCTGTCTAATGCAAATTATCCCACAATGCCCCTGATTTCCTCCACGTTGTAGGTACGGGAAATGAAAACATTAGAATGAGGTCCCCTAAACATAAACATTGTTTGAGCGACCTGTCAACAACGATGAATGATGTTTATCAAAAGGATGGATGAATATTGAGTTAAATACGCTCTAGAGTATACTTCCGAGAGTGACATGGATCGCCAAGAAGGACTACCACCCTTTGATGTGGAGGAAACGGTTTGGTGCGAAGGATGTCGAAAACTGAAAAAGGTATTTATTTACTTTCCCTAAGGTGCGGTTAACATTTCGTGATAATGGTGATCAGGGCTGTGATCATGGCCAGTTAAATGTCTAAAAGCTTGGGGACTTCAAATAAGTCTTCAAATTGCCAGTGATTAAACAAACATCTGCCCTGTATCTGAATATCTGAATATCTCTCCACTTATCAAGAATCTAATATAAATATTTGTTTTCGTTTTCTTCAACCGACTTGTCTCAATAAATAGTTGCAAAATAGTTTGCAAAAGTGCAGTTTACCTAACGATTACTGTAGCAGTAATTCTCTGATATTGTTGACTGTAGCGCTCGCTTTATGAATTCTTATGTCTGTCTTTGATCCCAACCTGTTAGTTAAGCTGAAGGGGCACAGGTACAGATATGCAGAGTTCACGATACGATGGTGTTTCAAAGTAACAGGACATTGGGTCCTGTAAGTTCCAGATTTTCCCACTGAAAATTCACAGGACCCACAGAATAAACTTAAACAAACATTTCAGATTTAACATTTCTCATAATTGGCAATGGCATTGAAATTATTAACATTATGTGATAACAAACATAAAATTTTTAAACAGCTAGCGAGTGTCACATGATGCAAATAACAACTTCACACAAAGACATTGTGAAATAATCAGTCAGACACTGGGGCTGGCAGGTTGGTGATTTCTATCTGACAGTTGGTGAATCTGCCAGATTTGTCAGAGGGTCAGACGCTATATAACAGGTATGTTTCTGTGGGTTATAGCTAAAACGGCACCACAGCAGAACGGCAGCAAAATCGTTTGGTGAAAACGGCACCAAATTGGCGAAAACGGCTACTGATTAAAGGGCTAAAACGTCACCATATATCAAACATTGTTATATTGACTTTATTATTATTTTGACTTTATTGTTTAATTGTTTGTAATGTTTAGATGTTTATTTATCAAGTTATCAAGCATTCTTTTGGGTTGTTTGGTGGTCCTGAAAAGGACCGTTGGGATAAGAATATCGGTAACTTTTATTATTATGATAATGTCGACGTGTATGTATTTTGAAATGAAATGTATACCTTCAACAAAGTTGTTAGTCCTGACTGCAATGTTGAAGACGGACCAGGTGCGTGCGGTGAACATAGGGTGGGTGATCCATTGACTTTCAAAATAGTCAGTGAGTTGACGCAACATCTCATTCACTTGAACCCTATCCGATATTCTGTGGAATAGTCTTGTCACGTCAGCCGCAGGAAGAAATGGGAGCGCCATATTAGCTTCCTCACAAACTTGTGAATGTTGTCATCCTCCATGTAAGCTACCTGAAATAGTACATAAACATATGAATATGATTATTCATGAAAAACGTGAATATAAAACGCATAAAGATTATCAAATGTCAAATGCAACGAATATATTATATATATGAACGTACCTGTAGACCCAGTTCTTGACATTTCCGCCAAACTGCTTGGGTCATGTGGAACAAACACCCACGGATACGGATGTCGGGCAGAGACTTCCGTACAGCTTTCCAGGCAGCCAACTCAGAATCCAAGATTATTGTTTTCACTGTTGGTTTCTTCGGAAGAGCCTCTAGGATGGTCTTGAAAATCTTGACATAATCAGATGTCCTCCGCCTTGACATGATAACAAACACAAGAGGCACCAGCTTAAAGTCCTTGCCAGCCCACACAAAAGCATGAATAGTCAGTAGCTGATGGAACGGCCTCTTGACAATCTTAAAAGTACCGTCCATGAACCACTGCCTACTCACACTCAAGTGCTGTAATTGCCGGTCAGTGGCAAACACCAAATGCCTCTCACCTTTGTTTCTTACGTCACCACCACCCAATCCAAAGTTCACAATCCAATAACGTCTACTTACCTAATATATCTGTTTTTATTTCACAAAGTCTATTTACGAAACACTAAATGTTTATCCAAAGTTCACAATACAATAAAGTCATCATATCAATGTTCATCCTTTTTAAAATTGTATATGGTGACGTTTTCGCCATAACATTTGTAGCCGTTTTCGCCAAGGGAAGGTTCCGTTCTGTCCAAACGGTGACGTTTTCGCCAGGTGCCGTTTTGCTGTGGTGACATTTTAGCCTGCACCCGTTTCTGTATTCAGAAATGTTCCCAAGACAAAGTGAAAATATAGAAATGTATCCATTACCCTACATGGCAGATGAGTTCATATATCACAACCCTGTAGTTGTTTCCACTTAAGTTAATACTACTAATGCTAGTGTTGTTGTTAACTGCAAAATATTTGTTACTGTGTATGGTCACTTCTTATATAATGCAATCAAATTTATCAAATATAACAGTATGATAGTTTCGATAAAAAAAATGACACGTGCAAAATATTGTCCATGTGTATGTTACAAATTGACAAATTCAGGGATTGAAATTATTAGTGCCATCGTAATGATGACATGGCTAAAATTGAAATGGCACAGTTAAATTCTTAAGATCATGTCCCTATGGCACACTTGATTTGTTAGTGGAAGTGCATTAAAGCATATTTTCACTCTTATTAGCTTTCATGATTTAAAGTGACATTTTGAACAATGAGAAATGATAAAGTGCACAGGTCAGACACCCAGCTAGTCATCAATGTCCTTTCAAAGTTTGATGTCAGTAAATAAAGAAAAATACATGCCTAGCATTGTTTTATTACTCATGATTTATTAATGAATGTTGCAATACAATTACAACTTTAACATTCACCATGAATTTATGACACCTGAAATTGTAATGGCACACTTAAATTATCGTGACAGTGCCCATGAGGCACTATTGAAAAATATATAATTTCGATCCTTGCAAATTAGTTCTCAATACCTTATAATGTAATTTGTTAAACGTTGTTGCCAAAGGCAATTCTCTTTGATATCAGACTGCTGTTGGGGGGGTCGCTTTTGTCTAAATCTTCTCTCAATCTTATTTGTCCAAGTAAACTGCACGTTGCTGTACCCGCAACTAGGTGTATGCACGTATTCAAGTGGCCACCATCTGGTCATATGCAGACAGATTCATTGCTTCTTTTAAGTGCACAGGGTTGTGTACTGCACACAAGAGGTTGTAACAACACTGAAAGAGTCTGAACTTGAACCTCGCTGGATCACTAGCCTGGCGCTTTAGCCAGCTTGCCCACCGCATCCCAGTTTAGGGCAGGTCACCCCTAGCTCTGTTGTTAGCACCCTTTGATTGTTGATGATCATTAGAGCTTGGTGCCCTTTTACGGATCAAACATGCTTTGAGGATCACAGGGTGGGTACCACCTACCATTCTTGTAGAGTTAGTTCGCGACAGGGTAATTTCATCAATCATATCTCATAAAAAAGACTTAAGAACTGATGAAGTCAGTATATTTTGTTTGAGTAATGGACAAGGCAAAGTTAGTCAGTAACCATAGCAATATATCGATGTACATGTATAACAGTCAGACCTCATTTATGCGAACACTTTGTATTTTGTTGAATTGTTTGGACAAACTTATCATTTGAATATCTGAATCAGCACACAGATGGTCGAATGCACTTGAAAACAAAACAACTAAAAGTAACATTGAAGCATACCTACAAGAGCATCTTTATTTAACATATCTTTTTGCTTAACATGACATAATATAAATTACTTTGGCTTGAAAAAGTCTTTGATTGATGATTGTTGATAGACAGAGTTGTTATTTGCAGCTTGGATTTTAACAGGTTTGTGAGGTTGCCGACAATTTCAGAGGGATAGATACAATCTTCAGTGTGAGGTTTCCCTGAGTTGAGGTTAATGTCTGGCTGGTTGGTGTATTCTCACACAGTTTTCCTCCTCTTATTACCACTGTGATTTTCTTGTGAAACAATGCTGGTACTGTCCTCATCTGAGTGAGAGGCTCTGGCCAGTTTCTTCATTGTGCTTGACATCAACATATTCACATACAGTGATGGGCATGGTCTCATTCTGGTCAGCACATGCCCAAAGCGTTTCCACCAATTCTGACAATACCGTGTCATCTTCTGGTTCATTGTTGCTGTTGCTTGCATCTGGTGTTAAAACTTAACCCACCAGCATCAACTGAATGATGCTTATGTCTGTCACAATTTCCAGTTGTCTTTCAAGTGACCGTTTCCCAGTCCAACTTAACCATGTGCAATGTTTGTCTCAAATTCACAGTGGGGTTGCCGTCATGTTCTTTTCAATCCAAGAAGTATTAAACAACGTATTTTCTGTAATGTGCTTTAAAAGTCTGCATGATCCCTGCATCCACTGGTTGGATGTTTGTGGTTGTGTTTGGTGACAGGAAATGGACAGTCACATTGGTCAATCACATAGAACATCTATTTCATGATTTCCAAAGTGTACAAGTTCCCTTTTATTCTCTGGCCAGGTGTCATGATTAAACACCTTGAAGCTCTTCACAGCGCCTTTGGCCCCTTCATTTGTATTTGAACCAAGCAGATTCTCAAACCTGGACTCCAACTCATTGATGGTGATGTCAACGGTAGATGCCACATGTTTCTTCAGTTCTTCTTTGGCCACACCAACACTACCAGTCATTTCAATGCCTTGAAATTTGATTGGAACCGGGAGATTTTCTTGGCTTTCAATACACAGCCCAAATTTCTCGTACAGTCCCCCTGGAATGTAATCCTGTTTCATGCTTGTGATGGTTTCCAGACAATCCTGGATGGATGCAACTGCTGTAGGAAGAATCAGAGTACTAGACTGTAGTTTCAGGCTCAACAAAGCCACCTCACCAAAGAGATCAGACATGAAATGACTAAACCCTGTGAACACCAAATCTTTCATTTGTTTGTGTATTTTCTTTCCTCTTCCTGCTATGTCTGCATTAGATGATGATGCTACCAGACTTTCCATATGTGTACAGGCTGCTGTATACTGTCCATGACCTGTGGCCAAATCTTCATCCTTCTTTCCTTGTAGAAAGACCCTCATTGCCCTGTCTAAGTGGGGAACCCATCTGGTACCCTTCACTGGGGCTGGTGAATATATCCTGGCTTCAAGTTCCTCTCCTATCATCTTGAGTTCTCTTTTGCTTTTGGGACTGAAGTTGTAAGTCTTCCAAATGAGATGTAGGCAGTCGTTGACTGACTGCATAATAGGGGATTGTTTCTGAATCTTCAAAAGGGCTAACTCCAGCCTGTGTGCCATGCAGTGGAAATCTATTAAATGGGGAATATCATGTCGTAACAGTGAAACAACACCATTCGTCTGGCCCATATTGGTATTCGCTCCATCTGCACAAAACCCAACAATTCTAGATGTCAATGTTTCATCACTGATTCCTACTCTCGAAAGAGCTGATTTAGTAGCAGAGATAACACCCTCAGCATGACCATGTTTGATGGCAATAACTTCAACAAGTTTGTTTTCTGCTTTGCCATTCAATACTGTTCTTACATAGATCACTTCATTTTCTGACACAGAAGTGTCTGTGGCACCATCAATCATAACTGATAAGTAATGTGAGTCATTGGTAAAGTCCATTGTCTCATCTCTGATTGTACTTGCAATGGTTGCCAATATTTCTCCACACCTAACATCATTACTGTAAGCAGGTGTCACCAGGAGCCCATTTTTATGCTGAAGCAACAGCAAAGGTTTTAGTTTAGTAAAAGACATCTCTTCCTTCCCTATGCAATACACAGTGTTAAACTTTATTGTTAGATCTGTGAGATCCTTTTCATTAGACTTCACTTCAGCCTCCAAAAATTGTTTTGCAATGGCTGAGGTTTCAAATGATAGTTTGCCCGATTTATTAACAATATGATCATGGCACTTTCCATGTCTCACGCTGTTGCTGTTAGCGTGAATGTTTTCCCGTTTGAACTTGTTAGTTCCATCTACAAAGTCTGTGTTGCCTGAGAATGACTTCCGGCCTGTCGACAAAAGTCACAATGCATTGTATTTTGTTCTTTGTCATATCGAAGCCATGAAAAAATTGACAGCCAAAGTGGTCTGAATTCACGCACATTAACTGATGGCTTACTTTCTTTCTGTGTTTCAACATTAGTCTGGTTATCATTTTGTTTCTTTTCACTGTCAAATTGAGTTTGTTCATTCAAGATTTTCGTTGTTTGGGGTTTGGAAACATAGGCCAATATCGGTCTAGTGTTTGTTTTCTTCGTTGCCATGTTTAAACACGGAAGTATAAGGTTGCAGCTTTGCGCATGTTCACCAAGACGAATTGAGTTTTGGGAAACCTATTTTGGATATGGCTTACGCCTTTAGCCTATTTTTGACAAGATGTCTATATATAGAGTGTAAAAACTAGGTTAGCATTTTTCCACATGCTCGAGCAATGAATCTTGGGATCTCATTTGCATTCACTTACCTCCCTTTGTGTGACCTAGATGTCTATTTTTGGAAACGTGGAAATGAACTGATTATCATGATGAATGAAAACTGCAATCGTTTTAAGAATAATGTGTTGTTATTATCTCAGGCAAACTGTTTAAGGATGGAAGTTAATGACACCAAATGTAGCAGTCGCCATTTCATAACTGTTTTATTATTTTTAGTCGCTACTTCGAAAATTCACTCGCATATGCGACTGTTTCACTCGCAATGTAGAGCCCTGCAGTTCCAGTTAAATTAGCAGACAATGCTTCTGTGATCCTTTCCTTTGATCGCTTTATTCCACTTATATTTTGTGACGCCAATGTGTCATTAGGTCCCAGTTTGTAGAACGGTCCAGTTTCGTCAGTGTTGAATATATCTGCAGGGTCATATTCATTTAGCACACTTTTCAATTCTTCTAGGCTTTTACAACAGAATCGTCAGCATTATCTGTTTCACGTTTTGTGGGGGATATTAAAATGCACTCTGTGCATCCGTCCGTCACATGTATTTTTGCCAGAGCAGAACTTTAAAACCGGTCAATATTTCTTTTTGACTCTTGGCACACAGATAAAGCTGGTGGTGTACTGGTGCCTTTTGGTTGTTTTGGTTTTGGAATTCTGAATAAAATGTTCTTGGTGTTTCCATGGCAACAAATTTGACTTCGACTGAAATTGGTGGTAGTGCTCTTTTCCAAAGCAGAACTCTAAAAGTAGTAAAACTGTTCTCTATTTCTTTACCAGATAGCTTGGTCCAGAGGTGTGCTGGTGCCTTTTAGTCATTTTTGAATTCTGATGAAAATATTTTGGCATTTCCATGGCAACAAGTTTGACTTTGACAGAAATTTGTGATTGTGCTTTTTTCAAGAGCAGAACTTTAAAAACCTTTCATTACTCTCCTTCCACTTTTCCACGTACACACCAAAACATTTGGCATAATCATAACTTTTAGACATATTCATGAAGAATGTTTTTCCATAGAGGGGGATATTGATGACTTTGTCGTCTTGTTGATACTAGCACAATCTTTGAAAAGCATGAACCAGCCTTTGAATAGGCAAAGTCAGAAATTTGCAGTTTGGCACCATTTGTTTTGCTTTTTCTGTTAACATTTCATCATTTGCTGGCAAACTGCCCAGGGCTGACTTACACATGGCAATCTTAGCGTTACAATTGTTGTAACTCCCATTCTCCAGCATAGGCTTAAGATGGTCTTAGCACTAAGATTGCTTTGTGCATGTGGACCCTGATCCTGAGTGAGGTGGTCCTGGTTGCTAGTGGCCTGTGGCTGCCATTTTTTATCCTAATAAATGAAATATTGATGAACAGGTTGAGTGTAAAGCTAAAATTTTAAAAGGAAATGGTTA
Organism: Haliotis asinina; assembly: GCF_037392515.1. Taxonomy (NCBI): domain Eukaryota; kingdom Metazoa; phylum Mollusca; class Gastropoda; order Lepetellida; family Haliotidae; genus Haliotis; species Haliotis asinina. The sequence continues at coordinate 12,023,097 of NC_090283.1, read as the reverse complement.
GTTTTTAGCAACAGAAATGTGAGATGCCATGCAACTGTTTTTTACTGTCCCATATCAACAGAACTGTCACTGTATTGATGCTATAATGTATTTGGCTGACAAATTCTTTACCCCATTTACTCACTACTGGATCAACTTGATCATGAGTGTTCATGTTTAAAGCTTCAAACATGCTTGACTGAGTCGCTCTAATGTTACCGCCACGACTGGCATTTATTGTAGCTGTTAGTGTTAGTGCCAAGGAATTAAATGCAGCATCACGTTTCCTCAAGTTTTAATGTGAGTGTACATGATGTAAGTGACACACATATGCTTAATCTGAATGGTCAAAAAGCCCTTTTTTCAACAATCTAGTGAGCTGTGAAAGGGTTGCTTGGTTACTGCTGTGTAGAGATACCTCTGGTTTTGGGTTACCATAGTTACAGCCAAAGAAATTTGGAAAGTGGTCAGGGATGGCATCTAGAGATGACTTAGAACAACTTGAGAATTATTCGTTATCCGAGTGATAGTTAATCTTTCCCTCGTTAGTTAATGTCATAGATCCTTTTGGAAAAATACACCATCATTCCTTTTAGCCTGATAGTTATCCTCACCTGTCAGGTAATGCAATTAGAGATAAATCAATACTTGCAGTAGTTGTCACTGCCACATCATTGTCACAGGTTATTGTTACACCTGTCATATGACTGCTTCAGGTTAGTAGGTTCAGCTTGCTGCGCTAAACAGAACTGGTAGCTTTAATTGTGATCGTTTATTCTATTTCCGAATTATCAACTGTCATCTACCCTATGCATTGTTACATACAATATGTAACCATCTTGATAAATCAATTGTCATTGTTTGAAATGTTAACAAGGTGATGTTGCGACACAATATTAGTGTTTGTGTGTGTTGTTGCAAGGTAAATACCCAATGAAGCCCAGAGGCAGAGAAATTGGTTCAGACTGATCGATCAGAGGAGATATATATAATATATTGAATAAAAACAGTTCAAACAACGTATACATTTACACTAAAAAAAATCATTCATATTTCAGAACATTAAACAGTAAATGAACCTGTGTTGGAGTTTGTCATCTGCAACTCATGTTTGCCATAACAGTTTGTAAGAGGTGACTGCCATGATGTGCTCTCCAGGCTCACTGACCTGAAGGGTGTTCAGTACTGCAAGCGTCCTCGTGGTTGAAAGAGCCTTTATGCACTTTCTCGTCATCCATTAGCAAGCAGTTTCTACTGCTACTAAGGGTTATTTAGCATCACCGTGAACCAATGTGCAAAATAATTTCAAAATGTCACTGACCAGATTAGCTAGCTGGCTTTGAAATTAGTGAGACTGAGGTTGACTGAAATGCACATAACAACAAACCAGTCAGCAGCTGCCAGACAGTGGGTCAGCAGTTATTTCTCACACTGCCATAAACACAGTGTGTCGTGAAATTTCTTGTGCTATTTTTCAACTTTGTGTCTCTCAATAGTAAAAAAAGAGTATTATTATTGCTTTTCAAAATTACTCTGTCACAGCTGCAAAGTTGACAACAATACTATTTATTGCCATAACTCAGGTAACTGTTGGATGAAATATTTTCCACACATTTTGAGTTTGTTTGTTTTCTTACGGTGTACGGTGTACCATGCTTTTATCTGAATATTTTTCCCAATCATGCTGATAATTTGTTTGAAGGGAGCATGTAGTGCAGGGGGATATAGTCGATGCCTCATCTGTCTGTCTGTCCGTAATCATTTTGTTTCCGGATCATAACTCAAAAACCGTTCAATATTTTTCGACCAAACTTGATAGATATGATAATCTCAACCTATAGTTGTGCCTTTTCATTTTACACAGTTTTGGCATTTTTATTTTTTTGGGTTTTTCCATGGAACATTTTGGTGTTAGTCTAAATACTTTAATGGTGGCTTGGGCTTCGTTTCCGTAGCAAAACTCAAAAACTGTTCAATATTTTTCTGCAGAACTTGGTAGATATGTGTGGCAGACCCCAAAGTGGTGCCTTTTGCTATTTACAGGTTTTTGTGATTTATTATTTTTTCAGTTTCTGACTTAGTCTCAAAATGGAGGGATGGGCTTCATTTCTGGAGCATAACTCAAAATCAGTTCATTATTTTTCTGCAAAACTTGTTACATACATCAGTCAGAACCTAAAGTTGTGCCTTTTGGTACTTACAGGTTTGTGTGATTTCCTATTTTCTCGGTTTCCATGGAAACGTTTCAGACACAGTCTCAAAATGGAGTGATGGGCTTCGTTTCCGGAGCATAACTCAAAATCAATTCATTATATTTCTGCAAAACTTGGTAGATATGCCATTCAGAAGCTAAAATGATGCCTTTTGCTACTTACAGGTTTTTGTGATGTCTTAGTTTCTCGATTTCCATGGAAACGATTCAGTCTTTGTCTCAAAAGTGAGAGGTGTGTTTCATTTCCCGAGGAGAACTCAGACACTTCTTAATAACTGTCAGTGTAACTTTGTAGATATGTGTGACAGACCTCAGAGTGGTGACTTTTGGTACTTACAAGTTTTTGTGATTGATTATTTTCTCGGTTCCATGAACACGTTGCTGACTTTGTTTCAGGCGCAAAACTCGAAAAACATTTCAAATCTTTCAAAAAGATCTTGGCAGATATATGAGACAGATTTTCAAATGGTGACTTTTTCCTTTTTACAGATATGTGGCATTAATGTTTTTCATGAATTCCATGGAAACAATTCAGACTTGGTCTAAAAAACAGTATGTAACTGTCAGATGATTTGTCCTTTCAAACATGTGGGGGCCGGGGGGATATGTCATCTTCTGATGACTCTGGTTTGTTTTTATGATGATAAACCTTTTAAAATCTTTACAGTTTTAGGTAGCAGTCCTCACCATTGCGATGTTTGAACATCATTGCTGATAACAAGTTTTGCTAAGTGTAGTGTAGGGAATTGGTCAAAATCTCATTATACATGATTGGTTCATTACACCTATCCAGTCATCGAAAATTATTGGTTTGCATAATTTGTCAAATTTTCCTTGTTGTATTTCTTAGTGCAGAAAAAACGAAGAAACAACATGTACTTTCAAGTTTGTTTGTTTTTTTTCTGTAAATTGCACACAATGCATTTACAAATCTCGTATCTTTACAGGATGACTAGTGTTTTAGGAACATAATGTTAAGATAAGTTCAGTCATGACTTGGAATGATCTAGTAGTGCTTATGAATGTAAGAGACAAAACCAACCTTGTGAAAGATATTGTCAATGCAAGCAAGTGCGCCAAAATTGTTTGTGTTCGATTATCAGAAAAATGATCAATATGGGTGAGCTACAGTACTTTTAACACATGTATTTGCCTGTATCTGTATACTGATGATCCACTTCTGTATTCAGGAGGTGAAGCGTCTGCAGGAGGAACACGCCATCAACTACCAGACTTTGAAGCAGAAGATCATTTCCACTGAGTGAGTAGATATCTGGACAGGCACCAGGGACAGGCTTACCAAAGAAAGTTTTTCCACTGTGCAGAAAAAATCAGAAGAGCCCACATTGATCGAGAGCGTAGCGAGATAATCCTTATGTTGCTGTTTCCACGACTGATTGATGTGGGCTTTTCTGCATTTTGTTCACAGTGGGAGAGTTTTCTTCGGTAGGTCTGAGTGAGACAAACAGACAAGCACATGCAGACACATGCACAGAAGTACAGAAAGATAGATACAAGCACAAAGACACAGATAAATACACACAAAAACTAAAACTCGCATACTCCCACATATGTATGCACTCATGTACAAACACTCATCCACATATGCATGTGCACATTGCACGGACCCTCACTCACTCACTCACTCACTCACTCACTCTCACACTCACTCTCACATACAGAGACTGAAGATAGAATGGAGTAGTCAGACTCAATGACTGCATGTTAATTGTTATCATAATCAGTGGTAGTATAAATTCACTCATTCATTGTTTCATATTTTAAGGCAGATTTTGATTTGAAAGCATTATATCCAAAACGCTATTCCTTGGGAGATATTGCTAATTTTAGATAGACCATATCTCTTAGGAGACTTCAGATTATGTACAATGCCTTGACAATGCTATGATGTCATGAACTTGATGACATCACAATGCTTTGACAATGCCACACTGCAAGTCTAATGACAGTACCATATTGAGAGATTTACATTTTTCCTTGAAATCAGGGGCGGTGGGGTAGCCTAGTGGTTAAAGCGTTCGCTCGTCATGCCGAAGACCCGGGTTTGATTCCCCACATGGGTACAATGTGTGAAGCCCATTTTCTAGTGTCCCCTGTCGTGATATCACTGGAATATTGCTAGAAGCGGCGTAAAACCAAACTCACTCACTCACTCTTTGAAATCTAATGATGAGTGATTTTGGATGATTAATAGAATCACACCCGTGTGTCTTCTGATATCAAGTATGTCAACACTTATTGATAGAACTAATTATCAAAAGAGGAAACCTCAGATATTTGTGACTTAATCAACTGGTATTGATATAAATGATATCAGTAGACTAGGGTGAGATTCTTTATGTCTACCATACAACTGTTAAGCATGTTAAGTATTTGTTTACTTCATTTGATCACACCCTAATGGGTTGAACTATGCAGTTCTATGTTACATATGTTTGTAATTCTATGCAATATTACTGACCTTGTTCTGTCTTGTTTTCAGTTTGCTGATCAGGAAGTACAGAACCAAGTGTGAAGATATCCTTTTGAAGGTTGTTGTGATGATTGCAAATATGAATTCCTTGTGAAAATCATCAAATAATAATCTGGTCATAAGATGCAGCCAAATGGATCAAATGTCCAAATGAGTGCTCAGAGTTTGTGATGTGACTTGGTTGATAGTATTTTATTGTACCCTGACAGTGTTGATCACTGGTCGTAGTGGTGATCACTGGATAGTTTGGTCCAGATTGGTATTGCAGACAGCAATCACTTAGTCAGATATTGCTGGATGTGGCATCAACAAACACGCAAGGTCCAACCTTTAATCCTATCTATTCATTGAGGATAGCCTTGGGTATAAAGTGTTCACTTATCATGCTGAAGACTTGAGTTTAATTCCCCACTCATGTGTGAAGCCGATATCTGGTGACCCGTTACTGTGATATCACTCACTCACTCACTCACTCACTCACTCACTCACTCACTCACTCACTCACTGGTCAGTCAGACTTACTGAAGTCCTTTTCACCGCCAAGTCCTCATGTCTCATTGTGCTTTGTCAGATTTCTTACTGCAATAGTGCATTTACTTTTGAACAGAAAAGTGTGACCTAAAAACACCCTGATTCAGTATTATTTAACCATGTTAAAAGGCATTGGGTGTTCATGCGTTTTTGCTAACAAACCATGCAGATTTTTGTTGGCCTTACTTAGCCCTCAGAGACCAAACATGCACACAGAAATTTAAGCATACCAAATGCATGCCATCTGTGAATGATGGCAGAGCTTATTCCTAAATGTGAGGGGCTGACTGGTAGTCTTGTGGTTAAAGCATTGTCACCCTGAAGACCTGCTTTCGATTCCCCACTTGGGTAGAATGTGTGGAGCCCATTTCTGGTGTCCTCAGCCATGATATTGCTGTAGTATGGCTGAAAGTGACATAACTCGTTCATTCCTAAACATTAATGTAAACGTACAATTTCTGTGTCTCATTGAATACACTCTGTATTTTGTGTGTGTTCATTTTCAATTTTTGTTCAGGGTTTCTCACCTTTTGAGGATTGTTGTATTGTTTTAGATTATTGTAGTGGCATGATTAATATTCTATGATTTTTTCTTTAACCATCCCACAATATGATGTCCAGAACAAGCGACTAGAGGACTTATCAAGGAAACTGGATCGATCTCAGTTGTGAGTAGGAAAGTAGTATTTTTCTAAATGTCTAAGCACCTCTTTTCAGGATCCTTGTGAGAATTGGTCTTCAGCAACTTCAGCTGGGTGCGAGATACAACTAAAGTTATCTGCTGGACATTCTTGCAGGCAGGGTTATTTACAGGCTGTTGGAATATTGCAGGGATCAATTTGTCAGACTTGTGTACCTTTTTTTTTCACTTGAATCAGTGCCCATGATATTTATCACTGGACTGTCAGGTCCATACTGGGTTATATACAGACTGCAAATAGGTATGGAACTAGCCTTTACATCCTGAATGAGTGAACTGATGGCTTCAATGGCTGAACTTCTGACTCGGGGGTAATATGGTTTACTCCTTACCATGGTACAGTGTGTATTGCTATACAGGTTTGTTTGGTTTTGTCTGTTTCAGTTAGGTGTAAGTGATATAATTTAAGTGCAGAAAATTGACAAGAGCCAAACCTTACAATGTTTAATAACATGGACAAAATCCCTCATTTTATGAGTAGATAGAAATGATGGTATGAAATATATTGAAGTTTTGGATTGCATTACTGTATAACAAACCAGAGGCAAAATACCATGGTTCTATTAATATTGCTACTGTTGACCTGAGACGCCATGGAGAAAACTTCTATCACCTGCTGAAATGAGACACAAATACCAAAAGTGGAAATACAGTCTTATGTGTTGTGGATGTTGTTTCTGTAGAGACTGTGAGATGTTGGAGACGCAGTTGAAGGCATCGCTGCAGAGCACAGAGCCACTCAAACAGACCCGTGTCGACCTTGAGGCCAAGCTGAAGGTCAAGGACAGAGAGATCCTCAACCTGAAGAACAGTCTGGAAGGAGCAGAAGTAGGCCACGTTCTTCATTTTGTCAACTATTCGATGTTTGATGATATTTATTTACTTTTTTTGTGTGAAAGGTGGCCTTAAACAATTGTTTACAACACATTCTGAGGTCAGATTGTTCAGTTATTCATCTTTTCTCTTACGAAATGCTATAACAAATTTTCGGTCAAAGGGGACACAACCCTTCAAGCAAGTGTTTTCGCCCTGTACTTTCGGTAAACTAAATTATCAGCTTTTTAAATCCATACTGATGTGATGTGCCTTGTCATCCCAGTTATAACCAAAGTACATCAAGTGTATGTTTCATCATTGTGGATTGGAGAAAATTTTTTTTGTTATATCTGTAATTTTTTTTCATCATCTTCTCAATGACTTACTCTTTGCTTTGCTCGCTCGTACTCTCTTTCACTCACTCGTTTGTGACTGCAGATGATGAGGAGGCAGTTCGAGGCCCTGATTGCATCTAACGATATTCTGTCTAACGAGGAGGACAAGAAACAGAGGGAGAAGAAGATACAGGCTCTTGAATCCAGGTAAGCCAGAAGGGATCACTCCAGAGAGTGTTAGCATCAGTATATCCATGTATGTTCCATGTCCCCACAGGTACACAGCATTCAGTCCTGGTCTTAAGAGCAGTCTAAGTGAAGCTAAGCCTCAGTATTATTAGTTACACTGCTACTCTGAGTCGGAACAAACCCTGGTAGAAGGATGTGAGTCTGTAGTGTTTGATAAAAACGACCTTATGATGAGTGTGATGCATTGATGATTTTTATCCCCCCAGAATGTAATGCGGGGGGATATAGCTGATGCCTCGTCTGTCCGTCTGTCCGTACTCATTTTGTTTCTGGAGCATAACTCAGAAACCGTTCAATATTTTTAGACCAAACTTGATAGATATAGTAATCTCAGCCTATTGTTGTGCCTTTGCTATTTACTGAGTTTTGGCATTTTTATTTTTTTTGTTTTTCCATGGAACATTTTGGTGTTAATCTTATGGTGGGGTGGGCTTCGTTTCTGGAGCAGAACTCAAAATCCGTCCAATATTTTTCTGCAAAACTTGGTAGATATATCAATCAGAACCTATAGTGGTGCCTTTTGCTATATACAGGTTTTTGTGGTTTATTATTTTATCGGTTTCCATGGAAACATTTCGGACATAGTCTGAAAAGTGAGAGGTTTGGTTCGTTTCTGGAGCAGAACTCAAAAGCCGTTCAATATTTTTCTGCAAAACTTGGTAGATATATCAGTCAGAAGCTGAAGTGGTGCCTTTTGCTACTTACAGGTTTTTGTGATTTATTATTTTCTCGGTTTCCATGGAAACGTTTCGGACATAGTCTCAAAATAGAGGGATGGGCTTCGTTTCTGGAGCAGAACTGAAAAAACATTCAATGTTTTTCTGCAAAACTTGGTACATATATCAATCTGAACCTATAGTGGTGCCTTTTCTTATTTAAAGGTTTTTGTGATTTATTATTTTCTTCGTTTCCATGGAAATGTTTCAGAGCAGAACTCAAAATCTTCTTAATATCTGTCAGTGTTACTTGGTAGATATGTGTGGCAGACGCCCAAAGTGGTGTCTTTTGGTAGTTACATGTTTTTGTGATATATTATTTTCTCTGTTTCTATGGAAACGTTTCGGACATAGTCTCAAAATGGAGGGATGCGTTTCGTTTCAGGAGCAGAACTCAAAAACCGTTCAATATTTTTCTTCAAAACTTGGTAGATATATCAGTCAGAACCGAAAGTGGTGCCTTTTGCTACTTACAGGTTTTTGTGATTTATTGTTTTATTGGTTTCCATGGAAACGTTTCGGACTTACTCTCAAAAGTGAGAGGTGTGTTCTGTTTCCGGAGCAGAACTCAAAAACTTCTTAATATCTGTCAGTGTTACTTGGTAGCAGAGTGGTGCCTTTAGCTATTTACAGGTTTTTATGATGTATTATTTTCTCGGTTCCATGAACATGTTGCTGACTTTGTTTCTGGAGCACAACTCGAAAACCATTTCATATCTTTCAAAAGATCTTGACAGATATATGAGACAAATCTTGAAATGGTGACTTTTTCTGATTACAGATATACGGCATGTATATTTTTCATGAATTCCATGGGAACAATTTAGACTTGGTCTAAAAAACACAATAAGTAACTGTCAGATGATTTGTCCTTTCAGATATGTAGGGGCCGGGGGGATATGTCATCTTCTGATGACTCTTGTCATGTAGAGAAATTCTTAGTCTGTGAATATATGTAATTTTGATTGTAACAAACAAACCCATTTTAATTGAAAAGAAACCCCAGGGAGACCAGAGATCCCCTGTACCTGAGGAAATCTAGACGTGCTTTGTTTAGGGCTTTAGCATTGCCGAGTAGGCTTGGAAGTAGGCAAAATAATGTGGTTCAGGGACTGTGAGACAGACTAGTTTTGATGCAGCAAGATCAAATGAAAAAATGTAGATAATTATCATTTTATCTCTTTTCAGCAATTCCCGATATGCAAACCAGATGAAATCTGCTAGAGGTAAGAAGCCCTTTGTTCATCCTTTGTTCCATCTGGGTGACATGTATCATTCCTGATCATTGGTTTCTCTGGTCCATGCTGGAATATTTACAGACAGTTGTGATATTGCTTCCTGAATTGATGATATTTTACAGGCAAACAACGATAAGTTGGTCAGGCACAGAAAATATGTTTACGAGCAGTAGATGGTGCAGGGCAGTGAGCAAACCCATTTGGTATGTGAAGGGTAGAACAGATGTTGGCAAGAGCATGTGCAGTGCATGATGATATAATTGATTTCATGTGTAGCTGCATGCTCTCATTGCACTATACCTAATCACGGGCAACGTGGAGCCCCTTTGCTCACAAGGACAAGTGCCAGTGGGTGACACTCATACATGCTAATATGGATCAATTGTCAGGTCGACGCTCAACTTACTCTTGTTTGCCAGTAAGTGTGAACAGGTACCTGGAATGGACAGATTGAATAGTATGATAGAATGACATGGCACGTGCTGTCCAAATATGAGCAGAATGATATAATTTGGACAACCTTGAACTTATGTCAGAATCTTGATGGGATTGGTTAAGTTTCTATTTTTAGTACTTGACATGTTTAACAGGTACTGTGTGGAGTTACCTCCCTTGGGCATACCAGAACCCTGTATACATGGTTTCAGTTCTAAATTCCTGCAATTGTCAGCCTCATAGTCATGATTAAAGGTTACACTGAAGTAGCAAATGCCTGAAACTTTTATCTCATCTTTCCATCATACTCTCACGAGACGATATGGCTGGAAATAGTGGAATACAGTTGGAGAGGCAATAAACCAAACTCGTTCACTGACTCAGATTAGTGTGTAGAATTTCATCCCTTCAAGCAAATAGCAAACCCATGGATTGAATCCCCAGTTGTCTGTCGTTATGGTTTACCGATATGTCGGTAGTGTCCCTATGCTTCTGTTTCATCAATGTGATCACTTTAGGTTTTCCCTCCACATCAAGCTATCCTTGAAGATCCTGGTTAGAATGAATCTTCATCAATTGTGATGAATGTGCTATACCTGCATTACTTTTGGCTTTGCCCCTGCTGTTAATAAAATGGTGTAAACAACTGACTGATCAGTGAGTGGCAAAGATGTATGGGCTAATGGGACTGAGCTAACTTTTTGCTTGAGTGAGTGTGTGTGAGTGGATGAGTGAATGAATGAGTTTAGCTCTATGCCACACTCAGCAATATTCCAGGTATTTGACAGTTGTCTGTAAATAATCGCTTCTCGAGCAGACTTCCCTGTCATCAACAGCATGAGCATCGATCTACGTAAATGGGATACAATGATAAGTGGTCCAAACTTGATTATTTTCAGACTGCCACCATGTTGCTGGAATATTGCTAATTATGGCGCTGAACACCAACCAACCTAACACTCTACATCCACATGACCTGGTTGCTTATTATTATTTTTGATTAGAGCTATGTTTACTCATAATGAGGACATGACCACAGGCAAGTAGCAGGTTATTGATAATGTGCCTAATATAGAATCGTTTGCTTGCCCCAAGACTGCATGTCATGACATTTAATATTAACAAGGATTCTAAAGTGAGCAAGCCTGGCAGGAAAATTAGGAAATAACAATTATTGTGTTCTAAACTGGGCTTTTTGAAGCTCTATTTTCCTACATTTGTAGCTGTTGTGACTTTGTATTTAGATACTGCATTATGTGCATTATGTGCATTATGTAACTGGGAAATACAATTATTGTTCAGTTAGTCTGTTATCAGTGAAATACAAGGTATTTTGGCAAATTCATAACATATCTATTTGTTATATATGTCAACCTGAATTGGCAAGTTTTTTAATTCCAGTTTTAAAATATGTGTCGTGCATCAGCCCTGGATTTTAAATTTCAGCCTTGTGCAGGTCGAGATATATCCAAACTGTCAGTTTTTGTAAAGTACTTGGTACAGTCCATTGTTGATTTAATGGTGCTTGAAATCGGTTATAATTTCAGATCATCGTGATATGTAATTAGCACATGGGTGTCATGCATGACCAAATAGATGATTTAGGATAATGAAGATTATACCAGTGGTAGTCACCATGTTAACAAGATCCTCTCCAGAAGTGACTTCGGTCAAAATGTCCGTTCACCCAAAAGTGGCTGGGTACCTGGTAGCATGAGATGGTCATGTGTCTGTTAACCTGATAGGCAGCTCTGGTTATATCATCTGCCGAGGATGATAAATTGGTTACAGACTGTTCCGTGGGGAACATGTAGTGCTTGACTGTCTTTGTCCATGCTTTTACGTGTTATATAAACTTACAATGCAATCTATGATATGTGTAATCTAGGATAATAACAAAATATGAGGTTGAAATTTATATTCATGTACAATGCCTGATGTCACTCACCCATGTAATGATTCTTCATGTATTGGTACTTTGTATGAACCTGGAATTCCGTATTGTATGCACAGAGAACTGGAGAGCAAGTTAAGTCACATGTTTACTGATCTACAAGCATGGTACAAGTAGTGCCATATTCCTACACCAGGAATGGTACTGACCAAAGGGGGTAGTGAGGTGGCTGGCAATATAGTCCATATATTACATCCCCCTTATTTTAATAAGAATTAAGGATGTAGGGAATATGCACATGCTATGCTACAAATGGACAGAGATGAGTATTCACTTTTTAGCTGATGCTAATACTATATTTGGCACGAGTGAGAGTTTGTAGTCACTGGGTTCTATTCTACAGACTATACTATAATTTGTCACTTAATACTAGAGCTACACTTTTAATGTCACTCAGTGAGGTATCTTGGTCTTCTAACCTCTCTCCCAGATCTGGTTCTGTAGGTGTTGGAGCTAGAACCAGAGTTACACTGCTTTGGCCTTTCATCTTGTGGGACTGGGGACTTCAGTGGTCTGCAGTTGTTGGCTTGGTTGTCGGTTTGGTAGCTGTCCAAGTTAAAGGTTACATGCCTTTGTTGTTGAGTGGGCATGTTTGGCGGACTTGTACGTGTTGGTTGTGTACTGATACTTGTCTCTGGTATAGATGTTTCTCTCAGATCTCGTCGATTCCGACGGAGCACCGAACTATCTAGTGTTCTGACAAGGTAGGAACGGGGCTCAGGTGATGGTTGAATGACTGTTGCCTCATTCCATCTACCTGTTTGCTGATCTCGTACTCGGACAGGTTGGTTGGAGATGAGTGGTGCAAGTTCATCTCCGGCTCGTCTATCAAAGTTTTGCTTTTGTAGTAGTTGTCTTTCCTCCAACCGCTGTTTTATAGCATCCTTCCCGTTTTCTTCAGATCTGATCTTTGTTGGCAAGTTTGTCATCATTTTCCTTCGGTTGAGAAGTTCTGCAGGTGATGGTAGATGGTGATCAATTGGCGTGGACCGGAGGATGAGCAAGGCTAGATGGAGGTCTGCGTTGGTGATCCTTGCTTTCTGTAATGTCCGTTTGACTGTCTGAATTTGACGTTTGATAAAGCCGTTGGACTGGGGATAGTGAGGGCTGGATGTGGTGTGTTCAAATCCCCATGATTCTGCAAATTCCTGGAATTTTGAGGAAGAGAAGTGGGGCCCATTGTCGCTTACTATCTTCTCTGGTATGCCCTGTTCAGCGAGGATGGATTTCAGAATGTTGATTACTCCTTGACTTCCGGTTCCATTTAGTTTTCTGATGATGGGGAACTTGGAGAAATAATCGCTGAGTATGATGTACTCTGTTCCATCCAGGTAGAACAGGTCAGTTCCAAGTACTTGCCATGGTCTAGTAGGCAGTTTGTGCTGAAGCAAGGGTTCTGATGGTTGGCACTGTTGGAATTCTTGGCACACATGGCAGTTTTTCACCATTTTCTCAATGTCAGCTCCCATGTTGCACCAAAACACACATGACTTGGCCCTTAGCTTTGTCTTAACAATCCCTTGGTGTGCTTCATGCAGTCTTTCCAAGATTTCTTCTGTCATGCTGCTTGGGATGATAACACTGTCACCTTTTAGGAGTATGCCATTTTCTATTGACAGCTCATCCCTGTATGCCCAGTAGGGTCTCATGGGTGCTGGAACTTGTTTTCGACTTTCGGGCCAACCTCTTATTATGATTTCCTTTAAGGCCTGTAGTTCTTTGTCTTTGCTTGTTTTATCTCTCAATGCCTGGATTTGGGTTGTAGAAAATTGGGCCATGTCAACTCTCATGTCCAGATCAATTGTTGCTTGGTACTTTGTCGGTGAACGAGACAGTGCATCTGCTATCAGCATCATATTGCCTGGCCTGTATTTAATTGTCAGATCATAGGGCTGTATGCGCAGAAGCATTCTTTGAAGTCTCTGTGGTGCAGCTGATAGATTCTTTAGGTGGATCATCTCTAAGGGTTTGTGATCAGACTCGACTGTAAACTGCTTGCCATATAAGTAGGTATGGAAGCGCTCACACCCATACACTACTGCTAGCATCTCCCTCTCAATGTTGGCATACCTCTGCTCCGTTTCACTCAAGGATTTGGAGGCAAAGGCTATAGGCTTGTCTTTCTGCAGGAGGACGGCTCCCAACCCTTTGGTTGAGGCATCCACTCTGAGGATGGAATCGAGTCTAGGGTCGAAGTAGGTGAGTGTCACTTCCTTGCAGATGAGTTCTTTGATGCTGTTGAACGCCAGCTGGTGAGATTCTGACCATGTAAATTCTGCGTCTTTTTTAATGAGTTCTCTTAGGGGTGCTGAGTGTTGAGAGAGATGAGGTATGAATGGACCCATGTATGTGGCAATGCCAAGGAATTCTTGAAGCTGCTTTGCATCAGTGGGGGTGTCTATCTCCTTGATGGCTTTGACTTTGTCTGGGTCTGGATGAACGCCTTCCGTGTCAAATACAAGTCCAAAGAACTTAATTTGATTGGTCTTAATCTCACATTTTCCTGGGTTGAATACAAGGCCATTTTGACGGGCCACCTGCATGAGATTGTGCAGATTGTCGTCATGTTCTTGTTCGTTCTTTCCAAAGACAGCAATATCATCAGCTATGCCAACTGTCCCAGGGCACTGTTCGAGGATCAGATCCTTGTTGTGCTGAAAGACATCCTGGCTCAGACTGAGTCCAAATGGGAGTCTGAGGAATCTGTATCGTCCGAATGGGCTGTTGAATGTCGTCAGCTTGCTAGAGTTATTGTCAAGGGTAACAGACCAATATCCATGTCTAGCATCCAACTTGGAGAACAGTTTTGCTCCTGAGAACTTGTGGGTGATCTCGTCTAGAGTGGGTGTTTTGTAGTGGGGCCTCTTAATAGCTTGATTCAAATCTTTTGGGTCCAGGCATACACGTAATTTCCCACTAGACTTTCTGCTGTAAGCTAGGCTTGACACCCAATCTGTAGGCTCAGTAACTCTGGTAATCACGCCCATTTTTTCCGTATCCACAAGTTCTGCCTTTATTTCCTCCTTGAGGTGAATAGGGCACCGTCTCGGTGGATGTACTACTGGTGGTACGGATAAGTCTACTGTGATGTGGCATTCCTTCTTGAACTTGCCGATCCCTTCGAACCTGTCAGGGTATTGCCTGACCAGGTCTCCTCTCTGGTTGATTTTTGATGTGGGAGATGAGCTTGTGATCTCGCAGTTGAGGGTTACAAGTCTGAGTTGCCTGGATGTAGGAAGTCCAAGAATAACCGGTCCATCAGCTCCGGATAAGAAAAATTCATCTTGGCAGTTGTTACCATTGTATTTGCACGGAATTGTTATTCTTCCATATTGGGCAATCTTGGAACCATTATATGCTCTGAGTACAGTTGAGCTTGGCTTAGTTGTGCCTGGCAGTGGGATTCCTACGCTGTCAACTTTTCTTGGCTACATGCGTTGAAATACATGAAGTGGTAGGAGGTTCCCTTGGGCTCCAGTGTCGACTTTCGCCTTAAGAGTTGCCGGTTGTAGAGGTCGATCCTCGAGGCTAATATTGATTGTTGCGAATACTTCGTCCCGCGTGTCATTGTTTTGGTCATCACTGATGGAATCGAAGGATAGGGATTCAAAGGTCAGAGTTTCAAAGTTTGCCTCGAGATCGTTCGATTGGTCTTGTGTAAGAGAGTTGACCGACTGTTTACCACGTGATCGTGATCTGCTCCTACCTCTGTACCGTCTTGTAGGAGGTGTTCCGCCTCGTCCTCTGCCACGGCTGTAGCTGCGACTGTTACTTCCACCTCTACCTTGTTGTTGGGTGTTACTGCCATAATTCCGTCTGCATACAGATTTCCAATGGTTCATACGTCCACAATTTTCACATTCACTGCCATAAGCTGGACAACGGTTGGGTGGGTGGTATCTTCCACAGTACCGACACGACTGCTCCTTCCTTATGTGGTGTACATCGGTCTGTGTTGTCTGTACCCCCTGAAGTTGGGCCATGTCGGTGATCGATGCCTCGTGGACCCTGGCTATGTCTATAGCCGCTTCTAAGGTAAGCTTTTCATCCTTTCCTAGCAATTCTTTTTGCAGTTCCGGTATTCTAGTACCAATAATTAGTTGCTCGATCAGCCTTTCTTTCAGCTCAACGTCTGTAAATTTACACTTGAATGCTTGCAACTTGCATCTAGTCATGTAGGTGTCAACTGATTCAGTAGGGTCCTGTTTATATCGTTGCAAGTAGAATCTTTCCACCCTGAAGTTCGTGTTTGGCTGTATGTGTGTACTAAATCTCTGGAAGATAACAGCTGGGTCTTTACTTTCCTCATCAGTAAGTGACCACGAGTTGAATGCTTTCAAGCCCTCATCACCAGTGAACAGGAGTATGTGGTCAACTTGTTTATCAGCTTTGACATTCTTCACTGAGAAGTATAGCTGGCATCGCTGCTTGAACAGTTTAAACTCACTTCCAATGTCTTGGCTTGCCCAGTTAAGCTTAGGGATTGCTAATGGATCCATTATCTTCCTATTTCTTTCACTTTTACTCCAAGAGATGTAAACAGTAAGTCTGGAGACAGGATGTTTACTGCATGGGCACTGTCATCTTGGTTAGGACATGTGCTTAGGCTGATCGGATTACAACTGGGGTCTTTGTCTTTGTCTTCTTATAATTGACACACCAACATATAAACACCAGTTTCTCTGCATCTATTCTCCTTTTAACTTCAATTCCTTATATTTGCATGTGATACCGACACTTTAAACCTAAGCCAAGGCACAGGGTGACGAAATCAGCAAAGTTCCTTTGTCTACTCCAGTTTCCAACTTACAGTTCTCAGTAGCCCTTTTCTCCCTCTATATCCACTTTTTTGTGTACGTCCATCCTTGGAACGTAGGCTAGTACCCTGCTGCCACCATGTAATGATTCTTCATGTATTGGTACTTTGTATGAACCTGGAATTCCGTATTGTATGCACAGAGAACTGGAGAGCAAGTTAAGTCACATGTTTACTGATCTACAAGCATGGTACAAGTAGTGCCATATTCCTACACCAGGAATGGTACTGACCAAAGGGGGTAGTGAGGTGGCTGGCAATATAGTCCATATATTACAACCCATACACCCACTCACTCACTCACTCATTCACTCATTCTCTTACTTAGCATGCATGCCTATCGACAATGGGATTGGATGGTCAGGCTTACTGACATGGTTGACACGTCATCACATACCATTTGCATAGATCGATGCTCATGCTGTTGATCACTGCACTGTATGAGTTGGAGTCCCATTATTTGTGAACTGCTACCATATATCATTCATTACTGCATTAAACATCAAACAAGCAAACAAAAATAAACAACTTTGAGGTGGAGCTAATATCTTCTAGCTTTCATTATAGTGTGTAATAAACACACTTTTCTTTTTTCTTAGCAACTGTTATTTTAAAAACAACACAAAAGGCTTTAAAATGTACAAAAATATCTTTATTTAAAATCTGAAATGATTCTGAGTATTTATCTGAAAAAAATGTCATGTATGAATATCATTAGATTAGTATTCACATTATTGCAGAATGGAACATGATGTTATACAGTGTCTTGCCTCTAAGGAAACATGAGAATTATGCATTTCATAATTTTCTTGTTCATTTTTCAACAAAACTTTGTCTAGGCAACTTATATATACAATACAGTTTATTATTAACCGCAATATGAGGCAGTTCTCTCCTTTGGTAAATACTAACAAGCATCATTGTTTTCTTTTTTTTCTTTCTTTTTTCTTTCGCTGAAACAGTGTCATAGTTAAAGAAATAAGTTGTTCACAAATTTGCTGATTAAATGTCATTTTAATTGGATTTCATGATAAAATAAGTCATAAGTTCACAATTTGATTTACAATTACAGATGTGTCAAGTACAGCGATACAACACAATCGCAGGCTATACAGTTTCTGCTACTAAACAAATGTTTTTTCTTATTTTAAATTTTTTAAAAAAAATTATGCATTGAATGTGCAGTCAAAATAAACATCTACTGATTGCCATGTGTGACTTCATTATGCATCTGGTAATTATGAAACTACATCTACTAAGCCATCACAATATTACCTGTATATCCAAATATGCTTTCCTAATGACATGTATCGCAATATTTCTTATTATCACTTGACTGAATCATTGATATTTTCAATCAAATTGACAAAAAAGCATGAATGTCAAAGATTTGTTTTTGTCTGCTGTCATTATTTGCCCAGTGTCTGTTACGTGAAAATCATAAACAATTACTGTGATATAATATTTATATTAGTATGTGGAAAATAGCATCTGCCTGTGCAGTCTGCGTCAATCACAACCAAAATCTCCATCTCACAGTATATCACAATACACACCGTGAGTTCACAACTCCATCAAATACTGATTATCAAATGTTGCAGTACTAGATCCTAAACAAAAACAGCAGAAGGAAATATTATAGTACTGATAGTACTGATAGTACTGAATGATTGCCTGTAATGAATATGGTATTTGCACTTTCTCATTAATTTTAGTGATTCACATTACTGATTGGTCAAAGGTAGTTTACCAAAAGTAAAGTGCAGTATTTCCTCTAAAAAGCGGTTAAGAAGTAGTTCGTTACATCCAGTCAACACAGGAAGCGCCAGGCCTCTAAAACTAAAAGCACCAGGTCTGGAAGGCTGTGGAAAAATTAAGTGCCCGGGCACTTATTAGAGGAAATATGGTATGTAGCATTGGCTGATGTTCTACATTGTCTCTCTCAAACATGTTAAAATAACGAGTGATGCGTAAAATGACCTTGTTCTGTCTCCTGTGAGGAAATGGTTTGAAATTGATACCATTTATTCACTAAACAGTCTTCCTTTTAACTTGTTTGGTATCATCCAGTTACAAAGTAGCATTTTCTGAACATGATTTTATGAACCAGCAGTGTTTGCCCTGACATAGAAAACCTGCATACTTGACACACGAATTGTCTCAAATACACAGTAAATTTAAAAGCTTCAGTCATTGTTGACACAGTGTTACTTGGCCTTCAGTTATGATAATCTAAACTTAGTTGCCATTTAATTGCTCAGTGCTGATTAAATACCTGACCTGCTTTACCTTGTTTTTCATCATTAGTAAACAATCACGGTTGTTGTCGTGATGAAAGTTCCATACTGAAGTTGACTCCCCAAAACATGTCCATGACTTCCTCTCATGACACCAGGGAGTCATGATGATTCCTAAGTTGTCATGCCAAGGGCAAACACCACAGGTATGTACTGTCTGTTAATATTAACTCTTCTGTGTAGCATTTTTTCTCTTGTAGGATCCTTCATTATGTGAAGGAATATAAGTGGTACAACCACGACTTGGTTTAAGATCTATACAGCTAACCAAGCCTACGATCACATTGTAACAGCCATCCTCAGACTTGATTAAATTCATTTTACTTTAGGCCCCATCCAAGTACTAAGACCACCAAAAGCCACATAAGCATTTGATAAGGGGTGAAATGGTATATCATGGTAATAGTAGAACTGTGGTATTTTGCCTTTGGTTCCACACACAATGATGCAATGAAAGCTTTCGGTATTTTCGTTTTTGCTTATTTCATTTCTGCCTCATCATAAAATGACAGTTTTGTTCATTCAAACAAAAAGTATTATGGCTATTTCTTTCCCATGTTATTAAACAAGGGTTTGGTTCTTGCTAGTTTTCGACAATAGGATCATTATCTCATATACCAAACCGGAACGAAATGAACCAAAGGTCTTGTACTGCACAATGGTAGAAGCTTACCATTTCACCCAGTTTGGAACAATACCTGGCCTAAATTACTGGCAGGTTCTTACACATCTATCTTTCTTCCATTCATATCTTTTAGGGGAAGTAAGTAGATCATATAGTGTAATCATCTTCAGGTATTTTGTATGAAGTGGATACTGTAGCTCACCTTTCCAAATTGCTGACCAGATTATTTTTTTAAAAACTGTGAGATGAGAATTGGATATCCTTAGATTCTGAATTGTGTGATATTTATCAAATTGATATTTGAGCATGTTCAGAGGTGAGCTATGAATCAAAATGTGCATGTTCACTCAGTTGTGGGTACCCATTAGGATGAGACTGTCATGTGTCTGTTAACATTAGGTATTTAATACAAAATAGGACATGTTGGCAGCTATAGAACCTGGTGCTCATGGCCGAATTACTGACAAGCATTTATTTTTTGAAAATCTGAACTCTTTGAGATAGGAATAAAATATCATTAGATTTTAATTGGTGTAATTTTTTTAAATCGGAGCTGGTTTTCTGTAGGTGTCTTCATTGCGTTTCCTTCTCTGGCGTTTCGATTGAATCAGTGAGTTAATCCCGCAGCCAATGAACAGAAGGATAAGTCCACAGTTCACACCAACTATTATCATCCCTTCCGTGAAATATGTTGGCATAATGTACGCCCTGAATTCCACTGTTTTGTTCAAAGCATGATCAGTTGTCCAACATATATAATTTCCTGTATCATTCAAGTTGACAGAGTTGATGTAGAGATCACCGCCATTGAAATATATCCTGGAGGTATTGAGCATCGATATTTTCGTGCCGTTTTCGTATGTCCATTCGATGGTTTTGTTTACCATTGAACATGAAAATGCAGCATTTTCATTTACTTTGATTGATTGATCTGGACGTGGGCCGATGATAAGACCCTCAGTCTCATGTTGCCCAACAGCAGAATGGATGAGAGCACAGAATCCACATACTACCAAGGTGACAGCTAGCTTTAGCAGCTCCATCTCGTGAACAGTTCTGATTTGGATTTCTTAGTTTTGTTTGTCAATTTTCTTGAGCTCTGAAATGTTACATTCTGAAAAGATAAAAAAAGATATCACATGATTCTGCAAATTTATGAAAATATGAGTATTGAGAATAAGCAAAATTTAATTTTGCGGATGGTAACAGCTGTAATATGCCGTACCAACTTTGAGAAAAGATTTTGATTCACTGCGTCATGTATTGTATTACTGTCTCATGTGAGCTACCTCCCTTGTCATTTACCAGTTTCGTAACTCCCAGCAACCTTTGGTGTTTGTGAGAGTGACTAAACAGATCGTTTGGAAGCCACAATGATTCACATAGCATTCCCTGCACGGCATCCTCACATGACACCCACACATGGTGTCTTCACACAGCTTTCCCACATGTCATCATCACATGACATCCACACATAACATCCCAACATGGCATCACCACATGACATCCACATAAGGCATCTTCCACATGCATCCATGCATTTCCACATGTCATCCCACATGACATCCCAACATGGCATCCCTTCATGACATTCCAACATGGCATTCCCACATGGCATCCACACATGACATCCACACAAGGCATCTTCCACATGACATCCCCACATGACATCTGCTCATGATATCCTCATGTGACATCCACACATGAGATCTACTCATGATACCCTCACGTGACATCCACTCATGATATCCTCATGTGACATCCTCACGTGACATCCACACGACATCCACTCATGATATCCTCATGTGACATCCACACATGATATCCTCATGTGACATCCCCTCATATCCTCACGTGACATCCACTCATGATATCCTCACGTGACATCCACTCATGATAGCTTCACGTGACATCCTTGTTTGACATCCAAGTATGACATCCCTTCCAGCATTTATTCGTGGTATCTCCACATGGCATTCCCACATTTGATGGAAAGTTGCTTGATGTTGTTTGCACTCCGGAAAAGATGGATAACAAATCTTAGGACTGTTAAGGACCACAATATACCACTTACCTGGAGAGTCCTTCATGGAGAACAGATTGTGGGGAGATTATGAATCAAGGTTTACAGTTCTCACCTTAAAGCAATCATATTCTGTGACCAGATTGCTACTGGTAAGCATATTTTCCTGGTCAAGGCGATTAATACTGACTTGTGGTTGAAAACTCAGCTTGTCATGTTAGAACCTGCCTCAGTTTCAACAATGTTACCCATCGTGATATCACAGGGCCAGAAAACCCTATCAACTTACTCTAATGCATGCACTTAATACACATTGAGAGAGACAAACGAAATGTGTAACTCACTGAAATCACAATATCTAACTATCTCTAAATCAGGCCCCCCTAAGTAATGGAAGAAATTACAGCAAATTTGAAGGAATTGCATCTCAAATGTAAACAAATGCAGCCAACTCGCGAAACAATTGCAGTGATATCGGTAGTTTAGCGGTAATAACAGAAACACAACGCCCCTATCAGAAACAATGTTGGTAATACTTGAAACAAGCTCGGCAATCTTCGGAGATTTCTTGGCTCTGTTCCATGATTTGTCGGTCACGTCCTGAAACTCACACAGCAAAACATGGCATCACTGGAAGGAGCACCCGTCTCGGTTAGTTTTGTTTTTAGTTTCTACTGTTTTTATTTCTATAATTAGCCAAGTCATGTCCCCAGAAACTTCCCAATTTCAGACAGTCGTAAACAACCCCCGACTTATAACGCTGTTCTGCAATGACGATCTTTTCCTAAAACAATAGTCTCTAGCTCTGACAACAGCTCACACCTAAACGCATTCAACACAGGTGGTCAAAGATGAATAATTATAAAAATTGAAACAGAAACTAAAAACAAAACTCACTGAGACGGTTGTTCCTTCCAGTCACGCCATGTTTTGCTGTATGAGTTTCAGGGCGCAACCGACAAATCACGGAATGGAGCTGAGAAATCTCTGAATATTGCCGAGCTTGTTTCAAGTATTACCGACATTGCTTCCGATAGGGGCGTTGTGTTTCTGTTATTACCACTAAACTACCGATATCACTGCAATTTTTTCGCAAGTGGGCTGCGTTTGTTTACATTTGAGATGCAATTCCTTCAAATTTGCTGTAATTCCTTCCATTACTTAGGGGGGCCTGTAAATGATATTTAGATAAGTATTCTCTGCACTCACCTGAACATCATCAGATTGGGTGGACTGTTTGATTACTACCTACCTGTCAGGTATGAGGTCTAGTCACAAACCTGTGGAAATCTGCTTTGAACAAACCATCTCAAGCCATCTACTGAAGGCACCAGCTTCTCAAATGACACCAACTGAAGTTCCATTAAATATACCAACCTTGTGTCTGCTGTCATTCAGTCAGCATCTGATAACACATTGTATCTCCATCAGTTGTCTTTAATCTATCTTCACTTCCTAGTTATGCATCATTACATAATTAGTTAATTACTACACAGCCATGTGTTATAGAAGCTGGTTCACCTTTGCTGGTCTGCAAAATCCTGCTTTGCCTCATCCGTAATTAGTACATCTCACTGAAATATGATCTAATTAACTGTGGAGAAATCTTTAACCCATATTTGAGATTGGCTGAATATTGCTTGATCATCATTCAGAATTTATTTGCAATTTATTCAGTGAATTCACCAGTCAGCTATTACTTACCCACATCAAATGTTAGTGATGAGGAGCTGTTCTTAGTTACTGTCATGAGGTTTTTCTCCCAAGCTATGTTAAAATGTAATACAGTATGTTTGTTAATTTTTCTGCTTTTCTTTCTACACAACATAATGCATCGAGTCTTACTATATAGAAAGCATTATTCTATTTCTCTGTAGGTGTCAAGTTACCAAGGCAGTTACAGAAGACATTCTGAGACAGTGAAGCAGGGATGATTTCGGCTGATTTTTTTATGTATTCTAGTTCTAGTGTTATTTTAGGGATTTTTGTCCTCTGAGAACCTAAAGGCAGGTGGGGAAAAAATACAGATAAAATTTCCAATCAATGTAATATTCCTTCTAAATACTCAAAGTATTTTACTTTTGGTAATTTATGAAGTGAATATGGGTAAACCTAAAAAGTATTTTCTTGTGAGTTTACATTTTTAGCAAATAGGATTTAACTTTTTTGAGCGGGGAAAATTAATTTTCATTTTTTTTCTTATTCTTGAAAAAATACAGCAGACGAATCCGTAAAACAAGAAATTGGTCAGGCCTTATCTAATGTTTGGTTACATAATAGGCAGAGCATGATATGAATCTAACTGATGTTGTGGTGAACTCTTAAGTGTAGTTTCGCACCATTCATGAACAGCACACAATAAGTGAGTGAATGAGTTTTATGGCACTTTTAGCAATATTCCAGCAATAACATGGCAGGGGACCTCAGAAAAAGGCCTCATGCATTGTACCCATGTGGGGAATTGAAACCGTATCTTCGACATTTTGAGCAAACGCTTTACCCATTAAATAAAGCAGATCCAAACAGACAGTTTGTGTGTGTACATCTGTTAGTGAGTTAGGAGATAAACATCATGTATTGGCCAATTTCCGGGTGTTGTTGAGTATTTGAAGCACAGGAATATTTCATTTGAAACCTCTGGCTGACGCCGTCGGTTCCAAATGCATTCCCGTACTTCAAGTACTCAATAACACCCGGAAATTGGCCAACACATGATGTTTATTGACACTGTAGACAAAAATGTAAACTAAAGGGTTTTACTGTCTGCACTCGTTTACATTGACTACGAGTACGGCAGTGAAGTGTCATCAGCTAGCCGTTTCTGCTGGTTTCCACACAAGGTAGCATCTGGAGCTGCTCATTTGTGACATCATTCTAACTTTATGTCACAATATGATTTGAATGACGTCACCACTGTTGATGACACAACAAAGCAATTGTTTGTGAGGTTTCTACAAGTCAATACGCAGTGAATAGTCTTGCAGTTTCTGGGAATATGATACCATTGGATCGTGTTTTTCAACCGATCAGATTACAGAACACAGTGACTTTGGGTTTACAATTCACAATCAGTGATGCAGTGTAACCTAGGGGATCCTTGCTTTCATGTATTTGCTTGTTTGTATCCCTTACTATATACATGCGCTTACTGCAAGTTAATAAATACATGTACTTCTTTCCAAAAGTTTAGACTCACTTAAAACATTGAGTATATGATTTATTTCTTCACTAACAAACTGCAAACTTCAAGCAGATTAGTTGCTCAAGCATCATGCATCATGCATGTGAACAGCTGCCTTATTGTATAAAGTTTTGTTAAGAATTCGCCAGTTTTCATTGATTTTATCATTTACTGAACTCAAGACAATAATGTTTTCAACATAATGAGCTCGTTTTGCAATACATCAGTTCATGTGTAAACACTACCTGTAAACTGCATGGCATATTTTGCAAAATTTAAGTAAGAACAGTTGCCTGAAGAAATAGCTATTTTTACATTGGTGAGTCTTAACTTTTGATGAGAAGTATATATAAGTATATATAAGGTCTTGCAGTTTCAGGCTGCACCAGTGCAGGTTCTAAATGCTTAAGTTGGGCCCTGTATGTGAAAGTAAAAAAACCAACAAGGTACAGCATGAGGATGCCTTATTCACTGCTATGGCCTTTATGTTGCATGCATTCAGTCAATACAAAAATACCTGTTAAGACATGTATGTAGTCACAAGCTGAAAACCTACACTGGGTAACAACACACAGTTATACTGTGGTCCTGAGGAATTTCTCAAGGCAATTTTTTTTGTACCCAAGAGATTCAAACCTAATGCTTTAATGGAGACAGTGATTGTGTACTGGTAGCCATTACATGACAAATTCTGCAAGTGCTTCCTGTAGTTCTATTCCATGTTTTACAAAGCTATCGTAGTGCTACTGCTGCTGTACCTCCTATACTGTAGCATAGACTCATGACAGTCGTAGCTCTTCATTATCTTTGTGAAACAGGGCCCAGAGTGAGTGAATGAGTTTGGTTTTACACAGCTTTTAGCAATATTCCATCAATATCATGGCGGGGGACACCAGAAATGGGTGCCCCTATGGGTAATGGAACCCGGGCAAACACTTTAACCACTTGGCTACCCACCAGCCCGCCAGGGCCCAGGGGCATGTGAAGCACATGCAGAGTTTGTAATGTGATTGTTTACGTTCTAGCACCGATGTGAAACGGGCTCTTGTTTGAAGGGAATTTTTATAGGTTTGTTCAAGGTCAGATGTGTACTGTGGTATATCAGGTTCCGCTTACAAACTGTACTGTCACTAAGTGTGAGAGTGATTCTTGTTTGTGTGTAACCATGTCATGTAAACCTGTGCAGTCAAGTCCTCAACAGCTGCTGAGAAATAGTCCTTGAACCGAGTGTCAACAAAGGTACTATATACTGAGCGTCTTCCTTGTCTGTATTCACTCTCACGTAGGTCTGTGCTTCGTCTGTGGTTAAGGTATTTGCTTAGGGAACCCTTTTGTTATCTCATTTGTTGGAGTTTTGCTTAAGGCAGAGAAAACTATGACTCTTTCAACCACCTGCAGGGATGGAAATAATTTTTCAATAGCTAGTGTACTATGGTACAGTGGCACTTGTAAATTCACTTGCCCTGATAATTTTTTCAGCCGATTTTCTTGTTGATTATTTAATTAAATAATGGAAATAAACATAACATAACAAAATAAATAAACATACTTAACAATGGAAAGTCAACTTGACATTGGTACAGCGTGATATACAAATTAACTTGCCTGACAGAAAAATGACTAGACTGGGATGTTGGGCAATGGGTTATTTCCACCTCTGACCTGTCCAAAACAGCATTCACTCATTCAAACCACCACTCTCCACCCCACCACTCACTCACTCACTCACTCACCATCTCACTCATCCTTACTCATTCAAACCACCACCCTTCACCCACCTATAGCAATTTTCAACCAAATCACTCACTCACCCTTCCCGTGTTCCACCCCCTCACTCACTCACTCCACCCCACCTCTCACTCACCACCCCACCTGACCTATGAAGGTCAGGGGGTAGAATAGGCCTTCAGCAACCCATGCTTGCCATAAAAGGCTACCATGCTTGTCGTAAGAGGCAACTAACAGGATCAGGTGGTCAGGCTTGCTGACTTGGTTGACCAATTGCACAGATCGATGCTCATGTTGTTGATCACTGGATTGTCTGGTCCAGACTTGATTATTTACAGACCACAGCCATATAGCTGGAATATTGTTGAGTGTGGCATAAAGCTAAACTCACTCACTCACCAACCCACCTAGCCCCACTCACCCACTCTCTCCATCCCACTCACTCACCAACCCACCTACCACCACTCACCCACTCTCTCCAACCCACTCACTCACCAACCCACCTACCACCACTCACCCCCTCTCACCCACTCTCTCCACTCCACCTCTCACTCGCTTACTCATTAATGCACCTCTCACTCTCTCGACCCCATTGCACTTACTCTTTCACCCACCCTACCCAATCACTCACAATCTGCCTTAAAATCACTCACCCAGTCTTCCTACTTTCCACGCAGTCATTCACTCACTCCGGTACACAGTGGACTGTTTTTGGGACACCCGTTGAATATAGCGTAAAACCTGCTTGGCTTGTTTTCATTTGGCAGTAGTGCACCTCCTCGTAAATCAGGTTAATCCTGGAGGTCTACATGCTTGTATTCTTCAAGGCTCTGGAATAACATTCTTTACAGTGCATGACTGGTTTTAGGGGCAGATCAGGTTCACTGCTTGTGTTGTAAATACCAACTGATATTTAGCAAATACAAAGACTGCAACGAATCCACTCTGTGGCGAATACAACCTATATATCAGGGTGTACAGGGTCATAAGTACACATATTTTCCCAAATACCATCACATGTCACATGTTGATTTTTATTCCTATATTCAGTCAAATCATATTAAACAAACTCTATTGATACACAACAGACAAATTTTATTTCATGACTGCAGTATTTCGATACAGATTCTCCTCTGCTTGGCAATGTTAAAGGAATCTGTTTTGAAATATTGCACTCACTGCATCAAAAAAGTTGTTGTCCATGAAGTTATTTTTTATTTTGTACATCCCATCTACAATTTTGCATTTCTCATATCAATAACAAATTCAAGCAAAACTAGTACTATTCAATTCTAGCGATTACGAATAACAGATTTATTGGGTATTGAATTCATGAAAGAATATGGTTCAATTCACCAAATAAGTCAGTTAAACGAAACAGCCCGTGGAGTGTTCCACTATTTATTCTCAGATTGTTTCCCACAGTGTGATGCAAAGCTCGTGAAGAAACACGCAAAAGAATAAAGGAACAGTTGCTTTCATGTATTCGCTTGTTTGTTTCCCTTACTATAAATACATGCGCTTAGTGCAAGTTAATAAACACATGTACTTCTCTCCAAAAGTTTAGACTCACTTAAAACATTCAGTGTATGATTTATTTCTCCGCTAACCAACTGCAAACTTCAAGCACGATCATCATGCATCATGCATGTGAACAGCTGCCTTTTTGTATAAAGTTTTGTTAAGAATTCGCCAGTTTTCATTAATTTTATCATTTACTGAACTCAAGACAATAATATTTTCAACATAATGAGCTCTTTTTGCAATACATCAGTTCATTTGTAAACACTACCTGTAAACTGCATGCTTTAACCTAACCTAATGCTTTAATGGAGACTTATTGTAACAGTGATTATGTACTGGTGTCAACTTTTCAGTCCCGTATGTATCACCCTAACATGGGCCTGCATCCGATGAGATGTATTTCTAGACAATGGTATAAACCACCCTTGATGTTATACGATGTATGGTAGTTAAGAGACCCATCATATGGTCTTCTGAAGGGAAGGTTGTCTTTTAGGAAGAATAATTTGTTGAGGAAAAAAAAGCATTATTTGTTCTCTGGTTCACATATTTAAAAACAAATTTTCACTTGACTTACTGAATGTTAGGGCTGGTTAAGATGATCAATAATTGGAAACATGATCGATGAGACAGTTTATGAATAAGTGTTGATAAGTGTTATCAACAATATCTAACATGAACTATTGTGATGAAATATAGTTTGATATTACACACACCATGCACAAAGTTACGGTGTCATTCATAACCTGGTCAGAGCAGTGATTTTGTTCATAGGCCATGCATAAATATGCAGCCATTCATGAGTGACATATAATTTCTCGTCATCATCTGTTTCCTCTTTAGCTTCATCATTGTCATTTTATCAGTCGTGTGAATCTGACATCCACCTCTTTTTGTGAATGGTATATTTTGATCTCAGTGCGCAATATCAATAGCCGTTAGATGCTGTCTCTATCAGTAACACTATGGTATAGACCATGCAATGCAAATTCTCAGACTGGATAGCTGACAGAATGACTCTAGCATGAATAGGCTGAAGAGGATTCCTTGTCCAGCAACAGGGCATGTTATTGATGAGCTTTTCTTTTCCCTTGATCCCTGCAGGGTCAGGTATGTCCAGGACAGGGAGAACCTCCCACTGGAACTTACAGACATCAGAAGAGACAAAATCTAATACAGACTTACCTGATATTGATGCATTGAAAGTGAGTTTAAGCCCAGCGACACTAACCTCCTGTCTTTGATGCAGTGTAAAATCTGTCTGTCAGGTCAGGTACAACACTCCCCTTGGTATATACACATCAGACACAATACCTGATATCTCAGCATGGACATGAATGTAGTGAAAATAACCCCCACTTGTTGATGATTGATGCACTTGTTAAAGTTAGTAACTTTAACACAGAGAGAAAACAAACAATACCTGATATCCCAGCCTGGATGGAGTCTAGTTGTATGTACAGTGTATGTTTTGTATGACACACGTTCCAGTCCTTCAACACCTCTGTCCAAGTATGACAAGGCTTGGAGGTACACCCACTGCTCCGTGACCTGCTTTGTGAGCCAGAACAGTATAGTACAGTTGACTTCACAAACATGCTAGATGTGACTCCCACTGACGGTCTGACATAACAGGTTTGTGTGGATCACAGGGGTATCAAGAAGCTGATGAGTCGATATATTCAAATGTTGGAGGAGGGTTTTATTTAAATAAATATAAAATAAGTTTTTCCAGAGGGCTTTGGAAAAAAGAACTTACTTTTGTTTTTGCTAAAAAAAATGGTTTGTCTCCTTCTGGGAGCCATTCTGTCACCTGTCTGAAGACGTTTCGGAGAATCGGAGACGGCAAACAAGTACTGCTTTATATCATCTACCAGGTGCTCATGTTTATTGGTTGATGCCTCCTGTAGAAATTCTGGGTTGGAATTGGTCCCTAGGAACCAGTGCTAGTTATGAGAGGGGTTAGCTGGATCTGGTATTAGATCGGGGGTTGTTTGCGTGGGATTGAAATCTGGCAATGTGGTTTGTTGATCGCTAATGTTGAAAAATTTGGAATAAATATGTTTCATTGATAATGTATTAGAAAACACAGAATAATCTCAAAGTGATCTTGAAGGTTATGATATGACAGCAGATAACAAGTGTGATTCAGTGAGTTAGTTTAAGGATGCTTTTATCATTATTCCAGCAATATCATGGCAGGGGACACCAGAAATGTGCTTCACACTTTGTACCCATGTAGGGAGTCGAACATGAGTCTTTGGCATGACAAGTGAATGCTTTAACCACTAGGCTACCCCACCAATCCTGAACTAATCAAGGGATCCACAATTACAAATATTGTTGGTGTGAACACATTAATGGTTTGAAAACCAGTGTATGTATAGGTATTACTTTTGCCAATTTTCATATAGGTGATACCACAAATAGTTAATTTTTTTAAGAAAACCTTGAGAAAAATGTCTACTGCTTTTTCGAAGATGTGTCAACACATACGTATGTGGTTGGTGCGTCGACTGGGGATTGGCTCATGATTATGATGAACATTATGTTGACGAAGACAAATGAATACGTTAATGAAGACTGAGGCATAATATTGTTCAAACTTCTTTAGTTGGTTTCACAAGACAAGTATACATAAATGAGGTGAGCGGACCTCCAGCCCAACCTCAGGGCCTTTCCTGCGAGCGGCATAACCCTTGTCCCTACACAGTCGGAATACCGGACTCCACACTCCCATTCAGTATAGACATGTGAGCATACATATATATATATACATTTTTTAACAACAATGGACAGATAGATAAACAATAGCACTTCCTTCTACAGTTGATGTGATGACAGACACAGCCAAGGGGGATGACCAGTAAAGGCCATTAATGTCATGTATGGTAATTAATGGGAGTGACACAGAGGAACAGGGTTGCTGACTAAACAATGTCCTCTGCGGTAGTGATGAAGATTAAGAGTGCAGATTGAATAATAATAATTAGATTTCATACATTATTTGGTGTTTAGAAATATTTATACATGGCTGTCCTGAAGTAGACACAGATGAAAGAGAAAGCCTTTTGATCATATTTTTTCCAGTTTTGGAAATTGTGTAAGTAACGCAACAAAAATTAAAAAACAAACCCTCATGTAACATGCCTCATGCATGTAATGTGCCGTGACATGGGTGTGTCTTCAGTTTGTCATGTAGACAAGCCGGTATCTAGGAGAGTTGCATCTAAAATGGTATGGACATAAAGTGTCAAATATTTTTTGTCCCCTTGCGTGCTAGAGAGATTAAAGGTTTACTCAGCCCACAAAATGTGTTATAGCTGACACCATCCATTTTCCTCAATATGTCACGTGTCAGGGCCTCATATATTGTGCAGTCTTATCATGACATTGCTGTTCAGCCATAAACACAACTAGTTGTAACAATATAGTCGTATTTTCACTTGCACGAGCTGTATGACAGTGGCCTGTTAATCTAGTAACTGATAACACGAACATTGGTATGACAATAACGAATACAGAGTTTGTTGATCATTGTACTCAATCCATGTACTCACCTCATAAAGCATGCATAGGTTTGTATAAGACAACTTCCTAAATACACCAGGTGTACTTGTTCGAATGTAATGTTCTAGTTGTTCCATAGAGTGGCGGCCTGTGCGTAGTGCTCAGATCACTGTCAGTTGAAGTTTAGCACCATTGAGCTCGGACAGTCCTCGATGGGTGGCCGTGTTTGGCAGTTTGACTCCTGAGAGTTTCTAGGACTTTGGTCCTGCCCCAAAACGAAGCACATGGGAAACATGTGGTCTCACCTTAGGCAAGTGAGTTTGTTCAAATTTGCCTCTGTTCACCCAACAGAAAATGGGTATCCGGTGAGATAGAGTCCTGTGACTATAACCTTCTAGCACCTAAGAGGCCCCTTGGGTTATCCGGGGTAATGATAATCAGATTCTGATTAGAGTGTCCAGTGAGCAACTAGTCAGATGGATATTAGTGAATTATTATGATTATCATATAGCAGTGACCAGTATGTCCAGCCTGTCTTGCATTCACAAACCATACTTTTTCCCCCTCCACCTCCAACCCATTCTGCAATGCCAAAGCCTTAAGTGCAGCATGTCTAGGTTTATTTCAGGTTCTGAATCTCCCACTTTAATGGGTCTCCTTTTCAATTTGTGTTGCATTTTGAATGGCATTTTTTGTTTCTGTCAAAATTTGACAGAATTAGTCTTAATGAGAGGACTGCGCCGTGTATGAAATGACGAAAAGGAGAGAGGGAGAGACAGAGAAAAAGGGAGACAGAGAGAGGTGGGGGGGGGGGGGGGGGGCGGCATCCTGGTGTGAATGTGTAGGCCCTACATTTAGTGTGGAAATAATACCCTTACATATTGTGGATGATAAAGCTTTCGACCATGATCACCTGCAGAAAACAAAAGCTGTGGGTCAGAGTGGTTTTCAGACAGTCTGGGGCCTAAGGATGTTAATTTCGAGGGGTGCTCAAGCAAGGTATGGATTGTCATGCCAGTATCCCTACCTGTGGCTTATCCAATAGGGTCAATGACCGGCAACACTTCATGCTTCCCTTAGGCTGGCTGTAGCTAAAATACTGCTAAAAGTGGCCTTGGATCACATTCTTGTGAGCTAGGCTGATTGAATTCCTCACATGAATAGTGTGAAGTCCACTGATTCATGTGTTCAGGTATTGATAATACATTGCAAACTATCAAGACCTGTGCATGTACTGCTTCTGTAATCATGTTGTGTCCTGGTATGTTATCATCCTCACATGTTGGCAGAGTGGTTAAGGTTTCGGTTTCTCTTTCCTTAGTAACTTGGTTTCGTTCATCAGTCATGTGACTTGAATATGGTCCCACTCACACCTTTATACAGGGGAATATAATGTAACCATCGTCCGACCACCAGAGACATCTAGATTTCTGATGAATGCTCTAAATTTACAGATGCCCAGCCCAATGGTGTCGTCGAACTTCTGAATGGTATGTGCCATCATCTGACTATAAATTGCATTACTTTCTTTGGAGTGTGAAGGCTGGTTAAATCCATTTTGGGGTTGGTAACATTTTGGCAAGTTGGCAGTCATGACTTCTGGCTGGGGTTTGGCTTATATCATACACCAATACAACAGGTACTTACTGTGGCGTAGATACTATAATTAAACATAATAGCAATTATCTTCGCCAGTGTCACTATGACATTGCATTCATATCCTACCTGTTCAGTTACCTGTAGTCAACATTATCATCACCTGGTATTCAGAAACGTGTCCATCTCAGGGAAATTACCTCCACAACCTTTCACCTGAATTGTATTTACCCTTACCTGTACAACACCTTCTGCAGTTGCTGCTTTGATCAGTTGATAATGCACATAGACAGGTAGACTGTCATCCACACTGATTCTCAAGGGTGTCACTTACCTGTGCTCGTCAAGACCAGGTATTCAGTTCAAACTGACAGGTACATACTCCAGTGTTTGGTGGTGACTGAGGCCTAGGGTATGGTGTATATCTATATTTATCATGAGCCTCGTCAGCTGATCATGAGATATGTCCTTTGTGTGCTACTTACAATGATCTACTCGTGGAAAGTCCACAATATGAGGGGGTCACAGTGCTCTCTTCACATTGTCAGTTTGTCTGAAGCTTATTTACCTTTAATATCACAAATTTGTATCTAATGAAGAAAATTTTAGAACATACTGCTCACCCAACTAAGAAACAAGAACGCTTTGAGACAGTAATACAAAAGAATCTTGTTCTTAAACTTCTTATGAGTATTGTTCATGTGCCATTGGTGCTCTATAATAAAACTTTCTGGAGTCTGACCTGACTTGTCATGTTTACCTTTCATTTTGGAGAGGTCTGTTAGCTAACTTTGAGTTTTATTGAAATATTTACATCATTTCACATTAGATGTGAAATTACCATGTGCAATTTGCACAGTTTCTAACAAAAATATACAACAGAATCAAATGTGTCTTTTTTTTCATACTGATTTTTTAGATAATTGTAAATTTTATGCTAACCAATTATTTTAGGTGATTGCTCCTTGATTTCGAACAAATCATCTGACTGGTTGTCAGATTTCAACCAGTTCCCAACCCTGATACACAGGGACCTAACACTTGTTTTGAATAAGCCTTAACTTTGACACTGATATTAAGTTTTGAGGAAAAATGTTTTCAAACTGCTTGATGAAATACTCTTGCACAGCCTGATGACATGTGCAAAGGTGATCTTGTTCAGGTGATTACAAACAATCAGATAACAGGCAGCTGTTCATCACACAGTGTCCACTTAGGTTGTCTTGTTATCCTACTGCCTGGTTTTAGTAACAGTTTTAGTCTAAGATTGATTTGGTCCAGTGGATAGAGCATTTCTCTGGAGAGTAGAAGGTTTGTGTTTGATTCCTGGGAGCATCATAACAAATAAGGTTGAAATATGAAACATATTGTTGCCCTGGCAGGTACTATCCATTCAGGTTGTCTGGATTGGTTGGTTCGTTTAACAGTATTACAGTAAATGGCATGGCCTGTAAATAATTGAGTCTGGACCAGACAATCCAGTGATCAACATAATAAGCATCAGTCTGTAGAATTGGGATACAATGACACTTGTCCAGCACGTCATCAAGCCTGACCACCCAATGCTGTTAGTTGCCTCTTAAGACACTGGGTACTGAAGACCAGTTTTAAGTTAGCTGGAAGTCAGTATATTGTATTGGTGAGGGATCTTCATGTTATATTTGTGGCATGTTATCTCAGCAGCCAAGATATTTAAGATTAGCAACAGCCCAAACTGTGTGCACATGCACAGATACACATGCACACACTGATATGTAAGTGTAGTAATGTTGATCGTGACACTAACCTCATTCTGCTGTAGCCTTTCCTTGCACATCTGTTTGTTAAGTCCTCAAGGGTGACTGCTACCGTCACTTCTTGTAAGCTGTACGTGGTTGGGTAGCCTGCTGGTTGTAGCATTCAACTGCCAAACCAAAGACCTTGGGCCTAGATTTTTGAAGCTCTTTTAGCGCTAAGGTAGTCGTAAGTTAATGTTAATGCATGGCACTTATGACTGTCCTGGCACTAAGAGAACTTGAAAAATCTAGGCCCAGGTTCAAACCACATAAGCACAAGTAGTGTCCACCATGTAAATATTTTAGGAATATTGCATCACAAAACCAGGCTCCCAAGATCTCTTGGATCCCAAGTTGGATATTATACTCATCAAAAGAAGTTAAGGAGCAACTGTTTCTTTCATATGAGTGTCAGTGAATGCCATGGTCCGAGGTCTGACTGATACATAATTGATACCGGATAATTGATAATTGATGAACAAAATTGTTGTTTTGATGCAGTTGCATGCACAAACAAGTTGACAAGACAGACTGCCAGATTCATTTTGTCAACTCCATTTTAGAGTACTATAATCCTGAACCAAAATATTTTCATGAAAATCTTTGAATGCCTGAAATGCTTGAAAATTTCAGAGCTTTGGGGACGGTGAAGTTGCCACATGGTTAAAGTGCTTGCCTTGATCACCAAAGATCCAGGTTCAATTCCATGCATTGGTGCAAGGTATAAAACCTAAGCAGTGCTGTTTCTGGAATAATGCTCAGTGCAGAGGAAATGCATGCTCTTTCATTCACTCAAAGAAACGAAATGCCCACAAAAGTTACAGAAAAACAGAACAGAAAACCAAAGGCATATGTTACTGGACACTGGATATAGTTTGTGTGCATAAAGTCGGGTGATCAGTTATTGTTATTGGTGTCAGAAATCCATTCAGTTATCGTTATTGGTGTCAGAAATCCATTCAGTTATGATTATTGGTGTCAGAAATCCATTCAGTTATCGTTATTGGTGTCAGAAATCCATTCAGTTATTGTTATTGGTGTCAGAAATCAATTATTGATATAATATGCTGAGAGAAACAAATGTAGGATCACAGATAAATCTACGTACTCCTTTAAATTTTAGTAGTTTTCATCACCAGCTTTGAATAGCCCTGTGGTAATGAAAGCTGGAAAATAATAAATGAACTCTCAAAGGTTCCTTTAAAGGATCCTTTATTTGTTTCCCTGTATATATTTATTTTAGATAAGAAAGTTTTTTGGCAGACTTTAATGTCTTCTATAGATCACAAATGTCTCTGTGGACAGATGTCCATTTCCTGACACTGTGCTGATATGCTGACTCAACAATAATCAGTATCAAACTTATCTCAGGGGTAGATTTTCGGCATCATAAATTCAATACATGTTTAGTTGGCTTGGATGAGCATTGTATCATAAGGATGTTAGTGAACTGTGACAAATGTCAACACGCAGAGAAATTATAGTCATGTCTATCAGGGCTATAGACCAAGTGCGTACACTTAACCTTAGGACAAGGTCAAAGTGTATGTGTGTGTCATATTAGGAAGATGGTGTATTTGTTCACAGTGTACCTGAATAATTATCTCTCTACCACATACATACGCTGACACCAAGGGTCAGATTTTAGGACAGACCCGTTTATAGTCTGTCACACAGTATCACAGTGTCTCAAGTATATCCAAGAAAGCTCATGTCAGTTTCGAAAATGTGGCAAGTCTAATGAAGAAAGCTCTTGGCTCCTTTTTATTGTATTTATAATTTTAATTTTAAATTTTTAAATTTTCTTTAAAATATATTCATTTCAGAGGCTAGCTGTTAGTCTAACCAGCTTATGCTTATGGTCCTCAGGGTATAGGTCATGGCCCTCTAAACAGGGTATAGTTTGTCTAAACAGGGTGTAGGTCATTGCCCTCTAAACAGGGTATAGTTTGTCTAAACAGGGTGTAGGTCATTGCCCTCTAAACAGGGTATAGATCATTGCCCTCTAAATAGGGTGTAGGTCATGGTCCTCTAAACAGGGAATAGGCCATGAATAGGTCAGGTTAAGCACCAGTGTTTTCAGAGAACGGTTGGATGGATGACTGTATCTAGGGCTGCTGTCCTTACGTGTGTTGTACCTCCTTGACAAGACCCATAAAATCCAGGTCAGAATTCATCTTCAGTAACCCATGCTTGTCCTTAGATAAAACTGACAGGATTGGGTGGTCAGCCTGACTGACTTGGTTGACGCATGTTACGGTATCAACCAAGCATGTGCTTATGGACTCCTGAAACACATTTATCTAAAACATATGATTTAAAAATTCTTAACATCACGTGGCTTTTTCACTTTCAGTGTCACTGACACAGTGTTTGGAGATGATAGATCACTGCTCCTGCACACTTGACATTAACCTTTCAGTAGCTTGGTTGACATCACATGACACTTTTGCTGATGTATCTAATTACAGAATTTAGAAATTATGCCATAGGATTTAGTTTTTCTTTGTAAACCTTGTGTAGCTGAATTCTAGAGATAGGCTGTAGTTTTGCAATAAATCATTTTTGTCAATACTGAGTTTATACAAGAGCTATATTTTTTATTCTGTTGATAATACCATCATTCCTGTTCATCATACCAGCTGATAAATTCCATTCAGAGAAATATTTAGTATGTGTGAAGTTCCATTTTTCTGTTAGACTGAATTATATTATGCTGTGGATCATTGTCAATGTCTTCCTGTAAGACATTGAAATTCTGTACTGATATACTTGACTATTCTTTAATGGGACTTGCCTTGATCAAATGAGGACTTATAAAGTTATGAGCAGCAAAGAGAAATTGAAATACTCAACTTTCAAGAATATAAGACCGGTTTTATGGAATGGTCCTGGTTTCTGATGGAGTTCAGCATATGAGAGCACATTAGGTGTTCTGTATCGAGGTGCCTTGAATGTTCATCATGCAATCAGTCACTGGATTTCCTGCTCCAGAAACACGTATTTACACATAGCTGTGATTAGATATAGCTGAGATAATATTGAACATGACATCATAGAACATTTACTCACTCATGGTCTGTATTGGAAAAGACAGTGCTACTCAGACATGGTGCGGCCGTCAGAGTAAATGAGTGAGTTCAGTTTTATGATACCATTAGCATTATTCTTGGATATAACCTGGGTCTTCAGCAAGACGAGTGAACGCCTGAACCTCTAGGCTACCCCTACCCCGTGTGGGTGTCATACGGTTAAGTGCACAGGTGCTTCTTGATCATGGCTGTTTTCACGGTTGATGTCATCAAGGCTGATGTGTTCTGTCATTGTCCAGTGACAGTTCATCAGTTCATCGACACTCCCACCATGAAAGGACCTACTCGTGAACTTGTTGCACTCCATATTATAGTAAACTAACATAGCAGTGGGGCATGTTTATTATTGCTTTGAATTCAGATATAAAATACTTCTGAAGTTAAGAAGTTTAAAAATTTGTGAAAAATGTGCTCTCTAAATGCACTCTTTTGAATCGGAGAATGATTTCTGGGCAGACAGTCCCAGACAACAGCTATGGTTGGTCTCAAGTTGAATGGATCAGATTCATGGTTTTTGCTTAAGGTGCTCTGGTTTCATGTAAACACACATCGTTTGTATTTTGGTTTTAGATTTGTACTACCTGGTTGGGATGAGCTAAGTGTGTAAACACGCATTGTGTTGTTTGTTGTGTTACACGTACACCTTATTTTTCAGATGATCTAAAATCCTTGAAGTCAGAGCTTTCAAGATCTTCAAAACATGGAAGAGATGTGGAAATAAAATTGAGTAAATCACTGGTGAGTCTTGCACACAGTTTTCATTCATTGAAACGCGGTGGGATGGCTCATTACGTTGACGACGTGGATTCGATCTCTCACCTGGGCAGTGTATGTGAAGCCCATTTTCTGGTGTCCACCTGCCGTGATATTGCTGGAGTATTGCTAACAACAGCGTAAAACCAAACACAGTCAGTCATTCACTGAAAGATTTCTGTCTTTGACAAATGTTGATACTAAGGAAATGTTTTTTCAAGAAAGCAGATACCCTCCACAGTCTAATATAGAGCAGATGGTCGTCAGTACCTGGCTGACTCCAAGGTTTAGTGGACAGAGCATCAGCTTGGAGAGCAGATAGTCTCTCTGTTTCCGTTAAAAATAGTGCCTGTTGTTTCCATTCCTGAAGCTCTGCATTGAGGGATGTGTTAGTGCAGGTTCCATAACGTCTCAATGGTCTAGTAAATGAGCATTTTTACAGATATCAGATCGTCTCCAGTACATCATTAAAAAATGGTACTTTTTGTTACCATGAATGGAGCTCTGAATTAGGGGCTGGCTGGTCTGCAGTCTGTGTACTTTGTTGGGTATCCACGTTAACCTTGGGCATGGTATCTTTGTGTACTGGTATTATAAAGTGACGATAGTCTGACCTTATCCAAGCAGCCATCACAATGTGCATACAAAAATGCACACACATGCACACACATATGCTATATTAGCACAAGCGCGCCCCCCCCCCCCCCCCCCCCAACACACATACAAGTCACTGTCTATTCAGTATTCTTGAGCGCCCTAAAAGCAAATCATCATCCTAGCAATTCTCTTTCTTTGTTTACTTACAAATAAGAGATCTAAGATTCTGTTAGCGTACTTACAGAATGAGCCTCTCAGTCCTAAGCTATTACAAATGTCTTTTTCTTCAACTCATCGGTACAGATGTCACAGACAGCTAGGAAAGCGCCCTATTGTTTTCAGTGATGAATAATTTTGTACACAAGATGACGATTCTGGAATTGATGCTTACATTAGTTACAGTCTCTTATGCCTAAAAGAATAATCACCTATTTTTATTTTTTTGCTGTTTCAGACAAAATTGGAAAAATATTGGAAACTTCTGAAGGACAATGGTTCGTGTACAGTGACTGAGTTTGTTATATAGAGTTATCTTGTGATATATTGTGTAGTAAAGATACTTCAGTATGTATTGTCCAAATAGCACAGCTAATCAGCATCATTGATTGAGTGATGTTGTTTGATTGTGAGGTCATGGTAACTGATGACATCACAATGGTTTCAAAAGTAATGTGATAAAATTGTATCCCCAAGCAATATATAAAGTGGAATCCAGTTTTTGATCTGAAATATTTCTGGACCAAGTTATCAAGATCGGTCCACATGTGTGTTTTCTGTGATCGTTTAGTAATTGTTGTCAGGAATGGCAACTTGACAGTTGTGGATGACTTTATTTTTCATTTTCAGATTTATTACCAAAAGGGGAGCGTAAGCCAAACAAAGCCAAGGTCCTTGATGATTCGTTGTGGGAGACTTCACAAGAGGAGGATCTGGAGGATACAGGTAGGGTGGGGATCTTGGATAGGGATGGGATCAGGGGTGGACTGGGGATCAGGGTGTGAAGGAGGCGTTACAGGTGTCGGAAACAGATAGAGGGGGATGGAAGATGGGATGGATGGGATTGAGGGAATAGAGGACACTGAAGGATGTTGCAGAATCAGACATGTTGGAAGCTATATGGATATCTGAAGGCAAAAGGTTCCATCATTCCCAATTACCAATTTTGCATATGTGTCTCCTCAATCTTTTGTTGTGGGTTGGAGTAAGCCATGATTGTTACGATTGAATAGCACTAAATGGTGTAATGTCTAATGTTCAGGACCACTGGGTGATGAAGTGGATGACCATCAGGAAGGAGCTGATCAATCAGATAACAACGACGATGATGCACATGGAGAGAATGTAGAGGATGATGACTTCATGGATGTTGGTGGAGAAGACGTTGATGATGATCCAGAAGATGGCGACTACCCATCCATAGATTTCCCCTTCACATTCAGCCCAATCTGTACACCCGTCTCGCCGCTGCCACCGTCACCAGTGCCGACCAAGGTACTCAGCTCCCACAGCCGTCAACACATTGCACAAAATGAATTCAGAAAAAACCTGCCATCTACTGTAAATCGACAAAGTTTTCCGAGCAGGAAAGTTTTGCTAGTATTGCAAATGAACTTTCCAGACGTAATAATTAACCTCTCTCGTTTTGTCCAGTAATTAACCCTAGTCTGTGTTTACGTGATTAAACATGGCATAATTGCATTTGCAACAATACACATTCAGTACACAACAATAACAATAACACTATCTCACTTCGTCACAATATCAAGAAGGCCGGAAGTTTGCCAGCCACGGACGACTTCCTCTTTCTTTGTCTTGAGAGCATCAAGGCTTGCAATGATCCACCTCGCGTGAATAGGTTTCATGACACTTATCCTCAAGTCTACACGCTTGTCAACACAGTCTTTCAAGTTTTTGGCAACACACTCGGCATACCACTGTGTAAAGTCGGTTTTCATGGCAATCTTGAAGGAGGCATTCACGGACAAATCCATCGGCTGCAATTCCCCTGTACATCCAGCCGGAACGAATTTCCAAACGAACAAGTTAAAAAAAGGGTCGCAGCGATGTGCTGCAAACACATAAAAAATTACAAGAGTTTTCTGTCTAATGGGCAATTTCAAGTTCTTTTTGACTGATTTCGTATAAGGCACCAGTATCTTTTCAACGTAGTCCAGCATACTTTGCTCACAACTCCAGTCATTGGCTGTTTGTGTCACATGCTAATCAGCTGAAAATTTGACCTGGGTGTGGCACTTGTCTGTCACTGACACTGAGTTAATAATTAATTACTGAGTTAAGACAATGAACTACGTATGTCAAGGCATGTGTGCATAAGCACCCTTTGATCTTTTCATTATGACTGTAATCCCCACTTACACTGGTAAATCACATGATCAGTCATGGTGGGTTGCGTGTGTATGTACATCGCTATTGTCTTTGGGAGGTGTGCTTTTTACAAATTATATATTGTCAACAATTCCACTTGGTTTTACAGGAGGTGGAGTTGCAAAACAAACAAGACGTAGAATTGAGTGGGTTGTTTATCTCGCAAAACATTCAGGACGGAGAACTTTGTCGATTTACAGTATTTCAGTAGGATATTTCAAACATAAATGTTCAGCAGAATGTTTATACCAAAACTGAACGGATTATCTTAGGAGTTTGAGTTTGAAAACATATATGAAAACCCAAACCTGAAAATTTATAATTTCTTTGCATGGCCATCACCCTAACGTGACAAACAATAAAAATGTATATAGAAAACTCTGTTTAAGTATTTCCTGCCATCCACAGTAGCTATTGAATTGTGGTTTACTGCTTATAAATTTTAATCCATGTGTTGGGTTCCAGATACAGTCGTCCCTCGCCATAACGTTGGTCTTGGGGTCCCTCCGCATTATTAGACATCCGCGTTATAGTACCTATTACATAATGTGGAATAGAGGCCAAGTAAAATCGTATTTTCCAAGGACATAACCAAACTGAATTTTACTAGTTTACATTATTTCTGCAACAGCAGATTTGTTGA
This sequence comes from Haliotis asinina, assembly GCF_037392515.1. NCBI lineage: Eukaryota > Metazoa > Mollusca > Gastropoda > Lepetellida > Haliotidae > Haliotis > Haliotis asinina. The sequence continues at coordinate 11,980,893 of NC_090283.1, read as the reverse complement.
TGAGCTATTTCGATTTCGTGAAGGGGTGTGATCGCAGTTCAACTTTTTATCTCCCCGCATTACATCTCAGGGGGACCCCTCGTCAGTCCGTCCATAATCATTTTGTTTCCAGAGCATAACACAGAAACCATTCAATATTTTTAGACCAAACCGATATAATAATCTCAACCTAAAGATGTACCTTTTGCTATTTACAGAGTTTTGGCATTTTCTCAAAATTGAGGGATGGGTTTTGTTTCCGAACCACAACTAAAAAATTGTTCAATATTTTTCTGCAAAACTTGGTAGATATATGAATCAGAACCTTAAGTGGTGCCTTTGGCTATTTGCAGGTTTTTGTTATTTATTAGTTTCCATGGACATGTATCGGACTTCGTTTACAGAGCACAACTCGAAAACCATTTCATATCTTTCAAAAGATCTTGGCAGATATATGAAACAGATCTTGAAATGGTGACTTTTTCTGATTACAGATATATGGCATTTATATTCTTCATGATTTCCATGGAAACAATTCAAGCTTTGTCTAAAATCACAATAAGTAACTGTCAGATGATTTGTCCTTTCAAACGTAGGGGACGGGAGGATATGTCATCTTCTGATGATTCTTGTTTATGGGAGCCACGGATTACCCCACGGATTACCCCACGGTTTAACCAGATCCGTGGTATCACAAAGCTCGTTATTGCAAGGGATGACTGTATTTACTCAATGATTCTTACTCATAGGCATATATTGCACATCTTGCATGAGAGATTGAGCATCTGATTCCTAAATTTGTGAATGTGCATTATTCAGATTATGCTTTTGTTCTTTGAGAGTATAAACTTGTGGAGTTGTTATTTTGATGTTTCACCGGATCCTACTTATCAGGAGGATTTTGAAAAGTAAAGTGTCATCATAGTTTCACATGATTTGTTTTTCTTTCAGCAAAGGAAAGCAAGTTCACCAGCAACCCCCACCACATCAACAGTATTTGAGAATGAGGATTCAATGGACATCATGGCAGAAAGCCTTCAGTCTCAACTTCTTAAAGAATTAACTGCTTCCAAAACGAAATCTCTGCGGCGATCTCCAAGATTAAATCGAGGAAAAGATAGGACCATCGTTTCCTCTTCTGATGAACAAGCTGTATCTGTATCTGAAAGCTTAAGGACCAATAGAGTCAAGAAGCAGAAGGTACAAGACAGTAGAGCTGAACAGCCAGAAAAAGGAGCTGGTAAGACAGCCATTGAGCCTAGCGCAAGGCTTCAGAATAGGCTAGACTTCAGTGAATGTGAAGGATATGATCTGGAGACCAGTCTGCCAGGCATTTCAGATTTGTCCAATGGGGAGTTAGAAGAGGGGACAGTGTATGGTGGAAACAGGAAAGGTTCCTCCCCATTCCCAGTGCAGAACCTGATCGAAGACTTGAAGAGGCTGAAGGAGGTAGCTCAGAGTACGATGTCCGATGATGAGGAGCAGGAAGACTCTGTGATGCTGAAGCTGAGACCCAGGAACAAGACCGTCCTGCAGCAGAGTCCTCTCACTGACCGCACAGGTACAAGGAGTCCAGTGTCATCAGCTAATCAATCTTGTAGTACAGATGAAAAAGAAAATGTAACTGAAAATCTACAAGACAGACCAGTGACGCCCAAAAAGGTTTTAGGAACATCATCCAAATCTGATGAGCGTGTCAGATGTGAAGTGAACAATCAGACTGATAGAGTTACAAGATCTATGAGTCAGCCAGCTGACGAAAAGACAAAGCAGAGTAGACTTTTGGCTCCTCGACCAAAGTCTGCCATGGCAAAGATGGAAGATGGTTTCCTAACACCTACACCTCCAAAATCAAAGAAAATGCGGCCCATTTCGCCAAAGAGTGGAGCTGAGCCATCACCAAAGAAACAGACTCGCACACGAACAACAAGCTTACCATCAGATTTGTCAGATGTTGAAAGTTTTAAAGTAAGAAAGTCTCCAAGGTCAAGGTCAGAAACACTTAACAGTACTGACAGTTTACAGTTGAAGAAATCATTAAGGTCCCGGTCAGTTGAAAGTTTGTATGTAAAAGATGCAGATAATCCTGTGAGAGTTCTAAGGTCAAGGTCTAAAGACATTTATTCAGATTCCCCAGACAGTAAATTCAGTCGAGCATGTTCTCCTGCGAAACAGAAAAAAGATTCATTTGTGAAAAGGAAGGCTCCAAAAGAAGAGAAATTAAAGACGGTTGTTGACATGGAAGTGCAAAATTCTGAAACATTGAATAATATTGGAACATCTGATTCAAGGGGGCCTGAAAATACAAAATGTGCTACCCCAAAACTGAAAAAGGGTTCGGCAAAGGAACAAACAAGAAGTGGTGTTGTGCTTGGGAAGAAATCATCCATCACTGACGATATGATGGACATTGAAGATACGGAGGCCATGGATTCAGGACAGATGGACATGGAGGAAGCAGACAGGGCTATTGTTAAGGGTGGATCAGATACTGCTGAATGTTCAGAGACTGTGAAGGCTGCAATAGCCACATGTAACACAGGCGTTATATCAGGAATGGACATCAAGATAGACTCCAGCCCTGACTCTGTGAAAGCATCCAACCAGGCTCTTGAAAAGAAGCATTCGTCTTCTGAAAGTGATATTTTTTCTGAGAACGGTCACAATAAGGACAGTCTGGATGAAACTTTGAAAGGATCAGTGTCCAGTGCTAAAACAGTTGTATCATCAGAATCTGTCAGTGATAGTTCTGTGTCTGTGGAAACACCAGTGAAATGTTCAAAACAAAAATCAACTCCAAAAACAATGTCAGGTGACAGTGGTTCAAATTTCAAAGCAAAAGCAGTGTCATTACCATCAAAATCTTCAAAATCTGATTTTCACAAACAGGTGGTGTCTTCTGATTCAAGTGATTCTTCTTTAGAGGAAGAAAACCAAAAGGGAAGAAAAGAGGGCACACAGAAGAAGTGTCCAAAGAAACGTGTGATTGACACATCCTCACAGTCTGGGACAGATGAGGATGAGAGGGCAAATGCTAAAGATTCTGGAGGTCACCTTGCATCCGATTCTTCACCTGGGTTAGAGGCAGAGTCTGACACAGACAAGATTTCACCTGGAACCAAGACACAGGAGAAAATGGCAGTCAAGGCTGTTCCAACACTTTCATCCTCTGACTCTGAAGTGGAAGACACTAAAAGATCTGAACCACGTCCACCAAGTAGGAAACCAAGGAAAACATTAAACACCAGAGTCAGGGGCAGTGGGAAGAAGACTTCCAAAGCTACCAGAAACCAACAGAAAGTTTTCACATCCAAAGAATTCATTTCTACTGAATCAGACAGTGATGAAAGTGACAGCTTACAAGCCAAGAAACCTGATAAAGTACTTGATGATATTCCATCTGTGAATATTGCAAGCAAATCATTTCTCTCTGAGCATAATATGGACAGAATGGATTTGGTCATTGAAACTATGTCTGTAACATCTACTAAAAGAGGACAAGGAAAATCTGTTAAGAACTTTAAAGATAGGAAATCACATCCAAGTTCTCAGCAGAGCCAAAATAGTTCTTCAAGAGGTACTTTCCCCTCAGATAACGTATTTCCAGGTTATTGCTCTAAGTCAAGGGATACATCGAATGCATTGTCCGAAGAAGATGAAAAGAATTCTCGAGCAAAGGAAGGACCTAGTTCTCTCATGCCAAAGCGACAAGTTCAACTTTCCAGACATCGTTACCAACCTTTTGAGACAGAAAAGGACTTTGCAGACATTATTTTTGAAAGAAGGCGCATTACTAGGAGTTTGTCAGAAAAATCTGGAAGTGAGACCAAACACTCTGGAGACAGTGAGCCTCTAGAGGTTGTTACGAAGACAGAAGCTCAACGAAAAACAGATTTGATTGTAGAAAAACTGAAATCTGCACATGAGAAGAAGAAATGTCTTACAAACTTAGAGAAAGATAGACTCAACATGTTGAAGAGGAAGTCAGGAACTGATTCTGGGAGTACATCTGAGGATGTTAAAAATAAGGGAAAGACAACACTGGCTGGACCAGATATGTCATCTGTTTCTGAAATGGACGGAGCCTGCAGTGCTGGAATATCAGGTTCAGTGACAGATAGTGACATGGACACAATCAAAGTGGTGGTATATCAGGAGAATCTTCAGTCATCAGCTTCAGACAGTGTTTTCAGTAGTCCGGTTAAATCTGTGAAATCTCTAGATCTTTCTCTGGACAAGGACTTCAATGCTAGCACAAAAAGTCCATTGAAATATGTATCAGATGTGACAGCTGTTGAATCAGAGGTGGACAAAGACAAAGTCTCAGTGTCTCCAAAACAGATTAGTGCTAAGACAATTCAGTCAAGATCGGAAAGTGTTTTTCCTGAATCTGTGATCTCAAACAGTGCTGATGTGGAAGAGAAAGGTCAGGATAAGTGTGCTAAAGACAATATGAGTGAATCTGCTCCACAGGCAGACTTAATTCAGTCAAAATCTATGAAAAAATCAGTCACTACACAGTTTCTGCCAACTTCCTCAGACAGTTCAAAGGGGCATACAGGCAGTGATATGGATGGTGCTGTTCATGGACCATCATCAATAAACTCTAGTTTTGCTGCTGAGGTTGAAGCAACAGAAGAAGAAAACTCTGTAAACGAAAGTATCTGTGGATCAGAATTGCCCAGTACTGAAAAATCTGAGACATTGGTCACATCAGAAACACTGTTGCCGCCAGCACCAGAATCGGATTCAACTGGGCAAGAGGATACACAAGAGGGAGAGAGACAACTGTCTGCTAAAACTGACTCAAATGATCATTGTGGTAAATACAATGGGCATCTAGAAATGTATGAAAATGTCCAAGACAAAGGTCCAGCTCACTCATCCATTACTGGTCAGACATCACCAAAACCTGAAAAGGATGAAGGACAGTGTCTCAGAAGTAGAAGGTTACTAAGGGCAGATGTAGCCAACAAGAACAAAACTGAAACCAGCAATGTAAAAAGTGATGTATCCAAAGTTATGAATGTGACCAGCCCAAATGCAGCCAAGGAGGTACCCAAGGGCGTGATAAGCAAGGCCAAGGACATGACTGAAGATGCAGACATGGAAATGACTACTGAGGTCAAAGATACATCCAAGAACAATGATGTGAGTGGCAGTGTAGCTGAGGAAGTAGCCACAGGTGTGATCAGGGACAGGGACGTGATGACAAAGGACACATGTTCAACCAAGGACAAGGATTTGATAAGCAGGGATAAAGATTTAATTAAAGATAATGCTGTGATTAGCAAGGAAAAACATTCAGCTGAAAACAAGGATGTGACTAGCACGGACAGAGATTTGACTAAGGACAAGGATGTGACTGAGGATGTCACTTGCAAAGATGTAGGTGACGAAGTAGGTAACAATGTGGCCGAGGTTGGTACTTTCAGCTTCAAGGACAGGAATCTGACCAAGGTCAAGGGTATAACAGCAGAAGAGGGTGTAAGCAATGAAGATAAGGATGTGACAAATGATAAGGGTGTAATCATCAAGGATGTGACTGTTGATGTTGCAAAGGACAAGGATGTTACCTTGTCAGAGGGTGTTATCAGCAAGGACAGTGATGAGACCAGCAAAGCAGATGTGGCCAGTGAGGACAGCAAAAGGGATGGTGACATCCAAGGCAGCTACAGGAAGACACGGAGAAAGCTGCAGAGGGTGAGCGCTAGTGATGAGCTGGTACCTCAGCCTGAGGACACCACAAGGACCACCAGGGCCAATCAGTTGAAGAGAGCCAACATGAAGAGGCAGATGAGTTTTGATCAGGAAGAGGCTAAGACAGTAGATGATGAGGAACCCTCAACTGCAGAGAAAAAGACAAGGAAGGAATCAAAAGAACTTGATAGTTCTAGGAAGGAATTGAAAGAGGAAGAAACAAGAACAATGGGAAAAGTGGGGATTAAGCAGGTTATAGAAGCTAGACTGGCAGATGAAAGTGGTGATATTTTGATGGAGGCATCTCAAGATGAAGTGAATGCTGAAGATCTTTCCATTGTTATGAACAAAGACGTTGAGGAGACTGGTAAAGAAAAACTTGAACCAGGAGAAGCTCCATCTGACATTGGCCATAATGTTGAGGAAATGGACCAAAATGAAGAATCTGTGACTTTGAAAGAGATGTCAGTTGTCAGTCAGGAGAATGTACAAGAAAAAGTTGATGCTGGAGATCAGCCTGAAAAGACCCAAAATACTGACCAGATGTCTGATTCTGAGGAAGATTCTGATGATGGAAGCAAGAGGAAACGTGTTGAGTCCCAAAATTCATTTGGTTTTACTGTCAACAATTCTGAGACCACCAACTCCACAGAAGGTCCTGGTCTCCTGGACGCCCTGAGCCTGATCCCAGAACTGCAGGAACTGGATGAAGAGGACACATTTGCTGAGGATGTGAAGGAGCCCAAGTCCATCATGACAGGGTCTGGCTCACAGACACCTGAAAGAGTTGCCTCCCCTGAAATTGTTGCGCTTACGCAGGGAAGTTTTTCCTCCATCAGTGCCTTACTACGTAGTGAGTTCTCTTTGGCATCTGTCTCCACCGCAACACCTCCACCATCGCCAATGAACTTTCTGCGTATTCGGGATCCTGTTTCACCGCTACCTCCATCCCCAACAGGACTTCTAGATGACCCTCCTATTAAGAAGGGTAAATCAAAAAGAAAGACTTTAAGGAAAACCAAAAACCGGCCTGAAACCCCCCCTACTCCTGATGGTGCAAAGTTTACCAAAATAGCACCATTGGACGAAGCAGTGTCTTCCATGACTTCAGGGATGCACAGACGGGTAGCACGGCTAGCTCGGCCTCAATCGGATTTGCCAAATTTCGGTGCTGATCTTTCTTCGACAACTGTGAGACCAAAGGCTGTGTACTCCAAGCCTGGGACTGTTGGTCAGAGCGATGCCCCTTTCTTCCCAGTAGTGAGATCTGCAGAGATATCTTTAGCTAAACAGCAGTTGGCCAAAAGGTATGTATACCCTTGAGTTCTTCTTCAGTATGAAATAAGTCAGCCATGTCAGTCATCCTTCTACCTACATTTGGCTCCTTACCCACTCTAAGCATTCAAACAAAGTTTAACTTCACTTAAAACTGTGTCAGTTCATCTGCATGCTGCACCTTAAACATCAAATAATTCAAAATTTTAGACAAGTGGGGTAAATTTTACTCGACTTGGATAATCACTGTAAACTGTGACCTTGTAGAATGTCCTAAACTCACTCACTCACTCACTCACTCACTCACTCACTCACTCTTTCAGGCAGGAGAACAAGGAGAAGAAGGAACAAGAGAAGAAGACTCGAAAACGGAAAAGTCTTGAATCAGATGCTGCTCCTGAGAAAAAACAGGTAGGTGTAGGGCAGGGTGACGTCATGGGTCAGGATTTATTTGCTTGTTTAACACTGCCTGGAAATAATCGAGTCTGTACCAGACAGTCCAGTGATCAACAGCATGACCATCAATTTACACAACTGGTACTTTGTGATGACATGATAAGAAAGCCAACAAGTCACAAAGCATGATCATCAGATCCTTTTCGTTGATTTATGCATGGGTTGCCAGAAGGACGGAATGATTGACTGATTGTGTATCATGGTATATACTGACAGTTTGGAAGGTTGTTGATGCCTGTTTGTGTGGTCCAGATTTGATTATTGCAATCACCTTGTTATACCTTTGATATATAATATTTATAGTGTGACCGTGAAATGAAAAATATTTTGGGGAAATCAGATTGAACAGTCACCGGTTTTGCTGGCATTGATCAAAATGTCTCCCAGCAGTAACTAGGTACTTGATAGGATGAGATGGGATTGTGACTGTCAATGAACTTTAGTTGTCATTAGTTCTGGAATTATATGCTGCCGAAATGTTTTTATTTTTAAAAAAATCCATTGACTGTTTTAAGTATATGTTTTATGCATGCCCCTGGTTGGTACAATATGAGGAAAAATAATGTCTTCCCCGTAACCATGGTAACCCCCTTTTGCTGAGAATGTGGACCAGTTGTTTTCTCCAAGTAATTGACAATACATGTAAGTTCTATTGGTTCCAGATAATGAAGACCGTAACCCAGAACCTGTCATCTGCTCCAGGTAGGTTCATGTTCAACACTTGAGAATCATGGTGGATTAATTCTACTGTTGCCATGGTTACTAGATGGTTATCCATCAGATAGCTACTACACAAACTGTAATAGTGTTTAGTGTGTCACCCCCAGACCAACATGCATGAGATGTGTCTCTTGGGAAGATGACTGTAATGTGGGAGATTTGGGTCTATCACTTGTCTTAAATTCATTACTCATTCTATCATGACTCAAGAATATACTGGATTCTGATTGGTTGTTCAGAAAAATCAGACAGCATCAATTCTG